>NC_063447.1:29261236-32185350 GCF_020379485.1 Brassica napus | reverse complement strand
TACTACAAGAAAACAGCGGTATTCTGACGGACATTCCGACGGAAAATGAAATCCTCGGAATATCCCGAGGAATTTCCGAGGAAATTCGAGGAAACAAAAATTGGGTTTCCTCGGAATTTCCTCGGAATATACCGACGGAATTCCGAGGAAATATCAATCCGTCGGAATATTCCGAGGAAATTCCGAGGAAAATGTGTTCCTCGGAAAAAACCGATGAATTCCGAGGAAATATTATAGCCGTTGGAGAGCCGTTGGGGGATTTTAAATTCCGAGGAAATTCCGACGAACTAGCCTTTTCCGTCGGAATTCCTCGGTCGGTCGGCAGGATTTAAACTATAAATACAAGCACTCCTCTTCCTCTTCATTCACTCCATATCTTCATCCTCCCTCTTACTCTATTTACACACGAATTTGATTCATAAAAAATATGTCTTCTTCAAATTATTTTCGTTCTTGGATCGATCGACCTCATTTGGATCCGAACACGAGATTGCTTACGGAAGAATACCAACGAGGTATAACCGAATTCATGGGGTTAGTTCACCGACAACCGGAAGCAAAAACAGGTATGTTAAGATGTCCTTGCTCTAATTGTAAAAATAGAAAGGTTATTAAAGAGTGGGATGTTTGGACTCATCTATATTTGAGTGGGTTTACACGAAGTTACAAAATTTGGTATCATCATGGGGAAACTGATTATGAACATGGTAGTACTAGCGAACCTCAGCCAGCGGTTAGATTAGAAGAACCAATTAGAACGGATGTAGATTATGGTGTAGGTACTGAGCAGATGGTAAATGATCATTTTAGAGGGGAAGATTTACCCAATGCAGAAGCTAGGAGATTTTATGATATGTTGGATGCTGGAAAGCAACCATTGTACGAAGGTTGCAGAGATGGTCATTCAGCTTTATCATCTGCTACAAGATTGATGGGCATTAAAACAGATTATAATTTGGCTGAAGACTGTGTGGATGCGATTGCTGATTTTGTAAAAGGTATTCTACCCGAGGATAATGTAGCTCCTGGTTCATACTACGAGGTTCAGAAACTCGTAGCTGGTCTTGGTTTATCGTATCAGGTAATAGATGTATGCAGCGACAACTGCATGATTTATTGGAGGGCGGATGAACAGCGGGTTACATGCAAATTTTGTGGAAAGCCTCGTTATAAAGATACGAGTGGAAGAGTTCCAGTGCCATATAAAAGGATGTGGTATTTACCTTTGACGGAAAGGTTGCAGAGGTTGTATCTGTCTGAACGCACAGCGCAACCAATGAGATGGCATGCGGAGCACTCAACAGATGGTGAGATCAGACATCCTTCAGATGCAAAAGCGTGGAAGCATTTCCAATCAAAGTATCCCGACTTTGCGTATGAGAGAAGAAATGTCTACCTTGGATTATGTACTGATGGTTTCAGTCCGTTTGGCAAGAGTGGAAGACAGTATTCTCTATGGCCCGTCATTCTTACACCATACAACCTACCCCCAAACTTGTGCTTGCGACGAGAGTTTTTGTTTCTCTCGATTCTCGTTCCCGGACCAGAGCATCCTAAGAGATCACTTGATGTGTTTCTTCAGCCACTAATATATGAGTTGCAACAACTATGGGCTCAAGGTGCTGAAACATACGATGTTTCGTGTAAAGAAAACTTTCAAATGCGGGCAGTACTAATGTGGACAATAAGTGATTTTCCAGCATATGGTATGTTGTCTGGATGGACAACGCATGGAAGGCTATCATGTCCATATTGTCAAGATAACACTGATGCTTTCCAACTAAAACACGGAAGGAAAACGTGTTGGTTTGACTGTCACAGGAGATTCCTACCACCTGATCATCCATATCGTAGGAGTAGGAATTTGTTTACGAAGAACAAGAGGGTGTTTGACAGTCCACCTCCGGAAATTTGTGGGAAAGATTTGAAGATACAACTAAGAGATTTTGGTGCAGAAAGGACGCCAGACGTCGGTGGACATGAGCGTTTTCCGGTAGATGCTGTTGGAGAACTACATAACTGGCACAAAAAAGTATTTTCTGGGATCTGCCATACTGGGAGGATCATCTGCTAAGGCATAATTTAGATGTCATGCATATTGAGAAGAACTTTTTTGACAATCTCATGAACACGATCCTTAATGTTCAAGGTAAAACAAAGGATAATTTGAAGTCAAGACTGGATTTAGTCGATATATGTGCTCGTTCAGAACTTCATGTTGATGAGAATGGTAGGGCTCCTTTTCCCATATACCGACTTGATGCAGAGGGAAAAGATGCGTTCTTTGATTGGATTTCAAACGATGTGGAATTTCCAGACGGTTACGCATCAAATTTGCGTAACTGTATCGACAGAAAGGAAGGAAAGTTTACTGGCTTGAAAAGCCACGATTGCCATGTAATGATGCAGCGCCTCCTTCCGTTCGCCTTCAAGGAACTATTACCACGAAATGTTCATGAAGCAATTGCAGGGATAAGTGGTTTCTTCCGCGATTTATGCACGAGATCAGTGACTCTTGAAGGTATTGAAAATTTGAAGACTAACATAGCCGTGATTCAGTGCAACCTTGAGAAGATATTTCCTCCCTCATTTTTTGATGTTATGGAGCATCTTGTTATTCACCTGGCAAGAGAATTGGAACTTGGTGGTCCTGTGCAGTATAGATGGATGTATCTGTATGAGCGGTATATGTTCCATTTGAAGAAGATGGTGAAAAATTTAAGTAGGGTGGAAGGTTCTATAGTCGCACAGATGATCAATGAAGAAACTTCAAACTTTGCCGAGTACTACTTTCCAGCAGAAGTTCAGACCAAAAACAGAAGACCTGCTCGGCATGATGATAGAGGCGAACGGGCAACATATCATGTTACGGTTCCAGACATTTTCACAGACGTTGGACGACTTAGCGGAAAACCAAAGGACCGTCGACTTACTGAGCAGGAGCGCAGTCATTTGCAAACATATTTGCTCACCAACTGCGAAGACGTTCTTCAATATGAGAGGTAAATAAATGAGCTTACAAATTTTTATTTTAACAAGTTGAAATTTAAATCTTAATTAATTACATTATTGTCATCATATACAGGATTTTCATGGCAGAAAAGCGGTTCGAGTATAGATACGCCACAGAGGACGAACTAGAAGAAATGAAGCAGAGAGAATTTACTGGATGGATGTTTACTTATGTGAGTGCTTTAAACAAATTAAAATATATTTTATCACATATTTATACTAATTCACATTTATTGATATAACATATATATATGTGCTATTAATAGGTGTCTGCTGGTTTGGCCAGAGGTGAAACATTTGACGATTGGATACGTGAGATGGTCGTTGGACCAAACTTTGTTGTGAAGTCATATCCGAGATTTTGTACTCGAGGATATGCATTCACAACTCAGAAGAGGAGACGTTCGAGTACGACTTATGATGCTGGCGTTTGTTCTGCATCAGGAGATGATGTATACTACGGACACATACATGAGATTTTGGAAATCAAGTATTTGGGCATGGTTGGATTGCGCTGTACTGTTTTCTATTGTGATTGGCACGACAACACTCCAGATCGAGGTGTGAGAACAGATGCATTTGGTGTTACATCAGTAAATTCGAGGCGAAAGCTGCAATATTATGATCCTTTCATTCTTGCTTCTCAGGCCGATCAGGTAATTAAATGTTAATTATTCAGAATGATTCATCATCATGTGTATTAATTTATAATTTTTTAAATGTTACAGGTTTGTTATATCAAGTACCCCCGGGTAAGGAACAGAGATGATCCATGGGTTACTGTTACAAGACTCAACCCGAGAGGCCGAGTTCAGGGAAGTTCTGAGCTGGAAGACCCACTACAACCAAGCACATCCGGCAACTTAAGTGCAGCAGAAGATTTAGCTGGAGTTGGCCTTGTAGTCGATTTAACCGACTTTGGAGAGGAAGCCGTCGTTCACGTAGAGGATGAACCAGTGATTGGAGAGTTTCACCAAGATCCAGATTCAGATTCATCTGGTGATGATGACTCGGAAACAGACTACCATTGATTTTTTTTTTTTTTTAAGAAATACCGAGGAAATTCCGAGGAACACTTGATATAACCTCTTTCCTCGGATATAGTTATTTGGTTTATCTAGCAAGGCAAAGCTGAATACGAATTAAAAACTACTCAAAACACAACCAAATAAAACGAAGAAACCATGTAAAAGAAATACGAACTCATTAAGAAGAAAAAAAAACTAAGTTCAAAATTAACAGAAATAAGACCATAAAACGTTAGAATAAAAAAGAAAATAAAATAGCGCGGTCGGAAATCAAATGGCAATACTGGCGGTGATAGCTCCTACTCCTCGTCTCCTGCTCCAGATGTTCCTGCATCGTTGGGTCTCTTGGACCTCTTTCTTACCCTGTGTGTACCACTCGAACCCGAACCAGAGCTGGATGGAGAGTTGTCCCGATGAACTACATCATCCTTTTGGCAACGACACGGCCTGATACGTGAAATGGCAGCCCAGATCTTGTGTAGCATGTCGTTGTTTGTCTTTATGCTCTGATCTCTCCAATGTTGTTGCTGGCGCGAAGTGGCGTTCGGTGGAAGCTCTTGCAGCTTGTACTGGCTGGAGTCTGATGGGAGTAGCTGATGGGGTTGTGAATCATCTGGAATGGCTTGTGCAGCCTCATCTTCTCCTTCTTCATCAACCACGGCCTTGCCTTTGGTCTGATATTTTGGCGTGAAGAAGGATGGCTTGTCTACTAGTGCGGTAGCAGGGGGTAGGAACTCAACTGCAGCCTCTGAAAGTAGAGCAGTCAGGCCGATCTGAGGCAGGTGGCAGTAGAGTGTTTTCTTCGCTCGGTCCTGGAATACGTAGACGTAAGGACCATCCCGATCGATCCTCGAGTGGGGACCAGCTATGAACTCCTTACTTACTAGAGAAATGACATCCAGGTAGTTCCAAGCAATGTTGTTCGATCTGTCCAGTGCTACCTGCTGGTTCTCGCAGTCTACACCCACATGTCTAAGGATCCGAGTAATCACTGCACCAAATCCACATGCATTGCTCTTGGATTTGGTTACTTTCCCCTTGTATCCTGCTAAGTTTGCGGCCAGCACCGCTCCCATGTTGAAGGCAGTAGCAGGTGGGAATGTAGAGTTTCCAAATGCCGGTAGCAAATGCCTCACACCTTGGTACAGGAGGCACAACTCCCATTGCGTGACTGATGCGGCTGTGGTTGTCCCGTATAGCAATGAGCCAATGAGGCGTGTGGCATATCTCAGTACTGGGCTCCGGATAAGTGACTCCTTTGCCTGAGAAGATCTATAAACCCCTGTGCCAATCGTTTCCCAGAAGTTCAACAGCTCTGAAGTCCAATAAAGACCAGATGTCCTCTCCCCCGCACTCAATCCAAATAGTCCGCAGAGGTCTGTGAAAGATACCTCATAGTATACTTTCTGCACTACGAATGCCAGAAAACCTTCCTGATGGCTATCATCGGGACGGCTGACGTATGCGGATGCTATGAACTGGCGTACCAACTCCGGATAAGTGGGGTTCGTTGAGGTTGCATAGTTGGCCTAGACCCATGTTCTGGAACAGCCCTTCAATGTCTGCTTTGATTCCCAATATTGTCATCGTCTCAGGACATGCTAGTTGTGTAGCCGGAACGGCTACCTTCTTCATGTTGTTGTAGTGGGTGGTATCAGACTTATCCCACTTCTTTGGCCTTTGCTTCTCTCGCTGAGACGAACCCTCTTCTTGTGTGTTCTTCTTTGCTGATGTTTTCGTGCGCTTCATTCTCTACAAAATAGAATCATTGCTCTCAACATGGTTATAATCAATTAAGAACTCAAAGCAACATGAAAATGAAAGGCGAAATCGAGTTGTGATAAAAAAAAACCAAATTGAAAAAAATTCTCAATCCCTAAATCATCTCAATCCTGTTCCAAACTCGTTGATCACAGACAATTGTGTTCTATTCCATGTTTAAACATCTGTTTCATGCATATTTGATCAAGGAATCAACACGGAAATAAGAAATTCACAAAACCCAAAAATTGCTCAAGAACACGATTTCAGAATGTGGAGATTCGCGGAGTATACCTGTCTTAGGGTGAAAACGAGTGTAGGAATCAGGTAGAGCTCGAAAAATCAAGGGGAATAGAGCCCAAAATTGTTCAAATCGGATGATTATAGAGAGAGAAGGGGGGGGGGAATTATAGGGGAAATCGGAGGGGATGAGAGTTCTGAGGTTTAGATCCAAAAAAGGTCGGGTTTTGCCTTATAATTCTGTTTCCCGCACACGCATCGATCGATGCGTTTTTGAACAAATACGGATCGATCGATCACATTCTTACGCTTGGTCCATCTTAGTGATCGATCGATCGTTTTTGGACATATATCCATCGATCGATCCGTTATAAAAAAACTTACAAGATTTTCCGAGGACATTCCGAGGAACATTTGAGATTCTCGATCGATCGATGGGATAATCTCATCGATCGATCACATTCTTACGGTCCGGTCCATCTTAGTGATCGATCGATGCGTTTTTGGACATATATCCATCGATCGATCCGTTTATAAAAAAACTTACAAGATTTTCCGAGGACATTCCGAGGAACATTGAGATTCTCGATCGATCGATGGGATAATCTCATCGATCGATCACATTCTTACGGTCCGTCCATCTTAGTGATCGATCGATGCGTTTTTGGACATATATCCATCGATCGATCCGTTTATAAAAAAACTTACAAGATTTTCCGAGGACATTCCGAGGAACACTTGAGATTCTCGATCGATCGATGGGATAATCTCATCGATCGATCACATTCTTACGGTCCGGTCCATCTAGTGATCCAATCGATCCGTTTATAAAAAAAATTGACGTATTGAAACCCCAAACACTAGTTCCTCGGAATTTCCTCGGAATATTCCGAGGAAATTCCGAGGAAGAAGAGGGTTTCCTCGGAGTTCCCTCGGAATAATCCGAGGAAATTCCGAGGAAATAGGGTTTTAAACCGAAAACAACGTTTTGCGGTTTGAATAACACCTATATAACCCTTATTAAGTGTCTTACGTTCATTATGAAGTCAAAAATTTGTTCCTTACCGTATAATTAACACTTTTCCGATTGTATGAACGAAATCCACAACATAAGAGAAACACTTATACCTTTTAATGAACGGTAAAGGGAATACTTTCAATTAGTTTTGAAATTTGTTATTTCATGGTTTATGCTCATCTATACAAAGAATCCTCAATGGTATGCATTACAATTGTATAAGAAATGAAATACGGCAAAAAAAATTGATGTTTTGAAACCCCAAACACTAGTTCCTCGGTATTTCCTCGGAATATTCCGAGGAAATTCCGACGGATATTTTACTATCCGTCGGAATTTCCTCGGAATATTTTCATTTTACCGGGCAAATATTTCGCGAAAATTGAAATTAGAATTCCGACGGAATTCCGACGGATAATGTCCGTCGGACCCTAGGTTTTATAACCACGAGCCCCTTCTTCTTCCCCATTTCTCTCTTCTTCCTCTGCGCGACTCCTCTTTCTCTCCGGCGATTTCCCCCTGAAATCCGACGATATCTCCGGCGATCTCCCCTTCTCTTACACAAATCATGTAAGGACCCTATCCCACTCTCTTAGGTTCTATTTGTTAGGTTTTTGTGTAGTTTTGATAGATTTTTGTTAGGGTGATTGGTTAGGATTGTGATTTGGTTGTATAATAGGTTTAGAATTGTGATTTGGTTGAATAATTTGTTTTGTTGAATTGATTTAGAATTTTTTTATAATTTTTTATTTTTTTGTATTTAAAATCGATTTTTGTATATAAAATCGATTTTTGTATTTTACAAATCGATTTTTCTATATAATTCGATTTTTTGGATTTTACAAAAAAAATTTGTATAAAATTCGATTTTTTGGATTTTACAAAACATTTTAAATATCTATAAAACTTTTTTTGTGATTAAAAACTATTATTTGGGATTTAAAAATATTTTTAATATATATATATTATTAAAACTATTTTTTTGTAATTATTAAACTATTTTTATTTATTAAAACTATTTTTGTTTATTAGAACTATTTTTATATATTTATTAAATATTTTTAATATATATAAATCTTTTTTGTGATTAATTATTTGGGATTTTTTAAAAAAAAAATTAATTTATATATTCTCTATTTATTAAATATATTTTTTTAATTTACAGGTCTCATGATGATCAGACCCGGCCTCGACAGCGTCGTGGTCGTGGTGGTACGGGGAGCCAGTCTCGGGATTCCAGCCATTTTCAGGATTCCCCTCGCCCCACAGCTCCAACCATACATCTCCCTCTGCTGCACCCGCTCCTGCTCCTCTCGCTCCCGCTGCTGCATCCGCTCCTGTTCCTCCGGGTCCTCCGGGAGTGATGCGTGTTGCGGAGTTGGTTCAACAGCCCGGTCGTGACCATCTTCCGTATCTCACTCCGTATCCACATGGACGGGGTCAAACATGGTAATTAAACATTTTTTTCTTTAAATTTGGATTCATTATTAACCGTTTGTTCTTTTTATTAGGTTCAACCGATCCGGGAACGGGATCAGCGCATGGATCAACCGTATGATGTACTCGGCCCTCGACAGTGGACATCCGACTTTCACTCACTTCCCTACCGACAAGCAGGTTCTGTGGTTTCGTCAGTTTGCGGTAAGTATTCTAATTTTTTACTTATATTTTTAATCTTTAATATAAATTTTCTACTAATTGTGTTTTTTTTTCAGCAAGAGTTCAACTGGAATTCCGATGAGACGCTCTTTATCTATCACCACTTCGTCCATAAAGTAATGGACAACTATGGGAAGCAGATCCACGAGTGGAAGAAGAAGTGGGAAATCAATAAGGTTCGATTTAATTTATTAAACAATTTTTAATTTATTAAACTATTTTTTAATTTATTAAACTATTTTCTTTTTTTTTTTATTAAAAGGTCCCAAAGTCGATGAACGACACGGTCTGGAAGGAGTTGTGTGCGCATTGGGATAAGGAAGAGACGAAAGAAACTTCTTCCACCAACTCCACCAACCGCAGGAGCGACCGTAAAGGAAGGGCATCTACAAGCATAACTTGGGTGCTCAATCTATTGCCACTCTGGGAGATCGCATGGTAAGTTCAACCGTTTTTTTCAATTATTTGAGTTTCAGAATTTTAATTTATTGTGCATTTCTTCTAATTTCTAATGTTTCTTTAATTTATGTTTTTTTTCAAGGCGGAAGAAAATGATGGCGAGCCGGTTGATGATCTCGCCCTAATGAGGAGGGCGTATACCAACAAGAAGACCGGCCAGATTGATGACGGTCTTGTGAGGGACGTGGTCGACCTGGTCCAAACTCAGGTGGTAGACGAAGTGTCTCAGCTTCAAACCGAGGATGACGCTTCGACGGCTTCGACCAACTTGTCCCGGTTTCGAATCAACGAAATCGTTGAATCCGTAAGTTCTTTTTTTTTAAGTTCAATTCATTTATTTCTTGGTTTAAATTTGTAAATTTGGCTTTTTCTATTCAGTCGGTTCCAAAGAAGAAGGGACGTTTGGTCGGTTTGGGTCGTCGCACCCGGTCGGTTCCTCCTTCTTCTGCACCACCGCCCTTTGTTGATCCAGAAGTACTTACGGCTCAGTTGAAGGACAAAGATGATCGTATATCTTTGTTGGAGACCCAGATGGCGGCTCAACAGGCGGGCTATGAGGCACAGAGGAGGCTGAACCAGCAAATGATGGAGATGATGCAGAGGATGTACCCGAACGAGGTGTTCCCGGACGTGCCAGACCCGTATTTTTTTTTTTTCCAAAAACTCGGAATGTTTTATTTTTATTTGTGAAACTTTGAATATTAATTAATATGATTTCAATTTTAATTTTAATTTCATATTTTCGAATTTAAATTTCAGAAATTTTTTTTTTTAAAAATTAATATTTTTTACATTCCGAGGAAATTAATTATTATTTTTTACTCGATCGATCGATGCGTTTTGGACATAAATCCATCGATCGATCTGTTTATAAAAAAACGTTCGGAATATACCGAGGGAAACCTTCCTCGGAATATACCGAGGGAACGGTTCCTCGGATATACCGAGGGACCATTACAAGAAAACCTCGGAATATGAGGGAAAAAATGTCGGTAGTCGTCGGAATAACGGCTATTCGACGACATTCCGACGAAAAAAATCCTCGGAAATAACTCCTCGGAAATTCATCTTCCTCGAGATATTCCGAGGGACTTTTCCGTCGGAAATTCCTCGGAATATTCCGAGGAAATATGTCGTCGGAATATTCCCGGGGATAACTTCCTCGGACTATTCCGAAATTCAAAAAAAAAAATTATAAATTTTGTTTTTTTCAAATTGAAATTCAAAAATATAAAAATTAAAATTGAAATAGAAAACTTCATGTAAAATACAAAAAATAATAAAAATAGTTTTATAAATAAAAAAAATGTTTATTAAATACCCCAAAAATTAGTTTTGTTTTAATAAATCTAAATATTTTTATAAATATGAAATCATCTTGAAAAATACCAACAGACGTTTTTATAAATGACAAAAAAATAATAAAATAGTGTTTATAAATAAAAAAAAGGTTTTATAAATACAAAATTTAGTTTAAATAAATATAATATTTTTATAGAATGAATCATCTTTTTATAAAATACAATAGTATTTATAATACAAAAACTAATAAAATAATGTTTATAAAATCAAAAAAAGTTTATAAATACAAAATTAATTAAAATATGAAATCATCTTTATAAATCCAAAAAACGAATTTATATACAAAAAACGTTTTGTATATTTAAAATAGTTTTTATAAATACAAAAATAAAAAAAAGTGTTTATAAATCAAAAAAATGTTTTTATAATAAAAAATTAGTTTTAAAAATATAAATCTTTTTATAAATATGAAATCATCTTTTATAATCCAAAAAATCGATTTTATATACAAAAACGTTTTGTTAAAATCGAATTTATATAAACGTTTTGTAAATACAAAAATAATAAAAAATTTATAAAAAAAGTTCTAAATCAATTCAACACAAACAAATCACAATTTAAAACCTATTACACAACAAATTCACAATCCTACCCAATCACCCTAACAAAAATCTATCAAAAAACTTCTAAAATCATCAAATCTACTTAAAAACCTAACCAAATAGGACCTAAGAGAGTGGAATAAGGTCTTACATGATTTGTAAAGGAATGGAAAGGATTCGCCGGAGAGATCGTCGCGAGAGAAGGTGGAGAAGTCGGAAGGAGAGAGAGATCGCCGGAGAGGAAGAAGAGAGAATGGGAAAGAAGAGAGAAATGGGAAGAAGATGCGGTTCGAGTTTATAAAACCTTGGGTCTGACGGATATTTTCCGTCGGAATTCCCTCAGTATTTTCAATTTCAATTTTCGCGAAATATTTGGCGGCTTGTTTGCCGGTTAAATGAAAATATTCCGAGGAATTCCGACTGCCACTTAAATATCGTCGGAATTTCCTCGGAATATTTTCATTAATTCGAGGAAAAAGAATATCCTGTGCATGTATTTCTATTAATTTATATTGTTCCTCGGAATTTCCTCGGAATATTCCGAGGAAATACCGAGGAACTAGTGTTTGGGGTTTCAAAACATCAAATTTGTCGTATTCATTCTTAATTTTAATAACATTGCGTTCTTGATCCCTTTTGTCACTTTTATGATTCCCATACTGATACCTTAAATCTAGTGCCTGTGCCACCCTTTAGGTTCTTAAATGATGGGTGTTTTCCTTATCAAAAGTGGGATTTCGTTCGTAATGAACTTTTATTCTAACGAACCTTTGGCACTATAATTTTGATTTTAATTCTTCGACCTAAAACGTTGTTTCGGTTTAAAACCGCTTTTCTCTCTCCGTTGCCCCCCCCCCCTATGCGGATTTCCTCCCCATTCCGAGGAAACCCTTTTCCCCTCAGATTCCTCATTCTTCTCAGAATTCTGTTAACTAATCTTCCGAGTTGAAATTCTGGGAACTCGTTTTATGGTGTCCTCTGTGTGTTTTGTCGTAAACGATCGCCGCGTATTTATGTCCTGGCACCGATGAGATCGCCCCATCGGACGTCAAGGATCCAAAGGTCCCTGCATCGTGGATCGAAGGAGTTCTGGCCAAGGGTCCTCGGAATTTCTCGGAATTCCGAATATTCCGACGAAATTCTGTCGCAGATGGTGTGGGGAGGTTTTAAAACTGAACCATCGAAGAATGATCGAGAGAGGAGCATGAATAAGACGAAGAAAGAACAAATGTAAAACGAATCGATGAGTATTCCCATCGATCGATCGATATAAAGTGTATAAGTGTTTCTCTATGAGGTTGAGGCGCATTCGTTTTTGGGTTTCAATCTCGAAATGTTTTTATTATAGGATCGATCGAAATTTTGACCGCAAAATGAACGATCGACCACTTAATAAGTGATCGATTATAGGGTATATCCAAAAAGCATCGATCGATCACTAGTTCGTCGGGTTTCGGAATATTCCGACGGATTGACGGGAATCGGAATTCCGTCGGAATCCTCGGAAAAATTCCGAGGAAACCCAAATGTTTGTCGTCCTCGAAAGAATCGTCGGAATATTCCGAGGAAATTCCGAGGAACTATTTTGGGTTTCCGTCAGAATCTCGATATTTGGTTGGACATTTCCCTCGACCTTTGTCGATCGATGTATTTATGTCCAAAAACCATCGAATATTCAGGAAGATGGTCCCTCGCGTACATTGTTATCGATCGATGATAGTTACCCATCGATTTCGATCGAGGATATCAGTGAAGTTCCTCGAATTTCCTCGGAATATTCCGAGGAAATTCTGAGGGAACTAGTCTCGGATTTCGATCTCGAATGTTTTTTTAAACCGATCGATCGATGTATTATGTCCAAAAACCCATCGATCGATCACAAGATGGACCAAGCGTAACATTGTGATCGATCGATGGACATTATCGATCGATGATCAAAGACATCAAGATTTTCCTCACAAGTTCCTCGGAAATCCTCGGAATAAGGCGAGGAAATTCCGAGGAACACTTGATATCCTTGATCGATCGATGGGATAATCTCATCGATCGATCACATTGTACGCCTTTGGTCCATCTTAGTGATCGATCGATGCGTTTTTGGACATAAATACATCGATCGATCCGTTTATTAAAAAAAAACATTCGAGATTTTGGAACCCCAAACACTAGTTCCTCAGAATTTCCTCGGAATATTCCGACGGAATTCTGAGGAAGAAAAAGGGTTTCCTCGGAATTTCCTCGGAATATTCCGAGGAAATTCCGAGAAAATAGGGTTTTTAAACCGAAAACAACGTTTTGCGGTTTGAATAACACCTATATAACCCTTATTAAGTGTCTTACGTTCATTATGAAGTCAAAAATTTGTTCATTATTACCCTATAATAAACACTTTTCCGATTGTATGAACGAAATCCCACAACATAAGAGAAACACTTATACACTTTAATGAACGGTAAAGGGAATAATAAACATACTTACAATTCGTTTTGAAATTTGTTATTTCATGGTTTATGCTCATCTATACAAAGAATCCTCAATGGTATGCATTACAATTGTATAAGAAATGAAATACGGCAAAAAAATTGATGTTTTGAAACCCCAAACACTAGTTCCTCGGTATTTCCTCGGAATATTCCGAGGAAATTCCGAGGAACAATATAAATTAATAGAAATACATGCACAGGATATTCTTTTTCCTCGAATTAATGAAAATATCCGAGGAAAATTCCGACGGATATTTAAGTGGCAGTCGGAATTTCCTCGGAATATTTTCATTTAACCGGGCAAACAAGCCGCCAAATATTTCGCGAAAATTGAAATTGAAAATACTGAGGGAATTCCGACGGAAAATATCCGTCAGACCCAAGGTTTTATAAACTCGAACCGCATCTTCTTCCCATTTCTCTCTTCTTCCCCATTCTCTCTCTTCTTCCTCTCCGGCGATCTCTCTCTCCTTCCGACGTTCTCCACCTTCTCTCGCGACGATCTCTCCGGCGAATCCTTTCCATTCCTTTACAAATCATGTAAGGACCTTATTCCACTCTCTTAGGTCCTATTTGTTAGGTTTTTAAGTAGATTTGATGATTTTAGAAGTTTTTTGATAGATTTTGTTAGGGTGATTGGGGGTAGGATTGTGATTTGTTGTGTAATAGGTTTAGAATTGTGATTTGGTTGTGTTGAATTGATTTAGAACTTTTTATAAATTGTTTATTATTTTTGTATTTACAAAACGTTTATATAAATTCGATTTTACAAAACGTTTTTGTATATAATTCGATTTTTGGATTTATAAAAGATGATTTCATATTTATAAAAATATTTATATTTATTAAAACTAATTTTGTATTTATAAAACATTTTTTTGATTTATAAACACTATTTTTTTATTTTTGTATTTATAAAAACTATTTTTAAATATACAAAACGTTTTTGTATATAAATTCGTTTTTGGATTTATAAAAGATGATTTCATATTTAAAATTAATTTTGTAATTTATAACATTTTTTGATTTATAAACATATTTATTATTTTTTGTATAAAAAAAATATTCATATCAAAGATTTAAAATATTAAAACATATATCAAAACTTTAAATAAAATTTGTATTTATTAAAAATTTTTTTTATTTATTCTTTATTTTATTTTTATTATGGTATTATATTACCTATTGTATTTATATCTTTCTTATATTTATAAAAATATTATATGTTATTACTAAACTTTTTGTATTTTATAAAACATTTTTTATTTATAAAAATATTTTATTATTTTTTGTATTTTAAATATGTTTTCTATTTCAATTTTATTTTAATTTTATATTTGAATTTCAATTTTAAAAAATAAATTTATAATTTTTTTTTTGAATTTTGAAATGTCCGAGGAAGTGTATCCCTCGGAATATTCCGACGACATATCCTCAGAATATTCCGAGGATTTCCGACGAAAAAAGTCCTCGGAATTTTCGAGGAAAGATGAATTCCGAGGAGTATTTCCGAGGGATTTTTTTCGTCGGTATGTCGTCGGAATTAGCGTTATTCCGACGCATACCGACGATTGTTTTCCCTCAGTATGCCGCTGTTTTCTTTAGTGGTCCCTCGGTATATACGAGGAAACGGTCCCTCGGTAATTCCGAGGAAAGGTTTCCCTCGGTATATTCCGAACGTTTTTTTATAAACAGATCGATCGATGGATTTATGTCCAAAAACGCATCGATCGATCGAGTAAAAAATATAATTAATTTCCTCGGAATGTAAAAATATTAATTTAAAAAAAAAAAATTTCTGAAATTTAAATTCGAAAATATGAAATTAAAATTAAAAATGAAATCATATTAATTAATATTCAAAGTTTCACAAATAAAATAAAACATTCCGAGTTTTTGGAAAAAAAAAAAAAACGGGTCTGGCACGTCCGGGAAGACCTCGTTCGGGTACATCCTCTGCATCATCTCCATCATTTGCTGGTTCAGCCTCCTCTGTGCCTCATAGCCCGCCTGTTGAGCCGCCATCTGGGTCTCCAACAAAGATATACGATCATCTTTGTCCTTCAACTGAGCCGTAAGCACTTCTGGATCAACAAAGGGCGGTGGTGCAGAAGAAGGAGGAACCGACCGGGTGCGACGACCCAAACCGACCAAACGTCCCTTCTTCTTTGGAACCGACTGAATAGAAAATAGCCAAATTTACAAATTTAAACCAAGAAATAAATGAATTGAACTTAAAAAAAAAAGAACTTACGGATTCAACGATTTCGTTGATTCGAAACCGGGACAAGTTGGTCGAAGCCGTCGAGCGTCATCCTCGGTTTGAAGCTGAGACACTTCGTCTACCACCTGAGTTTGGACCAGGTCGACCACGTCCCTCACAAGACCGTCATCAATCTGGCCGGTCTTCTTGTTGGTATACGCCCTCCTCATTAGGGCGAGATCATCAACCGGCTCGCCATCATTTTCTTCCGCCTTGAAAAAAAAACATAAATTAAAGAAACATTAGAAATTAGAAGAAATGCACAATAAATAAAATTCTGAAACTCAAATAATTGAAAAAAAAACGGTTGAACTTACCATGCGATCTCCCAGAGTGGCAATAGATTGAGCACCCAAGTTATGCTTGTAGATGCCCTTCCCTTTACGGTCGCTCCTGCGGTTGGTGGAGTTGGTGGAAGAAGTTTCTTTCGTCTCTTCTTTATCCCAATGCGCACACAACTCCTTCCAGACCGTGTCGTTCATCGACTTTGGGACCTTTTAATAAAAAAAAAAGAAAATAGTTTAATAAATTAAAAAATAGTTTAATAAATTAAAAAATTGTTTAATAAATTAAATCGAACCTTATTGATTTCCACTTCTTCTTCCACTCGTGGATCTGCTTCCCATAGTTGTCCATTACTTTATGGACGAAGTGGTGATAGATAAAGAGCGTCTCATCGGAATTCCGTTGAACTCTTGCTGAAAAAAAACACAATTAGTAGAAAATTATATTAAAGATTAAAAATATAAGTAAGAAATTAGAATACTTACCGCAACTGACGAAACCACAGAACCTGCTTCTCGGTAGGGAAGTGAGTGAAAGTCGGATGTCCACTGTCGAGGGCCGAGTACATCATACGGTTGATCCATGCGCTGATCCCGTTCCCGGATCGGTTGAACCTAATAAAAAGAATAAACGGTTAATAATGAATCCAAATTTAAAGAAAAAAATGTTTAATTACCATGTTTGACCCCGTCCATGTGGATACGGAGTGAGATACGGAAGATGGTCACGACCGGGCTGTTGAACCAACTCCGCAACACGCATCACTCCCGGAGGACCCGGAGGAACAGGAGCGGATGCAGCAGCGCGGGAGCGAGAGGAGCAGGAGCGGGTGCAGCAGAGGGAGATGTATGGTTGGAGCTGTGGGGCGCAGGGGAATCCTGAAAATGGCTGGAATCCCGAGACTGGCTCCCCGTACCACCACGACTACGACGCTGTCGAGGCCGGGTCTGATCATCATGAGACCTGTAAATTAAAAAAATATATTTAATAAATAGAGAAATATATAAATTAATTTTGTTTTAAAAAAATCCCAAATAATATAGTGACAAAAAAGATTTATATATATTAAAAATATTTAATAAATATATAAAAATAGTTCTAATAAACAAAAATAGTTTTAATAAATAAAAATAGTTTAATAATTAAAAAAAATAGTTTAATAATATATATATTTAAAATATTTTTAAATCCCAAATAATAGTTTTTAATCACAAAAAAGTTTTATAGATATTTAAAATGTTTTGTAAAATCAAAAAAATCGAATTTGTATACAAATTTTTTTTTTAAAATCAAAAAAATCGAATTTATATAGAAAAATCGATTTGTAAAATACAAAAATCGATTTTATATACAAAAATCGATTTTATAAATACAAAAAAATAAAAAAATTATAAAAAAATTCTACATCAATTCAACAAAACAAATTATTCAACCAAATCATAATTCTAAACCTATTATACAACCAAATCACAATCCTAACCAATCACCCTAACAAAAATCTATCAAAACTACACAAAAACCTAACAAATAGAACCTAAGAGAGTGGGATAGGGTCCTACATGATTTGTGTAAGAGAAGGGGGAGATCGCCGGAGATATCGTCGGATTTCAGGGGAAATCGCCGGAAAGGAGAGAGGAGTCGCGCAGAGGAAGAAGAGAGAAATGGGGAAGAAGAAGCGGCTCGTGGTTATAAAACCTAGGGTCCGACGGATAATATCCGTCGGAATTCCGTCGGAATTCTAATTTCAATTTTCGCGAAATATTTGCCCGGTAAAATGAAAATATCCGAGGAAATTCCGATGGATAGTAGTAAAATTCCGTCGGAATTTCCTCGGAATATTCCGAGGAAATACCGAGGAACTAGTGTTTGGGGTTTCAAAACATCAATTTTTTTTGCCGTATTCATTTCTTATACAATTGTAATGCATACCATTGAGGATTCTTTGTATAGATGAGCATAAACCATGAAATAACAAATTTCAAAACTAATTGAAAGTATTCCCTTTACCGTTCATTAAAAGGTATAAGTGTTTCTCTTATGTTGTGGGATTTCGTTCATACAATCGGAAAAGTGTTAATTATACGGTAAGGAACAAATATTTGACTTCATAATGAACGTAAGACACTTAATAAGGGTTATATAGGTGTTATTCAAACCGCAAAACGTTGTTTTCGGTTTAAAAACCATTTCCTCGGAATTTCCTCGGATTATTCCGAGGGAACTCCGAGAAACCCTCTCTTCCTCCGAATTTCCTCGGAATATTCCGAGGAAATTCCGAGGAACTAGTGTTTGGGGTTTCAATACGTCAATTTTTTTTATAAAACGGATCGATTGATAAATAAGATGGACCGGGACCGTAAGAATGTGATCGATCGATGAGATTATCCCATCGATCGATCGAGAATCTCAAGTGTTCCTCGGAATGTCCTCGGAAAATCTTGTAAGTTTTTTTATAAACGGATCGATCGATGGATATATGTCCAAAAACGCATCGATCGATCACTAAGATGCACCGGACCGTAAGAATGTGATCGATCGATGAAATTATCCCATCGATCGATCGAGAATCTCAAGTGTTCCTCGGAATGTCCTCGGAAAATCTTGTAAGTTTTTTATAAACGGATCGATCGATGGATATATGTCCAAAAACGCATCGATCGATCACTAAGATGCACGGACCGTAAGAATGTGATCGATCGATGAGATTATCCCATCGATCGATCGAGAATCTCAAATGTTCCTCGGAATGTCCTCGAAAAATCTGTAAGTTTTTTTATAAACGGATCGATCGATGGATATATGTCCAAAAACAGATCGATCGATCACTAAGATGGACCAAAGCGTAAGAATGTGATCGATCGATCCGTATTTGTTCAAAAACGCATTGATCGATGCGTGTGCGGGAAACAGAATTATAAGGCAAAACCCGACCTTTTTCGGATCTAAACCTCAGAACTCTCATCCCCTCCGATTTCCCCTATATTCCCCCCCCCTTTCTCTCTCTATAATCATCCGATTTGAACAATTTTGGGCTCTATTCCCCTTGATTTTTCGAGCTCTACCTGATTCCTACACTCGTTTTCACCCTAAGACAGGTATACTCCGCGAATCTCCACATTCTGAAATCGTGTTCTTGAGCAATATTTGGGTTTTGTGAATTTCTTATTTCCTTGTTGATTCCTTGATCAAATATGCATGAAACAGATGTTTAAACATGGAATAGAACACAATTGTCTGTGATCAACGAGTTTGGAACACAATTGAGATGATTTAGGGATTGAGAATTTTTTCAATTTCGTTTTTTTTTTATCACAACTCGATTTCGCCTTTCATTTTCATGTTGCTTTGAGTTCTTAATTGATTATAACCATGTTGAGAGCAATGATTCTATTTTGTAGAGAATGAAGCGCACGAAAACATCAGCAAAGAAGAACACACAAGAAGAGGGTTCGTCTCAGCGAGAGACGCAAGGCCAAAGAAGTGGGATAAGTCTGATACGACCCACTAAACAACATGAAGAAGGTAGCCGTTCGGTACACAACTAGCATGTCCTGAGACGATGACAATATTGGAATCAAAGCAGACATTGAAGGTTCCAGAACAGGGTCTAGGCCTGCAACTCAAGAACCACTTATCCGGAGTGGTACGCCAGTTTAGCATCCGCATACGTCATCCCGATGATAGCCATCAGGAAGGTTTTCTATCGTAGTGCAGAATCAAAGCACGACAGGAGGAAGGGCTATTCTTCAGAACATGTCTCATAGGCCACCACTACTATCAACCTCAAGGAACCCACTTATTCGGTAGTTGGTACGCTCATTCATACATCCGCATACGCACCGTCCCGTGATATCATCAGGAAGGTTTTTTTGAGCAGATAGTGATGAGATCATCTTTCACAGACCTATGACGGACTATTTGGATTGAGTGCGGGGGAGAGGACATCTGGTCTTTATTGGACTTCAGAGCTGTTGAACTTCTGGGAAACGATTGGCACAGGGGTTTATAGATCTTCTCAGGCAAAGGAGTCACTTATCCGGAGCCCAGTACTGAGATATGCGACACGCCTCATTGGCTCATTGCTATACGGGACAACCACAGCCGACTCATCAGTCACGACTCAATGGGAGTTGTGCCTCCTGTACCAGGTGTGAGGCATTTTTTGCTATCCGGCATTTGGAAACTCTACATTCCCACCTGCTACTGCCTCACACAAGATATGAGAGCGGTGCTTGCTGCCCAAAACTTAGCAGGATACAAGGGAAGAAAACAAAAATCCAAGAGCAATGCATGTTGGATTTGGTGCAGTGATTACTCGGATCCTTAGACATGTGGTGTGTAGACTGCCAGAACCAGCAGGTAGCACGCTGGACAGATCAAACAACATTGATTGGAACTACCTGGATGTCATTTCTCTATGTAAGTAAGGAGTTCATAGCTGGTCCCCACTCGAGGATCGATCGGGATGGTCCTTACGCTACGTATTCCAGGACCGAGCGAAGAGAAACAAACCTCTACTGCCACCTGCCTCAGATCGGCCTGACTGCTCTACTTTCAGAGGCTGCAGTGAGTTCCTACCCCCTGCTACCGACCGCACTAGTAGACAAGCCATCCTTCTTCACGCCAAAAATATCAGACCACAAAGGCAAGGCGTGTGTTGATGAAGAAGGAGAAGATGATGAGCTGCACAAGCCATTATCATTCCCAACAATGCAACATTCCAGAACCCAACACATGAGTCTCACTCCCACCCATACGACCAGACTTCTAGCCACACAGCTGCAAGAGCTTCCACTACGAACGCCTGACACTACATCATGCTTCCACTTTCACCACACATTCATCCCTCCATCCATCCCCTCTTTTTCGGGTTTTAGCCTACAACTCAAAGAACAGATCCAGGATCACCCAGCATAAAAGACCAAACAACACGATCATGACTACACAAGATCTGGGGCTGCCATTTCACGTATCTATTCAGGACGTGTTCGTTGCCAAAAGGATGATAAGGCTATTGTTCATCACTGGCACAATCATCTCCATCCGCTGGATATGTCGGGTTCGAGTGGTACACACACAGAGGTAAGAAAAGTAGTCCATTGAGACCCATAACGACTTGTTCAGGAACACTGGAGCAGGAGACGAGGAGTAGGATGTATCAACGGCTCAGTATTGCCATTTGATTTCCGACGCGCTATTTCATGGTTCTTTTTTTATTCAACCTTTTATGGTCTTATTTCTGTAATTTTGAACTAGTTTAGTTTTTTTTAGTTTGACTTACATTAGTGAGTTGTATTTCTTTTATATGGTCTTGGTTTCTGGTCGTTTTTCTTTGGTGGTTGTGTCTTGTAGTTTTTTATTCCGTTCTTTTAATTCGCAGCTTTGCCTTGCTAGATAAACCAAATAAATAATATCCGAGGAAAGAGGTTATATCAAGTGTTCCTCAGAATTCCTCTCGGTATTTCTTAAAAAAAAAAAAAAATCAATGGTGTCTCTTTCCGAGTCATTCATCACCAGATAAATCTGAATTTGGATCTTGGTGAAACTCTCCAATCACTGGTTCATCCTCTACGGTGAACGACGGCTTCTCTCCAAAGTCGGTTAAATCGACTACAAGGCCAACTCCAGCTAAATCTTCTGCTGCACTTAAGTTGCCGGATGTGCTTGGTTGTAGTGGGTCTTCCAGCTCAGAAATTCCCTGAACTCGGCCTCTCGGGTTGAGTCTTGTAACAGTAATCCATGGATCATCTCTGTTCCTCACCCGGGGGTACTTGATATAACAAACCTGTAACATTTAAAAAAATTATAAATTAATACACATGATGATGAATCATTCTGAATAATTAACATTTAAATACCTGATCGGCCTGAGAAGCAAGAATGAAAGGATCATAATATTGCAGCTTTCGCCTCGAATTTACTGATGTAACACCAAATGCATCTGTTCTCACATCTCGATCTGGAGTGTTGTCGTGCCAATCACAATAGAAAACAGTACAGCGCAATCCAACCATGCCCAAATACTTGATTTCCAAATCTCATGTATGTGTCCGTAGTATACATCATCTCCTGATGCAGAACAAACGCCAGCATCATAAGTCGTACTCGAACGTCTCCTCTTCTGAGTTGTGAATGCATATCCTCGAGTACAAAATCTCGGATATGACTTCACAGCAAAGTTTGGTCCAACGACCATCTCACGTATAAAATCGTCAAATGTTTTACCTCTGGCCAAACCAGCAGACACCTATTAATAGCACATATATATATGTTATATCAATAAATGTGAATTAGTATAAATTGTGATAAAATATATTTTAATTTGTTTAAAGCACTCACATAAGTAAACATCCATCCAGTAAATTCTCTCTGCTTCATTTCTTCTAGTTCGTCCTCTGTGGCGTATCTATACTCGAACCGCTTTTCTGCCATGAAAATCCTGTATATGATGACAATAATGTAATTGATTAAGATTTAAATTTCAACTTGTTAAAATAAAAATTTGTAAGCTCATTTATTTACCTCTCATATTGAAGAATGTCTTCGCAGTTGGTGAGCAAATATGTTTGCAAATGACTGCGCTCCTGCTCAGTAAGTCGACGGTCCTTTGGTTTTCCGCTAAGTCGTCCAACGTCTGTGAAAATGTCTGGAACCGTAACATGATATGTTGCACGTTCGCCTCTATCATCATGCCGAGCAGGTCTTCTGTTTTTGGTCTGAACTTCTGCTGGAAAGTAGTACTCGGCAAAGTTTGAAATTTCTTCATTGATCATCTGTGCGACTATAGAACCTTCCACCCTACTTAAATTTTTCACCATCTTTTTCAAATGGAACATATACCGCTCATACAGAAACATCCATCTATACTGCACAGGACCACCAAGTTCCAATTCTCTTGCCAGGTGAATAACAAGATGCTCCATAACATCAAAAAATGAGGGAGGAAATATCTTCTCAATGTTGCACTGAATCACGGCTATGTTAGTCTTCAAATTTTCAATACCTTCAAGAGTCACTGATCTCGTGCATAAATCGCGGAAGAAACCACTTATCCCTGCAATTGCTTCATGAACATTTCGTGGTAATAGTTCCTTGAAGGCGAACGGAAGGAGGCGCTGCATCATTACATGGCAATCGTGGCTTTTCAAGCCAGTAAACCTTCCTTCCTTTCTGTCGATACAGTTACACAAATTTGATGCGTAACCGTCTGGAAATTCCACATCGTTTGAAATCCAATCAAAGAATGCATATTTTCCCTCTGCATCAAGTCGGTATATGGGAAAAGGAGCCCTACCATTCTCATCAGCATGAAGTTCTAAACGAGCACATATATCGACTAAATCTAGTCTTGACTTCAAATTATCCTTTGTTTTACCTTGAACATTAAGGATCGTGTTCATGAGATTGTCAAAAAAGTTCTTCTCAATATGCATGACATCTAAATTATGCCTTAGCAGATGATCCTCCCAGTATGGCAGATCCCAGAAAATACTTTTTTGTGCCAGTTATGTAGTTCTCCAACAGCATCTACCGGAAAACGCTCATGTCCACCGACGTCTGGCGTCCTTTCTGCACCAAAATCTCTTAGTTGTATCTTCAAATATTTCCCACAAATTTCCGGAGGTGGACTGTCAAACACCCTCTTGTTCTTCGTAAACAAATTCCTACTCCTACGATATGGATGATCAGGTGGTAGGAATCTCCTGTGACAGTCAAACCAACACGTTTTCCTTCCGTGTTTTAGTTGGAAAGCATCAGTGTTATCTTGACAATATGGACATGATAGCCTTCCATGCGTTGTCCATCCAGACAACATACCATATGCTGGAAAATCACTTATTGTCCACATTAGTACTGCCCGCATTTGAAAGTTTTCTTTACACGAAACATCGTATGTTTCAGCACCTTGAGCCCATAGTTGTTGCAACTCATATATTAGTGGCTGAAGAAACACATCAAGTGATCTCTTAGGATGCTCTGGTCCGGGAACGAGAATCGAGAGAAACAAAAACTCTCGTCGCAAGCACAAGTTGGGGGTAGGTTGTATGGTGTAAGAATGACGGGCCATAGAGAATACTGTCTTCCACTCTTGCCAAACGGACTGAAACCATCAGTACATAATCCAAGGTAGACATTTCTTCTCTCATACGCAAAGTCGGGATACTTTGATTGGAAATGCTTCCACGCTTTTGCATCTGAAGGATGTGTGATCTCACCATCTGTTGAGTGCTCCGCATGCCATCTCATTGGTTGCGCTGTGCGTTCAGACAGATACAACCTCTGCAACCTTTCCGTCAAAGGTAAATACCACATCCTTTTATATGGCACTGGAACTCTTCCACTCGTATCTTTATAACGAGGCTTTCCACAAAATTTGCATGTAACCCGCTGTTCATCCGCCCTCCAATAAATCATGCAGTTGTCGCTGCATACATCTATTACCTGATACGATAAACCAAGACCAGCTACGAGTTTCTGAACCTCGTAGTATGAACCAGGAGCTACATTATCCTCGGGTAGAATACCTTTTACAAAATCAGCAATCGCATCCACACAGTCTTCAGCCAAATTATAATCTGTTTTAATGTCCATCAATCTTGTAGCAGATGATAAAGCTGAATGACCATCTCTGCAACCTTCGTACAATGGTTGCTTTCCAGCATCCAACATATCATAAAATCTCCTAGCTTCTGCATTGGGTAAATCTTCCCCTCTAAAATGATCATTTACCATCTGCTCAGTACCTACACCATAATCTACATCTGTTCTAATTGGTTCTTCTAATCTAACCGCTGGCTGAGGTTCGCTAGTACTACCATGTTCATAATCAGTTTCCCCATGATGATACCAAATTTTGTAACTTCGTGTAAACCCACTCAAATATAGATGAGTCCAAACATCCCACTCTTTAATAACCTTTCTATTTTTACAATTAGAGCAAGAACATCTTAACATACCTGTTTTTTCTTCCGGTTGTCGATGAACTAACCCCATGAATTCGGTTATACCTCGTTGGTATTCTTCCGTAAGCAATCTCGTGTTCGGATCCAAATGAGGTCGACCGATCCAAGAACGAAAATAATTTGAAGAAGACATATTTTTTATGAATCAAATTCGTGTGTAAATAGAGTAAGAGGAAGGATGAAGATACAGAGTGAATGAAGAGGAAGAGGAGTGCTTGTATTTATAGTTTAAGTCCTGCCGACAGACCGAGGAAATTCCGACGGAAAAGGCTAGTTCGTCGGAATTTCCTCGGAATTTTGTAAAATCCCCCTACGGCTCTCCAACGGCTATAATATTTCCTCGGAATTCATCGGTTTTTTCCGAGGAACCCATTTTCCCTCGGAATTTCTTCGGAATATTCCGACGGATAGATATTTCCTCGGAATTCCGTCGGTATATTCCGAGGAAATTCCGAGAAAACCCAATTTTATGCTTCCTCGGAATTTCCTCGGAAATTCCTCGGGATATTCCGAGGATTTCATTTTCCGTCGGAATGTCCGTCAGAATACCGCTGTTTTCTTGTAGTGCACTTCTCCTTTGTGGCTTTATCCTTTGATTTTGATTTCTAAGTTCTAACACTTACGTTCATAAAAACATTTTTCCTAAAAGTAAAACGACCTAGTTTAACTTACAATCTGCAAAACCAAATCGTAATCCAACCAAACCAAAACTGAAAACAAGACCTATCAAACCTAATGGAATGATACTCAGATAAAAATATTAGGTTTAAGAAATCTTTCAATGAATTGGTTTAAAAAAGGCAAACTCTGAATTAATATGAACGGTTCTGGATAAATTACATAATATTGTGTAACACCCGACCATCCACGGCTAATGGATTTTCCACGCCCGTTCACTTAGCATGTGATTCCATTCCGTGTGATTCGTACGTTAATTTTTTTGAACGCTCGGAAGTCTTGTTTATTTACCCTGCAATAATCACATGACCTTTCTTCGTGTTTTGGTTTCACTCGCATGGTATCGCGAATCACTTCCCGATAGGTCACACATCGTTTTACTTCATGCCTAATCACGG
Source organism: Brassica napus (assembly GCF_020379485.1). Classification (NCBI taxonomy): domain Eukaryota; kingdom Viridiplantae; phylum Streptophyta; class Magnoliopsida; order Brassicales; family Brassicaceae; genus Brassica; species Brassica napus. The sequence continues at coordinate 32,159,199 of NC_063447.1, read as the reverse complement.
TTAATTCTGGAGTTCTGAATGGATATGTACCCGAAAAGGCAAGTGAACTTTGATGACAAAAGTAGCCAAATCAATTTTTTAAGCCTTCCAACATATACGACAAACCGGGATGTTACAATTCACCTCCTTTCAAATAACGCAATGTCTCTGTTGCGCCACATAATCGTTACCCATGTTAGTGTGAGCTCTCACTGACTCCACACTCGTCTGAGTTCGGCATTGATACCATTTGTAATACCCCCGACCATCCATGGCTAATGCCCCCCCCCCCACACCCTCTCACTCGGTATGTGGACCCCATTCCATGAATGGTAAGTTAAGTTTTGAAGGTTCGAAAGTCTTGTTTACTTATCCTTCAATCACCACATGACTTTTCTCCGTATTTGGTCCCACTCACACGGTATAGCGAATCACTTTCCGATAGGTAACTTATCCTTTCACTACTCCAGCCTAAGCGCGTTTAACTCTGGAATTTTAAACGGATGTGTGCCTAAAAAAGTAAGTGCACTTTATGACATATAGAGCCAGCTCAATTCTCTTAAACCTTCCAACATATACCACAAACCAGAATGTCACGTATTATATTGTTACTTGTAAAACAGTTTAGTTCTAGTGGTCAAATCTGGGAGAAATGAATGGATATATATTATTAACAATATGTTTTGGCAATAGATACAACCAACGAGCCAATCTCAAACATCTTCAATGGTTTGATGTTTGTGTCATTCAACATTTTATAAAATTTCTGATAATGTTATTTGAAGTTTTAATAAAAATTTATACACAATTTTAAAGAATCAAATATAAAGCTTCTAAGTTGTGGGGAAAAAGTATATTTATAATTTCATATTCAATATTTTTTTGTATAAAATCTAGATAAAATAATAATGATGATTTTTATTAGGCAAGCATTCTGGCATATAACCAATGTTTTTAAACCCGACCGGACACTGAACCAGACGACTTACCGGGTCGCCGGGTCATTGGGTCGACGCAGATGAACTGCGGGTTAATAAATGAATTAATTTTATTGTATAATAATATATTAGCTATAAAAATAAATATCTAAAAACTAAAGTTTAATATTTTCTAAATGTTTTTTAAAACATAAAATAATAGTTTGGATATGTATATACTTTATGTTTAAAATGTATTTTAAAAATTCTTAACTTTAGTTTTTATATATATTTTTTTTCATCTGACATACAAAATATCAAAAAAATAGTTTAAACTATTTAAAATTTTCTATAACAAAGTAAGAGTTATGACATCTAAAAAATCAAGATATAAAATTCACAAATATTTAAATGTCAGGGTTCTTTCAAAAATGACTCTGATACAAGACTTTTCAAGGGTCTAAGATCAAATCAATGTAGTATAAAAGATTGTCGAACCAATCCTAGGTGATTATGATGCAAAGAGAATGCAAGACCATGCTTAATCTAAGTGCTACCAGTTTTTGAGATGATTTGAAACTAACTTACTACCTAAAATGCAATAAAGGCACAAGCTTTTTTTTTCTATAAGAAGTGAGAACTCATGGGCTATGGGAACTGATCTTGGGTGATCAAGATTCAACCTAAAGGTGTCAACTTTTAACCAATTTATATCTTCCTTAGGCCTAGACACAATCCTAAGCAAACTCTATCCCTAGATGAATGCTCATTTACCTAGATAACTCAAGCATCAAATTCCTTTGGTTGAATGTTACCTAAGTAATCATTAATCTCAAGTCTACTAGCCATCTTAACACCTTTAACAACAAATCCCTTTGGCAAAGGATGTTAAAAGCTTAGGAGAGTTGGTTCATGCATTTCATCAAACACCTTCCGGGTATGAAATGCCTAGAGCTCAACTTTGGAGAGGCCAACTCTAAAATTGCATTAAAAGCCCTCTACTAGCAAGGAATAAGATTGATCTATACCTAAACACCTTAGATCTAGCTTAATCACCCTTAATCTCCCTAACCCATGAATCCAAAGATGACTACTCACTACTCTCCATGATGAGCCCAAGAATCAAAGATGATTTGGTGCTAAACATGATAAGAGATCAAGAAAATCAAGCAATCACAAGAGAGAAATGATCAAGATATAATCTTTCACCTCAAAGTTCTTTTGTGATTTGATAGAAAACAAGATAAGATCCTACAATTAGGTCTGAAGGACCTTTATAGTAGCTTAAAGTCGAACCTGGTTTAACCCAACAAACCTGGGTTAACCAAAACACAAATTGGTAATTATCTGGTCAAACCCGGAAAATGTTGACTTTCTTGACTCGCAGCGGCCACGTGAAACCGCTCCGCCTAGCCGCTGGGACACTCGCAGCGGCTTACTTGCTTCGTCATCACACCGCTGCGACAAGTACGAACGCGGCAGGGAACGAGGTATTTTCCCAGCGGTTCGCAACACCGCTGCGTCAGGCCGCTCCCGCACTTGGTCTCCATTTCTTGAGTCTTCATCTCTCGAGCGTCTACAGCGGCTTCGGTACACCGCTGCGACAAGTACGAACGCGGCAGGGAAGGAGGTATTTTGCCAGCGGTCTCGTCACACCGCTGCGTCAGGCCGCTCCCGCACTTGGTCTCCATTTCTTGAGTCTTCATCTCTCGAGCGTCTACAGCGGCTTCGGTACACCGCTGCGTAAGGCCGCTCCCATACTTCTCCGTTTCACAGCGCTGGCAGCGGCTTCTTGAGGGGCCAAAAGGCCGCTGGGACTTCCTTATGCCGCTGGGACACTTGATCAATGCGTCTCTTTCTCGAGAATCACCCCTTTTTGCCTCCAAACCATCTCTAAATGCTCCAAAGTCACCAATTGAAATCTCCATCACCTGATAAGGACATATGTAATGCAATGCAATCCTAAACATATCTAAATGCTATCCTAAATGGTCAGCATATGCTAGAATGAATGGTTAAAACAATGCAAATTGAGAAGATATCAACTCCCCCAAACTTGTATCTTACTTGTCCTCAAGTGACCTTGTAAGAACTCATAAGAGAGAAAGGTTTGAAGGTGAGAACTCATAGCCAAAAGTAACACTTCCTAGCACTCAACTTAACATCCTAAAGAAACATAGCAAATAGCATGAGCATTCTCCTTATTATACTCTAGCTTCTCTAGGCCTATCCATACTCTTTTTTCCTCTACTCAAGTTGCAATACTTTCTACCAACAAGTCCCTTCAATCAGCTCTCACATTGATTCACACACACACACAAGGTGAAGTCTCACAAATGGGCACATGATCTCAATCATTTGGCTAGGTATGCAATGGTCTAATATGAATGAAGAGATGGGTTCAAATGTTTTTTTATTTAAGGGTGGTTATCACTCAAAACAAGGAGCTTGATCATTATGCAAAATTTATCTAAGATTAGAAGCAACTCATGCATACATAGATTCATTCTCATCATTCTACCCCATTTTGTTATAAATGATCACAAGTTCTACCCTCTTTATCATCATCTCAAAAATCAATCTAAAACCCCTCACATCACTCACCCAATGTACAACTCTCTTTTTTTTTTTTTTTTATGACCCACTCACTAGGGATTTTAATCCACTTTCCACAAGCTCTCCCACCTACTTTTTTTTTTTTTTTAGGGGGAAGGTTCTTTGTTGCATAATCAAGAGCTTCTTATTATCATTTTTTTTATATATATATCCCTAGGAGCTTTATTTTCAAATCTCTCATCTTTCTCACTCTCAAAACCCAAGATATTGAAATTTAAAACACAAACCCCTCTCACCACCCCCAAATGCTAACTCATTGTGCTAGCAAGAGATGAGAATAAACCTATGTCGCCTCCAATACTCTCAAGATTTTGCACATGACAAGCTATCAAAAGAGGCCTCACTCATGCAATTCAATGTTTGGTCTCAAAGAATGGTTAGGGTTTTAGGGTAAGGAGTGTCATTTGGGTTAACAAAGATAGGTATGAAGGAATAAGATAACCCAAATGTGTATGAGATCCATGATCAAGTATGCAAATGCCCATATGCAAGAGAGATTAAGTTCATTCAAGCCAAGTTTAGATTGGAGCTGATCTTAAGAACAATGCTAACATCAAGCAAGCAAACAAGTTTCAAGAAGAGTTTTCAAGGCTCGAAGCGTACAAGGTTTTCAAGAGATGCTTAAGCTACTTGATATGTTTAACTAGGGTGTCATTTTGAGTTCTAGACAAGGGTTCTTTGCAAGGCATTTTAAATCATTATTCCCAATGCAAGTGAATGCAACCTATATGCTCTAGACTCAATCTTAAAAGTGCAAGTGATGCAACTACATGTTTCTTTTTGTGTTTTTCAAATTTTTTATTTTTTTTTGGTTTTTTCTATGCATATATGTATGTACAATGCGATGCATGAGACTCAATTCATCAAAGAAAACATGATCAAATACTTGATACCTCCCCCAAACTTTGTTCACACAGTCTCTGTGTTAGAAAGTAGGAGGAGATACCGAAAAGAGAAATAAATGCAAAGAAAAACTGATATATACAAAGGAAGGGTGATGATGAAACCTGGCTAAGCAAAGGAGGATGCTCCCTCCGTGTCGTCGTCGTCGGTAGCGACTGAAGGAGACTCGTTGGAGGAGGCTCGGGGTGGAGGAGCTGTGTTCCTGCGTCTACGACGGAGTCGGTACTCCGGGGAACGAGGAGGTCCATAGAAGACGGGGTATGGGAGAGTAGATGGACCAGCAGCTGCCAACACGTCATCCCGTTGACAACCAGAACCGATAGACACTTGAGAGAGAAGTGCAGTGACCTTTTTCATCTGTCTCTTAAGCGCTTTCACTGAGTTCTTCAGCTTGTGGATGGTGGAATCTTGCATCTTGTTCCACCGAAGCAACTTGGCGTTTTGAGAGAGAGCTTGGCGCAATGCAATGTTCGGTGTAACTCCACCATAAGGCTGAAAGTGGTATCTCTCTGTCCCATACACCGAGGCTGGTGTGGTCGGTCCTTCGTCATCAGCATCACTAGGACGAGCTGCCCGAGAAGAACTGGCCTTGGTCTTCTTTTTGCGCGCTTTGGTGATGGTCTCAAGTACACCAAAATCTGCGGGAATGAGCTCATGAGCAGCTGGAGCGAAGAGTACATGCCGAGGATCAGATAGCGTCGTCAATCTCTCACAAGGTAGGAATATCTGTAGCTGCTCAGGTTCGAGATCAGTGGACCAAAAGGGGTAACCATACCGATCGCCAGATTGGCCGGTAAGGAAATGGGTTTTCTTCAAGTAAGCGAGATCAATGGAGGCTGGAGCATGATCCTGAGGTCCCAAATCTATCCCAAATGCTTCCAAGATCGGAGTAATGAAGCTCCCGATAAACAGCGTCGGTTTTTCATTCGGAGTTGTCCAAGCCCAATCTCGGTAGTACTCAAACCGCTTCATCAACAATCCCACAAGTCCCAAATCCTCAAAATCTTCCGGATCGGTGTGGAGTAGCGTTCCTTCCTCAAGAATAGGGAGAAGTCCAAGAGCTAGAAGTTTGAGCTCATCATCGTTTGCTCCGCCCGGTTCCCTCCGTGAGTAAAAGGTGTGAGTAAGGACCTTGTGGGCATATCTCACTCCCGGGTTAGAGATGTCATTGCTCTTGTCCTCTCCCGCTGTACGCGACCACCCCGTAATCACTGTCCATATGTCATCCACAATTGCCGACCTAGCAGGTAGAAACGACCCACGGTTGTCCGAGAAACCGAGAATGGAGCTTAGCTTCTTGAAACCCACCTTATAGGTTCTCTCATTGATCTTAAAACTGATGCGCCCTCGGTCCTATGTTCGTCGCAATGGTATTGCACGAAGAATGTAGACAAAAACTCACAAGAAGCCTCCTTGTGAATCCCGTAGCTCATGCCAAGTAGTGACTCCATGCCCATGTTCCGGAGAATCATCCTTACATCTTCATAGATCCCAAGCGCATGAAGAGCTTCAGCATCCGGAAATCTCATGGGGTTCCATTTGACATCATCATAAAGGCGCTCATAGAGTTGTGCTGAAGTCGGTTTGCTGGTTGGGGGCACTCTCTTCCGCTTCTTAGCTGGCTTGGGAGCAGGTGTTTCTTCCTCCTCATCTTCAGTATCAGCTCTAAGACCCTCTTCTATCATCTCTTCGATCTCTGCCTCTAATGTCGCTCTGTCAGCTGGCGACTTTTCTCTTTGCTGTGGAGCTCTGCGCCGGGAAACTTGAGCTGGTGGGTTTGGCTTTGATCGTCCTGCTCGTGGTGGGTTGGTTCTTGTCCCAGCTCGAGACGAAGTGCCTACATCCACAATGCGATCAGTTCCGGGACCGCGATCTTTCCCCATGTCCTGCTATCAACAAGCTCGAAATTGTATAAGTGACATGATCAATAAGAAACAAATTAAAGCTTGGAAAGAGTTAATGAGTTCAAAAACAGCAAATGGCATTCATACTCATCTTCTATGACTCAATAAACTCAATTTTAACATCAAACAATCACTCCATTTCAAATTTCGAAAATCCCCAATATGAACCCTAACTTTTTCAAATTCGAATTCAGGTCAATTAAACACGTTTTTCATCTACCCAACTCATCAATCAAGCATAAAAGGACATAATTAACGAGTATTGAACAAGAAATCAACCATGCAACCACTTTTTAAAAAAATGGAAATTTTAAATCCGAAAATAAGATGACGATTTCTCTATACCTTAGCTTGTTTCAGATAAACAAGAGTAGGGAAATGAAAAGTCGAAGTGAAATCACGGAGATAGCAACTTGAATCAACGAATTTGGTGAAGAATTGAGAGATTTATGAGTTTTTATGTTTGAGAGAATGAAAGTATGGAGTTTTTGATAAGGGAGAGAGAGAGAGATACGATTTTAGAGAGGAAGAAGGAGTGTCTCGCGTCGGGTTTTGGTGATTTCGATCCGGTTCAGTTGAATTGAACCGGAAATCGACGCCGGTACGTGCAATTGAGTGTCGCAGCGGTCACCGTAAACCGCTCCGCCAGACCGCTGCGCCTCTCACAGCGGCTTATTGCCTCAAAATCTCACAGACCGCTGCGACAAGTACGAATCGGGCAGGGGGTAGAGTATTTTCACAGCGGTTTGATGAGACCGCTCCAAGATACCGCTGTGAGACTTCAAGCATATTTCTCTTTAGTCGCAGCGGTATGTGTAGACCGCTGTGGTTGGCCGCTGTGAGCGTTTTGAACCTCACCACACCTCGTTTAATGCCACAATCTCTCCTCTTGGACCTGAAGGTCTGATAGACACAGAAAAATAGCCAAAGACATACTAGAAATAGAAAAAAAAAAAATATGTACAAGGATAGACATGGGAGTTCCTCCCAAGTGAGCTTGTTTTAAGTCTCTAGCTTGACTTCCTTTCTTCTTGGCTAGGCGAGAATGGGATCGGAGAGAGGAACCGAGGTTCTCTCATCCTCTGTTGTGGCTCCCATGTAGAGCTTAACCCTCTGTCCATTGACTGTAAAGTCTCCACCATCCTTGTTCCATAACACAATTGCCCCATATGGCCTAACTTCCTTGATCTTGAAAGGACCGGACCATCTTGACTTGAGCTTCCCGGGGAACAACTTCAGTCTAGAGTTGTAGAGAAGCACTTGATCTCCAGCATTGAATTCTCTCTTCAAGATCTTCTTGTCATGAAAAGCTTTGGTTTTCTCCTTGTAAATCCTTGAGTTCTCAAAAGCATCAAGTCGGATCTCCTCCAGTTCATTGAGTTGGAGAAGTCTCTTCTCCTTTGCACTCTTGATGTCAAAGTTCAGCAACTTAACAGCCCACAATGCTTTGTACTCAAGTTCAACCGGTAGATGACAAGCCTTCCCATACACAAGGTTGAAAGGCGTGGTTCCTAAAGGAGTCTTGTAAGCAGTCCTATAAGCCCATAGTGCATCATCTAGCTTGATGGACCAATCTTTCCTTGTAGTCCCCACTGTTTTCTCCAAAATAGACTTGATTTCTCTGTTGGAGATCTCAACTTGTCCACTTGTCTGAGGATGGTATGGTGTTGCAACCTTATGCTTCACACCATTCTTCTTGAGAAGACTTTCAAACAGCTTGTTGATGAAGTGAGAACCCCCATCACTGATGACAGCTCTTGGAACTCCAAACCTTGGAAAGATGGTACTTTTGAACATCTTTATCACCACCCTAGAATCATTGGTGGGACTTGCCACAGCTTCTACCCACTTGGAGACGTAGTCAACAGCTACAAGGATGTATTTGTTGCCAAAAGATGATGGGAATGGTCCCATGAAGTCAATACCCCACACATCAAACACCTCCACTTCTAGAATTGGGTTTTGAGGCATCTCATTTCTTTTGGTGATGTTTCCTCTCCTTTGGCATGAATCACACCTAGAGACAAAGTCTTGAGTGTCTTTGAACATATGAGGCCACCAAAACCCAGCTTGTAACACCTTTGAGACAGTCTTGAAAGTAGCAAAGTGCCCTCCATAGGATGATCCATGACAGTGTGTGAGGATCCCTTCAACTTCTTCATCAGCTACTGCTCTTCTATAGAGTTGATCTCTACAAAGGATGTAGAGGTAAGGTTCATCCCAATAGTATCGCTTCACATCTTTGTAGAACTTCTTCTTGGCATATCCCTCAAGATCAAGTGGCTCTCTCCCACAAGCTAAGTAGTTCACCAAATCAGCATACCAAGGCCCTTTCTCTTCAGTTGCCTTCACTTCTTCAAGTTTCTTTCCAGTTTCACAAACTGCTACCACCGCTCCAATGGCCATGATTTGCTCTTCTGGAAGCCCTTCATCAATAGGGATCCCACTCTCAATCTTCAGTCTAGACAAGTGATCTGCTACACTATTCTCAACTCCTGGCTTGTCTCTAATCTCAAGGTCAAACTCTTGTAACAGCAAGATCCACCTCAACAGCCTTGGCTTAGCATCCTTCTTGGCCATGAGGTGTCTCAATGCAGCATGATCAGTGTAGACTATGACCTTTGACCCAACTAAGTAGCTTCTGAACTTTTCAAAGGCGTAGACAATGGCTAGCAACTCCTTCTCAGTTGTGGCATACTTCATTTGGGCTTCATCAAGAGTTTTACTCGCATAGTAGATCACATGAGTCTTCTTGTCCTTCTTTTGACCAAGAACAGCTCCCACAGCATAGTCACTAGCATCACACATGATCTCAAAGGGGAGATCCCAATCTGGTGGCTGCACAATTGGGGCGCTAACCAGCTTCTCCTTCAACTTCTTGAAGGCTTGTAGACATTCCCAATCAAAGACGAATGCAGCCTCCTTGCATAGAAGCTTAGTCATTGGCCTTGCTATCATCGAGAAGTCTTGGATGAATCTTCTATAGAATCCAGCATGACCGAGGAAGCTTCTAATGTCTTTAACCGTCTTTGGTGCAGCTAACCCAACCATCACTTCAATCTTGGCCTTGTCTACCTCAATCCCCCTCTCTGAAATCTTGTGTCCAAGCACAATCCCTTCCTTAACCATGAAGTGACACTTCTCCCAGTTCAGCACAAGGTTGGTCTCTTCACATCTCTTGAGGACCCTGCTAAGATTTGACAAACAAGCAGAAAACGAAGATCCGTAGACAGAGAAATCATCCATAAACACCTCCACAACATCCTCTATAAGATCAGAGAAAATAGACATCATGCATCTTTGGAAAGTGGCTGGAGCATTACATAGCCCAAATGGCATCCTTCGATAAGCAAAGGTACCATAGGGGCATGTGAAAGTCGTTTTCTCTTGATCATTTGGATGTATGGGGATTTGGAAGAACCCTGAATACCCATCAAGAAAACAATAATATGGATGATTTGCAAGTCTCTCAAGCATTTGATCAATGAATGGCAATGGAAAATGATCCTTTCTAGATGCTTTGTTAAGTTTTCGATAATCTATGCACATCCTATGTCCTGTTATTGTTCTTGTTGGTATTAGTTCATCCTTATCATTTTTAACCACAGTCATTCCTCCTTTCTTTGGAACAACATGCACAGGAGACACCCATTTGCTATCCGAAATAGGATAGATGACTCCTGCATCTAAGAGTTTTAGAATCTCTTTCTTAACAACATCCTTCAAGTTGGGGTTCAACCTTCTTTGATGTTCTATAGAAGTCATAGATTCATCCTCTAGATGTATCCTATGCATGCATAAAGAAGGTGATAGCCCTTTAATATCATCTAGTGAGTAGCCTATTGCCTTTCTATACTTTTTAAGTTCATTCAAAAGTTTAGACAATTCATCTTCACTAAGCTCACTACTCACTATGACAGGGTAAGTCTCATTAGGGCCAAGGAAAGCATACCTTACACCATGGGGAAGAGGTTTAAGCTCCACTTTTGGTGCTTTGAGTTCACTCCAATCATCCTCTTGGAGATTCTCTTGTTGAGAAGTTGGGGAAGCATGGTGATCCTCATATGAAATCTCCTCATTCTGTTCTTCATCACTAATCTCTCTGTGAGAGTCCAGCATCTTCACATAAGCATCACTTTCCTTGTTCTCAACCATTTGGACCTCTCTCTCAATTGTTAAGGCATGTTGTAGAGAGTCTTCAAGTGCCAACTCCTCTAGAAGTTCATCAGCTAACACCTCCATCTCCTCAATGTAGAATGCTTGGCTTTGAGTAATAGGCTTCTTCATCACCTCCTTGATGTCAAAGTGAAGAATGTTTCCCTTTCCAAGGTGAAGATCAATCTTCCCTTCCTTAACATTCACAACTGCTCCTGCTGTAGCCAAGAAAGGTCTCCCCAATATTAAAGGATCTGTTGGTTCTTCATCCATCTCTAACACCACAAAATCTGTAGGGATCTCACAATTTCCAACCATGACAGGGAGATCTTCTAGGATACCAATGGGAATCTTCACTGAGCGATCAGCTAGCACAAGAGAGAGTCTACACTTCTTGTATTGTGTAAAGCCAAGCCTTTTAGCAATGGAGAGAGGCATAAGGCTCACACTTGCTCCCAAATCGCATAGACACCTCTCAAAAGTAAATTGCCCAATGGCACAAGGTAAAGTAAAGCTTCCTGGATCTTCAAGCTTCTTAGGGATGGTTAGCCTTTGGATAATAGCACTACACTCATGAGTAAGAACCACCATGCCTTCCATCTCCTTCTTCTTCTTAGTTACAGCATCCTTGAGGAACTTGCTGTATTGAGGCACTAGCATGAAGGCATCAATTATGGGCATAGTAATCTGAACTTCACTCATTTGTTTCTCAAATAAAGCCTTGTATTGCTCCAAAAGCTGTCTCTTGAATCTACCGGGAAAAGGAAGTTTTGGTTCATAGGGAGGAGGATTGAATAGAGCTTCTTTTGATGAAGTAGCAACTTCATTCTTGTTCTCCCCCTTCTTTTCTTCTCCAATTTTACCCTTTCCTTTTGCTTCAACTATTTTCTCCAAGATCTCTTCATTGGTCTTCTCATCCATAATAACTACATCATCATCCACATTGATGACCACCTCCCCATCTTGCTTCTCATTATCCCTAATGAGAGTTCTTGGTGGTAGCTGTTTTCCACTCCTAAGGGTGATGGCTTTCATTGTCTCCTTGGGATTTTGCTCTGGCTTTCCAGGTAATGCCCCTTGTTGGCGACTTGGCTGAGAGTTCATTGAAGCAAACTGATTCTCCAAATGGCGGATCTTGTTGTTGAGCTCATTGTAACTTCCATCAATCTTGGAGTGAATTTTCGTGAACTCATAACCCATTGTCTTCTCATTCTTGGCCTGAAAATCCAAAAGTTTCTTGAACATTGCATCCACACTTGTATCTGAAGCTGGAGCCTGTGAAGAACTTCCTTGAGCTTGAGTAGACTGATTGTTGTTATTGTTGAAACCAGGAGGGGTGTTTTGCCTAGGCTGATAGCTCCCTTGCTGAGTGTTTTGCCTCTGCTGGTATCCTCCTTGCTGGTTGTTTGAGTAGGACTTTTGCTGGTAGTTGTTGTACTGAAAGTTAGGTTCCTTCCTGTACCAAGAACCATTGTTGTTGATGAAGCACAGCTCTTCTTGTCCTTCCAAACCATCAACCTCATTAATCTTGGGAGGAATCTCTTGAATAGGACCACCCACAAAGTTGACCTGCTCTTGTTTAGCTTGGTTAGAAAGAAGCAAGTCCATCTTCTCCTGCAGGGACTTGATCTCTCTCTTTGTCTGTTGATCATCATTTCTGTTGACCCTATCATGCTCCTCGCTGTAGACTGAGTCGCTCTTAGCCATGTTCTCCACCAGTTCCTCTGCTTCTTCTTCAGTTCTCCCCAAGAAGAAACCATTGCTGGCAGTATCAAGCCTGTTTCTGCACTGTGGTAAGGCTCCTCTATAGAAGGTGCTAAGCAAGCTCTCCTTGCTGAAACCATGATGAGGGCACTGAGACCAATAACCCTTGAACCTTTCCCATGCTTCACTGAAGCTCTCTAGACCTTTTTGTTGAAATCCGGAGATTTCGTTCCTGATCTTAGCTGTCCTTGAAGTAGAGAAAAACTTTTCTAGGAAAGCTCTCTTGCAATCTTCCCAAGTAGTGACAGTGTCACTTGGAAGAGTCTTCTCCCATTGGTGTGCTTTGTCTCCCAAAGAGAAAGGAAATAGCTTTAGCTTGAAAGCATCTTCAGAAATACCATTTGTCTTGGACAAGCCACAGTACTGATCAAACTTGTACAAGTGATCAAAAGGGTCTTCAGCAGCAAGACCATGATACTTGTTGTTCTCTATAGTGTTGAGCAGCCCTGACTTGATCTCGAAGTTGTTGTTCTCCACAGCTGGTGCTCTGATTCCCAACCTATGACCATGAATGTGAGGTTGATCATAAGCTCCAATGGCACGAGCTTGGCACTGTGGATGTTGTGGCTGGCGCTGTGGTCTAAAATGATCAGCTCCTGGACCATTGCCTCCTTGGGCTTCACCATCTTGAGGCAGATTCTCCATATCAAACCCAACCCTTGCAAGTGAGCCTGTTGCTCTACTTCTCTTCTTTGTCTTGCTATCTCCCTCTCAAGTGCTCTAATGTCTTCAACTCTTGGAACTAGGTTTGTTGGACCTCTGCTCCTTGTGTTCATACACCTGAAATGCAAAGAGAGAAGAACAAAGAGAAGCAATAACACGATTAAATAAAAATTGACTTAGTCTCAAGCAAATGACTAAATCCCAATGTCACAATCAACTTAGAATTTGGCAACGGCGCCAATTTGATACAAGACTTTTCAAGGGTCTAAGATCAAATCAATGTAGTATAAAAGATTGTCGAACCAATCCTAGGTGATTATGATGCAAAGGGAATGCAAGACCATGCTTAATCTAAGTGCTACCAGTTTTTGAGATGATTTGAAACTAACTTACTACCTAAAATGCAATAAAGGCACAAGCTTTTTTTTATAAGAAGTGAGAACTCATGGGCTATGGGAACTGATCTTGGGTGATCAAGATTCAACCTAAAGGTGTCAACTTTTAACCAATTTATATCTTCCTTAGGCCTAGACACAATCCTAAGCAAACTCTATCCCTAGATGAATGCTCATTTACCTAGATAACTCAAGCATCAAATTCCTTTGGTTGAATGTTACCTAAGTAATCATTAATCTCAAGTCTACTAGCCATCTTAACACCTTTAACAACAAATCCCTTTGGCAAAGGATGTTAAAAGCTTAGGAGAGTTGGTTCAGGCATTTCATCAAACACCTTCCGGGTATGAAATGCCTAGAGCTCAACTTTGGAGAGGCCAACTCTAAAATTGCATTAAAAGCCCTCTACTAGCAAGGAATAAGATTGATCTATACCTAAACACCTTAGATCTAGCTTAATCACCCTTAATCTCCCTAACCCATGAATCCAAAGATGACTACTCACTACTCTCCATGATGAGCCCAAGAATCAAAGATGATTTGGTGCTAAACATGATAAGAGATCAAGAAAATCAAGCAATCACAAGAGAGAAATGATCAAGATATAATCTTTCACCTCCAAGTTCTTTTGTGATTTGATAGAAAACAAGATAAGATCCTACAATTAGGTCTGAAGGACCTTTATAGTAGCTTAAAGTCGAACCTAGTTTAACCCAACAAACATGGGTTAACCAAAACACAAATTGGTAATTATCTGGTCAAACCCGGAAAATGTTGACTTTCTTGACTCGCAGCGGCCACGTGAAACCGCTCCGCCTAGCCGCTGGGACACTCGCAGCGGCTTACTTGCTTCGTCATCACACCGCTGCGACAAGTACGAACGCGGCAGGGAACGAGGTATTTTCCCAGCGGTTTTGCAACACCGCTGCGTCAGGCCGCTCCCGCACTTGGTCTCCATTTCTTGAGTCTTCATCTCTCGAGCGTCTACAGCGGCTTCGGTACACCGCTGCGACAAGTACGAACGCGGCAGGGAAGGAGGTATTTTGCCAGCGGTCTCGTCACACCGCTGCGTCAGGCCGCTCCCGCACTTGGTCTCCATTTCTTGAGTCTTCATCTCTCGAGCGTCTACAGCGGCTTCGGTACACCGCTGCGTAAGGCCGCTCCCATACTTCTCCGTTTCATAGCGCTGGCAGCGGCTTCTTGAGGGGCCAAAAGGCCGCTGAGACTTCCTTATGCCGCTGGGACACTTGATCAATGCGTCTCTTTCTCGAGAATCACCCCTTTTTGCCTCCAAACCATCTCTAAATGCTCCAAAGTCACCAATTGAAATCTCCATCACCTGATAAGGACATATGTAATGCAATGCAATCCTAAACATATCTAAATGCTATCCTAAATGGTCAGCATATGCTAGAATGAATGGTTAAAACAATGCAAATTGAGAAGATATCAGACTCAAAATTTCAAGTCAAACACAAAAATAACCTATGTTTTTTTTTGAAACTTTGTTTTGTCATATGCACCCTAGAAGTTCTAGTTATTCACGAAAATGACATTACTTTTTTTTTTTTTGAAAATAAGGCTTTTACCTTACGATCCTCATCTTCACCAAATATTTACAACTTTGCCATTGACATCAATACCTCAACCACCATGAACTACCAAATTGAGAGTGTTAGTGCCCTAAAGTTTCGATTTTTTCTCATCCTTTCTCATTTCCTATCCACACAAACCACATATCTTACACTTTATGTCAAAATTCATCAAAAAAACTGAAGATTTTGATTACAAATTATGTAAGGTTCATAAGCTCACGATTCTTGGTGATTAACGAGTAGGTAGCTGTTGTGGTGAAGTTCTGGGTGATTGGAGAAACCACGCAAGTCATCTCACGAGTTCAAGGAATGAAATCGCGAACTACATTTTATTTTTCAGATATGTTCGACGAAGAAGACTTCTTTAGAAGTCTTCTGGTCAATGCATAGGTTAGTTTTGCAATTGACCTTTTGTGCGTTTTTAATACATGACTTCCCTAGAAGTCTTCAAACTTTCCTTTGTAAACAAAAAATTTCGAAATTCCCAAAGAAGACTTTTTTAGAAGTCTTCTCGGATAAACATGTTACTTTTAAATTTGACCGAAGTTGGTAAGAAATTTGACATTTTGTAGAAGACTTCTAAGGAAGTCTTCCTGGAGAAAAATTCTACAGAAGTCTTCTGAAAGTCTTCCCTAAGCTTTCTCAATGCCGGAAGATGTCTGCGCGGGTTACTTTTGCAATTGAAAAATAATAGTAAAACATTTAATATCAATGAGAAGACTTCTAAGTTTAATTCTGGGTTTTGGTCAAACCTTTGCCCGCGAGAGAAGACTTCTAGAGAAGTCATCCGACGGAAGACTTCTAGAAAAGTCATCCGACGGAAGACTTCTAAAGAAGTCTTCTCTCAAAAAGTCAAATACAGTCAATTGCAAAAGTAACCCAGCAGACTTCCTGCGACATTGAGAAGACTTCCGGAAGACTTAGAGAAGACTTCTTTTGAAGTATTCTCTAGGTAGACTTCCCTAGAAGTCTTCTACAAAAAGTCAAAATTCTGACTAACTTCGGTCAAATTCAAAAGTAACATGTTTATCAGAGAATACTTCTAAAGAAGTCTTCTCTGGGAATTTCGAAAAGATTTCAATTTCAAAAGTAAGCCAATATTTACAAAGGAAGACTTCCGAAAATGTCTTATGTAGAGTAAACTTCTTAAGAAGTCTTCCTTCGTAAATTTGCAATTGCAAAATGACCTAAATAAACTTCTTTTGAAGTTTACACAGAGTAGACTTCTTTTGAAGTCTTCCGTGGATGACTTCAAAAGAAGTCTTCTACGTAAATCTTTATTAAACTTCAAATTTATCCAAAATTAAAATGAATTTATAATATCTTCTTACTAATTCATGTTTATTAGTCAATATTGGGACTACTGAGTCTAATTTATAACTTAATTGGTGATAATTATGAAGTTACAAACATTGATGTTTAATAATGTTTCTAGCTAAACGGAGAAGTCTTCTGTAAGTCTTCCTCATAGAAGACTTGTAGAATACTTCATAAGAAGTCTTCTCCGATGATTTTGTTTTATTATGTTGATGTTCTGTGTTTGTGTTGTCTTCCTCGTAAGATACAATTTTTAACTTCCATGAGATTTAAAATTTGAACTTTCACTTAAAATTCAATTCTGATCTTTTGTGAATATGACTATGGTTTCTTGAGAAGTCTCTCTCTTAGTTTTAGCAAATTTTACTAAGTTTTTGTGTTGTTGTGTTTTGTTATGCGTAGGTAGAATGATTAAAATATTTTTTGGTATGTTGCATCAATAACTTTAATGAAGTCAAGTACTTTTGGCAAAACATGAACATATTTACCATTCTTTTGATTAACATCTCTTAAAGTTTACAAAATAATTCACAACTAAAATATTACACATACAAATCATAAAAAGACCATAAACAAAATTATTATACAGCTAGATATTATTCCTCAACATAGATAAGCTTGGACTCCACTTCACATCATCTCTTTGTACTATTTTGGGCAGAAGACTTTGGAAGAATTTCTGAAGACTTCGTGGAAAGTCTTCTGAGAGTCTTCCGAGGGTCTTCCGAGAGTCTTCCAAGAATTATCCCAGAAGTCTTCCAAAATTTGTCTCAAATCTGAAAAATCTGCATATTCAAAAGCATTCAAATGACTTCAAAATAGAGAAGACTTCAAAAATAAATTTTTAGATAATAAACAAAATAGTCACATTAGGTTGGATCTATGATTTTTTAGAATCCAATATATAAAATACACAAAATACATATCCAAAATTTATACCACTTTAGGCAGAAGAAATCAAGATGGCAATCTTGGTTGGAGCTATCTAGGATGAGAGGACACACGCCCCAGAAGCAACACAGGGTTTATAGGTGCTCGGTCTACAAAGAAACTGGCCATACGCGTCCACATTGTAAGAACTGACGTGGACGACCTTCTCGTAAGTCGCCCAGAAGACTTAACTTCTAGACGACCTTCTGATTAGTCGTCCAGATGAATTAACTTCTGGACGACCTTCTAGTAAGTTTTCCAGAAGACTTAACTCCTGGACGACCTTCTGATTAGTCATCCAGAAGACTATCTATCTGCGTATCTGTTATGACTTTGTGTTATGAACTTCTCTGTATTGCAATTTATCTGCTTCTGTTATGACTTTGTGTTATGAATCGGCTTCTGTTATGACTTTGTGTTATGAATCTGTGTTATGAACTTAATTGCAACTTAAAAAGACAACAACTCCACCATTAGATTAGACCATTAGATTAGATTATCCGAAAGGTTACAAAACTACCAAACTAATTTCCTACGAAATGATAGTTTGGTACGAGGATAGGTTACAAAAAACTACATCCTATCATGACCCTGTTACAACAACATCACTTCCTAATCTGTCATACAAAAGACATTTCATCCCACAATTTCAAGTACAAATAAAACATCATTAACCTTGCTGGTCATAACTTGCAAGGTTCTCATCATTGTCTTCGTTCTCTTTTGCATGGCCTTCAGGAGTCTCCTTAAATACATCCAACGCCATCTTCTCCCTTATAGTCTTCGAGTTCTTGTTACAAAGCGCTGGAGGAAATGACATCCCAAGAGCATGACATTCACTTTACTAGCCTCAACAGAAGACTCTTTACGAGCTTTCTTCCGAGGTCTTGCACTTTTTTCCTTCACACCACTCTCTGTCTCCGCTGCACTCACTTCCTTCTTCACTATCGGGTTAGTACCGGTGACTTCCCAGCAATCCTTGGTCCACTTCCAATTAGCTTTCGCATTAAACATGACTTTAATTATGTTCTTCGTGGCCGGATCCTCCACATCAAAGTCCCATCGTGGAAACATCTCAGCATAGTCCTTGTTGACGAAGTTGATCACGCTAGTCTGCAAAAATAAAAGATATCAACTCAGATAACAAAGACTGAAATCATCCAGAAAAGACTTCACAGAAGACTTCAAAGTAAGTCGTCTGGTAAGTCATCCAGAGAAGACTTCGCAGAAGACTTAAAGTAAAGTCACCCAGACGACATAACTTTAAGTCTTCTGTGAGGTCTTCTCTGGAAGACTTACCAGACGACTTACTTTAAAGTCTTCTGTGAAGTCTTAGGGAGTGAAGTTTAAATACATTTTTGCTAATGGCCTCTTTAAAAAATATGCGTCCTTTGCCACCATTGTAAGCCATCAACACCAGAGACAGTCTGTCTGGTAGGGGATGCCCAATATTAGCACCAAATTATGGCAGAGCAAAGTACGCCCACACCTGGAGAACTTGAACAAACCCATCAATAGTGTATGAATTTGAATCCAAATTTGCACCCTTCACAGACTCCATCAGCACCTTAAACGCCACTCTCCCCCAAGGATAATTCTCAAATCTTTCTAAATCCATCACTAGCCTTGCAAGACTAGCCCGTGTAGCGGTTGAGTACTTTCTTCCTTCAATGAATCCAGTGAAGATGGCAAGGTAACCGAGCCGCATGCGATCTTCCCGAGACCACTCCTCGCATCTCCCAAATGCTGCTTTTATATGCTCAATAGTTGGCCCAGCATCGACATCAACACCCATCATCTCCCAAAAAGTAGCCATCTCCTTCGTAGCCTCAACACTTAGATTTTCCAGGTCCTCGATGTAATCGCAGTTCAGACCAGTGAGGTGTTCAAACTCCAACAGTGAAAACCTCACCGGTTGTGGACCAACGAGACTCCAGAGCTCAAACTTCTTCTTGATGTTAAGCTGGAAACTGAGCATATAATGAACCAGCCTTGAAGCCCAACCAAAATTCTGCTCCTTGAACTTGATGAACACTCTCAACTTCGACTCCTTCAGCTCCTCATATTCGTCAGTGTTTAGAGCTCACCTTAGTGCAGTAAATAGCTTCCAGTCATCAGTGTGATAAGAAATGCTCTTCAGTGCAGGGGGCTCTTCCCCTAATGTATACATCCGCTGCAGGAGTGCTGGTAAATCCATTTTCCGGCCTGCAAAACAATCAAAAACAAGCATCTCAAACACATAACAAGCACACTATTTTAAATACAAATACTGGAAGACTTGCATGTAAATTTTAGTGAGAAGACTACTGAGACGACTTCCAGGAAGTCTTCTACAAAGCCTTACACTCTGGACGACTTCCAACGACGACTTAGGTCGTCTGGAAGACTTTCCAGAAGTCTTCTACGAAGTCTTACACTCTGGAAGACTTCCAGGAAGTCTTACCCTATGGAAGACTTCCAGGAAGTCGTCTGAGTAGTCTTTCTGAATAAATACAAAAACTGTTTCTTTAAAAGATGGATGACTTACAATCGGAGAAGATATGGTCTCCAACGACACCAGCGGTTATAGATCTGCAAAAATCAACGGGAAAAGAAGAATCAAGACTACAATTTTTAGGGTTTTACGGCGGCTAAACGCCTTAAGACAAGAGAAATAACTTACCGGCGGCGGAGTTCAATGAGACGTGGTTTCAGATCTGAAACAAAGGAAGCGGATGGTCAGTTTAAACTACTAAAAACTCTACGCCATGAAGGAGAAACAAGATTCGTCGTAAGAGGAGAGATTACCGGCGGTGAGAACGACGGAATACGCGAGATTACTGGTGGTGAGAAATCTGAGAAAATAATCGCTTTCGAAATCGCCTCTGGAGAGAAAAGGCGCTAGGGTTTTGGAAAGTTGTGAAAAAGTAAAAAAAAATGGTATTTATATGTCCGATAAATGATCCGGTTAGGTTTAAAAGTACATTGGTAAAATAAAGGATTCGGTCTTCTAGACCCTAAACATAACCCCTAAACTTAATTAACTAACTAAACACTTCATAAAATCAAATTAAACTTCAAAAGTGTTTGCTATACACAAAAATAAACACGTATAGGTAAAATTTTAATTTTTCAAAAAACCATTCAAGCTTTCCAAAATTTAACCCTAAGAATACATACAATACTACAACATATGTTGCCAAACCCAAGACCAAAGAATACCATGATTCACTACCTACACTCATCTATGTTGAAAACAATTCAATTTTGTTATATTTTAATTTATATCACTTAAAACTGTTTATAATTGCATGATTTTAATTTTTCGCTTATCAAAATATTTTTTAAAAAAATTATAAATTATTTTTAAGATCAGCTACACCAGAAGACTTACTTTGAAGTCGTCTAGAAGACTTCTAGAATCTAAGACGACTCAGACGACTTCATGGGACTATATTCGTAAAAATGGCTTCTGTTTTTTTTGTTTGGTCACAAGGGGTTGGCTGTAATTTCACAAGGCTTTTAGGTTAGTTTTGCATTTGATTCAAGTTTGGGTATAGGTTTGTGTTTAAAATTAAGTTGTGAGTCATATTTGGCAAATCCTCCATATTAAAATAGGCTATGTTTACCTAGCTTATATATTATTACTATAATTTTGTATTTTTGTAAAAAAAAAAATATTTTAAAAACATTATTATTTAACAATACTACTTTACATATTTTTTATTTAAAATTTAAAATTTATATGGAAATAAATAATATTGGACATATATAGTAGAGAAGAAATTTTTTGAGATACCGTTAAAAAACATATTAAAAAAAAAGCGATAGTACATTGTACTTCAAAATTTTTTTGTAGTAAATATCATATTTGAGAAATATACTAAGTTGGATAGATATATATTTCTAACAAAATATTTGTAAATTGTATTTTTGATAATTAATCAGTTTAAACTGTTATTATCATTAAATATATTGAACTTTCTTAAAAAAATATTGATTTGTATTCAAATAAAAAGATAAAATATTATAATTAATTCATGTAAAAATTGATAAAATTAAAAAGAATTGTCAAAATTAAAAAAAATCATACATGGAAAGTTCATCACTACAGTATATATATATATATAAAGCAATTTATTATAAAAACAGTATATGGTTGAATCTATAGTATTGTATTTTAAAATATTATATATTTATCCATACATGTTTGTTTACACAATACCTATATAAATATTGATACAAGTGTAATATAATTAATAATAATAATGCAAATACAATAGTGTTAGGATTATTAATATTTGATTCGATTTTATTATTTTCATGGTAAAATTCTAACATTATTGTACTTGCATAACAAATGTTATTATTATTATTAATTAGATCTTATACAATTATAAACTCTAGAATAATTAAATGTTATTATTATTAAGTAGGTTATAAATGGTTATATGCAAGTATAATTATATATTGATGGAATATTATATTTTCGAAATTATGCAATTTATAATAATATTTTGATGGAATAAAAAGAGAATTAAATAGGTTGTTAGGATTTTATCATGAAAATACAAAAAACAATATATTCAACTTTCCAGAGATGGTTCATTTAAAATATTACACATGAAAGAAGTCATGACTTCTATTTTAATATTATAGGCTATATCTCGATCCGCGCAACCGCGTGGGTTTTTGTTTTCATTTATTTTTGTATAAACATTTTTTTTTCAATGTTAAATTGGTATATATTATAATATATATGTGTCTATCAATTTTTAAAACATAATAAGTTTACGGTATATTTTTCATTGAATAAATTGTTTCAAACTTTCACATGTATTTGTATCTTTTTCTATATATATTTTTTGATTTTTATTTCAATATTAAAATCGTAACTATATATATAAAGATTAGTAAAATATTTTTTTATTGTCATATTCAAAAATATTGTAACATTTCACAAATTTAGAAATTTTTTAAAAAAATAAACTTTTCGCTTTATAGATTTATATTATCGAGTAAATAATTAAACATTTAGTTTTTGTTTAATTTTAAAAATAAAAAATATAGTTTAAAATTTGTTTTCATTGGTTTAAGGTAGTAAAGATTAATCATTGTTAAATATTATGATTTTTGTTATTTAAAAAAAAATCTTTATAATTTTTAAAGTTAACATCTACAAATATTTAAATAATTAACATATGAAGGTATAGTATTACAACATTAAATTATATCTATTTAATTTATATTATCTATAAATCCAATGAATCATCTATTGTTTAAATCAAATTATTGACAGCCCAATAAAAATTTCTGGAAGGCCCAATATTAAAATGATAAGATTAGAGGTTAAATGTCACATGACTTTCTAGGAATATGTCAATTAGATCCATTTAATAAAAAAATCACACATGAATCAAAGTTGTGACTTCTGTTTTAATATATAAGATGTATTTGCATCTTCTTCTATATATTTTTTTGGATTATTATTTCATTATTAAAATCGTAACTATATATATAAGGATTAGTAAAATATTGTTTTATTGTCATATTCAAAAATATTGTAACATTTCACAAATTTAGAAATTTTTACAAAAATTAAACTTTTCGTTTCATAGATTTATATTATCGAGTAAATAATTAAACACTTAGTTTTTGTTTAATTTTAAAAATAAACTATATAGTTTAAAATTTATTTTCATTGGTTTATAAGGTAGTAAAGATTAATCATTGTTAGATAATATGATTTTTGTTATTTAAAAAAAAAAATTTAATTTTAAAAGTTAACATCGACAAATATTTAAATAATTAACATATGGAGGTATAGTATTACAACATTAAATTATATCAATTTAATTTATATTATCAATAAATCCAATGAATCATCTATTGTTTAAATTCAATTATTGACATCCCAATAAAAATTTCTGGTATGCCCAAAATTTAAATGATAAGATTAGAGATTAAATATAACATGACTTTCTAGAAATATGTCAATTAGATCCATTTTTTAAAAAATCACACATGAATCAAAGTTGTGAATCAAAGATATGTGGGAACCGAAATTCACACTCTCGATTTCCGTTTAAATAAGGAAAGTAGGAGAACCCTAATTTCCCAGAGGTCCCGGATATCTGCTAATGCCACACGCCAAGCAATCTGAACACGAAATAAAGACGATAAAAGATAAGAAATCGAAAAGAGAGCAAAGTTGATCTTATTCCGAATTCGCTTTTAAGCATTACAACAAATGAAGAGCCTGGGCTACGAGAGCTGTCGGCGAGATTCCTAGTTCTAAAACCCTAAGGCTGCTAAACCTAATTGAGTCGCAGCTCGAATAACAAAAACGGAAAATTGCCTAAATTGCTCTAAGTGCTAAGTTTGCTGTGTATTGCCTCCTTTTGTCTCTCGCCTAGGACTCCTTATATACTTGCTCCTAGGTTGGTTTGTGCATTTCTCCTTCTGCCCTTAAGCCGTCATAGCTCAAAAATGGAGATACTCCAATTTTCCCGATCTTCGTGATTATCTTCGGAAACATTACATTTATCAGCGGAAACTTGACATTTTTCTTGCCTTACGAACCAATCATAAACCGTCATAAGGCTTATGGGTCTTCGGTTAAGGAATCGTAAGTGGGCTTTGAGCTACGTTTTAGGTCTCTTTGGACCGTCTTTGACTCGAAACGTTTATTATGGTTTCCGCCAATGATAAAAACAAACTTCCCGCGGTTTTTATCGTAAAGTTTGACTGATGACTTCTAGTGATGAGAAACAAAGAATGGTTTAGCCATGGCTCACGGGAGATAGCATTTAAAGAGTAGACGATAATGCATGGATTCGTGTCGTATCGACGTTATGGGTGAGTTCGGTCGCTACGTAACGACTGAGCCGTGGAGGTGCTTGGTCGCTACGTAGTGACCTTGTTCGGATATTTCTCCGATGTTTCGTGAACGCGTTTTCTCCGCAAGATTCTTCGTAAAAATAATCTTTCTGAAGATTTATTTCTCGTAAAAAATGTTCTTGCTAACAGACGCGGTTTGTCGAATTTGGCAAGATAGGCGTGTCGGACGAAGTTTACATTCAGAATTCCGCAGAGGAACGTCAACGAGGAAATATATATTATAATAAATCGAAATCCTAAGCTCATACCTCTATAAGTAGCGAGCCCTCATCTTTCATTTCTTCCCAAATCCTCTCTAGCCTCTCTCCTACACTTTAGCTTTCAAAATGTCCTCTTCCCAAGGTGACAAGAGAAGTTCCGACTTTGAGATGGGTGAGGCCACCTCCCAAGCTCCGGTTCCGGTTCCCTCCGTTGAGGCGCCAGCTTGCATCGCCGGTTTCCTTTCCTTCCGAGAGAAACTAGCTCGTCGCAAAGCCGAGAAGGAACCAGTTCGAGCTGACACCGAGCTTCCATCCTCTTGTGCTCTGGCCGTTGCTCCGACTCATGGGCCTGAGGTTCAGGTTCCGCAGGATGCGGGAACGCAAGTCGAAACGAACGTTCCGTGTGTACCAGACGCTTCGGCTCAGCCCACGGGATCGTCTACGACCCCAATTTTTGTCGAGGACAAAGAGAAGGCCGCTGAGTCCATGCCTCCTCCTCCGGCTACGAAGGAAGTTGTCCTGGCGCTGCGTGCTCCCAGTGCTGCTCCGGTCATTCAGCCTAAGGGCCGGAAGAGGAAGTGCACCAAGGGCGATGATGGGGAGTCTTCGCAGCAAGGATGGTTGAATCTGGCGCCGGGGCTTCGCGGAAAGGTCCGTCTCTCACTTTGGATTTTTACGCTTAGCTCGTTGGATTTTGTTTTTTTTTTAAAAAAAAACCTTGTTTCGTTTCGTATCTATAACTGTTCTCTTGTCTCGCAGTTCGTGTCGCTGATTGACGGAATGATCAGCGAGTGCGGTTCTGAGGCCAGTCGTCTTGCGAGAGATCTGTCGGAGATGCAAATGGTCTGAAACTGAAACCATGCTGAAAGCTATCGAGGGTTCTCACTCCGCAAAGGTGTCTACGCTCGAGGCCGAGATCGGGGAGCTCGAAAGGGACCTTGGGAAGACATCGAGCTCTCTACTTAAGGAGAAGAAGGCCAGAAATGCCAAGTCTTCGGAGGTGCGTCGACTTCAGCGTTCGATTGAGAGCGACGAAGGATCGACAAGCCGCGGGGTCGAAGAGGCCAAGGATACGCTCCGAGTTGAGTTCCAGGCTTGTTTGGCGAAGATCTCTGGCTTCCTAGGCTCCCTCGAGTGCATCCGCAGCAGGGATTTGGCCTTGGCGACCGTCGAGGGCGGGATGGACGTGGTTCGGGCACTCCAGAGCGAGACTCCTCCGCCTTTACAGGCTGAGGAAACCATGTTGTCCGATTACAAGGGAGCCTTGGCGGCCGTGGACGGGGATTTCGACCTTGTCTTGACCGACCTGAAGTCCACGTGTTTCCTTCCGACGTGTTCAGAGGACCCAGCGGGAAAAGATCCCGCGGTCGAGAAAAACGGATGTGACGCGGTCCCGAGCTTGGAAGAGGCGATGGGTGAAGAGGAGGTTTAGATTCCGGAAGATGATATGTTTATGAACTTGTTCATGAACTTGTTCTGGCCTTGTATGGTCATGTTTCATGTTTCGGGACTGGCCGCTTGTGGCTTTGAATCTCTGCCGCTTTGCGGCTTTATTATTTTTCTACGAATGGATAATCAGTTTGCGTTTACGTGAGTAGGTGGATGGTGTGGAAGGAAGATTATGAGTTGTCGTCTCATATCTTTCCTTGATGTGAAATGCTTTATTCGCGATCTGTTTCGAGAGCTTTCCGTGAAATTATTTTGCGGGATATCTGAAGACGTTGAATGTAAGCATAGAGGCATGCTTTAGGATCTCGTATCTTCTTTTTGATATCATGCCTTGAGATGTTAGAGACCAGTGTGTTCGGTTTTAAGGTTTATGCGGTGACTAGCCGGCTATTGATTTTCCTGTCGCGATTTCAACCTGATTCGTACCAATTTAAAGTCCGCGATAGGTTCTCGGCTTATACGAGCATCTCTCTAGAGACAATTTTTTAGCCAACTGGAAGGGCTTGACCAAAATTTTGGATTTCTTTTATAGCGCTATTATACTTGTGTCGGATGTACGAGGGTCATCTTCGTGAGATGGCCGTGTCTGTTTAGGACGTTTAAGAGTTCGATGTGATCAGCAACAAACTTGGTGGTAGATATTACCGTTTGGGTCTTTGCGAAGAATATGTGTTTTTTACCGGATGGAAAACAACTTCTTAGGCGGTTTTTTGCGACGTCTCGCAGTGCCGAAGGTTGATTTTTCCCTAATGACTTGTTTATTTGCGAGTTTTTTCAAGACTCGGATATAATTTGTGGACGAAGACGAGTTGCTCAAAAAGTTTCAGAAATATCGAGGGTGTGGTCAGATATTTTGAACTTGGGAGTATACGAGTATACGTATACGTACCCACTCCCCCCCCCCCCCATTTTTAGAGAGGGGGGACGGCTGAATTTGTCTTTCGACAAACTGCCTACGTACTCCTTATGGAGATCAAGCAGTCTCGTAGTTCGGTAGTTGCAAAGTAGTTTGTTTAGTGATAGTATTTTTTGAGGTGCATTGCGTTCCACGTTCTTGGAATTTTTACGCCTTGCATGTTGGCCATCTCATAGGAACCTGGTCGAACGACTTTTATGATCTTGTAGGGTCCTTCCCAATTTGTTCCAAGTTTTTCCGCATTTCGCTCGGTGGTGTTTTGGAAGACTTTGCGAAGAACCAACTCTCCTTCGTTGAATATGCGATTCCGTACGTTGGAATTATAATATTTTGCGGCTGCATGTTGGTAATTCTGCATTCGGACGAGTGCTCGGTCTCGGCGCTCGTTGACGAAGTCAAGATCATCTAGGAGCATGGCGTTATTGAGCTCTTCTCGTTCGGGCAGTAATCTCCTTCGGACACCGGAGAATTCGACTTCTGCGGGAATCATGCATTTTGTCCCGCATACGAGGGCGAAAGGTGTTTCTCCCGTTGCTCGTCTTGGGGTCGTGCGATGTGACCAGAGGACTCCCTCAAGTTTGTCTGCCCACCTGCCTTTTTTAGCGTCTAAGCGTTTCTTAAGTCAGTCTAGAATGGTCTTATTGATTGTCTCGGCTTGGCCGTTGCATTGTGGATATCTGGGAGCTGACTTGTTTAGTCGTATCTTCCATTTTTTGCAGAATGCTTCGAATCGGGTGGAGATGAACTGAGATCCGTTGTCAGTTATGATCTCGTAAGGAACTCCGTGTCTACAGATAATGTTTTTCCATACGAAATTTTCAACTTGGACGTCTTTTATACTTGCGTATGAATCTGCCTCTACCCACTTTGAGAAGAAATCAGTGAGGACTAAGAGGAAACGTTTTTGCTTTGAACTGTGAAGGGGTCCGACGATGTCCATGGCCCAGCGCATAAAAGGATACCGTGATGTGAAGGAAGAAGGAACTTCTGCTGGTTGTCGGATGGTCGGAGCGTGCCTTTGGCATTTTTCGCACTTTCGTGCAAATTTCTCACAATCTCTGATCATCATTGGCCAGTAGAATCCGTGGCGTTTGATTTTCACTGCTAGTGATCTTCCACCGTAATGGTTTCCGCAGGATCCAGAATGGACTTCCTCTATGACTTTTCTCGCCTTTTATCCTTCCAAACACGTCATGAGTGGTCCGAAAAGTTTCCATTTGTAAATTTCGCCGTCGACCGTTACGTAACGCGCGGCCTGCATTCGGATTTTGCGGGCCGCCCATTTTTCGAGAGGTAATTTTCCATCTGTGATGTAGGCTCAAATTGTTTCCAGCCATGGTGTATCGTAGCCGATCTCTCCTCCGGCTGTCCTGCGACCTCCTCTATATCGTCGTCTTGATACCCGATGAGGTTGACGACGATTGGGGGTCCGATACTCGGGTGTTCGATGAATTCGACCAGAATCAATCTTTTAAGAATTGGGTCGGAACTTGATGCCAGGGCTGCGAGAACGTCGGCTTGGACATTTTCGGAGCGGAGGATTCGCGTGAGAGCGAAGCAGTCAAATTCTTGGGCTAGATTCTGGACCAGTTTGAGAAACGCATCCATTCTTTCGACCCTTGCTTCGTATTTTCCGCTATATTGACTTGCGACTAGCTGAGAATCATAGTAGGCATGGATGTTACATATCTTCAACCCATGAGCTAAACGTAGCCCTGCAATGAGTGCTTCGTACTCGGCCTCGTTGTTGGACGCGTGAAATTCTAGTCTGAACGACTGTTCTAGGATCTCACTGGTCGTGACGTGAGGTGGATTCCGATGCCTGATCCTTGCTTGAATGAGGATCCGTCGACGTGAAGGACCCAGGTTGAACTTGGTTCCTTGTTGGTTACGGTTCCCGTTGGTAGTTCGACTAAAAAGTCTGCGAGTACTTGGGATTTCGCACTTGTTCTCGGTCGGTATTCGATATCGTACTCGCTCAACTCGACTGCCCATTTGGCTAATCGGCCCGACTGACTTGGGCTGTGCAAAATCGTCCGCTGGGGGAAGGTCGTGAGGATGACGATCGTGTGAGATTGGAAATACGGTCTTAGTTTTCGCGCCGATGTTACGACTGCGTATGCCAGCTTTTCCATCAGCGGATACCTTGACTCAGCATCGAGCAAGATTTTGCTTATATAAAAAATGGGTTTCTGTTCGCCGCGCTCTTCTTAGATCAGGACGCCGCTCGCAGCCGTTGTTGATACTGCGATATATAAGAACAAGGGTTCTCCTTCGACGGGTTTCGCGAGAACTGGAGGAGTGGCCAAGTACCGTTTCAGCTGTTGAAAAGTGTTTTCGCACTCTTCTGACCATTCGAATTTTTTTTATTCCCCCGTAGGATATCGTAGAAAGGTATAAGCACTTGTCCATTGACCGTGAGATGAATCGGTTAAGTGCCGCGACTCTACCGGTCAGTCTCTGGACTTCCCGCTTATTCTTGGGCGAAGCCATCTCGATCAATGCATTGATCTGTTTTGGATTAGCTTCGATATCGGTACGTCACTAGGTAACCGAGGAATTCTCCCGATGCTACGGCGAATCTGCATTTTGCCGGGTTAAGCTTCATGTTGTGGAAGTTCAGTTGTGCGAAACATTCCTAAAGATGAGACACGTGATCACTTGCCCGGAGGGATTTGATGAGCATGTCGTCGATATCGACCTCCATTAATTTACCAAGTTGTTCGGAGAACATCCGGTTCACGAGTCGTTGGTAAGTTGCGCCGGCGTTTTTGAGGCCGAAGGGCATTACCTTGTAGCAATAAGTTCCGCGATCGGTAATGAAGGCAGTTTTCTCGCGATCGTCGGGGTTCATCATAATTTGATTGTAACCTGAGAAGGCATCCATTAAGGATAAAAGTTCGTTTCTTGCTGTTGCTTCGACCAGCCGATCGATGTGCGGCAAGGGGAAACTATCCTTTGGACAGGCTTTGTTAAAGTCAGTAAAGTCCATGCAGACTCCCCACTTCCCATTTTTCTTTTTGACTACTACGGGGTTGGCGAGCCAGTCTGGGTATCTTACTTCTGTTATCGATCCGAATTTAAGCAGTTTTTCGACCTCGTCGTTTACTGCAGAAGCGCATTCGGGTCCTAACTTACGTCTTTTTTGTTTAACCGGTTTGAAAGTTGGATCGATATTCAGTTCGTGACATGTTATGTTAATGTCGATTCCTGGCATATCCTCTACGGCCCACGCGAAAGTATTAAGGTTTTTTTTCAGACAGGTTATGAGTTCTGTCCACAAAGGCTCGCGGAGATTGGCTCCGACCTCGACGCACCCTTCTAGGAATGCTTCGTTGAGACATACCGTCACCACGGGTTCGCAGGTTGGTTCACGTTTTTCTTCCAGGGCCACAATTTTTCGGGATTGCCAGAAGAGTTCCGCTGAATCTTGATTTTGGGTGTTTTCGTCGGAGGCCGTCTTCGTTTTAGTTCTGCGGCGAAACACACCCGCTATACTCTCGGATTTCCCCATATTACCTCGATTCCGTTAGGAGTTGGGAATTTAAGGCAAAGGTGGTATGTTGACGGGATCGCGCGCATGGAATTCAACCACGGCGTACCCATGATAACATTGTAAGACGCTGCGCGGTTTACGACTAAAAACTCTGTGACTTTCGTCACGGTCCCAGCTTTGACCGTGAGATTAATTGATCCGAAAGCTATGGTGGCTTCTCCCGAGAGTCCCACTAGCGGGCTAGGATTTTCCACGATTTCAGAGGGATCGATTTTCATCTTCTCGAGAGTATCTTTGAAGATGATATCAACCGAACTTCCGATATCGATTAATACCCTAGCGATATCGATGTCACGAATTATCAATTCAATAACAAGGAGATCGTTACGAGGTTTGACCTGCTCGACTGTTGCTCCCCCCTTGAATGAGATGACGTTCACGCATATCGAGTGTTGCATATCGTTTCTGATCGTTGAGTGGCTTTTGCGAGTTAGATTGATATGTACCCCCCCCCTCCTTCTAGCGCCAAACTGTGGGAACCGAAATTCACACTGTCGATTTCCGTTTAAATAAGGAAAGTAGGAGAACCCTAATTTCCCAGAGGTCCCGGATATCAGCTAATGCCACACGCCAAGCAATTAGAACACGAAATAAAGACGATAAAAGATAAGAAATCGAAAAGAGAGCAAAGTTGATCTTATTCCGAATTCGCGTTTGAGCGTTACAACAAGGTAAGAGCCTGGGCTACGAGATCTGTCGGCGAGATTCCTAGTTCTAAAACCCTAAGGCTGCTAAACCTAATTGAGTCGCAGCTCGAATAACAAAAATGGAAAATTGCCTAAATTGCTCTAAGTGCTAAGTTTACTGTGTATTGCCTCCTTTTGCCTCTCGCCTAGGACTCCTTATATACTTGCTCCTAGGTCGGTTTGCGCCTTTCCCCTTCTGCCCTTAAGCCGTCATAGCTCAATAATGGAGATACTCCAATTTTCCCGATCTTCGTGATTATCTTTGGAAACTTTACATTTATCCGCGGAAACTTGACATTTTTCTTGCCTTACGAACCAAGCATAAACCATCATAAGGCTTATGGGTCTTTGGTTAAGGAATCGTAAGTGGGCTTCGAGCTACGTTTTATGTCTCTTTGGGCCGTCTTTGACTCGAAACGTTTATTACGGGTTTTTCGATAAAAACAAACTTCCCACGGTTTTTATCGTAAAGTTTGACTGATGACTTCAAGTGATGAGAAACAAAGAATGATTTAGCCATGGCTCACAGGAGATAGCATTTAAAGAGTAGACGAGAATGCATGGATTCGTGTCGTATCGACGTTCTGGGAGAGTTTGGTCGTTACGTAACGACCGAGCCGTGTGCGCGCTCGGTCGCTACGCAGCGACCGAGCATAGTGACCGAGCCGTGTGCATGCTCGGTCGCTACGTAGCGACCGACCCGTGTGCATTTTGAGTTCGAGCTCGGTCGTTTTGAGTTCGGGCCAAGCTCGGTCACTACATAGCGACCGAGCACGCACACGGCTCTAGCGACCGAGTTCGACCAAGCTCGGTCGCTATGTAGCGACCGAGCACGCGCACGGCTCGGTTGTTTCGTAGCGACCGGACTCTCCCAAAACGTCGATACGACACGAATCCATGCGTTCTCGTCTACTCTTTAATGCTATCTCCCGTGAGCCATGGCTAAACCATTCTTTGTTTCTCATCATTCGAAGTCATCAGTCAAACTTTACGATAAAAACCGCAGGAAGTTCATTTTTACGAAAGAAACCGTAATATACGTTTTGAGTCAAAGAGCGGCCCAAAGAGACTTAAAACGCAGCTCGAAGCCCACCTACAATTTCTTAACCGAAAACCCATAAGTCTTATGACGGTTTATGCTTGGTTCATAAGGCAAGATAAATATCAAGTTTCCGGGGATAAATGTAAAGTTTCCGAAGATAATCACGAAGATCGGAAAAAACAGAATATCTCCATTTTTGAGCTATGACGGCTTAAGAGTAGAAAGGGAAAGGCGCAAACCGACCTAAGAGCAAGTATATAAGGAGTCCTAGGCGAGAGGCAGAAGGAGACGCAATACAAATCAAACTTAGCACTTAGAGCAATTTAGACAATTTTCCGTTTTTGTTATTTGAGCTGCGACTCAATTAGGTTTAGCAGCCTTAGGGTTTTAGAACTAGGAATCTCGCCGACAGCTCTCGTAGCCCAGGCTCTTACCTTGTTGTAACGCTCAAACGCGAATTCGGAATAAGATCAACTTTGCTCTCTTTTCGATTTCTTATCTTTTATCGTCTTTATTTCGTGTTCTGGTTGCTTGGCGTGTGGCATTAGCAGATATTCGGGACCTTTGGGAAATTAGGATTCTCCTACTTTCCTTACTTAAACGGGAATCGACAGTGTGAATTTCGGTTCCCACAGTTTGGCGCTAGAAGAAGGGGGATACGGATCAATCTAACTTTCAGCCACAACACGCTCAACCAGACATGTCGACTGACGACGTGGATAACATGCAAACTCCTCTCAACGGAGGAAGCTACACCAATCTCCACACTCCAGCAGCGGATGTCTCCGCGGCCAACGCCGCAACGCTCGAGGAGTTTTAAAACATGTTCGCCACCTATGAAAAAAGGTCGGAGGAACAGGATAAGCTCGTGAACACCTTGACCAAACAGGTCGAAACCTTAACGGCAAGGACTCGAGCAATCCGTCCCCGCGAAAACATGAAGGTTCGTGGGAAAAGACTCGACTTCACAATTCCACACGACAGGCCCGAAACATCGCGGGAACTTCCTTCGGGACAGAACCCCAGCGAAACATCCCCTGCCGAAAAACAGAAGTCAGAGAGTCCTCCACCTCCTGCTAAGGACACGGAGGCCAATGAAGTCGAGCATGTCGACTTGGATCCCAGCGACGTCTCCAATGATACTGAGGAGGACGCTGACAAAAATCCAAGAAGAATCAAAAGCCGATCGGCTCGGGAAAGCTCCTCGTTCGATAAACCAATGACAGAAGAGGAGGAAAACCTCTACTGGATCGAACAAGAGGAGCTGGCCGAAAAACAGGCCGATATTACTCGCAGCAAACGCCGACAAGCTCGGAACTCTGCTAGAGAGAAATCAGACATACGCGACCTGCGCAATTAAATAACCAAAACTGCTGCGGAAGTAAGGGCCGTGAAATCCCAGATCCATCACGCTACCAGTGCTGCCCCAGAGATCGATAGACTACTCGAGGGAGCTCGGAAAACGCCTTACACCGCTCGCATCTCTGATACGAGGGTATCTGACCCGGGAATTGTACAACCGATCCTAAAGCTCATCTTCAGGCTTTCCACATCACGATGGGAAGGGCCAGACTGAAGGATAGCAAAAAAGACGTCGGCTACTGCCGTCTGTTCGTCAAAAACCTGGAAGGAGCAGCTCTCGAATGGTTCGCACGCCTCTGGAGAAACTCCATCGGAAGTTTCCGCCAGCTCGCATCGGAATTTCTCCAACAATACTTTGGAGCATGTCCCAGGGGGAAGACGAACCCCTCCGTGAGTTTATAAGCATTTTCAAGCTGGTTATGTCAAGGGTTAGCTGGATAAGCGACAAGGTGGCCATAGACGCGCTCAGAAAAACGCTCTGGTACAAGTCAAAATTCAGAAAGTGGATAGCCCTCGACAAACCGTGAACGATCCAAGACGCCCTCCACAAGGCAACAGACTACATCTTAATCGAAGGGGAAACAAAAGTTTTGTCGTAAAAGCATAAACCGACAAAGCCGCCCTTGAAGGATGTAGACCAAAAGACAAAAAAAAAGCTCTCGTAACGGCAAGTACGTCCATCACGAGGGGGAAGAATTCCAGGGGGGAGCATAACTACGCGATCAATTCGGATCAAAGCCGAACCACGGGCAATACATGGACTCGCAATCAAGGATATAACGAAAACACGTTCTGCGAGTTCCACCAGACCCGAGGACACTCCACGACTAACTGTAAAGTCCTGGGAGCGAGATTGGCCGCGAAGCTACTAGCTGGAGAGCTTCTGAAGTAACCAGCGTAAAAGATCTCATCCTCGAAACCGATCGCCCTCCAAAGACGGACAGGAATCCGCCCGCGGAGAATTCCCCTCAAAGAAACCAATCAGGGGATAAACGCGGAGGAAGACTGGACGACAAAGGAAA
This sequence comes from Brassica napus, assembly GCF_020379485.1. Taxonomy (NCBI): domain Eukaryota; kingdom Viridiplantae; phylum Streptophyta; class Magnoliopsida; order Brassicales; family Brassicaceae; genus Brassica; species Brassica napus. Next base: position 32,124,949 of record NC_063447.1, on the reverse strand, counting down.
CGATAACAATCGTCGCAGAGTCAACATGATCATCGGAGGATCGCAGTATTGCAACGACACGGTCTCGGCCATCAAGGCTTACCAGCGAAAGACCGAATCAAGTACAAACTGGCCTATGTGGTCTCCTCACGAGAGACGAAGCCGGTGGAATCGATCAACCTCACTGCGATCCACTCGTCATAGATCTTGTCATATGAGATCTGGAAGTTGCGAGAGTCCTCATCGACACGGGAAGCACGGTTAACGTTATCTTCTGTGACACTCTCAAACGGATGAACATCAAACTCGGGGAAGTTACCCCAACGCCAAAACCGCTGACGGGTTTTTCAGACGAAGTATCGATGACTCTCTGATCGATCCAGCTACCAGTCATGGCCAAAGAAATCATAAAAATCGTCGATTTCGCGGTGGTTGATCATCCTGCCATCTACAACGTGATCATGGGAACCCATGGCTAAACGCCATGAAAGCCGTTCCATCTACATATCACCTCGGCGTCAAATTCCCGACCCAGAGCGGGATCGTAGCCATCTGGGGTTGTCAGAAACAGTCGTGACTTTTCTTTCTCGCAGAGCATAAGTTAAGACAAATCACGACCACCGCGATGGCAACACGCAAACGCGCGAAGTTAACTCAGCCTTCGGCCGAAAACACTTCAAAGAGAGACGATTCGACATCGTCTACCGAAGCGAACGCTTCTGACATCGAAACTCAGCACGATTCTGAAATCAACGCTATGACTCAACCGGAAAACCCGAACAAAAATGACGACCCTGCCACAGTCTCCACGATTAAGGCGGTCAGCACGACAACAACCGCCGAGTAAGAACACTCGCGGCATAAAACATAACTACGAGATGGCTTGATCCTCGAAAGAGGTACGTAGGCAGCTCGTCGAAAGACAAGTTCAGCTATCCCCCTCTCTAAAATTGGGGGGGGGGGGGGGGGGAGGGTGTACGTATACTCGTATACTCCCACGTTTACTCCCACGTTTTAAAAGATGCATCATTGTAATCGAGCTTTTTTAAAAAATTTACTACAATACGCATTTTTTTCGAATTCTTACGCTTCACCTATGCAAAAAGTCTCAGGACACGCTTAAAAATAAAAATCCTAGACTCTCGTCAAACGGCCTTATCTGGCCCAAATCGCAAAGCCTTCCTCCTTCAAAACATATGTACAGTCTTCGAAATAACAGCGAGACGTCGCCAAGTTAAAATTCGAAACTCTGCAAACAAATGTCCGAACGCGACCATAAAATCCCAACAAATATTTACACTATGTTCGTCGATTGGCCCCGACGAACACACCAGCCGTCTTAAACAAACGCAACCTGATCATTCTTCTGATCCTCAAACATCCAACACAAGGATAATAGCGCACTATATAAAAAAAAAATCTGAAATTTTGGTCCAGCACTTCCAGTTGCCTTAAAAAATTTCTCTGGAGAGATGTTCGATTCGTGCCATACAAGTCATATAAACCGAGAACCTATTGCGGGCTTTAAACCGGTACGAGTCAGGTTAAAATCGCAAACAGGAAAATCGATAGCCGGCTAGTCACCGCATTAAACCTTAAAACCGAAAGTAAACCTAGGTCTTGCCCTAAACCCAGCACACTGGTCTCTAACATCTCGAGACATGATATCTAAAAATGATACGAGATCCTAAATCATGTCTCTCCGTCCATATCTTAACGTTCGCGAAAACTTCGTGAAAGTAAACAAGCATCTTTTACGAAAATTCATCTCAAGTGAACCATCAGATTGAACGTCTCGTTAGAAGTAAATATGAGACGACAACTCATATTTACCTCACATACTCAGAACAAGGTACTTCGATAAATATTCATCATATAAAACTGCATAACGGTAGGGATTCAAAGCCACCAACGGCCAGTCCCGATAAAGATAAAAGCGGCCAAACAGGCCCACACAAACTCTCGAAATAAAGGCCACACTCGGCCAGACATAGATAAACAAAAGCCACACTCGGCCACAAATACAACATAAGGGAAAAACCTCTTATGCTCACTTCACCTCTCACAGATCAAAAGTTAAAATTCCCGAACAAGGAAGCTCCGAATGCATCCGCGGGGTATTTCACCTCCTCATCATCACCAGCAACCTCAGTCGCGACCTCCTCTGTATCGGGAGAAACCGGGATGGGATCCCAGAATCCCTGGATCCTTCTGTTGATCGGGGGAATGAGCGCCTCAGCATGGGCATGGTCTTTCATGCCATCTTTCATGTCCCTCATCTCCTCCTCGAAAACGAAGTCGTCCGCCTGCGTCTTCCAAAGGGTGCCAACCGAGCCGCGGCACTCGCGAAAATCGCCCACCAAAGAATAAGCGTCCTTGAGATTTTCGTACTCAATCTCGAACTGGGAAGCACGACTTCTCATTACTTCGACGATCTCTCTCCTACCCTTCCTTTCCGCTCGACGAACAGCCTTCTCATGGTCCCAACACGCACAAGGCGCAAAGTCTCTTATTTTTAAAGACCCCAAAATTTCTGATAGGTCCAAAATTTAAATGATAAGATTAGAGATTAAATATAACAAGACTTTCTAAGAATATGTCAATTAGATCCATTTTAAAAAAAAAAATCACACATGAATCAAAGTTGTAAATCAAAGATATATTAACAGAACCGAAATTAGTTAACTAAATTTTTAAAAACCTACCAGAACCGTTTAAGAAAGCCAATAGAGAAAAGATCACTAACTAAATCATCAACCAAAGTAGAAACTATATCTCCTTCTATATCAATGCCTTCCTCAAACACCTCTCTCTCATAACCAACCCATCTCCCTTCAAAACAGCTCATGTCATGATCCACAAGCTCGTCTATCATCATCTCTCTCATCTTCTTCAACCCTTTGACTTCCCTGTTCACTTCTTCAGCCAACAAATCTCTATGTTCCAACAACAACAACATCATCCCTTTGCAGGTTCCAACTAACATCCTTTCAAACTTCACTGCTAACCATTGGTTCACACAGTCGAAAAGCGCCTTTCTGTCCATCTTCATTGACGTTACAGCTCCCCGAGAGCGTTCCATTTCATCAAAGAGGCCTGAGGGTAATAATACTTCACTAGTAGTTGTCCCTGAGGCCAAGTCTTGAAACATGAGCTGGCTAGAGTTGAGAATCTCGGTTATGTACTCAAACTCCCAATTCACTGTTGATGAAACCCAAGTGACTTCTTGATCTGGTGAACTCTCTCTCATGCCTGAAAAAAATACAACAACACTTAGCTTAAGCCATTGAAAAGGGAAAAAATCAAGACATAAACTGACAAAGACATACCATTTTCACTGTCTTGTCTGCAGTCTGAGAAACTCTTATTGCAGGAGAGTGTGACATCATTAGCTTCTGTAAGAGTGCTGATGCTGCTAACGTCATGTTCATCTTCTTCTTTAAGGAACAAAAAACAAGATTTTGTCAGAGATTGGTAAGATTAAAAACCATTAGAAATATAATTGAATATTGAAGCAACATTTTATGGACACTAACCTGACATATCTGGTTGTTATAGAATGAAGTGCAGTCAGAAACAGATTCACTCTCTTCTTGGATCAAGCTAGAGCTAGAAATGGATTTTAAAGACTCTTCTTGGATTAGGCTAGATGATTCAATCTTCGAGGTCAGTCCCCTGAGCTTTTGCTCCAGAAGCGCATTTAATGAATCACCACCTATTACATTGAACTTAACAGCAGAGTCTGCATCTTGTTCGGTTCCTTGTGACTGAGATGATAAACCTTTCATTGAAGAAGAGAAAGTGAAAGAAATCCCATCCTTTTCGCTTTTCTGATCATCAATGGAAACGTTGCATTTCATCAACTTCTCACCCCTTTTGATTCCAGCTTCTTGCACCCCATTTCGCGGTTTCTTGCTTCGAGGAAGACTCTTGTTTGCAACTTTGTTCATTGCTTTCTTACTTTGCTGATGATTGTCTTTGCAGTTTTGCTTCTGGTGATTCTGCTTAAGCACATTCTTCTTCCCTGCGCTTAAGGAAGATCCTTTGAGACCATTCTGGCTTTTCACTGCACGGCTCTTAGCTTCTCCTTTCTCCTTTTGGCTCCTTTTGTTTCCACTTGAGGATGTTGTTAAACTGTTTTTCCCCAAAGCTTTAGTTTTCTTATTATCATTAAAAATTTGAGGGCCTGAAGCTGAAGCTTTCTGTGCAGCAGCTTCTAGTTTCTCCTTCAAGTCTCTGATCCTTAAAGGAACTGGAGAAGAAGAATCAGATGACGGAACCACACGTGTCCTTGCCATCATCCGGGGACTTGGCTCTATCATCCTTGAAGCAGCTTCCATTACACATGCAGGGTTCCTAGATGGAACAAACCCAGGGTTCCTTATAGGAGACAAGAGCTTACTGTGAGTGACAGAGATCGGTTTAGCGGTTCTTGGAGGTATGGTTTCAGTTTGAAACCTCTCAATCATCCTCTTACGTGGCCCTTTACTGGTTCTTGAATCCAAATGGTCCAACGAAACGTCACTCTGATGATCAGAAGTGTTTGTTTGCCGTGAGGATCTGAGAAAGTATGGATCAGTACCAGGACGTTCCATAACGTTTGGTAGTGGTAAACACTCTAAACCCATGAGCCGTGCTACCACACTCGGTGCTCTAGCTACATTTCCATCATCACTAGTTACAGAAGATGCACAACAGCTGGAGTCGCTTCTTGGATTGAAAGTTGAGTTCTTTACTGTCTGATCAACCTCAAACTGTTGAAACAGATCACACAATCAGTTCATGTCATTCACTAAAAACATGGAGAGTAGTATTGAGAGCAAAAGGCTTACAACTGTTGTCACACAATCTGTTCATGTCATTCACTAGACTAATACACCACACACACAAAACATTGCATAAAACAAGGAAAATAGTATTGAGAGCAAAAGGCTTGCAACTATTGAAACAGAAAACAGAATTAGTTCATGTCATTGACTAAACTTACACAACCACAAAAACATTGCAGAGAACAAGGAAGATAGTATAGAGATTTGAGAGCAAAAGGCTTACAAGAGAATGTTGTGTAATTGATTGGTTTGGAACATTCTCCTTTGCTTGCTTTGAATCTTCTGTTTTAAAACAAGAAACTTTAGATTACAAAATGAGTTCTGTATACAGAAAACAAAAGGGTGAAGTGTCATACCAGAGATTTGAGATGTGTTGGATGAGAAAAGCTTCTTCCTTGATTTGCCAGGCCAATCAAACAGATTTAGAAACGCTCCTCTTGGTCGTTTCCTCTCAACAATGTCCATTTTGTTTTTCACCTATAAAGGTAACAACAACTGAATCTTAGAGGAATTCATGCAATTACAAAAAGCTGGATCCCGTAACAAACACGAAAAAGGACCAGACTTTGTGAAGCAATAATGTAATGAAACCACCCATTGAATTAGCTGAATGATAGTGATAAAAGAATCAACTGAAATCTGTTTACCTCTCAGTTACTCACGAAGCTAAAGTCCTCGCCTTTTACTTATGAATCCCCATTAAGTGTAAAGTTCAAATCAGAGAAGATCTGAGATTTTTGCGAAGTGGATCAGATCATGAGATAAGATCATACAGATTTGAGATTAAGGGTTTTGGGCATTTGAGTTTGGTAGAGAGCTAAAACAAGTATAGAGAAGCAGCAAAAGAAGTACACAGGAGTATGAATTGAACTGACGAGAGAGAGTGATAGCCGTTGCAAAGATATATAGACAGAGATAGTTTTGAAAAGTTTAGCTTTTTTTCTCTACACACAAAAGGCAAATCTTTTCTCTATTTTAACGACTTGGCTTCTGTGTTTATAGAGAGTGGCATCATCTATGGAGCTATAACGACTTGGCTTTCGTGTTTTAATAATGTTCGTAGCATCCAATGAAGTCAACATTGTTATATGACTCCAATAAGTCAATGTGTATACGTTGTTGCAATTTGAACTTTCTAGTTTCAAACATAAATGCATTTTGAACACACAAATTTTTTAAAAAGGTCATAACGTTTGATTTTTCTGTGAAGAACATGAAATAAAGGCAAACAGCTTTATAGTAAACAGTGCAGTGTCTACCAAATACTATAATGTCGTTTTATAGTATTTTATTTTATTGATTTTGAATCCCTTTTGAATGTTTGTTATATGCTCATTTGGTTACCTTATATATCTATCCTTCTATACTTGTAAATTTTTAATTACTTGAAAGTTAAAACTTTACAAACTAATACGAAAATCAAATCAAAATACTAAGAATTTTAACCTTTTAATCATATCATTATAATAATCCCATCTCAAACTGTTAATTATCATTACATATAATCTCATATCAAATCGAATTATCAATCTGCCAGACATATCTCTACCATCAATGTTCCAAAACGAAATGTTTTAATAATTCAAATGATTAAAATACTGATCATTTTCAAAAAGAGAGAGAGAAAAGAGATTTTGACCACTAATAAAAGAGAAAAAGACAAAAATAGCACTAAATCAAAATTTTGTTCACAAACTAGCACTCAAGGTCAAAAGTCACAAAAATATGTTTTATCAAAAATCACAAACTTATGGTTTAAAGTTAAAGAGTGGGGTTTAGGATTCAGGGTTTAGAGTTTAGGGTTTAGAGTTTAGGGTTTAGGGTTTATAGTTTAGGGTTTAGGGTTTAGGGTTTAGAGTTGAGAAATGAGGTTTTGGGGATAAGATTTCAAATTTTGAAAAATAAAAAAATTAAAATTTTCAAATGATAAAATGTTATTTTGGTCATTTTAGTTTTTGAGTGCTATTTTTGTGATATAAATTTAGAAATGCGCTATTTTGGAGATTTGTCCACTGATAAAAGAGACAAATCACAAAAATACAACCGTGGTTGAATTTGAGCCCATAAGTTCAAAGAAAATTAAATACGGGCCGAAAAAGTCAGGCCCATTAACTACCAGGGCACAGAATCACCAACGTATAAATCTTTAAATCACACCCTTCTTCCCTCTCTCCCTCTTCCTTAAACCCTAATCTAAATGACAACCACCGCCGCATCCCCGCCGCACCCAGATGAGCAACTCGCTCCACCTTCACAAACCTCAAGAGTGAGCCCCAAGACGGTAAACGGCGCCGTCTCCGCTCTACTGAAATGGAGAAGCGAGAAATCAAAAACAGAGAAGCCACAGCTCCTCGAGCAAGACGAGTTCATCTACCTAATCGTAACCCTAAAGAAGATCCCCCAAACGAACCGCACGAAGCCTCACCGCATCCCCCTCCCTCACCCTCTCATCAACACCGACGAAGACTCCTCCTCCCCCGAGCTCTGCCTCATCATCGACGACAGACCTAAAAGCGGTTTAACGAAAGAAGACGCGAAGAAGAAGATCGAATCCGATAACGTCCCGATCACGAAGATCCTCAAGCTCTCGAAGCTCAGGACCGATTACAAGGCCTTCGAGTCGAAGCGCAAGCTCTGCGACTCGTACGACATGTTCTTCGCGGACCGGAGGGTGATCCCCCTCCTCCCGAGGCTGATCGGGAAGAAGTTTTTCACTTCCAAGAAGTTACCAGCAGCTGTTGATTTGAAGCATAGGAACTGGAAGGAGCAGGTGGAGAGGGCTTGCGGATCTGCGATGTTCTTTGTGAGGACCGGGACTTGTAGCGTTGTGAAGGTTGGGAAGTTGTCTATGGAAGGGGGTGAGATTGTTGAGAATGTGATGGAGACGTTGAGTGGGGTTGTTGAGGTGTTGCCGGGTCAGTGGAAGTATGTTAGGTCTTTGCATTTGAAGCTGTCTGAGAGCGTGGCGTTGCCTGTGTATCAGAGTGTTCCTGATTTGAAGCTGAAGATTGATGCTTTTGGTGCTGGGAATGGGAAGAGTCTTGTTGTTAAGGAAGAGGATGAGAGTGGTGAGAAGAGTGATGTGGTGAAGGGGAAGAAGAAGAAGAAGGGGAGGATTCATGAGGTTAGGTATATGGATAGTAATGTGTCTGAGGTGCTTGATGATGATGAGATTGGTGATGTTGAAGTGAGTAATGAGGTTGTTGAGTCTGCTAGTGATAAGAAGAAAAAGAAGAGAAAGAAGGTAAGTGAGGTTGCAGAGGCTGAGAAACCGAAGAAGAAAGTGGCCAAGGGGAAGCTTAAAGAGAAGAGTATGGATGATAAGGAGGTGAGTGAGGTTGTAGAGGCTGAGAAACCGAAGAAGATAGTGTCTGGAGGTGGTTTGACACCTAAGAGGAAGAAAACTGTCGTTAGAAAGTGAGGCAATGGAAGATCAGAGGATTAGATCTTCATGGTTTTTGCTTTTTTTTTTATTGAATCGTAGTGCTGATTACATTTTGTTGTCTTTCATTTCTTGTACTGATGCATGTGGAGGAAACATACGTCTGTTATCAGTTTTGAACCTTTCTTATTTAACTTTCATTATAAACAAGTGTTTATCTACTACTATCAGGTTTCTCATGGCTAATTTCATCTACAAGAGGAAATATCAACTTTCTATGTTTTTGATATATAAAGATGAAATAGTGAAAGGCAAAAGGTTAGGTGAAACTAAAAATTTATGAAACTAAAACATTGTTTGTGAGCAATTGTTCTGACAAAAAATCTTATCATATTGAACTAGTAAAGTGATAGTAAAGATGTATGTAGTAGTAAAACATTATCATATAATGAAACAGGCTGAAACTCAATGTGGTCACTGAGAACTTCTTGACCACAAACCAGTAGCCCTTCTGATGGTAACCAGTTTTATTCTCCTGATGATAAAGCTTCTTCTTCTTTCTGCTCATTCTTCTATGCTTAAAACCTTGTCATGCTCTCATTTTCTAATCACAGGACCTCTGTAAGGAACTTTCCATATCACAAAGTTATCTGGAGGCTGATACTCTTCAAGCCATGTCACATTTGATATCACTTCTCCATTCATCACTTCAATCTCACCTGTGGTTTCACAGACCATCATCAGAATCAACAACATTTTCCATAGTTCCAAATGATAACCCTAAACCAGTTATGTTAAGTTATAACTCTAATCAAGAACCTATATAAACCATGATTTCTTGGTTAAGTTTGTGTTTTTTACCAGGCAAGTCACGTAATGGGGATTTCCGGAAGTAGTTGCAGTGCCTTCCATGAGTAGGAGAGTACGGAGGAGATAAAATATCAAAGATTGCACAATGAGTAATGGCTTTGAAACAATGGATGTTGCCACCGGTTGTTGGATAAAGCGTGGTTGCTGGGCAAGGGGCCGTCATGTCAGTATCCTTGACCAGCTTTGCGGGTCTTGCTATGAATAAAATGGAGAAAATATCTTAATCAGAGAAGGTTTATTGAAAAAAATAATTTGGAAAGTTACATTGGACGGCTATCATGTTTTACCTTGTAATGGATCGTCTAGCTCTGATGGATCAGGCTCAACCCAATCATATGACTTCACGTGCATTGAACCGTAGACGAGCTTGCTTACCACTGTCATGCCTGGATGGTTATGGAGAGGTATGATAGACGAAGGTGGCATGCAGAAAATTCCAATCTGAAAGAAGAATAATGAGCAAGTCATAAGCAGACAAGAAAATCAAGAAACCATACCAAATGGCAGCGTTTGGCATGAATCATGCACTTCTTTGAACACACTGATTAAGGCATACTCAAAGGTGAAAAAGTAGCAGCAATCTCAAAGGGAAGTTTGCTTACCGAGAAGCTGTCACACTCATGTAACTGAAGGTATTTAATGGCTGGGAGAGAATTATGGTTTCCGTTACGATCGTTCCCAGGACCAGACCAGTTACGCACCAGTTGAGCTTCCTGTTCGAGACCAACATCAGACGGCTTGATTTTCTCTGAAATAAAAAAAATTACAAAGTGTCACGTACGTCTGCTATTAATAGACACCTGGTAAACAACAGTAGTCTAACGGAACAAGAAACTGAGATACTCAGTATAGCACTGCAATTCAGACACAATGCTCAACAAAAGTTTCCTAAAGAAAACGATGGAGGAATCGAGATGGAAGAAACTTGAGGGAAAACTTGCGAGAGGGATACAAGAGTAGTCTAACGAGATAAGAGAGTGCAAAGACCCTAAAAAATAGCAGTGCAATTCAGACATAAGGAACAAAACAGAGTGCCTAAAGAACATGATGGAGCAAGCTAAGATTGAAGACAAGATGGAAGTAACTTCTATAATGATTTGATTTTTGATTGAAGGAAATGTGCATACAAGTCTAGGAATAGAAGAAACTAAGGAGAAAACTTGCAAGACAGCTACAAGAGTAGTCTAACGAGATAAGAGACTGCAAAGACCCAAAAATAGCAGTGCAGTTCAGACGTCACAAGCAAAACAGAGTGCCTAAAGAACAATAGAAACTAAGATAGAAGTATAAAAAAAAAATAGAAACTTCAAAAAAGAGTAGTCATACCCAACATGTTGCGAACCTTGTCTAAGGCCTCCTCAGACACAGGTCCATTAGTAGACAGAGAGGCCTTGCAAGTATTGAAAAGTCTCTGAATATAATACGGCATGTTACAGTACTCCCAAGTTCTTGAGCGTCTCAAATAAAAGGTTTGGACTTTGATAAAAATGGGCAGCGTCTATTCCCAGTTCCAGATATATTGTTATTACAAAAGGGCAACAGAGACCAATCACCTTCTTCAAATGATTCTCAAGCACTGCCCTGATTAAAAGACAAAAAGACAACAACTTTTAACAGATATCACAAATCCAGAGCCCTCAGGGTCTCTCTCACAAATAATTAAAGTTATATTGCTTTCACTGAATCTCAAATCGAAATGAATGGTGCAAAGCAAAGAGGAACAGCTTAAAATAGAAGCAGGAGGAGAAGACAAGTGGATTTCAATTTCAAATGATTAAAGAGATAGATAGAGACAGAGACAGAGAGACCTTTCGAGCAGATGAGTGAAAATCAGAAGAAGGGCGAACGAAGAAGACGAATTGAATCGGAGGAGGAGGAAGAAGAATCAGAATTTGATCCTTTTTGTCTCTTTTGCTTTCTAGGTCATTAAACAATCTGGAGATTCACTTTCTTCGCCCTTACTTTTCGAAACAGTCAATTTAAACCCTTGCTTTTATCAGCTCGAATCAATTCCCACCGGCGTTCTCTTCTCTCATGACTCTGTCTTTTGTAGTAAGGGGAAGTCAAGAAAGAAGAAGACACAAACAATTACAGCTGTATTTTTTCTAACAGTTACACACACGTTAAGTTACATATACAAATTGATGATGATACATTCCCCCCCCGCCCCTTACTGAGTTATGTAAAGAAGATGTGACAACTTTTTAATGGCATTGATTGTATTTGCTATATATGCAAACCAAAATTGAGAAAAGAATCAAACAAAATCTCGTACTAATCAATAATCCAAGTTGCTGTAAAAAAAAGGTAACCATTTGTGGATCTTACTTTGCAAAGCCCACAGTTTTGTTTTGAGTATTTCTAATCAATCTCTATATTTGTTTCTATAATTAACATTTAAAAATAAAACTACTCCAATTTATTTCTATTTATTCACCTAAAACAGAAATCACTATATTTTTATTTGTATAGGGAAGAAATTTTCTCTAATTTTAGATAAATATATTAAAGTAAATTTCATATTTAATATAAAATTTCTCTATTTTTAAAAATAAAATAAAATACATTACATATGATCTTATAATTGAGTTGATTATGATAAGAAAGTTAACAGTCCGTTTTACTTTTCGGCATCTCTACTACCAGGTCTAAACGGGCTTTAAGAAAGCCTCAGTGTCTCGGCAAATATATTTTGCTGATAATTCGCAGGGACCCATCAATGTTAGCTATTTACTAAACTACCCCCAGAAAATATCATAGGTATAAATGGCAAAACGATAAGGTGTGGCCTGTTTTATCCAGAATCTTTCTCTCTCTATCATTATCGACGAAGAAGAAACCCTAGAAAGGCGGTTGAAGAAGAAGGATTAGAAGGCATGGCAGGAGTAGGACCGATGACTCAGGATTGGGAGCCCGTGGTGATCCGTAAGAAGACTCCCAACGCTGCCGCCAAGCGCGAAGAGAAGACTGTCAACGCTGCTCGGAGAAGCGGCGCCGAAATCGAATCCGTCAGAAAACGTTTGTCTTCTTCTCGATCTTTGTGTTTTCTTTTAGATCTGGTTTAGGTTTGCGATTTCGTGGATGTGATTTGTGTTAGGGGTTTTCGTTTGTTGTGAGCAGAGAGATGTATCTGTTTTGGAATCTAACGTGGATTTGTTTTATGTTGTTGCGATATAGACAATGTTGGAACGAACAAGGCGGCTTCAAGCGGCACCTCCTTGAACACCAAGAGGCTTGATGATGACACTGAGAACTTAGCTCGTCAGTTTCTAAACCTCCTCATTCTCAATTAATATCATTAACTTCATTTCTGTATTGACAATGAAATGCTACTAATATTATGTGAATCAGAGTAGTAATAGTGGCTCAACTAGTTTCTTATTCTAGTAATGGCAATTCTTTTATAGTAAGAGAGGGTCTTTGTTCGTTGATGGGTAATAGTGAAAAGAGCCAAAAGCTTTAGTATGTATATTAGTCAAAGGGTCTCTCGTTCACAATTAATATTAGTAACTTCATTTCTTTATCATTTCTTTATTATTACTAGTGTGTGAACTAGTATCTCATTCCAATAAGGGCTATTCTTTGTTCATGTTTTCTTCTGTCTGGATTTATTGCGAAAGGAAGTCTTTGTTCGTTGATTGGTTATGGTGAAACGAGCCAATAACTTTATGTATTGTTTTCCTATTACAATGTTAGATCAAATAGTATGTTGGTTGTGTTTAACAGCGTGTTTATGGTTTTTGTTTAAAATTCAGATGAACGTGTGCCAACTGAGTTGAAGAAAGCAATCATGCAAACCCGAGGGGAGAAGAAGCTCACCCAGTCCCAACTCGCTCAAGTACACTACTTTCTCTCTTCTTCCTATGTATTGTAATTGGATTCATGATGGTAATATGAATATGGTTTTGGTTGGTGTAGCTGATCAATGAGAAGCCACAAGTGATCCAGGAATACGAGTCTGGGAAAGCAATTCCGAACCAGCAGATCCTTATTAAGCTGGAGAGGGCACTTGGAACTAAACTCCGTGGAAAGAAGTAATAACCAGAGCTCCTCAAAGGTAACAACAAGAAGAGATGTTTCTCTCCAGTTCATATGCGTGGTTTAGTAGAGTTCTGCGAGAAATCTTTTATGGTGTGTAAGAAAACAAAGAAACAAAAGCTGTTTGGAACCTTTTTTCTTTATAAATAATCCGCTCGTTCTCGTTGCATATCATCTTATCACAAATGTAATTCAGAATTCAACAATCTTGATTCAACTCGTACTTAACGATCAAACAAATCAGGAGTAGTAATCTACTACGTAGGCTGATAAATTGTAGTAAACAACTAAACATAATGTATCCGACACTGGTAGGACAATTCTCGACGAAAGAGGTTGTTCAGGTTGTCGCAATAGCAGCAATGTGTGCAAGCAGAAGCTGACTACAGACCTTAAGTGGCAGACGTGGTGCAGTCACCGATTCTATCAGTGAGAAGCTGTAGGTCAGGTTCAAAGCTTAGTGGCTGCTCTGGTACGTTTAGCTTGGTTCAGACTACTACTTCATTCGGTAAAGCACGTGTAGGTTGCAATAATCCAGAGAAATAACAAATCCTAGGCTTTTTGATTAGTTAAACCAATGTTACACGTTTTGAGTAGTCAGAATTGGAACTTGTCATCAAAATCATTTTGGATAATACGGAGAACTGGTTGCTCCAAAAAAAGCAACCGAGCAAATCTCTATAGATTTTGGGGGGTGTATTAAATTGATGATTTTAAAGTGTTTTGGTTTTTCTTTAAAATCTCATGTTATTCAACTAATGATTTCTATTTTTTTCTTCAAATCATGTGTTATTGAATATGACATTTATCTAAAGTCTCTCAAAATCACCTGTAATCCACTGTTATTCAATTAATAATTTACAAAAAGTAAATCAAATCAACTGGTATTCAATGTTAAACAATTTTGAAAGGAAAATTTTATGAAATGGTTTTGAAAGCAACCTTTTTATTATTTTCAGTCAAAACTATCGTTACACAAATCCCACCATTGTACCTGTTATTTGGAAAAACCCAAAATCAAATTAAAAATTGGCCACTTTGAAAAAGATGACAGATAAGAACATAGAGAGAACAAGGAAGAGAGAGATCAGAGACGAAGCTTCCCAAAAAAGTACTAAACTTTCGATTCCCTCTTGTTCCTGAATCAATTCCCAAGTCGACAATTTTGGAAGCCAAAGATTCGATTTTGGAATCTCTCAAACCTGAAGGAAGCCCCTTGATTGTTCGATTCGATTTTTGTCTCGAGCTTTTCATTGGATCCGAGAAAAAGGTTTTGTGCTCTGAAGAATCTTGGGTTGAGTTAAGGCACACGTCCATTGATTTGTTCCTCTGGTGTTCTATTACAAGTCTCTTCTAGTTGAATAATAGTATTTTGGTTCTGTTTTTAAAATTTCATGTTATACACAAGACAAAGAAGATTTTGACAACAGACCTTTTGATCCTGAAGAGTAAGCAAGTCTAGTAAAGTTAGTTGTTCTTTTCATGTTCTACTTAATGGTCAACTAATGTTTGTGAGCTTGAAAACTATGTAAGGTTTTTGATCGTGACTCTCTTTGCTTCTCTATTTTTTTCTACAGCTTTGGTTCACCCAAATAAGCTTTGCTTCAACTCTCAAAACTCAAAAGCTTGAGGAAGTATTCTTCTATGAGACTACTTTCCAAGTATGCAAGCTAAGGTAGTAGATTAGAGCTTTGGTTCTGTCATTCCACCATAAAAGAGAGGAGAGCTCTGAATATAAGGTACGGAATGCTGATTTTTTAATTTTTGTTTTGTGATGCTCAAGAAATAGGTGAAGATGAGAACATGGATGATGATGTTCAGAATTGTACTCAAGAACAACAAAGAGTGAATGCTAATAATTGGAGAGCAGCAAACATATGGACAGATGCTATGCATATGGGGTCTTGTTGCAGCAACAGTTTACTTTGTTTTTAGAAGTTCTCTTTTCTGTTACGTTTTTAAATTTATCTTTCATGTTGTCATTTATGAATTTGATTTTTGATAAACAATTTTGATCTATTATATTTGCTTTTAGTAAGCTCTTGAGCTTTTTTGAATATCGTCAATAGTCCGCTGTTCAAACCGTTGCAACGAGTGAATAAGAAGAAGTAGAAGACAGACTGGAACAAGACAGATAAATAAGTGATCGAATGGTTTGAACTTTCTTGGGAAACACACTCCGTTTTTCTCAAACGAAGGAAGGGAGACAAAATAATGAAACTGCATTAACGTTTTTACTCTATTGGAAAAAGTCACGTTCTTAAATAATTGGACTTTGCAGAGTAAAATCTCTCCGACCAATATTTTTCAAATCAACTCAGAGTTTCAAATCAACCAGTTCATATGCGTGGTTTAGTAGAGTTCTGCGAGAAATCTTTTATGGTGTGTAAGAAAACAAAGAAACAAAAGCTGTTTGGAACCTTTTTTCTTTATAAATAATCCGCTCGTTCTCGTTGCATATCATCTTATCACAAATGTAATTCAGAATTCAACAATCTTGATTCAACTCGTACTTAACGATCAAACAAATCAGGAGTAGTAATCTACTACGTAGGCTGATAAATTGTAGTAAACAACTAAACATAATGTATCCGACACTGGTAGGACAATTCTCGACGAAAGAGGTTGTTCAGGTTGTCGCAATAGCAGCAATGTGTGCAAGCAGAAGCTGACTACAGACCTTAAGTGGCAGACGTGGTGCAGTCACCGATTCTATCAGTGAGAAGCTGTAGGTCAGGTTCAAAGCTTAGTGGCTGCTCTGGTACGTTTAGCTTGGTTCAGACTACTACTTCATTCGGTAAAGCACGTGTAGGTTGCAATAATCCAGAGAAATAACAAATCCTAGGCTTTTTGATTAGTTAAACCAATGTTACACGTTTTGAGTAGTCAGAATTGGAACTTGTCATCAAAATCATTTTGGATAATACGGAGAACTGGTTGCTCCAAAAAAAAGCAACCGAGCAAATCTCTATAGATTTTGGGGGGTGTATTAAATTGATGATTTTAAAGTGTTTTGGTTTTTCTTTAAAATCTCATGTTATTCAACTAATGATTTCTATTTTTTTCTTCAAATCATGTGTTATTGAATATGACATTTATCTAAAGTCTCTCAAAATCACCTGTAATCCACTGTTATTCAATTAATAATTTACAAAAAGTAAATCAAATCAACTGGTATTCAATGTTAAACAATTTTGAAAGGAAAATTTTATGAAATGGTTTTGAAAGCAACCTTTTTATTATTTTCAGTCAAAACTATCGTTACACAAATCCCACCATTGTACCTGTTATTTGGAAAGACCCAAAATCAAATTAAAAATTGGCCACTTTGAAAAAGATGACAGATAAGAACATAGAGAGAACAAGGAAGAGAGAGATCAGAGACGAAGCTTCCCAAAAAAGTACTAAACTTTCGATTCCCTCTTGTTCCTGAATCAATTCCCAAGTCGACAATTTTGGAAGCCAAAGATTCGATTTTGGAATCTCTCAAACCTGAAGGAAGCCCCTTGATTGTTCGATTCGATTTTTGTCTCGAGCTTTTCATTGGATCCGAGAAAAAGGTTTTGTGCTCTGAAGAATCTTGGGTTGAGTTAAGGCACACGTCCATTGATTTGTTCCTCTGGTGTTCTATTACAAGTCTCTTCTAGTTGAATAATAGTATTTTGGTTCTGTTTTTAAAATTTCATGTTATACAAAAGACAAAGAAGATTTTGACAACAGACCTTTTGATCCTGAAGAGTAAGCAAGTCTAGTAAAGTTAGTTGTTCTTTTCATGTTCTACTTAATGGTCAACTAATGTTTGTGAGCTTGAAAACTATGTAAGGTTTTTGATCGTGACTCTCTTTGCTTCTCTATTTTTTTCTACAGCTTTGGTTCACCCAAATAAGCTTTGCTTCAACTCTCAAAACTCAAAAGCTTGAGGAAGTATTCTTCTATGAGACTACTTTCCAAGTATGCAAGCTAAGGTAGTAGATTAGAGCTTTGGTTATGTCATTCCACCATAAAAGAGAGGAGAGCTCTGAATATAAGGTACGGAATGCTGATTTTTTAATTTTTGTTTTGTGATGCTCAAGAAATAGGTGAAGATGAGAACATGGATGATGATGTTCAGAATTGTACTCAAGAACAACAAAGAGTGAATGCTAATAATTGGAGAGCAGCAAACATATGGACAGATGCTATGCATATGGGGTCTTGTTGCAGCAACAGTTTACTTTGTTTTTAGAAGTTCTCTTTTCTGTTACGTTTTTAAATTTATCTTTCATGTTGTCATTTATGAATTTGATTTTTGATAAACAATTTTGATCTATTATATTTGCTTTTAGTAAGCTCTTGAGCTTTTTTGAATATCGTCAATAGTCCGCTGTTCAAACCGTTGCAACGAGTGAATAAGAAGAAGTAGAAGACAGACTGGAACAAGACAGATAAATAAGTGATCGAATGGTTTGAACTTTCTTGGGAAACACACTCCGTTTTTCTCAAACGAAGGAAGGAAGACAAAATAATGAAACTGCATTAACGTTTTTACTCTATTGGAAAAAGTCACGTTCTTAAATAATTGGACTTTGCAGAGTAAAATCTCTCCAACCAATATTTTTCAAATCAACTCAGAGTTTTAAAACCCACAATTCCCCCCCCCCCCCCCCCTACTATCTATGGGACAATCCTCGCCTATTTTGGATGCAAACCGCGAAATAAAATGTTTAAGAACCGCTAGGTCACGTGGGCTTGTTGGAGGGATGAGGGTAAAGTCGTCATTTCCGTAGTCAGATGAGATCTAGGGTTTATATATTTTGCTGCCGCTTCTCCGCTCTCTCTTTCGCTTCCAACTTTAAGCGTCCACCGGAGTTTTATCGCAACCGGAATCCCAAATGGTCCGTCGCAGTCACCTTCTTGTGTTTTAGATGTTTCTAGGTAATACTGTTGTACTGATTCTTCTTTTCGAAATCAGGCGTCGGAGAAGAAGTTATCGAACCCAATGAGGGACATAAAAGTGCAGAAGCTGGTGCTCAACATCTCCGTCGGTGAGAGTGGAGATCGTCTCACCAGAGCCTCCAAGGTCTTGGAACAGTTGAGTGGCCAGACTCCTGTTTTCTCCAAAGGTGAGAGTCTTTATTACTACTAGAATCAGTCTTGGGCAACTTAGTGATGTAGAAGAGAACATTTGCAATAAGTACATGTTGAGCTACTTAGAGTTCTGATTTTGGTTGCAATCTCTTTTGCAGCAAGATACACTGTTCGTTCCTTTGGTATCAGACGTAACGAGAAGATTGCTTGCTACGTTACCGTCAGGGGAGATAAAGCAATGCAGCTCCTTGAAAGTGGACTCAAGGTTAAAGAGTATGAGCTCTTGAGGAGGAACTTTAGCGACACTGGTTGCTTCGGTTTCGGTATTCAGGAGCACATTGATTTGGGTATCAAGTAAGTGTCTCACTCTTTCCAACACTGATGATATAGAAATAGCCTAAAGATGGCTATTTGTGTAATCTGTCATTTGAATGCATTTTTAGGTATGACCCGTCGACTGGAATCTACGGTATGGACTTCTATGTTGTTCTTGAGCGTCCTGGTTACCGTGTGGCACGTCGCAGAAGATGCAAGGCTCGTGTTGGGATCCAGCATAGAGTCACCAAAGATGATGCCATGAAGTGGTTCCAAGTTAAATACGAAGGTGTCATTCTCAATAAGTCTCAGAACATTACTGGTTAGACAACAAAAGAAAAGATGTCTCAAACAGAGATCTTTAATCTGTGTGTTTTGTCCACCTGGTTCGAATCGTATTTCATCAGTTTTGTTTTTGCTTCTTTGTTCTTCAGACATTTGAGTTTTATTTATAGACCTTTCTTATCTTCAGTGATTGCCATCAAAACAGGTATAGAGCTAAAACACATTCCACGATCTAATCATTTATTTTGAAACTAGTTAGATGGATGTTAATTTCTTGACTGAAAGTAGGTAATGAACGTTCTTTAGATGTAGGTTTTTTGGACAACCTTTAGATGTAATTAAGTTAACTCTAAACCATTTTTATAAAACAAGATTCCATAGCTCAACAACTATGAAAGATGATTCTTAAGGGAATGTTTCTTTTAGAAAATCTGCATTAACATTTTTGACGTAATTGTTCACAATGATTTCTGAATTTGTTTTGGCTCTACTCTGATTCAGTTTTTTTTTTAAGAAATAAATATAATGTAGATATACTTCAGCTATTTCACAAGTCCTTTTAATCAAAAACAGTAAACTATTTTTCAAAACATATTATTTATATATTTAGTGTAAAAATCAAATATAATTCAACTAATGATGAAAATAACCTAATTAATTGGTTATACTATATTCAATAAATATTAAAATTAGAGAAATATAAAATAATTTATATCTTAAAACAACAATGTTTATAAAATAATTTATATTAAAACATAGAAAATATGTTATTATGGATCTATATATTTAATATTTTATTTTAGTTTGAATAAAGTTTCTAGTCAAACATACACAGTTTGAATTTTAAACGAAAAAAACAATTCATTTGTTTAAAACAACTCCAGTAGAATTTTCTCGCAAATGTTCTCAAAATGTTATAAAAATATTAATAAATGAGATACTTTGTGATAAAGTTCTCATGATTTTAATATACTTATAATGAAATAAAAATAAATTTATATACATACACTTGATCAGAACCTTAATTTGAGAACCTCTCAATTGTTGTTTTTTTTTTTTGAACACATCAATTGTTGCTTGACGTTCCCCTTTTTCAATTTGGTTATGACACATTCCGGTTATTTCTGTAAGATTAAAGACAAAACTCATCTTAACTGGATTAGAGCTCGGTTTAACTTTCTTACCGGATTTTAAGATTTTGCTTAGCCTCCTGATCCAATTGGGGATATACTGATTACTGAACGCATAAAACAACGTGAAAGTATCGAACAAATGCGAGAAAATACATTTTTACTTTTTTTTTCTGTAAGAATCTTTGACTATGTGATTATATGCATATATATAACAAGACGTGTCGATTACAAATTACCTTGTACTTTGTACACCGTTATAATATAACACAAGAGCAACAACATTATCCAATCATGTTTCCATTGTCAATTCTCAACTGCATCAGATTCGAGCGAATTATTGATTGGTTCCACACTAACTATCATGAAGAGAAATATGACCAAATCAAAACATATACATATATAAATTAATGAATAACTTATACAACCAGAAAATAGAAACTTTGGCTGCATTACGACAGACGTTGGAGACAATAATGGAGTAATTAAACTAATAATTGTGACACAAGCAATTATAACTTTTTATCTATTTATTATTTACAATTTAATAATGACTGGATGGATCTTGACTTGCTCCAACATATTATACTAGAGAGTCATTGACAGCCAACTTTCTGCACACATTTATAAAAATATATAAAGTCATGTTTTTCGTTATATATACATTTTCTCTTTATCACAAATAAGTTGCAGCTTTTATCTGTTGGATCCAGCTTGAAAGTAGCTTGAAGAAGAAGCTACCTAATCCTATCTAGTTATGGATATCTATTAGGATTAGGAAAATATGAATTTGTGTTAATCCTATTAAGATTAGGAGTTAGATAGTCATATATATATTGAGGCATATTGAGATGCATATGTGTGACTTTTGATATTGTGATTTGTGAGTTGTGAGTTTGATTAATAAGAGAAGGACTTCTTATTGAAAGCTTTGATTGTGTGCTTCTATATTTTGGTATCAGAGCCTTATATAAAACCATCCGATTAAATCATCCGACTGTGATACTACGACAGCAACCATGGCAGAAAGCAAAGAAGACGTACCCGGAGTGATCAACAAAGAGAACGGCCCTGCCTCCATTAAATTTCCTATGCTAACTTCTTCAAATTACACTGTATGGGCCATGAGAATGAAGATAGCTCTTAAGGTTAGTGAGGTCTGGGAAACAATAGATCCTGGAGCTAAAGATGAGAAGAAAAATAATATGGCAATCGCGTTTCTGTTCCAATCCATACCAGAAGCTCTAATTTTACAAGTTGGGGAGATTGATACAGCAAAAGGAGTATGGGATGCAATAAAATCAAGACATGTTGGGGCTGAAAGAGTAAGAGAAGCTAGACTACAAACTCTAATGGCTGAATTTGATAGAATTAAGATGAAAGATGATGACACTATCGATATGTTTGCTGGAAAATTATCTGAGATATCATCAAAATCAGCATCATTGGGAGAGATCCTAGAAGAACCAAAACTTGTAAAGAAATTTCTTAAAAGTTTGCCAAGGAATAAATATATCCAGATTGTTGCTTCCCTCGAGCAAGTCCTTGACCTGAACACTACAAGTTTCGAAGACATAGTAGGCAGGTTAAAGGCCTATGAAGAAAGAGTATGCGCGGAGGAAGAAGAAAAACTTGATGATCAAGAAAAATTAATGTATGCGGCTAACTCAGGATCAAACTATGAAGGTTACAACAACAATTATGGAAACAATCGTGGTAGAGGACGTGGTGGACGGTCATCATGGAGAGGACGAGGTCGCGGTCGTTCCAGTAACTTTGAGAGACAGAGAGAGGCGTACAAACAAGGACAGGGACAGAACAGAGACATCTCTCATATTACATGTTTCAAGTGCGATAAACTTGGTCATTACGCATCAGAATGTCCAGACAAGGAGTTGAAACTCCAAGAAGCCATTGAGAAGAAGGAAGATGATACACATGAGGCTGATGAATTGATGATGAATGAAGTAGTATATCTAAATGAAAGGAAAGTAAATCCAAAGAGTTTTGAGACTAACCTGGAGAACACGTGGTATCTCGACAATGGCGCAAGCAATCACATGAGTGGGAACCGACTATTCTTTCAAGACCTTGATGAAAGCATTACTGGCCAAGTAAGATTTGGAGATGACTCGCGGATCAATATAGTAGGAAGAGGCTCCATACGTTTTACATTCCGAGGTGGAGAGAAGAAAATCCTTCACAACGTATATTACATACCAAACTTAAAGAGTAATATCGTTAGTTTAGGACAAGCGACTGAGGCTGGCTGTGAAGTTTGTATGCGAGACAATACTCTCTCGTTGTTTGATCGATCAGGAGAGTTGATGTTGAAGACTACAAGATCAAGCAACCGTCTCTACAAAGTGACCTTACACGCTGAACAGGTCCGTTGTCTGCAAGTAATAACCAGTGTCTCGTCTACGTGGCACGCACGTCTCGGACATGTCAACATAGAGTCGATGAAGCTAATGATCAACAAGGAACTGGTCCTAGGTATTCCCAAGCTGAGCATCGACAAAGAGACCTGTACGACGTGCCTACGCGGGAAACAAGCTCGATCTTCATTCCCAAAATCAACGACATATCGAGCTTCAAAACCTCTAGAACTCGTCCATGGTGATCTATGCGGACCGATCACACCGTCTACACCGGCCAAGAAGCGTTATGTGTTTGTTCTTATCGACGACTACTCACGCTATATGTGGACAGTGCTGCTAAAGGAGAAAAGTGAATCATTTGAGAAATTCAAAAATTTCAGGAAGATTGTTACGCAAGAAACTCAGACAGAAATCAAAACTTTCAGAACGGATAGAGGGGGAGAGTTCACATCACATGAGTTTCAACATTACTGTGATAAACATGGCATCAACAGACATTTAACGGCACCCTATTCACCTCAACAGAATGGAGTGGTTGAAAGGCGAAACCGAACTCTCTTGGAGATGACAAGAAGTATCTTGAAACACATGAATCTACCAAACTATCTATGGGGAGAAGCTGTAAGACATGCTACCTACCTGATCAACAGGGTAGCAACGAGGTCTTTGGACGGAAAAACACCATACGAAGTGCTTAAATCACGGAAGCCAAACCTCAGCCATCTTAGAGTATTCGGATGCGTCTGCTATGCGAGGACTGATACGATAGGAAGAAAGAAACTTGATGACAGGTCGAGAGCACTAGTACACCTCGGAACTGAACCTGGAACCAAGGCTTACCGGCTTCTTGATACCACAAGCAAGCGTATAGTGGTCAGTCGTGACGTTTGTTTCTTGGAAGAGAAAGAATGGAACTGGGATAAGACGGTAAACGATGAAACAGAGGAGTTCTCTGTGATGATAAAGGGATCGAACGATGAGCCGAGTGAAGCTGGTGAAGCTACGAACGAGATCCCAGCTACCGGAGAAGCTTATTCTGATAAAAGTAATGAAGAAGAAGATGGTGAAGACGTGCAGCCACAGTTGCGAAGATCAACGAGATCAACTACAACACCAACCTATCTTAATGACTATATACTACTTGCGGAAACAGAGTGTGAGCAGTTACTAATGATGATCAATGAAGAGCCATGGGATTTTACAGAAGCTAAGGAATTGGAAGTCTGGATCGATGCGTGCAAAGATGAAATAGCTTCTATTGAAGCAAACCACACATGGGACCTGGTTGAAGTGCCGTCTGGAGTAAAACCTATAGGCCTTAAGTGGGTTTTCAAGATAAAACGTAACGCTGATGGAAGTGTCATCAAATACAAGGCACGGTTGGTGGCTAAAGGGTATGTTCAGAAGCATGGTATAGACTATGACGAAGTCTTTGCGCCAGTAGCACGAATTGAAACCATACGTTTGATCATTGCACTTGCAGCTGCAAGGAATTGGGAGGTTCATCATCTTGATGTGAAAACAGCCTTTCTTCATGGAGATTTAAAAGAAGAAGTGTTTGTTACACAACCCGAAGGATTTGTTATTGCAGGAAGGGAGAAGATGGTTTATAAGTTAAAGAAGGCACTTTATGGCCTAAAACAAGCACCAAGGGCATGGAATGCAAAACTCAATACTATCCTGCGCGGTTTGAATTTTCTTAAGTGTTCAAAGGAGCCCTCTCTATACAGGAAGGAAGAAAAGCGAGGATTATTGATTATTGTGGTCTATGTTGATGATTTATTAGTAACAGGGTCATCACTTGCGATGATATTAGAATTTAAAAAGGAGATGTCAAAGAACTTTGAGATGAGTGACCTTGGAAGATTGACATACTATTTGGGAATAGAGGTGAAGCAATGTGAAGGATACATAGTTTTGAGTCAAGAGAAGTATGCAATGAAAATACTTGAGGAAACCAGTATGAGTTCGTGTAACTTGACTCACATACCGATGGATATAAATGTGAGTTTGTCCAAGTCCTCTAAGGAGAAGAATGTCGATGAAAAGAAATACAGAAGGAACATTGGATGCTTGAGATATTTGTTGCATACACGTCCCGATCTTTCTTATTCAGTGGGAGTTCTCAGCAGGTACATGGCAGAGCCCAAGGAGTCTCATGCTGCAGCTCTGAAACAAGTTTTGAGGTACTTGCGTGGAACCTGTTCTCTAGGGCTTCGTTTTAAAGCCAGCAAGAACGTAAAGCTAATAGGCTATAGTGATGCCTCGCATAACCTCGACGCTGATGATGGAAAGAGCACCACTGGTCATGTGTTCTATCTTGGTGAGAGCCCTATAACCTGGTGCTCACAGAAACAAGAGATTGTCGCGTTATCATCGTGTGAAGCTGAGTTTATGGCTGCTACGGAAGCTGCAAAACAAGCAATTTGGCTTCAAGAATTGTTTAGTGAAGTTATGGGTGAAGACTGCAAACGGGTGACAATAAAAGTGGATAATAAATCTGCAATTGCGTTGACAAAAAATCCGGTGTTTCATGGGCGAAGCAAACATATACACAGGAGATTCCACTTCATAAGAGAATGCGTTGAAAATGATCAAGTAGAAGTTGAACATGTTCCAGGAACTGAGCAACGAGCTGACATACTTACCAAGTCGCTTGGTAGAACAAAGTTTGTCGAGATGAGGACTCTAGTTGGCGTTCATGACGTGTGCGAGAGTGAGTTCAAGCTTAGGCGGGAGAATGTTGGATCCAGCTTGAAAGTAGCTTGAAGAAGAAGCTACCTAATCCTATCTAGTTATGGATATCTATTAGGATTAGGAAAATATGAATTTGTGTTAATCCTATTAAGATTAGGAGTTAGATAGTCATATATATATTGAGGCATATTGAGATGCATATGTGTGACTTTTGATATTGTGATTTGTGAGTTGTGAGTTTGATTAATAAGAGAAGGACTTCTTATTGAAAGCTTTGATTGTGTGCTTCTATATTATCTAAAGCCAAATCTCTGCACAAACACAATCAGATGTGTCAATCTTAAACTACATCTATTTGTCATAGAAAGGGTCCATCGCTCTCTGCGAACTTTTTGGTTAAGATCTCATAACCTCTTTCTGTTGGATGGTACGAGCCAAAACACAAAAGCAAACAAATCATTGCATACAACTGATGTAAATTAGTTGTTTGTGGAAGGTTCTTCAGTTTATTATTCCAAGTTTTCAAATGTTAGTATTGGTTTCTTTCATTTTATGATATGAACTTTGATAGTTCTTTGACTCATTTATTCGGACCACATCTCAATGTTTTTTGTAACCGGTATATTCATTTGATATAGTATTATATATTTTCAATTTAAAACTAACTAATAACGAATTTATTTGTTATATAATATTTTGTTTTGTTTTGAGCAATATCGGTAAGAAAAATATTATACACAAAGTTTTGAACTATTATAATTTTTGGATGAAAATTACTTTTTTATAGAATTAACCCAGATAGATTAATTTCTGAGATAAGAGACAAGTGTACATAGATAAATCATATATATATATATATATATATATATATATATATATACATCTCCCAAATTAGTTACTAATTACAAACTAATAAATATGCATTAATGTATACAAAAATATCATGGCAAGTTCTCAACATGATTCATCCCGCGAGATTGAAATAGACCAAATCAATTCATTATTTAAGGGGTCACAAACAGACTAATCGGATTCACTAGACAGCTTAAGATCCCACTTAAAAGTTGATAGTTTCAACTTAACAACATCATGCGTTTATATCATCTTTGATTTGTGAGTTTTTTAAATTAACTAGAGTTAGTTTAATTGTACTTAGCTTCATTTTGGATAGTACAAAAATGAGCATATGTGTGTGTGTGCATATATAATTTTCTTTTCTATTACATGGACAGCAAAAAATTAAAAATCACAGTCTACACTAGATCAGATGCGGATAAATTAAAATAAAGATTTGCATAGACTTAATCAAAATGTCCAGCTAATTTAACAAATCATTTGATCAGCAATAAGCAAGCCTTATAGTATAATACTCTCTATAAGCGTGGTTTTAGGTTTCGGCACACGAATTAAGGAAACAATTAATTTTGTACATTTCCTACAAAAAAACACTATTATCTATATACCTAGCCATATTTCAACCAATAGAAAAATAAATTTTGCATTAAATTAATAAATTTTGCATTGAAAATTGAAAAAAACATTTATTTTGTAACGAAAAAAATTCTCTAAAACGACACTTAATATGAAAAGGACAGAATAAATAATAATTCCCACGAGAGAACCTTTCAAAAGAAATAAACAAATGACTAGAATACAACTGGTCATATTCTATTCAAATAAAATACAAATACCGAATATAATAATAGTATAACACCTTTGATATTTGCCTGCACGTCCCAAAAAACAAGTCGAGAATAATAACCACATCTCATTGATTAAAACCCTCTCACTAATCACCTTCCTAATCATCTCCATCAACTGAAAACAAAAACATTATTCGTTCTCTTGAATCGTACGGTCGAGAGATCAACCATGCACCGTAGAGGAATTCAAGAATCTGACGACGAAGAAGATGAGACTTACAACGACGTCGTTCCTGAATCTCCTTCTTCTTGTGAAGACTCCAAGATCTCAAAACCAACTCCCAAGAAGAGGTTTTGCTCCATGTTATTACGAATTGTTAATGTTTCTTTCTCAAAACAATGGTCTGAAAATGTGATGGCTGTGTATAGTAGGAGGAACATGGAGAAGAGAGTTGTCTCGGTTCCGATTGCTGACGTGGAAGGATCTAAGAGTAGAGGTGAGGTATATCCACCGTCTGATTCCTGGGCTTGGAGAAAGTACGGACAAAAGCCGATCAAAGGTTCGCCTTATCCCAGGTAAATTTACCGTTTTATCCTCAGTGGCGGCTGCGTATGTCAAGTCTAGACGGTGGTTGGACTAACATACGCACATCGTTGAGTTCTTAAAAATAACGGATCGCGTCTGATATTGCGTGGTCTCACGCGCCATCTCCTTCGTTCTTGGTCTGTTTTTTTAATGTTAAAAATTTTAAATTACGAAACAATTTGATGAGTCATTAGCTAAAAGTTATCTAGAGGTTTTCCTTTACTTTGATGATGATAATAACCTTGGGGGAGATGAAATATTAAAGTAGGTCTAGATCTTGATTCTAATCAGACAAAGCTACAGAGGGTAATGCGCACAAAAAGGAAAAGCATTTTACATTTATGTACGTGTTTAACGTGCCAATATTTTATATATTTTTTACTTATTTATTTTGCTATGAGTTTTACTACAAATATTTTCAAATGGTTTTTATTTTACTGCATTTTGTTATTAAAAAAATATCATCAAGTTAACAGTTATGTTTTTTAGTCAACAATTATGTTGTATGTTGTAACAATTTTAAAACGATAACCGTAAATTTTAATTATTTTTAATATTATCATTATTAACTTTATTAATCTTAGTATTATTCAGTTCATTAATTTGATTTTGTTGAAAAGTTAAAGTTAATAAAGAAATCGTTAAAATTAATCACTTTTTTCGTATCTCTCAGGGGTTATTACAGATGCAGCAGCTCAAAAGGCTGTCCGGCGAGGAAGCAGGTGGAGAGAAGTCGTGTGGACCCCTCAAAGCTCATGATAACTTACGCCTGTGAACACAACCACCCTTTCCCCTCCGCCGCTAACAACAAATCCCACCACCACCACAGAACAAGCTCCGTCGTCCTAAAAGCCGCCAAGAAAGAAGAAAACATGGAAGAAGAAGACGACGAAGAAGAGGAGGAAGTAACGGCCGCCGCAGAGGAACCGGTGGGACTAGACCTGAGCCACGTGGATTCTCCGCTACTCTTAGGTGGCTGCTACGGCGAACTCAACGAGTTCGGGTGGTTCTACGACGCGTCCATCTCATCATCCTCTGGTTCATCTTCTTACGGTGGGAGTTTCCTCGACGTGACACTAGAGAGTGGTTTTTCAGTAGGCGGAGAGGAAGATGAATCACTGTACGGTGATCTCGGTGATTTGCCTGATTGTGCCTCCGTGTTCCGCCGTGGAACGGTGGCTACGGAGGAGCAACGACAGAGATGTGACTTTGGCGCCGTTCCTTTCTGTGACAGTTCTAGATGAGTTGTGAGTAGCCAAAGCTATAAAAGGAAACTTTTTTTTGTCCCACTGTAAAGGTGTATCAATGGTGGATTCATATGATTCATTAATAATAATAATTAATAAAATAATATCATGTTTTTGATATAACAAAGATAGATATGTAACGTTTATAGAATTATAGTTGTTAAATTTTTTTTTTGTAACGTATTGATTTTACAATCGACGAGGATAACCAAAAAGGAAAGTTTCCTCATTGCCCGAACCACCGAGATTAGGTCTAAACTCTAAAATGAAGAGATTGTTCATTGTCATGTCTCCGGCAAGATCTGAGCTAACACCCGGTGAATCTATATTGCTCACTGTCATAGTCATGTCTTGTCGGCTTGAGAATGATGAATCTCAAAGTGACTGTCCTTTGAACTATACATTCCTCATGAAACATATGTTTGCATGGGGTGACCGAGCATCACTGTTTCCTTGGGCTCAAAGACTCAAAAGTCTTCTAAACACCCTCTGCATCTCTTCTGGTC
Organism: Brassica napus; assembly: GCF_020379485.1. Lineage (NCBI taxonomy): Eukaryota > Viridiplantae > Streptophyta > Magnoliopsida > Brassicales > Brassicaceae > Brassica > Brassica napus. The sequence goes on along the minus strand of NC_063447.1, from coordinate 32,095,994 downwards.
TTCTTCACCGGAATAACCTTCAGAGTTTTTCTTGAGTTTTCGCTTCTTGAGTTCTTGTTTCTGTAGTATAAGAATCAAGACATTAATATATATGAGTAAGAAAGAAAGTCTACTGACTAAATCACTCCCGGACCTGATGATGATTTTGTATCCGAGTCATATCTATCGGATTGATTTGGAACATCAGAGTAGTTATTTCTGGTGTTGTTCATAGCGGAATAAATGGCCTATTTTGTTAGAAATAAAGGGATGGGAAGCTTTTGTAATTGTAATGCAAGTTCATATCACTTTTCTTGCTTTGAGTTATTCTTTCTCCACATAAATTAACTCCGTAAAAGCTGATAAGTTAAGCAAGGAAGACGCCCTAGTGTGTTATGATAATGCCATGTCTTCTCTCGTGAACAAGTACCATGCACACATCATGACCTAAATTTAAAGTGGTTGCGATGTTGAGGAAGAATCATACTAGAAAAGTCAACGCATGTACCGTGTACATTTGTGTGTTATATATAGTTGCCATAATGAACTTAAACCTTCATTCAACTAATGCCAAACCGGAAAGGATACATCAAGCTACTACTGTCATCATCAGTGTAACATCTACTAACTGCAGTGTTTTGGTAGATTAGGTTTTATATTAGATTTGAAAAAAAAGACTTGCTATTGTGTGTCCTAGCTAGTGTGCCAAGATAGCTGTTTCTTTATGAAAATGAAGGTATACTAAACCTTAAAGCTTCACAAGTACTTTTTCACATCATGATGTCATTTGTAATAAATCTTCCAACCCACCAATAGTGGATCCCAGTAACAATCACAAATCTTCATAGCAAAGCACAATCCAAATTCCAAAATCCCTTATATATTAAAAGAGAAGCATTGGCTTTAATACGTTCACACAACATTGTCCACGTGTCAGCTTCACAGTCATTTGAAATTAATTATGGTGACGTGTCGACTTGGTAACACTTCTCACGAGAATTCACTTTTGTTTAAGAAAATTAGTTTCCTAATCTGGTTTAAGTACACATAACCACGTCGTATCATTGTAAAACTTACATAAACAAAACGTGAACGTAAGACAATTTCGTCAGTAAAAGCCAACTATTTATAAGCAAATTTGGTGATAACTATCAAGTTTGAATCTTGATATACTTGAAGATAAAACGATAACAGTTTTCACACAAACGATCTATGTACACAAACTATAATAGCTTTTACAACAGTTTCACATTGTCAAGCATTCTATACACGTCACTCTCACGTTGTAGCGTGGGCAATTCTCTACAAGACACTCAGTCATAGCGTACACAATGTTTGGGTCACGGCGAGAACATGTGTCCAGTCCGAGAGTATCATTGCTTTTCTGATGCGGGATAATAGGGAGATCGTTGAAGCCAGTGTAACTCTTTTGCCGAGTGACGAGAGATGATCAATCATCCCTCTCAGTTTCCTACTTTGGATGTTACAATGGCTTAATAACATAAGATATAGAGATCTAACTGAGCTAAAATGTAATCGATCAGCAGTTAGAGAGTGTGAGCCTTGATGATATGCTTACTTTGCAGCGTACTTGGCTGAGACGTTTATTAGGAAAAAAACAGAGCGGAGAAGAGAAGCAGAGGAGAACATTCGAGCATCAACGGTCTATAAGGAAGAAGCAAACTATTGCATTGTTAATAGTAGAAAGATAAGGCAAACCCAAATTTTTTTACACAAACAATGAGAATTATTACTGCAAGCATCATCTATTGTAGTAGCCATGGCATTGTCTATAAGGAAGAATGAAACAATGGCCTGGTTTTTACTATCGCAAAGCTTCATCTACCTTTTTATGCAGTTTTTACATCAGTCTCACACTGTCAACCATTCTCTACAAGACACTCTTCCTTTGTATCGTGGACAGTCTCAAATCAGAATGACATTGTAGCATTTTTTTCACAAACGATAACAGTTTTGACACAAATGAAAACAAGTTGTATACAAACTATAAGAGTTTTTACTACAGTCTCCCATTGTCAAGCATGCTCTACGAGTCACTGTCACGTAGTACACGTGAATTTTAAAGCGAATGAAATACTACAATTTTATTACACGTGAATTTTAATAATATGGTTAAGAATTTTTAACCGATATCAATGAATTGTACCCATCCCGAATTAAACCGGCTAGCATTAAGGTTTGGATACTATTTATATTTTTTGAGTGATTGGCAAGGTAAATTAATGATATTAAATGACATATTTTTCATATTTTTTTGTTATGGCAATTTATATATCTAAGAGTGATTGGCAAGGTAAAAATATTTGCCATTTAATACGATATTATACCGATATATCACGTTTATTGAATCCCTTTTATATTAAAAGAGGAACATTTTTAAGACTAACCTTATACTCATGTGTTATTAACCAAAATGTCATTTCCTATGTGGCAACACTATATTCACTCTCACACTCTCTAATTAAAAATCCTCTCTTTACTAGATTTATTACATTCTTTGCCACTATTTATTAATTATAGCTTAGCATAATGTTTTAATAGTATATCTTGGTAACGTACAATCTCAATGTAGACGAAGGAAGTAACCGGTTATTTGGTAATGTGTTTTATATCATTTTAAAACCGGTTGACATATATTATATTACATATGACTACTATACTCGAATGTTGTTTAAATGTATACTCGAGATCACACTATATCAAATGAGATTATAACTTGAAATCGGTTTAATGTATTTTTCTTAATGAAGATTATAATTTATAATTTGAAATCGGTTTAATGTATCTTTACATGTGATCTTAATGAAGATGATATCAAAACCGAGTGTTGCTTTTGTTGTGTTACTTTTCGATTTTATGTTAATGTGTTTTATATCATTTTAAAACCGGTTACCATATATTATATTACATAAAAATACTAAGGAATCTCATTTTCATGTATCGAATATATCACACTATATATTATATCACATATGAAAATAATCAATGATAATTCAATGTATACTCGAGATCTTTGGCAATGTTGATAACCATCTATCAATGCAATAAATCAGGAAATATGGAAATTATGGTATTGATTGCCATAATATAATTTTCAAAGATCATAAAGACATTGTCAACCACACAATATTTGCGTGACAATGCATGATTGCCGTATGAATATTTCAAATTAGGAAATATGAAGCTAAATATAACACTAATTCCGGTTATATATGTACTCATTAATATTGGCCGAATTTGGTAATGGAAATTCATCGTCGAAACCGAATCATATAATCATATTTTTGATCTTCACTGACTAATTTTGAATTTAATTTAGTTGACTAGAATCTCAGTTTGTTTCCTATACTATTCCAATAAATTCGCATAGCAACGATCAAGGCAAGTTTTCAAAATTCAGTATTTTGAATATAAAGGGGATGTGAATATTTTGCCTTGGACATAATTTTAATTGATTTTACGGAAATAATTATGGCAAATAGCTATAATTGCCCTCGGCCCGCGTCTTGCATATATAAATACAAGGCCGTATGATTACATCTCCTCATCCGTAAAATAGTATCCTATATTATATTTTGTTTCTTTCATATTTTAGTATTATTTTGCTTATGTTTCGTTTTATTTTATATTTATAATTTAATTTATGAAAACAATAATTTTATTGCTTTTGTTTTGTTTTTATCTTTACTTCATAATTTATTTTATATAATTTTTTTGCTTACTCTTATGGATTCATTTCCACGAAATATACTTCAATTAAACAAAACAAATACACAAGTTTTTTTTTTAAAATCCAAGCTTAATTTATATAGACATACCCAATTTCGTTGAATCCCCCTTATTATATGTAATATTTCTTTCTAAGACTATTAACTTTCTAATACTTATTGATTCAAAAATCTCTTTAAATCTTCTCATCCCGCGCAGGGCGCGGGTTATCATCTAGTGTTACAATATTTCATCTCCATGCCATGATGATGGCCAAAAAAAGGAAAGTTTCATCCATTAAATTGTGCCAAAGCGAGTAGCTCTAATGCATAGAGATCAGAGCTAGTAGCTGGAGAAGAATCTCTTTTGCCGGCTTGAGTATGATGGATCTAAAAAGAGGACAATTTTCTTTCCTCTAAAACCATGGAACTGTACATTCTTCATGAAACATATATGTTTGCAAGGAATAAGCATCACTGTTTCCTTGTTACATACAAACAAGGGTTATGACAAGCTTTTTGTATTGTAATGAAATTTATATCCCTTCTTGGTTTGAGTTATTGTTTCTCTACTTATATTGATACCGTTGAAGCTGATACATTAAGCCAAGAACTTGCCATAGTGTGTGATGCCATTTCTTCTCTCCTGAGTAAATTTCATGTACACACATCATGGACCTACATCTTAAACCGGCAATGAACTCAGATACATTCACAACTAGAGGACACATCAGAGTAATACTTCAAACTTATTGAAATAATTCATAAAGTTCATCCATTACAATAATAATCACAAATCTCACGAGGAATATTATGGCAAAAGCACAATCCAAAGATGAGATACAATATCTCATCTACATCAAAATCCATATTATTTCAAGAAACATCAATCTGATAAAAAAAAAAAAATAGAAACCAAGCAATCAGCTCAGAAAATAATGTCTGCATCCTTCTCTCCACCACCAACAAGCAAGCTCCTAGCAGCGTTTATCGATATCCCTCTCTGCATAGAGATCCCTTCAAGAACCATCTCCTCAGCAAACGCCTTCGTATTAGCCGCTTGTCTTTCAACTTCCCTCCTCTTGTACCCCTGAATCTTCTTCAACCTGAAGAAATCTTCCCTCTCAAGCTCATCAAGCTCTCCCTTGATGTAACTAATCGTATTCTCAATCTTCGGTTTCACCACATTCTCCAGAGCGTTCACCCTCCGATTAGTCGTCTTGATAGCTTCATCAAGCGTCAAGAACGAAGTCTGGAGAGAAGCAAGCTCGACAAGCACTTCGATCGCTTTAACGTAAGCCACACGGCACGCTTGTACTTGCTGTCCACCTCTAGCTAAACCGGTTAAGTCGTTCTTGGTCTCGCCTTCTGAGAAGTGATCGAACTTGGGGAGCTTCACGCCGGCGATGTTCTCTTGTCTGGACCGGACTTTGAGCGTGGCTTCTTTGACGTTCTCGAGGACGACGTGTTTGACGTTTTCGCCGGCGACGTACTTGACTTCGGTTAGAGCGAAAGAGGATGTCTTCATCATGTCTCCCATTGATTCTTTGGCTGTTACGATTTTCTTGAGAAGGGCTCTGAACTGAACGGTTAAAGCGTCGCTCTTCTTCTTGAGGAGAGCGTGGCCTCTCGTGGCGCCAACGAGACGAGCTTTCATTACGCCGAGCATTGTAACGGTGGGAACCACATTCAACCGCGCGTTTTGGCCAGCCATGACTCAGAAACTACTGCAAATGAAATCATTATTAGGAGCAGAGAACAAAAACATAAGATCTTTAACAGTAGATCAATCTTTACATCTAGTAAACTCTGTTTCATCAGAAACAGATCAACTCTGTTTCATCAGAAACAGAGCAAAATTGCAAACAGAGCATCTCGAAGTAACGATCCAAAACAGAGATCCATTAACGGTTACCATAATGAATCAAAGTCTAAGACTTTAGATAAATTTTCTAGGATATATCGCTGCCCAGGACAGATCCTCTAAAGATGAAATCTTGATCACAATTGAGAGGAAGAGTAAGATTCAAGATGACATACATACCTGGCTTTCTGAAGGAGACTTCTTTGCGAGTAGATCACTGAGATTATAGACAGAAAATAAGGGAGAGAAAGAGAGGGGCCCTTGGAGAAAATTGATTTTAAGAAGTGTCGACAGGCGTGTCGTCGCTGAACGTGGAGGAAAGAAAGGAAGGAGGAGTAGAGCTGGAAATTTTAATCATTGTCCGCGGGCCCTGCCCTGTTTGATCCGCCGCGGGGCGGGTGCGGATCGAACCATTTGAAATTTTTAAATCGCGGGTACGGGTGCGGGTCGAGATTATTTTGAGCAGGGTGGGTGCGGGTCAGCCGAATTTGAATCGCGGGTACCCGCCAACCCGCAAATTAAAAAAAAAAAAAAATTTGGAAAAAAGAACATTTTTCGTAAAATATATAAAAAACAATAAATATTTGTATAATTTTAATTATAAATATATATTTTTAATAGTATTTTTTAAAAATAACTATTATATAAATAAAAAATAATTATTTTTAAATAAAATAATTATTATATAATTAAAAAATAATCATTTTTAATTAAAATAATTATTTTTAATATAATTAATATTACCCGCGGGTTTGGCGGGTTACCCGCGGGGTTTTGGCGGGGCGGGTGCGGATATAAAAGTTTTTGTTTGCGGGTTATGCGGGTCGAGTTTTTGAATCGAAAAAATGATTCGATCCGCGGCGGGGCGCGGCGGATCGGGGCGGGTTGACCCGCGAACCCAGCACTAAGGAGGAGGGGGGGGTTTGTTATGTAACTAACTATAAATATTAAGGGCTTGTTTTGCTAAATATAATAAATTTAATATACAGCTCATCCCGTATGGTGGGACCCGATCCCGTGTCGGAATCCATTTGGACCCCATCTTCTTATAGACGGTGCACTTGTACCACGTTCTTAAGTGCTACTCTGCTACGGACAAAAACTCAGGCAAACATTAAATAACATTTTATCATCTGTTAAAATTATAAGGGAAAATTGTTCTTTTAGCCTAAAATTGTCCTAATAGGATAATCCTAATCTACAATTGTCTCTTTAGGTTAATAATTTACAAAATGCCAATAGTGTCCTTCAGAAATACAATTAATAAACTAATTATAAATACTAGGGGTATAGCCCCCGCGCAAGCGCGGAGCCGGATAAATTATTGATCGTTGTATAGTTTTGTGTACGGAATTTTGTCGTTTATTTTTTCCCATTTTTGTTTTTCCGTGTTGTATATAATGGTGATGAACATAACATTTGGAAGTCACACAGTTTGATTAAGTTGATATAAGAATGACCGGCGAATTCATATGCATTATTTTCGTAATGATTTGATCGACCATTAGCGTTATTAGCGCTTTCATGTTCAAAAGATAAAGTTTATGAAATTGTTTAGTATTTACTTAGCTAGTTGTTAGTATATAAAACAAATAGTATAAGGAACAAAATATAAAATTTGAATTAAAAAATTAAACAATTTATCGAACAATAAATTAAATTATTTTCTTATTTTACCTAAATTAATTTCAAAAATATAGAATTGTAATAAACTATTTTTTTTAAAAAATTAATAACTATAGAAAAATTTATAAAATTATACGGTTGCAAAATTATTTATTTTTAGAGTTTTACTCGACTTTATTAAAAATAGTTTATGGTGGACAAAAAAATGTCAGAAATAGGTAAACCAAAAAAATACACCACTGACAAATCTTGTATGAGTTAGAACTCGTCGACGTTTCATTAATAATCCAAAATAGAAATAAAATCTCCGAACAGAAAAAACATGCAAGGGAAAAAATATCCAAAGTTTATGATGGAAAACAAAGATAATAGCAGTTTTTAAAAATGCATAGAAAAGACGTTGACGGGCTGATAAGAATATAATAGATATTTCCAATCACTCACGGCAGCGCTTGCGGTTGTTCTGAGCGTCTTAAATATCTGGAGGATCTGCTGCAACACATTCCTCATCGACCTTGTCTCCCAAAACAAACGGGTCCGATGATGCTGCCAATCCTACGTCACCTTCACTGTTTGGAAGAATGTTCTCACTGTGCTCATGAAATACATGAACGTGATGACAAGTAAAATTAGACAACCTTGCCATGGTTCTCTATGATGGTATCTTCAGTGATGGTGGAGATAGTGAAGGTACGGTGATTGCTATTAATGGCTTCCATCAATTTGAGAGCTCTCCATGTTTTGGGCTGGATCTTGGCAAGTAGCTATGAATACATCAAACACTATGTTGCTGGCATGTGATTTGAATCGACCTAGAGAGCCTGCGACAACATAGACGGTGAGGTTCTTGAGTATATTGAGCTCCACCAAGCCAGACACACTCGTTTTCAACACCTTGTTCCCTATCTCTCTTCTAATTACTGTCATGTCCCTCGATGCAGTTCACCACAGCAGGTTTGTTAATGTCGGAGAAGAAGTTATCTGACCAATAAATTTCAAGTTTTTACGTCTCAAGATGACACTAAGCTAAAAGACATTGTTTTAAAATCAAACCAATAACATACAAAAGGAACTCACCAAAGATTCCGATCACATCCATGTCAGGGGAATCATCGATGAGGAACTCAATAACATTATGCACACCTTTGGTTACCATGTCCATCCCCATTGCACCACACCGGTGTTACAACTGAACCATACATAGCCATTTTTTCTCTGCCAATGTACAGTGAACAGTTTGTAGCCTCGTAAATCTAATTGACATGCATCCACAAAATCATTATTTCATCAGCAAAAGTTTCAATCTTGAGTCGAACCACACCACAAACATAAAAAAAATTTACATCGTGGTGGTACCTGTTGAAAATGACAGCCGACGTTTCGAAGTGATTTGGATTCTCCTAGGAAGGCTTAAGTTCCATAGCACGTTGGCACGACAAAAACCGGACAATAGGCGCTCTAGTTGTACCGTCCTTCATCTCCGCCTGAGACGTACCTAGCCTTGCAGCCTCTGTTAGTCCTAGCAACCAAATAACTTTCCGTTATAGCCCATCAGAACAGAGTTTACATCATATTAGTTAATCGGACAACTTCAAAGCGATCAATCAACTTTCACGATCGACCCCCTATCGTAGCGATGGATGGTAGTGATTCACACAAATTGGGATAGAACCGTGGATCTCAGAATTCTGCCCAGAGAAACATACGCTTAAAGTATTAAAACTGATAGCTTGAATATTGATTAAACAAATATGGTATATAGTATTTCATAGAAAGTCAAATTGTCAATACCTTTTCTTGGGTACTATGTTCTAGGCGGAGAAAGGTGGCAGGGACAACGACCGATTAAGCAACAACAACACTGGAGGCCGACATCTTCGAAGGTTGGCTAAAAGCTGCGACAGTTCAATTTAAGAGTAATTTAATAAGAGATATGGGTTTCAAGGTTTGTTTAAGGAATTATATATACTGAGACGGATCGTTTCAGAGGTGAAACGGTATCATAACTGATCGTTGGAGATATAGAGAGGTGAAGATGAAAAGTTTCAGAATTTTTTTTTTATAAGCTAAAAGGGTAACACTTCGGTTTATCGGTGGAGACAGAGTACTAAGTATCATTTAGTTTACTGGTATAAAAGTTGGTGTTTATATTACTAACTCATTATAATGTAGATTAAATTATATATAAATAGTTAAACTAATTAAAATTAAATGAAAACATTAGAATAATTCCCAAATCAGATATTCTAGCCCTAATAAAGACTCGTTGTCTCCGCCTCAGCGATCTCTGTCTCTCGGCGAAGGCGACGGCTATTTACAATCGAAGGTCTTTGGTTTCGTTTCGTGGTGCTCTTGTAATAATTCACACAAGAGAACCAACCCTAACTTTACTTTCTTTCTATTCCCTCCCACCGCATCTCACGATGGAATTCTCTGCCGCCGACTTTGAAAAGCTTGTGATGTTCGAGCACGCTCGCAAAGCTTGTGAGGCTCATTACGTTAAGGGTCATCTTGATTCTTATACCACTTGTCTCCTCCTTATTTATAGTTTAGTTGTATGGAGATCGTTTACTTGATTGTTTGTTGACTCTCTCTATTTTTTTCTATGTGTGATGTGTGTTCTGTATCGATACTAAATCACTATGTTGAATACGATCCTGCAGTAGTTTGGCTACTTGATTGATTAATTATAGGTTTCTTTGATTCTTTTGTTGTGCAGAATTTGCTGCAGTGGGGTGGAGCATTGCTTGAACTTGCCCAGTTCCAGCCTATTCCTGAGGCGAAGCTGATGTTAGATGGTATCAGCTTCTTCTTACAGATTATTGTCCACATCCTTTCTCTTTTTGCTTACATAAAAATATATAATGAATTGATCTTGTTGTAGATGTTGATGCAGCAATCACTAGGTGGAGGTGGTGGAGGAGGTCCCGCAGCTTCCTCAAATGCTACCGTAAGTCATCTCCTTTGTTCTTGGGTGTGCTTGTTTCATACAAATTATTTCTAGTAGCGAATTGCTGAAGAGGTAAGCAGAATCTCTCATACTTTGGTGGGTTGGTCTTTTGGTTTTGCAGGGCGGTAAGAAGAAGAATAAAAGAAGAAGAACAATGGCTTCACATACGATGTATGTGGTTGGATCATTATCGCTTGTGGGATTGTCGCTTGGGTTGGCATAGCTAAATCCCTTGGCCCTTCACCTCCTGCCAGATAAAGCACTAGTAGCAACGGACATTCCATAAGGAAATACTGTTTTTTTAACTTAATTTAGGATGTTTTTTGCCTCCATATTTTCCTCTATCTACGTGGTCAGTTAATTTTTGGTCTTGTGGCACGAACTCAAGGTGTAAACGATTTTTATATGAGAGTATAGACAAGTTATGCTCCAAAGAGTTAAGGATCATCTTCCCATTTGCAATTATGTTTTTCTTAAGACCCACAATTCATGCAATATTGTGTGGATTGTTCTATTTTTGTGTCTTTTGTATTGATCATGGAAGATATGCATCATGTAGAAAACTTGGTGAATTTTTTATGCAATAAAAATGATTTTTCATTTAACTATATAATTAAAAAAAGAGAAAAAATGCTACACTTGGTGTTCAAACTCGTATTGGGGCGTTATCTGCACATAAAATGACCCCTAGACTACCGAATCTTTCAATTAACTTTTGGTAAATGAATCATTATTAAACGTATGTTGTCTAAAAAACAAATTCGAATTTTTCAAAAATAGAAACAAAATATTTCCAAATATTTTTTCTCATATTTTTTGGAACTGATTATGTTTATCCGTAGAATACAGTAAATCTGTAGAACTCGGTTTCTACTAATTTCTTAGATTTATAGTAATGTGTAGATTTTGATTTCTACAGATTTTAAAGGGATATGTTTAGCGCGGAATGTGTATTCTAAAATTTTTTAGAATGCTATTATTTTCGGAGATCACGTATTCTAAACATATTAGATTCAATAAAAAAGTGGAATTCATGTTCTACTTCGTAGAATATGAATTCTACTTTTTGTAGAATATAATCTGAAATTATAATTAAAACATTTTCACAAATGGAAAAAAATACAAGTTAGTTCATTTAGGTATTTTACAAGTAGTTTGTATTTTTAAAATTTTTTTTACTTTATAAAACTATTTATTTAATTTATTTTCCAAAAAAATAAAAGGCATTAGAGGCAAAAATGATACAAAATAGAAATTAGACTAATGGGACATAATTACCATTTTTTTTGCCTAAAAAAACAATTTCCCCTTATAATTAGCTTTCCAACAAATCTTTTTTTTTAAAAAAAAAAATCTTAAAAAGAAGATTATCTTAGGATTCACGAAATAAGTCTATGCTAATTTTTGTGGTCAAATTTTCCAAATGATTGAGGAGGTTCAAGTTTCATATGATCTTAAGATTGGTTTTCTATTACTTAAGAGTTATAAGTATATCACGACATTTTAATTTTAATTTTAATTTTAAACCTAAGCCTCCAAGCTTGTAAACATTTTAATTTTCTTCTGTTTATTATGAAAGCCAAAGTTACAAAAAAAGTATATCACAACATCATTATTTTATTTCGCATATTACAGAAATAAAAAAAAGTTTATATATCACACAAATACAACACTTTATTTTCATAACATATATATTACTTATAATTATATCCGCACCACCATATATTTTTCACATATTATAGGTTGAAGTTTATAAGTTTATATCACACACATACAAATATAGATTGAAGTTCTTTGTCTCACTGGCTGGTAGTCCCCATTTCAATAACCATAACATTCGAATCCAGATCACTTGATAGTTCATTCTCTCACTGGCTCGTAATGCCTTAGCCACACTCCATTATAGGCCTGTGCAGCCACAGGATACAATGAGCCATTAGCCAATAAAAAAGCATCTTGATCGTATAAAAAAGTGCATGTATCTATGCATAATATGTATATATTACCAATGAGCCAAACAACCTTTTTAAGTTATTGATCTATCTGAGAGCATCATTATCCACGGTTTCTTAGGGTGGAGTTCTTAGGAAATATAAAAAACTAAAAAGTTAAGAAACAGTTTCTTAAAGTAACAATTTCTTATATTTTCCTAAGAACCCCGCCCTAAGAAACCGTGATGCTCTCGAAGAATGTATTACCTGCTGGGGCCTCATGATCTTAGTGTCAGGATCATCTAATGACTCACGCCAGTGTGACAAGTATCCAGCAATACGCGAGACTATGATGAAATGTGATGGGACTCCCATTACCCTGTGTTTTTTGCCCATTTCAATTGACAAAAAGAAGTTTCAGGTGGAGAACTTAATGGTTAGCAAGATTTTTAGTCAGATGACTCATCCATGTCTCTTACCTACAGACTAATCCAGAGTAGAAATCAACATTTGGGTAAAGCTTTCTCTTGACAAAATATTCATCAGTGAGCGCCGTCTTCTCAAGAGCAGCTGCTACCTAATTACATCATAAATCAAATCTTTCGTAAACCGTACATTTTCAACAAACCACCAAGCAAGATAGATACAAGAATCTAAAGTACCTCAAAGAGAGGATCCTTTCCAAAGATGGAGAATACTTCATCCGCCAGTTTCTTAAGGACTTTTGCTCTTGGGTCGTAGTTTCTGTAAACGCGGTGCCCAAAACCTGACAGCTTCCTCTTCCTGAGAAAAAAAATTAACATTAATGTAATGCTTCAACACAGTCCAGATACTATCGAGTCTTGAGTATATTTGTATTACTTGTTCTTCACACATTCGATGAACTCTGGAATATTTTCAACACTCCCAATCTCTGATAACATCTTAGGCACAGCCTCAACTGCACCACCATGAAGCGGACCATTAATGGCTCCAGTAGCTCCCCCAATAGCAGTGTACACATCAACACCACTACTCAAATACAGATATACTAATTTTAACTTATATCTCATAGCATACTTAAATGAAAAATCTCTGACCAGTAATATTATTAGAGAAATTCCATCCATGATATGAGGATGGGGTTCTCAAAAAGTGACTAAATCCTAATTATTAGTAAAGTAATAGATAGGGTTCTCAAAAATATCATTTGAGAAACTATTAAATTGGCATCTAAGGTTTTGAGAACTCATTTATTACTTTACTAATAATTAGCATTTGATCACACTCTTTGAGAACCCCATCTTCAAACCATGGATGAAAGTGCTCTTAATACCTAGAGGAAAGATGCCGAGCAGCAGCAGTGGAGCAATTCATTTCATGTTCACAATGCAGTATGAAGATGGTGTCCATCACTCGAGCTAGCCGAGGATTAGGCTTGTAAAACCTATTTCCCCTGTAACCAATGGAAGATGAGAGGAATATATATCATGCTAGGGACACGTTTGAAGCAAGAAAAATATCAACACTGACTGAAGCAGTAAGTTTACTTCCTTCAGATACAAGCGTTTATAACCAATCAAAGATGGGGATATAGAGAGTGGCTTACATTGAGTTCAGCATATAGAGTAAGTTCTCTGTATAAGAAAGGTTGCTCAAAGGAAGAACATGAGGCTTCCCTGCTGTCCTCAAAAAAGCAGCTGCTGCAATTGTAGATGCCTGTATATGAAATACATTATGTTATATATACATTTATGAGGGCACCAAATCAATAGACACAGCAATACCTGTCCAAGAATACGAAATATCTGTTTATCACGAACTTGTGCTGACTTGTAAACATCCTGGCCCTGTATCCAATATGAATTTTCATGAAATCAAGAACATAACCAAATGAAGAACGCTTTCAGAAAAAAAAAGGATAACCATATGAGCAGGGTTTGCATCAGGATGAAAGAGAGAAAGTGCACTCATCGCACTGACAAAGGCACCCGTTGGATATGCATCTTGAGGCATGGACTGAATCATATCCTAAAGAAAACATTCAGAAATGCAATTATTAGAATCGACAGCAAGAATCTTTTACTAAATCATCAGAAATACAAATGCCTCAATATTAAAAAAATGCCCCAATATTTCCAATCATCATTGCTGTCTCTGCTTGTCCATATTAAGTGTTAGGTGGTAAAATGGTTAGACGTCGCCTACACGTGATCATATTCACAATCACCACCAATTCTAGGAACCGTCATATAAGACATTCGCCTTAACTCTCACAAATTTAAAGAGCTATTACATGTTGGATAATTCCAAACTTGTGGAAACTTAACATATTATTAGATGTTTGATATGTTAAGATAAACACAATAAGGAAACCTAGAAATAGGAAAAGGAAGTTTCTATTTAGGTTAGATTTGTGTTTTCCATATCCCACATGTTAAAGGGAATTGTCTTTCATATAAATATAGGTCTAATGGAGAGGTGTTCCATATAATCTAAGTGAAACATATTGAGAGCTTTAGTTTTGAGTAGTTTCTAAAGCTAATAAGAAAAGTTGTTCTTATAACTCCTTGTGTTTCTAAGAGATCTGAATTGGTATCAGAGCCTCAGGTTGGAGACTCGATCTAAGCTTAAGTTGTAGCTTAAGATCCCGGTGCTTGTGAACAAGAGATCGCGACAGCAAGATGGCTGACGTGACTAGGGCTCCACGCACGAATGACTTTGGATCTACATCTATCCAATGTCCGATGTTGTCACCGACAAACTACACAGTTTGGTCGATGAGGATGAAGGTTCTACTACGTGTTCATGAAGTGTGGGACACAATCGAACCCGGTTCAGATGATCAAAAGAAAAACGATGTTGCGATAGCTCTTTTGTTTCAATCTGTTCCAGAGACTTTGATTCTCCAGGTGGGAGAACAAACCGCATCAAAAGAGATCTGGAATGCCATCAAGTCGCGACACCTAGGAGCTGATCGTGTAAGGGAAGCGAGACTTCAGACGTTAATGACGGAGTTTGATAGGTTGAAGATGGATGATGCAGATACGGTCGATGACTTCGCGGGGAAGATATCGGGCCTATCATCCAAAGCAACCTCGTTGGGAGAAAACATAGAAGAATCCAAGATGGTCAAGAATTTCTTGAAGGGTCTTCCAAGACACAAGTATATCCAGATCGTAGCATCACTTGAGCAAGTCCTAGATCTCAACTCGACGGGGTTTGAAGACATAGTTGGAAGGCTTAAGGCGTACGAGGAGCGTGTAGGAGAAGAAACTCAGAAAGAAGACCAAGGGAAACTGATGTTTTCGAACAATGAAGAGCATAGTCAGAGGGGCTATGAGAATTCCCGTGGTAGAGGAAGAGGACGGAACGGTAGAGGCAGAGGTCGAGGTAGGTCACACAACCAAAACCGTGCGTCACACACCGAAGATAACAACTCAAAGAAGAATCGTTCAAAGCTGATATGTTGGAGATGTGACAAGCCTGGTCACTACGCAACTGTCTGTCCCGAAAAGACAGAGAAGAATCAAGAAACCAACCTAAACGAGACAGAAGAGGCTGATGCACTCTATGTACACGAGGTGGTGTTTTTGAACGAAGATAAGGTGATTCCGAAGAATCTTGATATCGACAAAGGCAGTGCAAGTGTCTGGTATTTGGATAATGGAGCGAGCAATCACATGACAGGGAACAAGGAGTTCTTTTCGAGTTTGAATCTCAACACCAAAGGGAAGGTGAAGTTTGGTGATGGATCGTGTGTTGACATTGTAGGAAAGGGTGTGGTTACCTTTGTGTGCAAGACTGGAGAGAAGAAGGCACTCAAGGACATATACTACATACCCGATCTGAAGCACAATATATTGAGTCTTGGGCAAGCAACAGAAAACGGATGTGAGGTTAACATGAAAGATGTCTACTTAACGCTCACAGATTCGCATGGAAGGTTGCTAGTTCGTGTGACAAGATCTCCAAACCGTCTCTACAAAACCCCTATGGAGATAAGCTACCCGAAATGTTTACATGTCAGGGACGTAGATGCTACATGGAGGTGGCATGCTAGGCTAGGACATATAAGCTATGGAGTGATGAACAACATGGTAAGGAAGGAGATGGTCGTAGGAATGCAGAGTGTAACACACGAAGAAGGCGTGTGTGACACATGTCTCGCAGGGAAGCAAATGAGACACTCATTCCCGAGTGTAACACACGAAGAAGGCGTGTGTGACACATGTCTCGCAGGGAAGCAAACCAGAGACTCACTCCTGACTAAGGCCATGGTTCGTACATCAAAGCCATTAAGATTATTGCTTGGAGATTTGAGTGGACAAACCGCACCACCAACGACAGCAGATAATCATGAGGCATTCTATCGGTTCAAAAGATCTCACACCGATAGAGGAGGAGAGCTTGCCTCAGCTATGTTCAATTTAGGTTGCATCGATAGAGGAGGAGAGGTTGCCTCAGATGTGTTCAATCTAGGATGCACCGATAGAGGAGGAGAGATTGCCTCAGATGAGTTCAACTTATCTTGTGAAGAAGATTGGGTTGAAGCTATGGAAGACGAGTTGGAGTCTATCACAAGAAACAAGATATGGGAGCTTGTAGATAGACCAACTGGTTCTGAGAAGAAAGGAGAAGAGGATCGAGTTTGTGTGTTACACAAGACGTTGCATGTGTTACACCAGGCACCCAGAGCATTGAGTGTGAAACTTGATCAGGTTCTCAAGGAGATGAGATTTGAGAAGTGCACGAAGGAACCATCAGTGTACTGCAAGACTGAAGGAGGAGACGTCTTCATCATTGCCATCTACGTTGATGATCTATTTGTGACAGGAACTTCACTTAAGGTGATTAGGCAATTCAAGGAGGAGATGTCTAAGAAGTTCGAGATGTTAGATCTAGGTAAGCTAATGTACTACCTTGGCATAGAGGTGATTCAAGGAGCAGACGGAATCAGAATAAAACAAGAGAGGTATGCTCAAGGAATCCTGCGTGACACAAAGATGGAAGCGTGTAACGCAACTCAAATTCCAATGGAGGCGAATTTGAAGATCTCAAAAGCTGAAGATGAGCGAGAGATAGATGCTACCGAGTTCAGAAGAATCATAGGATGTTTGAGGTATCTGCTTCACACAAGACCCGACCTGTGTTACGCAGTAGGTGTTCTTAGCCGATACATGCACAATCCGAGAGACTCTCACGGACAAGCCATCAAACACATATTACGATATGTGAAAGGAACAACAAACTACGGTCCGTTCTTCAAGAAAAATGGGTCAAGGAGTGTCGTTGGTTATAGTGACAGCAGTCACAACATTGATCTCGATGACGGGAGGAGCACGTCAGGACATGCATTCTACTACGGTTCATCACTGATTACTTGGACGTCGCAGAAGCAGCAGACAGTTGTATTGTCATCATGCGAAGCAGAATTCATGGCAGCAACAAGAAGCAGCGAAGCAAGCTATATGGATCAAGGAATTGTTGAGTGAGATGCTAAGCAAAGAAGGCGAGAGAGTCAAGCTTAGGATCGACAACAAATCAGCCATTGCTCTAACCAAGAATCCAGTTTTCCATGGAAGGAGTAAGCATGTACTCAAGAAGTATCACTTCATTCGTGAGTGTGTGGAGAACGGGCATATCGAAGTGGAGCATGTGCCGGGTGTTGAGCAGAAGGCTGACATCCTTACCAAGCCATTAGCAAGGATTATGTTCAAGCAAATGAGGAGCTTAATCGGAGTTCAAGAAATTGATCTCCCTAATTCAAGTTGGAATTAAGGGGGTAAATGTTGGATAATTCCAAGCTTGTGGAAACTTAACATATTATTAGATGTTTGATATGTTAAGATAAACACAATAAGGAAACCTAGAAATAGGAAAAGGAAGTTTCTATTTAGGTTAGATTTGTGTTTTCCATATCCTACATGTTAAAGGGAATTGTCTTTCATATAAATATAGGTCTAATGGAGAGGTGTTCCATATGATCTAAGTGAAACATATTGAGAGCTTTAGTTTTGAGTAGTTTCTAAAGCTAATAAGAAAAGTTGTTCTTATAACTCTTTGTGTTTCTAAGAGATCTGATTACATATAGATTGCATGTTCCTAAATTGTCAAAAAATTATTTGTTAAGTTTATCTAAAAATATTTATAATCTCTTAAATCACAGATCTGATTTTTTTTCTATATATTAAGATTAACCGAAAAATATTTATAACCTCTTAAATCTCAGATGCAACCCTAAGAGAGGCATGATGCAGCAATCTTTGATGGCCATGACAATTGACAAGCATTATGGTTTACAAGCAAGACTAACCAACTTATATGAGGAAAGAGTAGAAGAAACTCACCAATAATCCTTGTGGGACAGCTGAATGCTGAGAGATCGCTAATTCCCAATCAGCTAGCTGTCTTTGAGAAGGCAGGTTTCCATAAACTGCAAGATAAAAAACAAGAAATACCATGATCAAATGTTTCTTTTGTCCCACAAGCAACATGCAAAGAGAAGCTACTTGATGATGATGATGTTGATGATGATGCAGGACTTACTGAGGAGATAAGCAACCTCGAGAAAAGTACTACTCTCAGCCAACTCTTCAATTGGGTATCCCCTATAACGTAGGATTCCTTCATCTCCATCAGTGTAAGAAATTGAAGATCGAACAGGAGCTGTGTTTAAGTAACCAGGATCGTATAACTTAAGCCCCTTGTCATCCGCCCCCGTCGTTATCTGCACCATCGAACAGGTAAGTCCATCTCTAATCAATATTATACACACACAACATACATTCTTAAATATTCAGACAACCTTTTTAATATTCGTCTTGACCTCCCATTTTTTTAAAAAAACTATTACATACTCCCTCTGTTCGTTGTAGGTTTCGGCACACGAATTAAAGAAAAAATTAATTTTGTACATTTACTATAAAAAAAATACTATTACCTATACACCTAACCATATTTCAACCAATAGAAAAATAAATTTTGCATAAAATTAATAAATTTTGCATTGAAAATCGAAAACGACACTTATTTTCTACGAAAAAAAATCTCTAAAACGACACTTAATATGAAACGGAGGGAGTATAAGTTACATGACTTCTAAATTATCGATTATTTACATTAAGATTATCCTTAAAATGTTTATTATCAAATAAATCTCAGATCCGGTTCTGAATATAATATATACACAACATGCATATCTAATCAACTGCATGCTTGTCAATAACAACTTTTTAAATATATATACCTTCTTAAGATCGATGGATTTAACGGTACCATCCTCTGCGACTGGGACCTGGTACTTCTTTCCCGTGCGCTCATCGACGATGGTCAAGCTTCCTTTAAGGGATCCATGCGGTGCACTAGCACCCGATGTGCACCATGGCTCGATCGGTGGCGGTAACACCTGATCAGACACCTCCAAGTGCGCAGAGAGAACGGCCAAGCGAGCAATCCCCCTCTCCATTTTCACCTCAAAGGAAGAAAGGAAATGAGTGAGTACTAATTGAAACTCACTACGCTTATTCTTATAGTGTCTACTCACACTTGTTATCACTATACTTCTGGCTTTTTAGGCATGGTTGGCGTGAATCTACTCTCACTACACGTTTATGGATTCTCTGACCGTTACCCTTATACATTTCTTCTCACACGAAACATTATTATTAGAAATGAAAAAATGATAGGATAATCATGCAATTTTGTAAAATAGAGTGCTTTATCTGCTCATAAGGGAAAAGCACTAGGGGGTTGAAAACGTTAATCGATTTCTACATGATTCTCGGGCCCGTTATATCATATACGTAACACATTTTATCTGTGACCATCATATGTTCTCAAATGCAAATTATAGTTTGGAAAATATAAAATTATGTTCACTTTACGTACTATTTCAGCAATTATATCCCCACCCAAACTTTTAACGTTTATTCCAAAAAAAAAAACATCTTCCTTTTTTATAACACGATTTATGATAATTAAACGCCTAAGAGACATATATAACATACAAAAACAATGCGTTTGCTTTCTCAAAAAATTATATTTTTATTGGTAAAATATACTTGATCATTTAAAGTGCTTAAGAAATTAATTTCATATAGATCTCTTTTCACATTTTGTATCAATCCTTTTGTTCTATTTGTTATGCATTAATCATATGTTTTGTTTTATTTGTCTTGTTTTCATTATTTTTTCGTTATATTATGAATTTATTACAGAAAAGTAATTAATGTGAATAAAGATGGTGAGGAGATAAATAAACAAATAATCAAATCAATTTAAGTATATAAAACCTAGAGTACAAAACGAGTATAATACTTGACCCGCATTAAGAGGCAAACGTTACTCCAATTGGGATATGCTTTTTCCTTATTTATTCAATTTATTTGGTTGCTGCCGTTACAGTTCCATCTACAGCTCATCTTGCTCTCTCACAACCCCCCCCCCCCCCTCTGCCGAACATGAAGACGATTAAGCCGAAATCTCCGGCGAGATTCAAACTCGGGAGACAATCTTCGCTAGCGCCGGACTCGAGAACCCCGACGGACACCTTTACCGAAGATGAGGACGAGGAGTTCGCCGCGGCGGCGGCTGCTGGGATCGTGGATCCGACGATTCGTCTAATGTATCTAGCCAACGAAGGCGATATCGAAGGGATCAATAAGATGCTGGATTCGGGAACTAACGTTGATTACCGCGATATCGACGGACGTACTGCTCTCCACGTCGCCGCGTGCCAGGGACGCACCGACGTCGTTGAGCTGCTGCTTAGCCGTGGCGCCAAGGTGAATTCGATGGATCGTTGGGGGAGTACGGTATGGATTCGAACTCTGATTTGGTTTGATTTGACTCTGCCTAGACTCATAGTTCAGTATGTGTTCGACGAATTGCCTCACAGTAGCAATCCTTTTGAATTATAGTGTAACGGCTCAGATCTAGTTGATAACTATGTGATTTAAGATTGTGAATGCGATGTAAATGATTGTTGACGATTCGTGATTGATCTTAACAGCCTCTTGCAGATGCAGTGTATTACAAAAATCACGATGTGATTCAGCTTCTGGAGAAGCATGGTGCAAAGCCTACGGTACCTGTTCTACGCTGTTGCTTTGATGGATGTTAAAGGAATGTGATGAATGATTAATTGTTGTTATAATCGTTTTTTGTGGTTTTAGATTCCTCCGATGCATGTTCTAACTGATAGAGAAGTTCCTGAGTATGAGATTCATCCTTCAGAGCTTGATTTTTCTAACTCTGTCAAAATTTCGAAGGTAAGTAGTTCCATTGCCTAATGCTTTCATTTTCATATGTGTTTTAGTAAGAGTGTTAGCTGGTAAAACGAGTATTACGTTCCTAGTTAGCTATAGATATGGCTAATTTACACTCGTTGTTATTGTTTTTGCTCGATAGGGTACCTTTCACAAGGCTTCATGGCGAGGAATTGATGTGGCTGTGAAAACCTTTGGAGAGGAAATGTTCAGTGACGAAGACAAAGTGTGGGTTTACTACACCTATTTCTTTTCTTTTTTTTTTAATTGAACTGATTATCCTTTCAAAGGTTTTAATATATTTTTGGTATCCAGGAATGCATTCAGGGATGAACTTGCACTGCTTCAAAAGATACGCCATCCAAATGTTGTCCAGTTTTTAGGGGCAGTTACTCAAAGTAACCCCATGATGATCGTCACAGAGTATTTACCTAAGGTATTCTTCCTCAACCAAGATGAACACGTAGATCTCTGAATCTACAAGTGAACATTTATGATTTCAAGATCACTAATAAACATCAGTAATTGGAATATACCACAAAATCCTGGCAATATTTTGTTGAGAAGATCTCAAGAAACTTGCAAAATAAAATGTCAAGTCCTTCTTGAGACTAACAACAATTTTCTTTACCAATTCTGATGCTACTTCGACAGTTGGCTTATGACATGAAGGAGATATCTTGATATTTATTCTGAAAATGTTTCACATTCGCAAAATGCTCAGTTATAATATAGGCCGCAATAACTTCCTCTTCTGCATGTCTTATTTGAAGAGAATTTTGCACTACATGAATTTATGCTGTACAATTTTGAGTTATTTTGTGTTTGTTTGTAGGGAGATCTTCGACAATATCTTGACAGGAAAGGGTCTCTAATGCCAGCGCAAGCAGTGAAGTTTGCACTTGAAATTGCTAGGTTAGGTTACTATTGTCTGTGTATTTTTACTCGTAGTTATGCAGGCTCATCTCAATGAATGATCGGTTGCATTAAACATTAAGTTCGATTATGTGGCTTCTGATTATCTGTGTGGTATTCCCTCTTTTTTTGGCAGGGGAATGAATTATTTGCACGAGCACAAACCTGAAGCTATAATCCATTGTGACCTAGAGCCTCCGTAAGTCTTCCTTTGGTTGTATCAGTATAAATAATATCGTTACAAAATGTTTTCATTTGTTCCTATATTGCTTATCCAAAAAGTCGGAAGGGTTCTAATTTGCTCAAGTGAGAGAACAGAAACATACTGCGGGATGATTCGGGACATCTAAAAGTTGCAGACTTTGGAATCAGCAAGCTACTGGTAGTTAAGAAGACAGATAAAAAAGACAGGCCTATTACATCATTGGACAGTTCTTGTAAGTTTTCCTTTCTGATAATTTACATTGTATATGTGTATGACATGTCTTGAGCTGGCTTAGAAATGCTAGGGAACCTTGGTTTAGCTTTAGTATTTTGTTTTCTAAAATTGAAACTCGACAAAATATAATATGGATTAGATCATCGTTGTGTGTTTTGGTATGATGGGTTTATGGTATTGAACTCTTGGTGTCCTTGTGGTACGCAGGGCGATACATGGCTCCAGAAGTGTATAGGAATGAAGAGTATGATACAAAAGTAGATGTATTTTCTTTTGCTTTGATCTTACAAGAGGTAAAGTAACCAAGAGAGAGATTCAGATATATTCACAGAGCATAAAGTTTTGAGGCTAATACAATGTTGTTGGTGGGGTTAACAAACTAAACAGATGATAGAAGGCTTTGTACCATTCCATCTGAAAGAAGAAACTGAAGTTCCTAAAGCATATATCGAAGATGAACGTCCACCATTCAATGCTCCAGCAAAATCATATCCTTTCGGATTAAGAGAGTAAGTTTCCGTTAATAGTATCCCTTTTTTCTTTTAGACAAAACATTCATGAGCCTGTTTTTGAAACATGGATGAATCTATCTACGTTGAGAGATGCTTACGGATGTCTCTGTGTTGCCAGGTTAATCCAGGAATGTTGGGACAGTGAGGCATCAAAAAGACCAACATTTAGAGAAATCATCAGTACTTTGGAGTTGATAAGTGATCGAATTGCAAGGAAAATGAGCTGGAAGGTTTGTCTCGCTCTCTGTCTCTCTCCCTCTTATTCAATGTATAGATATACATCTCTAGTATTAAAGTTTGTGTGATTATGAACAGGTGAGGCTAGGAAAGTGCCTTCCAAGAATCAGATTGTTCACGAAGCGAGATTATGTGAATCCCAGTAGTAGCCGTTCATCCATAACCAGATGACCACTCCAAGAGCTTTGTGTTTTCTTTTTCTTTATTTGACGAAAGAGGATTGGTTTTGCCTTCAAATGGAGGAAAACAATGTTAAATTATATATTATTAGTCCTTTTTGTATTTATGACATGAGTCACTGTTTTATTCTTAACCTAAACGAACATTTGATGTGTATTATTTTTATTATGTTGGTGCTTTTCAGTGTGAGAGGCATGTCAGATTCTCTGATGAAAGTGGACATACTTTCTCAACTGGAGACAAAGATCGTCTCTTTACAACTCTGATGCTTGCAAAGGAAAGTCTATGTTTTGCCGGGAATCAGTCACTTGAGTGGAAAGAAACATTCAAGTAAGACGGCACTTGCCAAACTATGTGCTTAATGAGAAACGCCATAAGTACTTTCCAGCTAGGCTAGGCCTTGATAAGACCTTGACCTAGAAAACGTTTTTCATTTCCACTAATGGTGGAGAGTGCCGCCAAACTGTTCATTCCCCTGTTTCTAAACAATTTGAGGAGCCACACAATCAATCTCTCTGAGTTATAGGACCGAAGTAGTAAAAATATGGCTGCCAACTGTGATGGTTGTGTTTGCATAACACTCAACAGTGCGTCTGATGGGTAAAGATGTTTCTGTTGGCACAAGGCATTCAGATTTGGTTAGAAGGGGCGAGAGGATCATAGCACCAGATGCTTTTTCTGGAAGTGTATATGCACTTAAATAGTCTTCTTCTCGAAGATCCGTATGAAGTAACTATTTACTTTTTGTAAATTTCTTCAAGCTTTGCAAAAGCTTCTACTTAATCATGCTTTATCATGTTACTTCTGGAATTTCTGCAGTTACATTATGATTCTCACCGGATCACAAACCAGCATCAACTCATATTCTCACTGAAGTTTATTATTTCATAATAAGAGTAAATGCAATTAGTAATCAAAAGGAAAATGATGGAGGTGTGGAGCAAAAAGAGTTTCTAATTGTAAACAAATAGTTGATGTGAACAGTGAAAAGGTTTTGTGTGGATGATTATGACAATACGTATGATTAGTCACCATTTGCTGGATTCCTTAATTTCTTGTTCCCTCGTAACATTGTCGTCTCTTTCTTTCTTTCTTTTTTTTGTCTTTCTTATCATTTTTATATGGGAAATTGGACTATATAACCTTTAAACAAATTAAATTCATCAACTATCTAAAATCCCTCATTTATCTATATACCCTGTACATAAGGAATTTTAGATAGTGGATGAATTATAATTTGTTTAAAGGTTATACAGCCCAATTTCCCATATAAAAATGATAAGAAAGACAAAGAGATAACCGGGATAGCGTATGGAAACGCATTGACTCCCGGTATGCTCCTAGAGATGACCACCGTGACAACAATCGACATGCTCCTCGAGACCGTGAGACTCTTCCTCCTAGTAAAGAGACCTACAACAAAAGAAGGTATGATGAATCCTTTGCTGTAAACAGACATCGTGAGGAAGCTAGGAGAGCTGAGAGGAAACATGTACCTTCATCTCAGAGCTCTAAGGGTGAGAGATCATCTGAAGGCTTTCTTGAACATAACTCCCCTCAACCTGCTCACCCCTCTGATCCTCCCAGACCTATTTGGGATATATATCTAAACAATCCCTTAAAAATGTAATCATCTTCATATTTATAAATTTGATAGTTTTCTTCTATATCATTTTGTATAATTGATTGTAATATGAAATTCATACTATATTGGTTTAAGTGTATTAAAACCAATTTTGGATAGGTGACAAATAAACTCTTATATTAGCGTAGTATACTACATTTCTCAACTATAAATAATATTTATATACTATAAATTAATATTACATAATATTATGTATTATTTTAGATTTTGATATTTGGATTTAGAGTTTATATTTGAGTTTAGGGTTTAGTAATTAGTGATTAGGGTTTAGTATTTAGAGTAATAGGGATGAGTTTGAGGCCAGTATTAGATTTTGAGATTTAGGTTTAGAGTTTAGGGTTTATGGTTTATATTTGGGTTTAGGGTTTATACTTGGGTTTAGGGTTTAGGGTTTAGTGATTAGGATTTAGGGTTTAGTATTTAGAAGGGCGGAGTTGGGATTTGGGTTTAGTGAACATGTATTGTTTCATTTGACGATTAATAAAGAGTGTTCTATTTTGTTCACCAATATGTACTATACTATTTATTTTATTCTATTATATTTGAGTTTAGGAGCTATACTTGGGTTTAGGATTTAGTGATTAGAGTTTAAAGTTTAGTATTTGGAAGGTGTGTGGTTAAGGTTTGAGTTTAGTGATAGCAGTTTAGGGTTTAATATTCAAAATGTGCCTTCAAATGTCCAATATTGGAAATTTTTTTTATAGATTGTATTTGGGTTTATAGGTTCCTGACTAGAGTTTAGATTTACTAAGTAGAAGTTTGGGTATAGTAAATCATATTATATATATACTATTTGGGTTTATGCTTCTTTAATTGGGATTTAGCTTTAATAATTAATGGTGTGTCTTGTATTGTTGTATTTTTGCGAGTGAAGAAGATTTACTATTTGCATTTCATACTATTGATACACAATTGAATTTTTTTGATTATTTTAAATATTCGTGTACTATACTACTTAGACTATATGGAATAGAAGATATGTAACATGCTAACTAAGTAAATGTGTCTTCAAGTGTTCAATATTGAAAAATAGTTTATAAATTGTATTTGGGTTTATAGGTTTATGCGTAGGGTTTAGATTTAGTAAGTAGAGGTTTGGGTTTAGGGTCTATACTTGGGTTTAGGGTTTAGTGATTAGGATTTAGGGTTTAGTGATTAGCGTTTAGGGTTTAGTATTTGGAAGGTGGGGATTGAGGTTTGGGTTTAGTGATAACAGTTTAGGGTTTAGTATTCAAAAGTTAGGTATGTTTTAACATTTAAGAGTTGTGTGTCGGGTTAGAGTCATATACTATTTCTCATATGAAATGGAACCATCCTTTTATTTTTCATTATGCACTAAATTCATTTCAGTTTCTACACCATTAATTCATTTATTTATTTCATGGAACTACATCATTAATCTAATTTAAAATTGTATGTGGTAATAAATACAAGTTACGTGGATGTCTTCCATATCTCTCATTTTGAACAGTTAGCTATTAAGGTGTCAACACCTTACGAATCTGACGTTATCTCTTTTTTTTTTCACCGGTCACTTGTAATTAAAGAGGATATAACCTAATAAATTATAGTATAAATGATAGTTTCTTCGTTATGTCAACATCATCTACCTAATTTCTATTATGAATTTGGTTATTGGGCAAATGAACCCTTTTTATATCCCTTCCCCCAAAATATATTAAAAACATGTTCGGATATACGTTTTTCTGTCACAGTCCAGCAGTGTTGTGCCAACAATTTAAACTGCTATAAGCAATTAAAATAAAAATGCTTACACTTAGTTATATATGTTATCGTAATTTTAGGTCATATAGTAGAAACAAATAAAAGCTATATTACTAAGCAAACTAGTTTTTATTTTTCAAAAAAAAATTGAATAAAATAATAAATTTAAAACTTTTAACCAGCTCTATTAAAATAGACAAAACAAGTAGAACACTAATCTTTTATGTGATATGCATCAACAAGTATAAAATAGACAAATCAAACAATTTTATATATAAAACACAGCTGATATTTATTTATTTGATTGTATTTTGATGATTTAAAATGATTATATACTATTTTGGTTGCTTAAGTATGAAAGACGTAAGTTTATAACTAGAAATTGACCCGAGCATCCGCGCATGTATTGGTTTTTACATTTTTCATACACTGATATTTATTTTTCATAAATAGTGTTATATATTTTAGATGAGTCGTAATATAACTAATTGTATTCAAAATACCTGGACCAAATCGGGTAATATGGTTATTTTTGGTACAAATATCTGAATCCGTTTCAGATACATTTTTTAGATATTTTTAGGTTCCTATACATCAGAACCGAACTCATCCACGCCTAGAAGGATCTAACTCAAAAACCACACATAAATATAATATTCAAGCAAGACAATATTTTTTTTAAAATGATGCCCGGAAAAAATAATCCATACCTAAATGGATAGCCAATATTCATTCCTAACTGATTTTATAAATTAATAAAAATGCATCTTTCTATGTGTTTGGCTAAATTAAGTGAAATAAAAAGAGTTTTTTTATTTAGTAAAATAATTATACGGAGTGATAATTAAATGATAATAAATGTAATATATTTTTATTATTTTGATTTAAGTTATTATTTTATTCACAAAAACATGTCTTTGAATTATTTTTTTGTCTACGTAATTTTTCACCGATTAAAACTAAAATAAATAAAAGTTTTACTAAAACAAACTAAACCGAACGTTTAACCATATGCAAAACCCAGTTATTTTACATTTTTGATTTTATAATTGGTACAAAGTTAATGTTGCTTAAAACTAATAAATAAAAATTTACACTATTATTATTATGGTAGTATAATTAATGATGTGATGTATTGTTAAGGTAATATAATTAATGAAATGGTTAAACCGAATGAAATATGAAAAGACAATTAATGTAATTATATTAATAAAATTAGTAAAATGACAATATACTTCTTTTTTATATTGATATCCATGTTTACAAACAATTATCATTTATATTGCAATTCATGTTTCCAAATAGTATAAAAAAGTAATTCAGTTTTAATAATATAGATTTATTCTTGTCTAACTATCATAAAACTGTTAACCTTTAAGCATTTCTTTTATATTTTCATTAATTGAGCTTATATAGATGAAGCTAGAAAAATATGTCCTTAATTGTTTCTAGAAAATTTGATGCCATAAGCCAATGTTTCAAAATCTGACATTGAGGCACGGCTCTACAGTTCAGTTAATAAACTGAACCTGTGAGATCTTCCATACATCAAATTGACAAGGTTTAAGCACAAACCCGGATCAAGACACAATCCAGTAAAACATTGCCATTAATTTCTATTTTTTCAAAAATTATATATATAAATATAATTCTCCAAATTATATTTAAAATAATTTTGATCAAAAGTTTTATTAAATGTTTATGATCTTAAAATTTTGATATCCGGCCCTCTGTAGACAATTAATGCAGGAAAAGCAATGGAAACATAAATAATGGGGATGATTGGTTGGGGCTATAGATGCTTTGGACAGCCAAAATTTAGTCTACAGCTATATATCTCAACCAATCGAGCTTTGCTTTCCTTAAAAAACTCACAGCAAAAGAATCTCTGCAAAATCAAAATATGGTTGTAGAAAGCTTTATTCCCAGAGTAAAAAATTAGTGCTTTTGAAATCTACAGCAAGGAAAGCTACAGCAAATAAATCTACAGATTAAATTCTACAGCAAAAAAAATTTAAAGCTACAGCACTTACCAATCATCCCCAGTATTTTGCCATCCATCGTCTCTCAAATTTGGACTTTTTGAAGATAAATTTCAAATTTCAATAGGAGTGGTCAAAATTTTCAACCGCAACGTATTCATATCGACCTCTCATGGTGAATTTCTTATTTGAACGTTTAACTTCTGCATGTATACATGTCGTTTTTACTGACAAGAAGCAAGTTCACGGTATCTCGACTTAATTGGAATAACTCATAATCTAGATTCAATGTATCTAATATTATATGTGGACAAAACATATAGTCAAAATTAGATGCGTATTTTAGTAGATATAGTCTTCTTTTGAAGGATACGTTCATCAACTACCTCGTAAAATGGTTAATATTTTCTTGCTACATTTAGTTTTAATAGTTTCTAATTTATTCAAGACTCAAATATTTTTTGAGGGTTATGCTCAACAACTTTGAATGATGAACAAAGTCTAGATTCTCAGGATTTAACTTATATTTCCTACTGCAAAACGAGGTCCCACACAAAGAAGGAAAAGACTAGTCTGATGTTCTTGGTCTGGAGTTTTCAGTAGAGCATGTAAGTAAGGGGGTTCAAGAGTAGATATTAAAAAAGTTATAGGGGGTGAAAATCAAAGAGATAACAATTATAAAGGATGAAATCACAATAAATTACTATTTATCCCCTATTTCCCATAAAGGATTCAGGTACTAGGAGAAGTTGATGCCAATTTCACATGCAAGTCTCTTTCCCTACGTCTCTTTGTGTACATTCTTGTCATCGTCTTTTTCATGAATACTTTTTTTGTTGCATTTCTTATATATATGTTCCTAATCTATAATTATCAAATAAATATGCATATATATGGTTATAAACTCACTTGTTATAAACTTCTAATATATAAAGGATCGGCGATGTCTAAACTCTTGAGTTTTTTGTTCTTTCCAAATGATGTTCTCTCAGATTAAAGATCTCTAAGCATCCTAGATTTTGTATTCCTTTGGAAAAGAGGGACTCATGAATTTAACTTGTGAACATAAGTGGTATATTTATCAAAACATCTTACAATTTAAAAAAGAATACAATCAGTCTTTGCAAAATTGACTTCATAAACACAGCAATCTACTAGCGCACTAGTAAGTAGTAACATATTTGATAGAACAAGGATCAAATTAGAACTTCATTTTGGATTTGTTGAACTCCATTTTCAGTTTGTTCTATTTAAGTAAAATGTTGCAAAAGTAAAACCAAAACTTAGTACTTCGAGAGAGAAAACTAAGCTAAAACGATAAAATACAAGTAAACCAACTCGGTTATTGTTTTTTTTGTTGTTGAGAAAACAGGGTTATTGTTATAGACTTGATAAGGTTCATGTGGCATTATACACGTTGGTTTAATGTATCACTTTCTTAAATATGAACATAGATGGATAGAGAGAGGAGCATCTTAGTTAATTGAAAATGCAGAAGGATTTTAAAAAGGAGAGAGAAAGATTACCATTAAAAGAGAATTTGCAAAAGATGGTTCTGATATGAAACAGAGCCCATCCCTCTCCTTTTCTCCTTTTTCATGAAAGATATTGGATGGTCCTCCTTCAATGTCCTCAACTACTTACCACTTATCTTTCTTTTTTTCTTATTATTTATTGATTAATTAGTTTCCAATTTTAATTTCAGTTTCCAGTTCTTTAAAATGAAACAAATACACATCTCACTTATGGATCTATATATATATCAATGTCTATTTACATGCATATGTAAAGAGAATATAAGTGTGAGTTTCTAGGTTTGTTGAGGATGCTTTTTCGACAATATTGCTAGATAATTGGTCTGCTTTTTCGATTTTCTTTTATGTATAAATACAGTTCAGCTAACAAAAACGTGTAACCTTCTGTTTTCTGAAAGTGGGGTCTTATACCTGCACAACAATATTCCTTCAAATGAAACTCAGAAACCAAAACAGAAATAACAAAAATAAAGAGAGATATTTTTACAAGAACAACATAATTTTTAGAAAAGCAGAAGCAGCAATTAAGTGATACTGAGATTAATAATAATATATTATCTCTTCAAAAGAGTTTCTCATTAGTAACTTCCCCTTTGTGCTGATCTATCATATAATCTTCAAAACCCAGGTAAGGTTGTGAATACTATACATTAAAGACTAACCCTAAAATACAAAGTTTATTTGTTTTTAATTCAGTGTCTGATCTTTGAGTTACCAATTCGTGGGTTTGATATGTTTCTTGGTTATTGTTTATTTTTTATCTACAAAGAGATTTGATCATTATACAGCAGAACATTAATTAGTTAACCCTAAAACACCAAGTTTTTTGATGAAAGTTTTTTTCCCTTTGAAGTAACAATCTCTTTTAATTTTTGAATGACCTAATCAACTATGATCTGTTAATTTCTAGGCTATTCTTGATCTGCAAAAATATTTAATCATCAAGCTTACTTAGCCTCGCTCTCTCTAGATCAATCATCTCCCTCCTCTTTTTGTTGTTTTTATTCATTTCTTGATATTACAGAATCAATGGAGGAAGGTGGGAGTAGTCACGACGCAGAGAGTAACAAGAAGCTAGTGAGAGGGAAGATAGAGATAAAGAGGATAGAGAACACGACAAGTCGTCAAGTAACTTTCTGCAAACGACGCAATGGTCTTCTCAAGAAAGCTTATGAGCTCTCTGTCTTGTGTGATGCGGAAGTTGCACTTGTTGTCTTCTCCACTCGTGGCCGTCTCTATGAGTACGCTAACAACAGGTACGAAAAAAAAAAAAAAAAAAAAAAAAAAACAACAGGTACGCTTCTCCTACACCATTGATTGATCTGCTACTACAAATAATATTGGTTATTTTATTAGTGATGATGGACACGAGAGGTTTAGAGCCAAGATTAGGGTTTTTATTAGTTACAATCCTGGATTTTTTTTAAAATTAAATTTTACCATTATCTCTCTAGATTTCTTTATATTTATGTGTATGTGTGTGTATGCAAAATATGAGAAGGAAAAAATTGTCTTGTCTTCTCAATTTCTCGTTAGCCGTTTTTAGTTTCACTCGGTTTATGAAACATTGGAACCTGATGCATGTCTGGTTCTATACAACATTTAATTAGTTTTGACGATCCATAATTTTTATCTATTCAAATTATTGCTAGGATTTTATCAGGAAAATAGTTGGGACAAAGCCTAATGATGAGTTACCAATAGGGATCCTTTTAATAATTTAAACTAACCCCCAACACCAAATGAAAACTGAGAATTAGTTATACTCTGGAGTTGGTCTTGAGAAAATATGTAACTGAAAGCTAGTATTTTACGTTTTTTCTCTCCATTTTTCATATTTATTTTGAAGGATAGTTGAAGAGGTCCTTTAACAATATACGCACATATATGTGACTTAGTCTAGCATTCACTCACTGAATTTTAAAAAATATTGATATTAATATATAGGCCCTTTTGGAATGTATATATGCTTTATATATTTAGTCCATTGATATATAATAATGAGAGGGAGATAACTCAGGGAAGTGTAGGAAATCAATGTGCTACGAACCAGTGGGAATTTCTGGCATTCTGAGCTCCATTTACTTATTCTTAAATTTGAAAAAAAATCTGATCTATAAATAATACTCCTATTTTGTTGACATTGAATCATATAATGTGCGTGAACCTTGTTCTTTATTCCTCCTCAAATCTCTTATATATTAATTGAGAAGCATTACAACATTTTTTTTTGTACCCACGTGTCATCGGAATGATTCTTAGAATCCTTAGAAAAATAGGTTGATCCACCTAAATATATAATAAATTTTTTATTAAACTAACCATAAATACATTATTAATGTGATTCATTATTTTCTTAAATAAAATTACGGAATTTCTTAATGTGGCTAAAGTATATATGACAATTAATGATTTTGAATAATAAAGATTTGATAAAAATAGTTGTATCTTATATTATATTTGTTTAACTATTATAAGACCTGCGCCTTGCGCAAGATAAATTTATATAAAAATTATTTTAAAAATATTATACGGAAAAATAAATTTATATTCTTGATTGAATTAATATTTTGGTCTTTAAACAATTTTTTTAAATTTTTGGTTAATTACATAATTTGTTTACTGATGAGCTGATCTCATTTTTTTAAAAAAAAAGGTAGGTCAAAAAATCACTTACCATATAAAAACCTAACGTTTAGGTAAAAAAATCTCGGGTCTATTTGATTACAATGAAACTATGTCAGCTCGGTATTATATCATGATTTAGTAATCTAAAAACTAATTATGGTTATGAGAAGTTTACGTTCACGTGTCAATCCTATCTATCTTCAATATTTTTCTTTTTTCATTTTGGTTATTGTTGGATATAAATATTGATTTTGAAGTTTATTCTTATTTCGTTTGTTTGTTTTGACCTGAGATTTAGAAAATTCCTATGATTTAAAATAATTAAAGAGATACATACTCAAGTTAAGATCTGCACTTTTTGCAGAATAAATATTTTTACATTTATTATTTATTTTATGTTTTTCTGCATATTATGAAATAATAAAATAATAAATATATATTAAATAACTAAGAAATCAGTTACTATTATGTAATAAATTGTCGTGTGCATATAAATCAAACTATCACTCTTGGTTATTCACAATCATTTTAGGGTAAATAAATCAAAACAATCAATCTTATCTATTGTATATGATATATAATTAAATATAAATGATATTAACATATATATATATATATAGTACACTTTGAATATGAATATTTATTAAATGAAGTTTATACTCATATGATTTTATGATTATTTGCGTATTGTGTAACAAAATTTTACACCAACGATTTTTTTTTAATGTGGGATAATTTCAATAATTTATAATCATTTAAAAAACAATGAAGATTTCAAAATTAAAATATTAACTTTTCGATATATGTTCAATGC
Source organism: Brassica napus (assembly GCF_020379485.1). Taxonomy (NCBI): domain Eukaryota; kingdom Viridiplantae; phylum Streptophyta; class Magnoliopsida; order Brassicales; family Brassicaceae; genus Brassica; species Brassica napus. The sequence continues at coordinate 32,062,056 of NC_063447.1, read as the reverse complement.
AAATATCAAAATATAAGTATACATTTTCATACGATGTATAGTTTAATTCAAACGATATGAAATATATATATATATGTATATATATTAACATAAAAACCTATTAAAATAAAATTATTTCTTCATATGGTCTTATAATCATTGTATCTTAATATAGAAAAAAATTTAAACCTTGATCATAAAAGTTTATGTGAGACTTTTAATAGTTTTAGTAATTTATACTCATTTTGAAAAATTCAAAATACAACATATACAAAAAATCTAGATTTTTATGATATGATTAATGTAATTATGTAATTTATTTTAATAATAAAGAAATAAACTAAAATGATAAAAAGTATACAAATTGTTATCAAATATTTATTGTTTAAAATCATTAATTGCTATATATATATATATTTTAGTCACATTAGATAATTCCGTAGGTTTTATTTAAGGAAAGCCTGCGAAACAATAAATATTTGATATTTGCGACCAACTAAGCCTGCGAAATATTATTTTGCTAGAAAGTATAATTTTTAGACTATAGTTTATATAAGGTGCTCTAAATTTCTTTGAAATTGGATTTATAAGGCATACACAAGTGCCACATAGGATGAATTTTTTTTTTATTTTTACAAAATCCAGGTTATAACTTTTTAAAAGATCCTCAATTAATATATAGGGGATTTTAAACTATTAAAATAAATTAAACAACCATATTAGCCATATAATAAAAATTTAGATTTTTCTGTATATGGTATATTTTGTTATTTTAAAAACGAGTATAAATTAGTAAAACTGTTGAAATTCTGACATTCAAATTTTGTGATCCATGGTTTAAATTTTTTGTTATGACATGATACAAATGATTACAAAATCATATAATTTGAAATTATAATTTAATCAGTATTAAGATTAAAAAATATATAAATATATATCATTTTAAATTTAATTATATGCCATATAAAAATACATAAATATTTTAATTTTGAAATTTACTTTGAATTTTTTTTTTGATAAAAACTTTGAAAAAATATTGACAACTTAACTTTTAAAAATATTATAAATTACCTAAACTATTAATCACACAAGGAAAATTTTGTTATGAGTAATTTAAAGTTTTTGCTATAACAAATACAAATGAACAAAAAAAAACAAATGAGTAGATAACATCATTTAATAAATAATAATATTAAAATATACTATATATATATGTTAATATAATTCAAATTTAAATATTTACCATATTAAGTAGAAAAAAATCTTTTTTTTGGATTAATAAAATATATTTATATGTTCGCACCAATTTAATTATATAAGTAACATTTACTGACTTTTTAATTATTCAATATATATTTATTATTTCATAATTTGTTAAAAAACATTTAATACATAAAATAATTTATATATATATAATGTTCATCGCGGATCTTAACCTAGTCGTAATTAATTACCAATTTGAAACCATAATAAATACCACTAGTAGTATAGTTACTTATATCCTTGCATACTTTAATTAATTGCATTAACAGCCATTTTCATCTTTGTAAATTACCTCGAGAAAATATTATAGTCATGCAAAATGTGTTTGATTAAAAACTTTATCCTCGTACCGTGATGATCAGAAACTGGTCCAAAACTTCAAAGCCATACATTCCTTTCTCGTCGATTTTTAGGTTTTTCGACCGGAAAATAAATTTTCCAAAACCTTACCAAGAATTATAATATATTAAATTCTCTAATTGACAGTTTACATTTATTGAATCTAATCTAATGGTTTTATCTTAAACCTTTTAGTGTGAAGGGTACAATTGAAAGGTACAAGAAAGCTTGTTCCGATGCCGTCAACCCTCCTACTATCACCGAAGCTAATACTCAGGTACATTATTTTCTATTTTATTCTTTACAAAAAAAAACATTACTGAAAAAAAGAGTGGGTTCTTGAAATGTTATGGTGTTTGTATGCATGGAACTCCGAAGTATTATCAGCAAGAAGCCTCTAAGCTTCGGAGGCAGATTCGGGACATTCAAAATTCTAACAGGTAAAGTATCAACACTTCATGAAGTTTCAGATATGGTTTCTAGTTCTGAACACTACATTATAAAGCTGAGCATTTCGATTTGTTCAAGTGGAATGAGTTAAGGTGCACATGTTAGCTTGTAATTTTCTAAAGAAGTTGTTTTGTTTATTAATGTTCATGTTTATAAAATGAAGGCATATTGTTGGAGAATCACTTGGTTCCTTGAACTTCAAGGAACTCAAAAACCTAGAAGGAAGGCTTGAAAAAGGAATAAACCGCGTCCGATCCAAGAAGGTACTTAATACATGCACCTACGTCTATCTGTTTCTTTATAGTTTACATAGTTTTTCTCACACTTACATGGAATATCGCAGAATGAGTTGTTAGTGGCAGAGCTTGAGTATATGCAGAAGAGGGTAAGCAACATTTGTTCCTCTGCAAGTAACGTTTTTTCCATCTATGTCGTGTCTTCTTCTTGGAGGTTGAGTTTTGTCAAAAATCATGTAGGAGATGGAGTTGCAACATGATAACATGTACCTGAGAGCTCAGGTTAGTCACGTTTTCTTTACAATCTTTATTTAAATCTCTACTCTCTACTTCATTCTCTCACAAGTCACAACCAAACTTTTTTCGGTTTTTGCAGATAGGAAACTGCGCTAGGCTGGATCCGGAACAACAGGAATCGAGTGTGATACAAGGAACTGCGGTTTATGAATCTGGTCTGTCTTCTCATGATCAGTCACAGAATTATAACCGGAGCTATATTCCGGTGAACCTTCTTGAACCGAATCAACAATTCTCCGGTCAAGACCAACCTCCTCTTCAGCTTGTTTAAGCTTAACATGATGAAAACTTGATGAAAACTTGTTTCTTCCACTCGAAACGATCTAGAGAGCAGGAGTACATATATTTATGCGACTTCTTATGCATAGTTTAGGTTCCGGTGATAATAAAACATAACTCTTGTTCCTATTGCCTTTTGATCTATCTTATTAATTTAGAATTAATACAAAGTCAATATGAGTCTTTAAGGTTGTTGACAGAAAAAAAGGGAATTAATACCAAGGACTGTCCATTACAAAACATTAGAACGTGCAGCTTAGAGCATCACAAAACCTATTATATTTCTTACTTCTAAATGGGATTTGGAGTGAATCTTCTCTAACACAACTCCAGAATAGAATAAAAAGGAAGTTATTCCAAAAATAAAATAATGAATTTATTTTTATTTATTACTAGGTGATTTTTCCGTGCTCATGCACGGATATAAATATTTACAAAATAAATACATTATAATAATTTTTTTACATTATAATAATTTATCAGTATTTTGTTTTTAATTTTTTAATTATTATGTTATTTTATTTGTAATCAATATGCATGGTTTATTTTAAATAATATTATGTCATTTTAATTAGACGTATAATTTTGGATATATAATATCTTGACTGTTTGGTTATTATTTGGATATATTAGATAACATTATTTTTTAGATTCAACTAAAATATTTTTTAATACATATTAAAATTTTGATTACTTTTGTTATTTTCATGTAGTTTGATTCTTGTCTTAGATTTGTATATATTTTTTTAGTAGGATTATGTATAATTTAATATATGTTGTTTTGAGAATCAAATAGTAAAACTAAACCAAAGTGTTGATCGATTCAAAGTTACATAAATAAATATAACAATAATACTTAATTGTAATAGTTAGTTAAAACATTTATAATATTATTTGAGAATTTCATATTTATTTAGTAATATGTTGAGTCGTTCTATAATTTATATGTATAAAAATATTATTATAAATGATATTATTTTTATTTAATGTTTGACTTTATATAAAAAAATTGGATTGCTAATTACTCATTTTATGGATATATTGTGTTACATATATTCCGTCAAATTCAAGTATAACTATTTCTAATCTAATTCAACCAAATCATATTTATTATATTCGTTGCATTAGTTTGGTTTTCACCTTAGATGTGTATATATATTAATGAATTGGCTAGTTGTAAATAGCCCCATGCCTATGTTAATTTTATACGATTTAGTAATTTAGCATATGTTAATTTTCAAAAATAAAATTATAAAAATAAAGTGATGATAGGTACAAAATTGCATCAAAACATAACCGATACATTCTAAGAGAGAAGATTAATTTTTTACTTTAATATCAAAATTATTCTTCTAAACTTTCCTTTTTATGAGATCACATTATGTATAAAAAATATTTTTGTTTTAAGTTTTATAAATATTTTCTTTATCATATATGTTATTTGAAAAATATAAAAGAGAACATAAAAAGATTAAATTAAATTTTAATCATTAAAAATATCTTAGTTTATGTGATTTAAATTATTTTGTAAGAATTTGAGAAATAGATTTAAATAAAATGTATAATACTTTTAAAATATATATTATGTTGTTTAAGATTTTTTTTAAAGGAAATATTATTTTTTACTTCAAAATCAAGATTATTTTGTGAACTTTCCTTATTATTAATTACACTATATATAAAATATATTTTCCTTTTTTAATTTATGAAAAAAAATATTATATAGGTTATTTGAAAAAAGGAAATCTAAATAAAAAAGGAAAAATAATATAAAATAAATATTTAATAATGATAATTGAATATATTTAATTCATTAAAGATATCATCGTAATCAACCACCGTGAGAGTTAATGTGAACATGACACATAAGAAACTGACTTATCAAATAATATTATAGAGATTTCATTTTTCACTTCAAAATAAAAATGATTTGACAAAACTTAACTTCATTATGGAATTATTCCATTTTATACTATATCGAAGATGCTCTTAGCCGGCATGATAATGTGACTTTCAGTTCTCTTCACTGTGTCTCTACATCTTGCTCCTTTGTATTTTCAGCTATTTGAAACCAAAACTTTGAATTAGTTTGATATGAAGATTTGAAGGGTACAAGAATACAAATGAAGACGGGATGAGTCAGCTCTACTGGTTAGAGCCTTGGGGGCCAATTGTCATGCTTCCGGGTTCGACGCCAGCCGGAGGCGAACTGCTCATCCCTGTCACTAAAGTGGGTACTGGGCCTTCGGGCTCAGGAAAAAACCTTCCGGGTGAAGCTGGCCCGCTGCCTAACCGGGCCCAGGGAATGACCCGCGAAGCGGGGAACCCTGGATTATCAAAAAAAAAAAAAAGAATACAAATGAATAACAAAAATGACATTCTCATAATGTTAATGTGTTTGACCACCCCCAAAAGTAAAAAATTACACACACAAAAAAAAAACAAAGTTGTTGAACAGACTGAGAATCCTTCTTACAAATCTGAAGGATCCTTAATAAATTGTGATACATCTGATACCAAACTACGATCCACAGGCTTCAAACCCTTTTTCAACCAACGTTTCAACTCTAATCTCCTTACCTGCAAAATTTGTTCCATCAAATAAGTGAAATAACTCCATTTAAATTTTATACTATACAACGTTTTCATGCAATTTGAGAAGCTAAACGAAGTGTGATGTAGAGACAAAGTTATGTGCTACCATTATCCAAATCAGCAAATAAAAGTGTAATGTAACACAAGGCACATAAGTGTAAAAGGAAGAGGAGACAAATAAACCAAGGGCCTCTTTGTTTCTCTATCTGGATGGACCATCTAGATGGAAATGAGAGTTTTGTTCGTTTAGGAACTAAAAATGTAACTCATCCAGATGGATCATTCGGATGACTTTCAGAAATTTAGGCTTAATTTTAAAGTTCATTCAGCTGAACCAATTTGGACCATTTGAATGGAGATGGTTCATTCAAAATGGTATAATATCTATTATGCCCCTAATGTAATTCACAAATTACAAACCTATATATCCATTTTGTCACACACAAAAACTTAAAAACTAATTTTTCACACCAAAACAGCAAAAATGCATTTTCCCGCCAAAACCAAGAAATCTCGTTTTCTCACCAGAACCGAGAAATCTCGTTTTCTCGCCAAAACTAAAAAATCTTGTTTTCCCGCTAAAACCGAAAAATCTCGTTTTCGAGCCAAAACCGAAAAATCTCGTTTTCTCGCCAAAACTGCAAAAATCTCATTTCCCCGCCAAAACCGAAAAATTTCGTTTACTCGCGAAAACCGAAAAATCTTGTTTTCTCGCCAAAACCGAAAAATCTCGTTTTCTCACCAAAACCGAAAAATCTCGTTTTCCTGCCAAAACCGAAAAATCTCGTTTTCTCGCCAAAACCGAAAAAATCTCGTTTTCCCGCCAAAACCTAAAAATCTCGTTTTCCCGCCAAAACCGAAAAACCTCATTTTCCCGCCAAAACCGAAAAATCTCGTTTTTTCCGCTGGAACCGAAAAATCTTGTTTTTCCGCAAAAAAAAACCGTGTTTTCCCGCTAAAACCAAAAATCTCGTTTTCCCGCCAAAACCGCAAAAACCTGTTAATTTTGAAACAATTTTAATGTAAATATATAAAACTAAATAATTAAAGATAATACAGCTAAAATTAATATCAAACATATGATTAAAACAACACAAGGGTATTTTGGTAGTTTATTTACTAAACTAATTTGGATGGAAAAGAAAATAAAAAAACAAACATAAGATCCATCTAGATGATTCATCTAGATGGACTATCTGCATGGACAAACAAACAGTCACAAAATCTTAATGAATCATCTGATTAGATCATCTGAATAGATCATGTAAATGAATCATGTAAATGAAGATGACAAATGGTGAAACGAACAGCCCCAAACCTGTCTAACATGAAAGGCTCCTCAGCTCGACTCAAAGGTTCAGTTAATACAGTTAGATTTGACTCTTTGTGTGTCCACACGCTTTGGTTTCCACATGCTTTGATGAATTCAGTTAGATTCGACTCTTTTAACCAAAAAGGATTTGACTCTTTGTGTGTTCACACGCTTTGGTTTCCACATGCTTTGATGAATTCAGTTAGATTCGACTCTTTTAACAAAAATGGATTTGACTCTTTGTGTGTCCACACGCTTTGGTTTCCAAATATATAAACGTGACAGTAACACACAAAACCTTTTGTCTCTAACTGTATGTTGTTGGTTTTTTTGCTAAATCAAACTGTATGTTGGTGAGTTTCATGTTGTCCCTCTTGTCTTAATTTGCTATCTTTCAACACATTTTATGGCATTCCTCACTATGGTAGATACTAAATGGCAGTCTATGAATCTAAAACAAAACTAGAGAAGATTCCAGGTCATAATCTATGATGAGTTGATTCATTTCATGAAAAGAGCACTTTCAAAACCTGTCTTAAATATAGTGGTTGAATGGTTTCTTGTTTATTCACTTGAGGCTGAGGCTGTATACATACGCTACGTCTGATTTCTTACTGTAAGGTCCAATATAAAGTTTGTTCTCATCTAAACTATTAAAATCTTATGCCACTGCATTTAAATTTTAATTGAAAATAAAGGAAATTATTATTACTTACCAAAATCGTAGGATCTATATTTACCTTAAATAAAAATATATATGACCACTTAATGACTGCGTCACATTACGACCAAACAAACAAAGCTGATCAGATCAACCTTCATATATGTTAAAACTTAAATTATACTGCAATATGAAGGACTCTATACGAATTTACCTTCGGTTATTTAAAAATATAGAAACATTAAGGGCCAAATTGGTAACCATTACGTGAACATTGGGAACAAATAAAAAAGGAACGGAAAGAAATAAAATTATAGGAATGATGAGGAATAATAATTCCTTATCATATTTAGCGAAAAACAAATTTATTCAATATTTTTCTACAATAAAAAGAATGAGAAGGAATGGAGGGGAAAAACTCTTCCTTATAAATGGTAAGTTTCTTACGAATGTTAAGGAATGCATTGTTCCTAAGAAAATATTGTTCCTTACCTAACAAGTTATTTTGAGGAGTGCTTTTCAATATAGGGTTTTAAAATAACAATAATTGTTGGTATTTTGTAACAAATATACTATAATATGACGAATCATTATTATGTTCAAATATAAACTATAAACCCTAAAATCATAACTCTAAACATAAAATCTAAACCCTAAAACATCTCCAACCCCTGTATTGATACATAATAGATAGTTATAATTTTTATAATATTTAAGACAACTACTTAGAATAAGATTTTAAAATAACAATATATGTAGTTTCAATATTTTTTTTTCACCTAATACCTAAAACAAAATCTGTTATGTTACTGGTTTACGAGTTTTACTTTTATACTAACCATATTTTGAATAACCATCTTAACAAAATTCTAACAAAACGAACAAACAATTTAAATTTCAGTTATCAAACCAGATTTTTATTTTCAATTCATTTTGAAAAGATATTATAGATAGCAAAAAGGGGAGTATCAAAATTTCTTCCAAATATAGAAACTACACTTATTTGAAAATAAATTGAAAACCTTACATAATCTTCATTATATTTAGTTAGAGATTTTTCATATATAAAATTTTAGCTATAAAATAAATAACTCGTGCTAACAATAAATATCATTAAATTCACTGTTTATAAATATTGTTTATAAATATTGTTAAATCTTCAAAATATAGCATATTATGTGCCCTTTAAATCAGAGGTCCATTAGTAAAAAACACTCCAAAGTACAGTAAAAACTCTATAAATTAATGATGTTAGGATTATGTTATTTTATTAATTTATAGAATTATTAATTTTCAAAACTTTTCTTTTTTAGATTTTACCGTACATACATTAACTGAATTTTAGAAAATTGAATCTTCTATTATTTTATTATATTATTTGGTGTATATGAAATATGTTTCATAAAATTAAAATTTTATTTTAGATATAATTTTACTAAACGTCACCAAAAATATATTAAACTAAAAACAATGATGAATTTTATTGTGAATATAAAGTACAATACAATTTTTTGTACATATATAAACTATATATATAATTATTGATTTATGATTATAATGAGACCATATATTTACATAGGATTTTCTAAAAAATATTACCTTATTATTTTATCGATTTTTATTTCGGGACCGAAGAAATTTATTAATTAACTGTGTTTATTAGTTGACAGAGTTTCTAAGCAATCTAAATAATTTTTTAATTCTTCACATTATTTATATATCAAAATTAAACCAGTTATGTTTTGTATTTGGTTGAAGTTGAACTAGGTGTTATGGTTGACCGGTGTTGGCACAACATTTTTATTTAATTCAAAACCGATTATTAGCTCAACTTGGATTCGGTTAATTAAGAGACACGATTGTTTCGATCTGGCTAATCGACTTCACTTTGATTTCAAAATACTGTTTAAATTAACATCATAATAATATTTTCGGATATGATTTTGATAAAGAACAAATCCCGCACTTTTAAAGCGTGGGTCAAAATCTAGTTTTTTTTTCTTTCCAAACAATATCGGTACTCATGATGACTTGGGAATAAAGAAGCACTGGTCAAGCATATAAATCAAAATCACCTTAGCTTGCAATATCAGACGTACACGGTCGCTGCAATCAAATCAGCTATTTCAACTATACTTCCATGGAAACCTTTGTGCGTTTTTTTCTCTCTGATAGGCTTCATGGTTCTCCCTTTCAACTCAACTATCGATCGTCTCCTTGTTCAACCTTCTTCTTGAATTCTGTTTCCTCTTTCTCATTTCTCAACTTCACTCAGTGTGCCCTTTTTCTCAGACTTGCAACTCCTCCAAGTTAACCAGCCACGTGCTGAATAACAAAAACTCCACTAGGCTCAAATTTAGGATAATCGCTCACAATTTAATTTTCTTTCGTTCCATTATACTCCCTCTTGTTCCAAAATATAAGATTTTTTGGAAAATATTTTGTATGAAAACACTCATACTAAACACTCCTCTCCGGCCTCTCCCCACCATAGAATGCAAGACTCGAGCTCACACCACGACATGACAACCAGGGCTTTCTTGTTTGCACTGCTCTGCTGCTTGTGGATAGGAAACTGAAGCTTAGAGTCGACAAGAAACTCCTCTAAAAGCTTGCTTCAGGCCTTTTTGCTGATTCTCGACCTCATCTATCAGACTATTACAGATTCTACCACAAGAGTGACTCTCAGACAGTCTGATACAACTCACGCAACTTCATCTACTGACAATGGCTTCTCGCAAGTTCACAGCAGAGGAAAAGGGAAAGGGCTTAACATCCCACGCCAATGTACCCCCCAGACGCATCAGAGCACCAAACTTCGACAGATCTGCTCTTATTCGCGACAATGCGCTCACGTTGATAGGTAGAGTAAAAAATCCCAAGGAGCAACCTATAGGATCTCTCATCTCAGCTCTCCCACGCAAATGGACTCTGAAGGGACATGTCTTTGGCTCAGACCTAGGAAAATCTTGCTTCCAGTTTCGCTTCGAACTGGAAGAGGACCTCACCTTCGTGCTAAAAAATATACCTTACAACTACAACAACTGGATGTTGATCCTCCAGCGCTGGGAACCGGTTATCTCCCCCCTCTTCCCCTCTCAGATCCCGTTTTGGATAAAGCTACAGGGACTCCCTCTCCATTTTTGGCACGAGAAGATGATATATAATATTGGACAGGATCTAGGCATGCTTGAAGACTACAAAATCACCAAAACTGCTGCTAGAATCAAGATCTCAGTCGACGGTCTGAAACCCCTCATAAAAGATATAATAATCGACTTTGAATCAGGAGAAGAGCTAACCATCTATCTGGAGTATGAGGACCTAGGCTACCATTGTTCCCTGTGCAACAGTTTGACGCATCTGGCAAGAAACTGCCCCACAGCACCAAGGAGACAACCAACCTCTGGAACGGTTGCCTTGGAGGATTCTTCAGAAAATGGAGCACACTTAGATAAAGATGACCCCTATAAAACTAGGGTCGATCGTCAAGGGTCCAACTACCAGAGAACAGAGCAAGACCGCTGCAGAACAAAATAACACCAGCTCTATCTAATGCCTCAAGAGGTCATGACCCTAAGAACCCGAAATATGGTCAAAGAAGATCTTCCCCCTCGAGGGAGAGTAGAGGTCGCGCTACACCAGAGAGACATAGAGCATGCCTTAGTTACTAAAACTACAAACGACAACGTTCCCCGCAGCAACAATGGCAAGAGAAGACACACAAAACACCCCCATCGCAACACCACAGAGATGCAGTGGTAGAAAGTGAAACCCCACTACTACGTGGTAACAACTCGCATGATCAACGACCCCCGCTGGAAAGAAACTTAGCCATTAGTGATTACCCCAAAGATCCTAGGATGCCAACTACTAAACAAGTGATGAATGAACTTAGAGAGATGTCTTACCAGTATACTAGTGTGGCAGATCCAACTGAATCGGCAGCAAGACGCCAACGAGTACTCCGCAGCGAAGAGGAGGGACTAATGGAAGCTACTGCTGCAGGAATTATTGAGGCAGCTACCAGAAATGTCGAGGCACTAAGAATGGACACACCGCTCCCAATGGACCTCCAATCCAATACCCAACCGGAAAACAATGCACATGAAGTGTGTGTACTCCATGACCAAGTAACGTCTACACCGGTTACCTCCAGAAGACAGCAGAACAGAATGGGGACGTCAAGGAGAACATCTGCTAGCCCACGAATTTTCTCTGGCACAAATCTGAGGAGACAGGACATACCTATGACGCACAATAATGCGAGCAAACATGGATTCCCCCATGCCTCACCCATCCAAACGACGCAGAGAAGGAGAGGCACGCCTTCAGGCTTGAGGCAAACAAGACCACCAGCTCCCGCGGGGACGTCGTCGGGTTTTCACACCCTCCCTCCTCCTCTTCCTTAGTCGTACTGAGCTGGAACTGTTGTGGACTGGGGAACCCACAAACAGTCCAAAGGCTCATCAACATGAATAAGACAAGTTCCCTTGATATCTTGTTCCTCTCTGAAACAAAAAACATAGATGAATTCGTGCTGAAAGAGTTAGAACCACTACAAATGGAATGTCATTTCCTAGTCTCACCTTCTGATACTCGAGGAGGGGGACTAGCGCTACTATGGAAGAGTGATGTTGATCTACAGGTCCTAACATCCACCCCAAACTTCATAGACACTTCAGTCTCTTTTAAAGGGGTGTCTTTCTTCAGTACTTTTGTGTATGGTGCTCCGGAAATCCAACATCGTCAAGGTATCTGGAACCTACTCTCTGACATCTCCCTGAATAGAAATAAGGCATGGTACCTTACTGGAGACTTCAACGAAATTACAGATAATTCAGAAAAATCAGGAGGGAGAGAAAGACCTGAAAGCTCCTTTAGTGCTTTTCGAACCTTCCTATCCTCATGTGATCTTTTTGACATCAAACACACCAGGAATTTTCTGTCATGGAGAGGCAGAAGAAGTACCCACCTAGTGCACTGTAGACTAGACAGAGCAATGGCCAATAGCGCCTGGTCAGATATGTTCCCGAATGGAAGATCCTACTACCTCCAGTTCGAAAGCTCCGACCACATGCCTGTTATATCCACCTTTGATTCAAAAAAGAAGAAACCCTCACGACTGTTCAGATACGATAGACGACTATGCGATAATCCTGAGATCAAACTTCTTGTGGACGCTACTTGGACTTCAAGATCTCACCTCACCGTTGCGGAAAGAATTAGCAGATGCAGACACGCGATAGCATCTTGGAGCAAAATATCGTATGTCAACAGTCAGAAGAAGATCGTGGAACTGAAAGCAGCACTGGATCAAGCAATGGCAGAAACTCTAATTGACGACTCTTCCATCTCTTCACTCAACCGCGACCTCCTCCAGGCCTACAAGGCAGAGGAGGAGTTATGGAAGTAACGTAGTAGACAACTCTGGCTCTCCCTTGGTGATAGGAATACTGGCTTCTTCCACGCTGCAACTAAAGGCCGTAGAGCTAGGAACAGGATCTCAGTGATTGAAGATACCTCAGGAAACCCGATCTTTGAGGAGGATGAGATAGGCAAAGTCATTGCTGAATACTTTAAAAAGATCTTCACCTCCTCTAATCCTACAGCAGTGGACATCGTCAGTAGATCTATAGCACCGTGCATAACCCCTAAGACCAATGAGAAACTCACAACTACTCCCTCGGCATTGGAGATCCGTGAGGCGATGTTTGTAATTCATCCCGACAAGGCGCCAGGGCCAGATGGGTTCTCAGCAAGCTTCTTCCAGTCAAATTGGGACGTAGTGGGCCCTGCAATTACAAAAGAAATTCAAGGTTTCTTTATCTCGGGGGCTTTACCATATTCTATTAATTCTACCCACATCAGACTGATCCCAAAGATACAAAGTCCTAAGCAAGTCTCTGATTACCGGCCCATTGTCCTATGCAATGTCTACTACAAAACCATTTCTAAGATTTTATCTATCAGACTTAAACCGGTTCTACACGACATTGTATCAGCTAATCAATCAGCCTTCGTACCTGATCGTGCAATACAGGACAACTTCCTCATCACGAATGAAATGCTACACTATCTGAAAGCCTCAGGAGCAACCATTCACTGTTCAATGGCAGTCAAAACAGATATTAGTAAGGCATATGACAGGCTTGAATGGTCATTTATAAGAGTTGTATTAGAGAGATTGGGATTCAATGATACCTTCGTAAACTGGATGATGGAATGTATATCTACGGTCTCTTATTCCTTCCTACTGAACAATGAAGTGGTGGGAGAGGTACTTCCACAGAGAGGAATTCGCCAAGGGGATCCTCTATCACCCTATATCATCATCATCTGTGCAGAGGTGCTCTCAGGCCTCTGCAAAACAACACAAGAAAACGGTACATTACCAGGGATCAGAGTATCACGTTATGGTCCAAAGGTTAATCACCTTTTGTTCGCTGATGACACTATGATACTCACCAAGACTGACCCACTTTCCTGCGCAACACTTGTTGAGATCCTCCATAGCTATGAAAAAGCCTCAGGCCAAATGATCAATGCTCAGAAATCTTCTATCTCTTTCTCTAGCAAAACACCAGTTGAGATCAGATCAAGAGTTAAAGAAAAACTGGGAATTGACAAGGAGGGGGGAGTAGGAAAATACCTGGGTCTTCCAGAACACTTCGGTAGAAGGAAAAAAGATCTATTTGCATCCATCGTGGACAGTATGAGACAGAAAGCGGCCAGCTGGTCCACACAGTTTCTCTCCACCGCCGGGAAAGCTACTATGATCCAATCAGTTCTATATGCCAAACCAAACTTCGCTATGTCAAGCTTCCTGCTCCCGGTTAGTCTCTGTAAACAAATCCAATCAATACTTACCCGTTTTTGGTGGGATGATAAAGACGGGGAGAAGAAGATATGCTGGAAGTCCTGGGATACTCTAACACACCCTAAAAGTCTTGGAGGTCTGGGTTTTCGTGATGTCCAAGCATTTAACCAGGTCCTGCTAGCAAAGATCGCATGGAGAATTTTAACTAAACCAGATAGTATGTTAGCAAAAGTTCTACTGAGCAAATACTGTTACAAAACTACCTTCACGAAAGTCGCCGCAGGGTCAGCTATCTCACACGGTTGGAGGGGGATCCTTGTAGGTAGAGACCTACTCCTACGACATCTTGGCAGAGTAATAGGTAATGGAGAGACCACCAATCTCTGGTCAGACTCCTGGATTGACCCGGCGTCAAATCTCAAACCTATAGGACCCGTACCTCTGCAAGAAAAAAACCTTATGGTTGCTGACATCCTCACAAGAGAAACGAAAGAATGGAATACAGATCGAATCAGAAACCTCTTACCGGAGCTAGAAGACCACATTCTCAGTATCAAACCGAGCGTGCTGAGAGCTGAAGACTCGTATTTTTGGCCGCTACAGAAGACGGGAGAATACACTGTCAAGAAGGGTTACTACTCGATCCACAACTTGGATATCCAATCGACACTACTCTTGGAGGAAGATAACACGTGGAGCTGGAAAAAACACATATGGAATCCCCCTCTCCTCCCAAAGCTCAAGTTCTTCCTATGGAAGATAGCCACAAACTCCCTCCCCACTGGTGCAAACCTACAAACTCGAGGTCTCCTAACCAACACGGGATGTCCAAGATGTGGGGAAGTTGAAACTATATACCATATCTTATTCCACTGTGCTTTCGCACAGGAAGTCTGGTCCTTTGGCCTCTGGTCTTCACCCATGAAAGATGGAGATCTAGCGACCTTCAAAGACACCCTTCAAGCCTCATACAAGTGGATCAATCTCCCTCCCCTAGGAGTCACTACCGACCTTTTCCCTTGGATTTGTTGGAATCTTTGGACGGCTAGGAATCTGCTAGCGTTTGAGAATCGAACACTCTCCCCACAAGAAGTTATCTTGAAAGCAACCCGAGCTTCAAAGGAATGGGAGGTGGCTCAGCCGTGTAACCGCCCAAACCCTATCTCGCCGATCACTCAAAGACATGCAGCTGAGACGCCATCGCCGACGACCTTCTGTAACACAGATGCATCGTGGAAATCAGACACAAAAGCATCAGGATTAAGATGGATTTTCATAGACAACGAGAGTCAAGAGATTACCAGAGGATCAAGCGCTCAATCTCACGTTTCATCTGCCTTGATGGCGGAGGCACTAGCAATAAGGGAAGCGTTGATCCATGCCTCCTCTCTCAATCTCACCAAAATCTGTCTTAGAACAGACTCTCAAGCGCTCGTTAGAGCAATCACCATGGGAAGAAGACCTTCGGACCTCTTTGGAGTTCTCTCGGACGTCGACTCTCTGGCTTCTCCTCCGACATCGCCCTTCGCATTTTGTCGTTTTGTTTACATTTTTCGGGCTCTTAATGGATCTGCAGATTCATTAGCGAAAGCCTCTTTATCCTTATACTTGGGCCTTAGGCCATAAACGCTTTTCTAATTATTATTTAATCAGTTGATCAAAACAAAAAACAATTTAATAATGATTTTTTAAAAAACTGAGGATGGAGACTGTAAATGTTGTAGAAATGCATTTTAGTTAACAAATCCTCAAAAAAATCCTAAGAAACTTTGGTACACATGTTACATTTTTATCGGCCTAATTTTCCTTTCTATGTAAAATTTATTTAGATAAAAAAATATAAATTAAATATGAATATTTTATTTAGGTAGATACTATGGAAAGTATTTCACCCTTAATCATGATCTAACAAAATTATTTTTACTTAGAAAGCATCAATAACAATAAAAATTAAAATATTGACCCAAAAATATAAATTAAAATTAAATTAATCAATTATAAAATACACCGTAAAATATAATTGGTTACACAATGTTTAGTAAAATTAAAAAATAAAAATTACTAAAATATTTTATATTTTGAAACACCAAAAATTCTCTTAGACATATTTTGGAACTGAGAAAGAGTCTAACCTTTTTTGTGCCTCCGTTTGATTGATTATATATCTTCTTCCCCCATATTATTGTACATATACATTGGCTATTTTGTCAATATTTTCTCAATATTCGTAATAAAAAAATTCAGAAGAAATTAAATTATGAGCCCCCGGACAAAAGAGCCAGCCACAATCAAAAATAAAATATAAAAGTAAAAATGATTAAATAAAACCGAAAAGAGATTTTTTTTCTTCTTCTTATAAACGATCTGAGAGAATTACAAATGGTTTGTTAAACATTCAACCTCCAAACTTCATATCATCATCCTTCTCACAACTCTCAAGAAATGAAGTAAGAACTTTAATGGCATTGATCTGACATTGCAGAGCCAATATGTAACTTGCTGTCTCTTCAAACAGCGCGTCCACTCCAAGCGCCGCTCCTCCTGGTACTATTGTCTGAAGAGCTTCAATCTTCTCCTCCACTCCTTCTTCATCATCATCTTCTACGCAGCTCTCTCTTACACTCGCCGTTTCATCTGACAATCTTTGTCTGGTTCTGCGCTTGAAACCAGCGGGACGTGCGTTCACGGCGATTGAAGGCGACGGAGAAGAGCGTTTGGTATTGGAAGTCGCTAGGGTTTTCTCCATTGACGGAGGGAGAGAGGGAGAGAGGTTGTGTTGGAATAAAAGGGGTAAAGAGATGTGTGTCATTTATAATACTAGTGATGATGGAATCAGTATATTGAAGGTAGGACCGGTTAAACCGGATCCCGGTTCGAAGTTGCATTGCTTTACTCTAAAAATTTGCCATAGTTTTGAGACCTATTTGTCTATTTGAGTATTTGATGGATTCATAGAGTTGGGTCTTAATGGTTTGGTTTGGTTTTTGTTTTGGTTTTGTATGGTTTATAATTCGGTTCGGTTAGGTAATGGTTTGGCTTTTATGTTTCTAAAATTGGGTAAAGCCATCAAAGCTGGGTCCAGTTGTGATTTTCTTATTTTGGTTCTTGTGTTTTTCGAATTATTATATACGAAGTGTTTTTTGTTTTGTTTTGTTTGGTTGGAGTGATTTGGATCAGTGATTAGCACGCGCTATTTTGAGTGGTTTTGTGGAGACGTCACTTTACTCAAGTGGATCTCCCTGAGGTCCTGACAGATAGATAGATTGGATCTTTATTTGTTTTCTATATATTCAGAAAGTTATATATACTGAAAAACAAATGCTGTGTCACTAACAATTAGTAACATGCTTAGTTTAGTACTAATAGTAGACCTAATGAAAACGCCGTGTCATTAATAAGTAACATGCTTAGTTTAGTAATAATAGACTTAATGACATGTGTTAAACTTTAGTTCAGACTTTGACTTGTGTGGGTCTTTGTTTAGTATTCTTTTCGGAAACAGAAATGATGATTTCGGTGTAATTTTTAACTTATGGTAGAAAACAAAAACTAAATAATATATCTAATCTATAACTAATGCATGCATATGTAGACAAATGCAGTACATGCTAATAATCAATGTGTTTCAGAGTGAAAGTTAACGAAGATGTACTAGAATCAGCTTGATTGTTATCTTATACTCCTCCGTTCTTAAAGGATAGACTTTTTAGTATTTTCATATATATTAAAAAATACATTAAACTACCATAATAAATGTATTGTTTTCTGTAATTTTCAATTTTCAATAATTTTTAGCCAATAGTAATTCAATAAAGTCAATTAATTTTTTTGAAATTTATAATTTTATCATAGAAAACACAAAAATTACATCTTTTTGAAACAAACTTTTTTTCTAAAAAGTCTATCATTAAGAAACGGAGGGAGTATATAATCACTAATCACTTCAACAAACCAATATCAATAGTAAGAAACTCTATCATTTGAAATTTATAAAGTCTTACATTTAGTTATTAGTCATATAA
Source organism: Brassica napus (assembly GCF_020379485.1). Lineage (NCBI taxonomy): Eukaryota > Viridiplantae > Streptophyta > Magnoliopsida > Brassicales > Brassicaceae > Brassica > Brassica napus. Next base: position 32,043,803 of record NC_063447.1, on the reverse strand, counting down.
TAAGAGACGTTAATTTGGATTTCATTAAGAAAGTTGCAGTATGTATATACCGATGTACATTAAAAGAAAATGTATGTGTGTAGTGGTTTTGTTTCAAGATTCGATAGATAATGTTTATAAGTTTTTTTTGGTGGAACAAAAGACATACAAACGTATTTGGAAATTTAAGATAACGTATGTACAACTTCGACCAAAAAAAAAAAGATAACGCATGTACACCTTCAAACGTAATATAAAACAAGAAAAAGCATTATTAATCTTATGTTTTGGGCTGATGGTGATGTGTCCTCTAATTTAACATATAGATTAGTTTTATTAATAGGTTATGTATGATTATAATCAAAAAAAAAATGTATGATTATAATCATTATTTACACAACTCAACGTGACTTCAATCCAGTTAATGGTGATGATTACAGTATGGTAAGGAAGCAAGAACGAGCTAATACGAAACGAGTTAGAGAGTGGAGGCGCGTGAGAGTAAAAGCGGAGGATGAGGATAGGACTCACCTGCGTCAGGTGCATGGGAGAGAGAGAGATAGGAGGGGACCCAGTAAAGCCCCGTAAAAAAGGAAAAGAGAAAAGGAAAGCACATGTGCTCACATGAGAGTTTTTTTCGATCTATCTCCCATGTGCTTCCTCTCTTTACTTTCATCTACACACACTCTCTTTCTCTATATACACACAGAATGAATAGATATAGTGGTAGATAGTGAAGCTGTGTGTGGTGGTACTAGTACAACTATCATACTATGATGATCTACTAGTTGCACCGAAGATCCCACATGCTTTCTTCTTTCTTTCTTTCATGGCAGCCACGTGACATCCTTTTATTGGAACCTACCTTATGAAATCTCCATAAATCTAGCCCTCATATTGTGTCAACTCTTTTTTCTTTTTCATTTCGTATTGTTTCCAAGAAATGCGAATTAATGGAGTTTTATTAAATAATGTCTATAAATTTTAAAGAAGGAGAAAAGTCGTGCTCATGTCGGCATTAATCTGTGCATAAGTTATTCTAACTCAACGTTTCTTTTTGCACCATAAGACAAAGGTTTTGTTTTATTAACTACTTTATATATTGGTTCAAATTAACAACTAGTTTCAGGTAATTGCACAATTTATTGTACATTTTCTAAACAAAAACATAATTAAATATCTACATAACCACAATTCAACCAATTAAAATAAACAATATAATATAAAGAATTATATAGTATAAAACTTAATAAATTTTACATTAAAATTTGAAAACGTCATCTACTAAAGAGGAAAAGTTTTTATAGGTAAACATGAGATTTGTTTTTATAAGTAAGCACCATGCATGGATAGGAGCACAAAAGTTTAACATTCACGAGCTTTCATCAAACAGACTATATCTAATTTCAACACATGTGCCTCCTAAGACGTTTCTTGTGTAAGCTTTGTTATACATGTTTGGGTTACAAATGAAACTTTGTTAGAGTCTTTTCAATTTATATATCTATATTTTTTAGTCTATGAATATAATGGCAGAGCTATATCTATATGTTTCTTATTATCGTCAATGAATAGAATGGCATAGCAACTTATAGTGAACTCTTAAGCTGCTCCTGAAATTAATTTGCTCGTAATCATTAAGCTGCTCATGATATCTAAATTGTTCTTATGTTTGAGTTCATGCACATAGCTTATAAAAGTATATTATAGCTTTCCTGCCGGTATAATATATCTTTCTATCAACAATACAAAGAATATTTAATGTACTTAAATTTTTTTTTTTTTTTTGTAAACTGGCTTTCATAATATAAATAAGCAAAAGAAACAAAAAACCCATACAAGCCTGATTGGCTTTAGTTTAGAGTGGGCTTGACTCAGTGTTTAAATTTCAGTAACACATATCAATGGAACTAGAGCCCAAACTGGCCCAAGAGTTAGAAGATGAGGGTGAAAAGGCGGAGAACGATGATCAGTTGCGTCTTTCTCGTTTCCTCCGTTTTTCATCACGATCGGAGGAACCATAGTTGAGTCATTGGTGAAGAAGCTCTGGAGTTTGCATGTCGGAAGCTCTGAAGACGATTTCTGATTTGCCTGTCAATAGTGGTGATTAAGGTCTCAGGTGGCTTGAAAACTTGGTGGTGAAGTCTTGCGTTTCTCTCCGACCAGATCCAGTAGATTGTGGCTTGGGTTGCTAGCAGACAGAGACGCTTGGAGTCTTTGTTCTCTCTTAGTGATTGAAGCTGGAGTATTGCACTACAGGAAATGTGGGTATTAATAGCGTCGTAGCATAGCGTTTTTTGCTTCTCTGCTATTGTATATAAACACGGGCCTTTATAATAGCGTTTTTGAAATGTATAAGCTATCTTTGTAGTCGCGGGAAAATAAAATAATTCAGCCGCGTTAATTTGGTAAGTGGAGGCGCCTTACCATTGCAAATCAAAAACTAAATGCTATCGTATATGAAAAAATATATTAAAAATAACTTAAGTATTAATCGAAACCGAGACTTCATTCTCTTCACTTCACTCTCTTCACATTCCTCAAAATCAAAATCGACTCATCGAAGTTCTTCAGAGTTCTCTCGAGTCGAAGCTTCAATTGGTATGAGTTTCGATTTGATTCTGAGTTTAGAATAGAGACTGGTTCTCTCGAGTCGAATCTCTTTGATTTTGGGTTTCTCTTTGATTCAAATCTCTTTTCACATGCATGTCCGCGTTAACACATGATTCGATTTTGATTGTGGGTTTCGATTAGGTTTCGATTAGGTTTTGAATATGATTGTGGGTTTCGATTAGGTTTTGAATATGATTGTGGGTTTCAGTTTGATTTTGAATATGATTGAAGGTTTCGATTTGATTTTGGATTTGTTTATCAGTTTCAGAAATGGCAAAGACAAGAGGACAAGTTGGTTCTCGTCGGAGTAGACGTAATCAAGGCTTGGAGGTAGTAGATCAAGAGGACAAGGCACCGCAACTAAAAGTGAAGAAAAGAACAGCAAAGAAAACGGCTTCCCCTAAAAAGAATTTAGTTTTAACGCCAACGAGAAGAAGTAGTAGAATCAAGAAAGTGGCTGCTGAAGATGATTACATAGAAGATGTAACACCATCTGACGATGATGAGGTAGAAGATGTTACACCTCCTAAGGATGATGAAGTACAAGATGTAACACCTGCTCAGGATGATGAAGTAGAAGATGTAACACCCGAAGATAAGGATGATCAGGCTGAGAAGTCAATGTCTGAAGAAGATAAAGACGATGAAGAGGATGTCAATGGGAAAGAGGATGAAGAAGATGGCGATGTCAATGGGAAAGAGAATGAAGAAGATGGAGATCTCAATGGGAAAGAGAATGAAGAAGAACCGGCCAATATGGAAGATGATGGAGTTCTTAATGAGAAAGGGAACGAAGAGGAAGCTTGCGAAGAAGAAGCTCGCGATATGGAAGAAGATGGCACTGCGCAAGATGATGAGATTCCTAGTACTGAAGGAGTTGAGCTAGCAGGGGAGGAAGTTCAAAAAAAAAAAAAAGAGGACCTACAAAGTTGCGTAGAGTGGCTGAAAATCCCAATGATAAGATTATGGTCACATTCAATGACATTGGTGAGCATGTTGGACCTGGTTCAGTAACACTATCGTCGTTTCTTGGTCCTCTTGTGAGGGAACATGTTCCGGTTACACTTGCCGATTGGAGAAAACTTGATGCAGCGACTAAAGCAACAATGTGGGAAGAAATTCAGGTTTGTATATATATTAGTATGTTTTGTTTAACCGCAAGATGAAATTATAAACATGTTTAACTTGATTATTGTGATGCAGGGGAGGTTTAACTTGCAAGAAGAGTGGCAGAAAGCTGTTATTTTCAAGCAGCTGGGAAATGTGTGGAGGGCTGGGAAGTCGAGGCTGGTGTCACAAGTACGTGTGGCGAAGACTGCAGCTGAGAGAATAGCTTTAAAACCGAGCAACATCCCATCCCTTCAACTGTGGAACACTTGGGTTAAGAGTAAGACTACCAAATCTTTCACAGTGAGTTATCTACAACTAAGTAAGTTTCATCCTTAAAGGTCATGTCTGATGGATATAATCAATGTCATATTTATATTGTAGGAAACGAGTAACAAGTACAGAGCGATGAGAAGAAATCAGATTCCTCACACCACCAGCCGCAAAGGAATGCTTCGTTTAGCTGATGATATGGTAAAAGAGTAGTCAAACATCTACATATTGTACATCAGCTTGTTAGATTAAAATGGTAGTGAGATATGTTTGTTTTCATATAGAAAAAAAAGAGTAAAGACCCAAGTAAGGTGAGTAGATCCAAGGTTTGGATTGCGGGACACACTCATGCTGATGGCAGACCTGTGAAGCCCCAGTTTGCTGAGACTATTGTAAGCATTATGGAAGTTGTATATTGTGTATAGTTAATAGACTATGGCAATGAATGATTTTGTGTTTAAATGATTGTATCAGGAACAAATACAGTCACTTGACAGTCAGATGGACTCCACATCAGCTGCTGATAACATAAGGGAAGATGCTGTGAGCAAGGTTTTGGGAAAAGACAAACCTGGACGAGTAAGGGGCTTTGGTAGAGGGATTACAGCTAATAAGCTAGCATATCTGCAATTTAGAGACGCTAAGATTGCAGAAATGAAAAGTGAGATTGAAGATTTAAGGGGATGGTGCGAGAATTAGCTGAGAAGAAGGTAATCCTTTTCATTACCTTTGGTCAATTAGTTTTAAGACATTTACGATTTCCGTTGCCTTTTCTCAGAAAAGTAATGTTGATGCTGAAACATCTGAGAGTAGTGGTGGATTCAAAGAAGGAGTCAGAGTACAAATACTGGATTGGATTGAATCAGAGGATGTTGTTGTTGGTGAAGGAGAATTCTGCTCTGCTGAACCGAAGTACAAAATTGGTCGTATACCAATTGGTCCTAATGCAGTGGCTATCGTAGTTAAGTATGCACTAAGCGCATCAGCTTCACTCTGGAGGCCTACTACGGATGTGTTAACTCTTGATGAAGCTGTGGGATACAAGATATCTTGGCCAATGGATAAAGTGATTTTGGATAAGGATCCAAACTGTTCTGAAGATTTATCTATGGTAAATTTTCAAATCTTGTTTTCTTCTTACAACAATTGAGTCATCTCTAATCATTACTAAAATTTCTAATTTCAAATCTTGTTTTAGCAAAGCAAGGAAGGTGAATATCGAAGATGCAAGATATATGATTGGACCAATGATGAGGACGAGGTCATTGCTGAAGGTCTCGTGTGCTCTTCAAAATCCAAAGACATGGTTAACAACATACCTCTGGGTCCCAATGCTGTTAGTGTCGAAGTAGTGAAGGTGTTCAATGATCAAGCATATTTGTGGAGGCCAACCGCTGATATGTTCTTGATTGGTGATGCACTTAGCGAGAAAATAGCATGGCCAGTCCTAAAGGTTGAAGTCATGCCTACACCCGCTACAGAAGTAACACCAACTAAATGTGCAGGGAAGAAAATAGCATCACCTTCGAAGCCAGCCAAGAAAAAAGCAGTGGTATGTAATTGACATGAAGTTAAATTTTTTTATTTGCCTGATGATTGATGTTGCGTCCTTGATTGATGTTGGAACTTGCTTCTGTCATCTTGTTTGAGTTGTAGAGTCCAGGCAGCACTAGTTCGACCAGAAGTCCGAAGCAGAAGTGCACTCTCTTGGATTGCAACAACTCTGGACGTAAGGTAGCTGAAGGAAGGGTAGCTTCAACGGATCCGAATGAGTTGTGCCACTTTGTACCCCTAGGTCCAAATGCAAGCAAGGTGTGGATTGATGTGGCTAAGATCGGTGATGCAAAAGTCTGGAGGCCAAATTCAGAGATTGAATACATATCTGATGCAATGGGTTCGGTTGTGGCATGGCCAAATGACAAAATCAAGTTTGTCTAAAATTGTCGTCTGAAACATTTTTCAAGTTGGTTCTCATCGGCTATGTATTTCTAGTGTGTGATCGAATGTTTAGGTACTTTTTTACTCGGTTGAAATCATGTATGATATTATGTAACAGTTAGCAGACAAAAAAACAAAAATTATGTGTTATATTATGATATAAGGTTATGTGTGAAAATGTTTAGCTTGTTAACCCCTATACCCTTAAGTGCATAATTTTACATTAAACCATAAGCTTTAAAAATTAAATCCACAGACGGGAAGACCAAAAATTAAAATCCTATACCCTAAGTGAAATCCCTAAACCCTAAAGTACAAACCTATACCCTATACCCTAATTGTACTTGATTTCACAATTTTGTTCATTCTTAAAAGGATATTGTAATCTTAATTTCACAAAACTGATTAGTTATAAATTTTATAAACACTCATTTGTTCAAACCCTATACCCTAAAGCCTTTGTACATACAAATAAGTAGTAGTGTTTATGAACATATGAGCTAGATTGATCAATCTTATAAAAGCTCACATAAAAAATTTATATTCATACAATTTTTTTTTTGTAAAATTGGAAAACTGAATATTTGATTTTTAAGATTTAATTTATTTTTTTTTTGCTTCAAAATCATATTTATATATTAATTTCCAGATTTCAAACGAAATTAATACCTTGAGCCAATAAGGAGTAACCTCCAAGATTGCAGACGTGGCAAACCATATGCCGATGGATGTGTCTTCCCAACTTCAATCTTAGCCATTCTTTTTATTTTTTGAGCCAATGAGGAGCAACTACTAAGATTGCACTCGGAAATTTCAGAACCAACATCTCTCTTTCTGTCGAAACTCCTTTCTGTCTCGCGATCTAAAATCGAAAAAACCTAAAGAAACACATGTATCTCTCGAGCTAAAATCAAACCAGCTGTTCTGTATCGCCGATTGAAAGTAAGCAAATGGATAAGTCGTGGATTTGGCTCCAAGGTATAACCTAAAATCCCTCGATCTCATTTCTACTTCGCCGATTGAAATAAGCAAATGGATTTGTCTGATTTTGTAGCAAAAACCTAAAATCTGCCATCTCACTCGGAAGAAGAAAGCATAAAAGAAAGCTTTTGTGATTCTTGGGAATAGCTACTTTCTATTCAGATTGAGAAAGCAATTTGTGAATTCGTCCGCAAAAAGATTGGGAAGTCTGTCTGAAATGCTATGCCCTTGTAGAGACTGCCGCAATCTGAGCCATCAGTCACTGGATAAAATTGTGGAGCATTTGGTGATTAGGGGTATGGATAAGAAGTATAAGAGTTCTCGTTGGAGTATTCATGGAGAAAAAAGAGATTCTGCAGAAGACAGTGTTCTTCAATATGAAACAGAGGCGTTTGATTTGTTTAAGACAACATTCTCCATGGACGAAGGTGGTCCAAACCCGACAACTGACAACGAAGACGATGAAGCACCAGAGGAAATTGAGTTTAAGAAAAAGCTCAGAGACGCTCAAACGCCATTATACTCGGATTGTCTCAAGCACACAAAGGTTTCAGCTATCATGGGACTTTACAGATTCAAGGTTAAAAGTGGTGTGTCGGAGAACTACTTTGATCAGCTGTTGGTTTTACTTGAGGATTTGCTACCTGAAGACAATGTTCTTCCCAAGAGTTTAGCTGCAATCAAGAAATTTCTGAAGATCTTTGGGTTCGGCTACGACAGTATTCATGCTTGCAAGAATGATTGCATATTGTATAGGAAGGAGTATGAGAACCTAGAAAGCTGTCCAAGATGCAAAGTTTCAAGATGGGAAATGGATAAGCACAGTAATGAGTTAAAGGTGGGGATTCCGGCAAAGGTCCTTAGATATTTTCCAATCAAGGACAGGTTTAGGAGGATGTTTAGATCACAAAGGATGGCTGAAGATCTGCGTTGGCACTATACCAATGCCACTGAAGATGGTACAATGCGGCACCCTGTTGATTCTATCTCTTGGGCACAAGTGAATGCTAAATGGCCAGACTTTGCTGCTGATCCACGGAATCTTCGACTTGGGATTTCTACAGATGGGATGAACCCTTTCTCCATGCAAAGCACCAATCACAGCACATGGCCAGTGTTGTTAGTGAACTATAACACGCCTCCAACCATGTGTATGAAGGCTGAGAATATAATGCTGACTTTGTTGATCCCTGGTCCTACTGCTCCTGGTAACAACATTGATGTTTACCTAGCACCACTGATAGACGATCTAAAGGATTTGTGGGCTGAGGGTATTGAAGTGTATGACTCATTTGCGAAGGAGAACTTTAATCTCAGAGCCTTGCTGCTTTGGAGTATCAGTGACTATCCAGCCTTAGGAACACTGTCTGGATGTAAAGTAAAGGGGAAACAAGCCTGCAATGTATGTGGAAAGGATACACCTGCAAGGTGGCTTAAGTTTAGCCGCAAGTTTGTCTACATGAGTAACAGAAGGAGACTACCGCCTGGCCATCGTTACAGATATAAAAAAGCTTGGTTTGACAACACTGTGGAGGAAGGGAATGCTAATAGGATACAAACAGGCGCTGAGATATATGAGACACTACAAGCTTTTACGAATGATTTTGGTAGACCTCTAGAGAAGAAAAAAAAAGGAAAAGACTAGAGTTGGAAGATGATGAGAGGTTACAAGAAGAAGAGTGTGAAGAATCAAATGAACTATGGCGGTGGAAGAAGAGATCAATATTCTTTGATCTACCTTACTGGAAGGTAAACTATAGTAACTGACCTATATTATCTGATTACTGGAAGAAGAGATCAATATGTCTAACAGTTTCTTGTTTAATGTGTTAGGAGTTGCCTGTTCGTCACAATATTGATGTTATGCACGTAGAAAAGAATGTGTCCGATGCTATATTGTCTCTGTTGATGCAAAGTGCGAAGTCAAAAGATGGGTTGAAAGCAAGAAAAGACTTAGAAGATATTGGAATCAGAAAGCACTTGCACACAGAGGTGAGGGGAAAGAAAACATACTTACCTCCTGCTGCCTACTGGTTATCGAAGAGAGAGAAGACCATTTTCTGCCAAAGGTTAGCTAAGTTTAGAGGCCCTGATGGTTATTGTGGTAATATTGCGAATAGTGTTTCAGTTAACCCTCCAAATATTGGTAGTTTAAAGTCGCATGATCATCATGTCTTAGTACAGAACTTGTTACCAGCTGCATTAAGAGGGTTGTTACATAGGGGTCCTAGGATAGCCATAAATAGATTATGCAGTTACTTCAACAGGTTGTGTCAGCGCATCATTGACCCAGAGAAACTTATATCCATGGAGACAGAGTTTGTGGAGACAATGTGTCAGCTGGAGCGCTTCTTCCCTCCAGCCCTTTTTGATATCATGTTTCACCTTCCACTACATTTATCAAGAGAGGCACGGTTGGGAGGACCAGTTCACTTCCGATGGATGTATCCCTTCGAAAGGTTTGATCAACATCTCTCTTCAATATATCCACTTCCCACAATGATGTTTGACTAATATTCATATTTCCTGAGTTATAGGTACATGAAAACACTAAAGGCTTTTGTTAAGAATTATGCAAGGCCAGAAGCATGTATGGCTGAGGCGTATTTAGCTGGAGAATGTGTTGCATTTTGTTTAGAGTTCCTTAAAGAATCAGTACCAGTTCAAGAAGCAGTTAATCGTAATGAAGATGTTGAGGCTGATAGAATGGTGGTTGAAGGCCGACCTCTGCAGAAGGGTATAGAGGTTACCCTGTCAGATAAAGATAGAGACATTGCACATCGATATGTGCTAATGAACATGGCATCTTTGGATCCCTTTCTTGAGTAAGTAATTCTCTATGTTTCTTCTACTTGTTTTACTCATAATTTCATTTTCATATACTGTTGTTTAATTTTAAATCAGGATGCATTTGGAAGAGTTGCAAGCTAAGGATGCTCGATTGGCTAAAAATGAAACTTTGTTATGGAAAAACCATACTGAACACTTTACAGAATGGCTTAAAAATAAGGTTACAAACTCCAAATTCTTTTCTTGATTATTATTGTAAATACTGGTTAGCTTGTTTGGTGATGACTGGTTAGCTTGTTTGGTGATGACTAGTTAGCTTGTATCATGATGCCTTGTTTTATCTTGAAGAACATGTCCATATTTTAGCGAATTGATGTCTGAGTAGCTTATAGCTTGATGAAACTGTCTGGATTTTTAGTATTTTGATGACTGGTTAGCTTGTAGATTGATGATTGGTTTCGTGGTACATATTATCATGTTTTGATTATAATTTAAGTACCTCGGCTTGATGATAATCCTCTGATTTTCTGCGGCAGATTCATTTAGACTCAAAAGATAGTCATTCTAAGGAGATAAGGTGGTTGGCATTTGGACCAAGAAATGTTGCTTTAGCACATAAAGGATTCATCATCAATGGCCAACGGTTTCATACTGATGCGGTCAAGCTGAAGACACAAAACAGTGGAGTAACTTATGAAGCCTTTAGCATGTGTAGATCAAGTGCAAGAGATATGAGACAGGTCGCGGATATGATTACATACTATGGAGTGATAAAGGAGATTTTGGTCATCGACTATCACATGTTCAAAGTGCCACTCTTTAGATGCAACTGGGCAAACACAGCGAATGGTGTGAAGGAAGAAGATGGCTTCACTCTTGTTAACCTTCATATGAACCAAGCAGCCTATTTGAAAGATCCATTCATTCTACCTTCTCAAGCGAAACAGGTTTTCTACTCTAGGGAGGATGATGCTTCAAATTGGTATGTTGTTATGAGAGCACCACCTAGAGGTTATCATGAGTTGGAAACATAAGAGGATTTAGGTGGTGCTCCTTTACCTATCCAAGAAGTTGATGATATGGGTGATGATATGGATGATGATAGTGTATATGTTAGGGATGATTGTGAAGGTTTATTAGTGGTAGATTGATGATATGTTGTATGCTTGTGTGATGGTTTGTATGAATGTGATAATGTTGTGTTATGAGATTTGAATAATTATATTGATTTTTAGAATTTTAATAATTTATATTGTTTTTATTTCATATTTTCGAATTAATTATTTAAAAATCAATTCAATAATTATTATTAATTAATTTTGGGATAATTATAAAACTAATTAATAACACGAAACATTTGCTATCTTTGCTACTAGGAAAATCAAATTATTTGGTTCTAATAACATTTATTAAACGTTATTATAAATACTAACAATTGCGAACAAAAAAGCGCTATTGTTATAAACTTAGTAATAGCACAGAGGAAAATCACTATTAAAAGGGTTGGACTTTTTATAACGGGTGATGTTAGAGCGTCCAAGGAAACGCTATTAAACTAAAATGATAGCGCTTTTCGTCCGCTATTACTAACCACATTTCCTGTAGTGTTGTGTCTTCCCAGGAGATCGAGAGATGGAGATCACAACGGTTCACAATCCATGTCCAGATGGTGTTGCTGTAGGGACACTCGAAGTAGAGGTGATTTATACTCTCTTGGCCTGTGTTACAATGCAAGCAGTGTGGGACAACATTTAATCCCCAGTTGATTAACCTGTCTCTAGTTGGACACCTATCAAGTAAGACAAGCCAAGTTAAGAAGCTATGGCGAGGAATTCCATAAGAGAACCAAACCAGTTTCGCCCAAGGAACCAGAGGCCGAGGTCCTTTCAGATAAGTGTAGACTTCACCACATTTGTACTTCTGTCTCTGTTTGCCATTTATCACCCACTCATTGCTATCTTCTTCATTTGTCAATACAACCGTTGTCAAGTGCACCTGTAAAGCTAACTGATTCTCTGTTCTTGCTGGCGGCAGAGCCCATCTCCCATCTCTATATCTAAATGCTACAGTCGCAGAAAGGGGGATTCCGAGTCTCGAAGATTCAGCGTTGAGGAGTGTATAGAGCTTCCCCAGATGAGACCAGTTGTCATACCAGAACTGTGTTGATTCACCATTACCTACTCTTCTCTTGATCAACGGGTAAATTATTTCTCTTGCTTTAATCATCTTGTTCACGAGCCACGAGTAGTTGTTGCTCGGCTTGACTGACCAATAGTTAGAGACATCACCCTTTAATATCACTTCTTTAAACCAACAGACCCAGACCGAGGTTGGGCGGAAGAATAACAACCATATAAGTTTCAAGATGCACACTTTGTTCCAAGAGTGAAGATCGTTGACTCTGAGACCACCTTGTTCCTTGGTAAGAGTGACTGTTTCCCAACTCACCTTAGCCGTGTGATGTCCTTCACTGCTACCTTTCCATAAGAATAACCCACACATGGAGTTTATTTTGTTGATACAGGATTTTGGCAAGATGAAACTTGAACACCAGAATGTTGACACCCCCGCAATCACTGTCTTGATTAGGAGTAGTCTCCCAGCAAAAGAAAGAGCTTTCACAGACCAAGATGAGAAACGATGTTTTATTTGCTGCAACAAAGGCTCACAGTTCTGCAAGCTTAGCTTCTTCGTACACAAAGGTACTCCTAAATAACGCATAGGCAGACTCCCACAAGGCATACCAGTAGATACTTGTATAGCAGATATTTCCTGATCCGTAAGACCTGAGGCATAAAAGCTAGATTTATGTAGACTGACCGCTAAACCTGATCTCTTTTCGAATTCATGCAGTATTTGAAGCACCTTTTGCACTGATTCAATCGACCCATCAATAAAGATGAGAAGATCGTCCGCAAAGGAGAGATGGGTCAGCTTAGTTTTGTGGCATTGATGATGGTAATACAGATATCCTGAACGTGCTTCTTTATCCAACATCAGAGACAAGTAGTTCATGGCTATTACAAACAGGTAGGGAGATAGTGGATCTCCCTGCCTTAACCCCCGCCTTCCTTTGAAATAACCACTTACCGTCCATTATAACCAACCATGAATGATGTTGTGCATATGCAGGACCTAAGAAGACGGATGAATGGGCCTGGAAGATCTAAGCTCTGCATTGCCGAGAAGAGGAAGTCCCAAGAAAGCGTGTCAAAGGCCTTGGCTATGTCAACTTTTACGGTAATGTCAAGAAAGCGTGTCAAATTTTTTGGATACAACAATGAAAACATGTACAAATCTAACATGTTATGATCTATGTAGTAGTGAATATCTATGAGACAAAAATAAATCTACTTGGTTTCAGACTTAATAGAACCCGAAGACACCAGTTTTTTTTTTTGCACAACCAAAAAAATATATTTTGAAGGTATAGAAGAAGATTAAAGAATACGAGTCTGTATCAAAAATTATATCCAAAATATAAAAATATCCTCTGATATGGAACTAATTTTAAAATAGTTCGATTTTATTTGACTGTTTTGAAAGTTGTGTATTTACAAGATACACACGCACACATTTCTATGTAAACTACATATTTATTTGGTTAATTGAAAATTTGATATGGGTGGATTTATTGTTGTTTAAAATCTTAACTTAATCAAAAATTTTATTTATTTGATACATATAGCATAATTAGCCCTATGTAATAATCCAATATAAGATTTGGCGTTGGTTCTTTAACTTTTGATAATGCTTAATTATGGACTTGTAGCAGTATGAAATTTCATATTAGTATTATAAAAGAAAAAGAGAGAGTAGGTGATGTTTCCAGTGAGGGGACGGAGAGTGGTAGGTTTATTGGGATTGGGATTTACAGAATAGGTTTCACCATCTACCAAACCTGACAGTTACCTCAATTCTAGTACATTTTAAACATTTGTTGGCCATATATCTACCTAGCCAGCCAGCCAGCTTTCGCATTCGCTCATTTATTCAGGCGCAACCTTTTTTCTACTGGATTTCATAAATGTTTAAATTTCATGTATACTACTATAATAAATAGTCACATCAATAGGGTCAGTTAATGTGCGTTGTTAAAACAAGAAAGGCTTACGCGGAGTTGAGAAAATTGGTCTTTTATGTGGGAAGAAATAAAGAAGAAAAACAAAGATGAAGAGGACAAAAACAAGTGTTTTTTTTTTTTTTTTTTTTTTTGGTCAATACAAAAACAAGTGTTATGTTATGGTTTTATTAGTTGCAAATGACTTTGTCTTCTCTTTTATGTGGTTGAGAGATATGGACCAAACAAGGTAGACCCAATGTGACGGTTTTATCTTTGGGACAATGGTTACATGGGCATGGGTCCCTTTTGTACCATCCTTTGTCTTCTCTAATCTCGTTACTTCTTTCTTTAACATAAATTGTATATTCATTCCTATCCTTAATGAGACACGTTTTGGATGTATTCACTCTTCAAATGTGAAATGTTTTTTTAATTGTATTCTTTCCTTTTTAATGTGAAATGTTGTTCTTTCTCAGTTAGTTCACATAAACAAAACAAAAGCTAATTCTACAAAAGGGTGTACACATGTTTTTGAAATATTTTGCATATCCAAAGATAATTGAATATGGTTTTCTTTGGTATATAATTTGATTTTAAGTGATCAGAGTGGATTTTATTTTTTTAGTGGAGCTCCGAAGAAGAAAACAAAGTGATGCTCGTGACATGGGGCTTCTACTGCCACAAGCCACATGCGTCGGATCTGCTAGCTAGGAGAATATCATCAAGATCATAAGTGAAGTGATGTCATCATAAAGATCATCATGTTAATGTGCATGTGCAGTCATCGCATATATTCTCATATCCATCTGTCACCAGGTAATTAAGTAAGTATGGCTACGAAGTTGTTTGTCCACTGTAGAAATAAAGATGTATCATGTATATTTTTTCTTTCATATACGGTATGTAACAGTTTGTGTCGATGATACTTTTGTCCTAACAGAAATTGAAACATACGATACTTTTGTCCTAGCGGTCAAAGCCGATTTTGGGTATCATTACATCTTTGGCATACTGGAACCTTTGTAGTAAACTGAGAATTTCACAATCCGATTGAAGTTACTAGAGTACAGAGAAATTGTAACCAAAACCAATTCATGTTCAAACAGGCTTAATTAATTATAGAACTAGGAGGCTATGTAGTTTCTTTTCATGCATTACTTAGTTTTCCCACAAAATTTGATCTGCAACTTGCATTTGGACGATCTCGGAACCATTAGAAGATCTTTGGTGATTCCAAAACTCTTTCTTGTCGTTTATTGCACAAGCATTAACTTTGATAAGCTTTAGGCATGAAAGTTTCTCTAGCTCTCTGATTGTTCCTACATTCTCACTTATCTCAAGACTTTCCGAAGACATGACAATAGACAATAGTATCACGACAAACATCCGCAAAGTCATCACAGGGAAATGGACCTAGACCAGAAAAAACCTCTAAAGAAGAATTTTTTAGGAGAAAAAGAAAGCAAATTACTTGCTTCACACCGCAAGGATTGTGAGAAAAGAAAACTTCAAAATTGCATAGAATTAACCATGGTGTATCATCTTGAACATTAATCAAATAGTACTTTAAAAATCTATAAAATAACAAGACAAAAGACATTACGAGAGCAAGTTCTCACACTTGAGGACTCCATTTCCGAGTCAATCTCCGGTACAAGAAAGCATGCATCCAGAATATGACATTGCAACTCGACGTCTCGTTGAAATGCATCAGTGTCTCCCCCACAATATCTAACCATTTAGGAATATCAAACATTGTATCTTCATTCTCTTCGACAACTATCTCCATCTCTTTCAAACTTGGCAAATGATCCAAGAAATGTTTTATCATGTGCACCTCTCTTATTGTTCCTCTAAACCCTAAAATCCTCATCTTCTTCACATGACAAGACATGAGCGACAATCCTTTGTTCCACTTTGAAAGGCAGACACAAACATCCCCACATGCATCCGTTATAGAGTGTAACAGTTCCTGAAAGAAAAAGAAAAAAACAACGAACAAAATAAGCCATTCCAAACTCAAAGCTAATGAAAACTATAAAAGAAGTGTGTGTGGTTTGGTTTTGTACCCCAATATATAGACTCTCTAAACGTGGACAACTCCTTAGAAGAACTGGCATTGCTTGCCATCCTTGAATCATAACACTCTTAATACTCAAAGTTGTAAGGTTTTCGAAAACCGGCATCGTTTCACAGCAAAGAGAAAGTATCTGAGACAAGAAGAGACATTTTTGTTATACTCCAAACAAGCATATACTACAAGAGAGACTAAAAACATTATAAGACTAACCTCGAAAGTTACAGGAGTTAAGTAAAGTATCTTCACGTTTCGAATGCCATGAATAAGCTTCACCAGATTATCCCTTGCTCCACGGACTCTAAATGGAGTTAGTTCAAGATTGATCCCAGCCTCAACTATCTTTGGCATGTTAACCAATGGATAATCCTCAGCAACAAAATCATCGTAGTCCAAGAAGTCAAGATTCGGCGTGTCGAATGAGAAAGTGCCTATACAGCCTTCTGCGAGATATCTTAAGCTTCTTGAGTGATGGACTGGACAAGATCTCGTTTCTATCTCTCCACTTCATATTAAGCAACATTAATCCCTCGAGGACAGGACAAGCAGGAAGAAGTGTCTGAAACTGACCTCTACCAAACTCAACTGAGACAAGGATAAGATTCTTAAGATTTGGTAAGAACATGTCATCGTCCCACGCGTAAAAATCAACTCCATATCCTGTTTTCAGCTCAACCAACGTCTTGCTAACAGATATCTCATAAGGAAGAGAATATTCCTCGTCAAACTCCACGAATAGATCAAGGTGAGTAACACCGCGTCGCAGCACGTTGCATATCCAACGATCGACACGATCAGGATCAACACCGGTTTTAGCATTGAGAGAGAACTCCTTAATGGGAATATCACCTTGTAATGCCAAGACCCTATCCACAAAATCCATGAAAGTCTTGGAATCTCCATCGAGATTGAGGTTAGGGACAAATGCAAAAAGATTACGCCATCTTTTTGCAAGAACAGATGTGGAAGCAGCCTCCTTAGTTGTTGGAAGAAAGGACAAGATGTGAGAAACAACAGGGTCCGGTAACTTGTTGAAGAGATCCATCTTCTTCTCCGGTTGCACTGGTCCACACAAAATCTCCTAAGCATACATATAAGAAACTAAACTGTGAAAAGGAACAGTTTCAAACAAGAAACCATTGAATATGATGCATGATATATTAGAGATTAAATACCTAAATCAAAACAATAATCATAAATCCGTAACAGCTAAATCAAAGGCGATACTGATTCACGGGATATCTAAATCGAAGCAGAGTTATGACTTACCAAAAAAAATATCAGATGATTCAGATGCTGCAGCCTAATATTAGGGTGCGTATATATATAAGATGTGGAAAGAGAATGAAGTGTGAATGGGACGCTCTCTATGGCGGGAATTCAAAAGGTCAAATCTCTCTTGATGAGTAGAAACGGTTTCGGAATAGAGGCATTTATCCTCAACATTAAATTTTGTAATAAATTTCAGAAAATGAATAAACTGGATTTAAATTAATCGATCAACTTTTTATCGGTTACAAATGTTTTTATCTTTATTTTGTGGTGACCATGTATCTAGTTTTTTTTTTGTACTTCTAATTTTTATTATTTTCTTATTTTTCTAATAATATATTTTCTTACACATTTTGTTTTAAAATTGTTTTTAGGCAAAAAAAATGATAACTATGTCTTATTAGGCTAATTTCTTTTTTGTACCATTTTTTCTTCTAATACCCTTTAGTATTTTCAAAAATAAATCAAATAAATAGTTTTACAAACAAAAAAAATTCAAAAAATTAGTAACTACTGATGAAATACCTATATCAACTTATTGGTATTTTTTAATAATTCTATAAATGTTTAAATTGTAATTTTGTTGTAAATAGAGTGTTTAGAGACTGAATATTTCTGTGTTATTATTAATTATCAAGGGGTTCCTTTATATAAGGATTACAAGATGAAGATAAATGAAAAGTATCCAAAACCTAAACTCAGTAGGATTAGGAAAACTACTGATACATAATAATGGAAAGATTACATCTACTAGGAAAAAGGAAAAGGTTTCCTTTTCTCCAAGCTTTGTGGCCGTCTCTCTCTCTCCTGAAGTCGGCTCTCTCTCTCCTCTCTCTAGGGCTTCGGCCATCTCTCCATCTTCTAGGTATTGGGCCGGTCTCGGTTCGGGCCTGGTTAATGGCAATCCACTCCATGATTTATAACACTCCCCCTTGGATGCCATAACCATACATGATTTGTAGTACGCTTCATGTTGCCTCATTAAAACCTTATCAGGAAAACCAAGTGGGACAAAACCATGATGAAGGAAAAAGAGTACAACACGCACTACTCCCCTTGATGTGAACCTCACTGTAGGTTTCTACATTCTACGCATCTGGTGCGTGATCTTTCCTGTATATGTAGGAAGGGAGTAATCGGCCAAGTTCATTACTAAGACGTATCTAGGCCACTTTGACCTCTTAGGTCGTTTCTCATGTCTCTTGACATTGAGTGTCCCGGTAAAGCATGTGTGCTAAACAATGTGAACCATATTGTCCTCGGAGATCACTATTTGGTCTTTGCAAATCGTGTTTGCATGTGTCCATGGTCTAGACGTGTTTGTCTACTGTCAAACTCTTTACTTTGGCCATTATAATTACCATCGACCATGTATCAATCTGGTCGATCTATGTTCGGGTCATAGACCTCGTCCATACGTGTCCACTACTTGTCTCATGAGTGTTCAAGATCAATGATCATTACTGTGAGTTTATAATCTCGTATTAATGCTCTGCGGCCAAATACTCTCATGGATGTGGACATCGATTTCTTTGCCTTAGGTAATGCCATATTCATTATTCTTTGCATTCCTATCTTAATGATGATGATGGCGTCTCATGACCTCAGTTGTTGTGGATCATATCACACGCTAAGTATACATTATTAGGTCATGGACTTCGGCTTTCACGAGCTTATGGACTACAATACTCTATATCCGACAGGTAAGGATAGATTAAACATCTCCTCTTATCCTTACGATAAAACTTTGTGGAGTTTATACAGCAGCAGACTGTTCTGCTATGCCGGATCCTTAAGGGATCTGATTGTCGGATTGCAACCTGATGGTTGATCTTTTCTACTAGCCCGTGATCAAAGGATAAGAGCCGGACGCCTTTTAGCAGAAGGAGCCGGACGCCTTTATCTGAAAGCCGGATGCCTTTTAGCTTAAGGGCTGGACGTCTTTAGTCGAAGGACCGGACGCCTACATATACGTTCAGTATCAGTCTACTAACCTCTTTTAGGTTTAGTACAAACACAAGGGATTTCAAATGTATATGGACTGTTATTGGATTGTCTTTTATACAACTCCAAGATCAATGATTATGCGTGATCAATTTCTATATGCAGCTGCTTTATGTTTCAGTCCATGAATCAGCTTAGGAACGAAGCTGTTCTTTCATCTTATCCAGTGATCCATATGCTGCTTACTACATCATTTGTATCTAATTTATTTCTTATGACCAGACCATTGTCAATTTCGAAATCTATAGCAGCAACCACCACATAGGAGTTTATCTCCTTATAATATGTTCCTTTGATCTATGTGAGTACCTTGTGTAACAAGCTATGATCTAATGCTGTTATTAGGAAACATGAACACTCTAGACCTCGTGATCATGTACCTTTCTCACGGTTTCTTTATCTCACAAGATCCATCTATTTCACTGGTTTTATCAGATGGCGTTTCTGTATATGTATATGGCCAATACGCTCATCTCTCCTTTAGATACTTTGAACCTCCACGTTTATCTTTTAATATAATCTTTTATGATCTTTATGATTGTATGAGTACTCTTTCGTGGGTTCATGATCCTCGCTTATCTCTTTATGTTCAAGTGCTATAACTTTATGTATCTTTATACAAATGTGTGTGTGTGTCGACACTTTCATGTGGTTCCATTATGTTCCAGACATGATCTGATCACTTTGAGATTTCGTTATCTAGGACCTTTGTTACCTAGTAGCTTGGCGTCCCAAGACTACATGGTTTGGTACCTTAGATGTGTAGCTGCGTAGCCTTTTTTCTCAATGTCTGGTATGATTTCTCTTATAATGTATGGTGTATTCTATGCACCATTCTTTTTCTATCTGAGATTCCTTAATCTTATGGAACACTTGGTCTATCTTGTATAGACTATATAGCAACTTGATTATGTCTCTTGTAGGACATTCATTTGGTGCTAAGTTGGTTAGTCATTTCTCGGATCAGTGTCTGGCATTTCGATTAGCTTCTCAATTAGCTAGCTTTATATAATCTTTCTTTGGACGTCTTAAATCATAATCTCTAGTCCGAGGATCTTTGCCAAGACAATGATGGTTAAAACCATTCGTACTTTTAACATTCTTTATCCAGATTATAATCTTTCTCCTTTAATATTCGGATTCATTTGATCATGCAATCCGTACCTGGCCACTATTTTGATCACCCATGTTTTGGCTCTCGGTCCTTTTTATTTCGTGGAGAAGATCTTATTCTTATATATTCCCAATCCTCTTCTGAGGTTCCATCTTAGACGGCACATGTATGTATGTGGTGGTTTATTCAAAATCTCTTAAGATGGTGTATGTCTGGTTTTATGACCCGTATTCAATCTGAGATGAGAATATCTATGCTCACTTATATGGGCTGATGCATATTATCATTCTTTACATGTAAAACATAATGTCTCCAAGCTTATAGACTTTAGAATCTTAGTCTTATAGATAATGGCTTGCATGGCTTGTGTGCGGCCAAGCCTGCACTATGCGTATACAAGTCGTGGCCAAGCCGTGTATAGGTGATGGCCGTGTATAGGTGATGGTACTTTTCAGCCGACCATAACATGGTCTCTTCGGTTTGGCCGTTTGTATCATGGCCTCTACGGTCGAGGAATGGTCCTTTATGGCCGAGTAATGACCGAGCCATATAACATGGTCTTAGACCATAGTGGTACACGAACTTGTAGTATTGATCATGGGTTTATCCTCTCTCCCCCACTGTGAGATCTTTTACGGGATAACTCTGTGCCTTTTCAATCTTTGCATCAAGTTTAGACTTTAGGATGGCTAATCCTATCATGCCATATAGTGTAAAATTTCGTGGTGTTATCTCAATATGGTTACCACATCTCTTGCCTCTTTATCATACTGATCTGTAGCATAGTTTTGATCAGTAGAGATCATCGGTATAGTCTCGACCACTTTCTTTCAAGGTCTTAGGCGTTTTTCTTCTTAAAATCTAAAGGAACTTGTTTCCTTCCTTACCCATTGTTTCTACTTGGAAACCGTACATTATAACTTCAATGGGTCACATGTTCTTTTGGTGTGTATAATGCCTTTTAAGGCAATGCCTTAGCCATAGTTTCTTTACTATGCTTACTATACCCATTCATGATTTCTTACTTGGTTTTATGCTTTTTAGGCAAATCTTTAAAATCATTTATATGTTCAAGTAAGATCAGGCAAGACATAATGAATTCAAAACCAATTCCATTGTATATATAAAATCGTGAATGCCTAATTAGGTTAAAGCAAAACACAAATCAAAGACATAATAAAAATTATCATGTCGAGATCTTTCTTTAGTCAAAAGACATGTCGGCCACTCCTTGAGTTATATTGGACACGGCTCCCTTGGATTTATCCTGATCCATATCAGTTTTATTTGTATCAGGATATCTCATCTCACTGCTCCTCTTTATTACCTTGTCATTCTCAATCACCGTTAGGCAAGAGATCGGTTCATTGTAAGTGGTAGAACCTCTTTCTATGTAGATATGTTTTGACAACAAATCTTCTGGATGGAATGTGAAGTATGTCTTGAATAGACAATCATTATCTGTTACCTCTTCTCCACATAATCTCAGTTAGTACACGACCCTGGACAAGGCAAAGTGAAACTTGGCCACTGTCTCAAAGTCTTAGAATCTGAGACTCATCCATTCATATTTGACCTTTGGTAATAATACCATAGTGTATCTGGACGTTAATTCTGTCCAAAGGTCACGAGGATTCTCAATATGTAGATACTAATTTCTCAGTTCCTTAGTGAGATGATGACGCATTATTGTAATGGCTCTTAACTTTTCACTTCTAGTTATATAATCGTCCTGAATGGTACTCCTTCCGAGTCCTCTTGATTTCAGGGTAACTGAAGTGTTCATTGCCCATTCTAGATAATTATCTCCAGAGAGATTTAGAATGGCATAATCCATGGGGTTAAATCTCGGCATCTGAAATCATATTATCAATCAATTCTTGATTCTTGCAACCAATTCAAATAATCAGTGCATATGATTTCATAAGTCTCTCTATGATACTTTGGACCACACGGTCATGTATCTATTAAGTTTTAGAATCTAGCAACCTAACTCTCATTCAATATGTAAATTCTTTAAATCAATCTTTCAAGCTTTAAGTAATGAGAGATTTAAGGTTTCAAGGCCTTTAGAAATATCAATCAAGATTAAGGGTTTCAAGGCCATTAGGAATTTTAAAATTCGAGATTAGGGTTTTAGTTTAAACAAGATTCAGATTCAAGTTTTAAAACAATCCTAATCATAGCTCTAGGCAATCAATCAAACACTCAAGTTTCAAATCAAAATTAAAAACCGATTTTCCAAAATTAGGGTTTTAGAAGATTTCGAAAACTTTGATCTTTGATCAAGGGGATTTGATTTGAGATTCAAAAACTTTTAAGGTTCTGATTTTAATTGATCAATGGATCAATCTCTTTCTTAGGTTTAGATCGAACTTATAGAGCTTCGATTTACTCATATGGGATTGATCTATTTAACCTATGGCTTTTAGTTTTAGAGATTATCTTTTAGGGTTTCAATCTTTACAAAACAACCAGGTTCGATTCATGTTCTCAGAATTAGGATTACCTTTGTTTTGTAGATTGTAGAAACCGGACCTCCAAGATCAGAGACGAGCTGAGACGAACGGACGCGGGCCGGCTCCTATCGGGTCGCGTTCCCGAGGGCTATCGCGAGCTTGTTTCTTCTCGCGGACGGTTGCGTCTGGTCGGGGATTTGGTCTGAGCTGGACGCAAGCTGAGCTGAGGCTGAGGACGTTGATCACGGACAGGGAACATCTGAAGCTGACCTTGATCGGAGTTGATCTTGATCGGAGTTTGCAAGCCGAAACGCAAGCAAGAACAATTTAGGGTTCTTCGGGATTAGGGTTCCAAAAGATCAAGACGGCGCCGCGTATTATTTCTGCGAGTGTGGGCGCGTCTGAGATTGGATCGACGAACGGTTTGCGCTGATAGATTTGTCTCGTCAAGAGCTTCAATTTGATATGTGGCTCGTCATCTGTTTCCTCAGGGTTTGAGAGATAGATCGATTTTAAGTTGCGCCTGGATTAGGGTTTATGTGTGACGGATTTTAGGTTAGGTTTTGTCTCAGGGTTTTGGAGTCTATCATGCTGATAACGTGTTGTAAATAGAGTGTTTAGAGACTGAATATTTCTGTGTTATTATTAATTATCAAGGGGTTCCTTTATATAAGGATTACAAGATGAAGATAAATGGAAAGTATCCAAAACCTAAACTCACTAGGATTAGGAAAACTACTAATACATAATAATGGAAAGATTACATCTACTAGGAAAAAGGAAAGGGTTTCCTTTTCTCCAAGCTTTGTGGCCGTCTCTCTCTCCTGAAGTTGGCTCTCTCTCTCCTCTCTCTAAGGCTTCGGCCATCTCTCCATCTTCTAGGTATTGGGCCGGTCTCAGTCCGGGCCTGGTTAATGGCAATCCACTCCATGATTTATAACAAATTTAATATTTTGTTCTACAAAAAATAGAATTGACATTCTACACATTAGAAAATATAATACACTTTTTCGTTGAATCTAATATGTTTAGATCGTGATCTACGTAAATAATAGTAATCTAAAAATATTTGGAAAACACATTCCGCGCTTAACTTATCGTTCTAAAATTTGTAGAATCTGGAATCTACAGATTACTATAAATCTAAAACCTGTAGAAATCAAAATCTACACATTACTATAAATCTAAAACTAGTAGAAATCGATTTCAAACATGTTTATGTGTTCATATAGTAGAATACAAATTCTACGGATAAAGATAACCAGTTCCAAAAAAATAGGAAGAGAATATTTGGAAATATTCAGTTTCTTTATATTTATTAAATTGATTTTAAAAAAAAAAGAAAATGGTGATTTATAAAATCAATTTTAAAATTGAAAAAATTAAAACATCGATTTGGAAACCGTTTGGTCTGAACCGGTCGATCTTGATCTGAACCGGAAAAAGACTTTTATACCCTTGTTCTCTCTATATATAATAAATCGTTATTTAAATAAAAAAAAATAATTTTTTTTATGTTTTCGAATTATATTTTTTCAAATTCGAACTTTTTTATAAAAAAAAATTGATTTTTGCAATTTTTTTATATATTTTTAAGTATTTATTTATATATTTATTAGAATCTTAAATTCCACATTCCAAAAATCCTAATCCACCCCTCAACTATAAACTATAAGTCTAGATTAATTAACCCTATGGGTATAAGTGTCTTTTAACCTTCGTTAAAAGTGAGGGTAAAAGTGGTTAGTGTAAACATGAAAAGTGGTACTAGGAAAGTGGTACTTGTGTCAATTTTCTTTTTTTTTTTGGGGATTTTTAATATTTTTTTAAATTATTTTATTTAAAAAATTATATTTTAATATTTAATATTTTTTTATTAATTGTAATTTCGAATTTTTAATTGAAATTAAGAACAATATTGCCATTTTGAAAATATTTAGACTAATAGGATATAAAGTATATGAGATTAACCTAATAGGACATAGTTATCATTTTTTTGGCCCGAAAAAAAAACAATTTTCCCTTGCTTTTTTTACTCTCATTCTCATTAGTTTAACAATAACTATTGGAGTACATGACAAACGGATAGAAATATTTCAAAACTAGTGGTTGGCCCGTCATACGGGCGTGACGGGCGGGTGAGTTTACAATTAAATTATTTTATAGTAAAATATATTTAAATTTTATAAATAGTTGAAATTTTACTTTAAATTAAAAATAATAATTATAATTTTCATGAGATTATATTTATTCTTTTAATTTTCAATTCGCTTTGATATAGTTGAACAAATCTAAAGCAAAATTACCTTATTCATTTTTTCTAAGAGATTCAAGTTATAATATTATGGGAAAATTGTAACAAAAAAACAGTCTTGTTGTCCCAATGGTATAAAATCAATTTTGGCCATTTTTTCTCTTTTTTCTCCTTTTTATTTCTGAAAATTAATGAAATAAATAGTTTTGTGAATAAAAAAAAATATTAAAAATATAAACAATGAATAGAACACCCATATACACAAGCATGTAATTGTTTTTGGTTCAAAAACTTGATAAATAAACTTTTTAAAATACGTTCTACTAATAATAGATTGCGTCTTCTACGAAAAATGAGTTAGTAGAAAACGAATTACAGAATAAACATGTTCATCTACTTTTTGTAGAACGCACTTTCTACCTTTTGTTTAATTTCTAAATTAGAGGAATGTGAATTCTACTAATCAAAAAGATAGCTATTTTTCTTCCGAATGCATGTTCTACTTTCATTAAGTATTCTAATGTTTCGGGAATGCAAAATCTAAACTGCATTCACGATTTTTATCATTGTTATAAATTTTTAGAAGGCACCTTCTACGGATAAGCTTACCTGATTTTCTTGCAGAAAATAATGAATTTTCCGTTAAAGAAATATTCTAAAAATCTCCTAAAAATATTATAATTTCCTAAAACGTGGTTTGCCTTTCTAATGTGTTTTTTTTTTTTTTTCATTAACCTTTTTAAATTCAAATTAAAATTTTAAATTTTGTTTAATTGGATTAATTAAAGGGTTAGTTTTGGGATTATGAGAAATATTATACCATTTGGACAACTTGATGTTGTTTTATACCATTGGGACAACAAAAGTGTTTTTTTGTTCTCTTTTGGCAATTTTCCCTAATATTATTACACAACGCGTCTCCTCCTCTTTGTGAAAGCTTTTTAGCATCCACGAGAGTTGCTTCTCCTTACCAGTTTCTTTGAGCATTGTATCACGTGCCTTTTCCATGTGGATTCGCTCAGAAGCTTCAAGCCCTTCTTTTATGACAGTTTCTTTGAACATGTGTTTTATGACATTTATGACCTAATAGAACGATGTTTCGCTAGCAGTTCTCATTACGTACATAGAATATAAAACCTTTTTAATAAAAACAACATCAACGGAGATGCATAGCAGCTAAATATTTGTATGACAATGCTATCTATCTTCATGGCATAATAATATGTTGGAGAGAAGAGCATGAAGTCGGTCGAGCAACGTTAGATTCTTTGGGATAGAAACTAAACAAAATCACCATCCTGGTCGAGTCTGTGGTGGCAACCACCATCCGGGTTCGATTCCCCCCATGCGAAAACTATCCTGCCTCTTCTGGACACCAAAGCGGTACTGGGTTCGATCCAGCCCAGGTAAAACCCTCCCGGATAAAGTGGACCGCTGCCTGACCGGGCCCAGGGGAATGACCCGCGAAGCGGAGAACCCCTGGATTATAAAAAAAAAAAAAAAAGGAAACTAAACAAAATCTAGATCCCCAATTCTGGGAAGCGCATCAAAAAATAAATTAATAAAATAAATCACCACCGACCAGACTTGATTGTTACTTCACAAATTACCGAAGCATAAGAACAATAATAACATGTCACCAGTACAAACCTAGACAATTGGTATGTTTTTATAACAAGAAAATGGCCAAATACTTTTTTTTTATAATTTGAGCACAATATTTATTTTCATGGTCTCCATTTTTTATCTCAGCTTCCATAATAACTAAAATTAAACTACATCTTCTTTTTCAAAAATTACGAAAATGAGAATTCGAGCTTTGGACTATGACAAGCAAACTAAAACAACTACAGACATTAAAAATCATTCTAACAGTACCACATCCGCGACAATTCAATTTTCTAGATCTCCAACAGTATCAAACTAATAGTAAAAAAAATTAAGAAAATAATTTGTATGCAGTTTGGTTCATCTTAATTTACAGATTATTAATGGTTACATTATCTTTAAGTTATTTTGGTTAAATATTGGTTTGGTTCACTCTAACTTATTCGAAGAAATGTAATATTTTATTAATTTATAAAACTTAAATCTGTTAAAATAATTTAAAAAAAGCTTGAGAAAATTTCCTACAAATAATTTGTTGTAAAACAAAATTCAACAAATGCTAAAATAATCTACAAAAAATAATTACTAAAACACTAAAAAAGTTAGATCAAATTTCATTATACATATTGAAAATCTAATATAAAATGAAACAAACATATTATATATATAAATATATATATATATCATTTTTTGTTAAATAAAATATATTAATTATTATCTATGACATTATCAAAACTATTTATATAGTACTTTAAAATATAACTTTCTATGATTTTATCACATTACATTATATTTTCAATTGATTTATTTTGGAGGTGGATTAATTTATTATCGTGAGAAAATCAATTAGTGTAATAATATTAGGGAAAATTGCCAAAAGAGAACAATAAAACACTCTTGCTGTCCCAATGGTATAAAACCAACATGAAATTGTCCCAATGGTATAATATTTCTCATAATCCCAAAACTAACCCTTTAATTAATCAAATTAAACAAATTTTAAAATTTTAATTTGAATTTTAAAAAGGTTAATGAAAAAAGAAAAAAAAAAGAAAACACATTAGAAAGGCAAACCACGTTTTAGGAAATTATAATATTTTTAGGAGATTTTTCGAATATTTCTTTAACGGAAAATTCATTATTTTCTGCAAGAAAATCAGGTAAGCTTATCCGTAGAAGGTGCCTTCTAAAAGTTTATAACAATGATAAAAATCGTGAATGCAGTTTAGATTTTGCATTCCCGAAACATTAGAATACTTAATGAAAGTAGAACATGCATTCGGAAGAAAAATAGCTATCTTTATGATTAGTAGAATTCACATTCCTCTAATTTAGAAATTAAACAAAAGGTAGAAAGTGCGTTCTACAAAAAGTAGATGAACATGTTTATTCTGTAATTCGTTTTCTACTAACTCATTTTTCGTAGAAGACGCAATCTATTATTAGTAGAACGTATTTTAAAAAGTTTATTTATCAAGTTTTTGAACCAAAAACAATTACCGGCTTGTGTATATGGGTGTTCTATTCATTATTTATATTTTTAATATTTTTTTTTTATTCACAAAACTATTTATTTCATTAATTTTCAGAAATAAAAAGGAGAAAAAAGAGAAAAAATGGCCAAAATTGATTTTATACCATTGGGACAACAAGACTGTTTTTTTTGTTACAATTTTCCCATAATATTATAACTTGAATCTCTTAGAAAAAATGAATAAGGTATTTTTGCTTTAGATTTGTTCAACTATATCAAAGCGAATTGAAAATTAAAAGAATAAATATAATCTCATGAAAATTATAATTATTATTTTTAATTTAAAGTAAAATTTCAACTGTTTTATAAAATTTAAATATATTTTACTATAAAATAATTTAATTGTAAACTCACCCGCCCGTCACGCCCGTATGACGGGCCAACCACTATTTTGAAATATTTCTATCTGTTTGTCATGTACTCCAATAGTTATTGTTAAACTAATGAGAATGAGAGTAAAAAAAGCAAGGGAAAATTGTTTTTTTTTTCGGGCCAAAAAAATGATAACTATGTCCTATTCGGTTAATCTCATATACTTTATATCCTATTAGTCTAAATATTTTCAAAATGGCAATATTGTCCTTAATTTCAATTAAAAATTCGAAATTACAATTAATAAATAAATATTAAATATTAAAATATAATTTTTTAAATAAAATAATTTAAAAAAATGTTAAAAATCCCCAAAAAAAAAAGAAAATTGACACAAGTACCACTTTCCTAGTACCACTTTTCATGTTTACACTAACCACTTTTACCCTCACTTTTAACGAAGGTTGAAAGACACTTATACCCATAGAGTTAATTAATCTAGACTTTTAATTTATAGTTGAGGGGTGGATTATGATTTTTGGAATGTGGAATTTAAGATGAGAAAAAGACAAAAATAGCACTAAATCAAGTTTTTGTTCCCAAACTAGCACTCAAGGTCAAAAGTCACAAAAATAGCACTTAATGTTTTATCAAAAGTCACAAATTTAGGGTTTAGAATTAAAGGGTGGGGTTTAGGATTTAGGGTATAGGGTTTAGAGTTTAGAGTTTAGGATTTAGAGTTTAGGGTTTAGGGTTTAGAGTTTAGGGTTTAGAGTTTAGGGTTTAGGGTTTAGGTTTTAGAGTTTAGGGTTTAGGGTTTAGAGTTTAGGGTTTAGGGTTTAGAGTTGAGAAATAAGGTTTTGGGGATAAGATATCAAATTTTGAAAAATAAAAAAAATTAAAATTTTCAAAAGATAAAATGCTATTTTGGTCATTTTAGTTTTTGAGTGCTATTTTTGTGATATAAACTTAGGAAGATGCTATTTTGGAGATTTGCCCATTTAAGATTCTAATAAATATATAAATAAATACTTAAAAATATATAAAAAATTGAAAAAAATCAATTTTTTTTTTATAAAAAAGTTCGAATTTGAAAAAATATAATTCGAAAACATAAAAAAAAATTATTAATTTTTATTTAAATAACGATTTATTATATGTAGAGAGAACAAGAGTATAAAAGTCTTTTGCCGGTTCAGATCAGGATCGACCGGTTCAGACCAAACGGTTTCCAAATCGATGTTTTAATTTTTTTAATTTTAAAATTGATTTTATAAATCACGATTTTCTTTTTTTTTTAAATAATCAATTTAATAAATATAAAGAAACTGAATATTTCCAAATATTCTCTTCCTATTTTTTTGGAACTTGTTATCTTTATCCGTAGAATTTGTATTCTACTATATGTAGAACACGGTAAACATGTTTGAAATCGATTTCTACTAGTTTTAGATTTATAGTAATGTGTAGATTTTGATTTCTACAGGTTTTAGATTTATAGTAATCTGTAGATTCCAGATTCTACAAATTTTAGAACGATAAGTTAAGCGCGGAATGTGTTTTTCAAATATTTTTAGATTACTATTATTTACGTAGATCACGATCTAAACATATTAGATTCAACGAAAAAGTGTATTATATTTTCTAATGTGTAGAATGTCAATTCTATTTTTTGTAGAACAAAATATTAAATTTGTTATAAATCATGGAGTGGATTGCCATTAACCAGGCCCGGACCGAGACCGGCCCAATACCTAGAAGATGGAGAGATGGCCGAAGCCCTAGAGAGAGGAGAGAGAGAGCCGACTTCAGGAGAGAGAGACGGCCACAAAGCTTGGAGAAAAGGAAACTCTTTCCTTTTTCCTAGTAGATGTAATGTTTCCATTATTATGTATTAGTAGTTTTTCTAATCCTAGTGAGTTTAGGTTTTGGATACTTTCCATTTATCTTCATCTTGTAATCCTTATATAAAGGAACCCCTTGATAATTAATAATAACACAGAAATATTCAGTCTCTAAACCCCATAGCTGTCGAATCTCTTGTACCATTGTCTGGGAGACTGCTTAAGTCCATAAAGGGACTTACGAAGCTTACACACATAGTCTTCTTTTCCAGGAACTTGGAAACCATCCGGCTGAGTCATGTATATCTCCTTCTCAAGCTCTCCATGAAGAAACACAGTCTTCACATCGAGTTGCTCAAGCTCCAAGTCCTGACGTGCTACCAGCGCTAGCAACACTCTGATGGAAGTATGTCTGACCACTGGTGAAAATATCTCATTGTAGTCTACTCCCTCTCTCTGACTAAAACCTATTGCAACAACCCGAGATTTATACTTAACTCCTTCTGTCGGCGATGCTCCATCCTTAATCTTGTAGATCCACTTGCATGTAACAACTCTTCTCCCTGGTGGTAATGTGACCAAATCCCATGTATGATTCTTCTCATGAGACTCCATTTTGTCTCCCATTGCTGCATGCCATTTCTCATCCTCGGGACAGGAAACAACTTCCATGTAAGTGGATGGTTCATACGTATCCACTTCCTCTGCAACCTGAAGTGCATAACCCACCATATCATCAAAACGATATCTCTCTGGTGGCCTGACATCAACCCTTCTTGGTCGATCCTTCACGATGCTACGCTTCGTAGCATCAGGCGGTTGAGTCTCCGTAGACTCCAACTGAACTTCTTCTACACGCTCCTCTTGATTTTCTGTGTGTTCCTGCACATTGATCACGTCATGATCATCTTGCAGCTCCACCTGTTTATCAGTGCTACCTTTCTCTGCTTCAGAACTGGACCATGAGCTTCTAACCATAGATGCTTCATCGAAAACAACATTCCTGCTTAGAATCACTCGGTTTTCTGATGGAGACCAGACCCTGTATCCCTTGACTCCAT
Organism: Brassica napus; assembly: GCF_020379485.1. NCBI lineage: Eukaryota > Viridiplantae > Streptophyta > Magnoliopsida > Brassicales > Brassicaceae > Brassica > Brassica napus. The sequence goes on along the minus strand of NC_063447.1, from coordinate 32,012,520 downwards.
CGCCGTAGCCCATAAAAACTCCCTTCCTTGCTCTCGGCTCTAGTTTACGTTCACTTACAAGATAGTAAACAGTGCAACCGAACACTCTTAGAAGTGAATAATCAGCAGATCTACCTGACCACACTTCAGAAGGTATCCTGCACTCGATGTCTGTGTGGGGACCAAAATTTATCAAGTAGCAAGCCGTGTTGACAGCTTCAGCCCAAAACCGCTTCTCCAAACCAGCACTCGAGAGCATGCACATCGCTCTCTTAGCATTATCTGTTTTATCCATTTTGTAACACCATCCCGCTGTGGTGTTCCCATGTCTGTAAGATGCTTGGCAGATGTTGCATCCTTACAAAACTGTTTGAACTCTTCCGAGCAGAGTTCCAAACCAATATCAGAATGAAGCATATCTTGCTTCGACAGATGTTGCATCCCACGCTCACCCATATGACCAAGCCTCATATTACATAGCTTAGTCATATATTTCTCTGGGATCTCTGGCGATGCAACATTTGCTGAACCGGTAAACTATTGTACCCTTCAGCAAATACAGAGTACCGTTCATGAAACCCTTAAGAATCACATCAGAACCCCTGTAGACATTCAGAACTCCATCGCCGCCCGAATATTTGAACTCTCTGCTGTCCAGAAGACTCACGGATATCAAATCTTCGTCATTGATGGAACATGCCTAGCCTTGTTCAATGTGCAGAATCTACCATCATGTGTCCTGAGCTTGATTGAGCCGATCCCAACAATCTTGCAGGTAAAGTCGTTTGCCATCTTAATCTTGTTGTCAAGTACCTCTGTGTACTCTGAAAACCACTCTCTCCTCGGTGTCATATGGTAGGATGCTCCCGTATCAAGAACCCACACATCAGAAGAGTGTGTGTGTCCGTGCACAACAAGAGCGATGTCGTCGTCAGACTTGGTTTCATCCTCGGCTACTGCAACAGACCCAAACCGTTGCTTCTTCATCTTGGGACAGTATGACTTCCAATGTCCCTTCTCATTGTAATAGTTGCAAATATCAGATGCTTTAGGACCCCTTGGAAACGACTTCCTATCTTTTGAAGTCCTTCTGTTCCCATGTCTCTTCACACCACTAACAAACAACCCCGATGCTTGATTGTATGTCCCTGAGCTGGATGCCTTATGGCGCAATTCCCGACTATGAAACGCGGACCTAACTTCTTCCAGTTTCACTGTATCTTTTCCAACAAGGAACAATTGCACGAAGTTCTCGAAGGAGTTCGGCAGAGATACCAACATGATTAGTGTCGCGTCTTCATCCTCCACCTTAACATCGATGTTACGCAGCTCCAGTAATATCGAATTTAGCTTGTCAAGATGGTCGCGAAGCTCAATACCTTCTTGCATACGCAAGGCAAAGAGGCGTTGCTTCAGAAGTAGCTTCTTCGTCAGAGATTTTGTCATGTACAAACTCTCCAACTTCTGCCACAAACTAGCAACCATTTTCTCATCCGATACTTCGATGATAATCTCGTCTGCTAGACACAACAAAATTGTTGAGAACGCCTTCTCTTCCAGAGCCTCCAAATCAGCTGCTTCAGATTTCTTCTCTGACAATGGTCCCCAGATGCCTTGTTGCTTCAGCAACGCCTGCATCTTGATCTGCTAAAGACTGAAGCTATTTCTCCATTCAAACTTGTCGATCTTCGCGATTATTCCAGACATCTTCTCACCAGATCACAAACCCCGAGCTCTGATACCAGTTTGTTGTAACGAACATGAGAAGGAACAGATGCGGAAACAGATGAATAAAAGCGATGTAACTACGACATATATATTTAACGTGGTTCACCCCTAGGGCTACGTCTACGGGCAAAGAAAGATCTTATTATTGGAGGCGATATTGAGCTTACAAAGTGCAAGTTCAGGGTTACTTCGAATACAAGATATATATAGTAATATCTCGCATCTAAAACCCTAGACTAAACGGACTCATGAGCTTAAGTCCACGATCAGATGTAACATCCATAATAACTTGATGCAATGCTTTTGATGCAACCGAGTCGGTATGATGTACGTGATGTAACATCCATCGCTTAGATGTAACACCCAGATTTAAGGCATATCAACATTTTATCTATTGTCGTCAAAAAAATTTTACACAGTTACAATCCAAATGGCTACATTATAAACCTTATTGAGTTTTTTTAATTCGAGGACGACAAGTACGTACTTCTCTTTCAGTATTAGCTGCGGCATTCAATTGTTCCCGGCAGGTCCAAGTCAGTGAATAGCAGTGACGAGTACGAATGACGTGTGCAGCACCATTAAATATTATGAGTGTTCGGATCATCTTCGACCCAATTTTAGCGTAGTTTTTACTAGTTTTTACGCTAAAACCACTCCAACCCAAATACAAAAATCATACCATTTTAATGTAAAGTTACAGTACCACACAATATTTGGTGTATCATTGTTCACAGCGCCAAACAATGTTCACGCTTTACTTTTCATAATATTAAACACTATTTACTTGCTTTTATTAATAAAATATTAGTTTAATAATTATTAATGACAAAATAATACAATATAAAATAGTAAATTCAATATATAAAATCAATATATTACATATATTGAAATAATTTATTTTAATTTATTATTTTAATATTATTATATGTTAAAATTGTAAATATTTATTTGTTTAAATAACAATCCTATGTGATATATATTTGTTCAATATAATTACATAACAAATTTTGTTTATTATATATATTAAGTAGTAGTAAATTTTTAATTTATTAATATAAAATAAAAATATTGTTTTGATGTAAATTTTGGTGTTATAGTTGGAAAAGAAAAAAGTTTAAGTGCTAAAATTATATTAAAATAGTGTTATAAGTTAGAAATGCTCCAAGAGATCCCAGAAAATAATACCCATCTCATTAATTCCGAATTAATTTTTCCATGTGCGTTAGCCGTTAGGTGGAATGATTTATCGATGAATAAATTGCTCAGATATATACTCCTAGGCCGATTTTTTTAATCATATACTCTCACTAGTTAGGGCTTGACTGATTTTTCCGCTACCACCCGCAAACGCAGCTTTTGCGGTTGGTAACGGTTGACAACGTTTCGAAACAATCATACAAACCGCTACAAATCGCTTTAAACCGCTTCGAACCTCTTAAAATCAAAATCTGGTTCCAGCTAGCGTTTGCGATTGCGAGAGGATAGTTTCTTTTTCTTTTTTTTCAAAAACTATATAAATACATAAATAAAAATATTCAATAAAAATTTTAAATTGGAATTATAAAAATACTAAAATATATCTATTATATTTAATTAATATTAAAAAATAAAATAAAAAATTTCTATAATTTTCAAAATTTTAAACTATAACTTTCTAAATATAATTTTCATATTTATTATAATATTATGATTTGATATTTTTATAATTATATAAAATTTAAATATTATTAATTTATTATTTAACCGTTGTTGTATTTGGTAGTTAATCAGTCATAAGTATCCCGCAAACGCATATATTTTTTGGTATGTTGCATCAATAACTTTAATGAAGTCAAGTACTTTTGGCAAAACATGAACATATTTACCGTTCTTTTGATTAACATCTCTTAAAGTTTAGATATAATGCGTGAACATAACATTAAGTTACGAATGTAACTCCCGACTACTCTTCTAAATATACAAAGGCGGGGAACTCTTGTTCATTGGAGCGCCGTAGTACGAAAGATGACTCGACCGTAGGAAAAAGCCTCTGCGGATAAGCAAGAGACAGTGGCATGTTTCTTAGATCGCCAAGTGATCAAAGAGGAACCAAGAAACATAGCAAAACCAGTAGTGGACCTCTGACTATCCTGACACACAACTAAAATATTACACATACAAATAATAAAAAGACCATAAACAAAATTATTACACAGCTAGATATTATTCCTCAACATAGATAAGTTTGGACTCTACTTCACATCATCTCTTTGTACCACTTTGGGCAGAAGATTTTGGAAGACTTTCTGAAGATTTCGTGGGAAGTCTTCTAGCATAAAATACATTAGAAGATTTCTCAAGAAGATTTCTCAAGAAGTCTTCCGAGAGTCTTCTAAGAATTATCCCAGAAGTCTTCCAAAATTTGTCTCAGATCTGAAAAAATCTGCATATTCAAAAGCATTCAAATGACTTTAAAATAGAGAAGACTTCAAAAATAATTTTTTAGATAATAAACAAAACAGTCACATTAGGTTGGATCTAAAAAAATTTGGAATCTAATATATAAAACACACAAAATACATATCCAAAATTTATACCACTTTAGGCAGAAGACTTCCTGAAGATTTCGTGGGAAGTCTTCTAGCATAAAATGCATTAGAAGACTTTCTAAGAAGGCTTCTGAGAAGTCTTCCGAGAGTCTTCTGAGAAGTCTTCCGAGAGTCTTCTGAGAAGTCTTCCGAGAGTCTTCTGAGAAGTTTTTCAAAGTCTCTCAGATCTGGAAAAACCTGCAAATTCAAAAACATTCAAATGACTTCAAAACCGAAAAAAACTTCAAAATGAAAATTTTATGCTTACAAAATAAACAAAACAGTCACACTATGTTGAATCTATAGCTTTTTAGAATCTAACATATAAACACACACATAAATTCATATCCAAAATTTAGAGATCTACCTTTAAAAGAGTGAAAGATGAGAATCATGTAATGAAAAACCTGCAAAAAGAAGATAAATTTGTGATAAGACATAAGAACAAGTGAGAAATGAATATAAAGTTTGGTGTTTTGATGTTCAAAGAGATTGGAGAGAGGTTGGAGAGTTTTAGAGTGAGAAACATTACATTTTTGTTGCAGTCATTTGAGAGGAAGAAAGATAATATGTAAATTTTCTTTATATATGGAGACAAAAATTCAAATTAAGTTAAATATTTTTGACCAAGAAGACTTCTTGAAGACTTATGGAAGATTTATGTAAGACTCATAGAAGACTTATGGAAGACTTTGATTTAGGTGGGAAGTCTAAATTATTCCAAAATTTAGGCGGGAACCCTTAATTTAACTTAAATTTAGGCGTGAGGTGTCAGAAGACTTCTTTTTATCTTTTCTGTGAGTCTTCTAGACCCTAAATTCAAATAACTATGCAAAGAAACCTTTTTAAACTTAAAAAAACTTAGAAAGTGTTTAACTCAAATTATTAGATAGTTACTAAACATATATAGGTCAATTTGAAAACGGAAAAAAATGAAGATAAGATTTCAAATCTAACCCTAAAGATATCAACAATACTATAACATATGTTACTAAACCCTAAACTAATGACTCATGAACCAATCTACATTCACTCATCTATGTTGAAAATAATTCAATTTCTGATAAACTAAATTTACATCATTGAAAAATGTTTATTATTACATGATTTCAAATTTTAACCCATGAAAATATTTTTTTATAAAAAAATTAAATTATTATTAAGATCTAATACATGAGAAGACTTTCTCTTGAAAACTTCTGGAAGACTCCTGAAAGACTTATGGAAGACTCCTGGAAGACTTATGGAAGACTTGATTTAGGCGGGAAACCTAAATTATTCCAAAATTTAGGGGGAAACCATAAATTCTACTAAAATTTAGGCGGAATGTGTCTTAAGACTTCTTTTTAAGTCTTATGTGAGTCTTCCAGACCCTAAAATCAATTAACTATGCAAAAAATATTTTCTTAAACTTAAAAAAAAAACTTAGAACGTGTTTAAATCAAGTTATTAGATAGTTACTAAACATATATGAGTCAATTTGAAAAAGAAAAAAATGAAAGTAAAATTTCAGAATCTAACCCTAAAGATACATACAATACTATAACATATGTTACCAAACCCTAAACCAATTACTCATGAGCCAATATACATTCACTCATCTATGTTGAAAATAATTCAATTTCAGATGAACTAAATTTACATCATTGTGAAATGTTTATTATCACATGATTTTAATTTTTAACCCATCAAAATATTTTTTATAAAATTATAAAGTTATTTTTAAGATCTACTGAACGAGAAGACTTACAAAAAAGTCATCATAGAGAAGACTTACAAAGAAGTCTTCTCTAACGGAGGGTTATAATGGTAAAATTGAATACAAGTTTTTTGTTTGTTCATAAGAGGGCTATTGTAATTTCACTAGGATTTTGGGTTACTTTTGCTTTTGATTGAATTTGGGGTACACTTTTGTATTCAAAATCAAGTTTTGAGTCATTTTTGGCAAATCACCAATTTTTTAATCCTTAAATTTTTTATATCTCATAAATATTTCATATTTATTTTGATAAAAGCAAATTTTAAAGATAAAATAATATAATATAAAAATTTTAAAATAAGATTATAGCTATACACAGCCTTCTGAGTCGGAGGAGTATGGTTTAGGCTCAGCAGACAGTGGCTACAGCCAAACAGAAGCTGATATTCTGCTGGACCAAGCTGAGATTAGCTACAATAATGCCCAGCGTCTTCAGTACCCTCCGCAACCTGAGGTTGAGTTTGGATTCCCGAAGACATGCTATTGTGGTGGTGACCCTCTTGTAGCAACATCGTACACAAGAAATGATCCAGGCAGAAGATACTACACCTGTGAGAATGCTGACGATGGAGAGTGCCATGTTTGGAAATGGTGGGATGTGGCGGTTATGGAGGAGATGAGAGCGATGCAAACACAGACCGGGCAGCTGGCTGAAAAGGTAGATTTCCTAACCTTCTTGAGTTACTATGAGACACAACTTACCCACTTTAAGGAACTCCATAATGACACTGAGCAGAAGCTGGTTAAACTTGAGCAGATAGTGTGTGATTTAGCTAAGAAGAAATCAAGGTTTACGCATGGCTTTGAATTCGTTGTTGGTGTAGTGGTTATTGTGTTTGTTGTAATAGGTTTGGTCCTCATTTTTAAGTAAACTGATCAAGGTGTATGTTATGTAATGATTCGGATTTTATGAAACTCGGTATTGTATCATGTTTAAACTGATCAAGTTGTATTTTTCTTATGATTAGGATTGTATGAAACTCGGGATTGTATGAAACTTATGTAATGACTCGGGATTGTATTTTGGCAACTTTGTTATTTCCTTATGTTTTCAATTTTAATGTTATATGTTTTATTTTAAACTTATCTTTTATAGGTCATTACTTATTAAAAATAAACAATTAATTTACTAAGGAACAACAAAAAGTCCTACCAATAATCTACACTTTTGAGATTGTTTCTTAGCTTTGTTTCTTACCATACAAATAATAATAAATTAACCTAAGGACTCAAAAATTAGTCCTACCAATAATGTTGCTCTTAGTTCTCTTTAGAGAAGAACAGTTGAGATTCTTGGTTGTCTTTAGAGTAAGTCTAGAACTCTTGTTGGTTATTGTTTTGTACTTTGTGTTGATTTTCGGTTTCAGACTTTGTGTGTTTATGTCAGGAGAGAGTGATTGGGAGATAGAGAGGAAAACAAATAATGTGAGGATATGATTATTTAACTATTCATGTTCGGTCAGAGAGATTGATTGGTAGAGAAGATGCTCAGTCTGTGAAAATGAGTGTTAAGCATTTTTCAGAGAGCCTACAGTGTAACTTAACCGAACCAGATTCAGCTTCCTATGGGATTGCTTCTCTAGGTGTTTCCTTGACTGTGATCTTCCCGTTCATGGTTCTTGGGACTCGCCAATCCGACAAATGAATCAGTTTGCAATGCCGCTTTCCCGTGGTTGATTTAACTTCCAACTGAATCTTGCAAGTTTACAAAACTCAAGGCTGTATGATTAAATGCTGTAGTGTTTTTATCAGGAAAAAAAAGATTTTTATTTTCATAAAGACCAAGTATGTACTCCATTACACTCCTTTACAACTATTAAGGTTCAATCATGAATGATTAAAATCAAATGTTGAAACTGAAGAAAACCAAAACCAGATTCTTGCAAAAGACAGATTAAAAAAACTGCGTGAATCTCTGAGCTTAAAAAAACAAAAGAATGAGACAGATATAAACTTGCAAAAGACAGAATTGAAGAAAACCAAAACCAGATTATTGTCAATTCTTGTTTTTTTTTAATGATATTTATCTTCGGAAAGAAAATCTGAGCTTTCATCTATAGCTTCAACCTCCATTGTATTTTTAATGAGTGGTAGCCATTTTCTCCTTAAGATTATTCATCAGCATCTCCACAACCTCAGAGATTGTTGGTCTACTCTCGGTCTCACTCTGAGCACACATAAGTCGTACAAAAATTACCTTTTCCAGCTCCTCATCCACATACTTCTCATTTAGCTTTTGATCCACAATTTCACCATATTTCTTATCGTAAACCAGAGGTGAAAACCATTTGGTATACCTCGTTTGGTTGAGCCTTTCTATAGGTCTCTTACCAGTCACCTACTCCAGCAAAAGAACACCAACACTATTTGTATAAAACAACAATTTGAGAAACAAATAGTCAGTCAAATGGAAGATAATTGGCAATAAATATATAAACCGTCTTGATCCTGAAGACTTACGCTATAGCATGAGCCGAGGTTACTGCAATTTTCATCTGCCTGGTTCAATCAAAGAGCGGCTGAGATGAATGAAGAAGCAAAACCAAGCTCAAATTTGGCATGTACTCATACACAATGAGTCTTTCTTGTCCTTCTGCACAGTAACCTCTTGCACTCAATAGATTTTTGTGGCGAACACAGCCTAGAATGTCGACTTCTACAGCAAAAATTATCTCTTGACTGCAATCTACAGAACACCAATAACAACAATAAGAACTAACTATTACAAATGAAGATCAAAGAGACCAAGCAGTACAATGCTGCCACGGCAAGAAAGGCTTCTCTACAGATCAGGGAAGTTCTAGATAAAGAACATGGATATTGTAACCGAACATCATTTGTGTGAGCAGTTGAGAATAAGAGGATAAATGTGAGGCAAGATCAGGAGGCGTACTTACCTTTTCATCAGTGTGGGGCATGTCAACACCCGTTAGCTCTCCCCTTTCTTTACGTTGTGTGCCTTCCAAAAAGGAAGGAAACGCGTCACCACCGTCTGAGAAGCACGACCAGTCTTCAAATCGGAAATCTTGATTGGACAGGTCACCATCGTCTAAAGAATATGGTGAAGCAATGAGATTTGGAGGTCTTCATCCAAAGTAATAAATATCAGTGTAATGGGAGAGATGGCAACAAAGATATAATTAAGACTAAGAGAGTTCTAAATATAAATACGTGTTCATGTATATATTAATATATATATGTGTATGTAGTTGTGTAGTCCACTACACTGAATAGTGTAGAACCTATATCCACAACTACATACACATATACAATATATACATACACACATATTCATATTTAGAACTTCAATGGATAGAATTCCCATTAAAAGTGCTCTAAGAATATGTTTATTGGAAGCTCTTAAGGGTGGTTCTTAGTATAAATAAATGGGTAATTAAAATAAATAAAAAATGGCAATTAAATTAAGACGCGGTTCTTAATTAAGCACTTGAAGGAACAGTTCTTCTGGACGCGTGTTGAATTGGCATTGGGAGAAAAACAAAAGTTCAAATCGACATCAGATTTGGGTTGTATCTTCCCCGAAGATTTGTCAGAGGTAGCCTCGACTAAGGCTTTGATGATGGCGGGATCGGCGCCATAGAGTCTTACCTTCTGGATTGAAGTGGATTGGAGGAGCTTGGCGGTTTCAGAAGGCGGAGGGAGGTTGTCGGCGACTTGACCGTAGTTAACTCCGATGAAGGGCTCTGCATCTGAACAGAAACAGAGTGAGACAGGTTTGTAGTTGATAATATGAAAGAGTTTGCATCTGATCTTGAAAGGGATTTAGACGAGCTGTGCAAGAATGAGAAGCACCGCACTCAGCTGAAAGAAGAGACTTTGTCTCATCGAGAAGGATGGTAGAGAACCAAGAGGAAGCAAAAGTGGTCAAAGTCTCGGCGATTCAAGTTCAAAATAAATCCAGAGGAACAGCTTGGAAGTTGTTTGACGTTCTCAGGACATAGCCTTAAAGATGATTGCACAGAGAATGAAGTCTGGTTCAGATATATAAAAACAACTTTGGGAAGAGGAGTTCCTTTCCAGATTCTGTTGGAAGACTTTTATGGAAAGAAATTACATGGTTGTATGGTTCTAATGGTGTTGGAACAAGTCACGGACATAGATACTCTTGTTCCGCAACACACTCCATTCAAAGGATTCAAGTTTCAACATGTTAAGAATGTGGATTGGCTGATTACTGTTTTTGTGTTAAGCTGGTTGCTTACAACTTCAAAGAAGGGAAAAGCTGAGATAATACAAAGAGATTCTACGGGGAGCAAACCTGAGAAACTACATAGAGCTTCAAAACATAGGATGTGCGTTAGCAAATGCTATATCAATGGCTCTAGCAAATCCATTGACCACTTTATTTTAAGTTACTTACTTGTCTCTGTTTCTCTGTCTTTAGGTACCTCTGCCATCAGGAGGCATCCTCACTCCCAATGGTCTTCAAAGTCTTGGTCTTTCTGGTTTAGGATCAAATACTGGTTTTGAGCGCCTGCATTACAGGTAAGAGTTCAGCTTTGTTAGTATTTATTTATCAATCATCTCACATGTTCTGTCTAAACCTTGCCTTCTTGTTTGATCATAGGTTGGAGAGAGTATGGGAGCCTATTTTAGTTCCTAGATCACCAAAGCGTATTAGTCACTTCTTCTTAAACGTTGTAAGAGAATTGTTAGTCTCAATGTATTATCTATTCTAAAAATGGAATCAATAGTCTGATATGCTTGGATATGTTTTGCAGTTTGAGACTTGGCATTCTTTTGATACAAACCCACTCTTGGCATTTTTTTTAAAGAATCTTTAACTTAAGAAACTACTAATGGAGGACTAATTTTAGATGTTTTTTAACATAATCTCAACTTAATTTTAATACTAAAATATTGCCTAAGAACCCATTTAAGGGTTATTGCAATGAACATGCTCTAATGAAAACTTTCAATGAGGAATAGAAACGTTACACTTACGTTACACAGCTGCTCTGCAAAAAGGGAATGGAGAAGACAACAGCTTAAGAAAGAGAAGTGGGCCGGAAGTAGGCTTCAAAGATCATTATAGTGTTTCGTTATGTGAAGAAAAGCGTCAACTTTAAAAGAACACACGTGTCACGTTTTGAAAGTACCTACGCTGACGTGGCGCGCTGAGAAGTGAGAATGTCCAACTTTGTTGTAATAGATAGATACTTCATCTGTTAAAATTTTCTAGAGTATGCACGCTTATTAAGAATTTAATAAATGTTTATAATTTAATTTATTTTTTACTTTATTATATACTTTCCAATAACTTTCCACCAATGAAATTTAATCAATTCAAATATTCTCAATTAATGTTCCTCAAAAGTATAAAAAAGTACTTTAACAATATAGAAAATCTATCTTTGTGGAACAAGAAAAAAATCTAAAACATCTTACTTTCGAGAACGGAGGTAGTAGATTACAACCAAACAAAAACGTTAAGAGCATGAAAGAAGAAGCCTTCTCAGGACCCTTACCCTAGTGATAGCAAACTCTATTCCTATATTCAGCTTAACCATTGTCTTGCAAGAGAAGACCTCTGTAAATAAATTGAAGATGAATATCCATGACACCTCAAAATATATGCTCTCAGTGTTTTTGAAACTTTAAGTGTGTTAGAACTTACTAATAGTCTTGTAGTCTGTCAACCGATATTACAAAAATTATAGTATATATACAATACCAATCTTTTAACAAGATAAATTACAAATGCGAGAGTGTGGACCAAACACGAAACATTTAATATATATAAAAGCGTAGTAGATCACAATTTCTTTTCTACCATATCACTGAGTAATTAATAACAGGTTTGAAGCATTATATACTGAGAATAAAATTATAAAAGACCAGAGTCGAAAACGACGCCGGTTGATGGTAACCACGAAGTCCCGCCAATGAACCCTGAAACAGTAAACCCTTGAGCTTCAGTCAACGTCAACGCCGGGTGGTACCCAGGCCAACTAACCCGACCCGAAATCGATGACCCAGGACCCGAGTTTCCAAACTCTCCGTAGTACAGAGTCTTCAAAGCGAAGCTACTTGACCAAGGAGACCAACCCGAAGGATGAATCGAACCGTCCAAAAACGATTGCATCACAACGGTTCTCGAATACTCTTTCCACGGTCGACCCAAATAAGTCCCGGTCGAACCGGTTATTCTGCAATTATGAATCGCGATCCCGGTATTCTGGTTCGGGTCGGATCGTCCTTGGGCCGTGACGTAGTTCTGATCCGATGAGCCTTTTCGGGACGCGATGTTGCAGCTCTGGAAAACGACGGCGGAGTTTCCGAAGATGAAGTCGACGGTGCCGGTTATGTCGGTTTCACGGTAGAATTGGCGTTTGGAGAGAGTGTAGAGCGTGTCTTGGTAAGCGTCGATGGAGCATCGGTATACAACGGATCTGTCTGACCCGACCCGTAAGGCTACCGCTTGCTCCGCGTTGGGTCCGGCGCTGTTCACGAAAGTTATGTCCCGAGCTATGAATCCGTCTCCCATAGCGGCTTTCATAAATTAACAAAATAAATAGTAACAATTAATTTTAGTAATTACAGTATAACCTAAAGTACAACAATCAGCAGTTATATATATATATAGATCAATATATAATTATTAATTTAAATATATAAAGTTGATTAACAAATACTTCAAAATAGTAGTAAAATAGATTTTATCCTACAATAGTAGGTGAAATTTACAAAAAATAATAATTCACTAATCTTATAAGATTAACTAAAGATAAATATATATATTAAAATTTGAAAATGATATAAAAAGATGGGCGGCGTCTAGTCGGCAAATCAGGTCGAGTGAAAATAATTTTCAAAAAAAGTGAAAAAAAAATTCTATAAATTTAAAATATTGGTCTAGATGTCCAACCAAACAATAATCTTCTAAAATAATGAAGTTTAAAAATTCAAGATAGCCATTGCTCAAAAAAAAAACTCAAGATAACCATGAAACAAAGTAGTTAAAAACATGAATTTGAATTATATACAAAATACATATATGTATTTGAATTTGTTTCAACCATGAAACAAAGTAGTTAAAAACATGAATTTAAATTATATACAAAATACATATATTTATTTGAATTTATTTTTAGATTGCAATAGTAAGCATTATGGTTTAGAATTTAGGATAATTTAGTTTTTCTGTTTGATAAATGATATTTTGTTTATTTTTATGTATGCTATTTTTGATTAAAAAAAATTAATGTTTTTTCCTTTGAAAAAAATAGTATTAACGAGATTTGTCCAAATTAATTTATTTTCTGATTTTTATGATAAATGGTAAGGAAAACCCACCGACGGTAGCGGTTTGGTAAGTATTGTAGCCGCCTTTGTTACTTCTGCTACCGACAATAACTGTTTTGCCTTTACCGTCACCAACCAACATAACGTTCTTCTGTTTGGTCGGAATATTCAGATTCTCTTTATAGGTTCCAGCTGTTAAGTGAATGACGCTTCTGCCACCAGTCCCCTTCTCCAAAGACGCCAACGCTTCCCCTACGCTAATGTGTGTCCCACTTCCATCGGCAGCCACCACAGCGTGAGGTCTCAGCTCTGAAACCGAAGCTTCTAAAAGCCTCCGGTCCGACAAAGAAACCCACGTCGGAAAGTCCTGATCGGACAATAGTTTCCGGCCACCAGTTTCACCACGTGTCGGCTTAGCGGAAACGAACATGTCTAGTGAACTTGTCAGTAAACCGGTGAGGTTACTCACAACTGAATCCATCGTGAACCCGCCTTTATTGAAGCTTGTTTTCTCATTGAGGCTTTGCTTACAAGTCTCTTGATTGGTCAACGCAGCGCTTAGCCACGTATGGACATCATCATTGGCGTGACCTTTAGGGTTGACGACGATGCGAGACAACATGTCGAGTGTGTCGTCTAGCAGCTCAAGACAGTCGTTGACAGGATCGAGCATGAGGGTTTGAGAAGTACGGTGCGAGAGCGTGAGTCTGAAGGCGAGAGAGTGGGCTACGAGAGCCTGGTCCAAGCTGTGTTGGACTGAGTTGAGAAACCCATCGTTTGAGTATTTGGTTCTTCTTGATGATGATGACTCGGATTTTGGGTGTCTTGAGAATTTTGAGAACTTAGAGTTTGATGAATTGGCAAACACTAAAGTGTGAAGATGGAAGAGGTTTAAGATCATGAAGAACAATAGTTTGATCCGGAACTTATGATTTGGTAACGAGGATGATGTAGAAGAAGCCATGTTGTGACTTATCTGCAACTTTTGATGGTTTGCATGCAGTAGAGAAGAAGTGGTTATGCTTGGTAATAATAATCTACTATATATATAGATATTGTTTCATAAACAACTAGTACACTAGGTGTACTAAAAGTTCTTGTTAAAGATGAGGGGGACCAATTTCGTAAACTCTAGTTTCAAGCTAGGGAAGCCACTTATTAGTATATTATCCTATAAATGATTTCTCGTGCACAATTCCTTCTCCTTGGTACACTTTTTATAAGTCGGGTTATCGAGTGGACCGAGGTCCAACCGACTAATTTCATGGAAGCATATCTACCAACGCCAGACAAACTTGGTTGGTTGCAATGAAAATTAGATACTATTTCGACTGGTTACGCAAACACATAAATTTGAGTTTGGTACATTTTTCTTTGATACACTGCTTTTAAAAATTACTTATAAGTTTATGCTAACTCAGAAAATCTCCAAAAGACACTCTATAACTTCAAATATGAAGTTTTTCGCTCTCCAAAAAAGAATTTCAAAACTTCAATTTGAAGTTTTGAAGAGTGAAATTCTATATTTGAAGTTTCACTACTCAAAACTTCAAATTTAAAGTTTCATATTTTTATTTGTATTTTGGTCTCTACAATTACACATCACATTTATAATTCATAAATATTTTCTTGTTTTTATTTTAATACTTATAAAATTATATCTCGTAAATATTTTAAGTTTTGTTTACAAAATTTAAGTTTACACATAAAATTAAATAAAACTTTAAAAGAAGATTTAAAATATTTAAAACTAGATTTAGATAACAAAAATATACAAAAGAAACTTAACAAAACAACTTTTAAGAAATTACATGAAGACATAACTATTACACATATTTAAATATTACATCAACATTAATAGTCAGGTAAGTTTGATCCGGAACCTTAAAAATTTTCAAATATTTTCCAATTTGCTTGAAGTTTAATATTAATTAAGTTATTTTGTTTAAAATTTTATATTTTAATATAATATTTTATTAATTAATATTGTTGTAATATGTTTATATATGTGCTAGTTATTTATAAAAGTTTTATTAATTCAAATTAGTTATGACAAATATAAGGACCATAATATAAAATACAAATTGTTTTGAAGTTACGTTTGAAGTTTTGTTTTTAGAGAAGAACACTTTTGAACTTCAAATATAGAGTTTTGGAAACTTCGAAATAAAGTTTTTTTTTTGAGATACTCTCAGTAAAACAAATTACTGTTTTGTTGCAACAAAATTAACCATTAATTATCAGTATATTAAATGATCGTTTTATTGTCTGTCAGATTCATTCTGATAATGTTTCTTTTCTCCTTCTTTTTTCGTTGATCTTAAAGCTATATTTTTGATTAAAATGTTTATAAACTAGTGTTGCACTACCGAAATTGACGGTAATATGTTGATTTTACAAATGGTTGTATGTTTAAACGCATCAGTCAGAATAAGTTAAATAGCCTTGTGTGTGTAATCGTTGGTATATGTTACAAAAAAAAATATGCATAATCAGGGGCAGACGGAAGTTACGGGGTCACGGATCTCCTACTGTTTTTTGAAAAACAACTTCTCAAATATTTAAATTGATTTGATTAAAATCTTGATTGTTTAGTGGAGGAATAGTAAAAAACCCCCTAGTAAAATTTAGGCTCTGAATGTTTCAAGCAGGACGGGAAGAAGCATATAGCGGTCTAAAAATGTCACCATTCACCAAACCTCTTTTGTTATTACATTTAATAGAAAAATAATAATAAAATAAAAATAGAAAGTGGTGCGGGAGAAATTTGTGATAAACTACACTTGTGTCTGAGAAGAAGGTGAAAGGGTGCGGTTTGAAGGTGTGATTCCTTATGATTATTATTTTTAACTATGCATTTTATTTTTGTTATTCACAATAATTAGCTTTGCTACAATTTAAATATTTTTTGCATCTTTTGGTTTATCTTACGTGTTCTACAAATAATTATCTTTGTTCTTGACAATAAGAATACATTTTTTGAGGATTCTAGATATATCATAACAAATCTTTGTTCTCGACAATAAGAATACATTTTTCGAGGATTCTAGATATATCATATTTATAAATTAAATAGAATACTTGCTAAATTATATTAGTGTCATTGTTTTTTTTTTATAATTTGTAAATATAAATATATTTTATGTATCATGTTGTGTTTATTATACATGTCACTCTTAAAACATTGAATCCTACCAACTATCCGGACAGATCCTATCTCTAAAACTAAAGAACCATAAACGAACCGGAACAAAATTTTATTTAGTTTTAAAATAATCAAATAATTTAAAAATACTATTTCTAAACCTAAATTCCCTACCGAAAAAAACAAATACACAAAAATGCTGAATTACTATAACCAAAAATATTTAGAATTATCTGAATTATCTAATATTTAATCAAAATATAATATTTAATTAAAAACTCAAATTTTCTTACTTTTAACTTTAATTAACCCAAAAACTGGAACCGAATCGGAACTGAATGAGATCTAAAATTATCTCGGATTTTAGTCGGTTGCTAATTATATTATCTGAACCGAAATGAAAAACAAAATAAAAACGAATTAAAACCTAAACGAATTTTCTAAATGCCTGAACAGATCCAAAACCTGAACAACCAAAGAACCCAACTGGAACCAAAAATAGAATGCCCAGAGCTAATGTGTGGTTTGTTGTCGTAACAAGGTGTGGTTTGTTTCAATTGTTTACGTAAATTTTCTTAAAATTAAGATTTTTTTTTTGTATTCTGCAGTTTCACGAGTTTAATGTTTCTACTAAAACGAATAAAATTATAACCGCATTGGAGATGAATATTTCTACATGTGTTTTTGGTTCATAACTTATTTATAATTCATATGTTTAAGAAAAACTCTCTCAAAATTACTTAAAATTTTGGTATATTAATTAAAAATAATCGATTGTTATATCATTATAAAATTACATAATAAATATTCAATAATAACATCTTGATAGTGACTTTTTTTAAATAACACACTTATATTAATTTTATTTAAAAACAATTAGGGAAATTATAATTTAAAATAAAATATGATATTAGCTATACAATTTCAATAATACCAAATTCACATTCTTAACTATATATTTTCATTTTACTTCTTTCATTTTATTCAAAATATTTATATTGATGTTGTACATATATCAAAATCACATAATATACATATAGTTGCGGACAAAGTAATTTGTTATTCACTTAAAATACATGTCAAGCTTCTTATTTCACGCATTTACAAAAATTGCATCCAGATCCTCAAAACAAAAACTAAATTAATATTTTTCTGTTTTCAATTCTTTTTCCTAACTTATTATCGCTTAACCTATTAAAAATTAAAAATTAGTTAAGCTAATTGAAAATTTTGAAATATAAAAACCTTGAGCAATGAAGAATTTTATTTTTTTTAAAAATTAAAAATTAAAATTAAAATTAATTTTATTTATAAGCAACTAGCACAATTATAATTTTTAAAAATGAAATAAAATAGTATCTATAAAATATTTCAAAATTTTCAGATACAGATTTTGCTGAAGTAATGGCAAAGACATGAGGATTTAACACACAATGGAAAACTCATTTTCGTACCGATTTGGATGATGTAGAAACATTTGAGATAACAGATGGAGGACATATAACGTAAATGAGAGATAATATTTCAAATCTATTATGGGAAAATCAATAAAATAAATTTATCTTCTGATTGTAATTTATTTGTATTTTATAAAAATATGTAAAATATATTTATGGTATCAAGTTAAATATTTTATATTTTACCTGAACTTTTTAGTTTATAATCATCATTCAAACATTTGTCCCACACTATCTATTATATTGGTCACCATTCACATATTGTTTTGAACCGCTTCTTTTAGACAAACCGCAATTGTCCCGCCATATGCGTTTTCTAATGTAAACCGCATTTAAACCGCACCGCACTAACTAATCCGCTTGTCCGCACCACCCAACCCACTGTTACCATCAAATCCTTATTCTCATTTTATTTTTAGCGTTGTGTCTCCAACTTAAAATGTTTCTAAATTCACCCATGTGTCTAATAAGAGTTTGTCAGTTTTTGGTAAAAGTGTCAGAAACTGTCAGAGACAGCCTTAAGACCATCTTTAACGCATGAGATAGTTGGCACGGTTTCATAGGTAGTTTTTTTGATTATTTTATTATTTTTTTGATTTTGTCTGATTAAAAAAATAATAATTAAAAGACGAAACAATCGCGGACCGCCACGTGTCGGTGAGCTCCGCGAACAGTGCAAGAAACACTCCAAAATAGATCCTTATTTCACAGCTCTAAGAGCCGGTTTTTATAAAAATAATGGGACCCACCCGTTGGAAACCCGCTAAAGACCCCCCCCCCCTAGGCCTGGGTTCGCGGGTCAACCCGCCCCGCACGACCCGCCAACCCGCGGATCGTTTCTTTTTTTTTAGTTAAAATTTCGACCCGCTCAATCCGCAAAGAAATAAACTAATACCCGCACCCGCCCCGTTTTATTTTGCGGGTAACCCGCGGGACCCGCGGGTTATATTTTTAATTTAAAAATAATTATTTAATTAATTTTTCTATAAAATAATATATTTATAAGTAATTTTTTATATTATTTTTTAAAAATTTAATTATTTTTTAAAAAAATTAATTATTTTTCTAAAAAAAATTGGATTTTTCAAAAAAAAGAAGATTTTTTTTATTTTTTATTTTATTTTGCGGGTTGGCGGGTATCCGCAAATAAAAATTCACCAACCCGCACCCGCATCCGCGACTTGGTTTTTTCAAAACGCTCGACCCGCACCCGCCCCGCGGCGGGTCAAATAGGGCGTGCCCCGCGGGCTTTGATTTAAATTCCCACTTTTCGATTGTGGTCCTAAGCGAATATATATGTAAATCTAGGACCGGGTCCGGATACCGTAGCATATCAGTTGCTCTGGACACTGTATCAGATCACTGATTCAAATATGTTAGAATGCGTGAGTTGTAGATGACAAACATTATTTTTGTACGTACGTTTTAAATTTGACTTTTTTTGTATGGACTGCGTCTGCATGGCTCTTAAGTTTTTTTTTTTTTTGTGTAGAACATGGCTCTTAAGTTTCAACCAATTATAATATAACATACAAAACAATAAAATCCAATTTTAAACCTTTTTTGCATATAAGACAGCCACCATCCCTTCATGTCTGGTAATTATTGGCTTTTTGAAAGGTTGATTTGTTCTGTTTCTTAGCATTTTAATGGTTTACATTGATTCGTTACCTCATTCTCTTTTGGGGGCTGGTAACAAAGTTCAACTGGTTGCTTAGTTGACATCTAAACATATATTGTATAGTAATGCAAACCTAATTAATGTGATTTGCAATTCTCTTTTCGTACACAGTTTTTCTTTGGAAAATATGTAATTATATATGCTTAAAACCGAACCCGGTTCATAAGGACCAGTTGAAGGTAGCTCTTTGCGACCAGTTAAAATGGCTATATATGACTGGGTATAACGAGGACCAGATATGGAATCTCTTCAGCCATTCCATATGATAAAGTGCTTTAAGCTTTGTTTGTCTCATTGGCACACCGATTTATTTTAGTTAACACCTTAACATTATAGCGAATATTGAAATTTATCTAGCATGCATGAGATGTTAATGTGACACCAGCTTGCCTAATAAATGTTTCTCCAATTAAATTATTTTATGAATGGACCCCGATAGTGTTCCATGTATGTAATGATTTAATGTAGACCTTTAGACAAAATCAAAATAAAAAACTTTAATCGGGTTTAGATGTTGCCAGAAATCATAGTCTATGTACTGACAATTCAGCACTAGTTTCCTGTTTTTAGAGGTAAATCTAGGGGTGTTCAATCCGGATATTGGTTCGGTTTCGGTTTGGTTTTTGTGGTTTTTTGGTATTTCGGTTAGTAAAATATAACTACCATTCTAAATCCATATTTATTTTGGTTCGGTTCGGTTTATATACCATCGATTTTCGGTTTATTCGGTTTTATACCAAAACATAATTATTTAGTTTGAGATCATATTATATAAATTTTAGAGTCATATTGTCATCGCAGTCATTTATTAAAAAAATATTATATTTTCAAATAAAAGAACAAAAAAAAACGCTTATACTTTCAGATGAAATAATCAAATCTAGAATTAAAATCAAAGCTCGAAATTTTGAAAAAAAAGAAGTATGAAAGAAAAGTTTTTCCTCTTCCATATTTAATGTTCATCGAAGTCATGCTTCTTCGAGTGAAACTATGTTCGTTTATAAAAGAAAAAAGTTGTGAAGAATTTTTTCAAGTTATTATCCATCAAATTTATAACCTTCACTTCAATTTAATCAATGCAAAAAGAAAACTTCAATTTAATCAATGCTAAAAGAAAGCAAAATGATTAAAATAAAAAGACTAAGAAAATAAGAAGCCTCAATTGCAATGAATTATTATTTAATTATATTTTGAAGTGTTTTTCAAATCAGGATTCTTTATTACTATAAGAAATATGGTAATACTTATTAACAAAAGAATATAACAAATAGATTTCATGTGACGTTATAAAATATGTACATATTTACATGTTTATACTTTTGATCGGTTTTGTTCGGTTTATTCGGTTTAATCGGTTATAAACCAAACCATATCCATATTCTACGGTTTTTATAAAATCATATCCTTTCGGTTTTATGGTATATACCAAAACCACACCATATTGTCTATTTCGGTTTGGTTCGGTTTGGTACGGTTCGATTTTACCATATTGGACAGGCCTAGGTAAACCTTCTAAAATGTGTTTTGAGGATTTATACCAATTGTAATTGGCTATTGTTTGTGGGTTCCCACGTCTGCTTTTGGCTCATGAATTCTCTTTTCGTCTGATGGTCGATACATCGTTCTCAGAGCATCTCCCCGAAAAAAAATCTATAATTTCTAATATAGATTTTTGTTCTCTAAAAATAAACTTCGAAACTTCAAATTTAAAGTTTTAAGAGCATCTCCAAAAAAACTCTCAATTTTAAAGTTTGCAAAACTCTATATTTTAAGTTTTAAGGGATTCTTCTCTAAAAGTAAAACTTCAAACTTAACTTCAATATTATTTGTATTTTACTCTATGGTTCTTATATTTTACTCCATCTGTTTCATATTAAGTATCATTTTGACCTTGTGCACACAGATTAAGGAAACAATTAATTTTGTATATTTCCTATATAAAAACACAATTACCTACAAACCTAACCATATTTCAACCAATAGAAAAATAAATTACTGCATAAAATTAATAAATTTTGCATTGAAAATCAAAAACGACACTTATTTTGTAACGAAAAAATTTCTCTACAACGACACTTAATATGAAACGGAGGGAGTACATAATTAATGTAAATCCATAAAACTTTTATAAATAACTAGTACATATAAAAATTATTACAACAATATTAATTAATAAAATCTTATACTAAAAATTATAAACATAAATACATAATTAAATATTAAATTACAAGTAAAATACCATATTATTCTATAAAACTATTTTCGTAGTATTCCATCTTCATGTACTTTTTAAGAAAGTTCTTTTTATTAAGTTTTTTTTATAAAGTTTTTTTATAATATTCTTGTTGTCTAATTCTAATTTAAAATAGTATAAATCTTATTTTAAAATTTTTATATTATTTTATCTGTAAATTTTGCTTTTATTAAATAAATATGAAATATTTATGAGATATAAAAAATTTAAGGATTAAAAAAAGGTGATTTGCCAAAAATTACTCAAAACTTGATTTGAATACAAAAGTGTACCCCAAATTCAATCAAATGCAAAAGTAACCCAAAAGCCTAGTGAAATTACAACAGCCCCCTTATGAACAAACAAAAAATTTGTATTCAATTTTACCATTATAACTCTCTGTTAGAGAAGACTTCTTTGTAAGTCTTCTCGTTCAGTAGATCTTAAAAAGAA
Organism: Brassica napus; assembly: GCF_020379485.1. Lineage (NCBI taxonomy): Eukaryota > Viridiplantae > Streptophyta > Magnoliopsida > Brassicales > Brassicaceae > Brassica > Brassica napus. The sequence continues at coordinate 31,990,249 of NC_063447.1, read as the reverse complement.
CTTTATAATTTTATAAAAAATATTCTGATGGTAAAAAATTGAAATCAAGTAATAATAAACATTTCTCAATGATGTAAATTTAGTTCATCTGAAATTGAATTATTTTCAACATAGATGAGTGAATGTATATTGGCTCATGAGTCATTGGTTTAGGGTTTGGTAACATATGTTATAGTATTGTATGTATCTTTATGGTTAGATTATGAAATTTTACCTTCATTTTTTTCTTTTTCAAATTGACCCATATATGTTTAGTAACTATCTAATAACTTGATTTAAACACGTTCTAAGTTTTTTTTTTAAGTTTAAGAAAATATTTTTTGCGTAGTTAATTAATTTTAGGGTCTGGAAGACTCACAGAAGACTTAAAAAGAAGTCTTAAGACACATCTCGCCTAAATTTTAGTAGAATTTATGGTTCCCCCTAAATTTTGGAATAATTTAGGTTTTCCGCCTAAATCAAGTCTTCCATAAGTTTTCCAGGAGTCTTCCATAAGTCTTTCAGGAGTCTTCCATAAGTCTTCCAGAAGTCTTCAAGAGAAAGTCTTCTCATGTATTAGATCTTAATAATAATTTAATTTTTTTATAAAAAAATATTTTCATGGCTTAAAATTTGAAATCATGTAATAATAAACATTTTTCAATGATGTAAATTTAGTTTATCAGAAGTTGAATTATTTTCAACATAGATGAGTGAATGTAGATTGGTTCATGAGTCACTGGTTTAGGGTTTGGTAACATATATTATAGTATTGTTGGTATCTTTAGGGTTAGATTTGAAATCTTATCTTCATTTTTTTCCTTTTTCAAATTGACCTATATGTTTAGTAACTATCTAATAATTTGATTTAAACACTTTCTAAGTTTTTTTAAGTTTAAAAAGGTTTTTTTACATAGTTATTTGAATTTAGGGTCTAGAAGACTCACAGAAAACTTAAAAAGAAGTCTTCTGACACATCCCGCCTAAATTTAAGTAAAATTTAGGGTTCCCGCCTAAATTTTGGAATAATTTAGGTTTCCCACCTAAATCAAAGTCTTCCATAAGTCTTCTATGAGTCTTACATAAATCTTCCATAAGTCTTCCAGAAGTCTTCTGGGTCGAAAATATTTAACCTAATTTGAATTTTTGTCTCCATATATAGAGAAAATTTACATATTATCTTTCTTCCTCTCAAATGACTGCAACAAAAATGTAATGTTTCTCACTCTAAAACTCTTCAACCGCTCTCTAATCTCTTTGAACATCAAAACACCAAACTTTATATCAATTTCTCACTTGTTCTTATGTCTTCTCACTAATTTATCTTCTTTTTGCAGGTTTTTCATTACATAATTCTCATCTTTCACTCTTTCAAAGGTAGATCTCTAAATTTTGGATATGAATTTATGTGTGTGTTTATATGTAAGATTCTAAAAAGCTATAGATTCAACATAGTGTGACTGTTTTGTTTATTTTGTAAGCATAAAATTTTCATTTTTGAAGTTTTTCTCTGTTTTGAAGTCATTTGAATGTTTTTGAATTTGCAGATTTTTCCAGATCTGAGAGACTTTGAAAGACTTCTCAGAAGACTCTCGGAAGACTTCTCAGAAGCCTTCTTAGAAAGTCTTCTAATGCATTTTATGCTAGAAGACTTCCACGAAATCTTCAGGAAGTCTTCTGCCTAAAGTGGTATAAATTTTGGATATGTATTTTGTGTGTTTTAAATATTAGATTCCAAAAAATTATAGATCCAACCTAATGTGACTGTTTTGTTTATTATCTAAAAAATTATTTTTGAAGTCTTCTCTATTTTAAAGTCATTTGAATGCTTTTGAATATGCAAATTTTTTTCAGATCTGAGACAAATTTTGGAAGACTCTCGGAAGACTTCTTGAGAAATCTTCTTGATGTATCTTCTAATGTATTTTATGCTAGAAGACTTCCCACGAAGTCTTCAGAAAGTCTTCTGCCCAAAGTGGTACAAAGAGATGATGTGAAGTGGAGTCCAAGCTTATCTATGTTGAGGAATAATATCTTTTTTTTTTTGTCGACAACAAACACAGACTCAACTAAGACTCTGCAAACCACACCGGTTACTCGGCATCCATATGAACGACAAACGGCGATTGCTGCCTAGCACTCCGTGCAAGACTGTCCGTCCTTGTATTAAGCGTCCGGGGTATATGAATGAATTCTGAGTGATTGAAACTTTCCTTCAGTATCTTGATGTCTTCCAGATAACTTGCATATGCCGGCCATTCTTCTGGTTCTGAAACAATCTTCACCAGTTGAGAGCAATCCGTTGCAAACGTAATCTGATACTGCCTTAAGTTCTTCATGCATTCCATTGCCCAGATAAGGGCTTCGACTTCCGAGTGAAGTGGTGTTAAACTTGCCCTTGTGTTTCTTGCTCCCATTAATCCTGCAAAACCTTCAAGAGTACTATACCATCCTTGTCCGGAAAGAATATCATTCTCCTTCCATGAGCCATCTGTAAAACACCATCTCCCTGGTATATTAGGTAAGACTTGTAACTCCACCTCCCTAGTTTGTATAACCCTCTCAGTTATCGATGCTTGGGCTTCTCTCCAAATCAACGATTCAGTTTTTGCCAATTTTAAAGAATCTCTTGGATCACTGTCTATGTTGCTAAAAACCTTGTTATTCCTGGCCTTCCAAATATACCATAGAATCCAAGCAAAATGGTGGTCTTCCATCTGCGGAACTACCCTCCAGTACAAATAATCCATGTTTGTGTAGAGCGACTGAGTAGGAAAGTTTTCTGGATTTGAGGGAATCCTTGATAGAGCACATACTTGGACTGGCGGTGGACATTCAAAAAACACATGATTTATTGATTCTTCGGCCGCTCCACATCTTGCACATTGTGTATCCCCTTGTATCCCTCTAATCCTCAAATTTTTCATTATCGAAATACAACCCGAAACTATCTGCCACAAAAAGTGTTTTATCTTTGGTGGGCATCTGATTTGTGAAATGCCATTCATCTCTATCAACCATATGAGTCCGACTCAATGGTATACTCTCTATAATCTTCGCATCTTGTGCGTCAACCATGGATCGGATTGCTTGAGTATTCCACGTCCGTGAAGTAGGATCGATAAAATAATCCACAGTAAGGTCCGGGTTAAGGTTACTAGTAAGTTGATTGTTGTTTGCTGGTCTCGGGCGTGTGGTTGGGAGCCAAGGATCGTTCCATACTGAGATAGATGATCCTGATCCCACCCTTTTGATTAGTCCTTTGCTAACCAGAGATCTAGTAGATACGAAACTGCGCCATCCATAAGACGGCGAATATGAACAGATCGGTTCCAGAGGTGATGCATTCCGGAAATACCGGCCCTTGAACACTTGTGAAAATAAAGTATGAGGCTTCTCAATCAGACGCCACAATTGTTTTCCCAACATGGCTGTGTTAAAATCCGTGAGATCCTTGAAACCCAATCCTCCCTCTTCTTTAGAATGACATACCTTATCCCATGATTTCCAATGAAGCCCTCTTGTGTTTCCTCCCGAGCTCCACCAGAATTGTGCCGTCGAACTTGTTAGTTTCTTCGTTACTGTCTTAGGGAGACGGTAGCATGACATAATATGATTAGGTAGAGCTGTGACCACTGTCTTGATGATCACCTCCTTGCCTCCTTTCGTAAAGAATTTGAAAGTCCATCCATTTACTCTGTTACTCAAACGATCCTGAACAAACCCAAAAACTTGTGTTTTCGAGCCACCCAAGCTCTCTGGTAACCCCAAATATGTTCCCATACCTCGTATATTTTGGATCCCTAAAATATCTCTTAGCTCTTGTCGATTAGTTTCCTCAATCCTATGCCCAAATTGGATCGAAGATTTCTGGAAGTTTATCAATTGCCCTGACACCGCCTCATACTCTTTCGGAATCCTGAGTATGGTCTGGCATTCCTCCTTTTGGGCCTTACAAAAAAATAGAATATCATCCGCAAATAACAAGTGAGATACCGCTGGGCAAGCCCTTGCAACCTTCATTCCTGTGAGTTGTTTTTCCCTTTCAGCCTTTTTAATATTTGCTATTAAAGCTTCTGTGCACATGATATATAAATATGGAGAAAGAGGATCCCCCTGGCGCAATCCTCTCTGTGGAGTAATGTGCCCTCGCGGGTGACCATTCAAAAGAACCCGGTATTGAACCGAAGATATGCATTCCATCATTAGTTGGGTCCACATAGGGTCAAATCCCATCTTAAGGAGTAAAGCTTGAATAAAACTCCATTCCACTCTATCATAAGCCTTGCTCATATCTGTTTTTATAGCCATGAACTTATTCTGACATGACTTGTTAGTCCTTAAACCATGAAACATTTCCTGAGCGATAAGAATATTATCCGATATTAATCTCCCTGCCACGAAAGCCGACTGAGTCTCCGAAATCAAGATTGGAAGACAAGTCTTCAACCTTTGACATAAAACCTTAGAAATAATTTTGTAACCTACATTGCAAAGGCTTATCGGTCTCAGCTCCGTCATTCTTGTAGGCCTCTCCGTCTTTGGAATCAAACATATATTTGTAAAATTTAACCTTGGATCCAACGTCCCAGTAGTTAAAAAATTATTTACCAAATCCAACAAATCATGTTTGATGATAGGCCACGAATGCTGGTAGAAAAGTGCTGTCATTCCATCCGGTCCAGGAGCTTTCTCCGGATGCATCATAAATAAAGCTTGATAGATTTCCTCCTCTGTTGCTGGTCTAATCAGCCTCTGATCCATCTGCTGTGTTATGCATGGTGTAATATCCTCCAAAAAACCTTCAAATTCTGTGGGTGAAGTAGTACAAAATAAATCATCGAAATAGTCAACTGCTACCTTCTCTATACCTTTATCTTCAGTAATCCAATTTCCCCCTTCATCGTGTAGACCTACAATCCTATTGCGAGTACGCCGTTGTTTCGTCAAGGCATGATAGAATTTAGTATTACAATCCCCTCCTATGTGCCATAAATTCCTGCTTTTCTGCTGCCAATAGTCCTCTTCATCTTTGTAAGAGGACTATTGGCAGCAGAAAAGTAGGATAGTCGGAGGTCCACTACTGGTTTTGCTATGTTTCTTGGTTCCTCTTTGATCACTTGGCGATCTAAGAAACATGCCACTGTCTCTCGCTCATCTGCAAAGGCTTTTTCCTACGGTCGAGTCATCTTTCGTACTACGGCGCTCCAATGAACAAGAGTTCTCCGCCTTAGTATATTTAGAAGAGTAGTCGGGAGTTATATTTGTAACTTAATGTTATGTTCACACATTATATCTAAACTTTAAGAGATGTTAATCAAAAGAATGGTAAATATGTTCATGTTTTGCCAAAAGTACTTGACTTCATTTAAGTTATTGATGCTACATACCAAAAAATATTTAAATCATTCCTACCCACACATAACAAAGCACAACAACACAAAAACTTAGTAAAATTTGCTAAAACTAAGAGAGAAGACTTCTCAAAAAACCTTAGTCAAATTCACAAAAGATCAAAATTGAATTTTAAGCGAAAGATGAAATTTTAAACCTCATGGAAGTTAAAAATTGTATCTTATGAGGAAGACAACACAAACACATAACATCAACTTAATAAAACAAAATCATCGGAGAAGACTTCTTATGAAGTCTTCTACAAGTCTTCTATGAGGAAGACTTACAGAAGACTTCTCCGTTTAGCTAGAAACATTATTAAACATCAATGTTTGTAACTTCATAATTATCACCAATTAAGTTATAAATTCGACTCAGTAGTCCCAATATTGACTAATAAACATGAATTAGCAAGAAGATATTAAAAATTCATTTTAATTTTGGATAAATTTGAAGTTTAATAAAGATTTACGTAGAAGGCTTCTTTTGAAGTCATCCACGGAAGACTTCAAAAGAAGTCTACTCTGTGTAAACTTCAAAAGAAGTCTTCTATTTAGGTCATTTTTGCAATTGCAAATTTACGAAGGAAGACTTCTTAAGAAGTCTACTCTACAAAAGACATCTTCGGAAGTCTTCCTTTGTAAATATTGACTTACTTTTGAAATTGAAATTTTTTCGAAATTCCCAGAGAAGACTTCTCGGATAAACATGTTACTTTTGAATTTGACCAAAGTTAGTGAGAATTTTGACTTTTTGTAGAAGACTTCTAGGGATGTCTACCTGGAGAATACTTCAAAAGAAGTCTTCTCTAAGTCTTCCGGAAGTCTTCTCAATGTCGCAAGAAGTCTGTTGGATTACTTTTGCAATTGACTATATTTGACTTTTGAGAGAAGACTTCTTTAGAAGTCTTTCGTCGGATGACTTCTCTAGAAGTCTTCTCTCGCGGGCAAAGGTTTGACCAAAACCCAGAATTAAACTCGAGAAGATTTCTAAAGAAGTCTTCTTGTAGAAGTCTTCTCATTGATATTAAATATTTTACTATTATTTTGGGTCGACCATCTATTTCTCCACGATAACTATCATATATCATCAAATCTCCACCGAACTTTAACCTCATGCTAAATCCCCACAAAATAAAAATTGCAAAGCTATTTCTCCATGAATCAATAGTTCGTAATTTAATTACCCATAGATCATGGTTTAAATTGGTTTATTTGTTTTAATTGGTTTACTCCTAATCAAAAAGCTTAAAATCAATTAAACCAAACCAAAATCCAATTTTTATATATAATTTTTTTTCTTTAAAAATTTATCATCTTCTTCAGAGGCCTTCCTTCTCATTTTTCACCAACGTCGTTAATCCTAGCCATGGCCAAAAACTGATCTTCTCTCATGATCAATTTATTGGTGAGAACGAAAGCAGTATTGGAGTCATCCCAAACCTTTCTTAGTACACAATACCGTCACTGGTCTTCCTAAAGCCGATTAGCTCTGTTGTTCGCGGCGTTTCTCCTCCTCTGACCCTTCACTCATCGTCTCTGAGCATCTCTTCAATCCAGGCTATAATCTCTCCTCCTCCATTGCTGTTTAATCAAAAACGTAGACATCACCATCGTAAATCCGTCAATATACTGCAGGAGAGACTCGCAGTTTACGGTATATATGCTTATGTTGCGGACGAATTTGATGGTTTCTAGAGAAAAAGACGATATGGGTTTAATTAACCGACATGTTGATGAATTAAATGTTGAATTTGGTTTCTGGGTACTTAAGCCTCTCAAAGAAAAGGCATGGGCGGATATCCTTGATGAAGGAGACAATATTGATTGGAAGAAGAATATAAGTTTGATGTTTCTTTGAAAAAAAAATTGCAAAAGAGATTTTAGTACATCACAGAAACATAAGAAGGTTTACGAAATACAGTGGTTCAGGTGGGAAGTTTATGCGGTTTTTTTAACAACTGAAGAAGGTTTTGTTTTGTTTATCAGAAAACAAAGATAGATCACAGATGGAGGGCTGGTAAATATATATATATAAAAATTGGATTTTGGTTTGGTGTAATTGATTTTAAGTTGTTTGGTTAAGAGAAAACCAATTTAAACAAATAAACCAATTTAAACTATGGTCTATGTGTAATTAAGTTTTGAACTATTGATTCATGGAGAAATAAGTTTGTAACATTTAATTCATGGAGATTTAGAATGAGGTCATAGTTCGGTGGGGATTTGATGCTATATGATAGTTATCATGGGGAAATAGATCGTCCACCCTATTATTTTTCAATTGCAAAAGTAACTCACATAGACATCTTCCGGCATTGAGAAAACTTAGGGAAGACTTTCAGAAGACTTCTGTAGAAGTAAACTTCTACAGAAGTCTTCTACAAAAAGTCAAATTTCTGACCAACTTCGGTCAAATTTAAAATCAACATGTTTATCCGAAAAGACTTCTTTGGGAATTTCGAATTTTTTTGTTTACAAAGGAAAGTTAGAAGACTTCCCTAGAAGTATTCTATTAAAAACACACAAAAAGTCAATTGCAGAACTAACCTATGCATTGACCATCGTCGAACAGATCTGAAAAAATAAAATGTAGTTCGCGATTTCATACCTTGAACTCGTGAGATGACTTGCGTGGTTTCTCCAATCACCCAGAACTTCACCACAATAGCTACCTACTCGTTAATCACCAAGAATCGTAAGCTTATGAACCTTACATAATTTGTAATCAAAGTCTTCAGTTTTTTTGATGAATTTTGAGAGAAAGTGTAAGATATGTGGTTTGTGTGGATATGAAACGAGAAAGGATGAGAAAAAATCGAAACTTTAGGGCATTAACACTCTCAATTTGGTAGTTCATGGTGGTTGAGGTATTGATGTCAATGACAAAGTTGTAAATATTTGGTGAAGATGAGGATGGTAAGGTAAAAGCCTTATTTTCGAAAAAAAAAGTAAAGGCATTTTCGTGAATAACTAGAACTTCTAGAGTGAATAGGACCAAACAAAGTTAAAAAAAAATCGTAGGTTATTTTTGTGTTTGACTTGAAATTTTGAGTCATTTTTGAAAGAACCCCTTAAAAAAATAAATGAGAAATACTTAAGAATTATAAGTGTGATTTATAATTAATTGGAAGGACCAAAATACAAATACAAAGATAAGTTTTGAATAGTGAAACTTCAAATACGAAGTTTCACTTCTCAAAACTCTAAATTTGAAGTTTTGAAGTTCTTTTTTGGAGAGCAAAAAACTCCGTATTTGAAGTTATAGAGTTTCTTTTGGAGATGCTGTTGAAGTTTCACTACTCAAAACTCCAAATTTGAAATTTCATCTTTTTTTTTATTATTAAGTATTTTATCATTTATCGTTTTAATCTTTAAAAAGTTTGTATATCAAAAATATTTCAAAAATATTTTATAAATTAAAATTTTACAACATAAAATTAAATAAAATTTTAAAATAATATTTATAATATTTTAAAACTAGAATTAGATAACAAGACTAGTAAACTTAATAAAATAACTTTTTAAAAAGATACGTGAAGACATAATTATTGCACAAATTTAAATATTACAACAACATTAATAGTCTAGTAAATTTGCTCTGGAACCTCTAAAATATTTTTCAAACAAATTTTGTGTAACCGAAATAATTTTATGGTATAATGTGATATTTTGCTTGTACTTTAATATTTAATTATCTATTTCTATTCATAATTTTATATTTTAGTATAAGAATTTATTAATTAATATTACTGTAATATTTTATATATGTGCTAGTTATATGGATTTATCTTAATTATGAAAAATATAACAACCATAGTGTAAATTACAAGTAATTTTGAAGTTAAATTTAAAGTTTTCGTTTTAGAGAAAAAACACCTTCAAACTCTAAATATAGAGTTTGAAAATTTTTAAATCAGAGAGTGTTTTTGGAGATGCTCTTAGTAGAGTATACTTGCTTATTAATTTTGTAATTATATGTGGTTTTTCAATGTTTTATCTTCATCTTACAAAATATTAAAAATCGATGACAAAAGAAAATATTAAAAATCATTTTTGAAAGGTTATTCATTCTTAAATTACTATCTCACATATAATTTTTTTCAGATTGTTGTTTTATGGTAAAATATTAAATTTTAACCAATTTCGAGTTTTTTACAGAATACTAGATATAGTAAAAAAGGCATAAGACTGAAAGCTAAGGGCAGGATTATTGAGGGAATGAAAGGGGTTTTTAGTGGGTTTTTAAGGGAGAGGCACAAAAAGGAAAAAACGGGTTGCAGAAAAGCCAGAATAAAGATCGCTGTTGGCTGATTTTTTGCATTTTTCGCGAACCCTATTAATACGTGGCATTCCGTGATTGGTTGATTTTTTTTTATTCATACAAAAAAAATTTAAAAAATTAAAAAAAAAAATTAAAAAACCCATTTGGGTTTCGGTAATCATGGTCTTAACACAAACACACATTAAAACAAAGAAGACAAAAGACTGAAACAAATGACAAAGAGACACGCACCTAACCATAATCAACGAGTTCCGATAGGAAACACCGATTCCGAACTAGGAGATTCGGACATTTGTATTTTCAGATTGTTTTTCAGATAAGTGATCAAAAATAAATGCAATGTTATAATGATATATGTAGCTATAAATTTTCTAAACATTCTCATATGCAACAATATATTTCAAAAATCAAAGTCTTATATAATTTTTAATATAGTTAGAAAAACAAATTTCAAGGTTTTAACCGTTAAAACCAACCAAACAAACTTTCAGTGATTGTTTGATTTTATACCTAGTTAAAAAATTGATAAGAATTTTTGTTCAAGTATGACAAAAAGACCATTCATGATTTAAACCTTATATCGTTAATATATTATATATTCCGATTATTATATATAAAATATTTTGAAAAACCCAACAAATAGTTTTTGTTTTACTCTAGATTTAAAAATAGCACAAATTATTGTGTGAAAAACTTGGTTATCCCCTAAAAGGATTACAATTTACAGACTATTTAAGTGGAAGTGTTGTGTTCGGATTCTCCTATTATAACTTAATGTTTGAATTCTCTCCATTATGAAAATTTTTAGTCATTTTGATGTTGAAATTTTACTATTGGTGAAATATTTTAAAACGATTGCTATTGGATGAAGTATGTGTGAATTACCACATATCATATCAATATATTTGAATCTAAGTTTCAATACGAGAAGAGGATAGTATCTTATATATTAAAACAGAAGTCACAACCTCGATTCATATATGATTTTTTTTTTAAAATGGACCTAATTGACCTATTCTTATAAAGTCATGTTACATTTAATCTGTAATCTTATCATTTAAATTTTGGGTCTACCAGAATTTTTTATTGGACCATCAATAATTAGATTTAAACAATAGATGATCCATTAGATTTATATATAATATAAATTAAATAGATATAATTTAATGTTGTAATACTATACCTCCATATGTTAATTATTTAAATATTTGTCGATGTTAACTTTTAAAATTATAAAGATTTTTTTAAATAACAAAATCATATTATCTAACAATGATTAATCTTTACTACCTTAAACCAATGAAAACAAATTTTAAACTATATAGTTTATTTTAATTTTTTTTTTTTAAACTAAATGTTTAATTATTTACTCGATAATATAAATCTATGACGCGAAAAGTTTACTTTTTTAAAAACGTTCTAAATTTGTGAAATGTTACAATATTTTTGAATATGACAATAAAACAATATTTTACTAATTTTTATATATATAGTTACGATTTTAATAATGAAATAATAATATGAACATATATATATATAGAAGAAGATACAAATACTTGTGAAAGTTTGAAACAATATATTCAGTGAAAAAATATACCGTAAATTTATTATGTTTTAAAAATTGATAGACACATATATATTATAATATATACCAATTTAAAATTGAAAACAAAATGTTTATATAAAAATAAATGAAAAAAAAATTTACGCGGTTGCGCAGATCTGTTGTTATTAAAAGGGCTCATTCTTTTTGGGATTCTCTGTCACATTTCTTAGAAAATAGGTTAATAGGTTTCTGAATAGGTAAAGAAACGTGCTTAGAACATTTTGGTCATTTATACGAAAATAATCCATTTTAGGCAAGATGTATATATTCAGCTGTGACTCTGTATTTACTAAGGGTCTGACTGGTTCAAACGCAGCGGTTGCGTTTGCGGTTGTGGGAGTTTGCAGATGCGGGTGGTTGTGGTTTCTAGCGGTTTTAAGAGATTTGTACGACTGGTTCTACGGTTAAAAATTTGTACGTTTGTGGGATACTTATGACTGGTTAACTACCAAATACAGCAACGGTTAAATAATAAATTAACAATATTTACATTTTATATAATTATAAAAATATCAAATCATAATATTATAATAAATATGAAAATTATATTTAGAAAGTTATAGTTTTAAAATTTTAAAATTATAGAATTTTTTTTTATTTTAATTTTTTTTTAATATTAATTAAAATATAATAGATATATTTTAGTATTTTTATAGTTCCAATTTAAAATTTTTATTGAATATTTTTATTTCTGTATTTATATAGTTTTTGAAAAAAAAAGAAAAAAAATAATCATCTCGCAACCATAAACGCTAGCTGGAACCAGCTTTTGATTTTAAGAGGTTCGAAGCAGTTTAAAGCGATTTGTAGCGGTTTGTATGATTGTTTCGAAACGTTGTCAACCACTACCAACCGCAAAAGCTGTGTTTGCGGGTGGTAGCGGAAAAACTTGTCAAGCCCTAAATAGTGAACTAAAATTATTTAGTTTTATATGCTTAATTTAACGATATGATGATGCAAATCAATGATATTTAAATGCTTAAAAGAAATTTATAGGAGAGTTTTGTTTTTTGTTCAACATTTATGGGAGAGTATATGATTTAAAAAATGGGCGTAGGAGTTTATATCTGAGCAATTTATTCATGGATAAATCATTCCACCTAACGGCTAACGCACATGGAAAAATTAATTAGGAATTAATGAGATGGGTATTATTTTCTCGAAGCTCTTAGAGCATTTCTAACCTATAACACCATTTTATTATAATTTTAGCACTAAAACTTTTTTCTTTTTCAACTATAACACCAAAATTTACATCAAAACAATATATTTGTTTTATATTAATAAATTAAGAATTTACTACTACTTAATATATATAATAAACAAAATTTGTTATCTAATTATATTGAACAAATATATATCACATAGAATTGTTATTTAAAAAAATAGATATTTACAATTTTAACATATAACAATATTAAAATAATAAATTAAAATAAATTATTTCAATATATGTAATATATTGATTTTATAAATTTATTTTACTATTTTATATTGTATTATTTTGTCATTAATAATTATTAAACTAATATTTTATTAATAAAAGTAAATAAATAGTGTTTAATATTGTGAAAAGTAAGGCGTGAACATTGTTTGGTGTTGTTTAATGATACACCAAATATGGTGTGGTACTGTAACTTTACGTTAAAATAGTGTGACTTTTGCAGTTGGTTTGGGTTGGAGTGGTTTTAGCGTAAAAACTACGCTAAAATTGGGTTGAAGATGATCAGAACACTCATAATATTTAATGGTGCTGCACACGTCATTCGTAGTCGTCACTGCTATTCACTGACTTGGACCTGCCGGGAACAATTGAATGCCGCAGCTAATACTGAAAGAGAAGTACGTACCTGTCGTCCTCGTATTAAAAAAAACTCAATAAGGTTTATAATGTAGCCATTTGGATTGTAACTGTGTAAATTTTTTTTGACGACAATAGACAAAGCGCAAGTGGAATGGTACTAAGAAAATTCGCGGACGTACCATTGTTAATTTATTAATGAGATCTTATTCTATGTTTCGTTTTTTTTTTGTTAGTTACATAATTAGCTTATAAGAAATTGCATGTTTTCCGATGGTGAATAATTTTTATAGAGAATATATAAAAGCTATAATATCTGAAGTTTCTATTAGCGTTCAATAATTGAGAAGAGTTATATTACATAGGCTGATTGCCTGTTATATCGAATCAAAACCGTCCTCATTGGCTTAAGAAAAAAACTATTGATCTATGCTCTTTTTCTCACGTGACAAATTTTAATGGTTTTTCTTTTCAAATTTTTGTTTTAATGGTTTTAACATTTATTTTTTAATTACTCAAATGGTTAACCAAGTATATTTTACTCTAAGTTACAAAAAAAAAAAAAAAGTATATTTTACTTCTAGATTTACAATAATCAACTAATTAATAATACTTATCTATTTTGTTTACAAAAAAAAAATACTTATCTATATTTATTTGGTTATATTTGTTTTACACCATATTTATTTCATGATATTTTATATTTTTAATTCATTTATTATTATAATTTTTTCTCATATTTATTATCATAATTTCATTGTATTTTGACGATTTTTCTTATTTTTTTGTCTTTTTAAAAAAAAAATTCGTTAGTATAGTGTTTTTACATTTATTATATTAATTTATCACCTGTAACTTTACATACATTGGACATATTTAGGTTGGCATATATAAATGATAAAATGTTCACAATTACCTATATAATCTTATATTAAACTTTTACTATTATAGTTTTGTCTCTTTGAAAAAAATTAATGTATATAAAAAATTTGGATAGATTTATGTAGGTACATTAATTATATTATCATAAACATTTATAGTAAAATTATAAGATTTTATATTGAGTCTCTAAAGTGCTAAGCACGGCACTATATCGAATTGATGATTTTCAGAAATACTTGAAATTTATAGTCTTCGCGGTTATGCTTTTTAGAAGAAAAAATCAGTTATTTTAGAATACAAATATGAACACAAACATAAAAGGTACTTACAGAGTTCACACGTAGACAGAAGTCACAGAACTATAAAAAATACATTTAGAGTAATTCCAAAATAATCAACGCAAAATGGACAGAACACAGTGGGTCGGTTAGCAAAGGTGACCGAGCATCAAGGTCTTCCTAAAATTGTCAGTACTACCACAATACTAGAAGATAAATTTTATTTTTATCTTACATACAAGAAGAAATTAAAGAAAATATATTCCATTCAATTTAAAAGAACTATAGACAAATACGTAAATACAAATTATATGTATATGTATATGTATATGTATATGTATATGAAGATGATTAGCCAAACAAGGAGTCTAAAATTTGGGGCCATGAAGATGTCTTTGTCTCTGAGTTGAGATCTGAGCTGGAAAAATATGCATGCCACTAAAGACTAAACACATCGATGCTCTACGTATTATCATTGATTTGTTCAAATCATTTTTTTCTCTTACAGATATTGATCACAATCAGTGATCGTTTTCTGCATTATATAACTTTAGCATATACATTTCAATAATCCCAATATCGTTCTGAAAATCCGATCAACAAGACAAACCCTATAGGAATTTAACAAACCAAAAGAAGGCAAACCCTAGGATCGAGTTTATACTGCTGCGCAATACCAAAAATTTGAGACATTCGTTTTGAATCCAAAAGTATGAGCGCTTTTTTTTTCAAATACTCCCAAATGGTTTGACTTACCAAATCAATATTAGCTTCATAACAAAACTAAATATTGCAGTTGAGATTATTGTGAGCGTTACATTGAAACAACTTAAAATGGACCCAATATAAAGATGATTGTTGTATACCGAAGACTGAAGCCTAGAAATTGATTGATTTTGGAGCTACTTGTTGACTTCACCTCCTCCATATACCAACCTTTATCATTTCTAAGTCAACAATTAGAAAACACACAACTATTCAACGATTTTATTCCCAACATTTAGTTTATATGAATAAATCATCTTCAAATACATGCAAAGGAATTGAAGAGTTAATCCCACACATATTGTTATTCTATCAGCTTCGACAGAAATCGTTTATGATTAAGACTTAGTTATACAATATGTTGGTAAGAAAATATAATCTCAGTACATAAATACACATTAGTTTTATGATCTACTATTATAGACAATGCACTATATAACACGGATATCAAAATAAAGTAAATATTATACATATTATACAGAAATCGTTCATGATTAAGACTTAGTTATACAATATGTGGGTCTGTGACGAATCAATCAACCCTTACTATCCATAAGTTTTTCATCAAAAATGCCAAAAATAACGAAAGCGTTAGTCTATCAGTTTTTGATGGAATGTCATTTACAACTTAATCCCTTCCCATCTTTAGCTAACAGCCATTGACTATATGAATTAATCTTCAAAAAAAAAAACTATATGTATCACTTTCATATGTTACTCGTATAACTATAAAATTCATTGGTCAAGTGGATTTAAATTATTATTAGTAATACTAATATTAATAGAATACACTAGTATATATACCTTGGACTTTAAAAGCATTTCATCAGTATTGTTCTTAAGCATAGTATCTTAGATATGTTATATTATTAAAATTGATTTAATAACTGAAGTTAAATTTTCAAAAAATCAGACCAATAACAAAAAAACTATGTAGGCAAAGGAGTTTCTCAAAAAATTAATTGTCGGGTTAGCCAGTGATTGTTTCTCAACTCCTCTTCTCTTTTCTCCACCGCGTTTTTATTTTTACCTTTATAATGTTATTATATTTTTCAAAGATTCTTCCTCGTTTCCCAATGATCTTGCTCTAAGAAATTCAAGACAGTATATGGGTATACTGGTGTTGAAACCTAAATCCGGTAAGGTCAACAAATACGGTAAATGGTTAAACAAGGGTTAGAATTAACCCATGTAAGATATGGAGCTCCTAAAATCTTGTTAATAAAGTTGTACCTATCGATGGCAAAGAGATAAAAAGTGATTTTGTGTTATATCTGCACTTTGTGAAAGGTTGCCTACGTACTTTCGTAAGAGAGATCAAACCATTCGTAGTTCATCACACGGTATTTTCAAGGGTATTTTCATATTTTGAAGTTGAGATTAGAATTGATACCAGACCAGAGTGGGGAGCATATAGATGGTGAGATATGAAATCATAATTCTTTGAGATGATATATTTGGTTGTTGTCGTCGGAGAGAGGTCGTCGGGAAGAGATGCTTGGTTCGTCGGTGAAGATGGTGCCGGTTCGGCGTTACCGTTTCCGCTATGACGGTGTCAGTTCGGCGTTGACGGTGACGGGGCTGTGTTGACGGTGACGGTGTTTGATGGTGCGGCGTTCGACGGTGATGGTGTGGCATTTGACGGTAACGGTGTGGTGTTGGTGGGGTGGCGTTCGACGGTGACGGTGCGGCGTTTGACGGTGATGGTGCGGTTTTGACGGTGCCGGTTCAGCACGTCGGTGCCGGCGTGTTGTCGTCAGACGGATGGCTTTCTGGATTTTCCAGAGAGACTTTTCTCTAAAACCTTTCTATGTTTCTCTCTCTTGTTTTCTGCATAAATGGAAAAGGGAATTGTCTCCCCTTTGTGAAGGTGAGAATTGTATTTATAGTGGAATTAGCTTGGTCACCAAGTTAAACTGACTTGGTCACCAAGTTTTCCCTTTTGGGCCAAACTTATTTCCTGTCCTTATTGTGCCAATTCAGATTTGTGAAGAGATAAGTAGGGGTTGCAAACCCACCATCAACAATAGCCCTCCCCCCAGTTCGGTGAGAAAGTGATGCGAGTGAGTCGAATTTAGAAAAATAGAAGGAACTTAGCTCGGCGTAAATCGAAATTGGCCAATCAGGATTTTCCTTCTCTTGAAAAAAATGTGGTTGGGATCGTCGAGTTTGAAGAATTGAGACGAAGCTCGGCTCGTCGGGTCTTGGACGGATGAGATGAGGTTCAGCTCGTCGCTTCCTTGAATGATTATTAGGTTGGGCTCGTCGCTTCCTTTCCCTTTTTTTGGGGAGGCTCTAACCTGGGTGCGAGACTGATAGACTCCTCGGCTTCACTTTCGGTTCAAATTTTTTTAGGCCCGTCACCGAAAGTGTTTATTCTTACATCAGAGAACGGGTCTGGCCCCGATTTAACCCCTAAGGTAGGATCGGGAAAAGTGAGTGAGGCGCGGCCCGGCTTAACACCCAACCGATCACCGACCATCGGAGAATGGGTCTGGCCTCAGTTTAACCCCTAAGATAGGATCGAAAAAAGTGAGCGAGGCGCGACCCGACTTAACACCCAACCGGTCACCGACCTATGCTGTTAAACCGACCTAAGCTTCACTCTCGGGTCAAAGTTTTTTAGGCTCATCACCGAAAGTAATTCTTCTTTACAAAGTGCATGCATAGGCATTTTAAGGCGTATGTCTGGCTTATCCCCCTTTGATGATATGGTGTAGATTATTGGCTTCGTCGTTGTCGAGTCGGGATAGCTGACATTGTCGTTGTCTGGTCGGGATAGTTGGCTTCGTCGTTGTCAAGTCGGCATAGCTGACATCGTCGTTGTCTAGTCGGGATCGTTGACACAATCGTTGTCGGGATAGTTGACATCGTCGTTGTCGAGTCGGGATAGTTGACATCGGCGTTATCTGGTCGGGATAGTTGACACCATCGTTGTCATGAAAATCAATGATGACAGGCTGAGGTGAAGTTCTCTGGAGTTGTTGTAGAAAATCATCATTTATTTAGATTGCTTCTTTCCTTTGAGAGTTGTTGGAGTATACCATCATTTCATAGGATACTATTTGTCCTTGGGGGTTGTTGTCATATGTCATTACTTCCTAGGTTGCTTGTTGCTTTTAAGAGTTGTTGAAGTGGGTCTCTCTTGGACTTTGTTGCTTGTTGCTTTGGAGAGTGTGTGAAGTAGGTCCCTCTTGTCCTTTGTTACTTGTTGTTTTTGGGAGTGGTTGAGAGAGTTGTTGTAAGTAGGTTTCTATCACATGTGTCATTTAATAAGCTCTCGGTCTGCCACTTTCTGGATGTTACTCTGTGACTATGGGTTGATAATGACGACGACGGCTGACTGTAAATTCTGTTTTTACCACCGCTAAACTTCGTGCGTCTAAGAATTCTAGCCCCCTCCTTCTAGCGCCAATTTTTGAATCCTAAATCCGGTAATGGGGTTTAGAAGACGATTATTAGGAGTTAAATGTGATTAGAAAGGGGCCAAAGTTTTGTTTATTGAAATGTACGCAAAAGACCAAAAAGAGATACAAAGAAAGAACTCGTCGTCGTATGATGAACGTAGAAACTCGAAAATATTTCTCTCTCTAATCTCTTTCTAGATTCTGCTCTGTGAACTTGTGTCCCCCTTCCTTTGAATGCTCTCTTATTTATACTACTTCGGTCCATTATTCATGCGTCATAGTGGTTGTGTGTCAGAGGGTTGGTTCGGCGATCATGATTGTACTTTAGCTTGCGTAGGTTTGCATCTACAATCGGCGATCGGCGCAGCCTATACTTCTAGGTGTCTGTTCCTTGCGTGCACCGACGGGTTATCCAGACATATGGGCCGTCACTTCGTTGTTGGGTTTCTTTGGGTGAATATATGTTCAACTCGCTAATGGGCCGAAGGCCCATCCTCAAACAATAGCCCCCCCCCCCCCCGAGTCTAGCACGTTGGTATGCGTCGGACGTAATTATTACTTTTGAGCGAGTTGTGCATGTGTGTGTGTCAAGGACGCGTGTTGCCCTTTCAATGGCTTGTTATCCTCGAGAGTTGAATCGGTTGAAGTAGGGCGTCAATTCTTGTCATTCCGAAAGTCGTTTAGTCACATCGATAGGCGTCAGAGTAGATTTCCTGCCGCCCTGCTTGCCTTGTCATCTTATGTTCCTCACTTATTGCTTGTGCTTCCTCGATTCCCTGACTTACCATCGTTCCCTTGCATTTAAGGTATCTTCCTCTTTACTTTCTCGATTTATTTCCTCCGTCGTCGCTAGGTCTTTTTATTTCCGCTATTTTCAAATTTCTTGTTGCTTTATCTCTTTCATTTCTCCGATGGATGAACATCTTTCATCTTTAATTAGAACTCCTAAGATGACGAATGTTGATGAACTCCTTCTTGCTTTGTCAGCCTCCGGTTCCGCTCCTCTACCGGCGAATTCAGCTACTGTGGGCCTTGAGGAAATACTCAACCCGCCGGGTCCGGTTTTGTCGTACGCATTAGGTGACAATTCTGATGGTGAGTCAGGTTCAAAGGAAGATTCGGCCGACGGTTCGCCTGGGAGTGATCATGGGATCATACGTTCCTCCTCGCTCAATGAGGATTCTTTGAAGCGTTTGAGAAAGAAGTGTGCTTTCCCGGAGGACATCGAGATGAGGGTTCCACTTCCTGAGGAGAGGTCGTGGTCGTCCCCCCCCCCCCCAAGATGGATATGCTTATACAGTCTGTACTTTGCTCAGTCGAAACTATGGTTTCTTCTTCCACGATTGCTGGCTTCCTATGCTCAGAGACGCGATGTAGCAATTTCTCAGATGTCTCCGGCCGCTATTCGAAATATAGTGGTGGCTCTAGTTCTTGGCACGGAGGTCGGCGTTGATGTTGATGCTGAGTTTTTCAAAGCGATTTATCAGATGAATATGATCACTGACGAGACGTTCTCTGTTAGCATTAAGACTCGCTGCGGCCTTTTAGTGGGGCGTGGTCCATCCAAAGTCGACGGTTGGCAACAAAAATATTTCTTTGTGCGTGTCAGCTCTTCTTCCGTATATGATCCCTCCGTGGTTTTTAGGACTGAATGGAATCCACAACGTGGTAGTTTTACTTGTCTTTTGTGGAACGATCTTAGCGTCGCTAGGGTTCATCGTAGTATTCCTCGTATCAACGTCGGTGAGTCTCATTTATCTTTCTTGATTTTCCTATCAGATTTATTCCATTTTACCATCCTTGCTCTTATCATTGTTGTTTATTTTGTTCAGCTTGTCGGGAGATGAATGATTCCATGCTTCCCTCTGCCTCTGAATCGTTAGAAAGGAAGAGAGGAGATTCACCGCGGAAGACAGGGAGAGTTAAGAGGCATATTCCCGAGTACTCTGACGTCATCAAGGAGTCTGCATCTGGTTTTTCTCTGAAATGTCTGAAGGGAAATGCCTCGTCTTTGCCGGTGCCGCCTCCGAGTTCCGTTGTTGTTCTTGTCGCCGACTCTGTTGATGTTCATGTTGCATGTTCTTCCATGGGGGAGGTGGGGAATAAGTTGAATTCGACGCCCTTGTCAAATCCTCCCAATCTCGAGCTTTTGATGGCTCTTTCTCCGGTGGTTTCTCCTCGTGATCCTGGTGTTTTGCCGGTTGTGAAGGACATTGGCGAGGTTGGTGCTGATGAGCATGCGGGGTCTACCAACTCTAAGGGGGGAGATGGGAGGATGCCTGCTTCGCGAGAGGACTCTGCCTCCCTGTTAATGCCGCCCGAGGAGTATGCCAAGCTATTCTATAGCTTTCGTTCGTCTTCGAGTTCCGCGCTCACTCCTGGGGATTTGATTTTTTCTCAGTCGTACGTTGAATGGACTTCTCTTGAGGCTTAAGTAAGTCTCGTGATTTTCGGTTATTGTTTTCTTCTTTCGGTCTATGCGTTATTTTATTTTCTTGGTTTTTGTCTTCAGTCGAAGGTGAAGGGTAATCTCATGATCGATCAGTATGATCGGGAGTGTAGGTGATTGTCTGACGAGCTTGAGGCTGAGCATCGTGTTCTTGGGGGAGAGGGAGAAATCGTCGAGTCTTTCTTCTTACATTGGAGAACGGGTCTGATCGATCTCAAGAGAAGCCCGATGATCAAGACGAGGTAGCCTCATGATCTTGCCTATCTTTTATATTAAAACAGAAGTCACAACCTTGATTTATGTGTGATTTTTTAAAAAATAGATCTATTCCTAGAAAGTCATATTACATTTAATATCTAATCTTATCATTTAAATTTTAGGCCTACCAGAAATTTTTATTGGGTTATCAATAATTGGATTTAAACAATAGATGATCCATTGGATTTATATATAGTATAAATTAAATAGATATAATTTAATATTGTAATACTATACCTCTATATGCTAAATATTTAAATATTTGTCGATGTTAACTTTTAAAATTATAAAGATTTTTTTTTAAATAACAAAAATCATTTTATCTAAAAATGATTAATATTTACTACCTTAAACCAATGAAAACAAATTTTAAACTATATAGTTTATTTTAAAAATTAAAAAAAAAACTAAATGTTTAATTATTTACTCAATAATATATATCTATGAAACGAAAAGTTTAATTTTTTAAAAACTTTATAAATTTGTGAAATATTACAATATCTTTGAATATGACGATAAAACAATATTTTACTAATCTTTATATATATAGTTATGATTTTAATAATGAAATAATAATCCGAAAATATATATATATAGAAGAAGATACAAATACATGTAAAAGTTTGAAACAATCTATTCAATGAAAAAATATACAGTAAACTTATTATGTTTTAAAAATTGATAAACACATATATATATATATATATATATATATATATATATATATATATATATATACCAATTTATAATTGAAAACAAAATATTTATATAAAAATAAATGAAAACAAAAGCCTGCGCGGTTGCGCGGGTCGAGATCTAGTTCAAATTATGTTGCAACATAATCAGTGCATGTTTTTTTTTTGTAACATTAATCAGTGCATGTTGCTCACATTTCGTCACATATTCAATTGATTTGGTTGTATATATGATTTCATACCTTGGACGTTGCACAGCTTTTGGCTCAAAGTTACATATATATTCAGGACACCAAAGACTATATACTTTGAGTTTTGATCTCATTTACAAAAGTAGAAGAGAAAAATTCCGAACTTGGAAAGGTCGCAATAAAATTTCATAACTTGTTTGTTATGAGCAATTAGGTTTCATATTGGTTAGTTAATTAGTTGCTTAGGTAGAAATCATGTTTGATTAAATACGTAAGAAGTGATTTTGTTAGAGCAAAGAAGAAAAACATTACATTTCAACTCAAACATATTGTCATATTTACACTCGAATCTTGATTAATCTAATCAAATTTTCTCTAAACCAATTGAGTTAGCTGCAAGCAATACAAATCATTTTCATGTAACTGGTCGTATTCCTAATCAACTAACGTCGCAATATATATAATTTCATGCTCTGTGGGCTACCTTCGAATTATCTTCCCTTGTAAAGTTGAAGCTTGGTTATCAGATAATTAAAATTAGAAAAGGCTTTACATAACTAATGGAGGCTCATGAATTGGATCCAAGGATTGAAATAGATTGATTTGATTCGTTTGCAGAAAAGCACGAAAATGAAGGTTTTAGAAGTGTCATTGGCACCTAACGCTTGTGTTATAATTTGTTGATAAGAATGAAAAGTCGTTAGTCCATAATGTTATAGGTATTTCAATATTAAAAAGGCAAAAATCTAATTAAAACTTCAAATTTTATTGTTATTGTCAAATCATAAAAGAAAAGACACTCATACTAACAATGTATAGTATGTGTGGGTTCACCTTCTAGAAGTCAAATCTATTTACAGAATAACTTCTTCACTCAAATTGGAAATGGTTCTTATATCAAAAGTTTAAATATTTTGGTATCGTGTCAAAATGATCGAAAATATAGCCCTTTCAAGCAACCACCGAATTTTGTTTTAGCCATCATTTTTTTTCGTCGGCTATATACATGTTCTTATGATTGTGCAATTAAAGTTCTAATAAAATCTTGTAAATAAAAAATGGTGTTTAAAAATTGATTAATCTATATATGAATTTAGAAGATCAAAACTATCATTTGTATATGTTACTTAATCATATTTGCCTTCTTCTTTTTATGTCAATTAAATAATCATATTTGTCTATCTGTTACGGCCTAAAAATAGTTTTCTACTCCCTCCGGATACGAATGTAAAATGTTCTATATTTTTATCTTCTATATAAATGTATGATGTTTTGAGATATAATTAATGCATTTATTTTTAAAATTCAAACATAAATTAAAAATTAAAATTATGAGTGGTGAAACTTTATTGATATAATCAAAAAAATAACATTTAAAATAGTGTATTTATTGTTTCTTAATACGTGTGTAAAACCTTAAACATCTTATATTTAAATAGAGAGGGAGTATATTTAAAGGTTTCCATCTCCTTAGATTACCATCGATTTCACGAACACCGAATTCGATGCACCTAATCCAATCAATACGTTCATAGGACCCCGAAAAGAAAGTTGTTACATGACGCAAGTTGATGGAAAAAACAAAAACTAATAGGAATATATCATTAGGAAAGGAAAGCATAGTCGACAATACTAATATAACTGATTATTGAATTCAAGCATTAGTAGTATTTCTTAATTTTACGTATAATAATAATGAAAAAGTCGACAGTAACACCAATATTTTCGAAAATGAACCCGATAACGTAGTAGGGCACACATTGTCCTATGACATATCAAAGAATGAATCCTTTTAGATGGTTTTCTATATTCTTTTATTTCTTTCATCGGGTCCACTGGGTCAACTATAAAACCCCCACTCTGGTTGTGGTGGCACTCGGAGTCGAATTCTAGTGCAGCAGAGTTGACAGCAACCATTTGCTCAAAGCCTCTTGGCATACAAGAAAACGGTTTAAGCAGATATTCAAGATAGATAAATCTGGAATCAAATTCTACAATGGACCACATGGGGTCAAAAAATTCTATAATGGACCTCCTCTTTTTTATTTAATAAATGAATTAAAAATAAATCAAAAATACGGAGAAAAAACCATGAAACTTAAGAAGCTTTACTTATTTACTAATTCACCCACTTACTATCGTAACCCACTAACCCGATCCTACTCAATCTGGATCCCTAAATCTCTAAATTTCTCTATTTCAATCGTCACTCTCACGTTCATCTCCATCTTTCATAACTTTTTTTTGAAACATGATTTTTTTTTTGAAACAAAAACGTAACTATTTCACCGAAACCAAACTGAAAATTAAGTAACATTCATCTATTCCCTTCTTTGTTACTCTATTTTCATCTACTCCATAATCAATCATGATTCACA
This sequence comes from Brassica napus, assembly GCF_020379485.1. Classification (NCBI taxonomy): domain Eukaryota; kingdom Viridiplantae; phylum Streptophyta; class Magnoliopsida; order Brassicales; family Brassicaceae; genus Brassica; species Brassica napus. The sequence goes on along the minus strand of NC_063447.1, from coordinate 31,965,882 downwards.
ACCTTAAAACCCTAGATTTTTTTTTTCAATTTTATCAAAATTTCTCCATTCCAAAATCCAAATCAAAATCTAAAAAATTCTCAAAACCTTACGAAATTTCGTTCTTATCCCAAATCGATCAGTTCCACATCATTCTCGATCCATTTTCGCTCATATATATTGAATCTCATCTTCAATGTACAAAATTTTTGAAAACGAAGAACACAGAATATTACTAGTACAACTAGTACAACTAAAACTAGTATAACTAATACAATTAAAACGTGTATAACTAGTACATCTACAACAAGTATACATAGTATAACTAGTATAATTAGAACAACTAGAACGTGTATTACTTTACAATTAATATGGTTATATTAGGTTTTGTTTTCAGCTTGTGAATGATGTTATAGAAGAGGATGATGTAGAATATATGAAAAAGTTGGTCCAATCTTCCACTGTATGGATTCGTCAAAATATGTTAAAAGTTTATTTTATATAATATGTATTTGGATAATTATTTGTTTTACTAGTTGTACTATTTTTTTTTAAAATCATCTTTAATACCGAAGCCGAAGAAAACAGTAGTGAAGCCGAAAATGTTATAGTAGAAGAGGATTTAGAAGAGTATACTGAAAATATAACTTAGTGGTTGGATAAGCCTTCTCATCCGTTCAGGTCTCTTTCATGCAAGTGATATTAAAACTTATGTTCCTTTGATGCTAAACTTGTTTTTTTATAGCTTTCGAAACTATTAAAACTTATGTTCCTTTTGAAAGTTATGTTTGTTATGAAAAAACATTGTTTAGTTTAAATGTACACGTTTTTTGGTATAACTAATACAACATGTTCAATTACGCAATAATATTTAAGTAATGTACAACTAGTACAACGAATCGACATTAGTGTTCAACCACAATGTATAAAACATGATACACATTTAAAACGTGATCCACATTTTAAATGTGATCCAAATTTTTTTAAAAATATTAAATCAAATAATAAGTATAGTTATACCAGTTTTCTAGTTGTACTGACTGTACATAGTTATACTAGTTTTTCAGTTGTACCAGTTTATGCATAGTTGTACTTTGACAGTGAAATAAAAAAAAATATTAGTTGTACCACATAATAAATACATTTACCTCAGTTGTACAATTTATTTATGTTTACATGACTTTTCCCGGTTAAAATACATTTCATGTATGTTTTCCAAAAATTATGTGGACAAAGAAGTTAACAAACTTTTAAAGTATAAGGTAAATCATGCAAACTTATGAGATGGTGTAAAAACTGAAAATAAAAGTAAAAAAAATATTAAAATAATAAGGAATCTATCTAAATGATGCAAACTTACGTGATGGTGTAAGCATTGCAAAAAAAGAAAAAAAATCATAAAAATAATAAGAAACATATCTAACACTAGGTGATAGACTTCTCGCCCCAACATCTATTTTCTTTTTATGGATTTAAAAATAAGATATGAAATAAAGAAATTGTAAACACATATACAATAAAACATGGTGAAACTTACATATTTCGACATGAAGAGATGGCATACCAATAATTTTATATATGATTTTCTATAGACATTACACATACTTGGAAAATATTTTAATGTTATCAATAGAAATATACCTCCATCAAGAAAATGAAAGCCTAAAAGACACAAAATTAAAAGAAAAGTAGATTAATATGATCGATATAAATAGTAAAACTAATATAACTACGAGAAAAATATGTATGATTGGTTTAACCGATACAACTACGTTCTTTTAATAACACGTAGTTGTACCAAATTTTGGGGTGTACAAGTTTGTACATAGTTGTATTTTGGTAGTGAAATTGAAAACCTTAGTTGTACCACATCAAAAATAAATATACCCCTGTTTTACTACTTCTATATGTTTACATATCTGATATCACATATAATCGAATCATAAATTTGGTTAAAATGCATTCGGTGTATGTTTTCAAAAATATAGTGGACAAACATGTAAACAAACCCTTAAAATATAAGGTGGAACATGAAAACTTATGAGATAGTGTAATAATTGCCAAAAAAATATATTTAAAAAATTAATTGTTTTAGGAGAGACCATTATAAACACACACCAATTTGGTCATTTGATTTTTTTTTGCATAAGCAAATAATGACAAGTGATAATGATATATATATGAATGGTACAACTACTCAATTTTAGTGTTCAACCACAATGTTTAAAACATGATACACGTTTAAAACGTGATACACATTTAAAACAATACTAAATAAAACAACAAAGAGTTGTACCAGTTTTCTAGTTATACCGACGATACATAGTTGTACTAGTTTTTTAGTTGTGCCAGTTTGTGCATAGTTGTACTTTGACAGTGAAATCTAAAAATATGAGTTGTACCTCATAATAAATACAATTACCTTAGTTGTACCACTTCTTTAGGTTTACGTGACATTGCCTGATTACAATGAAATCATCAATTTTGTATAAATACATTTCATGTATGTTTTCCAAAAATTATGTGGACAAATAACTTAACAAACCTTAAAAGTATAAGATAGATCATGTAAACTTATGGAATTATGTAATAGTTTTTTTTCCAAAACTTCAAATAAATTAAAAGAAACTTTTTGAGTACATACCAATTGGGAATATGATTGTTTTCTCATATGGAATACCAAATTTGTTTTATCAATTTCTGAATATCAAAGTTGTACCAGTTGTACTAGTTATACTCATCTAATATATAATAAAAATTATATCAATTGTTTATATATCTAGTTTTTGGAGTTTTACTAATACTTTCACATCATAACTTTGTAAAAATACGTTTGATGTTTGTAAAGATAAATCAAATATATTCATAAAATTTATAGTTACATATGTTAAGTAAATGATAATCATTAAATTTTTTTTTTTTGTGTCTTTAGCATAAAAAAAGGTTGAGACTTTATTAAGTAACAAGCCGGATGTATTGACTTTGACACAGTATAAAATCTCATAGATAATTGCACAAGCTGGTAAGCCAACACTAGCTGCTTTTACTAGACCTGGCATCTTTCATATCTTTTGAAATTATAAGTACTTTACTCGCCGAAACATCTCCAAACTTCCTACATTCCACAGAGAGACCATTCAATAGCTGCAGGTTTCAATACACATCATAAGTTAAAAAACGCAAAAGTCCACTTTAATTTTTATAAGAATTTTCAGTGAAGTGTTTGTCTCGAGAGGCTTGACATCAAAACTCTGACTGATCCCACTCTTATTGAAGATGTGTCTTTGACAGAGCTCAATCTTGGTATAGGACCTGAAAAAGCTGTTGATTTAGCTTCCATTTCTCAATACTTAGGCCTTGAAAGCAAGATTTTTCATGCATATCGAGTATATCGGTGCTATACTCGTCTTAAATGGACACAAGGGATCACCGGAGGTCGCATAAGAGAGATGAGGGAACAGTGACAGACAGAGAACTTGGAGAGGACAAGCTGCGGTGGTGAATCTTAGTGTGGTGAAGGCACATGGGTTCAGTGAAGATTTCAAGCTCTGGTCTTGGAAGAGAGTAGGCCACGGTGGATGAAGAGCTTCATCCACGATGCAGATGTCATGGAATCGAATACATGTTGAGCACCGAAGCTGTTGGGTTCGCTGGGGATCGATGTCTCAATCAGGTTTAGTTGTGGTTCACCAAACCGGCGGAGGAGTTGGAGAATAAAGCCTGAGAAGAGGTTGTGGTATCGGAGCTCAAGATAAAGCAAGGGATGTTACGAGTTTTGACGCCATTTAACATGGTGGATAACAAGCTTCATCGTCGATGCCGATGCAGTGGAACAGGGTTGAAGACGAGGAGTAGTAGAAGAAAAGACGCAGAGAATGAGGAAGAAAAATCCTACGCCTGCGACCACAACTTTTTTTAATTTTTTTGTTTTTAATTTTATTTTAATTTAGTTTCACTAAGACCACCTTCGTTGGGAGGCTTTTCAGTAGGGTTTTAAACAAAAGACAAAAAAAAAAAAAAATGAAAAAAAGTAAAAAAAGGATAGAACCGCCCCTTAATATGGGAGTTTTAGGATTGGTAAGCAACTCTTACCTGTCACTTTTGTATTGGTACTCCTGTTGTCTCTCTCTTTCTCTGCTTCTCCTTCCGTCCTTTGTCTTCTTCGCGTTTTGATCTGAAATCAATTTTTTTCTTCCTCCAATCTCGATTTCTCTCCTCTTTGTTGTTGCGTAAAGACAGCCGTATCTAAGGATCGATTTAGGGTTTCCCCAGCGATGTCGCGGCGAGGCGGTGGACCCGTGACGGTGTTGAATGTGGCGGAGAAGCTGTCGGTGGCGAAATCCTGCAGGTGGCACTCCTGCAACCCGGCGGATCTGTACCAAGCTCCGGTAATGAAACACGTCCCCGAGGTCTGATCTAGTTAGATTTTTGATCGATCTTATGATGAAGTTAGATTTGCTGGATTTTTCAATTTTTTGATTAATTCTGGTTTTGAGTTGGTTAGGATAAGAAAAATATCAAGAAGACATAGGAGGAGGATGCTAGGAGAAGCGATTGGCTAGTGCTGTGGCTTGATTGTGATAGGGAAGGTGAAAACACTGCATTTGAAGTTGTGGATGTTTGTAGAGCTGTGAAACATAATATGTATATACGGAGGACTCATTTCTCTGCGTTAATTGACAGGTTAAAGAATGCTAAAACCCGCTATTTTCTTTTGTATGTTCTCACTCTACATTAAACAATAGAATCTAGTGTAATGGTGTGTTGACATTTGAATTCTTAGGGAAATTCATGAAGCAGTTCAAAATCTCAGAGAGCCTAATTAGTTGTTTGCTCAGACTGTTGATGCTAGACAAGTGAGTTTTCTCCTGACACCCCTGTAATGCTATTGTGTTAATAACTCTATTAGATTTGTGCTACTGCTAGCTAATATTTTCTTTTGAACTCTCCAGGAGATAGACCTACGCATTGGTGCTTCTTTCACTAGATTTCAGACTATGCTTCTGAAAGATAGGTTCTCCATTGACTCCACGGGCAATAAAGAGAGGAGTCGTGTAATAAGTTATGGTCCCTGTCAGGTAATTTTCAGAACTACCAGTCTAATTATGTATATCAGATTCAGGTAACCATTGTTTTCATGCAGCAAGGTATGATACTTTTTTTTGCTTCAACTGCAGTTTCCTACACTAGGCTTTATTGCAGAGAGATACTGGGAGATCCAGGCACATGAACCAGAAGAGTTTTAGACAATCAACTGTTCTCACGAATCAGAAGATGGCCTTGCCACCAAAGCAGAGAACAAGTATGTCATGTTTTACAATCTTTTTATAGGTTTTTTTGGTTTGATCTACTAAACAATTGAAACATGGAACAGAGTTGAGAAGAAGATGTCTGTTAAAAATTGCTAATTATAAATTTGTATTTAAATTTTATGAAATCTAATAATTTATAAGTTTTATAAAATTTAAATTTAAAAATTCAACTTATAATTATTTAATAATTATTTAAGTTTTATAGGGGTTCTTCCATTGGAGGAGAAAAAAATTATTTCCATTAACCAAGGTTCTAAACTTGCCAAATCATCTTATTTACTCTTAATTATTAAATTAAGACTTCTAATGGGTTCTAATGGATGGACATGCTCTAAGGGTGTTAAAATAATTTATATGATAGAGGTCCCATACAGATTTTTTTTAGAAGCTGTAGAATATTTTTTGACCATTTGGTCCATACGAGATTTTGGTCCATAAATCTGGACACATTTATCCAAAATCGAGAAACCAAACCGAATTTCATAAGTATCTAAATCGATGATATATCTTTAGAGTCAAAAATGAATTGACCGAACCGAACCAAAAAAACAAGATGTCCACTCTAATTCAAGAGATTAAGCTTTTTTAAAGACAACTGCAGGTTACCATCTAGCCTCTTAGTATAACTTAGTATTTAGATTTCTAATCTCATAAACAATGAGTTTATAACTGTGAAACCAAAGTGGACAAAATTGACCGTTTATCACAATGGAATCCATTTAACTACAGCTTAACTGGCGATGGCTGAGAACGAACACAGGCTCTAACGAACGATTTAAGTCAACCAATCAAGATAAAGGAACTGCTACAGCCGTAAATGATAATTAAACAAACATAAAAGCCCATAGTTTAAAAAAAAATATATGCCACCAATCCCAATCGGAGAACATAAAACACCCCTCTCCAAAGGGTTAATAATCTGTTCTGTTTGAAAAGAAAAAAGATATGGTCTTCTGTTTTAGTCTATTGGATGATTAAAAAAAAATGATGATGAAATGCAAAACTGGAGATGGCAGAGATTGATATCTCTGAGACATGATTTGAGAGTCGACCAGACTCACCTAAGATAAGCCTCTCTACTTCCTTTTTTTTGGATAAAAAGGCTTACAAACAAAACAAAAAAATGCAGCCAAGTGAAATCAGGAAAGAACTGTTGTGGATGCTTGCTTTTCAAGTTGCTCCTTTAGTATCTCAGCTCTTCTCTGCTCCGTGTGCTGAGCGATATTGTTTGCGAGCCCTTCGTAGTGCGGGTCTAGTGTCTGCCTAAGGCTTTGGAACCTGAGCGAGTCCGTTGCTTGCATTGCTAATAAGATTAATAGAATAGCAAATCAGAAGATTATACCATCTATCAATATATATATATACACACACATGATAGATCTTTGGTACCTGTGACAGCATCCATGAAGAGTATGAAAGGATCCACTTCATCAATTGGAGAGTCTAATTCCTCATCGCTATAATCATCCTCTGAAAACTCATCATCATCATCGCTGTAAGAGCGGAAGTCCTTTGCCTATAAAGATAATGCACAACAGGAAGCGACGACAGTGAACCACTACTCACAAGCATAGTAATACCTTCTTCAAGAAATATCACTTGAGAGGCTTTGATTCTAAGGGGTTTAGAAGACAAACCTGTGCTGCTAGCTTGCGGAGTTTACTTTCATCAGTTTCATCTGGATTCTCCTCATCATCTTCATCATCTTCATCATCTGTCTCAAAGTCATCCATGTTGTCGTCATCACCATCTTCTTCATCTTCTTCCTCTTCTGCCTTTGCAGCTTCTGTTATACACGTTCAAAGAGGAATATCAGTGAGGGTCTGTCATAATAAGAAAGAAAAAAACAGAGACAGTAAAAGGCACTGACCAGCAAGTTGATCCTTGTATCCCACTAAAAGCTCAAGAAGAGCCCTGAATACATGTGGCAAGACTTCTCCGGGTAATTGACCAGCAGGAAGACTGAGAATTGACGTCAAACCCAAGATGCAAACTTTCTTATCATGCTCTCTGCATTTTAAGCAAGGAAGATTGTTTATCTTGAAATGAAATGTGAAGAGAAGATAAGAGAGATGAGAGGATACACAGATTAGATTCACCCACCCCTTGAAGTTAGCATGTGCACCATTCTTCTTCTTTTCTTGCAGCATGTGGAGCCATATAGTCAAAATATCGGTTGCGAAACCCAAGCGTTGCAATATGCCCAGTGTCAAAGGGGCATTGTAGTAGAAGGCATTTGCAACCTGCCCAAAGGGTGTTAGAGCATTACATTCAGACAATCAGGAAATACAACAGCTTAGCTTGACTCTGTGAAAGGAATCTAAACAAAGCAGCAATTAGCAAAATTTAACTGGACTACTTTGCTTACCACTTCAATCAGAAGACATTTAAAGGAAGATTTCTCAGCACCTCGTAGCCGATCTAATGTGATTCTCAAGTAAGGCTCCATACATTGGTCCACATGGCCCTTACAGGTCTGAAGCACGATCCCTAATAGCTTCGGAGCTGGCTCAAGGTCACTATCATCAATATTCTTGTTTGCCATAAGCTGTCATGGTAAAGAAATTAACAAATTAGTTAACGAATATAAACTACTTCATTTCTTTATGAATAAAAGTATAGTGAGCTTACCGAAGATATCACACTCCAAAGACTTTGTTGGTAATCTGGTTGCTTGCAAGTGAGATAATGCTCAGTCCCCCGGGATATGTAGTTGTGCAGAGGGACCAATATGTCTAATGAATTCAAAAGAACGATCAAACAAAAGAGAGAAAATAAAAGAATTATTGAACTTTATAAAAAACTGCAAGTTTCATACTTGGGAAGAAGTCAATAGCCCAATCCACGAGTGCTTCCATTATTAAAGGCCATAAACTCCACATGTCCAACGATATCGTGGGTGAAAAAGTAGTAATGTACGAGACGATCTCAAGGACCTCCTCGAACACATCTGTCCATACAAAATACGTGAATAAATCACCATGTTTAGATTAAGATCTACAAATTACATAAACCCCAATGCATTCAATGTAATTCATTCAAAGGAACACAAGAAGCAGATAAAAACTGCAAATATATATGGGATCTGGAAAACACTATGCATACCTTGACCATCAGTTGTCAGCATTTTACGCATTATTGGCAACAAGTATGGTTCAATCTGACCATAGAGATGAGGGAGACTACTGATAGATTCAAGAATTGTACTGATGGCACGGAGACATCCCACAGCAGCCAACGCACCAGTATCATCAGCTTCATCATCACCGTTGTCAGTATCGACACACTTCCAGAATGCACTGGCCTGGAAGTTATTAACAAGAATAGGGTTATTAGTGCTGAAAGCAAAATTATACTCAAAATGAGGACACAACAGAATATTATCTTACCAAGTTCTGGCACAAACCCAAAGCATAAGGAGAAATCTCCTCTCCAAACTTATACACGATAGTCTCTAAAGTAAATGCAAGATCTTCGTTTTCAACTTCATTCATTAGCTTGAAAAATTCTGCATAGCACAAGTCCATACCGATTATTTCAGTTGATTAGCTTTTGAGCGAATTAAAACAGTAGTAAGTACAACTATTAGCAAAATCATTCCAAAAGCGTACCGTCAAGAAGTTGAGGCAAAACTGGACGGATCTCATCTAAATCTGCAAGACAGATAAATTTTGTTGAATTTATACTAATCCACGTTGAGTACAAAAGGCCCAAAGATGGAAAAAGTCGCAGGAAATCTTACAAAGAGAGGGTGGTGCAATACTTACTTTTGCAGGCGTCAATGAATGAACGCAAAGCAAAGACTGAGTCCACCCGAACAGGAAGTTCTGGATCACGCATTCCGGAGATAACACAATGCAGTGCCTTGGAAAAGTTGGTTTGGTCTGAAAAATTAATGTTCGCGTACTGCCCTGCAACCCACGCAGCCTACACAGAAGACAGAATATGTTGAGAAATAAGCTTGACAAGTTACAGCATCCATGTGATGAAACCAATATGTCACAGCCACCTAGAAAGGTAAGGATGACAAAAACTAGTCAACAGCAACACCTAAACAGGCATATCCTAACCCACAAAAGGCATCCATCAAGAAACATCACAGGATAGTGATGAACAAGAAATTCAGTCACAGTGACTTCACAAAGTAGTAGTAGAGAAATCCAAGCATTTGGAGATATGATTTTCATAACAGAACCGAATGAGAAGGGGGCCTAAACAAATGAATAAATATAAATGAATAGATGTATATTTTCGTAACAGAAACGAATGAGAAGGGGGTCTAAATAACCAAAAGCAGTAACTAAAACCTTGGCTCTAAGATGACCAGCTGGGCTGCTGAATTCAGGAAAAACATGTTGCACTAACATATTCTCCAGCTCCGATTTGTAGGGTTCGGTCTGCCTAAGTTTATCACAGAGTGTCCCAACAGCAAGCAGAGCACCATCCTTTTGACGATAGGGCTTTTGTTCTAGAGGTGCTTCACCATATCTAAAACAGAGAAACAAAGTAATTATATCATGTCGCAATTATATAATTAGACCCTTTTCTATATTTGTAGATATAGTTTGAGGGTACCTCTTAAAAATGCCCACAATGAACTGTATAAACTTTGGGAAGTTGTCTTTTCCACGCTTTCTGACCAGCTCAGTCACGAAGTCCATAGATGCAGTCCTGGGACTGTACAGATCTTCAATTATATCTGTAGAGCAAGTAATGCTATTATAAAAAAGCATGTTTTAGGATTATCAAAACAAGACGAAGAATACTTCAAGGACATACCATAACCCTTCCTCACATACTCATGCGGGTCTTCATCCCAGAGTACTTGATCATCATCATTGAAGCACATTAGAGGGAAAATGATCTCAAATAGTAGAACATCAAGGTGGGGCTGCAGTAAGGTGTACATGCTATTCTTCGGGATACTGCATAGATACACAACACAACTCAATAACAAAACTGGTACACCAAACATGATAAAGGAACCGAGATACAGACAAAGCCTTTATCAGTTTTCAAGGAAAAATAGAAACTGCAACTAGAAATTTTACCCAAGACTTTGTAAAGATAAAATCGAGTGGTACCAAATTCCGAGTTCGCAGTCTAGACACATTTTAATATTTCTAACTGTCGCTGTGATCACGGTTGGGAGAAACCAGAAAAGGCATATATAGATTAACTAAAACCTCTACAATAAAGCAAAAAGATTCTCCCCAGGGACTTCACGTGTAATTTTGTTATTTAATAAATCCAGAGTACTCATATTCAAATTAATTTCTAAATATTATCACAAGTATGTATGCCATAGAGAATATCCGACCTGTTGCTTAGATATTGAAGAATTAGGTTGATGACTCTGTCAGGAAGATATCCACCGATACGAATGACATTCAACAATTTCAAGTGGCACTCCAGTATCTTGGCAGCGTAGTTCGTCTGAAACATTTGGGCGAAGGCTTTATTTTCTGGATTCTGAAGTTTCAGATCTCCAAACCTGTTATGGGTTTTTAAACAGGTTATTTAAAGATAAATGAAAAAAGGTTCAAGGTTGTAAGTGAGTAGATAGGTTTTCATGATCCTGCATACCGAGTGTACAGCCTGTTTAAAATGTGAGCAACCCACTTCTTGGTCTTCCACCATCCCCATGATTTTCTAAGCTCAGGGTCTTCAGGTTGGCCTTCTAAGGGAACAGGACGTTCCAAAATGTTTAGGAACAGAACCATCCAAGCATTAAAAAAGTTTGGAACAAACAATGGTCTCGGAAGCTCTAGCTGGATAGAAGAAGGATGAAAGAGATATATAAATCCCTAAACAAGAACTATATAATCCATATTTTTTTCTAGTTGAAGCTTGGAAGCAAAGAACGGTTCATAATAAGTACCACAAGATGTACAACTTACATAAATGCATGACCAGAATATCTTGCAAATAAGCTTGATATGGTCTGCAACTTCAAGAGAAGGACTTTCAATTTGGACGAGCTTGTCGAATATATTCAAGAGATGTGGAAACGTCTCTTCGACTACCCGGTAAATGGGTGCTCTGTCTTCATCTGACTTGAACCTATAAACAGAAAGTGGGAATATGAGGGAGGAAAAATACTAAATGAATTATTTTATCTAGAAAAACAGAAGCTAGTGCCCTGAATTTGAATAAGAGAACTGATAATATCAAACCCACAGAGATATGTCACTCCAACTAACCTACATGCGCATTACTTTTCTGATAGTCTACTACTGATAATATGCAACGGTTTGTAAGTTCAAGAATGGGAAGTTGGCAACATAAGCAAGAGACAGCTACAGAAATTTAGGAGAAGACTAGACACAATCTACAAATCACTCGTGCAAAGAAGCCTTTTCGGAAGGCAGAGTGGAGGTAAAAAGCACCACTGAGTAAAGAATCTCAGATTAAGTGATTAAAAAAAGAATAACTCCTAAGCCCATGGTCATTTTAGGACAACCAGATTCATGACGTAAGTAAAAAGGCAAACTAACTCGTATTTTGAAGACATAATCCGCAACACAAACAAGGCTCCATAAACTTGTTGATCTTGCAAGTTATGCTTCACCCAGTCCAGGAGATGGGGCCATTGCTCAGGATAGTCAGCGTAAATCAATGTCTTCAAACACTCTCCCATTTGAACTCTGCATCACAAACACACCAATAACATGCTATAATAAGGACCAACAAACAGAGGTAAACTTGAAAAAATTGAGCACAAGAATGCTGCAGGGTGTACAATAGCTGGTACCTCAAAATAGGTGGAAGTTGAGAGACATAAACAAGAATCTGGTCCCTGACAACATTCTTATCACTTGGCAAGATCTTGCTCTGATCACCTGCACAACAAAAACAAGGAATGACTAACAAGTTTCGTTTATTTCAAGAGACTCAAAAACGATTAAAATTACCAGAATGAGGATCCCAGTGCTTAGCGATGAAGTTCTTGAAATGGATACTAGCAGCTTGGCGCACAGCAGGGTCACATCCACCGTCAACAACAATTTGCAAAACTCTTATCAAATGCTGCGGAGTGTGCTTAATCTGCATAAATCAATGTTCCACAAGCATAGATTAAACCGATTGATCTATCTTCCTAGAGAAAATTGCTGACCACAGTCTAATCAAGTCAATCTTAGTTCGGATAACAATAACCTGATCAAGACTCTGCTCAGCAGCTTTACGCTCGTCGGGATTGGGACTGCAAGCAGCCGCAGCAATGATTACTGCGAGGTTAGACAGATCCATCGGGCAATTCAGCAACAGGTTCCCCGAGAAAGAAGCAGCGCGGCACGAATTTTCCGGTGAATCGAAGAGACGAAGAATCAGGAGGAAGAAGATGACCGACGAAGACGAGGACGATGAGAGAGAGAGATATAAGAAGGAAGGTCTAAGCTAGGGTTTTAATGAATGGTTCGTTGGTCTGTTACGGTAAGTCTCTTGCACGCGCGTGGTAAAAAAAAAGTGAATAAAAAATCCACGTGACTACGAGAGACACGATACACGACCCGGACTTGCCTGGACCTCTAGTCACCTATTTATTTTTCACCGCTTACTCGTTTAGTTAGTTACGGTCAATCGATTGACTTTTAGTTATTTTCTACGTGTTTTCTATATAATCAAATCAAATGATTTTCTTAATCAAATCAAATGTTAATAATTAATTAACAAATCCAAATGGAATTTGATTAATTTAAACTTGTTAAACTATTTTGTCATCTTGTTAGTTATTTGATAATTATATTAAAAATTGTGATATTCTAATTACAAATGATTCAAGCATAAATCCAATGAACTTGGGAGAAAATAGAAATGTAGATAAAGTTATGAAATTATTAGAAAAACACTTTTTCATAATTCGTGAGAATAATGAGCAATTTTACGAAGAGAAAAAAGACAAAAATAGCACTAAATCAAGTTTTTGTTCCCAAACTAGCACTTAAGGTCAAAAATCACAAAAATAGCACTTAATGTTTTATCAAAAGTCACAAACTTATGGTTTAGAGTTAAAGGATGGGGTTTAGGATTTAGGGTTTAGCGTTTAGGGTTTAGAGTTTAGGGTTTAGGGTTTAGATTTTAGGGTTTAGGGTTTAGGGTTTAGGGTTTAGGATTTAGGGTTTAGAGTTTAGGGTTTAGGGTTTAGAGTTTAGAAATGAGGTTTTGGGGATAAGATTTCAAATTTTGAAAAATAAAAAAATTAAAATTTTCAAAGAATAAACTTAGAAATGTGCTATTTTGGTTATTTTAGTTTTTGAGTGTTATTTTGTGATATTAACTTATAAATGTGCTATTTTGGAGATTTGCCCTTTTACTAATGTTTCGTGGGGTTATCCGACCTAAGAGACAACTCGTTGATTTCATTTTATCGTCAGGGACAGTTCATCCAATGCGAATAATTTCTTTATTTTGAGATTAATAATTTAATAATTTATTCTTTCCTTAGTTAACCATTGGATTATTTGGATTATTATAGTTCGGCCTTGGGAGCAGCCCAGTAAATGGGCATGTACGCCTTTTGGTGAGCCACATTCTGAAATGCCTTTTTCTTTCGCTCTCAAAAGCTCAGTATCTTTTAGCTAGTGTAGAAACTAGAAAGGGATAAGTGGTAACATGTAATTTTTTTTCCTAAATTAGAGTTAGTTATATTTCTTAATCTTTTTTTTTGAAAGAATGGTAAATTAATTCAAAAAAATGTTTTATGATGGTTGTGACTCTATTTTGAAAAGTTTAAAGAATGAATACTTCTAATAAGGAATTCCAGTATTCGTAAGATTATCTAGAAGAAAACCACATCGTCATTCCGTTATCGATTACATTGCTTAAAGACATGGGTGTTGTGGTGATGCTCCCCATGCATTCTCCCATTTCGCTCGCGCCATAGAGTGTGAATTGCAGACTGAAACACAAACCTAATGAGAAGTAGCAGAGTCTTGTTTCGGGAGCCAGCAGATTGTATAACATAGGAAACACAATCACTTTCCCATTTAACTTGGTGGATGTACAAAGGTTAACACTAGCCCATTAAAACACTCCCAATAACAATATCTAAATGGATGTAGAAATGTTGAGATCAGAATCGGGACAGATTCATGAACTTTCTCTTCAATCTCATGTTTAAGCTCTCCATAGCGCTTAAGCACGCTCAACCAGAACCGAACCTGAGTAAGCTTTTCAGTCAATTATCTTTGACATACCTTAAACAAAATATCAACATCCTTTTTTTGTAAAAGAGTATAAATTTTTTTGTCAATCTAGTTAATCATATACTAATATATCCCTCTGTTTTTTTTTCATTTTCCTGTAAAACAAAGAAATAAACTGTTAAATTCCAAAAAATTATATCATAATAGATCACAAGTGGATAATACTTATACCTTCATTGAAACGAGTAAGGTCAAACAATAATTGTGTGTTCCCTCTCTTGCATGAGCACATAAGGATGCACCACATAATCCATATATAAAAATAGGGATGATTTATCAAATAACTATATTGACTCATACAATTAAGAATCTAACTACTGTAAGTTGAAAATAAAATAGCTAAATGTAACACACTGTTTAGCATATGAGAAGACTGGTTGTTCTAATTTCAAAATAAAAGAGCAGGTCTATATTCAAAGCTACTAATCTATTTTTAAGAGGTATCATTTAACCATGATGTTTTGAAATTTCACTTTAATGCCTTTAACTATATTATTTTTAGATCAACAACTCTTTTGTGTGCTATTAGTGCACACAATATCTTGTTGTACACTAATCAAACGTCTGCGCCGATCGACAAGAAGAAGGGTTTTCTCGTCTATATATATATATATGCATATGCGCTTGTTCTTTCCCCTGAGTCCGATGAAATGCAACATGGAATAGACTTTTCTTCATCATGATGAGTTCCATAAATCGTATTGTTGTTGTGTGCAGAATTTCTTAAAGATTGTGATCTGGAACTGGAACCACACAAGTCTTGTCTCCTTCTTGCTTATGGTTATTTCAGAATTTTGAGAATTACCAAGAGAGCACTGCTACTTTTAACCGATTTATCAAGGTCAACTTACTATTCTTTTATTGTTTTATTCTCTCATCATACTTATTGTTTTGCTATCACCACAGATTCAACCATCTTGAAGGGTTTCAAAGATCCTAAGTATCTCCTTAGCTTGTACTAGAAGGAAATATTTATTAATGGTAAGCTAAGCTTTTGTTTCTCTTTTCTAACACTAAATGTTAATTAATTGCAACCTACTCTAAGTTTACTCTTTAATAGTCTCACCTCCTCCAAGTCCCTTGCTTCTATCAAGAGCCTTGTATCTCTCAAGAGTTGTTGAGTAACTCATTACCTAAGATAACCATGGAGCTTCATCGTATTGGGGTACCTTATCTCATTTATAAATTTGTCTTTTCATTCTCTAAAAAATAAGTCTAAAGATAAAGTTTATTTCTGCAGTTAGTGTCTGAAGGTGTGTTTACATTATCTTCCAATTCAATTCCAGACTTCAACAAAGACTTTGACGATGAATTCCAAAAATACATAGTGTGTATCCCCTTTGGTACACTGAATGTTTTGTTTTGTTTTATTTTTGTTTTTTGTTTTATAAATCTATTTAACATATCATTTTAATTTTTTATAGCAACACCCTCGTTCCTAACTTTTGGAAGTTGGCTTCATCAAGGACACGATACCTCTAAAATTTGAAGCAGCTGAAATTACTTGGTATCTTCTCCCTTGCTGTTATATTTTCCCTCTCCTTTTAGTTTCAAATGTTAATTTATATTCTTTGAGAGATATGATATCAAATTCATTAGCATCAATCTATTTCTTGGCAAGTAAAGGTGGTTTCGATCGCTAGCGTTATGTTGTGAAAAATCAAACATGATGGACGAGAATATGCTTTGAAGTTGACTAAGTCAAAGATTAACACAAACACGCTCAACTATGATATGCTTCGGTGAGTGAGATCAACAAGAACACTCTCATGATTCTATTAGCAAGTCAAAGATCAACAAGAACACTATCAGCAATGATATGATTCTTGTAGCAAGTATGACACTAACATTGTTTCTGCATCTGCTTTGTTGTGAGTTACTCAGAGAAGTAGAACAACTCTCCGGCTTGCAGCATCAGCATGTTGTATGCTACTATCAGGTAAATGTCATTTCCGCTTTTTTTTACATATGCGCACATTTGATACCACCCATGCATACCAACAATGTTTATTCCTGTAAAAAGTCCTTAATTACCACAACAAATGTTCGGTCGTTCCAGCATCATCTGTATTGTAGAATTTTGTTGCTGTCTTAGACTCCTAGTATCATTCCCCTGCGTTAGATCTTTTTGTTTCTTTACTTGAAATTTGAATTTTGCTTATATTTATCTTTATATTTGCTTATATTTATCTTTTTATTCCACACGTTAAAGATAATTGTCTTTCACTATAAATATATGTCTCATGGGTATTATTCTGTAAGATCTAAAAAAACATTGAGATTTGAAGAATGTGTCTTTTATTTTTTTAAATATATTAATTTTAAAGAGATGTGTTTTATTATAAAACTGTATTAGTTATAAAGAAATTTTTATATCGTAAATATACTATCTGAAAAGTCGTGACTAATCGTTAGATCTTTGAAAAGCTATAAATAATCTATTTCCATAAGTATTTCATTGTAAATCTTTCACAATCTTATTAAAATTGTGAAGAAAAAAGAATTGTGTGCAATAGTAAATAGGATATTTCATGTTTGGATAGCAAAAAAGCTAAACGAAATAATAAAGTTAATCTTAATTTTTTTCTATTAGATGGAAATGTGTGTTTTAATTTATTAGAAAACTGCATTTCTGTTTCATGAACATATGATCCATGTTCTATATATTATACATTTAGATTATATAGAAATTTTGGGACAAAAAAAATTAGTAGATATAATATGTCATTATATCCTTTAAATCTTGCTAGCTATAATAATATAAATGCATTGTTGTTTTTTTTTACTATTTGAGTGGAATCTCTAAGCGAAACCATCCAAATTACTCTTCTAAAAAGTCTCTTCCTTATAAGGCATGTAAAATTGTTGGTTGTAGTATCGTGTGTAATATTTTTTATAATTTGGAACAACATAATTATCCAGCGTTAAAAAAGTGTATCTTCCTCGAGTTTCCTTTCACACCTTCTCTGGCTTTATTTCCAAGAAAAAAGCTGTTGATTTTGTTTTACCAGTATATGTTTTCTATCTGATATTACGTGTATACGCACACCAATTAACCTAATGTGCACACTACCACATCGAATAGTATGTTGACGTAGCACTTTAGGATCAAATCCACAGAGACCAACAATTACACTTTATTTTTATAGGATCAATATCAAGCTAAAACAATATGGGGGTTTTAATATTTGAGGGTTTCGTGACAAGCAAGTAACAAGATTAATTAAAGGTTTTCAGATGATTAAGAGAGCTAAGTTCAAGGTGATTTATTGGGATACTTAGGACCATAAGCCACACAACTATTCAGGAAGGCAATAAGAGCCAATCTAGAATTTGAACAACAAGAATAGATAAACCCACTGTCGTGGTGTCTACCAATTTATCAAGCAATCCTAATGCCTAAACTGTCGTTTGGATTAGAGAATGATGACAAGCAATAAATTTGGATTCAATTGGTTCACGATTTGCCTTAACATCAGCTTTCGTTGGCTAAGGACAAATCGCCTATCTATGCTTTTTCTAGCAATCTAAAACACTTTTGATGATTAGATTAAACCTATGATCAGATGATAAATGGCCAGTTTAACATAATCATTAAGATTAGCAATAGACAGAGATATCAAAGGAATAACAGTCCTATTTGTGTCTAGCTCATTGATCCATGATCCCTAACACCCTAAACCTAACAAGCGACTACTCAGCCATGAACAGAGAAATCACAAAGACAATATATGAAGAAAACATGTTGAATCAATAAATAAATAAGATAGGGTTCAAGAATCTTCTCAAGATGAGAGAGATGAAGCCTTCTCCCTTTCAAAGTAGCAAATCTTCAAGTACAAAAGTCTCCAATGGTTTCTTGTGTAAAAACTAGCGACGAATGATAATAAAAAATAAGAAAAGATATATATGCAGGTCTCTGACAGCCAAAGAGGAAAAGGGGGAAGCCCTAGGTAAAATTCCAAAATATTTGGAAACTTCCTTAAAAATCTTTGCCGCTGGAACATGCACTTCGGGTTACTTCGCTAGACTGTTCTGCGTGAAAATCACCAAATTGCACTGTTTTCTGCCTCTTTTGTTCCAGCTGGTCCATCTCCCATCCAATGCAACTCCAGACCTGTAATGACTTGAAAAGGACTAGGAAGACTCGATAAAGACTTGAAAACCAAGTAGAAAACATATATACGAGATGCCAAAGACACCATATATCAATTCGCCCAGACTTAGATCCTTGTTTGTCCTCAAACAATGTCAAGTATCAAGAACAGGGAGAAAGGTTTGAAAGTGTGGGAACTCTCCTATTCTCAGCAACCATACTTTAACCACGAATCTATGAACCATACATATAGTAAAACTAGGACAACACACCCTTACCAAAACCCCACTGGCTGTTGTTCAAGATCGGCTCCATACTCTACATCTCAAACCTTCAAAAGCTACACTTTCCAGACAAAGCTCCTTACATTCAATTAAGAGTAGCGTGAGCTTCTCATCACATGCACTATTCAGGGTAGACGGTCTAGGTGTGGAACAAGATATTTAATGGTGGAGTTAAGAGTGTTTAGGGGCTACCATTTCATTGTAGAGGATGCAAGATATCGCACAAAATGGCCAGAGAGGATAGATCCATTGATGTCCATAGCCTCTACTCATTTTTGCTATATCTGGTGCGACTTTTCTGATGACGGAACAGGCGACTCATTGTTCTGCTTTCGACTTTCCTCTGCATACTCTTCAACACTTGGTAGCAACTTCTCACTCGACCTTCCCAGTGGCTCCATGTTTCTTTTCTTTCTTCCCCTTCTCCATCACCTTATTTTCGTTTTTTTTTTTGAAGACTGATATGGTGATGTGACGAAGAAGGAGGTAATACATGATGGTTCTGAGTGCCACTGGTGGTTCTGATTTCGCAACCATTCTGGTTCTCCACCCCTGCTCTTGCGCAGTTCATTTGTTATGGAGCGGTTGCTCCCTTACTCTGCTCGTTCTCCTTTCTGACTGAATTTCTGAGCAGTAACGAGTAAGAGGCTGCGTTGATCCTTTCCTCTCCGACCTTTTTGCACATATCTGCACATATGACACTGAAAAACAAATGCATGAAGGTGGAATAAAGGCTAAGGTGCAGGGTGGGAACTAGCTAAAGATGAGCAAGATGGATAAAAAAAATAAGAAGTCCTGAGTGTATTCTCGTTTCCCTGATCTAATGCCCATAACAAAAAGAATTGCAGTCAAGATTATGTTCAAGTTAAATGAAGCTACGTCTCTCTAGTGTAACCTCGACAAGCCGAAATCTTCTAGAGAACCAAATGAGATAATGTCAGGGTGTTCCAGGTCCACATGTGTGTCTTTCGCCACTGCTAAGGTCACTGAATAAGATAACTAAAGCACGAGGTGGTCAGTGATCAACACAGAATAAGGTCCTAATTCCCACAAAGTTTTGACTGACTCGATCATAAAAACTGACTCAAACTGACTCAAAAGAAAAACAAAAGAAAGAAATGAGTTAGTAAACGACGAAAATCCTCCCCCAGACTTACTTCACACCGTCCATGGTGTGAAAATAAATCTGAAAGAAGGTGAAAACAAAAATAAATATTTTTTTTTGGTTGAGATACTTACCTGAGTGGAGCGGGCGCTCCATGAAAATTTTGGGTGTTCTATCGTCAGATGGTCGCTTGGAACAACCCCACTTTTCAGGGGGCAGGTTGTTCCGTTGCTCCCACCTAGAATTTTTGAAGTATCTCGGATTTTTTTGCTTTTTGACCTGAGACTCAATAAACTAAAACAAAAAATAAGTAAACAAAAACAAAACCAACTTATATTTACACTTACCAGTGGGTTGCCTCCCACCAAGCGCTTGGTTTAAGTCACTAGCTTGACTTGATGACAAGGATCAGTCGGGTTGATCATGATGGCTTGTTCCAAAACAAGCTCCACAATCAGACATGTTCAACTTCAGAACTCTGCTCAGTAACCCCTTCACAGCAGCTTCTCCTTTCTCTTTCAGCTCACGTGTGAGAATAACTTTAACTTTAGAGAAAGGTTTGGAGGTACCTTTGCACTTTACCTCATACTCAATGGATTTCTCATCACACAAGCGAGGTATCAAAGTCATTGTAGGATTACCCTTGACCCTTTTCTTCTGGACTTTTTCTTCCACCCTTACATTCCCACTGAGTTTCTTGGTATCAGTGTGAGGATCTCCATCCAGAACTTCTTTGATCTCACCCTTTTTACCAAGTTCCTTCTTAGGAACAATTTCCAGCTGTTCTCCACTAACCACTGAGATGCAAGAGGTGTAGCAGATTTGTAATCTGGTTGGGACAGCCTTGTAGAAAACCTTCTTGTTGATGTTGGAGAAGGAGACTCTCTTATCAGGCATGTCGACGACTGCTCCTACTGTAGCCATAAATGACCTTCCAAAGATTAAAGGCATCTCATGATCCTTGCTCATCCCAACAACCTGAAATTCGGTATGGAGAATACAGTTCCCAACTTGGACAGGAAGGTTGCGAATTGTGCCATAAGGGACTGCCATGGAAGAGTTTGCAAAAGCTATAGTCACCAGAGAAGGCTCAACATCAACAATGCCCAACTCGTCTACAATCGCTTTTGAGACAAGGTTCACACTAGACCCATAATCACAAAGAGCTTCCTTGAATTCCACTCCAGCAATGGAACAAGGAAAAACAAACTTTCCAGGGTCATCAACCTTAGGCAGTACCTTCAGCGATGGTGTCAGTGCTTCAGTAAAGAGTGCCTTGATATCCTCCTGAGATTCTCTGCAATTTTTGAAGAACATATGCAATGGCCGAATCTCCCAAACATGTTCAAATGAGATATTTTGAGGAAGCCTTCTCACCATCTTCCTAAACCCAGCTAGCTGCTCTGCACTAATAGGATCCATCAAATGTCTAGGTGGAATTGGATATGGAACCTTAGGAACATAGACTCGAACTGGTGGAGTTTCAGCAAGCTCGTCGGGAGCAGTCACTTCAGAGCTAGCAGAGTGCTCTGTTCTCTCTTCTGCGTCTGGAACAGTCTCAACAGACAGTTGCTCCGGTTCCTTTCCCTCAGATTTCTCACATCTCAGCTCTACTGCATTACAGTGCTCAACCCTAGGATTCATCACATTCTTTCCAGGAAGGGTACCTTGATGACTCTTGACACTCTCAGTTGTTTGACCAAGTTGAACATCAATCCTCTTTATGTGGTTGCTCACAGTATCATACTTTGTATTCAGTTCAGTGAACATGTTGTCCATCCTAGTGTTGATGTCTGTAGAAACCCGATTCAATGCCTTGCCATGAATCTGCATATCCTGCAACAGTTGTTGCATCATCATACCCAGACCCTTCAGCTCATTTGGTTGACTATTCCCGGTATCTGAAACAGCTTGCCGATTGCTCTGCGGTTGTCGCTGGTTCTAGTTCTGAATCTGCCCGGCCGTAGCTTGCTCCATGCTGAAGATGTGCCCTTGGTTGTTTTTCAGTAGCTGATCAACCTTGGCAGTCAGCTCATGTATCTTCTGGGTGTCAGAATTGTTCCCTTTCTTGGAGCAATCACTCTCCTCGTTCTTATTGGCTGAGGTGGCAGCCATGTTCTCAATCAGCTCAAACGCTCCATCAGTGGTCCGAGTCATGAAGTCTCCATTGATGGCAGAGTTCATAGCACTCTGACATTTCCAATCAACTCCATCATATAAAATTCCCAAGAGGTAGTCATCATCAAATCCATGGTGAGGACATTCTCTGCGATAGTCATTGAAGCGCTCCCACGCGTCGCAGAAAGGCTCATCAGTGAGATGTCTGAAGGAGGTGATCTTGTTCCTCAATGCAGCTGTTCTCGCCTTAGAGTAGAAATGGCTTAGGAACGCTGATCGGACCTGTTCCCATGAAGTGAGAGAGCTGGTAGGGAGAGAGTTCAACCACCGTGCAGCTTTTCCATCAAGAGAGAATGAGAATAACATGCACCTGATGTAGTCTGGTGGAACACCATTCGCGCGAGTGCAACTGTAGACTTTTTCGAAGCTCTCAATATGCTCCATTGGAATTTCTATAGAGAGACAAGAGAACACCTTTCTCTGTACTAGACCGATCAAAGCAAGCTTGATCTCGAAGTCCTGTCTGAGGCAGAGTGGAGGAACAATGGCAGAGCGCATAGTAGGGATGTTACGGCGGAAGGTTTCTCTCCCCAATCAAGCAGTTTGCGCTGTTGTTCCTGCCGCGCGAGAGCAGCCTGTTCAGCAGCATCCTGCTGAGCTTGGATGGTTTGCTGCATTTGAAGCATCTGTTGTTGCATATGTTGCAACTGAGCAGTGAGTTGCTCTTGATTGCCTTAGTCGCCCATTATGGCGTTGTTCGGCCCTGATTGTTGACGGTTTGCTCTTTCTAACCTTGCTAGCTCCTGGTCGCTAAATGTAACTCTCCTTGTGCATTTCTCCGAGTATGTCTACTGGTCATGCACCTGAAAAAAATTAGCTGCAACAAAAAGGATAGAGCAAGTTAGAGGTCTTAGACTAAATAAATAACCGAAAAATAAAGGTAAAAAGATGGTCCCCGACAACGGCGCCAAATTGGTATTACGTGTATACGCACACTACCACAATCGAATGGTATGTCGATGTAGCACTTTAGGATTGAATCCACAGAGACCAACGATTACACTTTATTTCTATAGGATCAATATCAAGCTTACGGTTTGCTCTTTCTAACAATCGAATAACAATTCTATTTGTGTCTAGCTCATTGATCCATGATCCCTAACACCCTAAACCTAACAAGAACTACTCAGCCATGAACAGAGAAATCACAGAGACAATATATGAAGAAAACATGCTGAATCAATAAATAAATAAGATAGGGTTCAGGAATCTTCTCAAGATGAAAGAGATGAAGCCTTCTCCCTTTCAAAGTAGCAAATCTTCAAATAAAAAAGTCTCCAATGGTTTCTTGTGTAAAAACTAGCATCGAATGGTAATAAAAAATAAGAAAAGACATATATGCAGGTCTTTGACACCCAAGGAGGAAAATGGGGAAGCCCTAGGTAAAATCCCAAAATATTTAGAAACTTCCTTAAAAATCTCTGCCGCTGGAATATGCACTTCGGGTTGCCCGACTTAACTGTTCTGCGTGAAAATCACCAAATTGCACTGTTTTCTGCCTCTTTTGTTCCAGCTGGTCCATCTCCCATCCAATGCAACTCCAGACATGTAATGACTCGAAAATGACTAGGAAGACTCGATAAAGACTTGAAAACTAATTAAAAAACATATATAAAAGATGCCAAAGACACCATATATCACTATCCAAACAAATGTTTAAAGATGTGTCTTTTAATTAAGAAGTTGCACTGATTTTTAAGAGTTTGACAAAATGTCTAAAGTGTTATAAACCATATGATGAATGTCCATAACCGGCCCGGTCTATAACCGGCCCGATCTATAACCGGCCCGATACCAAGAGAGAGAGAGACTGCCCAACCCTAGAGAGAGAGAGAGAGGCGGCCGCATGAAGAGGAGAGAGAGGCGGCTTAGGCTTTAGAGAAAAGGAAACTCTATTTCCTTTTCCTTGTATTTGTACACTTTTCATATTTATGTATTTCCTTTTATCTCTTTGTAACTCCCATATATAAGGGCACCTTATGATTGAGTAATAATACACACAACTTACAGATTCCTAAACCTTAAGTTCATAACACGTTATCAGCACGATAGCCTCTAACACCCTGAGCCTAAAACCAAATCAATAAAACCCTAAAACCCTAAAACGAAAAAGAATCTGCCTCGGAACTTCAAAGAGGCCGTTCTCCTAAACTGTGAGAACCCAGAAAACGATCAAGATATCAAATCGAAGCCCTTGCCGAGACGAATCAGTCAGTGCAAACCGCTTGTCGATCTGATCACCGACGCGCCCTCACGCACAGATACAGCGCACACTGATTTGCTTTAAAACCCTAATCCGAACCCGACGATACCGACGAACCCTAATCCGTTTGCGACTCCGTTCCAGCTCGTGTCCACCTGATCAGCTCCAGCCCCAAGGCGTTCCTGATCCTAGACAAACTCAGCTCCATCCTGCATCAAGGACAGCTCGCGTTCAAGACTGTAAGCGTCCCGTTCGCATCAGAGCCGCTCGCGATCCCGACTGCAACAGCTCCCGTTCGACGATCAGCTGCTCGCGTCTCTAAACTCAATCCGTTCGCGTCCAGGCCAGCTCGTGTTCAGCTCGCGTCCAGCTCGCGTTCCTGCCCAGCTCGAGGTTCATTCTCTTGGTGGTCCGGTTTCAACAATCTACTAAAACTAAAGATGTCGAAAATCAACAACCTGGATTTCGCTGCCCTAAATCTCTCTGGAGATAATTACCTTCAATGGGCGCTCGATGCTAAGATCATCCTGAAATCCAAGGGTCTCAGTGAATGTATCACCGAGAACAATAATGATAATGAGAAAGATCGTTACAGAGCCATCTTGATCATTCGTCATCATCTAGATGAGAGTCTCAAGGATCAGTATCTAACCATTGAGAATCCACTAGATCTTTGGAACGAATTGAAATCGAGATATGATCACCAGAGAATGGTGATCTTACCAAAAGCTCGGTTTGATTGGACGAATCTCAGAATCCAAGACTATAAGTCTGTGGACGAGTATAACTCTGCACTGTTTAAGATTGTTTCTAAAATGAAACTGTGTGGTGAAAGTATTACGGAACAGGATATGCTTGAGAAAACCTTTTCCACTTTCCATGCAAGCAATGTGCTGTTACAACAACAGTACCGTGAGAAAGGTTTTAAGACCTATGCTAATCTTATTTTTTGTCTTTTGCTCGCTAAGCAGAACAATGAATTATTGATGAGAAACAGTCAGATGAGACCTCTTGGATCAGTTCCACTACCTGAAGCACACACGACAGAGGACAATAAAGAGTCCAACCACGTCCAAGGAAACGGCCAGCATGGCCGTAGTCGAGACATGTCGAACGGACGTGGACGCGGTCGAAGATCTTTTGACTGCGGGCGAGGAAATGGTCAAGACCATTGCTCATTTGGACGAGGTCATGGTGGCGGCCATGGATCTTCATTTAAACCTCAACACTCGACCAAACCAGACGAATCCGTGTGCCATAGGTGTGGTATGAGCAATCATTGGGCTAAGACTTGTAGGACTCCCAAGCATCTTGTTGACCTCTATTAAGAGAGTCTGAAAGGGAAGAATCCTGAAGCCCATATGACTTACCAAGATGATGAAAATGACTTCAATCATGAGAAGGATGATCTTATGGATTATGAAACTTCAGATTGTCTAAAAGACTAAAGATTGATTTCGACATTTGTAATCTAAATTTCTGTGTTCTTTGTTTTTGTGTTTTTCATTTCTATGTTTTCATTTCTTCGAACTTGTTTTATTAAAACTTAATAAAAGGAATGAATGATTTTATTAAAAAACACCAATATGAGTTTATAAATTGCGGGTCTGGTACACATTAAGGTCTATGGCCATATATGTATAAGGGCAAGCATTTAGATGCTTTATATTCACCCAGAGAAATCCATTGAGATTATAAAATATAGAGATATAAGAATGGTTTCCACAATGATACAATGGGCAAAAGGAAACAACAGTTCCTTCATAGTTATGAAAATCGCCCAAGGCCATATTAAGTCCTAAAGACTATACTTGCATTCCCTATTGATCTAGACTATGCCAAGATCAGTATGATAGAGGCAAAAGTCATGGTAACCAGAATGGTTTACCCACGAAATTATACACTTTATGGCATGACCGGATTGGCCATCCTGGTCCAAAACGTGATGCGAAATTGATATTGGAAAAGGCACAAAGAGTTATCCCATAGAATCTCACGTGTGTAGCATGAACACAAGGGAAATTCATTAGGCCATGATGTCCCAAAGCACTTAAAGATTATAGTATGTCCATGAGGGGGCAGTGAGGACAAATCCGCACATGTCCATACTATATATAGCTTGGCTGAATCCTTTTATAAATCTGTATTGGCCATTACCCATCGGCCCAAACTCTCAGTCCAAGGCTTGGGGACACACGAATTTACATGCACCTTAACTAATAAGCATCAGACCATTTAAGTGAGCATAGATATTCACATCTCAAATTTATTACGGGTCATGAGCCATACATATACCATCTTGAGATATTCGGATAAGCCACCACAAATATATCTGCCGTCTAAGATGGATCCTTAGAAGAGGATGAGGATGGGGATATATGTTGGATATGAATCTCCCACTAATAATGAAGTACCTTGAGCCAAATATGGGTGATCTATTTAGTGGTCAACAACACGGATTGCAAGTTTAATGAATCCGACTATCCAACATTAGGGGGAGAAAATAATAAGCTGGTAAGAGAAACATAATGGCATCAACCATCATTGTCTTGGCAAGATCCTCGGACTAAAGAATGTGAAATAGATGTCCAAAGATTATACATTTACAAAGCTAGCTAATCAAATGCCAGACACATTTGCTGACCCAAAAAAGAATGATTAAGTCATATATAAACCAGCTTGTAAAGCACCAACGAATTTTATGTCCAAAAAGAGACACAGTCAAGTTGCTACAGAGTCTAGACAACGTATGAAACGTGGTAGACCAATATGCTCCAAAAGATAAGAATCCTCAGAAACAAAAGAAAGGTGCAGAGAATGATAATCAAAATCCAAATCCGAGGTTACTAAGGAAACCATCCCAGACATGGAGATAAGGCCGGCCGGCTCTAAGGTACAGGTACCAAACAATGTAGCTTGGGACGCCAAGCTGCAAAGTATGAAAGGTCCTGATAATAATGAATCTCAATCGATTATATCATGTCTAGAACATAATGGAACCAATAAAGAATGTCGACATAAGATGATTTATTTGCATACAAGGTAGCACTTGAATTTATGAATATAAGCGAGGATCATGAACCCACGTTAGTATAAGAATGCGCACTCGTAGAACAAATTGGATTGAATGGAAACGTGGGGTTAAATAGTTTAAAGAAGAAAGGCGTATTTGGCCATATGCTGTTAAACCCAGTGGATATAAATGGGTCTTGTGAGGAATAGAAATCGTGAGATATAAAGCTGATGTTGCACAAAGATTCTCACAAAGACCAGTAATAGATTATGAGGAGACATACTCCCATGTGGTGGATGCAACTACTTTTAGATTTCTCATAAGTCTGGCTATATAAGAGAGAAAAAGTAGACTTGCAGCAAATTGATATAATTGCTACATATTTATATGATCCACTGGATAATGAAAGTACTAGAGGGTATTGAGCTGAAAGTACAACAAGTTCTCGAGAACAATATTGATAATCATCAAAGTATATGATCTGAATATCCTAGGAACCTCTGGGTACAATTTCCCAAACAATTGAATATCTCAAGAAAGAGTTTGAGATGAAAGATCATGGAAAAAAAAGTTTTGTTTGAGACTACAGCTTGAGTACATTAACAATGAAATCCTTGTGCATCAAATAGTATATACAGAAAAGGGTACTCAAGGGATTTAATGTGGACAGTCTCACCCATTATCTAGTACATGGGCGTGAGATCACTTGTTTTAGACACTGATCTGTTTGGTCCACAAGAAGGACATGGTCGTGAATATCTCTGACTTGGACACGGATCCTTTGGTCCCAAGAAGGACAAGAAATATGTCTTTGGTCCGGTAAAGTCCATTACCCAAGTACCATTGGCGCCTTGATGTAATAGACAAGCCATACTAGGCCGGACATGTGTTCTTGCCGAGAATCTCCTATATGTTTAGCTCATGTTCGACCATAAGGCACTAAGGACATACACGTCCATAACCTTAAGTACTATTGGCGCCTTGCCTTGATATTGAGACCATTAGTCATTGGTATCCATGAAGCTCAACCATCAGGTTGGGATGCACCAACTTGAAGGACATATACAGAGATTGGGATACATAGACTTTTCAGTGATGTTCAGAATATGGGGAGTAATGCGTGTTGTACTCTTTTTCCTTAACCATGGTTTTGTCCCATTGGGTTTTCCTGGTAAGGTTTTAATGAGGCAACATCCAAAGCATATTACGAACTCTGTATGGTTATGACATCTAAGGGAGAGTGTTATAAACTATATGATGGATGTCCATAACCGGTCCGGTCTATAACCGGTCCAATACCAAGAGAGAGAGACGGCCCAACCCTAGAAAGAGAGAGAGGCGGCCGTATGAAGAGAAGAGAGAGACGGCTTATGCTTTAGAGAAAAGGAAACCCTATTTCTTTTTCCTTGTATTTGTACACTTTCCATATTTATGTCTTTCATTTTATCTTTTTGTAACTCCCATATATAAGGACACCTTATGATTGAGTAATAATACACACACTTACAGATTCCTAAACCTTAATTTCATAACATTAACATCACTTTTCATATTTTCATCATAAAAATTGCATCAATTTTTAAAAAGGTTATCTTTTCGTCATATTATCTTTTCGTCTACGAATATGTCTTTTTCTTCTAAAAATATACTCGTTAGCTTTAAATGATGCTGGCGTGTCAGAAGAATTAAGACCATGATTAAAGTCGTTCCTTATAGGGGTTCTTAGTGTAATTAAAATTAAAAAAAAAAAAAGAAAATTAGAGAATAATAGAGGAGATTAGCCCTGGGCATTCGGGTCTTCGGGTCGGGTTCGGGTCGGGTCTTCTCGGGTCCGGGTCTTTCGGGTCTTGTATTTTAGGACCCAATCGGGTAATTTGAATTTATCGGTTCGGGGTCGGTTCAGGTCTTGTCGGGGTCGGGTCGGTCCGGGTCAAGTTTTCAGAGAACCGTAAACCCGATAATTTTGGTTCCCTTCGGGGTCGGGTCGGTTTCGGGTAAAATTCAAAAGTTTCGGGTCGGGTCCTATGGATAACCCGAAAATTACACCACTTAACCATGAGTCCATGACATTACCTACTTTAAAACCTATACTATACGATCTTGACAAATGAGCATGTTTAACAACAAATCAAAACTTCAGAACCGTAAATATCAATAAACGTTCAAACACATCAAATTCAAACTTCTATGTTCCACAATCAACATGACAAAGTTAAATAACATCACAATTCACAAACTGAAACATAAAGGTTCTGAAAACACAAAGTCAAATAACAACACCAAGGCAAAGGTCCAAAGCGGAACAAAGGGAAGCGAGTAATCAGTTTCCATCTCTTAAGTCTCTACTCTCTACCACCTGAAACTAAGAAGTAAGAACATTAAGAATTATAATATAGATACGATGAACTATGAAACTTACATTCAGATTAAAAAGTACAAAGAATGACAAGTAACAAGCTTACGGCTTACCATTACCATTTCTTCACTCATGCCTAAAACCAGGTTCAAATTCTAATAAAATAAAAAAAACTAAAGGTTAGTAAATCACAAGTAACAAGCTAGTAACAAGCAGTCAAGCATACATAAAACTTGGAAAAAATAATAATAGAGATTCGAAATTACCTCTCATAAGATTATCTTCTGCCTCCACCTCCTTAAGTAGTTGTTCTTGTCTTATAATTCCTCTGCCACAGACTTTAATTTCACATTTTAGCCATTGCTCGGTGCACATTAACACTTCTATCATTGGATCAACTCTCTCCTCTGGATGTTCACAAGACGCCATCTATATGATACACAAAAGAAAAAGTTACAGACAAGAACTTGAAACAACAACTCCAAATTGAACAAGAGGACCGAGTTCGAGAGTTACCTTCGATCGACTACGAGACCGAGACGCCTCTGATGGAGGAGACGACGCAGAGCTTCGAAATTGGCGACTTGGTTCCAGTTTGTGGTTGAATCAAAAGAGATATACAATATTGATTGAGTATCGCTTAAATTTCGGGAAGTGGAAACTTGAATTTGGGAAGTGGAATCGATTTGAGAGATAAATGGAAAGTAGAGGAAAGGATTAGGGATAATAGGCTTAGGGGCTTAGCATATTTTCGGGTCTTAGAAAAACCGATCGGGTATCGGGTAAGATCCGACCGGGTATCGGTTCTTCGGGTCTTGAACAATGCTACCCAATAGGGTATTTTAGACGGGCCGGACAAGGATCCGAACCGGGTTTTTCGGGTCGGTATCGGGTCGGGTCGTCGGGTACGGATTTTATGCCCAGGGCTAGAGGAGATGTTTCCTAATTAGGAGTTACAAGAGACGCCTCTTACGAGTCTCTTCTGCCTCCATTGAAGCTTGCTTCCGATTCGATTCGAAACCATGGCCGCTGTATCCTCGCAATCTCTTCCCCAATCTAGCTTCTTCCTCATCAGTCGATTCAGCTCCGATGCTGGTGTAACCGACGGCACCGGATCCGATATCACCGAAGCTCCGACTCAGATCATCGAGGCGAAACCCGGAGAGATGTCGCCGTGATCCAAAAGGACAGGGATCATCGCAGTCAAGTGCGGGATGAAGAGGCTCTAGGATAAATGGGCAGCTAGGGTTCCGGTTTCGATCCTCTGGGTTGATGACAACATCGTCTCTCAGGTCAAAACCGTTGAGAAAGAATCAACATCTTCAACATCCTCTGGTAAATCATCATCTTCTCTTTCTCTTCCGAGTTTCTTGTGTTTATTGTCAGAATCATTGACTAATGAGTTTAGTGTTGTAAAAGGTGTATGCTTTCACTGACTCTGCTTTCAAAGGTAACCCAGCAGCGGTTTGCTTCCTCAACTTTGGCATCTGCTCATTGTATCTTCTCCAACGCTTTGGTTGATTCAGACAGTGTCGAGTTTGTCACAAGTTCAGGGGAAAGAAGGATCCTTTTTGATCGAGTTGAATTTCCTTGTGGTTCCAACTAGCGATACCAATCTCAGTGATGCATCCTTTTCCATGATCACCAAAGCCTTGAACGGAGCTACCATTCTTGATACTAAAGCTACTGCCTCCAACAACATCATAGTAATTATTTGGTTCATGTTACAAATTATGCAGTCTTGTTTGTTTGTTCACATAATTTTTGACTCTTTCTTATTTTGCAGGTTGTGCTTTCATCTTTGGAATCTGTCACTGAACTGCAACCAAATATGGATGATATATTGAAATGCTCTTTTGATGGCATCATCTTCACAGCTGCAGGTTACTTCTTGTTCCTTCTATAATCACAATCAGATCCAACTCTGTTGAGCTACGAACAAAGCTTTCCTCTGTTGTGATGCGAAGACATTTTGTATTACTATTTGCTTGTTTTATTTCTGCCATCATTGATATTGTCCATCTTTGAGAGTGTAAACTCGTGCCGAATAAGTTACTTTATTAAAAGAAAATCTTCATGGCCTAATGGGTTAATTATTCACGTTTTGGAAACGAATGCTGCCGATGTCCATGCTATATATGTTTTCTTTATTAAAGATATTGTTGAGTCTGTTTTGCTTGAAGATGAAACTGACGATAAGGGTGCCAAACATGGGAAGAAAACTAATCGGACTTCTCGTGAGAAGGTTAGTTTTAGTTTGTTTGATCATCAGTTTTGATATGCTACTAATGACTTGTTGGGAACATTGAGTGATAGTGTTTAGCTCGTGTTAGTATGCTTATTTTTTAGGTTGTAAAAATTGTTTTTAAGTTTGGGTTTTTGTTATTAGGAATCGAGAATGGACACTCGTGGTCAGTAGGCTTCTCTGTGTATTATGAGTTGTTGTTGAAGAAGATGGTGTGTGTTATTGTTCTGTTTCATGTTACATGTTCTTGTTTTGTTATTTCATGTTCTTGTTTTTTTTTCAAGAACCCCTAAATAAGATACTACTATTGGAGCACAAAATCAAGGTGTTTCTTAACTAAAGTTCTTAATTATATTTAATTACTAAAATAATCACTAAGAGACCCTAATGGGGTTTGTGGATTAATCATGCTCTAAGATAACCAAACACTTCACTGTATCAATTAATTAAAAAGGTGTGTTGTTCAAAAATGAAAAAAGAAGAATGTGAAAAGGTGCTTCGTTCATGAATTAAAAAAAAAATACATGTGAAAGGGTGAGTATGCATGGTTGATTAGGCGATGTATGCATGATTCTTGTTTATGAGTATATGAATAGTGGTAACTTAGAACAATGGTTACATGGAGACATGGGGAAACTCAACACTCTCACTTGGGAGGCATTGCACAAGCGTAAGTGGTTAAGATGTATACTTTTGCTTGAAGTTCTAGCTTTAGCTCTTGAAGTGGATAATAACATGGCCTGCACCACAATTCAACAGGCTTACTTATTTACATGAAGCTATAGAACCAAAGGTAGTCTACAGACATAAAAGCAAGCAATATCAAGATTGATGATGATAGTCATGGGTTACCTTTTTATAAACTATTTTGCACCCAGTCAAAAAGAAGTCTAGCTTCGCCCCTGGTCATGGGCACATTTGGGTAAGTTAAAGATCTGTATCTGCTTTAGTGATGATGGTATCGTTTTGGTATCTGTTTGATATCCTTGTGATAAGGTCATGTGCGTATGTGTATCAGGTATGTAACACCCGAATATGCTAATACAAGTCTTTTAAATGAGATGAGTGTGACATCTATAGCTTTGGTGTCCTGCTTCTGGAAGCTATAACTGGAAGAGATCCAGTTGACTATGAACGTCCAGCTAATGAGGTAGCCTAATCACGTCTGCTTTGTCATTTGTATCCAAGAGTAATGAATGTGTTTGTTAATTTGGTGCATGAATCGGATGACAACCCTTTTGGCGAGGTATGCATAATACTTAGATTCACCGGGTTTGTTTAAAACTTTATTACTGTTTAAGTTTTAACTAGCAATGGTCCAAATCTTGAGCAACCCATATCACTATATCAGTAAAGGAGTGTTTTGTTTCTGTAGGGGCGGAGGAACAGAAAGAGTAGAACAGCGAGTATGGAGATAGTCGAGGCCACAGAGGAATCAGCTAACACAAGCAAACGGCCTGGTCACTCACAGAACCACACAACAAAATCTAAAAAAACAAAAACAAAAGAGCTGTTTCAGTAGTTTCTAACATCAGGCAAGTAACTAAATGATACAATCTTAGGAGCCAGTATCATTTTTTAATGATTTGAGTTTCTTCCATAGGTTGTTGTTGCACCTACATTTAATGTAAACATGACATGTCAAATATCAATCAATTTTATTTAAAAAAATAAAATCAAAACGATGACGTGTTCACTAACCTGAGTAGTCGCGGGCATCGGTGGAAAGCCACCCATGTACCTCGAAAGCTGCTCAGATAAGATATGGTTCTGTGCTTGCATCTGCAGCTGCATAACCGGGTTTTGACATACTAAACAGGGATGACTCTGTGCAACAAGCCGGTTCATAACCGGAAATTGTGGCTGTTGCATCTGACTCTGCATAGCCATTTGATTAATGTACTGAGATGATTGTACACCTGGAAACATCATCGGAGTCGCTGCTGCTGCAGCCATTCCCCTTCCCATCCACATCACTTGGAGTTGCATTTGAAGTGATTTCAAGTAGTCTATGGCTTCATCCAAAATCGACGCTTTATCAGTCTACAAGATTAAATACATATAACTAATCAAATACATAGACAGAAATAGAATCCCAAATTTCCCAACTAAACTCACTCCAGTTTTTTTAATCTTGTTTTGTCTTAAATGGAACTTACTCTATTGCAATGAGGTATAAGTTCTTGAAGAGCTTTCATTCTCTCATTGATCCGATCTCTCCTCTTCTGTAATAAACCATTATCAGAAAAATAGCAAAATTTTTATAACTTTAACTAGCAAGTTCACGTAACACATAATAATTAATATGTAATGGACAAGAACGTACCCTTTCTGAGAGATTATGAACTTCAGCTGCACGACTTCTTCTGGTAGATCCTGACCGTTGGCTGGATTTGTTACCCATAATTTGATCATCGGTTGACATAAGACGAACATCAGATTGAGATACAGATTCTTGATCAGTGTCCATTACATGTTTTCTTTTACGGCTAATGGTTACGCTTCTTCCACTCTCATTTTCTTTGCTGCAACCGGACGAGCCACCAGACGAAGTGTCAAGTCTTTGTTCGACGTTCTTGCTTCTATCACTCATAGGAAACTGAGGATGTGTCACCTGATGATCATTTGTAGACTGGTTGCTCCCACAATGGCTTGTTCCAACGGTTACAACCGAGGACCTAAACTTAGGAGGAGCCATAGCTTGAGCCTCATGTTTAATAGTATCTTCTATCGTTTGTGGCTTCTCGGGATAAGGTGGACCATCAAGGTGGTCGAAAGAAAAGAAGAATTGGGAGGAGAACTCGGATTCAAAGGGGTCAACTACGTCTTCAGGAGGGTATTGGATCCAGGAGACGGTTTTTTGATCTTCTTGAAGAGTGTTATAGTGTGTGGGTACTGTTTCTTGGTAGTCAAGAAAAGTAGTGTTGGGTTTTCGTAGGGCTAGATCATGTTTGGAGTTTTGGACTTGGACTGATGATTCTCTTCGTACTTGGCTTTGTAAAACCACTTGGCCATCTCTCAAAGTAGCTCCACTAGTTCATCTTCTGGTCTATCCAGAACATAAATAAACACATGAACACACAACTTAGTAATTGTAATTAAATTTTAAATTAATAATTAAAGAATAATATGACTGGGATTATGCATACCTGATTGATCTTTTACTAGTGGACATGTGGAAATTATCTTCCATGTCAGACTGTACAGGAGATATCCAAATAAGAGTACATTAGATCATGATTAATCCGGGTTCTTAGGGTGGGATTCTTAGCTTCGTCTAAGAACTGTTTCTTAGCTTTTAACTAAGAAAAACTAAGAATCATCTCTTAAATATGAGATATAAGAGCACCATTAACCTTTGTTGCTTAAGGGGTACTTAGCAATTTTTTAATTAAAAAAAAAGAAAGAGGAGAAGAAGAAGCAGCAGTGCTTAATTAGACGTCACAAGCTGCTGTTGCTTGCACTGTTCGCGGGCCCTACTGACACGTGGCGGTCCGCGATTGATTATTTTTTTTAATTTTTTTTTTTTTTTCAGACAAATACAAATTAAAAAGTTTTTTAAGCACTTCACTAATGATGCTTCAAGAGCCGGCTCTTAACCGAAAAGTGTAAAAAAACAAAAAAAAAACAAAAAAAATGTTAAATCATGAGTTAAAAAACTCAAATTAAAAACCTGGTTAATCATACTCTTATTTTCTTACGAGAGAGTGAAAAACTAATTAATTAAGAATTTAAGATAATGATTAACCGGAGCTTTTACACTAGAAGCGTAAGACCACCTCCATCAGTAAGGAGTCCAAATGGGTACTTAACATTAAAGTAGTATTTAATTTTGTGATTTGATAGCTTAAGGACTCATGTTAGTGTATTTAATTTTTCATCCTCCATTGGTAGAACCACATTGAGGTTCCTTAAAATTTTTTTTTTTTTTTAAAGTAGAATGATTTAAAATAAAAGCATACATAAAAGTTTTAATAAATATTACACAAAACATATTAATAATACAAATACAAATCGTGAACGAGAAAAAACTGATTAGTTAAAATCTTGAGGAGTTCCAAACTTTTGTCATATATTCTCAACCAAATCAGCTTTCAGTCGTTGATGTATTTGGTTATCACGGACTTCATTCCGAATGGTCAGCATGCCCATAACATTATGGAGATTTGTAGGCATCTGTGTTGAAAAGTTTAAATCGACATGTGAACTTCGGCTTGATTCCGGTTGTTCGAAAACTGATACATCAGTAAGTGTGTACTTGTCTCGTTCATCTTCCACGATCATATTATGAAGAATGATACATGCTCTCATTATCTTTCCAATTTTTATTTTATCCCACAAAAGAGCTGGATTTTTGACAATGGCAAATCGAGCTTGCAAGACCCCAAAAGCACGCTCGACATCTTTACGAACAGCTTCTTGCTTTGTAGCAAATAAGGATGCTTTTGGACCTTGCGGTTCTCGAATAGATTGGACAAAAGTAGCCCAGTTTGGATAAATACCATCTGTGAGATAGTAAGCCAAACGGTAGTTATGTCCGTTAACAGTATAATTGACTTTTGGAGCTCGACCTTGTAATATATCATCAAAAATCGGTGATCGATCAAGAACATTGATATCGTTTAAGGTACCCGGAGGTCCGAAAAACGCATGCCATATCCAAAGATCTTCTGAAGCTACAGCCTCTAAAACAATAGTTGGTTTTCCTGATCCACGTGTATATTGAACTTTCCAAGCGGTCGGACAATTCTTCCACTCCCAATGCATACAATCGATGCTTCCTATCATCCCGGGAAATCCGCGCTCCTCTCCAGTATCAAGGAGTCGTTGAAGATCTTCTGGTGTGGGTCTTCTTAGATATTCTTCTCCAAATAAATCTATGATTCCTTGTACAAAATGTTCCAAGCATAAAAGCGCGGTGGTCTCACCAAGTCGGAGGTATTCGTCGACTGCATCAGCTGGGCAACCATATGCCATCATACGAATTGCTGCTGTTGCCTTTTGTAATGGAGAGTGACCGAACCTTCCAATAGCATCTCTTCTTTGTTGAATGTATGGAATTTCAGCGGAGAGTCGATCAACAATTCACATGAACAAAGACTTGTTCATTCTAAAACGGCGTCGAAACATGTAAGAAGGATATGTTGCATCTTCACTAAAATAATCGTTCCACAACTGCATGTGTCCTTATTCGCGTTGTCTTTCAATGTAAGCTCTTTTTTTTGGACTTTGCAGCTGCTTGACGATTTTCATGGTGAGTGTAAAGTTGCTCGAATTGTTCGTCCCAATGTTGATCAAATGCTTCATCCGAAATATCTTCAAAATTTTGTGAAGAAGAAGAAGAGGAAGACATTTGAAAGTGAAATGGTAAGAGAGAGATGACAAAAGAGAAATAGTTTGAGAGAATATGAAACGAGAGAAAACGTTTGGCACAATT
Organism: Brassica napus; assembly: GCF_020379485.1. Taxonomy (NCBI): domain Eukaryota; kingdom Viridiplantae; phylum Streptophyta; class Magnoliopsida; order Brassicales; family Brassicaceae; genus Brassica; species Brassica napus. Next base: position 31,928,468 of record NC_063447.1, on the reverse strand, counting down.
TGAATTTTACAATGCAGCAAAAAAAGAGAGAAAGAAACCGTTTGGCACAATTTGGAGAATACAATTTTCTAAACATGCTACTACATTATAAAGGAAGAATATGAAACATATGGAACTTTAGGATTCACATGCTACGACATTTGAAAGTTGTTTGTTTGTGTCACATGCTTCCCTGCTGTTTCTTTTCCTTTTCTTGTTTGCTTGTGTCACATGCATCTCTCTCAACCATCAACCTGCAAAATTCATATGTATAGATCAGTTACACAACAAACGTCACATGCCACTCACTTTATTTCTTTTGTTGTTTGTGTCACGAGAACTCAAACTCAATCTCATAAAAGATAGAAACCAATATTATATATTAAAACTCAATATCATAAAATAGAAACCAATATTATACATTGAAACTCAATATCATAAAATAGAAACCAATATTATACATTGAAACCCAATATTATACAGACTCGAGAACTCAAACTCAGACATAATATGAGACACAATATCATACAGACTCGACATGCATATCACAGACTCGACAATATCAGAAACAATATCATACAAACTTAGAGACAACATCATAGAAACTCAGACACAACTCAATACAAACTCAGACACAATACCATACAAGATCGATCAGAAACAACATCATACACGCCCTCAAACCAACAGATCATTGATTAGCTTGTTTTTCAAAGCTTGCTCTGGTTCAATTAATGGCTCAGTCTTGCCAAGTAGCCTCTGAAGCAATTTTTGATTGTTAACCTTCTCTCTCAATGCAAAGTCCTTTTGCCTCATGTCCCACATGTTCTCAAGGTCCACACACACCTTCCCTTCTGCTTCTTCAGTGTTAGCCTTCCTCACAGCCGCTTTACTTAATCTCTTTGCAGCTTTGACACCCGCAGGCCGGACCTCCACACCATTTGCGTCCTCTTCTCCAAGGCTACATGGAACTGACGTTGATGACTGTCCTGTTTGGTTATCAACCTTTCTTCTCTTAGATGTCACACCATTTTTACTCGCCAGACCTCCACACCATTTTTGATCATGCCTCAGCTCCAACCAAGCATGCTCAAGTGTGAACTTGCTCTTGTAATCATTGAAGAATATCTGATGAGCCAGCTTTAAAACATTATCCTCACTTTGCCCACTAGATTTTTGTTTAGTTGCTGCATCATAGCACCCTACAAACTTGCACACGCCCTCATTAAGCTTCCCCCATCTCGATTTACAGCCAGTTGAGTCTCTCTTCTGCAAACCAGCAACCTGTGGACTTGCCCCAAAATATGTAGCAATTCTTTTCCAAAAAGCCATTGCTTTCTGGTCATTGCTTACGATAGGGTCTTTAGATGTATTCAACCAAGCACTGATGAGCACCTTGTCCTCAGTTGGTGACCATTTCCGCCTTTCTTTACGGTCACTCACGATGTCTGCTTCTTCATTTTCCTCTTCAGGCCATCCAGTACCATAGGCAGACGCATCAGAGACAGAGGGGTATGGTTGTTGACTGTTTAAAAGGTTTTGAAAGCTACAAGGTGACGTAAATGGATCCATAGCGAAGGGGAATGAATTAAAAATGGGGAATGAGAGCTTGTTCTATTTTATGAAATGCAATTTGAAAGGAGAAGAGATATGAAATGAGAAAGGGATACTTGGTCGTTTTTAAAGCAAACTTAATGAGAGTTTAGTAGGTGTTAAGTGTAAATGGTCATCAATGTACTTAAAACTAAAAAATCAAGAAAGTCAATGTATCTACCTAAACAATTGCCATCAACTACATGATCCTAAAGTCCATTTAATTCTAACCTAAACCATGTCTAACACGCATTAAAGGATGGACAGCTTACCTCTGAACCTGAAGAGATGGTTCGATATCTTTGATGAAGAGAGTCTTCAATGTGAGATGTCTTCTCCTTTCCTGTATCTTGCTGCTCTTTGGAGGATCTTTGTCTTCAATGTTATCTGTCTTCTCCTTTACTGTCTCCCACACGGCTAAACCATCCAAAGCTGCTACGAACTGTCCTGTTATCAAAACCGAAGACACTTGGTTAATTACAACACCAAAATCATCGGATTCGACAACCATAAACCTCAAAGTTGTCAGAGGAGTTGTCGAATTGAATCAACCGGTTCCGAGAGTCACTACCTCTATGTTGGAAGAGACAGACGAGATATCGAAGGCACCGGTGGAAGATCAGCGACTCGGTGCCGATAAAATCGATGGAGGAGATGGTGAGGAGTCACAGCGAGTTGGCTAAGGACTTGCAGAGCTTGGAGTCGCTGATCGAGAGGAACTTGAGGATGGACGAGAGGAGGAGCCACGACGTCGTCGGTATCGGATTCTGGGGCTGGGACATCGTTGATATCAGATTCGGCGCGTTACTCCACTGCTGTCTCCTCTTTGTCGTCGTCGGCGTTAAATCACGAAGAGGAGAGACGGAGAGACCGAGCCATCATCAAGCTTTGGAGATTTCATCAGAAAAGCATCTCTGATTCTTCGATGACATCGAAGATTAGAAGAGAGCACCGCCGAGACAACAATAGAGAGAAAAGATCACGCGTTTTTTCCTTTCGTAGAAAAAGAATCAACCAATACGAATATGTCACGTATGAGTTCTTTACCACTCCTATAATCACTCAATTAAGGAGCGGTTCAGCTTAATAAATTTATTTTTCATTTAATTTTTTCTCTTTAATATATCAAGACCTCCTCTAGATGCTACCGATAGAGGTGGTCTAAGAGAGGCTAGGTTCTTGGCCAGGTTCAGACTTCAGACAGAGGAGAGATTACACCAAGCGAGCAAGCGAGGGCGAGATTATGATTCGGTTGGGGCAATAGTACTGAAACAGATCAGGATGAGCGACACGTGGCAACTTCTCAGACAACAGTTGATTGATAATGGGACCCGACCCACCCCACCGTTGGATCTTGCTTCTGCGGAGTTGAAAAACCTATACTCGGTGGTTTCAGACCTGTACCCTATCTGAACATTCTTGACCAATGATTAAAGGGTGTTCTCCTCAAACAAGACAGCCCATGTGTTCTCTTTCAACCAATAATTTACTGCTGATAATCATATCGTTTCCATGTTTATTTCACCCATGGGACCCATTGCACCGTTCATTCAATAGTTTTCTCATCGACTGAAAATTAAACACGATCATCCAACATATATTACCGAGATTAGAATTAATTTTCTTAATTTGATTGGTTGTTGGTATTTGATTTTTTATTTATTTAATTAAATTTTTTTAAAGAAAACTAATTTTAGAATTACCTAATCTAATATATTTTACCAAAACAAACAATTGAAAATCTTAAATATAGATGAATTAACATAATTTGTTTATTCAAACAATTAAATATCATATTATAGAAATGATTATATAAATATTTTTAAACATATTTTTATTAATAGTAGATACAATATATCATATATTACAGAGGAATTAACCTAAATCTAATAATATTTCTTATAATCATTCACTATATATATATGTATATATTTTCTAAAAATAAGTCCAATGAATGCAAAACAGTTAAATATACAATTTAAAAAAATAGTCAGTTTCAATGAAAAAGGTTGATAGTATAATTGAATTCTTTTAGAAATTATTTATTTATTTTTTTTTATTTTTTTGACAGCAAACATTCACAGACTCATGTAGACTTTGTAAAGAAATTATTTATTTTTAAAAGCAAAAAATTATATGGTAAGCTGTTTAAAATAATAATAATAAATTAATTAGACCTCAAAAACTAAAATAAACAAAATAGCATTTTTTTATTTTGAAAATTTTAATTTTTTTTTAAAAAAATTTGAAATTCTATCCCCAAAACCCTACTGCTCAACTCTAAACCCTAAACCCTAAACCTTAAACCCTAAATCCTAAACCCTAAACCCCTCCCCTTAACTCTAAACCCTAATATCTAGATTAATTAACCCTAGGATATAAGTGTATATTCAATTCTTTTGATAAAACATTTAATTCTGTTTTGGTCATTTTTATTTTAAAAATCTATATTTGTGACAAAAAGAATTTTTAGGTCTATCCTAGGAAATTTTTCTACTATAAATCGAAAAATCAGAACATTAGATTAAGATTTTTACGATGTATGAAAAAAAAGTTCCAACAAATTGTATACAAATAGAAACTTGTTATTTTGATGTAATAAATTCATTGAATCTCACATTGATGATATATATATATATATATATATATATATGCAAAAATAATTACATCACATTATTAAAAATTAGATATGATTTTTCTGATATATATTTAATGAAAATAGGTTTGCATTACAGTAATTTTATAAAAAAGAAAATAATACTTTTAAAAGATATTTAAAATATAATTATTTTTAATGAAAATCTTGGTCAAATGAATCAGTGTTTGATAAGATAGTGTGTTGATTGGAGAGAATTGCATATCCTCAATGTAAATTATGTAATCCTGAAACATGAGAAGAAGAATTATAAAGGAAAGATTAGAGTTGTTACGAAAAAAGGTCAGATTAGAAAGAAGAAGATAAATATTAATTTAACCCTTGGTTATTTATTTAACTCTTCAATTTCCTGGAGCCCGCTTGAGAAGGGGCTTGTCATCACACCAGCTGAAGAAAGAAACCAAACAAACATGTTTATGAAGAAGATCGTTTCTACTGAAACAAAAAAAAAGACGGAAGCTTACAACCCGCAAACCGACCAGGAATCGAGCACCACCAAACGCAGCTTTAAAAATGTATCCATAAATTTTTGAGACAGCTCACAAACAAAAAAAATATGATTCCAACGAAAATCAGAACAGAAAAAATTGACATACCAGTTGTGCTTAGGAAATCATTGAAGCATTTCAACCACCTAATCTTTTCGACAGTTGAACACGGCCAAAGTTTTCACCCACGTCAAGCCTAGCAATTAAGTCCTTAGTTGATTCAGTCTCTTTCTGCTGTTTTTCCCAAGCTGTATTCTGAGTTTCAATCACTCTACCTTTGAGATCATATACTGACAGTAGTTACCCTCAAATGTTCTTCGAACAGCCATCTCGGCTTCCACAATTTTGGTACACAACTGATCAAGGAAGGCTCTGTCGTGTGAGATTATAACCATAGGCACCTCTTTCTTTTGCAAATAGCCTTCAAGCCATTCAATAGTATCAAGATTCAAACGGTTTGCTTCTAAATGCAGACCATTCAATGTGTGTTTATTCTGTTCCTACCCAAAGCTGAATATTTCTGAGTGACATTATCATTTGCCATCCACCGCTAAACGAAGCCACAAGCCCATCAGCATCCTCCGGTACAAACCCTAACCCCGGTATCAGCTTACTAACTTTAACATAGACCATGTCTAAGTTCACAGCTTGAGATCTTCTCTGCAACATATCAAACTCGTCTAAGAACCTCCCCATAAGTTCCAAACCATCAACAGACCCTTCAATAGCCTTCTGAATTTTCTCCAGCTTCTTGGTTATCTCATCTCTTCCTTGAAAGCACCCATGAACTCTTCCTTCACAGTCCTGCTCATGGAAACCTCGAACTCTTGGCTCAAGAATGTAACTTTTATATTGGGTTGGCCTTGATAATGTAACCTGAATCGGGTTCTTGATGATCATGAGCTGGGTCATCTTCCCCGCTCCGTTAACCCCTTACTAACCCTGCTTTGTCTCCTCTTTTTACATCCAGGTAACGTACTTGAGCATAATGACGCTTTTGGAGCTCTTCCTTATGTTCTCTAGCTTCACACCTGAGCAAACCGTGGACGCGCTGTTGTTCGAGATAGATATCTGAATGGAAGAGTACCAGAAAAGTTTAAGAAAATGAACATGATATCTAAGATCGGAAAACCTGAGAAATCTATATTAAACAATTGAAAATTTATGAATGGCAAGACCCAAAATTGAAAAAAAAAACAATATACTTGAGATTCAAGAGCAGAAACCCACGGAAAACATTTTTAAAAATTAATTTTGAGATCTAAGATCGGAAAACCTTGGCATCTAGGAGAAGCATATCGACTCCCATCAACTCCGACGTTCCTATAGCTTCCCAAAAAAATCAGTAGCCTCACTTCGAGGGTGGAAGAAAAGTGGCCAGCTTTCAAATCACGAAGAACACATGAATTAACCATCATACTGCAAATAAGTTTTTAGGAGACAATGTTTAAAGGATAAAGTCTTACCTATTTATAAGTGGAGAAACACCGGCTCTGACAGGGATAAATATCATTGAATGAGAGCGTCGTGCTTGATGGGCATTGAGGGAGTTAAGAAGATTAGTAACAACATTGAATCCAGACAAATCGAACCATCTCTGATGATTCATTAAGTGAAAACGAAACAACGAAATCTCACCATGACACATAGTCTCCTCGAAACGATTCCTCCGAAACGACATGCTGAATCTCCATGGCTGGCTAAAGACGTCGCATATTGGAGAAGGACAGTTCGAAGAAGACAATGAACCCTAAGTTTGTAAAACACCTTTCTGGCTAGAGGTCAAACACTTAAACACACAGGTAAATCAAAGCCCATCACAAAAGAAATAAATGAAACACTGAGTTTAATCTTCCTGAACACATGTCAGCCTGACATATGACGTTGATGGCCTAAAAATGAGAGAAACTTTCTTTTATAATAATAGATAGATAGATAAATGATTATCTGTATTGAATTTTCTGTCACTCATTTAAAACCATGAAATGATCTCAATAGATCATAATTTGTTTTTCTTACCTGCATTTTCCACATCGCATTTAATTCACATGTTGACTAGTAAATGCTACGTGCGAGAACATGTAAAAATTTCATAAATTTTCAACAATATACTTTAACGTGAAAAATCATCAACTATTAAAATACTGTCAAGTACTGTTGAGAAAATTATAGCAATTGCTAGTCTTTTTTTTTTTTGATCAAAAAACAATTGCTAGTCTTTCATATGTTTTTGTCAAAAAGAAAATCTTCTTTTTTCTATTCATTTTTAATGGTTAATATTAAAGACTCACCAAAGATAATTGTATAAATATTTTAGTTCAAGGTAAACTACGATCCTTTTATTTAAGCTACCAATTAACCAGATTATTAGAAATGGCAAACATCTGTTTTATTTGCATCTAATCACGAAATATTGCATATTAAATTTATTAATAACAGTTTCGAACCTAAGAGCATGATTAACTCGATCCGGTCTCTTAGCTAGGGTTCATAACTCATGATTTGACTTTTTTTATATATTTTTCGGCTAAGAGACGACTCTTAGAGCATGATTATTCTAGAGCTCCTTTTTGGGTCTCTTAATATTTGTTTAATATTATTAAGTAGTAAATGTGAGGTTAAGAGACATAATCGAGAGACCAACAAATTTAGCGCCTCCAATGCAAGTCTCTTATTGAGATGAGGGGTTCTTATGAAAAAAAATTGTTTTGAGAAGAAGATACCATAAGATGAAAATGGTTTATAAAAATTGTTTACAAGATAGAAATTGTTTTAGATTTATATGAATATTTTGAACATGAAAAGAAAGAATACGAGAAGGAGAAAGAAAAGAAGAGCATGAGAAGGAAGAACAAAGGATTGTAAGTTGTAACGTTGAACGTTTTCGAGCCTTGTAACATTAATCATGTGATGTATATAGTACAAACCTCATATTTACTCCATTCAAAATCATAGCAAGTGTTTTCTTCACCTGAGCAAACTTTACAGAGTTACTCAGGACTTAGTCTTGGTATACTTTGTACTCTGAAGTAGTTGCCTGCAAAGTTTTATCAACCCATTAAAGAAACTGCAAATCCAATAAGCAACGTTTTAGTTCCATTCAGTGTACCTGATAAAGCAACAGCTAGTCCTGTAATAGTGTGGTTGTTTCATCAACTAGCTTAGACTTTTCATCCATGTCTTTGTTCTGCTGCATTTGAACGAACATAATATCCGAACCACCAGCCTTCACGAAATCTTCCTCGTCGGCATAATCCTCCCTCACCGCAACGCAGCTCTCGCTACCACCGGAACCTCCTCCACCGCCGCCGAGGACGCTAGCTCTGACGACTCTACATTGTTGCTGTTCTATTGAAGTATAAGTAACAGAGAAGGAGAATCTGGCTTTTGCCTTTGGTTATGTTTCCATTTGTTCTGCAGCAGGATATGCAACAACTCCCAACACAATCTCTATGTTCTTCTTCACATCAGCAACCTGATCACACACATACATATATTTTTGTATATAACCAATAGTTAATCATCTACATAACGAAAACAAAACAAAATCAGGAGAGCAATACAGAGGAAACTCATGGATCCAAGAAAAGAAACCATACAAGCAGCTTCGCGTATCATGGAGTTCACATTGACCAAAGAGCACATGATTCAAGAATCTACAAACCAAAGTACCTAGAGAAAAAGTGATCAGCGTTCTGTCGAGGAGAAACTCATGGAACTAAGAAACGAACCCATACAAGCAGCTTCACGTATCAGAGTTCACATTTAAGAAACCACCAAAAGTAACTAACTTCCCAATCAAGAATCATTGATCAAACCTTTGTGATGAGAAGAAACGGGTAAGTAGGTGAGTGACGACGAGAAAGAAGAAAAGGACTCAACTTACACGCTCGGGTTTACTATATCACCTCCCTCACGTTGTGACGTATGCCTGGTGATGCTTCTGGTGATGGATCTGCATGATCTCGCCGCTGATCGCCGGCTCCAGCGCGCTGTAATCATAGGGGAGGTTAAGAAGCGTGAAGGTCTGGATTGATCGGAAACCAAGAAGCCTCGAAGATGCCTCCTTTAAGGCCCACTAGGGTTTTTTCTGCTGGCTACGGCACGAATCGCCATTGTTGCCATGTTGATAGATAGATAGATGATGAGAATTTGCCGTTCGTATCGAGAGAAAGAGAGAGAGACCAAACTCACTTTTCCTTCACCTTCTCATATTGTGACACATGTCACTAAGATACGTTTCTTCTTCCGAGACGTATCTCCACCTAACCTCTATTTTTCATTTTTTTAAAATTGTAATAAAATTAAAAACCTTTTTTAAGAACTCCCGTTAATAATGCTCTTATATCTCTTATTTAATAGACGGTTTTTAGTATTTTTAGTTAAAATCTAAAAAAAACTAAGAACAGTCTTTTATCGAAGTTAAAAACTCCAATTTAGAGATTGAAGTTAAAGATGATCATATACACAGCCGCAATCTTAACGTTGTAATAAATATTTCGTGGAACATCGTGACTAGTGGTCATGGACCACAATCAGTGGTCCGCTCAAATTCTGCTCGCATTATTGTTTGAATCCTTATCATTTTAACTTTCATATGTCTCACAGTTTCAGACCCTTATTATCACATGATTTTGTTCGGTGAAAGCGAATACAAAACCTTACTATTCTAATGATAAAAACATGAAAATATCACAAACTGTGACTGACAAGTGGGGGCGAGTAAAAATGTTTACTTTTTAATAGCAGTCGATTCAAAGCCGTAGAAGGCCATCAACTAAGCAACGTATACGTTTCTATTGCAGCCATATACGTACATACATAAACTGGATTAAAACACCAATTATTATTCGCATTGTTTCTTGTCATATTGTGGCGGCCCAATTTTATATGATGCAAGTTGTCACTTGCGAGTTGTGTAAACTAATTAAGTTGATATATAGATAGGTTCATACGTGTTTTTTTTTAATTATCTATGATTGTATATATTGGTATATTGGATTTTTCTGTATATTATAATAAATGAAACGATGTTTTCCACGACTTTAAAGTGTGCCATATGAATTCGAACATAATTGATTCAAATTCCCTGAAGAAAAGAGAAAAAAAAAGCATGGCATGACTCTTTATGTCTATAGGCGTTTCATGAAACACGGTTTAATTATATTCGAATTCATATAGTCAAACTCATGTCGGTATAAGTCGTCGCCTCGTTGGATCATTAGTTTCATTATCCCACCAATACATTTATACATGCTACGAATATTAGTTTTCGGCAAAAATAAAACACCAATGATTAGAACACCATATAAAATGAGAATGGTTTGTAGCTGTTACAAAAACGTTAGAACGTTGAAGATTCTCTTTTGCAAGATAAAATTAAAAAAGAAGCCCATATGTCGTAGGATTGCGTTTTGATAAACGTTTATGAGCCACTGAGCCATAAAGGCCACGAAAGTTCTTACGTTGTCTTCTGGCTAGAATGGTGTCTCTCATGAAGACTCGGTCCAGTGTTCTGAAGAGCTGTGTCGGAGTCGTAGACATACCGTCGTGGTGCAGTCGTTTATTCCGTTCAGACCAGATGATGTAGATGGTTGCTTGTGCAGCAAGGCGTTTGAGAAGTCTAGGAGATGTTAAGTCTCTGGTGCCTAGCCATGATGATCAGAAGATTCCCCATTGCATTCTGTTTGCTTTTATCCAGTCTGACAAGAGAGATTTAGATTTTGCAGAGAGAGTCCTAAACCACCCTCTTCCTCTGGTAGACAAACTGTTTTCCATGTGATTTTAGATACAGCAGCTAGTCTGGTATGTTTCCGCTCCATAGGAACCTTGAACGTAGAGTTTCAACAGCCTTTAGGTAGTAAAAACACTGCAATTGTTCTAACTTGATGACTCTCCATGCTTTCTTCCAATAATCCATGACGTTCATTTATGCCAAAACGCCATGTAACCGTACCATCATAACCAACATATGTTTCATCACATTACTGGCCTTTGAATAATAACATCATATATGACGACAGCTTTGATCCCTTTGGTAGATACAACAGTTGTTGCAACAATCTCCATTGTGATCCTCTTTCTGACCTTGATCATCACCACCTGAGCTTCTTAGATTCACAAGTGCCACTCTTTCAAGCATTCTAAAACCACAATTGCACAATTCACGTGACTTAAATCTGAATCAGCTTGGTGTTGTTGATTTAACCAATAAACCCAACTCACGTGCTCTTCACATGACAACCTTAAGCTTGAGCACCTTCTCTTGGACTGAGAGTCTTATCATAAGATCAGATAACACACTTCTACACTTTCATCATACTTCAGCATTCTTATGATTTTGCTATCACAGATTCAGAACACTCCTAAGGCTTAAACATTAGCTTAGATTCTACTCTGAGGCAAGATTTGTTAATGTTAAGTTTTTTCGTTTCTATTTTCCACTAAATATTAATGGAGAAAACGTGTATTTAAATACCAAAGTATCTCATCCCCTATATATTATTTGTGAAACATTACAACTTCTTTTTATAGCCACATGTCATCACTAGGATGATTCTTAGAATTACTAGAGAAATAGGTTGGTCCATCTACTTATATAATAAACTTTTTATTAAACTAACCATAAATTCATTATTAATGTCAATTATTATTTCCTTAAATAAAAATTACGGAATTGCCTAATGTGGGTAAAATATATATGACAATTAATGATTTTGAATAAAAAAGATCAGATAAAAAAAATGTATCTTCTATCAAATTTGTTTAATTTAAAACTATTAAAATAACTTAAAAAAAACAAAATAACCATATTATAAAAATTTAGATTTTTCTGTATATTTTATATTTTGAATTTTAAAAAATGACTATAAATTACTAAAATTGTTAAAAGTCTCACATTCAAATTTTGCGATCCATGGTTTAAAATTTTTGTTATGACAAAATACAAATGATTACAAAATCATATAAGTAAAAGTCTAATTTAATTAATCATTAAGATTTAAAATATATATGTCTATATATATCATTCTAAATTAAACTATAAACCATATTGAATAAATAAATATTTTAGTTTCAAAATTTACTTTGAATAATTTTTTTGATAAAAGTTTTGAACTAACATTGATAAATTTTTTTAAATTATCAATTACTAAAATTATTAGTCCCACAATGAAAATTTTGTTATCAGTAATTTAAAGTTTTTGCTATTAAAGATACACATGATAAAAAAAAAAACATATGAGTAGAAAACACCATTAAAAAAAAATAGACATTAATATTAAAAATATACTATGTATGTTAATATCATTTAAATTTAATTACATATCCTATCAATTTTTTTTAAAAAATTGTTTGTATTAATAAAATTGATTTATACGTTCGCACCAATTTTATTATATATGTAATAGTTACTGACTTTTAATTATTTAATATATATTTATTATTTCATAATATGTAAGAACATATAATACATAAAATAATTTATATATATAATTTTTATCCCGCGCAAGGTGCGGGTCTTAATCTAGTATTCTCTTAAAAAAATACAAATTTTCATTAACCCAAATAAATATATAGACTGGGCAATATTAGGTAGGCCTGGGACGGATCGGGTATTCGGACAATTTCAAGGTATCCAGATTTTTATCCGGCAGATCCATAATTTTACTATCCTTATCCGGATCCGGGGTTCTCGGATATCCGGACGTCGAATATCCTTCTAAAAATTATAATATCCGGATTCGGATCTAGATCCTTAAAATAAATAAAAATAATAATATTAATATATATCAAATATTAACAATAATTAAAAATTAAAAATATACTCCCTCTGTTCCTAAAAGGAGGATTTTCTGGAGTTATTTTTTGTTCCAAAATAATAGATTTTCTAGAATTTTAAGGTATTTTTAGTAGTTAATGTTGATAAATTGTATGCTTTTAAGAAAAATTAATTGAAAATATTTGAATTGATTAAATACTATTGGTTGATGGTTATTGAAAAATGTATAGTGAAACAAACGATAAATTTAATTGTAAACATTTATTATATTCTTAATATGCGTGAATAGTCTATAAAATATTTCTTTTAAGAACAGAAGGAGTATAATGTTTTTAATTATTTCTATGTATAATATTACAAAATTTACATAAAATTTATATATACTATTATAAAAATAAAAATATATTAAATAAAATTAGTTTATATATATATATTACTATTTTTGAAATAGTTATTAATAAAACTTACGGATCCAGATATCAGGACTAAAAAATCAAGATATCCGGATCTGGATCCGGCTTTGACGGATCCAACATTTTACTATCCGGATCCGAATTTGGCCCCTCTGGATATCCGGATTTTTGGATCGGATCTGGATCGGATCTCAGATCGAATCCGATCCGGATCTCGGATAAAAGTCTCAGGCCTAATATTAGGTACACCTTTGGTCAACTTAATTTGTCGTTAAATCTCCATCTAATATTCCGTTTGTTGATATGACATCATTTGAGAATAGACCAAAAAGCTAAAAATTCCAAATTGATACTTTTAATCCATTTTAGAACCATGTCTTCTTTGTTTTCTCTTTCGTTCTGCAAATAATCTCCCATCTAAACTAATGATCTCTTCTTTCTTTTCTCTTCGGACATTGCTAGATATGAAATATATTTTTGTCTATAATTTTATTTCCTGCAACAGTTTAACGATTTTATATATGTTCGAGTGGTTTTACTGGTCACAACCCGAAAACCATACTTGGAGGAGACTGTGGACTAAATAAGATAAGTGGACACCAAGGAATCTGTAGTAGAAGAGATGGATGAGGAAGCTCAAGAAGCGGTGTTTCCCGGCACAAGCGAATTAACTTTTGTTTTCTTTTTAAACTGTTTCTGACATTTTTGGACATGGGAAAACTGTTTTTGTTAATTTCAGTTTGACATTTTTCTCGTAATGACAAACTGACATGCATTAACAGTAGCTTTCTGGTTTGTTTTTGTTCTTGTTTAACGATTATGCTCTGAGAATAAGAAACTCAAAACATGTTACGCAAGCCAACCTTGCAACTGATACAAAGAAAGACCATCACAAAAGGCAGTAATAAAAGGACACACAAATAGTTCTCATAAAACATAAGGAATCCAACTTTGACAAGATAAGTAACCATCTCTTGAAAAAAGGAATATCTCAGCAACACATGATAGTTTGAAACAGATAAAAACAACGACAAAAGAAACAACAGAGGCATCATATGACCATCAATCTTGTGATCCAATTTGTGATCCACCTTGTGATCCTCCCTAATAGAACACATAAAATTTTGAGGTCTTCTAGAATCGATATGATATAAAATCAGACATACAATAAAAGTGTACCTGATCATTCTTTGGCCGACCCCTTAGACATTTGGGTTCAGGTTGTACGCTTGGTTTTGAACATCTCGGCTTGGTATGTCCTTCTTATCTACAATTAGAGCATGTCATGACACGATTCTCACGGCTTAACTTGGTTTTAGTAGAGGAAGAGGATGATTCATTTTCGATTTTCTGTCTGGCATAAGTGCTTGGTCTTCCTCTATTACCTAACCTATTTGGTGGATGTAAGACTGGTAACCTGTTCAGCATAGGCCATAACTTCATTCCTTCCACATGCTTCTTCTTCAGTTTGTATGCCACATCCTTCTTCTTCTTAAACCTCATTCTCATATTCTTCGATTTCATCACCAGGATCATCAACAATAGCCTCACAATCATCACCGGCTACAAGTTCACACTCATCTCCGTCATAGCCTATAAATATTTCATCACCTTCAGCAACAGGTTGAGGTTCAGGTTCTCTACATCTGCCTCGACGTAGTGGAAGCTTTTTCTTATCACCATGTTAGTAAAAAACGATTTGCAGTTTTAAAACGAAGGAGAAGAAAAAGAAGAGATGATAACGATTTGGAGAAGAGATGATATGGAGCTTTAGTATGAATGAAAAGAGAAAGACGAGATGAGTTAGGATTCTACAATGAGCAGAGAAAGAAGAGAAGAGTACGTGTAGATTAGAAGTGTCGTTTTTGATTCTTTAGGTTTTTGTTCTATTCTTAAAACGACACCACATCATTAACCATTAATATCACATGGACATAAGATGATAAATTAAATTGAGAAAATGTGTACTCAGTATGGCTCAATAATTAAAAGTTTGTGATTTATTTGGGTTAATGAAAATTTTGTATTTGTTTTGGAGAATTTGGGATAGTTTGATATTTAAATAGAGAAAACAACCATTAAAATCACGAACTTTCAAATTAAAGCAAAAAAAAACTCCAATTCATGTTTGAGCCAATTTTTTTTTTAATTTTTAAATACTGACCGTTTTAACTTTCCTATTTTTTTACTCGGGCCATTTAATAAATTCGAATAGTCAAATGTTAAACTCTATTCAAAAAGACAAACGTCTGTTAACTCTTTAAGGATGGTATTTTTAAACCTCACTAAAAACTTAATCATATGACATCATTTCACATGGATAGTAAGCACTTAATCTCTTGTTTCTCATGAAACCCATAAAATACCAAATACAAATATAGAGATTTTAGGGTTTTCAATTTGGGATTAATGCAAAAAGACGTCGTATGATTAAGTTTTTAGTGAGATTTCAAAACGACGTTGTTAGAGAGTTAATGATAGAACTGTGGAAGCAAAATAACGAAATCAAACCCAAACTCTCCAAGAGAATTCAAATTCAAGCTCGAATCTTGAGTTCAACGAAGCAGTCGATGAAATCAAAAGGGTTAAGAGTTCTCCTCTTTAAGCGATAAGGCTCAATTGCTAAAAGCAGTTTATAAAATCCAACGTAAAAAATATACAAAGGCCTAGTTCGGGTATATATAATCTAAAGGTTATAATTATCCTTTACATAAATAAAATCAAAACAAAAGATAAACATGAAAAGCTTGTAACGCAAGGAAACGTTAACGGCTAGTGATCGTTGCTCACTCCATAGATGCGCTTCATCAGGTCCCTCCCGGTGAGGAAAGCTTCGTCTCTGAAGCTAAAGGGTCATTGTCACCATGAAACCTCGACAAATGCTTCACGTTGAAGACGTCAGAGGTGTGAATATGAGATGATAGGCGCACCCGGTAAGCATTTGGGTTAATACATTCAACAACTTTGACTTGTCCAATCTTTCTTGAGTGCAACGAATTGTACTCCCACAAAGGCATTATTTCTTTCGTCAAATAGACCCAGACCTGATCACCAACCTTGAAAAGTACTTCCCGCCTCTTAGTATCAGCTGAAGCTTTATACTTAGCCACAGACTGCTCAAGCTTCTCCATGGTGCGACGATGTACTGCTTCAAGCTCGGAAACAAAGTCCACAGCTTCGCCATGAAACCGTATCTTGTCTGGTATTACCGCTAAGTCAAGAGGACAGCGAGGAAGCAGACCATAGACAACCTGAAAAGGAGAGTGACCGGAGGTTCTATTAATCGCATGATTGTGAGAAAACTCCGCTTTACACAACTTTGTGACCCAACTCTTGATGTTATCACCGACAAGGCACCTGAAAAGATCACCCAACGCTTGATTAGTCACTTCAGTCTGCCCATCCGTTTGAGGATGGTAATCAGTGCTCATATCCAGACTAGTGCCTAGAAGTTTTCATAGGGATCGCCAAAAATTACCGAGAAAATGAGTGTCGCGGTCTGACACAATAGATGATGGCAACCCGTGAATCATGTATATCTCCCGAAAGAATATAGTGGCAACGTTCACAGCATCCATGATTTTCTTACAAGGTAGAAAATGGGCCATCTTCGAAAAGCAATCAACTACAACAAAGATAGAATCAAACCCTCGTTGTGTACGAGGGAGTCCAAGAATGAAGTCCATACTGACGTCCGTAAACGGTTGCATGGGTATCGGCAGAGGAAGGTGCAACCCTGCGTTCGTCGCTTTACCCTTGGCCTGTTGACATGTGTGACATCGCGCCACAAAGCGCTCAACATCCCTACGGAGAGACGGCCAAAAATAAGACTGTGTGACCAGTTGTAACGTCCGGTCCTTCCCACGTGGCCCTCATTGTGCAGCTCACTAATGATCTAAAGACGCAAGCTAAAATCAGGAATGCAAATACACAAATCCTTGAAAAGAAACCCATGTCCAGTGTGTAGGTAGTCGAGAGATCCATTTTAACGTCTGCAATTATGCGAGCGAAGAAGGCATCAGTCACATACAGCTCAACAAACGTTGAAAACCTTGTAACTGAAGTATGCATCGTGGTGACCAGTGTGTGACGTCGACTGAGGGCGCCAGTAACACGATTGAACATCCCCGATTGGCAAATAGAAAATGTGAACTGCTGTAGATATGAAATCCAAGGTGCATGCCGAGAGGAAACTTTTGCCTGACTGTCTAAGTGAATTAAGGCATCATGGTCAGTAAACAAACCAAATTCCTTGTGAACCATATAGTGCCTCCAATGCTTGATGGATTGCACGATGGCATAAAACTCTATGTCATATGTAGTGTAACGACCACGAGCACCACCCAGCTTCTCACTAAAGTAAGCAATATGGCGTCCCTTTTGGCTCAAGACTGCTCCAATACCGAGTTTAGAAGCATCGCAGTGAAGCTCGAATGTTGCTTCAAAGTCAGGTAAGATCAAGATTGGAGCAGTAGTTAGCTTCTCTTTTATCAATTCGAAAGCTGTTGTCGCCTTTGTCGTCCAATGAAGCGCTCCCTCACGCATACAACTGGTTATTGGCGCCATGATCGTGCTGAAATGACTCACGAAATGTTGATAAAATGAAGCGAGGCCATGGAAGCTACGCACCTCAGAGACAGTTTTAGGAATCGACCAAGACTTTACTGCTTCCAATTTCGAAGGATCAACAGAAAGGCCCTGAGACGAGACCACATAACCCAAGAAGAGGACTTCGCTGACCCCAAACTCGCACTTATGCCGTGCTGCAAAGAACTTTTCACTGCGAAGCACGACTAAGATCTGGCGCAGATGGGAGATGTGATCTGATACTGAAGCGCTAAAAATGAGAATGTCATCGAAACAAACGACGAAGAACTTTCCAAAGAATGGCCGCAAGGCCTGATTCATTATGCGCATAAAGGTGCTCGGCGCGTTGGATAAACCAAATGGTATTACTAGCCATTCAAACAACCCTTCTCTGGTCTTAAACGCTGTCTTCCACTCATCACCTGGACGAATCCTGATTTGATGATACCCGCTTTTCAAATCAATTTTGGAAAATATAGTCGCAGCTCCAATCTGGTCCAATAAATCATGAAGGCGTGGAATGGGAAATCGGTACCGGATTGTGATCTTATTGATGGCACGACTGTCTACACACATGCGCTATGTACCATCTCTCTTAGCAATTAGAAGAGCTGGAACAGCGCAGAGACTAAGGCCCTCGCCCACATAGCATTTCTGGAGCAGTTCCTCCACTTGTCAACGCAGTTCCTCATCCTCGCTCGGACTCATCATGTAATGTGCCCTATTCGGAAGAGAGGCACCCGGAACAAAGTCCATGTGATGTTGTATATCACGTAAGGGTGGTAAACCGGTGGGCAACTCTGAAGGAAAAGCATCTGCGAACTCAGTGAGAAGAGGGGCGAATGCTGTTGACGAGTTGCTGGAGATTAGACGTGAAGTAGACGCAGGAAATACAGCAAAAGCGACACCTTCATGTCGCAACTCCGAGACGAAGTCAGCATAAGAGCAAAGCAGTATTGCGGGCTGAACATGTTGCATGAGTTGATGTGATTGAGACGGAGGTGCTAATAAGGCGTCATCACGAGATGGAAGCATGACAATCTTGTGCGTTTCCCACAAAAAGTTGTATGTGTTCTGAAAGCCGTTATGAATGATCTTCCTATCAAATTTCCATGGGCGTCCCAGAAAAGCTCACTGATATCCATAAGAGCAATATAACAGTAGGTTTGATCTCAATAAAATTCCCCAATGGAGAATGGAACCAATGCAAGATGAGTGATTCATATGTTAACCCTCTTGTCCAGCCAGCCAAGTGTGTAGGGCGGTGGATGTGGTTCGCGTACCAAACCCAGCCTCTCAACTTCATGATCTGCAACCACGTTTCTGCAACTGTCAGAGTCATTGGCATAAGTACGAACCCGACACTCAATCACACAAGTAGATCGGAAGATGTTGGTCCGAAGCCACATAGTATTTTGTCGACGCGGAGCCGTACAAGAACGTCTGACGACAAGCATCTTTGCTGCAGTACCTTTATGTGGCAAAACCGCCTCTTCCTCTTGATCATCGTCCTCCATGTAAGAATCATACACGGGACAGTCATTGTAACACCCCTGAACCGTTCTAGGCATAGGTCGAACCACCGGCCAACAATCAAACAAGAACATGACCGACGGGCCGACCGTCTACCAAGGATCGGGAGCGCTACATGACGGGTTAACGGCCGATCCGGCCAAGGTCACGAAAAGTGCAATTCGTGATTAGGCCAGTCCGCCCGCTAACACGTCCCATCAGACAAAAGCCTAAGGCTTCTCAACCCGTACTCCGATCTGACGTTGTGTTAGCTTGGACAAGCTAATATCAGAACAACAAGGCATTTACACAAAACATTCGCTTTATTTATTTTATATATTGTATGGTTCAAAACACACAACATAATATACAAGCGGTGGCATGCCAAGAAAGCGAAAGTACATACTTATAGTCTGATACTTATAGTCTGAAACGCTTTAACCAAAAAGATGCAAATCTACACCAGCCAGCCTAGCCTCCCGCGACCTCTACAAGCTCGCTACTGGTCACCTGAAACAACAACGAGTGAGGAGTTAGTAATCTAGCATTACTCAGCGAGTTACAATCCCCAACTAACAAATACAACCCCTCGCTATCCCACCCCAAGCAATCTAAAGCGAGAGGTTCACCTAACAACAAATCAACCCAATTCAACGAATAATAATAAGCAATATCAGAAATACGCAGCTGGAAAAAGATAGTAAGATAACTAGCATTATGCTAGCTCACCACCAAAACTCAACCTTGAATAATTTAGAGTTTATCAACCCAAAACAAGATATAATAAATATAACTAACTCGGCCCCGGTGACGTTATGTTCCTCCTTCACTATCGGCAATATCCTATCTTCCTACCACAAAGGCCAGAAGAAGGAACTTTCAACCGACCGCGGCCCACAGTCCTTCGGGTCACCGCGCGACAGCCCACAGTCTTTCGGGTCACTGCCACATTACACCGTCGTGTAATACTCAGCCATAGGACATGACCCCGTTCGTCTAAGTCTTCCCGATCCAGTAAATAAGGAATTTCCTTGAACCCGCCGGGTACGAGGTCTAAAGGAACACTAACTCACCCCAATATGCCTAGCATTGTGGGTTACACAAATGCTGTCGGCCAATATACGATTAATACTAAACCCAGTAAAAATAACACAAGGTTCCTAGTATTAATCACCACACAATCAACACATTCCACCTCAAACATGCCTAGCATTGTGGGTTACACAAATGCTATATGGCCAAAATATGATTAATACTAAACCCGGTAAAAATAACACAAGGTTCCTAGTATTAATCGCAAATTAACACAATCAATCATATTCCAGAATCTAGCATAAAGACTAATTCCAGAATACCTAACTATCCACAACTTAGCGATATCATCTAAGCATTCCGCATTCGCTAACTAACCAATCAACCTAACTATTAGCATGCTACTACGGTTCTCAAACAATAACAAGCATGCCATCAACTCAATCAACATAACCTCAATTATTCAAACCGTTACTCAGTTAGACCCGGCCACCTGCCATGATCCAACTTCCAAGTAACGGGACCCTGCATGAAAACAACTCAGCAATCAATCGATTATAACTCACAGTTTTTGGTTGACCGTGGCCTTGACCCCAAACCCGACTTCTGCGATCCGAACCCTTTCTCGACCTTCTAAAGTAGACCCACGTCCAGACTGGTATTGAACTGGTCTCCACTAGAACTGATCTCTCTTCACTTGAACAGAACCTTCTCCAGGTGCTGACTCGAAATCGGCAGAGTAACTGTTCTCGAAAACTGCCTAAATCGCTCGAAAACTATTGAAACTCGATCTTTCTTTCTTTGCTTTCTCTCTCACATTTTGAACTGACTTTCAAGTGTTATGAATGTGTTCAAATGAGTGGGGGTCGTGGGCTATTTATAAGAAACAGCAACCAATCAGGAACAAGCCGTGTGGCAGCCCGTGTGTCGCTTCGCATGGCTCCAGACGCATGCGCGGCGACACCTCGTGCTCCACATGGCTGGCTGCATGTCTCAGTCTCATGCAGGATGACACCATGCCCTTTACCTGTCTGGATGCATGGCCTGCTCACATGCAAGGTGACACCACGTCCTCCACATTACTGGCCGCATGGCCCGGTCGCATGCATCGCAACACCTCGTGCTTGGCCATTCCACCTCGTGCTTCTATGTGTCACTCCGCATGCTGTGATCATTTTTACTGCAACATCTCATGCTTCGCTTGCCACATACCATTCCAGGCAGTTGCCACCACGTCCTGATCTCATAGATCGAGCCACCTCGAGCTTCTCGGTCCATTTGTCCAATTTTGGCCTTTCCGGTGAATTTTTCGTCCCGTGATCAATCCCATTATTTTTTGACGCCCGTTCTCATGATATGATTATTTTTAGTAAACTCCAAATGAATCCTGAATTGATGGAAAATATTTTCCGAGTTTCCGGCTTCTTCGAAAAATTCCATAATACCGAAATTAGGGTTTTTCGCCCAATTTCCGGTCTTCCTTTTGTGCTTCCAAAAGTGTCATGCTTCGAACGTCCTTTGAGTAAATATACCACATTGTCTAACCATTGTCTAGTGGGATGCTTGAATCATGGTCCGCGACTCGACCACCCAAAAGATACTCGACCATTCCATTTTTTTTTTTTTTTTTTTGTTTTTTTTACTTTTTTTTTTTTGGGTTTCTACATTCTCCCTCCCCCCCCCCCCTTAACAGAATTCATCCTCGAATTCTAAGGTTCTGAGGGGCCTCCTTCTTCCATCACAACATCCTCTCGGAAGAACTCCGGGTGATCGGTTTTAAATCGCGCTTCATCTTCCCAAGTAACATGAATCCTGTTTTGTCTTCTCCAGAACACTTGTACTTGAGCAATCTCACGATTCTTCAGCTTCCGAATACGCCGTTCTCCCAATCTGATTGGTCCTTCCAGATACGTAAGGTTTGTCCTCAACTCCTCTAGTGTCTCGGGTTCAACGGTACTTGGATCCCGTATATGTTTCCGAAGCATGGAAACATGAAATACAGGATGTAGATGCATATTCGCTGGCAGATCCAAACGGTAAGCTACCTCACCAACTTTCCCGATGATCTTGTACGGACCAATCAACCTGACCGCAAGTTTCCCGACCTTGCCAAATCTGTCCTTCCCTTTATGTGCAGTAACTTTCAAATAGACCCAATCTCCTATCTCAAAAGTTACCTCTCTTCTTGACTAGTCTGCGTACTTCTTCTGGCGGTCCTGAGCCTTCTTCATGGTGGCCTGAGTCGTCTCCAGCGTAATCATGGTCTCCTGAACGATAGGTGACCCAAACATTTTTTCTTTCGCCCACTTCCGTCCAACACAAAGGCGTTTTGCATGGCCTTCCGTATAACGCTTCATAAGGTGACATCCCTATGCTCGAATGATGACTGTTGTTATACGAGAACTTGACCAACGGTAAATGCTTCTCCCAAGTTCCTGCCCAATAGAGAATACACATCCGAAGCATGTCCTCGATGGTCCGAATGGTTCTCTCCGTTTGGCCATCTGTTTCTGGATGGAACGCCGTACTTCTGAATAGTTTAGTTCCCAAGGCTTCTTGCAGTGCGTCCCAAAATGATGCCGTGAACCTTGGATCGCGATCTGAGACGATGTCTGAGGGTACACCATGTAACTTCACAATTTGGTCGATGTACAACTCGGCCAACACTTCAACTTTATCAGTGTCCCGCATAGGCAACAAGTGTGTAACCTTGGTTAACCTATCCACAATCACCCATATCGAGTTGTCCGATCTACCTGGAGTAGTGGGTAATCCAGTGATGAAATCCATGGAAATAGAGTCCCATTTCCATTGAGGTATCGGAAGACTCTGCAATAATCCTCCTGGAACTTGATGTTCGACCTTGACTTGTTGACAAGTTGCACACTGCGCGACCCATTGCGCTACTGATCTCTTCATTCCCGACCAATGATAGTATCTTCTCACATCTCGGTACATCTTCGAACTTCCAGGATGGATACTAAGTAAAGAATGGTGTGCAATCCTTAGTATCTCATATCTCAGCCCTTGTCCTTTAGGAACCGTGATCCTCCCATTAATTAGCAAGGTTCCATCCTCCGCCAAGTAGTATCCAACATTATTTGGCCCGGCTTGTCCTTTGAGTTCTTCAGCAATCTTCAATAGCTTCTCATCCTTAAGTTGTTCTTCTCGAATTCTCTGAATCAAGCTGGCCTGGTTCACCGCTTGAAGTCCCAATGGCTCGCTCGCTTGCCCTTCCAAAACGACCAACTTTACTTGTTTCAATTCTTGGTTCAACAGCTCCACTTCTTTCTCTAAATCTGCGTCCAACTTTCTTCGACTTAAGGCGTCCGCAACAACATTCGCTTTACCAGGATGGTAGCGAATCCTTATATCGTAGTCTGCCACAAACTCCATCCACCTACGCTGGCGTAGGTTGAGATCTGGCTGAGTGAAGAGGTATTTAAGACTTTGGTGGTCCGTGTATACCTCCACTTCTTCTCCATACAAGTACGATCTCCAAATTCGCAAAGCGAACCACTAACTCCAAGTCATGTGTACTGTATTTATCCTCATGCTTCCGTAGTTGTCGTGAAGCATATGCAATGACTCGTCCATCTTGCATAAGAACACAACCTAACCCAACTCGTGAAGCATCCGTGTAAACCGTGTAAGATTTACCTTGCTCGGGCAAAGCTAACACAGGTGTGGTCGTGAGAGCTTCCTTCAACTTCTTTAAAGCCTTCTCGGTTTCTTCCACCCATAAGAAAGGAACTCCTTTACCGGTAAGTTTAGTTAAAGGCTTTGCAATGGAGGAAAAGTCCTTAACAAACTTCCGATAATAGCCCGCAAGTTCGAGAAAACTCCTTACTTCCGTCACAGTGGTAGGTCGAGGCCATTCCCGTATGGCTTGGACCTTTTCTGGATCAGCAGCCACGCCCTCTCCTGATACTATGTGACCCAGAAATCCTATCTCTCTCTTCCAAAACGAGCACTTGCTGAACTTGGCAAATAGCTTCTGATTCCGTAACCTCTCCATAACCAGTCTCAGATGCTCTTTGTGCTCCTCCTTACTTCTCGAGTACACCAGGATGTCATCAATGAAAATGATCACGAACTTGTCGAGGTAGTCGTGAAACACTTCGTTCATCAAACGCATGAAAGCCGCAGGTGCGTTTGTGAGACCAAAGGGCATAACTACGAACTTGTACTGCCCATACCTCGTCCGAAACGCGGTCTTCATGATGTCTGACTTGGCAATAGGAATTTGGTGATACCCTGATGCCAAATCAATCTTCGAAAACCAACTAGATATCTTTAGTTGGTCTAACAACTCGTCTATCCTCGGAAGAGGATACTTATCTTTTATCGTGATGTTGTTGATACCACGACAATCGATACACAACCTCATGCTTCCGTCCTTCTTCTTCACAAATAGCACAGGTGCTCCCCAAGGTGAAGAGCTCGATCGGATGAATCCCTTTTCCAATAGATCTTCCAACTGCTTCTTTAGCTCAGCCAACTCCGCTGGTGCCATCCGATATGGTGCCTTAGCTATAGGTTTTGTTTCAGGCTCCAAAGTAATGGTAAAGGGATTACTCCGAGGTGGAGGTAATTCCTTTAGTGGTGCAAAGATATCCTCAAACTCTTGGACCACTTCTATGTTTTCGACCTTAACTTCATCATTAGTGGCTCCTCCACTAACCGATAAGGTCACCAAATATACTTCCCCATCTTGAAACAAATCTTGTACTCTCATTGCTGCTACCAAAGACACGGTCATACTAGGACTGATTCCATAGTACACCATCTCTGGTCATTTACCTCTGCCAAACAACAACCTTCCCTTTCCACAGTCAATCTGAACTCTGTAGCTCGATAACCAATCCATTCCAAGGATTACTTCGTACCCTTTCAAAGGCACGACTAACAGATCTGCCAGATCTGCCACAAATTCTTTCTCTTGAATGAGCAATGGAACATTCTTGATACACTGATCTGCTTGAAGGGTTCGGTCTGCGGGGGTCAAGACGGCTACGTTTATCCTGTCAACCGCAAAACCATCCCAAAACCGGGCAGCTACTTCAGGGGTCACAAAACTATGTGTTGCCCCCGAGTCGAACAATACATGTGTGGGTTTACCAGCAACATGTATGGTTCCTGCCACAGTAACCCAATCAACAATATCTCAATCACAAAAACTAATCAAAATTTGCACAACCATCAATCATCAATCCAAAATTTCTAAACGCGCAACCTAGCGATCAAGCAATATATACTTAACCATCATACTAACTAGGTTCCAACAACTAAATTCCATTCAATAAACAGAGGAGGTTAAGCACCCAATACCTGTGATGGGACCGCTTGACGGTCCTGCATTGTCTGGGTTTTCTACCCCTAAGGCATAAACTCTACCTCCTAGGTTTTGTTTCTTTGGTGCTGGCTCAATAGCTGGACGGCTAGGAGGAGCTCGGATCGCGAGAGGGGTCGCATGGATTGGCTTGTTTGGACATGACGATGCATAATGGCCCTTCCTTCCACAGAAGAAACAAGTGACATCTTCCATCCTCAGCGATGAATAACCTTGCTGGTTACTCCGTTGTCTGCTGGGACAAAACTTGGAAATGTGTCCCGGTTGATCACATATGTAACATACTCCGGTGTTACTGCGATAATTGGTTTGGCCTCCAAATTTTTGCCCTTTGCCTTTGTTAAATCTTGGACCCTTGTTGAAATTTGGTCTTCCTCCTTGGCTAAAATTGGTAGGTCCACCAGAATGCGGTATGGTCTTCCTTTCAGCCTCCAATACAGTCTCAACATTAACAATTTTTTCCATCAGATCCGATAAGCTGCTAAAGTTGCTTCCAGCTAAACGACTTCCAAGCTCCGGCTTCAATCCGTACATAAAGTTACGGATCATAGTTGCTTCATCTTCGCACCCATCAAAGACATGTCGTCTCAACCTTGTGAACTCAGATTCGTAACTCCTCACTGGCCTATCTCCTTGAACAAGGTTCATGAATTGGCGCTCCAACCGATGCTTCGCTTCTGGAGGAAAATTCTTCCTCTCAAACTCTCCCTTGAATGATTCCCATGATGTGATGGTGTGTCCACGCTGCCTGTCTATACTGTCCCACCATCCTGTTGCGTCGCCTTCCAAATAGTACACCGCGATCTTCTTCTGATACTCCTCAGGACACTCCATAGCCTCAAAGTTCTTCTCCATCATAGTAATCCACTTGCCGGCTTCAATAGGATCGGATCCTCCTTTGAACTTGTAGGATCCAATGTTCTTCATGGTAGATAATAGCTTGGAAACTTCAGGGGGTTGAGTACGCCTGCCTTGGTTACCAAGTGCCTCGGTCATCACGTCATGTAAAAGCTTCAGGGTGTTTTCCGCTCCTTGATCTTGTGGTCCTTCAGTGGAACGGTTCTGATCTGGCCTTGGGTGTGATTGAACGGATTGATCATGTTGATGTCTCCGGTCCCAATTACGACTTGGGCCAATACTCGCCAAACTGTCTTCCCTCACTCTAGTCCTGTTACCGTACACATGAAAAGATCTTGTTCTCTGCAGAGGGGTCCTATCATGTCCAAACATCTCACTAATGCCATTTCCATCCTCTTGATCAGATCTGTAACCCAATCCTCCGCCTGTCCAATCCATACCCTCTCCCCATATCCGACCTCGTCCATCGTAACCTATCCCGCGATTAGCCATCTGCACACAATCAAAAGGGTAAGTCCTATTCCTATTAAACCTATTACGGGAAGCGGCTGGTTTCCTAAACATTTTTTTGCGACTCCTTTGACTCGATAAAATCGTTAAAAAGCACTTATGTCACGCATGGATGAAACCATGCTCTGATACCACCTCTGTAACACCCCCGAAACGTTCTAGGCATAGGTCGAACCACCGGCCAACAATCAAACAAGAACATGACCGATGGGCCGACCGTCTACCAAGGATCGGGAGCGCTACATGATGGGTTAACGTCCGATCCAGACAAGGTCACGAAAAATGCAATTCGTGATTAGGCCAGTCCGCCCGCTAACACGTCCCGTCAGACCAAAGCCTAAGGCTTCTCAACCCGTACTCCGATCTGACGTTGTGTTAGCTTGGACAAGATAATATCAGAACAACAAGGCATTTACACAAAACATTCGCTTTATTTATTTTATATATTGTATGGTTCAAAACACACAACATAATATACAAGCGGTGGCATGCCAAGAAAGCGAAAGTACATACTTATAGTCTGAAACGCTTAAACAAAAAGATGCAAATCTACACTAGCCAGCCTAGCCTCCCGCGACCTCTAC
The DNA here is from genome assembly GCF_020379485.1 of Brassica napus. NCBI lineage: Eukaryota > Viridiplantae > Streptophyta > Magnoliopsida > Brassicales > Brassicaceae > Brassica > Brassica napus. The sequence continues at coordinate 31,901,123 of NC_063447.1, read as the reverse complement.
AAGCTCGCTACTGGTCACCTGAAACAACAATGAGTGAGGAGTGAGTAATCTAGCATTACTCAGCGAGTTACAATCCCCAACTAACAAATACAACCCCTCGCTATCCCACCCCAAGCAATCTAAAGCGAGAGGTTCACCTAACAACAAATCATCCCAATTCAACGAATAATAATAAGCAATATCAGAAATACGCAGCTGGAAAAAGATAGTAAGATAACTAGCATTATGCTAGCTCACCACCAAAACTCAACCTCGAATAATTTAGGGTTTATCAGCCCAAAACACAATATAATATATATAACTAACTCGGGCCCCGGTGACGTTATGTTCCTCCTTCACTATCGGCAATATCCTATCTTCCTACCACAAAGGCCAGAAGAAGGAACTTTCAACCGACCGCGGCCCACAGTCCTTCGGGTCACCGCGTGACAGTCCACAGTCCTTCGGGTCACTGCCACATTACACCGTCGTGTAATACTCAGCCATAGGACATGACCCCGTTCGTCTGAGTCTTCCCGATCCAGCGAATAAGGGTTTTCCTTGAACCCGCCGGGTACGAGGTCTGAAGGAACACTAACTCACCCCAATATGCCTAGCATTATGGGTTACACAAATGCTGTCGGCCAATATACGATTAATACTAAACCCGGTAAAAATAACACAAGGTTCCTAGTATTAATCACCACACAATCAACACATTTCACCTCAAACATGCCTAGCATTGTGGGTTACACAAATGCTATATGGCCAAAATATGATTAATACTAAACCCGGTAAAAATAACACAAGGTTCCTAGTATTAATCGCAAATTAACACAATCAATCATATTCCAGAATCTAGCATAAAGACTAATTCCAGAATACCTAACTATCCACAACTTAGCGATATCATCTAAGCATTCCGCATTCGCTAACTAACCAATCAACCTAACCATTAGCATGCTACTACGGTTCTCAAACAATAACAAGCATGCCATCAACTCAATCAACATAACCTCAATTATTCAAACCGTTAATCAGTTAGACCCGGCCACCTGCCATGATCCAACTTCCAAGTAACGGGACCCTGCATGAAAACAACTCAGCAATTAATCGATTATAACTCACAGTTTTTGGTTGACTGTGGCCTTGACCCCAAACTCGACTTCTGCGATCCGAACCCTTTCTCGACCTTCTAAAGTAGACCCACGTCCAGACTGGTCTTGAACTGGTCTCCACTAGAACTGATCTCTCTTCACTTGAACAGAACCTTCTCCAGGTGCTGACTCAAAATCGGCAGAGTAACCGTTCTCGAAAACTGCCTAAATCGCTCGAAAACTATCGAAACTCGATCTTTCTTTCTTTGCTTTCTCTCTCACGTTTTGAACTGACTTTCAAGTGTTATGAATGTGTTAAAATGAGTGGGGGGCGTGGACTATTTATAGGAAACAACAACCAATCAGGAACAAGCCGTGTGGCAGCCCGTGTGTCGCTTCGCATGGCTCCGGACGCATGCGCGGCGACACCTCGTGCTCCACATGGCTGGCTGCATGTCTCAGTCTCATGCAGGATAACACCATGCCCTTTACCTGTCTGGATGCATGGCCTGCTCACATGCAAGGTGACACCACGTCCTCCACATGTCTGGCCGCATGGCCCGGTCGCATGCATCGCAACACCTCGTGCTTGGCCATTCCACCTCGTGCTTCTATGTGTCACTCCGCATGCTGTGATCATTTTTACTGCAACACCTCATGCTTCTCTTGCCACATACCATGCCAGGCAGTTGCCACCACGTCCTGATCTCATAGATCGAGCCACCTCGAGCTTCTCGGTCTAATCGTCCAATTTTGGCTTTCCCGGTGAATTTTTCGTCGCGCGATCAATCCCTATATTTTTCGACGCCCGTTCTGATGATCTGATTATTTTTAATAAACTCCAAATGAATCCTGACTTGATGGAAAATATTTCCCAAGTTTCCGGCTTCTTCGAAAAATTCCATAATACCGAAATTAGGGTTTTTCGCCCAATTTCCGGTCTTCCTGTTGTGCTTCCAAAAGTGTCATGCTTCGAACGTCCTTTGAGTAAATATACTACATTGTCTAACCATTGTCTAGTGGGATGCTTGACTCATGGTTCAGACAAAAACAATCTGATCGTCCGCGACTCGACCACCCAAAAGATACTCGACCATTCCAATTTTTTATTTTTTTTTTATTTATTTTTATTTATTTTTATTGGTTTCTACAGTCGTCACCTTTGGTCTCGTCGGCAATAAATCCTCTGCGCTGTTGGTGAGGGCAAGCATCTTGACGATCCCCTTGTTCCCCACAAGAGAAGCACTTGACTGCTGGTAGGCGAGTGGAGCGTCGCAACTGCTGGTCATCTTGTGCTCCTGGCGATTTGGTTGTCACCATACCACTATAGGAGTTCTTGTTTTGTGGTGGTGCACTTGACGAAGACTCTTGGGAACGAGATCACGATGAAGGCAATGTCCAATTTGTTGCAGCCGAACGAGTTTGTTGTTCAAAAGAAACAGCACATCGACGAGCTTCAGCAATGGTGGTGGGATCAAACTGAGCCAACGAGTTTTGGAGCTGAGGCCTTAGTCCGCCTATGAATCTGGAGACAAGCTGATCCTCACTGTCATATATCTTTGTTCGAGTTAACAACATAGCAAACTCCGGCGTATTCATCCAGAGAGTGTGATCCCTGTTTCAGATTCTGAAGCTTATTGTAGATCAGGCGATCGTAATTGTGTGGAAGAAAGGTGGCGCACAGATGCTTCTTTAACTTTTCCCAAGTCTGGATCGGAGCACGACCAGTCGAGCTCTTGTCGTCTTGATATGTTTCCACCAAGAAGCTGCATGACCCCTGAATCACATGGCCACTAACGGTATTCGACGCTCTTCTGGCACTTGTTTGAACTCCAAAATCTCCTCCACTGAAACCATCCAATCCAAAAGAACATCACTACGGCCACCGCCGTGAAATTCTGGAATGTCAACCTTAAAGGCCATCTCCCAACGATTGTATGTCTGGTCCACACGAGCAGCCTGATAACCATAACGATTGTAATTCACGTTTGCATTGTCACCGAGTTGGTTGACACGCGCGAATGGATTATGGTCGTCATGTTCCAATTCCTCAAAAAGAGGATTCGTAGCCGGCATACGGTTGATCAAAGTTTCCCCGAGTTCCATAATATATCTTTGTAGTGTCCTCTGTAAATCTTCATGTAACACCACCAGTGTCTGGCGAAGCTCTGTCCAGTCTGCAGCAACTGCATCCCGGGGTGCATCGACTTTGTTTGGAGGCATAATTGAATGATCACGAAAACCCAGAACGTCCAAGTATGATACTAACTGATAGAGATGTGGAAGCAAAGTAACGAAATCAAACCCAAAATCCCCGGGAGAATTCGAATTCAAGCTCGGATCTTGAGTTCAACGAAGCAGTCGATGAAATCAAAAGGGTTAAGAGTTCTCCTCTTTAAGCGATAAGACTCAATTGCTAAAAGCAGTTTATAAAATCCAACGTAAAAAAATATACAAATGCCTAGTTTGGGTATATATAATCCCGTAGAAAATCTTCCCAAACGATATCTAAAAAGGTTATAATTATCCTTTACATAAATAAAATCAAAACAAAAGATAAACATGAAAAGCTTGCAACGCAAGGCAACGTTAACGGCTAGCGATCTTTGCCGACTCCATAGATGCGCTGCATCAGTTAACATACGCTTAGTTTTTGAATAAAGTTTAACAGTTGACTTTTTGAGTTTCTTAAATGGCCGAATCAATAAAATATGAAAGTTAAAATGACCAATATTTAAAAATTGAGATTTTTTTTTAGCTCAAACATGATGTGGAAGTTTTTTTTTGGTTTAATTTGAAAGTTTAGGATTTTAATGGTTGTTTTCTCTATTTAAATACACATTTTCTCAATATTAATGGTAAGATTTGTTGACCTTTGTTTCGTTTTTGAGTAATATCATCTCATCTCAAGAAGGTGAGGTATCTATGTACGGATAACGTTCTTGAGTTCTGCAATCAAGTGTTTAACAAGTACTTATACACCGCAGCAAAACAGTGTTGCAGAGCGTATGAACCGTACATTGATGGAGAAAGTCAGGTGTTTGTTGAATGAGTTAAGGCTTGAGGGGAGATTTTGGGCAGAGGCAGCCGCAATCTCTGCATACACAGTAAACAGATCACCATAATCAAGTATTTGTTTCAAGACACCAGAGGAAGTTTGGTTGAATAAATGACTCGGATATGGACACATGAAAAAGTTTGGTTTAGTGGCGTTTGTATATGTTAACCAGGGAAAGTTGAAGTCAAGGGCATTGAGAGGAATCTTTATTGGCTATCCTCTAGGAACCAAAGGTTATAATATCTGGATGATGGAAGGAGATCGGTGTGAGATAAATAGAAATGTGAAGTTTCAAGAAGCTCTGACGTACAAGGATGTGACTAACAGAAGATGTTGAAGAGGAGGTTTATCCTATACTTGGAACTGAGAATCATGACATGTCGGTCAAGGATGTCTCATCACTTGAACATACCGTTCAAGGTGGAGCTGATGGAGCGAGCCTGGATGGTGATCTTGATGATATTCAGGAAACCACTCCTGAAGATACAGCAAGGTCAAGCTTGTCTAACAATCAGTTAGCAAGGGACATGCCTAGGAGACATGTAGTACCTCTAGTCAGATTTAGTGAGTATGACTGTACAAAGAATGAAATTGCGTTTGCTCTGTACAAAGCTGATGTGATTATATTAGAAGAGTCATGAGATTTTACAGAAGCTAAGTTGAATCTTGAATGGGATAAGTGGAATGCAGATACAGATGATGAGATGGACTCTCTGAGACGTAATCAGACTTGGGTTCTTGTTAATAATCATGTGATAAGATAAATTATCAGCCTATTGTAAGTCCACACTCTCTTGAAGTCCTGATTGCAATTTCCACTTCCTCAATCTTCTGATGTTTGCGCACCAAGCTGACTGAGAAAGGATAGATAGCTGCAGTCACTAACCGCTTCGCATTGTTCAAAATATAAATAGCCACTTCTTTCTCAACTTTTGTCCCTTCATAGTCTCTCCACTCAAAAGATTTGAGATGTAAGAACAAACATACAGGAACACGCCTCGGTTGGATCCAACGAACCTTGCGGACCTTACGGTCAGCAAGCATCCCATGGTCCTGCGTATCAATACATTTTTTTTTTGAAAGAATGTTAAATTTATTCAAATAAGAAAAAAAACTTGAATCTGTGTAATGAAAAAACCTTTTAATAAATAAAGAAGATTTTCAACAGCTTCACTTCTACTCCCTTGCAGCAAACCACGGCATCATTGCCGTTGTATAACGTCGACTTCCACCAACACACAGCGAGGAAATACGATTCCTTACTTTTTTGTCAATGAACTTTAGCAGGATTTGTGATGTGTGATGCTTCTCACCATGTTTCCTCCTATTTCTCTCCAACCATATGGTATGAACAGAGCATTGAAAAACATATCTTCGAAGGAACATATCCGTTTTGTTTCTTCCACTTTCCACCAGAAGATTCAGGATGCCATTCCAGTCCTCCGTATAGCGAGACCTTAGCAGATTATTTGTTAATCCCTTGCATATTTTCTAAGAATATGGACAGCAAAAAAAGAGATGTTCCCGAGTTTCTATATGGCCCGTACATAGGACACAATGAGCATCTGAGTTGGGACTCCATTTTTGAACTCTTACACCTGTAGCTAACCGGTCATGAACAGCAATCCAAGTGAGCACAGAGTACTTTTGCGTGAATCAATACATTTCACTGTTAATTAAACCAGAAACCAAACATGATTGAGAAATTTGGGTTTCAGAGAAGAATGTACCAGGAGATGCTTGAGAGCTTTGGTTTAGGAGAATGTTGGAGCAATCTCACAAGCATATTCGTCCAGCTATCATCACATGAACATAGCTACAAACGCAAAAGCTGAAACAAAACTGTACCACGAGGATACCGAGCCTGTATACATGATATAAGCAAAAAGGAAACAATGTATTAACAGTTACAAAACTAGCTAATGAATATAAAGCTTACCTCACCAGCTAAGCATACTTTAAGACGCCTGACGAAGGTAAAAGACTCCAGAACATTGGCATGGTAGGAAAAAGATTGAATATTCACGTCGACAAGTTTGAGAAGATTACCAATAAAATCAAGTTCACCAAAATAGTCCACAATCCTCAACCGCTTCAAAGATTGGGAACGTATCACGAACATATGATCATCAGGCGGATTGTATTCCCAATGGATAAACTCTTCAGTGAAGGAAAGTCAACAGTGAAAGTCACCACATTGTCTTTGTGACAAGTCTCTACAACTAACTCTTCGAGGACGAAACAATTCGATATAAGCCTAGGAGAAAGATTCGTCATCTAAGTAAACGACGGATAGAAGGCACAGCTTCACGAGGGAGCGGAAGCTAAACTGAGAAGAAGGAACATTAAAAAGAATCACCCTATGGAGCTCCAAAGTCTCGATCATTTCGCATCTAAACTACCTACTCGGAAACAGAACAAGACCGTGATCGTGATAAAAAAACTTATTTTCAAGTTGTGCACGAAGCGATCGACTGCAATTCTAACCCATAGACCGATCTGGGAAAGGCTGCATTCCGAGGTGGTGTTGAGGTGAAATCTTTCTAGAACCGCTGCCTTGTGTAGTAGCAAAGTTCCAAACACAAACTGCGACAGAGATCTTATGGCGTGAATTTCATTACCCTCTTCGTCTTCATCGCTATCTTCCTCTGAGAAATCATAAAAGATAACTCTTGGCACCGATGTCCAAAGAGACAGCCATCGTTTGGACAAAATGCTCATAGCCACATCGTCTTTGGTGGGGACAAAGGAGAGTATCTTGATGAGTAAATCATCTGGCAACTGACTTAACCTATCCATAAGAACTCTCTCAAAGGTTGCTTCTTTTGCCCTTTCAACTTTCACTTGCCAGAATCAAGCAGAGAAATACCTTTAACAACTTCGAAGAAGCATACTCCACACTCGGTTACCAGTTCGTCCTTTGAAAAGAACCCTAAATCCTAAATTGATTTTTAAGGAGCTAACCCCTCTTATGTTTTTAATTTTTTTTTTTTTATGAAAATGGTATATTGTCGGGTTTGTATTTGCTATTTTCAGATTCACGGCTTATATAACTTTAATATAGTTTATTGCTATTTTCAAAATCAAGGCATATAGTCAATGTTCAAAGCTATCTTTGATGGATTTTATCCTCTATGTATTAATCCTCGACCATTACAACGTGTTTTTGTAACCATGTGTCATCATTATGATGATTCTTAGAATTCTTAGAAAAACAAGTTGGTCCACACAAATATATATTATACTTTTTATTAAACTAACTATCAAATTGATTAATAGTGTACAAAATAATATTCTTTAATTTCTTAAATAAAAGCTACAGAATTACTTAATATGATTAACATATAACAATTAATGAGTATGAATAATACATATATGATAGCAATTTTTGTATCCTTTCTCTTTTTTGTTTAATTTTATATAATTAAAAGAAATTAAACAATCACATTAAGCATATAATAAAAATTTAGATTTTTCTTATATGTTATATTTTGAATTTTTTTAAAACGATTATAAATTACTAAAAAAGCAAAAGTCTCACACTGATAATTTTGTGATCAATGTTTTTATTTTTGTTTTGTTCAAGAAAGATACAAATTATCATAAATAGTATGAATATGAAGTGTCATTAATAGATATTCATATTTTATAAATATATATTAATATCATTTAAATTAAATTATATACTATATAAAAATATAAAAATATGTTAATTTCAAAATTTTCAGTGAAAAATTATTGAGATCTTAATATTTTAATTTTAAAATTTGTATTGAAACATCTCACATTACAATTTTGTGATTAATGGTTTAAATTTTTGTTACAGAAAATATACAAATATTAATAAAATCATATGAGTAGGAAGTGTCAATAATAAATATCTATACAAAAATATACTATATATATATATATATATCAATATCACTAAAGTTTAGTTATATACCATAAAAAGTAAATAAAATGATTGTTTTGATTTATTTTACAAAAACATGACTGTAAATTAACAAAAGGTATTGGTTCTGATTTATGTGCTTACTCTAATGTATATAATTTTATGTATACAAATTCTTTTTTAAATATGTGGTTTTCAATATGTTATTTGATCGTGACAATCCTAGAAATACACTTCTTCAAATCGAAATAATTTTTAATAATAGAAGCACTATATATATATATATTATTTCATTCAGATTAAATAATTTAGTCTCGATTTTTTAGCTTTTAATGAAATATTATGATAAGATTTCAATCACCTCCCTTTTGAGTTTGTTTGAAAAATGAGAAATTTGATCATTCGTCTAATATTTGTTTCTTCTTAATACCCTATCTAGCTATTATAACTGTAAGAATGAGATATTTGAACTATTTATTATAATTTTTATGGTTTATCATTCATTAAATCAAACTTATACATAGTTTACATATACTAGAATGGTAAAGTATTATATTTATTTTTTATCGGTATACACTTAAATAACTAAACCTCAAAGGCGTAGGTTAATAAAATAAGTAATCTATTTTGCTATTCTAGAATTAAATGATTTTTAGACCGAACTAGTAAATATATACTTAACAGAAATTTGCATTCGAGTCTATACTTATATTCTATAACAGCTTGATATATTAGATTTGAGAGTTTGCTGGTGATTTTTTTCAAAAATTTGATTCTTAGATATGTATCTGGAGTGGAACTAATTTCTACAAATGTCCATCTTTTTAAATTGACACTTATGTAATTTACCAAATTCGTAGAAGAAGTAAAAAAAACTCATATCAATGAAACATAGACGAAAACGATAGCACAATTTTAGAGAGGTAGAAAATAAAATCACTTATGGAGAGTCAATAGTAAACAAATTGAGAGCAGAAAACCTAATTCCATTTTGTCATTTTACAATCGATGTTGCATATCTGGTTTTGGTGATTTGTGTCAGCCGCAAAACTTAATTTTTTTTTGTGCATATCAAATCTTAAAAATAATTAAATTGAGCTGTAATATGTTAACTATTCAACAGCGATGATACATTTAATAGACCAACATTTGTATTCTTCATTTTACAATTGATAAAAATTATAGTGTTACGAAATGTTAAAACCATCCAATAAACAAACATTAGTATAAAAATTTACTTTGCTCATAGTTGGTGTTATCCGTGGATCCTAAAACCGGTTAACATATTTTCTATCACAAAATGATACATATTTCTTTGAATATTAATCATTAGGTTATGCGCAAGGATGAGATTAATATTACAAAATAGCAAAACAAAAATGTTATCTTTGTTGTTGAATAAGTGTTGATTCACATAGATTGTATAAAACCATTATAAGCTTTTGGTAAAGTTATGGTTGAATAACCAGCGGCCTTGGGCTAGTGGTACTTGAGGGGAAAACCCCCAATACGGTACCCGTAGTTCGAGTTCCGCTGGCCACCCGGGCTAGGGTTAAATCCCAAGAATACGTGGAGTGCTGTGGGCCTCGCGGGAATAGTCGGTTGACCACGGTCGTCGGAAACCGCGGTTACCTAAAAAAAAAAAAAAAAAAAAAAGGTTATGGTTGAATGGTTTTTAGGGTTCAGAATAAAGTGTTGTTTATATAGTAAAACAACGGTGCTGACGGAAATTATTGACTCAAGAAAAGGAAAGAAATGTGTATAAACCACATTAAATGTACAAATATTCTTCGCTATATGAATTTAATCTTGTCCTTTATTAATTCCGGATTCAATACAATATTTATAAAAATACATTCATTAATTTGGAAATATTTTGGTCTTTGTTTTGTCACGTGATTGAGTATCCAATTAAATATTCAAAATCTAAGGAGATTAGTTTAGGAAACTAATAAAGTTTCGAAGAAATATTTATTAACCTATAGAGATTTGAATTCATCATGACGTGATTGACACCTTTTATTTAGGAAACACACCCTTCTCTAGTTCTCTTGGTTGAACATATTCATAGCAATCAATTTATTAATTTACTGATACACCTTTTTTTATTTCTGCCAATATCTTTGAATTGCATACCAATTATAGTCAGAATGAGTTTGACATGGAGTGCAAAAGATGTATATTCATTTTTTTTGGCAAAACTTTTTTACTACGTATAGATTTATATCCACACTTTTATATCACAGAGCACTAACTTGGCATAGATAGACAACCAGATAATAACATAAGAGAATAACTAATTAGCAATCACATAAATAAATTTAAAACAGTGTTATCTCTTAACATTGCCAATTTGCCACTATTTTAATAGCACCGTAAAAGGCATAACATTTTATGGGAAATGCATATAAGGAAGGAGTGAGCTGGCTCAGGATAAGGGCTAACAATACATTTTTCTTTCAATTCTTATCTTCTTCTCCCTTGTAATAATAATCAAGATTTGATTTGTTATGTCAAAAGAAAAAAAAAAGATTTGATTAGTTATTTTTCTTTGTATCCTTTCCTTATGTAAAACAAACAAACAAAGTACACACACGGAAACAGAAACTCAAATATAAAGACCCCACTCTCTCTTTTATGAGAAAATACTGGTTGTGATGGATAAGTTTAGTTGGTCCTTGTCGTCTTCTTCTCCGATAGGCAAGAATAGTGATGACGAAGGAAGAGAAAATGAAGCTGAATCTCCTAACAAAGGTCCTCTAGATACGATGGAATCAATCGAAGAAGCTTTACCCATCAGGTTTGATTTTAAAAAAATATATATATTCTGTCTGATTCTTGCTGTCTGAATATTGAATTTCTCTAACTTGTGAATACAACAAAACAGGAGAGGGATATCCAAGTTCTACAATGGGAAGTCCAAGTCTTTCGCCAGCTTAAACAATACTGAATCCTTGTCGATGAAAGATTTAGGGAAGCCAGATAACCTTTACAGTCGCCACCGGAGAAATCTTCTCCGTCACCGGCTTAGTAGTCAAGGTGGGATCTCGAAGAAACCGCTCAAGGGCAACTTCACGGTGGTCTCTTCCTGCGGCGATGATTCGTCTTCAGCCTCTCATTTAAAACATCAGCATTGACTGATACCACTGATAGAGTATCTCGCAGAAATGTTTTTTGAGAATTAAAAATTTAAAATAAAAAAAGGCTGGATTAATAAGAAGATGACACACACTGAGAGATACCTCAGTTTTTTTAAGTCTCTTTGCAAGTAAACGATTCTAACGATTTGTCACTCTCTTTTCTCTTAATTTTTTATTATTTTAATTCTAAAAACACACTGCCCATGAGCACTGGCTGTACCGCCCTTATTCTTTGCGTAATGAAAAAGTTGAAACTGTCTTTCATGAATCCGTGTGCTAACGGTTTCGATTTTTTACAAGGCATGCTACACAATCTACGTACTGCTACTGTTTTGTATGAAAGTTTATTTTATTGACAAATTATAAAATAATATTCTTTTGTCCACAAAGGAAGAATTATAAAGAAAAATTGTTTGAAATATCAATAGAATATCATTTTAAAAATACACTCAATCAAAAATACTCTAACATTTGGGTTTAGAATTTAGATAAATTACTTGAGATACTTTAATACTTGAGATACTTTAATCCGGCTATCACTTTTCAAAACTACACGAATAAAAAATACTAAAATATTTGAATTTAAGATTTAGTAACTATAGAGTTTAATATTTTGAGGTTGTGGTATACATGCAGCTAGTGATGGCAATTGGGTTGTACCGCCCCGCCTAGTCCCGCCCCGCCTAGTCCCGCCCCGCCACGGTACACACGCTCAATGCGGGTCTTGGCAGTACTGGCCCGCGTGGTATGCAGTCCCTAAAAGTTCTGCCCAATCCCGATCTGCAACTTGCACAAGCCTTGGCGGTACAGGCCCGCTGGACACTGATCTTCACGTCACCTGCAACAAGAAGAGACCAAGATAGATGAGACTACAACATAAGTCAGACTTTTGATACCAACAGGCTGGTAGGTAGATATTGCACGGTAACAAATAAAAGCCAAATATCAATATCTTGTCTCATACAATATTTATATTAACAATGCAAAGGTTCTTATTACCAATTTTTGAAAGAATTTATGGAGAGTTGAATGTTTCGAACATGATTTGTATATGTGTTTGCTTCCCTTTCTCAGTTCGTTGAAGACAAAGAACACGGCAACAGCTATTACTACCCAAAAGGAATTTATTACGTAATGGACTACTTCAAAACCAAATACGACAACCCTTTAATCTATGTCACCGAGAACATTACTTGCGTCTTGCAACATGAGCACCACATGTTTGTAAAGGAATAACATTATAAGCAAATATATCTCAAGAAATTATGTGGTTTTGTATATTTATGTAAGCTGTCTTAAGATTTGAAAACACTTCTTTGATTGGTTATAGTCTCGGTATTGATGGTTCAAGACGTGATCCAAGGCACAACAGTATACTGATCTCTTATTAGCCAACATTATACTGATCTCGTATTAGCCAATCATAATTAAGTTCTACTAACATCAGAAAAAAACGATCAAAATAATGCAATAACAGTTCAAGTTCTAACGGACTAACGATTAGATCATGCATAACACAAGTTCAAGTTCTATCAGACTAAGCAATACATGTTCACTACCTATCAGATTAAGCAATAACAATTCAAGTGCTATCAGACTGAACAATCATACATATCATAAGTTATTTATCATTGGTACCTGAGAACCACTTCCATGATCAGAATGATATCTTGAATGTGCTTGCAAGCTTCATGCTCCATCACCAAAGGAAGGAGTGCAAAACCAGATATAGCTGGCAAATTGTGGGAACCGAAATTCACACCGTCGAGATTTGTTAATCGGAGGAAAGCCAAGTTAACCTAGCCTTCCTTGAAGGTCCCGGTTATCTGCTGGGCCACGTACAACACAATCAATATGAAAGAGTCGAAAGTAATAAATCGTAAAAGAGCGAAAAGAGAACAAATAGGTCTTATTTCCGAATTCGCGTTTGAGCGTGAACAACATGTAAGATCCTAGACCACGAGAGCTGTCGGTACGTTCGCTAGTCTAGCCACCTAAGTTCTAACCTAGTCGAGTCGCAACTCGATAGTAAAAACGGAAAAATGCCTAGGTCGGTTTGCTCTGAGAAAGCTCTCCCTTTGCTCCTCGCCTTAAGCCTTCCTTATATACTCTCTCTAGGTTGGTTTGCACCTTTTCCTGGGCCGGATTCGTCACGAGACGGGCTTTTCCATTTTTCGTCACCCTTCATGATTATCTTCGGAAACTTGACATTTATCTTTTCCTGCGAATAAAAAATAGACCGTCATATCAGCCTTGGACTCAATCCTGTTCTAAAATCGTAAGTAGGCCGTTTAGCCGCGGTTCAGACCCCTTTTGGGCCGTTTTGGGACTTAGACGTTTTTACGATTTTTCCTAAGAAATAGCCGTTGGTTTTTCCGAAAGGATTCCAATTCTTCGTATAGTTAAGGCAACTGGTGTTCAAGCTAACCATAGCCGTTTTATACGGCAGGCAGGAATCCATTTCGACGACCAAGTTTTTATAACTTTTCCCGAAATCTTTCTTTGATAATCCTAAGCGAGACGAGATATGGGTATTGCGTCCAAGGGCCCGAGGATTGTGTTACGGGAACTTAGACGAGGATGCGCGGTTTCGGGACAGGAGGTCGGTCCTCGCCCATGGGCGAGGTGACCTCGGTGCGGGTCGTCCTCGCCCATGGGCGAGGTGACCTCGGCGCGGGTCGTCCTCGCCCATGGGTGAGGTGACCTCGGTGCGGGTCGTCCTCGCCCATGGTCGAGGTGACCTCGGCGTGGGTCGTCCTCGCCCATGGGTGAGGTGACCTCGGTGCGGGTCGTTCTCGCCCATGGTCGAGGTGACCTCGGTGCGGGTCGTCCTCGCCCATGGTCGAGGTGACCTCGGTGCGGGTCGTCCTCGCCCAGGGGCGAGGTGACCTCGGTTGAGACGGTCCTCGCATACGATCGAGACCTCTTCCAGACTGATCCTCTTCTCGACATTCCTCGGTTCGCATCCGCGAAAAACTGTTTTTTACTTAATTTGCCGTTTTCTGGGATTGTCTAGTTTTCAAGGATCGATCGAGAGTTCGTTTTCCGGGAACTCTCAGACATTGATTCCGCCGTGACCGGTTTTGACCCCATTAGTTAGCCCCCAGCTAGCTAGGATCCGCGGACCTGGGTGTGAGGTCCTAGCTTGCGGTATGACTTGTTTTGATGGAATTAGACGTAATCGTTTGCCGAAAGTCCGAGAATGAATAGTACCCTTTTTTCCTATATATAGGTGAAGTAAGTTTTTTTTTTTTTTCAAGGTCTTCATTAACTTCTCTTCTCAAGAAAATTTCTCCAAGGTAGAAATTTCTCTTATCCTCTCTCTCTTTACCTTTGTGTCAAAGTTTTTGTCTTTCAAAAAATGACTTTAAGAAAGAGATCCTCTAAGAAAAAGACTTCCCCTCAATCATCTTCTGGCAATCCTTGTACCAATGAGGAGATTGTTCCCAAAGAGGAATTCGAGGTCGAGCAAAAAGAGAAGGAAGCGTACTGGGATGCTTTATGCGGTTCGATAACTCCTCCACCCGAAGTCTTCTATCCCACAAGACCCGCGACGCAGCTTGATCCTACCCTTCCGAGCATGACCTCTCTCGCCTATCTTAAGACCCTTCGGGAGTTTTACCGAGTTCCGAGCGGGGTTATGTTTCGAGTCCCGGTGTATGGGGAGAGTGCGGAGGATCCCCCGGAGGGATTCTTCACATGCTACGAAGCTTTCCTAACACGTTATCGCATGTGGTTCCCGATTCCTGAGGCCATCGTCCGCGCATTCGACCGTTTTGAGCTGTCGATCAGTCAGCTAAACGTTACTTTCTTGGCGTGTTGATCCCGAGCTACGAGCTCAGAATGGACCTCAGCCCCGACGACTCTGAAGGTCTATGGTCGACACGAAAGACCTCGATTGACTACTCATACCGCATGGCTCCTAAGAGACATATGTCAATAATCCAGGGGCATACTTCAAATGCCAAGGGATGGTTTGAGCGTTTTTTCTATGTTCGAATCGATGGCGCATCCGTCGAGGAGAATTGTCTCCCCTTGTTCTGTGGCAAATGGAACTTTCATCGTGGTACGATGGTTTGAAATTTGGTTCGTATAGATACTCGGAGGTATCTAACGCATTTTTTTTTGTAGCGAACAGTATCCTCCCCGCGATCCCTAGGGACCTGTTTGCTAAGCGCGATCTTCTCCGCAATGGTCCGTTCTTTTGGGATTCCTTCACCCTAGACAGGATCCGGAATGCAGTGGCGCTCTACCGATCGCGAGGCATCTCCCGACCTTTACGAGCATCGGACATGGATGAGCCACACCCCGACGCTGTTCCCGATCAGAGGGAGAGAGTTAGGCCCCGAAAGGACAAGGGAATCGCTCTCGAAGACAGAAACTTTGTCTCAGAAGATCTTCCGCTATACGGATGGAACCCGGGTTTCACCCCGGGTGATGGGAGTGGAACCAGCGAGGCTCCTCTTTCGGACGACTTCTTTGCCAACCTTCCTCCCGGTTTTACTACTCCAGCATCACTGGATGAAGCGTCGAGGAGAGAAGTGGACGCGGAAGGTTCTCGGTTGATCGACGAGGTTTTAGTCTCTCAATTTTTTTTTTTGGCGAGTCTTCGTTTGTTGCTTCCATGTTTGACCCTTGATTCGTGTAGGGAATGCGGGTCTTTAATTCAACGCTTGACGGAAGTTTCAGAGAGGCGCGTCTTTCACAGTTCAAGGCCGAAGAGATCGAGAGGAAATTCATCCGTTTTCAGAACGAGGTTGCGGAAAGAGAGAGCAGACAGGCTGAGTCCCATTCCCGAGCTCTCATTCGTGCGGAGAGGAAAGGGAGGAGGACGATTGCTGCTGAGTTAGCGAGGAGAGCTACATTGTTTGATGCTGAGTTCAGGAGTTTCAAGGACGCTCAAGACTACGTGGGTGACTTCCGCGAATGCCGCGGTTCGGTTGGTACCCTTTGGTAGTCGCAGAATGCTGATTTCTCTTTTCTCTCCGAGGTTGCTGAGATGTCGGGCCTCATGGATGGGTGCGCCCAGGCCGAGTCGATGGTTCCTCCAATCGAGGGGAGGATCCGAGAGCTTTGGGAACCCATCGAGGTTCCGGAGGACACGACGGAAGTGAGAGCCGATGCTGTAGACGAAGGAGGAGAAGTAGATCAGCCTGCAGACTCATTTGGAGTCTCGATGTCCGGGTATCTTGACCTTGATCTTTGAAGGTCGTCGGGATTGTTTTCCCTTTGCCTTTATCTCATGATTTCGTGTGGTGTTTTAGGCCGAGTGTGGCCGTTTGTTATTTGAGTGTGCTATGGCCTTGCAAGGTCATTTGACTATGTATGCGGGACTGGCCGTTGGTGGCTTCGAATCCCAGCCGCTTTGCGGCCTTTTTATATATAACGAATGTTCTTTTAACATTCTATGGGTTTTAGTTTATACTTCTGACAAGTGTCGAGGGAAAGACACGAGTAGTGACTTCGTATCTTAACTCTTAATTTGTCGTTCCGTTCGTTTGCTCTTTCGAGGGTATTCGAAAACGATTAGGAGTTTTACGAAGTTTCGTGAGCGTTTTAGATGTGGACGATGAGCCATGTTTTAAGATCTCGTATCAGGTTCGATATCATGCCTTGAGATGTTAATGGACCAGTAGGACTGGATTTAGGGCAAGACCTAGGTTTACTTTCGGCTCTAAGGCTATGCGACGACTAATCGGCTTTCGTTTTGCCCGTTGACGATTTCTACCTGATTCTTTCCGATTAAAGTCTGCGACTGGGCGCCTGCTTATATGACTTGTGTGGGAAGAATCGAGCACTCTCCAGAGAACGTCTGGTGTGCTGACCAAAATTTCGGATTTTCTTGTATAGCACGCTATGGTATCGTTGTCGGATGTAAGAGAACCTTTAGTTTTTATGAAAGGTTTGACTACGAGTTCTTTTTTAGAAAACGTTTTGGACTTGTCCGTCGGGGCCAATCGACGGACATTTTGTATTTTAGAGTCACGGATGGACTGTGTATTTGGATAATATCTTTCGAGATATATTTGCGACGTCTCGCTTTCTCGAAGATATGTCTTTTTCTGTGAGATGGCTACGATCTTCGTTTTTATAGAAGATGCATTTTTCCGGTCTTGCTTGACCATGAGTATGTGTGAGTTATGTAGGAATTAGTTTTCGTCCAAGGACTGCTTAGACGGTATGCCCTTATCTTGGGCGTTTCTTAGGCCAACCTTAGATTACTGTGACTTATTGCAAGTGAATCGTAAGGTCGGAAGAAGGTAGAATTTATTGAAAAAGTTTCGAAAATATCGAGTACATTCATGGATATTTCGGACTTTGTGGGAGTATACAAGTATACGTACCCACCCCCCCCGTGGGAGTATACAAGTATACGTACCCACCCCCCCCCCCCTTTTAACGAGGGGGATAGCTGAACTTGTCGATATGACAAGCTGCCTACGTACCTCTTTCGAGGATCAAGCCATCTCGTAGTTATGCTTGTTGCTGCGGGTGTTCCTACTCGCTGGATGGGATCGTTCCGGTTACTTCAGCCGTTGGGGCTTCAGTTGGATCGACGACCGTTTCAGGATTCGAGCTGTCCGCTGGCAAGGCGATGGACTCGGGGACTATGTCGCTGTCTGGAGTCGTTGCCTGGTCGGGTGATTCTGGATCACTTTTTATGGAGCTCTCGGGAGCGTTTTGAGCTTTCTTAGCCCGCTTCGGGTTGACCGCGGGGGTATTCCGAGTTTGTCGTAGTTTATGCTTGGCCAAGAAGCAGAGCCTAGACTGTTTCTGGCATCCCCAGATTACCGTTGTTTCGTTTGGAGTTGGGAACTTGATGCCAAGGTGGTAAGTCGACGGTACCGCTTTCATGGCATTGATCCAAGGAATTCCCATGATGACATTGTAGATGGCCGGGTTATCGACTACCGCGAAGTCAATGATTTTTGCCACCTCTTTAACCATCACTGGGAGTTTGATTGATCCGAGGGTCATTGACGTTGCACCTGAGAAACCGGTGAGAGGTTTTGGTTCCGGGACGACTTTTCCGAGTTCGATGTTCATCCTCCGGAGGGTATCGTGGAAGATGACGTTGACTGTGCTTCCCGTGTTGATAAGGATCCTTCTCACTTCCAGGTCTCGGATTACCAGATTGATAACCAATGGGTCGCAGTGAGGTTTGTCGATTCCGATGGTTTCCCGCTCTTCGAAGACGATCGTATCGTTAGGGGCGTCGTCAGTTGGGTACCGAGCCAGCCAGCTTGAACTCGTCTCAGTCTTCTGTCCATAAGCTTTGATCGACGAGATCGAATCGCGATAGAATTTTGATCCCCCGATGATCATGCTCACCCTTTGACGGTTGCTGTCGCTTCCTCGGTCATCCTGCCTCCTTCCGCGTTTCTCGCCCGACTGATTTTCGCGGGTGTCATTTTCTAGGGACTCTTTATCGGTTTTGGGAGGACGATCGAAATCCAGGAGGAGGTCTTTTATGCCTGTGACCTTCGAAATTTCGCCGGCGAGGAGCTTTGCAGCAAGCCTTGCGCCGAGAACCTTGCAGTTCATAGTGGAATGACCTCTGGTCTGGTGGAACTCGCAGTAGAAATTATCCTTGAACTGGTTCCTGGTACAGGTATTTCCGGAAGTCTTCCCCTGTTCGGAGTTGATAGCGTAATTATGCTCGCCCTGGAGATCTTCTCCCTCGTGGTGGACATACCTGTCGTTACGAGGGTTTTTCCTTCTCGCGGACGCCTTCTGCGGGTTGTACTTCTGGGAGAGGACTTTCATCTCTTCTTCCATCATGATGAAGTCTGTTTCCTTGTGAAGAGCGTCCTGGATTTTTCTCGGTTTTTCAAGGGATATCCATTGCCGGAGTTTCGACCTGTACCAGAGAGTTTTCCGCAAAGCGTCAACTCCCACGTTCTCGCTGATTCCAGTGACTCTTGTTATTACCAGCTTGAACCTGTTCATGAATTCGCGGAGTGGTTCGTCTTCTCTTTGAGATAGACTCCAAAGGTCGAAGTCTGAGGTTTCCCTGTCTATGAACATGGAATACTGTTTGAGAAACTCCGAGGCGAGCTGACGGAAACTTCCGATGGAGTTTCGTTTCAGACGAGAAAACCATTCGAGCGCGGCTCCTTTGAGGTTTTCGACGAAGAGGATTCAGTAGCCAGCGTCTCGTTCGCGTTCCTTGAGCTTGCACCTTCCCATCGCGATCTGGAAAGACTGCAGATGCGCCTTCGGGTCGGTGGTGCCATCGTAGACGGGAATTTTGATCTTTCCAGGATCTGAGATGTTAGTTTCCGTGATCCGAGCAGTGAACGGAGTTTTCCGCGCTTCCTCGAGAAGTCTGTCGATCTCGGGTGCAGTGCTTGTCGCGTGGTGAATCTGCGACTTTACCGCCTTAACTTCTGCCACAGTTTTTGCGATGTACTCGCGGGGATCATGGATCCCATCACGATTTCTAGCAGCCTTGCGAGCCTGTCGGCGTTGGCTGTGGTGGATCCGAGCCTGATTCTCGGTCAGTACTTCCTGCTCTACCCAATAGAGGTTTTCTTCTTCCTCTGTCATGGGCTTTTCGAACGACGCATCCAGCCGAGTGGATTGGCTTCGCGTTCTTCTCGGATGGACGTCGGCACCTCCGTCCGAGTGATCGGACTGGTCGCTTATGTCCAGATCGATCCGAGTGATCGGACTGGTTCTCCGCAGTCGGTTGTGCGCCTGGCGGGACTGTTTCGTCAGTGTTCTGACCTGAAGAATCCTTGTCTGCCCGTGTGGCCCGATCGGTCAGAGTCTCGAAATCGAGTCTTCTGCCGCTGCGGGCTCTTGTGGCCCCGCGCGGGTTTTTACTCTTGGCCTTCGCCGTTAAGGTTGCCACCTGTTTTGCGAGAGAGGCCACGAGCTTTCCTTGTTCGTCCGACTTTTTCTGAGCGGAGGCGAACATTTCTTTCATCTGGTCCAGTATCACGGCGTTCGTAGTGACCGTGTATATGTTTCCAGCTGGAGTTCTTTCAGCGTTGGCATTGACGGAAATCCTGTCGTGTGTTTGCTTGTCTTTGTCAGCGTCGATCATCATACCTGACTGAGCGTGCGCGGTTGCGTGAGAGATAGATCCGTACCCCTCCTCCTTCTAGCGCCAAACTGTGGAAACCGGAATTCACACCGTCGAGATTTGTTAATCGGAGGAAAGACAAGTTAACCTAGCCTTCCCTGAAGGTCCCGGTTATCTGCTGGGCCACACACAACACAATCAATATGAAAGAGTCGAAAGTAATAAATCGTAAAAGAGCGAAAAGAGGTCTTATTTCCGAATTCGCGTTTGAGCGTGAACAAAAGGTTAGATCCTAGGCCATGAGAGCTGTCGGTACGTTCGCTAGTCTAGCCACCTAAGTTCTAACCTAGTCGAGTCGCAGCTCGATAGTAAAAACGGAAAATGCCTAAATTGCTCTAAGTATTAAGTTTGCTCTGAGAAAGCTCTTCCTTTACTCCTCGCCTTAAGCCCTCCTTATATATTCTCTCTAGGCCGGTTTGCACCTTTTCCTGGGCCGGAGTCGTCCCGAGACGGGCTTTTTCATTTTTCGTCATCCTTCATGATTATCTTCGGAAACTTGACATTTATCTTTTCCTGCGAATAAAAAATAGACCGTCATATCAGGCTTGGGCTCAATCCTGTTCTAAAATCTTAAGTGGGCCGTTTAGCCGCGGTTCAGGCCCCTTTTGGGCCGTTTTGGGACTTAGACGTTTTTACGATTTTTCCTAAGAAACAGCCGTTGGTTTTTCCGAAAGGATTCCAATTCCTCGTATAGTTAAGGCAACTGGTGTTCAAGCTAACCATAGCCGTTTTATACGGCAGGCAGGAATCCATTTCGACGACCAAGTTTTTATAACTTTTCCCAAAGTCTTTCTTTGATAATCCTAAGCGAGACGAGACATGGGTATTGCGTCCAAGGGCCTGAGGATTGTGTTACGGGAACTTAGACGATGATGCACGGTTTCGGGACAGGAGGTCGGTCCTCGCCCATGGGCGAGGTGACCTCGGCGCGGGACGTCCTCCCCCATGGGCGAGGTGACCTCGGTGCGGGTCGTCCTCCCCCATGGGCGAGGTGACCTCGGCGCGGGTCGTCCTCGCCCATGGGCGCGGGTCGTCCTCGCCCATGGGCGAGGTGACCTCGGCGCGGGTCGTCCTCGCCCATGGGCGAGGTGACCTCGGCGCGGGTCGTCCTCGCCCATGGGCGAGGTGACCTCGGTGCGGGTCGTCCTCGCCCAGGGGGGAGGTGACCTCGGTTGAGACTGTCCTCGCTTACAATCGAGACCTCATCCAGACTGATCCTCTTCTTGACATTGCTCGGTTCGCATCCGCGAAAAACTGTCTTTTACTTGATTAACCGTTTTCTGGGATTATCTAGTTTTCAAGGATCGATCGAGAGTTGGTTTTCCGGGAACTTTCAGGCATTGATTCCGTCGTGACCGGTTTTAACCCCAACACAAATCAAGCTCGGCTAGTATAAGGTCAATGTCATGTGTCTTCTCCTTTAGAGTCTCCCACGCAGCTAAACCAACTGAAACTGCCATAACTGTTAAAATAAGACCCGAGTTTAGTTTGACATACCAGAACATAAGTAGGTAACTTTAAACATATTTAAAACACAACTGACATGATGACAATAAGGCCAGATGAATGTGCGTCAACCGAGTAAACTACGGAGGTGTGCTCAACCATCTCCAAAATAATTTCGTCACTTAGAGCCCACAACCTGATGGAGCTGTTTTGATAAACAAAAAATCTGATTAATAACAGAAGGCTGTGAAACAAACAGATGTGAAGGATCAGTGACAACTATAATAATACAAAGGACAAATAGAAAAAAAAGTTCAGCTTCATCAATTTTACCTTCCTCGAAGAAAGTTCAGCCAAGAGACTCCAGATCATCTCTCCTGATTTTCTCTAAGTACGAGGTGTTATATTAGGATATTAGTGTAACAGTGTGAAATCTAAAATCGTGTAAATAGAGAGGCACGAGCTAAATACCTTTGAACATGCATGTCATTCTACTGTGTGGAGGAGAAGAAGATGCTCTGTTGTCGTCGATCGAAGAAGAAAGAGATGAAGAAACGGAAAGAAAAGAGAAGAGAAGAAGAAGGCGACTCTTTGATCGCAAGAGAAGAAGATGAGTTGTGTACAAGAGCTTGTGATCATCGATCAAAGAAGAAGAAACACAGAGTAACAGAGAGCAAGAATCACTGTTTAGCTCTGTTCTCGGCAGAGGCGAACGAGAAAAGTGTTGCGGGCCTCAATGTTTTCCCGCATCCCGCGAGACCCGCAACTAAAGGGGCCATAATATCTTTGCCCAATCCCGCCCCACAATGGGCCTTTACGGGTCCGGTCCGCAGGCAAACCTCTATTTTGCCTTCTCTACATGCGACATATAGGGGTTGATTGGTGTTGGCTCTGAGTGTTCTACACAACCATAATTTTTTGCAATAAAATCAAAACAATCAAGCTTTATTAATAAAAACTAAAGTTAGAACCCAAAATCATTAAAATGAAATATAATGGCTCTAGAAATCAATTTTTCAACAGCTTTTGGTTTACTGCTTTTAAGACTTTGAAATAGACCTACAACAATAAAATTTAAACCTGAAGCTACAAAATCTACAGCTTAAATCTTAAAGCAAAAAATCCAAAGCTACAGCTTCTACCAATCAACCCCATAGTCAAACTAGAAAGTTTTCCTGTTAACTAATTTAATGAATCGATTGTTAGTTTATACACAAATTAATATAATAATTTGGTGATGAATTAAAGAATAATTCTAACATTTAATTTGAAAATAAATGTACAATAAATTTTGAAAATATAAATTTTACATAATTTTTTTTTTTATTTTTCACTTCTACGCTAATGTGAAGATTTTATATATTTATAATTATGTTATTAGTTTAAATTTTCATTAATGGTGACATGTATGTTATTTTTATATTTTAAGAATTTTATCAGAAAGGTAAAACTTCATAAATAAAATTTTGACATGTCATAATAAAAAGTAAAACTTTGTTATGAATATATGTATGTGCTTTTGAATCTCTGTGGATTCTACATTTACTATGACTGCACCTTTGACTTCGCAGAATAGCTCATTAGGAATAATTTGAGCATACTAGCACCCCATAAAAATATATTTATCTAACTTATTTGACTCTAGGGGTTGATATTATAGAAGTTCATCTCTGTGAATCCCCACAGCGTTGATATTATTGACCTTTGTTTTGTTTTCTCTTTTTTACAGGCTCACCTGCTCCCGGTTGCTTGCTTCAATCAAGAGCCTTGCTTATGTCAAGAGTCGTTGAGTAACTCCTTGTCTAAGACAACCATGCACTTCATCATATTGGGGTAACTTATCTCGTTTAACAACTCTCTGTCTTATTTGAACTTTCTAAAGTTAAGTTTATTCTATTGTCTGAAGGTGTGTTGGAATTATCTTACATGTCAAGTCTATACTTCAACAAAGCTTTTGACACTGAATTCTACGAAAACACAGTGAGTATGCCCTTGCACTGAAGGTTTTTTTTTGTTTTCTTTCTAACTCTATTTTAACATATCGATTAAGCAACAGCCTCGTTCCTGAATTTTGGAAGTCGACTTCTTTAAGGACATGTTTCCTCCAAAATTTTAAGCAGCTGAGATTTCTTGGTATATGACCTTGCTGTTATTCAAATATTAATTAGTATTTTTGTGAGAGATATGATATCAGATTCATTAGCGCCAAATCTTTTTCTTGACTGGTGCAGGTGGTTTCGCTAGCGTTTGGCTGGGCAAAAACAAACATGATGGACGAGAATATGTTTTGAAGTTGATTAAGTCAAATGCCAACACATACACTCTCAACTGTGCTATGCTTCGGTGAGTGAGATCAACTAGAACACTCTCATGATTCTTGTAGCAAGTCAAAGATCAACATTACACTCTTAGTAATGCTATAATTCTTGTTTAAATGTGTGACACTAACACTGTTTCTGCATCTGCTTTGTTGTGAGTTACTCAGAGAAGTAGAATCACTTTCCGGCTTGCAGCATCCTCATGTTGTACACTATGTAAGATAAATGTCACTTCTACTCTTCTTTACTTTCTAGTAAGTTAGATATTATGCACACATTTGATACCACCCATGCCTACCAACGTGTTTCATATTGTTATTCCTGTTAAAATTCCTTATTCACCACAACTAATGTTTAGTTGTTCTAGCATCATCTGTATTGTGGAATTTATGTTGCTATCTTAGACTTTAGTGCCATTTCCCTGCGTATTTTCTGTTTGTTAGCGATTCTATTTTCATGGCAACAGGCATGGATAGAACAAGGAGTTCATCGTTTTGGTGAGACACCCGTCGGAATCAGAAACTGATGATTCACTAATTGGAGGGCTTGAACAAGAAACTCACAAGCAGAAGATTGATGATCATGAGTATATGTGTCTATACATTCAAATGGAGTATTGTCCAAGGTTAAAATAATTGATTTCTCTATGTTTCTTAGTTTCTATTTGCCTATTCTAGAAGAACTTACAACGTTTCATGTTTATATTGTGTTCTCACTACAAGAAAACACAAGATTTACGAGGGCGGTTTTCCTCGTGAATTCGTCGTAAAAGCAAGTTTACGAGGAATTACCAAGGAAACCCGTTTCGTCGTTAAACGTTTGTCGTAACGCATATTTCCTCGCTAATTCGTCGTAACATAGCGAGGAAATGATTTCGTCGTAAAAACGAAGAAAAGCATTTCGTCGTAAAAAACACGTAAAGCTTCCACGTAAGGACACCGCTAAATTTCCTCGTAAATACCTTGAAACGAGTTCCTCGTAAAACTCACGTAAATAACTCGAAAATATATCCTCGTAAAGTTCACGTAAATACCTTGAAAGTTTTCCTCGTAAAGAACACGTATACTTTTCCACATCATTTCCTTGAAAATTATTCCTCGTAAAGAACTCGTTAAACTTCCACGTAAAGAATTCGCAACATTAGCTACGAATTTACTTCGTTTCATTATTTTACAGAAATATAAAAATATTATTAAAAAATAATTAAAATTATTTAATTTTTTGATAAAATTAAAATTCTAAAAAGATCAAAAACCAAAAAAATTTATATATAAATAAGTTTTTAATTTATAATACAAGAACCGAATAAAAAAGAACTAAGAGTCGTTCATCGCCCGGTAGTATTCATCACTCATCGCCGCTACATCCGCCTCGGCATGTGTGTCGGATGATGACTCGCCTGGAATAGGATTTCGTTGTCGCATGGTCCTCAACAAGGTCTCCCATTCTGGATTTGTGGCCGCTACAACGTCCAAGAAGCCCTCGAGTCCACCCACACGAGCTGTGAACGCAGATCGCGTCGAGCTCAACTCTCTACGCAGCTCATCGGATTCTCTACGCAGCTGAGAGACTTCATCATCCCGTCGCTGACCATAAGACGATGTCGCTCTCGGAACATCGTTGACGGAACCAATCCCCAACGTCCGTCTTTTTTTTTTAGGGACAACCTTAAAAAAAATATATATATTGTTAGTAAAAATTTAAAGTTAAATTAAATGAATAATAAAAAAATAAAAATTTTAGAAAATTTACCTCCTCGTAAATCTTATCCACTTCAAGTGTGGATAAGGTGACGGGTAATCCGTCGGTAGACTGCTGGGTCAGCTGGGTCTGGCGGTCTTCAACCCGAGCAACCATGTCGTTGTAGATTTGCTTGTTCTTGTGGGTCCTCTCGTAAAGTTCCATAAGAGACGGGAGATGTCCCGTCTCTTTGGCCTAAAAAACATTTAAGAAAGTTAGAATAAAAATATATATATTAAAAAATTATTTAATAATATATTTAATTACCATTTCCAAACGGACACCAGCGTGGAGTTTTTGGCCCGTAGTGTGAAGCATCGGCCCGTTTCCGTGCTCATCGACCGTGTTACGGTTGTTAGAGCAAGACTGGACGATTCTAATGGAATCAGGAAGACGCCAATAACGGATGAGGCCATCCCACACATCCGTGGTGAGCTCAGCGGGTTTGCCACGCTCATATCCCTTCACGATCCAGTCACCCTTCCAGTTGGAGACCGTGTCCAACAAGCGAACTTTCGCCTTCGCGATAAACTTCTTCCTCACCCTCTCACTGATCCCCAAGGCCCAATTATATTTTTGCTGTTGGAAAAAATAAATTAACAATTAGTTTTTTAGAAAGTATAAATATAAATCATGAAAAAAATTAAAGTATATATAATTAATTAATAGAAACTTACAGCGTAAATTTTGAACCACGTCTTTCTGACGTAGTGAGGCGTCTTACTCCAGTTCGGATGTGCCATGGAGAAGTAACCTTTGATCGTCTCGGTTACATCTGATGCAAAACATCCGTCAATCCCAAACCAGAAAAATACAAATTTAAAATATAAATTATTTTTTAATGTTATAAAAGAATTTAAAACGAATAAAAAAATAATAATGTAACATACCACAAAGTTCCGTCCGGTCGGTCGGGGTCGATGACTGGTAAACCTTCTCTGCCTGGCAGACGGAGAATGTCCTCTACAGTGTACTACAAGTAAGGAGCACTCGGAGGCACCATCAAATCGGGATGAATCTCGGCGGGCATCGGAGGTGCCATCGGAGGAGGCACAGGAGGAGGCATCATCGAATGAGCCATCGGAGAAGGCACATGAGGAGCCGATGGTGCACTAGAAGAAGGAGACCCAGAGACTCTCTGAGTGTACTGAGTCTCGGGGACAGTCTCCTGACCCGAAGAACCGGGAGCTGAAGAAGACGGGTCTAAACGACTACCCGGCTCACCGAACATCTCTCTGTAATGAGCAGTAAGTCTGCCTTTTCGAACCTGGAAAAAAAATTTAATTTTTAAAATTAACATGAACAGTATATTTCCCAACATTATCCACCTAATCAACACTAAATAACATAAAATCTGTAAACCTATCTAAATTTCCTATACTAACCACCTAATCTATCCTAAACTAACCAAATTAGAGAGGAATTAGAGAGGCTTACCATTGCCACGAAATGGAGAGGAAGTAGAGAGGAAAGAAAGAGTGAGCGCTCGGGGGTATATATAAGATTACATATTGTCGCAATTTCCTCATAAGGTTACGACGAAATAGCGAGCAATTACAAAGGCCCACGTTTTATTGTACGAGGAAATAGCGAGGAATTACAAAGGCCCGCGTTTTTATATACGAGGTATTAACGACGATTTTGCTTACGTGGAATTGACGAGCCGCGCTTTCCTATAAATATACCCACAACTCTCCTTCTCAAACCACACACAAACTCCCAAATCACACCCTATCTCAAATCACACTCCTCAGCAAAATCCTATTCAAATTATAAATATTTGAAAAAAAAAAGGAAGAGAAGAAGATATTAGAATTCATGTGGGCGAGACTTACGTATTATAATTGCTGGAACTCTTGCCACATGTGAATCTGGTATTTTTCTTCTTTTTCTTTTTATTATAGTTTTTACACTACGAAGTATTTACGACGATTTCGTCCTATGTTGAATTAACGAGGCCCGTGTTCTTTATTTATTTTACGAGGTGTTTACGACGATTTCGTCCTACGTGATTTAACGGGGGTCGCTTTCTTTATTTTTTATTTCATCATTATTTCCTCGTCTTCTTACGAGTCCTTTACGAAGATTCTCTCTTACGTGGAATTAATGAGGCCTGCGTCGTAAGTTCGACGTCGCTTTACGAGGAATTAACGAGTGTTATGTTTAAATCCCTAAAATCCGAAACCCCAAACCCCAAACCCCATATTCCTTATTTTCTACTTCATATATTACAAACCCCATCTTTATTTCCATTCCAAACCACAATTCCCACATTTGCTTATTCATAAAACAAACTCCCACATTACCTTATTCGTAAAACAAACTCCCACATCTTATTCATAAAACACCCTACACAAAATCAAATACATCAATCGGATACATCGACATTCTCGTCATCACTAGAAACATCATCATTTTCATTAAACTCGTCTTCAACAGCTTCGTCTGTGGCATCATCGGTAAGATCTTCGTACTCGTGATTATGCGGATCAATGAGAAGGATGTCATCAATTTCTTGTTCAGGTTCCTCGATTTCATTTATCTGTTCTTCTTGCAAAGGTGGTTCTTCTCCACTGATGATTCGTCCTCGAGGTGTAACTTTGATCACTGCTAACCAATTTATACCTGAATCTCTCATCCGAGGGTATGGAAGGAAGCTAACTTGGTCTGCTTATGAAGCTAAGATGAAAGGCTCGAATTTGTTGTACCTTCGTCCACCGTTGACATCAACTACACCGAATTTGTTAAACCGAACACCTCTGTTGACGACGGGGTCGAACCATTCACATTTGAAGAGGACGCATTTCAGCTTCAGCATCCCTGGAAATTCGACTTCAATAATCTCCGTCAAGATCCCGTAGAAATTTGTTTCCCCTTTCCCACATATTCCATAGTTACTGGTCGCCCGCTGTCTACCATACTCATATGTGTGAAAAGTATAGCCTCGTGTGAAATACATCTGTGATGTGGTGACCTTTACAAGTGGAGATTGAATTACTTCGTGTAACCACTTAGGATAATCTGCATCGTCGTCATAATCAACCTGCAAAAATAAAAAGAATGTTGAAATACAGATCATGTATGAAAAAAGAGTTTGAGCTAAAACCTGATTCCGCAACCACTTAATGAAGTGTTGATCTTTCCTTTTGTCTACGTCACTTGTGGATATACCAGGAAATGTTTCTTCGACTTGAGAAACAAATAGGCTGTAAAATCATATTTTATAGGAATGAATCTCTCGCAATTATATAATTAATTATATTTATATGTGTTTCGAAGTGTCCATATATGTTACATTTCAAAATAACGCATCAATGGATCCTCGCAATTGAGTAGAATATAGGTGTGTGCACTATGAGCGTCTTGTTCACTCGACCACCAAACCTCTTTAGACTTCCCACCGACTTGTCCAATCTGGCTAAAGATGTCTGGAACACCAGCGACTGCATATGTTGGCACAACACCACCATCATCATATCTTCTTGGAGCTCTTCTCCGCGTACATACTTTTGACGCAAAGTAGTACGATATGAAGTGAAAAACTTCTTCCGTCAAACTTCCAGCAATTATAGAACCTTCAACTTTGGCGAGGTTCTTTGCTTTTCCCTTCAAATATTTCATGGCTCGCTCATACTGATACATCCATCCATAATGTACAGGTCCACGAAGCAATGCCTCATATGGGAGGTGGACAGCTAGATGCTCCATGACGTCAAAAAATCCGTGAGGAAATATCTTCTCCAAGTTGCACAACAAGATGGGAATGTTCTCTTGAAGCTGTTCCACAACTTCTTCTTTAAGAGTGCGTGTGCTCAGATCCCTGAAAAATGCTCCAATGCCTTTTATATTCCAAAAACAATTAAACACATTGTTAGTCATATATTATTTTGCAAATTAGACCGTTATAAAATTATTGTGATATAATACACTACGTACCTGCAAGTGCTTCATGTGCGTTTGTTAGAAGTAGCTCCGCAAATGCAAAGGGCAGTAGTCGTTGCATAAAGACATGACAATCATGACTCTTCATCCCGGAGAACTTTTGACCCTTTTCAACACATCTAGAGAGATTCGAAACATACCCATCGGGGAACTTCACTTCTGATGCCACCCAGTTGAACAACACCGACTTTTTTTCTGAAGACAATCTGAATATCAGAACGGAAACTTGTCCATTGCTTTTAATATGTAACTCACTTCTTGAGAAAATATCCGACAAGTCCAACCTCGATTTTATGTTGTCTTTTGTCTTCCCTGGGACATTCAATATTGTATTCATGATGTTCTCAAAGAAATTCTTCTCTATATGCATCACATCGAGGTTGTGACGCAGAAGAAGATCCTTCCAATATGGCAACTCCCAAAATATACTATTCTTGTGCCAGTTGTGATGAACACCGTAAGAATCAGGCATATTACGAGGGACATGCCAATTACCACCCCAACGAACTGTTTCGTTAGCTCCGTAGTAGTCGATTTGCACTTCAATTTGTTCTCCAGTTAGATATGGAGGAGGAGTGTCTCTCACAACCCTTTTGTGCCTAAACAAATTCTTGTTTCTTCGGTAAGGATGGCCAATGGGAAGAAATCGACGGTGACAATCAAACCAACTTGTCTTCCTACCATTCTTCAGTTGAAACGCATCTGTCGTTCCATTACAATATGGACAAGCTAATCTCCCATGTGTAGTTCATCCAGACAACATCCCATAGGCAGGAAAATCACTTATGGTCCACAAAAGCATCGCTCGCATCGTAAAATTCGTCTTCGTTGAATAGTCATACGTCCTCACCCCTGTTGACCACAAATCCTTCAACTCTTTTATCAGTGGTTGTAGGAAAACATCCAGGGACCTTTTTGGATGGTTCGGACCAAGTATTAATATGGTCAAGAATAGCAACTCCCGTTGCATGCACATCTCTGGTGGCAGGTTGTATGGTGTAAGAAAGACTGGCCACAATGAATATTGTCTCCCTGACATTCCGAACGGATTAAATCCATCTGTGCATAGTCCGAGATACACATTCCGGCTATTGCTAGCGAAATCCGGATGTACTTTGTTGAAATGTTTCCAGGCTCTTGCATCTGATGGATGAGTCATCTCACCATCCGTCTGAGTATGCTCGGCATGCCATCTCATCTTTCCAACAGTCTGCTCTGATTGATACAATCTTTTCAATCAGTCTGTAATTGGTAGGTACCACATCTTTTGGTACTGTACCCTATTACGTCTCCGTCCTTGCGGCTTGAATCGTGGTTTCTTGCAGAATCGACATTCTTCTAGCTTCTCATCATCTCCCCAATAGATCATGCAGTTGTCGATGCAAACATCTATCATCTCTGCAGGCAACCCAAGACTATAAACTAGATTCTGAATCTCATAATAAGAATCAGCAGACATTGTCTTCCGGCAAATACTCTTTAAACAAGTCCGCCCATTCGTTCATTCAACTTTCAGGTAGATTGTGATCAGTTTTAATATTCATCATTCTAGCAGCTAACGACAATTTAGAGAGACCTTCTCTACAACAACTATAAAGTGGTTGATTCGCCGTGTTTAACATTTCGTAAAACTTTTTTTGCATCTATATTAGGTTCTTCATCTTCATCATGAGCTACGAATGCATCAGCTACCATATCATGAACCCTATCATAATCTACCATCTCCTCCTGATGGTAACTACGTTCATTATGCAAATGATGATCAACCGGTTCTTTTTCCTGAAAATTGCTATTACTACTAATAGCTTCATTCTGATCATAATTAAAACCTTCTCCATGTTGAAACCAGATATAGTAATTTTGCGTGAAACCTCTATTTATTAAATGCTTCCAAACATTTTCACGGTTTGCCAGTTTCGAATTGTTGCATTTCCGACAAGGACAGAACATCTTACCACTTTCTTGGGCGAGCGGTGTTGAATCTGCTTGATGCATAAATGTCTCCAGCCCCGCAAGGTATTCTTTCGTCACTCTCCCGTTAGCATCTCTATGCATATACATCCACTTCCGCAACTCGTAAATAGTCCCGGAGCCAGCCATTTTTTTTCTTTCACGTTTTTTGTTGTTGATGTGTTTAAAATGATTTTCAAACATCCATATTTATAGGAAATTTCGAATCTGGTAGTTGTAATTTTCCTATGAATTTACGACGAAAATTAATTAGGTGGCAAAAAAAAATATGTAACACCTACAAAGTTGGTGGATTCAAAATTTTCTCGCTAAATACACGTAAATTATTTTCTCGTAAATAACACGCGAAGTTTACGTCGTATTTACGAGGAAATAGTATTTCCTCATAAAAGACACGTCAAGTTACATCGACTTTACGACGAAACGCTTTTGTCGTTACTTTACGAGGAAATAACGATGACATTATTTTTCCACGTAAGTTCTTCGTAAAATCGACGTAAATTTACGAGGATTGTTTTTCCTCGTTAACTTTCCTCGTTAAGCTTGTGTTTTCTTGTAGTGTCTAGGATTCGCCGCCACCGCTTGGATGAAGTAGGGTATAGCGTGGATGATGATTTTGCATGGAAGACACTTCGCCAAGTTTTGGATGGCTTAGGTTACATTCATGAGCAGAACATAATCCACAAGGATTTAACTCCCATCAACATTCTTTTTTTTACTCTGACGGGGATGTCAAAATTGGTGATTTGGGTCTAGGTATGATGATCTTCACTCTAATATTATTTGCATTCTAGTTTTTTTCTTGTATTTAGCTTGTGAAATCTCTACATTTGTGATAATCAGCTAAGTTCTTGGATAAAGACGAGGCGTGTATCGACATGACAACATCTAAAAATACAGCTGAATCAAACAAAAAAGGCACTACGCTTTATGTTGCTCATGAGAGAGTGAAAGGTGCGTTAGCTGTGCAGTTGAAGCATATGCTCTTTGAGAATCCAGATAAAAGGCCAACCGCCAGTAAACTTCATACTAAATATGGTCTCGTCAGATAGAGGCGTGAAAATAGAGGTAAAGACCAAAAGAAAATAGTTGATTTCAAGTTTGTTTGTTAATGTTTTTTATATCCAAATGTTATCACAATTATGCTAGTATGTTAGACTTGATGTTTGTTTGTTAATGTTTTTCATATCCTATGTTTGACTTAAAGTTTGTTTGTTAACTTGGGATTTTAATATTATTATTTCTAATATAGTGAAATTATGTAACTAAACATCAATATTTTGAAAAATTGATCAATGGTTTTCTGCCATGTGTTCCTAACATAATTTATTGAGTTTCTAGTGGTACTTTGCAGACATATTAGTTCTGAAAAATTTTCTTTTTCTTTCTTACTTTTTGATTTATTTTATAATTTTAATGATTGAGATATTCCCTCAAATCATGTCAATGGAAGTGTCCTTAGACAATTTCCAATAGTTTACATCATGATGCAAACTCAAAATGAGTTTGTGATTTGCTTCAATGGTTTCCCTCATTTTCTCTCCCAATTCTTAATATATTAATTTTTCAACTTTTTATATATTGCAATTAACATCTTTTATTTGATAGAATTTAAAATTATGTTCACTTATTAAATTTTTTCAAATTTAAACTAAAATCTAACTTTACTAAACTAAACTAAACTATTATTGTATTGATAAAATTACATAACCATAGACAATACAATAGTATAATTTTATTTAAACAATGTTATTACTATATCTTTCACACAAATAACAAATCAAAACATTTTCTATGTTGTGTTAGGTTTGCATCTGTTTCAAAAAATTATATTAGTTATATATATTTTAATGTTACTATTTATTATTTATTATATCATTATTAAACTATAAGTTAAAGAAATTTAATCAATGTGTATATATATTAGAGAAAAGTTTTTAAAGTAATATTTTGTTTATGCATAAAATAAAGATTTATAAAAAATTGAGGGATTATTATGCAAATAAAACAATTTAATGTCAAAATGTGTTTGTGAATAGTATTCTTTCAAATATGATGTAATACTATTTACATACTCATTTTCCCTCAAAATGTTGTAGTAGTGGAAAAAGACATCCCTCATTTCTCGATGTTTTCTCTCATTTTGATGTACTATTGGAGATTCCCTTAGGTATCTACATAGTTCTATATAAATACACACAAAAAATGGTAGGATTAGGCTTGGGCCAACACAATTAAAACAAGAGAACAAAACAAAATTTCTTTAAAAAAAAAAACTCAAATACTTCGGTAATGATTGGTTGGGTTTTAACTCTGTTTGTTTGCAGGTTTAGGTTTGGTTGTTTGCAGTGGTGGTTTCCAGTTCATGACGGTAGGAGGATGCACTTTATAAGTGGTGTTGTATGGGCTGACTTGTTGTGATTTGGGGTTAGGATTTGAGGACGTCTGTTTCCTTGTCTCTCTCGCTCTTGCCTATCTCACTCCGCTTCTATCCGAATTTGTTGTTCACCTCTCCTCCATCGTGTGTGGTGTCTGGTTAAGCTAGCTGTGGTTTGCTTCTTGGTGCATCTCCCCTTACCAGCTGGGTATGTTACCATTCCAAATCTAATAAAATCTCAGCGTTAAAAAAAAAAAAACTTAACCAATCATGTTGTTGCTTTATTTTTCAAAATTAAAGCCTACAACAAAATTTAACAAACTTTCACGAATCAAATTGTAGCTTTATTTTTTCAATATACAGTAAAAAAGATAAGATTTTACTTTTTCTGTTTGTTTTACACAAAAGTCTTTCATCTTTATTATTTGGGCCGTAGAAAAAAACTCATAAATCAAAAATAAAAGTTATTATTATAAAAATATGAAAAAGTTTAAAAGCACGTCCCTATGATTAGTGCACGTCTTTATGATTCTGGAAAATTAGTATGTAGTATATTCAAATCAATTGATAAACTGATGCTCGACTCACTCGTTCTTGACTCAGTTGTGCTTGGGAGTGTTACTCATTTGTAACAATCGGTTCTATCAACTTACCCTAACCTTCAGAACCTTAGGATACATGAATCCAAGGGCTCGTACTATTGTGATGGGTCTGTTTAAAGTCCAACGATTAAGAGATTTGTATACAGACGTGATGATGATACTTCTGGTCCTAAGCCTTGTGTTAGGTTTGATACGCCGAGACTTGTTTACATGGAGTATTCTGATGTGGTTGCTGATAAGTATGAGATTCTGCGTTTGGACAGCTTGGTTGAAGTTAGGCTCATCCACTACAAGAAAACAACGACATACCGAGGGAAAAAATCGTCGGTATGTCGTCGGAATAACGTTATTCCGACGACATACCGACGAAACAAGTCCTCGGAAATAACTCGTCGGAAATTCATTATCCCTCGGAAATTTCCGACGGAATTCCGAGGAAATGAATTTCCGAGGAAACTCTGAGGACCACCAGTTCGTCGGAAAGGTCCTCGGAATATACCGAGGGAGAACTTCCTCGGGATATTTCGATGGATTTTCCGATGGTCCAATCCTCGGAAGTTCCGACGAAATGTTCCTCGAAATTTTCATCGGAAATTTCCGAGGAACGGAGCCCTCGGAAAATTCCGAGGAAGGAGTCCCTCGGTATATTCCGACGACTTATTCCGAGGAAATGCTCATCGGAAATTTCCGAGGGTTCATTTCCTCGGAATTTAAAAAAAAATTAATTTTTTTTTTAAAAAATAAAATTTTTGAAATTTAAATTCGAAAATATAAAATTAAAATTAAAATTGAAAACATATTAGATAATATTCAAAGTTGTACAAATAAAAATAAAACATTCCGAGTTTTTGAAAAAAAAAAAAAAAACTACAGGTCTTGCACGTTCGGGAAAACCTCGTACGGGTACATCCTCTGCATCATCTCCATCATTTGCTGGTTCAGCCTCTTTTGTGCCTCATAGCCCGCCTGTTGAGCCGTCATCTGGGTCTCCAACAAAGATATATGATCATCCTTGTCCTTCAACTGAGCCGTAAGTACTTCTGGGTCAACAAAGGGCGGTGGTGCAGAAGAAAGAGGAACCGACCGGGGGCGACGACCCAAACCGACCAAACGTCCCTTCTTCTTTGGAACCGACTGAAATAGAAAATAGCCAAATTTAAATAATATAAAAAGATGATAAAATAAAAATCAAGAAATAAATGAATTGAACTTAAAAAAAAAAAAACTTACCGATTCAACGATTTCGTTGATTCGAAACCGGGACAAGTTGGTCGAAGCCGTCAAATCGTCATCGTCGGTTTGAAGCTGAGACACTTCGTCTTGCACCTGAGTTTGGACCAGGGTGACCACTTTCCTCACAAGACCATCATCAATCTGGCCGGTCTTCTTGTTGGTATACGCCCTCTTCATTAGGGCGAGATCATCAACCGGCTCGCCATCATTTTCTTCCGCCTTGAAAAAAAATATAAATTAAACAAACATTAGAAATTAGAAGAAATGCACAAAAAATAAAATTTCAAAACTTAAATAATTGAAGAAAAAGCGGCTGAACTTACCATGCGATCCCCAAGAGTGGCAATAGATTGAGCACCCATGTTATGCTTGAAGACGTCCTTCCCTTTACGGTCGCTCCTGCGGTTGGTAGAGTTGGTGGAAGAAGTTTCTTTCGTCTCTTCTTTATCCCAATGCACACACAACTCCGTCCAGACCGTGTTGTTCATCGACTTTGGGACCTTTTAATAAAAAAAAAAGAAAAT
The DNA here is from genome assembly GCF_020379485.1 of Brassica napus. Lineage (NCBI taxonomy): Eukaryota > Viridiplantae > Streptophyta > Magnoliopsida > Brassicales > Brassicaceae > Brassica > Brassica napus. The sequence goes on along the minus strand of NC_063447.1, from coordinate 31,864,713 downwards.
AGTTTAATAAATTAAAAAATAGTTTAATAAATTAAATTTTTTTTTAATAAATTAAAAACAACCTTGTTGATTTCCCACTTCTTTTTCCACTCTTGGATCTGCTTCCCATAGTTGTCCTTAACTTTATGGACGAAGTGGTGATAGATAAAGAGCGTATCATCGGAATTCCAGTTGAATTCTTGCTGAAAAAAGCACAATTAGTAGAAAATTTATATTAAAGATTAAAATATAAGTAAAAAATTAGAATACTTACCGCAAACTGACGAAACCACAGATGCTGCTTGTCGGTAGGGAAGTCAGTGAAAGTCGGATGTCCCTTGTCGAGGGCCGAGTACATCATACGGTTGATCCATGCGCTGATCCCGTTCCCGGATCGGTTGAACCTAATAAAAAGAACAAATTATTAATAATGAATCAAATTTTAATGAAAAAAAATACGTTTAATTACCATGTTTGACCCCGTCCATGTGGATACGGAGTGAGATAGGGAAGATGGTCACGACCGGGCTGTCGAACCAACTCCGCAACACTCATCACTCCCATAGGATCCAGAGGAGCAGGAGCGGGTGCAGCAGCGGGAGCGAGAGGAGCAGGAGCGGGTGCAGCAGAGGGAGATTTATGGTAGGAGCTGTGGGGCGAAGCGGAATCCTGAATCTGGCTGAAATCCCGAGACTGGCTCCCCGTACCACCACGACCACGACGCTGTCGAGGCCGGATCTGATCATCATTAGACCTGTAAATTAAAAAAACATATTTAAAAATTAGTTCTAATAAACAAAAAATAGTTTTAATAAATAAAAAATAGTTTAATAATTACAAAAAATAGTTTTAATAATATTAAAAATGTTTAATAAATATAGAAATTTATATTATATATATATATATATATATATATATATTTTTTTTTTTAAATCCCAAACAATAGTTTTTAATCACAAAAAAAGTTTTATAGATATTAAAAATGTTTAATAAATATATAAAAATAGTTCTAATAAACAAAAAATAGTTTTAATAAATAAACAATAGTTTAATAACTACCAAAAATAGTTTTAATAATATTAAAAATGTTTAATAAATATAGAAATTTATATTATATATATATATATATTAATTTTTTTTTTTAAATCCCAAATAATAGTTTATAACCACAAAATTAATAAAAACTAAAAAGAAAAATTCCAAATCAAGTGAATACCATAATCAAACTCGATTTTACACAATCCTACCATTCACCCTAACAAAAATCTATAAATATCACTCCAAAATCATCAAATCTACTTAAAAACCTAACAAATCTAACCTAAGAGAGTGGGATAGGTTCATACATGATGCAGTGACTGAAATTGAGAAGAATTAGGGCGGATTCGCCGGAAATCGTGGAGAGAGAAGGGAGGAAACAGCGGAGAGGAAGAGAGCTTCGGCGGAGAGGAAGAGAGTAATGGGGAAAAAGATCTGGTTCGACCTAATAAAATGAGGCGTCCGACGGAAACTGTCCGTCGGAATTTTCTCGGAATAATTAAATACTTCCGTCGGAATTTCCTCGGAAATCATTAATTCAATTTTCGCGAAATATTTGGCGGCTTGGTTTACCCGGTTAAATGAAAATATTCCGAGGAACCATGTTTCCTCGGAATACCCTCGGTAATTACCATTGAGGATTCTTTGTATAGATGATCATAAACCATGAAATAATAAAATTTCAAAAATAATTGTAAGTATTCCCTTTACCGTTTATTAAAGTGTATAAGTACGTTTCTCTTATGTTGTGTGGTTTTCGTTCATGCAATCGTAAAAGTATTTGTTATTGGGTAATACACCAAAGGTTGACTTCATAATCTAGTTAAGACACTTAATGAAGGTTATATATGTGTTATTCATTCCGCAAAACGTTGTTTTCGGTTAAAAACCCCTAGTTCCTCAGAATTTCCTCGGAATATTCCGAGGGAATTCCAAGGAAACCCTTATCTTCCTCGGAATTCCGAGGAAACCCTTATCTTCCTCGGAATTCCGTCGGAAAATACCGTGAAAATTCCGAGGAAAAAGACTCTATAATCAAATCCCTAAATCGACAAGGTCTATTCCGAGGAAATTTCGAGGAAACCCTATCTTCCCTCGGAATTTCCTCGGTATTTCTATTAAAAAAAAAAAAGTCGATGCTAGTCTGATTCCGAGTCATCATCACCAGATGAATCTGAATCTGGATCTTGGTGAAACTCTCCAATCACTGGTTCATCCTCTACGTGAACGACGGCTTCCTCTCCGAAGTCGGTTAAATCGACTACAAGGCCAACTCCAGCTAAATCTTCTGCTGCACTTAAGTTGCCGGATGTGCTTGGTTGTAGTGGGTCTTCCAGCTCAGAACTTCCCGGAACTCGGCCTCTCGGGTTGAGTCTTGTAACAGTAACCCATGGATCATCTATGTTCCTTACCCGGGGGTACTTGATATAACAAACTTGTAACATTTAAAAAATTATTAGTAAAATTATAAATTAATACACAAGATAATGAATCATTCTAAATAATTAACATTTAATTACTTGATCGGCCTGAGAAGCAAGAATGAAAGGATCATAATATTGCAGCTTTCGCCTCGAATTTACTAATGTAACACCAAATGCATCTGTTCTCACACCTCGATCTAGAGTGTTGTCGTGCCAATCACAATAGAAAATAGTACAGCGCAATCCAACCATGCCCAAATACTTGATTTCCAAAATCTCATGTATGTGTCCGTAGTATACATCATCTCCTGATGCAGAACAAATGCCAGCATCATAAGTCGTACTCGAACGTCTCTTCTTCTGAGTTGTGAATGTATATCCTCGAGTACAAAATCTCGGATATGACTTCACAACAAAGTTTGGTCCAACGACCATCTCGCGTATCCAATCGTCAAATGTTTCACCTCTGGCCAAACCAGCAGACACCTATTAATAGCACATATATATGTTATATCAATAAATGTGAATTAGTATAAATATGATAAATGATATTTTAATTTGTTTAAAGCACTCACATAAGTAAACATCCATCCATCAAATTCTCTATGCTTCATTTCTTATAGTTCGTCATCTGTGGCGTATCTATATTCGAACCGCTTTTCTGCCATGAAAATCCTGTACATATGATGACAATAATGTAATTAATTAAGATTTAAATTTCAACTTGTTAAAATAAAAATTTGTAAGCTAATTTATTTACCTCTCATATTGAAGAACATCTTCGCAGTTGGTGAGCAAATATGTTTGCAAATTACTGCGCTCCTGCTCAGTAAGTCGACGATCCTTTGGTTTTCCGCTAAGTCGTCCAACGTTTGTGAAAATGTCTGGAACCGTAACATGATATGTTGCCCGTTCGCCTCTATCATCATGCCGAGCAGGTCTTCTGTTTTTGGTTTGAACTTCTGCTGGAAAGTAGTACTCGGCAAAGTTTGAAGTTTCTTCATTGATCATCTGTGCGACTATAGAACCTTCCACCCTACTTAATTTTTTCACCATCTTCTTCAAATGGAACATATACCGCTCATACAGATACATCCATCTATACTGCACAGGACCACCAAGTTCCAATTCTCTTGCCAGGTGAATAACAAGATGCTCCATAACATCAAAAAATGAGGGAGGAAATATCTTCTCAAGGTTGCACTGAATCACGGCTATGTTAGTCTTCAAATTTTTAATACCTTCAAGAGTCACTGATCTCGTGCATAAATCGTGGAAGAAACCACTTATCCCTGCAATTGCTTCATGAACATTTCGTGGTAATAGTTCTTTGAAGGCAAACGGAAGGAGGCGCTGCATCATTACATGGCAATCGTGGCTTTTCAAGCCATTAAACTTTCCTTCCTTTATGTCGATACAGTTACGCAAATTAGATGCGTAACCGTCTGGAAATTCCACATAGTTTGAAATCCAATCAAAGAACACATCTTTTCCCTCTGCATCAAGTCGGTATATGGGAAAAGGAGCCCTACCATTCTCATCAACATGAAGTTCTGAACGAGCACATATATCGACTAAATCCAGTCTTGACTTCAAATTATCCTTTGTTTTACCTTGAACATTAAGGATCATGTTCATGAGATTGTCAAAAAATTTCTTCTTAATATGCATGACATCTAAATTATACCTTAGCAGATGATCCTCCCAGTAAGGCAGATCCCAGAAAATACTTTTTTTGTGCCAGTTATGTAGGTCTCCAACAGCATCTACCGGAAAACGCTCATGTCCACCGACGTCTGGCGTCCTTTCTGCACTTAAATCTCTTAGTTGTGTCTTCAAATCTTTCCCACAAATTTCCGGAGGTGGACTGTCAAACACCATCTTGTTCTTCGTAAACAAATTCCTACTCCTACGATATGGATGATCAGGTGGTAGGAATCTCCTGTGACAGTCAAACCAACACGTTTTCCTTCCGTGTTTTAGTTGGAAAGCATCAGTGTTATCTTGACAATATGGACATGATAGCCTTCCATGCGTTGTCCTTCCAGATAACATACCATATGCTGGAAAATCACTTATTGTCCACATTAGTACTGCCCGCATTTGAAAGTTATCTTTACACGAAACATCGTATGTTTCAGCACTTTGAGCCCATAGTTGTTGCAACTCATATATTAGTGGCTGAAGAAACACATCAAGTGATCTCTTAGGATGCTCTGGTCCGGGAACGAGAATCGAGAGAAACAAAAACTCTCGTCGCAAGCACAAGTTTGGGGGTAGGTTGTATGGTGTAAGAATGACTGGCCATAGAGAATGCTGTCTTCCACTCTTGCCAAACGGGCTGAAACCATCAGTACATAATCCAAGGTAGATATTTCTTCTCTCATACGCAAAGTCGGGATACTTTGATTGGAAATGCTTCCACGCTTTTGCATCTGAAGGATGTCTGATCTCACCATCTGTTGAGTGCTCCGCATGCCATCTCATTGGTTGCGCTATGCGTTCAGACATATACAACCTCTGTAACCTTTCCGTCAAAGGTAAATACCACATCCTTTTATATGGCACTGAACTCTTCCACTCGTATCTTTATAACGAGGCTTCCCACAAAATTTGCATGTAACCCGCTGTTCATCCGCCCTCCAATAAATCATGCAGTTGTCACTGCATACATCTATTACTTGATACGATAAACCAAGACCAGCTACAAGTTTCTGAACCTCGTAGTATGAACCAGGAGCTACATTATCTCCGGGTAGAATACCTTTTACAAAATCAGCAATCGCATCCACAGAACGAAAATAATTTGAAGAAGACATGTTTTTTATGAATCAAATTCGTGTGTAAAGAGAGTAAGAGGGAGGATGAAGATATGGAGTGAATGAAGACGAAGAGGGGTGCTTGTATTTATAGTTGAAATCCTACCGACAGACCGAGGAAATTCTGACGCCAACGGCTAGTTCGTCGGAATTTCCTCGGAATTTTAAAAATCCCCCAACGGCTCTCCAACGGCTATAATATATCCTCGGAATTCATCGATTTTTTCCGAGGAATACATTTCTCCTCGGTATTCCATAAGAATATTCCGACGGATTGATATTTCCTCGGAATTCCGTCGGTATATTCCGAGGAAATTCCGAGGAAACCAAATTTTGTGTTTCGTCGGAATATCTTCGGAAATTCCTCGGGATATTCCGAAGATTTCATTTTCCGTTGGAATGTCCGTCAGAATACCGATGTTTTCTTGTAGTGATCTTCTGTTGACTGCAGACCAAATCATGCGCAAGAAGGCTCCAGAGAGTGTTGGTTTTGTTCATGGGGATCAAGAACGTCAAGATCCTCTGCTTATCTGATGCTTTTAATGTGTAGCTTTTGTTTTTCTTAATCAGATATTTAGTGGTGATACAAAAAGATTTGATTCCGGTGTATTTGTGTGTCTTTCAGACGCTCTATGCGGAGTGAAGGTTCTAGAGATCACTGGGTGTAGGAATTCATATCGGTTTATAACTATTTATGATAAATCAACCTATGAATTTATATGCCTAGAATCTCATGTCAATAATGAAATAAACTTAGATCTTAGAGTTTCGAATATACCTGGTTATTCTGCAGTGGAAGGATGAATAAACCAAGTCGAGATTTCTAGCCCTCCAAACGTCGTGCCTCTACCGGTATCCACACGCACACAAACTTGATCGATACGGGATGCTAGTGCCGTCGAGATCAAATCTCTAGTAAGTCTTTGGTTCTTTCACTGTGTCCAGTAAAATGAGCTTTAGTCATTTTACCCAACAAACAAGATTCACATTTTTCATGTGATTTCTAATCAAATGAGCTCAAAAGTCCATCACTATGAAGCTTTTGAATGTGTTTCTCATTTATGTGGCCCAAACGACAATGCCAAAGAAAAGTTTGATTCGTGTCGTTAGACTTGAATCTTTTGGTACTAATATTATAGACATGCACACTTTGGTCTAGAATATAAAGTTACGGTCAAAAGAACCACAAATCCTTCCAAATCCAAACAAGGAATGAAAATAATATTCCTACTTATAGCATAAACATAGTAGCAGTTCTTAAGTTCTAAAACCAAGCCTGAAGGTAAAGACAAGTGAAATGTTCCCACGGCTAATGCAGCAACTCTTGCTCCAATTTCCACGCATAGGTCCACTTGTACTTTCTCCAAAATTCTACCGTACCTTAGGCCATTTATATTCGTACAAATATGAGCACCATAGCCGGTATCCAATACCCAAAAAGTAGAACCAGAAGTAGTAACATTTACTTCTATAATATAAATACCACTAGACGATATTTCAAAAGTCTTTTGTTTTTCAAATCTTCCAAGCAAGGTTTAAACTCTTGCTTGAGAACAATTCTCGGGTTTCGATACCATTAGAGGAAATTTGATCCATTCAATTTGTCCTTCTTAAGGTCACATTGGAATGAAAATGAGTTGTAAAGAGTTAACATTGCTGGAATAGAAGAATAACAAATATTAATATGATGTTCAGGAATTAAAGAAATCTCAACAATTAAGAAAACTCATATTATATTCAAAACATTTTCCTCAAATGAATATAATAATCCAAGATCCATAATTCACTAAAATCCGAGTGAACTTTGGCTCATCGTCTGAAGATAAAGCTATTTAGATAAGCAACACTTTGCTAATTATATCCATATAATTCTTGGTTGTCAGACAACATCTTATATCTTATCCAACCTATGTCTCTAAGCCCAAAATCGTTTTGATAGCCTAGTCAAGTAAACCAATCTTGTTTCACATGGTAACCGTTACCATCCACCTCACTCATGTAATTGCAAACATCTTGCTTTGGCAAACCCATCTTACAACGAAACGAGCCTTGATAGTTGATAAAATTGAGTATACATCAAAAATACTTGAAATTAATTGTGGAACAAATTTTAATTCAATTTTAATTTATATTTAAATTTTATATCTTATATAAAATATAAATATAACTAATACATATACATATCTTATATGTATTTTAATTGAATTATAAATAATTAAATTAATTTAATCTAATTAAAATTATTAATTATTAATTAGATAATCTTAGTATTTAGTTCTAATCAAATTAGAATTATAACTAAAATTATCAAAATGTGTTAAACGATTTAATCGAATCTATATCAACTTTTTGATATAATATCTTAAATACATATATTAATTTAGACAAGCAATCGATTATTACTATATACATGTGCTAAATATAATTTATGCATCTTGCTCATACGAGACATGCATAAAACCGCTACGAGACAAAAGCATGTTAAAACTAATTGATTACAGTAATCACAATGTTAGTATAATCTTATTCTGAACATAAGCACATTAGTTTAAAGGCACTTGTCTTCAACCAAAGCGTGTGTCTCATATGGACGTTCGGATGTTCTAATTGTTTAACTTGACATGCCGGTTCTAGTTATAAATCAATATCATTATACCGTAATATACCATAATCAAATTAGGGTTTCTATTAACAAGCTAACATATCAAGTTCAAACAATAACAATTTCAGTATTAAACAAATAGACTCTGATACAACTGTAGAAATTCATACCGGTTTATAACTATTTATAAATCAACCTATGAATTTATATGCCTAGAATCTCATGTCAATACTGAAATAAACTTAGATCTTAGAGGTTCGAACATACTTGGTTGGTTTATTCTGCAGCGGAAGGATGAATAAACCAAGTCGAGATTTCTAGCACTCCAAATGTCGTGCCTGTATCGGTATCCACACACACAAACTTGATCGATACGGGATGCTAGTGCCGTCGAGATCAAATCTCTATAAAGCTTGACCTTTTGTGTTTTAGGGTTTACGTGAGATTAGCGGCCAAAAAAAAAATTATTACTTCATCTCACAATGTATTTATATATGCATGCATGTCACTGACCTAAAGTCACGACATCATGGGCTGGGCTAATTATTCAAATAATAATTACCTTTACCCATTAATTATATAGACACGTATAGAAGCATCTATCACATATATATGTCTCATAATTCATTAACCCGGTATTGGTTTAATCTAATTAAACTCAATTATTATTTGATCCAATTCGTTTAGATGTGTGACCCTTTAGGATCATATAAAAATAGTAATAAATTCTTAATCCATAGATTATAAGCGGTTTCTAGAAAAATATTATAACCACCTAATATTACAAATGATTTTAAGACATTCCCAACACTGGGTACGAAAGAACTCATGACGAACATACTCACATGAAGAGTTTCTTAGCAAAAATTACTCCTAAGGAGTTGAAGAAAGTTTATTGTTTTAGTTTTGTATATGAATCTGCTGTTTCTGAGCTTTACTCTTTGTATATATATGGTAGTACTCGCCAATACTAAATGATAAAATAGATTGTTACATGTCAAGGATACCTTTTTTTCTTATGTCAAGGATACTTGGGATAGGAGTTGGTTTACTTGCAAGAATACTTGACAAGTTGTAATCTAATAGCAACTTTGATTGTTGAAAACTGACCAGTGTTATTGGAAAATATGGTATACTAGGATAAAGATATGCGCTTTGCGCAGGGTGAGTTTATTTGTATATATTATCGATAATTTTTTTATATATAATTGATCATTTTATTTATATATATACAATATTTTTTGTTGTTATTATATATTTTACCGGATAAATTTTTATTAAAAAATGTGGAGCTAAACTATAATTAATATATCATGGGATGATCGGATTGGACATTAAATAAATTATGACACAAAAATCTTATTTTTTTTTTCCACTGAACACATTTTCGAAAAAAGTAAACAGTATTGTTTTCATAATTGAATTATTTTGAGATTTATCTTACATATGATTTTGAAAGGTTTCAAAATCTAACATATAAGAAAAATATAACATATAAGGTTTCTTCATTTTTGTAATTTAAAGTCGTTTTAAACATTTTAAAATATAACATATAAGATTTCCTCATTGGTGTTATTTAAAGTCATTTAAAAAAAATCAGAATATGACATATAAGAAAATCTAATTTTTTATTATATAATTAATGTGATTTTTTAATTTTTTTTTTAATAATATAAAATTAAACAAAAATGAAGAAGGATGCAAAAATCGTTATCGAAACTTTATTATCCATAGTCATTAATTGCCATATATATGTTAATCATATTAGGTAATTCTGTAGTCTTTATTTAACGAAAAATACACACTTCTTATATTTTGGGTTAATATAATGTTCCCTAGTAATTGGATTTGTACCAACATTTTTTTTCCATTGATTCTTAAGTTGCCACGTAAGCAAATTGTCATCCTAATTAAGTGACACCTAAAAAGGTTTTTTTTGTATTAGTACAAACTTAAGGTTATAATTTTTCAAATGATCCTCAATTAATATATAGGGGATGTATAGCAAACAAACTCCTATCGCAAGTTAGGGGTTTTTCGCCTATTTTCCTTTCTTCCAATGCAAGTAAATTTACAAAGGGCAGTGGATGGTTTAAAACCGTTCTTGGGGAATTAACAAGAACCAAAGCATCTCAGTTAAAAAAAATAAAGGGAAAGTTGGAAAAAAGAGACACTTTCAATTTTTATTTGTCCAAATAGAATTTTTTATACTTTTGAACATGTTTTACCCTTCTGTAATAGAAACTAAGTTTTAAAAATATAAAAAATATGAAAACCATTGAAAACATTAGTATGTATATTTATATGTTTAATTTTTTTTTAAATAGTGAAATCATATTTTATTTTATGTTGTAGCTACGGATAGAATACTCATTCTAGCCATCTACTTAGTTTAGAAATCGGAATCTAAGTATTATACATAGATCTATCTTGGGTATATAACGCAAACAATTTTTTTTTGTATAGTCTATCTTAGCTAGAATTCGTTAGGTTATATTCTACGCATGCAAGCCACTAGACCACATAGGATTCAGGCTACTTTGATACATATACTAGTTTATATACTATCAACTTCACAAGACATTTAACCACCAGGCCATAAAGACTCTTTGTGTATTCCACCCGGCTTAAAGATATCAAGAGAGTGAGATAAAAGTATAATACGACCACAAGAGATAAAGTAGTTAAAACCAAGAGTATTTGAAGTTGAAAGAGTTGTCTTTTCGCCATCTACTTTATCATAAAAGAACAAGATTTGTTCTGTTGCTTCTCTGTTTCTGCAAGCAAAGGATGAAGAAGACGCTGAGGATGCTAGAGACGGCACGTTTACAGTAGACGCAGATAGTGCAGATCCGATTAGAAAGCCTCATGCTCTGCTTAATAATGATTTTAATTGGCTCATAGAGATCAAACACATCTGCCACAAAAAGTTGAATAGTTCAGCCACCTTTATTTGAATTTATTATTTCACTTTGACAAATTATACTTTAATAAACTATTTGTTTCTATAAGAAGAGATTAAAGTTTTCATATTGAAAATTATTGTTATATATGCAACGCTTTGGAACATCAAGGTGAACAAGAACATAATCGTTTTAAACCTTCGTCTTCTCTCTATATACATTGAAGCTTATCTAACATGTCCTTTACAAAGAGCATCTAACAAAATCTCAAGCATAATCCACAATGACTTTCTTCTCCTTTCTTTGAACTCCCCACTGACTTTAGGGAGTTCCTCATACGTTCTGAACTGAATAGCACCATGAGAAACCTGCTAAAAGAAACTAAATCAAAATCAAACCCACCCTAAAATAAAAAAAAAGAAAGTAAATCATTTAATCTGCCAACCTAATGATAGCTTCATGAGCTGATACGACAAGAGAAGAAAAAAACAAGATAGTAAACTAACCAGTACAAGAACAAGGACAACACCCTTGTATAGGTGATGACTAATCGACCCCTAGAACTAATATCATTAAAAAGATATATAAATTAAAATTTTAAAATTAGGGTTTTAAAAATCTAGAGAATGAAACACATACCGTGTGCGAAGAATCGTAGGATTTTGATGCAATTGATGACGGAGTACATAACTGAGTCGAGACAACAAAACGACGAAGAAAAATAAAGAGCAAAGAAGAAGAAATAGAAAACAGAGACGGAGAATTTTTAACCATGTGAACAAGAAGACCAAAAAGTAGCCATTGAAAATAAAAGAAAGCTCTCAGAGAAGAAGACGATAGAAGAGGGTTAAAAATTAGGTTAACGTGTGTTTCTCTTTTTTGTAGTGTATCTTTCCTTAAAATATGTAAAATTGTATTTACAAAATAATTAACAAATATTGTATTATGTATTTTAATTAAGTTGAATTTTGATTAATCTGAGGGTATAATCGTATTAACAATAATTAAATTCCTAATTAGACAAAAAAATTTTTAGACAAAATCTTATGGGGACAAACTCAAGTTCTAAGTGTCTCTTTTTTCCAATTAAATTCAAGTGGAAACTTGTTTTCGGGAGGTTTTTGTTCTGATCAGGGATTGATGCTTTTATTTTAGGGTAAAACACTGGTTATATCATGCACTAGGTAACCCGTGCCATGCGTAGAATGAGATTATTAATTTTATTATTTATAAGATAAAAAGACATTAGGAATGTTTAATATGGACATAGATTTGGTTATAGGATGGAATTGTATAAGTTTAATGTGGACATCGATTTGCCTACGTTAGAATCGATTAGAACAATCTCAATCGTTAGGCCACCAGCCGCAGAATACTGTTTCCACAAACGTATGATCTTCACCCTAATCTTCCACATAGACTTGAACGGTTTCAAATCCGACACAGCAGTTATAGCAGCCATTATAAAAGGATGAGTGAAGAACATTTAGGTTTTACTTTTAGGAACGTGAGTAAGAAATATGGGTTATGATATGTGTCTTATATAGGTCTTAGATAACCTAATGCAATTAACGTCTCACGCCGAAAAAAGAATTAAATGTCAAATATTTTTGCCTTGCTCAGCACAATAATATGTATACATTGCCATAAACCAAACGTTTAAAAAATATATGCAAGTCTCATATCATTAATAAACCTTGCCAATCACTCAAGGTAGCAAAATCGATTTAAAAAGAAGACCCAGCTTTAATTTCTGTGTTATAAAAATAACTGATTTTGAATTCCGGCTTAAAAGTGTTAACCAAAATAATATGGGATTTGGGATTATTCATTGTCGTAAACTTGAGCCTTACCTGATACTAAACGAATCCTCATGGAGATGGGTTTATACGTACAGAAAAACACTTATCCGTTGGACTCTCTTTTTTCTCTGTTCTAAGCATAAGACTAATATGTTTTGGTATGTATATCACACAATGCCGGCACCGCTTCTAGCTGCATTGTCCACATTACAGATGGAAACTGAGTTATTATCATCCAATTATTCAGATATATGAATGCTTTGATAGTACCTTAGCTACTGATTTAGGAGGATACTCTCGTTTTAGCTTTGGATCAACACACTGCTTCTCACTTTATCTTCACTTAGTAATGTGAGTAAGTAAAGCTTTGATTTAACGGTGTAGCCTGATATAACGAATCAAAAAAGCATTCCATAAAACAATAACAATCATTATTTTAAGAAAACTAACTAAATCATCAATGCTTACAGTACGAAAGTAAATAATTTAATCTATACGACATTTATATCCACACAATTGTTATAGCTGTACAAATTTGAATAAATGACTTTCGTCGCCTCATTTTAGTTATTCTTGTCTTCCAGGCAACAAAACCAAAACATCAAGCAATTCAACAGAACCGTGGATTCATCTCCACTTTGAATCTTATTCTAGCATGTGACAGCTAAATTATAGAAGTTTTTTTTTAATATGTTCTTTTAAACAATTTCGTAGCTAATTTTTAATGGTAGTTTAGTTATCTGGAGTGGGAGCTGAATTAACAGAATAAGGTGTGCATCATCTTTCGCGAGACACATGACTCTGCTTTTCACTTTCACTACCTTCTTTAGCTCACCATCTCCATGATCCTCTGCTCCATCGCCGCATCCAATTCCCAACCGCCGAGTTCTCATCGCCGGAAACTACTACCACGACGTCCTGATCCAAAATGGATTCATCGTAGCCGAAACCCTCGCGGCGCCGCCTATTTCATCTCCAGCGTCATGGACTCCTCCTCTGTCTCCTGCTATCTCGTCTCCAAAGTCGGAGAAAAGACCACATCTTTCGAGAGGGGATGATGAGTTCACGTAATGTCCTAACGAAGTAAACACGTCTTGTAAGTTTACGTAAAGTCCTAATTAAGTTGTAAGAATAAAAGGAAACAAATTTTTTAGAAGCTTTATTAAAGCGATACGTCAGCGTAAATTTTTTTAAGTTATTGTGAGAGCGCCACATGGCAAAGATATTGTGAATGCATTAAAGTCAATGCTTCTCTTTTAATATATAAGGGATTTGTTTATTAAACCTAATAAAATTTTAGATGCCAGAGAAAAGAAAAACCTAATAAACTTTAGATTTATCTATACAACACTTTATTCACCTGTAAAAACATGTATAGTTTGAAAGACATATGGGTTATCATCAAGGTGGAAACAATATTAATTACATGGTTTTATGGATATAATGAGTTGCTTAATTATTGAGCATTTGGACGTAGAAAATTATTTAATTCTCTATTTTGCCTTTAATTTATGTTTTTGTTTTGTTAAGTAATGAAGTAAAAAAACAAAGGTAACAATTTCAAATATTATTTTCAGTTATAGTGAAACAAATTTCAAAACATAAAAAGATACCTAATAAAAATTCAGAAATTATAATTATCTATTCTACCAGTTGATAAAAGATTATATCCAACTTCAATTTTATTGAACCAATTGTAAATTTAAATCAATTTTCATATTAGTGATTACTTTCTAATAATACACATTTTGTAACCTCCACAAATACAGGGATCCACTCCTCTCAAAAAAGCGACGGTTATCCCAATATATAAAAGGGATTGAACTAGCCTTTTTAGCCTATCCACCTCGGACTGGAAAATCGTCCAATCAGAACATTCTATTTTGACACGTCACCATGTCTGAAACAGGGTGGAGTTCCGTATACGCTCTCTTAAAATTACGTATGGGCTCTCTTAAAATTATCCGCCGGCCCATCAGAACCCACACCGACAAATCTGCTTCGTCTTCAACCGTAGAGAGTCTCTCCCCCGACTCTTCCACTTCATCTTCTCCAAACTCTGAGTTTCCCCCGTTACCTTCTCAATCAATGACTATTTTAAAGCGATTCTTCAATGTTTTGTTCCACCTCCCCTTGATACTTCTCCTATATAAAGCTCTCTCTCTCTCTAAACCTAGATCCATCCTAAATTGAAAAAAAAAACTACCCTGCAGAAACGACATCTATGGCAATGAAATCCACCACGAAGTCTCAGCTTGCCACCGGCAAATCTCCCGCCGCCATGTATTTCAACGACATCTCACCGGGACCTTCTAAGTCACAGCTTCGATTCCGGTTGATCCATTTTTGGGAGGCAGAGAACATAGCCAAAGCTGGGGCTTTTATTGGATTAGAGCTCCTACTCATCGATGAACAGGTGAGTTCTAATCCCCAACTTTCATTCCATTGTAAACTAAACCAGCATCCTTGAACCTGAATTATTTCAACTCCTGCTGGAGACTGTAATGCAATGTTTCATATTCTCTACTCGTGCTCAGACATACCGGCGTCATCTCAAAGCAGGAAATTTATCGCGTTGCTGATCAGAGTTTAACAGTTTTGTTCTCCAACGGCTCTGTTCTCTCTCCTCTTGACGACATTCAGGTTCCACACACATGACGAATTCCAAGCTCTCCGTGGATTCAGGGGTGACCTCTACGGTAATCTATCTGATTTTAAAAAAATCTGCATAGGGTATTGATTTATATTAAGATTTCTCTACTAATATTCATGAAAAATGTTGTAGATGTTGTTGGCCACTTGAGGCTGGTGAATGGACAGTTTCTCACTGACCGTCCCGTCCTTGACGAGTCCGAAATAATCAGCATGCGTCACATTTTGGTTCATTTGCAGACAAAAGAGTATGTGTTTAGTGTTATTATGATCACGCTCTCATATACTGCATAGCTTACTTTCTAGGATAGCCTAATAAAACTTACCCTGTTTGGAATAAACTTCTGCAGTGGATTGGTGGATTTTCTACAACATTATATGTCTAGGATAGCCTATTAAAACTTACCCTGTTTCAAATAAACTTTTGCAGTGGACCAGTTATGAAGCTCTATCTTTGGAACCAAGCTGCAAAAGACTTTTACAAGAAATTCACATCCAACGAAGACACTCCCACCGTTCTTTTGGTCACAACTGTGAACCCAAAAACTGTAGCAGGTAATCAATTTTCCCATTACCATAACCGACCAACTGCTAATACAAACGTTTAATGTTTTGCTATGCTTTTTCTCATCGGTTTCTACTGTTTGCTTATTAATTTTCGAAATACGTTTGCCATCCAATTTAAATATTTTCCTAGGAGCTTGATATTTAAGCTATCCTGTTTCGCCACATCAACTCTTACTTGAAATAAATTGGGTCAATGTTCTCAGGTTTATGATTCATCCTTTGTAAATTACTCTTTTCTTACCCAAAGCTCATCAAGTTCATCTTAATGTCTAACTATCATTTAGCTTACTCTTCACACGGCCTCTATATCAATGCTTAATTGTTTCAGAAAATGTTAACTTGTTGTTTATATCTCATAAGTTCAGGCTGCTGTCTTACGTTGAGCTACATTGCGGTTCAAACAATGGGGTCATCTTCACTACTTTTTGAAATTTCAGCCATTCATGAACAGTGTCCCTAACGTGTGTTTATATGCGGTAACAATATAGAGCTTTTCAAACTTCCAACCTAACCCCACTATAACCCCAATACTTCCAGCAAAGTTTTTGGAGATGGAGTGCTAAGGCGAGCTGTTCAAGCCCTTTCAAGGGCTATTTATTTACCGCCCCACCTCTCCAGATGCAACATGGGAGCGGTTAGGTTGCAGCAATGGCTGCGTGAACCTGCTACACTCAAACTTCTAACCGTCCATGATCGTAGAAATACAAGAGCTTACAAGACAATGCGTTCAAGAGACCAACAAGAACAGACCTCTCACGTTGCAGCATCTTCATTTGTAGCTCTGCCCTGTTTTGTAAACAATTTATGACCATTAGTTATGTGTTTTGTTCCCATTAACGTTGGGAATCTGTTATTATTGTTTGTAACAAGAAATAAAAATAACTACGTGAACGTTATTATTCAACCAGCTAATGATTAATCGTGAGAAACTTGACATTTGTTACATTTATTTTGTTTTTCGTCATTAGAATGGTCAACATGAGCATGTTTGGTTTGAGATTTGTTTGTTGGACATTTGTTTGACTTTTGTCATTATATTGAGATTCTATATCTTTCTAGACCAGTGATAATTAGTCATCAATCACTATATTACCATGGTTGGTTTGCAAATATTTATTATTTTGCAAATTAAATGTTAAATTTTGAATTGCTTTTTTTTTTTAATTACATTACAGTGTAGATCTTATATAAAAAAATATTTATGCAGGTTTTGATTATATAACACACATCTCTACAGTAAAGACTAAGGTGTTTAGTGTTGTGTGTATATTATTATAGCTAACAAAAAAATATATGAAATATTTTGCTTTAAAACTTCAGAAAATAATTGAGAAATGTGAAATACTCTTATTTCGTACATTTTTGTTTTAAAATATTGAAGTTTGTCGAAAATATAGATGCCAAGTGTCATCGCCTAATGGTTGTTCTATAAGGGGCATCAGTTATCAAACCATTGTTGTAAACATCATTAACTCACATAGATCTCGAGCTAATAACTATAAATAAGAACTTAATTTTATAGTAAAACTTTTGTTTATTCTAAAGTCAAAACAATTTTTTTTTATTATTAACAATTTATTTTCATGAGAAACCAAATATGTAAAATAAAGGATTGTATGGTTAAAATTAAGTTTTTATTAAGTTTTTATTCATTTCGCATTCTCTCATTATTGCTATCCATCTCATATATATTTTGAATATTTAAAATATAACAAATTTTGATTTTCAGTCGGATTTTATATTTGTACAAGGTGTTTTGCCCGCACATGCGGGCATAATGTTTTTATAGAAATTTATTAACAAATACACTATTAAATTTAAAGATCAAAATTTTGAAGTCAAACATTAAATTTATAATATTTTTATGAATCTTTTAATTTTTAATTTTTTATATTTTATTAATTTAAAGAGATTATTTTCGATAACAATGTAAATATCTTATTATTTTAAAATAGGTTATTATCTTTAAACAAATTTTATTATATTAATTTATAATCAATTATACAATTAAAGAAAAATATATATAACTGCTAATACAAAGTGATGTTATTAAATCAAATCATTGAAATTACCAAAACCTACAAAATCTCAAAATAAATCAAAAGCAAAAAAAATGTTCAACCTAACCCAACTTTACATATTATATTAATCAAAGTAAATAAAATGATTGAATTGTATAATTATATTGTGAAATACCTTACATAATTATATTATGAATACACACTAAAACATGTTAATTAATTGTAATTAATTGTAATCAGATAAATAATGAATTATGTTTTAATTATAGTTTAATTAAAATTATTTATTAAAACTAATGACTCAGCTCTAAAATCATGGAGAATGTGACAAAAAAGCAAATTCACTTCTCAAATAATAGTATAGATAACATTACCATAATATATATAATAAAAAAAATTTAAAACTCTGGGCGTAGCCCAGAAAAATCTCTAGTGTATGTTAGTAATTATTCCTTCTTTTTTATTTTAACTAAACGTGGATGATTATCTATATTACTCTATTATATACGTATAACCTATATTACTATATTATATCAACTATATCGGTTGCAAAATTAAATAAGGATTCTCCATTATGATTTTTTTTTTTAAATACATACATGCACAACAAGACATATTTTTAAGTTAAACAGACTCATTAGTAGATATATTTGTAAGAATTTTAAATAAAAGACTTAGCTTATATATTTTAATATTGTAAAAAATTGAAATAACCCAATTTCGTCCTATATAATTACCAAAAAGTATATTAAAGTAAATTAATATATTAAATAGAAATATGATTACAAAAACATACAAATTTAAAATTAAATTTCTCAAAAAAATTAAAACGAAAAATATATCCGATTTTTCAAAGTGCGGGTCATAATCTAGTTTATAATATTAAACATAAACAATACATTGATATAACATTGTTCTCTTATTTTAATTATTTTGGCCCAAGCCCATTCCTATAAAAATATCCTTTTATTTTGTTTCAGGTGTATTTAAAAAACAAAACCTAGCCGCCATCACAAGCGGACGCTGAGAAAAAAAGAAGTCGTCTAGCACCACCGCCTCTTTTCTACGTCGTATCTTATCTTCCTCTCCTCTCCATCAAGCAGGAGTCGTAGCCCAATCCGTTGGAGATCCGCTGCTGTTGCAAATCTACACCGTTAGCCTCCGTGAAACCCTAATTAGAAGCAAAACAAAGGTTGTTGCTTTTCCGACAAGGCAGATCCTTTTCTCCGTTGTCTGATTATATTTTTTTTTTCCACAAACACAAACGGACAATTCTCTATTAAAAAATAAGCCTAGGGGATTTTTCAGAATGGCGTACGTGAAAGATGAACAAAAAATTAAGATTGGAGCGGCAAAGACTAAGATGGTGTGGACACTTGGAGCAGCGTCTAGTAGATCTGTTGTGATGATAGAGAAGCTTCTCGAAGCTGGTATGAACATAGCCCGATTCGATTTCTCTGAGGGGTCTCACGCACACCACCAAGAAACTATCATTAATCTCAGAACCGCCATACAGAACACTGGTATCCTCTGCGCCGACATGCTCGACACAAAGGTCCATACTTTTGTCTCTCTCTCTTTGTTGTGTGTTTATAAAAAATATTCACTTTGGGATTATTATTTATATGTTTTATAGGGTCCTGAGATACGAACTGGAGAAGGACAGACTATTAATCTCCCCACGCTTACACGGAAAGATAAAGTTGATATTGTTCAATGGGGAATTCCGAATAGGATCGACATCATTGTTCTGTCCTCTGTTCACAAAGGGTCTGATCTAGACCAAGTCAGGAACTTGCTTGGTATGCACGCAAACAACATCATGCTTATGTCAAAGGTGAGTTAAAAATGAGGACCGATTGATATTATAAATATTCCATCTAGCTATGCTCGTGACCACCCTTTGATCATAAATAATATTTTGATTTCCCTTGAGATTTGATTTCTTGGTAATTAATGACTTTGACAGATTGACAATGAAGAAGCAGCTGCTAATGTGGATGAGATTATGGAGAAAACTGATGCAGTCTTGTTGGCTAGAGGCAGTCAGGTAATGGATCAGAAAAAGATGATCGACAAGGCTAGTGCACTCGGGATACATATCGTGACAGCCGTACAGATTCTTGGGGGCCAAACCACCGACGACGACCTCCCCAACGCTGTCCTCGATTGCACCACCGATTGCGTCATGCTCCTCGACGGCGGCGACGAAGCTCACCCTGACATAGTCTTGCAAAGAATTTCAAGCCTCTGTAAAGAGTTAGAGAGTTCTATCGATTACAAATCTGTGCAGCAAAAAATAAGGAAAGCTCTTCCGAGACCGTTACAACCCATCATGGCGAGGAAAGCCGCTTACGCCTGTTGGAAGTACCCCAAAGCAAAGGCCATCATTATCACTGCCAAGGCTGCGGTAAATCTTGTGGCCAAGTGCAGGCCGAGCGTTCCTGTTCTCTTGGTTGTTTCGATGTCGGAGTCCTTTAAATGGTCGTCTCATGTGGCCAGTCATGGCTTGGTGTCCCGTGGGATCATTCCGCTGATGGGGGCGGAATCGAAAACGATTGGGGACATGATTAGTTTCGGTGTCCAAGTCGCAAAGAAAGGGGGAATCTGTAATGCTGGAGATTTAGTGGTGGCGCTCCGCGTCCTCAATGGCTGTCCTGTCCTCCTGCCTCTGCATGTTTAGTAGGCGCTTTTAGTTTAGTTTCCTTTGTTTTAATAATTGATATTTCAGACGTGTTCTGTCTTATCGGGTGAAACAAATTTTTTTTTTATCTGATTAAAAAAAAGGAAAAAAAATTAAAATGGAAACGATCGCGGGCCGCCACGTGTCGTGGGGTCCGCAAAATAGTGTAAGAAACTGACCAAGAACGATCCGTAATTGGCGACGTTGGTGACCGTTTTTTAAAGAAAACGTGGAGCCTACACACTGATTTCATCCAGAAACTCATTTTGGGTTCCGCGATAATCATGCTCTAAGAACCTCTAATGGCTCTTATGAATAAAGTAGTAGTTAATTGGGTTTTTTGCAAATTTGACTCAAAACTCAAAGTCAAACACAAAACTGACATCTCCTTCTTTTATTACTTTTTTTTGCTCTATTTACCCAACATGTTCACATTATTTACGAAAATGCCATTAAATTTTATTTTATTTTTTCGAAAATGGCCTTTTTACTTTCTCAACCTCATCTTCTTCAAGTATTTACAAGATTATCATTGCCATTAATATCCCAACCACAATGAACAACCAATTTGAAGCTCTTAATGCACCTAAAATCGATTTACACTCTCTCTTTCTCACTTGTTATGAACTAAAAACGTCTCTTTCACTTTGCCTCCATACTCATCCAAAAAACTCAAGTTTTTGATTCAAATTTTTTTTATGGTTGATAGAGCCATTCAAACATACTATTCTTGGTGGGTTCCTTTCGTTTGAGGTTCTGGGTGGTTGGAGAAGACTCTGTGTGCTAAGGAAGTCATCTCACTAGTTTAAGGTATGAAATTGAAATTTTTCCCATATCTGTTCGCGTAGAAGACTTACCCGTAAGTACTCTGGCTGTAGAAGACTTACCCTGTAAGTCTTCTGGTTAAACGGACAAGTAAGTCGTCATCTTTGTTTGTTAAAAAAAAATCTAGAGAATACCCTAGACGACTTACTGGTAAGTCGTCTAGGGTAAACGGGTTAGTTTTGCATTTGACCGAATTGTGTCAGATATTTGACTTTTTCTGGACGACTTACGTCTCCGGGAAAACAAAAATTTCAATATTTTATTAAAGCTAGACAACTTATCTGTAAGTCTTCTCAGGTTACTTTTGCAATTGGAAAATAAAACTTAAATATTTAATTTTTTCAAGTCGTCAAGTAAGACGACTTACTTGAAAGTCGTCCAGGATAAGCAAAGTCATCCAGATTTATTTCCTAGATTCTGGTCAAACCTTGCTTATCTCGGACGATTTTCTCGTAAGTCGTCTACCTGGACGACTTTCAAGTAAGTCGTCTGGGTAAAATTAAATATTTAAGTTTCTTTTTCGAATTGGAAACTAACCTGAGAAGACTTACAAATAAGTCGTCTAGCTTTAATAAAATATTGAAATTTTTGTTTACCCAGAGACGACTTACTGATAAGTCGTCCAGGAAAAGTCAAATATCTGACACAATTCGGTCAAATGCAAAACTAACCCGTTTTATCCTAGACGACTTACTGGTAAGTCTAGAGTTTTTTTTAAACAAACAAAGCTGGACGACTTACTGGTAAGTCTAGAGTTTTTTTTTAAACAAACAAAGCTGGACGACTTACTTAAAATTCAATTGCAAAAATGACCAGTTTGGATGACTTACTGGTACTTACTGGTATGTCGTCTGCGACAATGTTTAGTAAACTTTCATTTTCTCTGTGTTTACTAATGTGTTTTATTTTGAATTTTTGCAGATGATGCGTCAGTTACATGCAGTGTATGGAGAATGGTTGTTGAAATATTGCTGTTGGGATTTTGTGGTTGAAAATGTCAAAGGAGCGAGAATATTTTTTTTGAGTGAAGGTTCGACACATGCTGAACTTCTTGCAATGGCTCAAGAAGATTATAACCTAGACATGAGCACAAAATCTGTGGAGATAACCTACTCATTACCAGCAGAAATGATGCTGGCTCCATACACCCCTCCTGTTGATGTTACAAGTGATAGACAAGTTCGAAACTTGCTCGAGATAACCAAAACGAATGGAGTACGGCTTTGTGTATCAAGTCGTAGCAAGGTGGAAACGGTTTCAGAGTTCAAGGAAGAAGATGATGAAGCTGATTAATGTTTTGAAAATGATGATGATGATTTGGTTGAAAATGAAAATCATGATGGGGAGGAGTGTGATGGGGAGGAGGACGATGGGAGGAGGATGATGGGGAGGAGGATGCTGATATCTCTATTGTTGCTGAAGCGGACGAGAATGGTGAGGATTACAGTGTTTATGGAAAGGTTGAAGATGAGGATGAGGAAGATGATGATATGTGTTTTGAAGATTTCAAAAAGATTGAAGGAGGAAGATCGAATGATAACAGTATATATGTCAACCAGAGTTTTGTTAGCAAGGATGCACTGCTTTCAGAACTGCGGTTGACAGCAGTGAGGCTTAGGTTCTCCTTCAGAATATACAAGTCAACGAAAACTCTCCTTGTGACAACATGTCCGGTTAGTGGTTGTGAAAGGAAGATCAGAGCGAGTGTGAAACATGGGACAAACACGTTTTGGGTAACAAAGTATGTGGAAAAATATAGATGCTCAGTGGGAGACCGAATCACTCAGCGGAGACACTGTACTCCGAAGTATGTTGGTAGGTTTTTCATTGATCGTGTTTGAATCATTGATGGGTTGAATCCGCAGCATATCACTAATGCAATGAAGAACATGTTTGGCATGAAGCTTGATTACACCACTTCATACAGAGCTCTTTTATATGCACAAACATTGGTGAGAGGATCAGCAGAAGATGGGTATTCGCGTCTGCCATCATATCTCGAGCAAATCTCCTTAGCAAATCCTGATTCTATCACGGCTATAGAACTTGATTCTATAAATAGATTTAAGTATCTATTTCTTTCTTTTAGAGCTTCTATCAAAGGTTTTAAGTATCAGAGAAGGGTCATTGTGGTGGATGGGACTCATCTAAGTGGGAAGTATGGAGGTGTTATGTTAGTTGCAGCCGCACAAGATGGGAATTTTCAGATATTTCCATTGGCTTTTGGGATCGTAGATGCTGTAGATGAACCTTCTTGGGAGTGATTTTTCACAAAATTGGCTAGTTGTGTATCTGATGAGCAGTCTCTGGTGATAGTCTCCGACCGGCACACGGCCATTAAAAGTGCGTGTGATAAGGTGTTTCCTTGGGCAACCCGAGGAATATGTTATTATCACCTTCAAGATAATATTGTCAAAAAGTATAAAGGGAAACATCTATTGTACTTGGTGAAAGGTGCTGCTTATGCTCATACGGTTTCAGATTTTGACCGGTACATTGCTGAGATACGGAGTGCAAACCCGGACCTTGCAACGTATTTGGAGAATGCCGACGTCAGCCTATGGTCAAGGGTTTATTGTCAGGGAGAAGCTAGGAAAGTGTTTTTGGAAAAGGAGAGAAAATGCTTTGAGTCTCCCAACTCAACATAGTCGAGGTGTTGAATACTTGCTTGATGTTCGATCGGAGATAGCGGATACGATGACGGTACAACCAATTGATGGATGGCGATTCTTTGTGAAAGGTGGGAAAATGGACTGTGTGGTTTATTTGGAACATGGAAAGTGTGATTGTGGTGTCTATGCAGTGGAGAAAATACCTTGCTCTCATGCTATAGCTGCTGGAACATCTGCTGGTTTGCATATCTACACACTTGTATGTCCAATCTACTCAAAGGATTTTATGTTTGCAGGATACTCAGAGAATATATATCATTGTGTTGGACAATAAGTTGAGGAACGCACATGCTTTCCTCCGGATGTAAAGCGTGGTCCGGGAAGACTGAAGAAATCAAGATGGCAATCTTGGTTGGAGCTATCCAGGATGAGAGGACGCAAACCCCAGAAGCAACACAAGGTTTATAGATGCTCAAAATGCAAGGAAATTGGTCATAAGAAACCACAATGTAAGAAATGACGTGGACGACCTTCAAGTAAGTCATCCCAAAGGTCGTCCAGTTAGTCGTCCAGGGTTTATTCTTCCAGAAGACCTTCAAATTAGTCGTCCAGTGTTTAGTATTCCAGAAGACCTTCAAGTAAGTCGTCCAGAAGACCTTAAAGTTAGTCGTCCAGGGTTTTTTGTTCCAGAAGACCTTCAAGTTAGTCGTCTAGTATTTAGTCTTCCAGAAGACCTTAAAGTAAGTCTTCCAGAAGGTCGTTCAGTTAGTCGTCCAGTGTTTATTCTTCCAGAAGACCTTCAAGTTAGTCGTCTAGTGTTTAGTCTATGTATTAAAAATTTGTGTTATGAACTTATCTGTGTCAACTTCTTTGTCAAAGTGCACTACTAAAAAAATTTAAGGTCTTGCCCTTTATATTATCTGAAAGGTTACAAAAGGTCACTGCACATAAGACTTTCCAGACTACTTATAGTTAACTCGTCCAACATTCCAAACGACTTAACTGCAAGTCTTCTCCGCAGAAGATAGGTTACAAAATAATCAAGTTCAAATACACACATCAGCCTAATCTATCATACAAAATAATCTAACGTAGCCTGTTTATCACCCCTCATACGCACCCAGGTTGGCATCATTGTCCTTGTTTTTGAACTCATGCGCGTCAGAAAGCTCTTTAAATATAACCACCACCATCTTATCCCTCATAGTCTTCCCGTTGGGCTTAACAAAGTTTTTTTTTACTAGCTCGAGCCTTAGGTATATTGGTCAATCTCTCATATGTTAATGGCTCCAGGCTGTATTGGGCACGTTGTTCGTCTGAGAAAGCGCACTCAACAAGCAGATAAAGGACCATGTAGAGAAAAGGCTCCATTACCACTTCGAGTTCTTCTGGGGAGATACTGGAACAAATGTTGTCCCAGACGACTATGTGCCTCTTAGGGATCGATATCTACATAGAAATCCAATGACTGTCGGTGTAGTTCACTGGCGCATAGACATCATCAATATTCGTCCCCCAAACCTTGTTCGATTGGCAAAATGATGGTATAGTGCTTGGATAATAATTCCACGCCCCACCAGGGAGTCTTCTTCCTAAACCGTTCTGATCGGGCTCCGAGTCCTTAAAATCCTTGTAGTTGAATCTTCATTGCTGAGCAAAGAAATGATCAAGGAAGCACATTCTCTCGCTCTTGAAATGTTGTGGGTTAGCGTCGTACCTCTTCCTCAGCGCATTAATCCAAGCATCAATATGCTGCATGTAAAATAGGGTACAAGTCAGAAGATATCAGATGACTTATTGGTAAGTCGTCTACAAAGAAGACTTATCAGTAAGTCATCTAAGTCATAGCAGAAGACTTACACAGTCCTTCAGCCACTCTAAGGAGGTCCGGAGGATGTGATACCACCAAGTTCTACTTGTATGTGGTTTTTTATCGAGAGGTGTTCTACAATGACTGCAAACACAAAATGTTGAAAAGCAATCAATTTTTGTAGACTAAAGCAAGCTACTATGGGAAAAACAAACACTTACGGACAAGTTATCAACCAATCAGCGAGCTCCTTCAACTTCTTCTTGTCAATTGGTGCAAAAGGATTATAGTGTGGATAAAGCTTTTTGTTTGGTATGATCACTTTGGCCATGTTGTTTGCCGTATAAGGAGATTGTTGTGAGGCAGCAAGTTTCCTTGTTCAATCACTTTTTGCACGGTAAAGTGCCAAAGCAGCATCCCTCTTTTCCAGATATCTAGCATCCTCCTCTAAATCCGAAACAGTGGATTGATTTTTGTCCAACAGAACAAGGCTCGGTTCTGGAGCTTTATCTTTCGAGGAACTAGCATCTGCGGGCACATCTGGATCTTTATCCTCCGGCAAGCTCTTCCTTCCCGCGTTCGTCCCATTAACACTTTCACTCTCCAATATAAAAGATGGGTTTATACAATAATAACCAAAAGTCCATTTCAAACAATAATAACCAATGATTTTGTCCAAAGATCCATTTCATACACTATAAACAAAGCACACATGTTCTGACATACAAGAAACAAAGCAAATGCAACTTTTCAGTTCTTATTCTTAAGACTTTGTTTAGTCAATCTCTTGTCGGGAGAGGATTCGTTACTAACCCCGGGTTCGAGCGTCGGTTTAGGTGGAGGGATAGTGTTTTGAGCTGATGTCCATGTCTCTGTGTTTTGAGATGATATCCCTTTCCGTTTTGTGGTGATACCAACCTTCTTCTCCACAGCTTCCACCCTTTTCGACAGATGCTTGATCTCCTTAAGGCACGTCCCAAACCCTTCCCTCATGGCATAAATTATGTCCTTGAACATGGTTTTAATATCCTATTTGGTCAACCCACCAACAGTCGTAGTCACCTCTGAACGAGCCACTGTATGAACTTCTTCACTAGCCTCTGCAGGTGCCGACTCACTAGCCTCTACAGGTGCCTCTTTACGAGCTTTCTTCCGAGGTCTTGGACTGTCTTCCTTCACTACCTCTTTTTTCGCTGGACTCACAGCCGCCGGCTTTGTATTGACCCAAGTACCGGTGACTTCCCAGCAATCCATGGTCCACTTCCACGGTCTCTTCACAAACATGAGTTTAATTATGTTCTCCGCGGGCGTGTCCTCAGCATCAAACTCCCATTTTGGAAACATTTCACCAATGTCCCTCTGAACAAAGTTGATCACCCTAGTCTGCAGTAAATTGAAGATATGAACTTAGATATTTGACGGATTAAGAAAGATGGAAAGAAAAGACTTCGCAGACGACTTAGTAGAAGACTTCGTCGTCTGGAAAGTTTTCCAATTGGAAGACTTAGTAGAAGACTTATAATTAAGCAGACTACTTAATTATAAGTCTTCTACTAAGTCGTTCCGTTGGAAGACTTTCCAGACGACTTAATTATAAGTCTTCTACTAAGTCGTCCAGATGGAAGACTTGTCAGACGACTTAATTATAAGTTTTCTGCGAAGTCTTCCAGATTGAAGTAAATATCTGTCTGAGGATAGCCTCTTTAAAGCATTTGCATCCTTTGTTACCCTTGTAAGCCAGTATCGGTGGAGACGGATTGTTTGGGAGGGGATTACCATAATTAGCACCCAATTCCGGCAGAGCTGTGTACACCCAGGCCTAGACAGCTTACGCAAACCCATTAATAGTATAACAACCCAAAATATCTCTGCCCTTCACAGAGTCCATCAGCACCTTAAACGCGACTCTCCCCCATGGATAATTCTCAAACCGTTCTAGCTCCATCACTACCCTTGCCAGACTAACCCGTGTAGGGGTTGAATACTTTCTCCCTTCAATGTATCCAGTGAAGATGGCAAGGTACGCGAGCCGCTTGCGATCATCCCGAGACCACCCTTCGCATCTCTCAAATATTGTTATTATCTCCTGAGTAAATGGCCCAGCTTCGACATGAACTCCTAATATCCCCCAAAACGAAGTCAACTCCTTTGTAACAACACAATTAGGTCTCTTAAGGTCTTCGATGTACTCGCAGTTTAGACCAGTGAGGTTTTCAAACTTTAACAGTGAAAACCTCACATGTTGTGGACCAACGAGACTCCACAGCTCATACTTCTTCTTTATGTCCAGCTGGAAACTGAGCATGTAGTGAACCAGCCTTGAAGCCCAATCAAATCCCAGCTCTTGGAACTTGATGAAAACTCTCAACTTCGACTCATTCAGCTCTTCATATTCGTCATCATGAAGAGCATTCTTTAAAGCAGTATGCAACTTCCAACAAGTATGATACGAAATGCTATTCATTGTGGGGGACTCTTTCCCTAATGTATATATCCTACGGGGGAGTTCTGGTATATCCATTTTTTTTCCTGCAAAACAATCAAAGACAACCATCTCAAACACACAACCATCCGGTATAACATTTTATTATAAGTCTGGCAAGTTTTCCAGCTGGAAGACTTATAATTAAGTCGTCTGGAAAGTCTGGATTTCCAGACGACTTAATTATAAGTCTTCCAAAACTTCCAGTAGAACATTTTAAAGCCGGCCTAAAAATTCGGAGAAGATATAGTCGCCTTCGACACAGCGGTTATATATCTGCAAAAATAGACGTGAAAAAAAGAAGCGCGGTGAGAACGAGTGTATAAATTGATAGAGACAACGTTTTATTTTCATCTTTTCCTCAATCAATCACTCGACAGTAAGAGATATAACTTACCGGCGGCGGAGTTCAACGAGACGCCTCTGAGAGAATGCGCGCTAGGGTTTCCTCTCAGATCTTAAATAGAGGAAGCGGCTGTGAGAACGGTGGTGAGAACGGTGGTGAGAACGGCGGAGAGATAACCGGCGGTGAGAACGATGGATTAGAGAGAATCGACGGAAATCGCCTTCGAAATCGCCTTTGAGAGAAACGGCGTTAGAGTTTTCTGAATTTCGCGAAAAAGTGAATTAAAAAAAATACCTTATATATGTCCGGTAAATAATCTGGTTAGGTTTAAAAGTACATTGTAAAATTAAAGGTTCGGTCCGGTTTGGACGACTTACTAGTAAGTCGTCTGTTGAATATTGTACATCAGACGACTTACTAGTAAGTCGTCCCAGACCCCCAGACCCTAAATTTAACCCCTAAACTAAATTGACTAAATTAACTAACTAACCACGTTATAAAGCCGTAGTTATACTTAAATAGTGTTTACTATACACATAAATAAACACACTTACGTAAATTTTAAAGTTTTCAAAAAAACATTTATGCATTCCAAAATTTAACCC
This sequence comes from Brassica napus, assembly GCF_020379485.1. Classification (NCBI taxonomy): domain Eukaryota; kingdom Viridiplantae; phylum Streptophyta; class Magnoliopsida; order Brassicales; family Brassicaceae; genus Brassica; species Brassica napus. The sequence continues at coordinate 31,835,543 of NC_063447.1, read as the reverse complement.
TAAGAACACATACAATACTACAACATATGTTGGCAAAACCTAAACCAAAGAATATCATGACTCACTATTTTCACTCATCTATGTTGAAAACAATTAACTTTTGTTATATCTTAATTTATATCTCTTAAAACATATGTTAATTACATGATTTTAATTTTTCACTTATCAAAATATTTTTTACAAAAATTTTAAATTATTTCTAAGTAGAACTAGACTGACGACTTTCCAGTAGACGACTTAATGTAAAGTCGTTTGGACAGACGACTTACGGGGGTTAGAAACGTAAAAAAATTTCGGGTTTTTTGTTTGTTCACAAGGGGCTGGTTGTAATTTCAATAGCCTTTTAGGTTTACTTTTGCCTTTGAAATCAAGTTGTGAGTCATATTTGGCAATTTTCCCTAGTTAATTTGGTGATTTTAGAAGTTCAGAACCTATGTTAGTTAAATTAATTTTTTCCTCTTCCAATGGGAAAACTCATAGGGGTTCTTAAATTTTTTTTTTTTTTTTTTTTTTTTTTTAAGTTGAATGATTTAAAATAAAAGTATACATAAATTTTTTTAAGAAAAATGACATAAAAGCATATTAGAAAAGGAAGAAGCCATTTAGAATAGAAATGTTTTTGGTGAAATGGTAAGCAAAGGCCAAAGTCGAATCTTAACACACAATAGGCCTAGGATACTGAGCATACATATTCTCATGGTGAAGAATTTGTGGCTGATTTTGTTCAAAGCAGGGAATTGCAATTGCTCTCAATTGCAGTAAAAACTCATATACATTTAGTCTCATCGGAGAGGTGTGTGAATTAATGTGATGCTGACTTATGTCTATTAATAATTTCACAAAACTTTCTACATAGTTTCATATATTGAATGCAACATTATAACAACCGAAACAAATCAACCAAAACTCGTACATTCTTCAGTTCTTTTCTTTTCAAACAACCAAAACTCGTACATTCTTCAGTTCTTTTCTTTTCAAACAAATCAACCAACACAACTTAATGTAAAGCAATCATCCTACCAACCTAATGACTGTCTAACGCCCAACCTAATCACTGTCTAACCAAGACAAGTTAATGCAAAGCACTCCTACCAGCTTTCCAATCTAATCACTATCTAACACACATTAAAAGTAAACTCTACTAACCTCTTGCCAAATTAAATGAAAGAAAGATGCTTTGCCCAAGTTTGATCCGTCTCTGCCAGAGAGTGGGTGATGAACATTATCAGACCTTTGCGTTAACGTTTCCACGGGAGTGTTCTCTCTGCAAGAACAAAACAGATTGCATTTCAAGATTAAGCTATCTCTATACAAACAATTAACAAATCAGAAGCTATCTCCTAACAAAATCAGAAGCTATCTCTATACAAAATCAGAAGCTATCTCTATACAAACCATTGAACAAAATCAGAAGCTATCTCTATACAGAAGCTATCTCTATACAAACCATTGAACAAAATCAGAAATCAGAAGCTCTCTCTATACACACCATAGCTTTATCTCTAACCTCAAACCAAACGGACAAAAGTACTAACCTCAAACCCAGGGCCGGCTCAAAGATATCATGGGCCCTTGGCCAAAATAAATTTAAATATTTTTTTCACGTGTATTTATTGATAATTTAAAAAATTTGGACCCCTATTCCTAAATTTTTTTAAAAACTGGGCCCCTTTTATAATACTAATTTTGCAAAAAAAAATTGGGCCCAGGGCCCACGCCCCTTTGCCCCTACCCTAAAGCCGGCCCTGCTCAAACCCACCATAGCCTTATCTCTTATTACATCGATTTGGTTCCATGTTCTTCCTCTCTCCCGGGTCTCTCCAATACAACGAGTTTTGGAACAAAATCGATGGAACCAAGTCGTGTAAAGATAGACAGACAGAGGAGATGCACAGAGTCAAATCTATTCTCAAATCGATTTGTATCAACCCAATTCACTAGACGAGCTTCAAATCAATACAAAAAAATCAAAAAATCCGAACCTCAACGGTGATTTCATTGACGGATTTGGAGGAGGAGGTAGCAGTGATCGATCGGTTTCGTGACATGCAAATAGAGAAGAAGGAAGAAGAACGAAAGAAGAAGGAAGATGAACGAAGAAGAATCGACGAAGAGAGAGAGAGAAATTTTTTTTCCCTTTTGTCTTTAGCTAGGATAAGACTTGCGGACGTTGAATTTATTTGTATATATTATCGATAGTTTCTTTTATATATTTGATCATTTTATTTATATATATAAAATATTTTTTGTTGTTATTATGTAATTTCTTTCCGATGGATCGGATCAATTTTTATTAAAAATGAACAAAACTATAATTAATACATCATGGGTTGATCGGATTGGGCATTAAACAAATTATGACATAAAAACCTTATTTTTTCCGTCGAACATATTCTTGAAAAAAAGTGAATAGTATTGTTTTCACAGTTGAATTATTTTGACTTTTATCTTCCATATGGTTTTGAAAGCTTTCAAATCAACCATCGAATTGATACATGTCATTTTAATGTTTTTAGTCGTATACTTAAGGAAAACTTACATTTTTGTAATTTAAAGTCGTTTAAAAAAAATCAAAATGTAACATATAAGAAAAAATCTAACATATAAGAAAAATATAACATATAAGGTGTCCTCATTTTTGTATTTTAAAGTCATTTTTTAAAAACAAAATATAACATATAAGGTTTCCTCATTTTTGTAATTTAAAGTCATTTTAAAAAATTCAAAATATAACATATAAGAAAAAATCTAATTTTTTTATTATATGGTTAATGTGATTGTTTATTTTTTTAATAATATAAAATTAAACAAAATGAAGACGGATGCAAAAATTGTTATCAAATTTTTATTATTCATAATCATTAATTGCCATATATATGTAAATCATATTAGGTAATTTTGTAGCTTTTATTTAGGGAAAGAATACACACTTCTTATATTTTAGGTTAATATAAAGTTCTCTAGTGGACATTAAACAAATTATGACATAAAAACCTTATTTTTTTCCCTCGAACACATTCTTGAAAAAGTGAACAGTATTGTTTTCACAGTTGAATTATTTTTACTTTTATCTTACATTTGGTTTTGAAAGCTTTCAAATCAACCATCGAACTGATACATGTCATTTTAATGTTTTTAGTCGTATATTTAAGGAAAACTTACATTTTTGTAATTTAAAGTCATTTAAAAATTCAAAATATAACATATAAGAAAAAATCTAACATATAAGAAAAATATAACATATAAGGTGTCCTCATTTTTGTATTTTAAAGTCATTTTTTAAAAACAAAATATAACATATAAGGTTTTCTCATTTTTGTAATTTAAAGTCATTTTAAAAAATTCAAAATATAACATATAAGAAAAAATCTAATTTTTTATTATATGGTTAATGTGATTTTTTATTTATTTAATAATATAAAATTAAACAAAATGAAGAAGGATGTAAAAATTGTTATCAAATCTTTATTTTTCATAATAATTAATTGCCATATATATGTAAATCATATTAGGTAATTTCGTAGCTTTTATTTAGGGAAAGAATACACACTTCTTATATTTTACGTTAATATAGTGTTCTCTAGTGGACATTAAACAAATTATGACATAAAAATCTTATTTTTTCCCTCGAACACATTCTTGAAAAAGTGAACAGTATTTTTTTCACAGTTGAATTATTTTGACTTTTATCTTACATATAGTTTTGAAAGCTTTCAAATCAACCATCGAACTGATACATGTCATTTTAATGTTTTTAGTCGTATACTTAAGGAAAACTTACATTTTTGTAATTTAAAGTCGTTTTAAAAAATTCAAAATATAACATATAAGAAAAAATCTAACATATAAAAAAATATAACATATAAGGTGTCCTCATTCTTGTATTTTAAAGTCGTTTTTTTAAAAAAAATATAACATATAAGGTTTCCTCATTTTTGTAATTTAAAGTCATTTTAAAAAATTCAAAATATAACATATAAGAAAAAATCTAATTTTTTTATTATATGGTTAATGTGATTGTTTATTTTTTTAGTAATATAAAATTAAACAAAATGAAGAAGGATGCAAAAATTGTTATCAAATTTTTATTATTCATAATCATTAATTGCCATATATATGTAAATCTATTAGGTGATTTCGTAGCTTTTATTTAGGGAAAGAATACACACTTATTATATTTTAGGTTAATATAATGTTCTATAGTGAACATTTAACAAATTATGACATAAAAACCTTATTTTTTCCATCAAACATATTCTTGAAAAAAGTGAACAGTATTGTTTCCACAGTTAAATTATTTTGACTTTTATCTTCCTTATGGTTTTGAAAGCTTTCAAATCAACCATCGAATTGATACATGCCATTTTGATGTTTTTAGTCGTTTACTTAAGGAAAACTTATATTTTTGTAGTTTAAAGTCGTTTTAAAAAAAAATCAAAATATAACATATAAGAAAATTCTAACATATAAGAAAAATATAACATATAAGGTGTCCTCATTTTTGTATTTTAAAGTCGTTTAAAAAAATATATATAACATATAAGGTTTCCTCATTTTTGTAATTTAAAGTCATTTTAAAAAATTCAAAATATGACATATAAGAAAAAATATAATTTTTTTATTATATTGTTAATGTGATTGTTTAATTTTTTTTAATAATATAAATTTAAACAAAAATGAAGAAGGATGCAAAAATTGTTATCAAATCTTTATTATTCCTAATCATTAATTGTCATATATATGTAAATCATATTAGATAATTCCGTAGCTTTTATTTAAGGAAATAATACACACTTTCTATATTTTAGGTTAATATAATGTTCTCTAGTGTTATATAATTATGGAATAATGTGACACCACTAGATTAAACTATACTTTATATTAGATGCTCTAGAATTCTTTGAAATGTAATTTAGAAGGCATTTAGAGTGTCACCTAGGATTTGGGGTTTTTTTTAATTAATACAAAATCAAGGTTCTAATTTTTCAAATGCTTCTCAATTAATATATAGGAGATGATTAGCCTATACAAACTGGACACGTCAGGGGTTTAAGCAATTCTTAGAGCATGTCCAAAGGAGTATCCAAGGTACTTCTAAATGATGTATCTAAGTATTTATGTGATTAAATTTAAATCAAAAAGACATTATTTAGATAGATATGGTTCTACAATTGGAGGTTTTGGATCCACTTCTAAATGACAAATGTCATTTTGTGAGAGGTGGTATTTAAAAAAAAAAATGTTCTTTGTCACAGGTGAGTTCACAACAAAGCCACCATGATCTTTTCTTTGTCACTCACCCATAACAATCGGAAAACTCAGATGCAACCATTGTAAAAAAACAGATTTGATTGAATACATTTTTAACACATTCATTTCAAAAAAATGATAATAATAAGGACCAATCTTTCAAACAAAATACAGACAAAACACATAATCAAGCTACTGTATAGAGACACGAGAATCATCTCCATTGCATGTCAAGAACATTAAAACTGAAAATCCAACAAAAATTGTGACTAAAAAACCACCAAACAAGAAAAGTAAGGAAGAGATTCATCTTTTACTATGTTTCACTTTGTCAAGAATACAACATTACCATATTAAACCAACCCCAAGAAAAGAAAAAAAAAACTTGAAATCAAAACCACAGGTTGAAGACAAAGAACATACAGTACTTGCTCCATAGAAATTTGCCTAAACACATTAACCAAGTAAAGAAAGTTTAGCTCCATCTTATGCCATTTATATAAGAGTGTGATGCAAGTAATCAAATCTCTTATTACAAATTTTCATTTTTTTGAAATTTAGAACCTTTAATTGGTTCTACCATTGGAGGGATAAAATTAAACAAGTATCTAAAATTTTTAATTTAATTATTTTCACTTAAAAAATTGATTTAGATTTCTAATGGTGGATCTATTGTTGGAGATGGTCTTAAAGTCCCTAATTTGACACCGGTTCTGTTGTGTGAATGCATTTTTTTTTTTTGGTTATGCTTTAGAACTCTTTGGTTAGAACCTCCAGTGGAGGTGGTTTTAGAGCATCTTTAACCTAAGAGCCCATTAGAGGTTTTTATTTTTTTATTTTTCTTTTTTGTCTGAATTAAAAAAATATTAAAAACTAACCAATCGCGAACAGCCACCTATCAGTGGAGCCCGCGAACAGTACAAGAACTACACCAAACTCGTCTCTTGTAAAAAAGGAAGAAGGGGTGGGTTTTAGTTTTTTGTGGGGCCTACACCCCTTAAGAACCACTTAAAAACCAGGGTTAAAGGTGCTCTTATAAATTACATAAGTGTGCTATTTTATATATTACCTTTGGCCTATGTGGTTTACAGATCTTGAACAATGACTTGCAACTGATAAGTGAAATCAGAATCACTTGATGAATGTAGAGTAAATATTTACTCTACTTTTTAACTTATTCTAAGTTTCACTCAGAGAAAAAAAATACACACTTGGTTTAACTTTTGGTTAGAGTTCCTAACTAGATGAACTATGCAGCATCACATGGTCAACAATCCAAAATAAGCAAATGAAGTTGACAGATTCACAAAAATTATGTGTTTAACACCATAAACGCTATTAATCTCATCAGAATAGTGAAATCGGAATGGAATCAGGTGACCTAAATACAAAACCTGACCCGGTTATGAAACTGAAACCCACCCGACTTATTTTAATCGGATCCAAGTTAAACCGACACCAAAGTTCAACTCGACTCGTTTGTGAATTGCTTTCACTCTGGTCGGTTCAAAGAGGAATGTGTATTGTGTTGTGTAGATGGAGCCATCGACGTGTTTCAGTTGGATGAGGCATCTGTGTTCACTAACTTGGTAACGAAAATGTTTTGAGAAAACGTCCAGCTAATGAGGTAGGATAGGAGGTCTCTTTTTCATATCTTCCTCTTAAAGTACTTTTCTTTAAGATCAAAGGCGTCTCCTTTACTTCCTTCTCTCTCTCTCTCTTTCTCTCTCTGTATAACTCGCCAATATTAATGATAAAATAGATTGTTACATAAAAGAGAAAAAGCCCTAACTTGGGATAGATGTTGGTTTACTTGTCAAAGTTGTAAAGTAATAGTAACTTTATTTTGTTGAAAACTTACCAGTGTCATTGGAAAATATGGTATATATAATATTAGAAGTTTTAAATAGATAGGATCTGTAGAGATAAAGAAGAACAAAAACTTGATACTAAAACATTAAACACAGCTGCCTCTTTTGTATTGTGAAATCTCCATTCTGCAACGCTTCAATCTCTATCTTCTTTAGTTTTTGGAACAAAAACAACTGTTTCACACCAATGGTGAAAAGTCAAAACCTTCAATGTAATAATCAAAACTGAATATTAATCCTCTTACTTCTGCAACAAGAGGCGGCCGCATATCCGCATAGCCCTTAGCATGTCCTTCTTATATCTTCTTTCTTTCCAAACGTGCTGAAGCATGTAAAATTAGTTAAAAAATAAATAAAAATCAAACATTACGGGTCATAATTTGCTAAAAAAAAAAATAGATTGGTCTTACTCGATTCAAATCTTCCCCCGAAGTCTCTTGACTTCTTAAGCTCTTTAGCAGCATCTCTCAAGCATGCGTTCTCGCTTTCTGCAATGCAATCAAGCGCCTGTACAAAAATAAGTTTCACAAACCACATTAAAAAAAAGTATTTCTAACTTTCAAATGAACAACACAATTACCTTGTTTAGCTTGTCTATTACATCTTGAAGAACTTTGATCTTATTCTTTTGGGCCTTCTCGGCTATCCACTTCCCCAACTTATTAGAAAAACCCATTCTGATCTCTACCTAACCAAAATCCACACAATCAAAACAAAAATAAAAACTTTTAGCACAACCGCTCCACCAAACATAGAAAAAGATCACAACTTTGAATCCCATCGATGAGCGAATTTGGGTAAGATTCTCGCATATAAATTGGGGTTTATCAATGCCTAAGACAATGAAGTAATCCGAAATCTATACAAACCTCTGACGGATGATGTGAGTCGTCAATTGAAGGACCTTGCTTTGCTTGATTGGATCAGTTATCAAGTGCACAGTAAAGAAGCAGAAGAAAAAAGGCCTCTGTTTGTATTTATATGTATGTGGACAAAAAAAAATATGGACTTTTTACGTTTGGTATTTTACAATTTCTTTTAAAATGATTATTTTTTCCATTTTATTTTAAAGATATTATTTTGTGTAATCTATTACAAAGAATATTTATGGTAATATTATTATGTGATTCTGTATTTTAAAAAAAAAATATTTTTAAAGTAATGTACTATAAAAAGAAAATTTAAGGAAATCTTGTATTTAATTTTCCAATGTGATAAATTTGATATTAAATTAATTTATTTTCAAAATATTTATAGCACTCTTGTACATTGTAATTTATTTTATTTAATATCATATGCCTACCCCTTAAAAGATTTTTCTGCATTCGTCCGTATAAGAGAGGAGAAAAGTTCAGATAATCCTAAGATTCGTGGTGGTTATGAATATTTTTTTGATACCCCAAATCTCTATTTGCTATTAATGTCTGGTAGATTAATCATGCCTAAATTAATTCTAAATACAATTGTCAAAACATAAAACATTAATTTTGACCAAAGAAAAAAATATATATTAGGCTAAATATTTGAGTTAATTATTTATGTAATAGATAATTGTTTTTAGTAATCTTAATGTGTTTTGGATACATATAAAAAAATGAGTTCAGGTTTAATACAAGTTTTTTTGGAAAATTTGAGTTTTTGGATTTTTCACGATATCCATTTGAATTCATGTTTGGTTCAAATAGTAAATCCATAACCCAAAATAGCAAAAACAAGATCCATTCGATATTTAAACATGGATTGGATTAGTTCAAATTCATTTTTATTAGGTCGGATTCAGTTTGTGTGTCCATCCTTAGTTATAATATTGTTTTCTACTGAACTTTTATGTTAGTTATCTATGTGTTAGGTTAGTAGTTTCTATCTTTATAAATTTTTTTTGAAACAATCTTTATAAATACTTGTCTTGTATACTATATTAACTAGGATAAGACCTGCGCCTTGCACATGGTTAGTTTATTTATATATATTATCGATAGTTTTTTTTATATATGTGATCATTTTATTTATATATATAAAATATTTTTTGTTGTTATTATATAATTTTTTCCGATCGATCGGATCAATTTTTATTAAAAATAATGGAACAAAACTATAATTAATACATCATGGGTTGATCGGATTGGACATTAAACAAATTATAACATAAAAACCTTATTTTTCCATCGAACACATTCTTGAAAAAAGTGAACAGTATTGTTTTCACAGTTGAATAATTTTGACTTTTATCTTCCATATGGTTTTGAAAGCTTTCAAATCAACCATCGAATTGATACATGTCATTTTAATGTTTTTAGTCGTATACTTAAGGAAAACTTACATTTTTGTAATTTAAAGTCATTTTAAAAAATTCAAAATATAACATCTAAGAAAAAATCTAACATATAAGAAAAATCTAACATATAAGGTGTCCTCATTTTTGTATTTTAAATTCGTTTTAAAAAAAAAATAACATATAAGGTTTCCTCATTTTTGTAATTTAAAGTCATTTTAAAAAATTCAAAATATTACATATAAGAAAAAATCTAATTTTTTATTATATGGTTAATGTGATTGTTTATTTTTTTTTATAATATAAAATTAAACAAAATGAAGGAGGATGCAAAAGTTGTTATCAAATTTTTATTATTCATAATCATTAATTGCCATATATATGTAAATCATATTAGGTAATTTCGTAGCTTTTATTTAGGGAACGAATACACACGTCTTATATTTTAGGATAATATAATGTTCTCTAGTGGACATTAAACAAATTATGACATAAAAACCTTATTTTTTTTCTCGAACACAATTTTGAAAAAGTGAATAGTATTATTTTCACAGTTGAATTATTTTGACTTTTAACTTACATATGGTTTTGAAAGCTTTCAAATCAACCATCGAAATGATACATGTCATTTTAATGTTTTTAGTCGTATACTTAAGGAAAACTTACATTTTTGTAATTTAAAGTTGTTTGAAAAAATTCAAAATATAACATATAAGAAAAAATCTAACATATAAGGTGTCCTCATTTTTGTATTTTAAAGTCGTTTTAAAAAAAAATAACATATAAGGTTTCCTCATTTTTGTAATTTAAAGTCATTTTAAAAAATTCAAAATATAACATATAAGAAAAAATCTAATTTTTTATTATATGGTTAATGTGATTGTTTATTTTTTTAATAATATAAAATTAAACAAAAATAAAGAACGATGCAAAAATTGTTATCAAATCTTTATTATTCATAATCATTAATTGTCATATATATGTAAATCTTATTAGGTAATTCTATAGCTTTTATTTAAGGAAAAAATACACACTTCTTATATTTTAGGTTAATATAATGTTCTCTAGTGGACATTAAACAAAATATGACATAAAAACCTTATTTTTTCCAGCGAATACATTCTTGAACAAATTGAACAGTATTGTTTTCACAGTTGAATTATTTTGACTTTTATCTTCCATATGGTTTTGAAAGCTTTAAAACCAACCATCGAATTGATACATGTCATTTTAATGTTTTTAGTCGTATACTTAAGGAAAACTTACATTTTTGTAATTTAAAGTCTTTTAAAAAAATTCAAAATATAACATATAAGAAAATTCTAACATATAAGAAAAATATAACATATATGGTGTCCTCATTTTTGTATTTTAAAGTCGTTTAAAAAAATATAACATATAAAGGTTTCATCATTTTTGTAATTTAAAGTCATTTTAAAAAATACAAAATATAACATATAAGAAAAAAAACTAATTTTTTTATTATATGGTTAATGTGATTGTTTAAGTTTTTTTAATAATATAAATTTAAACAAAAATGAAGAAGGATGCAAAAATTGTTATCAAATCTTTATTATTCATAATCATTAATTCCCGTATATATGTAAATCATATTAGGTAATTCCGTAGCTTTTATTTAAGGAAAGAATACACACTTCATATATTTTAGGTTAATATAATGTTCTCTAGTATTATATAATTATGGAATAATGTGACACCATTAGATTAAACTATATTTTATATTAGATGCTCTAGAATTCTTTGAAATGAAATTTAGAAGACATTTAGAGTGTCACCTAGGATTTGAGGTTTTTTTTAATTAATACAAAATTAAGGTTTTAATTTTTCAAATGCTTCTCAATTAATATATAGAGTATTTCTGCTTTACATGGACAGCAAAGGGTTCGAGAATCCTATAACAGAGACACACACATTAAATTACGAGACTGAAGTGGCAGCAAGACAAACACAGCAAAAATATTCGTCTTACTCTTTACCAGCAAAACAAAACGAACTTTTTTTTTTGATTGGGGGAACCAGACAGCCTGTCTTTCGCAAACTCTTATCGCAAGTTAGGGCTTTTCGCTTATTTTCCATTCTTCCAACGCAAGCAGATATACAAGTGTCTTGTCATCTTCTTCTCAAAACATTTGATAGTTTCACAAACTGATCGTAAAATAGGTTTAATAAGAACTTGCTCACTTATTAATCTCTTGAGAAAATCACTCAAAACTCAAGAACTCAATACAATCACAAAACTCTCTCCAAGGTTGCAACAAGTCTGCAACTTCTTATATAGGGTTATAATTTCATTTTCATGATAGACTTAACATTATTAAGATATTTCATAATCTTTATAAATAACCTAAACAAGAGATGAGATTAGGATTGCTTGATCTTCAAGTTATTTCAAGCTTACTTCCAACATTCTCTCTCTTAAGCTTGAAATTTCCAAGTCTTCAACTCCAATCATGCTCCTCATTTCTTTGTACCGAATTCTTCCAAGTCCTTTAGTCAAGATGTCTGCTCTTTGTTCATTCCCTGGTATGTGTTGCACCTCAATTTGATTGTTGTCAACACATTCACGAATGAAGTGGTATCGTCGATGTATATGCTTGCTTCGCCCATGGAACACTGGATTCTTTGTTAACGCGATCGCAGATTTGTTGTCAATAAGTATTACTACTTTCTCACACTTCTTCCCTACGACTTCACCAAGCAAGTCCTGGAGCCAAATAGCTTGCTTTGCTGCTCCAGTTGCTGCCATAAACTCTGCTTCACAAGACGAAAGATCAACTGTTTCTTGTTTCTGAGAACTCTAGGTTATGGGCGAGTTTAAGAGATAGAACACGTGTCCCGTTGTACTGCATCCATCATCTTCGTCCACGCTATGGCTTGCATCGCTATAGCCAATTAGCCTTACTTCTGCTGCACATTTAAATGTCAAGCCGTAGGTAAGTGACCCTTTCAAGTACCGCAGAATCTGTTTTATAGCCGCAGCATGTGAAGTCTTTGGAGCCTGCATATATCTACTCAAGACACCAACTGCAAAGGAGAGATCAGGCCGCGTGTGGAGAAGGTATCTAAGACAGCCGATGATTCGTCTATAGTCCTTCTCGTCGACACTGGATTCCACGTGAGCCTTGGACAATTTTAAGCTTGGATCGAACGGAACATGGACTGCATTGCAGTTTTGCATTCCGGTTTCCTCTAAGATTTTATTTGCATATCTTTCCTGTCTCAATGTAATCCCTTCACTATGTTGATCAACCTCAATTCCCAAATAGTATTTCAATTTGCCTAAATCGCTCATCTCGAATTTCGTGGCCATTCCTTTCTTGAACTCATCGATCATCTCTAGACTTGTACCAATTACCAAAAGATCGTCAACGTAAACGGCCACACGTAGCAGATGTTCTTTATCAACTCGTCGATACAATGCTGGTTCCTTGGAGCATCTTCCGAACCTTAGTTCACTCAGTACCTTGTTTAGTTTTTCATTCCACGCTCTCGGAGCTTGGCGTAGACCATAGAGAGCCTTTCGTAGTTTATAAACTTTATTCTTTTGACCCGTGACTTCGAACCCTTCTGGCTGAGATACGTATACTTCTTCTTTAAGGTCTCCATGTAAGAACGCGGTCTTGACGTCTAAATGGTGCACTTGCCACCCCTTTGCTGCCGCTAGAGCTAGTAGGAAACAGACAGTTTCTATGCGAGCCACCGGTGCAAACACTTCATCGAAATCAATACCGTGTCGTTGTATATAACCCTTTGCTACCAACATTGCTTTGAACTTATTTATACTTCCATCAGAGTTGCGCTTAATCTTAAAGATCCATTTGAGTCATATCGCTTTTGCTCCAGCCGGAAGTTTTACCAAATCCCACGTTCTGGTTTTCACTATTGATTTAATCTCATCTTGGCAAGCATCTCTCCACTCTTTCTTCTCCTTTGCTTCTTGGTAGCTCCATGGTTCATCTTTTATACTTAATAACAGTCTTTCTCCTTCAAGCTCAGCCAACAAGATGTAATCATCCAAGTAACCAAGCTGTTTTCTTTCTCTCTGAGAACGTCTCAACACGGGCTCTGCTTCATCCCCATCATCCCCATTATCCTCTTCGTCTTCTTCATCCTCCATTGTCATGTTTGGTTCAGGTGTGGGTGCGGTTTCTTCTTGATTAGGTGTTGTGATGCTATCATCGATGCCATGATTGCCGTATTGACTGATATTAATCTGAAAGGATCCGCTTGTGTCTTCTTTGTTGCTTGTCGTCCAATCCCAGCCTTTGCTCTCATCAAATATTACATCCCTACTGACCATTACTCTTTTATTTGTTGGATCAAAGAGTCTATAGGCTTTTGATCAATCCCGAGATGTACAAGCATTCTTGACCTGTTATCAAGCTTCTTTAGATGTTGTGAATCCACCTTTGCGAATCCAATGCAGCCGAATATACGTAGATGACCGATGTATGGCTTCTTGCCTTTGAACAGTTCGTATGGTGTCTTGGCGTTGATGACACGGCTTGCTGCTCTGTTTATAATGTATGTAGCATGTCTTGCCGCTTCGCCCCAAAGATAGTTTGGCAGTTCCATATGTTTCAAGATACTTCTTGTCATGTTGAGAAGCGTTCGATTTCTCCTCTCTACTACCCCGTTCTGTTGAGGAGTATACGGCGCCGTTAGATGCCTCTGTATTTCGTGTTCTTCACAATATAAGTTAAACTCATTGGATGTGAATTCACCTCAGTCTGTCCTAAGTGTCTTTATTGTAGCTTCGCTCTCTTTCTCAACAATGGCCTTGAATTTTTTAAACTTATCGAATGCTTCCCCTTTATCTCTTAAGAGCATCGTCCACATATATCTACTGTGATCATCGATCAGAACAAAAATGTATCTCTTTTGCGATGGCGTTGATGGCGTAATGGGCCTGCAAAGATCACCATGTATGAGGTTAAGTACTGTATCAGCTCTAAATGATGTCGATTGTGGGAATGCATGCCTTGCTTGTTTCCCAAGTATGCAAGAAGTACATGCTTCTTTATCACTTACTATTTTCGGTAAGCCGTATACGAGTTCCTTGCTTGCCATTAACCTGATTGCTTCTCTTCCTATATGACCCAACCGTGCATGCCATGTTGCTGATTCATTACTAGCTGATGCCACTAAACACCGATCATCTCTCTCGATATTGACTTTGTAGAGACGGTTTTTCGAGCGTTTGGCTTTAGCGATGAGCTTCCCATCGCGATCTCTCAAAGTGAGATAGTCATCCTTCATTCGTATATCACATCCACACTCTGTAGCCTGACCAAGACTTATTACATTACTCTTTAAGTCTGGTATATAGTAGACATCAGCTAATATCCTTTTGCTCCCATCTCTTGTGCAAAACAATATTGGTCCTTTACCCTTGATGTCAATACGATAATTGTCTCCGAATCTAACCTTGCCAGTGATGGTCCCGTCTAAGCTCTTAAAATACCTCCTATCAACGATCATGTGATTGCTCGCCCCATTGTCTAGATACCATACTTTATCATTGTCTTTACTCGTCTCAAATATCAGAGGATTAACGTTCTTTTCATTAAGGTATACTACCTCATGAACCATTATCTCCTCTGCTTCCGTAGTATCATTGTCTTTTGTTTCAGTCGCCTCTTGTAGCTTTAAGAGACTATCGGGACACACTGAGGCAAAGTGTCTCATCTTATCACAACGGAAACACATAATCTTGGACATGTCAAAATTGTCCTGGTAGCGGTCTTGATATCTGTCATTATACCTTCCTCTGCCTCTTCCTCTATTGTAAAACCGGTTTCCTCGACCACGACCTCTGAAGTTACTGTTATAATCACGGTTGTTGGTGTTTGAGGTAGGGTGAGTGTGTTGAGGTTGAGGTTGAGTTTCGTTGCTTGCATACATGAGCTTGCTCTGAGTTTCTTCTTCTTCTTCGTCTTTCACTCTCTCCTCATAAGCTTTAAATCTTCCAACGATATTCTCAAACTTTGCGGTATTGAGATCGACAAATTGCTCAACTGTTGCAACAAGTTGAATGTATTTCTTTCGTGGGAGGCAAGACATAAAGTTCTTTATAAGCTTATGTTCCTCAATGGGTTCTCCTAAAGTGGTTGCTTTTGATGACAGTTCGGTCAGTTTCCTAGCAATATCATCAATGGTGTCTTTGTCTTTCATCTTCAGTCTTTCGAGATCAGATGCTAGTGTTTGCAATCTTGTTTCTCGAACTAGATCAGCTCCTAATTACCGTTCTTTGATCGCATCCCAAACTTTCTTTGCAGTCTTCAAGTTACCTAATTGGAATAAAAGCGTCTCAGGTAGTGCCTGAAATATTAGGGCCGTGGCTAGGTCATTCTTTTCACTATCATCTATTTCATTCTCCACCAGATCCCATACTTTGTTTATCTTCAACACTAATCTGATCCTTATCGTCTACACCGCATAGTTTGTTTCCGTAAGGACATGACAACTTATTTTAGAAGATCCTCCTCCTTCCTTTGTCTTTGACACAACAATATCTCCCATGTTTGTTGTATAGTTTGTTCGTCCCTAGAAGCTCTGATACCAAATATAGTTTCACAAACTGATTGTAGAATAGGTTTAATAAGAACTTGCTCTCTTATTAATCTCTTGAGAAAATCACTCAAAACTCAAGAACCCAATACAATCATAAAACTCTCTCCAAGGTTGCAACAAGTCTGCGACTTCTTATATATGGTTATAATTTTTTTTTCCTGATAGACTTAACATTATTAAGATATTTCCTAATCTTTATAAATAACCAAAACAAGATGAGATTATGATTACTTGCTCTTCAAGTTATTTCAAGCTTACTTCCTGGAGGGTTTAATAACCGTTCTCGGAGAAGTAACAAGAACCAAGGCATCTGAGCTAAGAAATAAATTCAAGTGGAAACTTGTTTTTGGGAGGTTTTTGTGGGGTTGATGCTTTTATTTTAGGGTAAGCACTGGTTTATCGTATTAGTTAATTAAACTGAATGAAGCCTAGTAAACTTTAGATGTATCTATACAACATTATCCACCTGCAAAAACATGTTTTTTTCATCAAGGTGGAACCCACTATTACTTGGTTTTGATTGCAATATATCACTTAGAGTTATAGTGAAACAAATTCTAAATTATAAATATATACTTGATATAAAATGGAGAAAGTGTAATATTTTGGAAGTTAAACATCAATGAAAATTGCAAACATAATAGAAGAAATTAAAAACAATAAAATCATGGTTTGACCAATAAAATAAAAAACAGTAAAACACAGTATGGGTTAAAAATGTTGATTTCCCTAATTATTACTATTTTGGTGGTAAACAGTCCGAAATTGTTTAAACGGTAATTACAGTATAGGGCCAAAGGCCCAATAATCCGATTGCATTTAGTGATGAGTTCTCATCTTATTGCATACTCTGTACGGTCGATGAACAGAAGAAGACTGTTCTGTGTAAGATCACACTCCAGATTAGAGAGGATCCAACTGTCAGCTGCTCGTCGGCTTCCTAAACTCATCTTCTCGCCTGAAGGATCCGAAAAGCTCTTTACTCATCATCACACTGGAAGGTAAGAGGTCCTCAGTTTCATGGCTTCCATTTAAAGTACTTTCCTTTAAAGATCAAAGTCTGCTCCTTTATTCACTTCTCATCCTCGTAGGATAATGGAAGGTAACAAAAAAGCGAACCCAAGTTCCAGAGACTTGATCAGCACTTTACCAGATGATGTTCTCTGCTACATCTTGTCCTTCCTCACGACAAAGGAGGCTGCTTTAACACAGGTTCTGTCAAAGCGATGGTCGAATCTTCTTCAACTGGTACCTATCCTCGACTTTGACGACTCTCTGTTGCTAAACCGCAGAATGGGTCGAGAGCAAACTAAGGTTTTCATGGAGTTCGTGGAAAGGGTACTGTTTGCGCGAGTCAAGAACTCGTCTCCTGTGAAGAAAGCCTCTTTCAAGTTAAGTCATTTAGATCTTCATGAAAGATTTGATCGCGTACCTCTGTGGGTAAAAAGAGTAATGGATCTTGGGGCCTCGGAACTTTGTCTAAGCTTTGGTGGTGACTTCAAGTACGTTAGCTTTGTTCTGCTGTACTCTGACCTTAAGAGCAAGGCACTTGTAAACCTAAGGATCGGAAGAGTCTACCTCATTCATCATGATGGTACTTTTCCAGATTCTGTTTCTCACACACTTACCACTCTCTTTCTCGACTCAGTTCAGTTTACTTATGGTAAGCCTGGTTTCGAAGCTATTCTATCAGCTTTCCCTAACCTTCAGAACCTGAGGCTCCATGAATCCAAGGAGTGGTACTATTGGGATGGGTCTGTTTCAAGTCCAACGCTTAAGAGATTTGTGTACAGACGTGATGATGATACTTCTGGTCCTAAGCCTTGTGTTAAGTTTGATACTCCGGGGCTTGCTTACTTGGAGTATTCTGATGTGGTTGCGGCTAAGTATGAGAATCTGCGTTTGGACAGCTTGGTTGAAGCTAGGCTTGATCTTCTGTTGACTGCAGGTCAAATCATGCGCAAGAATGCTCCAGATAATGTTGGTTTTGTTCCTGGTGATGTTTCAACCTTGTTCAAGGGAATCAGACATGTCAAGATCCTCTGCTTATCTCCGGATGCTCTAGATGTGAGAGTCCAGTCCCTTTTAAGTTGCTTCCTGAATGTTTTTTATTGGCTAGTGATGATTCTGGTGTGTGTGTGTGTTTCAGACGCTTTATTACCGTGGTGGTGAAATACCTGTGTTCAACAATCTGATTAGCTTGTCTCTGGGAAGTGATAGACCTCATGGCAGTCCATACATCTTCAAGAAACTGCTTCCATCTCTTCTCCTCAAGGCGCCAAATCTACAAACTCTAATCATCAAGGTATGGTGCAAAGAAAGAGTTATGTACTAATATTCATGAATTTATAATGATATTAATGTCCAACGTGTTTTCAGGGTCTAGGGCATTATGTTAAAAAAGGATGGGAGGTTGGGTGGCACCTACGTTTATCTTTGGATGATATGTATGATGCTCTGTCATCATCCGGATTGAAGGTTCTGCAGATCAATGGGTATGAAGGAACTGGTGAAGAACTTAGTCACATGGAGCGTTTTTTGGGAACATTACCGCATCTTGAAATGGTTAGGGTTACTCATAAAGGAGTTGATGATGGAGAGAGACGTCGTCTGGTGAATGATCTTTTGTGTCTTACCAGAGCTTCCCCCAAATGCAAGGTCCAAGTCATGAAAGAAAGTGCTTGATCACTTCTCTAAGTTTATTATGTAGTTCTGTATATAGAGATGTGGGGGTTGTGTGCTTGTCCTGAGTTCTTTTGAAAAGTCTTTCCCTATCACAATGTCCTGTGAAGTATTTGAATTTTAGAGAAACATTGATGAAGATGATAAACAATCTTGAACAACTCCTAATCTGGCTGAAGAAGCCAACTTCAAATTCTTACTGGAGTAGCTTCACTAAAGTCCTCTAGAAGAACTCTACTTGTTTGACCTTGGCATCCCAGTGCCATTTTCTGGTTGATTGGCCATGTGATGGTAGCTTAGGTCTTTTTCTTTTGGCTTGTAGGATTGTTAATTTAGTAAGTTGTGGTTGCTGCTCTCTCAAGTCCCGATTTTTAGTTTAGCTATCTTGGTTGTGTCGAGTGGGGTTACTCGATCACTTTTCGGATCTTGGTTTAAGAATGTCTTAGGATTTCGCTGGGTTCGTGCTGAGGATAGGTGTGTTAGTCTCTGCTGGGTTCGTGCTGAGGATCGGTGTCGTTAGTCTCTGCTGGGTTCGTGCTGCGAATCTATACGGTCTTGTGACTTTATGGTTCTTGAAGCGTCGTCGGGAGACTAGGGTTCGTGCGGATTGATGTCGTCGGTTATCCTACCCGGTTTTGTGGTTGTTGATCAGAATTTTTAGTACTGAAATTGTATTCAATTGTCAGTTCTAATGTTAGTTCTTTAAACCTTTTTTCCACCTTTTTTTGGGCTTAAACAACTTATGCTTTTTCATTCTCATCAATGAAATATTTACCTTTTAGCAAAAAAAAAACTCTACTTATTTCTAAACTCCTTTTAGAATCACTCATGTGGTCATGCTTCTTTTACCATTTGGAAGCACTGCATGTGTCTTAAGGCTACAAATGTGTGTAGTTACTGGAAATATCTAAGAACTCGAATCAAAATTCTCTAGTTTGTAATTTGCTGCTTAGCATTCTTGCGTGTCTATGCTTTTTTTTTTTGAGAATGCTGAGTTCATGTTTTTTTCTTCTTATCTTTATGTTGTTCTATATGTTGGAAAGGAATAGAAAGTGAAAAACAATATCCCAAAAGACCAAGTCTTAAGCTTTGGAAAACCTAACTTGCCATACAAGTTAGTGTTATCTTATGGTTCTAATTTATCGAGTACAAGAAAAAACTAAACAGAATCTCTGTTGCTCACAAGCTATTTCACTTTCATATGATTCTTCTTGTAGTGCTGCAATTTGTGAATGGTGTGAATGCATTTTCTCTGTTTCCGCCTCATAAAGAAAGTCAATCATGAACCTAATAGGTGCGAAACCAAACGTTTTGGTTAGTGTTCTTGTGCCAAAACTAGAGAAAGAAGTTGAAAAGGTGGGCCATTATGGCCATTTGGATTAACAGAAGATTCTAAATAAAGTAGAATCAATATAAAAAGGATGCTAGTTTAAAAAAAAATATATATAAAAAGGATGTTCACATCTTCTCTCTCTCACTCACTCTATAGTTTTGTATGAGTAGTGTTAGGAATATGTATGTGTTATAGAGAGGGTAGTGGTGGGGGAGAAGATATAATTCATAGTTGTAGAAAATGGTGAAGCACAAACAAAAGAGCTTGTAAAAGTCTTTGACTTTCTAACTAGATTCAGTACACCTAAAAAAGTGAAATCTTCTTTTGTTCTCACCTTTTCACACATCAAGAATCAATAACTATCAATATGTTAAGTAAACAAGTTGTGTGCTATGGTCCCAGCCATCAGATCATATCGTGCATATACAGTGTTCTCATTGCTTGCTTTTAAAGTTTTGAAACATTATTTAAGAAGATGCTCTTTTCCCTTCAACCGCAAGAAGTCTCAAGATCAATATGGACAAAAGCTCAGAATATGTTTCGAGTTATTTTATTAGGTTTTATAATCATATCCTGATATTTAATGTGTCTTATATATCCTTGAATAGAATACGGACGTTCATACTTGGAGCCGACATCAAATCATCCACCATATTTTATATACGACAACTCTTTAACATGTGATTGATGTATAGTTTGATAATATTTAATATTTGTATTATTTTTTAGCCTGACAATTGACAATGAAAATAGTTTTTAAAAATTGTCTTCATTAGCTGTTTTACCAGCCAAATTTGTTACTTAAACGTAGCATGACAACGAACAGGATTTCTTTATATATCATTAATCGTTTCAATTAATCAGAAAGTTAGGTTTGAGTCGGTTGAAATACAATTATTTATTTCTTTATTACTATATATTTAAATGTAGTGTGAACATGCAATGAAAATACATTCAAAACATTACCGGCACTTCAAAGAGTTAAGACATTTACGAGTTATGTATATGAACAATATGCAAATTAGATTTGGTACTCATTTTCACATTAATATGATAGTATTTATTATTTAATATTTTTTTTTCATTTTTGCATGGGGCTAGTAGACTACCGTAAACCTATTGCATAGAGTGTCAAGACAAAGAAACAGATGTGAGTGAATTCTCACCTTCACCTACAACTTCCAGTCCAAGTCGATCCTTTGCACCTCTCAATCTCTATATATATAATACACACACTGACACTCATACACACCACATATTAATAAGAAGAAGATACAGTAACAGAAGTTTATCATCATCATCATCATCATCATCATCATTGATCACCATGTCTCATTCTGACGATAATAGAGTAACGAGACAGGTAATCAAGAACTTTTTTGTAAAGCTTCAGGAAGAAGGAGAAGGGGCTCTCGTTAGAAACGCCATCACAGAGTAGGTTTTATTCACAAAAATCCAATAGCTCCGTGATAATCCAATAGCTTGACCTTCAAGTTTCATAGTTCTTTTTTCCTGGTGTGGCTAACTCAGGATGGACCAGAAGTTACTAGACCCGTTCGTGTTGTTAGTTGAATTTTCCTGTAAATTTCTTCATCTCCCATATATGTTTATTGATGATTACATATTTATATAGATAACAATCTAAAGCAGCTTTTTATGTGTTCTGTTTCTTGATCAGTTTCGCTTTCAGTTGGATACCCAGATCATCCTCACCGAGGTCAATATCACAGATTAACTTCTTACACACGCATATACGCAAACCTTTCTCTGTTCTGTAATGACTTATGTGATTGTATCAACTCTATGCAGGTTTTGAAAGTCTTACTTACATACTAAAGGTGAGCCAAAGACTCTTTCAACGTCTTCACAGAATTTTTTTTCCTTGAATCTTGACTCTAATGAGTTTTAAAATTTAAAAAAACTTATGCAGGGAGGTATCGTTCACAACGATCTTAAAGGTCATAAAAGTATAATCAAAGCTGGAGATGTTCAGGTAAAAAAAAAAAAAAAACACTAAGCAAATCAGATCTTGAATTCTTGATTACAAGTTTCACTCAACTTTAGCTTTTGATTTGTTAGTGGATGACAGCAGGAAGAGGAATCATTCATTCAGAATATCCGGAACAAGAAGTCAACAATGGCTTACAGCTTTGGATCAACCTCCCTTCCATTCACAGAATGTAAAGGAGAGACCAGTTTCTTCACTATCCTCTCTTCCTCTTAAGATAACTTACCTTGTGTTGTTTGATTTTTCCTCAGGATTGAACCAAAAAACCTAGAACTGTCTGGTTCAGAGATTCCAAAGGCAGAGGAAGATGGAGTAGAGGTCAAAGTCATAGCCGGAGATTCAATGGGAATCAAATCTCCTTGCCAGACAACAACACCAATGATGTACCTTGACTTCACCCTCAAGCCAGGATCGCAAACCCACCAGACCGTTCCAGAATCTTGGACCGCTTTCGCCTACATTTTAGAAGGCGATGAAGGCCTTTTCAGCTCCATGGACTCTTCAGCTATATCTGCGCACAATGTTGTTGTGTTTGGACCAGGGGAGTTAGTTAGCGTGTGGAACAAGTCAAGTTCTAGGTCATTGAGGTTTCTGTTGATTGCAGGGAAGCCGATCAGTGAGCCTATGGTTCAGAGTGGTCCGTTTGTGATGAGTTCTCAGGCTGAGATTGATATGGCTTTTGAAGATTACCAGAATGCTAAGAACGGGTTTGAGATGGCTAAAAGTAGTTAAAGTAGAGGTCACATTCAAAAGAGTTTGTAAACAAAAACCATATGAATTATGTGGTTTTGTCTTCTTTATTTCACATTCAAGAACCTATTACAATTAAGTCTACAAGTCGAAACAAGCTGAGATCAGTGTCAAGAGGAAAAACAACAATCGTCTCTTTATGAAAGTTGATGATAAGACTTGAGATTCTATTACAGCTAACAAGTCGAATCTCTGCTTACAGAAACTCGAATTCGTGTCCTTATACTCCCACTTAACACTACATTTACACATATAATCTGAGATTCAGCTAAATCACTGAAGTGGTTATATATACATAACAAACTGTAGATTCATCTCAGTCTGAATCAAAAACAGAAACAAAACTCTAAGGAGTCTTCGGAGTGAAACAACATACACGCATAGAAGAACAATCCATTCTAAGTTTTTAAGAGGTTCTCTAACACTACTAATCAACTGAAAAATGAGTGAAGAAGACTATGGCAGTTCTTCAGAGTTACATATCATCTCACAGAACAGTGTTATAGCCATTGATTTTACATAAAGAGCTAGAACTCTGAATCTGTAAAAATAAAAAGATGGTCTTAACTAGGTGTGCCGTTGCTCCTGTACACAACTTCAAGACATTCTTTAGCTCGAAGAACTTTAGATTGAAGGTAGAAGCTCCCAGCTTTAGCGTTATTCTCAAACAGCTTGTCGTATTTCTACAATCATATATATAAACCAAAACTCCTTATTAGTTATTTCCCTTGAGAGTTACAGATTAGACCTGATGACAGAGAGACAGTGTTTGTACCTGTAAGATCTCTTCCCAAGAGGTCTGCTCGGTTACACCGAGAATCTGCCTAGCCTCTTGCTCATTAATGGCTTTCCCTGCTTTACGTACTGCGTTCTGCATTGCTTCCTGCGCAACGCCGGTTTTAGACGCATCTGCAAAACAAACTTTCTTGAGTAAGAGAAGCCTCACACTTCAATACAAATACAAGTTTAATTACCTATTGAATATACTAGACTCAAACAGAGCAGTCCAGAAACATATAAACCGTTCTAATAGTAGTAAACAAATATCCAGGAGCTGTGAAAAAACATCTATCAGTTGAAAAACAGATCTTCCTAAGAGAGAGCAGGCCATCATTAGATTCATGAAGCTAACACACACACACATATATATATAAACAGAGCAATACTCAAATAAAACAAAGCAAGCTGTTTAGGGAAAAATATAAACTGTTCTTACAGAATCACTAGTCACCATGAGAATGCAATTTGTAACCCGATCTGTAGTGTCAATTGAAAAACAGATCTTCCTAAGCTAAGAGATGACTTGATGTAAAAAAAAGAAGGTAACATATGTAATAAAAAAAAATGTTGAAACATACTTGCAATGGCCTGACGATAAGCTTGAAAGACAGCACGGCCTAAAATCCCAGTACCCATGACAATGAACTGCGCAATTATTCTACCAGCCTGTAAGAGAAACGAACGAGTATCGATGCAACATGATAAAAGCACAGACCTTTAGCTACTTATATATACATATATATATATGGCATGAAGGGATTTGAAATGAGGCAAGAGGATAACAAGAATCTCTTAAAGAAGCAACCAGCTAATACAATCCTTACCCAATTCACAGAACAAATCAATCACTCTCAGATTCATACAAATTAACAACAGAGAGAGAGAGAGAGAGAAACCCACCATGGAATTCAATTAGTTGCTCGACTGAAATGCGAAAAGATGCTCCTTTCGTTGACGAGGTTCTGGATTCGTTTAAGGCAATGGAACAATCTAGGGTTCTTGTTCGTGTTCGTGTTCGTGTAATGAGTTGGGAGAAATAGGGAAGACTAATGACGCCCATGGAGTTTTTAATAGTATCCAATTCAAACCTTACCACGTGTCAGGTATGAGTTTGGGCTTTTGTTAACAAAGAAGCCCAATCTTTAGTGGGTTAGTAGTGGACAATGATAAAGCCTTGTTTTCAAATTGAATAGTAGTAATGTGTGACTGGGAAAGATGGAGTAAATAAGAGGGAAAAAAAAAAAAAAGGTGAAATTAGAGGAAAAATGAAAATGGGAGAGAGAGAGAGAGAGTAAAGTAGATTTTTAAGTTGGAGTAAATTTTTTTTTCTATTTTACTCTCCTCTAATAGTAACTAGATGAAATAGAAGGAACATGTTTTTCAATCTGATTGGATAAATTTCAGAGTATATAAGAATAAATTGATTTTTCTCCTTTATTATTTACTGTAAAAGTGACATACAGCCACAACGTAATCTTTTGTTTATATAGTGCTTACACGAGTTATTTGCTCTGACGTTAGTGTACATAAGCACATGTGACAGTACTATAGCAGTGTGGAAATGCAGCTTCTTACACTTGTCGTAATAAGTTCAATAAAAAAATAAAGGTTGGTAATCTGAAATAACTTATGTTATTCTCACAATTGAAGTAAGATCAAATAGAGCATTTTTCTCTTTACAGTTGCCCAATTGTTGTTATAAATTACTAACTGACTCCAAGTGTTTCACCATCCTCCTCATCCAACATCATTCTCTGCTCATCTTTTTGGTCCTCCTCATCTTTCTCCTTCCAGAGAAGAATATCAACAAAAAACGCAAAAACATACTGATTGTTGTTCTCGATGAAGCCGTCATTGTAGAAGAGATAATTGAAAAAGAAAGTCTAGAAAAAGACTGTATACTGAGTATATGATCCGAACAATAGCTGTTGAATAATGCTTTGAATCTGTTGGGTCTTAGCCTTTTAAGGTCCACTAGTGCTAGGGTTTTCTGGGACACAATTATATATATCTTGTGCCTCTTCTAAACCTAGTTAGCAGCCGTAGAGAAACTAGATCTGATCTTCTTGTAGACAGATCTCTGTAATTCCTCCATCAATAAAATCTCTCTTTGCCCGTGGACGTAGCCGTTAGGAGTGAACCACGTTAAATCTCTGTGTCTTTCTTTATTGTTTATCCATCTGTTAATCTCTATCTTCTCACATCCGTCACAACAAACTGGTATCAGAGCTTCGGGTTGAATCTGGTGAGAAGATGTCTGGGATGAATATGAAGATCGGCAAGTTTACTGGAAGGAACAGTTTCAGTCTCTGGCAAATCAAGATGAAGGCGTTGCCGAAGCAACAAGGTCTTTGGGCACCGTTGTCAGGGAAGAAGGTTGAATCTGTTATTACTGAGATGGAGGTTACTGAAGAGAAGGCGTATTCAACAATTTTGTTGTGTCTGGCAGATGAGATCATCATCGAAGTTTCCGGTGTTGATGCTGCAGCTGATTTGTGGTCGAAGTTAGAGAGTCTATACATGACGAAGTCTCTGACTAAGATGCTACTTCTGAAACAACGTCTTTTCGCTCTGAGGATGCAAGAAGGTACACAACTCCAAGATCATCTTGACAGTCTAAATTCCATCTTGTTGGATCTGAGGAATATTGATGTTAAGGTGGAAGATGAGGATGCAGCACTGATTTTGTTGGTATCACTACCAAACTCCTATGAGAACTTTGTTCAGTCATTCATAGGGAGTAAGGATACAATGAGTTTGGAGGAAGTCAGGTCATCACTTCATAGCAGGGAGTTACGACACAAGGCATCTGGTTCTGGTACAGACGACCAAGCTTCTGAGTTGTTTGTAGGTGGTGGAAAGAACTTTGGAAAAGGTAAGAAGTCGAAAGACAAAAGGTCGTTTTCAAAGGGTCCTAAACCAACTGATATTTGCAATTACTGCAAAGAGAAAGGACATTGGAAATCTGATTGTCCTAAGAAGAAGAAGCAGACTGGACACATGCGCATCTTATCATATGTGTCCAAGGAGAGAATGGTTCTCAGAGTATGAGGCAGTGACTGATGGCAAGATCAAGATGGCGAATGACTTTGCTTGCGATATTGCAGGAATTGGTTCTATTAAGCTCAGGACACATGATGATAGAGTTTGCACGTTGACTGGAGTTAGACATGTTCCATCTATGTCCAAGAACTTGATCTCAGTTAGTCTTTTGGATAGCAGAGGTTTCAAGTATTCAGGTGGAGATGGAGTTCTGAGTGTCTACAGAGGTTCAGATGTGATTCTCAGAGGTTTCATTCATGGTACTTTGTATTTGCTGGAAGGTTATACGGTTTCAAGTTCAGTAAATGTTGCATCTCTAGAGGTTCGCAAGGAAGATATGGACAAGTTGTGGCATATGAGGCTTGGACATATGGGCGAGCGTGGGATGCAGATTCTGTCGAAGCAGGATCTTCTTTGTGGTCATAAGACCAAGAGCCTTGAGTTCTGTGAGCACTGTGTGTTTGGGAAGCTGCACAGAAAGAAGTTTCCTAAGGTTGTTCATAAAACAAAAGGCACTCTGGATTACATCCATTCAGATTGTTGGGGTCCCTCCAAGGTGGAGTCGCTGAAGGGTCACATGTATTTTGTGTTCATGATTGATGACTATTCGAGGAAGACTTGGGTAGCATTCATGAAGCACAAAAGTGAAGCTTTCAACAGCTTCAAGGTGGAAGATACTGGTGGAGAATCAAACTGAGAAGAAGATTAAGAGGCTTCATACTGATAATGGTCTGGAATTCTGTTCAACAGAGTTCAGTCAGTTTTGTAAGGATGCAGGGATTTCTAGGCATCATACAATCAGGTATACACCACAGCAGAATGGTGTAGCAGAGAGAATGAACCAGACATTGCTGGAGAGAGCGAGGTGCATGCTTTCTAATGCTGGTTTAGAGAAAAGGTTTTGGGTTGAGGCAGTGAACACGACTTGTTATTTGATCAATCTTGGACCGCATACAGGGATCGAGTGTCAAATACCTAATGAGGTCTGGTCAGGCAGATCTGCTGATTATTCTATTCTGAGAGTCTTTGGTTGCACGGTTTATTATCATGTTAATGAAGGAAAGCTGGAACCAAGAGCGAAGAAGGGAGTGTTTATGGGCTATGGAGATGGTGTAAAGGGATACAGAGTTTGATCTCCATCTGAGAAACGAGTTGTTATGAGCAGGAACGTTGTGTTTGATGAGAGTTCTATGTTCAAAGTTTCAGCTGGGTCCATTTCAGAAGCAGAGCAGGAGGAAGTTGACAAGCAGGTGGAGCTGCAGGAAGTGCAGTCAGACTACCCAGGATCAAATGATCCAGTGTCAAGGAGCGATCGATCTACGCCAGACACAGGATTGGGCGATGGCAGAGATCTCCGATCGATGTCCGACAACACGAGATCGATCGATCCTCAGGAAGAGAGCGAGCGATCGATGTCTGATGAGCAGCCTCAATCTTCCAATTCTGGAAATCAACGTATTGGGTCTGAAAAACGCAGTATTGCTAAAGACAGACCAAGGAGAGTTGATGTTAGACAACCAGAGAGATATTGGTTTGAAGATATGGTGGGTTATGCACTACAGGTTGCAGAGGAAGTGGACACTTACGAGCCGTCTACTTACAGAGAAGCCATTTCAAGTTATGCATCTGAGAAATGGTTTCCTTCAATGGGAGATGAGATGGAATCTCATGAAAAGAATCACACATGGGATCTGGTCACACTACCACCTAGGAGAAAAGTTGTGACTTGCAAGTGGATTTATAAGCTAAAAGAAGGTCAGTCACCAGAAGAGGGAGTCAAGTATAAATCTCGAGTTGTTGCTAGAGGTTTCAGTCAAAGAGAATGCGTGGACTACAATGAGATATTCTCACCCGTGGTCAGACACACCTCTATCAGAGTGCTATTGGCGATAGTAGCACGTCAGAATCTGGAGTTGGAGCAACTTGATGTGAAGACTGCTTTTCTTCATGGAGAGCTTGAGGAGGAGATCTATATGACTCAGCCTGAGGGTTTTCAATTTCCTGGTAAAGAAGATCATGTGTGCAAGTTGAGGAAGTCGCTGTATGGACTTAAGCAGTCTCCTAGACAGTGGTACAAGAGGTTTGACAGCTATATGGTCAAGTTGGGCTACGACAGGAGTCGTATATCTACCTGGTGCTGTATGTAGATGACATGCTGATAGCTGCCAAGAAGAAGTGTTATGTTCAGAAGCTGAAAGAACTACTGAGTTCTGAGTTTGAGATGGAAGATTTGGGTGCTGCGAGGAAGATTCTAGGAATGGAGATCTTCAGGGATAGGACGAAGAAGAAGTTGTTCTTGTCACAAAAGGCCTACATTGAAAAGGTCTTGACAACATTCGGGATGCTTAATGTTAAGCCTATCGATACTCCATGTGCTGCAAATTTTCATCCTACCATGAGTGATGAAATGTCTGAAGGGGAAATCGATTATATGTCACGTGTTCCTTATGCTAGTGATGTAGGAAGTTTGATGTATGCTATGGTTTGTACAAGACCAGATCTTGCACACGCAGTCAATGTTGTGAGTAGGTTCATGGTTCAGCCGCGAAAGGAGCACTGGATCGCTGTGAAGAGGATTTCCCGGCACCTTAAGGGTACATCTGATATTGGTCTTGTCTATGGAGACAAAGATCCGAGACTGGTTACTGGGTATTCTAATTCGGATTATGCAGGAGATGTGGACAACATGAGATCTATGACTGGTTACATATTTACTTTGGGTGGTTCTGTTGTGAGCTGGAAGGCAACTTTGCAGTCGACAGTGACTTTATCTACAACTGAGGCAGAGTATATGGCATTGACAGAAGCTGGTAAGGAGGCAATATGGTTGAGAGGATTGGTCAGTGATCTTGGTCTTCATCATGATCAGGCTACTGTGTTATGTGATAGCTTAAGTACTATCTGCTTAGCCAAGGATCAGGTTCATCATGAGAGAATCAAGCATATCGATGTAAGATACCATTTTCTGAGAGATGAGATGAGGATTGAAGTGAAGAAGGTAGGAACAGCTGATAATCCTGCGGATATGTTCACTAAGTCGGTTCCTCATAGCAAGTTCAAGCATTGTCTTGATTTGCTAAACATCTCAAGCTGTTAAATCTGGCCCTGATGGGCGTTTGGCCCTGAGGGGTATCTGGCTCGAAGAGAGCATCTGGCCTAAGTGAGGGCATCTGGATCTGAGGAGTATCTGGTCCGACGGGACATCTGACATCTGAGTTCGACGGAACATCTGAGCAAAGAGAGAGTCTGGTACATCTGTATTTTGAGCATGAAGAAGTGCATTCTGGTACATCTGATTATGGAGGATTCAAGTCAAGGTGGAGATTTGTTGAATAATGCCTTGAATCTGTTGGGCCTTAGTCTTTTTAGGCCCACTAGTGCTAGGATTTTCTGGGACACAACTATATATATCTTGTGCCTCCTCTAAACCTAGTTAGCAGCCGTAGAGAAACTAGATCTGATCTTCTTGTAGACAGATCACTGTAATTCCTCCATCAATAAAATCTTTTTTTGCCCGTGGACGTAGCCGTTAGGGGTGAACCACGTTAAATCTCTGTGTCTTTCTTTATTGTTTATCCATCTGCTAATCTATATCTTCTCACATCCGTCACAACAATAGCTGTAGTAGCAAATGCCAGGTAGTAGAGCCAATCAAACTTAAAATTAATACACATACATGGCAAACTGGTCTCATCCGTTGGTTGCTAAGACACAGAAAATTTCTTTGAGGTACAAAGTGAGCTAACCTTCTCATGATAAGCGAAAATGCGGATCAAAACAGCCCACATGTCTGATGTGAGTAACGAGAGGGTGAACATCGCTGAACCACTGGTCTGAGATGATCATATTTTATGTTAATGTTTGAGAGGCTTTTGAACATGGAAACAGAGAGTAAAGCCGGTTTTGTGTCATGCCTTGAGCAAAACCGGGAGTAATGAGTAGGAGAGAAACATCGAGACTGCGAATCTAGGAAAAGGAAGTGGCTGAAAGTGTAGAAAGAAACGATAAAAGTTTGTACTGATAAAGAAACAAAGACTTTGGTTTGTGGATATTGAAACTTACATTCTCAGCTGACCACTCAACAGCTTTGAGCTCACCACGTTCAAATATGCATCTAGAGACAAGTCAAGGAGAGCTTCCTGAAGAATGTGCATACAAGTCTAAGAAACATAAAAAAAAAGATATAATTTGTGTGAAGGATACATCTGAATGGCACTAATAATTGCGCCTAAAAATCCAAAGGTCATAAGCTCAACTGTGTTAGCAAGTAGAAGCAACGAATCAGTTGAGAATAACAAGAGACAATGATAAACTGAATCTTTCTCACTGCTCGATTACAAAAGATTCTTAAATAATATCTAGATCATCTCCAAGGTATGGATCAAGAAAGTTATGGATCATTTGCACGTGCAAATATCAAAGAAACATCGTGCCAGTACCAAAAAGAACCTCTAAAGTTTATTGTCATAAGTTTCCACTATTACCTCCTCGACTCCCTGCGGTGAACGTTAGAGAAGACTACCATAACAACACCAAGGATACAGAGAGCCACACCAGTAATCTTCATCGAACTGTATTTTGTTTTCAGAAAAACAAAAGTCAACACCAAAACGCAAGGGATCGCCCAGCAGTCCAGTAGCATCACACTTGTTATCGATGTGTACTGATTCGCCTTCACCACTACAAAAAAGCAAAACATAATACTTCCACGGTTTTCCACCACAACAGCAGCAGCAAGAATGTGATGCAAGTAGTAACATTTCTAAGCTCCACAATAACCCACATGATCAGGAAACAAAAGAAGAGGGTGTTACCACTTGCCCTACAATAATTTTATCACCAAGAAAATTCGCCTCCACATCAGCTAAAGCAAAGAGACAATAGTGATACCACTTGCCCTACAATAATTTTATCTAGGATGTTAGGCTAATGGTTGCAATAGGGACGGTCTTGGGCATAGCCAAATGAACTTCTTGAGTAGTAGACTTAAGAGACTCCCTAGGATTCTCCATAACTCTTATGATGCTTAGAGTTCTGGTTGCTGCATATTACCAAAACTTCTCCACTTCGAAACAACGGCAAAAACATCAACTGGATTTATTGTGAAATCCTAATGAATTTAAAGACTTGGTGCATCGCATCACTCTTCGTCGGCAATAGCCACCACATGTGTAGCTTTTTTTAGCGCCACGGGATCCACCTGGTTAGTCCTCTTAAAATCAGTTAAAAATCATTGATCTCTTTCCACTTATGATGTACTTAGCTCCAAGATGCTGGAAAAACATTCGGTTTTCGGTTAATTTGGATTTCGGATTTTTGGTTTTGGATTGGAGGTAACCAAACAAGAACCACCCTAAAATCGGTTTGGTATGGATAATTATTTCAGGAACCGGTAAATATCCAAAATATTATTTTGTCCGATTCGATTCCGGTTACTTTTGTATCCAAACTGCCCAAAAATACCCAAAAATACCCAAACTACATGAATTACAAGAATAATAAATATCCGAAGTACCCCAAAAGTTTTCAAAATATTTAAAGTACCAAAAAAAATAAAATAAAAGGTTAAATTTTAAAACTACAACCACTGAGATTTGAATATTTCAGTATTGAATTTAAATTTTATCTAACTTTTTGAGATTTATAATAGACTTTAAATATTTTGGTTATTTCGGGTACCCATTCGGTCATTGATTCGATTCCGGTTTGGTTCGGTTATCCCCAATATTATAAGATAGAAACCTATCGGGTTATTGAATATTAACATTTAATGGAATTGAATGTATTTGGATTTTAGAATGAATTCCAGTGTCATTCAATTGAACTAGGAGATGATTAAGGAACAACTCTTCGGAAGTTTCATGCATCGAGTGAAACTATTTAATTTTCGTGGTTGCTGCTAGTGGTTCGAGCATGTCTTATACTTTGTTCTTCTTTTTTGTGAAATCTCATGTGGTATTGTCAAACTTTTCAGTATCATCTAAAACATTATCATAACGACTCTTATACCAATGTCATAATAGCTTCAGGATACAGATTAACTATCATAAAAGAGAGGTAGAAAATACAGAAGAAGAATAATATTAATCTGCAAGATTATTTAGAAATAACGTAGTACCCACGACAAAGTTGGAAAGTGGAAACGATCTAGAGATAGAGATAGAGATGCAACGACATCTCTAAGGTTCGCTCTCCTTAACCTGAACGATTGATGCCCAAGTCTGGATAAGTGTCATCACTAATAGAAACGTGGCTGCGATGGTGGCTGTCTCTGTCCACGGGTTACCAAAATACACACGCTTGAGGATGGCCTTTGACCTATTCATCGGGTTTCTATAGTACTCGTTCACTTTACCCGCTATATCATAATAGTAAGAACCAGGATCTACGATGCCTGTCACGAGCTTGTTCACCATCTGCGCAACTTTAGCGGGCTTTTTAGTATTCCTTTCAAACCCGAAACCACCACAAATCATTCAATACACACACATTTTATATTTATACTGATATAAATAAGGATAAATGAGTTACCTTTCTCGAGAAGCAAGTCAACGTCTTTATCAGTGTCAATTAGATAATCTAGGAATAAGGCGTAGCTACATACGTGGGCGTTGTTAGGGTAATGGCACTGCTCAAGAGCCATTATGTTTCTTAGTTTCATCTCAAGGCTGTCATCAACCGTCAGACAAGGAATCTTCAAACAACCATTCTTGAAGCTCACACATAACGATAACTCATCTCCTACTGCCTTAAATTTTACTCCCCCACTATCTAGCTTATCCGCATTATACATATGCTCTATGGGTTTGGATTTCGATTTCCAAACATCAAGGTTAGGAAGTGTCTCCACGCGAACACACCTGATCAAATCAGTGAAATGTTTAAATTTGGAACTCCTTCGGATTTTACCTTGGAATCCGAAGAAGATGATGATTAGGTCCCGGAATGTAATTAGGTGCGGCCAGATTCTTGTGACAATTGGATTGAAGAGTTTCTCAAGGATAAAAAAAGGAAGCTGGTTCTCGAGCAAGATGAGATCATAATAGACTGTGATTCCAAGAGATAGACCGGCCAGGAGAGGATCTCCATTCTTATCTACTACTCCGCTAAACCTCAGTATGAACTCTATAATGAAAACAGAGTCGTGGAGGACCATCTCCACGAATTCTGGGGATTGAATCCATGCTGTTGATTCTTGATAGCTTGCCCTGATTGTCTCTTCCTCTTCTTTGATCATTCTTCTTAATTCATCGATGGTGGTTTCCCCTTCAATCCTTGCTGCGAATTCTGCTAGGTAAGTCTTCTTATGCTCTTCCATGTCTAAGTAGGCCATTGACTTTGTGTATGTGATATCATCTCCAAGATAAAGAGCCTTGAGAGCTTGAGATTTTACTGAATGGTGAAGAGGTCCAATGAGGACAAGTTGAGGCGTGTAGGGTTCTGGGTTTACTTCACGTAGACGGTTCGGGACTCTGTAGATACAACAAAAGTCGGGATTCATAGGATACCGCCACATCCCTGGATACATCTCTCTCGGCTGGTTAACGTCCATATTCCAAAACCTGAACTTTTAGAACAAGTTCAGTGAAGCAATTGAGGAAGCTATGAGATTATCAAGTTTAGGAGGGACGAATTATTACTTTCGAATTTACTCACTCTTGGGAGAAAAAAAGAAATGTTGTATGTCAAAGCTGGATAAAACCTTGAGCTTATTCACAAATGATATGTTATTTTGTCCCCTCTTTATAGAACTACATTTTTGTAAGAAGTCCAAAGTGGAAATTGATTCATGGATTTTACTAGATTTTTTGTTGTTCGGAATAGTGAATACAAAGTCGTTGAATATACTTTCACAATATAATGTAATTAAATGTCAGATACTAGCCCTTTTATTAAAAAAAAATAGAGATGTGAAATAGTAGCTAACTCATTTCACAGCTTACCGACAAAACACTTCATTTCATTTGAAAGATTTGGTCTTTTTATAAGAATTTATTTTGGTTCCCCATATTAGGCCCTACCCGAGCATTAATCATGCTCTAACTACACTATTTATTACCGAGTTTATTAGGCTTTGTCTGCCCAGGTGTCCATCGGTAATTCGATTTCTTTCAAGTTTCAACTAACCTATCCAAACCTCACGTTTTCCACGTTAGGTCTTTCCTGAAAATTTTGGTACTAATAGTTGCAATTATTGAGAAAACACTTAATACAAAAACTGCAATATACTTGGAAGATCCTATGCACAAGTAAGCAAATCATTCAATTATGTATTATCCAGAATTTTGTTTAACTAGTATAACCGATTTAATTTAATGTTAATTTATGATTAGTACAATTAGTCTATAGGTGACTGGTGTATCTTAGGGTTACTTGAAGTTTTTTCTATTTTTCATGGTTTTGAATTTCAATTTTTTGGTACCTTTGGTTTATATAGACTGTGATTGTGTGGTTGACATAGAGTAAATATTTACTTTAATTTTTACATTATTCCAAATTCCACTGAAAATTTATCAATCAAATGAAATACTATTTCACCTATTTATTTTAGTTACTATTTTAAAAGAACAAACACACAATTTTACTTTGAGTTTAGTTAGAGTAAAACAATTTACTCTATTTTTTCTCTTTCATCTCTTTTTTACTCCATGTTAGTTTTCGAGTAGTTCACAAAAAAAAAAAAATTCCGAGTATACCAATCAAACCCACAGCCATACTATTTGATCATGGATTTGACGTGCAGGTCTCCATATATGTCATTTATCTTGGAGTATCAATAGTTGATTTCATCTATTACTATTAAAATAAAAGTCATATTTTTTTTTCATGTGTGATATTTTTTTTAAAGGATCATCTCCTAAAAAGTTGGTTATATTATTATTATTTTTTTTAATAAAATCCTAACAACATATTTAATTCTCTTTTTGTTCCATCAAAATATTATTAAATCTGCATAATTTCAAAAATATATTATTCCATCAATAGATAATTATAAAAAAAATTAAAATTATAGAAAATAAATTGATTAATTTTCAAAAAATACATTTTACAAAGATTTTAAGAAGATTTTTTGTTAGAAAGATTCATTTCTATTTTAAATAAATAAAAAAACTTGTTTATCTAACTATTGTATTTCAGTAATTTATCATCTTTACTTGAAATTATGTTAATGAAATTATTCTCATCTTTACTACAAAATTATTTTGAAGTACAATGTATTATTGTTTAAAAAAACATTTTTTGTTGTTTTAATGGTATCTCAAATTTGATCTTATCTACCATATATAAGTCCAATTTAATTTTCTTCTATATAAATTTTGTTTAGAAAACAATATATAAAGTATACGTAATAATGCTTTCAAAATAATTTGTTACAAAAATACAAAATTTATAGTAATAATATATAAACCATATAAAAATAGGTATTATAAAGTTATATAATATATAACACTAAATTACATTAAGTTACCAATAAATTTTGTTATATAAACTAAAATTTTTATTATAGAAAGAAATTAAATATAGAGTAAGTACGGAATTTGTTATGGATCTTTCATCAATGGGGTAACTAATAACAAAAATAAATGCTCTAGGGGAATTGGTTGTTGGCCATTATATCAAGATTAAATTTAGAGTTTTAAATATACTCCAAGAAAACAAAGTCATTCTCGATGGAATTTCCGACGGACAAAATCTGTTGAGAATTTTCGAGCAGATCCCGGCGAAAAGGAAACCAAAAATTGGCTACTACCAGCCATTGTAAACAATTGTGAGAATGCTTTACAGTATTGTCAAGTTTTTTACGCTGACATATATGTACACTAATATTTAGTTAATAATATTATGGATTGCTAATTTTTCTATTCTATAGAAAATATTATTGTTATCAACTTAATATGTTTACTAATTATTTTAAATTGTAAAAATAAATAGTCGATTTAAAAACGAAAATATCTTCGTGTTTTATTAAAGCCAATATTTAATTATATAAATTAAAATTTACAAAATTATAAAAGATCATTTTTTTGAAACAAAATGTTATTAAAGACAAAATGTTATAAAAGATTATATTTATGGTATTTTGGTATAAAATCAAATAAATCGGAAACTGGCTGTATATAAACCGGACCAAACCAAAATAGATATGGTCTTTAATATAGTAGCTATTTTTTATAAACTGGAATACCGAAAAACCGAAAAAACCGAAGAAACCGAACTGACATCAAAATTGAACACCCCTATATAGATTAGCAGAAGTAACATTTGATTTTTTTTAAGATTTAAAGAATATATAGCATAAGAAAACCATTTCACGGGTCTCTCCACCAGCAGCCGAATACTGCTTCCAAAGTTTTATGACTTTCACCCATCTTCCACAAAGACTTATTTGGCTCAAGTCAGAGATGAAATTCATCCCACTCATTTTCTTTGCTAGTTTTGAAACGTTTAGGTTGTAATACCGTATATATTAGGATAGTATGATATATATACACAACTAATAAAGTTCTGACCCATGAGATTTGAAAAAAAATGAATATCCCATTGCCACAAAGGAATGTTGCAAATCCCTAATTGTTCGTACATTTCCATACAATTAAAGAAAGTATTATATGCAAGGAGCTAAAATAAAAGAAGTCCATATTAAAAATGATATTTGACTTTAACCTTAACCGGAAAGAATTATATAAATTTCCATAGTTAATGTCTATCACCATTTATGTTAATTTCGTAATAAAAAAATCTTGTTGCAAAAGTTAAAGGATTGAAAGAGATTTAATATGTCATTCCTTTTTGAATGTATTTTACAATCACTCGAGATTGCGTTTAAATTTTTTATATACGACATTCTGATTTTACAATATAATCGAGTTTCTATTGCTCAATCCCAAAATAAATGTCACATATCCCATAAAATACGAAAAAAATTAATCAAAATTAATGTCACGTACCAATGTTTATAGTAGAACATAATTATGAATCGTGTCCCTAAAAAATGTCAAGTATCATTTATGAATTGTAAAGAACATGATATTTGACTTTAAACTTAACTGGAAAGAATTATATAAAATTCCAAATTAACGTCTGTCAGCATTTAAGTTAATTTTGTAATAAAAAAGTCTTGCTGCAAAAGTTAAGGGATTGCAAACAATTTATTATGGAATTCGTGTTTGAATGTATTTTACAATCACTCAAGAACATGATTATTAACAATATATTATAAAAATATGGATTTTTGAAAGGAGCCAAAATAAAAGAATTTCATATTAAAAATGATATTTGACTTTAACCTTAACCGGAAATAATTATATAAATTTCCATATTTAATGTCTATCACCATTTATGTTAATTTCGTAATAAAAAAATCTTGTTGCAAAAGTTAAAGGATTGAAAGAAATTTAATATGTCATTCCTTTTTGAATGTATTTTACAATCACTCGAGATTGCGTTTAAAATTTTTATATACGATATTTTGATTTTATAATATAATCGAGTTTCTATTGCTCAATCCCAAAATAAATGTCACGTATCTCATCAAATACAAAAAAAATTAATCAAAATTAATGGCACGTACCAATGTTTATAGTAGAACATAATTATGAATCGTGTCCCTAAAAAATGTCATGTATCATTTATGAATCGTAAAGAACATGATATTTGACTTTAAACTTAACCGGAAAGAATTATATAAATTTCCAAATTGATGTCTGTCAGCATTTATGTTAATTTTATAATAAAAAAGTCTTGTTGCAAAAGTTAAGGGATTGCAAACAATTTAATATGGAATTCGTTCTTGAATGTATTTTACAATCACTCAAGAACATGATTATTAACAATATATTATAAAAATATGGATTTTTGTCTTAGCTATCGAAATTTGTTATATAGCCATGATATAATAGCTAACACAAATACACTTAATGCATGCTAACTTCTATAAAATAATACAACATATATATCGAAGAATCCACTAATATTATACTACGAATTTGTAAAATAATGCAGTATACACATCAAAAAATACACTAATATTATGCCACACCACATTTGGGAAAGACAACCTTTCGTAGTTGTCTAAGTTGTCTAAGTGTATTGTTAATAACCGTCAGTGTACACCATAATTTTAGTAATGTAATCACAATTCATATATTATTTACAACTATCAATTGGTTTTTAGTAATGCAATAAAGAATCATATTGTATATTGTATGAAAGGATCCAAATAATAAATAATGGCATTACATGTAATTAGTCTAGGCAAAGAAGGATTATTTAATAAAGGTTGTGAGAATGATTCTCATGATGACACATAAGTAATGGCATTTTGGTTAATCACACATGGGGATAAGGTTAATTGTTAATAATGCTCCTCAAATAATAAAAAAAAGATTAAGTTTCCAATGGCAATATTGTCTCTTAGTTATTCGGTATTTGAATTTATTATTCTTTCCAATATCTAAAAATAATACTGACACATTGAAATGGAATGTGACAAACAATGTTGTATGGAATTACCAAATTTTCATATAAAATAAAACTCGTTAATGTTTTTTTAACTTACATTCTAACAATCTTAACTAGAACAAACAAAAAAATTCCTCATTAAGCTAACAAAAAACAGAAACAGTTTTTTTCATCTTCCTATAGTTTTAAAAACTCTGTCAATATTATCTAAAACAACCAAATCATTTCCTAACATTATGCTACAAAAAAACAGAAACGAATAGTTTATAATCATGATAAAGTTTAGAAAACTAATCTTCTCTACTAAAAGAAAACTACAATTTTAATGTACCATAAAAAGTCAGTCTATTTCATTAATTACATCTATTTGGTTAGTTACATTTAATATTTTAAATATATAACATTTTAAAAACATTGTTAATAATTTTATAAATATTACTAATAAATAAGTTTTATTTGTAAATTTAAATATAACTTTTAATTATAACTTTTAAATTTAAATTTAACTTTTAAATATATAACATTTTTAAAACATTGTTAATAATTTTAATTATATCTTTTAAATTTAAATTTTAATTATAACTTTTAATTTGAATTTAACTTTTTGAGAAAAAATCTAACAAAATATTACTAAAAAGTTTAAATATATATCTTTTAAATTAATGCATTGCTTAATTTCGTAATTAGTAATATAATTATTATAAATTAATTTTAAATAAACTTTATCATAAAAATAATAATTATATGCTATCTTTATAAAATTAATAATTATTTTATATTATATAAAAATAAAAGTAATTTATGAATTAAATATGATAATTATACTAAATTGGTAAATTAACATATTTGTAAAAAATCATTTCATTTAAATTAATAAATAAAATTTCATTCACCGTTTAAGAGGATTAAAATTCGTAAAATATGTAATATTTTTATACAAAAATTAAAATTGTTAACATATGTTAAACTTTTATATCTACTAATGAAATCCTCCCAAGAAATACACTCTGAAATTGGTAAGGGGGATAAGTCTTGCACCGAATAAGCTAGAAAGCAACAAACGATCAAGGGATGTTGATCGGAGGTGACACAAGAGGGACGAAAAGTCTCTTGATACTACACTATAATGGTCGTCTCTAGATATGACGCACTAGATTAGACCAAGTTAGACCGAAGGATATTACACACCAACAATCAGAAAAGTTTTGACCAATGGATATGACACACCATGATCGAAACACATGTTTGAGAATCACTCTCAAGGTTTTCAAAAATATAAACTCAACTCTTATTCATTTCGATACATATTACAACTTATTTATAATAAAACTAAACTTGCTCACAAAGCTAGATATTTATTACATGGGAAATGATAAAATTAGTGCATGGAGGAGAGAGAAGGTTCTTGAAACAAACATTTCTTGCATGCAAGAGAGAGAAGCTTTCCTCGCAATTAAACACTTAATTTTCGTCACTCTCTTTGGACAGCAAATAAACCTCTTGTTTATGAATCTATTTGGGCTTGTAACTTATAAAAATTGGATGGACGTGTTAGCAAACATTATGGGTCAATTTAGGTATGTTTTTCATGTCCATAGCTTCATAAATCAACCCAAGATCACATCATCTAGAACTATATATTACCTATTTATTTATTTTGAAAATCACAACAATATATTATCCAAAAATGATTATATAAATTATAATATTATATAACTAACCTTTACTTTAAGTGTTGTTTAAAAAAATATTATTTGAAAATTTTAAAATTTTAATAATTCATTAAACATACTAATAAGAAATCAATTTTAACTATATAATTACTTTTTATTATTATTTGTAGCCAAATATGTTTAGAAAATATAAAACATTTTGACAAAATTTCAGATTTGTATAAAATAATGCTTTAGTTTAGTAACAAAAAAAAAGTCATATAATTTTCCAAGCTTAAAAATATATAGTTATGTAATTTTTCAAATTTAGCTTGACCAAGTATACAATTTTGAAGATAAATATTTCAAACTCAAATGATAATATTTCAAATTTTATAAGCGATAAAATCATGGTTGCTAAATTATATTTTTTTTGAAATGCAACACGAGAAAAATATGTTGCAAAAATCAAAGTGGTATAATATTTTGAAAATTTAAGTTAATAACAAAAAAATACTTAATATCATAACATCTAAAAATATCATATACTAAAATAATACGATAGATGCTCTATGTATAAAATATACTAAAATAATAGGACTAAATTATTTAAACTGAAAAATGTATTTACTTATAAAATTATGCAGTATAGTAAAATAATAGATGCTAAAGTATGTTTTAAACACAATATAAAAATATAAATTATCCTACACAAATATCATATCTATAGGGTAATAATTTTTAAAAAATTTATTGTATGAAAACTATAGAAATTAAAAATATATATATAGTGAAGAAGATTGTCTATTTCATTATTTTATATTATGAATTTATTGTACTGAACTTGAAAATATATTAGTATGTAATAACAATTAATAACAAAGTGGAGTTTATAAAAAATCATTATACATTAATAATGTCGAATAAGAAACCTAACCAATAAGATTATAGAGTTATATAATACTAAAATGTAAATCATGTATTAAAATATTTGAGATAATATCAAAGTTATATATACATTTATAAAATAAAAAGTTATCTACACAGAAAAGTTATCTACACAGACATACGAGTCAAAGTCTGATTATAATTAATCTATAGAA
This sequence comes from Brassica napus, assembly GCF_020379485.1. NCBI lineage: Eukaryota > Viridiplantae > Streptophyta > Magnoliopsida > Brassicales > Brassicaceae > Brassica > Brassica napus. The sequence goes on along the minus strand of NC_063447.1, from coordinate 31,793,744 downwards.
TTTCTACAATTGATTACCATTGCAGTATGGATAACTTGGAAGGTAATTATAATTATGCGTCAAAAGCTTCCAGTAAAATATAAAATAAATCAAAATAAATCATAAATCACATCTATTAGAACCATGTCAGTTAAGGTTTAAAGTTCTGGTTTAGGGTTCAGAGTACAGTACACAGTTAATGGGTTATATTTTGTGCATTGAAAACGAAAACATGGGTAATATATAGAAGTGTCATCTTTTATATATATGTGCGTATTGTGAAAATAATAATGACTTGAAACTCATCTTTAATGTATATGAATGCGTATTCCGAATGCGTATTGTGAAAGCAACTTGGAACGTTTAAGAATGCATATTCATAGTTTTTCACATGATCATTATGCATGTTTATTCATTCTTTTCCAATTGTCTATATATATAGACATTTAGTAAGTTATATAATATATGATTAGTATAGGGGATAGTTTAATATAACTACTATATACGCTGACTGATGGCATTTACGGTTAACACCAATATACATAAGAAGATTAATTTAATGTGTATTAATTTAATGTGTTACGTGAGAATGTATATGGTGACGACACATCAGTTTTTGAGAATCATTCCTAAGACTACAAACAGTGGTGGAGGCAGCCAAAATGTTTAAGAGAGTCAATTTCATAACAAACATGTATTACATGGGTCAATTGTCTGATTTTTTGTAATATTCGTTTTTCAGTTTTTCTGTTAAATACAGGTAAAAAAATTGTTTTACATAGATTTCACCGGGATCAACTGACCCATGTGCCTAAGTCTTAGCTTCGCCACTGACAACAAGTTAGTTTTTTTCTCTGAGAACATTGTGGTGGTGATAATACATCCACTTATTATTAATATCCACTTATTATTAATAGGAAAGCAATTTGAAAAAATAACCTTTAATTGGTAGATTATTTACACTACTACCATTTTGCTGATATGTCAACATGATAGTCTTTCTCAGCTTCTTTTTAAATTAACCCTTTCACAACTAGAATAACTACTAAGGAATGACATTGGTATGACTCATTCACATAATAATGTGATTACATTACACTAATACTTTAAATTCGTATGGTCATTTAATATTCCGCGTTGACTCTTCCACTACTGATTATAAGCTTTTACGAATTAAATTATAAAACCTGTAGAAGAAATTCATAATTAAGCATTAAAGTACCAGTATTGAATCACTAAATACCTTGACATTAGACAAAAACATTTATACGAATAGTTGTTTACAGTGACGATATGAACATACTAACCTACAATACATTTGTATGAACATGCTAACCTACAATATATTCATACTCCATTTCTATGTGAATCACCTATAAAGTATTTAAATACTTAACCACTCGCGCTTTGCGCGGGATTAACATGATCTATACTGTTTTTTTTTTCAAAATTATTAATTCGTTTCATAGTAAATATAATGAATTTATACAGTTTCATAATTTCTTATATATTGTGTATATACCAAATACATTGTCTATACTTCGAAAATTCCGTATCCTATTTTCACTAATTTTGGCCCATCATTTTTGTTCTCATAATGATATGGACCGTATATTATCAGTCACGTATGTGAAAAGTGATTCACTCATTTTTGTTCCATCATTGTTGCTCCTTTGGGGATTCACTCCTTTTGCTTGAAGTAGTGAAGATTTAGAAATCGATATCTCTAGTGTATATCTTATATATATAAAGTAGGCTTGTGCTCTGCGCAAAGCCCTCCAACTCATCTACTAGCATAGGGCAAATTAAGCCACGTGGCAGCTATAAAAACATCGAACTAAAGTTTTTGTTTCTTTATATGTGTTGGGCTTTCTATTACTACTTCCGATTGGGCTTTTAGAAAACATTAGGTCAAGTCCGGTTAGATCAAGCCCGGTGAAGTATTAGGTTTCTTCATCTTTTCACCTTCAACCTTCGTCGATTACCAGACGAAAGTTCCAGAAAACTAAAGCGCCCATCAATTCACCGTAACGTCTCAACCTTGCATTAATACGTCTCAACCTTGCATTAATATGTACTTGAATCCGAGGTTTTATGTTCTTAACCCACTCCTCTCACTGTGAAGCATTCAATCGATCTCATCGGTTCCCAACGTAACCGATTGAAGCTACGAGTATAAATATCTCATCTTCCAGCGATGAACAACACGACTTCAAGGTTTGGAATCAAAGAGCAACAAAAAAGACTCTTTTTGTTAATAATATTTGAGTTGTGTGCGTATGTTGTGTTGTTGAAATTTGGGAAGCATCTGATACTACTTGATCGAATGCTTTAGGAAAGAAGGAGATGAAGAAATCCATCTTCGAGCTCGCAAGAATCTTCAACGGATTCTTTCTGATTGCTCATGTTAAACTCTAGCTCCGTTGATTTGTTTGTAGATTGTATCTGAGGGACAGCAGAGTGTCTGAGAGGAGAGAACTAAAGGTGGTGATGAGGTCGGAGCTTCGTGGCCTTTGGATTGGAGATTCTCTCAGGTATTTGGTGAAGGCATCACAGACAAAGAAGTTGAAGAAGGTATCACCTCATCGATTCACTTTCCTGTATTTTTTCATGCATCTTTGTTTCTACTCAAGCCACCCCTGGTTCTAGATTTATTAGGATTTTTGAATTGCAAGGTTGAATTTTGTGGGTCGTTGTGAAATTTTGGTCTTTGTTCGAAATTTGTAGGTTTCATTGGTGTTTTGTGGTTTCTTTTTTCATAAAAAATTATTTTATTGTTAGTGTTTTATGTTTGCATGTTTATGCTCTGTGATTACCTAGCTAAGCAAATTTTGTTAAACTTTTAAAAAGCATTGATGTATGTGGAGGGAAGAGGTTTGCTTCATACCTTTCTGCTTTGTCATGCAGTAAGTGTATATATCTTCTGGGGATATGGTGGTTTTGAACTTGTCCGATAGCCATGGTGGTTATGGTGTCTTAGTGTTTGTAATTCTGCATGTGGTAAAGGAGCCAACTTAATTAAAAGTAACGGTCAACGCTTAAATTTCGTTTTGGGGAAGGGTCCGGGAAATCTGTACCATCCACTACGTACATAGCATGCCTTGGGCCATTATTCAACAATACTCTTTCGGCCTGCATTTTGATGACATTTTAGTTTTTATAGATAACAGGTGTTATTGTGAGCTGAATGCATTGACAGTGAAACATGGGTCAAGTTGTATCCTCTCCCAGAAATCTTAACCAGTTTGCTAACTCACACTTTCTTTTTTTTGGTAAAATACTCACTCACACTTTTTTTCTTGGAGTATTTTCTTTCATTTTAATGATCTCAAAATTCTATGTAATTCTCGAGCTTCCTGCCAGGCCGTTTCTGTATACGAGAAAACTACAAACAAACTATTGTAGTTTTGTTATATGCTGTCTTTGAAAGGTTCATGAGGTTTAGTTTTGTTGATTCCATGATTGCATAAGAGATTCCATTGTAATAGCATTATGTAATAGTATATAAGTTGAATTGAAATTCTTAAAGAAAAAACTATCCGTAGTTGTTCAAGAGTTTGATGTTAGCTTTTTTTTATGTTAGCTTATATTTCTGATGTGTAAATTTTGGATATTTATCTTTTTGTATATTTATACACATGTTTTCGACAGGTGTAACGTACACGACACCCCGGACATTCAACGCGTCTTCCTCTTTTCTGAGAGGATCCGCTTTCTAAGCATAACACTGCACCATAAACGAAAGCACGAGTCTTAACGGTGACTATGACATCCGATCTAAGAATAGAGTTTGCCGTCGAACGCATGGAGAGACTAAGAAGAGCGGACGTTGTTGCCGCAGGTGCCTTCAATGGTGATGAAATAGTCGATATAGAAGAAGAGCATGATGATTTCTTCTATGATTCTAAAAGCGACCAACTCCATTTTGTAATAATGAAAAAGGTCTGATCACTTTACAGTTCCATATTATAAATTGACCAACGACATCATGATGGACAAACCCAGTACTTCGACCTTATATATTTACAACAATATTTATATGTAACTGAGAGCACTATAATTTTAATTTTGTATCTAAGTTAAAACAATAAGAGTTCATTGATATATATACTGAGTTGACTTTTCTTATAAGAACAATAAGGTTAATGCAAAATTAGTCAACAGAGTTTTAAAAATATAAAATTAGCCAACAAATAATAATTTAGTGACAATACATAATATAATTCAAAAATATAAAAAATTCAATAATAGAAGAAACTTTTATAAAAACAAAAGGGTGGAAAATTTATTTATGATATTTTCTTTTTAGTTTCATCAAGTTTAAATAAAATTAACAAGAAAATGATTCATGTAAGACCCGATCCTGGCCTACTAGACCGCGGTCGATGCCTCACGTCGCTCAGTCCATACCCGGACCGAACCTCTAAAAATTTTTGCCTTTTATTTAAAACATCGCCCATAGGCGAGGGCTAACTCAGATCTTAGCTCAAGACTACCATAGTCTTTCCTACCATAGTCAATACAACACATACGCAGCGTAATAGTATCTACTTAACCATTGGACTAAATCCAATCTAACACTTGTCTGGTCAGATCTCCTCAGCTACTGGTCAGTAAACGCAACTGCCAGCTAGCTTCAAGGTCGATCCTGAACCTAGACCAAGTCATACAATCAGAGGTTCCGTTCCCCTAAGCCATTCTATCTAGATCTATGCAACATTGACAGATCATACCCTTGCCACATTCCCAGAGCTTGTTAGCTCATTGTCCCAGATGACTTAGCTGTCTTAGCTAGCTCACCCAGCTAGTTGAGCTGAACCACTTCACTTGAGGTTTGCTGCTCCGTTCCAGCTGATCGAGCTGCGAGGTAGCTTTACCCAGCTCCCCGTCCACTCGTCCAACTCCCTTATACCTGCATAAACTCTTCCCTTGGGTACTTAGTCATTCAGCCGACCATCCCCACAGACATAAGTAACCCTTGAGAAGTCTTCAAACAGCTAAGGACATGCATCTGGCCCTTACCGGCTCATGCACTGTCCCACATCCTTTTTGCCTTATCAACTTATGATACCAAGTCCAGCTCATGGACTAACAATGCCATCAGATCCTGAGTCAATCAACCAACCACCCCACATGACTCAGAACTGATGAGTCTCCATACTTCCTAATCAGTCATGGAACCATGTCCCACTGAACCTGATTAGTGTTGCCCTTACCACCGGTGCATCCTTTGATCAATCAGATCAGACACCTTGATCCATCATCCAAGGATCAGGTCATCCATCCTTGCCCATGATCAGGTCACACACGGCCTACCTTACCAACGCCAAGGTTGATAACCAGCAATTCCTTATGATCAATACCATAAGTGACAATATGTTCCAGCACACAAACATATGATCAGATATCCTAACACAAGGATCTGACCCCAATATGCCCTCAGGTGCAATTTCGACCGCAAACAAACTTGCTCCAAAAATCAATTAAAATTCATGAAAATTCATGATAAATCATAACTAATAGAATGGTCCAATCAGATTTCCCAGAACCGGCCTCCATCCCATAGATCTCGGCCAAGATCAGCCAAACCGGCCCAAGGGACCATCTCTAAATCAATCCCTAAAAACTCATTAGGATTCATGATAATTCATGATAAATCTTAACTAAGAGAATGGTCAAGTCAGAATTCCAAGAACCGATCTCGATCCTATGGATCTCGACCTAGAACAGCCCCACCGACCACCTTGACCATCTCGAAATCAATCAGATAAAAATCCCCAAATACCATGATAATTCATGATAATTCACCACTAAGAGGATTCCAAAGTCAGATCGCCATAAATCCATCAGGAAGTAGGAGATCCGGACTTAGCTGCCAAACCAAGGCCATGGAGGGTTCTTCTGAACCGGCCAAGCTATGGTTCAGTGCTACTATGTCTAATCATCAATCTCAATCATAAGAAGAAGAAATAATATGATTAATAATCATAAAACAGAGTAAGGTGTAACTGCAGAACCAGATCAGCCCATAGTGTACCAGACTATGTCCAATGGTCTGCAGTCCCCACCTGTTACCTCATCAGGGGCGTCCATGATCCTCCTAGCACGCCTTCATCAAACCCTTATCACATACTTCCAGTATTGATAAGATCTAACCATGGTTCGTGTCCATCACTCCTTCCATGGAACTTCCATGAAACCAGTTTCTATACTGCATCCATCTTCAAGGCTGTTCATGCCTTTGAGAGTGGAGTCAAGCCTTCCCTCTTCTCTCCTAACCAATTGCGTGTGTTCCCAAGACACAAAGGAAGACTTAGACATGATCATCCATGATCAATCACCATCCAAAGGTCGTGCATCACTTCCCTCTTTGCTCCCCATGAAACTGCTTTCCACACTAATCTCCCTTTAAGGCTGCATTGGCCCTTGAGAATGGATTCCGGCCAAATCCCTCCTTTACTCACCATTTGCGTGTGTTCACAGGCTCCAGATAAGGCTTTGGGTGTTGTCAACAATGATCAAAACCGTTCAGAGGGTCGTTCTCAACTTCCCCCTTGATCTGCCCCAAAACTGTCTCTTTATGGCCTTCACACCACCATGGGTCTTGGATTGGGAATCCGACCAACTCTCTGTATTTTTTCTCTGGATTCTTTGTGTTTCAGGGTGTAGAAGGAAGCCCTGGCGTGCCTAGTATCCATCCTCTTGATCTCACAAACAAACTCCACCGGAAACAACCAGGAACCACCACGGATCAGATCGTCCAACCGTCGGTTTGCCTCCCTTTTCTCTCTGGAAGTTTGTCTGAGTTTTCTATCTTCTCTGTAATGATATTTTCGACCAGAGACCAGAAAAATGAAGAAGAATTCGGTCATAACCTCTCCCCTAACTGCCTGGACGAGCAGTTACCAAAAAGGTACCAAAAGGGGCAGTTTTTCCCACCGCCACCAAGTAACTGCCCATGGCGGTTATTCTTTTTTTTTTAAATTCACGTCCTGGGCCTTCCAAACCACCCCTGGACATGTCTAAAACAAGCCCAAAGTGATTGCCCACGCCCATGGTTCAACCACAAGAGCCCACCGGCCCATCGGTACCCATGGGTCGTCCACAAGGCCCGGTCACTATCTAACACTTGAACACTCAGTACAGCTTCTTCCCTTCATCTTATTCAATCTTACTAAGTCCCTTGGTCTATTTCCAGACCTAGACTTAGGTTTCTCATGATCCATCCTGATCATTTACTTCATTACAGCTTGTTCACGATCAATTCCCATGATCTGAACCAAAGCAGTTCCGTTTCTGTTGAAACGTATAGACCCTGTGTCAAGTTCCAGGAACGGGGACATGACAAGTCTCCCCCACCTGTGATGGATTCGTCCTCGAATCCAGTGGTGTTAACATCTTATCTCATTGACAAAATGTTCCAACCGAACTCTTTGCATCCAGAACATGGAGCATGCTCGTTTGGTTCTTCCTAACCAATTTATTGCATCTCCCTCCTTGTTCCTTCTGAATGATCACGTCTTGATCATCATATATAAAAGTGTTCCCCACTTGATAGAGATTTAACCCAAAATCTTATCAAGAGGTCCATCTGGTTTTGCTTATGGCACCCTTACTTGGCTACTTCGACCACAGTCGAGGGTCCGTCAAGCACTCATACAAAGACATGACTTGTGTCACTGACCCAACTCTCCAGGTTGCGGTTTTAGTAGACACCAAGTCCGTGTCTTTCTTTAGAATGTCGTCTACTCTAGACTTGATTCTTTTTCAGATCTTAGTCCATGACTAGATCAAATTCAGTCCCTAGGAACATACTGTGTACTCAAGTCTTAGTAGATTTAACCAATCTCCAAGCCACTCGATGCACCAGCCAAGTCCTAGCGAACATGTCCCAATCTTTAGGCTGATCACTCTACCATGAGTCCTAACAGATTGTTATGTTTCCTTAAGTCCTTCCCGGACACTAAGGTTTATGATTCCAGCCAGAAATTATTGGATCATTCATTAACCAGCCACAACCTTTTCTAGCTTGGCCATATTGCGATCTTAGTCTCCAGAAGACTAAACCACCTTAACTTTACTTCTGTCCATCACTGGACTTTGTCATATTTCGATCCTGGTCCATTTAGGACGTGATCATATTCCAGTCCTGGTCCACTCAAGGACTCGACCGTGCATTCCGACCATAGGTCCATCTCCGAGTAGGTCGTGTCCTGATCCTCGTCCCTTACCGGACTTGATCATATTACGGTTCTGGTCCACTCAGGGACTCAACCGTCTCAATCAATACACAGCCTGAAGCTACCATCTTTCTGTTTCACAAAAAGAACTGGTGCTCCCCAAAGCAATACACTAGGGCGTATGAACCCCTTCTCAAGCAACTCCTCAAGTTGCTTCTTCAGCTCTGCCATCTGAGCTGGTGCCATTCTATATGGACTTTTAGATAATGGGGCCGTTCCAGGTTCCAATTCAATGATGAATGGGTCAGCCCTATCAGGGGGAATGCCCTCTAGTGCCCTAAACACATCCTGAAATTCCCGAACCAACGGTATACCCTCTGGGTCACAGGCCCCTACAACCTCATCAGTGTAAATGGTAGCCAAAAAGGCCTCACAACCATTTCCAAGCATCCGTTCTACTTGGACTGCTGAAACCACCAAACTACAAGAGGTTGGCTTGATTCCTTGGTACTTAATCGGGGGTCCAAACTCGTTCTCAAGTTGCACCCTTCCCCGGTGACAATCTAGAGTTGCCCGATACTTTCCCAACCAGTCCATGCCCAAGATCACTTCATGATGCTTGAGGGGGACCACAATCAGATCTATAGGCATCGGCCTATCCAAGATCACCACAGGGATGTCCTTAACCAGACCGAGTGAGTTCATAACTTGCCCTCCGGCCGCACTCACTCGTTCAGGACCATCCCATGTTCCATACTGGAACAAACCTTTTCCAATCATACTTGGACTCACAAAACTATGTGTAACTCCAGTATCAAATAATGTGTTTCCACACCACCGATCATTAAGTACTTAGATGAGTAGGATCTCGGTTTGATCACACATTTGGAAAATGTCCCATACCATTCTCCAAAGCATCACACATCTGTGAACGTCCCATACCATTCACAAAAGTATTTATAGTATACCTCAATCCTCATCATACTAAGATACTTAACATCGTGTTTCCAATTCCTCTTGGAATTGATCCATTCCATTCACTCAATCTTAAGGAATCCTACCTTGACTTACACTGAGTCCAAGCTGATCCATCTGATCACAAGCCCACTCATGTACTAGCCATGTAGCGTCTCCCTTAGACTAACATGAACATTGCATATGCTCACTTGTTTTGAACGGCCACCAAGGGATAACATTTACCTCCAAGAGAGTGCTGCACGTTTCTTTCAACCTTAGCCACTCTCTGGTCCATGTTACTTCCCTTGTCCAGGTCGTCCATACAAAGATCTTGCATTGCGTCCATCATCCAATCCGTCCATTATTCCCAAATAACTAGATAAACTAACCTTTATGTTTTCAGGGTCTTGCCGTGGAAGAGTGTATCTTGGCTACGCCGGCTCATCTTGGAACTTTCCCGTTCACAAGCATCAAACCCAAACTTACCTCAACTCTCACTTGGCTCACCACAACTAAGGTTCCAAGTCATCTCAGTTTTCAGAAATAATTTCGGTTTGGAACTCAACATCTTTGAGCACTGTCCGTAACAGGATCAAGCATGCTCTGATACCAACTTGTAAGACCCGATCCCGGTCTACTAGGCCGCGGTCGATGCCTCACGTCGCTCAGTCCATACCCGGACCGAACCTCTAAAAATTTTTGCCCTTTATTTAAAACATCGCCCATAGGCGAGGGCTAACTCAGATCTTAGCTGAAGACTACCATAGTCTTTCCTAGCTTAGATCAATACAACACATACGCAGCGGAATAGTATCTACTTAACCATTGGACTAAATCCAATCTAACACTTGTGTGGTCAGATCTCCTCAGCTACTGGTCAGTAAACGCAACTGCCAGCTAGCTCCAAGGTCGATCCTGAACCTAGACCAAGTCATACAATCAGAGGTTCCATTCCCCTAAGCCATTCTATCTAGATCTATGCAACATTGACAGATCATACCCTTGCCACATTCCCAGAGCTTGTTAGCTCATTGTCCCAGCTGACTTAGCTGTCTTAGCTAGCTCACCCAGCTAGTTGAGCTGAACCACTTCACTTGAGGTTTGCTGCTCCGTTCCAGCTGATCGAGCTGCGAGGTAGCTTTGCCCAGCTCCCCGTCCACTCGTCCAACTCCCTTATGCCTGCATAAACTCTTCCCTTGGGTACTTAGTCATTCAGCCAACCATCCCCACAGACATAAGTAACCCTTGAGAAGTTTTCAAACAGCTAAGGACATGCATCTGGCCCTTACCGGCTCATGCACTGTCCCACATCCTTTTTGCCTTATCAACTTATGATACCAACTCCAGCTCATGGACTAACAATGCCCATCAGATCCTGAGTCAATCAACCAACCACCCCACATGACTCAGAACTGATGAGTCTCCATACTTCCTAATCAGTCATGGAACCATGTCCCACTGAACCTGATTAGTGTTGCCCTTACCACCGGTGCATCCTTTGATCAATCAGATCAGACACCTTGATCCATCATCCAAGGATAAGGTCATCCATCCTTGCCCATGATCAGGTCACACACGGCCTGCCTTACCAACGCCAAGGTTGATAACCAGCAATTCCTTATGATCAATACCATAAGTGACAATATGTTCCAGCACACAAACATATGATCAGATATCCTAACACAAGGATCTGACCCCAATATGCCCTCAGGTGCAATTTCGACTGCAAGCAAACCTGCTCCAAAAATCAATTAAAATTCATGAAAATTCATGATAAATCATAACTAAGAGAATGGTCCAATCAGATTTCCCAGAACCGGCCTCCATCCCATAGATCTCGGCCAAGATCAGCCAAACCGGCCCAAGGGACCATCTCTAAATCAATCCCTAAAAACTCATTAGGATTCATGATAATTCATGATAAATCTTAACTAAGAGAATGGTCAAGTCAGAATTCCAAGAACCGATCTCGATCCTATGGATCTCGACCTAGAACAGCCCCACCGGCCACCTTGACCATCTCGAAATCAATCAGATAAAAATCCCCAAATACCATGATAATTCTTGATAATTCACCACTAAGAGGATTCCAAAGTCAGATCGCCATAAATCCATCAGGAAGTAGGAGATCCGGACTTAGCTGCCAAACCAAGGCCATGGAGGATTCTTCTGAACCGGCCAAGCTATGGTTCAGTGCTACTATGTCTAATCATCAATCTCAATCATAAGAAGAAGAACTAATATGATTAATAATCATAAAACAGAGTAAGGTGTAACTGCAGGACCAGATCAGCCCATAGTTTACCAGACTATGTCCAATGGTCTGCAGTCCCCACCTGTTACCTCATCAGGGGCGTCCATGATCCTCCTAGCACGCCTTCATCAAACCCTTATCACATACTTCCAGTATTGATAAGATCTAACCATGGTTCGTGCCCATCACTCCTTCCATGGAACTTTCATGAAACCAGTTTCTATACTGCATCCATCTTCAAGGCTGTTCATGCCTTTGAGAGTGGAGTCAAGCCTTCCCTCTTCTCTCCTAACCAATTGCGTGTGTTCCCAAGACACAGAGGAAACCTTAGACATGATCATCCATGATCAATCACCATCCAAAGGTCGTGCATCACTTTCCTCTTTGCTCCCCATGAAACTGCTTTCCACACCAATCTCCCTTTAAGGCTGCATTGGCCCTTGGGAATGGATTCCGGCCAACTCCCTCCTTTCCTCACCATTTTCGTGTGTTCACAGGCTCCAGATAAGGCTTTGGGTGTTGTCAACAATGATCAAAACCGTTCAGAGGGTCGTTCTCAACTTCCCCCTTGATCTGCCCCAAAACTGTCTCTTTATGGCCTTCACACCACCATGGGTCTTGGATTGGGAATCCGACCAACTCTCTGTATTTTTTCTCTGGATTCTTTGTGTTTCAGGGTGTAGAAGGAAGCCCTGGCGTGCCTAGCATCCATCCTCTTGATCTCACAAACAAACTCCACCGGAAACAACCAGGAACCACCACGGATCAGATCGTCCAACCGTCGGTTTGCCTCCCTTTTCTCTCTGGAAGTTTGTCTGAGTTTTCTATCTTCTCTGTAATGATATTTTCGACCAGAGACCAGAAAAATGAAGAAGAATTCGGTCATAACCTCCCCCTTAACTGCATGGACGAGCAGTTACCAAAAAGGTACCAAAAGGGGCAGTTTTTCCCATAACCGCCACCAAGTAACTGCCCATGGCGGTTATTCTTTTTTTTTTTAAATTCACGTCCCGGGCCTTCCAAACCACCCCTGGACATGTCTAAAACAAGCCCAAAGTGATTGCCCATCCCCATGGTTCAACCACAAGAGCCCACCGGCCCATCGGTACCCATGGGTCGTCCACAAGGCCCGGTCACTGTCTAACACTTGAACACTCAGTACAACTTCTTCTTTTCATCTTATTCAATCTTACTAAGTCCCTTGGTCTATTTCCAGACCTAGACTTAGGTTTCTCATGATCCATCCTGATCATTTACTTCATTACAGCTTGTTCACGATCAATTCCCATGATCTGAACCAAAGCAGTTCCGTTTCTGTTGAAACGTATAGACCCTGTGTCAAGTTCCAGGAACGGGGACATGACAATTCAACCCAGAACCAAAAATTAACACATAATCATAACAAAAAAAATTAAAAAAAATCAAAGTTGAGAAAATAAAATAAAATATGATATAATAAATAAAACAAAAATATAACACACAAAATAAATGTGATTTCTTAGAAAATTTCAAGCATAAGTTTAATATTTATATAAAATAGTACATAGTTGCAGAGTCTAAACGGAAAACCGCATTATAATTTTTTTTGACAAGAAACAAATAAAATATAAATAAAAGTAGATGACTTAACAGAAAATATATTAAAGACTAATCAATAAAATTGAACATAGCTCTATTAAACCATCTTAACAACCTCATTAGGAAATTTAACTTGACTCAACGAAATAAAGTTAAATATTTTACCATCAAACAATTGCAATCGAAAGAAGTCATGAAAAATAAACAAAAATAATGATTCATACATAATGTATAAAATACCAATTCAAAATTGTGATGCTCTCTTACAAATCCACACTAAATATAAATATTTATAGATAATCTTGATAAAAATTAAAAATCAAGTGTAAGCAAACAGTCAATTCATCACAAATCATTGATTCAACAAATCAAACGCTTCTGAAATAAATGGTCTTTTGAACAAGATGTTACAAAAGGCCAAAAAAATCGATAACTTAAACTCACCGTCTATAAAACATAGGTATAACACCTTACGCTGCTTACAACTTTGAACTCACACAAACAACCAAAAAATGAATAATGAACTACATCTTTTTTATGAGTTCTCTCACCAGACAATTAGTCACAACCACTTATTATATTCTACTTTGAATTAAGCTATTCTACTTTGAATTAATCAACTTCAAAACAGAATAATACACTACGGTCGCTAACCAATATCAAATTGATCAAAAAAATATCATTTTCTTTCAACATATTTTTATTTTCATATTTTGAGCATATTGTCTTTAATAAGACTATAAATGAATTGTAAATTCATATGCGCCGGAATACTACTAGTATCCCCTAGACTATATTTGCTAAGTGATTTTGCCACATGTCCTTTGTAAATCAGTTTCACAAAATAAATATGACATGACTACTGAAATTAATGACATGTCTTATAGCTTAATATGACATGGACAATTGCATTTAATGTTAATTTATATTTTTGGTAAACTTTTTAAAATATGGTAATAACTCATATATTACATTTAATGTCAATTTATATTTTTGGAATTTTTTTTAGAATATGTGAATAACTCATAAATCATCATAAAATAAATATATTCAAATATAGCATTGTAAATTTCAAAATATAATTTAATTATATATTTTTAAATTATAGAATTTTATTACTAAAATTTTCCAAAATGTATACAATTTTTTTAGAAAATTATAAAAAATTTAATCGTAAAATCATTATTTTCTTATATATCTACAAATTTTATAAATATTGTTTAATTTTAATTTTTGGTAATTATGCAACTTTTACAAATTTATTTAATATATTTAATTAAAATAATTAGATAGAAAAATCTATCTAAGATTATAATTTCAAATATATACATGCATATTCTTAAATATAATTTTTATGTTTAATTAAATTAAATTTATATTAAAACATTGATACAAAAAATAAAAATTTACAATATTAATAAAATTTTATTTTAAAAAATAATTTATATTTATCAGTTAAAAATTATTTTAATTTTTTTTACTGCACATGGTGCAGGAAAACACCTAGTAGACTATAGTTGTGAAGTAGTCGTGGCTTTAGCAATGGTGCATTGATGAGTAAGATTTGAGATATAAATTAGATAATATACGAAATTTTAATGTAGAGAAATTTTTTGGTAATGATTTGATAATTAAACATAACATATCAGGAACTTTTCTTATTAGAAAAAACATATTAAAAAAGTTTCAATAGTAAACGAATATAAATCCATGATACATATATAGTTCTCATTATTGAAAGATTTTGCACACCAACAAGTTTTAAAATTTCCTTTTCAGTGAAACTTGTAAACAACATTGAATACCATATTTGATATGAAACGAATAGACAGTAAGTCTCTACATTAATTAACCATACACAAAAGGTAATGTCAAATACTTTTAAAAACTTTTCCAATGATTGGACCAGTTATGTGTGTTAATCACCTTAAGTTCGTTACTAAAATTTTCCAAAATGTATACAATTTTTTTAGAAAATTATAAAAATTTAATCGTAAAATCATTATTTTCTTATATATCTACAAATTTTATAAATATTGTTTAATTTTAATTTTTGGTAATTATGCAACTTTTACAAATTTATTTAATATATTTAATTAAAATAATTAGATAGAAAAATCTATCTAAGATTATAATTTCAAATATATACATGCATATTCTTAAATATAATTTTTATGTTTAATTAAATTAAATTTATATTAAAACATTGATACAAAAAATGAAAATTTACAATATTAATAAAATTTTATTTTAAAATATAATTTATATTTATCAGTTAAAAATTATTTTAATTTTTTTTACTGCACATGGTGCAGGAAAACACCTAGTAGACTATAGTTGTGAAGTAGTCGTGGCTTTAGTAATGGTGCATTGATGAGTAAGATTTGAGATATAAATTAGATAATATACGAAATTTTAATGTAGAGACATTTTTTGGTAATGATTTGATAATTAAACATAACATATCAGGAACTTTTCTTATTAGAAAAAACATATTAAAAAAGTTTCAATAGTAAACGAATATAAATCCATGATACATATATAGTTCTCATTATTGAAAGATTTTGCACACCAACAAGTTTTAAAATTTCCTTTTCAGTGAAACTTGTAAACAACATTGAATACCATATTTGATATGAAACGAATAGACAGTAAGTCTCTACATTAATTAACCATACACAAAAGGTAATGTCAAATACTTTTAAAAACTTTTCCAATGATTGGACCAGTTATGTGTGTTAATCACCTTAAGTTCGTTACTAAAATTTTCCAAAATGTATACAATTTTTTTAGAAAATTATAAAAATTTAATCGTAAAATCATTATTTTCTTATATATCTACAAATTTTATAAATATTGTTTAATTTTAATTTTTGGTAATTATGCAACTTTTACAAATTTATTTAATATATTTAATTAAAATAATTAGATAGAAAAATCTATCTAAGATTATAATTTCAAATATATACATGCATATTCTTAAATATAATTTTTATGTTTAATTAAATTAAATTTATATTAAAACATTGATACAAAAAATGAAAATTTACAATATTAATAAAATTTTATTTTAAAATATAATTTATATTTATCAGTTAAAAATTATTTTAATTTTTTTTACTGCACATGGTGCAGGAAAACACCTAGTAGACTATAGTTGTGAAGTAGTCGTGGCTTTAGTAATGGTGCATTGATGAGTAAGATTTGAGATATAAATTAGATAATATACGAAATTTTAATGTAGAGACATTTTTTGGTAATGATTTGATAATTAAACATAACATATCAGGAACTTTTCTTATTAGAAAAAAACATATTAAAAAAGTTTCAATAGTAAACGAATATAAATCCATGATACATATATAGTTCTCATTATTGAAAGATTTTGCACACCAACAAGTTTTAAAATTTCCTTTTCAGTGAAACTTGTAAACAACATTGAATACCATATTTGATATGAAACGAATAGACAGTAAGTCTCTACATTAATTAACCATACACAAAAGGTAATGTCAAATACTTTTAAAAACTTTTCCAATGATTGGACCAGTTATGTGTGTTAATCACCTTAAGTTCGTTACTAAAATTTTCCAAAATGTATACAATTTTTTTAGAAAATTATAAAAATTTAATCGTAAAATCATTATTTTCTTATATATCTACAAATTTTATAAATATTGTTTAATTTTAATTTTTGGTAATTATGCAACTTTTACAAATTTATTTAATATATTTAATTAAAATAATTAGATAGAAAAATCTATCTAAGATTATAATTTCAAATATATACATGCATATTCTTAAATATAATTTTTATGTTTAATTAAATTAAATTTATATTAAAACATTGATACAAAAAATGAAAATTTACAATATTAATAAAATTTTATTTTAAAATATAATTTATATTTATCAGTTAAAAATTATTTTAATTTTTTTTACTGCACATGGTGCAGGAAAACACCTAGTAGACTATAGTTGTGAAGTAGTCGTGGCTTTAGTAATGGTGCATTGATGAGTAAGATTTGAGATATAAATTAGATAATATACGAAATTTTAATGTAGAGACATTTTTTGGTAATGATTTGATAATTAAACATAACATATCAGGAACTTTTCTTATTAGAAAAAACATATTAAAAAAGTTTCAATAGTAAACGAATATAAATCCATGATACATATATAGTTCTCATTATTGAAAGATTTTGCACACCAACAAGTTTTAAAATTTCCTTTTCAGTGAAACTTGTAAACAACATTGAATACCATATTTGATATGAAACGAATAGACAGTAAGTCTCTACATTAATTAACCATACACAAAAGGTAATGTCAAATACTTTTAAAAACTTTTCCAATGATTGGACCAGTTATGTGTGTTAATCACCTTAAGTTCGTGAAGTATCCTTTATATATCAATGTTCTTGATGTGTACCACTTATTTGATGTATATGTATAAACTTTAGGTAGTGGCATTCTTCTGAGATAACAAACTAAGTCCCAAATTGAAGAATTAGACAAGGAGTGTCTAATATATAAAAAAATGTCCAACTCTAATAGTACGAGGCCTTTTGGAAAGGAGCCCAAAAGTAAATCCATGCGGGCCAGCCTCCTAGGCCCAAAGTGGACAATATCGTACTAATCGGATAATAGAGAGTTGGACACGGGATTTCACAATCCCAACAATTAGTATCAGAGCGGTTGACGAGAAATCTGCAAAAAGACCAAAATACCCTTCGAGTAGGAACGAGACCCATCGAGTTAGGATTGGGAGGTGTGTGTGGCAGAGATCAAGTCAGAAGATCCTGAAAGTCAATTGTGGGACACGAGATGAATGTGATCCTTAGTTTGAGGGGGATAATGTGAGATAACAAACTAAGTCCCACATTGGAGAATTAGACAAGGAGTGTCTAATATATAAAAAGATGTCCAACTCTAATAGTACGAGGCCTTTTGGGAAGGAGCCCAAAAGTAAATCCATGCGGGCCAGCCTGTTAGGCCCAAAGTGAACAATATCGTACTAATTGGATAATAGAGAGTTGGACACAGGATTTCACAATCCCAACAATTCTATGTAATTATTCTAGTAATGAAAGAGTATTTCTATAACTGGCTAAGAATGGCCGAGAGCTTGACACATTAGCAAGGTTGGAATGTGATGCAGCGGACAAATAGGTTGAATGCACTACAAGAAAAGTTTATTATAGCTATGAAATTAGTTGTGGCTAATACTAAAAATTTGTGGCCATTTAACCGATAGCTACAAATGGCCACAAAAAAAATCCGTTGACTATGAGCTCGTGGCTATCGTTTAGTTGTGGCTACTCGTAATTGCTCTTCTACGACACAGCCACAACATGATTTTGCAGCGAGTTTCCACAAAAAGCAGGAGATTGCATTTGTAGCTGTAATAGCCACAACAAACCACAATTCAAACCGTGGCTATCTTAATACATTTATTTAAACAAATTTTTATAAAATTTAATAAAATAAAATAATTAAACAAATTACAATAGACTATAATTAAATTTGTGTTTTAGTTACCGATTAGATATGGGGTTGATATACAATTGCAACAAATTATTTTATTTAAAACAGTATTTTTATCAATTTATTATGGTTTACAAATAATAATCTGGTTTGGAAATTAAAATTGGTTTACACATTTAACCAAATGAAATTAACCTAGACTTATGTCTTGGATAGTCTTACGCCGTCATGACCGAATGTATGGTTGGAGCTGAAGCTTAACCGGCGATGACGAAGCGACTTCAGATTGAAGTTGAGAGCGGCGAGATTTTGAGTCTTGAGCGGAGAAGATCTAGACATTCCGGTGGAGGCAGAGGGCACGTGAGTTCCAACGAAACCAACTCCGGTGACTGAGTGAAGCTGTTGAAGGAGGTTTTAATTGAGACTGAAGCTGAGATTGCGGTGACGAGTTGACCGGTATGAAGAAGATGCAACTTGAGACTGAAGCTGAGAGCGGCGAGATTTTGGGGCTTGAGCAAGGGAGATCCGGAGATTGAGGTGAGGAGACGTGAGTTCAATGGACCAGATCTGGTGACTAATGCAGTGAATCCGTTTAAGGAGGTACGAACTGAGCGACGGATGAGAAAGGGGGAGGAAGAAAGTGATTAACAGGCAAGTAGAAGACTAATGATGGTAAAAATAGAGATAAGAGATTAAGCACATCATCATCAACTCGTGTCTAGTATGATGATGTTTGTATGGAGGAAAAAGACCATATTGATACAAGAGGAAGAAGGAGTAAGAAAGAATGAAAAATTAGAAAATGAGAACACATCGAGAGAAAACAAAAAGAAGAGATAAGAGATGAAACAATCTTAGATTGAATTTAATCAATGGTCCACACTGTAATCCGCGCCTTTGATGTACTACCCAATCAGAAATAAGATGATATTTTAACCTTTTTCTTTTGAATATATATGATAATTGCTTACATCTTAACCTTTTTCTTTTGTCTACCATTCTTACCGACACAAAAAAGATCTATAGTTTTATTTAGTAATTAAAACTGTTTCAAATAAAAAGATCGATTTTATGAATTATGTTTTGGAGTTTTGATTTGGTTTGGAGATACAGTTTAAGGGGACATGTATAAGGTCAGATATCAGGGTTAAAACAATATTATAATTTATAATTTAGCATTTAGTTTTTGAGAAGACATACAAAAAAGAACAGAACGAAAAGGAGAGTGCGTCCACCTAACGCGCCCCCAAATCCTCTCCCTAACCCTAACTTCCTTCGTTCTCACCTCAGCCTCCGCCTTGCCTCTCCGGCGCCTCTAGGCGTTGTGAGAGGGCTCACGATGCTCCCGCCAAGTCCACCTTCCTCTCCGTCGTGGTCCGTTGGTGATGTGTCTTAATCTCTGGTGCCGTCGTACGCGTTTTGTGGCTCTGTCTACAGTGCTGTTACGAGTCCGGGGGTTCGTGTCTAGGCTCTCTGCGACTGGGTCAACAACACGAATCTTCTTTCCACTGGTGAAGGTGACTCCTCTCCCAACATCAAAATCACCTCGACGGCGAGGATCCTAAACGTCGCCTCTTGCCATCATCGACTCAAAGGTAAATTGGGTTTGCTGCGTCTGAGATGAGGTCCCGGGACCTCAGACCTCGATTGATGAGATGATTCTCCTTTCGGGTTGATCTAGACGTTCTGGCTATTGAGTCGATGCTCTTGTTAGCTCCTCTTCCCCCTTTTGCACTTGATTGGCATTTCTTGGGAGAATGGGTTTGATCTGCAGGTTTAAACGAGCATGGGAGTGGTGTTTTTGAGCTCTTCGAGATTAGGGTAAGCACCTTGTGGCTGGAGGAGGGAGTAAGACCCAGGAAGTGGTGTGATGCTGCCCCTTTCCATTAACCGGCTTAGAGGACGAGCGGTTAGGTTAGTTGAGCGCTATTAAGCTCCTGTGGTTTTGTGTTGTCCTATCTGTACCGGATTTTGGGTTCAGTGTTTGCCCAGCCCGGACTTAGAGGGCGGTCCTTGAGCGGGCTTGTCTCTGTGTCTCAGAAGAAGGTATTGGTTCAGGCAGTCGGATGAAACAACTTCCAGCCAGCATCGTGTCCCTTGATCTCTGGTTTTCGGTCTCCCCATCTGCCTACATTGTTTATGTCCTTTCACCCGACTCTTAAGTTTGTATCGATCCTTGTTGTCCTGTTCGCTCCAAGGCAGAACGGTTTCAGGCTCGATTGTCGTCTTGATTACATGTTTTAACTTTTTTGTCGTGTAATCAAGCATAGAGGTCTACAGTTTGTTTTAACATTTTGTAAACCTCAAAGTTCATTTCGTAATGATATTTACCTTTTAGCAAAAAAAAAAAAAATTTAGCGTTTAGATTTAAGTTATAAGCTTAAATATTTATGATGGAAAATTGCCCAAAATATCATTTTCAAAGTACCACTTTTCAAGTTTACACTAACCACTTTTACCCTCATCTTTAATGAAGGGTAAAAGACATTTATAACCTTTTGATTACCTTTGACAAAAAAAAACATATGGTTAACTACTCTAAACTTAAAACATCAACTCTAAACCCTAAATCATCAACTCTAAACCGTAAACCATGAAACATCAACTCTAAACCCCGAAACATCAATTCTAAACCCTAAACCCTAAACCATAAACCTTCAAATCAAAACCCTAAAACATCAACACTAAACCCTAAACATAAACCCTAAACCCTAAACCTTATATTTTTATGAAATTCATACCCTAAACCCTAAAACCCTTAACCTTCAAATCTAAACCCTAAACCCTAAATCCTAAACCCTAAACCCTAAACCTTAAAACCATCAACTCTAGTGTTTTAAGGTTTAGGGTTTAGGATTTAGGGTTTAGGGTTTAGAGTTGAAGGTTTAGGGTTTAGGGTTTAGAGTTGATGTTTTAGGGTTTAAGGTTAATTTTTAGGGTTTAGGGTTTAGAGTTTACTTTTTAGGGTTTAGGGTTAAGGGTTTAGTGTTGATAGTTTAGGGTTTAGGGTTTAGGGTTTAGGGTTTAGGGTTTAGGGTTTAGTGTTGACTGAGTGAAGCTGTTGAAGGAGGTTTTAATTGAGACTGAAGCTGAGATTGCGGTGACGAGTTGACCGGTATGAAGAAGATGCAACTTGAGACTGAAGCTGAGAGCGGCGAGATTTTGGGGCTTGAGCAAGGGAGATCCGGAGATTGAGGTGAGGAGACGTGAGTTCAATGGACCAGATCTGGTGACTAATGCAGTGAATCCGTTTAAGGAGGTACGAACTGAGCGACGGATGAGAAAGGGGGAGGAAGAAAGTGATTAACAGGCAAGTAGAAGACTAATGATGGTAAAAATAGAGATAAGAGATTAAGCACATCATCATCAACTCGTGTCTAGTATGATGATGTTTGTATGGAGGAAAAAGACCATATTGATACAAGAGGAAGAAGGAGTAAGAAAGAATGAAAAATTAGAAAATGAGAACACATCGAGAGAAAACAAAAAGAAGAGATAAGAGATGAAACAATCTTAGATTGAATTTAATCAATGGTCCACACTGTAATCCGCGCCTTTGATGTACTACCCAATCAGAAATAAGATGATATTTTAACCTTTTTCTTTTGAATATATATGATAATTGCTTACATCTTAACCTTTTTCTTTTGTCTACCATTCTTACCGACACAAAAAGATCTATAGTTTTATTTAGTAATTAAAACTGTTTCAAATAAAAAGATCGATTTTATGAATTATGTTTTGGAGTTTTGATTTGGTTTGGAGATACAGTTTAAGGGGACATGTATAAGGTCAGATATCAGGGTTAAAACAATATTATAATTTATAATTTAGCATTTAGTTTTGAGAAGACATACAAAAAAGAACAGAACGAAAAGGAGAGTGCGTCCACCTAACGCGCCCCCAAATCCTCTCCCTAACCCTAACTTCCTTCGTTCTCACCTCAGCCTCCGCCTTGCCTCTCCGGCGCCTCTAGGCGTTGTGAGAGGGCTCACGATGCTCCCGCCAAGTCCACCTTCCTCTCCGTCGTGGTCCGTTGGTGATGTGTCTTAATCTCTGGTGCCGTCGTACGCGTTTTGTGGCTCTGTCTACAGTGCTGTTACGAGTCCGGGGGTTCGTGTCTAGGCTCTCTGCGACTGGGTCAACAACACGAATCTTCTTTCCACTGGTGAAGGTGACTCCTCTCCCAACATCAAAATCACCTCGACGGCGAGGATCCTAAACGTCGCCTCTTGCCATCATCGACTCAAAGGTAAATTGGGTTTGCTGCGTCTGAGATGAGGTCCCGGGACCTCAGACCTCGATTGATGAGATGATTCTCCTTTCGGGTTGATCTAGACGTTCTGGCTATTGAGTCGATGCTCTTGTTAGCTCCTCTTCCCCCCTTTGCACTTGATTGGCATTTCTTGGGAGAATGGGTTTGATCTGCAGGTTTAAACGAGCATGGGAGTGGTGTTTTTGAGCTCTTCGAGATTAGGGTAAGCACCTTGTGGCTGGAGGAGGGAGTAAGACCCAGGAAGTGGTGTGATGCTGCCCCTTTCCATTAACCGGCTTAGAGGACGAGCGGTTAGGTTAGTTGAGCGCTATTAAGCTCCTGTGGTTTTGTGTTGTCCTATCTGTACCGGATTTTGGGTTCAGTGTTTGCCCAGCCCGGACTTAGAGGGCGGTCCTTGAGCGGGCTTGTCTCTGTGTCTCAGAAGAAGGTATTGGTTCAGGCAGTCGGATGAAACAACTTCCAGCCAGCATCGTGTCCCTTGATCTCTGGTTTTCGGTCTCCCCATCTGCCTACATTGTTTATGTCCTTTCACCCGACTCTTAAGTTTGTATCGATCCTTGTTGTCCTGTTCGCTCCAAGGCAGAACGGTTTCAGGCTCGATTGTCGTCTTGATTACATGTTTTAACTTTTTTGTCGTGTAATCAAGCATAGAGGTCTACAGTTTGTTTTAACATTTTGTAAACCTCAAAGTTCATTTCGTAATGATATTTACCTTTTAGCAAAAAAAAAAAAAAATTAGCGTTTAGATTTAAGTTATAAGCTTAAATATTTATGATGGAAAATTGCCCAAAATATCATTTTCAAAGTACCACTTTTCAAGTTTACACTAACCACTTTTACCCTCATCTTTAATGAAGGGTAAAAGACATTTATAACCTTTTGATTACCTTTGACAAAAAAAAACATATGGTTAACTACTCTAAACTTAAAACATCAACTCTAAACCCTAAATCATCAACTCTAAACCGTAAACCATGAAACATCAACTCTAAACCCCGAAACATCAATTCTAAACCCTAAACCCTAAACCATAAACCTTCAAATCAAAACCCTAAAACATCAACACTAAACCCTAAACATAAACCCTAAACCCTAAACCTTATATTTTTATGAAATTCATACCCTAAACCCTAAAACCCTTAACCTTCAAATCTAAACCCTAAACCCTAAATCCTAAACCCTAAACCCTAAACCTTAAAACCATCAACTCTAGTGTTTTAAGGTTTAGGGTTTAGGATTTAGGGTTTAGGGTTTAGAGTTGAAGGTTTAGGGTTTAGGGTTTAGAGTTGATGTTTTAGGGTTTAAGGTTAATTTTTAGGGTTTAGGGTTTAGAGTTTACTTTTTAGGGTTTAGGGTTAAGGGTTTAGTGTTGATAGTTTAGGGTTTAGTGTTGATGGTTTAGAGTTCAGAGTTGAAGTTTAAGGTTTATGGTTTAAAGTTGATATTTTAGGGTTTAGAGTTGAAGGTTTAGGGTTTAGGGTTGATGTTTCTGGGTTTAGGGTTTAGAGTTGATGTTTCAGGGTTTAGGGTTTATTTCAAAACAAAATAGGGTTTATGATTGATGGTTTAGGGTTTAGGGTTCGTATTTCAAAAAAATATAGGGTTTAGGGTTGATGGTTTAGGGTTTAGGGTTTGAATTTCGAAATAGTATAATTCGGAAAAAAATAAAAAAAATATTTTTTATTTTTTAGATTTTTATTTATTTATTATATATATAAAGAACATGGGCATAAAAGTCTTTTTCCACTTAGTGAAGAATGTATTTTTGAAAATGTCCCTTTAGTGGTGGTAAAAATGAAAAGTGGTAGCATGAAAGTGATAAACATGTAATTTCCCCATTTATGATTTACTAAATATCATATTTATTTATAAAAATAACATAAGTATTTGATATTAGATACATATATATATATATAAGTATCTGATATTTAGGGTTAATAGTTTAAGGTATATAATGACTATGTTTGAAACTTTTTAAAGTTTGCTATAAATGTTTGATTTTGTTCAAGACATTAATCTTTAATGAATTATATGATTTAAATTTTTTAAATTTGTTATTAAAGATTAAAGGTTTAGGTTTTAGAATATACATAAAGCTTGAAATATGTCAAGGTTTAGAGTTCGATAAAAGAAAATTATTATATTGAGTTATTACAAGTGTTGGATTTTTTTTTCTGAAATTTATTTATTGTTTTTATTAAATTCAGAATTTAAGATTTTTATTTTATGATTGAAAATTATATATTTAGGGTTTAGAGTATGTTCAGGGGTTAAATATTCTTTGAATAGCCACAAATTATGTCGTTGCTATATATATATATATATATATATATCTACGTTTTATTTTGTGGCTAATTGTGGATATCTTTTCTACAATTTAGTCTGTGGCTATTCGTAACTAATTTTCTTCAAAGAGTCACAACATTAAATTTGTAGCTATTTAGCTACGAAAATCAGCAAATAGCTACAAATTATAGGTTTTTTGAAATGGTGGTTATTTTGTAGCTATTTGTGGTTTTGAAATAGCCACAAAAAAAATTTTGCGGCTAATTTGTAGCTAAATACAATTTTTCTTGTAGTGACGGTCGATCAAGGAACTTTAGGGTTTTTAGAGACCTATTCTTGTATCGATCAAAAGTTTCTTTCGATAGCTTCTTGAGACCAACTTTCTGCTTGATGGATTTAATCAAATCGAATAAGGTATAAAGCAAAATGACTAGTTTATTAATTATCAAAGTCTGAATACAACTTTAGTCTTGAATGCATATTTATAATAAATCCTTAAATCTAGAAAACCCTAATCTTAATTAAAATAGGAAAACCAATAAAATATGGAAAATACAAATAAAAGTAAATATCTTAATTGATTCCAAATAATAAAATAAAAAATAAGATATTTGGATATATTCCAAATACTTATCTGCATCATTCTCTCCGGGTTGGAAAAGATTCGTCCTCGAATCTTGATTCGTCCTCGAATCTTGATTCGTCCTCGAATCTTGATTCGGTTTTTTGTAGCTGAAATCTTCAAAAATTTATCTTCAAATCCGAATTTTGCACAAAGCCGAATCTTCTGATCTGCCCGAAATTTGCACAATTTGAATCTTGCCTGATTTTTGCACGAAACCCGTCCTGCACTAACTTTGCACGGATCTCTTGCTGCATGATTTTTGCGCAGACAAGATTTGTAAAAGAATCTTCACTGAAAACGAAGTCGACAACGCGGACATCATCTTCGTAGACGTCGTAGATCGGATCACCATAGATCTCTCGATAGATCTCATAGTTTTCTTCTCTCTCAACAAAGGGACTTTCGTCCTGGATAGGATAGATGTTCGCACTCACCATGACATCCAAAATCGTTCTTCGATTAAGAAACCAAAGAGACGCAGCTCTGATATCACCTGATGCAGCGGACAAATAGGTTGAACGGTCGATCAAGGAAATTTAGGGTTCTTAGAGACCTGTTCTTGGATCGATCAAAAGTTTCTTTCGATAGCTTCTTGAGACCAACTTCCTGCTTGATGAATTTAATCAAATCGAACAAGGTATAAAGCAAAACAACTAGTTTATTAATTATCAAAGTCTGAATACAACTTTAGGCTTGAATACTTATTTATAATAAATCTTTAAATCTAGAAAACCCTAATCTTAATTAAAATAGGAAAACCAATAAAATATAGAAAATACAAATAAAAGTAAATATCTTAATTGATTCCAAATAATAAAATAAATAATAAGATATTTGGATATATTCCAAATACTTATCTGCATCAGAATGTAAATAACTTACAAAATTCAAGTTACTTAGTTTCTAATGTTCCCCGGGATTTACTTTCTACCGCACTACTATGTGCGTGGTGAAACATGCATTCTCGGCTTGCAGTGCAAGGTTAATAATAAAAGCACACCTAATATAAAATTTTCATAATACATTATATATATTGGGTATCTCGACTAATTATAAAATATAGTCAATCACACAATCGGAATAGGAATATCCTGCTTTGCAAATGTAAATATTTGACTGAGATTAGGAATTTTTTTCCGATAACAAATGCAAAATAACCTTATATCAAGTATGAGTTAAGGAATGTATTCAAACAGTTTCTATACGAAATTTGAACAATTTTCCCTACAATCTTGGTACATTTAAATTCAATATATAGAAATCCCTTTACTAATTATTGCTCATTAATTTGTCCCGACCTTGGTTCTACTCGGTGTTTTTAAAACCGGACCGGAAGCTGAACCGGATAATTTTTGGGTCATGGTTCAATATAGTTCGACCGGGTTAAACCTGGTTCAATAATCTAGGTTAATATATTTCTAGTGTACAAATTTAAAAGTAATTTTAGTAAATATGATACATAATTAAAATATAAATGAATTTAAAACATAAACATCTTTATATATAAAAGAGGCTTTCCTTCTCTCCCAGGTATGCCACGTAGGCGAACATGTCAGAAATTTGCGAGCTCCTGTTGTGACAGAAATTTGCGAGCTACTGTTGCGACACGTATGAAACGCATCGTTTCATTAAAGTGCGTTTCTATTGTTTCGGGTTTGGCGTTGGGCTTTATTTTTTTAAGAAACATGCCTTTTAGCTAGAAACCCTAAATCCTATCGTTTTACGTCCCTTTCTGTTCTTAGGTTCATCACACTTTTTTTTCCGCCGTTTCAGGGTTTGAGATTATGAAATCGACGTGATGAATATCTTTGCAGGGTTTCGATGCGCCGTTTGATCTTTGCTTTCATCAACCAAACGCTCACGGTTACAGATTCGTTGCAGTAAATCCATTATTAACTTCGCCAGCCACGATCTTGCCTTCAATGCGAGTTTCTCTTCTACAAATCGTGTATCTGTGAGTATAAATAGGTCAGTCTTTATCCTCTCAAAACCATCTTATCAATCTGTTTAGTCAGTAAAGTTATGCATGAAAGAAGAAGATCATTCATCTCTTTCCAAAAAGGTAATCAACATTGGGCTTCGATTTAAGCATTGAAGAACAAAGATTTATTATCTTCCTTTGATTTTTCTATTCTTCTACTCTCATTAAATTCCACACTTCTTCATTTGTTCAGAAAATTCATGATTTTCTGTAACCCTCTCCATGATTTTCTGTAACCCATTGTTGGCCCTTTATATGCAGGGAGCAATCTGGACTAATGGGTTTATTGGTAAGCTATCTTACCTTCCCTTCTCTTTTCAGTGTAAAGAAAAAGATGAACATTTGATTCAGAGATAAACGTGTATATGTGTGTAGAATTTTGATTTGATGGTCGCTGGATGGAAGCTGATCGTAGTATCAGCTTACAACATATTCTGCTAGAAAGTAACAATCAGAGGAAGCTAATATAAGGGGTTTGAAAATTTTCACTCTTTCTCCAACGTTTGCCTTTTCAAAACCCCCAAAGTCATGTTTGAAAAACTCTGCTTCCATCCCAATATGGATGTCTATGGCAATATTTGCTTTGACATTCTTTAGGTACAAAACAATCATTTTGCTTCTACTACTATTTGTTTGTAACTGGTTAATCTCAAGCTACTATATATTAAAGAAGCTGTATTACTGAAACAAAAGAATGTTTCACACTTTTTTATAGGTAAATGGTCATCCGCTTGTGATGTGAGGACGATATCACTTTCAGTTTCAGTTTAAAACCTTTTTGGAGGTAACACCTATGGCTGATGTAACCAAGTTTTCTTTATTGGTCCAATCCAATATCTGATTTGTTTATTGTTTTGGCTCATCAGAACCGAACATTAGCTCAACTTTGAACAAACCGATTTTGGAGCAATCAAGAAGGTACTTTGCAACAATGATATTTTTTTTTTGTCTGTGCAACAATGATAAATAGATTTACACATCTCTGGTTTTCTCCATTTTTATCATTAATAATGAATGTTCTTCTTTTTTCTGCTTTTGAGTTTTCTGCTGTACATAATACATGAAGATGGTTGAGAAGCTTTACAAAGATGGTTCAGAAGCTTTTTATCATCAATAATGAATTTTCTTCTTTGTACTTGGATGCAAGAGTGTCTTTCAGATTCCAAAGATCATTTTTCTTTTGTACTCATCTCAAGTTGTGCCAATCTTAGCAATCTTAAACTTTTTTATTTGCAGTCACTAAAAAAGAGTTTTTGTTGTGACAATGAAATTTAAGGTTATTGTACTCAAATAAATGTGAAAATTTGAAATATTATATACTAAAAAATGTTCAACCATAATTTTAATATTGATATGAAAATAATATGTTTTTGCTTAGTCCAACGAAGTATATAACTTATTCAACTATAGTGAAACTAACCTTGAGTCATTTACAACAAACAAGTTCAAAGGAAAAAGGCGATAATTTAAAAAAAAATTCAAAATAATGATCTACACATAGCATAAATAAAAATCATTTAAACTAAAATTAATGTTAGAAAAATATAACGGAACAAAATCCCGCGCAAATCGTTATTTATAATGATTATTTAATTTGTGAAATCTCACTTTCCAGGGGAATAAACCAGAGGAGTTACTGGAGATGGGGTAAACATAATTAATTACATGATTATCACCAGTTGGCTCTCAGTCAAGAATAAATTAATTAGTCTAAATAGTTGCTCTAAATAAATTTATTTGATTCCAGACGAACTGAAACAGATAAGATCTAACTGGTAAATGTAAAGACGATGATAATATGTCTCATTACACACTTCGTAAATTGCAGTTGCCAGCAGTTTATATTATAACATGTTAGAGTAGTTTATAACAATCTACTCAAATAAAAATCTGCAGTAATAATACACCGTAAAAACTAAATTTAGTAAAAACATGAGATAATCCACTTAAGTATATAAAATTAAAGGAAAAAATATGTGAATTTATTTACAAGTTTGTTTTTTTTCCACTGACAAAAAAAAAAGAATCTCACGGGTATTTTTATGGTCATCCAACTCCAAAAAATCATAAGAAATTATGTAATGTTCATCCAAATTCTTAATATATAACTAAAACAGAGATTACTTAACAAAAGAAAATCATCTTAAACCTTTTAACAAGAAAAAAAGAAAACCATATTTTGAAAAATAACAAGTAATATTTACTTTTAACATTATAACTAACTTTCCAGATAATATGGTTTATTTATTCTTCAAATACAATAACATGTACAAAATTTATATTTTTAAATAATAACAATTTATATTTAATATTTACTCTAACTACTTAAAATATTTGTTAATTTTAATTCCGTCCGTAGGGCGGGCCGGCCCTAGTTGTAAATATAAACTAGTTTTATGTTTATATGGATGGTTTAGAGATTTTTGATAGTTTTAAATAGTTTTTAACAGTTTAATAACTCTGAAATGTAATCTTACTACGTGATGGTTCATGGTCGACCAATTATTACATCCAATCCAGCTATGGATCCAGTTCATGGTCGAACCCGGTTCAACTATATAAAACACCCCTCTGGTCGTTTGTTATTCCATCATATCAAGCGACAAGTCTATCATTTATATACGATTAAAAACTTTTGTTTACGTATGGCTTCTTTTGTTATTCTTTTATTTACGCTATAATATTTATTACAGGTTCATACAAATAAAGTGTGTTGTTTATGGAAATCTTGCTCAAGAGTTACAAGATTTCTGAATATCTACTGATACTAATCCCTTATATACTAAAGCACAAGTCACTCAACCAATCAAATTTTGACACATAGAATATGTTTAACACTACAAGAAAACATCAAGGATTCTGAGGGAAAAAATCGTCGAAATTTCGTCGGAATATCGTTATTCCGACGCAATTCCGACGAAATACGTCGTCGGAAATAATTCCACGGAATTTCTTTTTTCCTCTGAAATCCCTCGGAATTTTCCGACGGAATTCCGAGGAAATAAATTTCCGAGGAAATTCCGAGGATCCCTTGTTTGTCGGAAAAGTCCTCGGAATATACCGAGGTAGAACTTCGTCGGGATAATTCCTCGGAAGTTCATCGATCGATGCGTGTTTGGACATATATACATCGTTCGATAGGAGTATACCGACAGACTTTTTCCTCGGTTTATTCCGAGGAACTGTTCCCTCGGTATATTCCGAGGGATCCGTTCCTCGGAATTTTCCGAGGGAGTTGTCCCTCAGGGAAATGTCCCTCGCTATATTTTTTTTAAAAAACGGATCGATCGATGTGTTTTTGTTCAAAAACGCATCGATCGATGTAGTGAAAAATATAATTAATTTCCTCGAAATGTAAAAAATATTAATTTTTTTGAAAAAATAAAATTTCTGAAATTTAAATTCGAAAATATGAAATTAAAAGTAAAATTGAAATCATACTTATTAATATTCAAAGTTTCACAAATAAAAATAAAACATTCCGAGATTGGGGAAAAAAAAACTACGGGTCTGGCACGTCCGGGAACACCTCGTTCGGGTACATCCTCTGCATCATCTCCATCATTTGCTGGTTCAGCCTCCTCTGTGCCTCATAGCCCGCCTGTTGAGCCGCCATCTGGGTCTCCAACAAAGATATTCGATCATCTTTGTCCTTCAACTGAGCCGTAAGTACTTCTGGATCAACAAAGGGCGGTGGTGCAGAAGAAGGAGGAACCGACCGGGTGCGACGACCCAAACCGAACAAACGTCCCTTCTTCTTTGGAACCGACTGAATAGAAAAAAGCCAAATTTAGAAATTTAAACCAAGAAATAAATGAATTGAACTTAAAAAAAAAGAACTTACGGATTCAACGATTTCGTTGATTCGAAACCGGGACAAGTTGGTCGAAGCCGTCGAAGCGTCATCCTCGGTTTGAAGCTGAGACACTTCGTCTACCACCTGAGTTTGGACCAGGTCGACCACGTCCCTCACAAGACCGTCATCAATCTGGCCGGTCTTCTTGTTGGTATACGCCCTCCTCATTAGGGCGAGATCATCGACCGGCTCGCCATCATTTTCTTCCGCCTTGAAAAAAAACATAAAATTAAAGAAACATTAGAAATTAGAAGAAATGCACAATAAATTTAAATTCTGAAACTCAAATAATTGAAGAAAAAGCGGTTGAACTTACCATGCGATCTCCGAGAGTGGCAATAGATTGAGCACCCAAGTTATGCTTGTAGATGCCCTTCCCTTTACGGTCGCTCCTGCGGTTGGTGGAGTTGGTGGAAGAAGTTTCTTTCGTCTCCTCCTTATCCCAATGCGCACACAACTCCTTCCAGACCGTATCGTTCATCGACTTTGGGACCTTTTAATTAAAAAAAAAAGAAAAAGTTTAATAAATTAAAAAATAGTTTAATAAATTAAAAAATTGTTTAATAAATTAAATCGAACCTTATTGATTTCCCACTTCTTCTTCCACTCGTGGATCTGCTTCCCATAGTTGTCCATTACTTTATGGACGAAGTGGTGATAGATAAAGAGCGTCTCATCGGAATTCCAGTTGAACTCTTGCTGAAAAAAAAACACAATTAGTAGAAAATTTATATTAAAGATTAAAAATATAAGTAAAAAATTAGAATACTTACCGCAAACTGACGAAACCACAGAACCTGCTTGTCGGTTGGGAAGTGAGTGAAAGTCGGATGTCCACTGTCGAGGGCCGAGTACATCATACGGTTGATCCATGCGCTGATCCCGTTCCCGGATCGGTTGAACCTTATTAAAAGAACAAACGGTTAATAATGAATCCAAATTTAAAGAAAAAAAAATGTTTAATTACCATGTTTGACCCCGTCCATGTGGATACGGAGTGAGATACGGAAGATGGTCACGACCGGGCTGTTGAACCAACTCCGCAACCCTCATCACTCCCGGAGGACCCGGAGGAACAGGAGCGGATGCAGCAGCGGGAGCGAGAGGAGCATGAGCGGGTGCAGCAGAGGGAGATGTATGGTTGGAGCTGTGGGGCGAAGGGGAATCCTGAAAATGGCTGGAATCCCGAGACTGGCTCCCCGTACCACCACGACCACGACGCTGTCGAGGCCGGGTCTGATCATCATGAGACCTGTAAATTAAAAAAAATATATTTAATAAATACAGAAATATATAAATTAATTTTTTTATTAAAAAAAATCCCAAATAATTTAATCACAGAAAAAGATTTATATATATTAAATTTTTTTAATAAATATATAAAAATAGTTCTAATAAACAAAAATAGTTTTAATAAATAAAAATTGTTTAATAATTAAAATGTTTTGTAAAATCCAAAAAATCGAATTTATATAGAAATTTTTTTTTGTAAAATCCAAAAAATCGAATTTATATAGAAAAATCGTTTTGTAAAATACAAAAATCGATTTTATATACAAAAATGATTTTATAAATACAAAAAATAAAAAAATTATAAAAAAATTCTAAATCAATTCAACAAAACAAATTATTCAACCAAATCACAATTCTAAACCTATTATACAACCAAATCACAATCCTAACCAATCACCCTAACAAAAATCTATCAAAACTACACAAAAACCTAACAAATAGAACCTAAGAGAGTGGGATAGGGTCCTTACATGATTTGTGTAAGAGAAGAGGGAGATCGCCGGAGATATCGTCGGATTTCAGGGGGAAATCGCCGGAGAGAAAGAGAGGAGTCGCGCAGAGGAAGAAGAGAGAAATGGGGAAGAAGAAGGGCTCGTGGTTATAAAACCTAGGGTCCGACGGACATTATCCGTCGGAATTCCGTCGGAATTCTAATTTCAATTTTCGCGAAATATTTGCCCGGTAAAATGAAAATATTCCGAGGAAATTCCGACAGATAGTAAAATATCCGTCGGAATTTCCTCGGAATATTCCGAGGAAATACCGAGGAACTAGTGTTTGGGGTTTCAAAACATCAATTTTTTTTGCCGTATTTCATTTCTTATACAATTGTAATGCATACCATTGAGGATTCTTTGTATACATGAGCATAAACCATGAAATAACAAATTTCAAAACTAATTGAAAGTATTCCCTTTACCGTTCGTTAAAAGGTATAAGTGTTTCTCTTATGTTGCGAGATTTCGTTCATACAATCGGAAAAGTGTTAATTATACGGTAAGGAACAAATTTTTGACTTCATAATGAACGTAAGACACTTAATAAGGGTTATATAGGTGTTATTCAAACGGCAAAACGTTGTTTTCGGTTTAAAAACCCTATTTCCTCGGAATTTCCTCGGATTATTCCGAGGGAACTCCGACGAAACCCTCTTCTTCCTCGAAATTTCCTCGGAATATTCCGAGGAAATTCCGACGAACTAGTGTTTGGGGTTTCAAAACGTAATTTTTTTAAAAAAACGCATCGATCGATGCGTTTTTGAACAAAAACAAATCGATCGATTACTAAGATGGCCCGGGCCGTAAGATTGTGATCGATCGATGAGAGTATCCCATCGATCTATCGACAATCTGAATTGTTCCTCGGAATTTCCTCGGAAAATCTTGTATGTTTTTTTAAAATGCATCGATCGATGCGTTATAGAACAAAAACGCATCGATCGATTACTAGGATGGACCGGGCCGTAAGATTGTGATCGATCGATGAGATTAACCCATCGATCTATCGACAATCTGAATTGTTCCTCGGAATTTCATCGGAAAATCTTGTATGTTTTTTTAAAAATGCATCGATCGATGCGTTATAGAACAAAAACGCATCGATCGATTACTAGGATTTACGGGGCCGTAAGATTGTGATCGATCGATGAGAGTAACCCATCGATCTATCGACAATCTGAATTGTTCCTCGGAATTTCGTCGGAAAATCTTGTATGTTTTTTTAAAAATGCATCGATCGATGCGTTATAGAACACAAACGCATCGATCGATTACTAGGATGGACCGGGCCGTAAGATTGTGATCGATCGATGAGAGTATCCCATCGATCGATCGACAATCTGAATTGTTCCTCGGAATTTCCTCGGAATTTCCTCGGAAAATCTTGTATGCTTTTTTAAAAACGCATCGATCGATGCGTTATAGAACAAAAACGCATCGATCGATTACCAAGATGGCCCGGGCCGTAAGAATGTGATCGATCGATGCGTTATAGAAACAAAACGCATCGATCGATGCGTGTTCGGAAAACAGAATTATAAGGCAAAACCCGACCTTTTTTGGATCTAAACCTTAGAACTCTCATCCCCTCCGATTTCCCCTATAATTCGCCCCCCCCCTTTCTCTCTCTATAATCATCCGATTTGAACAATTTTGGGCTCTATTCCACTTGATTTTTCGAGCTCTACCTGATTCCTACACTCGTCTTCACCCTAAGACAGGTATACTCCGCGAATCTCCACATTCTGAAATCGTGTTCTTGAGCAATTTTTTTTGTTTTGTGAATTTCTTATTTCCGTGTTGATTCCTTGATCAAATATGCATGAAACAGATGTTTAAACATGGAATAGAACACAATTGTCTGTGATCAACGAGTTTGGAACATGATTTGAGATGATTTAGGGATAGAGAATTTTTTTCAATTTCGTTTTTTTTTATCACAACTCGATTTTGCTTTTCATTTTCATGTTCAGCTTTGCCTTCTTAATTGATTATAACCATGTTGAGAGCAATGATTCTATTTTGTAGAGAATGAAGCGCACGAAAACATCAGCAAAGAAAAACACACAAGAAGCGGGTTCGTCACAGCTGGAGAAGCAAAGGCCAAAGAAGTGGGATAAGTCTGATACCACCCACTACAACAACATGAAGAAGGTAGCCGTTCCGGCTACACAACTAGCATGTCCTGAGACGATGACAATATTGGGAATCAAAGCAGACATTGAAGGACTGTTCCAGAACATGGGTCTAGGCCAACTATGCAACCTCAAGGAACCCACTTATCCGGAGTTGGTACGCCAGTTCATAGCATCCGCATACGTCACCCGTCCCGATGATAGCCATCAGGAAGGTTTTCTGGCATTCGTAGTGCAGAAAGTATACTATGAGGTATCTTTCACAGACCTCTGCGGACTATTTGGATTGAGTGCGGGGGAGAGGACATATGGTCTTTATTGGACTTCAGAGCTGTTGAACTTCTGGGAAACGATTGGCACAGGGGTTTATAGATCTTCTCAGGCAAAGGAGTCACTTATCCGGAGCCCAGTACTGAGATATGCGACACGCCTCATTGGCTCATTGCTATACGGGACAACCACAGCCGCATCAGTCACGCAATGGGAGTTGTGCCTCCTGTACCAAGGTGTGAGGCATTTGCTACCGGCATTTGGAAACTCTACATTCCCACCTGCTACTGCCTTCAACATGGGAGCGGTGCTGGCCGCAAACTTAGCAGGATACAAGGGGAAAGTAACCAAATCCAAGAGCAATGCATGTGGATTTGGTGCAGTGATTACTCGGATCCTTAGACATGTGGGTGTAGACTGTGAGAACCACCAGGTAGCACTGGACAGATCGAACAACATTGCTTGGAACTACCTGGATGTCATTTCTCTAGTAAGTAAGGAGTTCATAGCTGGTCCCCACTCGAGGATCGATCGGGATGGTCCTTACGTCTACGTATTCCAGGACCGAGCGAAGAAAACACTCTACTGCCACCTGCCTCAGATCGGCCTGACTGCTCTACTTTCAGAGGCTGCAGTTGAGTTTCTACCCCCTGCTACCGCACTAGTAGACAAGCCATCCTTCTTCACGCCAAAATATCAGACCAAAGGCAAGGGCGTGGTTGATGAAGAAGGACAAGATGAGGCTGCACAAGCCATTCCAGATGATTCACAACCCCATCAGCTACTCCCATCAGACTCCAGCCAGTACAAGCTGCAAGAGCTTCCACCGAACGCCACTTCGCGCCAGCAACAACATTGGAGAGATCAGAGCATAAAGACAAACAACGACATGCTACACAAGATCTGGGCTGCCATTTCACGTATCAGGCCGTGTCGTTGCCAAAAGGATGATGTAGTTCATCGGGACAACTCTCCATCCAGCTCTGGTTCGGGTTCGAGTGGTACACACAGGGTAAGAAAGAGGTCCAAGAGACCCAACGATGCAGGAACATCTGGAGCAGGAGACGAGGAGTAGGAGCTATCACCGGCTATTTTATTTTCTTTTCTATTCTAACGTTTTATGGTCTTATTTTCTGTTAATTTTGAACTGAGTTTTTTTTTAGGTTTCTTAATTATGAGTTCGTATTTCTTTTACATGGTTTCTTTGTTTTATTTGGTTGTGTTTTGTGTAGCTTTTAATTCGTATTCAGCTTTGCCTTGCTAGATAAACCAAATAACTATTATCCAAGGAAAGAGGTTATATCAAGTGTTCCTCGGAATTTCCTCGGTATTTCTTAAAAAAAAAAAAAATAAGTTCAATGGTAGTCTGTTTCCGAGTCATCATCACCAGATGAATCTGAATCTGGATCTTGGTGAAACTCTCCAATTACTGGTTCATCCTCTACGTGAACGACGGCTTCCTCTCCAAAGTCGGTTAAATCGACTACAAGGCCAACTCCAGCTAAATCTTCTGCTGCACTACAGTTGCCGGATGTGCTTGGTTGTAGTGGGTCTTCCAGCTCAGAACTTCCCTGAACTCGGCCTCTCGGGTTGAGTCTTGTAACAGTAACCCATGGATCATCTCTGTTCCTTACCCGGGGGTACTTGATATAACAAACCTGTAACATTTAGAAAAATTATAAATTAATACACATGATGATGAATCATTCTGAATAATTAACATTTAATTACCTGATCGGCCTGGGAAGCAAGAATGAAAGGATCATAATATTGCAGCTTTCGCCTCGAATTTACTGATATAACACCAAATGCATCTGTTCTCACACCTCGATCTGGGGTGTTGTCGTGCCAATCACAATAGAAAACAGTACAGCGCAATCCAACCATGCCCAAATACTTGATTTCCAAAATCTCATGTATGTGTCCGTAGTATACATCATCTCCTGATGCAGAACAAACGCCAGCATCATAAGTCGTACTCGAACGTCTCCTCTTCTGAGTTGTGAATGCATATCCTCGAGTACAAAATCTCGGATATGACTTCACAACAAAGTTTGGTCCAACGACCATCTCACGTATCCAATCGTCAAATGTTTCACCTCTGGCCAAACCAGCAGACACCTATTAATAGCACATATATATATATTATATCAATAAATGTGAATTAGTATAAATATGTGATAAAATATATTTTAATTTGTTTAAAGCACTCACATAAGTAAACATCCATCCAGTAAATTCTCTCTGCTTCATTTCTTCTAGTTCGTCCTCTGTGGCGTATCTATACTCGAACCGCTTTTCTGCCATGAAAATCCTGTATATGATGACAATAATGTAATTAATTAAGATTTAAATTTCAACTTGTTAAAATAAAAATTTGTAAGCTCATTTATTTACCTCTCATATTGAAGAACGTCTTCGCAGTTGGTGAGCAAATATGTTTGCAAATGACTGCGCTCCTGCTCAGTAAGTCGACGGTCCTTTGGTTTTCCGCTAAGTCGTCCAACGTCTGTGAAAATGTCTGGAACCGTAACATGATATGTTGCCCGTTCGCCTCTATCATCATGCCGAGCAGGTCTTCTGTTTTTGGTCTGAACTTCTGCTGGAAAGTAGTACTCGGCAAAGTTTGAAGTTTCTTCATTGATCATCTGTGCGACTATAGAACCTTCCACCCTACTTAAATTTTTCACCATCTTCTTCAAATGGAACATATACCGCTCATACAGATACATCCATCTATACTGCACAGGACCACCAAGTTCCAATTCTCTTGCCAGGTGAATAACAAGATGCTCCATAACATCAAAAAATGAGGGAGGAAATATCTTCTCAAGGTTGCACTGAATCACGGCTATGTTAGTCTTCAAATTTTCAATACCTTCAAGAGTCACTGATCTCGTGCATAAATCGCGGAAGAAACCACTTATCCCTGCAATTGCTTCATGAACATTTCGTGGTAATATTTCCTTGAAGGCGAACGGAAGGAGGCGCTGCATCATTACATGGCAATCGTGGCTTTTCAAGCCAGTAAACTTTCCTTCCTTTCTGTCGATACAGTTACGCAAATTTGATGCGTAACCGTCTGGAAATTCCACATCGTTTGAAATCCAATCAAAGAACGCATCTTTTCCCGCTGCATCAAGTCGGTATATGGGAAAAGGAGCCCTACCATTCTCATCAACATGAAGTTCTGAACGAGCACATATATCGACTAAATCCAGTCTTGACTTCAAATTATCCTTTGTTTTACCTTGAACATTAAGGATCGTGTTCATGAGATTGTCAAAAAAGTTCTTCTCAATATGCATGACATCTAAATTATGCCTTAGCAGATGATCCTCCCAGTATGGCAGATCCCAGAAAATACTTTTTTTGTGCCAGTTATGTAGTTCTCCAACAGCATCTACCGGAAAACGCTCATGTCCACCGACTTCTGGCGTCCTTTCTGCACCAAAATCTCTTAGTTGTATCTTCAAATCTTTCCCACAAATTTCCGGAGGTGGACTGTCAAACACCCTCTTGTTCTTCGTAAACAAATTCCTACTCCTACGATATGGATGATCAGGTGGTAGGAATCTCCTGTGACAGTCAAACCAACACGTTTTCCTTCCGTGCTTTAGTTGGAAAGCATCAGTGTTATCTTGACAATATGGACATGATAGCCTTCCATGCGTTGTCCATCCAGACAACATACCATATGCTGGAAAATCACTTATTGTCCACATTAGTACTGCCCGCATTTGAAAGTTTTCTTTACACGAAACATCGTATGTTTCAGCACCTTGAGCCCATAGTTGTTGCAACTCATATATTAGTGGCTGAAGAAACACATCAAGTGATCTCTTAGGATGCTCTGGTCCGGGAACGAGAATCGAGAGAAACAAAAACTCTCGTCGCAAGCACAAGTTTGGGGGGAGGTTGTATGGTGTAAGAATGACGGGCCATAGAGAATACTGTCTTCCACTCTTGCCAAACGGACTGAAACCATCAGTACATAATCCAAGGTAGACATTTCTTCTCTCATACGCAAAGTCGGGATACTTTGATTGGAAATGCTTCCACGCTTTTGCATCTGAAGGATGTCTGATCTCACCATCTGTTGAGTGCTCCGCATGCCATCTCATTGGTTGCGCTGTGCGTTCAGACAGATACAACCTCTGCAACCTTTCCGTCAAAGGTAAATACCACATCCTTTTATATGGCACTGGAACTCTTCCAATTGTATCTTTATAACGAGGCTTTCCACAAAATTTGCATGTAACCCGCTGTTCATCCACCCTCCAATAAATCATGCAGTTGTCGCTGCATACATCTATTACCTGATACGATAAACCAAGACCAGCTACGAGTTTCTGAACCTCGTAGTATGAACCAGGAGCTACATTATCCTCGGGTAGAATACCTTTTACAAAATCAGCAATCGCATCCACACAGTCTTCAGCCAAATTATAATCTGTTTTAATGCCCATCAATCTTGTAGCAGATGATAAAGCTGAATGACCATCTCTGCAACCTTCGTACAATGGTTGCTTTCCAGCATCCAACATATCATAAAATCTCCTAGCTTCTGCATTGGGTAAATCTTCCCCTCTAAAATGATCATTTACCATCTGCTCAGTACCTACACCATAATCTACATCCGTTCTAATTGGTTCTTCTAATCTAACCGCTGGCTGAGGTTCACTAGTACTACCATGTTCATAATCAGTTTCCCCATGATGATACCAAATTTTGTAACTTCGTGTAAACCCACTCAAATATAGATGAGTCCAAACATCCCACTCTTTAATAACCTTTCTATTTTTACAATTAGAGCAAGGACATCTTAACATACCTGTTTTTGCTTCCGGTTGTCGGTGAACTAACCCCATGAATTCAGTTATACCTCGTTGGTATTCTTCCGTAAGCAATCTCGTGTTCGGATCCAAATGAGGTCGATCGATCCAAGAACGAAAATAATTTGAAGAAGACATATTTTTTATGAATCAAATTCGTGTGTAAATAGAGTAAGAGGGAGGATGAAGATATGAAGTGAATGAAGAGGAAGAGGAGTGCTTGTATTTATAGTTTAAATCCTGCCGACATACCGAGGAAATTCCGACGGAATTCCGACGGACAAAACTAGTTCGTCGGAATTTCCTCGGAATTTTGTAAAATCCCCCAACGGCTCTCCAACGGCTATAATATTTCCTCGGAATTCATCGGTTTTTTCCGAGGAACAGAGTTTTCCTCGGAATTTCCTCGGAATATTCCGACGGACTGTAGTTTCCTCGGAATCCCGTCGGTATATTCCGAGGAAATTCCGAGGAAACCCAATTTTGTGTTTCCTCGGAATTTCCTCGGAAATTTCCTCGGTATATTCCCGGATTTCCCTCGGAATGTCCCGATATATCCGCTGTTTTCATTTTCCGTCGGAATGGTCCGTCAAAATAATCGCTAGATGTTTCTTGTATTGTAACAATCTAAATAAAATACAATCTGAAAAAAAGTTTTACAGAAAAAGTGCAAATGCTGATATACTGTTTAGTGATTTCTATATTATTTTTCCTTAAATAAAATTTAGATAAGTCCCTTATTTTCTCACACTACCATGATCTGATCACACGATTTAAAAAAGTTCGAGTTCCCATTCCCTATAGAAAGGGAGTGACTCACGTGATGCTATAAATTTAATTATCTACATCTGCATTCAATGTAATTATAATCTTTCCAGTGGCTCCATTGATTCTTTTTGTGAAAGAGTGATGAATTATAATTTCCAACCAAAACACAAACATATCGAT
The DNA here is from genome assembly GCF_020379485.1 of Brassica napus. Taxonomy (NCBI): domain Eukaryota; kingdom Viridiplantae; phylum Streptophyta; class Magnoliopsida; order Brassicales; family Brassicaceae; genus Brassica; species Brassica napus. The sequence continues at coordinate 31,752,304 of NC_063447.1, read as the reverse complement.
AGGCTTATGACGATATTTTAAAACAAAAGTGCTTTTCAGTGAGTTGAGAATAAAACAATTGTTTTTGGTGAAGCTTGTGTGAAGTTGACAGATGAAATGAATCCAGGTTGGTACTAAATACTCTCAAACCTTTCAATACTCAAACTGAATTTTGCATCATGTTGATTTTTTTCATGAATCTTTACCTCTCACCTACTTGCATAATATTTATCCTTTTTAAGTAATACTTGATCATATCATTTTAAAAATAGACTAAATTATTTTCGATTTGCTAAGAGATGATTATTGATGTTTGCTAAGAATGATTATTGATGTGGAGATGATATTTCGAGGAAGGAAAATAAGAAGCTCAATTTAAAGACGATTCACAATTCATAAGCAAAAAGAAAAAAAAAGTGTGGTGATAACCAGAAACGAGGACTTATATTTTCTCTCGAGATCAAACCAAACCTCAGATTGTTTTTTTTTTTAAATATGTTTTATAATATTATAAAGATATTATGTCTATGGTTTTGATTCCCCTTGGCCATCTATAGACTTGGCAAGAAAACTTAAATTCTATTGTTTATTTTGGTGATTAGGTCTTGGGCCTATAAAATTTTTAGGATCACTCTGAGATTTTATAAAAAAAAAATATTAATTTAAAAAAATATTAATTATTATGTGTGTTTGCTTTTGATACACTTTTGTTTTCATTTTTCTTACCAATTTTTGTAGATTTACTCATAAATAAAAACTTTGAAATAAATATACCATTGGAGAGAAAAAAAAGAGAGAAGAGTACTAAGAGAGAAAAAAATACACATGATAAGAACTAAGAAGTGAGAACGTAACCCTTTTTCAAAAAAAGAAGTAAGAACGTAAAGATTACAAGAAATACTGACGTCAATTATCTAGAAAAGTAACGTCAATGTTTTAGTTGAGATGCTTTACCTGAATTTTCATATCTAATAACTTTTTATTGTTTTGGAAAAGAAAAATAAATATTTTATATTCATCTTCTTTGTTTGATATTGAGCTTGCCCGTACGGAGTAGGTGAGATAATACTAGTAATCCTACTAAAGCACAAGTCAGTTGACAAATCAAATTTTGACAATTGGAAAAGATTTTAGAAAAAAAAGAAAAACAATTGACTGGAAAAAAAACCTCTTCGATCCCTGTTTTTTGCAATTATATATCTCAATATTTCATTCATGTTCAAAGCCACTTCACCACGATCTCAATTGTTTTCCTATTTTATATAACTTTTGATCTAATAATTTACTTTATGTTTCTTTTTTTTCTTTCTTCAATCTTCTCCAACAAAGCAACAAATCTTTTCACCTCTCATAAATCTGCAACTTTGACTTCGTGTTTCTTCCATGGTGATCACGGTTTGGAGTGATAGTATGGAGCATAAAATATTATTCTTGTGGAATCAAAGAAGCATAAGGTTTTGGCCTCACGAAGAAGGTTTGCCCGTTTTCCACTTTTTTCTATTTTTTTTTATTTGTTGAACGTATAGCGAAGCTTTCATTTCTGAATCCAAAGTTGAATCACTTTACTATTGCTAAACAATTTTTTTTTTAATTTATAAAAGGCAAAATATTTGTAAATTTCAATCTTAATAGTATTTAATCCAAAAAAAGTTTTATAGATATTTAAAATGTTTTGTAAAATCCAAAAAATCGAATTTATATAGAAATTTTTTTTGTAAAATCCAAAAAATCGATTTATATAGAAAAATCGTTTTGTAAAATACAAAAATCGATTTTATATACAAAAATCGATTTTATAAATACAAAAAAATAAAAAATTATAAAAAAAATCTAATCAATTCAACAAAACAATTATTCAACCAATCACAATTCTAAACCTATTATACAACCAATCACAATCCTAACCAATCACCCTAACAAAAATCTATCAAACTACACAAAAACCAACAAATAGAACCTAAGAGTGGGATAGGGTCCTTACATGATTTGTGTAAGAGAAGAGGGAGATCGCCGGAGATATCGTCGGATTTCAGGGGGAAATCGCCGGAGAGAAAGAGAGGAGTCGCGCAGAGGAAGAAGAGAAATGGGGAAGAAGAAGGGGCTCGTGGTTATAAAACCTAGGGTCCGACGGACATTATCCGTCGGAATTCCGTCGGAATTCTAATTTCAATTTTCGCGAAATATTTGCCCGGTAAAATGAAAATATTCCGAGGAAATTCCGACAGATAGTAAAATATCCGTCGGAATTTCCTCGGAATATTCCGAGGAAATACCGAGGAACTAGTGTTTGGGGTTTCAAAACATCAATTTTTTTTGCCGTATTTCATTTCTTATACAATTGTAATGCATACCATTGAGGATTCTTTGTATACATGAGCATAAACCATGAAATAACAAATTTCAAAACTAATTGAAAGTATTCCCTTTACCGTTCATTAAAAGGTATAAGTGTTTCTCTTATGTTGCGAGATTTCGTTCATACAATCGGAAAAGTGTTAATTATACGGTAAGGAACAAATTTTTGACTTCATAATGAACGTAAGACACTTAATAAGGGTTATATAGGTGTTATTCAAACGGCAAAACGTTGTTTTCGGTTTAAACCCTATTTCCTCGGAATTTCCTCGTTATTCCGAGGGAACTCCGAGGAAACCCTCTTCTCCTCGGAATTTCCTCGGAATATTCCGAGGAAATTCCGACGAACTAGTGTTTGGGTTTCAAAACGTAATTTTTTAAAAAAAAAACGCATCGATCGATGCGTTTTTGAACAAAAAACAATCGATCGATTACTAGATGGACCCGGGCCTAAGGGAATCTGAATTGTTTCCTCGGAATGCCCTCGGAAAATCTTGTATGTTTTTTTAAAAACGCATCGATCGATGCGTTTTTGAACAAAAACAAATCGATCGATACTAAGATGGACCGGGCCGTAAGATTGTGATCGATCGATGAGAGTATTCCATCGATCGATCGAGAATCTGAATTGTTCCTCGGAATGCCCTCGGAAAATCTTGTATGTTTTTTAAAAACGCATCGATCGATGCGTTTTTGAACAAAAACAACGATCGATTACTAAGATGGACCGGGCCGTAAGATTGTGATCGATCGATGAGAGTATCCCATCGATCGATCGACAATCTGAATTGTTCCTCGGAATTTCCTCGGAAAATCTTGTATGTTTTTTTAAAACGCATCGATCGATGCGTTTTGAACAAAAACAAATCGATCGATTACTAAGATGGCCCGGGCCGTAAGATTGTGATCGATCGATGAGAGTATCCCATCGATCGATCGACAATCTGAATTGTTCCTCGGAATTTCCTCGGAAAATCTTGTATGTTTTTTAAAAACGCATCGATCGATGCGTTATAGAACAAAAACGCATCGATCGATTACCAAGATGGCCCGGGCCGTAAGAATGTGATCGATCGATGCGTTATAGAACAAAACGCATCGATCGATGCGTGTTCGGAAAACAGAATTATAAGGCAAAACCCGACCTTTTTTGGATCTAAACCTTAGAAATCTCATCCCCTCCGATTTCCCCTATAATTCGCCCCCCCTTTCTCTCTCTATAATCATCCGATTTGAACAATTTTGGGCTCTATTCCACTTGATTTTTCGAGCTCTACCTGATTCCTACACTCGTCTTCACCCTAAGACAGGTATACTCCGCGAATCTCCACATTCTGAAATCGTGTTCTTGAGCAATTTTTTGGGTTTTGTGAATTTCTTATTTCCGTGTTGATTCCTTGATCAAATATGCATGAAACAGATGTTTAAACATGGAATAGAACACAATTGTCTGTGATCAACGAGTTTGGAACAGATTTGAGATGATTTAGGGATTGAGAATTTTTTTCAATTTGGTTTTTTTTTATCACAACTCGATTTCGCTTTTCATTTTCATGTTGCTTTGAGTTCTTAATTGATTATAACCATGTTGAGAGCAATGATTCTATTTTGTAGAGAATGAAGCGCACGAAAACATCAGCAAAGAAAACACACAAGAAGAGGGTTCGTCTCAGCTGGAGAAGCAAAGGCCAAAGAAGTGGGATAAGTCTGATACCACCCACTACAACAACATGAAGAAGGTAGCCGTTCCGGCTACACAACTAGCATGTCCTGAGACGATGACAATATTGGGAATCAAAGCAGACATTGAAGGACTGTTCCAGAACATGGGTCTAGGCCAACTATGCAACCTCAACGAACCCACTTATCCGGAGTTGGTACGCCAGTTCATAGCATCCGCATACGTCACCCGTCCCGATGATAGCCATCAGGAAGGTTTTCTGGCATTCGTAGTGCAGAAAGTATACTATGAGGTATCTTTCACAGACCTCTGCGGACTATTTGGATTGAGTGCAGGGGAGAGGACATCGGGTCTTTATTGGACTTCAGAGCTGTTGAACTTCTGGGAAACGATTGGCACAGGGGTTTATAGATCTTCTCAGGCAAAGGAGTCACTTATCCGGAGCCCAGTACTGAGATATGCCACACGCCTCATTGGCTCATTGCTATACGGGACAACCACAGCCGCATCAGTCACGCAATGGGAGTTGTGCCTCCTGTACCAAGGTGTGAGGCATTTGCTACCGGCATTTGGAAACTCTACATTCCCACCTGCTACTGCCTTCAACATGGGAGCGGTGCTGGCCGCAAACTTAGCAGGATACAAGGGGAAAGTAACCAAATCCAAGAGCAATGCATGTGGATTTGGTGCAGTGATTACTCGGATCCTTAGACATGTGGGTGTAGACTGCGAGAACCAGCAGGTAGCACTGGACAGATCGAACAACATTGCTTGGAACTACCTGGATGTCATTTCTCTAGTAAGTAAGGAGTTCATAGCTGGTCCCCACTCGAGGATCCATCGGGATGGTCCTTACGTCTACGTATTCCAGGACCGAGCGAAGAAAACACTCTACTGCCACCTGCCTCAGATCGGCCTGACTGCTCTACTTTCAGAGGCTGCAGTTGAGTTCCTACCCCCTGCTACCGCACTAGTAGACAAGCCATCCTTCTTCACGCCAAAATATCAGACCAAAGGCAAGGGCGTGGTTGATGAAGAAGGACAAGATGAGGCTGCACAAGCCATTCCAGATGATTCACAACCCCATCAGCTACTCCCATCAGACTCCAGCCAGTACAAGCTGCAAGAGCTTCCACCGAACGCCACTTCGCGCCAGCAACAACATTGGAGAGATCAGAGCATAAAGACAAACAACGACATGCTACACAAGATCTGGGCTGCCATTTCACGTATCAGGCCGTGTCGTTGCCAAAAGGATGATGTAGTTCATCGGGACAACTCTCCATCCAGCTCTGGTTCGGGTTCGAGTGGTACACACAGGGTAAGAAAGAGGTCCAAGAGACCCAACGATGCAGGAACATCTGGAGCAGGAGACGAGGAGTAGGAGCTATCACCGGCTATTTTATTTTCTTTTCTATTCTAACGTTTTATGGTCTTATTTTCTGTTAATTTTGAACTGAGTTTTTTTTTAGGTTTCTTAATTATGAGTTCGTATTTCTTTTACATGGTTTCTTTGTTTTATTTGGTTGTGTTTTGTGTAGCTTTTAATTCGTATTCAGCTTTGCCTTGCTAGATAAACCAAATAACTATTATCCGAGGAAAGAGGTTATATCAAGTGTTCCTCGGAATTTCCTCGGTATTTCTTAAAAAAAAAAAAAAAAAAGTTCAATGGTAGTCTGTTTCCGAGTCATCATCACCAGATGAATCTGAATCTGGATCTTGGTGAAACTCTCCAATCACTGGTTCATCCTCTACGTGAACGACGGCTTCCTCTCCAAAGTCGGTTAAATCGACTACAAGGCCAACTCCAGCTAAATCTTCTGCTGCACTACAGTTGCCGGATGTGCTTGGTTGTAGTGGGTCTTCCAGCTCAGAACTTCCCTGAACTCGGCCTCTCGGGTTGAGTCTTGTAACAGTAACCCATGGATCATCTCTGTTCCTTACCCGGGGGTACTTGATATAACAAACCTGTAACATTTAGAAAAATTATAAATTAATACACATGATGATGAATCATTCTGAATAATTAACATTTAATTACCTGATCGGCCTGGGAAGCAAGAATGAAAGGATCATAATATTGCAGCTTTCGCCTCGAATTTACTGATGTAACACCAAATGCATCTGTTCTCACACCTCGATCTGGGGTGTTGTCGTGCCAATCACAATAGAAAACAGTACAGCGCAATCCAACCATGCCCAAATACTTGATTTCCAAAATCTCATGTATGTGTCCGTAGTATACATCATCTCCTGATGCAGAACAAACGCCAGCATCATAAGTCGTACTCGAACGTCTCCTCTTCTGAGTTGTGAATGCATATCCTCGAGTACAAAATCTCGGATATGACTTCACAACAAAGTTTGGTCCAACGACCATCTCACGTATCCAATCGTCAAATGTTTCACCTCTGGCCAAACCAGCAGACACCTATTAATAGCACATATATATATATTATATCAATAAATGTGAATTAGTATAAATATGTGATAAAATATATTTTATTTGTTTAAAGCACTCACATAAGTAAACATCCATCCAGTAAATTCTCTTGCTTCATTTCTTCTAGTTCGTCCTCTGTGGCGTATCTATACTCGAACCGCTTTTCTGCCATGAAAATCCTGTATATGATGACAATAATGTAATTAATTAAGATTTAAATTTCAACTTGTTAAAATAAAAATTTGTAAGCTCATTTATTTACCTCTCATATTGAAGAACGTCTTCGCAGTTGGTGAGCAAATATGTTTGCAAATGACTGCGCTCCTGCTCAGTAAGTCGACGGTCCTTTGGTTTTCCGCTAAGTCGTCCAACGTCTGTGAAAATGTCTGGAACCGTAACATGATATGTTGCCCGTTCGCCTCTATCATCATGCCGAGCAGGTCTTCTGTTTTTGGTCTGAACTTCTGCTGGAAAGTAGTACTCGGCAAAGTTTGAAGTTTCTTCATTGATCATCTGTGCGACTATAGAACCTTCCACCCTACTTAAATTTTTCACCATCTTCTTCAAATGGAACATATACCGCTCATACAGATACATCCATCTATACTGCACAGGACCACCAAGTTCCAATTCTCTTGCCAGGTGAATAACAAGATGCTCCATAACATCAAAAAATGAGGGAGGAAATATCTTCTCAAGGTTGCACTGAATCACGGCTATGTTAGTCTTCAAATTTTCAATACCTTCAAGAGTCACTGATCTCGTGCATAAATCGCGGAAGAAACCACTTATCCCTGCAATTGCTTCATGAACATTTCGTGGTAATATTTCCTTGAAGGCGAACGGAAGGAGGCGCTGCATCATTACATGGCAATCGTGGCTTTTCAAGCCAGTAAACTTTCCTTCCTTTCTGTCGATACAGTTACGCAAATTTGATGCGTAACCGTCTGGAAATTCCACATCGTTTGAAATCCAATCAAAGAACGCATCTTTTCCCGCTGCATCAAGTCGGTATATGGGAAAAGGAGCCCTACCATTCTCATCAACATGAAGTTCTGAACGAGCACATATATCGACTAAATCCAGTCTTGACTTCAAATTATCCTTTGTTTTACCTTGAACATTAAGGATCGTGTTCATGAGATTGTCAAAAAAGTTCTTCTCAATATGCATGACATCTAAATTATGCCTTAGCAGATGATCCTCCCAGTATGGCAGATCCCAGAAAATATTTTTTTTGTGCCAGTTATGTAGTTCTCCAACAGCATCTACCGGAAAACGCTCATGTCCACCGACTTCTGGCGTCCTTTCTGCACCAAAATCTCTTAGTTGTATCTTCAAATCTTTCCCACAAATTTCCGGAGGTGGACTGTCAAACACCCTCTTGTTCTTCGTAAACAAATTCCTACTCCTACGATATGGATGATCAGGTGGTAGGAATCTCCTGTGACAGTCAAACCAACACGTTTTCCTTCCGTGCTTTAGTTGGAAAGCATCAGTGTTATCTTGACAATATGGACATGATAGCCTTCCATGCGTTGTCCATCCAGACAACATACCATATGCTGGAAAATCACTTATTGTCCACATTAGTACTGCCCGCATTTGAAAGTTTTCTTTACACGAAACATCGTATGTTTCAGCACCTTGAGCCCATAGTTGTTGCAACTCATATATTAGTGGCTGAAGAAACACATCAAGTGATCTCTTAGGATGCTCTGGTCCGGGAACGAGAATCGAGAGAAACAAAAACTCTCGTCGCAAGCACAAGTTTGGGGGGAGGTTGTATGGTGTAAGAATGACGGGCCATAGAGAATACTGTCTTCCACTCTTGCCAAACGGACTGAAACCATCAGTACATAATCCAAGGTAGACATTTCTTCTCTCATACGCAAAGTCGGGATACTTTGATTGGAAATGCTTCCACGCTTTTGCATCTGAAGGATGTCTGATCTCACCATCTGTTGAGTGCTCCGCATGCCATCTCATTGGTTGCGCTGTGCGTTCAGACAGATACAACCTCTGCAACCTTTCCGTCAAAGGTAAATACCACATCCTTTTATATGGCACTGGAACTCTTCCACTCGTATCTTTATAACGAGGCTTTCCACAAAATTTGCATGTAACCCGCTGTTCATCCGCCCTCCAATAAATCATGCAGTTGTCGCTGCATACATCTATTACCTGATACGATAAACCAAGACCAGCTACGAGTTTCTGAACCTCGTAGTATGAACCAGGAGCTACATTATCCTCGGGTAGAATACCTTTTACAAAATCAGCAATCGCATCCACACAGTCTTCAGCCAAATTATAATCTGTTTTAATGCCCATCAATCTTGTAGCAGATGATAAAGCTGAATGACCATCTCTGCAACCTTCGTACAATGGTTGCTTTCCAGCATCCAACATATCATAAAATCTCCTAGCTTCTGCATTGGGTAAATCTTCCCCTCTAAAATGATCATTTACCATCTGCTCAGTACCTACACCATAATCTACATCCGTTCTAATTGGTTCTTCTAATCTAACCGCTGGCTGAGGTTCACTAGTACTACCATGTTCATAATCAGTTTCCCCATGATGATACCAAATTTTGTAACTTCGTGTAAACCCACTCAAATATAGATGAGTCCAAACATCCCACTCTTTAATAACCTTTCTATTTTTACAATTAGAGCAAGGACATCTTAACATACCTGTTTTTGCTTCCGGTTGTCGGTGAACTAACCCCATGAATTCAGTTATACCTCGTTGGTATTCTTCCGTAAGCAATCTCGTGTTCGGATCCAAATGAGGTCGATCGATCCAAGAACGAAAATAATTTGAAGAAGACATATTTTTTATGAATCAAATTCGTGTGTAAATAGAGTAAGAGGGAGGATGAAGATATGAAGTGAATGAAGAGGAAGAGGAGTGCTTGTATTTATAGTTTAAATCCTGCCGACATACCGAGGAAATTCCGACGGAATTCCGACGGACAAAACTAGTTCGTCGGAATTTCCTCGGAATTTTGTAAAATCCCCCAACGGCTCTCCAACGGCTATAATATTTCCTCGGAATTCATCGGTTTTTTCCGAGGAACACAGTTTTCCTCGGAATTTCCTCGGAATATTCCGACGGACTGTAGTTTCCTCGGAATTCCGTCGGTATATTCCGAGGAAATTCCGAGGAAACCCAATTTTGTGTTCCCTCGGAATTTCCTCGGAAATTCCTCGGTATATTCCGAGGATTTTATTTTCCGTCGGAATGTCCGTCAGAATATCGCTATTTTCTTGTAGTGAACTATCAAAATAAATAATGACTAATATGGGTTAATTTTGGTTAAATGTGTGCTTTTAAAAAAAACATGTTAGGTAAATTAACATAAAATGTCAATTTCAAACTATAAACAAACTAAAATAATAAATTTCTTATAATCATTTGTTACTCTGTACTTAACCATCAAATATTGTATTTCAAGTATATTTTGTATTTCGGTATATATTTTATTTATTTATGAAAAATTCTACAAACATGTATCAATTTTGTAATGATATCAAAGTTATTGTTTCGACCTTTTAACAGCTTTGTATCATGCATGTACCTCTAATATTACGTGCTGAAATAACATTCACTTTATTTGAAAATTAAAACGATGATCAAATAATTTTTGAAACAGAGAATATGCACAGGTGGTAATACTAGTGTAGTACTATTTGTTTAAGGTTTTGGCAAATAGATTAGGGAGAAGGTAACTTAAATTTATAATAATTACAAATGTCCATGATCATATTCCTTATTAGCCTGGTAACCTTACAACTTTGTTTCTGATTAGGTGGATTCAATCATGTAACTAACATTAAAAGGTTTTCAAAATTTTTGTTTGACCCTGAGCAGGTTCCGGAAATCCAGGCTTTAGAGTGAAGTAAATATACAAGTATTGTATTGTTTTTTTTGTAATTCACTTTCTTATTGTTAGTTTTTACAAGTTGCAAATCTTTTGTAAGTTAGAAACATAATTTTATAAAATATAATGTGACAAAAAATTGTAAAATTACTCTCGCCCTGCGCAAGACGCACGTCTTAACCTAATAGCATTATATATTGAACGTCAACAATTGGAGCATTAATGCATAATTGGTAATATTTTTAAGTTATCTACCAATTAGAGCATTAAAAATCTTCTATATATTAGTTGATGATCTTTTAAATAGTTATAATCTTAATTTTGTAAAAATTAAGAAAATTTCATCCTATGTTGCAGTTGTATATGCCTTCTAAATGTTATTTAGAAGAATTTTAGAGCACCTTCAAAATATAACTTTGGTCGCATATCCCTAGTAATAAATATCATTACGTAACAGCTGCATATATATGTAATCCTGTTAGGATCGTATAAAACACAACAGTTGCATATATATCGTATAAAATTAGCATATACATATATTCCTTATATTTTACTACAAACAGAATATTTGAATCATTAAGTTTGTAACAAATGTGACAATAATCCTAATCACTCAGTTAGTATTATACTATTATTAGCTTACGTATCAGTTATTACTCAAGTTCAACTATCACAATCGACAGACCAACAACAGAACCGAACATAGGGACCATCGTATATTTAGCATACCTCACATACTTTCTGGTTCAATCAAAGTCAAAATTTTGCAGATAGGTATACTATACATTTATAATTAGCACACCCCTTCTTGTACTTTATCACGTCAGCACAGTTTATTGATAGATTACATTCTTTAATCTCTGCCACACAAAAAAAGCTTGAACATTATAAACTTATATTTAAATCAGAGAATAGAGATGACAATGACTGTTCTTACGACTTTAAACTCACAAAAATACTCAACAAGTACACGTTGTTGAGCACTGTGAACCTCTCTATTGTGCAACCATGTATGGACATAACTCACAATTCGTCTATTTAGAACCTTTTATGTTATTTGATATTATTAATTGATTTCTGTTTCGTTTACTATGTTTGAGAATAATATATCTAAAAAGATATATATAACTCACGAGATTTATGATCTATTAATGGTTGGAGACAGATAAACATGGATAATTTCTAAGGTCAATTTTGCATAAGCTTGAAGGTCATATCAATTGTTGAATATATTGAATAGAGACAACTAAGATGACATGAATTCAAAAGTAAAATTAAATTTGGTTTGGTTTACACAAGTTTGTGAATAATTTATCTAAATAGAAATATCATATATGTAAGTTAATCTGAACTCTTTTAATACCAAGTACCGGTTAAAATTTCACTAACCACGCTTGGTGATAAATATTACAAATTTATATCATATATATAATGTACGTGTTCGAAAAGCAAAACAACTTATTAGCAAAAAATAATTTTAGTGTGAGTTTGTGTAGTTAGAATGATTTTGGAAAGTTTCAAAGGCATAATAACTCAAATTATGTAAGGTACAAATGTTTTTGGAAAGAAATAAATATAGTTATTGATTTTATGTCAATTGTCAAATATACATTGTACTAAAATGTATGTGGGACTTTCTATATTTCTAAAATAAGGTAAATGTGACTTTCTATAATTATTAAATGGTGTCAATTATGAATTCCTATATAATATATTCCTTATAATGTAGAATATAAATTTAAACTTCTACAGTCTACAGTACACCATATAAATTTTAAAAATGTATGGTTCTGTAAATTACTACAACGCAACAAGACTGAATTAGAAATTTTGGTGGCTTAAAAGATTTCTTATGTTATATGTTATAAAAGTAATGGAAAAGTCTATATTTATTTGTAACATAGATGTTTTTTATATAGAAGATTACACCGTCATAGACAAATGGAAAGATTACAAATCATAATCTCTTGGTTATGAGCCATCCATAATCTGGTTCATAACATTCTCCCTTGGATGCCATAACCATTTAGAGCTTGTAATGTGCTTTAATGTTGTCTCATTAAAACTTTACCTAGAAAACTCATTTGGGACAAAACCTCGGTGAAGGAAAAAGAGTACAACACATATTACTCCCCCTGATTTGGACATTACTGAAGGTCCCTTGGACCTCTCCAATTTTCTGCAATCCGTGGGTGATGAAGATCTTGGACAGAATATGCTTCGTCCTCGAACATGATAGTTGGTTCTTCTTTACCATCGGCCATGCCACAATCTGATCGAACATATTGAGTCATCGACCTCAAATACACACACACGAAATCTTGGATGATGTTGTTGTGATATGCGTGTACCACCATGTGTAAAACATAACCTGTCTGAAAACAAATCAACAAAACCAAATAACCCCTATTTGGGCTGGTTAGTATAAACTAAACCAAAATCAAAGGCTTCTTCATCGTCCTTCTTATGGACCAATCAGATTAGTGTCTAAAACAAGACTTCTGTATCGTCCATCTCATGACTAAATGGACTTCTTTATCGTCCACCTTTGGACTGAATGGATCAGTGTCCAAAACAAGTGATCTCACGCCCATGTACTAGATAATGATTGAGACTAGTCCATATTAAATCTCTTGAGTACTCTTTTCTGTATATACTATTTGATGCACAAGATTTCATTGTTAATGTACTCAAGTTGTAATCCCAAACAAAACTTTGTTTTCCAAGATCTTTCATCTCAAACTCTTTCTTGAGATATTCAACTGTTTGGGAAATTGTATCCAGAGGTTCCTAGGATATTAGGATCATATACTTTGATGATTATCAATATTGTTCTCGAGAACTTGATGTACTTTCAGCTCAATACCCTCTAGTACTTTCATTATCCAGTAGGCCATATAAATATGCAATCACTACATCAACTTGCTGCAAATCTAATTTTCTCTCTTATATAGCCAGACTTATGAGAAATCTAAAAGTAGTTACATCCACCACATGGAGTATGTCTCCTCATAATCTATTATTGGTCTTTGTGAGAATCTTTGTACAACATCAGGTTTATATCTCACGATTTCTATTCCTCACAAGACTCATTTATATCCACTGGTTTTAACGTCATATGGCGTTTTAATCATATGGCCAAATACGCATTTCTTCCTTAAACTATTTAACCCCACGTTTCCATTCAATCGAATCTGTTCTACGAGTGCGCACTATTATATTGACGTGGGTTCATGATCCTCGCTTATATTCATAAATTCAAGTGCTACCTTGTATGCAAATAAATCATCTTATGTCGACATTCCTTATTGGTTCCATTATGTTCCAGACATGATATAATCGATTGAGATTCATTATTATCAGGAACTTTAATACTTTGCAGCTTGGCGTCCCAAGCTACATTGTTTGGTACATGTACCTTAGAGCCGGCTGGCCTTATCTCCATGTCTAGGATGGTTTCCTTAGTAACCTCGGATTTGGATTTTGATTATCATTCTCTGCACCTTTCTTTTGTTTCTGAGGATTCTTATCTTTTGGAACCTATTGGTATACCACGTTTCATACGTTTTCTAGACTCTGTAGCAACTTGACTGTGTCTCTTCTTGGACATCAAATTCGTTGGTACTTTACAAGCTGATTTATATATGACTTAGTCATTCTTTTTCGGGTCAGCAAATGTGTCTGGCATTTGATTAGCTAGCTTTGTAAATGTATAATCTTTGGACGTCTATTTCACATTCTTTAGTCCGAGGATCTTGCCAAGACATTGATGGTTGATTCCATTCTGTTCCTTTTATGTCGACATTCCTTATTGGTTCCATTATGTTCCAGACATGATATAATCGATTGAGATTCATTATTATCAGGACCTTTAATACTTTGCAGCTTGGCGTCCCAAGCTACATTGTTTGGTACCTGTACCTTAGACCCGGCTAGCCTTATCTCCATGTCTGGGATGGTTTCCTTAGTAACCTCGGATTTGGATTTTGATTATCATTCTCTGCACCTTTCTTTTGTTTTCGAGGATTCTTATCTTTTGGAACCTATTGGTCTACCACGTTTCATACGTTTTCTATACTCTGTAGCAACTTGACTGTGTCTCTTCTTGGACATCAAATTCGTTGGTGCTTTACAAGCTGATTTATATATGACTTAGTCATTCTTTTTCGGGTCAGCAAATGTGTCTGGTATTTGATTAGCTAGCTTTGTAAATCTATGATCTTTGGACGTCTATTTCACATTCTTTAGTCCGAGGATCTTGCCAAGACATTGATGGTTGATTCCATTCTATTCATTTTACCATTCTTTTACCAGCTTTATTTTTTTTTTCTCCTCCTGGTCTTAAAATAATCTGTGTACCTGGCCTCAAATATAATCACCCATAGTTGGCTCAAAGTACTTTATTATTGTGGGAGAATCATATCCAACATATATCCCCATCCTCCTTTTGAGGTCCCATCTTAGTTCTCTGTGGTGGAGCAATTAGTACATAGACAGCACATCCAAATGTCTTATGATGGGGTATGTCTGGCTCTTGACCCGTTTATAATTGTGATAGGGGATATCTATGCTCACTAAATGGCCTGATGCGTATTAACTTAGGTGCATGTAAATTTAGTGTGGCCCAAGCTGTGAATGGGAGTTTTGACCTCATAAGTTATGGTCTATCAATCAGCTATTTGCGTTTTAAAAGATTTTGGCCAAGCCGTTCTTGGTATGGACATATATCACAGAATTGTCCACACTTACCCCCATAGACATATCATAATCATCTAAACGCTTGGGACATGTATTCACCAGTATTATCTAGACATATAGTCTTTATTTATGAAAAAGGGGCTCGTAGCCGTTTTACTTGTGATGGCCTAATGAGTTTTCCTTGTGTACATGCTACACACTTGAGATTCTTTGGGATAACTTTTCTTATCTTTTAATGTGTGCCTTTTGAATATCAATTTTCGCATTATTTTTGGACCAGGATGGCCAATCCGATCGTGCCATAAAGTGTATATTTTCGCAGGCTTTTAGCCTCTATCATATTGATCTATGCATAGTCTAGGTCAGTAGAGAATGCATGTATAGTCTTTAGAACTTATTATGGCCTTGGGCGATTTTATACATATATCTAAAGGAACTCTTTGTTTCCTTCGCCCATTGTTTCAATATGGAAATCATTCATTCTTATATCTTTAAAACTCAACAGGCTGCTCTTGCTCTTAGAGCTGGGTGAATATAAGGCATCACTGATTTCTAGATGCATACCTTTAGGCAATAATATATTAGCCTAGCCATAGTCTTCTTTCAGACTGGCGATACCTGCTTTAGTACTTATATTGGCGTTTTTCAGTGTACTCATATAGAAAAATTATTCATTCATTTAAACTAAGCAGACAATGTAATAGAAATAAATTCAAGGAGATAAAAATCAGAGAAAACATACAAGCAAAGCATTCACACAAGTTTGATGTCGAAATCAGATTATCAACTTGATTCTTTTAGGCAATCATAAGTCTCATATTCCATAAGATCATCTTGATCTTGTTCGAAATTATTTTTACCATCTTTATAGACCAAGTGAGTTTCAGGATTCTTCCATTTCAGACTCTCTTTGATAGAGGTCACAAAAATGTTTGGGAGTCCTTCATATCTTAACCCAATGGTTCCCCATTCCACATCGATGGCACACTGATTTGGTCGAGCTTTGTGGTTTAAAGGATATAACACGGCCACTGCCTTGACCATGGCTCAAATTGGGTTGATACCCACAGCCTTTGCCATAGTGATTCCCATGCCAAATGTGTTATAGTGGCCATGGCCACGTCCTTTCCACCCTCCACGGCCATGACCGTGTGGTCTATAATTCTGGACATGGTTACCTTTTTTTTCTGCGGCCTTATTGTTATCAGGTAATGGGGTTAATCCAAGAGGTCTCAATTCATTGTTTCTCATCAGTAATCCATTATTTTGTCCAGCTAGCAATAGACTCATCCACGGACTTATAGTCCTGGATTCTGGGATTTCTCCAATCAAATAGGACCTTTGGTAATAACACCGTTCTTTGGTGATCATATCTCGATTTTTAACTATGTCCAAAGGTCTAGAGGATTCTCTATAGTCATATACTGATCTTTGAGACTCTTAATAAGATGATGGCTAATAATTAATATTGCTCTGTATCAATCTTTCTCATTGGCATTATTGCCTTCTATGATACATTCACCAAGTCTTTTTGACTTTAGGATAATCTTTTTATCCAATGCCCACCGTAAATAATTATCTCCAGAGAGATTTAGGGCAGTAAAATCCAGGTTGATTTTCGACATCTCAAATCATATGTCACTCAATATTTAGGTATAATTTTCATGCGGCCTTACTCTTAAAAACAATCAATTCGGATTTCAATCTTGTGAGGACAATGAAACTATCAATCTTAAAGGCATTTAATCAATCAGTCAATTTCTAGCAAGTCTCAGCAATACTATTTCCATGTGTTCATAATATTATGGGTTAGCAAAAACGGATTCAATTAATCATGCAATTAGGGTTTAACAATCAATGAATTTTAACAAGACTAGTAAAAAGATTTATTTATCACTCAATCAGTTTCAATGCTGATTTTAGCAATACTAATAGATTTCAAGCATGAATTTCAATGAATCAGTTTCAAGGCTGATTGGTATTTAGCATAAACCATGTGTAAATAATTTATCTAGTATCCGAATTTATCAAACCTCAAAAACATATAATCAGATCAATCAATTTAATCGAACTTAGCATACAATCTTAAACCTCATGACATTAGATTTTATCATGAATCTATCAACCTAGCATACGGATTCTCAATTCTCAAAGACATCTAAATCAGATCAATATAACCTATCATACGGATTATTTAGGGTTTCTATTTAAAACAGATCAGATTACAAAACTATCAATCCTAGCAGATGATATTAAACCTCAAGAATCATGCAATCAGATCATTCAGATTTTAAACAAGTAAACCTCAATCAATCTATCAACCTATCAGATTATATAAACAAAGCAAGCTAGCAACCCATCAGATTCAATCAATGTTTTAACAAGCTGGTTGGTTTAAACAATTTTAAATCAGATGAACAATTAACCAAGCAGGATGAGAAAATAAATCTATCAATTTAACGGTCAAACAATTCTAGAAACATAGCATCAGATTCAATCAGATTTAAAACCTCAATGATCAAAACCGAGAACAGTTATGATTTCAAAATATTCGATTAGGGTTTTAATATGTGATTTGATAATTATAGCATAATTAATTCTGATACTTATATTATTTAGGGTTTATAGATATAGGGTTAGGTTTTATCGGATTTTAACTTGTAAAAACCGATTTGGGGTTTTAATCATGTAGGAACATGATTTAGTGTTTGGAATATTATATTGAACTTTTAGAGATTTGATTTACTCAATTAGGATTTTTGATCTATTACCCTATGGTTTTGATTCATAAAGATTAGGGTTTTAGGGTTTCATTCTTTATCAATCAATCCATGTTCGATTATGGGTTCTTAGGTTTTGAATTACCTTTTAACCTTAGATGATTGTTGAATCGGACCACCAAAGGAGTTGAGCAGCGAGCTGGACACGAACGGGACGCGAGCTGGAATGGATCAAGTCGCTTTTATCGGGTCGCGGACGTCCTTTGTTGCTTGATCGGGAACGCCTTGATCGTCGGACGCGAGCTGTCTGATGCTGTCGCAACCGAGGAAGAGGTCGCGTGCTGGAGCTGCTCTCGGGTCGCGAACGTCTGAGCTAGGATCAGGAACGCCTTGGGCTGAAGCTGATCGGGGACGCAAGCTGGAACAGATGTGGGAACAAGAGACGTGATCGGGGTTTAGGGTTCGTCGGATCGCCGGTTAGGGTTAGGGTTTTAGGGTTTTTCGATTTGGGTATTAGCTTAGGGATTTAGAGTTTCGTGCTGATAACGTATTATAAAAGTAATGGAAAAGTCTATCTTTATTCATAACATAGAGGTTCCTTATATAGTAGATTACACCGTCATAGATAAATGGAAAGATTACAAATCATAATCTCTTGGTTATGAGCCATCCACAATCTGGTTCATACCATCTTAAGAATTGTAGTTAATTTTTTTTTTTTAATTTAGAAACTTATAGTTATATTTAAAAAATTCAATAATTTTGTTGACCAAGGCTATGCACTGCAATATTACATTACGATTAAAAGAATTACACAAATCATTCTCTTATAATTTGAAAAGAAAATGAATTTAATGGTAATTACATTTCTTAAAAATTAACGATGTTAACCTAAATAAGCCAAACTATATGGACGATTTCTAGCACATTGACGAGACCATCATATTTCCAACTAGGCATCAACCAGAATGTAGTATAATATTCGCAAACATGCCTAATTATGTTAAAAAAATACGTGAGATTTGATAAATATATTGCTGCCGTATTTTCAAAAAAATATTATATGAAAAACTAAAAATATACATGCTGCACTATTAAATTCGATTTTTATTTATACAAAATTAAAATGACAAAATGTTAAAATAAATAAATATAGTTTGAGTTTTTGGTATAAAAAATAATAAACTAAAACTGACATTATATAATCCAATATCAAACCAAAGTAGATAATTTTAATATGGTCTATAATTTTATAAACCAAAAATACCAAACCGAAACCGAACAGAAATCGAAATTGAACAGAGCTACTTTAAATATATAATTTTTACATCTGTTTCACTTTACGTAAACCGTGGATCTTAACCTAGACTTTGGTTTATTAATACTATAAAAACGATCGAATATAAAATATTAATGTCAATACTATATATTTTAAATATTTATAAAATAAATTTATCATGCGCAGGTCTTATCCTAGTGTTAACATAAAACAAAGATTTTATGTTAACGTATGTTACCGATCAAAACCATTTAAGATTTTTTAAAACTTTTTTTTTTATCAAAGCCGTTAAAAATATTTTGTCAAAGATTTGATTTTCCTTTAAACGCGTTTGCTTCTCTGTCTCCTCCATTAGTATCTCTCTGTTTCTTTTCTCTAACCAACAAACCCAACCTTAGCTTACTCATTCACCAAGAAACAAAGAGAGACTCTACATGTCCATTATTGATCATTTCTCTCTATCTCTTTTTGCTTTTAACACATTCTCTTAGTTGTTTTCTTCTCCTTTATGGTTCTGATACCATATTGTGGAATGCTGAGTGATTCATTATGTGTAAACATGTACATAGTAGAATAGAGTTTATACTATGATTAATTACAATAGTAACCTTAATCTATTCTACGATTCTATCCTTATACTTTCAAGGCTGAGCAGATTATGGATTCTAAAGCTAGAGATATCCTTATAGTTTGCCAAACACATGTCAAAGGTTATTTAAATACAATGTGCAATAGCATGATTAAAAAGTGTAAACAAATAGAGATAGAGGAGATCTAGAACATAACAAGAAGCAAGCTTTTCATTGTAATTCTTTTGCTTGAAGTATTGTTTACAACGTTAGACTTGTATTTATACTTAAACTTGAAAACCCTCGATGTCACCACTTCTTCATTGGATCCCTAACAGCTGGAAACGATTCTTCAATGTTATTGGCTTCTCCTTTCCGTGCAATGCAGGACCACTCTGCTTGTCCTTTTCTAAGTTCTTTCTTTCTTCAATTGTAGCCGTTGGTTGAGTGATTGTCTGAGTGGGCTTTTGTGTTGTCTCTTGGCCCATCTTTTTGAAGCTTGTCTCAGCTTTCATAATGTCGAAGCCCAATGATGAGTGTTCTGTTTCTTCTTGTTTTTCTGTTTCAGAAACAGAACACTCTGTAATCTTTTTCTGTTTCTGTTTCCAAACCATCTGTTCTTTGCCTTTACTGTCTACATGCCCCCTCAAACTTTGTGTGGGAGAGGCTACCACACCAAGTTTGAAACTGAGATCTTGAAAGCTCTTGTTTGGTAAGGACTTGGTAAAGATATCTGCTAGTTGTTGTACTCCAGGTATGTGATGAACAATTAGTTTTCCTTGCGCCACCTTTTCTCTAACAAACACTACAAGAAAAATGGGTTTTAATAGCAGATCGGGATAGCGTTTTTTTCGATTGTGCTATTGTTGACATATCTCTTACTTTTAGATAGCGTTTACGAAAATACAAACGCTATGTTAGGTTGGTCCGATTTTAATTTCTCCAAAACACTTTTCGGACATAGTATACATAGCACTTTTAGTTTTGAAACGCTATGCATATCTAAAGCGGAAAAATAATTGATTTTCCCTCTCGTACTTGTTTCACTTTTCCTCTTACTATATTTTACATAACACTTAAGGTGAAACGTCTATAATAGCATATGTTTAATAGACATATATTTAATAGCACATAATTAAAAATGCTATATTTGTCTTTTTAAATCCCTAAACCGTAAACGAATTTTTAAACCCCAAACTTTAAACATATACTTTAAACTCAGATATTAAGTATATAGTCAAAAACTATTTCTGTTTCATAAATTTAATCTCAATCTCAATACCCCAAACTTTTAACTCTCAAACCCTGGGCTCAAACCCTATACTCAAACCTTTAAACCCTTAAACTAATTTCATTTAGTATAATTCTTTTATTTAAGATTACAGTTTAAAAATTAATCTCAAATCTTTTATTTAAAAATTACAGTTTTTGGTTTATTATTTAATTAGATTTTTTTTTATTTTTGTAATCCAATTTTGTTACAGATCAATATTAATAAAGAAATTTTAAATATCTGAATTAATTTTAAATTTTAATTATGCTTTTATTTTTAAATTATTAACTGAAAAATAATTCTAAAATAAATAATTAACAAAGTATAATTTACAATATATAGCAAAAACAAATTGCTATAGTAGTTTTAACAATAACAAATCAAAAACGCTGTTAATAAAATAAATAATAGCATTAAAGACATGCTATTAAAAAAAATTTAATTGCATATTGAAAAGCGCTATTGTAGCGGAAGAAAAAATAGCAACGCTAAAAACCGCTATGTAATGGCATTTACCTATTATGACGGGCGATGATACAGCGCTTCAAAAACCGCTATCGTATCGTTACATAGCGTTATTCGTCCGCTATAAAAACGCATTTTTCTTGTAGTGAAAGTGAAAGTCCACTTCAAACTGTTTGGACTTCTTGTGCATTGCAGGCGTGGCTGACAAGTACACCGCCGATAAGTTGTCACAGAACAGTTCTGGTGGTGAGTTTTGAGGGATTCCAATCTCAGTCATGATGTTTGTGAGCCACACTATCTCAGCCGCAGTGTCTGAAAGAGTTCTGTACTCTGCCTCCGTCGAGCTTCTTGAGACAGATTGTTGTTTCTGAGCAGACCATGATATCAGGTTGGATCCAAGAAAGGTACAATGTGAAGTAGATCCTCAGCATATTTCTCTTGATTCAAGAACAAACCGGTGGAATGAAAGTGGGTTTGTAGTCCAAGGAAGTAATGAAAGCAACCCAAGTCTTTCATTTTGAATTCTATATTCAAGGCTTCAATGAGTTTGCTGATGAGAGTGTTGTTGCTGCCTGTTAGAGCTATGTCATCTACGTAGAGCAGAAGCAACATGATGTCTCCATTCTTGCGATAGATGAATAGAGAAGGATCTCTCAAACTACAGATGAAACCAAAATCAAGTAGGAAGTCACTGAATCTATTGAACCAAGCCCTTGGTGCCTGTTTTAGCCCATAGATAGCTTTGTTCAATTTGCATACATAACCAGGTTTCTCTGGATTGATGAAACCAGGAGGTTGGTGCATAAACACAGTTTCGGTTAGATCGCCATAGAGAAACACATGCTTGACATCTAACTGTTTTATCTCCCATTTGTTCACAGTGGCAAGATGCAGCATGGCTCGAATAGTTGGAGATTTAACCACTGGACTGTAGGTGTCTAAGTAGTCTATTCCCTCCTCTTGATCATATCCTTTAACCACAAGTCGAGACCGAAGACATTTCACTGTTCCATCATCATTAAGTTTGACTCTGAATATCCATCTGCATCCAAGAATATGCATATCAGGGTGATAAGGCACTAGAGTGAAAGTATCTGTCTCATCAAAGGAGACCATTTCTTCAGTCATTGCTCCATTCCAACCAGGATGTTTTAGAGCCTCAGTAACTGTTCTAGGAGTTGCAGGAGTGGTAGTGACAGTGAAAAGAACATAACGAGGATTCGGCTTTGTTATTCCCGCTTTTGATCTAGTGATCATGGGATGTTGAGACTGATGTGTTGGAGAAGTAGTAGGTGGAGGTAAAATCAGCTTCTTAGACGGTGTATCTGGAGCAGCGGAGTTTTGAGACTGCTCTGGACTACTAATCTTGCTGGATGAAGCTTGCGGTGAAGCTTCTGAGGCACTGCTAGTCTCTTCTTGTCTGGTCATTGCAGGTGTTGAACGACATTGTCTTTGTGGAAGATTGTCCAAGCCTGTGAGAGGAAGATTTCCAAACTGTATGACTGATACATTTCCAGGATCAGTTGATCTATTTGACAGATCAGATTCCTTCTCAGTGACGCTAGCTTGGCCAGTGGAGTTGCTCTCTTGAGTGTTCTCTTCAACAGGAGGGAATGTGTTGTGTAAAGATCCAGTATGTGGTACATACTGTAGTGGACTCACTCCCTGATGAGATTCAGATGACGGCTGAGGAGGATTTGGAATGTTTTGTGATCTTGAAGTATCATGAGTATCAGGAGCCAGTTGGGAGTGCAAAAAACTTTGTTGCCAAGCTGAGGTCAATGGGGTAGCGTGTTGTTGTTGCAGATGGGAATAGGTTGAAGCAAAGGGAAACACTTGTTCATCAAAAAGAACGTGTTTGTTGATGTAAACCTTGCCAGTAGGAGGGTGTAGACATCTGTATCCCTTGTACTTTTCATTGTAGCCCAAGAAGACACATTGCAGAGACTTTGGATCAAGCTTATTTGAAGCATAAGGGCGAAGAGAGGGATAGCAGGCACTTCCGAATATCCTTAGAGCCGAATATTCAGGTCTTTTGTTGAACAATGCTTCATAAGGACTCTTGTTTCCTGAGAGCTTTGATGAGGGTAGCAGATTACCGAGAAAACAAGAGGTGAAGAATGCTTCTAGCCAGAATTGTTGAGGAACTTTTCCATGAAACAACATTGACATTCCAAGCTCAGTGATGTGTCTATGTTTTCTCTCTGCAATGCCATTTTGTTGTGGCGTGTGTGGACACGAGACCAATTGCTTGATGCCGTGAGAGGAAAGATGAGACATGAGGTTGTTGTTGATGAATTCACCTCCACCATCACATTGAAACATTAGTATTTTCTTGTCTAGTTGTTTCTCAACCAAGTTTTGCCACATGATGAAGATTTGAAGGAATTCAGATTTCTGTCTCAGAGGGTATAACCAGCAATATCTTGAGAAATTATCGATGAATATGACATAGTATTTGAAACCTTGAACAGAGTTGATAGGAGAGGGACCCCACAAGTCGCAATGGATCCTCTCTAAGGGTCTACTAGACACATAAAATGAACTAGAAAAAGGTAGTTTAGAGCTTTTTCCAAGTTGACAAGAGTCACAGATCTTGGAAGCACTTTTATTGACGCTAATAGCTTGACTTCTGGATAGAGTTTGAAGGATCTCTGCACTAGGATGTCCCAACCTTCTATGCCACACTTCAGAACTAGCAGCCACTTGTCTTGCCGTGTAGAATGCTGTAAAGGTAGAGTTTTCCAGTACATAAAGATCTTTGTGTCTACTTCCTTGAGTCAGGATTTGCTTGGTGAGCTTGTCCTTAACAAACACACCATCACAGTCAAATGTGAACTCACAAGGAAAATCAGCAGTAAGCTTTGACACTGAGAGTAAAGATTTTGTGATGTTAGGACACACTAGGACATCCTTGAGAGATAGAATACCTGAGGAGGTTTGTAGAGGAACAGACCCTGTGTGAGTAATAGGTAGAAAGTTTCCATCAGCAACCATTACTGAATCATTACCCTGATACTATTGAGTTGTCTGAAGGTTTTGTTGAGAGTTGGTGACATGAGCAGAGGCAGCGGTGTCTGGATACCATTCAGCTCCATTGTAGGTTTGTCCTGTTGATGGGTTAGTCGGGACATGAAGAGCTGCCATGGCTGAAGGGAGATCAGTGCTCTGGTAAGAGATGTCAAAGCGTCTGTAACACTTCAAGGCATTATGTCCAAAACGTCCACAAATTTGACAGGTGGTTCGAGTTGGAGAGTCTTCTTAAGAAGAGGGATTGGTAGAGGATACTTGTTGATAGAACCCACGACCTCTCGTAGAGTATCCTCTTCCTCTACTGTTTCCAAACCGTCCATTGTTGCCCCCTCGACCTCTGTATTGAGTGAAGTGAGGTATCTGAGGAGAGTAGTTTGGATTTGGCGAGTAGTGTTGATCGGTGTTAGTCACATGGAAGGCAAGATGAGGAGATACTGAGGTCTGAGAATTGTCATATGACTTGAGGCGATCTTCAAAACCAGTGAGGCGTGGAACAATATCTTCAAAAGTTGGAGCCAGAGGAGAGTCCATAGTGCCTTCAATACTGGTCTTTATAGGTTCATACTCACGTCCCAGTCCTTGTAGAGCCGCAAATATTTTCATTTTCTCAGTGACTGGACTTCCCACAGAGTTGAGGTGATCACAGAGTGCTTTGATGTCTTTGAGATAGTCACTCATGGATTTGTCAGTTTTGGTTACTGTTTGTAAACGACGTTGCAGCTCAAATAAGCGAGAGGACGAGACTCTATTGAAGTGATCCCCGAGAGAGATCCATACTTCTTGAGCAGTGATAGCTCCAAGTACTACACTTAGAATATTTTCAGAGAGAGAGCCAACTAACCAAGCTTGTACTATCTGGTCAGATCTAACCCATAGTTGGAAGTCAGGGTTTGGAACGTCACGATACCCTCCAGCTATGTTAGGGACATGAATCACTGGAACAGGTGGAGGAGAGGCGCCATTGACGAAACCAAGCAGATCTACACCAGAGAGAAAGGACTCAAATTGCCGCTTCCAGTGAATGTAGTTTCTTTCAGTGAGTTTTATGGTGACACAGTTTGAGATGTTGAGTTTTGGTTGAGAGTAAAGATCTAAAGCGTTGTCCATGGCTCAGGATGTGCTCACTGAGCTCTGATACCATGTAAACAAATAGAGATATAGGAGATCTAGAGCATAACAAGAAGCAAGCTTTTCATTGTAATTCTTTGCTTGAAGTATTGTTTACAACGTTAGACTTGTATTTATACTTAAACTTGAAAACCCTAGATGTCACCACTTCTTCATTGGATCCCTAACAGCTGGAAATGATTCTTCAATGTTATTGGCTTCTCCTTACCGTGCAATGCAGGACCACTCTGCTTGTCCTTTTCTAAGTTCTTTCTTTCTTCAATTGTAGCCGTTGGTTGAGTGATTGTCTGAGTGGGCTTTTGTGTTGTCTCTTGGCCCATCTTTGTGAAGCTTGTCTCAGCTTTCATAATGTCGAAGCCCAATGATGAGTGTTCTGTTTCTTCTTGTTTTTCTGTTTCAGAAACAGAACACTCTGTAATCTTTTTCTGTTTCTGTTTCCAAACCATCTGTTCTTTGCCTTTACTGTCTACAAAAAGAACTAATCAAAGTGATATGCTTTTGTACTTGATACGAAGATCAAATGAACTCTTCTTTTTTCTCTTTACAGTTGCCAATTATTGTTATAAATTACAAAAGT
The DNA here is from genome assembly GCF_020379485.1 of Brassica napus. NCBI lineage: Eukaryota > Viridiplantae > Streptophyta > Magnoliopsida > Brassicales > Brassicaceae > Brassica > Brassica napus. The sequence goes on along the minus strand of NC_063447.1, from coordinate 31,726,215 downwards.
TTCTTATAAACTTTTCAAGCCAATAAGTCAATGAGATACAGAAGAAGGAATTCTCTGGTTAGGATTCTCCGGTGGAAGTAGCTATAGGACTGACTCGACCTTCTTCATCCAACAGCTTTCTCTGCTCATCTTCTTGGTCCTCCTCATCTTTCTCCTTCCTGAGAATATCAACAAAAAAACGCGAAAAACATACTGATTATTGTTACTTGATAAAGCCATCACTGTAGAAGAGATAATTGAAAGAAAAAAAAAGACTGTACACTGAGTATATGATCAGTCCAATAGCTGTAGTAGCAAATGCCAAGTAGTATAGCCAATCAACCTGAAGATAAACACACATACATGGCAAATTGGTCTCGTCTGTTGGTTGCTAAGAGACAGAAAATGTAAGAAAATTTATATGAGTTACAAACCTTCTCATGATAAGCGAAAATGCGGATCAAAACAGCCCACATGTCTGATGTGAGTAACGAGAGGGTGAACATTGCTGAACCACTAGTCTGAGAAGATCATATCTCATGTTAATGTTCAGAGCCACTTGAACATGTAAGCAGAGAGTAAAGCCTGTTCTGTTTTCAGTTTCATTTCATACCTTGAGTAAAACCGGGAGTAATGAGTAGAAGAGAAACATCGAGACTGCGAATCGAAGAAAAAGAAAAGCCTGAAAGTGTAGAAACCATCAAAGTTAGCACTGATGAAAGAAATAGAAACAGAAAGGGAGACAGCAAGAAACTTACAGACTCAGCAGACCAATCAATAGCTCTGAGCTCACCGCGTTCAAATATGCATCTATAGACAAGTCAAGGAGAGCTTCCTTGAGAATATACACATATAAGTCTAATAAACATATGAAGGATACATCTGAATGGCACTAATGATTGCGCCGAAAAATCCCATGAAGGTCACAAGCTCAACTGTGTTTGCATTCTTCACAAGGAACTCCTAATAACAAAGTAACAAGGAGACTTGTTATAGTATCTGATTAACCATGAAAGCATTTTTGCAGAGACTTGTTTACCTCGGTGGTATTACTGACAGCATATAAGGTTGCTCCAGCTACCACAAGAATATCTCCTGTAACAGGATTACTTCCTCCTGAAAAAGGCCACCACTATAAGATTCTAAAATCAGAGTTTCTTGGGGGCAACGCTAAGTGCATGTTCTGACCTGGTCGACTCCCTGCGTGAACGTCAGAGAAGACTACCATGATAACACCAAGGATACATACAACCACACCACTAATCTTCATCAATCTGTATCTTGTTTTCAGGAAAACCCAAGTCAGCACCAAAACGCAAGGGATCGCCCAGCAGTCCAGTAGCATCACACTCGTCATCGATGTGTACTGATTAGCCTTCACCACTGCCAAAAGAAAAACATAACACTTCCACAGTTTCACACCACAACAGCAACAAGAATGTGACGTAAGTGAGAAGACTGTGTTAATAAGAAGACTCGCCAAGAAAGTTCCCCTCCACATCAGCTAAGGCAAGGAAGAAATAGTGATACCACTTGCCCTACAACAATGTTACAATCTTTATACTCCAATGAGAAGTTAACTCAGAGACATAAGAGTGAAGCTAGAAACTTCATGACTGACCTTAATTGTGGGTCTTTTATATAGCATGATACCTCCATAGACGATTGCCAGTAGCGTATAAGTGAGGAAAGATTGTGTTGTTGGAACATTAATTCCTAAGAAGAATTCAAGAATGAATAAAGGAGATGAATTTATCAAAACCCTGTTTCAAACCGATCATGAAGTTGCTGTTGGGTAATAATGGTAACAAACCATAAAAAGAAGAAGCTTTAAACCTTTTCTGGCGAGCTCGGAAGATGTAAAGACATTACAAGTACAGAGAAGGGATATGATCTGTCCCAATCCAAGTCCAATAAAAGTCAACTTCTTCTTTGTCTTGATCTCCTCGAGATTCAAACCCATTATGTTTTCTTCAGTTTTGTGTAAGAGGAAATGGGAATTAAAGAGCTTTTGAAAGAGAAAGAAGCTAAGGTTCTCCGGTGAGAGAGATCATGGTCGTGTATAGAGAGATCAGACAGGAGAGTGTTTGCTGCCTTCACGTTTTTCAATTACAGATCAATTTTGTTTTATTTAAATTTAGATAAATTTATAAATATTGTGAAAAAAAAAGAAAGATAAATTTATAAATAGAGAGTGAAATTTATAAATTTTACAAATGTTGCAAAAGCATTATCATTCCTAAAATATTATTTATCAACCAAAATATATCATTTATAAAATAAAAAAAAAACATCACTGATTGATAACAAATATATCATTTATCAACTGAAATAAATATGGTGATATTGATATGCATATAAAAATTACTGATCAAATTGAAAATGAAGTAAATAATTTGAAAATAAATAGAATTTTTTTAAAAAAATAAACGTGAAACGCGCGTAATATAAGAATCATTTACGTGAAAAGCCATGTTCGAAAACGCGGCCGCCTAGCCGCCTAGGCGTTGTTCGGAGCTCTACCGCACCGAGTATGGTCAAATCGGGCAACCTAGGCGCTGAACCGCGTAAATCCGCGTTGACCGCGTAATAGCCGCGATTGCCGCGTAATATCCGCGTAATATCAAAACACATACATTTTATTATGGCTTGTTACTAAAAGATTTTGTGTAATGTCCATTATATTAAAACCCAAAAAATAGTTAAAGCCCAAAACAAACAAATAAAAACTACATTTGGGGATTTTTTATCGAGCAATCCCTAATCTAAAATTCTAAATTATTGAGAAAGCAAAGGAGATTGAGAGTGGAGATGTCAAGCTTAGATTGAGAGTAAGTGACAAACTGAAACTGAATCGAGTTACCAAATAAATTAAGGTAATATCCTTGTTCGAGTGTTAGCAAATTAAGTTACGAAGCTATGAATTTTTTTTTCGTTCACTGGTGTTTGTTTGACAACTAGTTCTCTATTTTGACTTTTGATTAATTGTACTTGTCTGTTTTGCTTCTTCTTTTGTTCTTTTGTGTTTGTTGTCGTGAGAAACAAAGAAGACGCTTACGTTTTGTACTTCGTCACATACGTGCTTATACTTCATACATAATTTTTTTTTAAGGTTAAAAAGATGGACAATCCACCAACAGATGCACCTCGTCCTCTGAAGCGAAATTCAAATGATGTGGGATGGGAATTTGGAGTCTTATGTAATCCAAAAAATGTAGACAAGGTCAAATGCAAGTTGTGTGGAAAAGAATTCTCTGGTGGTATTTATAGAATGAAAGAACACATTGCTCATGTGAAAGGGAATGTCTCAGCCTGTCCTGTATCATCTAAAGCGGATCAAGAGAAGTGTAAGCAGGCAATTCTTGATGCAAAAGAGAAAAAGGGTTTGAAGAGGAAACATGAACAAGAACTGAGGGCAGAAGTGAACATAAACAAAGGCAGAAATGTTGAAGAATTGGAAAGAGAGTTGGGAACTCTTAAAAGTCCTCACTTCCAAGGTCCCATCGATCAGTATGCAACCTCCATAAACCCTGAAGCTTCTTTGGCTGCACAAGCACGACAGCAAAATATACATGACGCCATATCTAAGGAGAAGACACATGCTGTCCGTCAATACTGTGCTAGATGGATGTATGAGGCAAATGTTGCTTTCAACGCCATTGACAATGAAAGTTTCAGGTTGTTTTGTGAAGCTTTGGGACAGTTTGGACCTGGTTGGGTTCCTCCAAGTCAGTATCAGCTCAGAGGACCATTGTTATTTGAGGAACAAAAAAGGACCAAGGAAAAGTTGAAGAATCTAGAAGAAGAATGGGAAACAGAAGGCTGCTCAGTGATGACCGATGCATGGAGTGATATGAAAAGAAGAAGCATAATGAATTTGTGTGTCAACTCAAGGGGAGGTACATGTTTTCTTTCATCAAAAGACACCTCTAAAGATTCTCACACGGGGGAGTACATCTTCAATTATATTGACCAGTGGATTGAAGATATAGGAGCTGCAAAGGTAGTGCAAGTGGTCACTGATAATGCTACAAACAACGTGGCAGCTGCAAAGATGCTGAAACAAAAGAGACCAAATATATTTTGGACAGGTTGTGCTGCACACACTATAGATCTGATGCTCGAGGGAATTTCTAAGCTTCCGGGAATTGCAAAGATAATTGACCAAGCAAAGGCTGTTACGATCTTTATATATGCTCATCATACAACACTGTCCATGATGAGAACATGTACAAATAACAGAGATATCGTAAGACCAGGAGCAACAAGGTTTGCAACTTGTTTTTTGACTATGCAAAGCCTATACGACAAGAAGGCACAACTGATGAGCATGTTCGGCAGTGATGAGTGGCATAGTTGTAAGCATTCTAAGTGTCTGAAGGGTAAGAATACATTTGACACGATTATGAGTCATGGGTTTTGGAGTAGTGTGAATGTTGTCTTGAAGATCTTCAGCCCTCTGGTGAAGGTTCTAAGGCTGGCTGATGGGGAGAAAGTACCTTCTCTTGGATTCATTTATGGTGAGATTATCGAAGCTAAGAATTCTATCAAAGAAGCTTCAAATCATTTGGAGAAGAACTACCAACTTATCTTTCGAATCATTGATGAGAAAATGAAAGATAGGTTAGATACTCCTTTGCATGTGGCTGCCTACTTTCTCAATCCATATTATTTCTACAAAGATCCAGAAATTCAAAAAGACTATGAAGTCATGGAAGGATTCATATCTTGTGTAGAGACTTATTATCATGGCGACTTTGAGAAGCAAAATAGGGTTGTCAATCAGGAGCTTAGTCTTTACAAGAGCAAAAGTGGCTCATTTGGTAGAACTTTAGCACTCAAAGGATGCGAGATTAAAGATGACAAGTTTGATCCAGGTTTGTATGTTCAGATTGCTTGTCTTTCATTAACTTTTGATCTTTATTCATCAATACGAGTGATATGATGATTTTAGGGAACTGGTGGTCAACATATGGATGTGGTACACCAACTCTTCAAAAAATGGCTACAAGGATCCTTGCTTTGACGTCAAGCTCTTCAGGATGTGAAAGAAATTGGAGTTGCTTTGAAGGGGTTAGTTTATTAGTTCTCTTTCTCTAGGAATCTCACTATTTCTGAAATTCACAACTTTTTTTAATTGCAGATTCACACAAAAAAGAGAAATATGCTAGATGCCAATCGCTTAAATAGCTTAGTCTATGTGCAATTCAATGCAAAGCTGTTTAAGAAGCAGAAAAAAATCAGAGAGCAAAATGCTGATGTGATATTCGATGATGGTAATGAAGATACAGTGGAAGAATGGCTTTTGGGCCGTGTACCAGACATAGACAATGATCTTAATTTGCTACTTGTAACCCAAGCTCCAAGGGTAAGAGATTTATATGATGATGACTTTGAGTCTGAAGAAGATGAGGAATATGCTGTGGACATGGATTTTGAACCAGATGTATATCAAAATGCTCCTCTCTCTCGTGATTCATAATCTGCTAAGTAAGGTTAGTAATTTTATCTTAGTAAGGTTAGTATGTTAAGTTACAGGTCTTATAGATCTTATAGATCTTCGTTGTTTTATATCTTTTTATTTGTAGGTGTATGTCTTTTGTTGCAGGTGTATGCTAAGTAGTCTAACTCCTAACACATCTACCCAATTCATGGTGATTATTTGATCTGAGGACAAAAGGATGAAGACTTCGATCCTTTTTTGTATTTTGTATGTTCTCAAGATCAAGACAATCTATTTTGTGTATCTCATGAATTGGAAGTTTTTGTACTTTTTGAATTTGATGTGTAAAGGAGAAAACAATGTTTATCTATAAATTATATAACAAGTTATATAATTATGTCTAAAATTTTGTATTATCATATTTAAAATTAGCTAAATATATTATAAATATATTAAATTGTATTTAAAACTAGGTCCCGCGTATATCCCGCTTAATCTCCGATTTTTTGGTAACTCGCTAGGTCCGGAACTGCCGCCCGACTAGCGCCTGGCGTAATTCCGAACAGGGGTGAAAAGGATGGTTGGTAGAATATTTTAAAAACATTTGGGCCTACAATGGACTGAAACAGCATAGAGAACTGGAATACGAGAATACTAGAAAGTCGAACAAGGCCGATTAAAAGAGACCGAATAAGGTCAAATACGTAAACTAAAGACTTTGATTTGAGTTGACCTGGTTAGGCCAAAAATCATAGTGTGGTGGTGGTATTAAAGAATGTTTATCCAGAAGAAAAACACTTGACCATCGAAAAAATGATGTCGACAGAAAGCAGAAGAAGAACAAATTAAACATATCTTTGTCGAAGCAAGCGCGTTTGCGTTTGCGTCTCTGTCTCATCCATTAATATCTCTCTGTTCTTTCGCTCAAAGCTTCTCTGTTCCCGCACGTCTCTGTTTCTTCTCTCTTATCTCTCTCTAACCAACAAAACGGAACAACAAAACCAGCATTAGAAGAAACATATCATCACTATACGGAGTTTACAGGTAAATGTTCTCTTGTTTCATTTATATATAATCTCTAAATTTGGATTGTTGTTTTACGCGACAAGTGTCTATTCTTGATCATTCCTCTCTGTCTCTCTTTGCTTTTTAACACATACCCTTAGCTGTTTTCTCCTTTTTATCTCTGTTTCTTAAAATCACTTCCTCTTTTGTGGGTGTTTCGAGTTCTTTTTGAGTATGTATTCAATGGATTCTGATTATCATCGCCGTGGTCTTGCGGTAAGTCTTATATCCAAAAGCTTTCACCTTTTCGAATCTAGATGTTCAAACAGCTCGTGGGTTTGTGTAAAGGTCTTAACTTTAACCGTGAATCTCGAATCAATGCCCATATTTAGAATCTCCTTAACATCAGAAACAGTTTCTGTTTTGTTTGAAGGAACTTGCTTTGGCTCTGTTTTTGGCTCTGTTTAGATATGAAAAAGAAAGGAAAACCTTTGCGAGTGTAATGATGATAGTGATGACATTTTCAGGCGGACGATCGTTCACCAGTCTACTTTGTTCGGCTTGATAAACCGAGAGCTGTAGACGATCTCTACATAGGCAAGAGAGAAAAGATGCGTAGGTGGTTGTGCTGCGCTTGCCACGTCGAAGAGCCTTACCATGCTTCTGAAAACGAGCACCTGAGAAGCCCTAAGCACCATATTGATTACGGTAACTGCTCTCTTTTGCTCTCAAACAAACTATTTATGATTCCTTTGGTGCCAACATGTTTGATGATTCTTTGAAGGGTACAATAAAAGAGCACCTGTTGCTTTGAAGCCAGCTGCTTTAAAGGAGCCACCATCCATCGACGTCCCTGCATTGTCATTAGATGAGTTGAAAGAGAAGACAGATAACTTCGGATCAAAGTCTTTGATCGGTGAAGGATCCTACGGAAGAGCCTACTACGCAACTCTGAAAGACGGCAAAGCTGTAGCAGTCAAGAAGCTTGACAACGCAGCCGAGCCTGAATCAAACATCGAGTTCTTGACTCAAGTCTCAAGGGTCTCTAAGCTGCACCATGAGAATTTCGTCCAGCTCTTTGGTTACTGCGTAGAAGGGAACCTCCGCATACTCGCTTATGAGTTTGCAACCATGGGGTCTTTGCATGATATCTTACACGGGAGGAAAGGTGTCCAGGGAGCACAGCCAGGTCCAACTCTTGATTGGATCCAACGGGTGAGAATCGCTGTTGATGCAGCAAGAGGGCTTGAGTATCTACATGAGAAGGTTCAGCCTGTGGTTATACACAGAGACATTCGTTCCAGCAATGTGCTTTTGTTTGAAGATTTCAAAGCCAAGATTGCTGATTTCAATCTGTCTAATCAGTCTCCTGACATGGCTGCTCGTCTTCATTCGACAAGAGTCTTGGGAACGTTCGGTTACCATGCACCGGAGTATGCTATGACTGGTCAGCTGACGCAGAAGAGTGATGTTTACAGTTTCGGTGTGGTGCTTTTGGAGCTTTTGACTGGTAGAAAGCCTGTTGATCATACAATGCCTCGCGGCCAGCAGAGTCTTGTCACTTGGGCCACTCCGAGGCTAAGTGAAGACAAAGTGAAGCAGTGTGTTGATCCTAAACTCAAAGGAGACTATCCTCCTAAAGCAGTTGCAAAGGTAATATAAAAGTTTTCATCTCTTACCTGTGTAACCACTCACTTTTGAAGCTAATTATGAAATGTTTTCTCCTTCTTGTGTCTCTTAGCTTGCGGCTGTTGCAGCGTTGTGTGTGCAATATGAATCAGAGTTTAGGCCGAACATGAGCATTGTGGTAAAAGCTCTGCAACCGTTGCTGAGGTCATCAACAGCAGTACCTGTTCAATCACAGGGGATATGATTCTTCTATGTAATAATGAGAGATTGGTTTTCTGTTTTCATGTGTTTGCCATATCATATACAAATATGTTCTTCAAAAGTCTTTTTGTCGTCTCTTCTTCTATGTTTGCTGGAGTTGTTCGATTCTTATAAAAGTATTCTATATATTTGTGTTTTTTTCCTCTTTGTCCTAACAGTCTTAAGAGCGGAAAAGTGACCTGATATTTCGCAAAAAACCAAAGAATACAAAATGTTATGTATCACTTAAACAAGTTTGCTCAATCTATCTTAAGACAATACACATCTATAGACAAGAGGTTCTTCCATGAACTTAAAACCGACTCTTGAGAGAATCAAGAGTTGGGTCTCATCAAAATTTGCTTCACTATGCAACCTGGAACATACTCCTTGTGAGTTCAAAAATCCTGCAGCGACAAGGTACAAAAGTAGATGATGACTCTCCTTATTAATAACATTCAGCTTATACTCTTTTTTAGTGGAAAGATGCACATTTTCTGCAACCTAGATTTGGTTCTAGAGGTTTCTTTGGTAAGAATCTATCTGATTAGATAATGGATGATATTTTAGAGCTTGAAAGGTGAGAATTTGTTACCTATTTTTAAGAAACATTTCATCTGGGAAGAAGCGGTGTTCTATCGTCTGATTCACCACTGTGAGTAGCCTGAACAGAGACGGTGACAAAAAGACAATGATCATTAGTGTCAGACTTAGGTTGGGACATGTTCAAGAACTGGCTTCACAAATTTATTGTTATTCACCTCTTCATTTGCTCCTGCGGCCATGTTGATGAATGAATCATCAGCCCTGAAGGAAATAACAAGGAAAAGAAGTTAAATGGTGTAGGTACGGCGATGTCTGAACAAGATTTGATAAAGAAGTATGTATACTGTCACTAACCTGTGAGTATCCTTTGCATTGCTTAATTCTAGGCTCCCGTTCTGTTGTTGCTCGTCTTTCACTTTGGCAAGTGGTGAAAAGAACTATACATAAATGAGACGATAAATAAACAACACAGAAATGAGTTTGTTGAGTTTGATTCAGCAGGGATATGGTTCATATGAGGTTTACCTGGTGCATTGAAATGAAAACGATAGATATCCCAAGAAGGAAGTTCATGGTTATAACATGTCCAAAGAGTGCTGCAGATGCTATCCCGGTAAAGATTGTGGCAACTGTGGATGAATATTTCTTCAAGATTGTATCTGAAAAGCATCAGAGATATGTTAACAAATACTCTTAACTACATATAACAAAATTCACAATCTCCAGATATAAACTCAAGCAAACTAAGACATAAGCTAAATGGATCTAACAAAACTTAGTTTAAGTAATTACCTGCATATTTGAAGAAAAAGGAGGATAGGATCCCTTGTGCTGCGTTGTTCATTATTAGAAACACGGTTGCCCTAGAATGTCCTTGTAGGATGTCAAAGCTTTCAGGACCTGTCAATGATAAATTTTGTAAGCAATGCATCGTGAAGTTCTCAGGATTATCTACTAGGATTTTCAGAAGCTATCATGGTGCTAAAAACGTATTATTTTCTTCCGACACTTCTAAAACAAATGCAAATACCTTTATATATAACAGATGCTAGTATGCCAAGAAAGTTGAATATCGCACCATAGCCATAGAGAAACAAGTTCTGCAACAGAAAATAATGTCAATCAGACGACAATTACACACACAAAAAAAGACAAACGAAGAAGAAGTCAACACAGGTGTAGAACACCATGATCTTAGAATTTGACATTACTAAGAATCTAGCTATGTACCCTAATATGTGGAATTTTAGCCATAACAGAGCTAACAAGATCAGAAAACAGAACAAAGAGTTCAACAGCCCAAGGATTTCTGCTTCTATTTCATTGATAACACATCATTTTCAAAAAACATAACAAGTAACCAAGCACACAAAGTTTCATGTTACTACACACATATCAATCCATGATGCAGGATTAAAAATTGCATCAGGACTATCTAACCTGAAGATAGATGCTTGTGTCATACTGACTCTTCAGGGCATACTCGTTGAAGACAGACGCCATCGATGGGACAGTAACCTGCACGTGAATTTTAAAAATTAGTCTCTAGCATGATTCTTGAATAAGAACTTTCCATAGTGCATCAAATCAATGAAGAAGCATGAGAAAGCAGATTATGTGCACGGAACCACTTTATATATTCAACTTCAAGATGAGCAAATATAAGCACAGGAAAAAGAAACTTACAAAGATAAAGGTACAGATGTATGCACCCGTAGCAAGAGGAATGCCAATGGCAGTAGCACCTTCAGGAAGAGAGCGCAGTTGATTTACACTAATCCCTATCAGCAACAGAGCAAGTGCCTCTCACTACAACAAAAACAAAGATAAGCAGCATGTGAGCAATATAATTATGAAAACAGATAAAATCCAAACGAGAATAAGAGGTGTAATTATGGATGGAAGGCTACACAAAACTTCCACAATAATATTTTCTGATACTGAAAACCAGACATATGCACATATAAAAATAAGAATATCTGAACCTCACCTGAATGATGGAAAACCGCCGCTTCATCACCATCTTCAATAGAACAGCAATGACAAGAACCTTTAGATTGCTAAGCATCTTTACAGTAGCAGGATTGAAGTATAGCTGGCACAGTAGAAACTTTCAGTATATGAAATAAAAATACATGAAAGAATGAAAGATAGAACCAAATAGTATAAGAATTAGAAGGAGAGCTCTGCAATGCACAATGTAAGAATAATGTTACCAACTAGACTCAAACATCTATCACCAAAAGACAACTAGTTTTATAACGCAATGACTAGCAGGTCTTACGGACGCATTTAAGTAGCAGGATTATCCTAAGAAAATGGTGATCAGTCATTTGTTTAGAGTGCATTTAAGTAGTGTCTGACTAGGAAATTCACAAAATACAGAATCAACAAAATTGGAATTAACAGAACACCACAGGACATGCCATTCTCATAAAGCCAAAACCTCAGACAGTAGATCATATCCCTACATTTCAGAAGCTTAATTAGACTAACGTATGCCAAAATGAAAAAAAGAACAAGTGGATGTACCTGCATTGTGAATTTGAGATAGTTATTGATAGCATACAACAGGGCTGGAACAGCAAGAAGCAAATTGTTTCGAGCTGCCTGCAAAATAGACTCATGTAAATGCGATTTCCATTACAAATAGTCAACCAATTGAACTTAGAAGTTTCAAGTTATTAGAATAATATGTTCTGTCAGTAACATTCACATTCCACAATCTAACAAACCCAATGAACTGTGTAAAAAAAGTGATCCGCAGATGAGATATGTGTAAGCGATCAGGTAACAAAAGGTCAAGGAACTAGCTTCAAATGTGAGGATGTGCCCTAGGAAAATCCTAGTACAGACTCTTTAATTGACAAAGAAGAAGTACCTGGACAAATGTTGAAACAGATAGAAGTGGCTTCTCTCCAACTTTTTGGTGCTTGGCCTACAGTTTGAACACAAACCATTAAGTAGTAATAGATCCATCCTCAGAAAAGCGAGCGAGTCAACAATAGGTAACAATTTGGAAATAGAGAAATTGTCTTTATGCACAGAACAGAGTGGGATCCTTTTCACATTCAAACTTCAAAGTACAAGTTAATCAAGAAAAGGGAAAAGTTACTCGAGAAAATATCCAAATGAACTTCTGGTACTTTTCATCTCCTAACGCAGAAGAAACATCTAGCAACTAGTTTCTAAATACTAGAGTGTACATGTTGAAGTCAGTTCAGAAACAAACCTGGATTAAAAGCATCACAATCGCAAAAACAACTTTAGCAATTTCCGTCAAGAAGTTGACACTAATAGGACATGTACACCAACACAGGCTGGAAAAAAAAAGGGAAAGGTAAGTAACTTTTAAGTTATTCTGATATGTAAAATGTCATGGTCATGGAAGACAAGCTGAGATGGTTTTACCTACCTGTAGACCAACAAGCATGCAATCACCAACAACCAAAAGGACATTGAGGACGCGTTGCTTTGAGGTCACTCTAGTCTTATGATCATCATAAGCCCTCGAAATAGTTTTGCTACGACATACACTGCACACAACCTTCCCATTCATCTTTTTTATCTTGAACCAACTTATAGACTCTGAGCCAACCTGAATGAAACATGAAGTCACGACAAAGGTAGCAACTTTCAGTTGAATTTGAGCAAAAGGAATCAGTCAAATCAATCAATGTTGAGCTAAGTAACAGAATCAAAACAAGGATTCTCAAAACATCCACGATCAAATCTCAAAACAATAGAAACAGAGAGTTAAGTAGCAAATAGATTTCAAAATCAAAACTTGGATCTAAGCTTAACCTCACTTGACATAAACGATCAGTTTTATCGAAGCATCATCCCTCTAAAGTCACGATCTTCTCCCACATAACTCGAATTCCAGAGAGATGAAGATTGATTGATTGAAACAGTCGCAACTCGCGAGTACTCTCTCTAATTGCTTTGATTACACAACAACAACCAACATTTATTTGTTTAATTAAATAATAGTATAGTTTTGAATCTGCAAGGAAAAGCTATTTAAGAATGTGCCTAATTTTATATACTATTTATATTATAATTCATTTATTTCAACAAAAAATCGTTGCTTTGATGTGAAAACAAAAATTGAATTGCAATGTTAATGATAGCTATTTTTGAGAGATAAATCTAGTAACAATGCTTAGCTAGTTTGGATGATTATAATGATACAAACATCTTCATTTTTTATAACTATTAATTAGTCTTAGATATTCTTATAAAATGTTGCAATGAATATAATAACATTATAAGATACTAATTGACAATTATAGTGAATAATACTTACTTGAGAAATTTCTTATGATAGTCATTTTTAATTTTTTGTCATAAAAATAGACCTCCAATGAAAAAAAATGATCAAAATAAGTTTTATTAAAGGTAAAAATATATTTTTACTATAAGGTTAACTAATCTAGACTTATAGTTTAGAGATAAAGGTGTGGAATTTTGGGGATAGGGTTTCAAATTTAAAAAAATAAAAAATAAATATTAAAATTTTCAAAATAAAAAAGAGCTATTTTGGTCATTTTTTTCTTGAGGTCTATTTTTGTGACAAAAACTTATAAATTGCTATTTGAGATAATTGCCCATAATATTATACCATTTTATTTGAAGATCAGATTTTTAGTTCTAAATTAATAAATTGGGTTTGAGTTTTCTACTTGTACAATTCTGTTTAGCTTCGATTTCCCCTTTTGTATTGCCAAAGATAGCCACAATACTAAGTATTTTTTTCTAATAAGTGAGATCTTTATCATCATTTTCAATTTTATTACGCTAATTTGAACCCTTCAAATAATGGAAAAAGAGCTTCCCAATACTGTTCCTGATCAATCTCTTTGACGAACACGTCCGATGGCAAAATCTGACTGACCAATCACTTACCACTAGTAAGAATGAACGTCAAGCTTTTTAGTTCGCGACGTGGCATGGGGGTGCATGTAATGAGATGAATCAATAGCTCTATGCCGAAAATCCCTTAATTTAGTGGATCCATTGCCATGTTGTGCATTGTCTATTAAAAGAAAAAGGCCGCCATGCATCTGGGAGAATCTAGCAAGTTACCTGGTGCAATTTGTTTGATTATTAAGCAAGTTAAGAAGAAAGTCGTCAAGTTACTTGTCCTTGCATGATATGTATGATCGATCTTTCCTATCCATTATTTCCTATTGTCAAGTTACTTATCCGGATGAAGATTGGTTGAATCAATCGGTCGCAAGTGCCTCTCTCTTGTTGCTTTGATTTCACAAGAACGTTTCCTTTTTTTTTGTCAACACAAGAACGTTTCCTATTCAAGTTTCTTAATCGATCAAGTTAATTTATATATTTTATTTAACCGAGTTTAATTAATTAAATAACAATAGTTTTGAATCTTATAAGGAAAACTATCTAAACTCTAAAAAGTGTGCCTAATTTTTTTTTATTTTTTGGGACAAAGAATTTTAATTAATAACGTGCCCAACATTCTTGGTTCTACGGCCTGTTGTTAGTTCTTGGCTCTTCGTCTTGGATAGGGGTTGAGGTGAGATTTCTTTTAAGTACATTGCATCGCTTGCTATATTGTGGATCATCGGAAGACCTCCGATCGAGTGAGGCTTTTCAAGATGTTATCTTTGTTCTATTATGAGGATTCTATGTGGGTTTAAAGGTTGACATTTGGTTTTGTCTTATGATTTGCCTATATTTATTTGTAGGTTCTTTTGTTTTGTTGGGTGTCAGTTTCCTTCTTTTAGGGCGTGTTTTCGGAGATTTTAACTTATTCCGCCTGCTTATATATCTCACTCTGATTTTCGATCAGATCTATAATATTATTTGCAAAGTGAATTTTCGCATTCAAAATCTCATGTTAAAAGTTAGAGCGATTAATGTCATTTTAATTTTATTAGATAATTAATAGGGCAAATGTACAAAATAGCACATTTTTAAGTTTATATCACAAAATAGCACTCAAAAACTAAAATGACCAAAATAGCACCTTTCTAAGTTTATATCTTATCCCCAAAACCTCATTTCTCAATTCTAAACCCTAAACCCTAAACTCTAAACCCTAAACCCTAAATTCTAAACCCTAAACCCTAAACTCTAAACCCTAAACCCTAAACTCTAAACCCTAAACCCTAAATTCTAAACCCTAAACCCTAAACCCTAAACCCTAAACTCTAAACCTTAAACCCTAAACCCTAAATCCTAAACCCCACCCTTTAACTCTAAACCCTAAGTTTGTGACTTTTGATAAAACATTAAGTGCTATTTTTGTGACTTTTGACTTTGAGTGCTAGTTTGGGAACAAAAACTTGATTCAGTGCTATTTTTGTCTTTTTCTCTAATTAATATATATATATACCAAAAAGTAAAAACATATTTTAAGAATACAAGATAAGTCCTATATGTATTATGTTGTTATCCAAAAAATATTTTTAATTATTGAAATTAAAATTAAGAAATAGAAAGATGTATAAAAATTAATTAAATAAAAATCAAATTTATAATTTTAAATAACGAATATAGTAATAAATATTTGTAATTTGATTATGCCCGCATGCGCAGACAAAACTCCTTGTTCTAATATAAATCAATTTATGGAAAAAGAATATGCCTAACATAAACTGTTTATTATAAAAATATTTATTTTAACCCAAAAATTCATTTCCTTGTATGTGAAAACAAGAATTGAATTTTTATGATAACGATAGCTGTTTTTGAGAAATAAATCTATAAGAGTGTATTCAACTCAAAATTTGAGGTGATTTGCTTTAAAATGACAAATTCATTGTTATTCAAACATGAATTTCAAATACTCACTAAAAATTTACTGTTATTAAACTTGGAATTTCATAAAATAATTTAAAATCAACTGTTATTGAAGATTTTAAGTTGTGGGTTTTTAAAAATTTAAAGTGATTTTAGAGTGTTTGGATGAAATTTCTTAGTTTTACAAACACTACAAGAAAACATCAAGGATTCTGAGGGAAAAAATCGTCGGAATTTCGTCGGAATATCGTTATTCCGACGCAATTCCGACGAAATACGTCGTCGGAAATAATTCCTCGGAATTTCTTTTTTCCTCTGAAATCCCTCGGAATTTTCCGACGGAATTCCGAGGAAATAAATTTCCGAGGAAATTCCGAGGATCCCTTGTTTGTCGGAAAAGTCCTCGGAATATACCGAGGTAGAACTTCGTCGGGATAATTCCTCGGAAGTTCATCGATCGATGCGTGTTTGGACATATATACATCGATCGATAGGAGTATACCGACGGACTTTTTCCTCGGTTTATTCCGAGGAACTGTTCCCTCGGTATATTCCGAGGGATCCGTTCCTCGGAATTTTCCGAGGGAGTTGTCCCTCGGAAAATTCCGAGGGAAATGTCCCTCGCTATATTTTTTAAAAAAAACGGATCGATCGATGCGTTTTTGTTCAAAAACGCATCGATCGATGTAGTGAAAAATATAATTAATTTCCTCGAAATGTAAAAAATATTATTTTTTTGAAAAAATAAAATTTCTGAAATTTAAATTCGAAAATATGAAATTAAAAGTAAAATTGAAATCATACTAATTAATATTCAAAGTTTCACAAATAAAAATAAAACATTCCGAGATTGGGGAAAAAAAAACTACGGGTCTGGCACGTCCGGGAACACCTCGTTCGGGTACATCCTCTGCATCATCTCCATCATTTGCTGGTTCAGCCTCCTCTGTGCCTCATAGCCCGCCTGTTGAGCCGCCATCTGGGTCTCCAACAAAGATATTCGATCATCTTTGTCCTTCAACTGAGCCGTAAGTACTTCTGGATCAACAAAGGGCGGTGGTGCAGAAGAAGGAGGAACCGACCGGGTGCGACGACCCAAACCGAACAAACGTCCCTTCTTCTTTGGAACCGACTGAATAGAAAAAAGCCAAATTTAGAAATTTAAACCAAGAAATAAATGAATTGAACTTTAAAAAAAAGAACTTACGGATTCAACGATTTCGTTGATTCGAAACCGGGACAAGTTGGTCGAAGCCGTCGAAGCGTCATCCTCGGTTTGAAGCTGAGACACTTCGTCTACCACCTGAGTTTGGACCAGGTCGACCACGTCCCTCACAAGACCGTCATCAATCTGGCCGGTCTTCTTGTTGGTATACGCCCTCCTCATTAGGGCGAGATCATCGACCGGCTCGCCATCATTTTCTTCCGCCTTGAAAAAAAACATAAAATTAAAGAAACATTAGAAATTAGAAGAAATGCACAATAAATTTAAATTCTGAAACTCAAATAATTGAAGAAAAAGCGGTTGAACTTACCATGCGATCTCCGAGAGTGGCAATAGATTGAGCACCCAAGTTATGCTTGTAGATGCCCTTCCCTTTACGGTCGCTCCTGCGGTTGGTGGAGTTGGTGGAAGAAGTTTCTTTCGTCTCCTCCTTATCCCAATGCGCACACAACTCCTTCCAGACCGTATCGTTCATCGACTTTGGGACCTTTTAATTAAAAAAAAAAAAAAAGTTTAATAAATTAAAAAATAGTTTAATAAATTAAAAAATTGTTTAATAAATTAAATCGAACCTTATTGATTTCCCACTTCTTCTTCCACTCGTGGATCTGCTTCCCATAGTTGTCCATTACTTTATGGACGAAGTGGTGATAGATAAAGAGCGTCTCATCGGAATTCCAGTTGAACTCTTGCTGAAAAAAAAACACAATTAGTAGAAAATTTATATTAAAGATTAAAAATATAAGTAAAAAATTAGAATACTTACCGCAAACTGACGAAACCACAGAACCTGCTTGTCGGTTGGGAAGTGAGTGAAAGTCGGATGTCCACTGTCGAGGGCCGAGTACATCATACGGTTGATCCATGCGCTGATCCCGTTCCCGGATCGGTTGAACCTTATTAAAAGAACAAACGGTTAATAATGAATCCAAATTTAAAGAAAAAAAAATGTTTAATTACCATGTTTGACCCCGTCCATGTGGATACGGAGTGAGATACGGAAGATGGTCACGACCGGGCTGTTGAACCAACTCCGCAACCCTCATCACTCCCGGAGGACCCGGAGGAACAGGAGCGGATGCAGCAGCGGGAGCGAGAGGAGCATGAGCGGGTGCAGCAGAGGGAGATGTATGGTTGGAGCTGTGGGGCGAAGGGGAATCCTGAAAATGGCTGGAATCCCGAGACTGGCTCCCCGTACCACCACGACCACGACGCTGTCGAGGCCGGGTCTGATCATCATGAGACCTGTAAATTAAAAAATATATATTTAATAAATACAGAAATATATAAATTAATTTTTTTTATTAAAAAAAAATCCCAAATAATTTAATCACAGAAAAAGATTTATATATATTAAATTTTTTTAATAAATATATAAAAATAGTTCTAATAAACAAAAATAGTTTTAATAAATAAAAATTGTTTAATAATTAAAATGTTTTGTAAAATCCAAAAAATCGAATTTATATAGAAATTTTTTTTGTAAAATCCAAAAAATCGAATTTATATAGAAAAATCGTTTTGTAAAATACAAAAATCGATTTTATATACAAAAATCGATTTTATAAATACAAAAAATAAAAAAATTATAAAAAAATTCTAAATCAATTCAACAAAACAAATTATTCAACCAAATCACAATTCTAAACCTATTATACAACCAAATCACAATCCTAACCAATCACCCTAACAAAAATCTATCAAAACTACACAAAAACCTAACAAATAGAACCTAAGAGAGTGGGATAGGGTCCTTACATGATTTGTGTAAGAGAAGAGGGAGATCGCCGGAGATATCGTCGGATTTCAGGGGGAAATCGCCGGAGAGAAAGAGAGGAGTCGCGCAGAGGAAGAAGAGAGAAATGGGGAAGAAGAAGGGGCTCGTGGTTATAAAACCTAGGGTCCGACGGACATTATCCGTCGGAATTCCGTCGGAATTCTAATTTCAATTTTCGCGAAATATTTGCCCGGTAAAATGAAAATATTCCGAGGAAATTCCGACAGATAGTAAAATATCCGTCGGAATTTCCTCGGAATATTCCGAGGAAATACCGAGGAACTAGTGTTTGGGGTTTCAAAACATCAATTTTTTTTGCCGTATTTCATTTCTTATACAATTGTAATGCATACCATTGAGGATTCTTTGTATACATGAGCATAAACCATGAAATAACAAATTTCAAAACTAATTGAAAGTATTCCCTTTACCGTTCGTTAAAAGGTATAAGTGTTTCTCTTATGTTGCGAGATTTCGTTCATACAATCGGAAAAGTGTTAATTATACGGTAAGGAACAAATTTTTGACTTCATAATGAACGTAAGACACTTAATAAGGGTTATATAGGTGTTATTCAAACGGCAAAACGTTGTTTTCGGTTTAAAAACCCTATTTCCTCGGAATTTCCTCGGATTATTCCGAGGGAACTCCGACGAAACCCTCTTCTTCCTCGAAATTTCCTCGGAATATTCCGAGGAAATTCCGACGAACTAGTGTTTGGGGTTTCAAAACGTAATTTTTTTTAAAAAAACGCATCGATCGATGCGTTTTTGAACAAAAACAAATCGATCGATTACTAAGATGGCCCGGGCCGTAAGATTGTGATCGATCGATGAGAGTATCCCATCGATCTATCGACAATCTGAATTGTTCCTCGGAATTTCCTCGGAAAATCTTGTATGTTTTTTTAAAAATGCATCGATCGATGCGTTATAGAACAAAAACGCATCGATCGATTACTAGGATGGACCGGGCCGTAAGATTGTGATCGATCGATGAGATTAACCCATCGATCTATCGACAATCTGAATTGTTCCTCGGAATTTCATCGGAAAATCTTGTATGTTTTTTTAAAAATGCATCGATCGATGCGTTATAGAACAAAAACGCATCGATCGATTACTAGGATTTACGGGGCCGTAAGATTGTGATCGATCGATGAGAGTAACCCATCGATCTATCGACAATCTGAATTGTTCCTCGGAATTTCGTCGGAAAATCTTGTATTTTTTTAAAAAATGCATCGATCGATGCGTTATAGAACACAAACGCATCGATCGATTACTAGGATGGACCGGGCCGTAAGATTGTGATCGATCGATGAGAGTATCCCATCGATCGATCGACAATCTGAATTGTTCCTCGGAATTTCCTCGGAAAATCTTGTATGTTTTTTTAAAAACGCATCGATCGATGCGTTATAGAACAAAAACGCATCGATCGATTACCAAGATGGCCCGGGCCGTAAGAATGTGATCGATCGATGCGTTATAGAAACAAAACGCATCGATCGATGCGTGTTCGGAAAACAGAATTATAAGGCAAAACCCGACCTTTTTTGGATCTAAACCTTAGAACTCTCATCCCCTCCGATTTCCCCTATAATTCGCCCCCCCCCCTTTCTCTCTCTATAATCATCCGATTTGAACAATTTTGGGCTCTATTCCACTTGATTTTTCGAGCTCTACCTGATTCCTACACTCGTCTTCACCCTAAGACAGGTATACTCCGCGAATCTCCACATTCTGAAATCGTGTTCTTGAGCAATTTTTTGGGTTTTGTGAATTTCTTATTTCCGTGTTGATTCCTTGATCAAATATGCATGAAACAGATGTTTAAACATGGAATAGAACACAATTGTCTGTGATCAACGAGTTTGGAACATGATTTGAGATGATTTAGGGATAGAGAATTTTTTTCAATTTCGTTTTTTTTTATCACAACTCGATTTTGCTTTTCATTTTCATGTTCAGCTTTGCCTTCTTAATTGATTATAACCATGTTGAGAGCAATGATTCTATTTTGTAGAGAATGAAGCGCACGAAAACATCAGCAAAGAAAAACACACAAGAAGCGGGTTCGTCACAGCTGGAGAAGCAAAGGCCAAAGAAGTGGGATAAGTCTGATACCACCCACTACAACAACATGAAGAAGGTAGCCGTTCCGGCTACACAACTAGCATGTCCTGAGACGATGACAATATTGGGAATCAAAGCAGACATTGAAGGACTGTTCCAGAACATGGGTCTAGGCCAACTATGCAACCTCAAGGAACCCACTTATCCGGAGTTGGTACGCCAGTTCATAGCATCCGCATACGTCACCCGTCCCGATGATAGCCATCAGGAAGGTTTTCTGGCATTCGTAGTGCAGAAAGTATACTATGAGGTATCTTTCACAGACCTCTGCGGACTATTTGGATTGAGTGCGGGGGAGAGGACATATGGTCTTTATTGGACTTCAGAGCTGTTGAACTTCTGGGAAACGATTGGCACAGGGGTTTATAGATCTTCTCAGGCAAAGGAGTCACTTATCCGGAGCCCAGTACTGAGATATGCGACACGCCTCATTGGCTCATTGCTATACGGGACAACCACAGCCGCATCAGTCACGCAATGGGAGTTGTGCCTCCTGTACCAAGGTGTGAGGCATTTGCTACCGGCATTTGGAAACTCTACATTCCCACCTGCTACTGCCTTCAACATGGGAGCGGTGCTGGCCGCAAACTTAGCAGGATACAAGGGGAAAGTAACCAAATCCAAGAGCAATGCATGTGGATTTGGTGCAGTGATTACTCGGATCCTTAGACATGTGGGTGTAGACTGTGAGAACCACCAGGTAGCACTGGACAGATCGAACAACATTGCTTGGAACTACCTGGATGTCATTTCTCTAGTAAGTAAGGAGTTCATAGCTGGTCCCCACTCGAGGATCGATCGGGATGGTCCTTACGTCTACGTATTCCAGGACCGAGCGAAGAAAACACTCTACTGCCACCTGCCTCAGATCGGCCTGACTGCTCTACTTTCAGAGGCTGCAGTTGAGTTTCTACCCCCTGCTACCGCACTAGTAGACAAGCCATCCTTCTTCACGCCAAAATATCAGACCAAAGGCAAGGGCGTGGTTGATGAAGAAGGACAAGATGAGGCTGCACAAGCCATTCCAGATGATTCACAACCCCATCAGCTACTCCCATCAGACTCCAGCCAGTACAAGCTGCAAGAGCTTCCACCGAACGCCACTTCGCGCCAGCAACAACATTGGAGAGATCAGAGCATAAAGACAAACAACGACATGCTACACAAGATCTGGGCTGCCATTTCACGTATCAGGCCGTGTCGTTGCCAAAAGGATGATGTAGTTCATCGGGACAACTCTCCATCCAGCTCTGGTTCGGGTTCGAGTGGTACACACAGGGTAAGAAAGAGGTCCAAGAGACCCAACGATGCAGGAACATCTGGAGCAGGAGACGAGGAGTAGGAGCTATCACCGGCTATTTTATTTTCTTTTCTATTCTAACGTTTTATGGTCTTATTTTCTGTTAATTTTGAACTGAGTTTTTTTTTAGGTTTCTTAATTATGAGTTCGTATTTCTTTTACATGGTTTCTTTGTTTTATTTGGTTGTGTTTTGTGTAGCTTTTAATTCGTATTCAGCTTTGCCTTGCTAGATAAACCAAATAACTATTATCCAAGGAAAGAGGTTATATCAAGTGTTCCTCGGAATTTCCTCGGTATTTCTTAAAAAAAAAAAAAAAAGTTCAATGGTAGTCTGTTTCCGAGTCATCATCACCAGATGAATCTGAATCTGGATCTTGGTGAAACTCTCCAATTACTGGTTCATCCTCTACGTGAACGACGGCTTCCTCTCCAAAGTCGGTTAAATCGACTACAAGGCCAACTCCAGCTAAATCTTCTGCTGCACTACAGTTGCC
Organism: Brassica napus; assembly: GCF_020379485.1. Classification (NCBI taxonomy): domain Eukaryota; kingdom Viridiplantae; phylum Streptophyta; class Magnoliopsida; order Brassicales; family Brassicaceae; genus Brassica; species Brassica napus. The sequence continues at coordinate 31,703,664 of NC_063447.1, read as the reverse complement.
GGATGTGCTTGGTTGTAGTGGGTCTTCCAGCTCAGAACTTCCCTGAACTCGGCCTCTCGGGTTGAGTCTTGTAACAGTAACCCATGGATCATCTCTGTTCCTTACCCGGGGGTACTTGATATAACAAACCTGTAACATTTAGAAAAATTATAAATTAATACACATGATGATGAATCATTCTGAATAATTAACATTTAATTACCTGATCGGCCTGGGAAGCAAGAATGAAAGGATCATAATATTGCAGCTTTCGCCTCGAATTTACTGATGTAACACCAAATGCATCTGTTCTCACACCTCGATCTGGGGTGTTGTCGTGCCAATCACAATAGAAAACAGTACAGCGCAATCCAACCATGCCCAAATACTTGATTTCCAAAATCTCATGTATGTGTCCGTAGTATACATCATCTCCTGATGCAGAACAAACGCCAGCATCATAAGTCGTACTCGAACGTCTCCTCTTCTGAGTTGTGAATGCATATCCTCGAGTACAAAATCTCGGATATGACTTCACAACAAAGTTTGGTCCAACGACCATCTCACGTATCCAATCGTCAAATGTTTCACCTCTGGCCAAACCAGCAGACACCTATTAATAGCACATATATATATATTATATCAATAAATGTGAATTAGTATAAATATGTGATAAAATATATTTTAATTTGTTTAAAGCACTCACATAAGTAAACATCCATCCAGTAAATTCTCTCTGCTTCATTTCTTCTAGTTCGTCCTCTGTGGCGTATCTATACTCGAACCGCTTTTCTGCCATGAAAATCCTGTATATGATGACAATAATGTAATTAATTAAGATTTAAATTTCAACTTGTTAAAATAAAAATTTGTAAGCTCATTTATTTACCTCTCATATTGAAGAACGTCTTCGCAGTTGGTGAGCAAATATGTTTGCAAATGACTGCGCTCCTGCTCAGTAAGTCGACGGTCCTTTGGTTTTCCGCTAAGTCGTCCAACGTCTGTGAAAATGTCTGGAACCGTAACATGATATGTTGCCCGTTCGCCTCTATCATCATGCCGAGCAGGTCTTCTGTTTTTGGTCTGAACTTCTGCTGGAAAGTAGTACTCGGCAAAGTTTGAAGTTTCTTCATTGATCATCTGTGCGACTATAGAACCTTCCACCCTACTTAAATTTTTCACCATCTTCTTCAAATGGAACATATACCGCTCATACAGATACATCCATCTATACTGCACAGGACCACCAAGTTCCAATTCTCTTGCCAGGTGAATAACAAGATGCTCCATAACATCAAAAAATGAGGGAGGAAATATCTTCTCAAGGTTGCACTGAATCACGGCTATGTTAGTCTTCAAATTTTCAATACCTTCAAGAGTCACTGATCTCGTGCATAAATCGCGGAAGAAACCACTTATCCCTGCAATTGCTTCATGAACATTTCGTGGTAATATTTCCTTGAAGGCGAACGGAAGGAGGCGCTGCATCATTACATGGCAATCGTGGCTTTTCAAGCCAGTAAACTTTCCTTCCTTTCTGTCGATACAGTTACGCAAATTTGATGCGTAACCGTCTGGAAATTCCACATCGTTTGAAATCCAATCAAAGAACGCATCTTTTCCCGCTGCATCAAGTCGGTATATGGGAAAAGGAGCCCTACCATTCTCATCAACATGAAGTTCTGAACGAGCACATATATCGACTAAATCCAGTCTTGACTTCAAATTATCCTTTGTTTTACCTTGAACATTAAGGATCGTGTTCATGAGATTGTCAAAAAAGTTCTTCTCAATATGCATGACATCTAAATTATGCCTTAGCAGATGATCCTCCCAGTATGGCAGATCCCAGAAAATACTTTTTTTGTGCCAGTTATGTAGTTCTCCAACAGCATCTACCGGAAAACGCTCATGTCCACCGACTTCTGGCGTCCTTTCTGCACCAAAATCTCTTAGTTGTATCTTCAAATCTTTCCCACAAATTTCCGGAGGTGGACTGTCAAACACCCTCTTGTTCTTCGTAAACAAATTCCTACTCCTACGATATGGATGATCAGGTGGTAGGAATCTCCTGTGACAGTCAAACCAACACGTTTTCCTTCCGTGCTTTAGTTGGAAAGCATCAGTGTTATCTTGACAATATGGACATGATAGCCTTCCATGCGTTGTCCATCCAGACAACATACCATATGCTGGAAAATCACTTATTGTCCACATTAGTACTGCCCGCATTTGAAAGTTTTCTTTACACGAAACATCGTATGTTTCAGCACCTTGAGCCCATAGTTGTTGCAACTCATATATTAGTGGCTGAAGAAACACATCAAGTGATCTCTTAGGATGCTCTGGTCCGGGAACGAGAATCGAGAGAAACAAAAACTCTCGTCGCAAGCACAAGTTTGGGGGGAGGTTGTATGGTGTAAGAATGACGGGCCATAGAGAATACTGTCTTCCACTCTTGCCAAACGGACTGAAACCATCAGTACATAATCCAAGGTAGACATTTCTTCTCTCATACGCAAAGTCGGGATACTTTGATTGGAAATGCTTCCACGCTTTTGCATCTGAAGGATGTCTGATCTCACCATCTGTTGAGTGCTCCGCATGCCATCTCATTGGTTGCGCTGTGCGTTCAGACAGATACAACCTCTGCAACCTTTCCGTCAAAGGTAAATACCACATCCTTTTATATGGCACTGGAACTCTTCCAATTGTATCTTTATAACGAGGCTTTCCACAAAATTTGCATGTAACCCGCTGTTCATCCACCCTCCAATAAATCATGCAGTTGTCGCTGCATACATCTATTACCTGATACGATAAACCAAGACCAGCTACGAGTTTCTGAACCTCGTAGTATGAACCAGGAGCTACATTATCCTCGGGTAGAATACCTTTTACAAAATCAGCAATCGCATCCACACAGTCTTCAGCCAAATTATAATCTGTTTTAATGCCCATCAATCTTGTAGCAGATGATAAAGCTGAATGACCATCTCTGCAACCTTCGTACAATGGTTGCTTTCCAGCATCCAACATATCATAAAATCTCCTAGCTTCTGCATTGGGTAAATCTTCCCCTCTAAAATGATCATTTACCATCTGCTCAGTACCTACACCATAATCTACATCCGTTCTAATTGGTTCTTCTAATCTAACCGCTGGCTGAGGTTCACTAGTACTACCATGTTCATAATCAGTTTCCCCATGATGATACCAAATTTTGTAACTTCGTGTAAACCCACTCAAATATAGATGAGTCCAAACATCCCACTCTTTAATAACCTTTCTATTTTTACAATTAGAGCAAGGACATCTTAACATACCTGTTTTTGCTTCCGGTTGTCGGTGAACTAACCCCATGAATTCAGTTATACCTCGTTGGTATTCTTCCGTAAGCAATCTCGTGTTCGGATCCAAATGAGGTCGATCGATCCAAGAACGAAAATAATTTGAAGAAGACATATTTTTTATGAATCAAATTCGTGTGTAAATAGAGTAAGAGGGAGGATGAAGATATGAAGTGAATGAAGAGGAAGAGGAGTGCTTGTATTTATAGTTTAAATCCTGCCGACATACCGAGGAAATTCCGACGGAATTCCGACGGACAAAACTAGTTCGTCGGAATTTCCTCGGAATTTTGTAAAATCCCCCAACGGCTCTCCAACGGCTATAATATTTCCTCGGAATTCATCGGTTTTTTCCGAGGAACAGAGTTTTCCTCGGAATTTCCTCGGAATATTCCGACGGACTGTAGTTTCCTCGGAATTCCGTCGGTATATTCCGAGGAAATTCCGAGGAAACCCAATTTTGTGTTTCCTCGGAATTTCCTCGGAAATTCCTCGGTATATTCCGAGGATTTCATTTTCCGTCGGAATGTCCGTCAGAATATCGCTGTTTTCTTGTAGTGAAAAATAAAAATCTAAATCTCATGATTTTAAGTGAGATTCTAAAGTCGACTGACAGAAAACATATTAAACTCTCTAATTCATATAAATCATCTAAAACTTAATTAAAAATCAAATAACTTCAGTATAGATTGAATATGCCCCCCCATTAGTTTGGATGATTATAATGGAAAACAACTTTTTGATTTTTACAACTATTAGTTATAGATGTTTCTTATAAAGTCTTGAGAATCAACATAATAACATTAGAAGATATAAATTGACCATTGTAGTGAATACTAGTAGACAATTTAAAAATCAGAAATTTAGTTTTAATTTGTGTTTGAATTTTATACTTGTAGTTCAATTTAGCTTCAATTCTCTGTTTTCTGTTACAAAAAAATAGCACATTTCTAAATAGTTTTATTCTTATAAGTGAGATGTCATTTTCAAATTTAATGCCAAATAAATGTCTACATAATTGAAACTTTTCAGTCACTTACATACCTAATATTTTTGATTGGAGAAATTATTATTCCGCTATAAACTATAAACTAGTTGTGATTTGTTTCCCTAAATTTAATTCCTTCAATTGTTTAGCGTTTTCCTTTCTTTTCACCTATGTTCATTTGTTAGTCATATATTAAGCCAGAATTCAAAATGTAGATGATACAGTTATGTTTGAAACTAGAAATTTAATTGGTATTTTTCTCTCCCCAATTTAAATTTGACTGATTGTTTAGGTTTTCCCTTTGTTCCTCGCATATGTTTGGTTGTTAGTGATTGATTAAGCACAAATTCAGCACATGGATGTTCATTTTATATTTTATACCATATTATTAGACAAATTTCACAATACATAATATGTCAATGAAATATATCTTTGTCTTTGTAAATATGTGGTTTCACATTTTTTAATGCAGAGAAATTTTATCATGTCTTTCATGAATTCAAGACCAACTACCATGCTATGAGGACATCGAGGAATGCATGAAGAAGATTTTACTTGTGAAGTGGAAGTTTGAAACGTGGAGATATAATCTGTTTTAACAATACTTACTTTAGATTTAAAACCTTCTTTTTTGTTGCATGTTGATACACAGAATTAGTATCATTTAAAGCTTCCAAAAATAGGCTTAAAAATCTGTTGAAATTTATATATCAAATAAAACAAATTATGATAAAGAAATCAAAGATCAAACATTGTAAACCTTGTATATATAATAATTAAGTGTTTGTATAAAATTTTGTAACATCCGTCTTACCGCCTTTTGAATATATGGCGTGCTACATACGTCACTTTTATCTCAATTAACTCTTACATCCTTTTTTGATCAAAGAGTACTTCATTCATAATAAAGGTTTTACGCTCCATTAGAGGAGACTGATACAACAGAGCTGGCAAGAGCCAACTTAGCAACTGAATCAGCTTCAGAGTTTTGCAAGTGAGGAATAAAAAGAAAGGAGATTACATCCAAGTAGGTGCTAAAATGATAGATATCGAACAAAATCCCATACAGAGCCGGCCTTGATTCCTTCTGTTTCAGCATCTTGATGAGAGTAAGAGAATCAGACATGATCACAAGGGTTTTAATGTTCGAGAAAGCCACAGTCATAACTGCCAGACGAATTGCGAGGGCCTCAGCCATTAACGCAGATGATACAAGGCTCCGACTGGCGGAGATCCGGGGGAGACGAGTCAGGGTGGGAGAGCCAGAGAAGAGGCCTCCCAGCCCGCACATACCAGAGCGGGCATCCCATGCTGCATCAACATGACAAGTAGGACCAGACGTATTAACACGTAAAGGTGGGTGAGGTGCGAGGCGGTTGTGAGCTAGCGAGATATCTTCAGCAAAGTGAGTCTGCGAGTCTCACTACAAAAAAACACGTCTGTTGCGAGGGAAATTTGCGAGAGAAAAATTTCCATGCAAATTTGCAACACGTTTGTGACGGAATAGCAAGAAAAAATTAAAACCCTCGCAAATGTCTTGCAAATTTGCGAGGGAAAATTTTCATCGCAAATTTGCGAGAGATTTGCGAGGGAAGTTACAGATTTCTCGCAAATCCCTTGCAAATTTGCAAGAACACTTTTCTCTTGCAAATTTGCAACGGATTTGCAAGAATTTTGTCTATCTATCTTTTTTCCTCACAACTCTTTCGCAAATTTGCAATGGATTTGCAAAGAACAAGCATGATATTTACATTTTATCACATTTCTTTCACAAAATCAAATAAAGTTAATAAATAAAATATTTAGTGTTTAACAAGCACATCGATAAATATTTTGGAGACTTAATCAAATATCAGTCAACTAAATATTCACGGGATACGTGTTTCCTGACACTTAAACTAATATTAAGTAGTACTAAACATCAAAACTCTATAATTTATACAATAAATACATGTCAAATTTCTAAAAAAAAATTGAAACAAATTTTCTTGTTAATTATATTTTTTCAGAAAACAAATACAAAATATATATTATTCCACCAAACAAAATACTAAAACCCCAAACTAAACCCTAAAGTCACTGACATATGAATTGCAAGGAATTTGCATGGGAACCCTCGCAAATTCCCTTGCAAATCTGCGAGAGAATCTAAAAGCTCGCAAATTACCGAAGGATTTGCAATGGATCCCTCGCAAATCCCTTGCAAATATGCGAGGGATACAATTTCCATTGCAAATTTGCAAGAGATTTGCGAGAGACTCGTTACAGTTTTCTTGCAAATCCATGTTTCCATACTTGAACGGTTTGGGTTTCATCAAGGATTTTTGTGTCAGATAACACATTTTATATTGAATCATTTAGTGTCTAAAATGTATGTCAAAAAATATCTTAAGAAATTTAATTAATTATAGTTATGAACTTAATTTCCAACACTTGATTTGTTATTGCAAGTAATTAACATCAAACCTAGGCCTGGGCATAATATCCGTAACCCGAAATCCGAACCGTACCCGAACCGAAAAACCCTATCCGTATCCGGTTCGAAATGTAAAAAATATCCGAATGGATCTTGTAAGGTGGTACATAACATATCCGAACCCGAAATGTTATTATCCAAACTCGAAAAACCGAAAAAAAAACTGAAAAATCCGAAAAAAAAATCTGAAGAAACCGATCTGAATGTCCAAAATAATATACAATATAATTATATGAAACATGAATATATACTTCAAATATTCAATTTCATATTTATTTTGATATGTTATCTAACAATAAGTATTTAAAATTTAAATAACTGCCTTAAATACTTAATTATATATATATATATATATATATAAATAAATATATATTTCTTTTGTTTTACTTTTAAATTTTAAATTTTATTTCAGGTATATCCGAACCGATCCGATATAATCCGAATCCGAATGATATATGATTACTTTATGGGTTCTATGATGTGATACAAAACCGACCCAAATCCGATGTGTTATATCCGAACCCGACCCGTACTTGCAAATTTACTAGAATGGGACATATGAGGTGTTATAAAAAAGAATCAAAATCCGAAAAATCCGATCCGAACGCCAACGGGTACCCGAACGCCCAGACCTAATCAAACCCTTATAACTTATATAACTCATATACATCAACTAAATTTCCTGAAAATGTTAAACATATTTTTCACGCTAATTATTTGTTTTGAACCGAATCAATAACACTTGATTTGTTATTACAAGTAATTAACAGCAAACCCTTATAACTTATATAACTCAAATACGTAAACTAAAATTTGGAAAATGTTAAACATATTAATAAACTAGTTTATAAAGCCAAAATATAATCAAACACATCCACTAAATTATCTACCATTAACTAAAATGTTTTAAATTTTTTAAAAGTAAAACTCTCATTGGTCAATGCATAGATGCAATCTATGACCATTGATTAAACTTGAATCAATGGTTCAGATGTTGTTTCGTTTCAATCTCCGCCTCTCCTCCTCATTGGTGGAATATCTAAATGCAAGGATTGTAATCTGTGTCCATTGATTAATTTTGAATCAATGGTCCAGATGCTTTTTTTTAATCTTCTTCTCTCCTCCTTTCACGTCCCGTAGTCTCCTCCTTAACACTTCTTCTTGCTTAACTCTTCCTCATCTGCAATTCTTCTTCTTTATTTCCTTAGCATCTCATAATCTAGTCTACAATTTCTTCTTATCTCTCATCCTTCACGAGCCTTTAACCGTTCATCTTCTTTTCCACGCCTCCCTTCCTCATGTACGAATCCAGATCTCCTCCTTTGATGTACTGCCAAATTCGTGAACGCCTCCCAAATCTGAAGCTCGATCTTCTTCACCGAATTCTCCCGCCTTTCCTCACTCACCGCCTCTGACCAAGTCCCTGAAATCTGTAGTTTTCGCCGTCGTTCGTGACTCTTGCCGGTGATGAAGAAGAAGCAAGGATAGAAACATGGGAAGGACATCGACCGGCGTCTTTTTTTTTTTTTAGTTTTTTTTTCCTTTTTTTTTTTTTTTTAAAATTAGGTTAAGTTGTAAACAGGTAGGTGTGAGGTGCCAACAAAAAAAGAAATTAAAAAAAAGTTGTAAACCGGTTTAATATATAGGAATATGTATTTGTAAATTTATAATATTCATAATATATTCTCTTATGTACACATATTCACATATATATACAATTAATATATTTTTCGGTAAGAGTGAAATTATTTGTTAGTTATATATATGCTATATATCTATTTTATTTTTCAATTTCATAATTTTTTTAAAAAATATTTTTCAAGAAATTGCAAGGAAACTGCGTTTTCTAAATCTATCGCAAATTTGCGAGAAATCATTTTCCATCGCAAATTTGCGAGGATACATTTTCCGTCGCAAATTTGCGAGGAAACATCTTCCGTCGCAAATTTGCGAGAATGGATTTGCGAGGAATATGTTTTCCTCGCAATTTCCTTGCAAAGCGCGATTTGCAAGAGAATTGCGACAGTTTTTTCCCTTGCAACAAACGTGTTTTCTTGTAGTGTCTTGCCATTCCCGTGCATTAGAGACGGCCTTGGAGACAATCTCTGTAGCTGAGTAGGTACGGTCCTCAAAGCATCGCTTATTGCGGGCCTTCCAAAGGCTCCATAGGACCCAATGCCATAATGGTATAGCGACACCAGACGGGGGATGGTTAATAAGTTGCAAAGCTTCAGATATAAGAGTCTTGATTGATGGAGCTAGTGGAGATGGTATAGAGACCATCGGAACTAGCTCCCATACCTGAGCGGCGATAGGGCAGTGGATGAATACATGAAGATCATCTTCTATCCCACCGCATGACTTGCAAAAGAATGGAGTGATACCTCTACTAGCTAGATTCTCGCTGACTGGAATGGCTTTCCTAGCCACTCTCCATAGGAAGTCCTTGATCTTAGGAGCAGTGTGAATGTTCCAGATGTTCTTTAGCCAGTCGAAGGGGGAATGGGTGGCGGGGTCTTGAGGAGGGGTTTGCATCTCAGGGCTTCTCAAGAGGTTCATCCCAACCCTATAACCTGATCGAGTAGTATAGAGTCCTGACTTATCAGGTAGCCAAGCGAGGCGATCCCGAGATGGGGCTGAACTAGTGATCAAGCTTCGTATTTCATCTTCGTAATGCGGTAGCACAGCTCTGACTTTTTCCAAGTCCCAATCATTCGAGAGAGGGCAGAGTAAGTCACTGACACGTAGGTCGATTGACATAAGGGTGGGAGGACCGAAAGGGGTGGTGGATGTATCGCAGCTAATCCACGGGTCCTGCCACACTCGTATATCTTCACCATTCCCAACTGTCCAGCTCAGACCCTTTCTGAGAAGCTCCCTCCCCACTATAATGCTTCTCCACCCATGAGAAGCAGCCGACGGAACAGAGCAGTCCATAAAAGATGACTTCCAAGCATATTTACCCAACAGCACACGAGCCAACAACGACTCCGGATTTGAGATGAGTCGCCAACCGATTTTTCCAATAAGGGAGTCATTAAAGGTTTCAATATCTCGAAAACCAAGGCCGCCAGCATACTTAGGTTGGGTTAGAGTGTCCCAAGCTACCCAACACATCTTCCTCTTCTCCGGGTTTGCATCCCACCAAAAGCGAGTAAGGATGGACTGGATTTGTTTGCACAAGGAGATGGGTATTTTGAAACAGGATATGGCATAACAGGGCATAGCGGACAGCACGGCCTCGAGAAGAACCTGTTTCCCTGCCCCCGATAGAAACCTAGAGGTCCAGCTGAAGGCCTTTTGGCGAATGCGGTCAACGATAGAGGCAAAAATATCCCTCTTTTTCCTACCAAAGTGCTCGGGAAGACCGGGATATTTTCCTACGCCTCCTTCCGCCTCAATGGACAGGGTACAATTAACCCGCTGCTTAACCTCCGGAGGGGTTTTCGCCGAGAAGGTAATAGAAGATTTAAGGAGGTTGATCCGCTGACCCGAGAGTTCTTCATATTGTCTCAGAATGGAGCCTAGAGTGGTTACGCTGGTCGGGTTTGATTTGCAAAAGAACATCGTATCGTCCGCGAACAAGAGATGGTTGACCGAAGGGCTGTGGCAAGACACTCGAACCCCCGCCAGAGAGCCATCCAGCATGGCTTTATCGAAAAGGGCAGAAAGTACTTCCGTACATAAGATGAAGACGTACGGAGAGAGAGGATCACCTTGTCGTATTCCACGAGAGGGTTTAACCGAGCCTTGTGGGGAACCATTAATCAGGAAGGCATAAAAGACAGAGTCAATGCACCTCATTACCCATGTGATCCACTTGATAGCAAATCCCATATTTGTAAGGACAGCCTCGATAAAGCCCCACTCAAGTCGATCATACGCCTTGCTCATATCTGTCTTTACGGCCATGGAACAGTACTTTTTCGCTTCCGAAGTCCGCTAATAATGGAGGATTTCATGTGTAATCAGCACATTATCTCCAATGGCTCGACCAGCAACGAACGCAGGCGGTGATGGAGAGATCAAAGTAGGTAGAAGCGGTTTCAGGCGCCGTGATATAACCTCGGCAATGATCTTGTAATGTGTGTTACACAAAGCAATGGGGCGGTAGTCCGATACAGATCGCGGTCCTGTGACCTTGGGAATAAGGCGGATATGGGTTTCATTTTGCTGCGACTGGAGATAATCAGAGACAAAGAACTGGCGCACCTCGCGGGTCACATCTTTCCCGATAATATGCCAATAGGAATGATAGAACTTTGCCGAGAAGCCATCCGGGCCAGGTGCTTTACCACCATTGATGGACATTACCGCTAGCTTTATCTCCGAATCACTCGGTATAGCAGTCAACATAGCATTCATCTCGTCCGCCACCTTACTGGAGAGAATGCTGGAGATTGTCGTGAAATCAGTATTTGCACTGGATGTGAAGATCTCCTTAAAGTAATCAGAGATGACAGCAGCAATCTGAGGTTCTTCGTAAACTGTCATGCCTTCTTTGTCTTCTATCACAGAGAGAGAGTTCAGAAGTCTTCGCTGACGGGTAATGGCGTGAAAAAAGCCAGTGTTCCGATCACCATTCTTCAACCATTGGATTCTACTTTTTTGTTGCCAAAACTGCTCCTCCTCCCGATAAGCAGTCCGCAGAGTGAATGTAAGAGATTCTATAAGTACGGAATCAGGAGTGGCCGCTGAGAGAGCATGCTCTAGGTCGGTTTGTGCTTGATTGATGATCATGTTGCTCTTGGCGTTTTGCTCCTTGGCCCATTTGATTATACTTCGGCGACATGAATCCAGCCTAGCCATAGCCGAAGCTATAGGAGAGTAGTTCCATGCAGAATTAATCATCTCCTCCATCTCGGGCTTCTCAGTTAGTGTCCTATTGAATCGGAAGATTCCCCGCTTCTTGCGGTAATTGGCATTGAAATAAGTAATCAGCGGCCGATGGTCAGAGCCTTCGAAGCGCAAGTAGGAGCTTCTTCCCATCGGGTATTGCTCACTCCAGGAGCAGTTGACCATAGAGCGATCCAAGCGAGATCGTATAAAGTGGGAGTAGCGGTTACCCCTCCACGACAGTTGATTCCCTGAATGTCGTAAGTGCCAGAGCCCATTTTGCGATACAAATGATCGGAATGCTGTAAAAGAGCCTTCCCATCTCGCTGGCCCGCCTACTTTTTCTGAATTGTCAAGGATTTCATTGAAATCGCCAGTAAGAAGCCATGAGGAATCCCAATCCAAACCGGTCTGAGAGAGTTTAGTCCAGAAGGCCAATCGGTTCTCCACCATAGGGCACCGTACACAAAGGAAATGAAAGACTCCAAACCTTTGAAGGAAACCTCTGCATCGATCAGATTGGGAAGTGATTCCAGGATCTTGATATTAACGCTATGTTTCCACAGTAAGGCCAAGCCACCGCTAGCCCCAACCGGTGGAACAGAGAAGTAATTAGGGTAATGGAAACTGCTGGTCTTCTTCTTGATAAAGTCATCATCATTCTTTGTTTCCATGAGAAACAGTATGTCCAGGGACTTGGTGCGATACAACTCCTTCAGACGACGAATTGTCAAGGTGTTTCCCAAGCCTTGACAATTCCAACTCAACAATACTAAGGAAGAGGAGGAGGAGGAGGCCGAAAATCCGACCATCCCCTTCCGGTGGAGCTTCTTGATTTGGAGCTAGTACCGGCCTTATCACAAGGTAAAGATTCCTTCTCGACGCATAGCTTTTTCTTTGGTGGATTAGCTGAGCGCACCACAGCCGACTTCCTTAGGTTGAGAGCTTGCATTGGGCTTCGAACAGCTATTTTCGTTGTTACTCTAGGAACCTTTCTCTTCCCAGCCGCTTTTGAGAGCGGTGGTATGACAGTAGGCCGCATGGAGCTTGGTCCAGCTTCATCTCTCTGTCCATCACTGAGACGCAGGGCAGCAGGAATACGAGGTGGGAGAGCACTGGAATTGGTAAACACAGGGCTGAGGTGTTTGTTTTCCACACCATCATATTGAATTTCAACTTCTCGGAGACGGCCAGAGTCCAGACTGGAGACTGCTCGGGGAGAGATAAGTTCACGTATGTCAGGTTCTGTTGTGCGCCCAATCGATAGCTGTCTCTCCCTTGAACTCGGATTAGAGGTCCCTCCTGTGGAGCCAACATCATTTGGATATTCCAACCTCTCACGAAGGTTGTGTGGGGAGGGGGTATGCGAGATTTGAGAACTAGAGAGTCGATTGAGGACGCCTGCATTTGCTGAAGGGCGAGAAGCATCATCCACAGGAATGTCTTGATGGCGTATAACAACACCACTGGATAAGACTCGGGAGTCTTTGTCCTCTGGTGCCTTAGTTCCCCCGGAGCCAGAGGGTCTATAGCAAGGGGAAACAGGTGCAGCTGCACGGCGATAGGGAGAGAAACCTCCTTTTGAGCGGGTGTGCAAATCTCTATGATCAGAGTAAGTGCGACGAGAGTTCCTTTCATCTCTTCTGTCATAAGGAGGACGAGAGTCAACGGAGGGTCGCTGATACCCTCTGCGGTCGTCATGTCATCTTTTATCAGCTTCAATACGTTGTAGAGCCAGACGTTGGGTGATGCCTAACTTACGGTCTCTAGCAGGGGCGTCGTGCCTGGACCTTAGCGGGCAGTTCACTTCTTCATGGAATAAGGAGAAACACATGAAGCAATGCTTTTCTAGCTTAATATACTCAAATTTCACTGGGAGAATCTCATCTGAGGGGAGTTGTATCTCCAGGCCCATAACCAGAGGTTCCAACCCATTCATCTCCACTCTTATCTTGGCTTCCTCAACAACTTTATCAGGCATATGCCCTAACTGGTTACCTGAAGGATATCAAAGACGGAAAGGTTTCCGAGACTACAAGCTCCCATCTTTGGAGTAGTAACATCCACTTCTTGTAGTGGTAAGGACCTTTTGTAAGAACTCGCTCCATTTCTTCCTCAGACTGAAAGCGCATCTGGAACTTTTCAGGTCCTAGATCTCTGCCCTCCACTCTGCCTTCCAAGTTTCAGACCTGAGGCAGAAAATCCACAACAGCTCGCGTGCGTTGGAGAACAGGGTTAGTAGCTCTCCCTATGAGGGTTAGCTTATTCGCAGCAATGAGGGCGTTATTATCAGTAGCGGGAATGTGGACCGGCGGTCGCTTGGCCGGTGGTTCCAGTGCTGCCTTTCCTTTCCCTTTGTCAGCTCGTGAAAACCGGTGAGACATTTTGGACAAGAATACACGAGGCAGAAAGATGCTAAAAGGTTATGACAACCCAAAGTAAGGAGGAGTTAATATAGCTCGATCTGTTTGTAGTGATGGCTTTAACTTCGGTACTACGAGCAGCAGGGTAGTTGGTTGCCTTAAATTGCCTTAAATTACAGTAGCTTCACTGGATGGGAGATAGTAACAGAGGAAAAACTACCAACGGTTGGTGCAGGTGGTGAACACGCCCAGGGGGGCTATCGCTGCGAGCCATGGTGCGGTGGAGGAGGGTGCCTGGCCTACGACGGCGGTCCCTCCGACCCGGGTTGGGGAAAGAACCCGGGGGGTAAAGAAACAGAGAAAGCTATGGACCAAAGGATACTCCCTAAAAGGGAATGGAATTTGAAAAAGCAAGGAAGGTGGGAAGTGGTTTTTACTATAAAAGGTTAAAACCGGGTGGTAAAGTAAAACTGTGGGGGAAGTAACTAGTGGATAAAGACCGAGCTAGAAACTAGTGCCTGAGAGAGTTTGAAGATGTCACCGTTCTGATTACCATTCATCTTAATTAACTCTTACATCCAAATATTAAATTATAAACAGTTGTAAATGATTAGAAAATGCGCTAAACTTAGGGACATTCACATGTAATTTAGAATCACACACCAGACATATTGTTCGGACCTTAATTACGAATTGTTCTATAACTCAAATCACCATGTTCTAATCAATTAACTATCTTTGCAAATTCAACAGTTCAAACAAGCATTAAAAACAAGTTTGATAAGTTCAAAAAATCTCGAAACTAAATTTCTTTGCGGACATGTATTTTGCTCATCTAAAATTAATTTAGAGAATCAATAACACTCTCGTGGCTACCAATTATCCTAAGATCTAGATTCCAAGTTGTCAATCTAAATCTAGCATTAAGTTCAATACATATGAAGAAATATAAGATTACCCTAAAATTCTATCGACCAAACAATTCATCGTCAACCCTAGAAAACTCTAAATCTAACGGTGGATCTACTCAGTGATAGAAGCAGAAACACAGATCATCAACGAAAACATAATTAGATTAAAAGAGATATAATATGGGCTCAAAAAGATTATCTCGTCTCTCAAGAGCTCTCAACCTAACAGTATGATGATAAAATAAAATTTTGCGTAGACAATGGCTCATATATATAGGTTTAAAACACCCCAAAGACTTGTTTGCAAATAATATAATCTTTTGGGTCACTATTCAGTTCTTGAAACTTCATTAAAAGCTCATGGAGATTACTTGGTCTCGATGGGTGTCGACCGACACCAATGGGTGGTGTTGTTCGACACCAGGTCCATAGATCGAATCTAACTTGGGTCTTTTTATATGCAATCTCCTCATGCTTCAAATTTTCCCAGGATCTCTAATCTTATCCAAAACGTACATAAACCTACAATGACCCATAAAAAAAAATCGATGCCTACATAAAAGACTTTAAAACATGATTTATATTATGGTCAAAACCCCATAAAAACCATGATATATCAACTCTCCCAGACTTAGCTTTTGCTTACCCTCAAGCAAAGTAGAAAATTTAACTTGTGAAAGATGTTTGAAAATGTATGAACTCACATATCTTTTAGAACATCATTTCACCATTACCTGTTGCAAGCCACATCAATTAGTACAAGCCTTAGAAGGTACTTTCATGTATTCGATCTTAGTGTAGCAACTTAACTATTTCTCCCCACAACCCATAAGAGACATCCAAATTCACCATCATTGACGTCATTTAAGTATTTAAGGTGGAGTCTCATCGAGGGGGTATCGATCAGAGGAACCATGATTCCTTTTGAATGTGTTGTTTCTCTGAAATTGGTTTCTGAAAATTAGGCTCCTGAGTATAACCTAATCTATGCTTCTTAAAGAAAGTTCCATTGACAAAGTTAACATCATTTTGTTCGGACTCTTCATATGGATCAAAGGTCTCAATCTCTGCAGAAAAATGAAATAGCTTCTTGCTCACAAAAAGGTTTAGCTTAGCTTTCACCTTAGTAATTTGATCTCCATCTATGTTTTTAGCTAATCTCTTCAGTCAAGATCTGCATTTTTGGTATTATTGCTAAGTTCCAAGTTCTCAATAAGCCTTTTAGCTTCTTTTAAAATTATGGTATTGAATTTTCTTTCACTTCTAGCATCCAGTGCCATATGGTACCTTCAATTTATGCCTCTAAAGAAAATACCCAACAACGGAACTTCATTAAAACCATGGTGTGGAATCTCTCTTGTAGGCTATGATCCCAAGAAGTTTTGAATGCTTCAGTAGGACCTTGAGACCTTGCGTCATTAATTACATTGTTGAGGAAAGCTTTCTTAGTATCCTCCCGGAAGTCAAAGATCCTGGCCGTAAGTGTTTGAGCCAATAAGCTGCATCCAGAAAAAAGAGAGTATGAGCACAGTTTGCAGTAAATATAGTATTCAGAGATACCATTCAGCTTAATGCTCGACGCTAAGTCTTCAAACTTCTCAATGTGGTCCATATGTTTCTTATGAGGAAGACCATGAAATTATTTTGACCCAAAAGAGTGTAGTATGCAAGTTTCAGCTCAAAGTCATTCCTTTGGAATGCATGAGGTCAAATCGCAGACAAGTTATCGGACTTGTTGTAGTCTCCGAGTGTTCTCCAACAAACAGCTCCAGCATTCACAGCTTCTTCAGCAACAATCATTTCATCAGGGATCATATTTCATGTGCATCAATGTTCTAGCCTACTCTGTTCGGCGCATGACTCTCTTGGTCTCGCAAGACCTTCAGTGTTAACCACTAGTTTTACTGGTCCAACCATCTTTGCTGATTTTTTT
This sequence comes from Brassica napus, assembly GCF_020379485.1. NCBI lineage: Eukaryota > Viridiplantae > Streptophyta > Magnoliopsida > Brassicales > Brassicaceae > Brassica > Brassica napus. The sequence goes on along the minus strand of NC_063447.1, from coordinate 31,686,828 downwards.
TTCTTTCCAAGTGGTTCGTTCTAACTCAAGCAACTCATAATTCAAAGGATATAAAACAATTATTTTATATATAATTTATCAGATAGTTAAAAACAAATTTTTATACTAATACTATTAGGTTTATATGTTATATTAGATAACTGATTACAAATTAATATAATAAAATTTTGAAAATTAAAAACATATTTAAAGTTATTTTGATAATTCTTATATATATTGTGGTGTTATTTGAAAACCAGGCTGAAGTAGATGTTGCTTGAGTGACAAGTACCATGAGCGAGGTGCTGTTCGAGACCGTAAATTGGCTTGCGCAGACGACATACATGATTTGGTTTGTCTTTATCCACGAAGCCAGGCGGTTGCATCATATAGACAAGCTCAGTAAGATCTCCTTGTAATAAAGCATTGTTGATGTCTAGTTGTTTTATCGGCCACGACTTTGTCACTGCAATCTCAATAATCAGACGGATTGTAGTTGATTTAATGACAGGGCTAAAGGTCTCCGAGTAATCAACACCGTACTGCTGTGTGTAGCCTTTTGCAACTAGACGACCTTTGGGACGTTCTTCACGACCATTTGCAAGGTATTTAGTTGTGAAGAGCCATCTGCAGCTGATTACATTCTGCCCTTCTTGCGGTGGTTCTAAGTCCCACGTGTGGTTGACTATGTGAGCATCAAATTCAGCAATTGCTGCACCTCTCCACTTATCATCTTGGAGTGCTTGTTTTATTGTTGTCGGCTCTTTGTTAAGAATTTTGGTACCTGCAACTGTAAGCGTTAGTTTCTGGATGGGTTTTGATATTTTAGTTTTAGCACAAGTTTGCATTTTGTGGACATTTTGTTGTGGTTCTGTGTTTGGAATCTCTGGTTCAGTGGGGTTATTAGGCACGGTAGGAAGGGTGGTGGTTTGTGTTTCTGTATGTTGTGGCTGAGTCTTGAGGTTGAGACTCATTTTGTTGTGGAGCAGTGGACTCATTGTAAGTTGGGTGAGGCTGTCATTGGTGTTGACTCATTTTGAGAATGAGCAATGGTCTCAGAGGTTGAAGAAGTGAGTGAGTTAAGAGATTCAGAAGGCAATACCCGAGGTTTTGAGTGAAAGTTCATGCCCGGGGATCCCATTCTTGATATAGGTATGAAGGAGATTGGAGGTTCCATTGACGTTGAAGCAGTAGGTGTAGGTGTTTGTTTCTGAGTCTCTGTTATGAAAGGAAACTCTGTCTCATTAAACTGAACATGTCGATATGTATAGATGCGACTTGTTTCAATGTCAATACAATAGTAAGCACTTTGCGTTGGAGAATAGCCTAGGAATGCACATCTCTTCGAGCAATCTTGCAGCTTGTTCGTGTTGTATGGTCTTAACCATGGGAAACACAAACAGCCAAACACCTTTAGCTTCTCATAATTTGGTTTGTCTCCGAAGAGCTTATAGTATGGAGATTGCATCGAGATTGTTGGCGATGGCAGTCGGTTGATTAGATAGACCGCAGCTGTGAATGCATACGTCCAAAAGGTTTTAGGCATAGACGCAGTAGACAACAAGGTCAGACTAGTCTCCACAATATGGCGGTGCTTTCGCTCAGACACACCATTGTGCTGAGGCGTATGAGGTGGAGATGTTAGATGGGAAATGCCCCGTAGTGCAACATACTCGCCTCCATTATCTGAGAAGAGAGTTCGAATAGACAAGTTGAACTTCTTTTCAATGAGAGACTTGTAAGCAATCAACACTTCTTTAACTTGTGATTTTTGGCGTAAGGGATATATCCAAGTGTATTTTGTGTAGTGATCAACAAGAACAAGATAATATTTGAAGTTGTCAATGGAGGTTATGGGTGAACACCACACATCTGTCAATGGAGGTTATGGGTGAACACCACACATCTGTAAAGATGTATTCAAGTGGACGAGAAGAAGAGATAGAAGAATGTGTGAATGGTAAACGGTAGCTTTTATTAAATATGCATTCAGAACAAGATAATTGTTTATTTGAAGAGGTGATAGGAAGAGAAAACTGAGAAACAATAGTGTTTAAAATAGATAAAGAAAGGTGGCCAAGCCGAGAATGCCACGAGAAAAGAGATGTTTTTGGGTTGGATGAAGTGATCATGGCCACTGCTCTAGGAAGTGAAACCGGCCATTCATAGAGCTGATTTCTAGTCTTGCTTTCACTACAAAAAAGTCTACATTGATAGCATATTGTTATAACACGTTTTACTGAACTGCTATCGTAGATGATTTAAGAATTTCCTTATTATATAATAGCGTTAGATAAACGCTATGTTAGAGTAAAACCTAAAATACCACTTAATTAATGCTATTTTGAAAATTAAGTGAGCGGGAAGATAAAATTACTTATTCCGCCAATACTTAGCGGGAAATTAAACTTAAGCGCTAGAGACATTATGTAAACGGCTTCAGTAGTGCTATCAAAGACATATAATAGAATTTTTCTAATGCTAAGAAAAGCTATTTGAACCCTTAAATCCTAAACCTGATTTTAAACCCTAAACTCTAAACATTATTTTAAACCCTAAACTCTAAAGACAACCCTTAAAACGCTAATTTTTTCATATTGTAACTTCAAATCTTAAAATTAAACTCAAAATTTAACCTTCTTAATCTTAAACTATAATTTTCTAAACACAAATCTTTAATCAAACTCTATATACTAAATCTTAACTTCAAACATAAACTATACATTCAATAATTTAAATATAAACTTCGAATCTAAATTATTAAAAATTTAACTACAAATCTTATATCTAGTCTTCAAATCTATTATTTTCCAAATTTAATCTAAAATACTAAACTTTAACCCTAAACATCATATTCCAACATCCACACCTTAAATCACAAAACTAAACATTTACTACAAACTTTATATCATAAACACTAAAATTTAATTTAAAGTCTAAACCATAATGAATTATAAGTTATAAAACAAAATATAATCTGTAATTTATATGTACGAAGATTTAAAATATTTACATATAAATTATCTTATTTTCTAAAAGGTTTTCATATCATAAAGCAAAGAGTACGTTAGAAATGATATGATGTATATGTGGAGTTGTGTACAAAAAAAATGTATATTAAAGAAAAATAAGAATTTTTTCTATTGGTCAATCCATGAGTCACATGGATTGCACTTCCTACCCTTAGATTACTTTAATCTAACGGACGCAATTAATTTACGCTTCTTCTCTTTTCTGTTTCTTCTTTAGACTTTTTTTTTTTTTGGTAAAATGTTAAGATTTATACTATTTTCTGAATTTACCCAATGTTGTAAACAACGTATTATGCAAGAAACAACAATAACCCAACTCAAAAAGAAAACAAAACAGAGACAGAGGAGAACAACTTGTCAAGGAGGCCGGTAGATAGAAAAGTAGAACTGCAGAGGTGATGGCTCTGGGGCAGGCCGTGGAGGTAGTGAAAGGAGCCTGTCACGAATTAACCTGTCAAGAGCACGGTGGATGATGTGAGTTGGAGATGAGATGGTGGTGAAGATGTGCGCATTCCTCTCTTTCCAAATAAGGTAGAGCAAGGACTGAAAGATGAGTTTGATAACCGCAATGACATTAACATTACGAGGCTGGCGATGCTGCATAATCCAGGCTGATGCAGAGTGTAAGTCTGGGGAGGATTATCCCATATACCAGAAGCGAAAGCTATCCAGATAGTAGAGGAGAATTCACACTCAAAGAAGAGGTGATGGTGAGTTTCCAGACCATTTGAACAGAGAGCACAATTTTGAGGAACATTCAATCCCCATCGTTGTAATCTATCTCTTGTCGGGAGCCTTCTAAGCAGATCTAACCAAGCCATGAAAGAATTCCTTGGAATGTGTTCTTTAAACCAGATCACCTTGTGCCAGTAAATCATAAGCGCCCACATCGCATTTGTGAATTTCAGTGCTGCACAATTGAATGTTGTAATACTTCTCTTTTCCAAGTTGACTACAATTCCAAGCCAATACATTTCTTCAACTTCAATAGCCGAATAGAGGAAGTTGATATTCTTCTCTATGTTGTACTTGTCAAATACACTTATAAACTGAAAATCTTCCTTGTCATCTAAAAACTCATCATAAAGTTCATCTATTACTTCAAGAAACTTCACTCAAACAACTACGGCAGTTTTGTTCAGAAACAAATCTGGATTGTTTCTCTTTCTCAATTTCAACAACTACTAACCTGCTTCAATATGCTGAGACAAAAATAGTAAATACTCATAAAATAGATCATATAGTTTTATAAAGAAGAATAAGATAAATTTATAAGTGATTATAAAGACTATTTTCACATATAGTCTAATCGTTTTTGAAAGCTTTCTTCCGGGAGTTTCAAGATCTGAAACCACTTTGCGCTTACTATTTCTTGATTGATTTTCAGTTTCCTACATTGAAAACACATACTTATAAAATATTATGTAGGTATCTATTTTCACCTCATGAAATATATAATATCTTATAAAATATAACTTACTTGTTTTTGTTTGACATTTTCTATTCTCTCATATTTTCCTTTCTGGTTTTATCAACTGGCTCTGAAAACCGAACGCTAGTCCTTCTAGCCAGCTTCACAATGCTTCCAATGTGAGAGTTCTCTATCTGAGCAAACTCTTCCTTTCCTAATATATCAGCTACCTTATAGACATAATCTATGTTTGAATGTTGGATAATCATTTTTGGATTGTCTGGTGGTTATGTTTCAGCTTAAATCATGGCGGGCAATCTCAAAGTTGTGCAAAATTCATTGCTATCTAACTGCAAAACAAAACAAAACAAAATTACTTTATAAATGGATGATGTCAACTTTTAATCATGGTCTAAAGATAACTTATCCAAGCATAATGTTCATGTATTTCGACAACAATCTTACAGAGAATATATGATAATACAAGACAACCCTTCTCGAGTTCACACATCTTAAAATTACTTGAAATCCAGATTTATAAAAGGTTATAATTTTTCAATAACTTAATGTTCACTATCGATACTTTTTCTTTTAGATCTAACTCGGGAAATGACAATTATGAACCAATCTTCTTCAGTTTTTTGATAACAAAAAGAACACAATAAAAAATGACTTGAAACAAACAAAAAAAAATACGCAAACTAGAAACATACTTGTTGAGAATCGTGAAGAGGAGCCGACATTTTTGAGATGAGACTTTTAATCGTATAGTGTGATTGCTCTTGTTGCCTGAGAGAGATGATTTTGAACTCGTCGTCACCGGATGCTCTTTCCAGAGAGACGTCGTGAGAAAGAAGACCTTATCTCATAGCTGTGCCGTCGTGAGAGTCGCCATCGTGAGAAAGAAGATTGATCTTGTCGCCGTTGTGAGAGAAGAATAATCGTGTCGTCGTCGTGAGAGAGATACCTTATCTCGTCGCTTGATCTAGTTACTTCAGGGAGTTTAAGTCATTTACCTATCAAGGGTTTAGGTATTTATGAAAATGTCCTTTTCATGGTAAAATTAAATAGTGGTACTAGAAAAATTGTAAAAGTAAATTTTTACCAAGTTTCATTCGACAACATAAAAAAAGTTATATTTTTTTATTTTTTATTTATGTTTATTTATTTAAATAATTACTTATTATATATATAGAGAACAAGAGTATAAGAGTCTTTTTCCACTTAATGAAGAAGATATTTTTGAAAATGTCTCTTTAGTGGTGGATGAATAATGGTACAAAAAGTTGTAAACATAAAAATTCCCCTAAATTCATTATTACTATAAATTTATTTGTGATTTTGATGTTCGTCATGATATTTATTACTTAAAAATATTATTAATATTTTTAGCTGTAATATTAGTCATTAAAATCATAAACTAATTATTAAGATAAACATAATTATGATATTACCGGTATATTGTTAATATAATTGTTAATATATAATGTCCTAAATACAATGATAAGTATATATACATTAAAATATTTTAAAAAAATAATAGTATATATATTGGTAGAATAAGTTAATGTTTATTAATTATATTATATATTAAAATTAAATTTTAAATAATAATATTAATTATACTAATGATTTATGGGGGATTTGCCAAATATGACTCACAACTTGATTTTTAAACACAAACCTATACTCAAACTTGAATCAAATGTAAAACTAACCTAAAAGCCTTGTGAAATTACAGCCAGCCCCTTGTGACCAAACAAAAAAACAGAAGCCATTTTTACGAATATAGCCCCATTAAGTCGTCTGAGTCGTCTGAGATTCTAGAAGTCTTCTAGACGACTTCAAAGTAAGTATTCTAGTGTAGCTGATCTTAAATATAATTTATAAATGTTTTAAAAAATATTTTGATAAGCGAAAAATTTAAATCATGTAATTATAAACAGTTTTAAGTGATATAAATTAAAATAAAACAAAATTGAATTGTTTTCAACATAGATGAGTGTAGGTAGTGAATCATGGGATTCTTTGGTCTACGTGGTTTTTTGGCCATAGGTGTTTTAAAATAACTGCAAACACAAAATGTAGATAAGCAGGATATTTTTGTATAATAAAGGAAGTTATTATGGGACATTCTCACTTACGGATCAAGTTTCACCCAGTCAGTGAGCACCTTCGACATCTTCTTGTCAAAGGGTGCAAAAGGATCATAGCCTTGGCCAACCCTTTTGTTTGGAATGATCACTTTGGCAGTGTTGTTTCCCTTAAAAGGAGTTTGCTGTGGGGCAGCAAGTTTCCTTGCTCGCTCACTCTTTCCACAGACATGTACCATAGCAGCATTCCTCTTTATCTGCCTTCTAGTTTCCCCCTTCTGTAAATCTGAATCAGTGGGTACTTCTTTGTCCAATACAAGAAGGCTAGGTTCACCACTCTGTTCTGGAGGTTTCTCCTCGAGCTCATTTGCTATCACAAGACTCAGGTCTTTCGAGGAACTCGGTTCCTGGGGGTCATTCTGTCCTGCTTTCGCCCCATTCACACTTTCACTCTGCAATTTCGATGTACAAAATGTGTTTATAAAATATTAACCAAATATCCAAATCACACATCAAAAAATATCCATACATAAGCAATGATCAAAGCACACACTAGAAACAAACACACATGTTCCGACATACAATGATTCGTCCAAGCACACACAAGAAACAAAGCACATCATTCCTTAGACCTAACACTTTGCCTAGTCAATCTCTTCTCTGTGATTTTGGGTGAGGTTTTGGTACTAACCTCGGGTTCGTGCCCACGCTTTTCCGGATTTGAAGTTGTGATTTGAAGTTCATTAGATGCAGTCCCTTTTTTGGTGATTCCCACCTTCTTCTCCACAACTTCCATCCTATCCCCCAGCAACTTGATCTCCTTCAGGCACATCCCAAACCCATCCCTCATGACATCAGCTATGTCCTTGAAGCTTTTTTCAATCTGCTCCTTGGTCATCCCACCAACAGACGTAGAAGCATCTGACTTTGAAAACCCTACAGAAGACACTTTACTAGCCTCAACAGAAGCCTCTTTACGAGCTTTCTTCCGAGGTCTTGCACTTTCTTTCTTCACACCACTATCTGTCTCCACTGCACTCACTTCCTTCTTCACTCTCGGGTTAGTACTGGTGACTTCCCAGCAATCCATGGTCCACTTCCAATTAGCTTTCGCATTAAACATGACTTTAATAATGTTCTCCGCGGCCGGGTCTTCCACATCAAAGTCCCATCGTGGAAACATCTCAGCATAGTCCTTATGGACGAAGTTGATCACGCTAGTCTGCAAAAATAAAAGATATAAACTCAGATAACAAAGACTGGAATCATCCATAAAAGACTTCACAGAAGACTTCAAAGTAAGTCGTCTGGTAAGTCTTCCAGAGAAGACTTCGCAGAAGACTTAAAGTAAAGTCGCCCAGACGACATAACTTTAAGTCTTCTGCGAGGTCTTCTCTGGAATACTTACCAGACAACTTACTTTAAAGTCTTCTGTGAAGTCTTAGGGAGTGAAGTTTAAAAAATGTTTGCTAATGGCCTCTTTAAAAAATTTGCGTCCTTTGCCACCATTGTAAGCCAGCAACAGCGGAGACGGTTTGTCTGGTAGGGGATGCCCAAAATTAGCACCAAATTCTGGCAGAGCAAAGTACGCCCACACCTGGAGAACTTGAACAAACCCATCAACAGTGTATGAATTTGAATCCAAATTTACACCCTTCACAGACTCCAACAGTACCTTAAACGCCACTCTCCCCCAAGGATAATTCTCAAATCTTTCTAAATCAATCACTAGCCTTGAAAGACTAGCCTGTGTAGCGGTTGAGTACTTTCTCTCTTCAATGAATCCAGTGAAGATGGCAAGGTAACCGATCCGCATGTGATCCTCCCGAGACCACTCCTCGCATCTCCCAAATGCTGCTTTTATATGCTCAGTAGTTGGCCCAACATCGACATCAACACCCATCATCTCCTAGAAAGCAGCCATCTCCTTCGCAACCTCAACCCTTGGATTTTCCAGGTCCTCGATGTAATCGCAGTTCAGACCAGTGAGGTGTTCAAACTCCAACAGTGAAAACCTCACCGGTTGTGGACCAACGAGACTCCAGAGCTCAAACTTCTTCTTGATGTTAAGCTGGAAACTAAGCATATAATGAACCACCCTTGAAGCCCAACCAAAATTCAGCTCCTTGAACTTGATGAACACTCCCAACTTCGCCTCCTTCAGCTCCTCATATTCGTCAGCGTTTAGAGCTCGCCTTAGTACAGTAAATAGCTTCGAGTCATCAGTGTGATAAGAAATGCTCTTCAGTGCAGGGGGCTCTTCCCCCAATGTATACATCCGCTGCGGGAGTGCTTGTAAATCCATTTTCCGGCCTGCAAAACAATCAAAAACAAGCATCTCAAACACATAACAAGCGCACTATTCTAAATACAAATACTGGAAGACTTGCATGTAAATTTTAGTGAGAAGACTACTGAGACGACTTCCAGGAAGTCTTCTACAAAGTCTTACACTCTGGACGACTTCCAACGACGACTTAGGTCGTCTGGAAGACTTCCAGGAAGTGTTCTACGAAGTCTTAAACTATGGAAGACTTCCAGGAAGTCGTCTGAGTAGTCTTTCTGAATAAATACAAAAACTGTTTCTTTAAACGATGGATGACTTACAGTCGGAGAAGATATGGTCTCCAACAACACCAGCGGTCACAGATCTGCAAAAATCAACGGGAAAAGAAGAATCAAGACTACAATTTTTAGGGTTTTACGGCGGCTAAACGCCTAAAGATAAGAGAAATAACTTACCGGCGGCGGAGTTCAACGAGACGCGGTTTCAGATCTGAAACAAAGGAAGGGGATGGTCAGTTTAAACTACTAAAAACTCTATGCCATGAAGGAGAAACAAGATTCGTCGTAAGAGGAGAGATTACCGGCGGTGAGAACGATGGAATACGCGAGATTACTGGCGGTGAGAAATCTGAGAAAATAATCGCCTTCGAAATCGCCTCTGGAGAGAAACGACGCTACGGTTTTGGAAAGTTGTGAAAAAGTGAAAAAATGGTATTTATATGTCCGGTAAATGATTCGGTTAGGTTTAAAAGTACATTGGTAAAATAAAGGATTCGGTCCGGTATGGACGACTTCCCTGTAAGTCGTCCATCTAAAATTATTCACCAGACGACTTCTATGGAAGTAGTCTAGACCCTAAACATAACCCCTAAACTTAATTAACTAACTAAACACTTCATAAAATCAAATTAAACTTCAAAAGTGTTTACTATACACAAAAATAAACACATATAGGTAAAATTTTAATTTTTCAAAAAAAATTCAAGCTTTCCAAAATCTAACCCTAAGAATACATACAATACTACAACATATGTTGCCAAACCCTGTCTTCTAGTTTCCGCCTTACCAGTAGTTATGTCTTCTCTAGAAGACTTAACAGACGACTTACCAATTAGTCTTCTGTTAAGTCTTCTAGAGACGACTTACGCTTAAGTCGTTTGGTAAGTCTTCTCTAGAAGACTTAACAGAAGACTCTAGAAGACTTAACAGTATCTCTTACTTGTATTGTTTTATATGCAGCATATGGATGCTTTTATTAATGTACTGAGGCAACGGTACCAAGATAATCCACATCATTTCAGGAGCGAGAGACTGTGCTTTCTTGATCATGTATTTTCTCATCAGTGGTCCCACCATTACTCGGAATTTAAGAGCGACGAGAGCGACATCAACGGCTTAGGAAGAAGACTCCCTGGTAGGGCGTGGAATTATCGCGCATAAATTGTACCATCATTTTGCCAATCTATGAAGGTTTGGGTGTTGGATGTGGATGATATTTATGCGTCAGTGAACTTCAGGAACGAGCATTGGATTGCTATTTGGATATCGATCCCTAAGAACACATAGTCGTCTGGGACAGCATTTTAACACATATTAGAGCTGCAGACCTTGATGTGCTCATGGAGCTTTTTGTCAACATGGTCCCTTATCTGCTCGTTGAGTGCGCTGGCTCCGACGAAGAACGTGTCAAACACACACTGGAGCCATACACATATGAGAGAGTTACCGTTGGAGTACCTCAGTGCCGAGCTGGTGATTGTGGCGTGTTCGCTCTGAAGTACATCGAATGTCATGCTCTTGGGATGTCATTTCCTCCAGCGCTTTGTAACAAGATGGCATTGGATATATTTAAGGAGACTCCTGGAGGCCATGCAAAAGAGAATGAAGACAATGATGAGAACCTTGCAACTTATGACCAGCAAGGTTAATGATGTTTTATTTGTACTTGAACTTGTGGGATGAAATGTCTTTTGTATGACAGATTAGGAAGGTGATGTTGTTGTAACATGGTCAGGATAGGATGTAGTTTTTTGTAACCTATCCTCGTACCAAACTATCATTTCGTAGGAAATTAGTTTGGTAGTGTTGTAACCTTTCGGATAATCTAATCTAATGGTCTAATCTAATGGTGCAGTTGTTGTTTTTTTAAGTTGCAATTAAGTTCATAAAACAGATTCATCACACAAAGTCATAACAAAAGCCGATTCATAACACAAAGTCATAACAGAAGCAGATAAATTTCAATACAGAGAAGTTCATAACACAAAGTCATAACAGATGCGCAGATAGATAGTCTTCTGGACGACTAATCAGAAGGTCGTCCAGGAGTTAAGTCTTCTGGACGACTTACTAGAAGGCCGCCAAGAAGTTAAGTCATATGGACGACTAATCAGAAGGTCGTCTAGAAGTTAAGTCTTATAGACGACTTAAGAGAAGGTCGTCCACGTCAGTTCTTACAATGTGGACGCGTATGACCAGTTTCTTTGCAGACCGACCACCTATAAACCCTGTGTTGCTTCCGGGGTGTACGTCCTCTCATCCTAGATAGCTCCAATCAAGATTGCCATCTTGATTTCTTCTGTCTCCCCGGACCACGCTTTACTTCCGGAGGAAAGCATGTGTGTGCCTCAACTTGTTTTCCAGCACAAGGATAGATATTCTCTGAGTATCCTGCAAACAAAGTATCTTTTGAGTGGACCGGGCATACAAGGTATCTTCTCGACACCATAGACACCAGAATCACACTTTCGATGTTCCAAATCAACAACACAGTCCTTTTTGCCACCTTGCACAAAGAATCGCCATCCATCAATTTGTTGGACAGACATTGTTTCCGCTATCTCCGATCGAACAGCAAGCAAGTATTCAACCCCCCGACTATGTTGAGTTGTGAGACTCAAAGCATCTTCTCTCCTTTTCCAAAACCACCTTGATAGCTTATCCCTTATGAACTCCAACAAGAAATGAATCGGAAATCCTCTAGCTCGCTTCAGTGCGAAATTAATAGATTCAGCGATGTTGCTAGTTTTTATGTTGTACCGGTCTCCCTGACAATGAATCCTTGACCATAGGGTCACGTCGGCATTCTCCAAGTAGGTTGCAAGTTCTGGGTTTGCACTCCTTATCTCATCCATGTACCGGTCAAAATCGTAAAGTGTATGAGCATAAGCAACACCTTTCACCAAGTACAAGAGATGCTTCCCTTTATACTTTTTGACAATGTTCTGTTATGGGTGATAATAACATATTCCTCGGGTAGCCCACCGAAATACCTTATCACACTCATTCTTAATGCCCGTGTGCCGGTCAGAGACTATCACCAGAGGATACTCATCAGATACACAACTCGCCAATTTTGTGAAAAAACACTCCCAAGATTCATCATTTTCACCATCAATGATCGCAAAAGCCAATGGAAATATCTGAAAATTACCATCTTGTGCGGCTGCAACTAACATAACACCTTCATACTTCCCACTTAGGTGAGTCCCATCCACCACAATGACCCGTCTCTGATACTGAAAACCTCGGATTGAAACTCCAAAGGAGAGAAATAGATACTTAAATCTATTTAGAGAATCAAGTTCTAGACCAGTGATAGAACCCGGATTTGCTAAGGAGATTTGCTCCAAATATGAAGGCTGTCGCTCATACCCATCTTCCGCTGATCCTCTCACCAATTCTTGCGCATATAACAATGCTCTGTATGAAGTGGTGTAATCAAGTGTCATGCCAAACATGTTCTTCATTGCATCTTTGATATGCTGCGGATTCAACCCATCAATGATTCCAACACGATCTATGAAAAGCCTACCAACATACTTCGGAGTACAGTGTTTCCGCTGGGCGATTCTGTCTCCCACAAAACATGTATGAGTTTCCACATACTTGGTTACCCAAAAAGTGTTTGTCCCATGTTTCACACTCGCTCTGATCTTCCATCCACAACCATTAACCCGACATGTTGCCACAAGGAGAGTTTTCGTTGACTTGTATATTCTGAAGGAGAACTTACGCCTCACCGCTGTCAACCGCAACTCTGAAACCAATGCATCTTTACTAGCAAACATCTGGTTGACATAGATCCTGCTACCATACGATCTTCTTCCTTCACTACCATATGTCCCTTTGAAATCTTCAAAACACATATCATCATCTTCTTCCTCATCTTCATCCTCATCTTTAACCTTCCCATACTCACTGTAATCTTCAGCATCATCAATCGCTTCAGCAACAACAGGGATATCAGCACCCTCGTCCCCATCATCCTCCTCCCCATCATGATTTTCATCTTCAGCCATATCGTCATCATCTTTATCCCCTTGATCACCTTTATTTCCTTCATAAGCTTCATCCCATTCATCATCCTCTTCCCCTTCCTCTGAAACAGCTCTCATCTTGCTAAGGCTTGATACACAAAGACGTACTTCATGCGTTTTAGCTATCTCGAGCAAATTCCGAACTTGTCTATCACTTGTAACATGAATAGGAGGGGTGTCTGGAGCCATCTGTTGCATCATTGCCTCTGGTAATGAGTACGCTAACTGCACAGACTCTGTGTTCATGTCCAAGTTATAATCTTCTTGAGCCATTGCAACAAGTTCAGCATGTATCGAACCTTCACTCAAAAAGAACAGTCTCGCTCCTTTGAACTTATCAACCACAAAATTCCAACAGCCATCTTTCAACAACCATTCTCCATATACTGCATGTAACTGACGATCCATCTGAAAAAAAAACAAAACAAAACACATTAGCAAACATAGAACATGTATGAGTTAAAAGCACATTAGCTATAAACTTTAATTAACATGAATGTTGGTAACCTAATAAATATCACCAATTAAGTTATAAATTTCATTCAGTAGCCCAAATATTCATTAAAAAATATGAATTAACAAGAAAATGTTAAAAATTCTTTATAGTTTTAGAGAAAATGCAAGTTTATTAAACATTGACGCAGACGACATCCACATAGGTCGTCTAGTAGACTTCCAGAGAAGTCGTCAATTTAGGTCATTTTTGCATTTAAAATTTTACAAAGGACGACTTCCATAGAAGTCGTCTCTACAGCAGACTTCACTTCTATGGAAGTCTTCCTTTGTAAATATTGGCATACTTTTGTTTAAAAAAAAATCTCGGGAAACCCAGAGACGACTTCCATGGAAGTCGTCTGGGATAAACATGTTAGTTTTGCAATTGACCGGATTGTGTCAGGAATTTGACTTTCCCTGGACGACTTACTTGAAGAAAATCAAAAATTCAATATTTTATTATAACGAGATGACTTCCATGTAAGCCGTCTCAAGTTAGTTTTGCAATTGGAAAATAAAACTTAAATATTTAAGTCTTCTAGACAACTTACACAGAAGTCGTCCACCAGATGACTTCCATGTAAGTCGTCTCAAGTTAGTTTTGCAATTGGAAAATAAAACTTAAATATTTAAGTCTTCTAGACAACTTACACAGAAGTCGTCCACCAGACGACTTACATGGAAGTCGTCAAAGATAACAAAGGTTTGACCAGAATCTCGGAATAAAATCCTCGACGACTTCCGTGTTAGTCGTCTAGAGTAAATTAAATATTAAATTTTTATTTTTCAATTGCAAAACTAACCTGAGACGACTTCCATGTAAGTCGTCTCGTTATAATAAAATATTGAATTTTTGATTTTCTACTGGACGACTTCAAGGGAAAGTCAAATTTCTGACACAATCCGGTCAATTACAAAATTAACGTGTTTATTTCTGACACAATCCGGTCAATTGATACACGGAAGTCGTCTCTGGGTTTCTCGAGATTTTTTTTTAAACAAAAAAAATGGACGACGTCAATATAAGTTGTCTCTAGAAGCAGATTTAAAAGTCAATTGCAAAGTTAACCTCTCCTTTGACCAGACGACTTCCAGGGAAGTCGTCGACGCAAAGAAGACTTACCCAGAAGTCTTCTTCGCGAACAGATCTAGATAAAAACTCGATTTAATACCTTAAATTAGTGAGATAACTTCCTTAGCACACAGAAGTCTTTTCCAAGCACACAGAAGCTCAAACGAAAGTGACCCACCAAGAATCGTGACCTTCAATGCCTTTATGAACCATAAAAATTTTAGAATCAAAATCTTGGGTTTTTTGGGATGAATATGGAGAGAAAGTAAAGAGATGTTGTTTTAGTTCATAAGAATTGAGAAAAGAGAAAGTGTAAATCGATTTTAGGTGCATTAAGAGTTGGTTGTTCATGGTGGTTGGTGTATTGATGGCAATGGCAGTCTTGTAAATACTTGAAGATGATGAGGTTGAGAGAGTAAAAAACTCATTTTCGAGAAAAAAAAATTAATGCCATTTTCGTGAATAATTTGAACTTGTGGGGTGAATAGGGAAAATGAAAATTCCAAAAAAATCATAGGTTAGTTTTGTCGTTGACTTTGAGTTGTGGGTCACTTTTGCAAAAAACCCATGATTTATCCTGAAATTATGGAGAAGATGACAAGTAAGCAAATTCACTTCTCAAATAATAGTATAGATTTGAAATTATAATTATATTTTATGATAATTAAATGTTAAACTATTTAATTTTTCGGAAATAAATTTTATCTTGATTCTGAAAAGATTTTCTTAGAATGTTCTTAAACAATATATATTTGTATTTAAAATAAAAGATAAAGATATTAAAAGATATGATGATTAATTTAGGTAAAATTTGATAAACTTTCTGAGGATGGTCCATTTAAAAATATCACACATGAAAAAAGTCATGACTTATATTTTAATAGTATAGATTAACATTTGTTTTGAGGTAACAATGAAAACTATCCATCTAATAATATTTGTGCCTAATTTATTTATTTCTTTTGCTACAATAAAAACCAAATTAAGAACGTGGCTAGCTCTACTAGTGGTCTTTTTATTCAGTTTTTTTTTTCTTTTTCTTTTATGTTTTTGGTTTAGATCGACCAATATCCAATAAAATTTTGGATCCAAATTTAGTTTTTGTTCGGTTTTTGATTTTCAGATAACTCTGGTCAAAAATAAGAATTTTGTGGGTTTTTATAAATATAATAATGCTGATATATTGAAATATTTCAGACAAAACTATTTGGTTAATTTGATTCTTTTGGGCACTACATATACATTTAAATATTTTGAATAAAATCTAGATTTTTTGGTAATTCGGTTTGTAACTTGTATTTTTGGAAAACACTCGACAATTTTAAAACTGAATATAATTAATATTTTAAGGTGTTTAAATTGTATTTTAAATATTCAGGATACTTTGAAATTTTTGTTTGGTTTCTTTCGAATCCGGATTAGTTTTGGATCTATAATTAAAATACATTTGATTTTCGGGTACATATCATGTCTAGATCAATATTTAGAACCTGAAAAAGATCCAAAGTACCTGAACCCCACCAAAACTTAACTGAAATTTACCATATTTATTTAAAATTCTGCAAAATAAACTATTAATAATTGAAACTAAACTTTTTAAATTTGTTATTTAGAGTTTAATATTACTTGAAATATTACAGTTAGATCATAAACTGAAATATAGAAAATAGAATAAATGGAATGATAATCTTCGATATTTATGTTTTTAGGTCGGATATGAATCAGTTCTTATTGGGTCAGGTATATTTGTTGTTTTTGGGTCCGGATCTATTATAGATTTATAGTCAGTTTTTTTTTGTGTTATTCTTTTGGATAAAGAAATTTTGGACACAATTAAATACTTGTAAATTTTTGGTTTTGATTTGGGTGTTTAAATTTTTTTGAATCCGAATAAAATAGCCAATTTTTAGAAATTCATATAAAATGTAGACAATAAACATAATAATACTTGTTTGTTCAGAGGGAAAAAAGGGAAATCATACTAATAATAATTGCTTGATACTAAACTCAAATACTTACTCAGATATAAACGTAATTAGGCCACTCTTAAGTAAATATCTTACTTTGGGGTGGTGACACGTGTTAAACCCCTCTCCCCTCCCATTTTGAAAACCAAATTGAAATTTCATCTCGATCAGGACGAGACGGAAGTGACCGAAACACAAACACAGAGCTAAAGGTTGAAGAATACCTAATTACTCCCCTGATCTCTTTGATTCTCTGTTAAACCAATTTCTTACTGAATTTTTCATTTCTTCAGATGTTCGAGTGGATTATAAGTTGCTTCTGTGGAACAAGGGCCGAACGGATTGCAGCCGATATAAGGGAAAATAACCATTCAATTAATAGATTGCGACAAATCGAGAGGGAGCACATGGATTTGGTAGCTGCTGCAGAAGCTGACATGGTAAGAACAAATGAAGAAGCTCTCATTGCAAGAGAGACTCTTAATGTCCAGATGAGTCAAAGAGAGCTTGAGTTTATGAGAGCGGCGATGAGAGTGCTTCAGAAGGAGGACTAATTCTCAGACTCCTAGGAACGTGCTCTGTGGCTTGAAGACCTCAACATATGTCAGAAGAAGACTTCATCTCTGAGTGGTGATGTGAAAAACCTTTACACACTATAAAAAGAAATATAAAACTTGTAGTGCTATCTACCTCTTGTGTTGCTACTACACACTATCAATTGTTACTAAAAGGGTTTGTGTGTTGCAAGGGCTGAATCTATCATAAAATCTCGTATGTACCATATATTTTTGTTGGAATGGTTTCAATTAGTAAACAATACATTGATTTGGTTGGTTGATTTGGTATAATTTATGGCTTAATGTTTCTTTATCACCTAGTTGCCATTTGTTTTTTCCATATTTAGATTTCTGATTGATTTTCTAGAGGTTCCCTTAATTCTTGACCTATGTTTAGTTGTTAGTCTACGATTAAGCACAAATTTAGTACACAGATGTTCCTTGTATGTCTTAGACATAACATTTGATGTTCTAATAGACATAACATTTGATGTTCTAAACGAATTTAACAATACTTATTATGTCGGTTTACCCAAAAAGCTGGCTTTATTTTAGAGAATTGTCAATATCATAATTATTTCTTTTTCGGATTTTTGAATGGGTGTTGAATTTTTTTTGTGGAACAAAAGAAGCTCGCATGTGATCGGCAATAGAAAATTTATCAACTTCAATTGGCAAATTGATGACACTTAAAATCACCCATCGAGATTTGATCATTGTTGCATCAGATGTTACCTCAATTGTGTGTGTGATAATTGGAAAATTGCAAGCTGGACATTTGTATGTGTTAAATAAACTCTCGCTTCTAAACCAATTAACTCTTACATCCAAATATTAAATTGTTAATATTAATTCTCGTCTTACACTTACCCGTTCTTTTGTTAGGCCATGATTAACAGGAGTTCTTAAGAGCTTGATTATTGGGGGTTCTTAGGATGAGATTCTTACCGGAATATAAAAACTCGTCTCTTAACTTTTAACTAAAAAAGCTAAGAACCGGTTCTTAAAACTCTTATTTAAGAACCGGTTTTTAGCTTTTTAGTTAAAAATTAAGAGACGGGTTCTTATATTCCGTCAAGAACCCCACCATAAGAACCCCTCAATAATCATGCTCTTAGGGTGAGGTTATTAGCGGAATATAAGAACCCGTCTCTTAGTTTCTAATTAAAAAAACTAAGAACCGATTCTTAAATAAGACATTTAAGAGCCGGTTCTTAGTTTTTTTAGTTAAAAATTAAGAGACGGGTTCTTATATTCCGCTAAGAACTTCACCCTAAGAACCTCCCATTAATCATGCTCTAGTTCCCCATAAACCAAACTAAACCTAATAATAAAATCGAATAAATTTATGAGTGTTTAATCAAATAAATTTAATCAAATAAACGAATTTAACATTACTTATTATGTCGGTTTACCCAAAAAGCTGGCTTTATTTTAGAGAATTGTCAAGATCATAATTGTTTCTTTTTCGGATGTTTGAATGGGTGTTGAATTGTTTTTGTGGAACAAAAGAGGCTCGCATGTGATCGGCAATAGAAAATTTATCATCTTCAATTGGCAAATTGATGACACTTAAAATCACACATCGAGATTTGATCATTGTCGCATCAGGTGTTACCTGAATTGTGTGTGTGATAATTGGCAAATTGCAAGCGTGGACATTTGTATGTGTGAAATAAACTCTCACTTCTAAACCAATTAACTCTTACATCCAAATATTAAATTGTTAATATTAATTATCGTCTTACACCCGTTCTTTTGTTAGTTCCCCATAAACCAAACTAAACCTAATATTCCCTCCGTTTCAATTTAAATGTCATTCTGGAGGAAATTTTTTGTTTCAAAATAAGTGTCGTTTTATGATTTTAATGCAACATTTATTAATAAGATTCTTCTGTTTATTTTTTTATTGGTTGAAATATGGTTAGGTGTATGGGTAATGATGTTTTTATTTTGAAAATGTACAAAATTAAACGTTTTCTTAATCCGTGTGCATATGTCTAAAACGACAAATAAAGTGAAACGGATGGAGTAATAAAATCGAAAAAACTTATGAGTGTTTAATCAAATAAATTTGAAAATGAGTTTAAATTGAATGCTTAAAATATGTCGAATAAATAGAAGCAAACACGAGATAAAAGACAACGATACACCGAACCGTTCAGATATCCAACTACTCATATTCATCTGCAAGGAAAAAAACTCTAATAAACATAAAATAAAAGTCTAGTCTAAAGTCTACACATAATCTAATGGTGAATCAAAGAGTCCACGACAATATATTTTTGAGTCAAAGTCATAGAGAATTTGGATCACTCAGTAGATTTAAGTTTACCGAATTAGGTTGCAATATTTGATGTTCTAGACGAATTTCACAATATTTAGTAATGTTGGTTTACCCAAAAATAGTGGCTTTTGTTTTAGAGAATTATCAAGATCGTAATTATTTTTTTAGATGTTTGAATGGGTGTTGAATTTTCTTTTGTGGAACAAAAGAGACTTGCATGTGATCGGCAATAAAAGATTTATCAACTTCAATTAGCAACTTGATGACACTTGAAATCACACATCGAAATTTGATCATTGCCGCACCATGTGTTATCTCACATCTGTGTGTGATAATTGGCAAACTAAAAGTTACGTATACAAATTGTGTGTGATAACTAAACTTCTAAACCAATGTGATGTGTAAGCTAACGGAGTATCTTTTTAAGCCAACTATCAAGCCATGTCTCAGAGATACATGATCTACAAAGGCGCAGTTTGGTATTCCATTTTTATCTGCTGTTCTCTTATGGCTTGTTTTAAGTTCTTGAATCCTCGGTGAAACATCTCATTCACATGGCTTCTCCAGACTTGACTTTATTTGTATCTTGATCATGACTCGGTATATGTGTTTATTTTCTTGGTTTTTTCAGTATCCAGGGGCGTGTTTGTATGCTTCATCCATTCAACTTAATGAAGAATCTTGTGAAGTCTTTCTTGCGTTGCAAGCTGTTTCCGAATCTCCCATAGCTGTGTTTCGTCCAAATATTGCCAAATAACTTGAAGCTAAAACAACTGTCAGCACAAAATCTAACAAGGTGGTGCACTGGAAAAGTGCAAAGATCTAGTATAATAACATCTGGGAAAAGCATACAAAACCTCTTGTTTTCTCTGTTTATAGCAGAGACCTGTTGGTTGACTAGTGTTCCTCCATAAGCAACCACAACTTTCACACCGGTTTGGTAAGAGAACTTTCTAGCTTCATCATGTATCTGCCAAAAAAAACACATATCTTTTTCACGACATCGTCAGGTGATAGACAAAATGCACACAAACTTTGGTATTAGGCCAATGAGTCAGACCTGGCAAGCCAATGTGGTCTCTCTACTAACATGCTGCTCCTTCATAATCCCACTAATAATCGGAAAACAAAACGCAGCTGTATTCCCAGTTCCCACACCCTGTCTGATCACAAGCCATCAAAACCGTCCCAGCAGCCGATATGGTCCCAACCTCCACCACCACCCCCACCTCTACCAACATAGCCTTGCCCTGCTCGACCACCATATCCCTCACGATCATTACCAGGTGAAGGAGCAGCAAAGTCGGAAGATGCGGAGGAACATAGTTGGTTCCACTGTCGCCCCAACCAGATGGTGATTCAGAAACATCAGCCCATGATGAACTCATATTTACAACTGATCCCCCAGTGTCTTGTTCTTCGTGATCAAAGCCCTGGAGATTGTTGTAACCTCCCTGAGTCAGGACAAAGTTTACTCTCTTTTTTTCAGACATAAGTTGAGAGAAGCTGTGCATGTAAGAAATAAGAAAGATTCATCACATCCATAAACAACACTGAAAAGAAAGAAAATGCATATCCATTTTAAAGAAACTGTCTTTATAAGAAGGGCAAATCTCCAAAATAGCACATTTCTAAGTTTATATCACAAAAATAGCACTCAAAAACTAAAATGACCAAAATAGCACATTTCTAAGTTTATCATTTGAAAATTTTAATTTTTTTATTTTTCAAAATTTGAAATCTTATCCCCAAAACCTCATTTCTCAACTCTAAACCCTAAACCCTAAACTCTAAACCCTAAACCCTAAACTCTAAACCCTAAACCATAAACCATAAACCCTAAACTCTAAACCCTAAACCCTAAACTCTAAACCCTAAAATTTAAACCCTAAACCCTAAACCCTAAATTCTAAACCCCACCTTTTAACTCTAAACCCTAAGTTTGTGACTTTTGATAAAACATTAAGTGCTATTTTTGTGACTTTTGACCTTGAGTGCTAGTTTGAGAACAAAAACTTGATTTAGTGCTATTTTTGTTTTTTTCTCAATCTAAAAAAGCCTCGGCTAAATGTGCAATTCACTAAATTTTAGAAGCAAAATGAAATTTCTGGGTAGACAGAACAACAAAACCAAAGCCAGACCATTTTATTAAACTCTAATAGAATCACTGATATTTAGGGTGATTATTGGGGGTTCTTAGGGTGAGGTTCTTATCAGAATATAAGAACCCATCTTTTAATTTTTAACTAAAAAAGCTAAAAACTGGTTCTTAAATAAGAGTTTTAAGAACCGCTTCTTAACTTTTTTAGTTAAAAGTTAAGAGACGGGTTCTTGTATTCCGCTAAGAACCCTCAATAATCATGCTCTAAGGAACTAGAAGGAAAAAATAACAAACTAAAAAATATTGCAGCAGTATCCACCGGTTCAAGCGTTAAAGGAAGAGATAAGAAGCAATTTGGTCTAGTGATGGCTGGAGCTTTCTCAGTATGGTACTTAGTGTAATCCGTTGTTCTGCAAGTTAATAAATACAACCAAGGCCGCTATCAGATTCATATCTATCAGTTGTGGATGTACCATGGCTTGTTAATAAAACATAAACACTTAGCATCTGATTAAGCTATTAAGTGATTGTAGCCACTTGCCTTTAGAACGGGGCTTAATATTGTTGAGAGACCTGGTGTTAAGAGCAAATTAGCTGTGTACTTTGAAGCATGTCAGACGAGGGAATGTCTGAAGAAATTCTTCACGGCTTCGTCTCTGTATAAGATTGGAGGTAAAGAAAAAGTGTCAAGTGTGGTGAGTGTAGTACACACCTTAATACCTTCATAGTACACACCTTAATACCGATGAAGCCATTGACATCAAGAGTGGTGAGTGTAGCAGAGCAGCTCCGCGAGACAGTCTCCAGACAATCTATATATCAGTCACCCCAACTATTCCAAACAGGCTGCAATTTTTTTAATTGAATGGTGTCAGCAAACAATCATAATTTGGGTAAGAACACTATTATCCTCTGACAGATTAAGCTCATTGTTGGGATAAGCTCAAAGTTAGCTTGAGAAACAAGCTATCCTAATCCTACCAAGTTATGGTTATCTAAAAAGGATTAGGAAATATCTGAAGTGTTATAGGATTAGGAGTTATCTAGTCTTATATATATAGATGCATATCTTGATTGCATAGTGTGTGATTTGTGAGTGATTGAGCGATTAAGGTTTTGAGTGAGTTTTACCTTAAAGATAATAAGAGAGTTATACTTGTTATCAAGATCTTGTGTTCATGTGCGATATATCAAACTTGAAACTGTGAGATAATATTTGGTATCAGAGCCTATATCATCAACAATGGGCGACGACAAAGACGAGGTCGAGATAACAACCAAAGTAGCCGGGTCTTCCTCATCAATTAAATTTCCGATGCTTACTAATACAAACTATACTGTCTGGGCCATGAGGATGAAAATTGCTCTCAAGGTTAACAAAGTTTGGGAAACTATTGATCCAGGATACAAAACCGAAGAGAAAAACAACTTGGCTATTGCTCTACTCTTTCAATCTATACCAGAAGCATTAACTTTGCAGGTTGGAGATCTTGACATGGCAAAAGCTGTTTGGGATGCAATTAAGGCAAGACATATAGGAGCAGAAAGAGTACGGGAAGCACGGTTACAGACGTTAATGGCCGAGTTTGATCGTCTTAAGATGAAAGAAGAAGACTCAATTGATACATTTGTTGGTAGATTATCTGAGATAACATCAAAGTCGGCCTCTCTTGGAGAAATTATTGAAGAGACAAAGATTGTGAAGAAATTTTTGAAAAGTCTACCAAGAAAGAGATACATTCATATTGTTGCGTCTTTGGAACAAGTTCTCGATCTAAACACAACGAGCTTCGAAGACATCGTGGGAAGACTAAAAGCGTACGAAGAAAGAATCTGTGAGGACGAGGATGAAAATCAAGATGATCAGGGGAAGCTAATGTATGCTAACTCAGAATCACTGAATGATAACAATGGCGGTTATGTCGGAACCAGAGGAAGAGGACAAGGAGGTCGATCCGCGTGGAGAGGAAGAGGTCGTGGCAGGAATGGAAACTTCCACAACCAACGAGATGCGTACAAACAAATCTTGGGGCGAGAGACAACACACCGCGATGCTACACACATAACGTGCTTTCGTTGTGACAAAGTCGGCCATTATGCTTGTGACTGTCCCGATAGGTTACTTAAACTTCAAGAAACCGTCGAAAAGAAAACAGAGGACACACACGAGGCTGACGAACTAATGATGCATGAAGTTGTCTACCTCAAGAAAAAAGGTCAATCCAAATACCTTTGATCACGACCTCAACGCAACGAATGTTTGGTATCTCGACAACGGAGCAAGCAACCATATGAATGGAAATCGAATGTTCTTTGTTACTTTGGATGAAACGATTACCGGGCAAGTAAGGTTTGGAGATGACTCACGTATTGATATACGAGGAAAGGGATCGATTCAGTTTGTGTTCCGAGAAGGTGAGAAGAAAATTTTAAACAATGTATACTATATTCCCGGATTGAAGAGCAATATAATAAGCTTAGGTCAAGCGACAGAAGCGGGTTGTGAGGTACGAATGAGAGACGATATACTTACCTTATTTGATCGTTATGGAAAAGTAATGGTCAAGACAACCAGATCCAAGAACCGACTATACAAAGTAGTCCTGGATGTCGACAATCACGACTGTTTGAAACTGTCAATAAAGAGTGAATCATCTAAGTGGCATGCAAGGCTTGGTCACATCAATACAGACACAATGAAGGCGATGATCAACAAAGAATTGGTGACTGGCGTACCGGCAATCGCAATTGAGGGAGAGACATGTATGTCCTGTTTGCTTGGTAAACAAGCAAGAAAACCATTCCCACAAAAGACTACATATAGAGCTTCTTATCCTCTCGACCTTATTCATGGGGACTTGTGTGGACCCATCACACCGCCCACGCCGGCACACAAAAGATACGTGTTTGTGCTTATTGATGATCATACCCGTTACATGTGGACGATGTTACTAAAGGAGAAAAGTGAAGCGTTTGATAAGTTCAAAAAATTCAAAGTGTTAGTCGAGCAAGAAACTAAACTCACAGTAAAGACGTTTCGATCGGATAGAGGAGGTGAGTTCTGCTCAACCGAATTTCAGGAGTATTGCGATAAGAATGGCGTGAAGAGACACTTGACAGCTCCATACTCCCCTCAACAGAATGGAGTAGTGGAGAGACGAAACAGAACACTCCTAGAGATGACAAGAAGCATCATGAAGCATATGAAAGTACCGAATATGCTGTGGGGAGAAGCGGTCAGACATTCTACTTACCTGATCAACAGGATCGCAACTAAGTCACTAGCTGACAAGACTCCATATGAGGCACTACGAGCTCGAAAACCAGACATCTCACACCTTAAGGTGTTTGGGTGCGTATGCTATGCGAGAACAAATACGGTGGGAAGAAAGAAGCTTGATGATAGGTCTAAAATCCTAGTTCACTTGGGAACCGAACCAGGTTCCAAGGCCTATCGACTACTCGATACTGTTAAGAAGAAGATAATAGTCAGTCGTGATGTTTTTTTCGTCGAGAACGAAGGCTGGAATTGGGATAGCGATCATTCGAATGGTTACAACGACGGTGGAACGTTTGCGATCAGTGTGAAAAACACAAACAGAGACGATATAGAAGGAAAACATAGCGAGGAGGAAGCTGAGACAGAACCCATAATTGAAGAAGTCAAGGTAGATAACGAGAATGAAGAGAGTGATACAGAGGATAATCAAGAGCATCCAAGAAGATCGTCCAGGATCAGCACCAAACTAGCTTACTTGGACGACTATATCCTTATCGCAGAAACAGAATGTGAGAGACTTTTGATGATAATAAATGATGAGCCATGGGACTTCACCGAAGCTAAAGAGCTATAGGTATGGGTTGATGCTTGTCGAGATGAAATCTCTTCTATAGAGAAGAACGACACTTAGAAACTCGTGGATCTTCCTATAGGTATAAAACCTATTGGTTTGAAGTGGATATTTAAAATTAAAAGAAACGCCGATGGAAGTATCAGCAAATACAAGGCACGGTTGGTTGCAAAAGGTTATGTCCAGCGGCATGGGGTGGATTATGATGAAGTCTTTGCACCAGTAGCTCGTATTGAAACGATACGTCTGGTCATTGCATTAGCAGCCTCTAAAAGTTGGGAGATACATCATCTCGATGTGAAGACTGCGTTTTTACATGGAGAATTAAGAGAAGAAGTCTTTGTTGTTCAGCCAGAGGGTTTTAAAGTAGCAGGTAAAGAAGAGAAAGTGTATAAATTAAAGAAGGCACTCTATGGCTTGAAACAAGCACCTAGAGCTTGGAACACTAAGCTAAACAAAATTCTTCAAGAGTTCAATTTTCAGAGATGTTCCAAGGAACCTTCACTGTACAGACGAACAGAAAACGGTGGCACTCTCTTCGTAGTAGTATATGTGGACGACTTACTCGTGACGGGATCCTCATTGGTACAGATACTTGAGTTTAAGGCTGAGATGGCTACAAAATTTGAGATGAGCGACCTTGGTAAGCTCACTTACTATCTAGGAATCCAAGTGACTCAAGGTCAAGATTGCATTGTGTTGAGACAAGAAAGATATGCGGAGAAAATACTTGAAGAAACTGGAATGAATACGTGCAATGCAGTGGCAACACCCATGGACCTGAACGTAAGACTATCGAGAGCAACTGAAGAGAAAGGCATCGATGTAAAGGAGTATAGGCGAAGCGTGGGATGTCTACGTTACTTACTCCACACACGTCCAGACCTATCCTTTAGTGTTGGAATGTTGAGCAGGTATATGCAAGGTCCTAAGGTATCACATGGCGCAGCTCTGAAGCAAGTATTGCGGTATTTGCGAGGAACAACTTCGCTTGGTCTCATATATAAGAGAGCAGCGGGTGTTGAACTGGTGGGTTTTAGCGACAGTTCGCATAATGTGGATGATGACGATGGTAAGAGTACTACAGGACATGTGTTCTATTTCAACGACAGCCCGATCTCGTGGTGCTCATGTAAACAAGAGATAGTTGCTCTTTCATCGTGTGAGGCAGAGTTTATGGCAGCTACCGAAGCGGCGAAACAGGCGATTTGGCTTCAGGATCTTCTAGCGGAGATTGTCGGACAAAGGAGCAAGAAGATGACTATAAAGGTTGATAATAAATCTGTGATTGCTCTCACTAGAAACCCTGTCTTCCATGGTCGAAGCAAGCATATTCATCGGAGGTTTCATTTTATACGAGAGTGCGTGGAGAGTGAACAAATTGACGTTGAACACGTTCCGGGCAGCGAGCAACGAGCTGATATATTAACCAAGTCTTTCGGAAGAATCAAGTTCGCGGAGTTAAGAAGACTTATCGGTGTTCATCGTGTATGTGAAGCCAACTTCAAGCTTAAGGGATAGATTGTTGGGATAAGCTCAAAGTTAGCTTGAGAAACAAGCTATCCTAATCCTACCAAGTTATGGTTATCTAAAAAAGATTAAGAAATATCTGAAGTGTTATAGGATTAGGAGTTATCTAGTCTTATATATATATATATATGCATATCTTGATTGCATAGTGTGTGATTTGTGAGTAATTGAGCGATTAAGGTTTTGAGTGAGTTTTACCTTAAAGATAATAAGAGAGTTATACTTGTTATCAAGATCTTGTGTTCGTGTGCGATATATCAAACTTGAAACTGTGAGATAATACTCATGACTAGAGTATAATTGAGCAAGAGGGTGGTTACATGGACAAGTAATAATACAAACGTGGATCCCCCTTGGAAACGTAGCACTAAACAACATTGTCTGTCTGATCCCAAGTGGAGGCATGTCCATCTGTTCAACAATCTTTCTAATTTGTGGTTCAAACCCCCATGTCCAGCATCCTGTCAGCTTCATCAAGAACTAAACATTTAACCGTCCAGGAGTTGCCACAAGGATATCAACTCCCCTCTCAAGTTCCCTGAGCTGTACAAAAAAGAAAAGATGAGATCAACAAACCAATGAAGCTTGAAAATTGATCATGAATGACTCCAAAGTTTGTAAGATACAAGATTAACTATGCATTACTGACTTCAGGATCAAACCATATTTTTAACAAATGGGACATGCATCAGGAAGAAAAGAGCTGCAATATCCAAAGACAAGCAGAGAACAAAGGAGAGAAAAGCTGTGTACGATAATTACTGTGCATTAACTAAGATAAAAGATTAACTATGCATTACTGACTTCTCACTGGCATCAGGAAGAAAAGAGCTGGAGCAAGACCCAAATCAGTAAGACGTAAGCTGCTTCTCACACAAAACAGACAGAGCGTTACAAGAGCACTAGACTTATTATCACAAAATGTAGCTGATTCCTGCAGCTTTTTTCATTTGACGGATAGACTAGTTGTTTATCATACACCCATATATATATATACACCACAGGGCATGCTATTCTCATATAGCCAAAGCCTCAGACAGTAGATCATATCACTACATTTCAGCAGCTTAATTAGACTTCAGAATGTCAAAATGACAAAAGGACAAGTGGCTGTAATAGGCTTGGGACTTCGGATATTCGGATCGGGTTCGGGTAAGATCCATTCGGATCTGGGTCTTTCGGATAAATGAATTCTCTACCCAATAGGTACTTGGTAGATTTTGGTTCGTGTTTCGGGTCGGATACCACCGGTTTTGGGTCGGTTCCGGGTACCCGTTTATTATGTGAATCATATATATATTTACAAAATAAAATAATTTACCAAATAAAATTTATTTTTAAATATTTTTTAGATAAAATGAATCGGAATCGTATATATATTAATAATATGTAGATAAGTACAACAAAGTTTAAGTAGCATAGTGGTATTACACATGATACTCCGCCTATCCAACCCTGGTTCGTTCCACGGGAGATACAAATCTGTGTTTTTTAAGCACAGACTTCGGTTTAATCAGGTACCCGATCGGTTCCGGGTAAAAACCGAAACCGACCCGATACCCATGGATAATCAGCACTAATACCCATCGGATAAATCGACTAAAACCGAAACCGAACCGGTCCATTTCGGATCGGATCCGGTTCGGATAAACGGTTTCGGTTAAAAGTGAACTTTAGGTAGTGTTATTAACAGCATACAGCAGGGCTGGGACAGCAAGAAGCACATTGTTTCGAGCTTGCCTGCAAAATAGACTCACGTTAATGTGATTTTTTTTAATATTATTTCATTCATGTTTCTTCTTCCCAAAAGTACCTTTACAACAAGTCTGAAAATGAAAAAAAGAAGAAGAAGATGAAAGATGATACAGGATTTACCGATTTAGTGTTTTCATGATAAGCACCTCTCTCTCTCAGACGGTCATCTCGACATAGGCCATTATCGTTCACTTGGCAGAGAGAGAAAGAGAGACAGAGAGAGAGCACATGGAATTGATTGATGTTACACAAGCTGCCATTGGAAGAACAATTGAGGAAGCTTTGATTGCAAGAGAGACTTTGAATGTTCAGCTGAGCCAAAGGGAGCTTGACTTTGTAAGAGCGTCGATGAGGGTACTTCAAGAGGAGGTTTGTGCTTGAATCATTATCTCTTTATGTCGGTTATAATCTTATTTTAAATATGGCAGCGTAAATGTGTTCATCTATTGTTTGTTACTAGGTAAACTCGATAAAGACATCTCAGATGTCTAGGAACATTTTTAGTAGCTTGAAGGCTTCAACCTCAACCTCAGACACTACATGTTCACTTCCTGGGTGTGATCCTTCACCAGCATGAAGATGCATATACAGGCTATGAGATCTTCCACTCTGACCTGCAGACTCTAATTAAAGAGGAAGGCCTTGTTGCAGTTAGGTTTCCTTGTTATGATAGCTACTGGGAACGCGAAGGAAAGAGTATTTTCTTCCCTACAGAAGAAGAAATGAGTTCTCCTCGTCTCACAGAGGGACATGTAACTCTTGTCTCAGGAAGCTCTCGCGATGAGGAAGGAAACCTATATTATCAATGCCAGGAATCGTTCGGCACTCAATTTGGCGTTGAGGGCTATACCAGAATCTACGCCAATTTGATAATGGCCTATGTCGAGATGACCGTATGAGAGAGAGAGAGAGGTGCTTATCCTTTTCTTTGAGAGAGATGATCAAATAATTTTGTCCTTTGTTAGATATCTCAGTTGTGTGGATCAGAATCTTTCACTATTTTTGTCTTTTGTTAAGCTTGAGTAGACTAAAAAAAAAAAAAAACTTCAACTGATGTCAAAAAGTCACATTTTATAAGAATATGAACATGAGGAAAACATTATAAGTATTTTTTACAATAATCATAATTCAACATACATATTTTAGTTAGATACATAGAAAATGTCCACATTTCCTTTTACCTTCAAAATTAGGCTTAAGAGTTATTTAGCTATGTCTCAACTATACATCAAACTAAATATTTTAAATTTGATGATAAATCATCATAACTTCTCTAATTAACCTCAAATTATCTAACGCTTCATTAAAACTTAAATTCTTTCTAAGTATTCACTCTTTGATTCTAAATTATAATGATTTTAGTTATTTTGGACATATAATATGTTTGGCCTTAGAAACTTTGTGCTTTGTTTGTACATGAAGTTTTGTTCATTCATCATACTATTAAATTAGATAAAATCGATCAAATTCAAAACATGAAATTGCAATAGAGCTAATGCTCATTTCTATCCATAATTACTTATTTGAAATGTGATGAGTACATTAAATTCCACAAGTGACTACAATAAGCTCTTCTCTTTAAAGACTGAATTGAGATGATTCATACAAAGCATCAACTCTCTCTCTTTTTTTTTGTGCATATAAAAATAGTGAATTTAATATGTAGCATTAGTTGATTGATATTGCCAATCTCTTTTTTGTTCGTTAAATTTATTGGCTAGCTCATACACATCGATCAAATTCAAAACATGAAATTGCAATAGAGTTAATGCTCATTTCTATCCATAATTACTTATTTGAAATGTGATGATTAGATTGAATTCCACAAGTGATTACAATAAGCTCTTTTCTTTAAAGACTGACATGAGATGATTAAAGCATCAACTCTCTCTGTCTCTTTTTTTGTGCACATACAAATAGTGAATTTAAATTAGATAAAATTGATCAAATTCAAAACATGAAATTGCAATAGAGCTAATGCTCATTTCTATCCATAATTACTTATTTGAAATGTGATGATTAGATTGAATTTTACAAGTGATTACAATAAGCTATTCTCTTTAAAGACTGAATTGAGATGATTCATACAAAGCATCACATCTCTCTCTCTTTTTTTTGTGCATATACAAATAATGAATTTAATATGTAGCATTAGTTGATTGAAATTGCCAATCTCTTTTTTTGGTCGTTAAATTTATGAGCTACGCATCAATCAAATTCAAAACATGTAATTGCATAGAGCTAACGCTCATTTCTATCCATAATTACTTATTTGAAATGTGATGGCCAGATTGAATTCCACAAGTGATTACAATAAGCTCTTCTCTTCAAAGATTGAATTGAAATGATTCATACAAAGCATCAACTCTCTCTCTCTTTCTCTTTTTGTGCATATACAAATAGTGAATTTAATGTGTAGCATTATTTGATTGATATTGACAATCTCTTTTTGGTCGTTAAATTTATTGGCTAGCTCATACACATCTTTCCAATCTCTCTGAAGAATATAAATTAAATTGTTGAATATTCAAATGTTTGTAAATAGAAAGAAATAAAAATACATACTACAACATAATTATTAGTTACAACATAAGAAATTTAATTGTGATAAATTACCAAAATATTAAGAAACTTAGACAAAAATCACATAAACATTTTGTGCTCGTTTATGAAACCTATTGATTTTTCTTTTTACAAATGAGTATAAATTCTTGCTTGTTTCTTTACACTTGTGAATTTATTTATTTTAATATTTTGTTTCTACAAATTTCATGGTTATCTATATCTATCTATCTATATATATAAAGTAAGGCTCTCTCGTGTCCAACTTCGTGAATGTTTGTTGCTCTCTTGCGTGATTATGCTATTTCATAGTTTGGGCTAAGTGCAATCTAAATAAATTATTACATAGCATTCAATTCAACTGAGGCCCGTTTAACTAGGCCCAGTTATAACTCAAGCTTTGTCCAACACCTAAACCTAACGCCGGAGACGAATCGATTTCGCTTCCCCTCCATCCGCGCAACCGCCGTTACGCTACAGACGTCGCAGTAATGTCTATCGATCAAGTTAACCCACTAATCACACTACCTCTTCATCAATGCATGGTTTACTTCACCATCAACCGCATGATTGAGCCTATATATACACTGCCTGCGAGCCGAGGTCAATTCCTATTCATTTTCACAAATCAGAGCTCCTGTACGATTTCTTCGATCATGGCTGCTGGTGTAGAACCAAAGGTGGTTTTGGCGATCAAAATTAGCCCTATGTTGGTTGGAGGTGAACTGCTACGCCATGTTAATCTTTTTAATATATAGTCCCGACTCCCGATCTAACCTTCTACAGGTTCTTATACTATGTTTTACAAATTCTCTCAGCATCAAACGACTGTCAGTATAGAATGTTGATGATTCCTGGTTACTTACTGATTAATAAGTTAGGTTAGACTTTTTTTTTTTCTTTTTTTTTGGGACCAAGTTAGGATAGATTATAGTTTAAGCAATCTCTTTTCTTTTAGTTTAAACAATCTCATACCATCAACTACCGAACATTAGAGAATGTTGATGATTCTTGGCTCTGTATTATATATAGCTGGGTTCTGCTGATTAATAAGTTATGATCTCTGTTGTATGGTCGGTGTAAATACAAGGTTGGCTCTCTCTCTCTCTCTCTCTCTCTCTCTCAACGCTACCTTCGGCACTCATTCTACTTTGACAAAGAGTGGCGCAAGCAGTGCTTAACTGCAGAAGTAAGCACTCTAATTTTTTATTAAGAATAAAACAACATGCTTCTCTAAACTGTCACCTCCTCTTACTGCTAATATTTTGCAATGTTAGGGTTTGTGAGAGTAATGAAGGACCATAAGAGGCTGCACTGCTGCTGCCATGGCTGATGGAGAAAGATCTACTGTTTATGATTCAGTTGAGACCCCTGTTGATGCCAGTAACACTGGAGAGGAAGAAATAAATAAAGAGGAGAGGAGTTCTGCCAAGAAGACACGCAAAGACTAGATAGTCCAGTGGATCACTGTTATGTTGCATTACATGTTTTTTTTTTCAATTTTCACATTACCAATAACTACAACCAATTCTCGGTGAAAACCATGTTCTGGTTTTTATATTTTTATGTGTATTTCAAATTTCAACTAGACTCTGCATTCTCAAGTTAATAAATTTATTTTCGTTTCTTGCCCATTCCTTACTTTTTGGTATAATGACGCATGAACTATCACTTGGCCTAACATGCTCTCTTCCATATATATAAAAGCTCTTTTTCAAAAAAAAAAAAAAAAACTATCACTTGGCCGTAATTTTGTCGTATATTTGTTGCTCTCATTACGTATTACACTCCATTAACTCGATGTCAAAGTTAAATGTCCACGTGGATCTAACACTTGAATAGTATATTATTTGTTTGATGCATCTGGGTCGACTTTGTTCCGCTTCCACCCAAAAAGCATTCATAAACTAATGCAGGATATGTTTGTTCATATTATAACACTGCTAACATGCATCATGGAAACCTGAAACTCGGCAGAAAATGACACATCAGTTACGTCCGAGTATAGCAAGATTGATTATCTTCTTCGATTATCTTCTCAAATGGCGGAACGCGCCGGGGACAAGAAAGACGTCAACTGTTAGTAAGAGTAATTTTAAATCAACAGCTATCCACAAAACACAATCACAAGTCTCCACCGAAAAAATCACACTGAATTTAATAAGTTCGGACATCAGTGTAAATTTATACAATTTACAGTAAAATTCAGTTTGTTATGACTTTGTTAACATTGAACCATATATTAACAAAACATCAAATGCTTCATAAACAATCTTTATAGAAAATTATACATCAAATAGTTATGGTTTTATGTTATTTTTTAAGGTCTAGCCGAAACATCTGCTCTATTACCCCCAAATCTCATAACTCAATCTCCCAAGGATCCCATCTAAAATTATTTTCTTTTTGATTTAATTTTAATGCGAAAATTAAGTTAATTACACTAATACCCCTAACCCTAATATACATATATCAATTGATTTAGTTTTTTTATTCTTATCTTTTTTTTTCCTTTTCTTTTTCTTTCTCTGTGACAGCCGTTCCCTTTCTCTCTCTTCTTCCGGCCACTTTTTCTCTTCTTATCTTTCTATCTTCTCCATTTTCTCTGTGTTCTCTTTTTTTACTCAGTATACAGTAAAACAGATCCACTGTAGATGATGAAAAAAACAGTCAAAGGTGATATAAACAACATCAATGGCGATTATTCTGCGATGGTTCAACATATTCACTTCAAATCTCCTTCTCGCGCTTCACATCAATGGCGATTCTTCCTCTTCTCGAGTTTTTATTGTCCTCATGTTTTCGATTTAGGGTTGTAAATTAAGATTTTGGGTTTTGTATGACTAGGGTTCTTCTTGTTCTCTATAGATCTGGGCTTTTTTTTAATGATTTTGGGATTTTATTGTTCTTGTTCCCCCTTTGCAAAGTATGTTTTGTGTTTTTTTATTTATTTTCTTCAGACCTGGATCTAGTATAACTCGATATTACTAACTCAGACGAATTTGCTATAACTAACTCAGTAGTACTTAGTATTATGCAGTATAACCAGTAGAACTTAGTCGAACTCGGTATAACTAACTTAGTAGTAGTACTAGTAGTACTCAGTACAATCGGTATAACTACACTTGGTAGTACTCAGTATAACTAATTATAATCTGGTATAACTACACTCGGTAGTACTCAGTATAACTCTATATAACTCAGTATAACTACATTCAGTAGTACTCAGTATAACTTAACATCAATATTATCCAGTAGAACGAAGTATAACCCAGTACAACTAAGTAAAACTATACAATATAATGTAGTATCCGAAATTTGAAAATTTTGAAATTTTGAAAATTGAAAATTTAAAAATTTAAATTTTGATTTTTTTATGATTTAAATTAATAATTTCGAAAATGCAAAAGGGCAAAATCGGATATTCATGTTTCATTAAAGCAATAGGGGTATAAGGGATTTGAGAGGCCCATAGGAGATTGGCTCACCACAAATAGGGGCATGAGAGGAGTTGGCTCGGTTTAGCCTAAATTTTGGTTGTTAAAAAAGGAAACAATTGCGGAATTCATTATTTTCAAATTTTTGTTGATGTGAGTTTGAAGGAACATAAAAAACCAAATTAAATATATTTTTCTAAAATATAATAATACATAAATATATAACCTAACATGTTATTTATAAATATTAAACATAACAATTAATATCATATTTTTATGCTACTTGATTGTTTCTTTAAGAAATAATAAATTGGCTTTTCTTTTTCGATTGTTTAAATTATAAAATTAAGAAGAAATGTATTACAAATCTATTAAAGTAAAGAAAATAAAATATTGTGAACAAAATAAAATAGTTATATTTTTATAAATTGTTTTAATATAGTAACAAATATATAATTTCTAAAACAAATAGTAAAATTTGCAGTAAAAATAGTGAAAAATATAATTAAAATAAACTAAAAAAATCATTAAAGTTTAAAATATATTTGTATTATTTTCTTCATTTTCTTACCCGCCATAGTATAAAATACAATACAAACAAGCATACATTTCTATTTGTTATGAATTTTTCGCCGAAGTCTATTACATAACAAATACCATAGAAAAGGAGATTTGTTTAGATTATAAAAATCACATAAAGAGAAAATTGACTCGTGATGTTAAAGGAAAACATCATGAGACAATTATTGCTTCCCAGTGGCTTATTTAATATGCATATAAGACAATCAATGATGTTATGTAACAGAACCAAAATGAGTGGTTATGATATAATTTCCCAAGTTGATTTATAAAATGAAAAGGATTTTTGTTTTATAAAAAGTTGTAGCATTTTATGAACCGATAGCCTGTGTAGCTCAGTGGTAGAGCATCAGTCTTGTAAACTGAGGTCCATAGTTCGATCCTTCGTTTTGGCATTTTTTAATCTCCTTTTTTAAAACTGAAGGTCTCAGTCTCGTTCCACAAATGAGAAAGCAAACTCAGAATCAAACCAGCACACATTATGAGCCTGACTGGTTTCCCAGCTACCACCCGCAAACGCAACTTTTGCGGTTAGTAGCGGTTGACAACGTTTCGAAACAATCATACAAACCGATACAAATACTTCAAACCGCTCCGGACCTCTTAAAATCAACCAGCTAGCGTTTGCGGTTGCGGGAGGATAATTTTTTTTCAATCATATAAATACAAAAATAAAAATATTCAATAAAAATTTTAAATTGGAATTATAAAAATACTAAAATATATCTATTATATTTTAATTAATATTATAAAATTTTAAAATAAAAATATTTTCTATAATTTTTAAAAATTTAAAACTATAATTTTCTAAATATAAATTTCATATTTATTATAATATTATGATTTTTGAAATTTTTATAATTATATAAAATGTAAATATTGTTAATTTATTATTTAACCGCTGCTGTATATGGTAGTTAACCAGTCATAAGTATCACGCAAACGCACCAACCCATTTACCAGAATTTTATTTTCTAATCAAGATCATTGCTCTACATCCAACCCTTGTTTCCACTCTTTGTCTAATAACCTTGTACGGCTTGCTAAGCAGCATGTAGCCTTTCCTTGTTGCAAACAAGTTGCCTTCCTATGGGAGATCCATCATGCCTTGACCGAGACAGTTTGCTGACACGGATGACTGATACAGAAAAATAGTATATCAGTCACAAACCCTACTTTTGTAGTGTAAGCATTGTAAAACCCGTGTGCAACTGCTTATGATTCAAACTCCTGCCAACATAAGCCTCATCCGCCTAAACCTCCCCGATATCAACTTTTTCATCTTGCTCAAGAGGCATTGCTTGACCAGAATGTTCTCTTATCTCGTTATGGTTGTCATTGTCTTGTTCAATCATTGCTGGACCAGTGCTTTACCCCCATTTTATTATGGTTCTCCACTGTTGTATAAGCCTCTCTAGCTATCATCATCACCATTATCAATCCTGAAATCCATTGCAATGCACAAGAGATGAAATAATAGAATCAGAAAATATCTATTTCGTGTACTAGATTGTTGTAGACCCCAGTCTCTCATTGACAAACTTTCTTGATTCTTGTCATAAGATTAGTCATGATACACAAGGATTAGGCAAATGAACATAATAAAAGAGTACACTTACTAATATATATCCAAAACTTTATACAATCAAATACTTATAGCTCAACTGTATTCCAGCAGTTGAAGCGGATGTTACCAAAGTTGGTGCAGATATCCAAAAACACTAGGATAAACCTTCACATCATTAGTAGCTACAACATCCTAATTGAGCAGTCAAGATCATAATATGACAAGAGATATGAGAAATAGACAAATTAAGCTATTGCATTCACGACCAATCTTTCATTTATACTTCTTCTCAAATCTCAAATTCACCGGCAGATGTCTCATGATAAAAGTGTGGGTTTTCCTGCACAACACACCCACCAAGGCCAATTATATCTAGGTTTTAACCACTTATTTTTAGTCCATTTTAGATTATCTTGTATTATGCATTTTTTTAGAAACTTATATAGATATACACATTTATTTTTGGAATTGCTACCTTGCAAATTTTGTTTTGCTAAATACCGAACCTTGGATATTTTTTTTCCTTAACTGACAGTTTGTATAGTAAGAAAGTCATAACTTTATTTTTTTTTAATTCATCTTTTGGAAGTTTTCAACTAAATCATTTATTTTGTGTTTGATTTTAAAGACAACAATGAAAATGATCTTTTCTCGAGAAAAAAACAATGAAAATGATCTAACACCGTTATGGAATGCATGCATTCGTTTCTTTTATTGGGTCGTTCGTATGCGTTACTTAGCATTTACCAAATAGTTTGACTTTTTTCGTTTTTAAATGGTTCTTATCAATAAATTCTGAAACTGATTTTAACGTCTAAGAATCGAAGGAAATTCCGCTGATTAATGATAATATAAAAATATTTATTACTTAAAGGAATATGAAAGGATAAGGATCATTAAATATGTATAAAATCTCACCTTAAATTTTCGATTTAGTAAAAAATAAAGAGTAAAGCAAGAATTACAAGAGTCAATATCCATTAAATGTGTATTAGATAATGAACGTAATCCTAACAATGAAATAAATCGGAAAATAAAAGAGGATTGTATATCTTTATCCATCAATCCCTAGTAATTAGTAAACCTTGCAAAACACGTTACGTGGGTTCCATTAACAAGCGAAAAATCCGTTTCAAATGACCAATCAATGTTCTCATAAGATCATAATATCACGCCATACGACCAATCAAATATCTCAATATTAATTACTTACCAAATATATTTTCCAAGATTTCGGATAAAAACAACTTTAGCTGGATAAATATATTAAATTTTCATTTAAATTAATTAAAAGTCTATTGGATTTCATGCAATGGACCAATCAAGTATTTTAATATTAATTAGTTACCAAATACCAATAATTCCATATTTCGGACAAAAAAACAATTTGTTGACAAAAAAAGGATAAAACAATTTTAACTGGACATAAATCTATTAGATTTGACTAAACCAAAGATCATATAATATCATCAGATTAACCAATCAAATATTTCGATGTTAATACTTACTAAATACAATTCCCATATTTCGGATAAAAACAATTATAACTGGATAAATCTATCAATTTCATTTAAATCAATTAAAAATCTAATGGATATGATCCTAACACTTTCAGATTAATAACTTGAAAGAGGTCATTTCAGCAAATATATCACTCAGCTTGCTTATAAAGGTATCAATTGAAAAGTTAAAAACCAAACATTTTTGTGCAGACTATAACCCAGCTGTTCTCACATACCAATTATGTAACACTCATAAAACTAAACTATCATGATATTGGTAGGAACAAAGTCATAAACCGTCATTTCCGCTTGCTAGGAAACATGTAGCCTTCCTTCCCCTGGGAGATCCATCATGTCTTGACCGTGACAGTTTGCTGACACGGATGACAACCTACTTTTGTAGTGTAAGCATTATAAAACCCGTGTGCATCTGCTTATAATTCAAACTCCTAACCAACATAAGGCTCATCCGCCTAACCTCCCCATATCTACTTTTTCATCTTGCTCAAGAGGCATTGCTTGACCAGAATGTTCACTTATCTTGTTATGTTTGTCATTGTCTTGTTCAATCATTGATGGACCAGAGCTTTACCCCATTTTATTATGGTTCTCCACTGTTGTATAAACCTCTAGCTCTATCATAATCACCATTATCAATCCTGAAATCCATTGCAATGCACAAGAGAGGAAATAATAGAATCAGAAAATATATATTTCGTATACTAGATTGTTGTAGGCCTCTCAGTCTCTCATTGACAAACTTTCTTGATTCTTAACATAAAATTAGTCATCATACACAAGGATTATGCAAATGAACATAATAAAAGAGTACACTTACTAATATATATCAAATATCTTATACAATCAAATACTTATAGCCCAACCATATTCCAGCAGTTGAAGCGGATGTTACCAAAGTTGGTGTAGATATCCAAAACTAGGATACACCTTCACATCATTAATAGCTACAACATCCAAAATTAGCAGTCAAGATCATAATATGGCAAGAGACATGACAAAAAGACAAAACCTATTGCATTCACGACCAATCTCACGTTCATACTTCTTCTCAAATTCACCGGTCAGATGTCTCATGATGAAAGTAGGGTTTCCTGCGCAACACACCCACCAAGACCAATCATAGCTAGGTTTTAACCACTTCTTTTTAGCCCATTTTAGATTATCTTGTATTCTCTATTTTCCTTAAAGTTACATATTTTTTACGCGTTTTATTAAAACGCATTAAATTTACATATTTTATGTGTTTATCTTTTTTTTTCTATAATTTTAAGCCAGTAAAAATTCAACTAGAACAATTAAGTTTTTTGAAGTTTGCAATTAGTTAATAAAATATGCATAGGAAATGTAAAAAATTGATCTTTTTGAAACAAACTTTTTCTCTAGCTAGAATATGTATTATGGAACGTAGGGAGTATTATGCATTTTTTTAGAAACATATATACACATTTATTTTGGAATGGCTACCTTGTAATTTTTTTTTTGCTAAATACCTAACCTTGAATTTTTTTTTTTAAACTCACAGTTTGTATATAAAGAAAGTCATAACTTTATTTTTCTAAATAATTTTAATCTTTTGGCAGTTACCAACTAAATCATTCATTTTGTGTTTGTTTTTAAAGACAACAACGAAAATGATTTAAATACCTTTTGGAATGCATGCTACGTTTCTTTTAGTAGAGTATTTACCAAATAGTTTGACTTTTTTTCGTTTTAACATGGTTCTTATCAATAAATTCTGAAACTGATTTAACATCTAAGAATCGAAGGAAATTCCGTTGATTAATGATAAATACAAAAATATTTATTACTTAGAGGAATATGAAAGGATAAGGATCATTAAATGTTTAATCTCACATTAAATTTTCAATTTAGAAAAATCAAGAGTAAATCAAGAGTTAGATAAGTCAATATCCATTAAATGTGTATTATATACAATGAAGGGCAAATCTCCAAAATAGAACATTTTTTAAGTTTATATCACAAAAATAGCACTCCAAAAATAAAATGACCAAAATAGCACCTTTCTAAGTTTATCCTTTGAAAATTTTAATTTTTTTATTTTTTAAAATTCGAAATCTTATCCTCAAAACCTCATTTCTTAACACTAAACCCTAAACCTTAAACCCTAAACCCTAAACCCTAAACCCTAAACCCTAAACTCTAAACCCTAAACCCTAAACCCTAAACTCTAAACCCTAAACCCTAAACCCTAAACCCTAAATCCTAAACCCCACCCTTTAACTCTAAACCTTAAGTTTGTGACTTTTGATAAAACATTAAGTACTATTTTTGTGACTTTTGACCTTGAGTGCTAGTTTGGAAACAAAAACTTGATTTAGTGCTATTTTTTTCTTTTTCTCTACAATGAACGTAATCTGTGTTAAAAAAAAAAGAGATAATGAACGTAATCCTAATGCCTAACAAATGTAATAATCGGAAAATAAAAGAGGATTAGATATCTTTATCCAACAATCCCTAGTAATTAGTAAACCTTGCAAAAGACGTTATGTGGGTTCCATTAACAAGCGAAAAATCCGTTTCAAATGACCAATCAATGTTCTCATAAGATCATAATATCACGCAATAAGACCAATCAAATATCTCAATATTAATTACTTACCAAATATATTTTCCAAGATTTAGGATAAATTTTCATTTAAATTAATTAAAAGTCTAGTGGATTTTATGCAATGGACCAATCAAATATTTCAATATTAATTAGTTGCCATAAATCTATTAGACGTCTAGTGGATTTGACTAAACCAAGATCATAATATCATCAAATAAACCAATCAAATATTTCGATATTAATACTTACTAAATACAATTCCCATATTTCGGATAAAAACAATTCTAACTAGATAAATCAAATAAATTTTAATTAAACTTAAATAAAAGTCTAGTGGATTTGATCCTAAACACTTGTATATAAACCCTTCCTCGTTCTCCAACACATCTCATATCCAAAACATAATCTCTCCCTTAGTTCCATAACATAAACACTCTCCAAAACCACAAATGGCTACATCCGACGGCGAGAAAAGCTTGATCGTGAGCTTCGGTGAGATGCTCATCGACTTTGTCCCCACCGTCTCCGGCGTATCCCTCTCCGAGGCTCCTGGCTTCATCAAGGCTCCCGGTGGTGCGCCTGCCAACGTTGCCATTGCTGTCGCCCGTCTCGGTGGCCGTGCTGCTTTTGTCGGAAAGCTCGGTGACGATGAGTTTGGTCACATGCTCGCCGGGATCTTGAAACAAAACGGTGTCTCTGCAGAAGGAATCAACTTTGACACCGGAGCTAGGACGGCGCTTGCGTTCGTGACGCTTAGATCTGATGGAGAACGTGAGTTCATGTTTTACCGGAACCCTAGCGCCGACATGCTCCTCCGTCCTGATGAGCTTAACCTCGATCTCATCAGATCTGTACGTTACTTTGACTTTTAGATAACTACTAATTAAGTTTTTCTTATGTAACGGTTGTTGATAAACCTTACGTAGAGGTGAAGTTAGGTATCGTTGATAAACCTAACGTAGAGGTCAAGTTATTTTATCAATTGCTAAAATGATTACCTGTTAAGTAAACTTTTGTATGTAACGTTTGTTGATAAACCTAACGTATATGTGAAGTTAGATTTGTATGTAACGTTTGTTGATAAAACCTAACGTGAATGTCAAGTTAATTAGGTTAACCAAGTTCTCTGTTTTTTAACAGGCTAAGGTGTTTCACTATGGATCAATAAGTCTCATCGTCGAGCCATGTAGATCTGCTCACCTGAAGGCCATGGAGGTGGCTAAAGAAGCTGGTGCGTTGCTCTCTTATGACCCAAACTTGAGGCTACCTTTGTGGCCTTCCAAGGAGGAGGCTAAGAAGCAGATTCTTAGCATCTGGGACAAAGCTGAAGTGATCAAAGTCAGCGATGAAGAGCTTATGTTCTTGACTGGATCTGATAACGTTGATGATGAGACTGCGTTGTCTCTGTGGCATGATAACTTGAAACTTCTCTTGGTCACTTTGGGTGAAAAGGGTTGTAATTATTACACCAAGGTAACTTAGTTTTTCAAGAGCTTTCTTCTTTCAAACTTGACTTTACCATTAACCGTTACTTATGATTATAGAGCTTCCGTGGATCTGTTGATCCTTTCCATGTGGACGCTGTGGACACAACTGGTGCTGGTGATTCATATGTTGGTGCCTTGCTTTGCAACATTGTTGATGACCGTTCTGTTCTTGAGGTATACAACAATACATATAGAATTATAAACTAACATATCAGATCAGTATAGAGTCTAGACCATTTCTGAATCTTTGGCTCTTGTGTGTTTTAACTACAGGATGAAGCTCGTCTTAGAGAAGTGCTCAGGTTTGCTAATGCATGTGGAGCCATTACAACAACCAAGAAAGGAGCAATTCCAGCTCTTCCCACAGTGTCTGAAGTTGAAACTCTCCTAAATGCAAAGTGATCTACAACAAGTCTGGAACTTTAAGATTTAACGTTTTACTTTCTTCTGTTGGCTTTGTGTTTTGGTTCTGTGTGTTCGTTCATAGAACTGTTTTGATTTTGTTACCTTATGAATAAAAAAAGCGTTACCAAGTTTAGTGACGACTGTTTTTTTTTTTGAGTAGTGAATGCTTTAAAGAACAATTGCTTGAGGATAACATTCAGACACTTGCAAATCTAGTGATCTCACAGATATGTTTGCATTCTTCCCACCTCGAACTCATCCTCTCTAGAAATGATTCAGCCCAGACTTCCTTGCTACCTCCCATACTCAGCTCATATGGCACTGAGAAACTGCTACAAACACACTCAATTATTTTCATACATACATTGTTGTTTAGTCAGCAGAATCACAATGTTGGTACTGAAGTTGTTACCTAGTTAGCTCTTCTAAATGAGAGTCTTGTCCGGTTGTACCGTTCCT
This sequence comes from Brassica napus, assembly GCF_020379485.1. NCBI lineage: Eukaryota > Viridiplantae > Streptophyta > Magnoliopsida > Brassicales > Brassicaceae > Brassica > Brassica napus. Next base: position 31,643,505 of record NC_063447.1, on the reverse strand, counting down.
GGAAGATTTTTTAAGTTAGACATCACAACAATGTTTCAGAAAGCTAAAAAAATTAACTAACTACCTAACCTTTGTAAAAGAACTTTGAAGATGCGGAGAGACTTGGTTGAGAGGTTGTAGATTGCATCTTCTATGTGATCTGTGCCGAATAAATACACAACTGGATAGTCCAGTAACCATCTGCAAATACAGATCAACGCTGAATAAACTAAGATTACATACGGTGAAATGAATGAGGATTAGGATCTGAAAATTACCCGCTTAGTGTTGGAATTGTAACCTTAGTGTCTTGTAAACAACAACTAAGATCAATGAATAAAGAAGACTGAGAAGAGTTGGCTTCATCTAAAGCTGGTGTGTGATCATCATTGCTGCCATCTAAAGGAAATGTGGAATAGAATAGATTCTGAATCGACCTAAGCTGCATCCCTAGATCGCTTTACTTGCTTTGCTCTACCATCTTGAATAAGACAAAAGCAAGAGTGAGATCAGTCCAACCACTGAAACAAATACTGAAGCTTTTATAAGAGGAACAACCTGTGGAGGATCTTGTTCCAAGTCGAGGAAGAACAATTCAGGTTCAGAACTCAGCCAATTGGGCAGTGTTCTTCCATTGATCAGGTAAATCATATCCTCTATAACCATAACCATCAGATCTTTGAAAACTGGTAAAACCTAGAGGACACAAGCAGCATGAACAAAAGCAGCTTACTCAAGTAGTAATGTTGCTTGAAGAGAAAGTAGAGAGACTAACCTCTTGGAGAAGCTCAAGAAGAGAAAGTAAGCGAGTTTGTAGCTCAGGCAACTTGCCACCATAGTCAATCATTACAACTGGTCTCATCCCCGTGCATAGTGCTGCCAGCACATATGTGAAACTGAGATCATCATAATAGAGTCTAAAGTTCAAAACTTTTAATGGTTTATCTCTGACAGAGAGTGGAAACTCTGATAAATCCATCAAGCCAAAACGCACAGATTGGCTTCATTCTATGTAAAATGATCTCAAACAACCTATATCGAGGCGGCGTTTGGAAGAGGCTTTGAGTCGCCATTTGATTTGTGAGAGAGAAGAGCTCATACATTGAAGTATTTCCTCAGAGCTTGGAACCTCCATCTCGGAAAACAAAAGACTCTGAAGCTTAAGAATCACTTCATCGTTCGTTTTCTTATTAGAAAATTATTTCAATACAAACCCTGAACTTTTTAGTTTTCTCATAAATAGCCCCAAACTTGTTTTCTTATCAAGAATCACTTCCTTGATCGTTCTCCGCATCTTTATTAGGAATATTTACAGTACAAACCCCTGAACTTTAGGATTTGTTACATAGTTAACCCCAAATTTGTTTTCTTATCTATCACTTCCTTGATCGTTCCTCCAGTTTTCGAGTTTTTGGACGCTTTTTATAACTAGAAATATTTTCAATACAAACCCTGAACTTTAAATTTCTTTCTCAAAAAAAAGTAATTAAGAAATATACGCGTCGTTGCTCAAACAAAAAAAAAAAAATATACGTGTCAAACTTCTATTGGTTCGATATCACACGTGCGGGCAAGAGTCTCTCACATGACCTTCCTTCGATCTATTGTATATTCATCACTTTCTATCACACCGGAAACTTAGCCGGCGAACTAATCAATTCAACCTCGAGATCCATCACCTCCTCCACACCTTCCTTCAGGTATGCGTGTATGATACTTTAGAACCCCTAGATTAGCAATGTCGCAGCTTCGATGCTCGGACCCTTTTGAATCGATCTTTTCTTTGATTGCGTAATAGAAGATCATTTTGATTGCTGGGTTGTTAAAAACAAGAACCAAATTCAAATAAAGCTTTCTTCTTTGAGCATTTGAGCTTAGCAATTAGTTAAATTAAACCTCTATTGTGTTAAATGGCAGAGATGTATAACAACAACAACATGACTCAGGCAGTTCCACAGCCTAACCCTTTTGGCAATCCCTTCTCTGGCCCTGGCTCTGGCCTTATCCGAAGTGGCTTGGGTGCCTATGGGGAGAAAATATTCGGATCCAGCTCTGAGTATGTGCAGAGCAACGTAAGTTATAAACCCTCCTTGTGTTCATTACTCAGCGTTTCATTTGTTTTTAACTCTTAAGTTGTTGATATGAACAGATAACTCGTTACTTCTCCGATCCTCAATACTATTTTCAAGTGAATGACCAGTATGTGAGGAACAAGTTGAAGATTGTTCTGCTTCCTTTCCTTCACAGGGTAAGATGAAGTCTCCCTTTGTTTTGTTTTGCTCTTTATTTGTACTTATGACTCTTGATGAAACCTCAGGGACACTGGGCTAGAATCTCAGAACCTGTTGGTGGTAGACTTTCATACAAGCCTCCGATATATGATATTAATGCTCCAGACTTATACATTCCGCTCATGGCCTTTGGCACCTATCTTGTTCTTGCTGGTTTATCACTAGGACTCTATGGCAAGTATGTTTCTTTATTTATCTGTTCATGTGTATATGTCTTCCTTTTTTAAACCCTTTGATTCCCAATTTGTTAGGTTTTCTCCGGAAGCTCTGAACTGGCTTTTTGTGAAAGGAATGGTTGGCTGGTTTATGCAAGTCATGCTGCTGAAGATGACATTGTTTTCACTGGGTAGTGGAGAAGCACCGCTCTTGGATATTGTGGCGTATGCTGGGTATGCTTTCACGGGTCTCTGCTTAGCTGTTCTTGGAAAGATCATGTGGGGATACTCTTACTATGTTTTGATTCCGTGGACCTGCTTATGCACCGGGGTTTTCTTAGTGAAGACGATGAAGCGAGTTCTCTTTGCGGAAGCTAGGAGTTATGACTCGAGCAGGCGTCACTACCTCTTGATCTTTGTAGCTTTGGCTCAGTTTCCTCTTTTGATCTGGCTTGGTAACATTAGTGTCAATTGGCTCTTTTGAAATGCATTGTGTTGTGAAAAAAACTGTTATTTTGGTTTTGAATGTCAATTTTTTTTCATAAGAGTACATTTCTATCATGATTACAAACAAATAAGGACATGAACTTTGGTAACGTTTATGCTTTTTAGTAGAAACTGTTTCCCATGTGTATGATCCCTACTCCAAGCCCTCCACCTGCATTGCATTGGTGCATTGCGATTTCGCCTTTTGTACTCCTTTGCAGATTGGAACGTTCTTTGGACACTGCAGACAGTTATTGGAAAGGCTTCCTCTGACCTGTCTGGAGAGCCTTAGAAACTCTTCAGGAAGCAAACCTGTGAGGTAGTTGTTCTCCAAGTACAAGCTTCTCCATGAATTCTCAAGTCTTTTCCCATAAATCCTCGGAATGTCTCCGGAGAACTTGTTGCTCCTTAGATTGATATCCTTCAAGTTTCCATAAGTCGGCAGGTTCAGTGGAAGGTGACCCTGTAGTTGGTTTCCTTCAGCGTCAAGTATCCGCAGGCGGGACTCAATGCCTGTAACCTGAACAACCTCTATGGATGTGAAATGGTTAAATGATACATTGATGTGAGATATCTCTGGGAACGTTAGGATTTGGTGGCCAATGGTGCCTGAGAATCTGTTCTGGCTCACATCTAGTGACACAAGGTGTTTCAGCCTATGCAGAGGCGATATGCGTCCTGCGAGGCTGTTGTAGCAGAGAGATAGAGTTCTTAGACTTGGAGGAAGCTTAGGGAGGGTTCCGGAAAGGTGATTGTTACCGAGTTCCAACGCTTGTAGCTTCCACAAGCCGTTGAGTGGAGGTATTCTCCCGTCTAGATGGTTGTTTGATAGGATCAGGTGAGTCAAGCTTCTCAAGGATGAGATCCTTGGAGGGATCTCGCCCGCAATGCTGTTCTTGGACAGGTCTATGGTTTTGAGCTCTTTGAGCCAGGTGATTCCTGGTGTTATGTCTCCAGTGAAGAGGTTTTCAGAGAGGGAGAGTTTGGTGAGTTTCTTGAGTTGGAAGACAGTTTCTGGCATTGGACCGCGGAACCTGTTCCTGCTGAGGCTAAGGACCGTGAGCTCTGTAAGGTTCCCTACTTCATCAGAGAGGAAACCTTCGTAGCCATCATCGTCAAGGTCGATCTCTGTGACTCTGCTGGTTGTGTTTTCAAGAGGGAAAGAACACATGACTCCTAAGAACGTCCCTGAGCCTTCACATGGGTCTTCAGAGAAGTCCCATGTGCTGAGGTAAGAGGAAGGGGAGATGGAACTTGGATCAATGCTCCGTATGATAGACTCTAGAGCTTGGATATCAGATCGAAGAGTGGCTGAGAGAACTGATGAAGGGAAAATGAGTGAAACAAGTAGTAAGAGCAAGGACATGAGTAGTAATGAAGAAGAAGATGGTTGTGTTTTAGCAGCCATTGTTATTGTTCTTCTTTAACATGAATGAAAGATATGGAACCTTTTCTTTTTAAGAGAGTATTCTTGTAATAAGAATGAGAAGAAAGTCATCGTGTTGGACCTAATTGGGATCTAACATAAGGTTTTTGGGTACATTATGGGTGAGATTCATATACATCAAAACCATATGTGGACCGACCACACAATTAGCTTTAGATAGTTTTCCATTTACACAAAGCTCTATGGATATTTAAAGTCATTATCATCAAATGCATTTTAAGTTATGATTACGTCTACATTATTAAAACTAATCTTAATTTGTATGAGATGTATCTAAAGTAAAAAAGGACACTTATGAAAATGTGGAAGAAACAATTAGTGGTTATTACTTTTTGGCAATTTTTTTGTCATACATTATCAAATCCTACTATTTTAGAATTCCATCTAAACAATGTTAGTAATCATTTGACCAATATCTAAGAAAAGACGATTGAAACAGTCCACAAAATTTTTAAATTAGAAATTCACTATTTATAGAAGTTTGGTTTTGCATATAAATACGTTGTTAAGTTAATCAAGAACTACTAACAAGAAAGAGACCAAAAAAAAAAACAAGACCCGTTTAAGAGCTTATTAAACATTATGGCTATCGAAAAGAAAACCCTAATCGCCTCCTTCGTCATCGTTTTGATGATGGTAATGATGATCGTGACCGAGGTCGAGGCAAGGAACCATGTCACAATCAAGCCGCCTCCAAAGTGATATATAGTCTTTGTTGTTTCTGAATCGATCGTTCCTTCAACGAGGAGCTTCAAGCATGCATAGCTTAACTAAATTTTATTTTATATATTGTTTTTCACCTTCTTATTTTCTTAGTTATGGATGTATTATTAGTTTATTACTTACAAATAATGTATTACATAAAAAAATTAATATGTGAATGGAATGCACTAGTTTTATATTTCATATATGTAGAGATTTACTCTATGATCTCTCTAGAAATTGACAACTTTAATGTTCACATACTTTCTTTTTAGTTTGTAATTTGTAAAAAGGATACAATATCCTTATATTAAAACTAAAACTGTGTTTTTCTTCTGTGTGTTGTTTTTTTTTTTTATTATCCATCATCTTGTTTTGGTTGCCATGTAGAGGTTTAATTATCAAGTATCTTCTTCCTCTCATACAATCAACCAGTCCAAGTTAATAAAGCCTAAAAGATACAAACGTAGCTACTTATATACACAAATTCACAAATATCACATGAACTTACTTTCCTTCTATTTAATACACAAGCTACACATTACAAATATTTGATTATCCAAACCCCAAATATACATTAACCCAATTTTTCAAAAACTCAAAAACTTTAATTAATTAGCATAATCTTCATGCATATATACATACGTTATACAAACAGGAAAAAAATGGAAAACAAAGTACAATCCTGTTGATTTGTTCTTTGGCCATTATGTCTGCATTCAACGCCTTGTCATATCTCGTACCTAATTGTATATAAATTTAAATATTGCATTACATATAGTAATACTATAGTGTCATCATTTTATAACTTTTGAACGAAAATATAAAAATACAAACCTTTTTAATTTGGAATTCTTAACGGTCTTCAAGAATTGAGCTTCTAAACTTGGACTTTTCAATTTGATTATCCTTCTAAGATTTATAGTTGGAGCGAAAATCGATGGTGATTGACCCTATTAGCATCGGTTTAATCATGGTTTACAGTTCACAACGTTAATTCATTCCGGTTTATCCCTTTGTAAACAACTCTCTATATAGAAATAGGCTAAGGTACTTCTAAGATTTACATTTGGACCGAAAATTGATGGTCATTGACCCTATATATTAGCATCGGTTTAATCATGGTTTACCGTTTACCGAAATTTTTGGTTTTCGGTTCGGGTTCAGTTTTGAGTTCGGTATGATTTTGAGAAATAATTCGGTTTTCGGTTAGGTTTACAATTTTTTTTAACATAATAACATAACCCAAAATTAACAGAGATTACTGAAAATAACAAAACCGAATTAACCAAACGAACCAAAAATAACCAAAAAATCTTAATTTTATAGCTAATTATATTGACATCTAACCAAAATTTTAAAATTCGGTTATTTTCGGAAAAAACTATAAAACCAAAAACCAAAAACCAAATGGAACCGAACCGATTTTATTTTCGATTCATTTCGGAGGGATTGTGGCTGAACTAGAGCTTGGAATTTTAATCAATGCCCGCGGGCCCCACCCCATTTGACCCGCTGCGTGGCGGGTGCGGGTCTAACAATCTGAAAATTTTCAATTGTGGGTGCGGGTGCGGTCGAGATTATTTTAAGTGGGGCGGGTCCGGGTTAGCCGAATTTGAGTCGCGGGTACTTGCTAACCCGCAAATTAAAAAAAAAGATTTTTCTTTTTTAAAAAACCATTTAAAAAAAAAACATTTTGTAAAAAAAAAAAAATTTGTAAAAATTTATAAAATATCGTAAATATTTATATAATTTTAATTATAAATATATTATTTTAATATATTTTTTTAAATAATTATTTTTAACTATATAATAATTATTTTTAATATAATTAATATTACCCGCGGGTTTGGCGGGTTACCCGCGGGTTTTTGCGGGGCGGGTTGGTAGAAATTTTTTTGTTTGCGGGTTATGCGGGTCAATTTTTTGAATCATGATTCGACCCGCAGTGGGGGCGGGGCGGGTCGGGGCGGGTTCACCCGTAAACCCAGCACTAGGCTGAACCGACCCTTAATATTCAAGACAAAGACTAGTTAAAAATCATGTATATAGATAAAAGACTCAATGTTTCTTTCCCTCGTGACAGGTTAGTGAAATACTGGGTGGATGGTTCAAGAAAGGGTGCATGGGAGGTAGGGCTGGGCAAAAAACCTGGATCCGAAAAACCGAACCGAACCCGATCCGAAAAAGTAGTATCGACCCCGAACCAAAATTGATTAAATATCCGAATGAGTTCAAAATTTTGGTATTTAGAGAACCGAAACCGAACCCGATCCGAACAGAAGTATTTCGGGTACCCGATTATATCCGAAATTGATTTATATACCTATATATATTAATTATTTTTAGATTTAATATATGTTAAGAATATCAAAATATATAAGATACTTTTAAATTTTCCAAAATACTTATAAATATATACAAATAGTCAAAAGTAACATGTCTAAAATAGCTAAAGTATACTCAAAACACCAACAATACTTATTGATTCTCAATCCAAAAATTCAAACCAAACTAATTTATATGTTAATTTTAGGTACTTTGACATATGCTATTCAAATTTATATGTAATATATTGTTTTGTTTATAGATTTTGAGAAATTTAAAGTATATAGTGAATTTAAAAATTTTTAAAATAATTTAAATGGGTTATCCGAACCCGAACCGAACCCGCAAAGATCATGTGGGAACCATAATTCACACCGTCGATTTTAATGAATAAGTATGGAGGAAAACCAAGAAAACCCGATTTTTCCTGAAGGTCTGAATTCTCTGCGTAATCACTTTCAGAGCGTAAAAAGATAGATAGCAAGATAAAGATAAATAGTCGCTCGGAGGCGTTTTATTAATGAAATAATAAGAATATAAGACTTCTCCGAGAGGAGTAGAGATATGCTAACTAGACAAAAGCAGAAAAGAAAGGCGGCAAAACGTTATAAGCCTTGCCTTGCTAATCTAACCACCTAAGTTCTAAGTTCCTAAGCTAGCAGGAGTTCTCTAAGTCTAAATTCTCGGATCCCTTTTCTTCAGCTCCAGCTCTCTTTATATAGTTGTTTTAGGTCGGTGGCCCATTTACTCCTTTGCCTTTGGGCCTAACTTTATCTCTTTTGGGAATATTCCATTTTTCGTCGATCTTGGTAGTTATCCTCGAATCTTGATATTTATCTTCGGAAACTTAACGTTTATCCCACTTCCGCGAGTTAGGATAAGCCGTCATAACTCCCATTGGGCTCAGGTCCCTTCTAAATCGTAGATCGGCCTCTAGACACGTTTAGATCCTCTCGGGCCGTTTTTACGCTTTCGGGGTTTTCTACGATGTTAGTAGTAAAACTTTGAGAGTAACTCCGATCGAGACGAAACGAGAGTTATATGATCCAAAAGTCAGACATCACAACTATACGGAAGACACGAGAGTCGTAACGAGTCGGACTGGCCGAGATTGGATTGTCCTCGGCCTAGGGCGAGGTGAACCGGGCGCGGATCGTCCTCGCCCATGTGCGAGGTGACCGTGGTGCTGGTCGTCCTCGCCCATGGGCGAGGTGACCTTGGTGATGGTCGTCCTCGCCCACGGGCGAGGTGACCGTGGTGCTGGTCGTCCTCGCCCATGGGGGAGGTGACCTTGGTGATGGTCGTCCTCGCCCATGGGGGAGGTGACCATGGTGCTGGTCGTCCTCGCCCACCTTGTGAGAACGGTCCGGCTCTCGGGTCTTGACCTGTCTCTTTTCGTACCGATCTTTCATGAGACCCTCGTCCATAAGTATTTGCATTCCTCCGATCTTTCTTTCGAGAAGTCTTTCATGAAGAATTTGCTAAAATAATAATCTTAGCCGTTGATTTCGAGATAACCGTTTTCAACCCCAACAGTTAGCCCCCCAGCCTGCAAGACTCGGAGACGATTTTGCGGGCGAGTGAAGTGTTTTTAATCAGAATTTTCGGTTAAGAGTACGTTTTCTCTTAGATTATCTTTTGAGATTATTTTATTGCGGAAATCCACGTCACCCTCATATCCTTATAAGTAGCAACTCAACAATTACCATTCTTCACACATCTTATTCCTTCAAACTTTTCTCTCTTCATTCTCTCAAGCAAGAATGTCTTCCTCCCAAAACGAAAAGAAGAACACCGACGTCGAGATGGGTGAGGCCAGCCCGGTTCTACCGATTCCTGCCATTCATGAAGCCACTCCGACTTTCGTTGCTGGATTCCTTTCTTTCAAAGAGAGGCTATCCAGGCGTAATGCCGAAAAGGAAACGAGTCAGACCTCTGCTGAAATGTCGGCTATCCCTTCCTCGTCTGCGCTGTCGATCTCAACTGAAGGAAACAAGTCTCTGAGCGATGCTGCGCCCCTCGTAGGAACGGATACGGTACCTGTGCAAGTGCCAGAGGTCTTGGCCCAATCTTCGGGCTCTTCCACTACCCCGGTCTCGATTCCTGAGAAAGGACAAGTAATGGAGTTGATGCCTCCGCCTTTGGACAGGAAAGAGATCGTCTTAGGGCTTCCTGCGCCTAGTGCCGCTCTGCTGCCCAAAGGTCGCAAAAGGAATGGCGCCGCAACCGAGACCGCCAAGAAGAGGAGATGTTCCAAAGGTGCGGAAGGAGAGCCTTTGGGGCCTTTACCGCAATATCGTGCCAAGGTTCGTTTTCGAAAAACAAATTTTCTTATAGGATACTTTGTTCTTCAATTATTCTGACTTTTATTTCGTTCGCAGTTCATATCGTTGATCGACGGGATGATCAGCGACTGTGGTTCGGAGGTGGAGCGTTTGACATAGGGACTAGCAGAGTCGCGGGAGGCGTTGAAACGAATTGAACTCACGCTGAAATCTACTGAGGACGCTCACGCTGCTGAGACTTCGCAGCTGGAGTTTCAGGTCAGCGGTCTCGAGCGGGATCTCGGAAAGTCGGCGAGTGCACTGTTTAGGATGAAGAAAGAGAAAAAAGCCAAGGCTTCCGAAGTCCGTCGTCTTCAGCGCCAAATCAAAAGTCAAAAGGAACCGAGGACTTGTGAGCCAGCGGGGACCGTTGTCCCAACCCATGGGACGAGTTTCATGCCCGCCTAACGAGGATGGCTATTCTCTTTGATTCCCTCATGGCAGTCCGTAAGAAGGATCTGGCCCTGGCGGGCATCGAGGGAGGTCTAGGTGAGATCCAGCTATTCAAAGGCGAAGCGGTTCCGACTCTGGACTCTGAAGAGGCCAGGCTACTGGCTCATAAGGAGGAACTGATGGCCTCCGAAGGTGACTTCGATTCGATCCTCTCTCTCCTGAAATTTGAATGCACCCTCGCGCCGTGTTTGGAAGAGACCGAAGGGCAAGGCCGTGCCGCCGAAGAAGGCGAGGGCGATGCTGTCGAGAGAGGTGACGGTGAAGTGGCTGAGGGAGGTGATGTCGATGCGGTCCCGAGCTCCGATGAGGTTGAGGATGAAGGCGATGCTCTGAGGAGTGCCTAGGGTAACGATCCTTTCGGGGATTTTCTTTGTTTTGTTTTGGTCTGTTCATGAGGCCGTAATTTGTATGTTCCGGGACTGGCCGTTGGTGGCTTCGAATCCCTGCCCTTGTTACGGATTTTTGTAAGATGCTTGGCTCAATCTATAAAACTTTTCGGTTGTTTTAAATCGAGAGAACTTCTGTTTTTCAAGGTTGGAGGGCAGGGTGTGAGTTGTCTTCTCATCCCCCCCCCCCCCCCGAATGATCACCGTATCCATCGTTTGTTGAGTACGCGAGTTTACGTGGTTTTCTGCTTTATGCGAAGGCTCGTGAAAACGTACTGATTTAAGTGAAGAGACAAGTTTTGGGATCTCATATCAGAGTGTTGATATTATGCCTTTGTGATGTCAAGATCCCGTAAGGCTGGGTTTAGGTCAAGACCTAGGTTTACTTTTGGACTGAGGCTATGCGATGACAAGTCGGCTTTCGTTTTGCCTGTTTGCGATTTTAACCTGATTCGTACCGATATAAAGTCCGCGAATTGTTATCGGCTTATACGACTTGTCTTAATACGAATCGAGCTACCTCCAAAGGCCGTTTGGAGATACTGACCAAAATTTCGGATTTCTTCTATAGCGCGCTATGGTATCCTTGTCGGATGCAAGAGAGCCTATCCTTTCGAGGGCGGCTGATGTCTGTTTAGGACGTTAGGGTTCGTTTGTTGTGATCATCAACAAAGAAATAATGTCAGTTTAAAGGCATTTTACCGTTAGAGGTGTACTAAGTTTGTTTTGGAAACGAGAACGTCGTTTCTGTAGATGTCGAAAAAATCGTAACTTTAAGCGTGTAGCGACGTCTCGCAGAGCCGAAAGTTGACCTTTTCTTTTGTGCCACATTTGTTCGCGGGCTTTTTCCGAAGGATTCCTCTTTTACGAGCGTTCGGGGGGTTTTATCGGATTTAGTGTGATAACTAATCGATTTTGCTTAGGCGCTTTGAGCGAGTCTTAGATTGCCACTTTAGCTGTTTGGCGAATAGCGGGATTGGCAACCGTAAGGTCGCGTTTTTCCGCAAAAAAATTCGAAAAAGGTTGAGTTTTTTTTTTTTGAAAGTCGTGGGAGTATACGAGTATACGTACCCACTCCCCCCCCCCTTTTTAAGATGGAGGGATAGCTGAACTCGCTTGGCGAGCTGCCTACGTACCCTTTTTTCGGGGATCAAGCCATCTCGTATTTCTTAGTTCTCATGTTGCGATTAGTGGTTGTATTTTTTAAGATGCATCGCGTTCCAGGTTCTTTGGATCTTGACGTCTTGCATATTCGCGATTTGGTACGATCCTGGTCGGACCACCTTTATGACCTTGTATGGTCCTTCCCAGTTTGCTCCCAGTTTTCATGTGTTACGTTCGGCAGTGTTTTGGAAGACTTTGCGCAGAACCAGATCACTTTCCTTGAACCTGCGGTGGCGAACGTTTGAATTGTAGTATTTCGCGGCAGCGTGCTGGTAGTATGGATTCTTATGAGAGCTTGGTCTCGTCGCTTGTGGGAACCGAAATTCGCACTGTCGATTTCCGTTTAAATAAGGAAAGTTAGGAAAACCCTAACTTCCCAGAGGTCCCGGATATCTGTTAAACCACACGCCAAGCAATCAGAACACGCAATTAAAGACGAAAAGAAATAAGAAATCGTAAAAGAGAGCAAAAGAAGTTTTATTCCGAATCTGCGTATGAGCGTTACAACAAGGTAGAAGCCTAGGCCACGAGACTGCAAAACCTAGTTGAGTCGCAGCTCAAAATAACAAAAACGGAAAGTTGCCTAATTGCTCTAAATGCTAAGTTTGCTCTGAAAAAGTCCTCCCCCATGCCTCTCGCCTAGGACCCCTTATATACTGACTCCAAGGTCGGTTTACGCCTTTCATCTTCTGCCCTTAAGCCGCCATAGCATATAAATGGAGATATTCCATTTTTTCCGATCTTCGTAATTATCTACAAAATTCCGTATTTATCCGCGGAAACTTGACATTTATCTTCCCTTGCGGACCAAGCGTAAACCGACATGCGGTTTACGGGCTGTTGGTTAAGAAATCGTAAGTTGGGCCTCGAGTCGTGTCTTAGGTCCCTTTGGGCCGTCTCTCGACTCGAAGCATTTATTACGGCTTCTTTCGATAAAGAATGAACTTTCTGCGGTTTTTACGGTAAAGTTTGATTGATAACTTAGAAATGGTGGGGAACGTGAGATGGGTTCGCTACGGTATTCGGGAGAAAGCATCGAAGGGTATACGAGAATGCATGGACTGATGTCGTATCGACGTTTCGGAAGAGCTCGGTCGCTACATAGCGACCGAACTTTGGTTCGAGCTCGGTCGCTACGTAGCGACCGAGCTCCGGCTCGAGCTCGGTCGCTACATAGCGACCGAGCGGAATGGGCGTTTGGTCGCTATGTAGCGACTGAGCTTTGGCTCGAACTTGGTCGCTACGTAGCGACCGAGCGGAGCACGCGTTTGGTCGCTACGTAACGATCTTTCTCGAGCTCTTGTCCGATGATTCGCGTTTCTTCCGCAAAGGTTTTTTGTAAAGAAGAATCTATTTCGAAAATATATTTGTCGAAGAATTTTTCTACGTTTTTCTTCTTCGGGGATTTGGACGTTAACTTCGTCGTAACCGTTTTTGACCCCAACATCGCTCGTTAATGAGATCAAGTTCATCCAGCAGCATCGCGTTGTTGAGATCTTCTCATTCGGGAAGGAATCTTCTTTGCACTCCGGGAAATTCTACTTCCGCTGGGATCGTGCATTCCGTCCTGTAAACGAAGGCGAAGGGGGTTTCTCCCGTAGCCCGTCTTGGGGTTGTACGATGTGACCAAAGAACTCCTTCTAGCTCATCTGCCCATCGTCCCTTTTTGGCTTCTAAGCGCTTTTTTAACTCGTCAAGGACGGTTTTGTTAATGGTCTCTGCCTGGCCGTTACATTGTGGATATCTAGGAGTTGACTTGTTCAGCCGTATCTTCCACTTCTCGCAAAATGCTTCAAATCGGGTAGAGATGAACTGAGATCCGTTGTCTGTTACAATTTCGTAAGGGACCCCGTGCCTGGTGATAATGTTCTTCCATACGAAGCTCTCGACTTGTACGTCTTTGATACTTGCGTAGGATTCTGCTTCTACCCACCTCGAAAAGAAATCCGTAAGGACAAAAAGGAAGCATTTCTGTTTTGAATTGTGTAAAGGTCCGACGATATCCATGGACCATCGCGTAAAGGGATACGGAGATGAAATGGACGAGAGCACCTCCGCAGGTTGATGGATGGTGGGCGCGTGCCTTTGGCATTTTTCGCATTTTCGTACGAATTTCTCGCAGTCTTTGATCATAGTTGGCCAGTAATAACCGTGGCATTTTATTTTGACTGCGAGTGACCTTCCACCGGAGTGGTTTCTGCACGATCCGGAATGGACCTCTTCCATCACTTTTCTCGCTTTCTCTCCCTCGGCGCAGGTCATGAGTGGGCCAGAGAATCTCCATTTGTAGATTTCTCCCTCTACCGTTACATATCGTGCGGCTTGGGTTTTAATTTTGCGTGTTGCCCATTTCTCGGCGGGCAGCGTTCCGTCGCCTATGTAGGCTCGGATCGGCTCTAGCCATGGGCTGTCGCAACCGTATTCCGGCTGATCCATCTTTCCTTATGGTGGATCTTCGATTTCCTCCGCATCTTCGATTTGTCCCCAAATCAGATTGGCGATCACCGGCAGTCTGATGCTCGGATGTTCAATGAATTCCATAGGGATTACCCGTTTTAGTCTTGGATCCGAGCTTGACGCGAGCGCGGCCAAGGCATCTGCGTGGGTGTTTTCCGAGCGAGGAATTATAGTGAGGGCGAAGTGGTTGAAGTCTTGGGCCAGGTCTTGCGACTAACTGAGAATCGCAGTAAGCGTGGATGTTGCAAATCTTCAGCCCATGGGCTAGTCGTAATCCTGCAATGAGTGCTTCATATTCAGCCTTGTTGTTTGATGCATGGAATTCTAACCGAAACGACTGCTCCAAGATTTCCCCGGTGGGCGACGTGAGCCGAATCCCAATTCCGGATCCTTGTTTGGACGATGATCCATCGACGTGAAGAACCCAAGTTGAATCTGGTTCCGTGTTTGTCATATCCCCCGTGGGCAATTCTACTAAGAAATCCGCAAGCACCTGAGATTTTGCACAGGTTCTTGGGCGGTACTCGACATCGTACTTGCTCAGTTCGATCGCCCATTTCGCGAGGCGTCCTGACTGACTCGGACTGTGCAGAATCGTGCACAGGGGAAAGGTGGTGAGAATCACTATGGTATGAGATTGGAAATATGGCCTGAGCTTTCTCGCCGATGTTACAACAGAGAATGCTAGTTTTTCCATCAAGGGGTACCGCGTCTCAGCGTCCAGCAAGGTTTTACTTATGTAAAAGATTGGTTTTTGTTCACCGCGTTCTTCTCTGATCAAAACGCCACTTACTGATGTTGCGGAGACCGCGATGTATAAGAATATAGGTTCTCCCTCTACTGGTTTTGCAAGAACAGGAGGAGTGGCCAGGTAACGCTTCAGCTGTTGGAAAGCCTTTTCGCACTCTTCCGACCACTCAAACTTTTTGTTCCCTTTCAACGTGTCGTAGAAAAGCTGGCACTTGTCCGTCGAACGTGAGATGAAACGGTTCAAAGCTGCGACCCTTCCGGTTAGCCTTTGGACTTCTCGTTTTGTCTTTGGTGAGACCATTTCTATCTGTGCGTTTATCTGTTTGGGGTTGGCCTCGATCCCGCGACACGTGACCAAATAACCGAGAAAATCTCCTGATGCGACTGCGAACCTACATTTTGCCGGGTTTAGTTTCATGTTATGTAGGTTCAGCCTTGCGAAGCACTCTTCCAAGTGGGATACGTGGTCGTGTTTGTCAAGGGATTTTATGAGCATGTCATCGATGTACACTTCCATAGTCTTTCCGAGCTGTTCGGGGAACATTCGATTGACAAGTCGCTGGTAAGTAACACCCGCATTCTTGAGACCGAAAGGCATTACCTTGTAGCAATACGTTCCGCGGTCGGTGATGAATGCGGTCTTCTCGCGATCGTCGGGATTCATCATGATTTGATTGTACCTGGAGAAGGCGTTCATGAATGATAAAAGTCCATTCCTTGCTGTTGCTTCGACCAGTCGGTCAATGTGCAGAAGTGGGAAGCAATCTTTTGGACAGGCCTTGTTGAGATCGGTGAAGGCGACGCATACTCGCCATTTGCCATTTTTCTTTTTGACCACGACAGGATTGGCGAGCTAATCCGGGTATCTGACTTCTATTATTGACCCTACTTTGAGGAGTTTCTCAACTTCCTCGTTTACCGCGGTAGCACGCTCTGGTCCTAGCTTCCGTCCTTTTTGTTTTACGGGTTTGTAGGTCGGGTCAATGTTGAGTTCGTGACATGTTATGCCGATGTCGATTCCTGGCATATCCTCCGCGGCCCAAGCGAACATATCGAGGTTCTTTTTAAGACAAGCCATGGCTCTGTTCTCAATGGTTCGCAGAGGTTGGCTCCGATCTTGACGCATCGTTCTGGGCGGGATTCGTCGAGACAGACCGAGATTACCGGTTTGCAAGTTGGTTCGCGCTTCCCTTCTAGAGCTTCGACCCTCTATGACTGCCAGAAGACTTCCGAGTCTTCTTCTGGGGCGCCCTTGTCGAGAGCCAGCTTTCTTTTCTTCTTGTGGGAAGCTTCAATCGCAAAGTTCTTTCTTTTTAACTCAGCGGCGAAACATACTTGTGACATCCTGTGGTCCCTTTGAATTGTTTCGACTCCATGAGGGGTCGGAAATTTAAGGCATAGGTGGAATGTTGATGGGATCGCTCTCATGGAATTCAGCCATGGAGTTCCAATGATTACATTATACGATGTTGGGCGATCGACGACCAAGAATTCCGTGATTTTTACGACGCTCTCAGCTTTAGCCAAGAGGTTGATTGAGCCGAGGGTCATAGTAGCGTCTCCTGAGAGTCCGAAAATTGGACTGGGACCTTGCGTGATGGCGCACAAGTCGATTTCCATTCTCTCGAGGGTGCTTGTATAGATAATGTTGGCCGAGCATCCGGTGTCGAACAACACTCTTGCTACGTCGATGTCCTGGATGGTCAGTTCGATGACAAGGAGATGGTTGTGAGGTTTGAACTGGTCGGCCGTTGCTCTGTCCTTGAAAGAGACGACATCGTGAGCTACTGGAGCGGACATCTTGTATCTTTAATCGTTTGTGATTTTTGAGTTAGAGAATTCGACCCCCCCCCCCTCCTTCTAGCGCCAAACTGTGGGAACCGGAATTCACACCGTCGATTTTAATGAATAAGTATGGAGGAAAACCAAGAAAAACCGATTTTCCCTGAAAGTCCGAATTCTCTGCGTAATCACTTTCAGAGCGTAAAAAGATAGATAGCAAGATAAAGATAAATAGTCACTCGGAGGCGTTTTATTAATGAAATAGTATGAATACATGACTTCTCCGAGAGGAGTAGAGATATGCTAACTAGACAAAAGCATAACAGAAAGGCGGGGAAACGTTCTAAGCCTTGCCTTGCTAGTCTAACCACCTAAGTTCTAAGTTCCCTAAGCTAGCAGGAGTTCTCTAAGTCTAAATTCTCGGATCCCTTTTCTTCTGCTCCAGCTCTCCTTA
Organism: Brassica napus; assembly: GCF_020379485.1. NCBI lineage: Eukaryota > Viridiplantae > Streptophyta > Magnoliopsida > Brassicales > Brassicaceae > Brassica > Brassica napus. The sequence continues at coordinate 31,626,347 of NC_063447.1, read as the reverse complement.
TATAGTTGTTTTAGGTCGGTGGCCCATTTACTCCTTTGCCTTTGGACCCAAGTTTATCTCTTTTGGTAATATTCCATTTTTCGTCGATCTTTGTAGTTATCCTCGAATCTTGATATTTATCTTCGGAAAATTAACGTTTATCCTACTTCCGCGAGTTAGGATAAACCGTCATAACTCCCATTGGGCTTGGGTCCCTTCTAAATCGTAGATCGGCCTCTAGACACGTTTAGATCCTCTCGGGCCGTTTTTAGGCCTTCAGGGTTTTCTACGATTTTAGTCGTAAAACTTCGAGATAGAGACGAAACGAGAGGTATATGATCCAAAAGTCGGATATCACAACTATATGGAGGACACGAGAGTCGAAACGAGTCGGACTGGCCGGGATTGGATTGTCCTCGCCCTATGGCGAGGTGAACCGGGCGCAGATCATCCTCGCCCATGGGCGAGGTGACCGTGGTGCTGGTCGTCCTCGCCCACGGGCGAGGTGACCGTGGTGCTGGTCGTCCTCGCCCACGGGCGAGGTGACCGTGATGCTGGTCGTCCTCGCCCACGGGCGAGGTGACCGTGGTGCTGGTCGTCCTCGCCCACGGGCGAGGTGACCTTGTGAGAACGGTCCGGCTCTCGGGTCTTGACCTGTCTCTTTTCGTACCGATCTTTCCGGAGACCCTCGTCCATAAGTATTTTTATTCTTCCGGTCTTTCTTTCGAGAAGTCTTTCGTGAAGAATTTGCTAAAATGATAATCTTAGCCGTTGATTTCGAGATAACCGTTTTCGGCCCCAACAGATCCGAACCGAACCCGAACCGAAATTTAGAAATACCCGAATGGAACTGAAATCTTTGAACCCAAAAACCCGAAACCCGAATAGACACGAACCAAACCCGAACAGGTACCCGAACGCCCACACCTAATTGGAGGTGAACGAATGAGAAGGGTGAGTTTTTTTACCATGTGCTTCTGTTTTTTTTTTTTTTTTGTAACACCTCCATATTTTTTCTCTTTAATAATAAATAAATATATAAAAATAATTAGGTGAATAAGTGACTAGTAAGAAGAAAAGGCCGAGAAAGAAAGAGAGAAAAAAAAAGCTCAAAACCTAGCGGCCGTAAAGGAGAGCGCAGAGCCGAAGTTCATCCTAAAGCCCATTAATCCCTTCCTCCCTCGTGGTTTGAAAATCTTTCGCCTCTGATTCGCGCGGCCTCTCCTCCCTCCTTACTCTACCAATCAATCATCCATCCGTGAGCCCTCTCTCTCTCTCTCTCTCTCCGATGTTCCATAATTAGATCTCGCTATCTCTTACTCTAAATCTACTGTGCTTTTTTTATTCCCAGTGGTTTAGGCTCCTTGTCGATCTTTACCCCCTCCCACGATCTGCAATCCTACCGAGGTTTGTGTATGCTGTGATGAAGATAGTCTTTCTTTTTTATTTGTCAGATTGTTTTTTTTTTTTTGTTCTTCAAGTATATTATCTTAGCTTGATTCAGTTTTTGTCTTGGTACAGAGGACTTTTTCCACAAGAGGATTATGGATAACAACACTTCTTCTTTGATGCTCATTGATAACAACGGTTCATTTGAGATTGATGACAAATCCCATATGGATTTGGTCACCACCACCAGGCCCACTGATGCTGCTGCTGCAGGGGATACCGACGACGGCGGCGGCTCTCTGCTGTCTCAGCCTGGTATACGCCGCAGGAGAAAAAAGTCAATGGTCTGGGAGCACTTCACCATCGAAACCACCAGCCCCGGGTCCTCCAAGGCTTGCTGCAAGCACTGCAGGAAGTCATTCGCCTACATAACCGGCCAGAAGCTCGCCGGAACGAGCCACCTCAAGCGTCACATTCAGTTGGGTATATGCCCAATGAGCCGAGGAGGCGATCAGCTCACGCAAATCTCTCCTGATGCCAAAGATGTTGTCGTTACCACCCCTCCCAAGAAACGTCAGAGGGCTTCTTCTACGCCCCTGAACGCTCCTCTAGATCAAGACCGTTGCTACGGCGAGATGGCGAAGATGATTATTATGCATGAGTACCCTCTCCACATGGTTGAGCATTCTGGATTCGCCCGTTTCGTCCGCGCCCTTCGTCCCCAGCTCGGTATGGCGACCTTCCACGCCATCCACGCTGATTGTGTGGCTATCTACTTGTCAGAGAAGCAGAAGCTCTCGGCCTTCATCGGCGAGATCCCGGGCCAGGTGAACCTCACCGTGGATTTGTGGTCGTCGAATCAGTCTGTGGGGTACGCGTTTGTGACGGGGCACTTCATTGATAAGGACTGGAATCTGACTCGCAGGCTTTTGAACGTTGCGCTTGTTCCTTCCCCTGATTCGGATTTCGCTTTGAACCAGCCTGTTGCGGCTTGTTTAGCGGACTGGAATCTCGAGAGGAGGCTTTGCAGCCTCACTGTTGGGGAATCAGTGGTGAATAAAAGCGCTGTTGAGAACCTCAGGTGCTGTTTGTCTGCCAGGAACCAGCATGTCATGAATGGTCAGCTGTTGCTGGGGAGTTGCTACGCCCGCCTCCTGAGCAGTATGGCGCGCGACGCGCTTGGGGCTGAGGATCTTCAGACTCCCATTAAAAAGGTTCGTGATAGCGTGAAGCATGTGAAGACCAGAGACAGTTGCTCTGAGAGGTTTGATGAACTGAAGGCGCAGCTTCAGACGCGTTCTGAAAAAGATCTCCGCATTGACAACCAGACGAAATGGGACACGACTTACAGCATGTTGTTGGCTGCGTATGAACACAAGGAAGTGTTTTCTTGTCTGGGAAACTGTGATCTTGAATATAAAATTTCGATATCTCCTGAAGAGTGGAGAAAGATTGAGGTGCTTTGCTCCTGCTTGAAGATTCTTTTTGACGCGGCTAGTGTTTTGACTGGCCCAACCCGACGATTGACAGCAAACGATCTGTACCATGAGATGACAAAGCTTCAGCTAGAGCTAAGCCACACAGCCATGAGTGAAGAGCCAGATGTCAGAAATCTGGCGACTCCATTGAGAGAGAAGTTTGATGAGTACTGGAGAGGATGTTTCCTGCTACTGGCAGTTGCTGTTGTGATGGATCCGCGCTTCAAGATGAAGCTTATTGAGTTTAGTTTCTCTAAGGCTTATGGGGAAGATGCAGAAAAATGGATCAGGAGCGTTGATGATGCTGTACATGAACTGTACCATGACTATGCTGAACAGAGTCACTCCCTGTTGGAGGCTTATGTGGCCCACGGGAATGATGGCTTTTCTGAAACGGAAGTTCACTTTCATCCTGAATACAACCATTCCAACGAGCTTTCACATGATCAAATATATGAACAGCCTGGAGGAGATAGCAATCTGCTGAATGAAAAGCCAAGAGACCATGCTTTAGACGGTCATGAGTCTCAAGAAGCTGCTCAGACTGACCGGACCCAGCTGGTTGAGGAACTGCCGCTGGAAAACCAGCAAGTGGAGGATACTGATATGACTCAGGAAACGCAGCCGGTGGATGAAATACTCGAGGACACTCAATCAGTGCAAGAACTGGCCCAGGAGGCACAATTGGTGGAGGAGAAGCATGCTGACAGTGACATTCTTGTTGAGGAAGTAGAACATGAGACACAACCGGTGGAGGAAATGGTCGAGAACACTGAACCAGTTGAGCAAGTGGTTCAGGAGGCACAACTGGTGGAAGAGAAGCATGGTGACAGTGACATTCAGCCTGTTGAGGAACTAGGACATGAGACACAGCCGGTGGAGGAAATGGTCGAGAACACTGAACCAGTTGAGGAAGTGGCTCAGGAGGCACAATTGGTGGAAGAGAAGCATGGTGACAGTGAGATTCAGGCTGTTAAGGAACTAGAACATGAGACACAACCGGTGGAGGAAATGGTGGAGAACACTGAACCAGTTGAGGAAGTGGCTCAGGAGGCACAACTGGTGGAGGAAAAGCACGATGACATTCAGCCTGTTGAAGAAGCAGAACATGACACGCAGCCAGTAGAGGAAATAATAGAGGACACTCAGCCAGTTGAGGATTTGGCACAGGAGACACAACCAGTGGAAACCATTCCCGAGCACATCAAAAATCCACAAAACGGTGATTCTCAATCACATGCAATGCCGCAGGAAGAAGCTGCGTTTACAATCTCTCAAGAAGGTCACCACGTTGACGTCCTTCTCCAGGAAGGCCATCACCTTGAAGCCTCTTCGCAGGAGTTTCCCCTCATCACCATTGGAGATGGATTCTCAGACTTTGAGCTTTACATCTCTGAGGTAGGGAGTCGCGAGCAGATGAAATCGGAGCTCGACCAATACCTGGAGGAATCTCTGATACCGCGATCACCAGACTTTGAGGTTTTGGGCTGGTGGAGCCTGAACCGAACCAAGTACCCCACCCTCTCCAAGATGGCAGCTGATGTCTTATCCTTACCATTTTGCACTGTCTCTCCTGATTCTGTTTTTGACACTGACGTGAAAAAGATGGACAACTACAGGAGCTCTCTTGGACATGTGACCTTGGAAGCTCTCTTCTGCGCCAAGGATTGGCTCATGCACTCTTCAAACGCTTCCACCTCAGAGAACAATATGAAGAGGGAACCGTGAGGGTATCCCTTCTATCTTTCCTTGTCCTTCGACTTAGTTTAAGCGTACTGTATTTTGTTGTGGCCTCTAGGCTAATTTGGATTTGTGTTTGCTTATGCTTTTTTTTTACCATCTCTCTTTCCGGGCTTTTGAGCAGCTCCCTTGTTAGACATGATTTGATATTACAATTTGGTATCGTTATTTTTTTTTTTATTGGCTCTCTCAGTCTTCTGGGTGAGTGGTGAGGTCTGTTATGATAGTATGTAACTCGTTTCTAGGGAGATGTTATATAAGCCAACAGAGAAGAGTCTGGTATGAACCACTTGGGTCTTAATTCAAAGCTGATGATCCCTAATTTAGGGGAGATGTAAATCTGATTGTGAATTGCTCGATCATTAATTTGTCATGGTTACGTTGTGTTTGGATGATCACCTCTGCTTTCTCTCATATCAGCGTCTTGCATCTCGTCTTCAGCATGAGTGCTCTATGGAGTCTTGGTGTTGTCTTGGAACTGCTTATTCCCTTCATTACAACTATTGTTCTTGTAGTCTTCTCAGGTGTTTTGGTTATTGGGATATACCTTCTGCTGATTGGTAGATTCGAGATTGAGTATTTCAGGAGAGTTACAGCTGTGTTGTGTTTGGTTGGATGACGATTTTGTCTGTGAAGCAACCTTCTTGATTTTTTTTTTTTGGGTTTGTCTCTTCCCATTTACTTTGCGTCCTTTGAGTCGCTCATTTTCACTTCCATCATTGTCCCGCAAGCTAGCTTTTTTGGAACATTTGTTTGGAATCTTGGTTGGTTATGCGGTTTGATTGGCGGGGTGAACAACTACTGGGCAGCTGTTACGATGCTTGGTTGGATCAATGTGGTGTTTGTCTTCAGTTCGAAGAAGTCTGGTGCTTATGATTTAAGTTTTTTGGAGATTGAATCACTTACTGATGCTTCTTTACCGTCAGTGATGTTTATTGGAAATGGTTGGACCTTGCAAGCCAGTGCATTTCCGTTTAGTGGAGTGGAAGTTGTCTAAACTTCAGTTTCAGTGTCAATGTTATATTGGTGAACAATGTTCTTGTCAAAGAGGTAGTTGATGAAGATATACCGAGAGTTGTTAAACCAAAGCTTATGCAATTCCATTCACAGAACTTAAAAGATCTGTAATGCTTGATTGAAACCGCTTGTGAGAGAGTCACATGTTTGATATATAGTTGAGAAAAGGGTCCCATGTCTTACCTAAAGATTCCATCCACTAAAGCATGTTTCCTGATTTGTGACCTTCACATTTATTTCATTTATGAAAGTATCCAACCAAACATTCTTGTTTTTTATTTGATATATTGTATAAGATGTTACGCCATTTGCATTCTTTCAGTTTCACAAAGTAATGAGATGAAGGTTTCTGAAGCTCTCTTAGATTAGATCAGTGTCTTCTCTTGTAACTTACTTCATTCTTCAGATCTTGCTGTATGTATTTCAAAAAGAAGGTAAGGCAAAGGGTAGAGGAAAAGTTAAGGATTCAAAGTTCATGTTTTATTAATGAGAAGTTGTAGGTTGGATGATTTGCAGGTTAACTAGAGTCATGACAATTGTATTTGTTATCAAAATTTCTCTAACTTGGATCCGCTTTTGACTTAGTTGTTCATCACCATTTAAACCTACTTTCAACCCAATTTTCATTTCACAACCACACTTTCTTTAAATTTCATATATAATCTGTACAGTGATAAGGTGAATCTGATCTTTGCTTTCTCTCAGCACTTTCAAATGGAGAAGAAAGGCCAGCAGCATAGTACACATGATTCCTTTCTGACTCATCACCCTGTTCTCTGTATCATTGCTTTGTCTGTAGTATTCATAGCCATCGACCCTTTCCACATGAGTCCTATTGGAGGTCGTGAGTTCAAGCCTATGAAGCATGAGGTTGCACCATACAAGCAAGTCATGGAGAACTGGCCAAGAGACAACCTGAGTCAACTGGGTCAACATGGGAAGCTGGAGTTTGTGGACCGAGTCTTTGGCCCAGAATCGTTAGAGTTTGATGGTTTAGGTCGTGGTCCATACACAGGGTTGGCTGATGGAAGGGTCGTTAGATGGATGGGTGAAGCAGTCGGATGGGAGACATTCTCCGTTGTAACATCAAAATGGTAAAGACTCGTCAATTTTATGACTGTTTGCGTTTCTCTTGTTGATGTTGTGTGTTCATGAGAGTTAAGGTCAGAGGAGGCATGCGCAAGAGGTGTGGATTCAACAACAAACAAGCAGTGGAAGCACGAGAAGCTGTGTGGGAGACCTCTTGGTCTGAGATTTGATAAAGAGACAGGGAACTTGTACATTGCAGACGCTTACTATGGTCTGCTAGTGGTTGGTCCTGAAGGAGGAGTTGCTACGCCTTTAGCTACTCATGTGGAAGGAAAGCCTATACTCTTTGCCAACGATCTTGACATCCATAGAAATGGATCCATCTTCTTCACTGACACAAGCAAAAGATATGATAGAGCGTAAGTTTTGTGTTCATTTATATACCGTTAACTGTATGATAATAAGAGTTAAGAGTTTGTTTATTTTGTAGGAATCATTTCTTCATATTGCTTGAAGGAGAATCAACAGGAAGGCTTCTAAGATATGACCCACCTACCAAAACAACACACATTGTGCAGGAAGGTTTGGCTTTTCCCAATGGCATTCAGCTGTCTAAAGACCAATCTTTCCTTCTCTTCACCGAAACAACCAACTGCAGGTGTAACCATATAAACAATCCTTGAAACCCAAGCAAGACTAGTTCACACCTGATGTTTGTATCATCAATATGTATGTATATGACAGGTTAGTGAAATATTGGCTGGAGGGTGCAAAGACGGGTGAAGTGGAGGTGGTGGCGGATCTACCAGGGTTTCCGGATAACGTTAGGATGAATAAGAAGGGTGAGTTTTGGGTTGCAATAGACTGTTGTAGAACACCGGCACAAGAGGTTCTTACAGACAACCCTTGGATAAAGAGCATCTACTTTAGACTTCCCATACCCATGAAGCTGCTGGCCAAAGCGATGGGGATGAAGATGTACACTGTGATATCAAGATTCGATGAGGATGGTGAGGTGTTGGAGGTTCTTGAGGATAGACAAGGAAAGGTAATGAAGCTTGTGAGTGAAGTGAGGGAGGTTCAAGGGAAGCTTTGGATTGGAACCGTGGCTCATAACCATATTGCTTCTGTGCCTTATCCTTTAACAATGAATTAGTGAACAACTTTGTTGTTTAGCTCTTTAGCTTCTGCATGTAATATCATCTTGATTAACATTATATAACAAATGTCTGATTTAGACTAATATCTCCCTGTAATTTAACTATAAAGCCTTAATTATATTATAAGTTTAGTTTAATCGTGTTAATTACATATTGCGAATATATCCCCTTAATTACGTTTTAACAAAAGTTCAGAAATATATGATAGGCTTTGATAAGACGATGATTAATAATGCGTATTCCATTTTGTAACACATGTAAATTCTTCTGATAAGACAACTGTCAAAATCTTTTGGACAACTATGTTTACTAAACACCTTGATAGTAGATAGCAAATAGCAAATAGCAAATAGCAAATAGCAAAACAAAAGCTCAAGTCTTGAAATTGAAAAGAGGAGTCTGAATAATAGTTAATTCAAAAAGGCAGCAAAGATAAAAATCTCTCAAGCCAAAAGTATTCAAAGCTGGCTTCAAGAGGATCTTCAAAGGTCTTGAACACTCAAACCTGAAACAAGGACAAAGCGATTGTCAGCTTTACATCACATACTTGAGCCATATACAATAAACTCTTCACAAGGAGGTATGATACCAATACAATACACTCACATGCTTCCTACAGGTACCCAAACAGCTTAATGACACAGATGCTAAGACACCTATGACATAAACAAGTGCATATACAAACTTAAATACACCTAACCAAACGCCTATTACTGTCCGGACGTTTCAAGTGATGTTAAATACCCATTTAGCAAAATCAAACAAAGACAATGTTTTCAAGGGTCTTGAACACTCAAACCTGAAACAACGACAATGTTATTTTCAACTTAACACAACATAATATGACTTGCTTGAGCAATGTATATATAAACTATTCACACTGAGGTATGATACATATACAACACACCACACATATTTACTACAAGTACCAAAACAACTTAAACGAAACAGATTCTCTCATACGATATACACAAGTGCATATACAAAGATCCAAAAGTTTCAAGCGATAGCCATTAATTAAATCCTAGTAAGACATTTGGCAAATGTGTAAATGTATGTATCACACACGCAAGTCAACAAATAAAACTCCTACATTTTCAAATTTACAAAACATTTCACATACTTGAACCATATATAAACTCTTCAAGTACGCAAACAACTTAAAGAACCCATATGCTAAGACTCTTATGATATACAAAAGTGCATAAGAAAACATGAGATTGGCGAAAGAGACGAGGTTATGAACCTGGAGGAAGTGACTGCTTAAGCTTATCAGCCTTCTCTTGGTCGAAGACGCATAGTGTGTAGAGGTATCTAGAGCACCTGACCTTGAACTTGACGATGTCCTTGCTTCTCTTGATCTTCACAGACCTAGCATCCTTCCTTCTCGCCGTCAGAAGGAAGTCCTTGATCTCGTGGATTTGCTTAGGCTGCACACATATCAACATCAAAACACCCAATTTTTCATTATTTACTCTAATTAAAAACTGTTGGGCTGGTTAAAGATTAAAAAAAAAAAACGATTTATTACAAAACACCCAAAGACAAAATTTTTCATTCAATACAAAACCCAAACTAGATCAGAACTGAAACTCAATGACAAGGATGGCTCTTAATTTACAAGATCATTAGAAATAAACACACAACAAAGAGATTACATTTCAAATGGATACCACAACCCTAGTACCAATAACAAACAATCAAGACAGTGATATAAAAACATAAAAAGAGAACATAAGCTTCAATACGAAGTGAGAGACGACGAATAAGTACCATTTTCGGTTCTGATTTTGCTCGCTTGCTCGCCGCAACCACCGTCGGAGAAGAAACACAACAGCAGCAGCTCTATATAAGGTGAAAACCCTAGATGATGTGATATTGGGCCTAAATGTAAGCCCATTAACTCAATAATTTGGGCTATTTGGTCCCATTTTAATACCCGAAGTAGTTATCCTCTTTTGTTTCTGTTCCAACTAGAACGTTTTTTATTTCTTTTTGGTCCCTTTATTATCGTTTTGTTATTGTTTTAACCCAAACTCTTTTTTTTTTTGATAACACCGCGCCACCAGACGGTATTTCCCGCGCCAATTAAATCTCTTCTTCTTCTTCTCCGAAAAATCACATTAAAAAAAACCTAAACCTCCACTGTAAATCGAAACTGATTAGTTTATTATATATTTACCTTCGATAATCCTCTTCCTCTCTCTCTCTCAACCCGAATCCTTGTTCATTACTTGGTTTGGAAGTAACTAAAAGAGAAAAAGACAAAAATAGCACTAAATCAAGTTTTTGTTCCCAAACTAGTACTCAAGGTCAAAAGTCACAAAAATAGCACTTAATGTTTTATCAAAAGTCACAAACTTAGGGTTTAGAGTTAAAGGGTGGGGTTTAGGATTTAGGGTTTAGGGTTTAGAGTTTAGAGTTTAGGGTTTAGGGTTTAGATTTTAGGGTTTAGGGTTTAGGGTTTAGGGTTTAGAGTTTAGGGTTTAGAGTTTATGGTTTAGGGTTTAAAGTTTAGGGTTTAGGGTTTAGAGTTGAGAAATGAGGGTTTGAGGATAAGATTTTAAATTTTGAAAAATAAAAAAATTAAAATTTTCAAAGTATACAATTAGAAAGGTGCTATTTTGATCATTTTAGTTTTTGAGTGCTATTTTTGTGATATAAACTTAGAAATGTGTTATTTTGGAGATTTGCCCGGGCTAAAATGTTTTATTCGCATACTCATTTGGCTAGAAAGGGTCCACTGGGAACGGTTTGGTCCGCCGCTCACTTGCAAAACCGTCTCAAGAAGTCTCACTACACCGCCACCAACATCCCCAGAACTGTTGGTTCGTCTCTTTCCTCTCCCCCTTATTGCTTTTTTCATCATGAATTTTAGTTTTTTTTAATCTCCTTTGAATCTATACAATTCAACCCTTTTTTTGGTTCAAGTAATGATTATTCTTGACATGGGCATATATCAAACTGTATAAAGTTTCAATTTTTTTCGATAAAATTTACATGTGATTGTCTTTTTTTTTTTTGCAGATCTTATACTGTTTTCTGCGTTGAGATTGTCAGGGCACCTTCTACTTGGTGTTGTGAGAATATACTCAAAGCAAGCAAGTTGATTATGTTTTCCGTGACTGTACTACTTGGTTAGCTAAGGCTTTCGTCTCCACTCAAGTTGACTTGCCTGAGGATGCAAGACAGGCTCCCGTTGAGTCTGTGACTTTGCCTCAGGCACTTAACTTGGATGACTTCGACTTGGAGGAGGATGACACACTCCAAGGGTATGAGTATTCCATCTTTTTTTTATTGGAGGTTGATGATCTCTTGAGAGATATTAACTCTCTTTTTTTTTTTATTCTTTAGGGAGTTTGATAATCACCTAAGGAGTCAGCAAGATATCACTCTCACTGGTACCTATTTTGCCTGCCGTTTATTGATGTATCATGTCATGATTCGAGATGGTGTTTATGATGATGTTGCTGGTTTTTGCAGATCAGATTCCTACTGGCATTGATCCTTATGTTGCTGTAACTTTTGATGAGGTGAGATTCCTGCTTGAGTTTATGACTTTGAAGTTGATTCTGATTACCTGTTACTGAAAGAAAGTTTCTATGTCTTTCCTACAGGACATCTTTCCAGAATCTAGCCCCATGGATGTTGAGTGAGTCTCTTCATTGGTGTTTTCTCTACTACACATAATTCATTATTTTTCCTTATATGTTTCAAGGATATGCCTCTCTTAATGTTTTTACCTTCTCTTCTTATGACTTAAGCAGCCAGTCTACAGAACCTGTGAGAGCGCATCGTCCTGGTGATACTGATATTGAAATGGCTTATGAGACAGAACCAAACAATGATCAAGCAGACTTCAATATTGGTCTAGATACTGGAACATATGGCTCTCTTAACGACACAGAGGAAATTCCTGAGTTCCAGGATCCTAGACCAATTAACTTGACAGAACCAATCAATCTCAGTCCAGGGAGAAGCAATGCCAATTCTCCTGGAAGTGTTCCCGAGGTTGAGATAAGGCGTGATGCTGTGCACGGTTTAAGCCCTGCGTCTCATCCACCATTTGCTGCAGAGCAACATAACGTTGGAGTTGAAAGCACTTTAGATGAAACTTTGAATGAGAAGGAACCCAATATCCCTAATATTGATGAAGAAGTGTTAAACTCTGGAGGACATTCGAACTTTGAGCTTCGCACAGGATCTCCAGGTTTTGCTGGTTCTATGCTTAACCAGTATATGTACTATCTTAGCGTTTGTCTGAAATTTGTTTTTTTTTTTGTTTTGATGTTAAGTGCATCCATCACCTCAACTGGTTCTTCAGCCAACTCCTCTTCCTCCCCAACCACAAGTAAGGCCAAGGAAGAGGAAGCACTTTGATAAGGTCACAGTATTGACTAACAGGTTGTAGCTTTGTGACTTTGATTATTTCATTACCTGTTGCACTGCATACTGTTAAAATGAATCTGGACAGGATCATGAGAGAAAGGCTTGAGGATCCTAGTGATACTCTGATAAGATCATAACCAAAGGGTAACCAAAGTAAACCAAGATTGACTTGGTTAGAGATGTGGATGTGGTAACGTGTGTCTCCTATATTCTAGGATTGTCTCCCATTCCTTCACGTTTCCCATTTGTTTAGTTACAGTTATTGTACGTACTTCTAATGTATTTAAGAGACTATTGTCTTATGAAAAGATATGAAGAGAAAATTGTTATTACCTGTTTTTTTAAGTCTTTGGGTTCCATCATTTGGTATCAGAGCAAACTCTCTTAGCTTTGAGGAGGGGCCTTAATTGGCATCAAAGCACATTTTTGTTTTTGATCCGGACCACTTTGTGGTATCAAAAACTTCTATCTCTGTTTTGATCCGGACCACAATTTGTGGTATCAAAACTTCTATCCAAAAAAAAAAAAAAAATATGGGAAACACACGAGAGTGCATTGAAGAATTCAAGATCAATCTCCTCCACCAAATGCACTATGAGTTCCAAAAAATGAAGGTTTCTATGACTGAAAGTTTTAGGATTCTTGAGGCTACCATAAATCATATGGTGGAGATAGTGAGAAAGATGAAAGCTGGTGATGGAGGAGCCAGTGATGGTACTGCATCTCGTTAGTCACAAACGGTTTCGTCTTACCCGATTCTATCAATCGGTCAATCAAAGACATCACCACCGGAACAAAGACGTCACCATCACACTTTTCTGGCCACAATCTTTAACCGGTCAAACTCTTGCAAGCATGGGTGTGGATTCAGTTATTTGCAGCTCCGTACACGGCCTGTTTCATTTGGTAATTATGGGAAACACCCATTTGATCGTGGACGTAACAGTGACGTCGAGGCATGTGTCATCAAAGATGAACCAGTCTTTGGTAGACCACCACCACTACGTGATAAGAAGTTTGAGCAGTCCGATGTTGCTATGGAGAAGAAACATAACATGTTCCTAAAAGCTGTTCATGCTGTGTTGAACCTTGAGGACAAGGTTCTTTGGAGGGTGGAGTATTGATAAGATCATAACCAAAGGGTAACCAAAGTAAACCAAGATTGACTTGGTTAGAGATGTGGATGTGGTAACGTGTGTCTCCTATATTCTAGGATTGTCTCCCATTCCTTCACGTTTCCCATTTGTTTAGTTACAGTTATTGTACGTACTTCTAATGTATTTAAGAGACTATTGTCTTATGAAAATATATGAAGAGAAAATTGTTATTACCTGTTCTTTTAAGTCTTTGGGTTCCATCATACTCTTCGTAAGAGAAAGAAGATGCCTTCTTCTAAATTAAGTGTCTGGAGAATGAATAACCAGTCAAAGAAAGAGCAAATCTTCAATGAGCCCTTGCTTACTGGTAGCTTTCCAGTTATTTCAACGGTTTTGAACTTAATTTTTCCGTTTGAATAACGTTTATGGCTTATCTCCAGGCTCCTCAGATGTTCTACGCAGTGTCTTTGATAAGGACTGTGTAGCTTCAAAGACATATCTTGCTGCTGTTTCTGATGAAACTATACCAGAAGCTGCACCTGTATCATCTCCTACTAATCAAGACAGTACAGTTCATCTGTCTCCAGTTCGGCAAACTGAACATGTCCAAGACTCTGCAGGTCCTCAATCCACGCCTGCAGAGTCTGTAGCAAGAGAAGCACAATCTCCACCGCCATTTAATAATGATGACACTGGAATCGAACGCTTCAGAGATGGTGGTTACACTGAGTACATGCCCTCGCCTCCTCCAAGATTTTCATCGTCTAGAACCGATGACTTCACCACTCAGCCTGGTATTTGGGAGACAGAATCTTATAGAACAGAGCCGTCTACTTCCACATATAGAGAGGATCTGCCTGGATCAACTAACTCAGGGGCTTCATCTATTCCTGAAATGGTGGACGAGGTTTGTCTCATGTCCTTCCATGTTTTGTGTTTACCATTGGTAGTAATACCATTTGCCTGTGTCATACAGGAACTTTATTTCCTAGAGGTAGGTGGCAACACCCCAGCTAGTCAAGATTCTGGTGCTTTGACAGGGAGAACAAGGTATAAAGATTCCATAATCTAACTAGCTCTATGAACATTCTCTACTAACATGTAACACATTTCATTAAAACATTGCAGAGCCTTGGGTCAGTATCTTAAAGAACGTTCTTCAAATACTACTCCCACTTCAAGCCATTCTTCTGGAGATCTAAGTTTGGGGAAGATCTTGGCTGGAAAGACAAGGAAGTTAGCTGCTCGGATGTTCTTTGAGACACTGGTACTTGATTCTTAATACCTTTTCTTTATTTCTATCTCTGCATTTGTCTCTAATGGATACTTGTTGCTTTTGGATCACCAGGTGTTGAAGTCTAGAGGACTCATAGATATGCAACAGGATCAACCCTACGGCGATATTATAGGTTTAGAAGCTTGTCTATTATTATTAACGAGATAGGAGTATATATACATCAGAGTATCTAGGGTACTTAGAAAGTTAATTACACTTAAGTCCCTTATTTACATATTCATGTATACGCTCCCGCAAGCTGGAGGGGCCTTGACAACTCCAAGCTTGTTAGTTGCATCCAGGAAAGGTGTTCTTGGCAGAGGTTTTGTCAGGGCATCAGCCAGTTGATCCTTTGTAGAAACATGTGTTACCCGAAGCTGGCCAGACTCTATCTGTTCCCGTATGAAGTGATAATCCAAAGCAACATGTTTCATCCTCGAGTGAAAAACTGGATTGGCGCAGAGATATGTTGCTCCAATGTTGTCGCAGTAGATGACAGGCTTGGCAGGTATTTGGATTCCAAGATCAGAAAGTAATGAACATACCCATCTGACTTCGGACGCAGTGTTTGCGACTGATCTGTATTCCGCTTCTGTAGATGATCTAGCAACTCCCTTTTGTTTCTTTGATGACCACGAGATAGGATGGCTGCCCAAGTAGATAACATAGGCATTGGTGGAGACAAAATCATCAGTGTCGCCAGCCCAATCCGCATCGGAATAGGCATGTAAGGACAGAGGGTTGTGGCGTTTTAAGAGAATCCCATGAGAGATAGTACCAGCGAGGTAGCGAAGCACTCTTTTTGTAGCAGCCCAATGATCCTCCGTTGGTCTATGCATGAACTGAGAAAGGCGATTGACGGCATACGCTATATCTGGGCGTGTAAAACCAGATATTGAAGGCTTCCAATGACAGTACGATACTCGGTTGCGTCTTGTAACGGAGCTCCTGTATGTAATGTTAGCTTTAGCGAAGTGGCTAAGGGAGTGAGGACTGGCTTTGCGTCGAGCATGTTGGTCTTGGTGAGGAGGTCGACTGTGTATTTCCGTTGCATCAAATGTAAGCCTTGCTGTGTGCGGGTGACTTCTATGCCAAGAAAGTAGTGAAGCTTGCCGAGGTCTTTAATTGAGAACCGCTGACCAAGCGAATTGATGATATTGTTGATCATAATGTCACTGCTTCCTGTAACGATTATATCATCAACGTAAACAAGGAGATAGACAATATGGTTTTGTAATCGCAGAACAAAAAGGGATGTGTCTGCCATCGAGTTCCGAAACCCAAGAGATAGTAGATATTTTTTGAGCTCCTTGTACCAAGCACGAGGCGACTGTTTAAGGCCATAGATAGCCTTATTGAGTCGACAGACGTAGTTAGGGCGATCTTTGTCGACGAAACCTGGTGGCTGTGTCATGTATACTTCATCAGACAGCCGTGCTTGAAGAAACGCATTGTTAACGTCTAGTTGACGAAGAGACCAGTGTTTGGTGACGGCAATTCCAAGAACAGTTCTCAGTGTTGTAGTTTTGATCACTGGACTGAATGTTTCCGCAAAATCCACTCCGTATTGTTGTGTGAAACCCCGGGCTACAAGTCGCGACTTTGGCCGTTCCTCTGTACCATCAGCAAAATATTTAGTGGTAAAAATCCAATGACATGAGACTATATTTTGATTTGGCGGAGGTGGAACCAAGTCCCATGTTCGATTTTTAATCTGGGCATTGAATTCCTCATTACAGGAAGCTCTCCATCTCGAATCTCGCAGGGCCTGGTGTATGGTTGTTGGTTCGGATTTGTTTTTGGGTTTGGCTTGGACAGAGAGGGTGTATTTCTTATTTGGTTTGCGGATATTGTTTTGGGATCTTGTGGTCATTTTCGGGTTTGATACAGGAAGAACGGGTTGCGAAGGTTGTGTTTCAGGTTGGGAAGACGATGACGTGTTTGCTGGTGGGGGTGAAATTGGATTGGTCATAGATATTTGGTTTACGCTTTGGGTTTGTTGGGCTGGTTGGACATTTAGAGTAATTGGTATTTGGTTTTGTGATAATGGGTTTTGTGGTAATGGGTTTTGTGGTAATGGGCATGTCGAACGAGGGTCAGGTTCAATTGGGCCAGGAATTTGAGAAATAGAGTTAGGAATTAAAACACCTGAGTTTTGGTTTGACGGTGGAGGAATCCCCGATGAATTCGCCGACGCAGATTGCGATGATGTCGCCACCGGAGGTGTTGACATGTGAAGGTCCGAGCTCAGGGGCGCCATGGGAGTGGGTTGTGACGGAGACGGAGCTTTATGAGGAAGAGGGGTGACGATCGGGATCCAAGAGGTTTCCGGTTCTGATGTTTGAGATGGAAGTTTTGATGGTTGGGTTTTCTTGAATGGGAAGGAAGTTTCGTCGAACTGGACATGCCTTGAGACATACAGTCGGTTAGTATCGTCTTCTAGGCATAGATAGGCACTTTGAGTTAATGAGTATCCAAGGAAGACACATCGTTTTGACTTGTCGTCGAGCTTATGAGAATTGTAAGGCCGGAGCCAAGGAAAACAAAGGCATCCAAAGATCTTGAAAATGGGACCCCCGTGCTGAGATCCTTCACCTGAAAATGCGCCGGAAAAAATTCAACAGAGACTTGGTTAGAGTTGCATAATCGGTATACAGATATAAGGTTTTTATGAATATTGGGTACATGTAGGACTTTATGTAAGGCTAAAGGACGAGAGTAAGAGGGTAGGAAAGAGGAACCCGTTTGCGAGATTGCAAGACCAGAACCGTCTCCGATGAGGACTTCGTCATTGCCATGGTAAGGCTGGTGAAGAGACAAGTTGGCTAGATCGCTTGTTATATGGTGGGTCGCTCCACTATCGAGAAGCCAATTGTTTGCCGTGTACTGTGGACCAACTGCAACATTAGCTCTTGGCTGCCATGGACTGAAAGGGTTACGCTGCTGGAGTCCATCCGTTTTGTTGTTCCTATTGGCGCCAGTGAACTGAGGGCATCTCCTGGCACTGTGCCCATGTGTACTGCAGAGCTGACAGCGACCCTGGTAAGGGCGAGGTGAGTAACTGTCCTGGCGGTTGGTGTAGGTCTGAGGCGACCAGTTGTTGTTGCTGCGTTGGTTGTTGTTGTTCCTGGTGGAGTAGTTCCGGTTGTTTTGATTTCGCTGTCCATTATTGGTGTTGTTGTTGCCGCGATATGTGGAGACATTTGCTGAGGCAGGAAGCGAGAGAACTGATTTTTAAGACTGCAGTTTAGCTTCATGGTTCAGCAAGCGCTCATGGATCTCAGTCAATGATGGTGGTGTGTCTTTGTTCTCGATCTGATCAACAATTGGTTTGTAATCTTCTGGTAGACCTTCGAGAATAAATTCCACTTGATCCTCATGCTCTAGAGGCTTGCCCAGAATGGCCAACTGATCGAATCTGGTGGTGAGTCCTTGGAAGTAGTCATCAACTGATTTGGTCTCCTTCTTCCATTCCTTAAGTTGTTGACGCACTTGTTTGACATGTGCTCTGCTCGGCTTCGCGTACGTTGAGGCTAGTGTGTCCCAGATCTGACTTGCGGTTGTGGCACGAGACAGGAGCGGTTGAATGTTAGGTGAGATCGAGCCAAGCAAGGCGCTGTACACCAACTTGTCTTGGCGTTTCCAGCGTGTGTGTTCCTGATTCACCATTGTCGTGTCTTCAGTGGTGATGGTGGGTGCAGGAACAACGAGGGATCCATCAAGATAGCCAGCAAGTTCATAGGCATCAAAGAGAGCATGAACTTGTTTGCTCCACACATGAGATGATTGCTGCTTGTTAACTTAGTGACATTAGTCATGTTAACGCTGAAGAGGGTCTGGTTATCGAGAATAACTTGTTCATTGGTTGAAAAAGGGGAGGTTGACATTTTGGGAGAAAAAAAAAAAAAAAAAATAATTGAGAAGGCGGCGTTGAAGTGTTTTGATTAAAAAAGTGGCTCTGATACCATATAGGTTTAGAAGTTTGTCTATTATTATTAACGAGATAGGAGTATATATACATCAGACTATCTAGGGTACTTAGGAAGTTAATTACACTTAAGTCCCTTATTTACATATTCATGTATAGATATCACTCTGAAGTTGATGCCTGGCCTTTTCTCAGAAGTTCAACCATGAATAACCAATGCTCAATTATATTTTATTTATGTGTATATTAGCATAAGATGCAATTTATTCATTCTTAGTAGTTAGTTTCTGGATCCTTATTTTGTAAGTTTTGAAGTCAAGCTTTATTTGAAGGAAACATGGGTAATAAAGATCTGGAAACCATCATTGGTCACTGCTAAAGTTAAAACTGCCAATGTCGTGACCAAATGAGAGGCCGGAGGAGAGTCATAATAATCACAGGACGCTGGTGTTTAATAATTTGGGCTAAAGCACAGATGCTGAACATGCAGCAAGCATCAAGTGGAGGTTAGGCACCTTCCAATAATTACAGGACGCTGGTGTTTTATCGACGGTTCGTGGAAAGATAAGGATCCTTATTCAGGGCAAGGTTGGTATCATTCTCGAGTGTTTTGATGGATTGATGGGGGCAAGAAACATTCGGGCAAGTCTCTCACCTCTACATTCGGAGATGGAAGCACTGATATGGGCAATGGAGTGTATGAGGAACTTACATCAGTTTCAGGTCACGTTTGTTACGGATTGTTCTCAATTGGTGAAATGGTTTTGGAACCAGAAGAATGACCGGCGTTTGAAAGTTATTTGTAAGACATAAAGACTTTGAAGATAAGTTTCCTCAGTTCAGAGATTATTCATGTACCTCGGACGGAGAATTTACAGGTGGATAGTCTAACACGCAGTGCCAGAAAACAATCGTTTTTCGTCGTTTACATGGATGGAGAGTTACCAATTTGGTTTGCAGAGTCAGTATGAGTCTGTTTAAATTGATGATAAAAAAAAGGAATGTTAGTGATTTAATTTAAAAACTTACAAAATAAATGTTAGGTCCAACACAATGTTTATATTTTAATAAGATAGATGCTTAAGAAATAAGGGTTGTACACACCTTGAAGGCTTGAAGGCTTTTAATTATTGAGTTAGTGACCAGCATTTAGTATTACACTATTACTATAAGTCATCATTAACATCATCCATCAAACTTAACTAAAAAGTCAAAGAATTTTCAGTATAAATAGAGTCAGGTATTTTGGTAAGTTGTGGAGAAGTAACTCAAAGTAGCAAAACAAAATGGCGAAGAGCGTGTGCATCGTTACTCTTTTGATAATCTTTCTATTGATTTCCACAGGTAATGTATGTTGTAATATACTATGAATCAAACAAAATCATTTAATTTTCTGAAATTTGTTAAAGAAAGATGTTCTATCAAATTCTTTAATCGATACATGTTGAAATGTATATATATACACATTTCTAATCAGGGATACCGAAGGGAAAAGCTCAATGCATGGGCACACTAAGCAAGACAGCACCGGAACTGATCTGCCATGAAACGGGAGGATTGAGAATTTGCAACATTGTATGCAATGATGAAGGCCATAAGCGCGGCGAATGTGACACAGATTTTGCTTGTAGCTGTTACGATTGCTAAAAGCTTAAACAACGACTTCTGCTGCTTGGAAAAAAAAATACCCATCCGTTCGATCAGTTGAACTACATTGATCTTTGTATTTGAATTACTATGTGTGTGTGTGCGCTTTTAAATGTTTTTTTGTGTGGTTTAATTTGAATAATCGATTAAATAGCCGTTTATCTGAAACTAACACAACACACAAGTTTATGTTTGTTTCAATCTGACTTTTTTTGCTGTTCCTCATATCTAACTGCATAGCTTTTACATGAGTCAGGTAACCAAGATCAAGAACCACATTCAGTGCCAGAAACATAAACCGCACCAGTTACAGAATCAGGCTGCGGTCACTACAAGAAAACAGCGGTATTCTGACGGACATTCCGACGGAAAATGAAATCCTCGGAATATCCCGAGGAATTTCCGAGGAAATTCCGAGGAAACACAAAATTTGGTTTCCTCGGAATTTCCTCGGAATATACCGACGGAATTCCGAGGAAATATCAATCCGTCGGAATATTCCGAGGAAATTCCGAGGAAAAATGTGTTCCTCGGAAAAAACCGATGAATTCCGAGGAAATATTATAGCCGTTGGAGAGCCGTTGGGGGATTTTACAAAATTCCGAGGAAATTCCGACGAACTAACCGTTGGCGTCGGAATTCCGTCGGAATTTCCTCGGTCTGTCGGCAGGATTTAAACTATAAATACAAGCAGTCCTCTTCTTCTTCATTCACTCCATATCTTCATCCTCCCTCTTACTCTATTTACACACGAATTTGATTCATAAAAAATATGTCTTCTTCAAATTATTTTCGTTCTTGGATCGATCGACCTCATTTGGATCCGAACACGAGATTGCTTACGGAAGGATACCAACGAGGTATAACCGAATTCATGGGGTTAGTTCACCGACAACCGGAAGCAAAAATAGGTATGTTAAGATGTCCTTGCTCTAATTGTAAAAATAGAAAGGTTATTAAAGAGTGGGATGTTTGGACTCATCTATATTTGAGTGGGTTTACACGAAGTTACAAAATTTGGTATCATCATGGGGAAACTGATTATGAACATGGTAGTACTAGCGAACCTAGTGTATACCAAGCCCCAAGATGAGAAAATTTGAGTAGATTGAGTGGTCAGTCAGTTTGAATCCTTTGAACATTCTTAAAAGCATGGATGTTGTTGGTTGATCAATGTTTGTGGCTTTTCCATGTTTCACAGCCTGCAGTTGATAGCTGAAAGAATGGTACTCAGATATTAGTTATTTGGTTTATCTAGCAAGGCAAAGCTGAATACGAATTAAAAACTACTCAAAACACAACCAAATAAAACGAAGAAACCATGTAAAAGAAATACGAACTCATAATTAAGAAAAAAAACAAAAAAAAAACTAAGTTCAAAATTAACCGAAAAAGTTATGGCAGATTCCTAAATGGAACTATGACAAGTACCCTCCCCCAGACTTAGTTTACACCGTCCCTGGTGTGACAACAGAAAATAAGACCATAAAACGTTAGAATAGAAAAGAAAAGAAAATAGCGCGGTCGGAAATCAAATGGCAATACTGGCCGGTGATAGCTCCTACTCCTCGTCTCCTGCTCCAGATGTTCCTGCATCTTTGGGTCTCTTGGACCTCTTTCTTACCCTGTGTGTACCACTCGAACCCGAACCAGAGCTGGATGGAGAGTTGTCCCGATGAACTACATCATCCTTTTGGCAACGACACGGCCTGATACGTGAAATGGCAGCCCAGATCTTGTGTAGCATGTCGTTGTTTGTCTTTATGCTCTGATCTCTCCAATGTTGTTGCTGGCGCGAAGTGGCGTTCGGTGGAAGCTCTTGCAGCTTGTACTGGCTGGAGTCTGATGGGAGTAGCTGATGGGGTTGTGAATCATCTGGAATGGCTTGTGCAGCCTCATCTTCTCCTTCTTCATCATCCACGTCCTTGCCTTTGGTCTGATATTTTGGCGTGAAGAAGGATGGCTTGTCTACTAGTGCGGTAGCAGGGGGTAGGAACTCAACTGCAGCCTCTGAAAGTAGAGCAGTCAGGCCGATCTGAGGCAGGTGGCAGTAGAGTGTTTTCTTCGCTCGGTCCTGGAATACGTAGACGTAAGGACCATCCCGATCGATCCTCGAGTGGGGACCATCTATGAACTCCTTACTTACTAGAGAAATGACATCCAGGTAGTTCCAAGCAATGTTGTTCGATCTGTCCAGTGCTACCTGATGGTTCTCGCAGTCTACACCCACATGTGTAAGGATCCGAGTAATCACTGCACCAAATCCACATGCACTGCTCTTGGATTTGGTTACTTTCCCCTTGTATCCTGCTAAGTTTGCGGCCAGCACCGCTCCCATGTTGAAGGCAGTAGCAGGTGGGAATGTAGAGTTTCCAAATGCCGGTAGCAAATGCCTCACACCTTGGTACAGGAGGCACAACTCCCATTGCGTGACTGATGCGGCTGTGGTTGTCCCGTATAGCAATGAGCCAATGAGGCGTGTGGCATATCTCAGTACTGGGTTCCGGATAAGTGACTCCTTTGCCTGAGAAGATCTATAAACCCCTGTGCCAATCATTTCCCAGAAGTTCAACAGCTCTGAAGTCCAATAAAGACCAGATGTCCTCTCCCCTGCACTCTATCCAAATAGTCCGCAGAGGTCTGTGAAAGATACCTCAAAGTATATTCTGCACTACGAATGCCAGAAAACCTTCCTGATGGCTATCATCGGGATGGCTGACGTATGCGGATGCTATGAACTGGCGTACCAACTCCGGATAAGTGGGTTCGTTGAGGTTGCATAGTTGGCCTAGACCCATGTTCTGGAACAGCCCTTCAATGTCTGATTTGATTCCCAATATTGTCATCGTCTCAGGACATGCTAGTTGTGTAGCCGGAACGGCTACCTTCTTCATGTTGTTGTAGTGGGTGGTATCAGACTTATCCCACTTCTTTGGCCTTTGCTTCTCTCGCTGAGACGAACCCTCTTCTTGTGTGTTCTTCTTTGCTGATGTTTTCGTGCGCTTCATTCTCTACAAAATAGAATCTTTGAAACAAGTGAGTATGCAGTATATGTTTTTCAAAGCAGCACAATACTAACACGAGTTTAGTAAACACTAGCGACTCAGCTAAGGAACATCAATCCATAATCAGTTCATTCCCCAGGTTCATCATTCCAATATGTATTTCAACAACGATTTGTTCTCAACATGGTTATAATCAATTAAGAACTCAAATCAACATGAAAATGAAAGGCGAAATCGAGTTGTGATAAAAAAAACCAAATTGAAAAAAATTCTCAATCCCTAAATCATCTCAAATCCTGTTCCAAACTCGTTGATCACAGACAATTGTGTTCTATTCCATGTTTAAACATCTGTTTCATGCATATTTGATCAAGGAATCAACACGGAAATAAGAAATTCACAAAACCCAAAAAATTGCTCAAGAACACGATTTGAGAATGTGGAGATTCGCGGAGTATACATGTCTTAGGGTGAAAACGAGTGTAGGAATCAGGTAGAGCTCGAAAATCAAGGGGAATAGAGCCCAAAAAGGGGGGGGGGTCGAATTATAGGGGAAATCGGAGGGGATGAGAGTTCTGAGGTTTTGATCCAAAAAGTTCGGGTTTTGCCATATAATTCTGTTTACCGCACACGCATCGATCGATGCATTTTTGTACAAATACAGATCGATCGATGCGTTTAAAAAAAGGCTCCCGAGATTTTGTTCGATCCATCGATGGGATAATCTAATCGATCGATCACATTGTTACGCTTTGGTCCATCTTTGTGATCGATCGATGCGTTTTCGGACATATATCCATCGATCGATCCGTTTATAAAAAAACTTACAAGATTTCCCGAGGACATTCCAAGGAACGCTTGAGATTCTCGATCGATCGATGGGATAATCTAATCGATCGATCACATTGTTACGCTTTGGTTCATCTTAGTGATCGATCGATGCGTTTTTGGATATATATACATCGATCGATCCGTTTATAAAAAAACGTACGAGATTTTGTTCTCGATCGATCACATTGTTACCCCAAACCCTGTTTCCTCGGAAAAGCCTCGGAATATTCCGACGAAATTCCGAGGAACACCTGATATACTCTATCGATCGATGCGTTTTGGTACATATATCCATCGATCGATCCGTTTAAAAAAAACATTGACGTATTGAAACCCCGAACACTAGTTCCTCGGAATTTCCTCAGAATATTCCGACGGAATTCCGAGGAAGAAAAGGGTTTCCTCGGAATTCCCTCGGAATAATCCGAGGAAATTCCGAGGAAATAAGGTTTTTAAACCGAAAACAACGTTTTGCGGTTTGAATAACATCTATATAACCCTTATTAAGTGTATTACGTTCATTATGAAGTCAAAAATTTGTTCCTTACCGTATAATTAACACTTTTCCGATTGTATGAACGAAATCCCACAACATAAGAGAAACACTTATACCTTTTAATGAACGGTAAAGGGAATACTTTCAATTAGTTTTGAAATTTGTTATTTCATGGTTTATGCTCATCTATACAAAGAATCCTCAATGGTATGCATTACAATTGTATAAGAAATGAAATACGGCAAAAAAAAATTGATGTTTTGAAACCCCAAACACTAGTTCCTCGGTATTTCCGACGGATATTTTACTATTCGTCGGAATTTCCTCGGAATATTTTCATTTTACCGGGCAAATATTTCGCGAAAATTGAAATTAGAATTCCGACGGAATTCCGACGGATAATGTCCGTCGGACCCTAGGTTTTATAACCACGAGCCCCTTCTTCTTCCCCATTTCTCTCTTCTTCCTCTGCGCGACTCCTCTCTTCTCTCCGGCGATTTCCCCCTGAAATCCGGCGATATCTCCGGCGATCTCCCCCTTCTCTTACACAAATCATGTAAGGACCCTATCCCACTCTCTTAGGTTCTATTTGTTAGGTTTTTGTTTAGTTTTGATAGATTTTTGTTAGGGTGATTGGTTAGGATTGTGATTTGGTTGTATAATAGGTTTAGAATTGTGATTTGGTTGAATAATTTGTTTTGTTGAATTGATTTAGAATTTTTTTTATAATTTTTTTATTTTTTTTGTATTTATAAAATCGATTTTTTTATATAAAATCGATTTTTTTATTTTACAAAACGATTTTTTATATAAATTCGATTTTTTGGATTTTACAAAATCTTTTTTGTATATAAATTTGATTTTTTGGATTTTACAAAACATTTTTAATATCTATAAAACTTTTTTTGTGATTAAAAACTATTATTTGGGATTTAAAAATATTTTTAATATATATATATATATATTATTAAAACTATTTTTTTGTAATTATTAAACTATTTTTTATTTATTAAAACTATTTTTTGTTTATTAGAACTATTTTTATATATTTATTAAATATTTTTAATATCTATAAATCTTTTTTTGTTATTAAATTATTTGGGATTTAAAAAAAAAAATTTAATTTATATATTTCTGTATTTATTAAATATATTTTTTTAATTTACAGGTCTCATGATGATCAGACCCGGTCTCGACAACATCCTTGAAGGACAAGGATGATCGCATATCTTTGTTGGAAACCCAGATGGCGGCTCAACAGGCGGGCTATGAGGCACAGAGGAGGCTGAACCAGCAAATAATGGAGATGATGCAGAGGATGTACCCGAACGAGGTGTTCCCGGACGTGCCAAACCCGTAGTTTTTTTTTTCCAAAAACTGAGAATGTTTTATTTTTATTTGTGAAACTTTTAATATTAATTAATATGATTTCAATTTTAATTTTAATTTTATATTTTTGAATTTTAATTTCAAAAATTTTATTTTTTTAAAAAAATTAATATTTTTTACAATCCGAGGAAATTAATTATATTTTTTACTCGATCGATCGATGCGTTTTTGGACATATATCCATCGATCGATCTGTTTATAAAAAACGTTCAGAATATACCGAGGGACATCTTCCTCGGAATATACCGAGGGACACATTTCCTCGGAATATACCGTGGGACATCTCCGAGGAAGATGTCCCTCGGTATATTCCGAACGTTTTTTTATAAACGGATCGATCGATGGATATATGTCCAAAAATGCATCGATCGATGAACTTCGGAGGAAATATCCCGACGAAGTTCTCCCTCGGTATATTCCGAGGAGATTTCCGACAAACTAGTGATCCTCGGAATTTCCTCGGAAAGAAGAAATTCCGAGAAATTATTTCTGAGGACTTGTTTCGTCGGTATGTCGTCGGAATAACGTTATTCCGACGAAATTCCGACGATTTTTTCCCTCAGTATCCTTGCTGTTTTCTTGTAGTGGGTGGAGAATCAGATGCCAGTCTGACTAAAGATATAAAAGAATAATAAATAACTAAGATAGATTTGACCTATAACCATTAATTTTCTTTCTAGATACAAAAGTCTGACTAAAGATATAAAAGAAGAACAAGTTTAAACACAGGTAGAGGTCCTCATCTAGGTTGCATGGAATCCGAAACGTGATTTTTAAAAATTTTAGGAATACAAACGTTTATTACATGTGAGTACAATTGTTTTCTATGTTTAGTCTATCTAAGAATATAAATCAACAAATAACAATCTTATGTTAAGTATACGAAAATGAAACAAATAATAGTTAAACATCGAAATCATATTAAAATTTAAAAATAGCAGATATCCAATACTAAGTGGCCTAACTCAAAATAAAGATACAAGTTACAAAATTTGTTTTAAAAAGCTTACAGAATCACAAGTTTTTAAAGTGGAAACATAAGTTCCCATTGATTTTCTAAAATGAGATTTTCAAGAAATGAGTTTCTAATGAGTTTTCATGAGTTTTCAAGAGATTCTGATTCCGAAACGTTTCTGAAACGTTTCTGTGAAACGTACCTTCATCCGAGTTTCCATGCAACTTAGGTCCTCATTGTATTTTGAACAAGTTCAGCCTAAGATTCGTGTGCTCATCTACACGTACTACGTTTTTTTGACAGCTTTTTGACTTGATCGTGAGCAACCTGTAAATCACCAACACGGTAATGTGAAAAAAAACTGCTATGGGGAGGATCTATAAGTGGATGACCATATACTACAAGGACTGGTTTGTTTGCATTCTCCACATGGTATATTATGACTCTCCGGAGGACAGATTCTCTAACTCTTCCCAACTCTTTCCATCATAGTAGCCTCTGGATTCTACAAATTGCACATCTCTTGAGACTAAGACCCTCCTGGTCTCTGGTACATAACACTTATAGCCTTTCTGGTGAGGAGAGTACCCAATAAATATTGCCTTTTTGCTCTTGGCTGATAGCTTATCTCTTTGTTCTCCTGGTATCAAAACAAAGCAAAGACACCCAAACACACGCATATGTTCTATAGATGATTTTTTTTTGTTAAGTACCTCATAAGGGGATTGATTTTGAAGGACTTTTGTGGGGATCCTATTGATTAGATAGCAAGCTGTTAAGACTGCATCTCCCCAAAATCACTTGGGCACACTTGTGTGAAACATCATGCTCCTTGCCACCTCCATGAGATGTCTATTCTTTCTCTCAGCTACACCATTTTGTTGTGGAGTATATGGACAGCTAGTTTGGTGGATCATCCCATGTTTGGCTAAGTGTTGTTTGAAAGCATTGCTTGTGTATTCTCCTCCATTATCTGAACTCAAAATCTTAATCTTGGCATTAAAGTGATTAGATACATAGGTTTGAAAATTTATGAAAGCTTCTAAGACCCTATCTTTAGATTGTAATAATGTGATCCATGTATACTTTGATTTCTCATCTATAAAGGTCACAAAATACTTATGATGTTCTCTAGATATGCATGGAGCAGTCCATACATCAGAGTGAATTAAGTCAAAGCAATTTTCAAAAATAGTACTTGATCTAGAGAACACACTCTTGCAATGTTTGCCTAGAATACAAGTCTCACAATCACTTTTAAAGGAAATACTAGGAATCATGATGTTCAAAGCACGAGAATGGGGATGTACTAATCTAGTATGCCATAATACATCTTTAGGTAAAGTAGAAATGGAATTTAGAGCATAAGATAAATCGGCTGATAGCTTAGTGTCTTCAAGTAAGTACAAGTCTCCCTTGGTTAAACCTTTGCCAAGCAACCTACTAGTTTCAATATCCTGAAAGTAGACATCATTAGGAGTGAAAGTAACACTACAATTCAAGTCATTAGTAGCTCTTTTAATTGATAACAAGTTTGAGGTAAAACTAGGCATATAGAAAGCCTTAAAATCTTTATCAGATAGCCTAAGATCACCTACACCTTTGATTGGTACTTTCTCTCCATTAGCTATCATAACATTTCCTAGGGCAGGAACAATGTTTTTAATTAATCTAAGATCACTAATCATGTGGTGACTTGCCCCTGATTCTATAACTAATGATTTTGTAATTTTAGGTTCCGTTAAAGCATTCAGCAAGATATCACAAGTGGAGGCATGTAAAGTGGTACCAAGTGTGTTACCAGAGTTATCCTTGAGGAGTTTGATTAGAGCCTCAATGTCAGAACGTCTGATGACTTCATCTTGATTGTTCCTCAAGGTAAGTTTGCCACTGGAAGCTAGAGCTTTGCCTTCACCACCTGCTGGATCAGAGCGCATGGTTGCTGGAGTAGATGGCTCTCCCATGTCACCAGAGAAGTTGGCTCTTGCGTCATTGTAGTTGGTTATGAACTTCTGTGGCTTGAGGTGAGGATGAAGGATCCAACACTTGTCCTTTCCATGGCCTTTCTTCTTGCAATGATCACAGATCCACACCTTCTTGTCTTCAGTCTTGTAGGTGCCTTTATTTGCAACTCCTTCAGCTTGGTTTGCTAGTACCAAGTCTCGCTTGCCTCCAAAGAGCCCCACTGATCCTTGTTCTTTCTGAATCCTAGCACAAACTTCTTCAAGGGATGGGAGTTCCTTGTCTCTTAAGATATGCTTGATTAGGTCATTGTATCCAGGGTTGAGAGTAGAGAGTAGTGCAAACACCTTGTCTTGTTCTCTCCTTTCATTCAACACATCTGGATCAATAGTTGCTGGCCTTAACATCTCTAGCTCAGCCCACAGAGATCTGAACTTCCCAAAGTGTTTATCAAAGTCATTGTCCTCTTGACTGAGAGTATTGATAGCCCTCTTGACTTCAAACACCCTACTGATGTTGGACTGGTTTCCATACACCTTCTTGAGTGTATCCCATAGGTCTTTGGAAGTTTCACAGTAGCCATAAGCTTCCTGGAGTGAAGCATCAAGGCTGGACTGAAGAATAAACAGTACCATGAGATCCTCTTGATTCTTCTTCTTGTCGCCAGCCTCACTCACCACCACTTCTCTACCATCCTCTCCTAGGATTGTTTTCTTTGGGTTCTTGCCTTCTTCAACTATATCCCAGAAGCATCTGCCTCCAAGAGCTGTCTTAGCAAGCCTTGCCCACAACAGATAGTTAGCTCCCTTAAGAGTAACCGGAATCACAACCATTTTTGAATTTTCTCCAGAATCCATCAAGAACAACTCAAGAACAGTTCAAGAATGATGAGAGAAAATAGAAAAGATTTGTGAAAAAGAAATAATCAGAGTGAAAGATTTGTGGAAGTAATAGGTTTCAAGAGCTTAAATGCTCTGATACCATGTGAGTTTTAGTGATTTATGAGATGGTTGTGTGTATAGATTAAGGAAATTAAGTTAGAACCATAAGAATAAGAAAGAGAGAGATTGTTGAAAAGTGAGAGAGTAAAAAGGAGGAATCTCTTATTCCCTTACTTAATTTGTTTATGGGAACATCCCATATATAAAGAGGTTACAAGTACATGGTGACAGATGAGATATAATAAACTAGTAGAATCCTAGACAAATAATAAACAAGAGAAGACCTAGACAAGGCTGATCTGTGCAGGCTGTCCCGGATAGTGACATGTCCTAAATGTCTCCATTGACTTGAAACCTTAACCAACCCATGTGATCTGATCCTCCAACGGTCTACAGCACAAGAAATCTTCTTCTGATCATCCTTATTGTGATTCAGCTTCCTTTCTTTGTCTTGCAATTCACTCTAGGTCTTAGGTTGTATGGACAGACTTGGAACACAAGGTAACTCAGCTCATGCTTGATTTAAACTCGCCTGGTTCCCTCTTGTTTCTTATTGCTTCATTTCCATATCTCATTGCTTCATCTTCACACCCAAATCAAAACTTACCCTCACGGCAACTATAAAAAAATCCAACCCCAAGATCCCAACGACTGTAGCTGAGGCTCTCAAGGATCCCAATTGACGCAATGCAATGTGTGAAGAGTATAATGCTCAAATAAAGAACCACACATGGGACTTGACAGAACAAACAACATTGCAAAATATTATTACTTGTAAGCCGATTTTTATAATTAAATATCATGCAGATGGTTCCATTGAAAGGTACAAAGCGAAACTTGTCGCAAGGGGCTTTCATCAACAATATGGCGGCCTGGACTACTCTGAGACCTTCAGTCCGGTCATAAAACCGACTACAGTTCGCATGGTTCTTGATGTTGCTGTGAAAAAGAACTGGAGCATTCATCAGCTCGATATCAATCATGCTTTTCTTCCAGGAACCTTGATGGATGAAGTTTATGTCCCTCAGCCACCGGGGTTCATTGATAGTGATCGTCCTCATCATGTTTGTCGCTTCAACAAGGCACTCTATGGCCTCAAACAAGCGCCTCGCGCATGGTACAATGAGCTGCGTAACTTTCTCCTGCAATCTGGTTTCACCAACTCTCTAGCTGACACCTCTCTGTTCATCTACAACCAATTAGGCAACAGCTGCATTTACATACTGGTATATGTAGATGATATACTACTTGCAGGAGACTCTACATCGGTCAAAGCGGCCATTGCCTCTCTTAGTGCTCGATTTTCACTTAAAGACCTCGGAGAATTGAGTTACTTTCTGGGTATTGAGGCTATCAGATCACGAAAGGGACTTCACCTAATGCAAAAGAAGTACATCAATGATCTCCTTCATAAGCTCAACATGGCTGATGCGAAACCTGTTAACACTCCTATGAAATTACTGCCGAAACTATCCTCGGAAGTCTTCAGTACCTCTCTCTCACAAGTCCATAGAGTTTACGGTCAACAGACTCTCACAATATATTCATCGCCCAACAGATCTTCATTGGAAAGCCGTGAAACGTGTCTTGAGATATCTTGCAGGCACAACAAACTATGGTATTTTCTTGAGCTCCACTACACCACTCACGGTTCATGCCTACTCCGACGAAGATTGGGCAGGCGATGCAGATGATTACATCTCCACAAACGCTTATGTTATCTACATTGGTGGCAGCCCATTTCATGGTCCTCGCAAAAAAAACGTAGCATCGCAAGATCATTGACTGAAGCTGAATATCGGGCTGTGGCTAACACTGCATCAGAACTTGGATGGATCTTCTCACTCCTCTCTGAAATCGGTATCAAACTCCCCACCTCACCGGTCATTTACTGTGATAACATTAGCGCTACATATATGTGTGGAAACCCGGTTTTCCACTCTAGGATGAAGCATATGGCACTTGACTATCATTTTGTTCTAGCAACATTCAAACTGGGGCACTGCGTGTACAACATGTCAACACTAAAGACCAGCTAGCTGACTCGCTTACGAAACCGTTGCCATGACCGCAATTCACTGAACTAAGAAGCAAGATTGGTGTCAAAGAACTGCCTCCATCTTGAGGGAGGGTATAAGGATACTATAGATTAAGGGACTTGATTGTAATTAATGTTGGTCTAAACCCTAAGACATACTGTCTGTATATTGTAAATCATTCTGTATAATGAATATATCATTCAGCATATTCCATAATAGTATATACATATTACAAATTAATTTTGTATTATAGCATTAAAGATTGCACACTCAAGCGTAAAAAATTATCTATCACAAGTTCGGAAATGTTTACTTAAGGAAGCTAGCAAGACGATTGATGATTCATATTTTCCATAATTTTAGTTAATTTTGCTTATTTGTCATATTTTTTATAATTTTAGGTAACTGATTTTTTTTATTTGTCATATTTTCCATAATTGCTAATATGTCATATTTTTATGATTTAAGCTAACTTTGCTTATTTGTCATATTTTCTATATTATTAGGTAATTTTACATATTTATCACATTCTCCCTATAATTTAAGATAATTTTCCTATTTGTTATCTTCTTATTAGTTTGACTTATAAGTCATCAATTTAACTTATATTGTTATATGCATGTGAACCATATATGTATTACTACGTATAAATAATTAAATAATTAGAAGTAAGACTTAGAATTTAATTCTAATAATACATCTTCCAAAAAAATATTATCAATTTTATTATATTAAATATTATGCTTGAAACAATCTTTAAAAGTTGAAGCCCTTTTGTTTAGTGGTTTTCCTAAGTATTCATTAATTTTTCTACACCAAGAAGTCCAGAGTTCAAACCCCCAAAAATACAAATTATACATATTATGGAAAAAAAAATTATAAGAGTTCTTCAGCATGGTGCATGGCGTACCATCGGGCAGAATGTACCATCGGGCATGAATCTCATAAGGCGGCTTGGTATGGTGCAGTCAGACGTGTAATCTCATAATTTGGTAGAATTGTCGGTTGTATAACGTCTATGTAATTTCTCTTTGTTGTAATAGCATAATTATTCAGATGTTCAAAAGAAGAAACAAGGTTAAAATAATACTTTTATAGAATATATGGCTTAATGTTTTAATATGTATTAGTTTATTTTAAATAGACAATTTATTAGTTTGTTATAATGAAATAATATGATATTTGATTGTAGTTTACATGATTTACTTTTTTATAAGAATATGAATATTTAAGACAAATGAAATTATCTATATCCAGAAGTTTCTTCAAATTAACTTAAGTTATAGATATATTTTGATTTTAACCCTAAAATTAGTATATTATATTTAATATAAAAATAAATAAACATAGAAATGTTCTGAGAATGTTTACTGGATCTCTTATATTTCAGAACGTTTTGAAATTAATTTTATATTTTGGGTTATTTGTGTACACAACTAAACTATACCTAATAATTAATATTTGAAAATTTCAAAATAAATTTAGATTATATATCCAACTAATATAATAGTTTTTTAAAACTTACTATTTCTGAATTTGACAGAAATACAAGATGTATATCACGGAAAAAAATTACTTTTACATTTTTTTTGGTACCACAATTCATGTTTACTTTCATAAAATGGTCATTTTCACAAATATTTTCTTTATTAATTAAAGAAGCAGAAGACCTTTCTACTTTTACTTTATTGATATACTAGGGGGGTGCCCGCGCTACGCGCGGGATTGTTGATAATTATTTTTGTTTTAAATGTTTTTATTTTATTTTTAAGTGTGCCATTTTGTCATTTTAGTTCCTTTTTTATAAAAGGTGGAATATTACAAATCAATAACTGTTACAAATATGAATTCACTAAATTAGTTTAAAATAAATGGGAAAAATCATATCTAACTAATATTATTTTTTAAAATTAGTTAAATGTTAAATCATATGCAAACATCCTTAACAATGATTTTAATAAAGTAATATGATATAATAATATGGTGTATTTTTTATTAGTTTTCGTTAAAGCGTAGTAAATTATTGGTTATAATATCACAATAGATATATTTATAATTTAATCCCACTAACTCTACCGAGGAAAGTAACTTTATTACTAATGGCAAACACAAATTATTATTTGGAGTAGGAAACTGAGGCTAACATTTGCCATTATTTGAACATAAATAAAAAGTAGATTTTAATAAAAAAGTACAAATTTCCTCATTTGTTTGTAGAAAAAGTATGAATTGCATCGACTCATTTTTGTGCCCGGATGACATGTGATGGTTGCTTTCACCATTTTGAGAGTGGCAATGTAACATGGAAGTGTTTCAACATGTATGCCGTGAAGAGATCTTTTGATGTCTTTCCAACAATTGTCAGCCGTTGTTTTGCAGTGTTGCCACTCTAGTTTCTCAAAAATGTTTTTTCCAATTTCCATTTCTCCTCTGCATAACATAACTATGCCATAAAGATAGAAAGCATTTTGATACGAACCTTTAGTAGCCAAGTGAAGATGATAAAGTCCTTCAACAGTGTTTTTGTGGTGGAAATATTCTTGAATGCCTTTTACATAGTGAGCTTCTGGGTTGCCGGCTTGTAGACATCTGCTCATTAGATCCGTGTAACTGGTCAGTGAGGTGAGTGGATGCTCCGTCAGGATTGAGAGCTGCATATTTTTGTAAACACGATCATGTATTGCAGCTTTGGTCATAACTGGAATAGAGGTCATGATGGTACGGACTGTGTCCCTTGAAGCTTTAGCTGCATGTGAGATTATTTCTGTGTGGATTTCTTGTGGGAGCTGCTCTAGCCTTGAAGGAGGATGATTGCGACCCATTTTGTTTTTTGATTTTTATATTTTGTGTGTTTTTTTTTTGGTTAGATGATGGCGTTTTTTGTATCTAGTTATATACCATGATTTGATGCGCACGTTATGAGTATATTTGGGTGGGGTGAATCTTTTTAATTATTTGTTGTTATTGTAATTGATATGAAAGATATCAGATATGTAACGTTCGGTATATTTAATGTGTGAGGTATTTGATTTTAAACAATTGTTAATGATGTGCGCTAATTTCGTTCTCGTTATTTGTGGTTTTACTTTGGGATTTTTTTTTTAATTTGTAAAGATTTTGTTCGGAAGAGTATTTGGTAACAATTTATCTGAAAAATTTGAGTTGTATTATTGGGTGATAGTGGATTTTTTTTGTTTGGTGAAGTTTGGGTCCATAGTTGTTGTAGGCCTCATTGATTTAAGCCTTTAGAAATGAACATGCTTAGCAATTGTCAGTTTGTTTTTTACTTTTGTTTTAAGTAAGACGATTGGGCCTTCATTATGATATGAAGGGCGGTTTATTGTAATTTGGGTTACATGGGTTAGCAAATGAATTAGGGTGATTTACGGGTTTAATGTATTTGGTTTGTCGTAGTTTTTTTTTGTTGGCGTGCATGTCATCCAGGTTTTTAATTAAATATTATATGGATTGGGTTTATTATAATTATTATAGAGAATTTGAACCCAATAGCTAAAGTAACCAAAATTCACAGACTAAACCAAGTTCTCATTCTCTTTCCGCTTTTTTCTTTCTATCTCTACCCTCTCTCTTAAAAACTTTTTTTGGTTTTTGGTTACAAATAACCCTTTTATTATACTAATAATGTAAATAGCTGGTTGATTGTTTTATGTTCTTGTTATCTGACATTGGTGGTTGGTCATTTTTTTAGTTTTTGTTATCTGAAGAGCTTGTATGTAAGCTTTATAAACATTGAAACGTATTATTTTTAAAACAGAAACAGAATCAGATAATAACGGGGTTCAACGGAAAGACAAATGGCACTTGGGCGCATGAGAGTATTATATGATCGGATTATTTAAATATGTTGGTCGTAGCTATATATACTTTAAATTGTTTTAAAGTAGCCAACGATAGTCGGATTTTATTTTTTCCTGTTTTGAAAATGGTATTATAAACTATCCAATCATAGTGTTTGTATTTATAATTGAATACAGTTTGGTATAAGACGGTACGTGTCGGTTGTAATTGGTTTAGTTAGACCGTGGACACTCAGATTAGATATAATTGTGGTAGAAGCAATTTGGTGTTAAAACTCAAAGCTGGTTTAATAAAGATACAGGATTATCATATAAGTGTACTTGATTGGAGAGACGCCTTTTTCCACAAATTTCAAAAAAGAGTATATGTTTTGAACAGAAGAGGAAATAAAAGAGTATTTGTTTGAAATCGTTTTTTGATTTCGTGTTTCGATATTATTGTTGTCGCCGAGTTGATTCTACTGTAATCTAGGAGGCAGCATAAGGTGGAGAATTGCTGGTGTTTGCTGCTGATAACGGAGGTTAGGACTCTGAGGAAGCATTTGCATTCACTGGGTAGCTGTTTAATTGGTCGTTTGGGATCACCACGGTTTCCCTGTTGTACCTATCCTCCAACCACATCGTCATTGCTACCTGCAAAATTTTTTGAATCTGGTTGTTAATACCGTCAATGTGAGGAGTTGTATTCTGGTTTGCATTTGACACACTTGTTGCAAGTGCTGCGAATATCTCTCTGTACACAATGTTAGTGACACTCTCTGTGGGACTTTTGTCAGACGATGCGTCTAGGATTTTGAGACCTCCGGGTGTTGTGACTCGGGAAAGCGCAACGTACAGCTGACCATGGCTGAAAACTGATTTAGGGAGATAGAGGGCTACTTGTTTGAGACTTTGCCCTTGGCTCTTGTTTATTGTCATTGCATAGCATAGTCTGACGGGGAATTGTCGTCTCCGAAATGTGAATGGATTTGTGGTGTCATTTGGTGACAATTGAATCCTTGGGATCAATACCTCCGCCCCTACATTGGTGCCTGTCAGTATGACTGCATCAATCACTCTATGTCCTAGGCGTTTGACCACCATTCTAGTCCCATTGCAAAGACCATATTTCTGGTTGAGATTGCGTAACATCATCACTGGAGCGCCGACTTTAAGACCTAGCTTGTGGTTAGGTAAGCCTGGAAATTCTAATGAGTTCAGATATTCTTGAGTGTAGTGTTTTGTCCAGTCTCCAACAGGTGTGGACTCAATGGCAACAGTATCTGAGCTCAAGTATTCCTCAACTTCAGACGGAATTTTAGAGAGTACGTGTTTGTTGAGCTTATGTGCTGTCTCATTTGTGGGCGTTAAGATTGCCCTCTCAGTTAAGTACTCTCTGTTGCTGTAGCTTTCCAGAAAGTTTGGGTAAGCAGCTTCAGATATGGCATCAAGTGGGTCGTCGTAATTGTTGATCATGAACTGCTTGTCGACAACAATCTGGTGGCCCTCCTCATCAATTCCTTCAGCTGGTGGTACAGTCACTGCTGTCCCATTTCCGACATTGAGAATCCAGTTTGCAAATTCCTTGTCCGCCGCTCTTAGACGCATATTGATACTGAGTGTGTAGACTTTAGCGTAGGCCCACAGGTATGACTTACTGATTGATGCTAGGACAGTATCTTGGCGTGTTCCCTGAGGAATAACTGGTAATATTTGTCTAAAATCACCACCAAGTAGAACAGTCTTCCCACCAAAGGGTTTTTCTGCTGCTGCCGGATTCTGTACAGACAGTAAGTCCCTGAGAGTGCGGTCCAGTGTTTCAAAACAATGACGGTGTGCCATCGGTGCCTCATCCCATATTATTAAATCTGACATCTCCATTAAGGAAGCTAGCCTTGTTCCACTGTGAATTTCACACATTGTCTGCTCGGTTAAATTTAGTGGTAATTTAAACCTTGAGTGTGCTGTACTTCCGCCTGGCAGCAACAGTGCAGCTATACCAGATGATGCCACAGGAACTACTACTTTTCCAACAGACCTCAGTTTTGCAATGATAGTATTGTAGAGGTATGTTTTCCCGGTTCCTCCAGCCCCACAAACGAAGAACAGCTGGCCGTCTCCATTTTCTACAGAAGTTAAGACAGAGGAATAAATCTTATTCTGGTCGCCATTCATCCCAGCAAACAACTCAGCATGCAACTTTGCCTCTTTCTCAGTGTCATAATTCAACTCTTGTCTTAAAACCGAATTGGCGATGTCTGTGAGAATGGCATTGTCTGGTAATGGCAAGCTGGGGTAATCAGTAAGGGATTTATCATGCTCTTTAAGAAGTTTCTCGATCTCTATTAAGGTATACTGCTGCAACTCTGAATCCTGAAGAACCAATCCAGGGAATCTGAATTCCTTTTGTTTCATGTAAAGGATGTCCTCTGATAATGACTTCCATGCGTGGTTCCAGAGATTTAGTGGACTGCCGACTTCACAGTAAACTAAGATAGTGACAAACAGCCTTCTTAATCTGCGTCCTGTAGCCCAGTGGGAAGGCTCGTCAATGGCATCATGCCATTCTGTGTCATCGTCAAGTAATCCTCTTGCATAACATGCATCCCTACACTCTTTATATGTCACACCTCCAACTGTACATACGTCTTCATAACATTTTGGTCCCTTAACAACGTTGACGAGAATCCTTAGTGATGCGCCTCGGATCATAGACCCGGGCCAGGATGATGCGACCATGGCTGAGCCAGATGATTCTTCAACAAAAGACAAACCAAGATGGATTAATGGTGAGGATACTGATCTAAAACCAGCTGATGAGACTGAGGACGAGCTGGAACCAGCTAAAGAGAGTATGCTTGAGCTGAAACCAGCTGAAGTGATAGTAGATGAGCTAGATGAGCTGAGTGAGCTAAGTGATACTAGCTTGGAGCTGAATGAGCTAAGTGACACTGAAGATGGAGCTGGTTTAGTTGCTGGGCGAAATGAGCATTTTTCAGCCCAAAGAAAAATTCATAACAAATTCAATTTGGGTCGGTTTTACACCAAATTCGACCAGACCTTTCCTCAGTCCATTTCAAGCCCATTCTCATCAAGAATGTCAAGAGGGAGTCAGCAAGGAAGTCTTGGTCGTGCATGGGAAAAAGAATTCAACAAAAATCATTAATTTCGGTCTTTAGTCAAAGTCTTCATTTCTAGTTTCCATGTCTTGTTTTTAGCACATTCTTCTTTGGATTTCTACAACTTGTAATCCTATATATAGGGCCTAAGAGCCACGAAATAAGATAAGCTTTTTCCCCCTTTTATTTGAGTTTATCTATTTGTTCTTTGTAGAACACTTCTTTGTTTCTTGGTGAGGTTATCTCCGAGTAAACAGCCTCTAATTCGTTGGACCTGTGCGTCATATCAGGCAACGTTTAGAAATCCTTCTTTTGGTGGACTTGTGAGTCATATCAAGCACCAACTGAAGTCTGGTAGTATCATTGGGCCATCCGCAACCCATTGTGTCACCGTTCAATCCATCAGTTCTCCCTTTTGGCGAGTTCATATCCCTTTAGTCCGGTCGAGTGATCCTTCCCTATTTTAGGGCGTATCAAGTGGTATCAGAGCCACTCAACCGGTACTATCTATCCATCTTTCTCATCTTTCATTTCTAAACACTTCTTCTTCATCTTTCTATCTCAAATCCGGGCCACTACCTTACCTATCGCCATTCTTCTATAAAAAAAAAAAGAGAAAAGAAAAGAAAAAAAAAAAAAGATCTATCAAAAAAAAGAGAAAAGAAAAAAAAAAGTTTGATTTATTTGGCTAGGTGGTGGAAGAGAAATCCTGCTGGCTGAGGAGAAATCCAGCCTTGGAGTGGTTAATACGGATTTCAAAACAATTCTCTTTATCTTTCTATCTTGTGTTCATCTCTTGCTTGCTTGGAGAAATCCATTGGGTTATTTGATTTGTTCTCTTAGAACTTTGAGAGGAGACTCTTGAGTGACCATAAAATCTGAGAGAAACACTTGTGTGGGTGAGATCAAACACTTGAGAGTGTGAGGATTATTTTTATCTGTTAACCTTTTGTGTTGAGAACTTTCAGGTTAAGATGTTTGAAGCTGATCAAAGAAGGCTTTTCAGTCAGTTTGAAGTCTGGGAGTTTTGTGACAACCTTGTGGAGGGTGTGGTGAAAGCCCTCAAGGACGTCAGCAAGATCCAAAAGAAGAGCACAACCACACGTGCATCTGTAGCTAAGCCTTCTTTATTCATCAATGAAAAACCCAAAGGTAAATCTGAAAACAACCTTGAAGATCAAAAAGATTTTTCAGATTCTTTACCAATTTTTGATGAGTATGATGAAGAGATGATTGAAAGTTTGATCATTTGTGAGGATGAATGTGATCTTCCATCTCCAAAATCTGATTTTATGTTTGATGATGAAGAGACTAATGGACTAACCTGTTTTGAACCGGAGCATCCGAGTAGTCTTGTTTTATTTTCACAGGATTTTAAGGAAGAACCATTCGACTACTCACATCAAGGACTGCTTCTTGGCACCAGGAGACCCATATTTGATGAGGAAGGCGAACCTGGTCCAACCTTTGAAGCGGAAGCACCAAGCATAACATCCATCATCATGGAGAACCAACTTTGCTTTGATCCCTGCACAACTCCTACGCCTTTGACCACATACATTCAAGAGCACTGTGAGAAACTTGATTTGATTAATTTTCTGCCTGATCTGTTTGATAAAGTCAGTTCCAATGACATAAAACTTTCTGGTCTTGATCATCTTGAAAAGTCACCTGAGCTTGATTTGCAACAACTAGTTTTCTGCTCTAGAAAATCGTTTGATTCATTTGTCTTCAAAGAAAATAGCTTTAGTCTGAGATCTTATGGACATGAACTGATCACTG
The DNA here is from genome assembly GCF_020379485.1 of Brassica napus. Classification (NCBI taxonomy): domain Eukaryota; kingdom Viridiplantae; phylum Streptophyta; class Magnoliopsida; order Brassicales; family Brassicaceae; genus Brassica; species Brassica napus. The sequence continues at coordinate 31,585,902 of NC_063447.1, read as the reverse complement.
GAATTTTGTTTGCATCCTCATATGCTTTGGAAGATTTTATGGTTAGCACATTGCTGGAACAGAATTCACATAAAGCTGAAACAGATTTTTGTGGTGATTCTGTTTTGAAACCTGTCCATTCTTATTCTGAATCTGATCTTGAACTAAAACTTTTGTGTTCTGAATCTGATCAAGTTAGGCACGTTTTGGAAATGTTCTATGGTAGTTCATGCCTCGAAAACATTCTGATTTACAACACCTTCTTTGATAAACATGCTGAGCCTTGGATAAGAAATTCTCAATTTGAACTTAATCTTTTGTGTTCTAAATCTGAGAAACTTGCGCATGATTTGAATTTGTTCTTTAGGAACTGTGCTATCACGTGCCCTGACACCATTCTGGTGTACAAGACTTACTTTGATAGGCTTCATGATGATCTGAAACGTGTGCTACATGTTCTAGGGAAAGAAACTTTGGTTTATGATCTGAACAAGTACTTGTCTTGTACATATGATCCTGGTATTTTAATGTTTGTTTTGAGTGTCCAGGATAAACAGGATCAGTCTCCAAGAGGTGTCAGGAACAGAAGCAGAGATCGTGCTTATCAGTTTAAGACTTGGAGATGCATGTACTCGAGGAAACCAACTTCAAAACTCCAAGGAAGTTTCTTTCCAAAATTTTCCTTCACTAAATTTTACATGATTTTTAAATTCTTTTTGTCTGATTCATTTCCTTTTGATACAGGTAAAATGGATTTGAGGTCAAATCCTTTTCAAGAGGGAGGGAATGATGCGCCTCGGATCATAGACCCGGGCCAGGATGATGCGACCATGGCTGAGCCAGATGATTCTTCAACAAAAGACAAACCAGGATGGATTAATGGTGAGGATACTGATCTAAAACCAGCTGATGAGACTGAGGACGAGCTGGAACCAGCTAAAGAGAGTATGCTTGAGCTGAAACCAGCTGAAGTGATAGTAGATGAGCTAGATGAGCTGAGTGAGCTAAGTGATACTAGCTTGGAGCTGAATGAGCTAAGTGACACTGAAGATGGAGCTGGTTTAGTTGCTGGGCGAAATGAGCATTTTTCAGCCCAAAGAAAAATTCATAACAAATTCAATTTGGGTCGGTTTTACACCAAATTCGACCAGACCTTTCCTCAGTCCATTTCAAGCCCATTCTCATCAAGAATGCCAAGAGGGAGTCAGCAAGGAAGTCTTGGTCGTGCATGGGAAAAAGAATTCAACAAAAATCATTAATTTCGGTCTTTAGTCAAAGTCTTCATTTCTAGTTTCCATGTCTTGTTTTTAGCACATTCTTCTTTGGATTTCTACAACTTGTAATCCTATATATAGGGCCTAAGAGCCACGAAATAAGATAAGCTTTTTCCCCCTTTTATTTGAGTTTATCTATTTGTTCTTTGTAGAACACTTCTTTGTTTCTTGGTGAGGTTATCTCTGAGTAAACAGCCTCTAATTCGTTGGACCTGTGCGTCATATCAGGCAACGTTTAGAAATCCTTCTTTTGGTGGACTTGTGAGTCATATCAAGCACCAACTGAAGTCTGGTAGTATCATTGGGCCATCCGCAACCCATTGTGTCACCGTTCAATCCATCAGTTCTCCCTTTTGGCGAGTTCATATCCCTTTAGTCCGGTCGAGTGATCCTTCCCTATTTTAGGGCGTATCACTTAGGAAATACAAATCTCCCGCTGATGGGTGGACGTAGACGACCCTGCCTATAGCACCGCCTTGCTTCCTAGGTGTCCATGTCTTTGAGTTTGAGTGGTATGTGAACATACTTGGGAACTGAATGTAAGTCAGATCTCTGCCTTCTTCATAGATCTGATTCGCTTCGAAGTATGCTGTCAGCATTGTCCTATCTGCGTCAGGCCTTGAGAGAACATCTTGTAAGTTCTTTTTTTCCTCATATACCAGTTTGTGCTTTCCAGGCAGGTGCAGCGGCAGCTTTACGACAGATGGTTTGTTGTGGTGGATGTGGAAGGAGAACAGCCTCCATGAGGCCTCACATGCTGAGATGTATCGGCAGTCTTGAAATCTGGTAATCTCATCAAGGTTTGGTTCCTGTTTACCAGCCTGCTCCAGCAAAATAGTTGCTCTATCCGCACCCTTCGTTATGTATTTGAAAAGATATTTAATAGCACTTGTTTTGCAACACCACTCAATATTGATGTGTGCCTGGTATTTCTTTAGCAGGGCGAGGTTATGAGGAACTACATGGCGATTATCCACTTTGATATCACCTTTAACTGCACAGGCTGATGCATCTGCTCGCCTTCGGTACACAACAAAACCAGATTTGTCTATCTTGGTATGGTCTGAGAAGGGTTTTGGATAGTTCTTAGTGCATTCCCCTCTTTCCATACACGGTGAGTTTGGTCGTAGACGACCACATGGACCGTGAATCATATGTCGCTCGACTAATGCAAATCCTTCTTCGTCAGTTTCTTTGTTTGGAAGTTCAGCGGATATATACCGGTCAATCATGGAAGTACTAACATCTCCTCTCAGTCCTTCAAACCATAGAAGAATATGGGCATGGGGTAGGCCTCGTTTTTGAAACTCAATTGTGTAGACAACTGCATTTTTAAAATGAATGGGAAAAATTAGGAGGCCTGTTTAGTAATAAGTGTTTAACATTATCATGAAAACGTTGGTTAAGTTATTTTGTACCTGCTGCTGGTTTGGGAAAAAACACACCCTCTTTGAAGTCTGCCATCATTTCGTCTAGCTTTATCTTAAACAACCTGCACTCAAGGTCTGGTCTACTATTCGCTGAGTCACCACCGTATGCTTGTAGGTGATTTTTCAGTTCAACCCAGTTGGGGTTTGCGGTGACGGTTATGAATAAGTTTGGGTTTCCATACCACCTGCAGATTGCCATAGCATCTTGGTACTTCTCTGACATATAGCGAGGACCAGCAGTGAATGACGAAGGTAAGATTATCCTTTTTCCCAACTGTCTAGCATCAGTATCGCCGATTTGGACAGCGTCACAGACATTAGTGTATAACTCAGCTCGTAGCTTTTTTTGGTTTAATCTGAGGAAGCGTAGCCTTTCTTGCTCAGTAGCTATGTAGGCATCAACAATATATTGGTGTAGTAATCTTCCTGACATGATTATTGTCATTCCTTCGGTTGGCCGAGTTTGGATCTGGTAAGCATAGAACTCTCTCATTGTCATACATTCTCTTTTGACTGTTGATGATTCAGTCGCGCGATAAGGGATATTTTCAGTATAGCCAGATTCCCCATATGGGAAGAGCAATGGATACTGCAGTGTCATGTAAAGTGGGTGCAAGTCGCTGATCCGTTGAAGGCCTGAGGATCTGTACTCTACCACCAGATCTTTACTTGATGGGTTCGCTGACTGATCACCAAATAATAGGCCACCTATCTCATCTGCACTTGGGAGATCATATTGCCTCCCACGTTGCTTCTGCTTCACAAAAGTGATCCTAAATTCTTCAGTGTTTGATGAGTTGACACGGTCGCGAGCATTCCTGAAGGTCTTTGCTAACTCGTTATGTTCATCCACCATATTTATCAACTGAACAATCGGGTATGGAAATTTCTGAAGAACCCCCTGTGATTGCCTTTTTCCTGTTTTGAACCTCATTTGCAGTGTCAACAATATATAACTGCAAAAACTGGGGTTCATTTCCATCCTCCGGGAGGAGTGAACCTATTCTATGGATGATCTGTCCATTGATTCGAAAGGTGAATGTTCCAGGAGTCCCTGTAACTGTCCGATCTATATTAGCACCCATAGATGTGAAAGCAAGCATCCCGTTCGCAATCCGGATTTGTAGCCGAAAACTTGGTGTTTCTAATAGCTCCTTAAGTGGGGAGGGTGGTTCCCGTACAGGTGGGAGTTTTACTCGTCCTTGCTGACAGCAGATACTGAATTTTCTTGGAGCTTTTTGTGTTTCATTCCCAACTGCCTCTGCATTCCATACTAATGCATTGCAGGATGGACAGGAGACTATATCATATTTACTGGCAATAGGTGCTTTGTTTTTCCCTGGAAAAAGAACACTCATGATTATAATTCAGCGGCCGTATAATTTATGCTTAAATTCGCACTGTAAGTAGGCTTTTGTACCTCGATGTCTCTGTCTTGTTCTTGACGGTCCGGCTGCTTCGCTTCGTGGATTGTGTTTCTTCAATTGCATTACTTTCACACGCAACGCTCTAGCCTTCTTGGCTCTAACTTCTGTGTCAAGAAAACAGACACATGTAAAGTTTAGAAAACAGTGTTTAGCCATTGTAAGTTTGAAACTCTGAAGTACCTTTATTTATCCTTGTTTGATCTTCTAGCTCTTCATTATGGATTGTTGGGTCTGTTATCTGGTTATCAGGTGGAGCATGGCGCACTGCAAACAGAGCAATTTTTTTTTGGTAGAGTACAACATGTTGGAAACTCGAGATTGGATTTTTTTTACTGCTGAACCTGAAGTCGTTGGTGTACCCTTGAGGCCGCTGTTATTGGTAATTTTCATAGGGCCTGCAGGTTAGGCCAAACAAAAGAACGTTAGGTATGATTGCAATGTTTTTATGAATCTGTAATGTAAATGTTAGTGTTTTATTGTAATATTTTAAATTCATGGTAGAAGCCTTTTGATAGAATGTAATTTTCATAATATGTCTTGCCTTCATGGGGGCATTTTAGACGCTTAGCTGCTCGTAGTTGTAGACGTTGGTCCCGTGATTCTTTTGCAAGGGTAACTGTTTTAGAGATATAATGTTACCATAACGTGAAGAAGATAGAAACAATAGACATAGTTGAAGTTAAATAATGAGGAATTCATTATACCTTTCTCTCTTACTGAACCTGGTTGATCACTGAATGTGGTATGATACTGTGGTGGAAGATTTATGGTGCCTAACCATGGCTTCCCTTGATCATCTCCTTTAGTGCCTGCCATTATTTCTTACATTGACATTTAGAAGTTACTAAGCATGGAACAATTGAAGTTTTGTTCAGGGACCTTCTTTCTTTTTCTTCTTTCCCTTTGTAGAGGATGTTGAGATTGACCCTGACGCCTCAGCTGTAGGCTTTCTTAAGTCAGATATATTTCCTTCAGTGCCTGCAGTGGTTTCTTACATTGCCAATTAGAAGGCAATAAGTATATAAAAATAAGAATCATGTTCAGGGACCTGTTTTCTTTTCCTCCTTTCCCTTTGTAGATGATGTTGAGATGGATCCAGAAGCCACATCTGTAGGATTACTTAACTCAGATTCACTTCCGTGTGCAAGACGGTTGGTCCGAGGAACCTTACTGACCATGACGTTGAGTGTATGTTGGTAAACTCTGTTTTTCCCTTCTGTGTGTGCTCAGAAATGAAACTGTATAGCTTATGGAGTAATCTCTTTAACTCCTAGGAATGAAGATGATTGTTTCGTGAGGGTCAAGGGACAATTAATGAGTCGAGGAGGCAAGGTACCAAACGTTTCCTTATTATTAGCTGCAAACTTCAAGGCCTTGCTAGGGAGTGTAACGGTAGACATTTAATGTTTTAAGATAATAGGTCTCATAAATATGGTCTCGCTTGTGTATTGAAATTTCATATTATGTGGTTGAATGATTTATGTTCAGACAGTTTTTGATTTAAATCAGACAAAAATAGAATAATTATGTAGTAGCAAACCCCGATATATTTCCACCAGAGCATGCACCATTATCTGAAAGTGATGATTGAGGAATGTATATTGTTTGATTAGCATATGAACATATTATGGCAAGTTTTATTAGCTGTATGAATACTTGATGCATGAGAATCGTTAAGTGGAACCATGACAAAACAGGGGAGCTCGAAGAAAAAACAGAGAGGGAATAAGCTGAGGAAGTTATGCTGAAAGATGAAAATGTTGTCGGTCTTCTGTTCTATGTCTATACATACACCAAGAAGATGGACTGAAGGAACTCAAAATAGTTTCATATGGACTAACATAATGCACATTTCAATTATATCCAGTGATTTTTGTTAATCCATGAGATATTGCTTGCGCAAGGGGATGATTTGACATTATTAAATACGAAACTATAAGACTTTTAAATCAGGAAACATTGATATGATACGACTATAAGTGAAACCAGATAACGTTAAAGTACCTTACAACCAAAAACAAAACCATTATTTGAAAAAAACGACAGCATGATAACTTTAAAATACTCTCATATTCATCTAATCGGAGCGGGCCTTCTTAGCAGTAGGCTCACTCATCTCGAGCTTACGATCCTTGGTTGTGCATTTATCCACCTGTTGGAGTTCACCCAATGCTGGCACACCAAGAGGCGATGTCTCCTTCTCATTGTTGTTGACTACTTCAGCTGAGGTGGAGCCAAGTGAGATGTCTCCCTGTGAGTTGGTGATAGACCCATCATCTCCTCCCTGTTGAAGTGAATTGAGTACCAAAAATGAGTATGCTCATTAGTTAACACACAAAATTCTAGATACTTACTTCACCATCAAAAACAGGAATGGGGGCCTCTCGACGATCAGTAAAGATTCTTGATATTGTGAATGTCTGATGCTTCGGACTGAAATTAAAGTCGGTCAACTTCAACTGAAAAGTGTAAGTATTCCCGACTAAATCAGTGATGACAGTTGGGACATCGCTAGCCTGCTGGTCATCAAAACTTCCACCCTGAAATTGGAGTATGTACGTGTCTCTTAAATTCAGACAACAGTTGAAGATGTTTGGAGTTATGTAACCATACCATGAGTTCCCCAACCGCAGAAGCGCTGAATTTGGTGATCTTGCTCATCTCCTCATCGAAAGCAACGAAGACAGCCTCCTCGGTTCCATCTGAGATGGACAACTCGACACGGTACCTGACACACATAACCGTTTAACATTCTAAGATCAAGAGCCTAAGTTCAATGGCTATGTTCGGGCAAAATATATTGGCTGTTTGATCAACCATATGTAACTGAAATAATTTGTTAATCCACCGGATGGCTACCTGAGTGAAGCGACAGCATTTGGATTAGCACACGCAGGGCATGTGAACGATGATTCCCCACGCAAGAGCTTTTTAGCGCACCTAGCGCAGCCAATGTAACACCACCCTTTCTCAGCTTGAACTCCCGTTAGTTTGCCGGTGCATAGGAAGTCTATTATCTATTCTCACCATTCACAACAACAAAATATCATTATATATCAAGCAAGTGATGTGCTAAGTTAATAAATAGAAAAGCATAACACCTGAGGTTCTCCTGTGATGACATATTCATTCAGCTCTGAAACGGTGAGAGTTTCAACTTTCTGCGCGTGAAGCATCTTTGTTGGGTTCTTTTCTGATCCTGAGCCATCAGTAGCCAATCTAATTCGTTTTACAACCATTAGTAAATTAGTTAATAAGTACTGTAAGTAATTACTGGAAGCAGAATGCAGAATATAATTGTTCGCTGTAACTAACTTCTCATAATAAGACAGGCCTGCAGATGTTTCCTTGTCAAAATAGATGCGAGTCCCAGACGTGCCATTTGCAAATAATCGGCCTGCAGGATGGAAATTCAACTGTTCATACATATAAACAACCTATAGTCCTCTCTGAGTTGTGTCTTGTTGGGAAAAGAACACAAACCTCCAACGATTTTAGGATTGACGCATGTGGCTACAACAACCCTTGGCTCGCCTCCAAAATTGGTGAATTTTTTATGAAAATCATATCCCAAGCCATCAAATAAACTTAGGCAGATAGAGAGATCCCTGCAAAATAGACAGTTGTTAACTGATAAACGATGTGCCAATATCTCAGTTCAGAGGTTTTGAAATTACCCTTCCATCTGGAGTGTTACCATTACGCGCTGGTTCCCTTGGAGATTGTCATTAAAAGTGCTTCTTATTGATGCTAACTCTCCAATAAGGTCTACAGATATAATTTAAACACAACGTTCATAGATTATAAGTCTATCTGGTAATGTGTGTGGTAAAATTCGAAAAAGAAACCTGGCAGGTGAGTGCCCGTATTAGCCAATGCTAATAGTTGCTGATGTGTGCGGAACCTAAACATTTCATCAGGTATAGGGTTAACTGAATCCGTCAACAGCTCAAAGGCAGTGTGATCGTTGAAACGGATAGCAAGAGGGAAGTCTGAGATCTTGAAGTTGTTGGGACTCCTTGTTACGTCGAACCCACTCATCGAATGGAGTGAACCTTCAGAGAACTGGTCTCCGTACTTCTTCAAACGGTGAGAGTTAATAGTGCCGTGGATAAGCGTAGACTAAATTGGAAGTGTAAGTTCATCAGAAGTTGTTCCAAACGTTTTTAAATAAACATAAATGATATATAGAGCAAAGGATTAACAGGTATAACCTTCTCGTCGACAAAGAGTAAATCGATCCACATTAGTTCTCCCCCTTTCTTCACATTACGGGCTTTCCAGGATCGGAGCAAACGCATCTCCACTTTGTTAGAGCACCGGCCGGCTTTCAAATCACTTAGAAGGATACGTGAGATGGCCATTGAAGAAGCTGAGGTTTAAATCAGAAGTTTTGAAGAAATTGTTGTGAGCGAAGATTAACATATCCTACATCCTGCATTATATATAGCCTAAGTTTAATACGTTACCATAGAAATATGTATAATGACATAAATTCAGAGGAGTGAAGAGAGTGTTTAATGGTGGTAATTGCGATCATTACAGCAGGTTTTGAATGGTGAATGAAGAAGCGTTACTAACCGTTGGCAACAGAGACTTGGAGAGGAAGAAGAGGGACACAGAATTAAATTGGGCTTTGAGAAATAACAAAAGCCCAACATCACACAGATGTGGTCTGGAGATAGGGTTCAAAGGCGTGGAGGCAGGGGAAGATATGGTGGAGGCTGATAAGCCGTGATACCCTAAATTTCAAGTCTCTTCAACTGTTACTCAGCCAAGCCTTGATTCTGGAGGCCGAATCTTGACCTAATCGGAGAAGCAAAAGAAGAAAAACAGTGAGATGAGAGAATCCGCGATCACAATCAAAGTAATTACCCATGAGTTAGAATCTCTATCTTCTACCTGATCGAATACAACCGTAATCGGAGAGACAAAGAAGAAGCATGCCTGAGATCCACATAAACCTCTCCATACCCAGGAATTAGAATCTCTACCTCCTCTCTGATTGAATACAAACCTAATCGGAGAAATGAAGAAGAAGCATGTCTGGCTGGAGATCCCCTTGATCTCCATGTCTCTCGTAAGTTTTTTTTGTGTCTGGCTCGACATCCTCTTAATCTCCCTCTCTCTCGTAATATTTGTTTTTTTTAATTCAGCAGGAGTTTTTTTTTTATGTCAGGCTCGACATCCCCTTAATCTCCATGTCTCTCGTAATATATGTTTTTTTAATTCATCACGGGCTTGTGAATATCTTTTGTATTGTATTGTTAAAATATATGTTTAACTCATCACGGTCTGTTGAAGTTTTTGTGAATATCTTTTGTATTGTTTTGTTAAAATATTTGTTTAACTTATCACGGTTTGTTGAAGTTTTTTTTTGGGACAGGTGTCAAAATTTCCCCCTGCCACTTGTCAGAAGAAGGGAAGAAGTCTTCTTTATATATAAAGATAACAATAAATAAGTATTTATGTAAGTATTAGGAATTTGGTAGTTAAGATAACTCATATATCACAACTTTTTTCATATGAGATCATGTGCCAAAATTATTAATATAATGTAATAAAATTTAATATTTTTTTTTTTGTCATCAACTTATACAGACTCATACAGACTCTGTAAACCAAATCGGAGTATATTGATCCATGTGAACGACAAAAGACGGTTGCTTCCTAGCACTGCGTGCTAGGCTGTCCGCCTTTGAATTTTGCGTTCGTGGTACATGAACGATCTCTGATTGGAGGAAACTTTCTTTCAGGACTTTAATATCTTCCAAATAACTTGCAAACGCTGGCCATTCTTCTGGTTCCGAAACCATCTTCACCAATTGTGAACAATCCGTAGCAAACGTGAACTGAAATTGACGTAAATTCCTCATACATTCCATTGCCCAGAGTAATGCTTCCATCTCTGCATGGAGAGGCGAAAGACTAGTCCAAACATTCCTTGCCCCCATCAACCCGAAAAACCCTTCTAAAGTACTGAACCAACCCTGTCCAGAAAAATTATCATTTTCCTTCCAAGAACCATTTGTGAAACACCATCGACCTTGAATCTCCGGTAAAGACATAACATCGGCTTGTGATACCGTTCTCTGTTCTTTTACTATATGCGCTTCCGCCCAAAGTGTTGATTTCTTTTCTGCCAATTTAAGCGTATCCCTAAGATCTATATCCAAATTGCTAAAACCTTTATTATTCCGTCCTTTCCAAATATACCATAGTATCCATGCAAACTGGTGATCCTCTAATTGCGGGAGAGCTCTCAAGAAAAGATGATCCATATTTGTATATAGAGAATTTGTTGGAAAAATAGCTGGATTTGATGGTATTTGTGAGAGAGCCCAGACCTGAATTGCTGGGGGACATTCAAAAAGCACATGGTTTATCGATTCCTCGTTAGCACCGCATTTTGCACAACATATATCACCAGTTAACCCTCGCGCTTGCAGGTTTTTCTTGACTGCGATACACCCTGTTACCAATTGCCAAAGGAAATTTTTAAAATTTGGTGGACACTGTATTTTCCAACAGAATGACTTCAATATATTTACTGTGGGTCCAAACATTACTGGTGATCTTTCCCGATCTGGGTAGACTCGCTCTACCTGATAACCTAATTTGACCGTATATTTCCCATTATTTGTGAAATGCCATCCAACTCTATCTACCATCTGAGTCTTGCTCAGTGGTATGCTTTCTATAAGTTTCACATCCTGTGGGTCCACGAAAGCCTGAAGTGCCTGTGAATTCCAAGTCCGCGTAGTAGGATCAATGAGAGAATCAACTGTGAGATCTGGATAGTGGTTGTGTTAGTTTTTATTGGCTGGTCTCGGGCGAGTGGTTGGGAGCCATGCATCATTCCATACAGAGATAGATGATCCTGATCCTACCCGTTTGATTAGTCCTTTGCTTACCAGAGATCTAGCAGATGTGATACTCCGCCATCCATATGACGGAGAGTAGGAACGAATCGGTTCCAGAGGTGAGGCATTCCTGTAGTACCGACCTTTGAAAACTCGAGAAAATAAATTATTCGGCTTTTCAATCAATCTCCATAACTGTTTACCAAGCATCGTCGTGTTGAAATCAGTGATGTCTTTAAATCCCAATCCGCCTTCCTCTTTGCTAACACATACTTTGTCCCATGATTTCCAATGCAAACCTCTTGTACTACCCCCTGGACTCCACCAGAATTGTGCAACCGCACTTGTCAATTTCTTTGCGGTTGCCTTGGGTAATCGATAAACCGACATCACATGATTTGGTAATACCGTGACCACTGATTTAATAATCACTTACTTTCCTCCTTTCGTGAAAAACTTAAAAGTCCACCCATTGACCCTTTTATTTAACCTATCTTGCACAAAGCTGAAAACTTGAATCTTTGAACCCAAAGATTTTCTGGTAATCCTAAATAAGTTCCCATTCCTCCAATATTTTGGATGCCCAAAATATCTCTCAATTCCTGTCTGGTTGATTCCTCAATCTTATGCCCAAATTGAATCGAAGATTTATCAAAATTAATGAGTTGACCTGATACCATCTCATATTCCTTTAAGATCTTGAGAATAGTTTGACATTCATCCCTTTGAGCTTTACAAAAGAACAGACTATCATCCGCAAAAAGCAGATGAGAAATCGATGGACATGCTCTGGCTACCTTCATGCCCGTAAGTTCTTGCCCATGCTCCGCCTTTTTAATATTTGCAATCAATGCCTCAGTGCACAATATAAATAAATAAGGTGATAGAGGATCTCCTTGCCGTAATCCCCTATGGGGAATAATTAAACCTCGTGGTTGACCATTTAGTAGAACCCGATATTGGACCGATGATATACACTCCATCATTAACTTAATCCAATGAAGATCAAAACCCATCTTTACTAGTAAAGCCTTAATAAAATCTCATTCCACCCTATCGTACGCTTTACTCATATCTGTTTTAATTACCATATACTTTCCTTGACATGCCTTATTAGTCCGTAATCCATTGAACATCTCCTGAGCTATAAGAATATTATCAGTTATCAACCTCCCAACCACAAATGCTGACTGTGTTTCTGAAATGAGAGACGGAAGACATAACTTCAACCGCTGACATAGTACCTTCGAAATAATTTTATACCCCACATTACATAGGCTAATTGGCCTCAACTCCGTCATCCTTGTTGGTCTCTCCGTTTTTGGAATCATACAAATATTAGTAATATTTAACCTTGAATCCATTACTCCAGAAACCAAAAAATTGTTCACAATTTCAACCATCATTCTTAATGATATGCCAGGAATGTTGAAAAAAAAGAGCTGTCATGCCATCCGGACTTGGTGCCTTTTCCGGATGCATCATAAACAAAGCCTCTTTAACCTCGTTCTCGGTCGCTAACCTTAACAAACGTTGGTTCATCTAGGGAGTGATCCCTGCTGGTACCTCTGTAAGAAAGCTTTCAAAACCTGTAGGTGTAGTTGTAAATAATTCTTCGAAATACTCTACAGCCACTTTTTCCACCCCATTATCCTCCGTAATCCAGTTCCCCACAGCATCATATAATCCTACTATTCTATTACGAACTCGTTGTTTCTTAGTCAAAGCATGATAGAATTTTGTATTAAGATCCCTAGAAGAATACAACATATTCCTACTTTTCTGATGCCAATAATCTTCTTCATCTTTATATGCCTCTTGGAGCTTCCTAGATACCTCCATAATATCCTCCTGAGGTCTAGTATCATCTGTTTGTACCTTCTCAAGAGCTTTATGCAGATCACTAATCTTTTCATTTCCATAAGGTAGGCTATTTTTCCGCCATTTTGCAATTTCGTGTCGACAATTGCTTATTTTTGCCACTATGTCATCCTCTCTCCCTGCACAATGATCTGACCAGCCCAATGAAATGGATTCCATAAGGCCCTCTTCTCCAACCCACTTCTTATCATAACGAAATTGCCCCTTCCTTCGGGACACTTTATCCTCTAAATACGCCACCACCGGCCGGTGATCAGATGCCACCATTCCTAAATATTATGTATAAGAACATGGGAATAAAGTATGCCACTCCTTATTTGCAAGGGCCCTATACCAGCATTCCTAAAAATTTAATGTTTTTCTTCCATTATTAGCCAATCAAAATTTTTATCAAATTTTATCAACATATTAAGTCTATCAAAATTATTACAAATTTTAAATATATGCGAAACTTATTTACCATAAATAGTATTTAAATTATATTATCCCACGATATTGTAGGAAGTCATCTAGTATTATATAAATCTCAACTGTAGGAGTTAATCCAATCCTCTAGCGTTGGTTAAAAGTAGGCCTGAGACTTTTATCCGAAATACAGATTCGATCCGAGATTCTATCCGGATTCGATCCGACATTCGATCCGGATCCGATCCGAAAATCCGGATATCCGGAAGGGCCAAATCCGGATCCGGATAGTAAAATGTTGGATCCGTCAAAGCCGGATCCGGATCCGGATATCTTAATTTTTAAGTCCCGATATCCGGATCTGTAAGTTTTATTAATAAATATTTAAAAAATAGTAATATTTATATATAAAAATTATTTTTTTAATATATTTTCATTTTTATAATAGTATACATAAATTTTATGCAATTTTTGTAATATTATACATAGAAATAATTAAATACATTATATATATATATTTTAAATTATTGTTAATATTTTATATATATATTAATAATATTAATATTATTATTTTTTTTTTAAGGATCCAAATCCGGATCCGGATATCCGCCAGATATTACAATTTTTAGAAGGATATCTGACACCCGGATATCCGAGAACCCCGGATCCGGATAAAGATAGTAAAATTATGGATCTACCGGATAAGGATCCGAATCCGGATACCTTAAAATTGTCCGGATACCCGATCCGTCCCAGGCCTAGTTAAAAGAATCTGGAAAGAAAGTTAGAAAATGTTTCACGATACTGAAGTACTCTGACGTTGGAGAACAAGAGAACTAAGAGCATGGTTAATATAGGGGGGGGGGGGGGGTTTAGGGTGTAGTTATTAGCGGAATATAAGAAACTGTCTCTTAACTTTTAACTAAAAAACTAAGAACCGGCTCTTAAAAGTTAAAAGTCAAAAGAAGGTTTCTTAGAGCATGATTAACCCGGGTTTTTAATTCTGGGTTCTTAACTCATGATTTGACACTTTTTTTGTTTTTTGTTTTTTTTACACTTTCGGCTAAGAACCGGCTCTTATATCTCTTATTTAAGAGACAGTTCTTAGCTTTTTTTAGTTAAAAGTTAAGAAACAGTTCTTATCCAAAACTAATAACCCCACCCTAAGAGCCCGGATTAATCATGGTCAAACTGATGACCGTACTTGATAGTTACACAAATGACAAGACAATTTTAGAAACCCTAAAGTTTTAACTTTCAAAATATGACAATGCTATTTATTTTAATAATTGATGAGGTTAAGTTTAGGTAAATTGACATCTTGAGAAGACTATTAGTTGTACTTTTTGACTCATCCATTTTAAGTGTACACTTTCTTGTAAGAAATGCATAAGTATCCTAACAAGTACATATCTCCTATATATTAATAGAGAAACATTTAAAAAGTTATAACATATAATTTGTACTAATTAAAAAAATACCATGCTGAGTTGTCACGTAATTGGAACGCTAATTTTGCTTATAAGGCGGCTTGAGAATTAATTGAATATTTTGTTATTCCAAAGTTAAATTGCTAGATAATGTTTTATTATATAGTATGTTCATTATGGACCATTCATTTATCAAATTAAAATTAGTATATATTCTTTTCTTAAATAAAACCTACGGAATTACCTAATGCGATTAAGATATATATTACAATTAATGATTTTAAATAATAAATATTTGCTAATAATCTGTATACTTTATATCATTTTTGTTTAATTATTTACTGTTAAAATAAATTACAAAATTATATTAATCAAATAATAAAATTTTAGATTTTTTTTAATATGTTGTATTTTGAATTTTTCAAAACGAGTATAAATTACTAAAACTGTTAAAAGTCTCACATAAACTTTTGTGATCAAAGTTTAATTTTTTTTCTACAATAAGATACAATGATTATAATATTATATGAATAAATAATTTTATTTTAATAGGTGTATATGTTAATATATATATATATATATATATATATATATATATATATATATATATATATAAATAAATATATATTTGATCTCGTTTAAAATTATACATAATATGAAAATACATACTTATATTTTGATATCTACGTTGAACATATATTGAAAAGTTAATATTATAATTTTGAAATCTTCATTATTTTTTTAATGATTATAAATTATTGAAACCACTAAACATTCCACATTAAAAAAAAAAAGCAGTGGTGTACAATTTTGTTACACAAATATGCAAATAATCATAAAATCATATGAGTAGAAACATCATTTAATAAATATCCATATTAAGAGAATACTATATATCTATGTTAATATTTTTTAAATTTAATTATATATCATATACGATAGCTGACAAAAAAAAAAAATATATATATATATATATATATATATATATATATATCATATACTATAGATAAGAATGATTGTTTTGATTTATTTACCATAAAATGATTGCGAATAAACAATAGCAGTCGTTTGATTTATACGCGCACACCAATTTATTACATAATAGTAACTGATTTCTTACTTATTTAATATATAATTATTATTTTATTATTTCATAATATGTAGAAAAACATAAAATAAATAATAAATATAAAATATTTATTCTGCACAAGGCGCAGATCTTAACCTAAGTATGTATCTCTTTAATAATTTTAAATTTTAAATATTTTATAAATCTCAGGCCAAAACAAAATAACGAAACGAGAATAAACTCAAAAAGCAATATTTATATCGAACAATAACTAAAATAAAAAAGCGATACAAAAATGAAAAAAATATTGGAGATAGATAGGATTGGCACGTGAACGTAAACTTCTCGTAACCATAATTTACTTTTAAATTGCTAAATCATGATATAAAATCGAGCTGACATAGTTTCATTGTAACCAAATAGTTGGTCTGAGATTCTTCGGCCTAAACGTTAAGTTCTTATGCGATAAGTGATTTAAAAAAAAAGTTTTTTAAAAATTGTTTAAGGGCCAAAATATTAATTCGATCAAGAATATAAATTTTATTTTTTTATACCATATTTTTTAAATAATTTCATATAAATTCAACTTGCGCAAGGCGCATGCCTTATCCTAGTGTATATATATATACAGAAAGAAGCTATGACGTGGAACGAGCACACCACATTTCACCACAAACCCAAAAACATATATTTTTTTTCTCGTATGAAAATTATATTAAACGAGTAGAATGCATTCACACGAAAACATCTTAAATAGAGTTCTTTTTTTTTTAATTTCAATTTTCAGTAGGGAAGACAAAAGTGAAGGTATCATTTTGAAGCGATAAAGAGTTAAAAGTTTCCAAGTGGAACAAAATATATATTATATATAAGCAAAATGATGGAAAAATTGCCAAATATGACTCACAACTTGCTTTCAAACACAAAAGTAAACCCAAACTTGAATCAAATGCAAAAGTAACCTAAAAGGCTATTGAAATTACAACCAACCCCTTGTGAACAAACAAAAAAACTGATTTTTTTTTACGCTTCTAACCTCCGTAAGTCGTCTGCCCCAGACGACTTACTGGAAAGTCGTCTGGACTAGCTTTACTTAGAAATAATTTAAAATTTTTGTAAAAAATATTTTGATAAGTGAAAAATTGAAATCATGTAATTAACATATGTTTTAAGAGATATAAATTAAGATATAACAAAAGTTAATTGTTTTCAACATAGATGAGTGAAAATAGTGAGTCATGATATTCTTTGGTTTAGGTTTTGCCAACATATGTTGTAGTATTGAATGTGTTCTTAGGGTTAGATTTTGGAATGCATAAATGTTTTTTTGAAAACTTTAAAATTTACCTAAGTGTGTTTATTTCTGTGTATAGTAAACACTATTTAAGTATAACTACGAGTTTATAATGTGGTTAGTTAGTTAATTTAGTCAATTTAGTTTAGGGGTTAAATTTAGGGTCCGGGACGACTTACTAGTAAGTCGTCTGATGTACAGTATTCAACAGACGACTTACTAGTAAGTTGTCCAAACCGGACCAAACCTTTAATTTTACAATGTACTTTAAAACCTAACCGAATTATTTACCGGCCATATATAAGGTGTTTTTTTTTCACTGTTTATCGAAAATCAGAAAACCCTAAAGCCGTTTCTCTCAAAGGCGAATTCGAAGGCGATTTCCGTTGATTCTCTCTAATCCATCGTTCTCATCATTCTCACCGCCGGTTATCTCTCCGCCGTTATCACCGTCGTTCTCACCACTGTTCTCACAGCTGCTTCCTCTATTTAAAATCCGAGAGGAAACCCTAGCGCGCATTCTCTCAGAGGCGTCTCGTTGAACTCCGCCGCCGGTAAGTTATATCTCTTACTGTCGAGTGATTGATTGGGGAAAAGATGAACATAAAACTGGAAGTCTTGGAAGACTTTCGTCTGGAAAGTCTTCCAGCTGGAAAACTTGCCAGACGACTTAATTATAAGTCTTTGAATGTTTGAGATGGTTGTCTTTGATTGTTTTGCAGGAAAAAAAAATGGAGATGCCAGAACTCCCCCGTAGGATATATACATTAGGGGAAGAGCCCCCCGAAGTGCATAGCATTTCGTATCATACTTGTTGGACGTTGCATGCTGCTTTAAAGAAATCTCTTCATGTTGACGAATATGAAAAGCTGAAGGAGTCGAAGTTGGGAGTTTTCATCAAGTTCCAAGAGCTGGGATTTGATTGGGCTTCAAGGCTGGTTCACAACATGCTCGGTTTCCAGCTGGACATAAAGAAGAAGTATGAGCTGTGGAGTCTCGTTGGTCCAGAACTTGTAAGGTTTTCACTGTTAGAGTTTGAAAACCTCACTGGTCTAAACTACGAGTACATCGAGGACCTTGAGAGACCTCACTCTGTTGTTACAAAGGAGTTGACTTCTTATTGGGAGATGCTGGGAGTTCACGTCGAAGCTGGGCCATCTACTCAGGAGATAATAGCAGCACTTGAGAGATGCGAAGGGTGGTCTTGGGATGATCGCAAGCGGCTCGCGTACCTTGCCATCTTCACTGGATACATTGAAGGGAGAAAGTATTCAACTCCTACACGGGTTAGTCTGGCAAGGCTAGTGATGAAGCTAGAACGGTTTGAGAATTATCCATGGGGGAGAGTCGCGTTTAAGGTGCTGATGGACTCTGTGAAGGGTAGAGATATTTCGGGTTGTTACACTATTAATGGGTTTGCGCAAGCTCTCCAGGTCTGGGTGTACACAGCTCTTCCGGAATTGGGTGCTACTTTTGGTAATCCTCTCCCAAACAATCCGTCTCCACCGATACTGGCTTACAAGGGTCGCAAAGGACGCAGACAGTTTAAAGAGGCCATCCTCAGTCAGGTATTTACTTCAATCTGGACGACTTCGCAGAAAACTTATAATTAAGTCGTCTGATAAGTCTTCCAATTAGACGACTTAGTAGAAGACTTATAGTTAAGTCGTCTGGAAAGTCTTCCAGCTGGATGACTTAGTAGAAGCCTTATAATTAAGTCGTCTGGGAAGACTATCCAGACTACTTAATTATAAGTCTTCTACTAAGTCTTCCAGCTGGAAGACTTTCCAGACGACTTAATTATAAGTCGTCTACTAAGTCGTCCAGCTAGAAGACTTTCCAGACGACTTAATTATAAGTCGTCTGTGAAGTCTTTTTTTTCCATCTTTCTTAATTCGTCAAATATCTAAGTTCATATCTTCTATTTACTGCAGACTAGGGTGATCAACTTTGTTCAGAGGACATTGGTGAAATGTTTCAAAAATGGGAGTTTGATGTTGAGGACACGCTCGCGGAGAACATAATTAAACTCATGTTTGTTAAGAAACCATGGAAGTGGACCATGGATTGCTGGGAAGTCACCGGTACTTGGGTCAATACAAAGCCGGCGGTTGTGAGTCCAGCGAAGAAAAAGGTAGTGAAGGAAGACAGTCCAAGACCTCGGAAGAAAGCTCGTAAAGAGGCACCTGCAGAAGCTAGTGAAGAGGCAGCTGCAGAGGCTAGTGAAGAGGCAGCTGCAGAGGCTAGTGAAGAGGTGACTACGAATGTTGGTGGGTTGGCCAAAGAGGATATTAAAACCATGTTCAAGGACATAGCTGATGCCATGAGGGAAGGGTTTGGGACGTGCCTTAAGGAGATCAAGTATCTGTCGGAAAGGGTGGAAGCTGTGGAGAAGAAGGTTGGTATCACCACAAAACGGAAAGGGACATAATCTCAAAACACTACCTCTCCACCTAAACCGACGCTCGAACCCGGGGTTAGTAACGAATCCTCTCCCAACAATAGATTGACTAGACAAAGTCTTAAGAATAAGAACTGAAAAGTTGCATTTGCTTTGTTTCTTGTATGTCAGAACATGTGTGCTTTGTTTATAGTGTATGGATTCTATATATGTATTTTGTTTCATGTTTGAAGACACTCATTGGTTATTATTGTTTGAAATGGATCTTTGGTTATTATTGTATAAACCCATCTTGCATATTGCAGAGTGAAAGTGTTAATGGGATGAACGCGGGAAGGAAGAGCTTGGCGAAGGATAAAGGTCCAGATGTGCCCGCAGATGTTAGTTCCTCGAAAGATAAAGCTCCAGAACCGAGCCTTGTTCTATTGGACAAAAATCAACCCACTGTTTCGGATTTACAGAAGAAGGATGCTAGATATCAGGAAAAGAGGGATGCTGCTTTGGCACTTTGCCGTGCAAAGAGTGATCAAACAAGGAAACTTGCTGCCTCACAGCAATCTCCTTATACGACAAACAACACGGCCAGAGTGATCATTTCAAACAGAAAGCTTTATCCAGGCTATAATCCTTTTGCACCAATTGACAAGAAGAAGTTGAAGGAGCTCGCTGATTGGTTGAAAACTTGTCTGTAAGTGTTTGCTTTTCCCATAATAGCTTGCTTTTCCCATAATAGCTTGCTTTAGTCTACAAAAACTGCTTGCTTTAGTCTACAAAAACTGATTGCTTTTCAACATTTTGTGTTTGCAATCATTATAGAACAACTCTCGATAAAAAACCACGTAAAAGTAGAACTTGGTGGTATCAAATCCTCCGAACCTCCTTAGAGTGGCTAGAGGACTGTGTAAGTCTTCTGCTATGACTTAGATGACTTACTGATAAGTCGTCTACGTAGACGACTTATCAGACGACTTAATTCGTCTACGAATTACTTGTAAGTCGTCTGATATCTTTTGACTTGTACTCTATTTTATATGCAGCATATTGATGCTTGGATTAATGTGCTGAGGAAGAGGTACGACGCTAACCCACAACATTTCAGGAGCGAGAGAAGGTGCTACCTTGATCATCTCTTTGCTCAGCAATGGAGATTCAACTTCAAGGATTTTAAGGACTCGGAGCCCGATCAGAACGGTTTAGGAAGAAGACTCCCTGGTGGGGTGTGGAATTATTATGCAGGAATTATACCATCATTTTACCAATCGAACAAGGTTTGGGGGATGGATATTGATGATATCTATGTGCCAGTGAACTTCGCCGACACTCATTGGATTGCTATGTGGATATCGATCCCTAAGTGGCACATAGTCGTCTTTGACAGCATTTGTTCCAGTATCTCCCCAGAAGAACTCGATGTGGTAATGGAGCCTTTTCTCTACATGGTCCCTTATCTGCTTGTTGAGGGCGCTTCCTCAGACGAACAACGTGCCCAATACAGCCTGGAGCCATTCACATATGAGAGACCGACCAATATACCTCCGGCCCGAGCTGGTGATTGTGGCGTGTACACTCTAAAGTACATTGAATGTCATGCTCTTGGGATAGAGTTTAGTAAAAAAGACTTTGCTAAGGCCAACGGGAAGAGTATGAGGGATAAGATGGCGGTGGATATATTTCAAGAGCTTCCTGATGCACATGAGTTCGAAAACAAGGACATGGATGACAACCTGGGTGCGTATGACGGGTGATTGTGGGAACAGAAATTCGCACTGTCGATTTCCGTTTAAATAAGGAAACTAAGAAAACCCTAATTTCCCAGAGGTCCCGGATATCTGCTAATACCACACGCCAAGCAATCAGAACACAAGAATGACAACGATAAAGTATAAGAAATCGAAAAGAGAGCAAAGTAGATCTTATTCCGAATTCGCGTTTGAGCGTTACAACAAGGTAAGAGCCTGGGCTACGAGAGCTGTCGGCGAGATTCCTAGTTCTAAACCCTAAGACGGCAATAACCTAGTTGAGTCGCAGCTCGAATTACAAAAACAGCTCGAATAAACCCTAAGACGGCAATAACCTACGAGAGCTGTCGGCGAGATTCCTAGTGCTAAGTTTTCTCTCCAAAAGTTCCCTCTGGGCCTCTCGCCTAGGACTCCTTTATATACTCGCTCCTAGGTCGGTTTACGCTTTTTCCTCTTCTGCCCTTAAGCCGTCATAACTTAAAAATGGAGATATTCCGTTTTTCCCGATTTTTCTAATTATCTTCGAATACTTCTTACTTTTCCGCGGAAACTTGACATTTATCTTTCCTTGCGAACCAAGCATAAACCGTCCTACGGTTAATGGGCTTTTGGTTAAGAAATTGTAAGTGGGTTTCGAGTCACGTCTTAGGTCTCTTTGGGCCGTTGTTTGACTCGAAACGTTTATTACGGCTTCTTTCGATAAAAACAAACTTTCCGCGGTTTTTATCGTAAAGTTCGATTGATGACTTCAAAAGACGAGAAACATGAAATGGGTTGGCTACGGTCTTCGGGAGATAGCATTAAAGAGTAGACGAGAATGCATGGATTCGTGTCGTATCGATTTTCAAGAAAGCACGGTCGCTACGTAGCGACTGAGCCATGTACGTGCTCGGTCGCTACGTAGCGACTGAGCCGTGTACGTGCTCGGTCGCTACGTAGTGACCGAGCTTCGTTGAGAGCTCGGTCGCTACGTAGAGACTGAGCTTCGGTGAGAGCTCGGTCGCTTCGTAGCGACCGAGCTTTGGTGAGAGCTCGGTCGCTTCGTAGCGACCGAGCTTTGGTGAGAGCTCGGTCGCTACGTAGCGACCGAGCTTTGATGATAGCTCGGTCGCTACGTAGCGACCGAGCTTCGGGAGAGCTCGGTCACTACGTAGCGACCGAGCCGTGTACGTGCTCGGTCGCTATGTAGCGACCGAGCTTCGGTGAGAGCTTGGTCGCTACGTGGCGACCGAGCCGTGTACGTGCTCGGTCGCTAGGTAGCGACCAAGCTTCGGGGAGAGCTCGGTCGCTACGTAGCGACCGAGCCATGTACGTGCTCGGTCGCTACGTAGCTATCAGCTTTTGTGCTGGTTGCTACGCGGCAACCTTGTTCGAGTCTTTCTCCGATTTTTCGTGAACATGTTTTCTCCGCAAGATTCTTCGTAAAAATAAATTTTTTTCTAAGATTTATTTTTCGTAAAAACGTTCATGCAGATTTTTACGGACTTTCAGACATTGATTCCGTCGTGACCGATTTTGGCCCCAACAGTTAGCCCCCCAGCTCGTTAGAACCATGAGCTTCTAGCGTGAGGTTTTAGCGAATGGTTTGGCAAGTTAGGTGAGTTAGGCGGAATTAATGGTCGAAAAGGTTCGTGGTAAGTGGTCTTCTCGCTCTTCTAAGAGTAGAACGCGATAAGATTGGGGCTGCGCCTTATGACGGCTGCCTACGTACCCTTGTTGAAGGGATCAAGCCTTTCGTTGTTCGTTTTGGAGTTAAGGTTCTTATTACTTGTTTTCCAGCGAGACCTTTACGGTCTATTTTTTATGTAGCGGTTATCAGGCGTGTTGCTGCCGATGGCATTTTATATGGGTGTAGAAGGAAGATTACGAGTTGTCATCTCGTAATCTAACTCTGTGTGAACTGCTATATCCGTGATCTGTTTCGAGAGTTTTCCGCAGTGTGTAAATCTTGCGGGATTTCTGAAGACGTTCGAATATTGGCAAAGCGACAAATTTTGGGATCTCGTTTCAAGGTTTTTGATACTATGCCTAGAGATGTTAGAGACCAGTCCGCTGGGTTTAGGGCAAGACCTAGGTTTACTCCTGGTTTTAGAGGGTGCGATGACTAATTCGACTTACGTGTCCCGTTTCAGTTTCATCCTGATTCCATACCGATTTAAAGTCCGCGATAGGTTCTCGGCTTATACGACTTGTATGGTTGGATCCGAGCATCTCTCCAAGGACAATTTTTAAGCCTCCTGGAAGTGCTGACGAAAAATTTTGGGTTTCTTTTATAGCGCTATTATCCTTGTGTCGGCTGTACGAGAGTCATCTCCACGAGATGGCTAAGTCTGTTTAGGACGTTAAGAGTTCGTTGTGATCAGCAACAAACTTAATGGTAAAAAATACCGTTTCGAGTCTTCGCGAAGGATATGTTTTGAGAAGATGTTAGTGCGTATGACTGTCTGGTCTTCCAAGAAAGTGTTTTTATCGAGGAAGGAAATTTCGTCGAAGAACAAATCTTCAGGCATCTGCGACGTCTCGCGAGGCTGAAGATTTGTTATTCTTTCGTATGCCGCATTTCGTGCTTGAAATGTTCGCGGGCTTGAAGATGTTTTACGATGTTGCAAGGGTTTAGTGTTAGCCCTGCGTTTGAGAAACGTTCTTGTTGACTACGGATGTTCGCAGCCAAAATTGTTGTTCCTGTTTGGATGCTAATAATTTGATTCGCGATCGAGGAATTAGGACGGAGGTGTCGCGTAAATTTTTCCATGGGAAGAAGTGTTTTCCTTCATAGTGCTTTGTGAAGTGTTGGCTTTCCGAGATCTATTTCGTGCATTTTTGAGGATGTTTCGTATAGCTCTAAAAGCTTTGTTACGAATTTTTCCTTACATGCCGCGTATTATGGGTAAAACGTTGCGGGCTTAAAGTGAATTGTGGAGCGTATTGAACTCGGTCAATTTTCGAAAAGTTTAGATCTTCCTTTAACCATTTGGTTGTTAGGACTGAGTTTCGTTACGAAAAATTTATCATATGACTTCCGACTGTAGGCTATACGATAATTATTCTCTTAATAGTCACACGACGTTTTTAGACAAATCGTAGATTGTCGTTTAGCCGTTAAGTGATGGAGCTATGGTTTATCAAATAGTTTGGCTTGGCGTGAGGGATGTGTTCACTCAGATAGCCAAGGATGTTGTAGGTCAAGGATTAGACCATGGTACTTTAACATTTAAGGTCATGTTAGTTTACGATCGTCCTTAAAGGGGATGGCAAATATTGGTTTGGACCTTTAGTGGAAGGCGTAATTGACCGAGGGCCAAAGAGAGCTTGTTGAGATTGATAGGCTAATTTTGCCGGGGTTATCCATGCTAATATGGCCGATAGTCGTAGAAAATGATTCTCCGCTCTAGGTTTCAGTTATACGACGAATATTTCGTACAATGTGACCAATAGTTTTATGAAAATCGAATATTTTTTGCTTGAGGAAGACGAAGCCCAAGAGGTTTGCTACATAACCAGTGTGGAGCCAGTGGCGGGACGACTGCCTTCTCGTATGTGACCGAGGGAAAAGAAAAGAAGAAGCCAGCGAGCCACATGGTTCTTCATAAAGCCTGTTATGTTAACTTTAGAAAGTGTCTTCGTAAGACTTGGTCTGATTGTACGAAGGATTTTTCGCGTAAGTAACGGGGACCGGTTTTATGAAGGTTGTAGATCGGTGATATGTAAACATATGTTAAAGTAGCGTTGTTTCTGTGGGTTTCACGAGAAACGTTTCTGCTGTGATTTCGATCCTAGGTGAAAGTTGCTTGGAGTTACTCATGGAGTGTTACCGAAGTTTATTTCATTACGAACTAGTCGCAGAACGTTTTTCATAGGTTTTATGAAAGGATTCTCATGACACATTCGTTTCTGGAACGAATTGGTCGACTAGAGGTGGATCTAGCCACCATCGGGAGGAAAGTATCTCTTTGTGCACGATGCTACATCTATTCTCGAGTTTTCTTCGTCACAAATGTTTTCGATGCTTTTCCGTGACTCACTTGGTACAACGGAAACTGAAAGAAATGGTTTGGTGATTGAAGATTTCTCATAGAAATTTTTAAACGAAACTGGCTTTCTAAAACTGGAAAGGGCTTCAATACTTTGGCTAATCGTCGAGTTTCAGTTTGATATTGGTATATGTTTTCTGTACGCATGATTGCGACAAGAAATGATGTATAGTCTTTGAGATTATCTTCATGATCGTCTCGATATGTTGCTAGCGTTTAGACGAATTTTAGATTGTCGTTTGCCTATTTGAGACGATTTGCTTTGACAAAATCGTTTTCTTGACGATTTGCAAAAGTTTTTGAAGTTTGGGAGTATACGAGTATAGTATACGTACCTACTCCCCTTTTTTTTAACGAAAGAAAACAGTTTAACCGATACTTTGAAGGGTTGTATACGTTTCTTCTTCTAAGGTTTGAAATGATCAATAATCCTGGACGATTTAAAGACTACGCTTGGACTGTGATTTGGTTTGTTTCCACTTTGACGACTTGGAATATGTCGGTTCCGAGAAAATTGCTAGAAACGAATCGGTTTTAAGACGACGTTTATGTCTCTCGTTTTTTCTCTCTTTAGGAAGCGAGCTTGATATGCGTGGCGATCGTTTCTCAATTTTCGGAGAGTTAAGATCGGTTTGCAAGATCTGGCGGAACAGTTATTGAACGATATACCGAGACAAGAAAAATCGCCTAAGACTTAGTTCGCTAGACTATCCACCTAGGTTTTACGTTCCCTGAAGTTCTATGGCAGTCTCAAAGGCGTTTTTATTCCTTAGTAATTTCCTACGAAAATTCCAACTCTGATTTCAAAAATTTCAAGTCGGAAATACCTTAGTCCTCTCGAAGACGCAGTTTTGTCTCTTCTCAGTTTTGCTTGCTTATTTACCCTTCCTCTTCTCGTGTATGTTCGCCATTTTCGAGATTGGTCTTTATCCTTTAAACTTGACATTTATCTTCCAAACTTGGCTGTTATCTTCTCCTTAGATATGACGTCAATTTTTATAAAAAGGTTCAACGTAATCGTATAGTTGAGGCGGCTAAGGTGTTAAGTTAAACGTTGCCGTTTTATACAATTAATCTGAATCCAAGCGAGAAAACAAGTCTTCGCGTTTTTTTTTATTGTAAAGTTTCAATGGTAACTCCAATCAAGATGAAACAAGAGACGTTTCGATCGAGATTTGAAGGAGAACACAAAGATGGAGGTAAGGGCGAGTAGGAGCAAGCGAAGGAGTTTAGACGAGTCTTACTTGTTTTTGTCGTAAAATCTCAACGGAAACTCTGATTGAGACGAAACGAAAAGCGTTTCGATGAGGATTCAAAAGAGAACCTAAAAGAGGACCTTTCTGAAGCCTGACAGGTCTCTATGTAGCGAGTGAAGGTCTGACAGGTTGCTACGTAGCGAGTGGAAGCAAGCCAAGAAGAGTCCTACTTATTTTCGTCGTAAAATCTCAACAGAAACTCCGATTGAGACGAAACGAAAAGAGTTTCGATGAGGATTCAAAAGAGAACCCAAAGGATACCTTTCTGAGGCCTGACGGGTCACTATGTAGCGAGTGAAGGACTCACAGGTCGCTACGTAGCGAGTGGAAGCAAGCCAAGAAGAGTCCTACTTGTTTTCATCGCAAAATCTCAACGGAAACTCCGATTGAGACGAAACGAAAAGCGTTTCGATGAGGATTCAAAAGAGAACGCAAAGGAGGACCTTTCTGAGGCCTTGCAGGTCGCTACGTAGCGACTGGAGAGTTGGCTTGAGCTCGGTCGCTACGTAGCGACCGAGCTGTGTGAAGGCTCGGTCACTACGTAGCGACCGAGCTGTATGCGTGCTCGGTCGCTACGTAGCGACCGATCTGTGTGCGTGCTCGGTCGCTACGTAGCGACAGAGCTGTGTGCGTTCTCGGTAGCAACCAAGCCTTGTGCGTGCTCGGTCGCTATGTAGCGACCGAGCTTGGCTAGAGCTCGATCGCTACGTAGCGACCGAGCTGTGTAATCGATTTGCTGCGCTTCCTTTTTCCACGATTAACCTAGGGGTTTTCTGCGGTTTTTGGGAGAACAAGTTTTACCCTTCCAAAAAGTTTTCGGAAAACGTGTTTTGGTAAAACCCTTACGCATTGAAACTTCTTTAGCTCAGAAATGAGCCAAACTTACGGGATTTGATAAAATTTATCATGTTCCTTTATGTTTAGACAGAGAAATTGCAAGCTCGTTTCGTAGCACTTCCTGTTGGCGAAAAGTCGCGGCTAGGTTTTTTTTTCGATTTTTTTTTTAGGCACTATGGCGTTTGCGTAATCGTTGGCCATAGGCGCAGTGGCGGCTTGGGTTGTCTTACCAGCGTTGTTGCGAACTGCGATTTTGTCTTTCGTGTTTCCAGACATTGTTTTGATCAAGTGGCTGAGAGTTAGATTGATCTGTTCCCCCCCTCCTTCTAGCGCCAAACTGTGGGAACCGAAATTC
Organism: Brassica napus; assembly: GCF_020379485.1. Classification (NCBI taxonomy): domain Eukaryota; kingdom Viridiplantae; phylum Streptophyta; class Magnoliopsida; order Brassicales; family Brassicaceae; genus Brassica; species Brassica napus. The sequence goes on along the minus strand of NC_063447.1, from coordinate 31,558,231 downwards.
GTACTGTCGATTTCCGTTTAAATAAGGAAACTAGGAAAACCCTAATTTCCCAGAGGTCCCGGATATCTGCTAGTACCACACGCCAAGCAATCAGAACACAAGAATGACAACGATAAAGTATAAGAAATCGAAAAGAGTGCAAAGTAGATCTTATTCCGAATTCGCGTTTGAGCGTTACAACAAGGTAAGAGCTTGGGCTACGAGAACTGTCGGCGAGATTCCTAGTTCTAAACCCTAAGACGGCAATAACCTAGTTGAGTCGCAGCTCGAATAACAAAAATGGAAATATGCCTAAATCGCTCTAAGTGCTAAGTTTTCTCTCCTAAATTTCCCTATGTGCCTCTCGCCTAGGACTCCTTTATATACTCGCTCCTAGGTCGGTTTACGATTTTTCCTCTTCTGCCCTTAAGCCGTCATAACTTAAAAATGGAGATATTCCATTTTCCCGATTTTTCTAATTATCTTCGAATACTTCGTACTTATCCGCGGAAACTTGACATTTATGTTTCCTTGCGAACCAAGCATAAACCGTACTACGGTTAATGGGTTTTGGTTAAGAAATCGTAAGTGGGTTTCGAGTCACGTCTTATGTCTCTTTGGGCCGTTGTTTGACTCGAAACGTTTATTACGGCTTCTTTCGATAAAAACAAACTTTCTGTGGTTTTTATCGTAAAGTTCGATTGATAACTTCAAATGACGAGAAACATGAAATGGGTTGGCTACGGTCTTCGGGAGATAGCATTAAAGAGTAGACGAGAATGCATGGATTCATGTCGTATCGATTTTTAAGAAAGCACGGTCGCTACGTAGCTACCGAGCTTCGGGGAGAGCTAGGTCGCTACGTAGCGACCGAGCTTCGGTGAGAGCTCGGTCGCTACGTAGCGACCTAGCTTCGGGGAGAGCTTGGTCGCTACGTAGCGACCGAGCCGTGTACATGCTCGGTCGCTACGGGGGAGCTCGGTCGCTACGTAGCGACCGAGCCGTGTACGTGCTCGGTCGTTATGTAGCGACCAAGCTTCAGTGAGAGCTCCGTCGCTACGTAGCGACCGAGCCGTGTATGTGCTTGGTCGCTACGTAGCGACCGAGCTTCGGGGAGAGCTCGGTCGCTACATAGCGACCAGCTTTTGCGCTGGTTGCTACGCGGCAACCTTGTTCGAGTCTTTCTCCGATTTTTCGTGAACGTGTTTTCTCCGCAAGATTCTTCGTAAAAATAAATCTTTTTCTAAGATTTATTTTTCGTAAAAACGTTCATGCCGATTTTTACAGACTTTTAGACATTGATTCCGTCGTGACCGATTTTGACCCCAACACTGATTAACATGCCACGTTAGATTATTTTGTATGATTGATTAGGCTGATGTGTGTATTTGAACTTGATCCCTATTTTGTATTTGAACTTGATCCCTATTTTGTAACTATATTCTGCGCAGAAGACTTACAGTTAAGTCATCTGGAATGTTGGACGACTTAACTATAAGTAGTCTAGAAAGTCTTCTGAGCAGTGACCTTTTGTAACTATATTTCAGATAATATAAAGGGCAAGACCATCTCAAATTTATTTGGTCGTGCTATTTGACAAAGAAGTTGACACAGATAAGTTCATAACACAAAATTTTAGTACATAGACTGAACACTGGACGACTAACTGGATGGCTTAATTGAAGGTATTCTGGACGACTTAATTGAAGGTCTTTTGGAAGACTAACTGGACGACCTTCTGGACGACTTAATTGAAGGTTTTCTGGAAGACTAATCACTGGACGACTAACTTGAAGGTCTTCTGGAAGAAAAAACCCTGGACGACTAACTGGACGACCTTCTGGATGACTTAATGGAAGGTCTTCTGGAAGACTAATCACTGGACGACCTACATTGTGGTTTCGTATGGCCAGTTTCCTTGTATTTTGAGCATCTATAAACCTTGTGTTAATTCCGGGGTTTGCGTCCTCTCATCCTGGATAGCTCCACCCAAGATTGCCATCTCGATTTCTTCTGTCTTCCTGGACCACGCTTTACATCCGGAGGAAAGCATGTGTGTTCCTCAACTTGTTGTCCAACACAAGGATATATATTCTCTGTATATCCTGCAAACAGAAAATCTTTTGAGTACACTGGACATACAAGTGTGGAGATATGCAAACCAGCAGATGTTCCAGCAGCTATGGCATGAGAGCAAGGTATTTTCTCCACTACATAGACACCACAATCACACTTTCCATGTTCCAAATCAACCACACAGTCCATTTTCCCACCTTTCACAAAGAATCGCCATCAATCAATTGGTTGTACCGTCATCGTATCCGCTATCTCCGATCGAACAGCAAGAAAGTATTCAACACCTCGACTATGTTGAGTTGGGAGACCCAAAGCATCATCTCTTCTTTTCCAAAACCACTTTCCTAGCTTCTCCCTTATGAACTCCAACATGAACTGAACCGGAAATTCTCTAGCTCGCTTCAGAGCGGAATCAATAGATTCAGCGATGTTGCTTGTCTTTATGTTGTACCTGTCCCCCTGACAATAAACCCTTGACCATAGGCTGACGTCGGCATTCTCCAAATACGTTGCAAGGTCCGGGTTTACACTCCGTATCTCAGCCATGTACTGGTCAAAATCTGAAACCCTATGAGCATAAGCAACACCTTTCACCAAGTACAAGAGATGTTTCCCTTTATACTTTTTGACAATGTTATCTTGAAGGTGATAATAACATATTCCTCGGGTTGCCCAAGGAAACACCTTATCACATGCACTTTTAATGGCCGCGTGCCGGTCAGAGACTATCACCAGAGGCTGCTCATCAGATACACAACTAGCCAATTTTGTGAAAAACCATTCCCAAGAAGGTTCATCTTCAGCATCTACGATCCCAAAAGCCAATGGAAATATCTGAAAATTCCCATCTTGTGCGGCTGCAACTAACATAACACCTCCATGCTTCTCATTTAGGTGAGTCCCATCGACCACAATGACCTCAATGACCCTTCTTTGATAGAAGCTACAAAAGAGAGAAATAGATACTTAAATCTATTGATAGAATCAAGTGCTATAGCCGTGATAGAATCGGGATTTGCTAAGGAGATTTGCTCGAGATATGATGGCAGACGCGAATACCCATCTTCTGCTGATCCTCTCACCATGTTTGTGCATATAAAAGTGGTGTAATCAAGCGTCATGCCAAACATGTTCTTCATTGCATCAGTGATATGCTGCGGATTCAACCCATCAATGATTCCAACACGATCAATGAAAAGCCTACCAACATACTTCGGAGTATAGTGTCTCCGCTGAGCGAGTCGGTCTCCCACTGACCATGTATGTTTTTCCACATACTTTGTTACCCAAAACGTGTTTGTCCCATGTTTCACACTCGCTCTGACCTTCCATTGACAACCACTAACCGGACATGTTGTCACAAGGAGAGTTTTCGTTGACTTGTATATTCTGAAGGAGAACCTAAACCTCACTGCTGTCAACCGCAGCTCTGAAAGCAGTGCATCCTTGCTAACAAAAATCTGGTTGACATAGATACTGTTACCATTCGATCTTCCTCCTTCAATCTTTTTGATATCTTCAAAATACATATCATCATCTTCCTCATCCTCATCTTCAACCTTTCCATAAACACTGTAATCCTCACCATTCTCGTCCGCTTCAGCAACAATAGAGATACCAGCATCCTCCTCCCCATCGTCCTCCTCCCCATCATGATTTTCATCTTCAACCAAATCACCATCATCATCTTCAAAACATTCGTCAGCTTCATCAGCTTCATCATCTTCTTCCCTGAACTCTGAAACCGTTTCCACCTTGCTACGGCTTGATACACAAAGTCGTACTCCATGCGTTTTGGTTATCTCAAGCAAGTTTCGAACTTGTCTATCACTTGTAACATGAATAGGAGGGGTGTCTGGAGCCTGCATAATTTCTGCTGGTAATGAGTAGGTTATCTCCACATATTTTGTGCTCATGTACAGGTTATAATCTTCTTGAGCCATTGCAAGAAGTTCAGCATGTGTCGAATTTTCCCCTAAAAAAATGATTCTCGCACCTTTGACATTATCAACCACAAAATTCCAACGGCAATCTTTCAACAACTATTCTCCATACACTGCATGTAACTGACGCATCATCTACAAAAATTCAAAATAAAACACATTAGTAAACATAGAGAAAATGAAAGTTTACTAAATATTGACGCAGACGACATACCAGTAAGTCGTCTGGAAGACTTACCAGTAAGTCGTCCAAAAAGGTCATTTTTGCAATTGAATTTTAAATAGGACGACTTACTTGTAAGTCGTCCAGCTTTGTTTGTTAAAAAAAAATAAACCTAGACGACTTACCAGTAAGTCGTCTAGGATAAACGAGTTAGTTTTGCATTTGACCGAATTGTGTCAGATTTGACTTTTTCTGGATGACTTACCAGTAAGTCGTCTCCGGAAAAACAAAAATTTCAATATTTTATTAAAGCTAGACGACTTATTTGTAAGTTTTCTCAGGTTAGTTTGCAATTCGAAAAAAGAAACTTAAATATTTAACTTTACCCAGACGACTTAATTGAAAGTCGTCCAGGCAGTCAACGTACGAGAAAGTCGTCCGAGATAAGCAAGGTTTGACCATAATCTAGGAAATAAATGTGGACGACTTTGCTTATCCTGGATGACTTTCAAGTAAGTCGTCTTACTTGACGACTTCCGCGTAAGTCGTCTGGGAAAAGTTAAATATTTAAGTTTTATTTTCCAGTTGCAAAAGTAACCTGAGACGACTTACAGATAAGTCGCCCAGATTTAATAAAATATTGAAATTTTTGTTTTCCAGGAGACGACTTACTGGTAAGTCGTCCAGGAAAAGTCAAATATCTGACACAATTCGGTCAAATGCAAAACTAACTCATTTATCCCAGTAAGTCGTCTAGGATATTCTCTAGATTTTTTTTTAACAAACGGATGACGACTTAAAAGTAAGTCGTCTGTTTGACCATCTACAGCCAGACTACTTACGAGTAAGTCTTCTACACGAACAGATCTGGAAAAAAATTTCAATTTCATACCTTAAACTAGTGAGATAACTTCCTTAGCACACAGAGTCTTCTCCAACCACCCAGAATCTCAAATGAAAGTAACCCACCAAGAATAGTATGCTTGAATGGCTCTATCAACCATAAAAATTTTTGAATCAAAAGCTTGAGTTTTTTGGATGAATATGGAGGCAAAGTGAAAGAGATGTTGTTTTTAGTTCATAACAAGTGAGAAAGAGAGAGTACAAATCGATTTTAGGTGCATTAAGAGCTTCAAATTGGTTTTTCATGGTGGTTGGGGTATTGATGACAATGGCAATCTTGTAATTACTTGAAGATGATGAGGGTGAGAGAGTAAAAATGTCATTTTCAGAAGAAAAAAATAAAAAAAATTTGATGGCATTTTCGGGAATATTATGAACTTGTGGGGTTAATAAGACAAAAGAAAAATCCAAGAAAAGCATGGGTTAGTTTTAGGTTTGACTTTGAGTTTTGAGTCAATCTTGCAAAAAGCCCCAAAAGGATTGCTGATATATAAGTTATTTTTCTTCATTGGCTTGACAGACTGATTGAGCAAAGCAATATAGTAATATCTTGTTTCAGTTGCTTGACTGAGCTGATATATAAGTTATTTTTCTTCAGTGGCTTGACTGACTGATTGAGCAAAGCAATATAGTAATATCTTGTTTCAGTGGCTTGACTGACTGATATATCCAATCTAAGAACTTTTTTTTTTGGAACACCGTTTCCGATCTGAAAACATAATGGAAGAAAACACCAACTCTTATTATATTATATGCTGAGCTGAAAATTACCAATACGTCAGGTTAAATACTCTCAACTAATATCAGATATCTTATTATTTTATTTCATTTAAGGAAATATATATTAACCAACCCGAATAAAAGAATTCAGATTCAATTACAAATCCTATTTGAACAAAATATCCCAACTCAATATATAATAATTCTAGCTTTGTCCACCCACTAAACCTAGCACGATGACCTAAGGTTCTCTTTGTTTCCTCGGATGCCGGGAGTTATCATGTCTCCTCCGAAATAGATAGTTACCGATGAACTTCTCAAAATTTAGAACCGTCACTATCTATGAAGTGCTAGACAAACATAGAGAGGAAGGTTACTCATACTGATGTTGGTCCGAGGAATCAAGCTGCACACACTCCAAAGTAAACCGTTCCAAAAGCGAGTTGATTTCATTGCCAAAACCTGCCTAGACGTCTCCAATAACCTGCATAAAAAGTCAATGTACACAACCGCAAGAGTTCAAACGAGCTATTATGGCACCGTGAAGTGGATGATAACCAAAAATTGACGCAAAGACAATCAATTACTGTTGGAGATAAACATGAAGTTAACTTGGGCCTCAAGTTATACCAATTCTAATGAGTTTAGGATTAGGATAGTTTCCAAATGAGTTTAGGAAATATAATCTCTATATGAGTTGCAAGAGTGTTGCATACCTTTGAGAGTTTAAGAGATTGAGATTAAGGTTTTTGAGTGTTTCCTTAAGAGATTAATAAAGAGAGTTCTTTATTCGAGTTCTTATAACCTTTGAGACTAGATTTGGTATCAGAGCCATTACTTTCACGATTCAATCATGGGAGATATCGTGGTAGCGAAGGCAAAAGAAGGAGGAGGTCCATCGTCGATCAAGTGTCCAATGCTAAACGCAACAAACTATACGGTGTGGGCTATGAGAATGAAAATTCTACTCAAAGTCCATAAAGTATGGGAGATTGTGGAGACTGAATCGGATGCATCAGACAAGAACGACATGGCAACGACGCTTCTATTTCAATCGATCCCGGAAGCCCTAATTCTACAAGTAGGTGAGTTGGAGCCTGCAAAGAAGGTTTGGGATGCAATTAAAGCTCGACACTTAGGTGCAGACAGAGCGCGAGAAGCGAGACTACAAACTCTTATGGCTAAGTTTGATCGTCTTAAGATGAAGGACAACGAGAGCATTGATGACTTTACTGGTAAATTGTCTGAAATATCGACAAAATCAGCGGAATTAGGAGAAAACATGGAAGAATCTAAACTCGTATAGAAATTCTTATCGAGCTTACCCAGAAAAAAGTATATCCACATAGTCGCATCGCTTGAACAAATCCTCGATCTCAAGACGACTAGCTTTGAAGATATCATAGGTCGCCTAAAAACCTATGAAGAACGGATATACGATGAAGAAGAAGAACATCAAGACAATCAACAAAGCAAATTAATGTACACTAACATGGAGTATCAATCAAACCAAGAGTATTATAATGGCTATAGAGGAAGAGGTCGAGGAGGTCGTGGCTACTATAGAGGGAGAGGACAAGGTCCCTCGTATTGGGACAGCAGAGTAACCTGTTTCAGGTGTGATAAGATAGGACACTTCGCTGCAACATGTCCAGACAGATTGCTTAAGCTCTCTGAGGCACAAGAAAGTAAAGAAGATGACACACAAGAGGCTGATAAATTGATGATGCAAGAAGTGGTCTATCTTAATGAAAGAAGCGTGAGACGTAAGGAGTTTGAATCAAGCATGGATGGAGATAAGATTTGGTACCTGGACAACGGTGCTAGCAAGCATATGACAGGAAACAAAAGCTACTTCAAGAGCATCGACGAAACCGTTACAGGAAAGGTAAGGTTCGGTGATGATTCAAGAATCGATATCAGAGGGAAGGGTTCCATCTTGTTCATCACCCAAGCCGGCGAACAAAAACTCCTGTCTGAAGTATATTTTCTACCAAACCAAAGAAGCAACATCATTAGTCTTGGTCAAGCTATAGAGGCTGGGTGCGATGTAAGGATGAGAGAAGACTACCTTACACTTCATGACAGGGATGGTAACTTGATCGTAAAAGCTATCAGGTCAAGGAATCGTCTCTACAAAGTACTTATGGAGATAGGCGACGCAAAGTGCTTAAAACTAGAAGTGCAGAGTGATTCAGCGAGATGGCATGCAAGGTTGGGTCACATTGGAGTCGATTCAATGAAGCTAATGATACGAAAGGAGCTCGTCCATGGTATACCTAAAATAGAAGTAGAAAGAGAAACATGTGAATCATGCTTGCGAGGCAAGCAAACGAGACAGGTCTTTCCACAAGCAAAAAGCTATCAAGCAGCAGAGCCACTGGAACTCATCCACGGAGACCTATGCGGTCCCATTACACCAGCCACTGCAGCAGGAAACAGATACATATTTGTACTTGTGGATGATCATTCACGTTATATGTGGACCATTCTACTGAAAAATAAAGGAGATGCATTCGATAAGTTCAAAATCTTCAAGACAATGGTTGAACAAGAAGCGAAAACAAGCATTAAGACACTAAGGACCGACAGAGGTGGTGAATTCACGTCCATTGAGTTTCAAAGATTCTGTGAAGTGTCTGGAATTCAAAGACATCTAACTGCTCCGTATACACCGCAGCAGAACGGAGTTGTGGAGAGACGTAATAGAGCTTTGATTGAGATGACAAGGAGTATTCTAAAGCATATGAATATTCCTAATTATCTTTGGGGAGAAGCCATACGACATGCTACTTATCTTATCAACCAAGTTGGAACACGGACGTTGGATTCACAGACTCCCTACGAAGCCTTTAAGAAGAAGAAGCCGAGTGTAAAGCACCTTAGAGTATTCGGGTGTATAGGGTATGCAAAAGTTGATGCACCTCACCTAAGAAAGCTGGACGACAGATCAAGAACTCTAGTGCATCTCGGGACAGAACCAGGCTCCAAAGCTTATAGAATGCTCGATCCAACCAGCAGAAAAATAATAGTAAGCAGGGACGTTGTGTTCAATGAGCACAAGAAATGGAAGTGGAACAACTCAAGTGAAGAAGTCAAGGAACCAGGAAGATTTAAGATCAGCTTCGGAACCTTTGGGAATCAAGGTATACGTGATGATGACAATGAAGAAGAAACAGAGGATCAGGACAGCGTTAATAACGCCACAAATAGCGATGTCGAGGAACTCTCTTCTGAAGAAGACATCACCACCGAGGATTCAAACCTACGGAGATCAACAAGAATATCTAAACCACCAGGCTACTTGAGCGATTACATATATCTAGCAGAAGCCGAAGGAGAGAGACTACTATTACTCATGAACGAAGAGCCTTGGGATTTTAAGGATGCAATAGAAGAGAAGGTGTGGAAGGAAGCATGTGAGGATGAAATATCTTCTATTATCAAGAACAAAACGTGGGAGTTGGTGGATCTACCCGAAGGATTTAAACCAATAGGTCTAAAGTGGATCTTCAAAATCAAGCGTAATTCAGATGGAAGCATAAGCAAATATAAGTCAAGACTTGTAGCAAAGGGCTACATTCAGAGACATGGGATAGACTTTGAGGAAGTCTTTGCGCCTGTAGCGCGCATTGAAACCGTGAGATTCATAATAGCGATTGCAACTTGTAATGGCTGGGAAGTACACCACTTAGATGTTAAGACTGCTTTTCTCCACGGGGACTTAAAGGAAGACGTGTACGTAACACAACCAGAGGGGTTTGTGATCAAAGGAAGTGAGAATAAAGTGTATAAACTTAAGAAGGCGTTATATGGATTGAGGCAAGCTCCAAGAGCTTGGAATGAAAAGCTCAATAGGGTTCTTGAAGACTTTAACTTCAAGAAGTGTTCCAAGGAACCCTCACTGTACCGAAAACAAACCAGAGATGCACTCCTCCTAGTGGCCGTGTATGTTGACGATCTTCTCATTACCGGATCAAGTGAAGTGATTATCATTGATTTCAAGAAAGAGATGTCTACAATATTTGAGATGAGTGATTTGGGATTACAAACATATTACCTTGGAATCGAGGTCATACATAGTGAAGACGGGATAACACTAAACCAAGGAAGATATGCGACTAAGATTCTACAAGAAGCAGGCATGGAGGATTGCAATGCAGTTCACACACCAATAGATGCAGGTTTGGTTCTATCAAAAGCGTCGAAGGAACAGAATGCGGATGAGAAGGAGTTCAGACGCAATATAGGATGTCTAAGGTACTTGCTACACACATGTCCTGATCTCGCGTATAGTGTGGGTCTATTGAGCCGATACATGCACGAACCAAAGACATCTCATGCGGCTGCGTTGAAGCACATACTAAGGTACTTAAAAGGCACTACTTCTCACGGCCTTATTTCAGTCGAGCAAACAAGATGGAGTTAGTTGGGTTTAGTGACAGCAGCCATAACATAGATGAAGATGATGGGAGAAGTACAACGGGGGCATGTTTTCTACTTGAACAAATGTCCCATTACATGGTGCTCGCAGAAACAAGAGACAGTCGCATTATCATCCTATGAAGCAGAGTTTATGACTGCCACTGAAGCTGCTAAACAAGCAATATGGTTGCAAGAGCTAATGGAAGAGATCACCGAGAAATCGTGTAAGAAGGTAATGATATGTATCGACAACAAGTCAGCAATAGCGTTAACAAAGAATCTTGTATTTCATGGACGCAGAAAGCACATTCACAAGCGATATCACTTCATAAGAGAATGTGTAGAGAATGAGCAAGTAGAGGTTCAACATGTTCCAGGCGTGGAGCAAAGAGCAGACATTTTAACTAAGGCACTTGGGAGAATCAAGTTTAAAGAGATGATAGAATTAGTTGGAGTTCAAGACATAGTTAACTTCAAGTTTAAAGGGGAGAATGTTGGAGATAAACATGAAGTTAACTTGGGCCTCAAGTTATACCAATTCTAATGAGTTTAGGATTAGGATAGTTTCCTAATGAGAGTTGCAAGAGTGTTCCACACCTTTGAGAGTTTAAGAGATTGAGATTAAGGTTTTTGAGTGTTTCCTTAAGAGATTAATTGTTGGGGTCGAAAACGGTTACGACGAAGTTAACGTCCAAATCCCCGAAGAAGAAAAACGTAGAAAAATTCTTCGACAAATACTTTTACGAAATAGATTCTTCTTTACGAAAAAGCTTTGCGGAAGAAACGCGAGTCATCGGACAAGAGCTCGAAAAGGATCGTTACGCAGCGACCAAACACGTGCTCCGCTCGGTCGCTACATAGCGACCAAGTTCAAGCCAAAGCTCAGTCGCTACGTAGCGACCAAACATCCATTCCGCTCGGTCGCTACGTAGCGACCGAGCTCGAGCCGGAGCTCGGTCGCTACGTAGCGACCGAGCTCGAACCAAAGTTCGGTCGCTACGTAGCAACCGAGTCTTCCGAAACGTCTATACGACATCAGTCCAGGCATTCTCGTCTACCCTTTGATGCTATCTCCCGAATACCGTAGCAAACCCATCTCAAGTTCCCTCCATTTCTAAGTTATCAATCAAACTTTACCGTAAAAACAGCGGAAAGTTCATTCTTTATTGAAAGAAGCCGTAATAAACGCTTCGAGTCGAAAGACGGCCCAAAGGGACTTAAGACATGACTCGAGGCCCAACTTACGATTTCTTAACCAACAGCCTGTAAACCGCTTGTCGGTTTACGCTTGGTTCGCAAGGGAAGATAAATGTCAAGTTTCTGCGGATAAATACGAAATTTTGAAGATAATTACGAAGATCGGAAAAAATAGAATATCTCCATTTTTATGCTATGTGGCGGCTTAAGGGCAGAAGAGGAAAAGCGTAAACCGACCTTGGAGCCAGTATATAAGGGATCCTAGGCGAGAGGCATGGGGAGAGGACTTTTTCAGAGAAAACTTAGCACTTAGAGCAATTAGGCAACTTTCCGTTTTTTTTTGTTATTTCGAGCTGCGACTCAATTAGGTTTAGCCGTCTTAGGGTTGCTAGAACTAGGAATCTCACCAACAGCTCTCGAGCCCAGGCTTATACCTTGTTGTAAACGCTCATACGCAAATTCGGAATAAGACTTCTCTTTGCTCTCTTCTTACGATTTTTATACACCATCGTTGTCATTATTGTGTTCTGATTTGTTTGGCGAGTGGTATTAGGGTTTTCCTAGTTTCCTTATTTAAACGGAAATCGACAGTGCGAATTTCGGTTCCCACAGTTTGGCGCTAGAAGGAGGGGGGGGGGGTACGGATCAATCTAACTCTCAACCACATCACGCTCAACCAGACATGTCAACTGACTCCTCTTAACGGAGGCAGCGGTACTGATTTCCACACTCCCGCAGCGGACGTATCTGCGGCCAACGCACCAGCCAACGCCGCGTGCTCGAGGAGTTTAAAAAGATGTTCGTCACCTACGAAAAAAGGTCGGTAGAACATGATAAGCTCGTGAGCACCTTGACCAAACAAGTTGAAACTTTAACGGTAAGGACTCAAGCAATCGCCCCCATGGAACCACCAAAGTCCGCGGGAAAAGACTCGACTTTCCGACACCACTCAACAGGCTTGTAGCTGTCCAGGAACGACCTTCGGGTCAAAACCCTAGCGAGAAGTCTCCCGTCGAAAAGGGAAACTCCGAAAGCCCTCCGCCTCCCACGAAGGTTACGGAGGACAACGGAATCGAGCAAGTGGACCTGGATCCTAGCAATGTCTCCAACAATACTGATGAGGACGCCGATAGACATCCAAGAAGGACCAGAAGCCGATTCACTCGGGAAAGCTTTCCGTTCGACAAACTAATGACAGAAGAGGAGGAAATCCTCTATTGGAACGAACAGGAAGAGCTGGCTGAAAAACAAACCGAGCTCACTCGCAGTAAACGCCGACAAGCACGGAAATCTGCTGACGAGACGTCGGATATACGCGATCTTCGCGACTATATCACCAAGACTGCGGCAGAAGTAAGAGCCGTAAAATCTCAAATCCATCACGCTACGAGCGCGGCCCCCGAGATCGACTGACTGCTGGAAGGGGCTCGGAAGACCCCTTTCACCGCTCGCATCTCAGATACAAGGGTATCCGATCCAGGAAAAATCAAAGTATCGAAGTATGATGGTACGACCGATCCGAGAGTGCACCTTCAGGCTTTCCACATCACGATGGGAAGAGCGAGGCAGAAGGACGGCGAGAGAGACGCCAGCTACTTCCGCCTGTTCGTCGAGAATCTAGAAGGAGCAGCCCTCGAATGGTTCGCGCGTCTTAAGTGAAACTATATCGGGAGTTTCCGATAGCTCGCATCAGAATTTCTCAAGCAATACTCTATGTTCATAGATAGAGAAACTTCCGATGTCGATCTCTGGAGTCTGTCCCAGAGGGAAAAGGAACCCCTCCGCGAGTTCATCAGCTGTTTCAAGTTGGTAATGTCCAGGGTCAGCGGGATAAGCGACAAGGTGGCCATCGATGCGCTCAGAAAGGCGCTCTGGTACAAGTCAAAATTCAGAAAATGGATATCCCTCGAAAAACCGCGGACGATCCAAGACGCCCTCCACAAGGCGACGGACTACATCATGATCGAGGAAGAAACGAAAATCTTATCGCAGAAGGATAAGTCGGCGAGATCATCCTCGAAAGATGTAGACCCAAAACGAGGAAGAAGAACCCTCGTAACGACAAGTATGTCCATCACGAGGGGGAAGAACTCCAAGGAGCGCATAATTACGTGATCGGCTCAGACCAGGGCCGAACCACGGGTAATACGTGGACTCGTAACCAAGGATATGATGAAAACACCTTCTGCGAGTTCCACCAATCCCGAGGACACTCCACGACTAACTGCAAGGTCTTGGGAGCAAGGCTGGCCGCGAAGCTACTAGCCGGAGAACTCTCGGAAGTGACCAGCGTGAAAGATCTCATCCTCGAGACCGATCGCCCCCCGAAGCCGGACAGATATCTTCCCGCGGAGAGATCTCCCCAAAGAAACCAATCTGGGGATAAACGCGGCAGGAGGCCAAACGACAAAGGGAACGGTAACAATCGTCGTAGAGTCAACATGATCATCGGAGCATCGCAATTCTGCAACGATACGGTTTCGGCCATCAAGGCTTACCAGCGGAAGGCGGAGTCAAGCGCGAACTGGCCTACATGGTCTCCTACCCAAGACGATCAGAATTGCTCAATCACCTTCACAAAGGAGGAAGCTGGCGGGATCGATCAACCTCACTGCGATCCGCTCGTCATAGACCTCGTCAAACGAGATCTGGAAGTCGGAAGAGTACTCATTGACACGGGAAGCACGATCAATGTAATCTTCCGCGACACTCTCATTCGGATGAGCATCAAACTCGGAGAAGTAACTCCAACTCCGAAACCGCTCACAGGCTTTTCTGGCGAAGTATCGATGACCCTCGGATCGATTCAGCTACCTGTCATGGCCAAGGAGGTCACAAAAGTCGTAGATTTCGCGGTAGTCGATCATCCTGCCATCTACAATTTGATCATGGGAACCCCGTGGCTCGACGCTATGCAAGCCGTTCCATCGACGTGCCACCTGGGCGTCAAATTCCCGACCCCAAACGGAGTTGCAGCTATCTGGGGATGTCAGAAACAGTCGCGACTGTTCTTCCTCGCAGAACACAAGTTAAGACAGATGACAACCTCTGCAACGGCAAATCGCAAACACACGAAGATCGATAAATCTTCGACCAACAACGTTTCGAGAAAAGACGATTTCACATCGTCTACCGACGCAGACGCTTCGGGTGTTGAAACTCAACATGAGTCCGAATCCGACACTACAACTCAACCGGAACATCCGGAAGAGAACACTGGCCCTGCCACGATCATCTCGATCAAGGCGGTCAGCACGGCGACAACCGCCGAGTGAAAACGCTCGCGGCGTAAAACAGAACTACGAGATGGCTTGATCCTCGAAAGGGGTACGTAGGCAGCTCGTCGAAGGACGAGTTCAGCTATCCCCCTCTCCAAAAAGGGGGGGAGTGGGTGCATATACTCGTATACTCCAACATAGGAAAAGATGCGTTATTGTAATCGAATTCTATAGAGATTTCGAAATTTTTTACGAAATATGCGTTGATCTTTTTAAAAGACAAGATCGCAAAACAATTTCACTTCAGCACCAAAAATATATACGTATAGTCTTCGAAATAACTGCGAGACGTCGCCAAGTTAAAAATCGAGATGATACGAACAAATTTTCCGAACGCGACCACTACAAATCTTACACTCCGTTCGTCGATTGGCCCCGACAAACACATCAGCCGTCTTAAACAAACGTAACCCGATCACTCTTTTGATCTTCAAACGTCCAACACAAGGACGAAAGCGCGCTACAAAAAAAATCCAAAATTCTGGTCTAGCACTTCCAGTTGGCTTAAAAAAATTGTCTCTGGAAAGATGCCCGATTCGTACCATACAAGTCGTATAAGCCGAGAACCTATCGCGGACTTTAAATCGGTACGAATCAGGTAGAAATCGCAACAGGAAAACCGATAGCCGGCTAGTCACCGCACAAACCTTAAAACCGAGAGTAAACCTAGGTCTTGCCCTAAACCCATCGCATTGGTCTCAAACATCTCAAAGACATGATATCTAAACGATACGAGATTCCTAAAACATGTCTCTTCGTTCATATCTCAGCGTTCCCGAAAAATCGTAAATAATTTTTACGAAAACTCGCGTCTCGAACGAACTAACAGATTGAACGCCTCAACGAAGATAAATATGAGACGACAACTCATATTCACTTCAAACCCACTCTAAACAAAGTAACCAAAACAGACATCCATTATATAAACCGCATAGCGGTAGGGGTTCAAAGCCACCAACGGCCAATCCCGACAAAAACTGCCAAAATAGGCCCGTACAAAGTTCGAAAGCCATACTCGGCCAGACATACATGGACAAAGGCCACACTCGACCGCTAGATACTAGATAAAGGGAAAAACTCATTAAAACCCTCACAGATCAAAGTTAAAACTCCCGGACAAGGATGCTCCGAATGCATCCGCGGGAAAGTTCACTTCCTCGTCGTCACCGGCAAAATCAGTCGTAGTTTCTACAGTATCAGGGGAAACCGGAATGGGTTCCCAGAATCCCAGAATCTTCCCATCGATCGGAAGAATGGTCGCCTCAGCGTGAGCATGATCCTTCATGCCACCCTTCATTAAGTCCATCTCCCTCTCGAAAACGTAGTCATCTTCCTGCGTCTTCCAAAGGCTCCCGATGGAGCCGCGTCACTCACGGAAGTCGCCCAGCGAGTTGAAAGCGCTCTTGAGATTCCCGTACTCAACCTGGAATTGAGAAGCGCGAGTCTTCATCACCTCGACGATTTCCCTCTTGCCCTTCCGTTCCGCCCTACGAACAGCCCTGGGATGATCACGAGCAAGTTGAGTGTCTCGCGCCAGCATCTCGTCTCGCATGCGAGCAAGATCCTTTTCCGCCTCCTCCGCCTTAAAGCAATAGATCATGGCCTCTCTATGGCTCGCCTCGATGGTCGATCCAAGCAAGTTCAAACCCTATAAAACCGATTGATACGTTATAAGCAAATAATAATAATAACGATCGTCAAAATTTTTAAAGTTTATACCTCGTTAATGATACGAGATCCTTCCGCAACAACTTTCGGCCTCCCTGACTCGCTCGTGGCCTGAGGAGCGTCAAAGCCCGATGGAAGACCAGCGAAGAAATCATCGAAGTCCGGAATAGGGACCTCGCTCATACCGCTTCCATCGCCGAAAGCAAGGTTCGGATCCCATCCTGGAAGCATGCAGTCGTCCACCGAAAACTCCAGGTCCACGAGATCAATATCTTTCCCCTTCGAAGAGTTTGACCCCGTCACAATCGAGGGAGCAGCGTTGGGACCTTGGTCTTCAGGTTCAGAATCACTCCTTGCTTTTCCGCCCAAAGCTGGACCAGGATGCGCAAACCTCAGCGCCTTTCGAACTCTCTTCCGCGTAAAGGAAGTCCAGAAAAAAGGACCATTCCTGAGCAGATCCCTCATCGCAATAATGTCCTTAGGAAACGGGGCAAGAGGGTTGATAAAAGGACGATCGTTCGGCAACCTCCGAAACAGTGAGATACAACTCTCCTCAACGGACGCCGCGTCTACGCGGACGAAGAAGAAAAAATTCCTCCACGAGTTGAAGTTAGAAGCGAACCCCTTTACCACTGACATGAAGTTCCAAGGAACTAGCCTATACGTGTCCATGTCCCGGATGATCTGTAATCGAAGAAGCGCTTCGAAATAATCAACGGTGAGAGAGAGACCATGCTCGTAGCTCAGGACCAAGATCCCTATGAGGTGCTGGATGCTAAGAGGATTCAGTTGGTTTATCGCCATCCCAAAATGACCCAACACACGGACGATGATCTCGGGGATCGGGAACCACAAACGGCAATGCACTACGAATGCCTCGTAACAAGTAAAGAAGCCCTCCGGGGGATTACTAGCGCATTCTCCTTGACGAGGAACCCTGAATTCCACCGCGTCCGAAATATGGTTGAACGACCGCATGATCTCGAGGAATTCACTAGTACTCCTACTCGGCGCACCTGCCTCCACCGGGCGATGGTTCATGACCGGGAACGATTTTTCTTTGGGAGGCGTGATCGAACCGTAACACGCCACCCACCATGCCTCGTTCTCGGCTGGGTCCACCGAATGAGGAACGAATTCCATCTTCGGCACTCAAAGCTCTTCAGAAACGTTCGCGGGCAAGGATCCTTTCTTCGAACTCCTCTTCTTACTCGACATCTCGTGTTTTTCTTTTAAAGTCAGGAAGGAAATGATAAAGAGAAAGAGAAAGAACTTTTCAAAAAATACCTCTCTATGAGAATGAGTAAATGTGAAGATTGTGAAGAAATTACCTCCCTTCTTATAGGCATGAGAAATTACTATTTCCTTGCGGACTTTTGGACACGAACTTTGCCCAAATACACCAATCTCGTCCGAACTCGCCATACCGCGCATTGGGACCTCGCTAGAAATCCACACTCCCAATGAGCTGGGGGACTAACTGTTGGGGTCGAAAACGGTTACGATGAAGTTAACGTCCAAATCCCCGAAGAAGAAAAACGTAGAAAAATTCTTCGACAAATACTTTTTCGAAAGAGATTCTTCTTTACGAAAAAGCTTTGCGGAAAAAATGAGAGTCATCGGACAAGAGTTCGAAAAGGATCGTTACGCAGCGACCAAACAAGTGCTCCGCTCGGTCGCTACGTAGCGACCAAGTTCGAGCCAAAGCTCAGTCGCTACGTAGCGACCAAACGTCCATTCCGCTCGGTCGCTACGTAGCGACCGAGCTCGAGCCGAAAGATGGCCCAAAGGGACCTAAGACATGACTCGAGGCCCAACTTACGATTTCTTAACCAACAGCCCGTAAACCGCTTGTCGGTTTAAGCTTGGTTCGCAAGGGAAGATAAATATCAAGTTTCCGCGGATAAATACAAAATTTTGAAGATAATTACGAAGATCGGAAAAAATGGAATATCTCCATTTTTATGCTATGGCGGCTTAAGGGCAGAAGAGGAAAAGCGTAAACCGACCTACGAGCCAGTATATAAGGGATCCTAGGTGAGAGGCATGGGGAGAGGACTTTTTCAGAGAAAACTTAGCACTTAGAGCAATTAGGCAACTTTCTGTTTTTTTTGTTATTTCGAGCTGCGACTCAATTAGGTTTAGCCGTCTTAGGGTTGCTAGAACTAGGAATCTCGCCAACAGCTCTCGAGCCCAGGCTTATACCTTGTTGTAAACGCTCATACGCAAATTCGGAATAAGACTTCTCTTTGCTCTCTTCTTACGATTTTTATACACCATCGTTGTCATTATTGTGTTCTGATTTGCTTGGCGTGTGGTATTAGCAGATATCCGGGACCTCTAGGAAATTAGGTTTTCCTAGTTTCCTTATTTAAACAGAAATCGACAGTACGAATTTCGGTTCCCACATTAATAAAGAGAGTTCTTTATTTGAGTTCTTATAACCTTTGAGACTAGAATTACTACCCGAGAAATGTCTCCACTATTGTGACCTCCGAGAACCGAAAGCCAAATTCTATGCTGTGAAATCCCTACTTCGGTGTCAATGGAATATGAATATACAAATTGAACCAAGAGGAGAAAGCTTTGGATAAAATCCATCCCTTAAACTCTCGGATATGACTGAAGGAAGCCGTGATGAGAAGGTATGGTATACCAAAATCCGGAGTGACCAAAAGTCATAGACGATATTCGGAATCCACCGGAGACCTGTGGATACAACCACAAACCACACCCACATGAGCCTGAACAAAACCTAGCACCATAACTCATGTGCGCCATAGCTCTAGAACCGTCGCCAAGGACAAAGACCACCAGTGACCACCTGACCACGGAGATGAAAAACTGGTCGACATCGACACAAAAAAGGATCTGAGACCAAATAATTCGAAGAAGGATGAGCCCACGACCCAGAAACAGAGCAGACTACCACGTGACCGAATTGGAGCTTCAACCCATCACTCCACAACAAACGATGGAGAAAAACATTGTAGATCTAGAACAGAAAAAAAAAAATCTATGCCCAACTCAAAAATATGACCACCCCAAACAATCCCTTCAGCAACCTCATTGAGACTCCAAAAGTAGCTGAGACGTCTCCGACGACAAACCCCTCGCCAGCGGAGCACCCACTGGTTAGAAATCCTACTCCAGAACCTGCAACATGTTTGAAGAGAAGCATGCGGCCAAAGAGCAGCAAGAGAGAAGACATGAAAATGAAGAGAGGGCACCTCCGGCCCCAGCCGCTGTGCTGGGAATAGGAGGATAATGATATGTTTTGGATATACTCATGTATTTTGGAGATAATGATATAATTAGTTATAGGAATTATCTCTAACTAACTACCTAATGTCGGTGGTCGTTGTAATATATAAACAGAGGTGAACATATGAATAAACACAACTTTTCCATCAGATTCACATGGTATCAGAGCTCCGATCTGAATAACGTGTGCGTCAAGAAATTTCTACTTAAATAATTTTTCGTGGTTATAATGGGAGATCAAGACGAATCGAAGCCATTCATGGCAAAACAGGGAGAGAAGATGGTGATATCGCCATATTCCTTGTTCAATTCAGACAACCCAGGTGATTTAATCACCTGTTCAGTGAAAGTAGACAACTATAACGAGTGGTCGATGGAGATGAAGAATGCTCTCAGAGCAAAGAAGAAGACAGGTTCATAGATGGAACATTACCGAAGCCAACGAAAGACACTCCAGAGTTGGAGTCTTGGTTGAGCGTGAACTCGATGATAGTGGGTTGGATCAGATCCTCCATATAGCCAAGGGTCAGATCTACTGTGACCTTTATCATAGATGGAACATTACCGAAGCCAACGAAAGACACTCTAGAGTTGGAGTCTTGGTTGAGCGTGAACTCGATGATAGTGGGTTGGATCAGATCCTCCATAGAACCAAGCGTCAGATCTACTGTGACCTTTATCATAGAAGCTCATAATTGTGGGAAAACCTGAAAAAAAGGTTTGAAGCTGGGAATAAGGTGCGGATTCACCATTTGATGGAGCAACTGGCCTCGTGCAGAAAAAACGGGCAAGCTGCGATTGACTATTATGGCCGATTAGCGGTGATGTGGGAGGAACTACAGCCGTATAGACCTCCTCCTGCATGCAGTTGCTCAGCAGCTACGACATATGTGAAGGAACGGGAAGACGAATGCATTCACCAGTTTATATTGCGCTTGGATGAGTCAAGTTTGGCAACGTGGTGACGGCAATTATTGAAGCTGATGAACTGCCAAACTTGGGAAAGGTTTACGATAAAATAATAAGAGAGGAAGCTCCGTTGAATTCAGTGACGTCGCGAGAAGTTGTCTTGCAAGAAGCAATTGGCTTTGTTTCTTGGCGTGAGGGACAAGCAGAGGACTCTGCAACAAAGAGGGATGCTCGGGAAGTTTATGCTGCAAGATCCGATACCAGCAGTGCTAATTATTGAAACAGAGCAAGGGAACGTATTTGCTCGAACTGCGGGAAGACAGGTCATGAGAAGAACAACTGCTGGCAAATTGTTGGTTATCCCGAATGGATGAATGAAAGACGAGGAAGAGGCTCAGGAAGAGGAGGTCGTGGAGGCTCCAATGGAAGAGTTGGAGGTCGTGGCACTGTGCATACTGCGCACGCAACGAACTCTTATGGTTCTGGTGGATCAGACTTCACTCCTGAGCAATGGAAGGCGATTACTGCAATCATAAATGATGGGAAGTCAAGAAATCAGTCTGAGATGATTAAAATAAAAAGCAATTGCTTGGGGTCAAATATACAGGAACCTCTCATCTTCCTTTTTCAAAACCCTCTCTCTGGAGTTGGGGATTCTTTTGAAAAGAAAAAATAAAATTTTGAGAAATCCAGAGGAGTTTGAGTAGAGAGGAAAGAGAAGGTTTAAAGACCGTGTGTATAATTCTTTGAACATACATAGTTTTAATATAGATTGGGTAGGAGTATAATTGCTATTAAAAAAACACGTAAGTATAAAAGTGTATTTTTATTGTGAAACTTAGGATTTAGTACTGTAAGTTTCTGTATATTATTAATGAATAAGTGTTCCCTTTATATAGGGGTTACAAGAGAGATAAATGGAAATACAATAATAGGAAAGATTACAAATCATAAACATAAACGAATTAGGAAATAGGTAAGTTGTAGCCGCCTCTCTCTCCTCTCCAAGTCTCGCGGCCGCCTCTCTCTCTCTCTAGGGTTGGGCCGTCTCTCTCTCTAAGTGTATGGGCCGGTTATAGACCGGGCCGGTTATGGACATCCACCAATTGATTTATAACACTCCCCCTTGGATGCAATAACCATACAGGGATTGTAATACGCTTAATGTTGCCTCATTAAAACCTTATCAGGAAAACCCAATGAGACAAAACCATGATGAAGGAAAAAGAGTACAACACGTACTACTCCCCCTGATGTGAACCTCAGTGGAGGTCCTTCAGCCTACGCATCCCAATCTGATGTTTGAGCTTCCTGGACGTGCAGGTAGGAAGTGCCTTGGTGAATAGGTCAGCTGAATTGTCACTGGATCATATTTGGACGACCTGGACCTAACCGGCTTTCTAAAGCTCGAGAGTAAAGAAGAACTTAGGCAATATGTGCTTCATCCTATCACCTTTTATGTAAACGTCCTTGAGCTGAGCAATGCACGCAGCATTGTCCTCATACATCACGGTTGGCTTTTTGCACTCGGCCATCCCGCAATCAGCTCGGACATGTTGGGTCATCGACCTCAACCAAACACACTCGCGGCTAGCCTCATGTATGGCCAAGATTTCCGAGTGATTAGATGAAGTGGCCGCAATGGTTTGTTTCATGGAACGCCATGATATGACCATACCTCCATGTGTAAAGACATATCATGTCTGTGATCGAGCTTGATGTGGATCTGATAAATAACCAGCATCAGCAAAGCCAACTAAACCATCTTTGTTATGGTTAGTATAATATAGACCCAAGTCTTTCGTTCCTTGCAGGTAACGAAGAACATGTTTGATCCCATTCCAATGCCTCTAGGTCGGACAGGAGCTAAACCTAGATAGTAGGTTCACAGCAAAGCTTATATCAGGCCGTGTGTGAGTTGCCAAGTACATTAAAGCTCCTATGGCACTGAGATATGGCATTTCGGGACCTAGGTCATCTTCATCGTCCATCTTGGGACGGAATGGGTCAGTGTTCAGGCCGAGAGACCTCACGACCATGGGACTGGTCAGAGAATGGCAATCGGCCATATTGGATCTCTTGAGTACCTTTTCAGTGTATGCCATCTGATGCACAAAGATCCCATCATTTATGTACTCAAGTTATAATCCCAAACAGAATTTTGTTTTCCCGAGATCTTTCATCTCGAATTCTTTCTTAAGGTATTCAACCGCTTGGGAAATTGTATCTAGAGGTTCCTATGATATTCAGATCATATATTTTGATGATTATCAATATTGTTCTCAAGAACTTGCTGTACATTTAGCTCAATGCCCTCTAGTACTTTCATTATCCAGTAGACCATATAAATATGCAGTCACTACATCAGTTTGCTGCAAGTCTAATTTTCTCTCTTATATAGCCAGACTTATGAGAAATCTTAAAAGTAGTTGCATCCACCACATGGGAGTATATCTCCTCATAATCTATTACTGGTCTTTGTGAGAATCCTTGTGCAACATTAGCTTTATATCTCACGATTTCTATTCTTCACAAGACCATTTATATCCACTGGTTTTAACATCATATGACGTCTTAATCATATAGCCAAATACGCCTTTCTTCTTTAAACTATTTAACCTCACGTTTCCATTAAATCCAATCTGTTCTACGAATGCGCACTCTTGACGTGGGTTCATGATCCTCGCTTATATTCATAAATTCAAGTGCTATCTTGTATGCAAATAAACCATCTTATGTCGACATTCTTTATTGTGTTCCATTATGTTCCAGACATGATATAATCGATTGAGATTCATTATTATCAGGACCTTTAATACTTTGCAGCTTGGTGCCCCAAGCTACATTGTTTGGTACTTGTACCTTAGAACCGGTCGGCCTTATCTCTATGTCTGGTATGGTTTCCTTGACCTCGGATTTGTTTTATCATTCTATGAACATTTCTCTTTTGTTTCCGAGGATTCTTATCTTTTGGAACTTATTGGTCTATCTTGTATAGACTCTGTAGCAACTTGACTGTGTCTCTCTTGGACATCTAGTTGGTGCTTTACAAGCTGGTTTATAAATGACTTAGTCATTCTTTTTCGGGTCAGCAAATGTGTCTGACATTTGATTAGCTAGCTTTGTAAATATATAATCTTTGGACGTCTATTTCACATTCTTTAGTCCGAGGATCTTGCCAAGACAATGATGGTCGATGCCATTCTGTTTCTCTTACCAGCTTATTATTTTCTCTCCCTAATGTTGGATAGTCGGATCCATAAAACTTTGCAATCCGTGTTCTTGGCCACTAAATAGATCACCCATATTTGGCTCAAGGTACTTCATTATTTGTGGGAGATTCATATCCAACATATATCCCCATCCTCATCCTCATCTAAGGATCCATCTTAGACGGCACATATATTTGTGGTGGCTTATCCAAATATCTCAAGATGTTATGTGTCTGGCTCATAACCCGTAATAAATTTGAGATGGGAATATCTATGCTCGCTTAATGGTCTGATGCTTATTAGTTAAGATGCATATAAATTCGTGTGTCCCCAAGCCTTGGACTGAGAGTTTGGACCTATGGGTAATGGCATATACAGATTTATAAAAGGATTCAGCTAAGCTATATATAGTATGGACATGTGCGGATTTGTCCTCACTGCCCCCCATGGACATACTATAATCTTTAAGTGATTTGGGACATCATGGCCTAATGAGTTTCCCTTGTGTTCATGCTACCCACGTGAGATTCTTTGGGATAACTCTTTGTGCCCTTTCCACTATCAATTTCGCATCATGTTTTGGACCAGGATGGCCAATCCGGTCATACCATAAAGTGTATAATTTCGTGGGTAAACCATTCTGGTTACCATGACTATTGCCTCTATCATACTGATCTTGGCATAGTCTAGATCAATAGAGAATGCATGTATAGTTTTTTTTTAGGACTCATTATGGCCTTGGGCGATTTTATACATATATCTAAAGGAACTCTTTGTTTTCTTCGCCCATTGTTTCAATATGGAAACCATTCATTCTTATATCTCATCAATGGGTTTTTCTGGGTGAATATAAAGCATCTAAATGCTTGCCCTTATACATATCTGGGCATAGCCCTTAATGTGTACCATACCCGCAAATCATATTGGCGTTTTCAAAAATCATTCATTCCTTTTATTAAGTTTTAATAAAACAAGTTCATAGAAATGAAAAACATAAAAATGAAAAACATCAAAACAAAGAACATAGAATTTAGATTACAAATGTCGAAGTCAATCTTCAATTTTTTTTTAGACAATCTGAAGTTTCATAATCCATAAGATCGTCCTTCTCATGATTGAAGTCGTTTTCATCATCTTGGTAAGTCATATGGGCTTCAAGATTTTTCCCTTTCAAGTTCTCTTAATAGAGGTCAACTAGATGTTTGGGAGTCCTACAAGTCTTAGCCCAATGATTGCTCATTCCACATCTATGGCACACGTATTTCTCTGATTTAGTCGAGTGTTGGGGTTTGAAAGAAGATCCACGGCCATGACCATGGCCTCGTCCAAATGAGCCACGGTCCCATCCATGGTCTCGACCATTTCCTCTCCCGTGGCCAAAGTATCTTTGACCGCGGCCACGTCCGTTCGATTTGTCTCGACCATGGCCATGCTGGCCGTTTCCTTGGACGTGGTTGGACTCTTTATTGTCCTCTGTAGCGTATGCATCAGGTAGTGGAGCTGATCCAAGTGGTCTCATCTGACTGTTTCTCATTAGTAATTCATTGTTCTGCTCAGCGAGCAAGAGACAAGAAATAAGATTAGCATAGGTTTTGAAACCTTTCTCTCGGTACTGTTGTTGTAACAGCACATTGCTTGCATGGAAAGTGGAAAAGGTTTTCTCAAGCATATCCTGTTTCGTAATACTTTCACCACACAGTTTCATTTTAGAAACAATCTTAAACAGTGCAGAGTTATATTCGTCCACAGACTTATAGTCTTGGATCCTCAGATTCGTCCAATCAAACTGAGCTTTTGGTAAGATCACCGTTCTCTGGTGATCATATCTCGATTTCAATTCATTCCAAAGATCTAGTGGATTCTCAATGGTTAGGTATTGATCCTTGAGACACTCAGCTAGATGATGACGAATGATCAAGATGGCTCTGTAACGATCCTTTTCATTGGCATTATTGTTCTCGGTGATACACTCACCGAGTCCCTTGGATTTCAGGATGATCTTAGCATCTAGCGCTCACTGAAGGTAATTGTCTCCAGATAGATTTAGGGCAGCGAACTCAAGGTTGTTGATTTTTGACATCTGAAGTTATAGATTAATATTTTTAGATCTTTTAGGAATAGTTTTTAATGTTTAAACGATTAGGGTTTTATGTTCAAACAATCAAACAAGCCTTCACAGCCAAGATCTATGCCTCACGGCCAATGAGCAAGCCGCACGGCCATGGATGCAAACTAGTTCGTTTTTAATGCATTTAGTTTGTCGTGTAATTGCAATCTTAACATGGTTTGTTTCTATCAGTTCATGATGCAAACAAAACAAGCAAACCTATCGGCCAAGCAAAGATCAAGCCACACGGCTATTTGATTCAATTCAACACCATTCATAGAATAAGTTCTAAGTGTAATTGCAATCAATCAATGTGATTAAGTTATGGTATGAATGCAACAAGGACACACGGCCACAAGTATGATAAAGTCTAGAACAGTTTAACCTAATATGTAGTTTCAGATTTCGATTTTAAAATAATCTAAACTAGGTCATTAGGGTTTTAGTTTAAACAAGCCAAACAATCAGATTCGAGTTTAAACAATCCTAACAATAGTTCTAGGTGATCAAATCAACCAATCAATGTTCAATTTCAAACAATCAAAATCGATTTTCAGAATTAGGTTTTTAGGGTTTCGATTTTATTAACAAGCAATTTCAATTTCAGGATGATCAAATTTCAATCTCAATCAATCAGTCAATCAGTTTAATTAATCAATAGTTTTCAAATTAGGGTTTAAGGATTTCGAAAATTTGATCTTAGATCTAAGGGATTTGATTTGAGATTCAAAACCTTTAAGGTTCTGATTTTAATTGATCAATGGATCAATCTCGATTTTTAGGGTTTGGGGATCGAACTTATAAAGCTTTGATTTAATCACTTAGGGATTGATCTATTATCCTACGGCTTTCATCTTAGTGATTATATTTTAGGGTTTCATTCTTTACAATCAACCAAATTCGATTCATTATGTTCTTAGAATTCGAAATACCTTTAGTTTAGTTGTTTGTAGAAACCAGACCACCAAGAATGAACCTCGAGCTTAGACACTATCAGGACACGAGATGGCTGGGACGCGAGCTGGACAAGAGCTGTCTTGGACGTGAGCTAGAACGGAGTCGCGAACGGATTAGGGTTCGTCGGTATCGTCGGGTTCGGATTAGGGTTCCAAAGCAAATCGGCGCGCACTGTATCTGTGCGTGAGGGTGCGTCGGCGGTCAGATTGACAAGCGGTTTGCACTGACTGATTCGTCTCGGCCAGGGCTTCGATTTGATATCTTGATCGTTTTCTGGGTCCTCACGGTTTGGGAGAACGGCCTCTTTGAAGTTCCGAGGCAGATTCCTTTTCATTTAGGGTTTTAGGGTTTTAGCGATTTGGTTTTAGGCTCAGGGTGTTAGAGACTATCGTGCTGATAACGTGTTGTGAAACTTAGGATTTAGAACTGGAAGTTTCTGTATATTATTAATGAATAAGTGTTCTTTATATAGGGATTACAAGAGAGATAAATAGAAATACAATAATAGGAAATATTACAAATCATAAACATAAACGAATTAGGAAATAGGCAAGTTGTAGCCGCCTCTCTCTCCTCTCCAAGTCTCGCGGCCGCCTCTCTCTCTAGGGTTGAGCCGTCTCTCTCTCTAATTGTATGGACCGGTTATGGAGCGGACCGGTTATGGACATCATTTATAACAATTTTCCATTTCTGTAAATATTGCACTTATCTGTGTATAGGAGATGCAATTACTCATGAAATAAAGAGAAACTGATTGACATCTCATTATTAGGATTAGTAAAAGATAGTACATTTGTAAATATGTAATTTTTGATTTAAAAATAAATCAAAACAAATTTAATTTTATAACATGAATTTTTCAGATTTTGATTTGAGAAATAAGAATATATGATTTCTCTTCGGCCTCCTTTGGATTGACAACATAAGCCATTGTTTGGGGGCGTAAACTTTTATGTGAATTTTTACCTAGGAAATTCTGTATTATTTTCAGTTAAGTTTAGACATCAAATAAAAAGAAAAAAAATGTATTTTTGAATAGGGTCCTAAGTGATCATGGATCAGTCCTGAGGATCATATGGCTGAATTCCTCACATGAGATAATCAAAACATAATTCAATATGCTGCGTAACACAAAGATGGAGCCGTTTATGGTTCTCAGAGTCTCAGTCAACTCAGGCGCGGGGAGGAATCCCGACTCCAGTTTCCTCTGGTCAACAACAAGAGTTACTTCCTTTGTTCCAGTTTCTGATTTTTACCGTGGGATCAGAGCCGTGCTTACCCCTTGTCGAAAAAGGCAATGGCCTTAGGCCCCATAATTTTTAGTTAATATTTAGGGTCCCATTTTATATATAAAATGCTTTAGTTAGTGTTATATATGTTTACATACATACTGTACGTTTGATTGTATATATCTTTTTTTTTCTAGATTTTAGTTTGGATTCTCTTTTTAGATTTCAATTATAAACATAGTCAATATATCTACCATTTTAGTTTTCTGTGAACATACCGAAATCTTATATGAAGAGATCATCAAAAAATTTTTTGCCTTAAATATTGTCAAAAGGAAAAAAATTACCTTAGGCCCCTGAAAACGTTCGCAGGGCACTGCGTGCGATCCCAAGGAAACCCACAGATTTTCTACAACAAACAGTTGCAAGGTTTGAGAATTATCTTGGCGAGTCCCGCCAATGGGTTGAGGAGCTGGAGCAGTAGTTGTTTTGGATTCTGACAAGTATATTCGAATTATGTTTTAAGTGTGTGCTCCCAGTGGATTGAATTATGTTTTATAATTTTAAAAAATTAAGTTACTTAGAACTGAACATATGAAGTTTTCTATGGTATCTAAAAAAATCTTGTTTGAGAAGTATTTCATAAATATACTAGGGCGAGTCAGCGCTACACGCGGGATTTGATGTATCATTTTTATGAAAGATATAATTTTGTGTAATTCTTTTTATGTTCAGTTGGTGTGATTTTGTTAAGAGATTAGTGTTGTCTACACCAAATTGCAATTATATAATTAAAAATGTCATGGGATCATTTTCAGTATTGTCGCTGATTTAATTTAAAATTAGAAGATTTTATAATGTTATAATATTCATAACACTCTTCTACATTTATACCATGAACATTATAAATTAAATCAAACGAAATTGGTCAAAAGAGAATGAGTTTTCAAAAACCATTATATTTGTTTCTTTTTTGCAAAGGTATTTAATATAGTTGTTTGGACAATGTTACTAATTGCTATTATTAACAATTGTTGTTAATTACATTGAATAGTTGACTAAAGAGTAATAAATTTCTTTATTATTACTCTGTCTTTCTTTATTTCTTTTGTTTGATGTTTTTAGTTATATTTGCTTATATATTTTGTAAATAATTGTACTAATTTCTTTTTATGTCAAGATTTGCAAAAAGGGTGTATAATAACTGTGATGTTTTTAAGTATGTTTGGGCGTGAATGGTTATTAATGTTTAGATTATTTAATTTTGATACTATATAGTTTGTGTGAGGTTATCGTTGTTTTTTTGGTTGGATGTTATTGGAAATCTGAATACATATTTGTTGGTTAAATGAGATATATATTTTGGGCTCTGAAGAAAGTGGTTTGAGGGTCTTATGAATATCATTTGTTGATATTAAAAATGTGTGGACTTGGTTTATTCTATTACCAATATAATACTTTCTCAATATTCAAGGTTTGTTTTCAGGATATTTTTGATTGCAATTATTCTAAATCAGATATTTTGTCAGCTCTTAATAACTTTTTTGGGTCTCCAACAATTTAAGTCATTATTGCATTATGAGCTGGAGATTAACTGTAGGTATTGTGATTTATTGTATTATTTGAACTGCAAATCCTTAGATTATACAGTATTGAATCTGAATTTTGCAACAAATGATTTTGTGTATTAGTATGCACAAAAAGTTTCTTTGAATTTTTCGTCTTGAGAAAAAAATCGTAGTGCAGTGATCATGATAAAAAAAATCCAGAGCATGATAAATAAGATGGAACCGTAAGTACCAAATTTGGAAGTAAACTAGTTTTAAATTTAGAGATACCAATTTCTTCTCTTTTTTTTATCTCCACTTTGGATTATCTTGTGGTCAATGTGATAGTGTTTGCATAGGTCCAAAAGAATTGTGGGGTGCCGTGGATCTTATATCCCAATACAAACTATTGCAACACCATGAAATCTTTTGCAAAAAATCATTTACAGCGTCTATCAGAATTCCATTATCATCATAATGTTGTTGGGGACACAGATTAGAAAGGAACTTTTAAATAAATAGTTTAGATTTTAATATGTTTTGACCAAAAAAATATATTAATATGTATTTTTGTAAATTTACCAAAACAAATACTTTCAAAATTATAAAATATATTAATTTTATGTTTAATTCCTACATCTTTTATTGTGATGTTAAGATTAATGAAATAGCAAGCAAACTTAAATATATGCATGCAAATCTTATTAACCTTAACATAAAAATATTTGTAACTTTGCTTATTAGTTTTTCTTGTTTTGTTAAGAGTACTTTACAATAATTTATCTTATATTTTGGAAGTGATCTACCATAACATAAATAGAATCAAATTACGAACATTAAAATCCTGTCACATATAAAATTTGTATTATAAGTTATCTAAACTTTTTAAAAGGATATTTTATTATAAAGCATATTAATTTTAAATATAAATGTGAAACATATTAATAAAGCATCTTAATTTTAAATTAATCAAAATCAATGGAAATCTTAATTACCATACACTACAATTTACAATGACAGATTTCATGAAATAAAATAAAAATATTTTATAAATTATAGTATTGTATTATTGTATTACATATCCAACACCTTGATAGCTTACATTAAAACAAACAGTTCTAATGAATAAACATACATAAACCAAACCCCTCAGCCGTTTGACAAAAAAAACAAAGCCCTCAGAAAATTTTATATCATTGTTTTTATTCATTAGAAAGCAAGACATTTCTTGCTGCTTACTTTTCATCATCTTTTTCAAGAACCCTAACCCTTCTTCCTTGGCACCATCTCCATCTTCTTAGCGTTCGATAAGATCAACCCAATTGTTTATACTTTATTACAATCAAGTACTGCTAGAGTACTAAAACGAACGCAGAAGGAAGATATCGTTTTTACACAAAAGAAAATAGAAAACTCATCTAAATAGAAAACCACCA
This sequence comes from Brassica napus, assembly GCF_020379485.1. Classification (NCBI taxonomy): domain Eukaryota; kingdom Viridiplantae; phylum Streptophyta; class Magnoliopsida; order Brassicales; family Brassicaceae; genus Brassica; species Brassica napus. The sequence continues at coordinate 31,527,218 of NC_063447.1, read as the reverse complement.
TGATGATTGTTAACCCATGCGGGTTTTACGTGTGTTTATAATTTTATTTTGTCAAGTGTTTATATAATACATTATAAGTCAGGTAAGGAAAATAAGACCTTAGCTAAAAACCTAAGTTTACAGGATCATTGAATGGAAAGTCAATCAAAGTAACAAACATAAAATTGAACTGCTGATGACTATATTATTGCTGTCTTGCTCACTGAGTGTTTCCATCAGTCCAGCAATACTGGGAATCGGAAAAAAAAAACCCCTCAATTAACACTAACAGTAGACCTAAAACCCTAATCGCAAGAAATAGCAAAAAAACCCATAGAGTAAAGAGAAGAAAAAGAAAGCAAGACACATACTTTATATGCATTTAGTTTTTGAGTGTGTTAATGGGATCGTAAGAGTCTCAGACACTTCTGCTGTCCACTCTTCTCATCTGTCTCTTCCTCTTTTTCTTCAAATAAATCTGCAGACGCCCTGTAGCTTGGCCATTTCATCACACGGCTGTACTCTGTGGCTATCGCTGGCATATCTGCAGCTCTTGACCCCTCAGATCCTGTTTGATCCAATAATGGTGTTTATGCTGAAATGTTTGTTGAATCAATACAATAAAAGAATCTAAAAATGATGATTAGATTCTTTGAGGCTTAAGAGAAATCTTGAAAGAATCAAATGAAAAATCAACATGAAAAAGAATATAAAAGAGATCATATTGATTATAGATTACATTACAAAGATGTTTGAAGTGTAAAGTGAACCTATGAATCAATTAGATCTCTATATGAAAGTGTCTCAAGTCTAAGAATGGAGAAAGAGCCTCCCTTCTCATAAGGAGGTAGCTCCTTATTTATAGAAAGATGAAGCCTAGGGCTTCCTAGCAATATGGGCCTAGTTCAATGTCTAATGGGCCTTTAGGAGGATGTAAATTCATCCCCAACAGTAAGTCCCCCCAAGTCCTAGCAATATGGGCCTATTTCAATGTCTAATGGACCTTTAGGAGGATGTAAATTCATCCCCAACAGTAAGTCCCCCAAGTTCGTAGAGAGAGATGAAGTCGATCTCTGTGAATTTTACGAATAGGGTTTATTAGACAATGAACTAGACACATTCATGCCTATGACGGTTTAGGCGAGTTTATTTCGAACTTGTGCCTAGTAATAAGCGAGTTTGCTTTAAACTCGTGCTTAGCGAAAGACGAGTTTACTTGACTCATGCTAAGACAAAGGCGAGTTTACTGAGAGCTCGTGCCTAGTAGAAGGAGAGCTTCTGTAAACTAATGCCTCGCCAAAGACGAGTTTCTGTAAACTCGTGTCTAACAATAAGCGAGTCGACCGCATACTCGTGCCTAATAAAAAGCAAGTTCAATTTAAACGTGTGCCTAAAATACACATTTACCGAACTATTGCTGACCCGAAGCCTCGTGTTGAGATCGTGTGTGCCAAGCAAGTTGTTGGCTTGTGTGTTCGTCGGGCTATGATGATGTTGAGAAATGTGCCGGCTTGTGCTGTTGAGTTGGTGATCAGTGACGATGAAGTCGCCAAGAGAGTTGTGAGGACTGTGACCAAATCGCCATCATTTGCAAAGAGTGTCTCATATTCTTCGTCTTCTCTACTCTGTTTGTACAAGGGAAAGTGCTTGTCTCGTGATGATAATCTGGAGTTGTTCATGCTTCGATGGAAACATGATGATGACATGTGTTGAAGATGAGTAAAAGCTCGTAGAACTTGATTTATCTGAAGCTTAACGTGTGACTGCGCATCTTGTTGTCTCTTTCCTCGTGACTCCCATGATCCCTTGATGACACTAGTGGCGTGTGCATACTTTGTAGCCGGGCAATGGACATCTCACTGTATTCTCTATTGATCATGGTGTCTCCTCGGTGAAGATACAAAATGAGTGACGAGATGAGATGAATGCCGAGAACAAAGCCGGTGCGGAGTCTTGAGAACTTGGCGACAAGCTTCTGTTGACGGAGCTTTTGAAGACGTCATGGCGGTGAAACGTAAGAAGCCGGGTGCGGAGATCAGATCGTTACTACCAAGGTCATCACGTGATTGCTACTGTCCGAGGCCGAGCTTAAAGACGGATGAGAGAGGCGACTGGAATGAGTCTTGAGCAGTGAACAAGCTTGTGAAGCTGAGTGGAATCACAACAGCGGCAGTGACAAGGTGGAGCATGCCTTGCGAGATGTTGCAATCTCCACTTCTCAAAATCAGTCATGATGAAGAAGAAACACAGACTGTCTATTGACGTTGGAGCTCAAGTCTTTGAAAAACAGAGCTCAAGTCGCCAAGAAGCTGTCCTTTGTGGAGCTTGAGAGCGTCATCATCAAAAAGATAATCTTCACAAAGAGAATCTCAATGTATCGCTCTTATCTGAGCTGAGATGGTGGTGAGCTATGTGTACCACAGAACAAGCCGACAAAGAGAGGCAACAACTTTCAATGGAATGTGATGGGATTTCGTCACTGACTCCACCACTGCTTGTGGCGAGATTATGCTGGGGGTCAAGCACGTTTGCTCGCCATTGCTTTGGTACAACGGGAAGCTTTTGCCAATTACGGCAAACTTGCCTCGAGAGCTTCAGCGAGGAGGCAGGGCCTTGATGGCGAGAAGAAGCGGTGTCTGTGTCCCGGTCCATCAGCATCCACCAGAGATCGACGATGTAGAAGCTCAAAACTTGTTCTAGACAAAGCTTAAAAATTGATCTCAGCAGGCTATCGTCATCACATCTGTTCTCTTGTGAAGATTACAACAGAGCTCACAACGACCAGAGTGAAGCTGCTCTACTAATGGCGTGTGAACAAACCTCACCGACCAGGTGCTTTGTTTCTCTATTTCAAGCCTACAGCTTTGACGAGACGGGAGCTTGGCATCGACGGGTTCTTCGCATCTCTCTCGCTTGACCTTGAAATACCTAGTTCATCGTAAGGAAATTGTGTTTCACTGGTGGAACCAGACTCAATCATCCCAAGAAGGAACCACAGATCTGCTGCCATTCACGTCGGAGCTCAGTCGCTTCTTCGCGTCTCTCTCTGTCCTAGTCTTCTTCGTGACTTCTGCTTGACCAGACTGGGGAAAAAACGAGACTCGAGCATCGCCGAGATAGTAGTTGCCGCTCCGATCAAGTCCTCCGCTCTTCCGCGATCTTCCTGAACCAAAGGACCAGAAGTGGGCGAGATACCATTAACTTCACCGGTGGATCGAGACGTCGTCTTCACCGGTGGATCGAGACGTCGTCTTCACCGGCGAATCGAGACGGAGCTTCCACTACAAGAAAACAGCGACATACTGAGGGAAAAAATCGTCGGTATGTCGTCGGAATAACGTTATTCCGACGACATACCGACGAAACAAGTCTTCGGAAATAACTCCTCGGAAATTTATTTTTCCTCGAAAATCCCTCGGAATTTTCCGACGGAATTCCGAGGAAACAAATTTCCGAGGAAATTCCGAGGACCACCTGTTCGTCGGAAAGTCCTCGGAATATACCGAGGGAGAACTTCCTCGGGATATTTCGATGGACTTTCCGATGGTCCAATCCTCGGAAGTTTCGACAAAATGTTCCTCAGAATCCTCGGAAGTTCCGACGAAATGTTCCTCAGAATTTTCATCGGAAAATTCCGAGGAACGTGTCCCTCGAAAAATTCTGAGGAACGGGTCCCTCGGAATATTCCGAGGAACGGGGTCCCTCGGTATATTCCGAGGAACGGGGTCCCTCGGTATATTCCGAGGAACATGTCCCTCGGTATATTCCGAGGGACCCCGTTCCTCGGAATTTAAAAAAAAAATAATTTTTTTTAAAAAATAAAATTTTTGAAATTTAAATTTGAAAATATAAAATTAAAATTAAAATTGAAATCATATTAGTTAATATTCAAAGTTTCACAAATAAAAATAAAACATTCCGAGTTTATGGAAAAAAAAAACTACGGGTCTGGCACGTCCGGGAACACCTCGTTCGGGTACATCCTCTGCATCATCTCCATCATTTGCTGGTTCAGCCTCCTTTGTGCCTCATAGCCCGACTGTTGAGCCGCTATCTGGGTCTCCAACAAAAATATGCGATCATCCTTGTCATTCAACTGAGCCGTAAGTACTTCTGGATCAACAAAGGGCGGTGGTGCAGAAGAAGGAGGAACCGACCGGGTGCGACGACCCAAACCGACCAAACGTACCTTCTTCTTTGGAACCGACTGAAATAGAAAATAGCCAAATTTACAAATTTAAATCAAGAAATAAATGAATTGAACTTTAAAAAAAAAAAAAACTTACGGATTCAACGATTTTGTTGATTCGAAACCGGGACAAGTTGGTCGAAGCCGTCGAAGCATCATCCTCGGTTTGAAGCTGAGACACTTCGTCTTGCATCTGAGTTTGGACCAGGCTGACCACTTCCCTCACAAGACCGTCATCAATTTGGCCGGTCTTCTTGTTGGTATACGCCATCTTCATTAGGGCGAGATCATCAACCGGCTCGCCATCATTTTCTTCCGCCTTGAAAAAAACATAAATTAAAGAAACATTGGAAATTAGAAGAAATGGACAAAAATAAAATTTCAAAACTTAAATAATTGAAGAAAAAGCAGCTGAACTTACCATGCGATCTCCCAGAGAGGCAATAGATTGAGCACCCAAGTTATGCTTGAAGACGCTCTTCCCTTTACGGTCGCTCCTGCGGTTGGTGGAGTTGGTGGAAGAAGTTTCTTTCGTCTCTACCTTATCCCAATGCGCACACAACTCCGTCCAGACCGTGTTGTTTATCGACTTTGGGATCTTTTAATAAAAAAAAAAGAAAATAGTATAATAAATTAAAAAATAGTTTAATAAATTAAAAAATTGTTTAATAAATTAAATCGAACCTTATTGATTTCCCACTTCTTCTTCCACTCGTGGATCTGCTTCCCATAGTTGTCCATAACTTTATGGACGAAGTGGTGATAGATAAAGAGCGTCTCATCGGAATTCCAGTTGAATTCTTGCTGAAAAAAAACACAATTAGTAGAAAATTTATATTAAAGATTAAAAATATAAGTAAAAAATTAGAATACTTACCGCAAACTGACGAAACCACAGATGCTTCTTGTCGGTAGGGAAGTCAGTGAAAGTCGGATGTCCCTTGTCGAGAGCCGAGAACATCATACGGTTGATCCATGCGCTGATCCCGTTCCCGGATCGGTTGAACCTAATAAAAAGAACAAACGCTTAATAATGAATCAAATTTTAATGAAAAAAAAAATGTTTAATTACCATGTTTGACCCCGTCCATGTGGATACGAAGTGAGATAGGGAAGATGGTCACGACCGGGCTGTCGAACCAACTCCGCAACACTCATCACGCCCGGAGGACCCGGAGGACCCGGAGGAGCAGGAGCGGGTGCAGCAGCGGGAGCGAGAGGAGCAGGAGCGGGTGCAGCAGAGGGAGATGTATGGTAGGAGCTGTGGAGCGAAGGGGAATCCTGAAAATGGCTGGAATCCCGATACTGGCTCCCCGTACCACCACGACCACGACGCTGTCGAGGCCGGGTCTAATCATCATGCGACCTGTAAATTAAAAAATATATATATAAATTAATTTTTTTAAAAAAAAAATCTCAAATAATAGTTTTTAATCACAAAAAAAGTTTTATAGATATTAAAAGGGTTTTCTGCAAAAAAAACCTCAATGTGGTTTTTTTTTGCAAATTAATCCGCGAACTCAAAAACCCACGGGTCAACCCTCCAAGTGCCATTCAAACCGCAATATAACCCTCGGCCATATTTATGTGTATTTGACTGTGTATAATTTTAACATTTTTTCAATACTAAGTCGTTTTGGCGCTAATTTTTTAATGAAAAAAATTTGTTGAACCCCACCTTCATTGTGCATTTACGCAAGCTCCCATGTCCGAGAAAAACAAGGTCATTTCGTTTTAGAAATCAATATAATTGCGTTTGTTAAGTAAACAAATATATTTGTTGGCCGAGATGGTTATATAGCATGCACATGGTATTTAAGGTTCAAATTTCAAACCACGGGTTCAACAAATTTTTTTCATTAAAAAATTAGCGCCAAAACGACCTAGTATTGAAAAAATGTTAAAATTATACACAGTCAAATACACATAAATACGGCCGAGGGTTATATTGCGGTTTGACTGACACTTGGAGGGTTGACCCGTGGGTTTTTGAGCTCGCGGATTAATTTGCAAATAAAAACCACATTGAGGGTTTTTTTGAAGAAAACCCATATTAAAAATGTTTAATAAATATATAAAAATAGTTCTAATAAACAAAAAATAGTTTAATAAATAAAAAATAGTTTAATAATTACAAAAAATAGTTTTAATAATATTAAAAATGTTTAATAAATATAGAAATTTATATAATATAAATATAAAAAATTATTTTTTTTTAAATCCCAAATAATAGTTTTTAATCAAAAAAAAGTTTTATAGATATTAAAAATGTATAATAAATATATAAAATAGTTATAATAAACAAAAAATAGTTTTAATAAATAAAAAATAGTTTAATAATTACAGAAAATAGTTTTAATAATATTAAAAATGTTTAATAAATATATAAATTTATATAATATAAATATAAAAAAAATAAAAAATTCTTAAATCCCAAATTATAGTTTTTAATCACAAAAAAGTTTTATAGACATTAAAAATGTTTAATAAATATATAAAAATAGTTCTAATAAACAAAAAACAGTTTTAATAAATAAAAAATAGTTTAATAATTACAAAAAATAGTTTTAATAATATTAAAAATGTTTAATAAATATAGAAATTTATATAATATAAATATAAAAAAATAATTTTTTTTTAAAATCCCAAATAATAGTTTTTAATCACAAAAAAAGTTTTATAGATATTAAAAATGTTTTGTAAAATCCAAAAAATCGAATTTATATACAAAAAACGTTTTGTAAAATCCAAAAAAATGAATTTATATACAAAAATCATTTTGTAAAATACAAAAATCGAATTTATACACAAAAATCAAATTTATATACAAAAATTGATTTTATAAATACAAAAAAAATCAAAAAATTTGAAAAAATTCTAAATCAATTCAACAAAAAAATTATTTAACCAAATCACAATTCTAAACCTATTATACAACCAAATCACAATCCTAACCAATCACCCTAACAAAAATCTATCAAATCTACACAAAAACCTAACAAATAGAACCTAAGAGAGTGGGATAGGGTCCTTATATGATTTGTGCAAGAGAAGGGGGAGATCGCCGGAGATATCGTCGGAGAGAAGGGGGAAATCGCCGGAGAGGAGGGAGAGGAGGCGCAGAGGAAGAAGAGAGAAATGGGGAAGAAGAAGCGGCTCCTGGTTATAAAACCTAGGGTCCGACGGATACTATCCGTTGGAATTTCGTCGGAATTCCAATTTCAATTTTCGCGAAATATTTACCCGGTTAAATGAAAATATTCCGAGGAAATTCCGACGGATACTTAAATATCCCTCGGAATTCCGTCGGAATATTCCGAGAAAATACCGAGAAACTAGTGTTTGGGGGTTTCAAAACATCAATTTTTTTGTCGTATTTCATTTCTTATACAATTGTAATGCATACCATTGAGGATTCTTTGTATAGATGATCATAAACCATGAAATAACAAATTTCAAAAAGAATTGAAAGTATTCCCTTTACCGTTCATTAAAGTGTATAAGTGTTTCTCTTACGTTGTGGGGATTTCGTTCATACAATCGGAAAAGTGTTTATTATAGGGTAAGGAACAAATTTTTGACTTCATAATCAGTCTAAGACACTTAATAAGGGTTATATAAGTGCTATTCAAACCGTAAAACATTGTTTTCGGTTTAAAAACCCTATTTCCTCGGAATTTCTTCGTAATATTCCGAGGGAATTCCGAGGAAACCCTTATCTTCCTCGGAATTCCGTCGGAATATTCCGAGGAAATACCGAGGAACTAGTGTTTGGGGTTTCAAAACATCAATTTTTTTTGCCGTATTTCATTTCTTATACAATTGTAATGCATACCATTGAGGATTCTTTGTATAGATGATCATAAACCATGAAATAACAAATTTCAAAACGAATTGAAAGTATTTCCATTTACCGTTCATTAAAGTGTATAAGTGTTTCTCTTACGTTGTGGGGATTTCGTTCATACAATCGGAAAAGTGTTAATTATAGGGTAAGGAACAAATTTTTGACTTCATAATCAGTCTAAGACACTTAATAAGGGTTATATAAGTGTTATTCAAACCGCAAAACGTTGTTTTCGGTTTAAACACCCTATTTCCTCGGAATTTCCTCAGAATATTCCGAGGGAATTCCGAGGAAACCCTTATCTTCGTCGGAATTCCGTCGGAATATTCCGAGGGAATTCCGAGGAACTAGTGTTTGGGGTTTCAAAACATCAATTTTTTTTGCCGTATTTCATTTCTTATACAATTGTAATGCATACCAGTGAGGATTCTTTGTATAGATGATCATAAACCATGAAATAACAAATTTCAAAACGAATTGAAAGTATTCCCTTTACCGTTCATTAAAGTGTATAAGTGTTTATCATTAACCATGAAATAACAAATTTTTGACTTCATAATCAGTCTAAGACACTTAATAAGGGTTATATAAGTGTTATTCGAACCGCAAAACGTTGTTTTCGGTTTAAAAACCCTATTTCCTCGGAATTTCTTCGGAATATTCCGAGGAAAACCTATTTTCCCTCGGAATTTCCTCGGTATTTCTATTAAAAAAAAAAGTCGATGCTAGTCTGTTTCCGAGTCATCATCACCAGATGAATCTGAATCTGGATCTTGGTGAAACTCTCCAATCACTGGTTCATCATCTACGTAAACGACGGCTTCCTCTCTGAAGTCGGTTAAATCGACTACAAGGCCAACTCCAGCTAAATCTTCTGCTGCACTTAAGTTGCCGGATGTGCTTGGTTGTAGTGGGTCTTCCAGCTCAGAACTTCCCTGTACTCGGCCTCTCGGGTTGAGTCTTGTAACAGTAACCCATGGATCATCTCTGTTCCTTACCCGAGGGTACTTGATATAACAAACCTGTAACATTTAAAAAATTATTAGTAAAATTATAAATTAATACACATGATGATGAATCATTCTAAATAATTAACATTTAATTACCTGATCGGCCTGAGAAGCAAGAATGAAAGGATCATAATATTGCAGCTTTCACCTCGAATTTACTGATGTAACACCAAATGCATCTGTTCTCACACCTCGATCTACAGTGTTGTCGTGCCAATCACAATAGAAAACAGTACAGCGCAATCCAACCATGCCCAAATACTTGATTTCCAAAATCTCACGTATGTGTCTGTAGTATACATCATCTCCTGATGCAGAACAAACGCCAGCATCATAAGTCATACTCGAACGTCTCCTCTTATGAGTTGTGAATGCATATCCTCGAGTACAAAATCTCGGATATGACTTCACAACAAATTTTGGTCCAACGACCATCTCGCGTATCCAATCGTCAAATGTTTCACCTCTGGCCAAACCAGCAGACACCTATATTAATAGCACATATATATGTTATATCAATAAATGTGAATTAGTATAAATATGTGATAAATGATATTTTAATTTGTTTAAAGCACTCACATAAGTAAACATCCATCCAGAAAATTCTCTCTGCTTCATTTCTTCTAGCTCGTCCTCTGTGGCGTATCTATATTCGAACCGCTTTTCTGCCATGAAAATCCTGTACATATGATGACAATAATGTAATTAATTAAGATTTAAATTTCAACTTGTTAAAATAAAAATTTGTAAGCTAATTTATTTACCTCTCATATTGAAGAACATCTTCGCAGTTGGTGAGCAAATATGTTTGCAAATTACTGCGCTCCTGCTTAGTAAGTCGACGGTTCTTTGGTTTTCCGCTAAGTCGTCCAACGTCTGTGAAAATGTCTGGAACCGTAACATGATATGTTGCCCGTTCGCCTCTATCATCATGCCGAGCAGGTCTTCTGTTTTTGGTCTGAACTTCTGCTGGAAAGTAGTACTCAACAAAGTTTGAAGTTTCTTCATTGATCATCTGTGCGACTATAGAACCTTCCACCCTACTTAAATTTTTCACCATCTTCTTCAAATGGAACATATACCGCTTATACAGATACATCCATCTATATTGCACAGGACCACCAAGTTCCAATTCTCTTGCCAGGTGAATAACAAGATGCTCCATAACATCAAAAAATGAGGGAGGAAATATCTTCTCAAGGTTGCACTGAATCACGGCTATGTTAGTCTTCAAATTTTCAATACCTTCAAGAGTCACTGATCTCATGCATAAATCGCGGAAGAAACCACTTATCCCTGCAATTGCTTCATGAACATTTCGTGGTAATAGTTCCTTGAAGGCAAACGGAAGGAGGCGCTGCATCATTACATGGCAATCGTGGCTTTTCAAGCCAGTAAACTTTCTTTCCTTTCTGTCGATACAGTTACGCAAATTAGATGCGTAACCGTCGGGAAATTCCACATCGTTTGAAATCCAATCAAAGAACGCATCTTTTCCCTCTGCATCAAGTCGGTATATGGGAAAAGGAGCCCTACCATTCTCATCAACATGAAGTTCTGAACGAGCACATATATCGACTAAATCCAGTCTTGACTTCAAATTATCCTTTGTTTTACCTTGAACATTAAGGATCGTGTTCATGAGATTGTCAAAAAAGTTCTTCTCAATATGCATGACATCTAAATTATGCATTAGCAGATGATCCTCCCAGTATGGCAGATCCCAGAAAATATTTTTTTTGTGCCAGTTATGTAGGTCTCCAACAGCATCTACCGGAAAACGCTCATGTCCACCGACGTCTGGTGTCCTTTCTGCACCAAAATCTCTTAGTTGTGTCTTCAAATCTTTCCCACAAATTTCCGGAGGTGGACTGTCAAACACCCTCTTGTTCTTCGTAAACAAATTCCTACTCCTACGATATGGATGATCTGGTGGTAGGAATCTCCTGTGACAGTCAAACCAACATGTTTTCCTTCCGTGTTTTAGTTGGAAAGCATCAGTGTTATCTTGACAATATGGACATGATAGCCTTCCATGCGTTGTCCATCCAGATAACATACCATATGCTGGAAAATCACTTATTGTCCACATTAGTACTGCCCGCATTTGAAAGTTTTCTTTACACGAAACATCGTATGTTTCAGCACCTTGAGCCCATAGTTGTTGCAACTCATATATTAGTGGCTGAAGAAACACATCAAGTGATCTCTTAGGATGCTCTGGTCCGGGAACGAGAATCGAGAGAAACAAAAACTCTCGTCGCAAGCACAAGTTTGGGGGTAGGTTGTATGGTGCAAGAATGACGGGCCATAGAGAATATTGTCTTCCACTCTTGCCAAACGGGCTGAAACCATCAGTACATAATCCAAGGTAGACATTTCTTCTCTCATACGCAAAGTCGGGATACTTTGATTGAAAATGCTTCCACGCTTTTGCATCTGAAGGATGTCTGATCTCACCATCTGTTGAGTGCTCCGCATTCCATCTCATTGGTTGCGCTGTGCGTTCAGACAGATACAACCTCTGCAACCTTTCCGTCAAAGGCAAATACCACAACCTTTTATATGGCACTGGAACTCTTCCACTTGTATCTTTATAACGAGGCTTTCCACAAAATTTGCATGTAACCCACTGTTCATCCGCCCTCCAATAAATCATGCAGTTGTCGCTGCATACATCTATTACCTGATACGATAAACCAAGACCAGCTACGAGTTTCTGAACCTCGTAGTATGAACCAGGAGCTACATTATCCTCGGGTAGAATACCTTTTACAAAATCAGCAATCGCATCCACACAGTCTTCAGCCAAATTATAATCTGTTTTAATGCCCATCAATCTTGTAGCAGATGATAAAGCTGAATGACCATCTCTGCAACCTTCGTACAATTGTTGCTTTCCAGCATCCAACATATCATAAAATCTCCTAGCTTGTGCATTGGGTAAATCTTCCCCTCTAAAATGATCATTTGCCATATGCTCAGTACCTACCCCATAATCTACATCCGTTCTAATTGGTTCTTCTAATCTAACCGCTGGCTGAGGTTCGCTAGTACTACCATGTTCATAATCAGTTTCCCCATGATGATACCAAATTTTGTAACTTCGTGTAAACCCACTCAAATATAGATGAGTTCAAACATCCCACTCTTTAATAACCTTTCTATTTTTACAATTAGAGCAAGGACATCTTAACATACATGTTTTTGCTTCCAGTTGTCGGTGAACTAACCCCATGAATTCGGTTATACCTCGTTGGTATTCTTCCGTAAGCAATCTCGTGTTCGGATCCAAAAGAGGTCGATCGATCCAAGAACGAAAATAATTTGAAGAAGACATGTTTTTTATGAATCAAATTCGTGTGTAAGGAGAGTAAGATGGAGGATGAAAATATGGAGTGAATGAAGAGGAAGAGGGGTGCTTGTATTTATAGTTGAAATCCTACCGACAGTCCGAGGAAATTCCGACGGAATTCCGACGCCAACGGCTAGTTCGTCGGAATTTCCTCGGAATTTTTAAAATCCCCCAACGGCTCTCTAACAGCTATAATATATCCTCGGAAATCATCGGTTTTTTCCGAGGAATACATTTTTCCTCGGTATTCCATAAGAATATTCCGACGGATTAATATTTCCTCGGAATTCCGTCGGTATATTCCGAGGAAATTCCGAGGAAACCAAATTTTGTGTTTCCTCAGAATTTCCTCGAAAATTCCTCGGGATATTCCGAAGATTTCATTTTCCGTCGGAATGTCCGTCAGAATACCGTTGTTTTCTTGTAGTGTTCACCGGCTGATCGAGACGGGAGCTTCACCGGCGCGTCTATGAGGATCGTGACTACAAGCTCTACGAGGATCTTTGGTTCTTTGGTGGGTACGTCCAAAGCAAAGCTTTGTCGTTGGTGAAGAAAGCTTCGACCTTTGACCGATATCTCTTGCCCGTGTCTTGGTGAAGAAACAAGACGATATTGTTGATTTTTTTTTTTTTTTTTTTGATAGATTTCAAGATAGTTTTCCTTGCCCCCTCCTTCTAGCGCCAACTGTTTGATCCAATAATGGTGTTTATGCTGAAATGTTTGTTGAATCAATACAATAAAAGAATCTAAAAATGATGATTAGATTCTTTGAGGCTTAAGAGAAATCTTGAAAGAATCAAATGAGAAATCAACATGAAAAAGAGTATAAAAGAGATCATATTGATTATAGATTACATTACAAAGATGTTTGAAGTGTAAAGTGAACCTATGAATCAATTAGATCTCTATATGAAAGTGTCTCAAGTCTAAGAATGGAGAAAGAGCCTCCCTTCTCATAAGGAGGTAGCTCCTTATTTATAGAAAGATGAAGCCTAAGGCTTCCTATCAATATGGACCTAGTTCAATGTCTAATGGGCCTTTAGGATGATGTAAATTCATCCCCAACAGATCCCATGTTCATCTGCTCTCTCGGAATCTTCTACATTTAGACATAGAGTTGTATGTACAAAGAGAGTGTTTGAACATGTATGAAAAAAAGGAAAATACAATTGACCTTTGTTTGTAATGAGGACTATTCCTCTTGCCAGTGCTTTGGCGTACACAAAAAAGTGTGATCAAATAATTTATGTATGAAAAACTATAGATAACACCCATACGTATGAGTGTATAATATATATGCTCACTTTGTGGCCATTGAGCAACAGTGTTCCATGTCAAAGAGCGGTTATGGATTTAAGATATGAGTTGGGAAGAGGATGTGGATGACAGACATAACCTCAAATGTCTCTGGTGCGACTGCCTCGATCACCGATCCATCTCAAAGGAGCGAGTTGAACAAACCCCTCCTTAACTCTCCTGCCATGTGTCACTGTCGCAGAGCATCAGCTTCTCCTCCGCTAAGTTCACATGAGCTGGAATTAGAATCAGAACTCCACGGGTACCATGGTTGTAGTCACTCAAGGAAACTACAGACACGACCATCCCTCATTTTTCAAATATATCTTAGAATGTAATCTTATAAACTGGTACCTGAAAAATTACATCAAAAGTATTTTAAATATCATGGAACTGACTAAAATATTATAAAAACACACAATAAGAGTCATAATAGACTTATCAAAGCAAAGAATCATGGTGATCTGAAGGATCTAGATTCCTAACGCCCACAAAAAATATAAAGAATACCAAAAACAAAGACAATCAATTAAAGCATTTTGACTGAGCTGGCAAGATAGGACAAAGTAATTAACTGAATCATTATTTCTAAAGACTAAATTAGATAGATAGTTACAGATGTATACAAATTCGATTTTCTAAGAAAGCTAAGCGAGTAATTGCATAGTTCATGCTTATGGAGCTTCTTTAGCAACAGATTCATAGCTAAAGGTGCATAGAAAAAAAATAGTATATGATCACTTGCGTTAATTATTCCTTCAGTCATCAGATATTTATGCTGAAATAGGCAAATCTCGTTCTGTTTCGGTGACGCTTAGTCTACTTACTCAGACCTCATCCGAATGATTTGCATCTTCCTCTTCTTCCCTTGATGAGCCACTACTTCTTGTAGGCCCATCAACCGAAGACGTTTCAGTTTTGGTACCACTTACAGTATCGTTGCAAGGCCAGATGAATCACATTACCGCTTTTGTGTTTGTGTTGTTGGTTGGTGAGCGAGTGAGTGATTCATTGTTTTCGGGTGGCTGAAACACAGGTACAAAGGAAAACCTAATCAATGCAAAAGGGCAAAATTGGATATTCATGTTTCATTAAAGCAATAGAGGTATAGGAGATTTGAGAGACCCATAGGAGATTGGCTCTACCACGAATGGGGGCAATAGAGAAGTTCGCTCACCAAATTGGCTTAAAGGGGCCAATTTTGTTTGTTTCGTAAGCCCAACATGGGTTATTCTCACTTAAATCAAACGATGTGTTTCGGTGTTTTGGACACATGTCGCTTCTTCGTGCAGCGACTTTCTGACCTGGATCCTAGGTGGCAGCACCTAGATCCTAGGTGATAGCACAGGAGAAAGAGAACTTTTCTTTATATAAATAGATAAGAAAAACAAATATGAAAGTCACAGAGCTGCTTGTGCTGGTGTTCATTGGAGCTGTGAGTGCCAATCATGGAGTAAGACAACTCCCAATGGGCTCAAACCTACCGAATTCGTGGATCAAATATTAGAATTTAAGCCTGTATGTGACGTAGGTGGCGCTGGAGGAGTTTTGATGGAAGCAACAACAATGAAAAAGGAAATTTTAGTGACGCGCGCACACAAATGCTGGAGGTAGAGGTGGAAAATTGCAGTACATCATGCTTAAACCCGTGGCCACTGTGGACTCACTACCTACAATAAAAAGATCCAGGGGTAAAATTTCTCATTGATCTCAATATTCTTCTAAAATTCCAATGTTTAAAACTTCAAATATATCTAGACTTTGACCCAAGAAAACAATATATATCGAGACTATTAATTGAAACCTTAAAATGTGTAGAATGCTACAATGATATCATTTAAATGACAATTTTAATCAATTCATTAACAGAAAAATGGTTATTAGATTTTCTAACTGATGTACTAAAAAATTGATAACTTTTTTATTTTAAATAGAAGTGTAGTGTTTGTATATTTATAACAAAATGCACTCAAAATCTATGTAAAACCTTTTTCGAAATTTTGTTAAAAATAAATAACAAACAAAATAAATAAATATAAACAATATATCTTATTAAATGATAATCTAGAAAATGGCAACAAACGTAAGCATGTAGAGAGAGAAATCAAATTCTTTCCTGATTTTTTTTTTTTTTGTCGTCAATGTTTTATTTTAAAAAACGGCCCAAGCCCATTTTCTTACACAAACCCCAGCGGGCCGAACAAACATACATCCGGGCCTAAAGCCCAATACATAGTGACCGACACTGTCCAAGTCTATCAACACGTGTCTACGCACTACCTTCATCTTGTCTCACCGGTTCCACCGGAGAAAGATCGGCAGTAACGCTGGATATTCTAACCACGGAGAGATACATCGGATAAACCGAGATCTCATCCGACTCCTTGCTAACCACCACTGGATATTTCATCCCGAGACTCTAACCGCTTCTTTTCTCTCTTGACCGTCGCACCATCATCGGAGGACAAAAGCCTCTCCATTTTTTTAGAACTTCATCTGAAACCGAAGGAGTCGATGACCATCTGACGACCGTGGGTTGCGGCGTACACAAGATTGTGATGAAAACAATGCTAAGCCACAATATGCATTCATCCACCTAGCAAAAGTAATACGACCAACTGAAACTCATAAAGACAGAGGTAAAAAGTAAGCGATCACAAGTTCATGTTTATTAACTAACCTCGGACATCAAAATCTTGGACTTAGTTTGTGTGCTTCCGTGGTAACTCTCCATTCTATCGATCTCTAAACCCGATTCTTTCATAGCCATAAGTTCTTTTCTCAAATCTTCATCCGTGCAACCGAGAGCATATGCGTTCATACCAACAGAAATGAATCCCTGAAGTTACACAACACATGTAAAGATGGTTATATGATCGAGAAGAAAGCAAGAACGAAGCTAGAATCAGTAAAAAAAGAAAAATTACTTTTAAGGTTTCGCCTTGACCGCGTTCAATCACGGTCCTGTAACGTCTTAAAAGACTTATAGCTATGTTGCGTGACGAACGGTACTCTTCATCCGAGTTGTTGCGTGAACGACAAAACTTGATGAAGTCGAAATAAATTACAAAAAATGCTCGGAAGCTACTCTATATGAATGAATAACACAGACTTAAAAAAATCACTAACCATCCAATTCCTTTAACTTGGCCTGGTGGAGAAAAGGATGAGTGGTAACACTCTACATTGCTCCAAGGAACTCTTGATTCCGAGAAGACAGAACAACTACTTATCAAATGACCAAAGGTAGTGGTTCTGTATCCGCGCGAAGGGGCATTGAAGCTAAAAGGAATGTGGAATTTGTTGATAGTTCCCGAGGGATACACTGCTAACATGTCTGAACCATATCAATGAAGCGATGCGCTAACTTGTCACACATAACAACACCAACAACACAAAACAGAGAAAATGAAACAACTCCATCAAAGCAAAAGAGAGAGATGAACTACTTTAGGAACTAAGATTCTAAGAGATTGATGTTCTACAGGAAAATAACTCATCTTACATGTTAAAATTCAAAACCTATTTCATACCTATTTACATTGTGCAATAAATCTCTACAAGTACAAAAAAAAAAAAAAATCTCAAGTGATTTGGAGATTACCTGAAATTGGGATCTTGGAATATTTATGAGCTAAGAAAGGAAATCAAAAGCTCTGATATTTGGAAAGTCTAGAAATCTCCTCCAGCCCTCCTAATCACTATTGAGAAGCACAAGACCATCTCACTACTCAATTATGATCATTTTAATTCATATGCGATTAGCAGATAATACATATATAACAAAACAAACGCTTACCCTTTTGAAAACACCAGATTCAGATACATCATATCATATGGGCTGATGCAGAAACTATAAAGATTACAGGTGTATATGTTGGTAAGAGGTGAATTTGAAGCCACCAATAATTTGAATGGCTGCCAAAAAATATTAAGTTTATCTGGGTTCAAGATTCCTTTCAGAACAGGAAAAAAAAACAAGAATCGTAGGGCTCCCAAACGGCGCCGTTTAGAATGGGAAGAGGCACCTTTTGAATGACGAAGGGATATATTCAATTTAGAATTTCGGGTGATTTGCGTTCAAATGACAAATTCACTTTTATCCAAACATGAATTTTAAAAATTCATTTAAAATCCAGTAAATCCAGTGTATTGAATTTGATATTTGATAAAGTACTCTCAAGTCTACTGTTATTAAAAATATTTTAAGCTGTGGAATTTTAAAGTTTTCAAAAGATTTTAGAGTTTTTGGTTGGAGTTTCTTAGTTAAAAAAATTAAAACTCAAATCTCATGGTTTTAGATGATATTCTAAAATGTTTTAATAAAAATCATTTTAATCTTTGTAATTCATTGAAATCATCTGAAACCTCATTACAAATCAAATCATCTCAAATTTTAGATTAAATACATCCTCCGAAGAGATTTCCCTTTTAGCAACTTTTATAGAAATACTTTTAGCTCGATGTAGAGAAGGAATTAAGTACAAATGACAATATTTGAAGAGTAATATTAATATTATAATATCCAAAAAAACTTTCGATTCGAGAAAATATTTTTTAATTTATTTTTCAATTTATCTATATTTATATTTTTTTAGATTAAGGATACAAAAGTTACTTATCTCTTTAATGAATTCTTTTTGGCTTTAATAAAAAAAAAAGACAATAGGATATTTGAGAGATTAACCTTTTTATTTAGGAAAACTACGTGAAGTATTGACCATCACATAGCTATGCAAACTAAACTAATGTAGCTACACGAGTATATGTTATATATGCTAACATCTATTAACTTAATGATGTCATGTAGTTAATATCACAAGCTTAATTTCATTCATCCAAAAATGACGTAGACATTAGAAACGTTAACTCCTTTGTTTTGGTCAGCTGCCCATTTCACTTATACGAAGTGTTGTTCATACGAGCCGATTCTCTGAGGAACATCTCTGTTTGTATTTTTTTAATACTCATGTTTGATCGATTAAAATCTGACCCACATGATCATATAATTTAACTAAATTCGACTTATCGCGACAAAATGAAAAAAACAAAATATAGTGTTTCATTTTAAATCAGTGCGACAGAGAAAGAGAAAGGAAGTTGGTGAAATCATGTGAGATTATTGACCACATGATTTTAGTAACTTCCTTTCTCTCTCAACTACATGAAAGCCTATTTTTTTTAGAGTTTTTTCCTTTGTCGTGATAGAGAGATGACATTCTTGATATTTTTTTTAAATACAAATGGGGCCGATTTTAAAATTTGTGGCTAAATTTCATTTTGTTTTTATTAGGCTGGGTTGGGTCAATTTTTTGTTAAGTTACGTTCAAATGTGCCAGGTTTTGATTGATCACACAAGAAGAATTAAACGGAGTTAACGTATCTGATATCCATGTCACTTTTTGAATTAATGAAATTAAATTCGTAATGTTAACTTCATGACATCATTAAATTGGGGATGTTATAATGCATAACATATACTTCATGTAATTAGGTATACATTAGTTTAATGTGTATAGCTAGCCATGTGGTGCTTAATAATTTACGTAGCCAACAATCATTTTTCTTTTTATTTACGTGTTTGATAGGTTTACATACTTAATGTATTATTTTTATGTTATCAATATATATATCTTCGTTGAAAACAAAAATTCAATTGTGTTTTTATTTCATACTCTTTCCGTTTCATTTTAATTGTCGTTTTAGGTTTATACAGACAGATTAATAAAATATTTAATTTTAAGGAGTATTATTTTATATGGCATTATGGAGACGGTTTTTATGGATCAATGTTAAGTATATACCAAAATTATGAAACTTGTAAAACTCATGAAATCAATAAAACTTGTCAATACCTAATTGAAAAGATTTGAAGAATAATATTAATATTAAGAAAATTTTACAATATGTGATATTAACATTATATTAATATCATCACTATATATATTTATATTCTTATATCAAACACAAATTCAGTATAGTCGACATCTTTTATCTGTTTTTTGGACCAGTAGCAGACCAGAGGACCGGATCACGTCTGAGTAATCTTTTGCTGTTTGCTGCTGTCAATAACATCACCCCGAGGAAGATCAAAACTGAGGTGGAGGAGAAGATAAACATCAAGGCAGAAGCGACGTGGTCTTTCACCTCTTGCGCATAATGAACCGAGTCTAAAGCAAGAAAGGTGATGGGGAACGAGTAAGCCCACCATGCGACATTGAATCTTTTTATTGACTTTTTCAAAAGAGTTGGCCTACAGACCTGAAAATGTTAACAAAAACAAAGGTAAATGTCTAGTCACTCGGTTTTCTGTTTCGTAGTATCGTAAATTTACCAGAGACACGAATATGAAGAGCGAAAGGAAGAACAACATCTTCGCTACAGTATCAAAGGTTCCACAAATAGAGTTCCAAGCTAGACTTCCAGTGGCTGGTGCAGCAAAGAACAAGAAGAAAACTGGCCTCAGCGTGGTTGGGAAGTTGTTTCCTCCTGGTAAGCGTTGATAAAGTGTGACAAAGATAACCAAATAATGAACCATCCCGAGCGAGAACAAGCATAGAGCACACTCCTTCCAACCCATCTCTGCTGCTCCTCGTGCAGCCACTAGGTTTGCTATTACTGAAACTTGGCTTGCGGGGTTCGCCATTATCGACAAAAACCTTTTTTCTGTTGTGAACCACTGGCCATAAAGCTTTGTGTCGAGGGTCAAGACCGGAAGAACAAACACCCAGAATAGTGTCTTGTACAAAACGCTGTGTGGTTCCATCAGAGGAGCTGACTGAAGCAAGAGAAGGCATGAAATGAATGGAGCGTAAAGATAGTTCACTCCAATATAATGCGAGAACTCCTCCTTCACCAGGTCAAAGTAGAAAATACACTTGAAAGCGTAAAGAAAACAGAGTGACACTTGTATTGCAAGAGCTATATACCACATGAGATAAAATGCCATAGATGGGAGATGGTTATGTAAATGAACCATTATCTTCCACAACAAAGCTTGGCTACAAAGAGATAGGCTTATTCTGAAATATCCAGCATGGAAGCTACTCAAAATAGACATCAGGGCAATGGGCTCGGCGTCAACGAGGTTAGCATATCTCTTTTTCCTTCTCAATATGGGGTATTCAATTTTTATTTGAATTTCTTGACAAGGAACTCCCAAGCTTTCCATCTTACAATAGAGGCAATAGGCAGAGAAATCAAAGTCAAAGGTGAATTTAGTTGGCTTAGTATTGGACAAAGATGGTAATGGAATCTCATAAGGATAACAACTCTTACTAACTTTTTCTCAGCTTCAGAACTTGTATACACAAAAAGCCATTCCAAATAATCATCTCATTAAAAATTTAACAAAAAAAAAAGGTTTTGACACTACTACTCACATGCGTATGGTTGTAAGACTTTATTTTTGAAGTATTAGTTCACAGAGTAATTGTTGAGATATCAATCGACATGTTTCTGGTAATGGAACCTTGCGAAAATCAATGGAAACTATACTCACCTAAATCACGATTATATAGAGTATACCATTTAAAAAAAAAAAGAGAAGTTTGAATATACCTGTATTTCTGTTTTTTTTTTGCGGCACCACGTTTAACCAAATACATATATTGAGTCTGTGCAACACTCTGAATATCGGCACTCAAACTATCCACACGTACGTACAGAAACTATAGCAAGGTGAATTAGTGTTGCCGGGGCCCGGGATTCCTTCTCCAGACGAAAATTATTTTCTGATCTTGAGTTGTCGCGTGAGATGCCCGTCGTATCTCAAGTCAGAAATGATAATAATAATGTTTTCCTAACGTGAAGATTACTTATATATAGAATTCACGTCAACCTCTTCCTGATTATGCACGAAAACCTGTATTTTTTATTATTTGTTATTGTAATATCTTATATATAAAAAAATTAAAATTCGAATACGACAATAAGAGTAAGGCTGTAACCAATGTAATCAAATCTTGTCATATTGGTAAACCAGGGGTTTTTAGAGTTTTTAGCTGTTAAATCTGAAACCCCTAAGGAAAACGCCAATGGCTTAGAAAAAATTACATGATCTAACTGGTTCGCATGTCAAATCATATTTTGTTTTTGGTTGAAATATTCGAAACTCAATTAAAAGTATTATTTATTCGTCTCTATTTGACTTTGCTATTGATTTGAAAATATTTTATTTTATTATATGCTGTTTGTTTTAAATTTGAGACACCGTTTAAGCAAAGTAGCTAGAGCATTATATTTTTGTCAGATCTAAACAAGATATAATCTGATTATTTTACTTTATTGATATTGATTTTATTTTTTCCAAGCACTATAATATTATTTGAGAAATTAGTTTCCTATGTATCGCACTTACATTAGCTCTTATAATGGTTAATTACAAAGGTATCTTTAATAAATTTCAAATATTACATCTAAATATTATTATTATTGTTTTATTTAAGAATTTCTGTTACTTAATTTACTTTCCTAATATTATTTTTTTTCCAAAAAACATATGCAATAAAAAGATTTTTTTAATAAATTTATGAATTTTGAAAACAAATTTAAAACTGAAAAATATTTAGATAAACTGTGATTTCATAAAGAAAAAGGAAATTTCACAAAAATAATCTTTATATTAAGAAAATAAATATCATTCCTTTTTTTTTAACGTCAAAAGGTTATTCTATTACTCAAACTTGATGTGGTTTGGGTAACCAGACCGAAATAGAACAATCAATAAAATATAACTCCCTATGGAAGGATGTAGCAGTCTTAGCTAAAAAGTCTGAAATCTGATTGCGCGTTCGTGGAACATGAATTATGTTGAAGTCCGGAAAGCATATCTGTAGCGTCTCTATCCTCTCCAATTCCGTCGTAAAGCTTGGCCAAGCATGAGGTTCCATTATTATTGCAATCAACTCCTTACAGTCTGTCCCAAAGCTCTGGCATGTTGAATGTTGAAGCATATTATCCATTGCCCACCGCAATGCTTCTACTTTCGAATGCAAGGCTGATTCGCGTTGACTGAAATTTCTTGTCTCTATAAGTTGAATGTTTCAACCACTATCCATCCAGACCCATCCACATCCACTAAAGTGAGCAGAGGCTGTCCAAGATACATCTAACAAGCAAATATTACCTAAGCTTATGACTTGGATTTCCTCAGTATTGTTATCTTGTACCACTGGTTGTACCACTTCGTTCGCATCAAACCAGACTTGGCATTCACTTTCTGCATGTCGAACTAGCTCCAAAAGATCTATGTCTATCCCCTGAAAAGTTTGTCATTCCTATCCTTCCAAATATACCAAATTATCCAGGGGTAAGGATCCATGTCTTGTTTTGGCTCGATAATGCTGTTTTTCCTCCAGAATAGGTAATCCATATTTGTGTAGACGCTTGGTACTGGAAATATATATGTTCTTGTTGGAGTTGATGATATGGACCAAACTTGTAGAGCTGGCGGACATTCGAATATGGCATGGGTTACAAATTCTTCTAGTTCTCCACATCTTGGGCAGTAGTTATCACACCTCATATTGCGTCTTACTAAGTTCCTTGTTACTGCCACATAACCAGTTAACAATTGCCATATAAGATGACATATTTTCTTAGGCGCATTTAACTTCCAAGCAAAGGCTTGAAGCTTAGTGATACTCGGCTCCAAAACTTCCTTTTCTTCCTCTATCTTTAATAAATTCCGCGCCACTCAATATCCAGATTTAACCGTGTATTGGCCATTCCTTGTGTAGTTCCAGCAGAATGTATCACGGCGATGAGTTCAGCTTATGGCCAAACTCCTTATGAGTGGTATGTCATCAAGATTGACATAGTTCTCCAAAAGACCAACATCCCAATCCTTCGATACCAGGTTAATGAGATCGCTGACTCTCATATTAGGATGCATAACTGGCGCTACATGGATAGCTGGTCTCGCAGAGGTCGTTGGAATCCACGGATCCTCTCACACCTTGACTTCATAACCTGAATGTATCTTCTGTCTGATTCCAGTAATAACAACTTCCTTGCAGCAAAAATGCTAGTTCACACATAGGATGGGCTGCTAGCAGAGTTTACTCTTAGTGGTGAACTAAATCTATTGTACCTTCCCCTCAAGACTCGGTCAACCAAAGAGTTAGGAAATTGAACTAGCCTCCATAACCGTTTTGCCAATAGTGCCAGATTGAACTCCACCGGAATTGAGCAATGAAACCAATCCCACCCTCCTCTCTTGGTAAACAAACTTTTTTCCATTTCACCCAGTGTATTCTTCTTTTTGGTGGATTTGAACTCCACCAGAATTGAGCAATGACACTTGCTAGGTTTTCACATATCTCCAATGGGAGCAGGAAAGTAGACATAACGCAAGTTAGAAGAGCTAGCATAATGGATTTAATCAACACTTTCCTCCCTCCATTTGAGAGCCATCTACTTGTCCATCCATTCAATCTATGCATCAAGTTATCCTTGAGAAATGCAAAAAAATTTCACTTGGAACCACTTATGTCTTCTGGGATACCTAGGTAAGTTCCCATTCCTCCTTCGTTTTGTATTCCAAGTGCATCTTTAATATCTTTTCTAATAGTTGCATTAATCCGCTTACCAAAGAGTAAGGATGATTTATCAAAGTTGATACATTGACCTGATGATTTACCATATTTCCTGACTACTTTCATTTCATCTTCACATTCACGGGGCTCCGCCTTATAGAAGAAAAGGCTATCATGTCCATCTTAATGGCCATCCTTTTACTGCGACCACTTGGTTTAGTTCTCAGAGCGTGGGACATTTCTTGAGCAATAATAATGTTGTCTGAAATTTGTCTTCCAGCAACAAAAGCTGACTTAGTTTCCGATATCAAGCCTGGTAGCACTTTCTTTAATCTCTGGCATAAGACCTTAGAGATTATCTTGTAGTTGGCGTTACACAAGCTAATGGGTCTAAACTGAGCCATTTCATTAGGCTTTATTGTCTTTGGGATGAGACATATATTTGTATCATTCAGTCCATTCGCCATCGTCCCCTCAAAAAAAAATTTATTAACCATAAGAGTTAAATCCTCTTTATCCCAAAATTTCTGATAGAAAAGCGCAGTCATCCCATCTGGTCCTGGACCCTTTTCAAGATGCATAGCAAAGAGCGCTAATTTGACCTCCCATTCGGACACATGAGCTATAAGGTTGTCATTCATTGCCCTAGTGATAGTCATAGGAACTTGAACTAGTGCCTCTTCAATGTCCTCTGGGTTAGATGATTCAAAGATATGCCTAAAGTAGCTAGTAGCAATGACTACTAATCTTTCTTCATCCTCAACTATATTTCCATTTGCATCTAGGAGCTGTGTGATTTTATTCCTTGCTCTTCTTTGCTTTGTTAAGGCATGAAATTTTTTTTTTATTTCTGTCACCTTCTCTCAGCCAAAACACTCGACTCTTCTGTTTCCAGAACATTTCTTCTGCTTTAAGAGCATCAGAGAGTTCCTTCAACGCTGCTGCAATTTCCTCAGTTGTAGCATTATCATATGCGTACAAACCATCTACCTTTTCTTTAAGCTCCTCCACTAATTTCACCGAGTTAACATTATGTTGTTTCCTCCATTCGCTCAAGGCTTTTTGGCAGCTAGAAATATGTTCCATAATAGTCGCATTGGGAGGGAGATCAGGAGATTTTCATCCCTCAAGAATGACTTGCCTTAGCTCCTCATTATCCAGCCATCTTTTATCAAACTTTAATTTTTTTGATCTCTTCATTGGCTTTATGAATATGTCTGCAAGAATCGGACGATGGTCCGATCTCCATAACCTCATATACTTCACAGTCGAGTGGGGAAACTTCTCATGCCAATCCGCATTTCCTACTGCTCTGTCTAACCGACATCAAACATTTGTTCTTCCTGCTCTCTTCCCTACCCATGAGAGCATGTCCCCCGTGAAAGGAAACTCTTGCATCCCACAATCATTAAGCATCTGCTTAAAGGGCATGAATGAACTATCAGGACGTTGTCTACCTCTTTTTTTCTCATTGTGACCTGTAATTTCATTAAAATCTCCTATCATGAACCAAGGTCCAATTCTTGTTGTTGAGAAACGCGTAAGACGTTCCCAAACTCGATCTCTTCTTTCTAGTACAAGATCCCCATAAATAAACGTCATATAGACTTTTATTCCATGAATGACTGCCTCAATGTCAATCATACGGTTATTCGAAAATAAAACATTAACTTAAAATTCATCCATAAAAAATAAAGCTAAACCTCCGCTAAGTCCAAGTGGCTCAACAGTAAACAAATGATCGAATCCTAAGTCGGCCTGAATGTTTTCCAACATCAGCCTTCTATTCTTCGTCTCAGAAAAGAGCACAAGTCCTGGGCGATGCTTCTGACACATCTCCGTAAGGCGTCGAACTGTGAGGTCATTCCCAATCCCTCTACACTTCCAACTGAGTGTCCTCATAGATGATCTTGGGATGGGTTTTTGGATCCCATCAAACCATCACTTGTGGAAGAACCACCTCTCATCTTTTTTGAACTTTGGTGATGGCGCCTTGACTTTCCTGCATCACCATGAGACGATGTTGAACGCTTCCGAGGAGATCCCCGACGAAGAATCTCAAATTTTCTGCTCGGAATGCCAAAAGAGGCACTCGATTTTGAGGCATGTCTCCTGCTCTTGGACGCTTTATCAGCCAATCTTCCTAGCGCCGTGAGTGTATCATTGCGAGAAAC
Source organism: Brassica napus (assembly GCF_020379485.1). Classification (NCBI taxonomy): domain Eukaryota; kingdom Viridiplantae; phylum Streptophyta; class Magnoliopsida; order Brassicales; family Brassicaceae; genus Brassica; species Brassica napus. The sequence goes on along the minus strand of NC_063447.1, from coordinate 31,500,830 downwards.
CGCACTCTCCATCTCCGTGAGTTCGAGTCCCAACAGATCATCATCTTGCAAGTCGCACTCCATCATCTCTCCATCATGCTGATCGGCAATCTCCATATCACTCAGGGCACCAATGATATGCTCATTCCCAACTCCATTCTGTGGCTCCTGATCACTTGAGGCATTAAAGGATAGCGATCGAGTGGCATCCTTTGCACGTTTGGTAACCTTTTTTTTTAGGAAGATCAACCCGAGATGTGGTAACAATGGCGCTGGCTAGCCTTCTGGTTGCTGGAAACTCAGGAGATCGCAATACCTCGCCAATTTGTTTACCACCACTTCTTGAAACCGCAGAATGTTCATATGGAACAATATCTCGGTTACTAGTGGTTCGTTCCTCACGACTTCTTCCAAGATCCTTACATATTATTCCCTTCTGATCACTTGAAGATTTATGTCTCCAAGTTAACTCAGGTTTTCGGTCATATGGACCTTTACCAACTCGTGATCCACCGTATCTATTGCTCCTCGAGTAGTCATCCCGTCTGCGCATGATCCTATCAGTATGTGCTCCTCGATAGTTGTTCTATACTTCGTACTTCATGTCGCTAAAGGCATATCTCGAGCTTCTAGACTGACTGTTATACCTACCGGCATTCAGATCATTACCATAGCGAGGTTGTGATGCCTGATGGTGCCTCTTATCAAACGGGATTTGCACTCTAGTGAATACATCTTGTCGCTCTATTTGTGGTTGTAATCTATTTTTAGCTTCCAAGGGCGGGCAGTACTCCTTCTCATGAGTGAGCATACCACAAGTAGAACAGTGTTTGAACAACATTTCATACTTGATTTCCAGTGTGACCTCATCCCCTTCCGGCGACTCAGCCTTACGCGAGAACTTTAGAGGCCGGCGAGTATCCACATCGATGAGCATACGACCCTTAGTGTGTTCCACTTTGTCGACATGTCCCAGTCTAGATCCTATCTTGCGCAGATTTCGATCAGTCCATAAGTGCAAAGGGATACCTATCAGACAAACCCAAAATGGGATTATCTATGGGTAATCATCGTGGACAATGGGTTCCCAGCGGACCAGCACAAACATGCAGAAGTTAAAGTGGAACGGACCCTGTCAAAGAACCGAGTGCAGGTCTTCTTCTATGGTGAAGTTTAAGAGAAACTTTCCATTACCCAAATCATTAGCCGTAATGCGATCAGCTAAACCCCAATGCGAAGGCATTTTTTGCAGCAGCTTCTCAACGTTTTGTTTCTTGGAGTTAAGGATCTTTCCTATAAAAGAAAAACTAAATCCATCAAAGATTTTCGGGTTGTCCTGGCTTGTAAGTTTTATCGGCTCGTCCTTAAAAAGTATTCCTTTCCCCTTGATATCCGCCATATGGGCAGATCGGTTCCTGTAAGAAGATCCCATACGAAGGTATGGATGTCTGATCGTAGTAGAAATGAGATCGGTTCAATGGAACCCACCATTACCCAACAAGAACCCAAGCATGAGCAGATTACTTGGGAAGATCCGACAATGGTGAGATTACAGAAGCATAACAGATGGACAAATACGACAATGATCGTATTGATTTGAGAGAGTTTGATGTATCAATGTACACTCAAACAGAAACCGATCCAGTGATGCGTGGGTTTCATGGTCAAGACGCCATTGCATAAGCCCCGTTGTTGCTGCATAAAGAAAAGGCCGGTAGGGATGGGTAGAACTCTCCGTCGGGTGTTCCGAGAGCTGTCGAGATCCTCGAAAGAGCCGTCCTCCTTCAATGGAGATCAGATCTCCAAATCACCATTGCAGTCGCACGAAAGCCCTAGCCGCAAAAGAAAACGAATTTATGCTATATCATTCCCTTTAAAACATAGTTTTAAGCAACATCTATCTATCTATCTATTATTATAAAGTTGTGTTCTCTCTCCTGAGAGGGACACGTCACTAAGTCATGCGTCCTGGGTACGACACCTGTCCTCTCTCTATTTTTTTTTACGCTTTCGTTGTTGTTTCAGGTGGGCTCGCAAGCAAGAGATATTTTTATTTGGGCTTCATACGTTAGAACTTAGAAGGTTGGCCCGTTAGGCATCGTCTTCGTGACCGATGGTTGCGTCTATGTCGGTTCCTCTGGTGACGTTTCGTTCTCGATTAATCTCCTAACATGCATTACCAGTTCCATCGAATTCTTATCCCTCTTCCAAGCTCCACCTATAAAAGAGTCAGACCTATCCCTTGAGAATCATTCTTAGGCTTCCAAAAGTTTTTGTAAATCTCTCTCTCTCATTTGAGAGTTTCTCTGAGATTTTAAATTTCCAGTGGTGTTGTTGGAATTTTTATGTTGATGGATCTTACCGGAGCATTCATATTTAGATCCGGCGGGGTTGGGCCGTTCCGGGAAGCAAGATGGCTTGAGTCGCTTCATCTCGGCGGCGGTGACGACGAGTTTCAGCAACTAACAACTAAGCAACTAACAAAGCTAATTCCCGAGAATGCCAGTGGTTTCAAGGCATTGATTAAGCTTCCGCCTGCACAAGCTGTGGAGCTTCTCTGTTTCAGTGATTCACCATTGTTGTCTTCTCAAGCGGCGGCCGACGGTTCAGATATTGGTGAGTGTCTATGCGAGGATTTTGGATGGTTTTTTTTTTTGTTTTTTATTGGATGTGTTTTGTTAGATGCGCATAGCGTGCATAATCTTGGTATAGTTCTTCTTCTATTTCTTATAACACAGTGACTGATGAGTGTCTATGGAAGGATTTCACTATTTTTAAAGACTTCAGTGCTTTGTCAATTGCTTCACATTAAACTTATTTTCTCAAAAACAATTTATTTCGAATAAACTTTGTTTACGAGTTCACCTCTGTTTCCAAATAGGTGTGTTTCTACTTTCTATATATATGTCCCTACTTCAACATGCCACAGGTGGATGATCAGTCTCAAAGATAATAGAATTGTTATATACCCTCACGAGAGATATGCTGAAACCAGAGACTCCGCTTAGATCCCTTTCCACAAATCCCAAATACATCGTACAGTCCTATGCATAACTGAAAACTTGAAGAGGAGTTTGCAAAAGTAACTCTACATAACTGTCTCCATTATCCCGCCTTACGTCAACTCCTCTTCGCAGTGTTGCAGATGCTAGCCTTTGTGTGTTTGATGGGCTTGCCATCGAACTTCATAAAAGACTAGAAAGCTTCCGTCTGGAACCCAAGGTTGTTTTGTCCATCTCACAAACAGAACTCTGCAGAGCATGATCAAATATGCTGGGAATCTGAAGGACTCTTTTACATGCATTTTGAGAAGACGCATCACCAAAAGTGAAAGATAGATAATGAATCTGTAAGAAGTGAAGGCGAAGGTTTTAGGAAACAAGTAGTGAGAAAGAAAGAGAAGTGTACGTAGCTTAGTGGATGTCAGACTGATTAAACTTTATGAGTATGCACCAAGGAACAAGTCTATGGAGCATTCAGCCAGGCACATGTCATACTTTCTGAGACAAAAAGGTAAGAACATCACAAACAACGAGCTGGTTTTAGGTGTGAGAGAGCTTCTTGAGTATGAATATTATGCTCAGCAACTTCTTGAACGATAGTAATGCGGATGCTCATACGCTAAAAGGAATTCAGATTTTGTTTTCTTTAAAGTATTCGGGAGTTTGTGGTTGAATCAGTTTGTTCGATTTGTTTTCATTTGAAATAAATAAATACATTTTTGGTTTAATTCATTTAACAGAATTTCTTTCACACAGCCTTGAGATCAATACCAATACCCAAACCGAACCAGTTAAAACGAAACAATATGTTTTGGTTTCGTACTCGATTATATGTTCGTTTCAATTTAAAAAGTATTTTCTTAACAAATTAGATGGTACAATCAGTGAAGTTTTTGCTTTAGACAATAATGTTTGGTAATAAAATTATTTAACTGATAACGTGGAGATTCATTATATCGATACAAATAGTGAATAGTAAATAATTTATATGTATATATATATATATAGTAAAAATATAAATTAATATTTGGTAAATGAATAAACACGAATATTAATAAATTCGGTTGGTCTTGAATTGGACATATGTGAAATATAACTTAATTCGATAAAATAATAATAATAATAATAAAATTTAGAATTTTATATAAATATATGATCCTAATAAAAAAATAACTACTATATATATAACTTTTAAATAAACATAAACAATTAATTAAAAAAAAAAGAAACTCATCTTTAGTTTGTTTTTTTTTTATTTCAATAAGTTTACATTTTGATTGAATTACAGATAAAAGACAAATACATTCAATCATCAAATTCAACACACATTTTATATATCAAATAATTTAATTAAATATATAAAATTAAAATAATTTTTACAAATTAATTATTTTAAAAATCAATATATTATCACAGTTTCAACATTAGTTTACAAAAATTTTACTATAGTATAAAATAAATTTTTACAAAATTTTCATAGTTACAAATTTTTTTTTGAAAATAAATATAAACAACAAACCCGGGCGTAACCCGGACCGACCCTAGTACAATATATTTTAAAGTAATAAGAATATTTTTTTTATATCTATCTATTTTATTAAATTTAATAAAAATATATTTATAGATAATATACTTTCATAAGAAAATTTAAAAAAAATAATCTTGATATTAAGAAAAGAAATACTCTTTACTTTAAACATAACTTTAAGCAACAAAACTATATTTTCAATGTAACAAATTTTGTTTTATATCTATTTATTTTCTTAGATGATTACATACAATAATAAATAACATAAATGGAGATATCTTTAAGGGGGGGGGGGGAATTTCATGTTTACCACTTTCACGGTACCATTATTCATGGGAAATTCTCACAAATACCACATTCATAGTACAATTTTTCATGTTTACACAAACCATTTTTACCCCCACTTTCAATGAAGTGTAAAAGACACTTATACCACTAGGGTTAACTAATCTTGAATTAGGGTTTAGAGTTGAGGGTGGGTAGAGTTTCTTAGGGAAGATTGAGTCGCATATAGATTAGAATGCTCACGTTGTTGCATGATAGAGTCTTTAGGGTTATTTATTAAACCAGACTTAGTTTAGCACGGGCTAAGCTGAGAAGAAATGGAATTAAGACTGAGATAATAACCTGACTAGGACTAGGATGCATCATGATTTATATTCTTGCGTGTTGATATGGTTGAGTGCTTGTTCCCGCTATCTTTAAAGATAGTTTCTGAGCAGAAGGTTGAACTTTTTTTTTTTTTTTGACAACATCACTCAAGTACTAACTAGAATCTCCAACTGATCTAGCAAGCCAAACCGGTGGAGTTGAATCGACATAAAGCAAAGCGGAAGGAGAACTCCTCGCACCATGTGCAAGCTTGTCCGCCAAGGTATTTTGTGCTCTAAGAATATGTCTGATCCGGAAGTGGGGGAAGAACGTCTTACTTCGGTTGAATTCTTCCATGTGTGTAGAAAAGGCAGGCCATTCTTCAGGTGTCGACACCATCTTCACCAGCTGAGAACAATCCTTTGCAAAAACTACATCAGAATATTGGAGGGTCTTCATGCATTCCATTGCCCAAATTAGTGCTTCACATTCAGCATGGAGAGAGAAGGAGGCTGAACTATCTGGGTAATGGTTTGATTGAGTAGATTGCATGAGTAGATTTAATTAAATGCTTTCTCGTTTAGTTAATCTTGTTGATTGAGGTTAGTCATCTCTTGGTAAGGGAGTGACTAACTGGTTAAGTTGTTTAGTGATGATATTGTTGTTAGTGTCGTAGAGTAGAGTGTGATGCCATATAGCTTGTGTGTAACCCACCATGCTAGGCATGTTTAGGGGTTGATTAGTGTTTCCTCAACTTCGTACCCAGCGGGTTTAAGGAAACCCCTTATTCGCTGGATCGAGAGCACTCAGAGAGACGGGGGCATGGCCTATGGCTGAGTGGTTGCACGATGGGGTAGTGACCGGCAGTGACCTGAACGTACTGTGGGGTGTCTTGCGGTGACCCGAACATACTATGGGCCGTAATCGTCGTGTGACAACCGGCAGTGGCCCGAACGTACTGGGGCTGTCGTGCGGTGACCCGAATGTACTGTGGGCCGCGTTCGGTTGAAAGTTCCTTCTCCTAGTCTTTGTGATAGGGAGATAGGATATTGCCGAGGATGATGAGGAGGAACACTAAGTCACCATTTCCCAGGTTAGAGTGTTGTGTTAAAGTGTCGTAAGGGTTATGGAACCCGCGAGTCAGTGTAGCACCGATATACGGTGTTACGAGTTAGATCGAGTCATAGATTCTCAGTCTTATTATTGTGATTGTGGTTGATTGATTTGCTTGCAGGTTTCTGACATTAAGTCCTAATTTTGGCTCAGGTTCCGGATTAGGCTTGGTGTGTATTTCATTAGTATAGGTCTGACGTTGGCCTGTATGTGTTTGAGTGATTGCTTGTGAAGGGTGGTGGATATTAAAGCTATGTGGTATCATTGGTTGGCCGATCATGTTCTTGTTTGATTGTTGGTCGATCGGCTAATGATACTTGTATAGTCTGAGTGTCTAACACTACATGAGTACTGAACTCAAGCGTATATATGGTTAACTAGGGATTGCTTGTTGACTTGTTTTAATGCAGGTTCCCGTTACTTGAAGCTAGATCATGGCAGGAGACCAAGTCTAACTTAGTATCGGTTTGCTTAGCCTTAGATTTTATTGCATGCTAGGGCTAGATTGATTGTTATTTTGGATTGTCTGGGTTAGAGTCTAGGTTGCGGGTAGAGGCCGCCAGCTCACTGAGTAATACTAGATTACTCATCCAACTCCGTTGTCCTTTTTGCAGGTCGCTTTAGGTAAGGATGATCGGATAGCTTGGTGCTGGACGTTAGGACAACCTGTGTAGATTTTCATGCCTTTTGTAAACGGTATTGTGAATTGTGTTATGTTGACTCGATTTTGCATTAGACCGGGCCCAGTCTTGAATTATTCAATGTATGAATATTTCTTGAATCAATAAAAGTAATTGTTTTATTTGTGCTTCATGAGTACTCTGATATTTGACTATTCTGGTCTAACACAACGTTAGGTCTTAGTACGGGTTGAAAAGCCTTAGGCCTCGATCTAACGGAAAACGCTGACTCTAGGTACGGCTTGCAAAGCCTTGTGCCTTGACGCAGCGGGACGAGTTAGTGGATGAACTGGTCGAAGTCGTGGAGTAAATTTTGTGACTCTGACCGGATCGTCCCTAACCCGTCACGTAGCGCTTCCGGACCATGGTGTTGGGTTGGACGGTCAGTCATGTTCTTGTTTGATTGTTGGCTGGCCGGTTGGCTCATTCATCTCTAACCCTGGGTGTTGGAAGGTCGATCGGTCATGTTCTTGTTTGATTGTTGGCCGGTTGGTCGACCATATGTCTAGGACGTTTCGGGGGTGTTACAAGGTATGTCTGCAATTCCGGCTCCAGTTGTGCCTACAGCTCCAGCTACGCCTTCACTGCCACTGCCACAGTCACAAGAAGCACCTCAACCTGTTACCAGACCTGAAACAAGACCTGAAACCTCAACTTCACAACCCGATACTACTTCCCAAAACACAAATCCCACACAACCACAATCTTCTCCTCTTCAACCACCTTTACCTACATCAGAAACCAACCTAAACACACAAACCAACCAACCACAAAACATCCATCCCATGGCACTCGCGCTAAAAACCAGATCACCAAACCCAATGTGAGTTTTAGTGATTTATGAGATGGTTGTGTGTATAGATTAAGGAGATTAAGTTAGAACCATAAGAATAAGAAAGAGAGAGATTGTTGCAAAGTGAGAGAGTAAGAAGGAGGAATCTCTTATTCCCTTACTTAATTTGTTTATGGGAACATCCCATATATAAATAGGTTACAAGTACATGGTGACAGATGAGATATAATAAACTAGTAGAATCCTAGACAAATAATAAACAAGAGAAGAACTAGACAAGGCTGATCTGTGCAGGCTGGTCCTGGATAGTGACTTGTCCTAAATGTCTCCATTGACTTGAAACCTTAACCAACCCTTGTGATCTGATCCTCCAACGGTCTACAGCACAAGACATCTTCTTCTGATCATCCTTATTGTGATTCAGCTTCCTTTCTTTGTCTTGCAATTCACTCTAGGTCTTAGGTTGTATGGACAGACTTGGAACACAAGGTAACTCAGCTCATGCTTGATTTAAACTCGCCTGGTTCCCTCTTGTTTCTTATTGCTTCATTTCCATATCTCATTGCTTCATCTTCACACCCAAATCAAAACTTACCCTCACGGCAACTATACAAAAATCCAACCCCAAGATCCCAATGACTGTGGCTGAGGCTCTCAATGATCCCAATTGATGCAATGCAATGTGTGAAGAGTATAATGCTCAAATAAAGAACCACACATGGGACTTGACAGAACAAACAACATTGCAAAATATTATTACTTGTAAGTCGATTTTTACAATTAAATATCATGCAGATGGTTTCATTGAAAGGTACAAAGTGCGACTTGTCGCAAGGGGCTTTCATCAACAATATGGCCGCCTGGACTACTCTGAGACCTTCAGTTCGGTCATAAAACCGACTACAGTTCGCATGGTTCTTGATGTTGCTGTGAAAAAGAACTGGAGCATTCATCAGCTCGATATCAATCATGCTTTTCTTCCAGGAACCTTGATGGATGAAGTTTATGTCTATCAGCCAGCGGGGTTCATTGATAGTGATCGTCCTCATCATGTTTGTCGCTTGAACAAGGCACTCTATGGCCTCAAACAAGCGCCTCGCGCATGGTACAATGAGCTGCGTAACTTTCTCCTGCAATCTGGTTTCACCAACTCTCTAGCTGACACCTCTCTGTTCATCTACAACCAAGGCAACAGCTGCATTTACATACTGGTATATGTAGATGATATACTAATTGCAGGAGACTCTACATCGGTCAAAGCGGCCATTGCCTCTCTTAGTGTTCGATTTTCACTTAAAGACCTTGGAGAATTGAGTTACTTTCTGGGTATTGAGGCTATCAGATCACCAAAGAGACTTCACCTAATGCAAAAGAAGTACATCAATGATCTCCTTCATAAGCTCAACATGGCTGATGCGAAACCTGTTAACACTCCTATGCAATCACTGCCGAAACTATCCTCGGAAGTCTTCAGTATTCTCTCTCACAAGTCCATAGAGTTTACGGTCAACAGACTCTCACAATATGAGGTTTTTATCCCATGTGAGTTTTAGTGATTTATGAGATGGTTGTGTGTATAAATTAAGGAGATTAAGTTAGAACCATAAGAATAAGAAAGAGACAGATTGTTGCAAAGTGAGAGAGTAAGAAGGAGGAATCTCTTATTCCCTTACTTAATTTGTTTATGGGAACATCCCATAGATAAAGAGGTTACAAGTACATGGTAACAGATGAGATATAATAAACTAGTAGAATCCTAGACAAATAATAAACAAGAGAAGAACTAGACAAGGCTGATCTGTGCAGGCTGGTCCCAGATAGCGACATGTCCTAAATGTCTCCATTGACTTGAAACCTTAACCAACCCCTGTGATCTGATCCTCCAACGGTCTACAGCACAAGACATCTTCTTCTGATCATCCTTATTGTGATTAAGCTTCCTCTCTTTGTCTTGCACTTCACTCTAGGTCTTAGGTTGTATGGACAGACTTGGAACACAAGGTAACTCAGCTCATGCTTGTTTTAAACTCGCCTGGTTCCCTCTTGTTTCTTATTGCTTCATTTCCATATCTCATTGCTTCATCTTCACACTCCCCCTCAAGCTTGACCATAGGGACTGGTCAAGCTTGGAAACCATGAAGCATTCCCTCATTAAAACCTTTAGCTTGGAAAAACCTCATGGGATAAAAACCAAGCCAAGGAAAAAGAGTAGAACACTTCATGGCTAAGAGGATCAGTGTGATGAAAGATCTACGAGTCCTAACTTGGAATGTATGAACTCGCAAACCTTGGTGCTTGCAGCCTTGGTGAAGATGTCATCTAGTTGATCCTTACTTCTTGTGTAGCAAGGTAAGATGATCCTTTGTTCCACTGTTTGCCTAACTTTATGACAATCCACCTCAATGTGTTTAGTCCTCTCATGGAACACACTGTTGGAAGCTATGTGTATTGCAGCTTGATTATCACAATGCATGGTGATTGGAGTTGATGTCTCTATACCCAAGTCTTGAAGTAGGTTTCTGATCCAGATCAACTCACTAGTGAGCTTCCTCATTGCCCTATATTCAGCTTCAACACTTGAGCATGACACTATCTTCTGTTTCTTGCTCTTCCAAGTGACAAGATTGCCTCCAATAAATGTACAATAGCCTGTGGTGGTTCTCCTATCCACTCTGTCTCCTGCCCAATCAGCATCACAATACCCAACTATCTCTGTACTTTTGTTGCATCCCATCCACACTCCTTGCCCTGGCGCCTCTCTTAAGCATCTTAGGATCCTTTGAACCATGTTCCAATGGTGTATCTTGGGAGCCTGCATATGCTGGCTTACTTGGTTAACTGCAAAGCATACATCAGGCCTAGTGATGGTGAGGTATATCAGCTTTTCCACCATTCTCCTATAGTGTTTAACATCAGCATAGGGCTTGTCTTCAATCTCACCCTCATGTAGCACCTTATACCCATCGTCTAGTGGAGTCTTGGCTGCTCTTCCTCCTAGATCGCCTGCCTCATTCAGAAGATTAAGTGTGTACTTCCTTTGTGATAAGAATACCCCATCCTTGGATCGGCACATCTCAATCCCTAGAAAGTACTTTAACTCTCTCAAGTCTTTGATATCAAAAGATGATCTAAGGAAAGCTTTAGTTAGGAGTATACCTTCTTTGTAACTCCCGGTGATGATGATATCATCAACATATACTAAGATCATAACAATCCCTTGCTTGCTGGTGAGTGTAAAGAGAGTATGATCTGCCTCAGATTTCACAAAGCTCCTTCCATTGAGTGTGGTGCTGAGCTTGTGGTACCAGACCCTAAGTGATTGTTTTAATCCGTAGATAGCCTTCTTGACTCTAAGAACATTTCCAGGTTTTACTAGGTGTTCTAGGCCAGGAGGTTGCCTCATATAGACTTCATCTTCTAGTTCTCCTTGTAGGAAAGTTCTTCACATCCATTTGCCATAGATCCCACTATAAGTTGACAGCCAAAGATAGGATTATCCTTATGTTGTGAAGTTTAGCAACTGGTGCAAAGGTATCTAGGTAATCCTCTCCATATGTTTGAGTCAAGCCCCTTGCTACTAGTCTTGTCTTGCGCCTTTCTACTGTCCCATCAGCATTGTACTTGATGGTGAAGATCCAGCGGCTTGTTACAGGTCTCTTGCCTTTAGGTAGTTCAGCTTCATACCATGTATCATTGATGATCATAGCATTAGTCTCACTGCCCACTGATTCTTTCCATTCCTCATGCTCCATAGCTTCCTCATAAGACCTTGGAATGTATTCCTGATCCAACTCTCCAATAAACACCACATGTTCTTGGGGATAAAGAGCTAGAGAGCACACTCCTTGTATAGGATGGGCCACAGCTTGAGCATTGAAGTAGACCCTGTTGTTCTTCCAATTTTGATCAACCGGCTTTCTGATCCTAGAACTTCTTCTTAGAGCCGGCTGTGAACTACTTTCCTCAGTTGCTACTTGATCACTATTAGGCTGAGGCTGGCTTGCAATCACTACTGGCTCCTCTTGAGTAGTGTGATGATCCTGCTCCTCTTGTGTATGATTCTCAGATTGATCATGACTTGCTGAATCCTCTTTATTATGTACAGCTTGATTGTCCCCCTCAGGATCAAGGTGAGGAATCTCAATCACATCAGTATCAACTTCAGTAGATGGAGTGGACTGGTGAGGACTCGCCTCAAGTGTACTGGTCCCTTTCTCTTGGTGTATACTGATCCCAAGTGTTTCCATTACTCTCCTTAGATGGAAGAAGAGATCAATATTCTTTGAACTACCTTACTGGAAGGTAAAGTATAGTAATTAACTGACCTATATTATGTGATTGTTGTATATGAATAATTGAATATGCCTAACAGTTTCTTGTTTAATGTGGTAGGAGTTGCCTGTTTGTCACAATATTGATGTTATGCACATAGAAAAGAATGTGTCGGATGCTATATTGTCTCTCTTGATGCAAAGTGCAAAGTCAAAAAATGGGTTGAAATCAAGAAAAGACTTAGAAGATATTGGAATCAGAAAGCACTTGCACACAGAGGTGAGGGGAAAGAAAACATACTTACCTTCAGCTGCCTACTGGTTATCGAAGAAAGAGAAGACAATTTTCCGCCAAAGGTTAGCTAAGTTTAGAGGTCCTGATGGTTATTGTGGCAATATTGCGAATAGTGTTTCAGTTAACCCTCCAAATATTGGTAGTTTAAAGTCGCATGAACATCATTTCCTAGTACAGAACTTGTTACCAGCTGCATTAAGAAGGTTGTTACATAGGGGTCCTAGGATAGCCATAAATAGATTATGCAGTTACTTCAACAGGTTGTGTCAGCGCATCATTGACCCGGAGAAACTTGTATCCACGGAGACGGATTTTGTGGAAACAATGTGTCAACTGGAGCGCTTCTTCCCTCCAGCCCATTTTGATATCATGTTCCACCTTCCAATACATCTATCAAAAGAGGCACGCTTGGGAGGACCAGTACACTTCCGCTGGATGTATTCCTTCGAAAGGTTTGATGTACTCATTTGCTTTAATATATGTATTTCCCGCAATGATGTTTGACTAATTCATATTTCCTGACTGAGTTATAGATACATGAAAACACTAAAGGCTTTTGTTAAGAATTATGCAAGGCCAGAAGCATGTATGGCTGAGGCGTATTTAGCTGGAGAATGCGTTGCATTTTGTTTAGAGTTCCTTAAAGATTCAGTACCAGTTCAAGAAGCAGTTAATCGTAATGAAGATGTTGAGGCTGACAGAATGGTGGTTGAAGGCCGACCTCTGCAGAAGGGTATAGAGGTTGCCCTTTCAGATAAAGATAGAGACATTGCACATCGCTACGTGCTAATGAACATGGCATCTTTGGATCCCTTTCTTGAGTAAGTTATTCTCTATGTTTCATCTACTAGTTTTACTTATAATTTCATTTTCATATACTGTTTTTTAATTTAAAATCATGATGCATTTGGAAGAGTTACAAGCTAAGGATGCTCGATTTGCTAGAAATGAAACTTTGTTATGGAAACATCATACTGAGCACTTTGTAGAATGGCTTAAAAATAAGGTTTCCAACTCCATCTTCTTTTCTTGATTATTATTGTAAATACTGGTTAGCTTGTATTTTGATGACTAGTTAGCTTGTATCTTGATGACTGGCTAGCTTGTAGATTGAAGAACATGTCCAGATTTTAGTATTTTGATGACTGGCTAGCTTGTGTCTTGATGACTGATTAGCTTGTAGCTTGATGAACCTGTCTGGATTTTAGTATTTTGATGACTGGTTAGCTTGTAGATTGATGATTGGTTTCGTGGTACATATTATCATGTTTTGATTATCATTTTACTACCTCTGGCTTGATGATCATGTTCTGATTTCCTGCGGCAGATTCATTCAGACTCAACAGATAGTCATTCTAAGGAGATAAGGTGGTTGGCATTTGGACCAAGAAATGTTGCTTTAGCACATTAAGGATTCATCATTAATGGGCAACTGTTTCATACTGATGCGGTCAAGCTGAAGACACAAAACAGTGGAGTAACTTATGAAGCCTTTAGCATGTGTAGATCAAGTGTTCGAGATATGAGACAGGTCGCTGATATGCTTACATACTATGGAGTGATAAATGAGATTTTACTCATCGACTATCACATGTTCAAAGTGCCACTGTTTAGATGCAACTGGGCAAACACAGGGAATGGTGTGAAGGAAGAAGATGGCTTCACTCTTGTTAACCTTCATATGAACCAAGCAGCCTATTTGAAAAATCCATTCATTCTACCTTCTCAAGCGAAACAGGTTTTCTACTCTAGGGAGGATGATCATTCAAATTGGTATGTTGTTATGAGAGCACCACCTAGAGGTTATCATGAGTTACGTTGGAAACAGAAGAGGATTTAGGTGGTGCACCTTTGCCTGTCTAAGAAGTTGATGATATGGGTGATGAAGCTTCAGATGATGATAGTGTTTATGTTAGGGATGATTGTGAAGGTTTATTAGTGGTAGATTGATAGATTGTATGTTTGTGTGATGGTTTGTATGAATGTGATAATGCTGTGTTATGGGTTTTTAAATAATTATATAGTTTTTTTTGATTTTTTAATAATTTAAATTCTTTTTATTACAAATTTTCAAATTAATTATCACAAAAAATCAATTCATAATTATTATTAATAAATTTTAAGATAATTTAAAAACTAATTAATAACATGAAACATTTGCTATCTTTGTTATTGGGAAAATCCAATTATTAGGTTTTAATAACATTTGTGCAACGTTATTATAAATATTAACAATTGCGAACATAAACGCGCTATTGTTGTACCCTTAATTATAGCACAAAGAAAAACCGCTATTAAAAGGGTCGGACCTATTATAACGGGCGCTGTCAGAGCGGACACGGAAACACTATTTTACATGACTCATAGCGTTTTCCGTCCGCTATTACTACCCACATTTCCTGTAGTGGTAGTGTACAAAAGAATATTCTTTCTTTGCTTAAATAAAAGCTACGAAATAACATAATATGATTAACATATATATGACAACTAGATAATAACAACTAAACTATAACCTGCGCTCATGCGCGGGGTGAGTTTTTTTATACTTCCATCTGTTCATTAAATAGTTTTAACATTTTGCAATACTACAATCTTTATCGATTATAAAATGACGAATACAAATGTTTGTCTCTTAAAGGTATCATCATTGTTGAAGAGTTAACACATTACAATTCATTTTAATTATTTTGAAGACTTCATATGCACAAAAGGATATTAAGTTTTACGGCTGACACAAATCACCAAAACCAGATAGGCAATATCGATTGTGAAATGACGAAAGAGGATTAGGTTTTATGCTCTTGATTTGTTTACTATTGACTCTCCATAAGTGATTTCATTTTCTACCTCTATAAAATTGTGATTTCGTTCTCGTTTTTATTTCATTGATATGAGTTTTTTTTTTAACTTCTGCTATGAATTCGGTGAATCACATAGGTGTCAATTAAAAAAGATGGACATCTGTAAAAATTAGTTTCACTCCAGATACATATCTAGGAATCAAAATTTTGAAGAAAAATCACTGGCAAACTCTATTCACAGGTTAGTGTTGAAATCTAATATATCAAGCTATTATAGAATATAAGTGCAGACTCGAAATATAAATGTATGTCTAGTATATTTTCACCAGGTTGGTCTAAAAAACATCTAATTCTAGAACAGCAAAAAAAATTACTTATTTTATTAACCTATGCTTTTGAAATATAGTTACTTAAGAGTATACCGATAGAAAATAAATATAATACTATCATTCTAGCATGTAAACTATGTATAAACTAAAAACTGTTTGATTTATTAAATGATAAACCAAAAAACTTATAATAAATAATTCAAATCTCTCATTCTTACAATTATAATAGCTAGATAGGGTATTAGAGAGAAATCAATATTAGACGAATGATCAAATCTCTCATTCTTCGAACAAACTCAAAAAGAATTGATTGGAATCTTGTCATGATATTTCAATAAAAGCTTTTTATGAATAAAAATCAAGACTAAATTATTTAATCTGAATGAAATAATATAAATATAGTGCTTACAATATAAAAATCTTTTCGATTTGAAGAAGTGTATTTTTGGGATTGTCAAGATCAAATAACGTATTATAAACCACATATTTAAAAATAATTTGTATACATAAATGTATATACATTAGAGTAAACACATAAATCAAATCAATACCTTTTGTTAATTTACAATCATGTTTTTGGTAAATAAATCAAAGCAATATTTTATTTACTTTCTATGGTATATTATTAAACTTTAGTGATACTTATATAGATATATATATAGTATATTTTAATATAAATATATATTATTGACACTTTCTACTCATATGATTTTATTAACATTTCTATATTTTGTAACAAAAATTTAAACCGTTACTCAAAAAACTTTTAATGTGAAATTTTTCATAAAAATTTTAAAATTAAAATATTAAGATCTCAATATTACTTCATCTTAGATTGAACCCCGTGAGTCTTGTAAATATTACTTCCTCTTAGATTGTTTGTTTTTGAAGCTTCCTGCTTATCTATTCCGTTAAAGTCATTTCTGTGTTGTGTTCTTGGAGCAGTTGTTGGCTCCTGTATGCGAGCTATGCAGTGCAGCAAACCCAAAGGAAAGGGAGATGAGGCACAAAGTGTGGTCTTGCAAGTTCTGCACGCTTGAAAACGAGATGAAGCTGGAGAAATGCAAGGCTTGTGGTCAGTGGAGATACTCGTATGGACAACCATTTTCGACTTGTGCTCCTAATATCGGCACTTGAGGGAGTTCCTTGTGTTCTACAAGGACTAACAGTCTTGTCTTCGCCATATTTTTTTCAGCAACGAGCGATGACAAGATGTTTCTCCATGTTATGTTAACCGAACCCCGAATTTTTGTGGCTGCGTTATGTTGTGTAGGAACCTTTTAGCGCCATATGGTAC
The DNA here is from genome assembly GCF_020379485.1 of Brassica napus. NCBI lineage: Eukaryota > Viridiplantae > Streptophyta > Magnoliopsida > Brassicales > Brassicaceae > Brassica > Brassica napus. The sequence goes on along the minus strand of NC_063447.1, from coordinate 31,484,151 downwards.
AAAGAATACTTCTATTTGCAGCAAAACACAAAACAATAATAGATGAGCAAACTGAATAACAATACGTTATAAATTGGAAAGGTTTTGGATCTGGATAAAGATTTTTGGAATTTCAATGGCCGTTTGTCTACTCTGTTGTATAGCACTCTTTCATTATTCTGAACTCTTCAGCTACTTGTTCTATGGTCTCTCTGCTCTCGTTGCTTCCATCTTCTTCTATCAATGGCGGTTTCGGTTTCATTATTCTTACTCTAATAAAAGCTACATAGTGAGGCAGGCCTCTTAATAGATCTTCTTTATTATTATCCCTACTAGTATCCCAGTCTGGAGTACATACGTGTGTTGTTTTTGATCAAAATTTGCATTGCGACATAGTGTTAATGTTTGTAAATCTTTAGATGGGAATGAGATGGTTCTAAAGGTTTTTCGACTAAATCATTGTCTATTAGCTGTTGTTTGCATCATCTTCCTTTTTCCTGTGTTAGATGTAATATACTCGAATGGAATCATGGATTTGGCACATGGGCCCTATGTTTTAAGGCTTTCAGTAGAGATTTAGCATATGACACCATAGCATGTTTAGAATCAAGATTAGATCTTACAGGGATGCGAGGTTCCATTTTTAAATCAGGGCACACCATTAAGGTTTTGAACTCCTCTAATCCCTTAATGTTTCTTGCTCTTTTCCAGTTCTATATCATTTGTATTCCAGTTTTCATACGTCCATTTTCACGTTCCTTAATAATATTTGTTATCAGCTACATTTAAATTTTAAGAACAAAACAGTGATAACACATTCGTTCGGAAAATTTGATAATTGTCACCCCAAAGTTTGAAAGGTACATAATTCCACGCTGTTACACAAAACTTATTCTTGTTACTATTGTACAGTTTATCCTAGTGTATATTCTGACATTTCTTCAATATTCTGTGAGAAGCAAGCTAAACTAGGGCTAGGCACAGAGCAAGTATTTACTATTTTTCAGGTACTTGCTACTTGACTTGGTTGGAGTAGTTTGAATTAGTACTTGTACTTGGCTTGTTTGAATAAAGTATTCATTCGCTCAATCAAGTACTAGGAGAAAAAAATAATAATTGCAAGTTACTTGACTTGCCTTGTTACTTGCCAAAATCAAAAACAAGTTTATAAATACTTGATAACTTGCAAGTTTTTAAAATAAAATTACATGAAACAAGTATTTCTTAACGAGTAACAAGTATTTCTTTTTACAAGAAACAAATATTTCTTAACAATTACTAAGTACGTTTCGAGGAGTAGTAAATATTTTTGAAAGAGTAACAAGTATTTTCTAGTGAGTAACAATTTTTTTTTAAAAAATAAGTAACGAATAATTAACAAGTATTGGAACAAGTAGCAAGGCAAGTAATAAAAAAAAAAGGGTACTTGATACCTGATTCGAACTTGCAAGTAATAAAATTTGTTGACTTGCTAATTGACTTGACAACGTCAAATACTTGGTTTTTCAAGGCGAGTACGGGGCAAGTAACAACGAGTACAAAGCTAAGTATCAAGGTCATATCTTATCATAAGAATAATGAAATCAAGAAATCAAAATGTGTGTTTCAAGAAGTTGAAGAGCCATTTTTTACTCGCCAGATATGATATTACCTTCACAATGCTTACTTTTAAGGCTTAAACTATACGAATCAACTTCATCTTAGATTGATGACAAAAAAAAACTCCATCTTAGATTATTAGCAACATACCTTAAAACTTAACCGATGGTCTTACGAAAAATGAATATATCCATATTTAGGAATTTCTTTTATCATTGAACTTCTTTACTCAAGGTAAAAATCATGAAAGTTGGTTGAAAACATAGATAGATATTTGGTTACACGAGTTATGGCAATCCCTATCTTGGTTTTAAAAGAAAGTTACCTTTCCACGATACTAACCATTTATGTTGGTTTTTGACAGTTACATACGTTGGGAAATTCATCAAAACAAGACACACGAGTTACAAGTATACAAATTTTCAAAAGATATATGAAATTTTGTAAATATTGTTGCTTAATAAAACTTCTTTACTTGCTTGTTCTTTTCACAATATCTGATTGACTGGCTGGTAAATTCAAATGAAAAACACATGGTAAGAATATCCAATACTACAACTAGATCCAAATCTCTTCTTAACTCACTTCAAGTAATAGATATGACCTTAAATCCAAATCTCTATCACATTTATTTAGTTCTTCATAACAAATACGAAAAACTTGTCATATATATATATACTTGTGGCATTGGCATTGGGAACAGAACTTTACTATCGGCTAGACATTATTTGTGAAATGATTTCACACATGTCATCTCCATAATCATCCGCTAGACATTATTTGTAAAGTGATTTCACAAATGTCATCTCTATAATCATTTTCAACAAAAAATGTGATATGGCATATTAGAATTGATGACATGGCTTGTGGTTGAATATGATATGTCATACTACATTTAGTGTTAATTTTAATTTTTGGTAACTTTTGATAATATGGTAATAATTCATAAATCATCATTAAACAAAATCTATTCAAATATGTCATTAAAAAAAATATGATAATAGAAATATGAAATATTTTAAATTTTTTGAAAATTTATTTAAGTATAGTTTTACAATCATACAATTTTTATTATTAAAAATATTTTGAAATGTTATACAATATTTTTTAAAAAAAATTAAAGTTTTAATCGTAATATCATTTGTTATTTTTTTTTATATCTACAAATTTTAGAAATTCTGTTTAGTTTTATATTTTGATAATTTTTTAAAAAATATATCAACTTTATTTTATTTTAAACAAGTTAATTTAATATAATTTTAACCAAAATAAATAAATAAACATCTATCTAAATTATGATTTTAAATATAACTTAAATATAATTTTAATTAAATATAATTATTTATTTTATCTTAATTTTATTTTTAACTAAATTAGTATATAAATTAAAATATTGGTCTAAAATAATAAAATTTAAAACATTAACAAATTTTTATTTTTAAATATAAGTTAAATTTAAAATTTTATTGCTGCACATGGTGCAAGAAAACACTTAGTATATTTTAGATAAAAAGTAATTAAAAACCAAAGATGAATATAACCAAGTTACTTGTGGTGGTCTTCATTGCAACTTTGTGTGATAGTGTTGGTGCTCAGAGGTATGCACAATGATACCAAACTCATGGATCAAAAGTTGCAGCCTGAAGACATCGACAATATTATTGGGAACATCATTGGCCCTATTATAGGCATCATAGCCAACAATACTGGACCTATAAATACAACAATACCTACTTTGCCATACATTACTAGCGTCACCCCTTGCTGAATCCGTAGGATCTTATGAGATGGAAAGTGTCGATTGACACCACACTAATGTCGATCGACACCCACCTATAACATATCTAGTGCATTTACCAAACAATGATTGAATGCGACTCAATACCAATCTTGGATTTCAACAAAGCCAACAGTGAACACCACTCAGCAACCTGAATACGCGCCAGAGCTTATGATCATTTAGCAAGAACCTTAGAGACATATTTCTAAGAGAAATAAGAACAAGGTTCCCAAGCCTCTAAGGAGAAAGGCTAACGAGAAGAAGATGGATATTTTTACCAAGATGATACTGAGGACCACTGTGGATGTACCATTCGATGATTCTTATTGGCCCACATGCTTTGGATGTTTTACAGAGAGAGCAGAGGGACACAAGAGAACATTGAGCGCATGTTCCATCAGATCAGAGAGAAGATGAAGCAAAGGATTAACCTTGGAAGTTTTGGTTCCTTGCATGATTGGAGGTCATAGCCACCCGAATGCACTATGTAATACATGTTCTCCAGTATTTATCATGCCAAGGGTGATGGCAGATCAGGTGAGTTTGAAGATAGAACCTTCTGGAGATTCTAGCCCTGCGGCTTTTTAACCGGATCCGATTACCCGAACCGGATCCGATTACCCGAACCGGATCCGACCGAAATGGACCGGTTCGGATCTGTTTCGGTATTGCCAAAAGTAACCATTGGATAAAATTAATTTTAACCATGGATAACGGGTTGGTTCCGGTTTTTACCCGGTTTATTTCAGATACCCAATTCAACCCGAATCATTTAATACGCATGTTCTTTGTACCATTGCATGTGTAATTGTGTCTTAACACTTTACTAGTCGTCTCTTCGAATTCATCCCCAATTCTCAAACCAAAACCTAGCTTTTCGATTCATTTCCCCCATTAGAGCTCGAGAATCGTGAAAATGACTCTACAAAAAGGGAAACTCATGTTAGTTTCTACCACAAACCTGGAATACTTTCAGAGAATCGACAATTGTTTCCCATCTCCATCATCTGCATCATCAAGAATTCAATCGGAGGTATGCATCATTTCTTAGTTCTTAATCTTAAAATCGATTTATTTTTGATTGTTCTCTCTGTTCATGTATCATTTTTCTTAGTTATTAATCTTAAGTGATTGAATTTTGGTTAATGAATTCGATTGTTTGTTTTGAGTTTTGGTTAATGAATTCGATTGTTTGTTCATATCATTGTCAGAGTAGTTGGTTCTTTTGTTGTTGTAATGTTGTTCATGTGTCTTGAATTTGCTTAATTGATTGTTTGACAGGATATTGTTTGGCTGTTTATGCAGATGGCTTCTTCTGACACTCATCAACAAGACAACGACAATCAACCAATGGATTAAGAATTTTGTTCTGATGAGGACATGGAAACACCGAGTAGAAACGACAAAAGGAACGAGAGAGAGGAAGATGGTGTTGGTAGTTCTGGTTTAGGGTCAAAGAAGAAAAGCAGGTCTTTTGTCTGGAAACATGTCACCAGATAGAAAGACAACTACGACATATGCAAATGCCGTTATTGTGGGAAAGAGATGAGTTGTCCAACCAAGTCTGGGACCTTCAACCTCAGGAAGCATGTACTTGGATGTAAGGCATTCCTCGCATGGAAGGCCGCAAAAGCATTTGAAGGGAAGGGTAGACAGACAGAGTTAACTCCTGATGAAGAAGGCAATATCACTTTGTATAAGGTGTCTGAAGATGTTTTCAAAGAGGCAACCAATGAGTTGATTGTATTAGGCGAGTTTCCTTTGGCCTTTATTGAAAGCTTGGCTTGGAGACATTTCTGCTTAAAAGTTCAGCTGCATCCGCCGGTTTGTAGGAAGACATCTACAAAGGACATTGTGGCCATGTATGCAGCAAGGAAAGCTCAAATGAAGAAAGTTCTTGGACTGAACAAACAACAGTTATCTCTGACGACAGACATCTGGGTTGTTCCGTACACTTCAGCAAGCTACATGGTGATCACTGCTCATTTTGTTGATGCAAGTTGAAAGCTTAGGAATATGATCATCGGGTTCAAGAATGTTGATGATCACAAAGGGTCTACTATTTCTAAAGTTCTGATTGATTGTTTAGCTGAATGGGATATCAAAAGAGTCTTTTGCATCACAGTGGATAATTCTTGCACGTCAGGTGTGCAACACACATCTTGAATCTGATTGTCAAGGAAGGCTTAAAGGAGATCGATGATAGTATTATTGCCTTCCGGAATGCTATTCAGTATGTGAGATCTTCAACAAATCGTCTCAAGTCCTTCGAATTTTGGGTTGAAACTGGGAAGATGACTAGAGAAAGTCTGCCATTAGATGTGAACCAGATGGAACTCGACATATCTCATGTTAGACCAAGCTTTGAAGTTCCGGCTAGCATTTGAGAAGATAGAGTCTGAAGACAAGCCGTACAATGACTATTTCATGGAGCTCACAGATGGGAAAAAGAGGATTGGACCACCATCGAAAACAGATTGGGAAGAGGTTGAGAGGTTGGTTCACTTTATGGTTATCTTCTACAATTCTATTTTGATACTCTCAGCTCCGAAATCCATCACTTTTCACAAGATCTACAATGAGATAGTCACCATCACAAGGAATGTTAGTAAGATAAGCAGCGCACCAGGTCTTGATGAGTCATTAAGGTACAAAGCGTTTTCTATGATGGGGAAGTTAAGGAAATACTGGAATCCGTTTTGGGAGGGAGATGAAGCTGACAAGAGTAAGCCTAAGAAGTGTCAAAGCTCATTATAGTTGCATCAGTCTTTGACCCGAGAAAGAAGATGAACTTTGCTAACCTCTGCTTTGAGAAGTTGTATGGTAAAGAAAGCATCGAGTATACTCTGCTCTCTGAATCGATTTTGGATATCTTGAAGAAGCTTTATGATGAGTACAGTCCTGTGGCTAGAAAAAGTGGTGGAGGGTCAGCTGGATCACAGTCGCAAGGAGGATCATCTTCTCAGACCCAAGATCAAGATGGTGGTGCAGTTTTTGAGTCGAGAGTTCTTGGTAGTGGCATTGGATATGAAAGAATGGATAACATATATGAGGAGCTCATAGAAGAAACAGGTACAGAGGATTCTAGTAATGAGTTAGAATTGTATCTGAAAGAGAAAGTCGAGAAGACAAAGACTATGCTTGGAACCGAGTTTGATGTTCGTTCTATCATGGTGGAGAAGAAACAGTTTGAACCCAATTTTGTCTCGAGTTGCTGCTGATATTCTTGCTGTTCAAGTATCATCTGTAGCATCGGAGAGTGCGTTTAGCACTAGTGGGAGAGTCCTAGACACCTATAGGAGCTGCTTGACACACTTAATGGTTGAGGTGTTGATTTTCACTCAGCAATGGTTGAAAACAGAGGTGCCTATGAATGAGAAAGGCATTCCTACTATTGAACAACTACTTGAAGCTGTGGAGTTAGAAGATGATCTCACAAGAGGTAAAATTTACCAGATGTGAACTCTTTCGATTCTGTTTCTTGATGTTTAATTTGAAAACTGATGTTATTATATTTTTGTAGCGAATGAACCTGAATTCAACGCCTAAGAATTACCGTAGACTTGAGGAAGGAGTGGCAAGTGTCTGTCTCATTTGAAGTTCCAGAAGACTTTCATTGTGTTGTGTGTTTGATTTCTTTGCTTTGTGTGTTTGTTTCCTACATTTCTAATGTGTTTGTTTTCTACATTTCTAATGTGGTTGTTTTCTTTGCATTGTGTGTTTGCTTTCTCAATTCTCATTTCTTTTTTTCTCTCGTTTTTTTTTGTCAGCAACAAACATACTCATTTCTCAATTCTCATTTCTTGTTTTCGAATTTTCAATGTTTCAGTCGGATAATATAAGTATGTTTCGGATAATCTGAGTATCTTTGGGTTTTGTTCAATTTCGGGTACTATATAACCGAAACCGAATGTTACCCATTTGTTTCAGGTATACAAACGGTTAAAAACATTTTAAACCGATCCGACCCGGAACTGATAGGAACCGGTCCGAAACCGAACGGAAGGCATGTCAATTACTATTTGGATACAAAATCTATTTAACCGATTGACCCGGAACCGAACAGATCCTACCCGGAACCGACCCGAATACCCGAAATTGCAGGCCTAGGAGATTCATTCACTCTTGTGGATTTCTCTAGTTCAATTCAGGAGGAATTGTCAGAAAGCTCTAGGTACAAATCGGTAATGCCCTAGTTCCTAACTGATTTTCATGTCATGGATATTCATATAGACTGGAATTATTCTGTACTACTTGTGAGAGCCTTTAAGGCTATTATAGGAGCAATTTGCAACATGCAGACTAATCAGATATTCCTGACACTCATAGACAAGAACGTTTTCTATGATCCGATTAGAGTGGTCAATAGACATACGCCCTACATAGAGATACGAGATGATCCACGATTTGTGATAGTATATTATTCTGATTCTGGTGCAGAGCGTGAAGATGACGGCAAAGTGTCTATCGACACTCATGCGAATCCAGAGTTTTGAGAAAGTTTTTTGGTTGAAGCCGCCAGTCCTCCTAGAAGGAAGATCCATGAATTGTCACCAGATGAGTATGGAGTTTACAGAGATGAATAAGGAAATTGTATGTTTTCAAATATTTTCAAACATTTTGAAGAATAAAAACCCTTAAAATCATCATTATATTATCAATGGTTACTGTCGGTCAATTTTTAATATTTTTCGAAACCCCTTCATACTTCATGATATATTAACTTCTGACAAAAATGATATATTTCGATGAATTTTGATGAAAAATGGTATATTTGTCGGAAATTAAAATTTGCTCAGGAGAGAGAACCACCTGGTTTTTCATGAAGTGCCAAAAAAATATTATGATGGATTCTCGAAGAACTTTATCAGTAAGAATTGTTTAACATAAAAACCGGAAAGTTTGCTTCTTTTTCATTTCAACTCTATCTTTCTCTAAACTCTCTCTAATCTGTCACTCTCACCCAAAGAGCAGCTGTAAATCCTTCTTTAAAAAAAACCCCTAAAAACATGTTAGTCATTTTTTTTTTGTCATCAACTTAAACACTCATATTAACTTTGTAAACCAAACCGAGAACTATGCATCCATGTGAACGACCAAAGACGGTTGTATGTTAGTCATCTATTATCCTCTCAATATTTATATATGTTAGTTTGTATATGTGATAGGTTAGAATTAATGAATTTTAGGGATTGGAATGTTAGAAATGAGTTAGGTTAGTTAGGATTTAATATATTAAATTTGTGTAAGAATTGTTAATTTTAGGATTTTACATGTTAGAATTTTAGGGATTGGAATGTTAGAAATGAGTTAGGTTAGTTAGGATTTAATATATTAGATTTGTGTTAGAATTGTTATTTGTAGGATTTTACATGTTAGATTTAGGATTTGTAAACTTAATTTATGATTTTGATGTTTTATTATTTCTTTGTAGTCTTAAAACGTTTAAGCATTTATAAATTGTTTTTAAGTTTTAATAAAACAAAGTTATGTTTTTTGTAATTTATGAAACTTTTTTATGTTTTAAAGTGTATAACAACGTTTTTCACTTTTAAAAAAAATGTTTTCAAGTTTTAAAACGTTTTTATGTTTTGTTTTTAGAATTTATAAAATGTTTCTCACTTTTTCAAAAACGTTTTAAATTTACAAAAAGTTTTTGTGTTTTTCTAGAATTTATTAAAACGTTTTTCACTTAAAAAAATATTTTCCATTTATAAACATTTTCTGTTTTTTTGTTTGTTTTAATTAAAAGCGTTTTTCACCTTTTTAAAATATTTTCACTTTATAAAGTGTTTAAAGTTGTTTTTATAATTTTATAAATATTTCCTTTTTTCAAATAGTTGTATTATTATTATCAACATTTCCAAATTGTTGTATTATTATAAATGTTTTTAAATTTTAAAATTTTATATATTTGTATATAAACAACTTGAAACTTATTTAAAACTAACAATTCTAAATTTTTTTTGTTAAAATAATGCATTAACTTAAATAATATATTTTAAATAACTTTTATTTTATTCTTTTGAATAGAAATTAAATTTCCGACGAAATATCATCTGTCAAAAATTTCCTATGATTACTTTTGTAAAACATTTTGACGAAAAATATTTTTCTGTATTTCATTGGAAATTTGTTCGTCGGAGTTCATCAGAAATGCTTTAGATAACCCAAAGAAATCTGCACAATTTTTTCTTGAAAAAAAATAGAACTCACGAAATTTTTCATTGGAAATTTGTCGGGAATAAATTTTTTCGATGAATTAAGCACGAAGAAATTCAGACATTTTTTTTTGTTTTCCAAAGAAATAAAACCATCGAATCTGTTCGTCAAAAATTCGTCGGAATGGATTTTCTAACGAATTTTGGACGAAATTCTCCCTAGAGAACAGTTTGTTTTCTTGCAACGTGATCATTATAACACTATAATCACACATCATTACCATGACACATCGGAACACTTTATTTTTTAACTACATCATCGTAACGCTCCATCATCTTATCATTATTAATTTATTATCACACTAAAATAATGTTTTTTCTTAACATCATCATCATACCATCATTATCATCTCCATAATGATAAAAACTTAATTCTATAAAAACATCACTTTAAGATTTCCGCAAAGAAGTGATTATTTAGGTTTCTATTCCACACACAAACTCGTCCTTTCATAGGCTGGATCTTGTTTTTACCAATACGCCAGGTTAAATACTTTCGAGTAGTTCAGAGACCTAAATTATATGAAATCATTTTCGCATTTAATTATTTCACAGTAACAATTAACAAAATACACATATATACTGACGTATTAAAGTTATTGTCAAATACGTTTAGGTGTATGACTATATATAGGCCATGATGTTGGGAACACTAAAGCATACAAATAAGAAAAAAACATCTTAGAAACATATTACAAATTAAAGAAAAATGACAAACGCTACTAAGTTTCTTGTGATGATTATGTTCATTGGAGTTGTTTGTGCTGATGTAGGCGCAAGGAAGCTCCAAAAAGTGTCCAAAGAATTGATGGATCAGAAAGTAAATTTTCCGCCGCTTCTAATGGTTCCGCCGCTGTCACCACTACCACTACAACTACAACTACCACTACCACTATCACCACCTACCACTGAATCAGGTGAAGCAGTCTCTGCAACAAAAGGAGTAGGTGTTGAGAATGGTGTAGGTATAGTGTCCAAAGACACCAAATTAGGCATTACTATTCCCAAAACTGCCACCACCAACGGTAATGGATTTGGTACCGGATCTGCCTCCACCAATGCGCGTGGCAGCATTGGCAACAGTAGCCCTTGAACAATTTGTGATCATATGCTTAAATCTCCGCGTATATCAATAATACTCTACAAAATTAACAATCTCTTTTGTATTCATAAATAAAACTAGAGATTGTCACCTCTATCAGTTATAATATAATGTTGCTCTTTATGTGTAATGTCTACTATGGTATATGAGTTTACCCTTTTTTCACTATGGTATACGAAATAAATGCAATAAATTATATGAGTATGTGTTTTTTCAAAAAAAAAAAAAATGCGTATGTGTTTATACATGAATGGCTACCGATGGATGACAAAATATACGCCCTGGTTTGTTTTCATGCCTGTATCTAAGGGTATGACTGGTGTAATCGTAGCAATTGCGGTTGCGAGAGTTTGCGGTTGCGGGTGGTTGCGGTTTTAATCGGTTTTGAGATATTTGTACGACTTGTATTGCGGTTAGAAATTGGTGAATTTGCGGGATACTTAGGATTTTTAACGTTAAAACCCCTCAACTATGTTTGTTTTGGGTAAAAACCCCCAAACTAAGTATTTAACGTAAAAGGTCCCAAACTAAATTTATTTAATGAAGTAAACCCTAACAAGTCATAATTACCAATACTACCGGTAAATCTTTAGTTTAGGGGTTTCTACATTAAATAAACATAGTTGAGGGGTTTTACCATTAAAAATAAAAAAAATCAAAATTTTATAATATTATCTAAAAATTAGTACTTAAATTTTCAAAATTAGCATTTTTAACTCATTTTTTTGTAAATATATGAGTTTGATGTGTTTTTAACATAAACATTATATATGTATAAATTAAAAATGTAAAAACCGAGAAAATATAACAAAAATTATATAAAGAATTTAGACGCAGTAAGACTTTCTTCCCTAACTTCCGGATCAGACATATTCCAAGAGCACAAAATACTATGGCGGGCAAGCTTGCAAATGGTTCGAGGATTTCTCCTTCAGCTATGTTATATGTAGATTCAATACTTTCGGTTTGGCTTTCTGAATCGCGCGGTCCAATTACTTAGTTCTCGCTTATGTTGTCAAAAAAAGTTACTAATTTTTAAATAATATTATAAAATTTTGATTTTTTTTTTGTTTTTTTAAATTTTAATGGTAAAACCCCTCAATTATGTTTACTTAATGTAGAAACCCCTAAATTAAAAATTTACCAGTAGTAATGGTAATTATGACCTGTTAGGGTTTAATTCATTAAATAATGTTAGTTTGAGGGTTTTTTCATTAAATACTTAGTTTGGGGGTTTTTACCCAAAACAAACTTAGTTGAGGAGTTTTAACGTTAAAAATCCGGATACTTATAACTGGTTAACCACCAAATACAACAGTGGTTCAATAATAAATTACCAATATTTACATTTTATATAATTAAAAAATATTATACATCATAATATTATAATAAATATAAAAATTATATTATAAAATTATATTTTTATATTTTTTGAAAATTTATAATATAAATTAAAATATAATAGATATATTTTGGTATTTCTATTACTTCAATTTAAAATTTTTATTTTTATTTTTATTTTAAATTTCTATTGTATAAAAAAAAGGAATAAAAAAATTTACTCTTCCACAACCGTCCGCAACCGCAAACGGTAGCTGGAACCAGCTTTTGAATTTAAGAAGTTTAGAGCGGTTTGAAACGGTGTAAAGCGATTTGAGTGATTATTGCAAAACGCCAACAACTGCCACCAACCGCAAAAGCTGCGTTTGCGGGTGGTAGCGGGGAAACCGGTCATGCCTTGAATGATATAGGCTTACCCGTAAGATAATGCATGTTTTTGTTGCGTACGTAATGTCTCCAATGAGTTTCGGAACGCGTGTTCTCTTATGTATCTACAGCACAGATCTATGCAGCCTCTTTTTACATGCAACAAGTACACGTCCTCCTCTGGATATTTTTTAAGTTATCGAACACTAACTAAAGCCCTCAAGAATCACAAATTTATTCGCGTCCTCAGGTCTGGAACTCATCTCCCATCTCCTGTTTCGTACGGAAATGAAACATGGATGTTGGGTTAAATACTAACCAAAAACTAGAAGAAAGATTATAATTTTTTTTCTTTATAAAAATGATTTTACTTCATAACATCTCGTATCAATATAATTTTTGGTCGATCCATACTTCTAGAAATTCACATAAACGATGAGAGGGGGTAAGACATCTTATCTAAGTGATATGAATCATATTGTACATACATTTTGTTTTAATATTCTGATATTGCAATACACCAATTAGCCTAATATGCATACTACCACAGTTGAATAATATAGCGAAGTAGCATTTTATGATCGAATCTAGAGAGATCAACGGTTATAGTACGGTTCTTTTAGTGTGAAATAAAGCTAAGAAGAAAAAAGTTCGGTTTGTTTGTGAAAACAGTAAATAAACAAGAATGCAAATCGATATGAAAACAAATAAACGAGGTGTTAGGTTAAGAGTATATCGTAGGAATTCAGAGGTTATGAACCAACCAATTATTCAGAGAACTATTAACGAGCAAGTCTCGACCTCAAACATCAATTACAAGTAATCCAATGTCTTGACACCGATGACTTTGTCTAACAACGTAGAAATAAAAAAATGTTGTTTGAACGTATAATTCTAGACAAGTAATAATGAGCGGGTTTGATATGTTAACAATTTGCTTCAACATCAGATTTCATTGGTGGAGAACAAATCGCTCACCTATGGTCTTTCAAGCAACCTATTACACTTTTGATGAATAGATTCAACCTAAAATCAGAGAATAAGTTGTCAATTCATTCTCAACATTAAGTTTAACAAAAGGAAAGAAACTCGAAGATAAATCCATATCTATGTTTAGTTCAGTGATTCATGAATACTTTGAAATCTCTACACCTAACAAGAAGACTACTCATACATGACATCAAAAATCACAACAATAGAGAATGAATAAATCATGTATGAATCAATAATAATAAGCAACTAAGGTTTAGAAATTTTCTTCCAACGATATAGAAACTATTCTTCCTCAAATTTATAATAAAAATCTCCAAAATATTTTTGTTCCAAAGAATAAAGTGAAATATGATAAGTTGCAGGTTTGAGAGGCGGCTCCTAGGTGAAAAATAGAGTCTAGGTAAAATCCTGAAATATTTGGAAACTTGCTTAAAAAAATTTGGGTCTCAGGACCGGTTACTCCTTTGATAACTCGGGTGCTCCGCATGAAAATCTCCAAAATGCACTCTTTTCTGTGTGTTTTGCTTCAAGTGATCTATATTCCATCTAAACCAACTCTAGACCGAAATGACTCAACAAAGACAGAAGACTCCATAAATTCACAAATACTTTATAAAATATTGTCAGAATGTGTCAAAAACAGTACACATCATACGCCATATAGGCTGATTTGATCGGTCTCAAGAAAAACGTATTAAATGCTAAAGAATCGACTAGATACCACACTTCCTGACTCAAGTTGTCAAAAGTAACCATATCATTTGTTACTTGACTACCTTGTAAACATCATGTGCTAAAGTTCGAATCCAAACTAGCAAAGTAACAACAACATTGTCAACCAAGAATCAAACTCATGACACATGACTTTGTATAAGGATACTATAGATTAAGGGACAATGACTTTGTATAAGGATACTATAGATTCATGACTTCAAAAGTCATGTGTCATGTGTCATGACTTCAAAAGTCATGTGTACTTCAAAAGTCATGTGTACCTTAATCTATAGTATCCTTATACACATGACTTCAAAATTTCCGTATTTATCCGCGGAAACTTGACATTTATCCTTCCTTGTGGACCAAGCGTAAACCGTGCTGCGGTTTACGGGCTTTTGGTTAAGAAATCGTAGGATGGGCCTCGAGTCGTGTTTTAGATCCCTTTGGGCCGTCTTCTGACTCGACACGTTTACTACGAATTCTTTTTGATAAAGAACGAACTTTCCGCGGTTTCTAATCCGCGAAGTTTGATTGATGAATTTGAATAGCGGAAAACATGGACTGAGCTTGCTACGGTCTTCGGGAGATATCATTCGAAGGTTTGACGAGAATGCATGGATTGATGTCGTATCGATGTTCGGAAGGGTTCAATCGCTACACAGCGACTGAACTTCGGCTCGAGCCCGGTTGCTACGCAGCGACCGAGCGGGACGAGTGCTCGGTCGCTACGTAGCGACCGAGCGGGATGATCGCTCGGTCGCTACGTAGCGACCGAGCTTCGGCTCGAGCTCGGTCACTACGTAGCGACCAAGCGGGGCGATAGCTCGGTCGCTATGAGCGACCGAGCTTTGGCTCGAGCTCGGTCGCTACGTAGCGACCAAGCGGGACGATCGGTCGGTCGCTACGTAGCGACCGAACGGGACGAGCACTCGGTCGCTACGTAGCGACCGAGCTTTGGCTCAAGCTCGGTCGCTACGTAGCGAACGAGCTGGACGAGCGCTCGGTCGCTACGTAGCGACCAAGATTTGACTCGAGCTTGGTCGCTTTGTAGCGAACGAGCTTTGGCTCGGACTTGGTTGCTATGCAGCGACCGGACAGCGTGTATGCGTGGTAATTACGCAACGGTCGAGCTTGGTTAGTTTGGTTTGAATCTTCAAGGATACTTCTTCGTAAAAACTTCGTGTTTGGTTATATTTTACGAAAGGTACATCTTCCTTTTTACTATCTCTTTCGGAAATACGATCTCCGAGGATTTTCGGGTGGTAATTCCGTCGTAACCGTTTTTGACCCCAACATAATCCCTCTACCAAACCCCCTTACTCGTCCAGGTTTGTCTTTTCCCAAAACCTTGCTCACATCATCTTCCCTTATGTTATCAGCAGCTGATGTTGAGTCCATCTGACTATCAAGTGACTGTATTTGTTCCTGATACATTCATTTAAACACAAAGTAATTCACTGTCATAATCTATTAATTATGCACAATATACGACCTCCATAATTATTACAATAGTCTCAGCAAACTGGGGCTTCACAAGCCTACCATCAGCATGAGTGTGTCCCGCAATCCATACCTTACTCCTACTCACTTTACTTGGGTCTTTACTCTTTTTTTTTCTATATAAAAACAGACATATCTCAGTACCATTTTAATCTAACAAGCTGTACAATATATAGATGTTTGACTACTCTTTTACCATATCTTCAGCCAAACGAAGCATTCCTTTGCGGCTGGTGGTGTGAGGAATCTGATTTCTTCTCATCTCTCTGTACTTGTTACTCACTTCCTACAATATAAATATGACAGTGATTAAATCTATAAGACATGACCTTTAAGGATGAAAGTTACTTAGTCGTAGATAAATTACCGTGAAAGTTTTGGTAGTTTTGCTCTTAACCCAAGAGTTCCACACTTGAATGGATGGGATGTTGCTCGGTTTTAAATCTATTCTCTCAGCTGCAGTCTTTGCAGCACGTACTTGTGACACTAGCCTCGACTTCCCAGCCCTCCACAAATTTCCCAGCTGCTTGAACACAACAGCTTTCTGCCACTCTTCTTGCAAGTTAAACCTCCCATGCATCACAATAAGCAAAGGTCAAACATGTTTTAATTTCAATTTGCGGTTCAACAAAATATATAAATATATATATACAAACCTGAATTTCTTCCCACAGTGTTGCTTTAGTCGCTGCATCAAGATTTCTCCAATCAGCAAGTGTAACCAGAACATGTTCCCTCACAAGAGGACCAAGAAAAGACGATAGTGTTACTGAACCAGGTCAAATATGATCACCAAAGTCATTGAATGTGACCATAATCTTTTCATTGGGATTTTCAGCCACTCTACGCATCTTTGTTGGTCCTCTTTTATTTTTTTCTTTCACTTCATCCCCTGCTAGCTCAACTCCTTCAGTACTAGGAATCTCATCATCTTGAGCATTGCTAACTCCATCTTCTCCCATATTGAGAGCTTCTTCTTCGTTCCCTTTCTCATTGCTAACTCCATCTTCTTCCATATCGAGAGCTTCTTCTTCGTTCCCT
Organism: Brassica napus; assembly: GCF_020379485.1. Taxonomy (NCBI): domain Eukaryota; kingdom Viridiplantae; phylum Streptophyta; class Magnoliopsida; order Brassicales; family Brassicaceae; genus Brassica; species Brassica napus. The sequence goes on along the minus strand of NC_063447.1, from coordinate 31,467,512 downwards.
TTCTCATTGAGAACTCCATCATCTTTCATATTGGCCGCTTCTTCTTCATTTTCTTTCTCATTGAGTACTCCATCTTCTTCATCCTCTCCTTCTATCCTAGCATCGTCTATATCATCTTCAGACATTGCCTTCTCAGCCTGATCAGCCTCATCTTCTACCTCAGCATCTTGAGCAGGTGTTACATCTTCTACCTCATCATCTTCATCAAGAGTTACATCTTCTACCTCATCATCTTGAGCAGCCACTTTCTTGATTCTACTACTTCTTCTCGTTGGCGTTAGAACTAAATTCTTTTTTGGGGAAGTCGTTTTCTTTGTTGTTCTTTTCTTCACTTTTAGTGTTGTTGCCGAAGCAACTTGTGGAGTTTGGTCTACTACCTTCAAGCCTTGATTACGTCTGCTCCGACGAGAACCAACTTGTCATCCTCCTCTTGTCTTTGCCATTTCTGAAACTGATAAACAAAGAACAAATTCGATCAAAGTAAAATGAAAACCCAAAATCAAAATCAAAATCTAAACCGAACATCACAAACTTGGACATGCATGTGTTAACAGAAAATAAGAATAGAAACCCAAAATCAAAATTGGCAAAATCACAAACTTTCACATGAATCAAAATCGAAACCCACAATCAAAATCGAAACCTAAAATCAAAAGAGATTTGAATCGAAGAGATACCAATCGACATGCATGTTCACACAAACATAGAATCAAATCGAAGAGATACCAATCAAAATCATGGAGGAAACTTTCTAATCTAAACTCAGAATCAAATCGAGACTCATACCAATTGAAGCTTCGATTCGAGAGAACTCTCGGGATTTTCTTCGAAACTATGAAGAACAAAAATTTTCGATTCTAGTGGAATGTGAAGAGAGTGAAGAGAGTGAAGAGAGTGAAGAGAGTGAAGAGAAAATGGTTTCGATTTTAACGTAAGTACTTTTTAATATATTTTTTCATATACGATAGCATTTATTTTTTGATTTGCAATGGTAAGGCGCCTCCACTTACCAAATTAACGCGGCTGAATTATTCTGTTTTCCCGCGATTACAAACATAGCTTTTAAATTTTATAAACGCTATTATAAAGGCCAGTGTTGGTATACAATAGCAGAAATACCAAAAACGCTATGCTGCGATGCTATTAATACCCACATTTCCTGTAGTGTACTAATCAATTTGATAGTTTAGTTTAATAAAAAGTATAATAATATATATATTTATATGTACCAACTTATTTTTCTAAGGATTCTAAGAATAATCCTAGTGATGACACGTGGCAATGATAACATGTTTTAAAGCTTCATGATTAATATATAGGGGATTACAACTAAGTCTAGGCCTTTGGACACCCTTTCGGATATGGATACAATCCATTCGTGTATTTGTTTTAAAGGTTAAAAAAATAGTCCTATTCGGGTATTATAGAAAAAAAGATCGGATTTGAGTCGTACCTTCCGAGTCCAAATGGATTTGGTTATTACCCAAAATAACCAAATTACTCGATTTGACTCGGATATTTTATATATAAACTTTTCAAATTATCTGAAAATAACTAAAAAAATCAAAGATAATCAATATATATTGTTCAAATTTGTTATTTTGTCCTAAAGTAACCATGAATACAATGTTATTTGGGTATTTTTGTATCCAAAACATCCAATTTTATCTACAATTACTCAAAATAAGTAATATATTTGATTTATAATTTTAGAATTTTAATATTGTTATAATTATAATTATAATCAATATTATATATATATGTTTTTGGATCTGTACGAATACTAATTCGGTTTTCGGTGCGGGCCAGGTTCGGTTTCGGTTATTCGGGTTTCAAAAAAGGACCCTTTGAATATTTAGGCAGGATATGATCGCTTTTGTCTTTCCCCCCTCCAAACACTTGGAAATTTCTACTCTAAAAATGATTCATAGGCATAAACATTCGATGACAGTCAAACCAACTATGCTGTAACTAAAATGACTTCTTAACATCTAGACAGCATAGACAAGTTAAATGACCTTGAGTTTTCCAACCTGACATTATGCCATAAGCAAGAAAGTCATTAATTATCCACATTAATGTGCCTCGCATCGTGAAATTTTGATTCCTCCGGATATCATATGCTTCTATCCAGTTACTCCCCAAACTTTGTAATTTTTCAATTAACGGTTGTGAATATATATCAATGCTTTTCTTTGTATTTCTTGGCCATGAAACTAGTAAAGAAATATTTTTTTTTCATACATATCGAGAGGTAAGAAGGTACACGGAGTTAAGATTGCTGGCCAGACCGAGTGGGCTTCACTCGTACCAACTGATTAAATCTATATAGTTGCTAATCCTAGATAAATATTATGACTTTTCACAACTAAATTAGAATATATCTCATTAAAATGTTTTCAACACTGTTCCATCAGAAAAATCGTGCATTTCCCCTTCAAAATTTATATGTCCGCGGGCAATCGTATTTGTGACCCAGTCACATCTTGTCGGTACTGCCGCTTCAACCATTCCGTACCAGAAGCAGTTGATTTATTACTATATATACTATCTGTGTGCCAGAACCATTGGCGGTGTGTTGTGTACACGTTGTTTCATGAATATTTCTCCTTCACATTGAACATTAAGGCCAGCATGTTGTTGTTATGATTGACCTGTTCTTTATTTACATTTGATAAAGAAATATTTTTAATTATTATATACTATTAATAATTTTTATATTGGACGGTGGCACTTGGAGTTTGTTAGAGCAACTCCATTGGTAAGAACCTGATGAAGACCTCAAGTCAGTAGCTGGACCACCAACTCATGAGATCAACCATAAAAGCTACATTGGAGCCAGCAGCGACATAGGTGCACTCAAAGAAGGATACCTTTGCAACCATGAGGAATTTAACCGTGAAACCAGTTGCTATAGATTCTCAACTCAACCATAGCACGAACCGAATTGGTTTCAAACCAAAAGGAGTAATGATTTAGGAGATATGCCAGTTACAAGTCAGACTATCTACACTGCATCCGAATTGGTTCTAATTAAGGAAAGTAATTCTTTGCTTAAGGAGTGTGCAACTCAAACTCACGTGTGGAAACCAGGAGATCATTCATTACATCTAAGAGCAGTGGGAGAGTTTCTACCATGCACCAGCAGCCACATGATCAAGATGAATCCCTTATTTGTCAACTTACCTTACATGGATGCATTCACACTTGGAGTTATTGAAGACCAACGGCTCTTTCCCCTTCTGTTCAGGCACGACTTAGAGACTATCCAGACATCAAAGGAGATCCCAAGGATGCATTTCTTTCTGCCCAAACTCACAAGATACAAGGAGAGAAGACAACTTCCATACATGGACAGATTCTGCACCAACTAAGTCCAACGGCTAGTTTTTCACTTATTATTTCTTTCCAAGTTATTCTTTTAGGCATTTGTGTTCTTTTCTATTTAAACTGAGCTAAGTCTCATTTGTAAATCACCCTTGCACGAAATTAATAAAGTATTATTCAATTTACAAAGTTTGTCTTTGTTTTGTTCAATTAGTCTTTAGGTGGATTCCTTTAGATTTCTTGTTTGTTTGCTTGTCTCCTTAGTTTGTGGATTCATTCTAGGATACAAGTTTAGGTCTCTGTCTTTGTGTGTGGATTCATTCTAGGATACAAGTTTAGGTCTCTGTCTTTGTGTGGATTCACATAGGCGCAGGCTTCTGGTCTTATCAAAGGTATACTTCCGCAACCCTTTGTGGCGACAATCGACCCATTCAAGCTTGACAACTCTTGTTGCCTTGTGATCTAGCCTTTGTCAGCTTAGCCTTGTATCATTTCTGGTATCAGAGCTTAAAGCTCCTATCCCCAGGTTGTGTTCATCCAACCTTTATCTCTTTTAATTTTGTTTTGCATTTTGTTTCATTACTTAAAAAAAAAACTATAAAAATCGTTTGTTCTTTGTTTCATTTAGTTTTGTTTTGCATAATCATATAAAACCTATAAAAAGTCTTATTTGTTTCTGTTGCATCTTGTTTATCTTGTTTCTATTTCATAAAACCATAAAAATAATTTTTTTTTTCATTTGTTGCATTTAGTTGTTTATTTCTGTCAAAAATATAAAAACCCATAAAAAGTTGTGTTCTTCATTTGTTCTTCATCCTGTCGATTTTAATGTTTCTTATTCTATATCTTTTCAAAAAAAAAAAAAAATCGTAATAGCTGTTAGAATTAAGTTAGTATCCAAGTTTCCAAATTTTGGTGGAGTTTTTGAAAGTTTTCCTTCTTCTGGCAACCCAAATTTATTCCTTTCCAAAAGATTTTTGTTTACTTGCAAACTTTATTTCCCTTTTGCTTATTTCGACCATTATAAACCAAAAAAAAAAAAAAGTTTTAAGTAGTTTTATTATTATTATTATTATTATTATTTTACAGTTTATTAAAAAAAAAAAGAGGAAATCAGAAATTGCCCATTTTTGTTTAGTGTTTAGTCTTTTTTCTTCTTTCCTTTAACTTTGCTAGTCACGTTTTCTTGTTTAATCACTTGATTCAGAATACTTTCTTCTTCTTCTTGAGATATTTAATCCTTAAAACTTGGTAGACATGGCGACTGAAGAAGAAGCTGATGAGTACAATATTTCTGAAGTTGATTGGGGTGAAGAACCGGGATACTCATGGGAAGATCAAAACTATGGAGATGGCTCTGAAGAAGACGACCAGTGTAGAGAGTCAAGGGCTGAAGATGGATATGAGGAAGAACCATGTCGTGGGGAGCTTGATTCCAAGCCACAGGACCACTACAAGAACCATACCATCAACAAGAGCTATTCTAAACCTTGGATAAAATTTTCTGATAAATTTTATGACTATAGTCCAACAGTTTTCACCAAAACACTTGTGTATTTTTCAGGAAAAGAGAACTACTCCAGATGGGAGGAAGACATGGAAAATTATTTTTGGGAGTACAAAGTTCCTGAACATAAAAAGCTGTCCATAGCCTTAGACACCCTTGTAGGAGAAGCTTACCAATGGTGGCTTCAAGAGGAAGAATGTCGCATCTACTTCAAGGAACCAACTCCACATTGGGCATATGTCAAAGAGCTGATGTATGAACATTTCGAGATGAGGAAATTACCCCCTAGAACATGTCCTAAACGTTTTGTTAAACTTAAACCGAGACAACTACATGAGCGTGAGGTAACTTTAAGTTCTCACTATAATTCATATGATCAGTTTCGTTTGTATAAGTTTTCAGGAAAAGGTGAAGACCCTAGAAACTATCTTCAGTGGGAAGAGGACATGGAAAGATACTTCAAGTGAAACTCCATTCCAAAAGGAGAATACTTGTCCTATGGTCTAGGACAGCTCACTGAAAAGGCTCAACGGTATTGGAAAAGAGAAGAGAAGTATAGGGAACAATTTCAAGAGCCTCCTATACGCACTTGGCAGAAATTCAAAGGGGTCATGAGGGATAGATTTTCACCTTACATCCCTACACAACACGCTCAGAAGGTGTCTACAAAGAGAGTAGTACAACCCCAACTCTTGCAGCCTGCAAACCAGAGGCAAAGCTCAAAACCAGTGCATACACCTCATGTAAAGCACGACCAAGGTGAGTACTCTAAATCTTTAAAACCACCTGAGGTTATTTGTTATAGGTGTCAAGGCCAGGGTCATCTTGCAAAAGATTGCCCCACAAAACGAGCTGTGAAGATGGCACTACATGAAGCAAAATAAACTAACTTGGAGGCAAGTGCCCAAAAGGTTGAAAACGTTTCAGGTACTAACATGGAAATCAAGGAACAAGAACCCAACCTTGCTGCGCAAGCAAGTTCAACACTTGAAAATTCTCAAGTCCCAACTAATGATAAGGTCATTTCTGAACTTAATGTGATTAATCTTAACTATCAAAACACTGGTATGATGCACTTGTACTCTGTCCAGAATGTTGATGAAGGTCTAGGTAATGAGGAGACACGTCCAGAAGCTCAACAACAAGAGAATAATGAGCAATCTACCTTAGAGACCTCTACACCAGCTGATCATGCTTTAGAGGTAGCAAATACCAAAGCCGAATCAATGCACGATAACCCGGTAAGTGAAGCTCTAAATCTTACTCAATACTATTTTTTTGAATCCTCCACTTCAAGTATGAAACATTTGCTCTTGCCCATAAGTGATGATTCAGATATAGGTACAATAGAGAAGCATCCAGAACCAAACTCACAACCTTACACCCAAGCAGTGGTCAATGGAGAAACCAAGTGTGAAATAGGAGATTTCAAAAAGGAGACCACGTTCCTGCCAAGGGAAATCATAGACCGACCATGTAAAGGGGTCATAGCTTCCCTACTGATCAAAGAAGAACCACCAGTTGGACAATGCATCACAAAACCGTCCATATACCAAGGTAAGACCCTAGCCTCCCAAATTAGAATGAAACCTAACTTGCTCTATCTTGGTGAAGGTAAATTGGTTTTGAGGACAAAAACTTTTGAAGAAGGAGGGAATGATGAGGACCTCAAGTCAGTAGCTGGACCACCAACTTATGAGATCAACCATACAAGCTACATTGGAGCCAGCAGCGACATAGGTGCACTCAAAGAAGGATATCGTTACAACCATGAGGAATTTAACCGTGAAACCAGTTGCTATATATTCTCAACTCAACCAGAGCACGCAGCGAATTGGTTTCATACCAAAAGGAGTAATTATTTAGGAGATATGCCAATTACAAGTCAGACTATCTACACTGCATCCGAATTGGTTCTAATTAAGGAAAGTAATTCTTTGCTTAAGGAGTGTGCAACTCAAACTCACGTGTGGAAACCAGGAGATCATTCATTACATCTAAGAGCAGTGGGAGAGTTTCTACCATGCACCAGCAGCCACATGATCAAGATGAATCCCTTATTTGTCAACTTACCTTACATGGATGCATTCACACTTGGAGTTATTGAATACCAACGGCTCTTTCCCCTTCTGTTCAGGCACGACTTAGAGACTATCCAGACATCAAAGGAGATCCCAAGGATTGTGGGAACCGAAATTCGCACTGTCGATTTTCGTTTAAATAAGAAAACTAGGAAAACCCTAATTTCCCAGAGGTCCCGGATATCTGCTAATACCACACGCCAAGCAATCAGAACACAAGAATAACAACGATAAAATATAAGAAATCGAAAAGAGAGCAAAGTAGATCTTATTCCGAATTCGTTTGAGCGCTACAACAAGGTAAGAGCCTGGGCTACGAGAGCTGTCGGCGAGATTCCTAGTTCTAAAACCCTAAGACGGCAATAACCTAGTTGAGTCGCAGCTCGAATAACAAAAACGGAAATATGCCTAATTGCTCTAAGTGCTAAGTTTGCTCTGAGAAAAGTCTCCCCCACATGCCTCTCGCCTAGGACTCCTTATATACTGGCTCCTGGGTCGGTTTACGCTTTTCCTCTTCTGCCCTTAAGCCGCCATAGCATAAAAATGGAGAAATTCAATTTTTTCCGATCTTCGTAATTATCTTCAAAATTTCGTATTTATCCGCGGAAACTTGACTTTTATCTTTCCTTGCGAACCAAGCGTAAATCGTCATGCAGCTTACGGGCTGTTGGTTAAGAAATCGTAAGTTGGGCCTCGAGTCATGTCTTAGGTCCCTTTGGGCCGTCTTCTGACTCGAAGCATTTATTACGGCTTCATTCGATAAAGAGTGAACTTTCCGCGGTTTTTACCGTAAAGTTTGATCGATGACTTAGAATGGCGGGAAACATGAAATGGGTTCACTATAGTCTTCGGGAGATAGCATCGAAGGGTAGACGAGAATGCATGGACTAATGTCGTATCTACGTTTCAGAAGAGCTCGGTCGCTACGTAGCGACCGAGCTTCGGCTCGAGCTCGGCCGCTACGTAGCGACCGAGCGGACGAACGCTCGGTCGCTACGTAGCGACCGAGCGGAACACGCGTTCGGTCGCTGCGTAGCGACCCTTTTCGAGTTCTTGTCCGATGTCTCGTGTTTCCTCCGCAAAGCTTTTCGTAAGGAAGAATCTATTTCGAAAAAGTATTTGTCAAAGAAGGTTTTTCGTTTTCTTCTTCGGACGTTTTGATCGTTAACTTCGTCGTATCCATAACCGGTCTGGGCATGTTTCCGATGGCTTATGCTTGATCTAAATAGAATTCGAACGAAGATTTATCTCGGGAACATACGTTGTGACGTTCTATTGACCGAGAATGATTTGTTGTGAAAAGACATACTTGTATTTTGCGGGGATTTGGACGTTGACTTCATCGCAACCGTTTTCGACCCCAACAGTTAGCCCCCAGCTCGTTAGGATCGTGGATTTCTAGTGAGATCCCAACGTGCGGTATGGTGATTTCGGACGAGATTGGTGTATTTGGGCGAAGTTCGTGTCAGAAAATCCGCAAGTAAATAGTAATTTCTCATGCCTATAAGAAGGGAGGTAATTTCTTCACAATCTTTACACTTACTCATTCTCATAGAGAGGTTTCTTGAAAAATTCTTTCTTCTTTCTCTTTCTCTCTATCATTTCCTTCTTGATAAAAAAAAGAAAAACACGAGATGTCGAGTAAGAAGAGGAGTTCGAAGAAAGGGTCCTTGCCCGCGAACGTTTCTGAAGAGCTCTGTGTGCCAAAGATGGAATTTGTTCCTCATTCGGTGGACCCGGCCGAGAACGAGGCATGGTGGGTGGCGTGTTATGGTTCGATCACGCCTCCCAAAGAGAAATCGTTCCCGGTCATGAACCGTCGCCCGGTGGAGGAAGGTGCACCAAGTAGGAGTACTAGCGAATTCCTCGAGGTCATGCGGTCGTTCTACCATATTTCGGATGCGGTGGAGTTCAGGGTTCCTCGTCAAGGAGAGCGCGCTAGTAGTCCCCCGGAGGGTTACTTTACTTGTTACGAAGCATTCTTAGTGCGCTGTCGTTTGTGGTTCCCGATTTCCGAAATTATCGTCCGTGTGTTGGATAGTTCCGGGGTGGCGATAAGCCAACTGAATCCTCTTGGCATCTAGCACCTCATTGGAGTCCTGATCCTGAGCTACGAGCATGGTCTCTCCCTTACAGTCTATCACTTCGAAGCGCTTCTTCGGTTACAGATCATCAAGGATACAGACACGTACAGGCTGGTTCCTCGGAACTTCATGTCGGTGGTTAAGGGGTTTCAACTCGTGGAAGAAGTTTTTCTTCTTCGTTCGTGAAGAAGCCGCGTCCGTTGAGGAGAGTTGTATCCCATTGTTCCGGAGGTTGCCGAACGATCGTCCCTTCATCAATCTTCTTGCTCCGTTTCCTAAGGACATTATTGTGGTGAGGGATCTGCTCAGGAACGGTCCTTTTTTCTGGATTTCCTTTACGCTGAAGAGAGTTCGAAAGACGTTGAGGTTTGTGCATCCTAGTCCTGCTTTGGGCGGAGAAACAAGGAGTGATTCCGAGCCTGATGACCAAGGTCCCGACGCTGCTCCCACGATTGTGACGGGGCTGAATTCTTCGAAGGGGAAAAATATCGACCTCGGTGACCTGGAGTTTTCGGTGGACGATTGCATGCTTCGAGGATGGGATCCGGACCTTGCTTGCGGCGATGGAAGCGGTACGAGCGAGGTCCCTATTCCGGACTTTGATGATTTCTTCGCTGGTCTTCCGTCGGGCTTCGATGCTCCTCCGGCCACGAACGAGTCGGGGAGGCCTAAATTCGTCATGGAAGGATCTCGTATCATCAACGGGGTATAAGCTTTAAGAATTTTGACGATCGTTATTTATTTATTATTATTATTTTTTTGCTTATAACGTGTCAATCGGTTTTACAGGGCTTGAACTTGCTTGGATCGGCTATTGAGGCGAGCCATAGAGAGGCCATGATCTATTGCTTTAAAGCGGAGAAGGCGGAAAAGGATCTTGCTCGCATGCGAGACGAGATGTTGGCGCGAGATGCTCAACTCGCTCGTGATCATGCCAGGGCTGTTCGTAGGGCGGAACGGAAGGGCAAGAGGGAAATTGTCAAGGTGATGAAGACTCGCGCCTCTCAATTCCAGGTTGAGTACGGGAACCTCAAAGATGCTTTCAACTCGCTGGGCGACTTCCGTGAGTGTCGCGGCTCAGTCGGGAGCCTTTGGAAGACGCGGGCGGATGACTACGTTTTCGAGAGGGAGATGAAGTTAATGAAGGGTGGCATGAAGGATCATGCTCATGCTGAGACGCTCATTTCTCCGATCGATGGGAAGATTCAGGGATTCTGGGATCCCATCCCGGTTTCTCCTGATACCGTAGAAACCACGACTGGTTTTGCCGGTGACGATGAAGAAGTGAACTATCCCGCGGATGCATTCGGAGCTTCCTTGTCCAGGAATTTTAACTTTGATCTGTGAGTGTTTGACGGGAAGAAGTTTTTCCCTTATCTAGTATTTTGCGGCCAAGTGTGGCCTTTGAACTTTGTATGGGCCTGTGTTGGCCGCTTTTATTTTTATCGGGACTGGCCGTTGGTGGCTTTGAACCCCTACCGCTATTCGGTTTATATATAATGGATGTTTGTTTGAGTTAATTTGTTTCGAGTGGGTTTGAAGTAAACATGAGTTGTCGTCTCATATTTAACTTCGTTGAGGAGTTCAATCAGTTGGTTTGTTCGAGACGTGAGTTTTCGTAAAAATTATTTATTCTTACGATCTTTCGGGAACGTTGAGATATGAACGGAGAGACATGTTTTAGGATCTCGTATCGTTTAGATATCATGTCTTTGAGATGTCTGAGACCAATGCGATGGGTTTAGGGCAAGACCTAGGTTTACTCTCGGTTTTAAGGTTTGTGCGGTGACTAGCCGGCTATCGGTTTTCCTATTGCGATTTCTACCTGATTCGTACCGATTTAAAGTCCGCGATAGGTTCTCGGCTTATACGACTTGTATGGTACGAATCGAGCATCTTTCCAGAGACAATTTTTAAGCCAACTGGAAGTGCTAGACCAAAATTTCGTATTTTTTTTGTAGCGCGCTTTTGTCCTTGTGTTGGACGTTCGAAGATCAAAAGAGTGATCAAGTTGTGTTTGTTTAAGACGGCTGATGTGTTCGTCGGGGCCAATCGACGAACGGAGTGTAAGATTTTTTTTGGTCGCGTTCGGACATTTTTTTCATATCGTCTCGACTTTTAACTTGGCGACATCTCGCAGTTATTTTGAAGACTATACGTATATTTTCGGTGCTGAGGCGAGATTATTTCGCGATTTTGGGCCGTGTGAGGCTGCTGACAAGAGTCTTAACGTTTGTAGATTTTCTAAGCGTGTTCTGAGATTTTTGCGTTTAAGCGCAAGTGTCTTAAAAAGGAGCGACGCATATTGTAGTGAAAATGTTCGAAATCTCTAAAAAATTCGATTACAATAACGCCTCTTTTCCTGTGTGGGAGTATACGAGTATACGCACCCACTCCCCCCCCCCTTTTTAGAGAGGGGGATAGCTGAACTCGTCTTTCGACGAGCTGCCTACGTACCTCTTTTGAGGATCAAGCCATCTCGTACTTCTATCTTATGCCGCGAGCGTTTTCACTCGGCGATTGTCGCCGTGCTGACCGCCTTGACCGTGATGACCGTGGTCGGGCCAGTGTTCTCTTCCAGATGTTCCGGTTGAGTCGTAGTGTTGGCTTCGGACTCGTGCTGAGTTTCGACACCCGAAGCGTTTGCGTCAGCAGACGATGTTAAATCGTCTTTTCTTGAAACGTTTTTGGTCGAAGATTTATCTATCTTCGTGCGTTTGCGATTTACCGTTGCAGAGGTCGTCATCTGCCTTAACTTGTGCTCCGCGAGGAAGCACAGTCGCGACGGTTTCTTACATCCCCAGATAGCTGCGACTCCGTTTGGGGTCGGGAATTTGACACCCAGGTGGTACGTCGATGGAACGGCTTGCATGGCGTTGAGCCATGGGGTTCCAATGATCACGTTGTAGATGGCAGGATGATCGACTACCGCGAATTCGACGATTTTTGTGATCTCCTTGGCCATGACTGGTAGCTGAATCGACCCGAGGGTCATCGATACTTCGCCTGAAAAGTCTGTGAGCGGTTTTGGCGTTGGAGTTACTTCTCCGAGTTCGATGCTCATCCGATTGAGAGTGTCGCAGAAGATTACATTGACCGTGCTTCCCGTGTTAATGAGTACTCTTCCGACTTCCATATCTCGTATGAGGAGATCTATGATGAGCGGATCGCAGTGAGGTTGATCGATCCCGCCGGCTTCCTCCTTCGTGAAGGTGATTGAGCAATTCTGATCATCTCGGGTAGGAGACCATGTAGGCCAGTTTGCGCTCGACTCCGCCTTCCGCTGGTATGCCTTGATGGACGAAACAGTATCGTTGCAGAATTGCGATCCTCCAATGATCATGTTCACTCTGCGACAATTGTTATCGTTCCCCTTGTCGTCTGACTTTCTGCTGCGTTTATCCTAGATTGGTTTCTTTGAGGAGATCTCTCATTGGGAGGATTTCTGTCCGGCTTCGAAGGGCGATCGGTTTCCAGGATGAGATCTTTCACGCTGGTCACTTCCGAGAGCTCTCCAGCTAGTAGCTTTGCGGCCAGCCTTGCTCCCAAGACTTTGCAGTTAGTCGTGGAGTGTCCTCGGGACTGGTGAAACTCGCAGAAGGTGTTTTCATCATATCCTTGATTGCGAGTCCACGTATTACCCGTGGTTCGGCCCTGGTCCGAGCCGATCGCGTAATTGTGCGCTCGAGGATGATCTCGTCGACTTATGTTTTTGCGATAAGACTTTCGTTTCTTCCTCGATCATGATGTAGTCCGTCGCCTTGTGGAAGGCGTCCTGGATCGTCCGCGGTTTGACGAGGGATATCCATTTTCTGAATTTCGACTTGTACTAGAGCGTCTTTCTGAGCGCATCAATGGCCACCTTGTCGCTTATCCCGCTGACCCTGGACATTACCAACTTGAATCGGCTGATGAACTCGCGGAGGGGTTCGTCTTCCCTCTGGGACAGACTCCAGAGATCGAAATCAGAAGTTTCTCTATCTATGAACATAGAGTATTGCTTGAGAAATTCCGATGCGAGCTGTCGGAAACTTCCGATAGAGTTTCACTTAAGGCGTGCGAACCATTCGAGGGCTGCTCCTTCAAGATTCTCGACGAACAGGCGGCAGTAGCCGGCATCTTTTTCGCCGTCCTTCAGCCTCGCTCTTCCCATCGTGATGTGGAAAGCCTGAAGGTGCCCTCTCGGATCGGTCGTACCATCATACTCCGGTACTTTAATTTTTCCCGGATCAGATACCCTCATATCTGAGATGCGAGTGGTAAAGGGGGTCTTCCGAGCCCCTTCCAGCAGCCTGTCGATCTCGGGGGCCGTGCTGGTAGCGTGATAGATTTGAGATTTCACGGCTCTTACTTCTGCCGCAGTCTTGGTGATATAGTCGCGAAGATCGCGGATATCCGATGTCTCGCCAGCAGATTTCCGTGCCTGTCGGTGTTTACTGCGAGTGAGCTCGGTTTGCTTTTCAGCCATCTCTTCTTGTTCGTTCCAACAGAGGATTTCCTCCTCTTCTTTCATTGGTTTGTCGAACGGAGAGCTTTCCCGAGCGAATCGGCTTCTGGTCCTCCTTGGATGTATGTCGACGTCCTCATCAGTATCGTTGGAGACATCGCTAGGATCCAGGTCGACTTGCTCGACTTTGTTATCCTCCGAATCCTTCGCGGGAGGCGGAGGACTTTCAGGGTTTCCCTTTTCGATGGGAGATTTCCCACTAGGGTTTTGACCCGAAGGTCGTTCCTGCGCGGCTCCAGGCCTGTCGAGTGGGGTTGCGAAGTCGAGTCTTTTCCCGCGGATTTTAGTGGTTCCGCGGGGGCGGATTGCTCGAGTCCTTGCCGTTAAAGTTTCAACTTGTTTGGTCAAGGTGCTCACGAGCTTATCATGTTCTTCCGACCTTTTTTCGTAGGTGGCGAACATCTTTTTAAACTCCTCGAGCACCGCGGCGTTGGCTGGAGCGTTGGCCGCGGATACATCTGCTGCGGGAGTGTGGAGATCAGTGCCACTGCTTCCGTTAAGAGGAGTCTGCACGTTATCCGCGTCGTCAGTTGACATGTCTGGTTGAGCGTGATGTGGTTGAGAGTTAGATTGATCCGTACCCCCCCCCCCCTCCATCTAGCGCCAAACTGTGGGAACCAAAATTCGCACTGTCGATTTCCATTTAAATAAGGAAACTAGGAAAACCCTAATTTTCCAGAGGTCCCGGATATCTGCTAATACCACACGCCAAGCAATCAGAACACAAGAATAACAACGATAAAGTATAAGAAATCGAAAAGAGAGCAAAGTATATCTTATTCCGAATTCGCATTTGAGCGTTACAACAAGGTAAGAGCCTGGGCTACGAGAGCTGTCGGCGAGATTCCTAGTTCTAAAACCCTAAGACGACAATAACCTAGTTGAGTCGCAGCTCGAATAACCAAAACAAAAATATGCCTAATTACTCTAAGTGCTAAGTTTGCTCTGAGAAAAGTCTCCCCCCATGCCTCTCGCCTAGGACTCCTTATATACTGGCTCCTAGGTCGGTTTACGCTTTTCCTCTTCTGCCCTTAAGCCGCCATAGCATAAAAATGGAGATATTCCATTTTTTCCGATCTTCGTAATTATCTTCAAAATTTCGTATTTATCCGCGGAAACTTGACTTTTATCTTTCCTTGCGAACCAAGCGTAAACCGTCATGCGGCTTACGGGCTGTTGGTTAAGAAATCGTAAGTTGGGCCTCGAGTCATGTCTTAGGTCCCTTTGGGCCGTCTTCTGACTCGAAGCGTTTATTACGGCTTCTATCGATAAAGAGTGAACTTTCCGCGGTTTTTACCGTAAAGTTTGATCGATGACTTAGAATGGCGGGAAACATGAAATGGGTTCGCTACGGTCTTCGGGAGATAGCATCGAAAGGTAGACGAAAATGCATGGACTAATGTCGTATCGATGTTTCGGAAGAGCTCGGTCGCTACGTAAAGACCGAGCTTCGGCTCGAGCCGGCCGCTACGTAGCGACTGAGTGGATGAACGTTCGGTCGCTACGTAGAGACCCAGCGGAACGAACGCTCGGACGCAACATAGCGACCGAGCTTCGGCTCGAGCTCGGTCGCTACGTAGCGACCGAGCGAAACACGCGCAGCGACCGAGCGGAACATACGTTGTGACGTTCTCTTGACCGAAAATGATTTGTTGTGAAAAGACATACTTGTATTTTGCGGGGATTTGGACGTTAACTTCGTCGCAACCGTTTTCGACCCCAACAAGGATGCATTTCTTTCTGCCCAAACTCACAAGATACAAGGAGAGAAGACAACTTCCATACATGGACAGATTCTGCACCAACTAAGTCCAACGGCTAGTTTTTCACTTATTATTTCTTTCCAAGTTATTCTTTAAGGCATTTGTGTTCTTTTCTTTTTAAACTGAGCTTAGTCTCATTTGTAAATCACCCTTGCACGAAATTAATAAAGTATTATTCAGTTTACAAAGTTTGTCTTTGTTTTGTTCAATTAGTCTTTAGGTGGATTCCTTTAGATTTCTTGTTCGTTTGCTTGTCTCCTTAGTTTGTGGATTCATTCTAGGATACAAGTGTAGGTCTTTGTCTTTGTGTGGATTCACATAGGCGCAGGCTTCTGGTCTTATCAAAGGGATACTTCCGCAACCCTTTGTGGCGACAATCGACCCATTCAAGCTTGACAACTCTTGTTGCCTTGTGATCTAGCCTTTGTCAGCTTAGGCTTGTATCAGAACCCATTAAGGGTTCTGATGAATAATTCAGTAGTTAATTTTGTGATTTGAGAAGTTTAGAACCCTTGTTAGTATAATTAATTTTTCCATGGTCTAATGGCAGAACCTCTTTGAGGTTCTTAAAAACTTTATTTTTTATGCACAATGATGCACAATTTAAACAACATACAAGTCACACAAGAGTTGAGAATACAGATTACGATACAAAAATCTTAGGACATACACCGGTTATCAGGTTCCCCGAGCAATATCAAAACAGAGCTCAGTGGTGAGCCTTCACGGCGGTAACATGGCATGCGACGTTGTTCACAACATGGTTGCTTACGCTTCCCATTATCATCCTGCAAATAAAAAGGTAAGATTTTGACATACTTATCAATATGTGTAAACCAAGCTTGAGATGTTGAGGAATTGGAGAAAGAGGAGGAATCTTTTTACCTCTTAAGACCACCAAGGCCACGGTTACCGTTTGACAAGGCTTTGAAGAGAGATTCATCCATCCAAAAAAAAAGGGAAAGAAGAAGCTTACAGATTTCTGCCTAGCGGCAGTGTTGGGAATGTCAAGGGTTTCAGCATCTGGCTGCACTCCATACTTCTTCATCACTGCAGCTTCCGAGAACTCACTCAACGGAATCAGAGCTGATGAAACGTGGCAACACAAAAACCAAGAGTCAAACAATAAAAAGATCATTGTACTAGGAGAAGACTTGAACTCAAACCCATAACTCGAACACTACTAACAAGTCAAAACGGTGCATGAGTAAAAGTCAAGTTCCTTCAAAACAGAGACTTCTGCTAGATCAGATAAAAGGCTAAACCAAGTAGAATTGGTGTGATCATGTGAAGCTAAATTCAGATACTACCATCTGAGTTTCATCCTTTCCTCCATCCTTGCTTTCTCTTGAAGCTTCTCTCTTCTGATCTTCATCATAACCTCAAGAGGAAGATAACAAAAGTCACCGTTAGTTAGCATTAATTGATACATATCCCATTAGAGTGAGTGAGATCATCTTCTACGTTATTCAGAGCAATCAATAATCACCGATTCCATATACTTACACATCTCTTTAACTCTATACAAAAATTAAAAAAAACTACACTATGAATCTCTACTTCCATCTGGATCTCTTGAATATCATGAGGGATAGAGAGAGAAGAGATTTACGTACCGATCTGATGAGCTCGAGGTTGAGTTCATCGGGACGGAGCAACATATCGGCGCTATGATTCCAGTAAAACACAAATTCCCGATCACCGTCGGCCTTCAACGTCACGAACGCCAAGGCGGTTCTGGCTCCGGTATCGAAGTTAAACTCCTGATCAGCGACGCCGTTTTTCCTCAGGATCCCAGCCAACATGTGGCCGAACTCGTTGTCGCCGAGTTTTCCGCCGAAGGCGGATTGTCCACCGAAGCGAGAAACGGCGATGGCGACGATAGCCGGAGCGCCGCCGGGAGCTTTGAGGAAAACTGGAGCCTCGGCGAGGGAGACGCCGGACTCGGTGGGGACGAAGTCGATGAGCATCTCGCCGAAGCTGACGAAGTCGGTGGGGGCTGTCCAATACCAAACTGACACGTTAGGGATTCTTACCAGCTCTAAAAGGCCCAAGTTAAGCGGCTGTTCTTCTTTTTTGGGCTTTTTCATTTTTTTTTTTCACTTCTGTTTAGAACCTCTTTTAAAAGACCCCCAACGGAGATGGTCTTAGGTGCATTGTCCACAAAAAGAGTTCCTTACATCTAGGAAGCAAACAGAGGATGAATAGTCATCAACTCTTATCATCGTTGCTAGGGTTGTTTGCCATTTTACAGCTTGTTCTTGGTCAGGGTCCAGAAGGTAATATTTATAATTTTCTCACCTTAATATATTGCTTTCACTCGGAATCAGTATGAACTCTAGTTTCTACTTTAACCAGGATTCTTCAGCTTGGACTGTGGGTTATCTGCTAACGAGCCTTCTTATACAGAATCAAGAACCGGAATAACATTCTCGTCTGATGAATATTTCGTTGAGGGTGGGATAAGTGGTAGAATCCATAAAGATGAGGCAGAGACGCTCAAGCCGTATTAAACTCTAAGATACTTTCCAATCAAGAAACGAAACTGCTATAACCTAAATGTCATGCAAGAAAATCGGTATCTGATCAGAGCTGTGTTCTTATATGGAAACTACGATGGTCAGGAGACTCACCCAAAATTCGATCTGTTTATCGATAGGACTCTGTGGGTAACAGTATCCGATCAAGATGAACCTGATAAAAATTGGGAATCAATGTATTCATCGGTAAAAGGAGTCATTTTGGAAAAAGAAATCATTCACACCGCAAAACCAAACACTTTGAAGGTTTTTCTTGTTAAGACAGACACAACAACGCCATTCATATCAGCCTTAGAACTTCGGCCATTGAGTAAGAATATATATGGTACCAAAAACGGCTCCCTGGTGTCAATTTACCGAGCGCTTCTTAGAGACTCTTATGAAGAAGTACGGTAAGTTCACTGACCATATGACTTATCTTTATTTGTCGACAATTCAGTGGTAGATTTGCATATCAGATTTTGACCTTTTATTCCATTAACCGTTATAATAAATGAAAAGTTTTTATATTCTTGATACAAGCTCTTGCCGATGTCAGGTATCCTGATGATGTCCATGATCGTATATGGTACTCTTACTCCCATCCAAACTGGACAACTATAAACAATACTCTCAATCTAGATGTTTCTAATCCTTTCGGACTGCCGCAAGCTGCAATTATGACGGCTTCCATACCAAGGAATGCCATTTCCCCTCTGAAAATTGACAGGCTCTATTACAATCAAGTAGAACAGATACATGTAAACTCAGAGAGAATGTGTTACGGAAAATGTTGTTATTGTTATTCACATACGTCGAGTACATATACATGATTACAATATCTGTTGACGAAGATTTGGCTATATCTACAACTACCTAAGCCTTATCATAATACATTGTACTTATCACAACCAACTCAATATCCAACGAGATCTTCACAGAACCGTACCAATCCTAAACCACTCTTAACACTCCCCCTCAAGTTAGTGCGTGCAAGTTACGAACGCCCAACTTGTTCAGTAGATAGTGAAACGATGAACTCCCTAAGGCCTTTGTCATTATGTCGGCCAGTTGCTCCGTTGTCTGCACATGATGAAATGTGATCAACCGATCCTTAACTGCATCGTGAACACTATGACAGTCTGACTCGATGTGTTTCGTCCTCTCATGAAACACGGGATTCGTAGCTATGTATGAGGCCGATTTACTATCGCAAAACATTTGCATAGGATAACTGTGTTTCACTCCAAAATCTCCCAACATACGTTTCAACCGTTTCAACCACTTCAACTCTTGCAGTGTCGCCGCCATCGCCCTATACTCTGCTTCTGCAGAGGAATGAGACACAGTGTCCTTCTTCTTGGTCTTCCAGGAAATAGGTGAGTCTCCCAACAACACAACAAATGCAGACAGTGACCTTCTCGACAACGGACATGAAGCCCAATCCGAATCGCAGAAAGCTCTTATACGCAGATCACTGACCGCCTTCAACATAATTCCTTGTTCTGGACATCCCTTAAGATACTTGAGAACACGCACCACTGCGTCCCAATGAGCCTCTCTTGGCTTATGCATTACTTGTGACAAGACATGGATTGCGTAGCTCAGTTCAGGTCTTGAGATCGCGAGATACACCAGTCGACCAACAATTATCCTGAACCTCACCGGGTTACGATAGAAGGGTCCCTTGTCCGCCAACAACTTATGATTCTGCTCAATAGGCGTTGCTACTGGCTTTCAACCCATCAGCCCCGATTCTGCCACTATGTCGAGAGCGTACTTCCTCTGCGAAAGAAACATTCCCATCGGCCCTCGTGCTATTTCGATACCAAGGAAGTACTTTGCTTTACCGAGATCCTTCATCTTGAACCACTCACTCAAGTAACCCTTGAACATCGACATCATGTTCAAGTCATCACCAGCGATTATCAGATCATCTACATAGATGAGAACGCGTAGACTTCGGCCACCTTTGATGTGCGTAAATAGGGAATAATCAGAGTATGATTTTTTGAATCCAAACTTCTTAAGAGCAGACGTGAGCTTAGCGAACCAGCAGCGCGGTGCCTGCTTCAAGCCATAAAATGATTTTCTCAGCTTACACACTTTCGTAGGACTGTCGCCATAGAAACCTTGGGGCATCTTCATATATACTTCTTCTTCCAAGTTTCCGTGCAGGAAAGCATTGTGCACATCCATCTGATGCACCTCCCAGTTCCTCGCAACAGCCACTTCCAACAGTGTGCGGATTGTCGTTATCTTCGCCACAGGCGCGAACGTTTCGCCATAATCTTCTCCTTCTACTTGCCTGTTACCGCATACAACAAGTCATGCCTTGGGCCTCTCCACTGTCCCGCCTGCGTTGTACTTGTACTTATACACCCATTGGCATGCCAGTGCCTTCTTACCTTTAGGCAACTCTGTAACGTCCCAAGTTCTCTGTTCTTCCAAGGCACCCACTTCTGTTGACATAGCTCCGTTCCATATAGGATCGAGCATTGCTTCTATCCAATTTTGCGGCTCCACACCTGAGGAGATCGCTGCAAGAAAGGCTTGATGTCTTTCTGAGAACACCGCATCAGTGACATAAGCCGTAATGGGATAGGAAGAAGCTGTTTTACCTGCACTCGCTTCCGAGTGCCGAGACGAAGCGGGATGAACTGGGAGTGTGTTGTGTTTATCAGGACTACAATGCGCATTGTATGTGAAGTAGTCACGAAGCTTCACTGAAGGCACCGGAACACGATGACCCCTGCCAAGATTATGTTATGTTTCAGCTACTGCAGGTTGCTCTGTTTCTGCAACCAGAACCTCTGAAGTATGCTCTGCTTCTGGACTTGCGAGCTCGGTTTCTGGACCTGCAGACTCCACTGTCTCTGCTGCAGGCTCTGTATGTTCTGCATCTCCCTGCGTCTCTTCCATCGATTCAGAATTACTCCCCCTAGACTCCAGAACTGGCTCGATATTATCGTGAACTTCCACGATTGGAGACTGAGATGGTGACTTCACAGGCACGCTGGTTTGATCATCTAGGTATGGGAACGACGACTCAGCGAACTCCACGTCCCATGACACAAAGAATTCGTCGTTCTCCAGATCATACAACCTCCATACTTTCTTACCAAATGGATACCCGACAAAGATGCATCTTCTACTCCTTGCTTTGAACTTGTCTTTGTCGCGAGATGATTTGTGTGCGTAACAGAGACAACCAAACATTTTGATTCTATCATACGACGGAGGCTTTCCATACAGATACTCATACGGAGATTTCCCATTTAAGAGACTGGAGGGAGTTTGATTGATGAGGTGTGCTGCGGTTAGTACACTCTCACCCCAGAACTTAATGGGAAGGTTCGCCTGAAACATGATCGATCTTGACACATTGAGAATATGCCGGTGCTTCCTCTCTACTCTACCGTTCTGTTGTGGTGTCACTACGAAGGAGGTGTGATGTACAATGCCGTTTTCTGCAAAGTATTTCGACAGACACAAGAACTCTGTCCCATTGTCACTACGAACTACTTGAACGGGACGTCCAAACTGTCGCTGAGCAAAAGAACAGAAGTTCGGCAACAGTATTTTTAATTGGATTTCTCCAACAGCAAATGAATCCAGACAGCACGTGCGCAGTCGTCGACTATCATCAGAAAGTAAACGGCTCTGCATGACGCTGGTTCTCTATAAGGTCCCCATAAGTCAACATGTATTAATTCAAAAGGAACTGAAGCTTTATTATAACTTTTTGAAAACACACCACGAGTTTGGTTTGATTTAAAACAGATATCACATCCTCCAAACTTGTCGGAGTGATTCGAAACACACGAAACAAAAGGTAAACAACTCAAAACACCAAAAGATGGATGCCCCAGTCTACGATGCCACAAAGCCTTGTCCTCTGCTCCCTTAACTCTGAGACCTCGCCGAACTGTACATCCCGATAAACATACACACCGTCCCGTTCTTCACCGGTTCCAATCAGGATCCTCGTAAAACGGTCCTGCAAAACACACAATGTGTCAGAAAACATAGCAAGACAGCCTGTCTGTTTCAGCAACTTTGCTACAGACAATAACGTGCAATTCAAGTCAGGGACTAAAAGACATGAGTCAATGTTATCTTCTCTGAAAGTCGCAGTACACCATTTCGTGTGGCTTGCACCTAACTTCCATCAGCGAACCGCACTGGACACCCCACCACGTCATTCATATCGCTGAGGAATCTAGCATCACCAGTCATGTGGTGTGATGCTCCAGTGTCTAGGATAACATCTTCGGTTTGTTTCTTACCATTAAGCTTCTCCGGAATTGGGTTTGGCTTTTGCCTTTCCAGTAACGCCGTTAGCGATGCCCATTGTTCTGCTGCCAGAGCCTGACCACTTGAAGCGTGAGCCTGCATTGCATTTGATCGTGCTTGACCACGTCCACGACCCCTGCTTCCTCTTCCACATCCATTTCGATCTCCTCCTTGGTTCCTTTCTGTCCACCAATCAGGAAACCCAATGATTTGCCAACATTCTTTTTTTTCGTGTCCTGTTCTTCCACAGTGAGAACAGACTACGCCTCCACGGCTCCTTGTGGCAGCAGCAGCAGTCGGTCCAGTCATGTAGGCGTTGTCTCCTTGCGTCGCCTCAAACCTGGTCATAAAGCCAACTGCATCCTGTTTTTTCTCCACACGAGACTCAGAAGTCTTCTTTCTTCTCGCACAACTCTTTGGTAGACTGAGTTCAGGTCTGGCAATGGATCCATCCCAATGATGTTGGTGCAGACGTTGCCAAACCTTGCATCGCCGAGTCCCATGAGAAACATATGGACCTTCTCCTCTTCATAATCCTTGGTATTCTTCTCAGAAGCTCCACAGGTACATGTCGAAAGTGGTTTATAGCTCAACAGCTCTTCCCACTTTGATGAAAGCCGGCCAAAATAGTCCAAGACAGTCGATCCGTCTTGTTTACAAGCTGCCAGCTCTGCTTTGAGTTGATGAACACGCACAGCGTTTCCAATCGAAAACCTTCTCTTTAGGTCACTCCACATCTTGAATGCGTCTGGTATGAATGTCACTGTCGATCGCACCGTAGACGAGATTGAGGCTCGTATCCATCCTACAATCATGGAATTGACCGTCTTCCACAACTCGACCTCCGCTGGTTTCTCATTCTCATCAGGCATCAACAAGGTTCTGTTGATGAAACCTATCTTACGCTTCGCACGAAGTGCGTTCTCCAACTTCGATGCCCACTCAGCATAGTTCTCTCCAGTCAATGTGACCGGGGTGATTGACACTCCAGGATTGTTGGAGTGTGACAGGAAATAAGGAGATGTCATACTGATGTTTTTGCTGCTACTTGCAGTCGTAATCTCTCCTTTTGTCATATCTCACAATCTCTCCTTTTACAATTTTATTTTGATCTTTCACACTGGCTCTGATACCATGTAAAAGAGACTGTGTTACGGAAAGTGTTGTTATTGTTATTCACATACGTCGAGTACATATACATGATTACAATATCTCTTGCCGAAGATTTGGCTATATTTACAACTGCCTAAGCCTTACCATAATACATTGTACTTATCACAACCAACTCAATATCCAACGAGATCTTCACAGAACCGGACCAATCATAAACCACTCTTAACAGATCTACATCTACCTTCACTTTCTTGAAGTACAAGTATTATGGGCCAATGAGACTAGGGAGTTTGACATTGAGGTCAATAGAAATATTACTGTTACGGATTATAGTCCTTTGGAGTCATGGATAGAAAGAAGAGATAATTGGAAAAAATGGACACTTAGAACTTGAGTTTATCTCCATAGTACTTTGTCTAAATTTTTTGTCTAATTAGGATTTTAATTATCGTTAATACGATTATACCCTCAGAGTAATCAAAATTTAAATTAAATAAAATACATAATACAATATTTGTTAATTATGTAGTAAATACAATTTTACATATTTTAAGGAAAGGTAAAATATAAAAACGGGAAACACACGTTAACCTAATTTTAACCCTCTTCTATCGAGCTTTCTTTTCTTCTTAATGGTTACTTTTTTCTTCTTCTTCATCACACGGTAAAATAGTCTCGTCTTCGTTCTCTGTTTCCTCTTATTTGCTCTCTGTACTTCTTCCTCGTATTTGTTCTTCGTCGTTATGTTGTGTCGACTCAGTTATGTACTTCGTCATCAATTGCATCAAAATTCTACGATTCTTCACATACGGTAGGTGTTTCATTCTCTAGATTCGTAAAACCCTAATTTTTAAGATTTGATTTGTATATCTTTTCAATTATAATTAGTTCTAGGGGTCGATTAGTCATCATCTATACAAGGGTATTGTCCCTTTCTTGTACTGGTTAGTTTACTATTTTGTTTTTTTTTCTTCTCTTATCGTATCAGCTCATGAAGCTACCATTAAGTTGGGAGATCGAATGATTTACTTCTTTTTTTCATTTTAGGGTGGGTTTGATTTTGATTTAGTTTCTTTTAGCAGATTTCTCATGGTGCGATTCAGTTCACAACGTATGAGGAACTACGTAAATCAGTGGGGAGTTGAAAGAATGGAGAAGAAAGTCATTGTGGATTATGCTTGAGATTTTGTTAGATGCTCTTTGTAGAGAAGGACATGTTAGATAAGCTTCAATGTATATAGGGAGAAGACGAAGGTTTAAAACGATTCTATTCTTGTTCACCTTGATGTTCCAACGTTGCATATATAACAATAATTCGCAGTATGAAAACTTCAATCTCTTCTTATAGAAACAAAGAGTTTGTTAAAGTATAATTTGTAAAAGTGAAATAGTAAATTCAAATAAAGGTGGTCGAACAATTCAACTTTTTGTGGAAGATGTGTTTGTTCTCTATGAGCCAGTTAAAATCACTATTAAGCATAGCAGGAGGCTTTCTCCGGATTCGTCATATTGACTCGTTCCTTTTGATTTACATCAGAAACAGAGAACGTGACACACAAGTGCTTCAACGTAGTAGTAGTTTCCAATGTTACCATTCGACCACGCCTTTCTTTGTCTACCACGAAATCCACTCGTCACTGCAACTAGACATCCATTCACCAGATTTAACATAGATTAGAACCATGTTGTATTGATAGAAAAAAAGAGAGATGATTATGTCGATGAAGAAGAGAGAAACACAAAGAACGAAGAGGAAAAATCGTGGGAGAAGGAGAAAAACGTGGAGAAAATATTCTAGGAAATATTTAGGGAAGATTTAGTTTAGATTTAGGAAACATCTTTAACCGAATATGGAAGTTTCCATATTTTTCGGATCTTCCTAGAATATGTATCCTAGCCTATGCACAACAGAGTAGAGTAGATGTTGGGGTCAAAATCAGTCACGACGGAATCAATGTCTGAAAGTCCGTAAAAATTGGCATGAACGTTTTTACGAAAAATAAATCTTCGAAAAAGATTTATTTTTACGAAGAATCTTGCGAGAAAACGCATTCACGAGACATCGAACAAGAGCTCGAAAAACAAGCCAAGCTCGGTCGCTACGTAGCGACCGAGCATCCGTTCCGCTCGGTCGCTACATAGCGACCAAGCTCGAGCCAAGCCCGGTAGCTACGCAGCGACAGAGCGTCCGTTCCGCTCGGCCGCTTCGTAGCGATCGAGCTCGAGCCAATCCCGGTAGCTACGCAGCGACCGAGCGTCCGTTCCGCTTGGTCGCTACGTAGCGACCGAGCTCGAGCCAAGCTCGGTCGTTACGTAGCGACCAAGCTCGAGCCAAGCCTGGTAGCTACGCAGCGACCGAGCGTCCGTTCCACTCGGTCGCTTCGTAGCGACCGAGCTCGAGCCAAGCTCGGTCGTTACGTAGCGACCGAGCGTCCGTTCCGCTTGGTCGCTACGTAGCGACCGAGCTCAAGCCAAACTCGGTCGCTACGTAACGACCGAGCGTCCGTTCCGCTCGGTCGCTACGTAGCGAATGAGCTCGAGAAAAGCCCGGTCGCTACGTAGCGACCGAGCGTCCGTTCCGTTCGGTCGCTACGTAGCGTCCGTTCCGTTCGGTCGCTACGTAGCGTCCGTTCCGTTCGGTCGCTACGTAGCGACCGAGTTCGAGCCAAGCTTGGTCGCTGCGTAGCGACCGAGCGTCCGTTCCGCTCGGTCGCTACGTGGCGACCGAGCGTCCGTTCCGCTCAGTCGCTACGTAGCAACCGAGCTCTCCCAAAACGTCGATACGACACAAATTCATGCATTCTCGTCTACTCTTTAAATGCTATCTCCCGAAGACCATGGCTAAATCATTCTATGTTTCCCGTCACGCGAAGTCATCAGTCAAACTTTACGATAAAAACTGCGGGAAGTTTGCCTTTATCGAAGAAACCGTAAAAAACGTTTCGAGCCAAAGACGACCCAAAGAGACCTAAGACGAATCTCGAAGCCCACTTATGATTTCTTAACCAAAAGCCCATAAGCCGTATGACGGTTTACGCTTGGTTTGTAAGGCAAGATAAATGTCAAGTTTCCGCGGATAAATGTGAAGTTTCCGAAGATAATCACGAAGATCGGGAAAAATGGAATATCTCCATATTTAAGCTATGACAGTTTAAGGGCAGAAGGGGAAAATCGTAAACCGACCTAGGAGCAGGTATATAAGGAGTCCTAGGCGAGAGGCGCGAGGGACAACTTTTTAGACTAAGAACTCTCAGCACTTAGAAACTCTGAGGCATTATTCTCGACATGCTCTGTTTCCATGACTGGCACCCGATTACCAGATTAACATGCACAAGCAGTTCGATCTCTTCGTTCACTCTTGAACTACGTTCGGCTTGATCCTCGAAAGGGGTACGTAGACAGACTTTCATAAGGTTCAGTCTGAAATCAATCAAAAACCTTTTCTGTATTTTCTTCGTCTTTTGTTATCGAGCTGCGAGTCAACTAGGTTTGAGCTTTTAGGCCGCTAGAACTAGGTAACTCGCTGACAGCCTTTGCGGCCAAGGATATATGATCTCTTGTAATAATCGCAACGATAAATCTTATCAAACCCCGTAAGAACTAGGTCGCGATTTCACTTTTTAAACATAAAGGGCAACGATAAATCTTATCAAACCCCGTAAGTTTGGCTCATTACCGAACAATAGAAATCCCAATGCGTAAGGGTTTTACCAAAACACGTTTTCCGAAAACCTTTCAGAAGGGTAAAACTTGTTCTCCCAAAAACCGCAGAAAACCCCTAGGTTAATCGCGGAAAACGGAAGCGCAAAAAATCGATTACACAGCTCGGTCGCTACGTAGCGACCCAGCACGCACACAGCTCGGTCGCTACGTAGCGACCCAGCACGCACACAGCTCGGTCGCTACGTAGCGACCGAGCACGCACACAGCTCGGTCGCTACGTAGCGACCGAGCACGCACACAGCTCGGTCGCTATGTAGCGACCGAGAACGTACGCGGCTCGGCCGCTACGTAGCGGCCGAGCTCAAGCCAACTCTCCATTCGCTACGTAGCGACCTGTCAGACCTCCACTCGCTACATAGCGACCTGTCTGGCCTCAGAAAAGTCCTCCTTTGCGTTCTCTTTTGAATCCTCATCGAAACCCTTTTCGTTTCGTCTCAATTGGAGTTTCCGTTGAGATTTTACTACCAAAACAAGTAGGACTCTTCTTGGCTTACTTCTACTCGCTACATAGCGACCTGTCAGGCCTCCAGCTCGCTACATAGCGACCTGTCAGGTCTCAAAAAGCTCCTCCTTTCTGTTCTCTTTTGAGTCCTGATCGAAACGCTTTTCGTTTCATCTCAATCGGAGTTTCCGTTGAGATTTTACGATGAAAACAAGTAAGACTCGTCTAAACTCCTTTGCTTGCTCCTACTCGCCCTTACCTTCATCTTTGTGTTCTCCTTCAAATCTCGATCGAAACGTCTCTTGTTTCGTCTCGATTGCAGTTACCATTGAAACTTTACGATAAAAAAAAAACGCAAAGACTTGTTTTCTCGTGTGGATTCAGATTAATCGTATAAATCGGCAACGGTTAACTTAACACCTTATCCGCCTCAACTATACGATTACGTTGAACCTTTTTTGACGTCGTATCAGTCAAATTCGGAAGATAAATGTCAAGTTTCAAAGGATAAACACCAATACCAAAAAAGGCAAACATACACGAGAAGAGGAAGAGGAAATGAGCAAGCAAAACTAAAAAGAGATAAAACTGCATCTTCGAGAGAACTAAGGTATTTGCGACTTGAAATTTTTGAAATCAGACTTGGAGTTTTCATAGGAAATTACTAAGAAATAATAACGCCTTTGAGACTGCCGTAGAACTTTAGGGAACGTAAAACCTAGGTGGATAGTCTAGCGAACTAAGTCTTAGGTTATTTTTCTTGTCTTGATCTTGCAAACCAATCTACTCACCGAAAATCGAGAAACGATCGCCACGCATATCAAGCTCGCTTCCTAAGGAGAGAAAAAAACTAGAGACATGAACGTCGTCTTAAAACCGATTCGTTTCTGGCAATTCTCTCGGAACCGACATATTCCAAGTCTTCAACCTGGAAACAACCAAATCACAGTCAAAGCGTCGTCTTCAAACCGACTCGGACTATCGATCATTCTATTCCTCGAGAAAAAAGGGACGGAGTAGGTGCGTATACTATACTCGTATGCTCCCATACTTCAAAAACATATTCAAACAATGCGATGTCTCGTCAAGATCAAGAAAACGCTTTCGACAAGAAATTACTTTCGACAAAGCAAACTCTCGTAGAAATATGCGGAAAAATATTCATACAATGCGATGTCTCGTCAAGATCATCCTAAAAGCAAACGACAATCTGAGATTCGTCTAAACGCTAGGAACTGATCCAAACCATGTTGGAAAAATTCTCAAAGACTATACAGCATCTATCATCGCAATCATTCGTTTAGAAAACCTCTGCCAAACTTCAGAATGAAAGTCGATGATTTTCTGAAGTCATAAAGATCTTTTCCGATTTGATAAAACGAGTTTCGTATAAGAATCATTATACGAGAAATTTTCAGGGATCAAAGCATCACTCTCATTTTCCGTTGAACCAACCGACTCACGGAAAAACATCAAAAACCTTTGCGACAAAACAAAATCAAGAACAAAAGTAACAGAAAATACGACAAAGATAACACGTCCTCCCCGTTCGTCGACTAAGTCTATCGCTGTTTAACTGATTCATTCATGAAACCTGCAAAAAAGTTTCGCGACTACATCTCGGTGAAATAACATTTGGTAAAACTCCATGAGTGACTCAGAGAAACTTTCACCGAAGAATAAAAAAAAAAGCGAAAACGTTTCTCAAAAATCTGCGGAAACATCGTTATTTTGACATTTCCATATGTCGCGTCAATTTAATAAATTCGTAAAAACCGGTCGCCCGTTACTTACGCAAAAAATCCTTCGTATAATCAGATCATGTCATACGAAGTAACTTTCGAAAGTAAACGTAACAGGTTTTATGAAAAAGTACTTTCCTTATAGCAAAAAACCAAGCTGTATGATCCGACATTGGATGACCAATATAAACTTTACTTCCTCGTACCAAGATCTGAAAGGTCTCATTCTTTATCCCCGCGACTCACTGGCATCCGCTCTCATTCCGCTTGGTCTAGTCCGAGCAGGAAATCACCCCGCAACTGACTCCGCACGGGTTCTGTATCGAGATTCTTAGGCTTTATCTCCCTCGGAAACAAAGGAAACAACTTCCATACGAATAAAGGAAACATTATACGAAACTTTCATCGTATAAATTAACCCTAAAGTGGAAAAACGTTTTCTACCACCATGTTCATACTCGGCCTATCAATCTCGATAAACGCAATTCGTCACTTGCCCAATTACGCCTTTCCTTCGAAGCCGAACTAGGTTACAGCATCCTCTTTAGGGACGATTCTAACCGACTTGACCTTATTGACAACACGAAATTGTCATGGTCTAATCCTTTGGCAACAACGTCCTTGGCTATAAAGCTGAGCACAACCTTCATGCAAAGCCAAAACAATTGAGCGACCACCGCTCCAATAACTTGACGGCTAAACAGTAATCCGGAATTTGTCTTGAAACGCCAAGTAACGATTACACAAACAATTATCGTATCACCCAAAAATGGGAATCATACGGTAAATTCGTCATAACAAAACTCAGTCCTAACAACCAAACAGTTAACAGAAAGGTTCCACTTATCAAAAAATCGACCAAGTTCCATACACTATGATTCACTTTAAGCCCGCTGTGTTTTACTCATAAAATGCGGCATGTAAGGAAAACTCGTAACAGAGCTCCTATAGCTATACGGAACATCCTCAAATAGACATGAAAGAAATCTCGGAAGGCCAACACCACACAAAGCACGATATAGGAGGATGCCTCTTTCCGGGGACAAATTTACGCAACCCCTTGGTCCTAACTCCTCGACCGCAAATCAAATCCAAATATGAACAACAATTCTGGCTGCGAACATCCGTAGTCAAACCAGAATGTTTCCCAAACGCATGGCTAAGACTAATCCCTTGCAACATCGCGAAACATCTTTAAGCCCGCGAACATTTCAAGCACGAAACGCAGCATACGAAAGAATAACAAATCTTCAGCAGCGCGAGACGTCGCAGACGCCTGAAGATTCGTTCTTTGACGAAATTTCCTTCCTCGATAAAAACACTTTCTTGGAAGACCATACAGTCATACGCACTAACATCTTCTCAAAACATATCATTCGCGAAGACTCGAAACGGTAATTTTAACCATTATGTTTGTTGCTGATCACAACAAACTCTTAACGTCCTAAACAGACTTAGCCATCTTGTAGAGATGACTCTAGTACATCCGACACAAGGATAATAGCGCTATAAAAGAAACCCAAACTTTTTGGTCAGCACTTCCAGGAGGCTTAAAAATTGTCCTTGGAGAGATGCTCGGTTCCAACCATACAAGTCGTATGAGCCGAGAACCTATCGCGGACTTTAAATCGGTATGGAATCAGGATGAAACTGAAACGGGATACGTAAGTCGAATTAGTCATCGCACCCTCTAAAACCAGGAGTGAACCTAGGTCTTGCCCTAAACCCAGCACACTGGTCTCTAACATCTCTAGGCATAGTATCAAAAACCTTGATACGAGATCCCAAAATTTGTCTCTTTGCCAATATTCGAGCGTCTTCAGAAATCCCGCAATTTACACACTGCGGAAAACTCTCGAAATAGATCACGGATATAGCAGTTCACACAGAGTTAGATTACGAGATGACAACTCGTAGTCTTCCTTCTACACCCATATAAAATGCCATCGGCAGCAACACGCCTGATAACCTCTACATAAAAACCAGACCGTAAAGGTCTCGCTGGAAAACTAGTCATACAAACCTTAACTCAAGGACGAACTACGAAAGGCTTGATCCCTTCAACAAGGGTACGTAGGCAGCCGTCATAAGGCGCAGCCCCAATCTTATCGCGTTCTACTTTTAGAAGAGCGAGAAGACCACTTACCACAGACTTCTTCGACCATTAATTCCGCCTAACTCACCTAACTTGCCTAACTTGCCAAGCAACTCGCTAGAACCTCACGCTATAAGCTCATGGTTCTAACGAGCTGGGGGGCTAACTGTTGGGGTCAAAATCGGTCACGACGGAATCAATGTCTGAAAGTCCGTAAAAATCGGCATGAACGTTTTTACGAAAAATAAATCTTCGAAAAAGATTTATTTTTACAAAGAATCTTGAGGAGAAAACGCATCCACGAGACATCGGACAAGAGCTCGAAATAGGTCGCTACGTAGCGACCGAACTCGAGCCGCTCGAGCCAAGCCCGGTCGCTACGTAGCGACTGAGCGTCCGAGCTCGGGCCAAGCTCGGTCGCTACGTAACGATCGAACGTCCGTTCCGCTCGGTTGCTATGTAGCAACCCAGCTCGAAGCCAAGCTTGGTCGCTACGTAGCGACCGAGCGTCCATTCCGCTCGGTCGCTACGTAGCGACCAAGCTCGAAACCAAGCTCGGTCGCTGCGTAGCGACTGAGCGTTCGTTCCGCTCGGTCACTACGTAGCGACCGAGCGTCCGTTCCGCTCGGTCGCTACGTAGCAACCGAGCTCTCCCAAAACGTCGATACGACACAAATCCATGCATTCTCGTCTACTCTTTAAATGTTATCTCCCGTAGACTGTGGCTAAATCATTCTGTGTTTCCCGTCACGCGAAGTCATCAGTCAAACTTTACGATAAAAACTGCGGGAAGTTTGCTTTTATCGAAGAAACGTAATAAACGTTTCGAGCCAAAGACGACCCTTAGAGACCTAAGACGAAGCTCGAAGCCCACTTACGATTTCTTAACCAAAAGCCCATAAGCCGTATGACGGTTTATGCTTGGTTTTTATGGCAAGATAAATGTCAAGTTTCCGCAGATAAATGTGAAGTTTCCAAAGATAATCACGAAGATCGGAAAAAACGGAATATCTCCATTTTTAAGCTATGACGGTTTAAGGGTAGAAGGAGAAAAGCGTAAACCGACCAAGGAGCAAGTATATAAGGAGTCCTAGGCGAGAGGCACGAGGGATAGCTTTTTAGACTCAGAACTCTCGGCACTTAGAAACTCTGAGGCATTATTCTCGGCATGCTCTGTTTTCATGACTGGCACCCGATTACCAGATGAACGTGCATAAGCAGTTCGATCTCTTGGTTCACTCTTGATCTACGTTTGGCTTGATCCTCGAAAGGGGTATGTAGGCAGCCTTTCATAAGGTTCAGTCCGAAATCAATCAAAAGCCTTTTCTGTATTTTCTTCGTCTTTTGTTATCGAGCTGCGAGTCAACTAGGTTTGAACTTTTAGGCCGCTAGAATTAGGTAACTCGCTGACAGCCTTTGCGGCCAAAGCTTTTATGATCTCTTGTAATGATCACATAGCTCTCACGCGGACTCGAAATAAGATCTATTGTTTTCTCTAAACTCGTTTGTTATCTTTTCATGATTTCCGCACATATTTGGTCACTTGCTGTTGGCTCTCGCAGAGATCCGGGACCTCTGGAAAATTAGGGTTTTCCTAGTTTCCTAATTTAAACGAAAATCGACAGTGCGAATTTCAGTTCTCACAGTAGATGAGAAACATATTCTTTCTTAAGTGCCACATAAGGTAAAAGGTAGAAAAGGTTATGACATACAATATAGATAACGTATATCACTGCGTTGTGGCTATATGTCCTTATCAAGTGTAGGTATACTGAATACATCTTTCTTGATTATAACGTTTCGAAATATAGCTTTATTAAAATATATAAGAAAGCTAGGTTACGTTGTATATCCAAAATATATCATGTATAAAAGTTAGTATCCGATTTCTAGACTAAGTAGATAACCAGAATGAGTATTCTAACTGTAGCCAGAAGATAAAATAAAATATGATTTCAATTTAAAAAAAACATTTAAATATATATATTGTCATATTTATGTTTCTAATAGTTTTCATATTTTTAAAAAAATTTAAAATTCAGTTTATTATTTTTTCCATAAAAAAAAGATAAAATATGTCCAGAATTGCCCAAAATATCAAAAGTCTTATAATAATAAATAAAAGTTCAAAATGTTCATTTTTACGAATTTTCCCAAGAAACAATACACCACCATGCTACCTCTAAAATGCAATGATCCGGAATGCAGCTTCGAACTAAGAAAAACTAGCGATTCAACTCTTCCACCTCTAATTAAAGCCATTGAGATTTTCAAGTTAATTGAGTTTCCAGAGTCGGAAACATATGACAATGATTGTAAGCCAACTTAATTCTTTATAGTCTCTCATATCAGGCATTTATTTTTTTCTATTCCCTGGCATTCGCTGGATTATGTTTCAGTCATTGCGATTGAGAAGATTCGAGATGAATATGCATTAAGCAACGGGATCCGTGCTTCCCTACACCATACCATTATATCAAATGCAGCAATAACAAGGATACATCCGAACCACTGCGAATCATTTCCCTGTAGGTGTATTTTGTCACACTATTGATTCAATATAAAACACACACAGTCCTCATTAAAATACTTCTTGAGCTTGAAATGAGTTTCTCATCTTGTAAACAGAAATTTACCCTCAAATGGACTATCTGGTATCATATCACCTACCATTCAAAATCTGACAAAGCTTTAAGTTCTGTAAGTATTGCCTCTATGCTCGTTCACTAAGGGTCAAACTATCCAGTAATAGTATTTCTCTGTTATTCGTAGGGACTTGTCAGGAAACAGGTTGACCGGAGGAGTGCTTGGATTTTTAGCCAATATGGATTCCTTGTTTTCATGTAAGTCACTCAAGAAAGACAC
Source organism: Brassica napus (assembly GCF_020379485.1). Classification (NCBI taxonomy): domain Eukaryota; kingdom Viridiplantae; phylum Streptophyta; class Magnoliopsida; order Brassicales; family Brassicaceae; genus Brassica; species Brassica napus. The sequence continues at coordinate 31,433,448 of NC_063447.1, read as the reverse complement.
CAAACTTGTAAACGCCAGTGTTACTTCTGCAAATCCTGCTAATCTTGACGAAATCTTCCTTTCCATAACAGAGACTTAAGCAATAATAGTTTAAGTGGTCCGGTTCCACAAGCTCTTCTTGATAGAAAAAATGAAGGACTGGCCTTAAAGTAAATATCTCTTGTGATTTCATGCTGATTCCCTTAATCCAACCAAAATTTGTGTTATAAGTAACTGTAGAAATGCTTGCGATATATATGTAGCCTTCAGGGAAACCCAAAAATTCATGAGGTTACTTTATCCAAAAAAAAAAAAATTCCAGTAGCAGTTTGTTGCGTCAGTTGCTTCCGTTGCAATTCTCTTGATTGTGATTGTTGTCCTTTTCATTGGCCTACGCAGAAAGCAATCAAGAAGAGAGGGTAAGGGATTCGCAGTAAACTCATTGATTTTGGAGACTCTATGTAAGTACCATAAAAAATATAAGTTCTCACATAGTTTGTAGAATCTTTCTTGCAGCCCTACGACCATCAATCGAAACCTTAAAGAGAAGATTCAGTTATTCAGAGGTGATGGCAATGACAAACAATTTCCAGAAGATCCTTGGTGAAGGAGGTTTTGGGATCATCTATCAAGGTTATCTGAACGGTATCGAGCAAGTAGCTGTTAAAGTACTGTCTCAATCATCATCTCAAGGATATAAACAGTTCAAGGCTGAGGTCTGTTTGATATATACTCCTCACACAAATATAACACCCAAGTGATTCTTTTAAAATCATTATTGTACGGGCTTTGATGTTTTCCATGTGACCAAAATTGGTTGTTAGGTCGAACTTTTAATGAGAGTTCATCATATAAACTTGGTAAGCCTTGCTGGATATTGTGATGAAAGAGATCATTTGGCGCTGGCCTATGAATACATGGCTAATAGAGACTTAAAAGAGCATCTCTCAGGTAAATATAACTCCAGACCACTTAACTATAGGCTTTAGTTTTTTTTTTTTTAAACAACTATAGGCTTTACGTATTATCTTTTGGATGTTGATATATATTGTCTACTAGAGGAAAAGAAGGCTCCTCATTCTTGGACTGGCAATCTAGACTAAGAATAGCTGCAGAAACTGCACTTGGTTTGTGAACAAACCACTTTGGAGCTGTGTCCATATTCCCTTTAACTTGTCAATTTTCCTTTAAATTTGTAACTAACCAATCGTATTACCGTGTAGGATTAAATTATTTGCACACCGGATGCAAACCGCCTATGTATCATAGAGATGTAAAAAGCACAAATGTATTGTTGAATGAAGACTTTCAGGCAAAACTTGGCGATTTTGGTCTTTCAAGATCTTTCCCTATTGGGAGTGAAACTCATGTCTCTACTGTTGTTGTTGGAACTCCTGGATTCCTTGATCCTGAGTAAGCATTCTTGACTTCCACGGCTTGGTATTCCAATTCTTTAGTTAATTATAAATTTTTTTTTATAAACCATCTTGCAGATATTACCAAACACATAGGTTGTCTGAAAAGAGTGATGTCTACAGTTTTGGTATCGTATTATTAGAGATAATTACAAACCAACTCGTGATTGATCAAACCCGCGAAAATCCTCACATAGCAGAATGGGTAAGGTTTCTTCTTACGTCAGGAGATATCGAAAGTGTTATGGATCCAGACCTCAAAGGAGACTATGGCTCTGACTCTGCCTGGAAAGTTCTTGAACTAGCAATGTCGTGTTCGAGACTTTCTTCAGCAGAAAGACCAAACATGGCTCAAGTTGTTCATGAGCTAAACGAGTGTCTAATGTATGAGAAATCTAGAAGAGGAAATAGTCAAGACGTAAGCTCGAAGAGTTCCAACGAAGTGAACACAAGCACTACAATTGCTCCTATCCCTCGTTGACTCCTGTCTATTTTTATTCTCTGTTGTAATGGTTTATCATTTATGGGATGTAAAATGGATTTCTTGTTTTGTGTATAATTTTATATTACTTCGATGACAAAGTTCTGTCTGGTCCCTTTCCTCTCGCTATTGACTTCAATAACTTAATTGAATGCCTGTTGTGATCTTTCTCTACACCAAATGGAAATTTTTCGAATTTCATGGATATCTTCTTGATAAGTTATGCTGAAACTTGTTCTGTGCTAAGAGATTAACCAGAAAGTCAGTCTTATTCTGCACTATCTCTGCAGATAACCCAATGCATGGAGGAAGACATTTGACCATCATCAGAAAATCATCTCTGTTGAATCCTCGGCCTATAAATGTTTCATGCAAGAGAGACAGGACACTTCCTGAACAATTGCCAACATCTTCCACATCAAAGTCTTAACTGGAGAAATTGAAGGTTGGGACACGGATAACTCGGCATATACTGTAAATTTTGGGGATGAGCGAAACAAATATACTATTTTCAAATAATGACTGGTCTTCTTGTTCAAAGAAGATAACAAATGAATAAGCCTTTGTAAAATATCCTAACGACCAAGTCTATGAATAAACGCCACCTAGCTTGAACCCTACACTTAAAACCTGTGATTGTTGGCGTATTAACGGCTACTAACTTGTTCCACTAACACTGCAATTGGGCTCAATCTTAGTTGTAATCGGTACCTAAAACAACTCTATGTTAGCGGTCGCACAAACCACGAACATAGAAATGTTGTCTTCTGATACGTGAAACGTATCCGGAGTAAAAGAACAAGAGAAATAGAATAAGCCAACAATCGACCTTTCGCCTTTGCGACAAACGCTTTCTTCACCTTCTAGTTCACCCCTATGGACCAAAGTCATTTTTGTTGTAACAGAAAAATATTAGATTAATAATTAGTTAAAAATAATAAAAAATCTTAATACTAAAAAAAAATAAAATTTATATATTTAATAGTAACTTACTACAAACATTTTGAACCACGTCTTTTTGAAGTGGTCCGGCGTCATTTCCAGTTTGGATGTGGCTCAGAGAAGAAGCCTTTGTTCGCCTCGATTACTGTCCGAGCGACACAACCGTCAACCCTAAACCTGAAAAAACAAATTAAAAGTATAAATTATTGAATGTTGTTATAAATAAAAAACTTTTAAAAATATAACGTACCAGAAAGTATTTTCCGGTCGGCCGGGGTCTAAAACTGGTAAATCTTCTCTGCCTGGCTGAGCGAGAAAGTCCTTGACAGTATACATAGCATAAGGAGCACTCGACGTCACCAGAAAATTGGGATGAATCCCGGCCGCATGAGCAGGAAGCACCTCCTCTGGAACACGATCGTGATGTGTGGGTGGTGCAGCAAACGGAGGAACCGGTGGTACAGCAAAAGGAGGTGACTGGGAGACTCTCTAAGAAGGCTGAGAGTCGGGGACAGTATCCGGAACCGAAGAACCGGGAGTTGAAGAAGATGATGCGTCTGCTCGACTACCAGGCACACCGAACAGGTCTCGGTAATGAGCAGTAAGCTTGTTCTTTCTAACAATCTTTAAAAAAAATTAATTATATTATTAACCATTTGAAAAAAACATAAATATATTATTAACATTTAAAATCATTATCCTATATTATCAATAAATTCCATAAACTTTTCTAAAAATTCCCTACACTAAACCACCTAATCAACCCTAATCACCCTAAACTAACCACCTAAGCTAAACTAGAGAGGAAGTAGAGAGGAGTACCTTGTTTGGAGAATGAGAGGAAGCAGCTACGAAATGAGAAATGAGATGGCTCGGACATATTAAGGAATTTTGGTTTTCTCGTAAAATCCTTGATAATTTACGAAAAATTAACCAGGCCCGCGTTTTTTAACCACAAGTACTTTACGACGAAATGGCTTACATGGAAATAACTAGGCCCGCATTTTCTTTTTACGAGTAGTTTACGATGAAATCTTAGAACCGTATTTCTCTTTTACGGGGAAATAACGAGAATCTATTTTAAATCTCTAAAACCCCAAACCCGAAACCTGAAACCCTAAGTTCCTTAACTTATAACCTCAATCTCTACTTCCTAAACCCTCAATCCACAAATCCCTAAACTGATTTTGCCTAACCCAAAATCAATTTATTAATTTAATATTCATAATTAAACAAACTAAACACATGCATTATATCTGAAAGTCAAACATATTAAAAAAATTACATCATCATTCGGATACATCATTGACATTCTGGTCATCACTGGAAACATCATCATTTTCATTAAACTTGTCTTCAACAGCTTCGTCTGTGGTATCGTCGGGAAGATCTTTGTATTCACGATTATGCGAATCAATGAGAAGGATGTCATCAGTTTGTTGTTCAGCTTCCTCGACTTCATTGATGTGTTCTTCTTGCAAAGGTGGTTCTTCTCCACCGATTATTCGTCCACGAGGTGTAACTTTGATAACAGCTAACCAATTTATTACTGAGTCTTTCATGCGACGGTATGGAATGAAGCTAACTTGGTCTGCTTGCGAAGCTAATATGAAAGGCTTGAATTTTTTGTAGCTTCGTCCAACATTGACATCAACTATACCGAATTTGTTAAACCGAACACTTCTTTTGACGACGGGGTCGAACCAGTCACATTTGAAGAGGACGCATTTTAGCCTTAATAACCCTGGGAATTCCACTTCAATAATCTTCTGCAAGATCTCGTAGAAATTTGTTTCGCCTTTCACACATATTCCATAGTTTACTTGTCGCATGCCGTCTACCATACTCATATGTATGAAAAATAAAGTCTCGTGTGAAATACATCGGTGATGTGGTGATCTTTGCAAGTGGACCTTGAACTAATTCGTGAAACCATGTGGGGTAATCTAGATCGTCATAATCAACCTACAAAAATAAAGAGAACATTGAAATTAATCATACTAACGGCGAATAGATATGTATGCCATAAAAATTTAACTTAATACATGACTCCTCAACCACTTAATAAAGTGTTGATTTTTCCTTCTATGTACCTCACTTGTGGTTATACATGGGATTGCTTTTTCGACTTGAGTAACAAATAAGCTGTAAAATCACATTTTCTGTTAATTAATCAATTGAAAATTATATAATTTATATATATATATATATATCTGTGTGTGTGTGTGTGTGTGAATGTGTTCAGAAGTTTACATATATGTTACCTTTCAAAATAACGCATCAATGCATCCTCGCAATTGAGTAGAATATAAGTGTGTGCACTATGGACGTCTTCATCACTCGACCACCAAACCTCTTTCAATTTCTCACCTAGTCGCCCAATTTGGCTAAAGATGTATGGAACACCATCAACCACGTACGTTGGCGCCACCATCATCATATCTTCTTGGAGTTCTGTTCCGAGTACGTACTTAGAGTGCAAAATAGTACGATGTGAAGTGAGATGTTTCTTCCGTAAAACTTGCAGCAGTTATAGAACCTTCAACTTTTGCGAGGTTTTTCGCTTTCCCCTTCAAATATTTCATGGCCCACTTGTTGGGATCAAAAAAACGGTCACGACGAAGTTAACATCCAAATCTCCGTAAAATCAGCAAGAACGTTTTTACGAAAAATAAATCTTCGAAAAAGATTTATTTTTACGAAGAATCTTGCGGAGAAAACACATTCACGAAAAATCGGAGAAAGACTCAGACAAGGTTGCCGCGTAGCAACCAGCGCACAAGCTGGTCGTGAGAGCTCGGTCGCTACGTAGCAACCGTGCTTTCTTAAAACATCGATACGACACGAATCCATGCATTCTCGTCTACTCTTTAATGCTATCTCCCGAAGACCATAGCAAACCCATTTCATGTTTCTCATCATTTGAAGTCATCAATCGAACTTTACGATAAAAACCGCGGAAAGTTTATTTTTATCGAAAGAAGCCGTAATAAACGTTTCGAGTCAAAAGACGGCCCAAAGAGACCTAAGACGTGACTTGAAACCCACTTACGATTTCTTAACCAAAAGCCTATAACCTGTAGGACGGTTTATGCTTGGTTCGCAAGGAAAGATAAATGTCAAGTTTCCACGGATAAATATGAAGTTTTCGAAGATAATTACGAAGATCAGGAAAAACGGAATATCTCCATTTTTAAGCTATGACGGTTTAAGGGCAGAAGAGGAAAAGCGTAAACCGACCTAGGAGCGAGTATATAAGGAGTCCTAGGCGAGAGGCACAAGGGAGGACTTTTTTGGAAAAAAAACTTAGCACTTAGAGCAATTAGGCAACTTTCCATTTTTGTTATTTCGAGCTGCGACTCAATTAGGTTTAGCCGCCTTAGGGTTTTTAGAACTGGGAATCTCGCCAACAGCTCTTGAGCCCAGGCTAATACCTTGTTGTAAACGCTCATACGCAAATTCGGAATAAGACTTCTCTTTGCTCTCTTTTTACGATTCCTTATACTTTATCATTGTTATCTCGTGTTCTGATTGCTTGGTGTGTGGTATTAGCAGATATCCGGGACCTCTGGGAAACTAGGGTTCTCCTACTTTCCTAATTTAAACGGAAATCGACAGTGCGAATTTCGGTTCCCACACCGCTCATACTGATACATCCATCCGTAATGTATATGTCAATGAAGCAATGCTTCATACGGGAGATGGACAACTAGAGGCTCTATGACGTAAAAAAATGCTAGGGGAAATATCTTCTCTAAGTTGTACAATAAGATGAGAATGTTCTCATGAAGTTGTTCTACGACATCCTCTTTAAGAGTGCGTGTTCTCATATCCCTAAAAAAATACTCCAATACCTTGTATATTCCAAAAACAATTAAACACATTAGTAGTCATATTATTTATTTGTGCATATTATAAAGTAATAAAGAAATTAATGTGTAATATATTACATGCAAGTGCTTTATGTACTTTTGTTGGAAGTAGCTCCGCAAATGCAAAGGGAAGTAGTCTTTGCATAAAGACAAGACAATCATGACTCTTCATCCCAGAGAACTTTTGACCTTTTTCAACACATCTAAAGAGATTTGAAATATACCCATCGGGAAATTTCTTTTATGATGCCACCCAGTTGAACAACACCTACTTTTGTTCTGATGAAAATCTGATAGAACGGGAACTTGTCTATTGCTTTTTATATGTAACTCGCTTCTTTAGCAAATATCATGTAAGTCCAACCTTGATTTTTTGCTGTCTTTTGTCTTCCCTGAGACATTCAATATTGTATTCAGGATGTTCTCAAAAACATTGTTCTCTATATGCATCACATCGAGGTTGTGGCGGAAAAGAAGATCCTTCCAATATGGCTACTCCCAAAATATACTCATCTTATGCTAGTTGTGATGAACTCCATAAAAATCAGGCATATTACCGGGAACATGCCAATTACCACCTTGACAAACTGTTTCTTGAGCTCCGTAGTAATCGATTTACGCTTCAATTTGTTCTCCTGTTAAATATGGAGGAGGATTGTCTCTCACAACCCTTTTGTGCCTAAACAATGTCTTGTTTCTTCAGTACGGATGGTTAATGGGAAGAAATCGATGGTGACAATCGAACCAACTCGTCTTCCTACCATTTTTCAATTGAAACGCATATGTCATTTCATTACAATATGGACAAGATAATATCCCATGTGTAGTTCATCCAGACAACATCACATAAGCATGAAAGTTACTTATGGTTCACAAAAGCATCGCTCGCATCGTAAAATTCGTCTTCGTTGAACAATCACACGTCCTCACCCTTATTGACCACAAATCTTTCAACTATTTTATCAGTGGTTGTAGAACAACATCTAGAGAGCTTTTTGGATTTTTCGGACCAGGTATTAATATGGTCAATAATAAAAACTCCCTTTTCATGCACATCTCCGGTGGCAGGTTGTATGGCGTAAGAAAGACTGGCCACAATGAATGTTATCTCACTGACATTCCAAATAAACTAAATCCATATGTGCTTAATCCAAGATACATTCCGGCTATTGCTAGCAAAATCTGGATGTACTTTGTAAAATGTTTCCAAGCTCTTGCATGGATGAGTCATCTCACCATCCGTCTGAGTATGCTCGGCATGCCATCTCATCCCTCCAGCAGTCTGCTCAGATTGGTACAATCTTTTCAATATGTCTGTAATTGGTAGGTACCACATCCTTTATTACGGTACCCTATTATGACATCTTCCTTGCGGTTTGAATCGTGGCTTCTTGGAGGAGAATCTATGCATTGGTGAAAAACAAGTTTTTCCAAGAATACTTGTTTGGATAGATTTGCTGGTCGTAGTTTGCACCTACTATAATTCTTTAATCTATGATAGATTACGATGGCATGCATATTTTAAAATGTCATGCACAAATAATTATATAAATGTGTTGGAATCTTCTCACCTCTTCTCCAATCTCGAGCAAGATATTGCTTCTCCTGTCCGTTATATCATTCAAGAAAAAGAGTATAATATAGGATGTAGAAAAACTATTTTGCTACACAAAAATAAGCTTGTAAAAAAGATGTAGAACGTTCATCCGAAGTTCACCAGTCGCGTTTGCTATTGTGAAAGGAAATCAGTTCATTTTCGGGAAAATGTGTTATACTACATAATGACTACATGTATAATCTTACATAATATAATAATTGGGGATAAACGTGATCTTAAAGAACCAATTTTAGTGGGAAGAAAAGCTCCACCTCTAGAGGTCCAAATACCATAGAATGATAATATTCTGTTTAAAGAGTTCTTGGTCGATTAAGAGAAATCAAAGATTAGAAAAGAAACGTATTTCCACTTCAAAATGCATTAATTGAACATGTGTGAAAAAGATACACTAATGATAATGCTTAGGTTAAAATATATTATGCGTTTAATATGATGTAATGTAATTTTTGATATAATAAATGGTTATATAAAATACATAATTTATTAAAATTTTGTTAAAAATAAAATATATGCGATCAAGTTGTAATTTTTATAAATAATATATAAAAATCAAAAATAGAAATAGAATATATTTAAAAAATTTCTGTGAATAAAATATAAAGTAGACAATTAGAGATAAAATGAGTGACTGGTTGGACTTTATCTCGCTTTTTTCCTTTATTTATTTTTAAATCATCAATTCTTAACAAGCATGATTTAGCTTTAGTTTTAAAGTTTATACATCAAAACTTTACTAACTTTCGTCAGTCATGATTTAGTTTTATTTCTAAAGCTACAGAAAAAATATAAAGAAAACATTTTCCTTATGTATGTTAGCCAAAAATCATTTAGATTTCAGGATCTATAAAATGAAACAATTATGTATAATATTAAACAAGTTATAGAATTGTAAGTAAAATTTATTATTACATAGATATTAACGTTTTTTATATTATTTTTTAAAAACTTATACATAATATTTATTTAATTTTGAATAAATTAATGAAATTTTAATTTCTAAATAACATAAATCTTATTTATATATTATATTAAATAATATTAAAATTTATTATTAATAAAGTATTTTAATTGATATACATAATTATTTTGTACATACATCACATATCTCACATGTTTTATTGAACAAAATTATAAAATTTAATTTCTTAATAACATAAATGTCATTTTAATATTATATTAAATAATAATAAATTTTTGATTATTTATATTTTTATTATTAATAGAAAGTTTTTTTAATTGATATAAAATAATTATTTTGTATATACATCACATATCTCACATTTTTTTTTAACATCGAAAGACAATTCTATTACTCAAACTTGAGATGGTCTGGGTAACCAGACCAGAATAGAACAACCAACAAAATAAAGATCTCAATGGAAAGATCTTGCCGTCCTGGCTAGGAAGTCAAAGATCCGATTTTGTGCTTGTGGAACATGGATAATATTGAATTCCGGGAAGCATATCTGCAAAGTCTCTATCCTCTCCAATTATGTTGCAAAACTTGGCCAAGCTTGTGGTTCCTTAATCATGGCGATCAGATCCTTGCAGTCTTTCCAAAGCTCTGACATATCGGGTATTGTAGCATGCTCTCCATCGCCCATCTTAGTGCTTCTACTTTTGTGTGCAGAGGAGACTCTCGTCGAATATAATTCTGTGTCCCCATAAGTTGAGCCTCCCCCAAATTGTCCATCCAAACCCATCCACTCCCGTTGAGCTGTGATGTAGATGTCCATGATCCATCTATTAGACAAACATTACTCAAGCGTATGACTTGAGATTGGTCACTACTACGCTCATGTATAGTCGGTGGAGTCATTTTGTTTGCATCGAACCAGGCTTGACACTCACTCTCTGCATAGCGAACTAACTCCATAGGGTCTCTGTCTATGCCCCTAAAGAGTTTATCATTCATGGCCTTCCAGATAAACCAGATTATTCAGGGGTATGGATCCATATCTAATTCTGGCCCGACAATGCTGCTCTTCCTCCAGAAGAGGATTAGCATAGATACTTGAGACAGGGAAAATATCTGAACTCGTTGGCGTTGAAGATAAGGCCCAAACTTGTAGAGCAGGCGGACACTCAAATATTGCATGAGTAACATATTCTTCTGGTTCCCCACATCTTGGACAGTAGTTATCGCATCTCATGTTACGTCTTATCAAGTTTTTTGTTACTGCCACATGACATGTTATCAATTGCCATATAAGATGGCGAATTTTCTGTGGAGCTTTTATCTTCCAAGCAAAGGCCTGGAGCTTGGTTATATTGGGTTCTAATATCTCTTTCTCTTCCTCACGTCGCAATAAATTACGAGCTACCCAGTATCCTGATTTAACCGTGTACAGACCATTCTTCGTGTAATTCCAACAGAAAGTGTCACGTCTATGAGTAGAGCTTATGGCTAAACTTCTTATGAGAAGTATGTCTTCAGAGACCACATAATTTTCCAGCAATCCAACATCCCATTCAATCACATGTTTTATTTAAAAAATATCTACAACCAATATTTATATATTTGGGTTTAGGGTTTACTGACTAGAGATTAATATTCAGTGAGAGAGACTAGATTTAGGGTTTAAGATGTATGGTAATTTAGTATTGAGATTTTTCTCATTCAAATGTTATTTGGTGGCAAAAACTAAACAATTGCTGTTTACGAGATTTTCCCAATATGTTATTGACAGAAAAGAAGCTACCATTGGAAAAGCATTCTCTATGTAGCAAGATTTGCGACTATCTTAAAAATATTGCTACGAACATCACATTGGTACATACCAAAAAGACCCAATTGAAGGGAGTTTTGGACATGACACTATGAGAGGTTTGATTAGTTTACACTTTAGGATAGTTCTCTTCTCCAAACTGTATCAGAGTAATGCAGGGTTTGAAACCACAACCTTAGTGGCCATTTCGTTTTCTCCACCAAATGCAGAATATCCTGTGCAGAATATCTCTCTTGTTCTTCACCAAATGCAGAATATCCTGTGCACTGAGGATAGCGCTTGAAAATCATCTCTACTGAATCCTAGTTCTGGAAATGTTTCTATGGAGTTATGCTCTGAATCACCAATGCATTGCGGAAAATTCTTGAATACTGAGGATCTCCTCTTTGATTAGTCCATAAAGGAAGGCCACTTCTTGAACATTCCCATAGATCTTCTGCCCCAAAGCATAACCTTTTAACGACTTTTCTAACTTGGAACTGTTATCTGCTGATAGTTTTGTCCCCTTCCTTTCCTTCCTCAAGATTGTAGGAACTTTCAAAACAATCTCACTGAGCTCAGGGGCTGAAGCTCCTTTAGACTGCTGAGAATTAAGCTTGGGGACAAGATATTTCTCAGCATCTAGTAGACTGTAGAAGCAATCTTAGAAAATTTTGTTAACAAAAGTAAGAGAGACTCTTGCTACTTGCAAGATATACCTCTAAAAGATATGGATCAAACATGTGTTTGATTACTTTGGTAGATGGTAATGAAACAAAAACCAAAGGCATTACATTATTCAGTTAAATAATATGATAGCTTAAACTGTTTTTAGAATCATATCCTTGAACTTATAAAGCGAAAATCCAGGTCAGAGAAACACACTTCACTCCTTGACACAAGCCTTAACTATCTATGAAGCAGAATCTCTGGTGAAGATAGACATTAACTCAGCCACAAGCTCCTTGTCATCATGATTCCTCACATACCTGTCTAAAAACTCCTCATCAGTACATAACAAGACAGATTCCTTATCAGGTAGTATGCTTTATCTGTCTCCGAGCAACCCTTTCAACATGAGTGCTTTCATAACGTTACATCTAGGTACAATCCTCTTCTCCATGCTAACTCCAAGCACCTGAGGAAACGAAGCCACAGCGTTTAGTGACCATTTCATCTTCCTCAGCATAAGCTTATTCTTCTTCTTCACCAGAAACTTGGTCCTTTTCTTCACCCTCTCTGCAGACATGTTAAGACATGGAGGGAAGCGCTTGACCATCATCGCAAACTGATTAATGTTAGAGAATGTGCTGTGGAACTTATTCATGTGTTAGGGATGCTATTTATGTGTTTTTATACTTTGCAATGGAGAAATTTGTAATGTATTGTTTCTGTCAGATACTACTGGTACAACTGGTAAAACTTCATATAACACACATTTATGTTTATGTATTATAACACTGGTACAACTAGTATAACTATATATATTGTAATATCAGTACAATTAATACAACTATTTTATATATAACCAGAAGGAAATACTGGTACAACCACTTCAATTAAGAAATTTTAAAATTCAATTTGGCTTTCCATATGAAAATAACCACAGACTAGACAAGTTGTAAGGTCCTTAAAATGGTACATCCTAACTATTAGAAGTTTTATAAAAAAAAAATGGTACATCCTAACAATTATTACACAATCACAAAAGTTTCCATGATATACCTTATACTTTAAAGGTTTGTTTACTTGTTCACTACAAGAAAACAGCGACATACCGAGGGAAAAAATCATCGGTATGTCGTCGGAATAACGTTATTCCGACGACATACCGACGAAACAAGTCCTCGAAAATAAATCCTCGGAAATTCATTTTTCCTCGGAAATCCCTCGGAAATTTCCGACGGAATTCCAGAATTTCCAAGGAAACTCCGAGGACCACCAGTTCATCGGAAAGGTCCTCAGAATATACCGAGGGAGAACTTCCTCAGGATATTTCGATGGACTTTCCGATGGTCCAATCCTCGGAAGTTCCGACGAAATGTTCCTCGGAATTTTCATCGGGAATTTCCGAGGAACGGAGCCCTCGGAAAATTCCGAGGAAGGAGTCCCTCGGAATATTCCGACAACTTACTCCGAGGAAATGTTTGTCGGAAATTTCCGAGGGTTCATTTCCTCGGAATTTCAAAAAAAATTAATTTTTTAAAAAAATAAAATTTTTGAAATTTGAATTCGAAAATATAAAATTAAAATTAAAATTGAAAACATATTAGATAATATTCAAAGTTGTACAAATAAAAATAAAACATTCCGTGTTTTTGGAAAAAAAAAAACTACGGGTCTTGCACGTTCGGGAACACCTCGTTCGGGTACATCCTCTGCATCATCTCCATCATTTGCTGGTTCAGCCTCTTCTGTGCCTCATAGCCCGCATGTTGAGCCGCCATCTGGGTCTCCAACAAAGATATGCGATCATCCTTGTCCTTCAACTGAGCCGTATGTACTTCTGGGTCAACAAAGGGCGGTGGTGCAGAAGAAGGAGGAACCGACCGGGGGCGACGACCCAAACCGACCAAACGTCCCTTCTTCTTTGGAACCGACTGAAATAGAAAATAGCCAAATTTAAATAATATAAAAATATGATAAAATAAAAATCAAGAAATAAATGAATTGAACTTTAAAAAAAAGAACTTACCGATTCAACGATTTCGTTGATTCGAAACCGGGACAAGTTGGTCAAAGCCGTCGAATCGTCATCCTCGGTTTGAAGCTGAGACACTTCGTCTTGCACCTGAGTTTGGACCAGGGTGACCACTTCCCTCACAAGACCATCATCAATCTGGTCGGTCTTCTTGTTGGTATACGCCATCTTCATCATCAACCGGCTCGCCATCATTTTCTTCCGCATTGAAAAAAACATAAATTAAACAAACATTAGAAATTAGAAGAAATGCACAAAAAATAAAATTTCAAAACTTAAATAATTGAAGAAAAAGCGGCTGAACTTACCATGCGATCTCCCAGAGTGGCAATAGATTGAGCACCCAAGTTATGCTTGAAGACGCCCTTCCCTTTACGGTCGCTCCTGCGGTTGGTGGAGTTGGTGGAAGAAGTTTCTTTCGTCTCTTCCTTATCCCAATGCACACACAACTCCGTCCAGACCGTGTTGTTCATCGACTTTGGGACCTTTTAATAAAAAAAAAAAATAGTTTAATAAATAAAAAATAGTTTAATAAGTTTAAAAGTTGTTTAATAAATTAAAAACAACCTTGTTGATTTCCCACTTCTTCTTCCACTCGTGGATCTGCTTCCCATAGTTGTCCATAACTTTATGGACGAAGTGGTGATAGATAAAGAGCGTATCATCAGAATTCCAGTTGAATTCTTGTTGGAAAAAAAACACAATTAGTAGAAAATTTATATTAAAGATTAAAAATATAAGTAAAAAATTACAATACTTACCGCAAACTGACGAAACCACAGATGCTGTTTGTCGATAGGGAAGTCAGCGAAAGTTGGATGTCCCTTGTCGAGGGCCGAGTACATCATATGGTTGATCCATGCGCTGATCCCGTTCCCGGATCGGTTGAACCTAATAAAAAGAACAAATTATTAATAGTGAATCAAATTTTAATGAAAAAAAAATACGTTTAATTACCATGTTTGACCCCGTCCATGTGGATACGGAGTGAGATAGGGAAGATGGTCACGACCGGGCTGTCGAACAAACTCCGCAACACTCATCACTCCCGGAGGACCCGGAGGAGCAGGAGCGGGTGCAGCAGCGGGAGCGAGAGGAGCGGGAGCGGATGCAGCAGAGGGAGATGTATGGTAGGAGCTGTGGGGCGAAGCGGAATCCTGAATCTGGCTGGAATCCCGAGACTGGCTCCCCGTACCACCACGACCACGACGCTGTCGAGGCCGGGTCTGATCATCATTAGACCTGTAAATTAAAAAAAACATATTTAAAAATTAGTTCTAATAAACAAAAAATAGTTTTAATAAATAAAAAATAGTTTAATAATTACAAAAAATAGTTTTAATAGTATTAAAAATATTTAATAAATATAGAAAATTATATAATATATATATATACATATTTTAAAACAAAATCTCAGATAATAGTTTTTAATCACAAAAAAAGTTTTATAGATATTAAAAATGTTTAATAAATATATAAAAATAGTTCTAATAAACAAAAAATAGTTTTAATAAATAAAAAAATAGTTTAATAATTAAAAAAATAGTTTTAATAATATTAAAAATGTTTAATAAATATAGAAAATTATATTATATATATATATATATTTTTTCTTTTTTTTTAATAAAAATCCCAAATAATAGTTTTTAATCACAAAAAAAGTTTTATAGATATTAAAAATGTTTAATAAATATATAAAAATAGTTCTAATAAACAAAAGTAGTTTTAATAAATAAAAAATAGTTTAATAATTACAAAAAATAGTTTTTAATCACAAAATTAATAAAAACTAAAAAAAAATTTCAAATCAAGTGAATACCATAATCAAACTCGATTTTACACAATCCTACCATTCACCCTAACAAAAATTTATAAATATCATTCCAAAATCATCAAAACTACTTAAAAACCTAACAAATCTAACCTAAGAGAGTGGGATAGGGTTCATACATGATCAGTGACTGAAATTGAGGAGGATTAGGGCGGAAATCGCAAGAGAGAAGAGAGAGTTCGGCGGAAATCGTGAGAGAGAAGGAGAGCTTCGGCGGAGAGAGGAAGAGAGAAGTGGGGAAGAAGATCTGGTTCGACCTAATAAAATGAGGCGTCCGACGGAAAATGTACGTCGGAATTTCCTCGGAATAATTATATATTTCCGTCGGAATTTCCTCGGAAATCATTAATTCAATTTTCGCGAAATATTTGGCGGCTTGATTTACCCGGTTAAATGAAAATATTTCGAGGAACCATTTTTCCTCGAAATATCCTCGGTAATTACCGAGGAAATTCCGAGGAGAAAGGGTTTGGGGTTTCAAAACATCAATTTTTTTGCCGTATTTCATTTCTTATACAATTGTAATGCATACCATTGAGGATTCTTTGTATAGATGATCATAAACCATGAAATAACAAAATTTCAAAAATAATTGTAAGTATTCAATTTACCGTTTAATAAAGTGTATAAGTGTTTCTCTTATGTTGTGTGGTTTTCGTTCATGCAATCGTAAAAATGTTTGTTATTGGGTAAAACACTAAAGTTTGACTTCATAATCTGGTTAAGACACTTAATGAAGGTTATATACGTGTGATTCAATCAGCAAAACGTTGTTTTCGGTTAAAAATCCCTAGTTCCTCGGAATTTGCTCGGAATATTCCGAGGGAATTCCGAGGAAACCCTTATCTTCCTCGGAATTCCGTCAGAATATTCCGAGGAAATTCCGAGGAGAAAGGGTTTGGGGTTTCAAAACATCGATTTTTTTTGCCGTATTTTATTTCTTATACAATTGTAATGCATACCATTGAGGATTCTTTGTATAGATGATCATAAACCATGAAATAACAAAATTTCAACAATAATTGTAAGTATTCCCTTTACCGTTTATTAAAGTGCATAAGTGTTTCTCTTATGTTGTGTGGTTTTCGTTCATGCAATCGTAAAAATGTTTGTTATTGGGTAAAACACTAAAGTTTGACTTCATAATCTGGTTAAGACACTTAATGAAAGTTATATACGTGCTATTCAATCCGCAAAACGTTGTTTTCAGTTAAAAATCCCTAGTTCCTCGGAATTTTCTCAGAATATTCCGAGGGAATTCCGAGGAAACCCTTATCTTCCTCGGAATTCCGTCGGAATATTCCGAGGAAATTCTGAGGAAAAAGACTCTATAATCAAATCCCTAAATCGACAAGGTCTATTCCGAGGAAATTCCGAGGAAAACCTATCTTACCTCGGAATTTCCTCGGTATTTCTATTAAAAAAAAAAAAGTCGATGCTAGTCTGTTTCCGAGTCATCATCACCAGATGAATCTGAATCTGGATCTTGGTGAAACTCTCCAATCACTGATTCATCCTCTACGTGAACGACGGCTTCCTCTCCGAAGTCGGTTAAATCGACTACAAGGCCAACTCCAGCTAAATCTTCTGCTGCACTTAAGTTGCCTGATGTGCTTGGTTGTAGTGGGTCTTCCAGCTCAGAACTTCCTTGAACTCGGCCTCTCGGGTTGAGTCTTGTAACAGCAACCCATGGATCATCTCTGTTCCTTACCCGGGGGTACTTGATATAACAAACCTGTAACATTTAAAAAATTATTAGTAAAATTATAAATTAATACACATGATGATGAATCATTCTGAATAATTAACATTAATTACCTGATCGGCCTGAGAAGCAAGAACGAAAGGATCATAATATTGCAGCTTTCGCCTCGAATTTACTGATGTACCACCAAATGCATATGTTCTCACACCTCAATCTAGAGTGTTATCGTGCCAATCACAATAGAAAACAGTACAGCGCAATCCAACCATGCCCAAATACTTGATTTCCAAAATCTCATGTATGTGTCCGTAGTATACATCATCTCCTGATGCAGAACAAACGCCAGCATCATAAGTCGTACTCGAACGTCTCCTCTTCTGAGTTGTGAATGCATATCCTCGAGTACAAAATCTCGGATATGACTTCACAACAAAGTTTGGTCCAACGACCATCTCGCGTATCCAATCGTCAAATGTTTCACCTCTGGCCAAACCAGCAGACACCTATTAATAGCACATATATATGTTATATCAATAAATGTGAATTAGTATAAATATGTGATAAATGATATTTTAATTTGTTTAAAGCACTCACATAAGTAAACATCCATCCAGCAAATTCTCTCTGCTTCATTTCTTCTAGTTCGTCCTCTGTGGCGTATCTATATTCGAACCGCTTTTCTGCCATGAAAATACTGTACATATGATGACAATAATGTAATTAATTAATATTTAAATTTCAACTTGTTAAAATAAAAATTTGTAAGCTAATTTATTTACCTCTCATATTGAAGAACATCTTCGCAGTTGGTGAGCAAATATGTTTGCAAATTATTGCGCTCCTGCTCAGTAAGTCGACGGTCCTTTGGTTTTCCGCTAAGTCGTCCAACGTCTGTTAAAATGTCTGGAACCGTAACATGATATGTTGCCCGTTCGCCTCTATCATCATGCCGAGCAGGTCTTCTGTTTTTGGTCTGGACTTCTGCTGGAAAGTAGTACTCGGCAAAGTTTGAAGTTTCTTCATTGATCATCTGTGCGACTATAGAACCTTCCACCCTACTTAAATTTTTCACCATCTTCTTCAAATGGAACATATACCACTCATACAGATACATCCATCTATGCTGCACAGGACCACCAAGTTCCAATTTTCTTGCCAGGTGAATAACAAGATGCTCCATAACATCAAAAAATGAGGGAGGAAATATCTTCTCAAGGTTGCACTGAATCACGGCTATGTTAGTCTTCAAATTTTCAATACCTTCAAGAGTCACTGATCTCTTGCATAAATCGCGGAAGAAACCACTTATCCCTGCAATTGCTTCATGAACATTTCGTGGTAAGAGTTCCTTGAAGGCAAACAGAAGGAGGCGCTGCATCATTACATGGCAATCGTGGTTTTTCAAGCCAGTAAACTTTCCTTCCTTTCTGTCGATACAGTTACGCAAATTAGATGCATAACCGTCTGGAAATTCCACATCGTTTGAAATCCAATCAAAGAACACATCTTTTCCCTCTACACCAAGTCGGTATATGGGAAAAGGAGCCCTACCATTCTCATCAACATGAAGTTCTGAACGAGCACATATATCGATTAAATCCAGTCTTGACTTCAAATTATCCTTTGTTTTACCTTGAACATTAAGGATCGTGTTCAGGAGATTGTCAAAAAAGTTTTTCTCAATATGCATGACATCTAAATTATGCATTAGCAGATGATCCTCCCAGTATGGCAGATCCCAGAAAATATTTTTTTTGTGCCAGTTATGTAGGTCTCCAACAGCATCTACCAGAAAACGTTCATGTCCACCGACGTCTGGCGTCATTTCTGCACCAAAATCTCTTAGTTGTGTCTTCAAATCTTTCCCACAAATTTCCGGAGGTGGACTGTCAAACACCCACTTGTTCTTCGTAAACAAATTCCTACTCTACTATATGGATGATCAGGTGGTAAGAATCTCCTGTGACAGTCAAACCAACACGTTTTCCTTCCGTGTTTTAGTTGGAAAGCATCAGTGTTATCTTGACAATATGGACATGATAGCCTTTCATGCGTTGTCCATCCAGATAACATACCATATGCCGGAAAATCACTTATTGTCCACATTAGTACTGCCCGCATTTGAAAGTTTTCTTTACACGAAATATCGTATGTTTCAGCACCTTGAGCCCATAGTTGTTGCAACTCATATATTAGTGGCTGAAGAAACACATCAAGTGATCTCTTAGGATGCTCTGGTCCGGGAACGAGAATCAAGAGAAACAAAAACTCTCGTCGCAAGCACAAGTTTGGGGGTAGGTTGTATGGTGTAAGAATGACTGGCCATAGAGAATATTGTCTTCCACTCTTGCCAAACGGGCTGAAACCATCAGTACATAATCCAAGGTAGACATTTCTTCTCTCATACGCAAAGTCGGGATACTTTGTTTGGAAATGCTTCCACGCTTTTGCATCTGAAGGATGTCTGATCTCACCATCTGTTGAGTGCTCCGCATGCCATCTCATTGGTTGCGCTGTGCGTTCAGACAGATACAACCTCTGCAACCTTTCCGTCAAAGGCAAATACCACATCCTTTTATATGGCACTGGAACTCTTCCACTCGTATCTTTATAATGAGGCTTCCCACAAAATTTGCATGTAACCCGCTGTTCATCCGCCCTCCAATAAATCATGCAGTTGTCGCTGCATACATCTATTACCTGATACGAAAAACCAAGACCAGCTACGAGTTTCTGAACCTCGTAGTATGAACCAGGAGCTACATTGTCCTCGGTAGAATACTTTTTACAAAATCAGCAATCACATCCACACAGTCTTCAGCCAAATTATAATATGTTTTAATGCCCATCAATCTTGTAGCAGATGATAAAGCTGAATGACCATCTCTGCAACCTTCGTACAATGGTTGCTTTTCAGCATCCAACATATCATAAAATCTCCTAGCTTGTGCATTGGGTAAATCTTCCCCTCTAAAATGATCATTTACCATCTGCTCAGTACCTACACCATAATCTACATCCGTTCTAATTGGTTCTTCTAATCTAACCGCTGGCTGAGGTTCGCTAGTACTACCATGTTCATAATCAGTTTCCCCATGATGATACCAAATTTTGTAACTTCGTGTAAACCCACTCAAATATAGATGAGTCCAAACATCTCACTCTATAATAACCTTTCTATTTTTACAATTAGAGCAAGGACATCTTAACATACTTTGTTTTTGCTTCCGGTTGTCGGTGAACTAACCCCATGAATTCGATTATACCTCGTTGGTATTCTTCCGTAAGAAATCTCGTGTTCGGACCCAAATGAGGTCGATCGATCCAAGAACGAAAATAATTTGAAGAAGACATGTTTTTTATGAATCAAATTCGTGTGTAAAGAGAGTAAGAGGAAGGATGAAGATATGGAGTGAATGAAGAGGAAGAGGGGTGCTTGTATTTATAGTTGAAATCCTGCCGACAGACCGAAGAAATTCCGACGGAATTCCGACGCCAACGGCTAGTTCGTCGGAATTTCCTCGGAATTTTTAAAATCCCCCAACGGCTCTCCAACGGCTATAATATATCCTCGGAATTCATCAGTTTTTTCCGAGGAATACATTTTTCTTCGGTATTCCATAAGAATATTCCGACGGATTGATATTTCCTCGGAATTCCGTCGGTATATTCCGAGGAAATTCTGAGAAAACCAAATTTTTTGTTTCGTCGAAATATCCTCAAAAATTCCTCGGGATATTCCGAGGATTTCATTTTCCGCCGGAATGTCCGTCAGAATACCGCTGTTTTCTTGTAGTGGTTTGTGCACTATATTTTTGAAAAACATACAATGGATATGTTTTAACAAAGTTAATGATTCCATAGTATGTGATTCTAGGTATGTAAATATATACAAGTAGTACAACTGATGTATATTTATTTACCATTTGGTACAACTACATATTTCAAATTCTAGACCAAAATACAACTATGTACAAACTTGTACAAACCAAAACTCGGTACAACTATGTATACGATTTTACAACTAAAGTACTGGTACAATTACATGTTAATAAATTTGGCACATTTTAATTGTTTACCACGTTTAAATGCTCACCACGTTTTGAACATGATAGTTGTACCTTCTTTCGTACCCTTCAGAGTAATTTTGCCTTTGTTAATCTGGTTAATTTACGTATACCACAAACCTGTCAAGTTTAAACCTTTTGAATTAACCCTAAAAACTTATAAATGTGCACTTTAACCTATATGGTATTATGCATATGTAATATAAACATTTAGATTCACCTTAAATAGTTTAAATGTCTAAAAAAATGTTAAAATGTATTAAATTCATGAGATATAAATATTTCAGGTTTTAAACATGATTTTGTATCATTCATTCATTTACTGGTAAAACTATTCATTAACTGGTAAAACTGGCATAACATTACATTTTATTCAAAATTGTATTTCTAGTATAACTGGTACAATTTTGTCATTTCAAAATCGAGAAAAATGGTGTGGGTTATTGGTTATACTATTTTAATAGATTTACAAAAAATTTTAGATCTGAAATCTTTGATAAATCCATGATTTTTAAATCAAACAAGTGGATTATAAGAATAATTTATGTATTGCAAAATCTAAATAGATTACTACCCAATGTTAAAACAACATAACTCAAGTTCTAGCACAATTAAACTAGTAATACTACTACTGTATCTAGACCAGTTGTACCACTTAGATTATTATTGTTGTATTCCAAACACCGAACATGAATGATTATGCATCATTTTCGAACTCACAATGATTTTTACCTATTATTTTGCACTTTATTCTTCTAAATCTTCATCTTCTGTAATTTTTTCTAGATTGGCATCCACCGTCTTCGGCTTCGGAAGCAAAAAGATGAAGAGGCATTTTTTTTGAAAATAGTATAACTAGTACAACTTGTAAACAAATCATTATTCAAATCAAATATTATTGAAGCTGGGAAGGTTAGATCAACATGTCTCATTGGTTTTACATCATCCACTTTTCTAGCATTACTCATATGCTGGAATAAAAACGTATTGTCATATTAATTACAAAGTTATACTAGTTATACGCGTTTTAGTTGTACCAGTTATAATCAATGTATTAGTGCTAGTTATATTTGTTTTAGTTGTACTAGTTATACTAGATCGAGTTGTACTAGTTGTACCAGTTCGCGTTGTACTAATTGTACTAGTTAGAGTCATAGTAGTTGTACTGGTAGTACGCTGCGTTTTTCTTTGTCATAAATTTAGTGCGAAAAAAATAAAATTCAATTTTTTGATAAGACATAATTGGTTAAATACAACTATGGGTTGACCAATTTTGGATAAGAAAAAGAAAGTTAGTGAATATTTGAAGGAAAATTTTGATTTTGTTTAAAGGTGAAAGAAACATCCATGGAAAAATAAAAAAGGAAGAAGAAGAAGAAGAAGAAAAAAAAATTAGGGTTAATAATTGGGTCGGGATAGGTTATTGGTCTAGTATGGGTCAAGTTATGGTTGGGTTTGGATATGAGTGGCATAGATCCGTAAATATGTCGAAGTCTTTAGTTTTTTTTTGTTATTTTAGATACTTTTTTGAATTAAATTTAAATAAAAAACTAAACTTTGACCCACACGTACATGCGGGTGTTATTTTTTAAAATAAAAAGGAATAATTTATATATATATATATATATATTTTAACACTATAAATATATAATATTTACTATATTGCATTTCTGTTTTAAATGGCATGTCTAAACATAACATTTTTATTGTTTACACATTGTAATTTTTTGTTTAATAAATTAAATTCCTTTAGTTATTTAATATATTAATTCCTTTAGTTAAAAAATCATTTAGCTTTGTGTTTATATGAATGTACTTTTACATTGTAAAATTTTTGAATATAAATTAAAAACAATATATATATAACCATATATATAGAATATATTATATATTATTTTTTTGAATGGTGAAGCTCTTACTTTATTTTTCATATAGTTTCATTATTATAAATCCATTTTGGTATATATATTAATCTAATGCACCGAAACTCAACTTACATACTAATAGATCATATTAGTAAGATAATTTATAAGTAAATAAATGGACCAATGTCTACATTAGAATAAGCCAGTTAACATAAGCTTCCATATTAAATGGTTAAGATATATATATTATATTGCAGCGAGAGTTGGATAATTAATATTTGAATTTGAGTTTTAGAACTGAACTTAATAAACCTTTGGCAACTATTTATCCAAGTTTTGATTGCATGTTTGATATCCCTGGATCTATCAGTCTTTTTACAAACTGATTTATTGTTTTATCTTGATTTATTGCTTTCTATTATTGATTTAACTCTCTTTGGATTCGATTCCCAAGTTCTACATCGATCTCTTGAGCATATCAAAGGTCGAACAGGAAGCCGTAAACTTTGATTTCCAAGGTTTGAAGTCCAGCCTTCAAGAGAAACCTAATTCAAAGAGAAAAAGAAGACAGAAGCATCAGAACTCTTATACACACACATGCCATTGAACTTTTTTCTGTACTGAGCAGAGGACTGATACCCATGAAATTTGAAAACCATCGACACTGAGATATGACTAACCACGTGGGATGGAAAGTGCTCACTTCTGTAATAGCTGTGGTGAAGAATATTTTCTATCAGTAATCCCTTTGATCTTAGTACCCGAAGTTGGACATGTTGCCTCAAAGGATGAACATTGATGAACATTGAAAGTGCTCACGTCTGTATGGCTGGTTTTTCATCAGTTGTTTCTCCATCTCCCTGTAAATAAAAACAACGGAAACATATTGAACACGAAAGCAGATGAAAAGTGCAAAAGCATCAGAAGCTAGAGGCTATACAACCAAGACAAATAACATAAAGCTAAATCTCTTAGGTACATTTACATATGTGTAGAAATGTGTAAATTTAATTTAGAACAACTAAAAAGACATTAACATCTCAGGTGGCAATAAACATCGAAGTAGGAACAAAATTATAGTGGTGAATAACACGTGGAGCCGTACCATAATAAGTCATTCTCCACAGGATTATGTTTCACAGAAAGTTATAGCTCGTCGGCGATTGGTCGAACAGCCAAGGCGTGTGATCTGTCCATAAATATGTAACAGATACCTGAGACAAGCACTCTTAATGTATAGACTATAGACATAAAAACATAACGAACAAACGTTCCTTCAAGCAATGCAATAAAGTCACAACTTTTTGCTGATTCTTTCTTTCTGAAGCGAAACAATGTAGTTAAACTACTAATACAATTCCATTCTTCCACGGCCAAACATCTAATATTTTTTGTCACTTGAGCAACAAAAATGTTCCATTAAGAATTTTTATTTTCATATGATTCAAGAACTCTAGAACAGATAATCTAATAGTTTTCCCAAACAATCTAGTATAACAAATCAGAATAAAAAACACATTTTTTTCATCAAGAGATTTATAATGTCTAATCCATCATAAGTGTTCCTTCAAGCTAGGGGTGAAACTCTATATAATCTATAGCTTCTCCCCAGGAGTCTAGTCTCTCATAATTTTTATTCAAGTAGGAATGGAAACCAAACTGATATTCTGTCTTCAAATTCAAAGTAGAATGCAGCTTCAATGGCTTCCACATGAAGCTCTGTGACCACCACCAGTATTACTCATAAAAATCAACACTTTTTTGTCCGATCAGGTTCAACAACATCCAACGCAAGCCATTAACACCCAAAACCTCACCGGAGCTGTCTCCGCTAAACCCATTACCTCGGAAGATTCCTTTCACTAAGTGATTGAGGAAGCAGAAACTCTCTCACGAACCAATCCACCAACCCTATATCTCACTTTTATTCTTTGTTTCTCCTGTATCTAATCTTCCTCCCATTAACCAGAGAAATCCCTCAGTTTCATAATGTCGTTCTTTATATCTTTCACTAAATGATTGTATACGAATGAAGACACATGTTCTAAAGTTTAGGATAAGGCGGGTCAAATTAAATTATATGGTTTAGTGATGTTATAAATGATTGCTTTAAGGCCAATGGCATCTATCTTATATATTAAAACAGAAGTCACAACCTTGATTCATGTGTGATTTTTTAAAAAATTGACCTAATGGATTTATTCATATAAAGTTATGTTACATTTAATATATAATCTTATCATTTAAATTTTGGGTCTACTAGAAATTTTTATTGGGTTATCAATAATTGAATTTAAACAATAGATGATCCATTAGATTTATAGATAGTATAAATTAAATAGATACTCCCTCCGTTTCTGAATAAGTGTCGTTGTAGAGAATTTTTTTCGTTACAAAATAAGTGTCGTTTTCGATTTTCAATGCAAAATTTATTAGTTTTATTCTGTAATTTATTTTTCTATTGGTTGAAATATGGTTAGGTGTATTGATAATTATGTTTTTATATAGGAAATATAAAAAATTAATTGTTTTCTTAATCCGTGTGCACAGATCCAAAACGACACTTAATATGAAACAGAGGGAGTATAATTTAATGTTGTAATACTATACATCTATATGCTAAATATTTAAATATTTGTCTATGTTAACTTTTAAAATTATAAAGATTTTTTTTTAAATAACAAAAATCATATTATCTAACAATGATTAATCTTTACTACCTTAAACCAATGAAAACAAAGTTTAAACTATATAGTTTATTTTAAAAATTAAACAAAAACTAAATGTTTAATTATTTACTTGAGAATATAAATCTATGAAGCGAAAAGTTTAATTTTTTAAAAACTTTCTAAATTTGTGAAATGTTACAATATCTTTGAATATGACAATAAAACAATATTTTACTAATCTTATATATAGTTACGATTTTAATAATGAAATAATAATCCAAAAATATATATGTAGAGAAGATACAAATACATGTAAAAGTTTGAAACAATCTACTCAATGAAAAAATATACAGTAAACTTATTATGTTTTAAAAATTAATAGACACATATATATTATAATATATACCAATTTCGAATTGAAAACAAAATATTTTTTATAAAAATAAATGAAAACAAAAACCTGCGCGGTTGCGCGGATCGAGATCTAGTTGTAATTATTAGGAAAAAGTTAGGGTTAAATACTAACTGTACTTCACTTTTAATACATTGGATAAATACAAAATAGGAATGGGTCATTATAGAATTTTTGATAACGATGTGTGTCATGCCAGAATTTGATCCAAATATCAGTTTTATACTTTGAGAAAATACAATTCTCTCAAATAGCTGAGATGCAACACTTTTTGTATGCATTTTTATTGATAACTGAAAAAACTTGGCTAAAATATTGATTTTCATCAGGTTTTAGTAATGAAAAGTTTGTAAATTTGATGTTATTGGAATGTGATTTTGATGATCGTGGCTCTCATGCACGCCATTATCTATAGATCATCTCCAACAACCTTTCTTATTAACATAAAAACTTATAAATCCACAATGATTGTGTTTGTTAAAATTCCTTTGTAATGGATCCAAGTGTTTACTACCATAAGAATCGTTGTGTATAGGAATGGAAGAGAAACCATTTACGATCACAAACATTCCGATTGATGAAGAAGAAAGAAAAAGAGAACGAATGAGAGGAAGATTATGGGAGAGAAAAATGTGGGAGAAAAGATAATGTTCGAGATGTAGTGTAGATTTCATGTAAATTTAGGAAATATATTAACCGAAATATGGAAGTTATAATATGTATCCTACGTAGAGTAAAAAACTGTAGAGAGAGCGGAAAGTTTATTCATACGTACGAATAACATAAGGTAAAAGGCATAACAGATTATGACACATAAAAAGGTAATTCATAGAATTGTGGTGATAAGTTGTAATAAAGCTAGGAGTAGACTAAGGACAGCTTTCTATAATATTACCTAACGAAATCTACCTTACATAGAATATATATAAGAAAGTTTTGTTTGTGTTATATACACATGATAGATCTATGTATAATACTTAGTATCCGATTTCTAGACTAAATATATGACCAGAATGAGTATTTTATACGTAGCTAGGACATAAAACAAAATATGATTCCAATATTTTTTTAAAAAAAATTAAACATATAAATAGTTATACTTATGTTTCCAATGTTTTCATATTTTTCTATATTTTTAAAAGTTGAAAGTGTCTCTTTTTTTCAATTCTAGATAATAATCAATTACAAAACAACTTATCGTCCAAATTTTTACTGTCGACTAAGCCAAATCAATGGCTATTTAATCTATTTTTCCAAAACCACACAGCAAAACATTTAAAACATACACACATAGAGAAATTCAAACACAAATATCAATGTTGTTATTAGTAGCTTGGCTGGGATTGCTGAGTGGCACGTATTGGTGGTTCGAAGCGAGGCAAATAGAGGGGCGTCTTTCATCGCCGATTGTGTTAATTTGAATGGGTTGGTTCCTTTGTACGTAACGATGCACAATTTTATACTTATTATATAAGTATGAACAAACCATTATATTATTTGATTTATATTCACAATGAAATTATCTTTATATTTTTTTAACACTTAATATATTTTGATGAGATTTATTTAAATTATATCAAAAACCAAATTTAAAATTCTACAAAACATATTTTATACACAGTAAATAATATAATAAAAAAGTCAAATTTCAAAAAAATAATTAATGTATATGCACTAAAATAATGAATGCTGGCCACTAGCGGAATTATTCAACCCTTTAAGGTGTGTACAGCCAGTGATTGTTATGCAGTTCTTTTTAAAAATAACTAGGATCTGACTGCGCGCCTAATTTATTTTATTTGCTTTATATAAATAAAATAATTAAATATTTTATCCACAAATTGGTGCAAGCACTAAAACTTATTAGAGTTATATGACGTATATCCTCCTGGATAGAGCGCATCAGCTGAAATTTTTGAAGTCAACTAAAGAAGGTTCATGATGTCTCCTGTGGACGACTTCTTTTAGCAACTTTTGGTTGCTGGTCATGTGGTTCTTCGCAAATTCTTGTTGCCTACGCCTACAAAATAGAAAAGTTAAGACACTACTGTCGATAGTATACATTGTTAGCTGAATTGTATTCCACTGCGTTTGTTCTATTAAAAAATAAAAATACATCCCCTATAAAAGAAACTGGAGATAAGCTAGATTTACCGAGAAGGACAGTAGCTATTCAAACACCAATCTCCACACGTTTGATATGTACTCAAACTGGGAGACAAATTTGAATTTAAATAGACCCATAGTTCTTCAAGTTAAGCATAACTTTTGAAACAGACTTATGTTTGCACCCTGCACTAAATATAACATGTTCACAATCAACACCAAGCATTAATTTTCCAGAATCAATAAGATGCCAGGTAACAAAACTTTATGTAGCTACAAGAGAAACTTTAGCATAGGAAAAAGCAATAGGAGCAAACTCAAACGCATCAAACCATCAAGGATGGGACCCGCACAGAAAGTTCAGAACTAAGCATCAAGGAGTCGAAGTAAAAGAAGTACCTCAAATTTTTCGAACCCGGAATAAGCTCCCGAGTCTAATTGCTTCTACAGTGTGCTAAAATTCGTCTGATTCGTGATAATCTCATGATAACCAGGAATCTACCAAACAGAGGTAAGTCAAACGTAACACTAATTAGCTTTAACAAAAACAAAAGGGACAGACAGTCACCTCTTTAGTATCAGTCTATTAAATGACAGTATCAGAATGTTCCGGCTTAGGAATGGTTTTCAAACTAATATATCCAGAGACCTCTAAAAGGTTGAAGAAGATTTATCTTCGATTTTCTTTTTCTTGGGGCGCCATTTAGAGTTGTAGACTTGTAGTAGAGGCTTGCTTACTATTGCTAATAGTTGAAGGTTCAGCTCAAAGGTCCACCTTGATGCCACTGCTACCATGTCCAATAACAGGTAATCAACAGTCTCAACAGTCTCCATGAGTTTTTTTTTTTTGTAAAAACAGTCTCCATGAGTTTTAAACGAAAAGAATGAAACAAAGTCTAAACATTTAGGCATAAAGAACAAAACTTTGAATAGAAAATGGAATAATTGTGTAGTCCGCAAGAGGAAAGAGTCAAAACACAACCTTGGCCATGAGAGGATTTGAGATGTAAGTGAAGTCGAAGAAGAAGACTTAGCAGACGCAAGTGAGAGCGTTCTCTGCAATGGGAAAGTTTCAAATCGTCCCACAAGTTGTTTTGTTGCTTCCTTATCAAAGAATTAATGGAAAGGCTGGGTAACATCGGGAATAGCTCCGGTGAGATCTAGAAGCTTCAGGGGGATTAAGCTCTCCACCGCAGATGATGAACATAACGACGCCTTTAGCAAGATTTAACACCTTCTTCATCGTCCCCGTCGTCATCACTCGCCTCTCTCCCCTTAGTCGCCAAGGTTAGTTTTTCATCTATCTAATAAAATAAGATCAGGTTAATGTAATTGAAATTACAGATTGTTTTTTTTTTCTTTTTTTTTTTTTTTTTTGCGCAACAGATAAATTTAGAAGCTTAAACGAGTTGGCCCAAGGGGGCAATACAAAGGTGGGCTTTAGCTAAAGAGTCAGCTAGCCCGTTAGAGGCCCTAGGGCAGAATGAAAAACGACAAACAGAAAACAGAGAGGAAAGCGAATCGATGTCCGACAACACCCCGTAGAGTTTTGTTGTCGGTCTTCGCTTCGTGTTGATCGCCGTGATGAGCGCTTGAGCATCTGATCGAAGCCAGATCGAGGTGAAGCCGAGTGAGAGGGCGTGTAGTAGGGCGTCTCTAATGGCTAGAGCTTCTGCAAGGAGTGGTGACGCAACGTGGTGATGAAATTACGATTGGTTTAAGTATTATATTGAGGTGGTTTGATAATTTAATAGATTTTGATTCAGTGGCATTCACTTGTAACTATTGAGGAAAACCCAGGGTTATTTTCTTTTTGTACTCTTGTTGTTTTGATAGATTAGATATTGTCAGCTTTGTTTTCGAGGGTGTGTTTTATTCACCTGTTTTCCGTGTGTTTAGTAGTATTTGTATATGTTTAAGCAGTCAAAGTTTATCTTAAATAATGTTGATCTTTAGTTGACAAACAAAGGCTTAGGCACAACCCATTGAGGATGTAATTAGCAGAACTTAAATCACGGCCAAACCCATGTGTTATGGTGATTGTATAGTATGTTAAGGATTTGATATCTTGATTGCATGTGATATCTTTATATTCCTCGTGTTCTAAAAAAATATAATATCATTCCTCAAATTGCAATTTCCAGATTATTTATACCTTTTAAACCTTTAAAGTTTGTTCATCAAGTTCATCTTATCGTTTTGTCGGTTTTGTTAGTTCATCGTCTCATAGAGGTCCATTGCATATTTGCATGCAAAAAATGAAAGCAGTCTAGGTTAGATGTATGTATATATTAGCGGGTGCCTATATAGGTTATAATGTCTTTCTATTGGTGATTTAGTTCATTTTCTAGATAAGTTGTTATGTTTCCCTAAAGTAACTTTAAAATTTTGTGTGTATTTGGATGTGTAATTGAGTTTTTATTTTGGAAGACATGGGGTGTATATGTCTATCCATTTTCTGAAGTAGTAATACGCATAATTGTTTTAGCAGACCTGTCATTAACTAACACATTTTTTTTTGTCAAATAGCAACTGTAAAATGGAGAGTTGAAATATTTAATAATCTAGAACGATCGAGTTCATTTTAGCGTGTGTACCCAAGATGAGTTCTAGCATATTCATAGGCCTACATTTCACTCTCTTGAAAAAAATCCTATTTTAGTCGCTATGTAAAGTAACTAAACTTGACACAGTATAACTACTCATCAGTTTTCATTTTCGAAACAGCCAATATAAATTTCCAACACACTAGATTTCATTTTCGAAACAGCCAATATAAATTTCCAATACACTAGATATATCTTTGGGGAAGCATCGTGACCTAGCGATCAAAGTTGAAAGGTTTATAGACTATGTCCAGATTCGATTTGTCAAAAAATACAATTTTTTAGAGATTATTCGATGAAAGTGTAACGTAAGTTTCAAAATGCTACAAGCATAGAACCGTGTCGTATGATGCGGGAAAAAAAATTTCCTTGAAAAATGTCGGATATGCAGAATCGTCTATCAATCATCATATATAATAGAAATATAAATTATATGATGATATATTTGAGATCTGAACAACGATTACAAAAAGAAACTTCTCTTTTTCTATCAAGGTGAGATTCATTTATTTATTGTGAACCAAGGTGAAATTCATAAGAGATAAATATTCTAACCATAACCTCTAAGAGCATCTTCATCCCAACTGCATAATTTACTGCAAAATAAAATGAAAAATGCAGTCATGAACAAAAAAAAAATATTACTCCATTTATAGAATAATGATTTTTTATTTGTTCATAATAGCATTTTCCACTTCATTTTACAGTAAATTATGCAACTGGGTTGGAGATGCCTTAACAACCAGAGAAACTAATCGTATAAGATACGGTAAGTGGTGGTTGAGATGTGGACATGAATCAATTCAAGTTACTATATATATATGCATCGAGGACATAGTCACATAAAACCCAGCCTTAACCAGATAGTAGGGAGAGTTAACTGCGGACTGCGGAATAAACCCATAGACATTGATCAGTAGTCACTACTACAATCTGTAAAAATCAGCATATGTAATTGGTAACGTTCTTTAACTGTGTACTCCCTCTGTTTCAATTTATTTAATGTTCTTAAAAATATTTTTTTGTTGCAAAAATAATTGATGTTTTTACTATTTTAGATAAAATTTAATGTTATTTAAATTTTGTGACTAATTACAAAATATTGTATTTTTATTGGTTAAACTAATTTTGTTTAATGATATCTTATGTAACCAATATCAATTATATAGAATTATGTAAGTGTAAAAACTTTAAACACCATCTACAATGAAGAAGAGGGATTATTTGACAAAAAGATGTTTGATCAAACATAGTATCTACTAGTTATTAGAGTGGTTGTTGAGGTTTTTATTTGTATTACTTGTAAAAGACATGTGAATTTGTACAACATTAATGCTCTATTAAAACACTTGATCTTCGAAAACCAAACTTTTATCCGCCAACTCTAACATTTATTGAGGAAAATCATGGCCACACAAATAATAAAAATGGTGTGCAATAAATCAATATAAATAGCACCACAAGGATGCAAAAATGTTCATTAACAACATTACAAAGGTGTTCGTGCAACAGAAAACAATGATGAAATATATTTCTATCTTAGCCATCTTGGTTCTATTCCTAGTATTCTTTGGTAAGATAATGATGAGTATCAATCGCTGTAACATTTTGACGTGTATCATTGCCACTAATAATTAACACATATGAAGTACATGATATCATTAGATCAATTGTTAACGATGAGGTATGTTTTCATTTTAGCCGTTTATAGCTCTCTTCGTAGTGAATAGTGTCGTATTTGGTAACAAAAAGGATCAACCACTATTATATTTTTACACATTTTCTGATTATAGTAGGATACACACACACAAACACACACACACACATATACATATAACATATATCATTATCATCATGCATGATCATACATTGTTTTATATCTCAACTTGTATATATGTAAGATAAGATAATTTGTTGATAATATTACAGAAATGCCAACAATAAAGGCCAACGTCAATGAAGCTTGCCTCAGGGAATACAACCCCACCGAATTTGAGATGCCAGATATAGCTCTTTGTATGATTCCGTCCATGCCGTCTATGTGCGTTAAAAAATGCAGAGAAACTAGGGAAGGTGCTAAAGGCGGAAAATGCGAATTTGGAGAGTTCCCAGACGATGTTAAATGTTTCTGCAACTACTGCTTTGCAGATCCTACACCACTGCTCATAACCAAACCAACGGATGCTTGAAGCAACGTCCCACAGAGTCCAATATTTGAAGCTTTTGATTGTTATCTTATGTGTTATTAAATTCTAAGTCACCAACTAATAATCAAATATATATATATCTAACAATACTAGAAGTTGGATATTCTCAATAAATAAGGTGTCCACATAGGATAAAAAAATCAACCAATAGAAAGGTTCTTTTTTGCCACGTCAGCACTCACTACAAGAAAACAGCGGTATTCTGACGGACATTCCGACGGAAAATGAAATCCTCGGAATTTCCCGAGGAATTTCCGAGGATATTCCGAGGAAACCCAAAATTTGGGTTCCTCGGAATTTCCTCGGAATATACCGACGGAATTCCGAGGAAATATCAATCCGTCGGAATATTCTTATGAAATACCGAGGAAAAATGTGTTCCTCGGAAAAAACCGATGAATTCCGAGGAAATATTATAGCCGTTGGAGAGCCGTTGGGGGATTTTACCAAATTCCGAGGAAATTCCGACGATGATGACTTGGAAACAGACTACAATTGATTTTTTTTTTTTTTAAAGGAATACCGAGGAACACTTGATATACTCGATCGATCGATGTGTTTTTGAACATATATCGATCGATCGATCCGTTTATAAAAAAACGTTCGAGATTTTGTTCATTCGATCTATTGGATATCCACATCGATCGATCGGATAATCTAATCGATCGATCACATTGTTACGCTTTGGTCCATCTTAGTGATCGATCGATGCGTTTTTGGACATATATCCATCGATCGATCCGTTTATAAAAAAACGTTCGAGATTTTGTTCATTCGATCTATTGGATATCCACATCGATCGATGGGATAATCTAATCGATCGATCACATTGTTACGCTTTGGTCCATCTTAGTGATCGACCGATCCATTTTGGGATCGATCGATCACTTTGTTACCCCAAACCCTGTTTCCTCGGAAAAGCCTCAGAATATTCCGAGGAAATTCCGAGGAACATTTGATATACTTGATCGATCGATGCGTTGTTGAACATATATCCATCAATCGATCCGTTTATAAAAAAAATGATGTTTTGAAACCCCAAACACTAGTTCCTCGGTATTTCCTCGGAATATTCCGACGGAATTCTGAGGAAGAAAAGGGTTTCCTCAGAATTTCCTCGGAATATTCCGAGGAAATTCCGAGGGATCAATATGGTTTTTAAACCGAAAACAACGTTTTACGGTTTGAATAACACCTATATAACCCTTATTAAGTGTCTTACGTTCATTATGAAGTCAAAAATTTGTTTCTTACCCTATAATAAACACTTTTCCGATTGGATGAACGAAATCCCACAACATAAGAGAAACACTTATACACTTTAATGAACGGTAAAGGGAATACTTTCAATTCGTTTTGAAATTTTTTATTTCATGGTTTATGCTCATCTATACAAAGAATCCTCAATTGTATGTATTACAATTGTATAAGAAATGAAATACGGCAAAAAAAATTGATGTTTTGAAACCCCAAACACTAGTTCCTCGGTATTTCCTCGGAATATTTTCATTTTACCGGGCAAATATTTCTCGAAAATTGAAATTAGAATTCTGACGGATAGTATCCGTCGGACCCTAGGTTTTATAACCACGAGCCGCTTCTTCTTCCCCATTTCTCTCTTCTTCCTCTGCGCAACTCCTCTCTCCTCTCCGGCGATTTCCCCCTGAATTTCGACGATATCTCCGGCGATCTCCCCCTTCTCTTACACAAATCATGTAAGGACCCTATCCCACTCTCTTAAGTTCTATTTGTTAGGTTTTTGTGTAGTTTTGATAGATTTTTGTTAGGGTGATTGGTTAGGATTGTGATTTGGTTGTATAATAGGTTTAGAATTGTGATTTGGTTGAATAATTTGTTTTGTTGAATTGATTTAGAATTTTTTTAGAATTTTTTTATTTTTTTTGTATTTATAAAATTGATTTTTGTATATAAAATCGATTTTTGTATTTTACAAAACGATTTTTGTATATAAATTCGATTTTTTGGATTTTACAAAATGTTTTTAGTATATAAATTCGATTTTTTGGATTTTACAAAACATTTTTAATATCTATAAAACTTTTTTTGTGATTAAAAACTATTATTTGGAATTTGTTTTTTTTAAAAAAAATATATATTTATATTATATAAATTTTTTATTTATTAAAACTATTTTTTGTTTATTAGAACTATTTTTATATATTTATTAAACATTTTTAATATCTATAAATCTTTTTAGAATGATTAAAAACTATTATTTGGGATTTTTTTATTAAAAAAAAAATATTTCTATATTTATTAAATATTTTTTTTTTTAATTTACAGGTCTCATGATGATCAGACCCGGCCTCGACAGCGTCGTGGTCGTGGTGGTACGGGGTCAAACATGGTAAGGATGATCGCATATCTTTGTTGGAGACCCAGATGGCGGCTCAACAGGCGGACTATGAGGCACAGAGGAGGGCTGAACCAGCAAATGATGGAGATGATGCAGAGGATGTACCCGAACGAGGTGTTCCCAGACGTGCCAGACCCGTAGTTTTTTTTTTCCAAAAACTCGGAATGTTTTATTTTTATTTGTGAAACTTTGAATATAAATTAATATGATTTCAATTTTAATTTTAATTTTTTATTTTTGAATTTAAATTTCAAAAATTTTATTTTTAAAAAAAAATTAATATTTTTTACATTCCGAGGAAATGAAATACCGAGGAAATTCCGAGGAACACTTGATATACTCGATCGATCGATGCGTTTTTGGACATATATCCATCGATCGATCCGTTTATACCGAGGGAGATGTTCCTCGGAATATTCCGAACGTTTTTTTATAAACGGATCGATCGATGGATATATGTCCAAAAACGCATCGATCGACGAATTTCCGAAGAAATATCCCGACGACGTTCTCCCTCGGTATATTCTGAGGAGCTTTCCGACGAACTAGTGGTCCTCGGAATGTCCTCGGAAATTTGTTTCCTCGGAATTCCGTCGGAAAATTCCGAGGGATTTCCGAGGAAAGAAGAAATTCCAAAGAGTTATTTCCGAGGACTTGTTTCGTCGGTATGTCGTCGGAATAACGTTATTCCGACGACATACCGCCGATTTTTTCCCTCAGTATGTCGCTGTTTTCTTGTAGTGACTGCTCCAAAACCTAATGTTCTTCGATCATTGTTGATCGTCTCCGACTATTGAACTTCTTCGTCATCGTTTCAGTTTTCTGTAATTTTACCTCCTCTGCTAATCATTTGTAACGTTTGTCTCCCACTTCTAATACTCTTTAATATCCATTATTACTGCATCAATCGAAAGATGTGGAACTGTTGCGTTTCCCTCACCGCAGCACCCTATATATATACCTTCTTCACGCTTATATGTTCTTCACCTGATTAGCCAACTACATGGCCCGTCGCAACCAAGCAAGATATAGATTCCTTGCAACACTACGAAGGTTATCTCCCTTAGAGTTTTCATTTAGAGTTTTGTTTGTCCGTGTTAATGTTGTTCATGTATTTTTTATGATTTGTTAGGCAAAACAAGGCTGAAGTACGGGATGAGATTGTACCAGGAAGTGAGGGAGCTGAGTCAAATCACTGAGGATAATCGGCAGCTATACTGGTTTAAGAACAAGCAAACAAAACAGAACAAGCACGCCAAGGAGCTTGAGGAATCTCTGGGAATTTTGAGACACAGCATGAAGATGCAGCATGCGCAGAACAGAGAAGAGGTGTTTTAATCTCGAAAGTACACACTATGTATTGTATTCCTACTGGTAAACTTTTTTAAATTTTTTTTTAAAAAACCCTTGATGGTTTGAAGATGGATTACATGACAGTTTTTCCAAAGCTTAAAACAGACAGATGCATGTTAAAAGAGACGCAAAGGAACATAATTTCCAGAGGCTCCAATAGCAGGAGCATGCTAAAGTTGTTGATAAAAGCAAGAGGTACGTATACATACTTACATAAATCATGCGCTACTGGTGAAAACTAAATTCTTCTGATTTGTTCTTCTTCAGGGCTTAGGAGTTCTCTAGCTTCTTAAAGTTTCAAGAGAAAGAGATGAAAACGTTTATGGAGGAGAGGGAGAAGAAGATGGCAGAGATGAACAAGAGATATTTCGAGGAGATGCTTGATCTAGAGAGGGAATTTGATGTCTTTGGAGCTGTTCATGATCAAGAACGGCTTAACGATGCAGATGACGTAGACTACTAGCTTTCATGTTGTGCTTTTGATATGTTTGTGAATCTATGGAGATTTTTTTTTTATTGCAAACCTAATGGAAGGTCCCTTTATATTCTTTGCAGTGGTTATAAGCAGAACAACAGTAGCCGAAAAGCAGAGGGATACAACTTCATATCGACAGGTCGAGACATTGAAGCAGAAGCTAATGAAACTGATAAAAGAGAATAATTTCCTTAAACGGAAACTATCTTCTTCATAGAAGACCCAAAAACACATACTTCTCGGTAAAACAAAAACTTGATAGTCAAACAAGAAACATAGCTGCCTGGTTTAAGTTTTTAATTTTCAATATAAATTTATATCTTTTAATGCTATGTGAATTTTTATTCCATAGTTTATTTTCTATTGGTTGAGTTGTGATTTGGTAAATAGTTAATGTGCTTTATTTTCTAAATCTTAAAAAATAATTCTTTTTAAATTTTTGTGCATAGATTAAAACATCATATATAATTAAAATTATATAACTATTCATACTTTACTTATATCATTTGTTGATGTTATTGTTAAGAACTAAATAATAATTTACTTATGCACTTTGGTTTAAAAATATTATCCATCACAACATATATCTATGTAAAATAAAAGTTTGAATATTCTTCAAATATAAAGTAAGTTAGAAACTATTCCCTCCATTTCTAAATTTTTTTTAGAAAGTATCAACTTAACATTGTTCACACAGATTTAGAAAAAAATTGAATTCATTTATTATTTTATTAATTACACCTATTTGACCAATGCTATTTGAGATAAATAAAATTATTTTTAGCATTAATGGATTTTGAAATTAATATTAAGCTCAAAGTAAGTATAACTTTTGCATTGAAATTTTAAAGTGATATTATTTGTTTAACAAGAAAAATGTTAAAATGACATTTTTTCAAGAAATAGATGAAGTATATATAACTAAAATAAAAATTCTATAAATTTTAGTTTTATTACTGATTTTTAGACAAAAAAATATTTTCACGTTAAACAAACTAGAATATTTCAGAAACTATACTAGCTAAGTGATACATTAAAAATCTAAGATATGTGTGAAAATAATTTATATAATCAGTTTTACAATTATTACTTTTTAAATACTGATCTTTTTAAGTTTATAAACACTTTAAGTTAGCATTAACCAAATGTTGATGTCAACTTTTGAAAGTTGTTCTACAACGGGCATAAGTCCTGAAGACATCATAGTAAGTGTATCAACTCATATAGATTCTAAAAATCATAAATATTTTATAATCCTGTAAATTTAGCTAAATTGTAAGTAAAACCTGTAAGTTTAGTGATTTAAAGTAAAAAATATATAAATCAACTGAGATTAACAATATATTTTTATAATAACCTACATATTTTTATAAGCTTAGTGATTTAAAGTAAAAAATATATAAATCAACTGAGATTAACAATATATTTTTATAATAACCTACATATGTAAGAAATTTTTTTTTTGGATAATAACTAAGGTTTAACAAAGTCTTTATTCATTTCAAATTTGACCATCATCCCATACATATTTTAAATAGTAAAAATAATATATTGTAAGTTTTACACATATCTAATTCAATTTACTATTTATATTCTTATAACATAGATGTAGTATATGTGTAATATATATATTAAATACAATGATGATATTTAAATAATCCCGGGCGTAGCCCGGATAAAGTCTCTAGTAGTAAATAAAAGTGTGACTTAGAATCTCCTCTGTTGTACGTGTGATTATTATATTAATAAATTTATGTGGTATTGTTATCGGGACATTTTTTTTCTGTTACGCGTTTTTTTATAAAAGTGCAAAACAAAATACGATGGCTTTCAAAATAAAAAAAGATTTAAGTATTTTTTGTTTGACTATTTTGCCAAAGTAATATCTCATTTGATCGAAATTCAATATGTTATTTGGCTATTAATGTTAATCGTATTAGTCTCTTACCGATAGTTTCTATTAGAGATATTATATATATGCCAGATCGGAAATTCTAATAGACATTAAGTAATATATAAAGGTGTAGAGTCAGTCAATCCACTAATCACCAATTGGTTTTAAGTTGGAAGCCCATAATAAATCTGAATCT
Organism: Brassica napus; assembly: GCF_020379485.1. Classification (NCBI taxonomy): domain Eukaryota; kingdom Viridiplantae; phylum Streptophyta; class Magnoliopsida; order Brassicales; family Brassicaceae; genus Brassica; species Brassica napus. The sequence goes on along the minus strand of NC_063447.1, from coordinate 31,393,969 downwards.
AACATGGTATCATAGCCCAGATCCTTAATACCCTAAACCCCTAATTAATATAACCCTATCCGACCGGGTATAAAAGGTCGTAATTATCTCGCTCGACCGAGTATAACTGTATTAAAATTCTGAGATTTCTAGCTGATAAGAGTCATCATCTCGAGGAGGGGTATTAGAGATATTATATCCTACATCGGGAATTCTAAGAGACATTAAGTAATATATAAATGTTTAAAGTTAATTCACTAATCACCAGTTGGTTTTAAGTTGAAAGCTCATAATAAACCTGAATCTGACCGTTTCTAAATTTCTATTATTCTTATCATTAATTTTTTTTAAATTTTATTTGCACGACCACAAAATTGTAGCCCTAATTTTTCTTCTTTCGGTTTCGGTCAAGTCTTCAGGGAATCACATCAAATAACAGTATGTCAGTATATGACACTTCTATAGATTATCTACTAACGAATTAATACCTCTCATATCCACAATGAACCTAATAAATCCCTACGCGTTTTTCTCTCTCTCCTAGATCTTGTGTCCCTAACAGTCAGTAAAATGAGTATATTTATCATCACACAAAAAATTATAACTAGAAGCGGATCTTCAATTTTGTTTTTCTCGTTCAACGTATAATCATTGAGTTTCACACGCGTTACTGTAATTATTTCAAATAATCATTGGGTTTCTCACGTGGTTACTATTATTTTCCGTGGTAAAGACGGTTCAAGCGATGAAACTCAAGTAGATCATGCAGATCAAGCGAAACAAGTACAGATCAAGCGGATCATACAGGAGAGATGCATATCAAACGGATCATGCATAAGAGATGCAGATCCTGCAGACAAATCAAACAATTAATATCGTTTTGAATGATAAAAATAGTTCAAAAAATAAATTATATGTTTAAATAATAAAAATTACAGTAAAATATATCCAAACACATTATATAGATATATAATACATAAACAACAATAAATCTTGCCCTAATACCATGTTACCGTAATTTTAAGATCAAATATGAAACATTAAAGTTTAATGGAATATATATATATATATATATAATGAAAATATTAAATAAATATAATAATCAATGATACACGTCAAAATGATATTAAATCTCACATCGGAAATTCTAATTAAGGAACATGTAAAGGTATAGGGGTCAATCCACTAATCACCAATTGGTTTTAAGTTGGAAGCCCATAATAAACCTGAATCTAACATGGTATCAGAATTCAGATCCTAAATACCCTAAACCCCTAATTAATATGACCCTATCCGACCGGGTATAAAAGGTCGTAATTGACTCCCTCGACCGAATATAACTGTCTTAAAGCTCTGAGAATTCTGGCCGATAAAAGCCGTCATCTCGAGGAAGAGTATTAGGGATATTATATCCCACATCGGAAATTCTAACGGACATTAAGTAATATATAAAAGTTTAGAGTCAATTCACTAATCAGCAATTAGTTTTAAGTTTGAAGCCCATAATAAACCCGAATATAAGAGTTTCTAAATTTCTATTATTCTTATCATTAATATTTTGAAATTTTTATTTGCACGACCTCAAAATTGTAGCCCTAATTTTTCTTCTTTCGGTTTCGGTCAAGTCTTCAGGGAATCATATCAAATAATAGTATGTCAGTATATGACACCTTCTATAATCTTAGGTTATCTATTAACGAATTAATACCTCTCATATCCACAATGAACCTAATCAATCCCTACGCGTTTTTTTTTCTCTCCTAGATCTTGTGTCCCTAACAGTCAGTAAAATGAGTATATTTATCATCACATAAAAAATTATCACTAGAAGCGGATCTTCAGTCTTGTTTTTCTCGTTCATCGTATAATCATTGAGTTTCACATGTGTTACTGTAATTATTTCAAATAATCATTGGGTTTCTCACGTGCTTACTATTATTTTCCGTGGTAAAAATGCTCAAGATCAAACAGATCATGCAGATCAAGCGAAACAAGTACAGATCAAGCGGATCATGCAAGAGAGATGTAGATCAAACGAATCATGCATGAGAGATGCGGATCGTGCAGGCAAATCAAACAATTAATATCGTTTTGAATGATAAAAATAGTTCAAAAAATAAATTATATGTTTAAATAATAAAAATTATAATAAAATATATCAAATCACATTATATAGAAATATAATACATAGACAACAATAAATCTTGCCCTAATACCATGTTACTGTAATTTTAAAATCAAAATATGAAACATTAAAGTTTAATGGAATATATATATATATATAATGAAAATGTTAAATAAATATAATGATCAAAATAAATAAAAAATTATATGACGAAAATAGAATAACCCAAAATTTATATAATGGAATATATATATATATTCCACTATTATACATATTTAAATTATGTTACTATATTTTGCATAATAACACAAATTAAGCAAATATAATAATCAAAATAAATAAAAAATTATATGACGAAAATAGAAACAGAAATATATAGTCAATGATAGTTTTTATATTGTTAAATTTGTAAGTAAAATATAATGAAAATATTGTATTTATGAAAACAGATAAATATATTTTAAAATTTAATTTTTGTACATCTCCCGCAAACAACACCAAATGTATAGCGGGTTAGATCTGCATGCAGTTCTCCTGTTTTTCCAAGAAAAAAAAAATGAACTGCATGCAAATCTCCCACGGTCTGCAATATAAAACCAGAAAAAAGTCGAATGGTTAATATAGTGCAGGATAATTGATTGTGCTGATGATCTGCACTTCTCCAGCACTTAGGCTTAAATGATCAGATAGTAGTATGTGTCTAATCAATTAGCCATGTTAGGGTTGAATCATTACATTTCATTATTTTAGTCATCAGATTACCAATTGTTGTGTACGTAAACCTTTTGTCAGAAGATTTAATTGATAAGTAGCACACAGAGCATGATGATTGTTAATCTCCGTGCATGCTTTTGACGTACACATTCAGAAAACATGAAATAAAGAAACAACTGACACTAGTAAAAAAAAACCAAATAGCAACGACCTTTAATCGTGGCTATAGGTGAATTTTTGTAGCTATTTGGAGGTTTTGCAACGAAAAGCCATGTTTATGTTTTCGTAGCTATACGATCGTAGCCATTTTCGGTTCGTAGCAAAATCGTTTAAATGCTACGACTTTGCTACGACAGGTAACATGGCAACTTGCTACGTTTTGCTGCGATAGGTAACGTGGCAACTTGGTACGTTTTGCTACGATAGATAAATGTGGCAACTTGCTACGATATAGCAACGTTTCATTCCGTAGCAAGTTACCACAAATTCCTACGACCATCTCGTCGCATATTGCAACGAAATAGAGACGAAAGTTTTCATTTATTTCTTCTTATTTTGCTACGATTTTCGTGGGTATTTTTTTGAACAATTTGAAAAAACAAAAGCTAGAACAGAAACCGAATTTATATTACAATAGCTTCCTAAATGTTCAAAAGATCCAAAATATTCAAAAGATTCAAACATTCAAACGTTCAGAAGGTTCAAAACATGAAAACATAATACATAAACAGCCACATCTAAACCTACAAACCGAGTTCTGCATTACCCCACCTATCAAATGCAGAATGGTTATCGGTGATGAGATGTTGAGGTTGTGCATCACCTGGAGCTTGAGGCTGATTGTGAGGTGAAGATAGAGTCTCCAAGCCAGAAACCCGCATCTCAATGTCTATGTCTCGCTTGAGTGCAGCAGGGACCGACTCAGAAGGACGTTTGTTCTTGTATTGAAGATTGCCAAGCCCATAAATGGTGCCCCTGCGTGTCTCTCCTCGCTGAAAAGGACACAACAAAACATCATTACCACAGAGAACGATGTCATAAAATACAGTCTGATCTTGTTATAAATTTAATACAAGAGTAGAGAAACATTGATAAAAAAAACAGTAAGAAGAAACAAAGATAATGAGCAGGAGAGATCATTACCTTGATGTATTCTTGGGTTAGGAGAAGGCGCTTTGAAGTTGTTGTGCCAGCCGTTGAGTCAGTTTGGCTATCTCCACCTGGAGATCCCTCTTGTAGCATCTCTTCAACCGCTTTCTCAACCTCCAGAACCAGTGCCTCTGCTCGTTCGTCAATGAAGGTCCCATCTTTACGGGTGTGAGTCTTCCTCACAAGGTCGGGATATGAAACTGGTCCCTCGAAACCTTCATCAACTACCTACAACAAAGGAAAGAACAGAAAGTTAGACAATAAGCAGTTAAATAGAGAAAAAATGGAAGTAAAAAGAGATGGAAAGCTAACCATCTTATACGCAATGTTAGCAAAGGTGCGTGGTCCTGCACCATGGACGTGCATCTTCAGGCCTGGAGGAGCAGAACAGCGAGAAACATATGCTGATTGGCTCTTGGCTTTTGCTTCAGTGGCACTGATGTAACTTGGTTGCTAGATTTTTTGTCTTTTCTCGCTTATGCGTCTGCATATAGTCACTTGAGTCTGAAGCTTCCATTTGAAATAGATTTCCTCATGAAATCTATCTTCCCAGTAGTATTGTTGCTACAAAAGAAGAGAAGTGTTAGAAGCAAAATATATATTTTTGAAAGGGAAACGGGAATGGTTCAGGACCATTTACGATGAATGAGTGCCACCAACTTGTTCTCATCTCCTCTGGAACCTTTACCTAGCTTTGCCACGGCCCCCAGTAGTTTCCCTGCCATGTTGCTTTGATAAACTCATGGACTTCAGGATCAACTCCGATCCTGCAAAGACAATGTATGGCATAACAAACATCAGATAAGAACATGTAACAACATCCATTTACTACACGATAAAGTATACCTAACACTTAGCTACTAAGTTCGTTAACTACATGGTTAAGTAAATGATATCACTTACACAAATGCTCCATTTATCTTATCAGGATGGAGGTGTGGCTGGTTAATTATTGATGAAGCACGTAGTAGAGCTTCTTTTGTTCTCCTCTCATATGGTGAAGGAGGAGGAGGAGCCGCAGATGAAGTTGAAGAGCCGACCACTCCAGGAGGTCTTGTTGGTTGAGCAGAACCAGTAGTCGTACCAGGAGGCATTGAAGTGGTTCTCATTTGGGATCTCACGTTTTTGACATATACAGACAGAGAAACCGAAGAGCGGTTAAGATTGAAACCTTGATTAAAACCCTATATCGAAACCATAAACCCTAAGCAATTTGAAACCAAACCGTAACCCCAAAACGAAACCATAACAATAACTTGAATGAAAAGTCGAAACGCAAACTCGAAACCCTAATTGAAACTGCATAATAAATTGAAACCCAAAGCAATTCCAAATCCTAAATCGAAACGCTAACTTGAAACCCAAATCAAAACCTAAAATCAAAACCCTACTCGAAACAAAAGCAACCCCGAACCCCAAACCAAAACCCTAATCAAAACCTAAAATCGAAACCCAATTGGAAACCCAAATCGAAACCTTAATCGATACCTAAAATCGAAACCCAGATCAAAACCTTAATCAAAACCCAAAATCAAAACACCAAGATCGAAAAATAACCAAACAAAAATGAACCGATAGAAACAGAGAGATTGAGAGAAATCGAAACCTTACATTGAAGATTCAAGCTAGGAGCGCAATGATGAAGATGGTCGTTGGTTGCGTTTGCGGAGGTATGAGACATGGTAGAGAGAGCTCGACGAGAAATCGAGAGAGCTAGAAGAGAGATTGAGAGGTTAGAGAGATGGAGAGAGAGTGGTTGTTTTTCTCGTGTTTGAGACGAGACGAGAGAGAGAGATGAGACGACAAATTAGAGAGTAAACAAAGACATGGGGGAGAGAGTAGGTTTGTAGAAATTTTGGGAAAATACTAAGTGTGGGAAATGAGTTTTGAGCTAAAAATTTGAGAGGGAATTAGTTTTGGCCCAAAAAAATTGGAGGGAATCATAACTTTTTAGAAAATTAGAAGATTTTAGGGGTTAATGAGGGTTTAGATAGGGTTTTCATAAAAAAAAAATTAAGGTTTAGATACGGTTTATTTTATGGATAGGGTTTAGATATGGTTTTCATTGAAAAAAGGTTTAAATAGGTTTATAGATAGGGTTTTAAAAACAAAATTAAGGTTTAGATAGGGTTTATAGATAGGGTTTAGATTTCGTTAAAAAAAAAAGATTGAGTTTAGATAGAGTTTTCATTTTTTTTTATACACTATACTATAAATTCATATCTTACAAACACTAAGATACATTCATATATCTTATATAAAACCTTATATTACCCATTCATATATCTTAAAACACTAAGAACTTATATTATACATTCATATATCTTACAAACCATTAAGAACTTATATCATACATTCATATATCATAAAAACACTAAGATCCTGAATCAGATCCTGAATTATATCCTGAATCAGAATCAGTACATGACGGTTCTAACTCATCTTCAGAAACGTATTCGTCATTGGGAGGAACAACCGGCGTCGAATCATAATCTGAATCATCTTCCACAACATAAGTTTCAAAGCGTAACATTTCACTTCGTGCAAAAACTTGGTTGTGTGTATCATCTTGTAACGCAGTAAGAGCAACTTCAGAAGTTTCTAGAACCCCTCTAGGCACAACTTTCGTACATGCCCACCAATCGTTTGCAGATGTGCCTCGAACCCGCGGATAAGGAATGAAACAAACTTGATCACAATTACCAGATAAGATAAATGGGTCATATTTCTCGTACTGGCATCGCGGCGACACATCGACGATTCCCGATTTATGTTTTCGAATCCCCCCGACCTACAATTGTATCAAACCACTTACACTTAAAAACCATGGCTTTAAGCCCAACAGAACCAGAATACTCAACCATGATTATCTCCTCTATCAAGCCGTAATAGTCAGTGTCCGTCTTATCCCGGACTTGGACACCGTAATGTTGGGTTATTTTATCTTGGCCATGGCTATTTGTATGGAAGCAGTATCCTCGTGAGAAATAAATCGGCCAAGCTTTATAATTTTGTTTCGGTCCTTGTACGAAATCCAACATCCACAATGGAAACTGATATACCTTACTTGCTTTGTTAACCTGTTAATTAAAATTATGTCAATGATAAATTCATATTGATAATCAAATTATATCAAAAAGTTACATAGTTTTCACCCATTATGCATAGTGGTTGTCTTTCGCTATTTGTAGATCATTACCACATATATTTGGGTTGTTGTCCATCATAAACTCCTTAAACATCATGTTTCGTAGTTGTCATAAAATGATTATAACTGACATTGTTAAAAATGTAACATATATAAACTATTTAAAACACCTTTCGTATGGCTCAAATGCAGGACAATTGAACATCAAAAACGTTTGTAACACAGTATAGTCATCATCGGTTAGATGCCGCTGCTCTATTTTTCCACTAACTCGACCTTCATGGTAAAACATATTTGGCACATCTCTATCATAATATGTAAAGCGAATATCTCCAGGTTGCAAAACGGTAGCAGGCACTTCTGAATTTCCAAAGTGATGTGCAGAAGCTCTAGAAATCTCCTCAGTAAGACATTGGGAAATAATGGAACCTGCAATAGATGCATTATTTTTAATTTTCTTCTTCAGAGAGTACATGTATCGCTCGAAAGGATACATCCATCTATATTGCACTGGACCACCTAAAGCAGCTTCATCTGGCAAATGCACAATGAGATGCTCCATAACATCATAAAACGAAGGTGGAAAAATCTTTTCCAAATTGCAAAGCTTCACCGCAATGTGTTCTTTTAAAATGGCAACATCTTCGTTCTTTAGTATTTTTGTAGAGATATCCCGAAAGAAGAGTGCTATCTCTACACAAAACATTTTTGAGTTAGTGCATGCATAGTAAGACTTAAAAAAAATTTTCTTAAAAATTACCTGGAATTGCGATGTGGAAATTTTTGGAAAGTAACTCCTTAAACGCAAATGGGAGAAGTCGTTGCATGATGACGTGGCAATCATGACTTTTTAGGCCTTAAAGCTTTGAATTAGTCTCGTCTATACATCTACTAAACTTTGAAGCATACCCATCTAGAAATTTTATATCTTCCTTGAACCATCGCAAGAATTCATTTTTCTTCCTTTGACAACCGAAATATCGGGATCGGCATCGTTCCATCATCTTTGATATGTAACTCTTGCCTTCTGCACAAATAAGGTAGATCCATCCTAGACTTTGCATTATCTTTATCTTCCCAGAAACATTAAGCATCGTGTTGATAAGATTATCAAAGAATTTTTTTTCAATGTGCATAAAGTCGACGTTGTGGCAAAGAAGAAGGTTTTCCCAATACGGAAATTCCCAAAAGATATTCTTCTTCACCCAATTGTGATCTTTTCCGTAGCCTTCTATGTTGCTATCAGGTTTCTCGTGTCCATTTCCTCCACATTCAATAGTTTTCTTCAGCCCTACGATGTTGTTGATTCTTTCGTAGCGAATTTCTTCTCCTGTCAACCATGGTGGAGGATCGTCACTTATTGTCTTCCCCCTTCGGAACGCTTGAAAATTTCTCCTGTAAGGATGCTCTTTAGGTAGAAACATTCGATAACGATCAAACCAGCTATGCTTCCTTCTGTGTTGCAACCAAAATGACTTTGAATCATCTAGACAATATGGACAAGCTAAACGACCATGAGTCATTCAACCTGACATCATGCCATAAGCGGGAAAGTCATTAATGTGGCTCGCATTGTGAATGTTTCCTTTCTCGAGATATCGTATGTTTCTGCCCCGTGACTCCACAAACTTTGTAATTCTTCAATTAGCGGCTGCAGATAGATATCAATGCTTTTCTTTGGATGTCTTGGGCCGGGCACTAAGAGTGATAAAAAGAAGTATTCTCTTTTCATACACATCCCATGAGGTTAGTTATACGGAGTAACAATTATTGGCCACACCGAATGTGCTTCACCACTCATACCAACAGGGTTAAATCCATCTGTTGCTAAGCCTAGATATATATTCCGACTTTCTTCAGCGAAATTAGGATATACCTTGTTAAAATGCTTCCAAGCTGCTCCATCAGAAGGGTGATGCATTTCTCCTTTGGGTGACTCATGTTCTGCGTGCCATCGCATTTGTGATGCAGTCGCTTCAAGTTGGTACAACCGCTTCAACCTCTCCGTAATAGGCATGTAAAACATTTTCCCCACGGGAATCATTCAGAAACGTATGGGAGAGATTCAAGAGCTACCAACTTGAATGTCCCCACCAGGGTTATTCAGAACCACAATTCATTAATAGCTTTTACGGAGGTATTAACTTGCACTACCAAATCACGCTTGACACAGCCAGTGAAGGGAGCTTCAGTACCAGGGACCCTGAAGAGGCAAAGCGTTTAATCAAGAATGTAGCTAGAGGTAGATCCTACGAAATGATGGACGTAGAGCGAGGAAGGAGAGTTGACTCAATGGATGGGCCACCTTTAGCCAAAATCAAAGAATCTCTAGATTCGCTTCATTCTGCTCTAGAGGGACAAAACCAATTTGGGATTTACCAAATTGACGATGAGACCCTTTCTGAATTAGAACAACAAGTATACTTTGTAGATATTCCAACCTTGAAAGATAGGTACCCTATCCCTAACCCCGATAGCTTTACCCAAAATTACGATGCTACTGTTGGATCACGCCGAGGCAGAGCAAAATTTAGATTAAACCAAGCTTTCACTGGAAATCGCGAAATGGCCACTGATCTGAACGGAAATATAGACATAATATACAGTGACCTAATGAGGAAGTTCGACGCTTGAAGTGAACACATTAAGAGGCTGGACGGTCAAGTCGCGGAAAACGCGACCGCCATCAAAAGGGAGATAGGACATCTCCCAAGGTGAACTGGCGCGAATCTGAAACGTCAAGTTAATGGTGTGTTACTAAGAAGCAGAAAACGCTTCAACCCGAGCACAATAGAAATCAACTATGCAGAGAAACGTGCTGAAGTTGAGAAAACCGGTGAAAGTAGGTCACGGCCAGTAGCCCTCGATAGTCTCAACCCAGAATCAGAAACACCTCGAGAGAAAGAGTGGTCCAACGCTGAGGAAGCAACCATCGACCTCGAAGGGGAAGAAGAGGAGTTGGAAGAAGATGTAGATATCGATCAACAAGAAGGAAAGAACGTCGATCGACCCACTACAGTAAAAATTGATTGACAAACTGGAAACAATGTCGATCGACACTCAACTCCTGCTGAACCAGCCTTAGAGAGAGTGTATAGGACTCTACCACCCTTTCCTCCTAAAAACACACAGACTAAGTGAGAATTAGATAAGGCGATCTGCAAGAAAGCATTCGATAAAATCACGTTGGAAAGGCCATTGTGTGATGCCATAAAAGTTTCATCATCAATAAAGAAATATGTAAAGGACATGGTATCCAACAGCTTCCCAGCTGCTAAACACAGCGTCATGATGGTTTCAGAGGAAGTAAGTGCAATAATCTAAGGCGAAACCCCGGTCAAGAGACATGATCCGGACAGTTTTTTCTAGATTGTAATATACGAAATAAATGTTTTCGTCGATCCCTCTGTGATTTAGGTTCCAGCGTAAACCTCATGCCGCACTCTGTCGCGATATCCCTGGGATATGACAAGTTCAAGCCTACCAAAATAACTTTGGTTCTTGCCGATAGATCCGTTAGAGTACCTGAGGGAGTATTTGACGACGTGCCAATAAAGATTAACGACTGTCACGTACCAACAGATTTCGTTGTGCTGAAAAACCAGAATGAACCGAAAGATCCCCTCATTTTGGGTAGACCATTTCTAGCTACAGCTGGTGCGATCATCGATGTCAAAGAAGGTAGGATATGTCTAAACATTGGAAACATTCCGATGACCTTCGACATGGAAAAGCTGATAAAACGACCCTTAATCGATAAACAAACTTCCTACATGGACGATATCTCTGAGTTGGTTGAAGAATCTTTCATAGACCTGTGATCAGATGTTCCCCTGGAAAAAGTACTCCCGTCCAGTAAAGAAGAAACAATTAGTGTTGACAACAGAGCTACGGAATACACACGATTGATGGACGCAAGTATGGAAGTAGCGAATGTTGATGACATAGAGGGTGACGCTTTGGAAATCAACGTCGATCAATATTTGAAAAAAGATGTCGATCGACAACCATCTCCCTTAGAAGATTGGGATCCCGAAAAAGAACCAAAGATTGAGTTAAAGCAACTACCCGCTGGACTCAAATATGCTTTTCTCTATAAAAATTCCTACCCCGTAATGGTGAACGCCAACCTGACCAATGGAGAACTTGCGTTGTGATTAAACAAACTGCGAAAATGTAGGAAAGCCCTCGGATACTCTCTCGAGAATATTCATGGTATCTCTCCAGATCTGTGCATGCACCGGATTCACGTAGAAGACGATTCAAAATTTGAAAGAAGTTGTTAAAAAGGAAATAATCAAATTTCTAGATGCTGGGGTCATTTACCCGATTTCGGATAGAAACTGGGTTAGCCCTATGCATGTTGTACCAAAAAAGGGCGGAATCACTGTGGTGAAGAATGATAAAAACGAGCTCATCCCTACGCGAACTGTCACCGGACATTAGATGTGCATCGACTATAGGAAGTTGAACGCTGCCACAAAGAAAGATCACTTCCATTAACCCTTTATTGATCAAATGTTGGAATGATTGGCAAATCACCAATATTATTGTTTTCTTGACGGTTACTCCGGATTTTTCCAAATCCCTATACATCCTGACGATCAAGAAAAGACAACTTTTACATGCCCTTACGGAACATTCGCATACCGCAGGATGCCTTTCAGTCTTTGTAATGCTCCCGCCACTTTGCAACATTGCATGATGTCAATCTTCACAGATATGATAGAGGATTTCATGGTTCATATGGACGATTTCTCTGTATATGGATCCAGTTTCAAAAACTGTCTCGATAACCTATTTAAAGTCTTGGCAAGATGTGAAGAAAAGAACCTCGTTCTGAATTGGAAAAAATGCCACTTTATGGTTAATGATGGGATCGTCCTAGGACATAAAGTTTCCGCTGCTGGCAAAGAAGTAGTTCGGGCGAAGATTGAGGTAATGACTGGCCTGCCTGCACCCACGAACGTTGTTTGGGTCAAAAACGGTTACGACGAAGTTAACCTCCAAATCCCCGAAGAAGAAAACGAAAAAACCTTCTTCGACAAATACTTTTTCGAAATAGATTCTTCCTTACGAAAAGCTTTACGGAGGAAACACGAGACATCGGACAAGAGATCAACAAGGGTCGGTACGCAGCGACCGAACGCGTGTTCCGCTCGGTCGCTATGTAGCGACTGAGGTTCGTTCTGCTCGGTCGCTAGCTCTTCCGAAACGTCGATATGACATTAGTCCATGCATTCTCGTCTACCCTTCGATGCTATCTCCCGAAGACCGTAGCGAACCCATTTCATGTTTCCCGCCATTTTAAGTCATCGATCAAACTTTACGGTAAAAACCGCGGAAAAGTTCACTCTTTATCGAAAGAAGCCGTAATAAACGCTTCGATTCAGAAGACGGCCCAAAGGGACCTAAGACATGACTCGAGGCCCAACTTACGATTTTCTAACCAACAGCCCGTAAGCCTCATGACGGTTTACGCTTGGTTCGCTAGGAAAGATAAATGTAAAGTTTCCGCGGATAAATGTGAAATTTTGAAGATAATTACGAAGAACGGAAAAAATGGAATATCTCCATTTTTATGCTATGGCGGCTTAAGGACAGAAGAGGAAATGCGTAAACCGACATAGGAGCCAGTATATAAGGAGTTCTAGGCGAGAGGCATGAGGGGGACTTTTCTCAGAGCAAACTTAGCACTTAGAGCAATTAGGCATATTTCCGTTTTTGTTATTCGAGCTGCAACTCAACTAGGTTATTGCCATCTTAGGGTTTTAGAACTAGGAATCTCGCCGACAGCTCTCGTAGCCCAGGCTCTTACCTTGTTGTAACGCTCAAACGCGAATTCGGAATAAGATCGACTTTGCTCTCTTTTCCATTTCTTATACTGTATCGTTGTTATCATTGTGTTCTGATTGCTTGGTTTGTGGTATTAGCAGATATCGAGACCTCTGGGAAATTAGGGTTTTCCTAGTTTCCTTATTTAAACGGAAATCGACAGAGCAAATTTCGGTTCCCACAGTTTGGCGCTAGAAGGAGGGGGATACAGATCAATCTAACTCTTAACCACATCACGCTCAACCAGACATGTCAACTGACGACGCGGATAACGTGCAGACTCCCCTTAATGGAAGCAGTGGAACTGATCTCCACACTCCCGCAGCGGACGTATCCGCGGCCAACGCACCAGCCAACGCCGCGGCGCTCGAGGAGTTTAAAAAGATGTTCGCCACCTACGAAAAAAGGTCGGAAGAACAGGATAAGCTCGTGAGCACCTTGACCAAACAAGTTGAAACTTTAACGGCAAGGACTCGAGCAATCCGCCCCTGCGGAACCACTAAAATCCGCGGGAAAAGACTCGACTTCGCAACCCCACTCGACAGGCCTGGAGCCGCGCAGGAACGACCTTCGGGTCAGAACCCTAGCGAGAAATCTCCCACTGAAAAGGGAAACCCTGAAAGTCCTCCGCCTTCCTCGAAGGATTCGAGGGATAACAAAGTCGAGCAAGTCGACCTGGATCCTAACGATGTCTCCAACGATACTGATGAGGACGTCGACAGACATCCAAGGAAGACCAGAAGCCGATTCGCTCGGGAAAGCTCTCCGTTCGACAAACCAATGACAGAGGAGGAGGAAATCCTCTATTGGAACGAACAAGAAGAGCTGGCTGAAAAGCAAACCAAGCTCACTCGCAGTAAACACCGACAAGCACGGAAATCTACTGGCGAGACGTCGGATATCCGCGATCTTCGTGACTATATCATCAAGACTGCGGTAGCAGTAAGAGCCGTGAAATCCCAAATCCATCACGCTACCAGCGCGGCCCCCGAGATCGACAGGCTGCTGGAAGGGGCTCGGAAGACCCCCTTCACCACTCGCATTTCAGATATGAAGGTATCCGATCCGGGAAAACTAAATGTACCGAGGTATGATGGTACGACCGATCCGAAGGGGCACCTTCAGGCTTTCCACATCACGATGGGAAGAGCGAGGCTGAAGGACGGCAAAAAAGACGCCGGCTACTGCCACCTGTTCGTCGAGAATCTAGAAGGAGCAGCCCTCGAATGGTTCGCACGCCTTAAGTGAAACTCTATCGGAAGTTTCCGATAGCTCGCATCGGAATTTCTCAAGCAATACTCTATGTTCATAGATAGAGAAACTTCCGATGTCGATCTCTGGAGTCTGTCCTAGAGGGAAGACGAACCCCTCCGCGAATTCATCAGTCGATTCAAGTTGGTAATGTCCAGGGTCGGCGGGATAAGCGACAAAGTGGCCATTGATGCGCTCAGAAAGGCGCTCTGGTACAAGTCGAAATTCAGAAAATGGATATCCCTCGACAAACCGCGGACGATCCAGGACGCCCTCCACAAGGCGATGGACTACATCATGATTGAGGAAGAAACGAAAGTCTTATCGCAAAAACATAAGTCGGCGAGACCATCCTCGAAAGATGTAGATCCACAAACGAAGAAGAAAAACCCTCGTAACGACAAGTATGTCCATCACGAGGGGGAAGATCTCCAAGGAGCGCATAATTACGCGATCGGCTCGGACCAGGGCCGAACCACGGGTAATACATGGACTCGCAATCAAGGATATGATGAAAACACCTTCTACGAGTTCCACCTGTCCCGAGGACACTCCACGACTAACTGCAAAATCTTGGGAGCAAGGATGGCCGCGAAGCTACTAGCTGGAGAGCTCTCGGAAGTGACCAGCGTGAAAGATCTCATCCTGGAAACCGATCGCCCCTCGAAGCCGGACAGAAATCCTCCCGCGGAGAGATCTCCTCAAAGAAACCAATATGGGGATAAACGCGGCAGGAGGCCAGAAGACAAGGGGAACGATAACAATCGTCGCAGAGTCAACATGATCATTGGAGGATCGCAATTCTACAACGATACGGAAAGTGGAGCCGAGCGCAACCTGGCCTACATGGTATCCTACCCGAGATGATCAGAATTGCTCAATCACCTTCACGAAGGAGGAAGCCGGCGGGATCGATCAACCTCACTGCGATCCGCTCGTCATAGACCTCGTCATACGAGATCTGGAAGTCGGAAGAGTACTCATTGACACGGGAAGCACAGTCAATGTAATCTTCCGCGACACTCTCAATCGTATGAGCATCGAACTCGGAGAAGTAACTCCAACGCCGAAACCGCTCACAGGCTTTTCAGGCGAAGTATCGATGACCCTTGGGTCGATTCGGCTACCAGTCATGGCCAAGGAGATTACAAAAATCGTCGAATTTGCGGTAGTTGATCATCCTGCCATCTACAACGTGATCATGGGAACCCCATGGCTCAACGCCATGCAAGCCGTTCCATCGACGTACCACCTGGGTGTCAAATTCACGACCCCAAACGGAGTCGCAGCTATCTGGGGATGTCAGAAACAGTCGCGACTATGCTTCCTAGCGGAGCAAAAGTTAAGGCAGATGACGACCTCTGCAACGGCAAATCGCAAACGCACGAAGATAGATAAATCTTTGACCAAAAACGTTTCAAGAAAAGACGATTTAACATCGTCTGCTGACGCAAACGTTTCGGGTGTCGAAACTCAGCACGAGTCCGAAGCCGACACTACAACTCAACCGGAACATCCGGAAGAGAACGTTGACCCGGCCACGGTCATCACGATCAAGGCGGTCAGCACGGCGACAATCGCCGAGTGAAAATGCTCGCGGCATAAAATAGAACTACGAGATGGCTTGATCCTCGAAAGAGGTAAGTAGGCAGCTCGTCGAAAGACGAGTTCAGCTATCCCCCTCTCTAAAAGGGGGGGGGAGTGGGTGCGTATACTCGTATACTCCCACATAGGAAAAGATGCGTTATTGTAATCGAGTTTTTTAGAGATTTCAAAATTTTTTACTACAATATGCGTCGCTCCTTTTTAAGACACTTGCGCTTCAATTAACGCAAAAGTCTCAGAACACGCTTAGAAAATCTACAAACGTTAATACTCTTGTCAGCAGCCTCGCACGGCCCAAAATCGCAAAAAAATCTCTCTTCAGCACCAAAAATATACGTATAGTCTTCGAAATAACTGCGAGACGTCGCCAAGTTAAAAGTCGAGACGATACGAACAAATTGTCTGAACGCGACCACAAAAACCTTACACAATGTTCGTCAATTGGCCCCGACAAACACATCAGCCGTCTTAAACAAAAGCAACTTGATCACTCTTTTGATCTTCGAACGTCCAACACAAGGACGAGAGCGCGCTACGAAAAAAATCCGAAATTTTGGTCTAGCACTTCCAGTTGGCTTAAAAATTGTCTCTGGAAAGATGCTCGATTCATGCCATACAAGTCATATAAGCCGAGAACCTATCGCGGACTTTAAATCGGTACGAATCAGGTAGAAATCGCAACAGGAAAATCGATAGCCGGCTAGTCATCGCACAAACCTTAAAACCGAGAGTAAACCTAGGTCTTGCCCTAAACCCATCGCATTGGTCTCAGACATCTTAAGACATGATATCTAAACGATACGAGATCCTAAAACATTTCTCTCCGTTCATATCTTGACGTTTCCGAAAGTCTGTAAGAATAAATAATTTTTACATAAAAACTCACGAACAAACTAACAGATTGAACGCCTCAACGAAGTTAAATATGAGAGGACAACTCATGTTTACTTCAAACCCACTCGAAACAAAGTAACTCAAACAAACATCCATTATAAAAACCGCATAGCAGTTGGGGTTCAAAGCCACCAATGGCCAGTCCCGATAAAAATAAAAACGGCCAAAACAAGCCCATACAAAGTTCGAAGGCCACACTCGGCCGGACATATATGAACAAAGGCCACACTTGGCCGTAAAATACTAGATAAGGGAAAAACTTCTTCCCGTCAAACACTCACAGATAAAAGTTAAAATTCCCGGACAAGGAAGCTCCGAATGCATCCGCGGGATAGTTCACTTCCTCATCGTCACCGGCAAAATCAATCGTGGTTTCTACGGTATCAGGAGAAACTGGGATGGGATACCAGAATCCCTGAATCTTCCCATCGATCGGAGAAATGAGCGTCTCAGCATGAGCATGATCCTTCATGCCACGCTTCATTAACTCCATCTCCCTCTCGAAAACGAAGTCATCCGCCCGCGACTTCCAAAGGCTCCCGACAGAGCCACGACACTCACGGAAGTCGCCCCGAGAGTTGAAAGCATCCTTGAGGTTCCCGTACTCAACCTGGAATTGAGAGGCGCGAGTCTTCATCACCTCGACAATTTCCCTCTAGCCCTTCCGTTCTGCCCTACGAACAGCGCTGGCATGATCACGAGCGAGTTGAGCATCTCGTGCCAACATCTCATCTCGCGTGCAAGCAAGATACTTTTCCGCATTCTCTGCTTTAAAGCGATAGATCATGGCCTCTCTATGGCTCGCCTCAATAGCCGATCCAAGCAAGTTCAAGCCCTGTAAAACCGATTGACACGTTATAAGTAAAAAATAAATAAAAATAAAAATAAAAATAAGTAAATAACGATCGTCAAAATTCTTAAAGCTTATACCCCGTTGATGATACGAGATCCTTCCGTGACGACTTTCGGCCTCCCCGACTCGTTCGTGGCCGGAGGAGCATCGAAGCCCGACGGAAGACCAGCGAAGAAATCATTGAAGTCCGGAATAGGAACCTCGCTCGTACCGTTTCCATCGCCGAAAGCAAGGTCCAGATCCCGTCCTGGAAGCATGCAATCGTCCACTGAAAACTCCAGGTCACCGAGGTCAATATACTTCCCCTTCGAAGAATTCAGCCCCGTCGCAATCGTGGGAGCAGCGTCGGGACCTTGGTCATCAGGCTCGGAATCACTCCTTGTTTCTCCGCCCAAAGCATGACTAGGATGCACAAACCTCAGCGCCTTTCGAACTCTCTTCGGCGTAAAGGAAGTCTAGAAAAAAGGACCGTTCCTGAGCAGATCCCTCACCGCAATAATGTCCTCAGGAAACGGAGCAAGAGGATTAATGAAGGGACGATCGTTCGGCAACCTCCGGAACAATGGGATACAACTCTCCTCAACGGACGCGGCATCTACACGAACAAAGAAGAAAAACTTCTTCCACGAGTTGAAGTTAGAAGTAAACCCCTTAACCACTGACATGAAGTTCCGAGGAACCAGCCTGTACGTGTTTGTATCCTTGATGATCTGTAGCCGAAGAAGCGCTTCGAAGTGATCGACGGTAAGGACGAGACCATGCTCGTAGATCAGGATCAGGACTCCAATGAGGTGCTGGATGCCAAGAGGATTCAGTTAGCTTATCGCCACCCTGAAAGGATCCAACACACGGACGTTAATTTCGTGAATCGGGAACCACAAACGACAGCGCACTACGAATGCTTCGTAACAAGTAAAGTAACCCTCCGGGGGACTACTAGCGAGCTCTCCTTAACGAGGAACCCTGAACTCCACCGCATCCGAAATATGGTAGAACCACCGCATGACCTCGAGGAATTCGCTAGTACTCCTACGTGGTGCACCTTCCTCCACCGAGCGACGATTCATGACCGGGAACGATTTCTATTTGGGAGGCATGATCGAACCATAACACGCCACCCACCATGCTTCGTTCTCGGCCGGGTCTACCGAATGAGAAAAGAATTCCATCTCTTGCACATGGAGCTCTTCAGAAACGTTCGCGGGCTAGGACCCTTTCTTCGAACTCCTCTTCTTACTCGACATCTCTTGTTTTTCTTTTTTTTTTTATCAAGAAGGAAATGATAGAGAGAAAGAGAAAGAAGAAATAATTTTTCAAGAAACCTCTCTATGAGAATGAGTAAGTGTAAAGATTGTGAAAAAATTACCTCCCTTCTTATAGGCATGAGAAATTACTATTTACTTGCGGATTTTCGGACACGAACTTCGCCCAAATACACCAATCTCGTCCGAACTCGCCATACCGCCCGTTGGGATTTCACTAGAAATCCACGATCCTAACAAGCTGGGGGGCTAACTGTTGGGGTCGAAAACGGTTACGACGAAGTTAACGTCCAAATCCCCGAAGAAGAAAACGAAAAAACCTTCTTCGACAAATACTTTTTCGAAATAGATTCTTCCTTACAAAAAGCTTTGCGGAGGAAACACGAGACATCGGACAAGAGCTCGAAAAGGGTCGCTACGCAGTGACCGAACGCGTGTTCCGCTCGGTCGCTGCGCAGCGACCGAGCGTTCGTTCTGCTCGGTCGCTACGTAGTGACCGAGCTCGAGCCGAAGCTCGGTCGCTACGTGGCGACCGAGCTCTTCCAAAACGTCGATACGACATTAGTCCACGCATTCTCGTCTACCCTTCGATGCTATCTCCCGAAGACCGTAGCGAACCCATTTCATGTTTCCCGCCATTCTAAGTCATCGATCAAACTTTACGGTAAAAACCGCGGAAAAGTTCACTCTTTATCGAAAGAAGCCGTAATAAACGCTTCGAGTCAGAAGACGGCCCAAAGGGACCTAAGACATGACTCGAGGCCCAACTTATGATTTCTTAACCAACAGCCCGTAAGCCGCATGACGGTTTACGCTTGGTTCGCGAGGAAAGATAAATGTCAAGTTTCCGCGGATAAATACGAAATTTTGAAGATAATTACGAATATCGGAAAAAATGTAAAATATCCATTTTTATGCTATGGCGGCTTAAGGGCAGAAGAGGAAAATCGTAAACCGACCTAGGAGCCAGTATATAAGGAGTTCTAGGCGAGAGGCATGAGGGGGACTTTTCTCAGAGCAAACTTAGCACTTAGAGCAATTAGGCATATTTCCGTTTTTGTTATTCGAGCTGCGACTCAACTAGGTTATTGCCGTCTTAGGGTTTTAGAACTAGGAATCTCGCCGATAGCTCTCGTAGCCCAGGCTCTTACCTTGTTGTAACGCTCAAACGCGAATTTGGAATAAGATCTACTTTGCTCTCTTTTCGATTTCTTATACTTTATCGTTGTTATCATTTTGTTATGATTGCTTGGCGTGTGGTATTAGCAGATATACGGGACCTCTGGGAAATTAGGGTTTTCCTAGTTTCCTTATTTAAACGGAAATTGACAGTACGAATTTCGGTTCCCACAAACGTAAAAGACGTGATAAGTTTTCTCGAGCGCGTCGGATTTTACAGGAGTTTCATACAAGATTTTAGCAAAATCGCTAGATCTCTCACTTCCCTCCTCTGTAAAGAAGTTAAATTCGACTTCACACCTGAATGCGTAAAGTCTTTTGAGGAAATAAAGAAAGCCTTGATAACTGCCCCCATCTTACAAGCACCTGACTGGAATCTTCCTTTCGAAATCATGTGCGATGCGAGCGATTTCGCTGTAGGGGCAGTAGGCCAAAGGAAAGACAAAAAGCTACATGCAGTTTACTACGCCAGTCGAACACTCGACGAGGCACAAAGGAATTACACAACAACAGAAAAAGAACTGCTTGTTGTAGTTTATGCATTTGAAAAGTTCCGCCAATACCTGGTCGGCTTGCAAGTCATCGTCCATACTGACCACGCTGCGATTAAATATTTAATGCAAAAGAAAGATTCGAAACCATGACTCCTACGATGGATCCTTCTACTTCAAGAATTCGACATAGAGATTAAAGATTGAAGAGGAGTAGAAAACGAAGAGGAGATTTAACACCCGCAGCACGGCTCCAGTACGTGACAAAAACCCTTGGCTGAGAGAGCGTGAGGACGAACCTATCCCGCTCTTTGACCACTTCGAGGACTCACACAAAGCGGCGAAGAGCTCGGCAAGCCGAAACCGTGCAATCGAGGACACGTGGGATGACTATAACATCATATTCTACAATGAATGGCTGAAGGTTGCCATCGGACCGACACGGTTCATCGACCCAGACGTGATCCGATCGTTGGGCATCAAATCGGACCTCGAGGACTTGTTCGAGGAGCTGGGTATGGGGAACTTGGCCACTAACCCACAAGTTCTCTACCCGGAGCTGGTCCGTCAGTTCATGGCCACGGTGACTGTCTACTATGCCAACGAGAGGGCAAAGAGAGCTAACGAGGGTGTCTTGACCTTCTTCATTCGCGGCATCCGCTACAGAGTCTCACTCTCGACTCTCTGCACTATCTATGGGTTTGAGAACAAGCGTCAGCACACCATCATACCCGACTTCGCATGGATATCGACATTTTGGGGGCACACAGCCACCGGCTTCTTTGACTCCGGCAAGAGTCTTCAGACGGACATCCGTCACCCGACTCTGAGCTACTTCATGAAGGTCATTGCCAACACTATGTTGTGCAAGATGAAACCTAATAAGGTTCGGGTGCAGGAGCTCACATTGGTCAATTACGCGGTGAGGATTTTTCGTTCACATGGAGGACATCGAGGAGCCCGCAGACGACGTGTAGCCCAACATTGGAGCCGTATTTGCTGAGCATCTGGTCAAGCTCAAGATGAAGCCGTTCCAGTCAAAGGGAAGGAAGAAGGAGACGGTCGGGAGCCTACTTACCCCGATCTTCTGACATTACGGAGTCCCGTTAGACGATGCCGAGATGGATGACTGGATCATCTACATGGATGCATCGCACCTCACGAGCGCACAGTGGCTCAAGGACGACCGCGACTGGTGCTTCAGGGATGAGGACGACACACACTTGGTGAGGCTGCCACTTCGTACACTCATGGACTTCGACCATTGCCTTACCAGCATCCAGTTCCGCCCTGACCCGCGCCTCCTCCAAGCCCCAGCGACCATGCCGCAACGCTGCACGGTCCAGCGACCTGGAGGACCTCAGCCGCATCAGCCTGAGAACGCACTCCCACCGTTCCCACCTATGCCAGACATGTCTACACGCCCTGAGGGAGATTTCCAGTGCGTCGTAGTCGATGCTCTCACTGCCATCTGGGCTAGAGTATCGAGATGTTGCTGTTCGAGCAGGAGGAGTGTGCGAGCCAGCTCACCGTCAGTAGCAGGACCATCACGCCAGCGCAGAGGCACCTCCAGCGACGAGACCACTGAAGAGGACAAGTCCCCATATCTCTATCCCTATCTACTTTTGTTTTCTTTTACTTTTGTACTATTAGGATTTACTTTCGAACTTATTATTCTATGTTATGACTGGAGTTTATCTATTTTGCTAACCTTGCATGTGTTTGGATTTTCTAACAGAGCTAACCTAGCTGACTGATACTGATTCTATGATGAGTTAGACACCTAGATACTTTGCAGCTAGTGCAGAAATTTTCTGTGTTTGCGCTATCGATCAACGAAGAGGTACTTACGTCGATCGACGGTGATGCGCTTATGTCGATTGATGGTGAGGTGTATATGTCGATCGACATTCGAGACAGAGGCGTACGAACATTCTTTTCTCTTGTCTAACATCTAACTTAGTACTTATTATTTATTCTCTAACCAACCAATCTTAGACTGAATATCACTGGAGACAGTGAAATTTAAGTCTGGGGGAGGTATTTACTGATATTAGTTTGTTATATGATTTCTTAAAAATTTCCAAAGAAAAAAATGTTTTATCGAGTCAAGAATGGGATAATGAACTTCTTTTAAGTTTTTATCTATTATCTAACCATTCTATTAGCGTCATTATTAGACTATTGATTGCAGAAAATACTAGAGATACTAAAGTGGATCAATCGGCCAACTTTGACAACACTTGCTGAGACTGTTCGAAAAGAACCAAAGCTGACCTCCAACCTAACCTGACTCACCTGTTTGTCTTGGGGTTTGGTATACATTGGATCGGATTCCTCCTTTAGGTCTGAAAGGTACAAATATGTAAATTTTTTGTTTCTTTCTCTCCTCTCTTTGGCATCCCAAGAAAAAAATAAAAGATTGAAATGATTTCTGGAAGAGGCAGAGGGGTAAGAGTATCTCCCATGACCCCTATATTCTTAGTCTGAAGGGAATGATCACACATTGTGGAAACGAGGGGTAGGAGTGTCTCCTATGACCCCGGAATTCACTACACTTTGTTAAAAAAAAAAAAAACATTATGATTATTTTAGAGATTCAGAGAAAAGAGATGCAGAGAAAAGAAACCAGAATACGATTACCTGGTTACTCAGATAACTGTTGGAGTAAGAAACCATGTGTCCATTGATCGATACTCCCAAGATTTAGCCTTCACTTTTTATTTATACAAGAAATGAGGTTAGTAGAGGAGAAAGTCAGATAAGATCTGTTGAGTTGCTGGCTAGTTGTGATTGGTTGCTATACTAGGATAATGTATGATGTGCTTCTAAAGTTAGGATTCTTTTGATATGGTTAGCAATATTATAGAAGTGATGATTCCAAGTTTAAAACTTAAGTGAATCCCTGTGTTTTTAAACCTCTCTTAGAGAGACTGCTCTATGCTCTAGTATGTTTTGCTTGAGGACAAGCAAAAGAGTAAGTCTGGGGGAGTTGATAAACCATGGATTTTACCCATTATTAACCATGGTTTATAAGTGTTTTAAGATATATTTACTACTATATAGAGTCTATTTAGAGTAATTACAAGTTCAGGTACTAACTGGAAGAAAATGATGTATTTAGAGCTATTTGGAGATCTTTTGAGCTTTGATGGAATGGTCGACGGTCACCAAGAAATATCGACCGACGGTTACCAACAAATATCGATCGATGTTGAGCTCTTCTCATCGCTCGACGGTGAAGCCACCCGAGAGTTAATGACAAATTAGAAGATTTCAAGTTTCACAAAAGTTCTAATAATTACATCTTAAGTCTATGACCGCCTGTTAGGCTATTTATTAGGGTTTTGTATCATTTTATAGGCAGACTTGCCTAGGATTGGAGAGATTTACCAATAGTGCAAAACAGAGAAAAGATCTTGAACTCCCTTGCTTTCACTTATTCTGGTGCTTACTTTTATTGTTTATTTTATTTAAATATTATTCAGACCATCATAACTATGTGTTTCATGAATATGTCTGAGTAGTCCTTACTGTTAGATTTAGGTTTCTCAATAGGTTGATAAATGTATTACTGACACAAACAATTGTTAGCGTGTTTAAAAATACAGTTCTTCATCTAGTTGTGCTTAAAGCTAAGTTTAGGATTGATCACCCTTTAAACTTTGATTTTAGGATTAATTGAGATCAAGCCATTGCTTGACTCAATACCTGAAAATAAACTAGTATAATCTAACTGACTAGATACAAACGAGAGTTGATCTAGTGAGTTAGAGAATATAAATCAAACCTGTCCGTAAAGCTTTCTGGAAGAAGCATCGATCGACGCAGCGATAGCCCTGTCGATCGATATTTTAAAAGGTGTATCGATAGATATTCGTAACGAATCATCGATCGACACTTTCTCGTGATTAACATACGAGAGTTGAAATCCAAGATCCAGATTAGATAATCAGATTGATTATATCTTAGTTTGAATTCAAGAACAATTAATATCAATAAACCCCTAAAAACCCAATTTGAGTTTTACTTGTCATACCTGAGAACATAACTGAATCTAACTATTCTCCCAACTGTTAACAACCTCAAAACAAATCAATCGAGCAATAAACTTATTCACCAATCCATTTACTGCTTTAAAACTTATAAACCAATTAATCTAGATTTATTTCAAGACCATAATCTATTGTGTAATTCTAGAGTTTCTGTGGATTCAATCCCTAAGTATTACATCCGAACCTCTTATTTGAGAGAGTAATTCACTCCTTAGGGTAATTTGAGTGATATCAAAACATAACCCCTAAACTAAATTAACTAACTAAACACTTCATAAAATCAAATTAAACTTAAAAAGTGTTTACTATATACAGAAATAATCACATGTAGGTAAGAATTTAATTTTTCAAAAAAACATTAAAGCTTTCCAAAATCTAACCCTAAGAATACATACAATACTACAACATATGTTGCCAAACCCTAGACCAAAGAATATCATGATTCACTACTTTCACTCATCTATGTTAAAAACAATTCAATTTTATTATATCTTAATTTATATCACTTAAAACTGTTTATAATTACGTGATTTTAATTTTTCGCTTATCAAAATATTTTTTACAAAATTTATATATTATTTTTAAGATAAACTATACCAGACGACTTCCGTGGCCAAAGACTCAGAAGACTTAACGAGACTATATTCGTAAAAATGAGTTATGTTTTTTTGTTTGGTCACAAGGGGCTGCCTGTAATTTTACAAGGCTTTTGTGTTACTTTTGCATTTGATTCAAGTTTCCCATTATATTTTAAAAAAAAATTGGAAGTCCATTATATTATGAGAAACTATCTATCTGGTACCTAATCGGGTTCTGTTCAGGTCTGTTTGGGTTTCGGGTTTCCAGGGTCAAAGATTTCAGCCTCATTCTAATATTTCTAAATTTCAGTTCGGGTTCTCCTCGGATTTTGGCGGGTTCGTTTCGAGTTCGGATAACCTATTTAAATTATTTTTAAAATTTTAAAATTTATTATATATTTATATACTTTAAATTTCTCAAAAACTATAAACAAAATAATTTAATTCAAGTTTCCCATTATATTTTAAGGAAAATTTGGAAGTCCATTATATTATGAGAAACTATCTATCTGGTACCTAATCGGGTTCGGTTCAGGTCTGTTTGAGTTTCGGGTTTCCAGGGTCAAAGATTTCAGCATCATTCTAATATTTCTAAATTTCAGTTCAGGTTCGCTTCGGATTTTTGCGGGTTCGTTTCGAGTTCGGATAACCCATTTAAATTATTTTTAAAATTTAAAAATTCATTATATATTTATATACTTTAAATTTCTCAAAAACTATAAATAAAATAATATATGAAATATAAATTTGAATAACATATGTCAGAATACCTAAACTTAACATATAAATTATTTTAGTTCAATATTTGGATAGAGAATCAATAATTATTTTAAGTATTTTTGGTGTTTTAAGCATACTTTTACTATTGATATTTGTATATATTTTCAAGTATTTAAACCAGCTTAAAAGTATCATATATATTCTAGATGTTTTTATCTATCATATTAAATCTAAAAATAATTAATATATAAGTATATAAATATATTTCAGATACATTCGGGTACCTGGAATACTTAGGTTCAGATCGGGTTCGGTTTCAGTTCTCCAAAAACCAACATTTTGAATAATTCAGATATTTAATCAATTTCGGTTTGGGTTTGGTACTACTTTCTCGGATCGAGATTGGTTCGGTTCTTCAGATTCGGGTATTTTTCCTAGTCCTTATATTATTGACATAAAAAACAAATAGAAACATATTTTTGAAAAATATACCGCGCGAGCGCGCGGATCAAAGTCTAGCGTATATTAAAACTTACTGGAGCGTTTTTTGTGGGGTTTATAATGGAATTAACTGAATTTTATTGACATATATGTAGTGTACTGGGTCATTTTGTAATGTTGGCCTTACATTTTTCGTTGTGTTTATCAGTTGTCGGAAGGTTTTTTCTAGCGGTCTCTCAAGTTTCATATGTTGTGTTAGCCGAATAGAGAAACTGGAGTGGATGTAGTATACATTTGGGTTAGTTCTGGTTGGTATTCTCAGAAATAATATTTTGGATCTAAAAAATGAAGATGGAATTTTTTTAAACTATTATATTCACTAATTATTTTAAATTAGTTATTAGTAAATATTTATACATATGTAGCACATGAAAATATCATAATAGATACTTATTTGAATGACACAAAAATTAACCATATTTATATATAAGAGAAATTCCCTAGGATAAACATTTTTAAGTTTTTGTCACAAAAATATCCCTGAGTGAGAAAAATGACCAAAAGAAGTTTTATTAAAGGGCAAAAGTACATTTTTATTCTAGGATTAACTAATCTAGACTTAGGGTTTAGAATTAAGGGGTGTGGTTTTGAGGATAAAGTTTCAAATTTTAAAAAATAAAAAATAAATATTAAAATTTTCAAAATAAAAAAAGTTATTCTAACTTTTGATGACAAAAAAAAAGGGAGCTATTTTGTGTCAAAAACTTAAAAATAGCTATTTGAGAGAATTGCTTCATTTATAATCTATGGAATAAGTTCAATAAGTTGAGGGTTTTATTAATATTTTTATTCAAGAAATTATCTCACACATGTTGGTCTCACCCAAAAATAATAACCAAGTGATTTGATTTTGACCTATTTAATGTGTATTTGAAACCACTTGTAAAGCTCATTCGGGATTTTTTAAAAGTGTAGTATACAATTTCTGGAGAACCCATGATCATATTTGCACGTATCTTATACTTAGAATATTAGAGATATATATCCCACATTGGGAATTCTAAGGGACCTTAACTAATACATAAAGGGTTATGGTTAATCCACTAATTACCGATTGGTTTTAAGTTGGAAGGCCATAATAAACCCGAATCTAAGATGATATCAGAACTCAGATCTTAAATACTCAAACTCATAATTAATATTAACCCTTCCGACCCGAATCTAACATAGAACTTCTAAGTAACAGTTTTATCTAAATTCTAAAGTAAAGATATTGAGCATGTACTTTTACAAAAAAAAAAAG
The DNA here is from genome assembly GCF_020379485.1 of Brassica napus. Lineage (NCBI taxonomy): Eukaryota > Viridiplantae > Streptophyta > Magnoliopsida > Brassicales > Brassicaceae > Brassica > Brassica napus. The sequence continues at coordinate 31,366,387 of NC_063447.1, read as the reverse complement.
ATAGTGAGCATGTTGGTGACAAACTAAATGCCATAATCCAAAGCCCATATCCATACTCATAAGTCATAACCATTATGACACTAATATAACACGTGGAAGTTCATGGCATCAACATCCTAAGCAAGTGGCCTTTGATTAGATGAATTTCTCACTGATGCAGAGAGCACCGTGCTCAGCCGTAAGCTTCACCAGCAATCATTTTGAGAGCTTAGTCAATGCCGATGTTTGCCCAAATCACCTCCTTTTTTCTTGGTGATACAATCTCTCCACCGGTAAAGAATCAGAGCATAACCCAATAAGCATCTCAGTGAGTTCTTTTTTTTTGTGCAGCACTAATTTGTAATCTCTTTCTTCAATAAGTATAACATGAATTACTGACGCCTCAAATCTGAAAAACAGAGAACACTCTAATCAACGGAGAGCAGACTCTTTGTAGGGGGAACACCGAGATTACTGAATCAGACCAGATGATTAGAAGAAATCCAACAACAACAATATGAATGAAGTAATAAAAGGTTGCCTTCTGGATTGGTCTTTTGCAGGATGCAATCGTTTATCATCGAAGCTATACATGGTTGGTGAGTAAAAGAACAGTTATGTTTTCCTCTTTAGTTTACACTTGCTGATTTGAAACTACGATTGTTTTCTAATTTACCATTTACTTTGTAGTGTTTCTCGGGTGCTGTGGTTGATCTCTGGGCAAATGCAGTTTCTTACCTGTCTCCAAGAAGCACTTCTCTTGCAGAAGGTCTTTTCTTAAGAACGTCTCTTGACAATCTGGTGCCATTACAATGTCTGTATTTGTCTGGATTACAATGATTGAGAAGGAGAAAGTGATGAATCTCAGGGAAAGGAACTCCCATATTTATAGTAGTAGATTCATAAGGAGGTAGTGTATTGATTGAGATGTGGTGGTAGTAGTGGGTCGGTGGCGTTTATGAGGAGGTTAATGGAGCATTAATAGCGGTGATTGAATGCATTTTGCGTAGCGGTGCCGGATTTCCAGAACCGCTGGGAAGCACATCGTTCAACATAACGGCTTCTTCGCTTTCCAAAGAACCTTTTGGAAAGAGGGTCGGCGGACAGGAGAAATCATTGTGGGCTTGGGTTTGTGAAATTATTGACAAATTATGGAAGCCCAACTACTAAACAACCTAATCTGTAACTTTTCTAGCGTTTGTTTTTAGAAGCCCAACACGCGATAAACGAAGAAAGCCCATCTCGAAGTGCGTCTAAATGAAACTCCGAGTTTCATTAATCGGGGACACGTGTCAGTGCGAAGAAACTCGACTTTCCTATGTGGAATCCTAGGTGGCACTAAAAGGAAAGAGCAAACCTTATTTGACAATGATTTCACGAAGATTTGGGAGTTCGCTCTAGGACCTAGATAACAGATATATAGTGCAATCATTCGATAAATAAGGTAAAAACTCTGCATTGAAGAACATGTAGTGGAATGAATTGATTGCTGCCATTATCATTACCAGATACTCCGTCAAACTAATTGCAGAGAAACGGATCCGTCGAGGGTGATGCTTGGTTTCACAAAAGAAAGAATAACTCAGGTTGTTGTGGGCCATCGGGCAGGCTAAACCATAAACATTTATCAGCCTAAAACACTGAATATATAAGCTCAACGATTAAAGCCCATTCAATTTCAGAGTAAATGAAACGGTGAGATTCATTCAACCGGGACATGTGTCATGCTTACTAGAACCGACTTTATGACGTGGCTGCTGACGTGTTTTAACCTGGAGGGAAAAAACATATTTTTATATAATAAGATTTTCTTCAACCTATTCAATTAAATGATGTTTCAGACTTCAGTCGATCTTTTATTTTTTTATCATGATTACTCTAATATAATATATGAATTTTTTTTTAACTGTTTCATTAATCTTACAACCATCAGTCTAGGAAATATGAGACGTCATAATATATGAATTTTCAACTATCGTTTCAGAAAGCAAGCAAAAAAAAGAGAAAAGATAAAGCATCACCTATGGGGTAGTTGGATTAATATAATATATTGGTTTTTCTTATTAAGATCATCTCATTTTTTATTTTTCTTTTATAATAGAGTAATTCTAAAATGAAGATATGTTTCTCTCCAATGTATTCTTTTATTTTTACCTCTAAAAATAATATTTCAAAATATTCTATTTTTTACTACAAATACCTTCTATTTAAAGCTGAAAATTGACACAGTTTTAAATTTTGCAAGATTTTATAAAATTGTGAACTTGTTTACACTAAATTCCTTTAATAGAAGACTATAATCTAAATAAAAATTGTGATTTTATCTTTGTAAAAAACTATTTTTAAAAAAAATTATTTCTAGTGATAATTACAAAAGTTTAAAAATTAAAGAATCATTGTAAAAAAGTATGATGAATGCTATTTTTCTTCTATATTTAGAAAATAACAATTTTATTTTAGAAAGATATAAAATAGATTGGAACATATGTTTTTTTTTGTTATAACATTCAAAAATGAAAATAGTAATAGACTGCAGATGCTCTACATTCGAATTTGAATCTTTCACAAAACCACAATGATCAAGAGTCTTGATTCAGGACGCAAGGACCATATGGTGTAACGACGATAATTTGAAGAAGATAACCATCAGTTATAATGCCTTGGGTATTAACTTAGTCCAGTTTGACTATCTCGACAGTACGGAGACAGTAATGGGTGAGAAACACGGCAAGATTTCAGCTCACAATATTTGGAGGATTTGGTAATAATTTATATGTCAGAGCTTATAGTATATGGAGGATTCGGTAATAGCTTATTTGTTTGTCCTTTTATTTTATTTTGCTTATATTTTTTTCATATTTTTTTACTCATTTCTTATTTCAAAATTTCAGTAATAGGATATGGTAAAAATAATTTCAGTATAGCAATCCTTAAAGCCAGTGATTGCTGGAAGAGATGTGATCTCCATTGGAGCAGCTTACAACTCTTGTCAGCATATGCCAGGCTATGTTCTTGGAGATTTAGTTTCCCAGGAGATGCGTTTCATATTCCTGGCAAAATCGAAAGTACTGTTGGTCTTTTCCCAGACGAAGATGTCACATTACATCATCCTCAAATTGGAGATTCCTGTGAAGATGTAAGCTTTGGTTATATTTACAAACATCTTCTTAAATGAATGCTGATCTCTGATCTCATGGAAACTAGTAGCCATGAAGGTGTGAAAGCATAGGAAGGAGAAGGAACGAGTGAGCAACTGTTGCAAAAATTCAAGAAACAGAATAGGATCACCAAGAAGAGAAATCTTTGGTGTTACAAGATTCGATTCTGAGGTCGTGTTTAGCTACTGAGAGGCTTGCTGTTACTAGGAACAAAAAGGACAAGAGGTGAAGAACGTAAAGCGAGTTCTTGGTGCAAGAAACATCTCAGCGATACTGAAAGCCAGTGATTGCTCGAACAAAAACACTCAGCAAGCTTCATAGGATTAGTATTGCCTTGAAAATCAATTACACAGGGCATGCTTGGTAGCGACAACTTGTCTGATTTTTAGCATATTTTGGTAAATCTCCCAAAATAAATAATATATTTCAAAACAACTTACAGACCACTTTTTAATTGACGAATAAGCCAAATCAAAAGCTATTTAATCGATTATTCCAAATATACAACAAAACATTTAAAACACACACAGAGAAATTCAAATACAATGACAAGTTCAAATGATCGAACATAATTTTAATTTCCAAGCAGCACAAGTCGTAGATTAAGCCTCGCAATCGTAACAATTGCAAACTATTTCTCCGTCCTCATTGTCACATTTTCCGCGGAGATATCCATCAACCGTGGTGCAAAAAACTCTGCAAGTTCGCAGTCCATCCTCAAGATTGCAGATATTTTCAGGTGCTGCTTCGCTTCGCTTTCCCGCGCATTGAGCTTCTCCATTCGGTAACCCTGATTAGAACAGAACATAGGATATATATAAATAGATTTTACATCATGTATTGATAAAATGATTTCATATTTACACAATTCAGAAGTTCAATGATTTTGCTTGATTCATATTAATAAAAGATTTATATTACCTGTGGAAATCAAGAGAAAGATCATCAACAGAGTAACGATGCACAAGCTCTTTGCCATTTTTTTTTATATCTTTTCTTTTGTTCTGCTACTTTCTGTTTTTTATTTTTTTTTGTAAAATGCTAAGCTTACCATTTTCTGAGAAGAGATTACAGTGTTGTTGTTGAACAACTTATTACAAGGAGGAAACAGAAGAAGAAGTGCAGAAAACAAAAAGACAGTACAAGGACTAAGAAACAGAAGACAAAGCAGAACACAAAACAGAGATTCCGAAAGACGGTACTTTCTGTTTACTTAATTACATGAGAATACTAAGTTCTATTTTGTATGATGACAAAAAAAGAAAAAAAAACTAAGTTCTATTTGTACTGAAAATTCTTTGATTTCTTATTAGGTTTGATGGACGATGATAGTAATAAATAATACTAAATAGTGACCACTAACTCATCATTCAAGCTTTCAGGGTGTGTACAACCATTATTTGTTATCGAGCTCCTTGTTAAAATAATAATTTTGTTAACTTTGTGTTTCATGTGTGTTTTTTCTTCCTCCATCTGACATGTTTTAGGAGTATGTGATGATTAAGTTGTATATTAATTGATGTTGGTGTATGTTTGACAAACAAAGGCATACACACAACCCATGATATTGAGGATACAATTAGTATAACTTAAATTAGTGTCAATCCCATGTGTTATGGTGACTATATCGTATGTTAAGGGATTTGATATCTTGATTGTAAGGGATTTTACTAAATCATTAACGTGATTCCCAAAAGATATGGAATTCAATTATAATGATTTCATATCTAAGTATAATGATTTCACTAGATTTTGATCCGCGCTTTCAAAGCGTGATTTATTTTTGTTTTTTTTTTCAATTGACAAATATTTAGTAAATGTCACATTTTCATATATTTGTGTTTTATTTTATAAAAGACTTAAAAATTTTATCTTTATTTATCGTATTTCATTTTAAATGACTATTTATGTTAAAAAAAATTAAACTTTATTTTTTTAATGAATTAAGTTGGTATAACTCTGATAAATTAATTTTATTATGGGGTTAATATTTTAATTAAAAAATTATATACTTTTAATAAAGATTTATACTTTTCAATAAAAAAATTCAATTATTTTTATGAATGCTTAAATTATATTAAGAAAAGAAAAAAATAATAATTAAGAATAGTTGAAAAAAAATTATTTGAACTTGGACTCAATGGTCCAAAGGAAAAAAAAAAGGTGAGAATTGAATCTGATTTTTTAATAGGCCCAAATGGCCCAAGAGAGATTTGATTTGGGCTGGATCCAAAAATAATGACCCAATATAGATTTGTTATTAATATTACTTAATTGCCCTTAATGAAACATGCAATGTTAGTGAAGGAAACATGCCCCTAAGGTAATTATGACAATAGGATCCTGCTTTAATAGTATAGATATCTAAGTCATTGGTGTTGGCTATGAGTGCTCTACAAAACCATAATTCTCTCTAGAGCAATATAATCAAAGCAATCAAGTTTTATTAATAAAAAACCAAAGGTGTGACCGGTAACTATCATGAGAACAATAGGAAGTGATAGGAAAGAAATGAGTAGGAATAAAATTTTAGGAATGATAGTTCCTTATCAAAATTAATGAGGAATTGATTTGTTCTATAAGTCTCTGCAAATAAAGGAATGAAGAGGAATGAAAAAGAAAACATATTCCTCATGAATGGTAAAAAGTTTAAAGAATGTTAAGGAACATAGTGTTCCTCCTAATTTCCTTGGTTACCAGGTACACCCTAAAGCTACAGCCCAAAATCTTTAGAAAGAAAATATAATGGCTCTAGAAATCACTTTTTCTACTGCTTTAGGGTGTGATTAGCTAATGTTATAGTTGCTCTTCACAGCCACAATCATTCTTTTTTAAAGCTTACAACTTTTTTTTTAGTTCACATCACTTCTTTAAATTTATGTCTTTATAATTACTCTGCAGAGACAAATACTTACAGCCCAAATTTTAAGACTTTTAAAAGTTAAAAATGTAGAGCCAAAACCAAAAAAGTCACAACAATATTTCTACAGCCAAAAAATGAAATCACAGCTCTTACCAATTAGATTTAGTGCTTTTAAAACTTTGAAATAAACCTACAGCAATAAAATTTAAAGCTAAAGTCACAAAATCTACAGCTTAAATCTTAAAGAAAAAAATCCAAAGCTACAGCCTCTACCAATCAAGTTACAAAAAAAAAAAAAATAAATTCATATCTACAATATCTAATTAACTAGGTATTCTGCCCGCACATGCAGACATAGTGTTTTTATAGATATTTATTAGTTTATAACTATTAAATCAAAAACCAACATAATATATTATTAATTATGTTTAAAATAAATAAATCATACATTAAAATTTATAGTTTATAATAAAAAACAATATATTTAAGGATTATCTTATGTTTTATAGAAATTCGTTTTTAATTATTTATATTTTAGATAATTCTGATTATTATTAATTTTGATCATTTATTTAATCAGATAGATTTAAAATTCATTTTTATTTTCTACTAATTTATATAATTGATTCATTAAGGGTATAAACGATATTAACCGCTCTAACTTTTAACGTGAGAGTTTGATTCCAAAAATTTACTTCTCAAATAATAGTATACCTTTCTTCTGTTTCCCGGGAAAGTTTTGCTATTTATGTACAGAAAACACACAAAGAATATGAACTTTGGATGCTTGTTTATATCGTCTTCATTGTTCTTCACCGTAAGGACTTTCATGGCTCTTTGAACTATTATAGAGTTAAGAGTTAGGCCATGTTCGTTTGTACATCTCGAAAATGCATCCAGATGGTCTAACTAGATGTCTTATCCAGATGCTCCATCTGGGTGTTGTTCGTTTCTTCATTTCGTCCATGCATCCAGACGAATCATCTGAATGCAACTTGTTCGTTTGCTTTTCATTTTTTAACTTCCATCTACATCCAGGTCGACTTGTTAATAAAATGATTAAAATATAATTTTTTACGTTTCGGCGGAAAAATAGCATTTTTACGGTTTTGGCGGAAAATATTTTTCCGGTTTTTGAGGAAAAATGTGTTTTTGGCGAAAAAGTGCATTTTTGTTGTTTTGGTGGAAAAATACGTTTTATGGGTTTAGCGGAAAAATATGTTTTGCGGTTTGGGCAGGAAAAGTGTGTTTTGCGGTTTTGGCGAAAAAATGTTTTTGACGGGAAAAGTTTTTTTTCGCAATTTTGGCGGTAAAAGTTTTTTTCGCGATTTTGGCGGGAAAAGCATTTTCGCGATTTTGGCGGGAAAATGCGTTTTTTTTTCTGATTTTGGCTAGAAAATGTGTTTTCCAGTTTTGGCGGAAAAATGCGTTTTTTCCGGTTTAGGCGAGAAATTCCGTTTTCCGGTTTTGGCGGGAAAATGCGTTTTCTAGTTTTGGCGGGAAAATTCTGTTTTCCGGTTTTGGCGGGAAAATCATGTTTTCCAGTTTTGGCGGTAAAATGCGTTTTCCAGTTTTGGCGGTAAAATGCGTTTTCCGATTTTTTCCGATTTTGGCGAGAAAATGTTTTTTGCGGTTTTGGCCGGAAAATGCTTTTTGCTGTTTTGGCCAGAAAATGCTTTTTGCGGTTTGGTGGGAAAATGTGTTTTGGCAGAAAAATGCGTTTTTGGGGTTTTGGCGGAAAATGCTTTTTTTTTTTTGTTTTGACGGAAAAAATGAGATTATTCGGTTTTGGTCGAAAAGTGCGGTTTTACTGGTTTGGGCGAAAAATGTGTTTTTATGGAAATGTGTGTTTTACGTTTTTTTACGGAAAAACACATCTTGCGGTTTTGGCGGAAAATTGTGTTTTTTAGTTTTTGCGAGAAAATGCATTTTTTGGTTATAGCAGAAAAATGTATATGCAAAAAAATAGAATTTAGAGTTTGAAAATAAAATTTTGATTTTAAAAGGTCATTTTTGTCATTTATTATTTTGTACTGAATTAGATGCATCTGCATCCATCAAGACTCACTTTCATTTGGGCGAGAATTTGAAATGGGTTTTTAAAAATTCAGCTGGATGGTCCATCTGTATGTAACATTATAATGCACAAAATGAACATCGATTTGTATCTTCACCCAGACAATCCATCCGGGTGAGTAAACGAACGGGCCTTACTTTATTATTAGCCTATACATCGACAGGATGAATCATAATTCATATTATATTGTTTTTTTGGGTTCTACTTTCTAGAAAAGTGTATACTTTTGATACCTAATTGTATATACCTTTCACATTACTATTACGTAAATGTCCTAGTCAAAACTTTCGTTAGTTGAAATTCATAGTTCATTTTATATTCGCTTGATTCGTTCACATTAATATTTACCTAAAGAATTAAATATCATCATCACTTCTAGCTGCAAATATTGACCAGGAAATGAAATAATGGCTCAAGAGTTCAATCCTTTCACGTTTTCACGTTTTCACGTTTCCACGTTTCTTCTCAACCTAACAGAAGATGAAACTCTTCCACACAAACCAAAAACAAAATAAACAATCAAGAAATGTTTATTATTCTCTTTGAAGCAGTTCTTGTTCTGTTCTTTCACAACTCCCATGGCTACTTCATCCCAACAGGATCTGTAGGAATCGGCTACAACGGCTACTTCACTTTAACCAACACTACAAAACACACACACGGTCAAGCTTTCGACAGCAACCCAGTTACATTCACAAACTCATCCACAAACATCACAACATCTTTCTCAATCAACTTCTTCTTCGCGATTGTCCCGGAGCATGACCAGCAAGGCTCACACGGTATGGCTTTCGTCATCTCTCCCACAAGAGGCCTACCCGGAGCTTCCTCCGATCAGTACTTAGGGATATTCAACGAAACAAACAACGGTAAAGCTTCTAACAACGTGATAGCTATCGAGTTAGATATAAATAAAGATGAGGAGTTTGGTGATATAGATGATAATCATGTTGGGGTTAATATTAATGGTATGAGATCTGTTGTCTCTGCTTCTGCTGGTTACTATGATGATAAAGATGGAAAGTTTAGGAAACTTTCTTTGATTAGTAGAAAGGTAATGAGGCTTTCTATAGTTTATAGTCAACCTGATAATCAACTTAATGTTACTCTCTTCCCTGCTAACATCTCTGTTCCGCCTCGAAAACCGCTTTTGTCATTGAGCAAAGACCTCTCTCCTTATCTGCAAGAAGAGGAAATGTATCTTGGATTCACTGCGTCGACTGGGTCGGTCGCCGCAATCCATTACATGATGAGTTGGTTTGTTAATGGAGAAATCGAGTTTCCGAGGCTGGATTTTGGTATGCTATCAATCCTTCCTCCGTATCCGAAGAAATCATCTCAAAGAACAAAGACCATTTTAGCGGTCTGCTTAACTGTATCCTTAATCGCTGTGTTTATCGCCTCGTGGATCGGTTTTGTCTTCTACTTGAGGCACAAGAAAGTCAAAGAGGTTCTCGAGGAATGGGAGATTCAGTATGGACCTCATAGGTTTGCTTATAAGGAGCTTTTCGACGCCACAAAGGGTTTCAAGGAGAAACAACTTCTCGGAAGAGGAGGTTTTGGCCAAGTCTATAAAGGCGCTCTTCCGGGTTCCGATGCAGAGATCGCTGTAAAGCGGACTTCTCATGATTCAAGACAAGGGATGAGCGAGTTTTTAGCCGAGATATCGACCATTGGTCGACTTAGACATCCGAATCTCGTCAGGCTTTTGGGGTATTGTAGACATAAAGAAGATCTCTACTTGGTTTATGACTTCATGCCTAATGGTAGCCTTGACAAGTATCTATATTACCGTAACAATGAGAATCAAGAACGGCTTACTTGGGAGCAACGTTTCAAGATTATTAAAAACGTTGCGTCTGCTTTACTATATCTGCATCAAGAATGGGTGCAAGTCATCATTCATCGAGATATTAAACCGGCTAATGTTCTTATCGACCATGAAATGAATGCAAGGCTAGGGGATTTCGGATTAGCGAAGCTGTATGATCAAGGTTTTGATCCAGAGACATCTAAAGTAGCTGGAACGTTAGGTTATATCGCACCGGAGTTTTTAAGAACTGGTAGAGCAACTACGAGCACCGATGTTTATGCATTTGGGTTGGTTATGCTTGAAGTAGTATGTGGTAGAAGGTTGATAGAGCGACGTGCAGGGGAAGAACAAGAAGTCCTTGTGGATTGGATTCTTGAGCTTTGGGAGAAAGGAGATGACATTATTGTTGCGGTTGAAGAGAACATACGTCAAGAAGAAAACAGAGGACAGCTTGAGCTTGTTTTGAAGCTTGGTGTGTTATGTTCGCATCAAGCTGCTTCGATTAGACCAGCTATGAGTACGGTTATGAGGATCTTGAGTGGGGTTTCGGAGCTTCCGGATAATCTTCTTGATGTGGTGAGGGATGAGAACTTGAAAGGATGGGCTGAGAAGCCAATGGAACTTCTTTTTGGTGTGAATTCTTTGGGTACATCAACGTACACAGACTCTTTAGTCTCACATGCACGCTAAATATTGAAATGAAAGTTGATTCTTTGGTTACCAAGATCTACAAATCTGATACATGCACATTCACAATTGATACTATGCTTTGTAAATTGTAATAGCAGCAACATAGAGCTCATTATCTTCTCTTATTGTCTGGGTATTAGGTATACACAATACGACGTAATCTCAGTCTCATATGAATAGTACTGTTCAATAATTTATGCGTTACTTGATTGGATCAAGACTAGTGTAGATAGCTCATAAAGGGGTGGGAGAGAGACAGAACCTCCTATAAAGTTCCAAGATATGGAATTGAAAACTATGCAAAGGAAGGGATAGGTAAACATGGCCGGTATAGTCGTCGTTCGTCTCATTAGCTATTTCTTTTATATTTGGTTCTGTTAGTTTCGTCCTAAGTGTTTCCTTAGGTATAAGCTCTTCTATATTATGAAGTGTGTTTCATGCAAACGTTTATGTTTTTAGTTAAATTTGAAAGCTCTTTTACAAAAAAAAAAAACACTTTCCTCTGAACCTTTGATGTCTGATATCTATATCTATCTAAATATCTATACTATAATTTTCAAAGTGATTTTTTCGCATTCGAACTCTAACGTTGAAAGTTAGAACGGTTAATATCGTTTGTACCCTTAATAAATATATATGAATATATATATATATATATATATATATATATAATATCATATAAATAAAAAATGAAATTTACATTAAAATATTAGATTTATATGTTATATTAGATAATTGATTATAATTTAATATAATAAAATTTCAAAAATAAAAACATATTTTAAAATAAGATAATTATTATATATATTGTACTGTTATCTGTAAAATAATAGTTTCAATTATAAAATTTAAAATTAAGATATTAAATAATTTTTAATTAAATATTAATCAAGCAAACAAATTTGTATAAAGATATTTTCTAAAATATTTAAACGAATTTTACATTTAATATTAGATTTATATGCTATATTAAATAATTATATAGTTGATTATAAATTAATACAATACAATTTTAAAATTAAAAATCATATTTTAGAAATAAGAGATTTCTGATATATATTGTGTTATTATCTGAAAATAATATTTTCCATTATAAAAGTTAAAAATAAGATATACCACAATTTATAATTAAATATTAATCAAGGAAAAATATTTGTACAAAGATATTTTCTTTTAAAATTTTTAATATGTGACTGTTTAAAATTTGAACACAATAATAACCATATATATTTTTATGAAAAACTTTGTTATAAATATTAGTTCAATGTTTGATTTAATTTTTTTTAGAAAAAATAAATAATTTATTTTTCGGTTTTTTGAATTAATAAAACATATATTAATAAATATTCATAAAAAAATTATATCCGCATGTGCGGTAAAACACCTAGTTTCAATGGTGGATATATAACAACTTTTACAATTTGTTTGTCTAAACATAATTTGACTCATCAATCTTTGATTTTTCTATAATTTGTCTCACTCTTTACAAAAAAGAAAAACTGGCAAAAATGATTCGTAACTTGATTTTTAATACAAAAGTGTACCTCAAATTCAATCAAATGCAAAAATAACTAAAAAAAAAAATACAAAAGTGTACCTCAAATTCAATCAAATGCAACAGTAACTCAAAAAGCTAGTAAAATTACAACAACTTTCTTATGACCAAATAAAAAACATGTATTGAATTTTACCATTATAACCCTCCGTGTGAGAAGACTTAAAACAAAGAAGTAGATCTTTAAGTCTACTTTGTAAGTCTTTTCGTTTGGTAGATCTGTAAAATAATTTAAAACATGTATTGAGTCTTCTTTGTAAGTCTTCTAGTTTGGTAGATCTTTAAAATAATTTAAATTTTTTATAAAAAAGTATTTTGACGGGGAAAAATTGAAATCATGTAATAAACATTTCTATATGATGTAAATTTAGTTTTACTAAAATTGAATTATTTTCAACATAGATGAGTGAATGTAGATTTATTCATGATAGTCATTGGTTTAGGGTATGATAATATATGTTATAGTATTGTTGGTATTTTTAGGGTTATATTTTGAAATATTATCTTTTTTTTTAAATTTGACATTTATGTGTTTAGTGACTGTCTAATAACTTGATTTAAACACTTTCTAATTATCTTTTAAGTGTAAGAATGTGATTTTTGCTTAGTTATTTTATTAAGGGTCTAGAAGACTCACATAAGATTTCTTAAGAAGTCTTCTGACATATTCCGCCTAAATTTTAGTAGAATTTAGGGTTCCCGCCCAAATTTTAGTAGAATTTAGGGCTCCCGCCTAAATTTTAGAAGAATTTACATCTTATACCTAAATCAAAATCTTCCAGAAGTCTTCTGGAGGAAGTCTTCTCATGTATTAGATCTTAAAAGTAATTAATAAATTTTATAAGAAAAAAATTTGAAAGGGAAAAAATCGAAACCATGTATTAATAAAGATTTCTAAATGATGTAAATTTAATTTGACGAAAACTGAATTATTTTTAACATATATGAGTGAATATATATTGAGTCATGATAGTCCTTGGTTTAGGGTTTAGTAATATATGTTATAATATTATTTGTATTTTTACGGTTAGATTTTGAAATCTTAGCTTAAAAAACAATTAAATTTGACATGTATATGTTTAGTTTTGTGTATATTAAACACTTTAAAAGTTGATTTTAAGTTTAATGAAGTGTGTTTTTTTCTATTTAGTTAGTTATTTGATTTTACGGTATAGAAGACTTCTGTATCGAAAATATTTAATCTAATTGAATTTTTTGTCTCCATACATAAAGAAAATTTACATTCTCTTTTTCCTCTCAAACGGCCGCAACAAAAAATATAATGTTTCTCATTCCAAAACTCTCCAACCTCTCTTTAATCTCTTTGAACATCAAAACATCAAACTTTATATCCATTTCTTTTTTCTTCTTATGTCTTCTCACTAATTTATTTTCGTTTTACAGGATTTTATTACATGGTTCTCATCTTTCACTCCTTCAAAGGTAGATCTATAAATTTTGGATATGTATTTTGTGTGACTGATATGTTAGATTCTAAAAAATTATAGATTCAACCTAATGTGACTGTTTTGTTTATTATTTAAGCATAAAAAATTATTTTTTAAGTTTTCTATGTTTTGAAGCCATTCGAATGCTTTTCAATATGCAGATTTTTCAGATTCTGAGTCAGACTTCCCAAAAACCTCTCCGAAGACTTCTTGGAAAGTCGTCTAATGTATTTTATGCTAGAAGACTTCCAACCAAGTTTGCAGGAAGTTTTCTGCCCAAAGTGGTACAATGGGATGACGTCAAGTGGAGTCCAAGGTTATCTATGTTGAGGAATGATATCTAGCTAGCTCAATGTGTAATAGTTTATTTATGGTCTGTTTTATGATTTATATGTGTACTATTTTAGTTGTGATTTTTTTTGTAAACTTGAAGAGATGTTAATCAAAAGAATTTTGTAAATATGTTTATGTTTTGCCAAAAGTACTTGACATTATTAAAGTTATTGATACAACATACCAAGAAATTTAACCATTCTATCCACTCATAACAAAACATAACAACACAAAAAATTAGTCAAATTTACCAAAAAAAGAGAGAAGACTTTTCAAGAAAACTTAGTCAAATTCACAAAAGATCAAAATTGAGTTTTAAGTGAAAGTTAAAATTTTAAATCTCATGGAAGTTAAAAATCATATCTTATGATCTAAAAACACATTAAACCACATGACTTGATATTCTTGAAGTCACTTAACATTTTTTAAAGTTAAAAAACATACCTTGAAGTTATTTAACACTCTTGAAAATCTAACGTAGAAGACTTCTTGAATTATAATATTAGTAAATATGAATATTTGAAATCTTATAATTATCAGTAAATAAGTTATGAATTTCATCCATAAGCTCCAATATCGACTAATATACATGAATAAATAAGAAGATATTAAAAAGTTATTTTAATTGTAGAGAAAATGAAAGTTTATTAAACATTGACGTAGAAGACTTCTTAGACGTAGAAGACTTCCTAAGAAGTTTTCTAAGTCTTCCTGAAGAAGACTTCTTATGAAGTCTTTTATTTAGGTCATTTTTGCAATTGCAAATTTACATAAGGAAGATTTCAAAAGAAGTCTACTTTACAGCAGACGTCTTGAGAAATCTTCTTTTGTAAATATTGGCTTACTTTTGAATTTGAAAAATCTTTAAAAATACCAGAGAAGACCTAACATGTTAGTTTTGCAATTGAACAAAGTTCTGCAGATATTTGACTTTTTTTTTCTAGGAGAAGACTTCTATATGAAGTCTTATCATTGTCACAAGAAATCTATATATATTACATTGAGAAAATTACTAGAATGTATAAGAAAATTTGATTTATTACTAGAGTGTTATACATCTTTTTTAAATTATTAGAATGTTTAGATACACCTAGTAAATGACAATAAGGGCTTTTGGTTAGTTTTTTTAATTGAAATTATTTTTAAACACTAAATCCACATCAGTAATTAACAATCAGCATAAGCAAAATAGAAATCAAACCGTCTCCTTCTCCACAACTACATAGGGGTTAAAAAAAAAAGAAACGAAGAACATTGTCGTCGTCTCGAAGAAGGAACCGCAAGCTTTCTCCCACTCTCCGAAATCCTCGTTGACATTGTGTTTACTTTGTCTTCCTCGAACTAACTCTCTGTCGTTGATACTGTGTCTTCTTTTCCCTGAAATCGTCGTCTTCAATCGTTTGTACGAATTCATCTTCGCCGCATTCTTATCTACGAGTTCGTCTTTTCCGGTTGGATGTCGCGACGTTATATATTGTGTTTTGGTTGAGTTTGTGGGTCAGTTATATATTATATTTCATCTGAGTTATATATTTTGTTGGGACTGAGATAGGGTTATGTTGCGGCTGTAATATGGTTGAGGATTTTGTTGCGTCTGAGTTATGGTTTTGTTGCGGCTGAGTTAGGGTTATGTTATGACTGAGTAATTGTTATGTTATGGCTGAGTTATCGCTATGTCGTGACTGAGGAATTGTTATGTTTTGGCTGAGTTACTGTTATGTTGTGGCCGAGTTATTTTTATTTTGTTGAGTTATTGTTATGTTATGGTTGTCTTATTGTTATCTTGTGGCTGATTTATTGTTGGGTTATATGATCAGATGGATGTTGCTGAAGTTAAATCACGGGATTACCCTCCAAGACTTTACCCTGAAGGGTCTTCTAACCTGGAAAAAAAAAAGATTTTAATCATAATTTCCGTCTAGGAAATTTCTCCCACATTAGAGAAACAATTGGACTTGATGTGTGGGAAGAACTGATGAACTCTCCCATTGGAGTAGTTGCTAGGCTAGCTGGACGCGAAAGCATATGGTCTGGTAGGACTGTACACTATCTGCTATGTAGACAGCTGCGAGTACATAAGAAGGAGATATGGTGTCTCGTGGTTGATGAGGCTATCAGGTTTAGCTTGCTCGAGTTTGGTGAGATCACTGGGTTAAACACAGGTCCATTGCCAACAGAAAGTTTTGAACCTGATCAATACAAAGAGTTTTGGGAGGAGTTGAAGGTGCCGCTTGGGATTGGACCCAAGTTAGATGAACTGAAGGAAGCATTAGCGTTTTGTCCGCTTTGGAGTTTTGAAAAGCGTAAGTGGTTGGGGCTGCTACTTCTTCAAGCCATGGGAGTCTATTGTTTGCATCACAATTCAAGGATACCTTTTGAAAGTGCAATAAGGATATTCGACGATGAAGCCATGGGGTCGTATCCATGGGGTCGGACTGCATACGAAGTTCTCATTGACTCTATTAAAACGTTGGCTCCAGAAGGAGGGTCATACACAATAAGCGGCATGACTGTCGCGTTATCGATTTGGGCGTATGAATCCGTCGCCTACTTCGGTGAGAATTTTGGGAGAGTGGTGAATAATGAAGACGTTCCGCTTTTTCGATGGGGTGGAAAGCGTACACGTGCAAGTTTTGATAACTTGTTGGCTGCCGAAATCAAAGACCATGGCGAGGTAAGGTTTAACATTGAGTTTTTAGTTTTTTTATGGCTGATTTATTATATTTGATGGCTGATTTATTATATTTGATGGCTGAGTTATGTGTTATTTTGGTGGCTGAGTTTAATTATAACCTGGTGTTGCAAGTGCGTGTGAGGAGAATGGTTTTGAAGGACTCAATTGAAGAGATGTTGCCTAAATGGCCAGGTGAACCTGACGATCCACAAATCGTTAGCTTGATAACAGACATACATGCAGGTAGATTTGTGAAAGGTTTTTGGGAAGTGCAGGGGAATACGCAGGGGAATGCGCAGGGGAAGGGGAATGAGAAGAAGAAGAAAATGAAGGGTGGAGTTTCGTCAGAAGCTGAGTCACCCACTATGAAGCAGAAGAAAGTTAAGACACAGAATGAGTCTGAAGCTGCTGCAACGGGAAAGGGTTCTAGCGAGAAGGAAGGTAGCAAAGATTTGGAGATGGAGAACAAAGCGACTCTGACGACCATTGTGAGTACTCTGGATAATATTTCCAGAAAATTTGATCAGATTGACCTACGGTTGGAAGCTTAAGAGTTAGACAGGAAACAAACCATTGATGGACCAAAAGACCATTGATGACAGGGTGAAAGCTTTACTGGAGGAGCGTCTGAAAGTTCTGGGAGTTGGAAAAATTCCCGAAAACAATGATAACCCATCTCCACCATCAGCAGATAAATCTTTATCGTTGGCATCACCGATGATTCAAACGCAGCAGAAGTCTGTTAATAGTCCAGCGTTAGCTGCGACTCCTGTAAGGTTTTTGGACCGAAAAATAATTTGGCCGAGGAGCTTGATAAGGAATCAGGGGTGAAAAGGACTTTGGTTAAGGAGTTTGGTAGTGTCGCTAAAGCTACTGATCTTGATAGTCAACATCTTGATTTCATAGTAGTTTCTCCTGCAAAGGCTACTAAGGATGATAAGGATGCTAAGGTTCCAGCCTATGGACGCGGCTGCAGGGGTAGGCGTACTGTTAAGGGTGAGGATGCCGCTGATAAGAAAAAAGCAGCGCAGGCAGATGCTGCGTTGAAGAGGAAGGAGAAGGCTGACGCTAAGAAAAAAGAGGCTAATGCTAAGAAAAAAGAGGCTGAGGCTAAGAAAAAAGAGGCTGAGGCATCCAAAAAAGAGGCTGAGTTAAAGAAGAAACAAGAGGCTGAGCTAAAGAAGCAAAAACAGGCTGAGTCAAAGACCAAAAAGGTGACTCCACCGCGTGCCGGTGTAACAAGATGCAAGGTACAAAAATCTGGAGATGACAGTGTATTTGCTGATGTGACTGACGCAGTTGTTGCTGAAGAGAACGAATTCGAGCCGGAGTCTGATGTCGAGAGATCTGAAGTGGTTAGATCTGCCGTAATTAAGGAATATCGGGAGAAAAGTGTTCGGTTATCTCCAAAAGGGTTTTCAATGACAGCAGTTTCTTCACCAGCAGTTTTTCCGTACGTAGGAGGGAATGAAACGACGTGCATGAGGAAGAATGTTACTCCTTCATCAGTAATATATGACCCTCTAGCACCTGTTGATCGGGTGCTATTCGAAAAACTGATGCACCACATTAAGGGAATTCCACGCAAACCACGAGCACCAGCAGATAAACCAGCGGTCCTCTCAGCTGATCATGAGAGTGACTTCTACAGCATACTCATCCATGAAAGACCATGGCCGGAAAAGGAATATGGATGGGTGTTTGATAATGTAAGTCTTTAGTACGGCTGAGTTATATATTAATTTTATTATATTGCGGCTGAGTTATATATTTGATTACGGCTGACTTATATATATATTTTTATTATATTACGGCTGAGTTATATATTTGATTACGGCTGACTTACATATTCTTTTATTATATCACGGCTGGCTTGTTAATATTATTTGTGTAGCATGTCGCTGCGTATATGAACGTCCTCATTAAAAGGTACATGCGATCCCACACCATTCTGGTCCAAGCGGATTGCCTTCATTGACATTTGGTGGCAAAGTTTTTTGAGTCACGATTTCACTTAGTTCAAGATAAAACCTAGTATGTTCATCTTCAAAGGCAATGGTTATGAAGATATGTTAAAGGCTAAGCTTCCCGATCAATGTCTAGCAAACTTGAAGTGGTATGAAGATGTGGATCACTTGTACGGATGTCTTTAAACCGGCGGAAATCACTGGATTGCGTATCATGTGGATCTGAAGAAGGAGAAAATTGATTGCTACGATCCAATCTTTGGAGAGGCAACACCCGAAAGTGAGCAGAGAATTCTAAATTCATTTAAACCGCTGATGCACATGATTCCCGCTATGTTGAGTGATCATATTCCTGCCAATATCCGAGCCCCTAGTAAGAAGAAGTTCTCATTCAGAAGGAGGAGCAAAAGATACATTCCACAAAACACCCAGATTGGCGATTGTGGGGTGTATTCGTTGAAGTTTGTGGAGTGTCTAGCGCTTGGTGTAACGTTTGATGGGATAAACGATAAAAATATTCAAGGTTTACGGATGAAGATGGCAGCAGATATCCTCGATGAAGGAGGAAATACTGTGATGAGCAGTTTGCTGGCTAATTGAACCTGTGTTTGTTATTTTGTACTTGACTTATGTTGTTGTTTTGTACTTGACTTATGTTGTTTTGTACTTTATTAAGTATTTGACTCAGTCTTATCGTTTTTGTAACCCAGCTGTGTCATATATGTGTAACTCAGCCTTACCCCAAACATACCCTAGAATCAAAAATGTTAATATAACTCAGTCGAATGGTTATGTGTAACTCAAACGTATCTATTTAAATAACTCAGCTATACATCCACCATACCCTAAAATCGAAAAATGTTTATACAACTTAGTAGTATTGATTAGTATAAGTCAACCATTACGATATTATAACTCAACATTACCTCAAACATACCCTAGAATAAAAAAATAAATAAATGTTTATACTTTAAAATGTTAAATTGAAACTCCAATTATAAATTTGAAGTGAATATATAATCAACTGAATGTGTCTTCTTTATTGAATTTACGAGTTTAGAATCAATCATGATCTTGAGGTATATGTTGTCTTATAATTACTCATAAACTTAACTGATAGATATAAGGTGTGAGCATAATTGAAAACTCATAAACTATTATTGTGTAATTTATTATGAATTTATGTTTTTTTTTTATAATATTTCTTGCACCATAAATCCAAATCCCAAACCTCAAAACCCCAAAAAGCAAACCTAAACCCTAAATAAGCAACTCTAAACCCCAATTACTAGGTCAGCCGTAAATGTTAAAGTAACTCAGCCGTAAAGTGTAACTTAATCTTGACGTTTGGCGGGAAAAAGATAAGTGATTCTTGAGAAATTTTAACTCGAGACGTTTGACGTTCTGTACCTCTCTATATATTGTCTCCTCTCTTACACCTTTCTCTCTCTAGAAAAAACCTAAACAATATCTCTCTATCCCCATCAAAAGTTATGCCGATTGTTCCTGGTTATTCAACGATGTTAGAGAACAGTGTCAATGCGATACTAAGCTCTGCAAATCGTGAAAACCTCCCTCTTCTATACCCTGGTCTGGGTGAATTGCTTGACACAACCAGTACTATCTGGTTCAAATTTTTAAGTGATCTTTCCCTCGTCATCCCGTCGATTCTTGCAGAAGGATGGGTTCATGATTGGCCGACATACCGCACCATTCCCGATCATTTTATGGAACGCTGGTTTCTTCAACTCGATGTAAGAACAGTTTGTCCACTTAAAATGGCAGCATAACGTTGCTGAGTTATTTTTATTTTTTGTTCACAACAGTTTTGTAATCTTTTTTGTTGTAGCGCAAAAACACGTGGTATCGAAGGCATAATTCGACAGTTTGGACACATTTTAATGTTGTGGCCAGAACGCTATTTCGTTGCCAGATGCGCCATCTCATCCACATGTTTGAAGAGTTTGGTCCTGACAATTTTGGTTTATGAAAGTGATGCCTTGTATGTATTTTGAACCTGATAATTTCGGTTCCTGAATGTAAACGTGTCGATTCGTATTTCTTTTATATTAAGTATTATAACTCAGCCATAATGTAAATATAATTCAGTCGTATCTGTTAAAATAACTCAGCCATAACGTATAAGGTAACTCAACTGTGAATGTTAACTCATTGACAACTTTAAGTTAACTCGGCCAAAACGTATAAGATAGCTCAGCTGTGAATGTTAATATAATACATTTTTAATGGGACGTTTCCACTTGCTTGATTGGACTGAGTTGTCGATTAATTATGGTGCGTGTGGAAAATACGGCTCAAACCTAATATCGATGCTAATTATTAAGAGTTTGAAATACACGGCTGCCACGCATGTGTCGAGGGATTTGCAATATCGAGACATTTAAATATTATATATTTAATACTTAAAAAGGAAAAAAGTAAACGTCGTCGTTTCATCATGTCGTCTTCTTACTCATCCTAATTCCATTTAATTCCATTTTGTTCCTGAAATTGTTTTGAGAATCAAAATGTCTTCTTCATCCTGCGTTTCAGGAAATTCTTATAGACGACGTTTGAACGTGGAAAGAGGAACACCAAAACAATGTTGGTGTGGTGAACCCTGTTACATTTCTACATCTGGAACCGCTACAAATCCAGGAAGATTGTACTATTGCTGCTGAAAAGGATATAATAAGGTTCGTTTTGGTTCTTATTTTGCATGTTCTGTAACGTAATACTTAGATCTGGTTATATTGGTGAAAACAGAGACATTTATTCAAATGCACGGATGAGTGTTTGGTTGAAGAGGTTGAGGATATTAAGTCACTGATAAGTGGCATGAACAAAGACATCTCGGAATTCAGACTTAACGTTGCTTGGTTGGAGAAAGTGATTGAAGTAATGAAGACGGAGTCTGAGGGAAAATGAGAAGAATGTATGAGTCAAGGTCGGTGTTTGAGGAATGTGGTTGTTTGTGGGGTTGGAATGTCGTTACTTTGCTACTACGACTTCTTTGTTTAGTAATGTTTTGTACATATAAGTCAGCATATGTTTTATGTAACTCAGACTTAACGTATTAAAGTAACTCAGCCGTGACGTAAACTAATGATAACTCCCCATCAATTAAACATAAACCCAGCCATAAGTGACCGAAACGCAGCCTTAATTAAACTAATGATAATTCAGCCATAATAAAACATGGTCAAAAATCACCTGTGAATGTTAATATAACTCAGTCACAACTTTAAGCTAACTCAGCCAAAACGTATAAAGTAACTCAGTCACAACTTAAAAATAACTCATCATTGTTTATACCACAACGTAGATTATGACCCACTCACTTTCATTATTAATGGGACGTTTCCACTTGCTTGATTGGACTGAGTTGTCGATTAATGGTGGCGCGTGTGGAAAATATCGAGGTCTTTATAATATCAAGACGATTAATATTTTAACTCCTCCAACGATATGAGAATATCGAGGCTAATTATTACTCCCTCTGTTGGTGTTTAATTGACGTTTTACATATCTGCACGTAAATTAAGAAATCTGATGCAATACCGATTTTAACATCTTTTCATCAGTGTTTAATGCTAGTATGACTTCATATTATGTGACCAAAACTCAGCCTAATTAAACTAATGATAATTCAGCCGTAATTAAACATAAACCAAGCCATAATTCAACTCTAAATCAGCCAAAAGAAACAATAAATCAGCCGTCATAAAACAATAACTCAGCCATAATTAATAACACTGTTAATAACTCTGCATGATGTTTGTTGATGTTTGCATGATGTGTGTGCTTGAAAACAATAACTCAGCCGTCATAAAATAGTAATGCAGCCGTAATTAAACTGTAAATCAGTCAAAAGAAACAATAACTAAGCCTTCATTACATTAATATGTTGTCAGACATACATAATGGCATAGCAAAGAACATAAAAAGATAAGATTCCGATATATTTTACATTTTCACCACTTTCTTGTGTCCCTAATAACGCTTATCAGTTCAAAATCACGTAAGAACATGCCAATCTCTTTGATCCAGAAACAGCGCTCACACATGTTGTCATCCTTAGTCACATCAATGTGCCACAAGCAAAGACATTGTCGCACCACATGTGTTGCACATTGGCAACTGTAGAACGACGGAAGATAAGCTGAAATGAACAGGGCCCTATTTTGGCGGAACTCGTCAGAATGCTACAAACCCATCCCCATTTAAGAGATCACACTAGTATCGCTATCCTCTGAACTGATTCTCTTGGAATACTAGCAAAATACTGCCCATCACACCAAAAGATTGCTCGAGTCATTGCGTGTGTATACATAGCACACTCATATCCTGCATCTGCTGCATGCTTCATGAGAGAAAACCCCTCTTCTTTAAGGCCGAATGAGAAGAACCACTGTACACCCTTTATATGAAGTGTGCTTGGATTTCCCTCAGCGTAGCAAGATTTCAACAACAAAGAAGGCATATTGAGTTCTCAGGGAATAGATAACACATCGTAAAAATGGTATACACCACGCTGCTCTGCTAACGCCTTCATCGACTTAGACGATTCTTTGAGGCCATAGAGATCTTGGAAGGAGTTACGGGCCACACGTTCAACCACCAACGCCTGAATTTCTTCAGGCAATTCAAGAAGAGGGAAATATTCCATTTACTGTGAAATTGATTTAGAGAAAGAGAGCAATTGTGTAAAAAATAGAGAGTTGGACCTATAATTGTTCGAGAAGTGCCTTATTTATTGACAGTAAAATGGTTTTCATATTGCGACGTTTCTTATTTTGGGCGAAAAGTTATTCCATAACCCAGCCGTAATACAAATTCATTCAATAAATCAGTCGTTTATTTACTTCGCGACGTTTCTTATTTTGGGTGGGAATTATAACAATTGCGTTTGAAAAAAAAAACTCAGCCGTAATACAAAATACATGAAAATCCTTAATCCAGCCGTAATACATAAACTTTCAACAAAAACCCAGCCGTTATACAAAAACATGAAAATCCCTAATCCAACCGTAATACCAAAAACATTAAAACAAAAATCCAATCGTAATACAAAAACATGAAAATCCCTACAACACTTGTTTACATCGGACAAGTTTTCACATTATGTCCATTCTGTCTACATCGAGAACATGTGTGTTCTTTCCTAGGACGTTTGTTTTGAAGTGCAACTTCTAAAGCAGATTTCATCCTATTTTTCTTAGGTCTTCCTGGTTGTTGACGAATAGACGGGGGCAAGCACGGTTGGTTAGCCACCAAATATGCACTGACCGATTCAGCGTATGCGCTCACCAAATATGCACTGTTAGTAAGGACTGCACAGGGATATACGAGAAAC
Source organism: Brassica napus (assembly GCF_020379485.1). Classification (NCBI taxonomy): domain Eukaryota; kingdom Viridiplantae; phylum Streptophyta; class Magnoliopsida; order Brassicales; family Brassicaceae; genus Brassica; species Brassica napus. The sequence continues at coordinate 31,342,474 of NC_063447.1, read as the reverse complement.
ATTGTTGTACTCCGCAGCTGCGATTGTGTGTACACATGATAATTTCTCGTGTTCGAAACGCTGACATGTGCACTTTCTCTCTACCAAATTAACAACATTCAAAGACTCGCTAGAAGATCCATATTTAACTTCAGTGTGATGATCATCAATCCTTTGGACCGTCAAATCTCTGGCGGCAGTTACACGACCCTATTAACAAAAATAAAATAAATATGAAACGACTGACTTATTACATATTAAAGCTGATTTAAGAACAACAAAGGCTGACTTAAGAATTTTAAAGGCAGACTTATTTTTACTGTTACGACTGACTTACATGTAGTAGTTTCTCAACACCACGCGTAAGCGTGGTTGGCTGCGATCTGGCATCCTCTCTCCGTTCAGCAAACCATCTGGTCATCATAACCCGTATCAATTCTAATATTCTAACAATGTTTAAACCTCTAGCATTCGATAATGCTCTGTTCATTGATTCCGCTATGTTTGTAGTCATCAAATTGTACCTCTCGCCCGGGAAATGAACACGCGTCCGCAGTCGGACATCATCTCTTTGGAGGTAGCCGCGTAGTTCAGGATTAATCGCTTCAATCTCCTTGAAAATCACAGTAAATTCAGACATCCTAAAACATCTCGCCGCTTTCTTCACCAGACGGAATACATCTTTTCCTTTGTACCGTCCCAATCTGTTCTTATATAAATGGTAGGTGCATATTCCCCGAGAAGCTAACGGATAAACATTTCTAATTGCTTTCCATATCGAGTTATGCCTATCCGAGATTATCGCAAGACCCTCGTCGTCAGGAATCAAAAGATTTAGTTGCGTAAAAAACCAATGCCACGAATCATCATTTTCAGTGTCAATCACTGCGAACGCTATTGGAAAAATCTGAAAGTTACCGTCCTGAGCTAGTGCTGCGAGTAGCGTCCCTTTGTATTTACCATTGAGAAACGTACCGTCGACTACAACAACTTTGCGCATGAAAGGAAAGCCATTTACGCTCGCACCAAAGGCAAGAAACACATACATGAATCTTCAAAGCTCATCGATTGGAAGACGCGTAACTGTACTCGGATTTGCCCTTCTTATCATCTATAAGTAAGAAGGCAAGCTTTCAAACCCACACTCAGGTGTTCCCTCATCGATTTTCCTTGCTAATTTCAGCGTCCGATGTGATTTCCAATAATCCATCTGTTCACATGAATAAACGATGCTCATAACTCAGCCGCATCAAATAATTAAGACAGCCACAACGTAAAAATAACTCAACCCTATCTTTATTATAACTCAGCCGCATCTAACATTATAGTAACCCAGCCGCATTGTATAAATATGTCAGCTGCTACATTTGATATTACTCAGCCGTATCGTTAAAATAACTTAGCCACAACAAAGTAATTACCTTTATACCAAATTGCTTAGTGATAGCAATTCCGACGCTCGTAGGGCGAACGGCCGGACCAACGTCGCCGAGAAAGTTCTTGTACAACTCTCCTAAAATATCTGGTGTTGCTTGTCGAGATCGATTAGAACGCTCAGTTACAGAACATGTACGCTTTGAATCGTAAATACGAACATAAAACGCCAGGGATTCTCCTTGGGTAGAAGCACAAACTCTCCAGAGACATCCATCAACCCAACACTTAACAACGTATGATGTCGGGGTTGATGTTTCTACATCAAAATCAAATTGATGCCCCACTGTAAGAAGTTTCAGTCGTCTCTCCAAATTGTCTTTACTCTCGTATCGTTGACCTACCGCAATGTCTATCGACGACATCTCCAACCTTAGAACCTCCAGATTCCCTTTAGATCCGCTCATCGAGAAGTTCTGATATCTCTCCTTGGGAGGTAGCGTTGGTGAATCTTCGTCTTCTGTAGGAGACTCACCGTATGAGCTAAAGTTATCATCTTCATATGACGCACCGTCCGAATCGTCGAACATATCAAATCGGCTTTCAAATTCATCATCTTCTTTGTTTTCTTTGCCTATTTCATCTTCTCCGACTACGTCGTGTTTTTCTCCTTCCACATTACTAGAGCAGTCATTCTCATTGTCCTCTTGTTCCTTCTCCAAACTGCAACCATCGTAACTCCCACTGTAATTTTCGCCTCTGGACTCAACTTCTGAAGCTTCTACTTCTGAGCTAAAGCTGAAAAATGTTTTACTCTTCTCTCTTGCTCTTCCATCCATGTTCTACGTAATCTCCACACAGAGACATAGTTTTTTTATTTTCTGTAGGCTTAGAAAACCTTGCAATTGTCGAGTATTGGACACGTAAACTGGTGGAGTGTCGTGCACCATTGTTTTCAATGCTTTATTCGAGAACATGTAGCTAAGCTGAATATGATCCCTTAAATCATTCAATCTGTAATCATCGAGAACAGACTTTGCGAAATCTTCATGTGTTGTTTTCTCATCTAAATGAAGAACTCTACACCTTCTACTGTCGACGTTGAATACATATCTGTTTTTTTAATCCAGTTACCGGAAACAATAACTACCGGATCCATAACCAACTGAGAAAGATGAAGACGATAGATAACTAAGATGAAGAAGAACATGAACAGTCTCATAAAGCAAGTTGTAAATTTCGTTCGTTAGTGATGACATGGCAAATCCGAGTTGATGACATGGCGGATTCCTTGTCTGTATCTTGGATTTTTTTACAAAACTCAGCCAAAAAGTTAACATTATCTCAGCCTTTAAGTAACAATAGCTCGGCTGTCACGTATTTAATTAACTCAGCCATGTTAAATAACACTCCAACAAAGTAACTCAGTCATTATGAAATTAAAACTCAGCCGTAATTGAAGAGAACCCGGTGATATATGGTGTTTTTAATACCATTATATGTGTTCTTTGAGTTAATTCTTAGTCCTAATTCGTGCTTATTTGATATCATTCCAGGTTTGGAGCAGGTGAAAGAGTAAAGAAGAGAGTACCATGAAGGAAGAAGTTATTTTGGAATATCTAACGCATAACAGCCAGTCGGATCAATCCGAAGGTTGTTCCCAAAGAGAGCAAGCGACTGACTATTCCCGACTATTAAGGAAACCTCCAAGATTTCAGGGTTTGCCCTAGATTTTCTCTCCTTTCTCTTTACCACTGGTGCCTCCATATAAAAAGCCTATGCTATCATTTCTAATTTCTTACGCTAGTTTTACAAGAGACCGAGAACTATTTTGGATTTAGCAACTTGTAAGGGAGAAGGCTTCATCTCTCATTTTCACGAGAAGATCATCCTGAACCCTTGTCTTTCTACTTTATTTTATATGCAGTATTATTCAGAAATCATGTCTGTGTCATCTTGCTTTATGATTGAGTAGTCGGCTAAGCTTGCTTAGGATTTTAGGGTGTCAATCGCAAGAGCTAAACGCAAATAAGTGATTTTAACTGTTCTTCATTCATATTGTTCTTACTGCTTGCATTGAATTGATCACTTAATGTTCGATCTCTAGTTTAATCACCTAGCTAACCGCTTAGGAGATAAATTGACATATATTGAATGAGCTTCATATCCCTAATCAGCGAGAGTAGATATTAGGGTATTAAGTGAACTAATCGGACCTGATCTCTAAGGCTTTCTATCGCGTCTTGTTTCAAGTGAGAGCTTAGGACTCAAGACCGATCAGCAAAGGGAACAAGTCCACGATAGTGGATTGTTCTAGCCGAGTGATCCGAGTTAAGACTGCACCTCATTGCACTTGAATAGTTGTTTGGTTCCGCATTGACACCTGGTGAACAACCCTAAGCCGGCTTTCATTTAAATCGAATTTGAATCTCTAGGTATTTTAGTTACTTGCGTCACCATTGATTTTAAAACTCCACTTGTTTCCCAGCTTAATATTGAACTCATAAGATTAAAGAGTAAACTGGTCTTCTGGATTGAATCTCAAATATTACAATTACCACTTTTAACTTGACAGTAACAAGGATTCATTTCTAGTGTATCACCCGGCCATAAACAAAAATCAGCCGTAATTAAAAGACAACCAAGCCATAATGTAAAATATAAACCAGCCGTAATAATGTCATAGAAAAGAACATAAAAAGAGAAAAAATTCTGATAGAATACATCTTCACCACTCCCTTGTGTCCCTAATCACGCTCATCGGTTCAAACTCACGGAAGAAGAGCCCCAACTCTTTGATCCAGAAACAGCGGTTACACATTTTGTCACCCTTACTGTTTTCAATGAACTCGTCCCTCTTTGCTTGAAGCTTGTCACCGTGCGACAAACCCCATGCCCACTTTAGAGATCGAACTAGTTTCCCGATCCTATCAACTGATTCCCTTGTAAAACGATCAAAATACTCCTCATCACCCCAAAAGATTTTTCTAGTCATTGCGTATGTATACACAGCACGCTCATATCTTTCATCCGCTGCAAGCTTCATGAAAGCAAGTCCTTCTTCCTGAAGGTTAAATGTGAAGAAAACTTGTACACCCTTCATATAAATTTTGCTTGGATTTCTCTCTGCGTAGCAAGTTTAAAAAAACTCATGAGGCATATTGAGTCTCCTGGGAACGGATAACACATCGTAAAAATGGTTTACCCTGCTCCGCTATGCTAACGCCTTCATCGACTTGCACGATGTTCTTAGGCCATAGAGATCTGTGAAGGAGTTACCGGCTACACGTTCAACCACTAACGCCTGAATCTCTTCAGGCAATTCAAGTATCGGGAAATAATCCATTAATGTAACGTTAATATAACTAAGCAATGATATTTGAGATAACTCAGCCATGTTGGTTAATATAACATCGACGCCTTCATAGAGATCGAGACAGTAATACTTTATTATTTAACTCAAAATATAACTCAGCCGTTAATATTAATGGGATGGCTGAGTGTGGAAAATACGGCAAAAGTATGGAAAATACGGCTCAAAATTAATATCGAGGCCTTTATAACATCGAAACGATAATACTATAGTATTTAAAAACTGATTTAACATTCACGGTAATACTTTTTTATAATATTAAACGTCCCTTATAATAATGGGACGTTTCGTCTTTCTTGATTTGACCGTGTTGATATATTATGGCGCTTCAAAAGTGTGGAAAATACGGCTCAGAACTAATATCGAGGCCTTTATAACATGGAGACGATAATCCTTTAGTATTTACAAAGTTTGATAAGGCAGAAATTAACGATAACTCAGACATAATTAAATGATAACTCAGCCAATAAATTATCGATAACTCAGACATAGTTAAACGATAACTCAGCCGTAAAATAACGATATCTCAGACATAATTAAACGATAACTCAGCCGTAAATTAACGATAACTTAGGTATAATTAAATGATAACTCAGCCGTAATTAAATGAAAACTCAGCCGTAACTATTACCATAAACCCATACATTAATATGTTGTTCTACATACATAATGGCATAGCAAAGAACAAAAAAGATAGGTTTTTGATACAATGCATCTTCACCACTTTATTGTGTTCCTAATCAAACTAATTGGTTCAAAGTCATGGAAGAACAGCCCCACCTCTTTGATCCAGAAACAGCGGTCACACATGTTGTCATCCTTGGTGGTATCAATGTGCCACAAGCAGGGACATTCTCGCCTCAAAAGAGGAGCACATTGGCAACTGCAGAACGACGGAACAACCGCTGAAATGAACTCGGCCCTCTTTGCGCGGAACGCGTCACCGTGCCACAAACCCCATCCCCATTTCACAGATCGCACTAATTTCCCGATCCTGATAACGTATTCCCTTGGAAAACGAGCAAAATACACCTCATCATCATCCCAAAAGATTTTCCGAGTCATTGCGTGTGTATACACAGCACGCTCATATCCTGCATCCGCTGCAAGCTTCATGAGAGCAACTCCTTCTTCTTCAAGGTTATATGTAAAGACAAACTGAACACCCTATAAAGTGTGCTTGGATTTCTCTCAGCATAGCAAGTTTTCAACAAGTCAGCAGGCATATTGAGTCCCCAGGGAACGGATAATGCATCGTAAAAATGACATACACTACGGCGATCTGCTAACGCCTTCATCAACTTGCACGATGCTATAAGGCCATAGAGATCTTGGAAGGAGTTACCGGCTACACGTTCAACCACCAACGCCTGAATTTCTTCAGACATTTCAAGAATCAGGAAATATTCCATTTGCTTTGAGAGGGGTGATAGAGAGTAATTGTGTAAAATAGAGATAGAGAGTAATTGTGCAAAATAGAGAGTTTAAAATTGTACTGTTAGAGTAGACACATTATTTATTGGCAGAGAACGGTTATATTATCACGACGTTTCGCTTTGCGACGTTTTTTTAGCGGGAATTTAATCCATAACTCATCCACTCAGCCGTAACACAAAACATTAAGAACAAAACTCAGCCGTGTCACTGAAACATAACAAACCATAACTCAGTCGTAATACGAAAACATTAAAATCCATACCTCAGCCGTAATACTAATCAAGAAAACCCTAAACCCAGCCATAATACAAAACATTAAAACCCAAAACCCAGACTTAATACAAAAAGATACGATAGTGCTCTGTTCATCGCCTCTCTTGCTCTGTCATTCCGATTCATTTCGTCATCCTTGTTCTCCGTAAACTGGTGGAGTGTCGTGCGCCATTGTTTTCTGATGCCTGAATTCATTCAATCCGTAATCATCGAGTACAGACTTTGCGAATTGTTCATGTTTTGTTTTCTCATCTAAATGCAGACCTCTACGCCCTCTACTGTCGGCGTTGAATACATATCTGTTTTTATTAATCCAGTTACCAGAAACAATAATTACCGGATCCATAAGATCTCGGAGAAAGATGAAGAATAAGATGAAGAAGATAGATATATAGATAGATAAAGAAGATGAAGAAAAAGATGAACAGACAGACAAACGTAGTTGTAAAGTATTTCGTTAGCAGTAACATGGGAAATCAGAGTTGATGACATGGCGGATGACATGGAAAATCGATTAATCAGCCGACAAACGAATATATAACTCAGCATACGTAAATCAGCCCTCATTAACAATGTAAGTCAGCCGAACCGTGGATACTATTTCAGTAATTAATCTTTTGATCCGTAATCAGCCGTAATTAGGATAAAAATGATAAATCAGCCATCAAACGAATGATATTCTAGTAATTAATCTTTCGCTAATAAGTCAGCCGTAAATGAGCTGAGTTTACTGTTAATCCATCCTATTACCGTATTACGGCCGATTAAACATAAACTCAGCCGTAACAACATCACATTAGTCAGCCGTAAATTAAATAACTCAGCCAGTCGATATTCATTAACTTAGTCGGAGAAACATAACTCAGCATTTTCTTAACTACAACTCAGCCAAATTTTCCAGAAAACAAACCGCTGATGTATAAGTCAGTCGTAACCTTTGTCTGTAAGTCAGCCGTTATCCCATAAATCAGCCACATTTTTGTAATTTAGCCGTACCGGCCGGCTGACTTATGTTCTTAAATCAGCCTTGTGACTCTTAAGTCAGCCGCTTTTATTAATTCAGCCGACACGTAGAAATAAATCAGCCGTAACGACGTATGTAGCGATTTACGGATGGCTTAATGAAAACACGGAACATAATTCCTACGTGGCACCGGGTATTTACTTACGTGGCGCTGGGTTTTTGCTTACGTGGCAGCAAAAAGTAATGGCATTCTTGTAAATAAGTTTTTTCTCATAACGTAAAAAAGGGCACACTTTGTATTTAAAAAATACCAGTAATAAAAAAAAGATATGTATGGTTCTATTCAATTGTTCTAAGATATTGTATATTTGAGTAAACTTCCCTATTACTTTTGCAATTGACTTTATTTGACTTTTTCATAGAAGACTTCTCTAGAAGGATTACGTCATAAGACTTCTAGAGAAGTATTCTTTCGTAACCAAAGATTTGACTAAAACCCGGGATAAAATAGAGAGTCTTCTATAAAAAGTCAAATTTCTGAGAAACTTCGTCAATTGCAAAACTAACTTGTTTATCCGAGAAGACTTTTCAAGAAGTTTTCTTTCTTTTTTTTTTGGTAACAAAGAAAAACTAGAAGACTTCTCTTAAAACACACACATAAAGTCAATTACAAAACTAACATAGGCATTGACCAAAAGATTTCTCTAGAAGTCTTCTCGTTGGAAAATACTTCTAGACAAGTATTGTTCGCGAAACATATCTGAAAAAATTCAAATATCATTTTTAGATCCGGTGAAATTCATGTTTAGCTTTTACAAGCACACATAACTTCTTAATGGAAGTTACTCGGTCGTTCTTGACCATAAATCATGAAATTGAGTAACTCTAATAATCTTATAGTTTTTGACATAAAAAAAATTAGGATTTTTGGATGAAATAAGAGATATAGTGAAAGGGGTTTATGTGTATAAAAATGATGTATATGTTGATTTTAGGTGTATTTAGAGTTTGAAATTAATTGTTCATGGTGGTTGGTGTTGTGATGACAATGTTGTAAATAAATGAGGAAGATGAAGATGAATGAGTAAAACATTCATTTTCGAAAAAATAATAATAGCATTTTCGTAAATAACTCGAACTTTTTTTCTAAATATGAAAAATGAAAATTTCAAAAAAAACATGAGTCATTTTCGTGTTTGATTTCAAATTTTGAAAAACTTCCTTACAAAGATTGAATGTATGATCTTTCAATAGATTAAAAGTATTGTCCAAGGTTTCTTGTCTTACATTGTTGGAAATTTCAAATAAAATTGGCAACTTCGATAGAATGGTTATACTATTTCCGCAAGAAATTCTTAAAAGATTGTAAATTTTTCGAAAAATAGCTTAAAAAAAAACATTGTCAAGTTTCCATAAAATAAACCGTTATGTTATAAATCAATTGGTGAATGTCCATAACCGGGCCATACACTTAGAGAGAGAGACGGTCCAACCCTAGAGAGAGAGGTGGCCGCGAGACTTGGAGAGGAGAGAGAGGCGGCTACAACTTGCCTATTTCCTAATTTGTTTATGTTTATGATTTGTAATCTTTCCTATTATTGTATTTTCATTTATCTCTCTTGTAACCCCTATATAAAAGGAACACTTATTCATTAATAATATACAGAAACTTACGGTTCTAAATCCTAAGTTTCACAACGCGTTATCAGCACGATAGCCTCTAACACCCTGAGCATAAAACCAAATCGCTAAAACCCTAAAACCCTAAATGAAAAGGAATCTGCCTCGGAACTTCGAAGAGGCCGTTCTCCCAAACCGTGAGGATCCAGAAAACGATCAAGTTATCAAATCGAATCAGTCAGTGCAAACTGCTTGTCGATCTGACCACCGACGCGCCCTCACGTACAGATACAGTGCGCGCCAATTAGCTTTGGAACCCTAATCCGAACCCGACGATACCGACGAACCCTAATCCGTTCGCGACTCTGTTCCAGCTCGCGTCCAAGACAGCTCATGTCCAGCTCGCGTCCCAGCCAGCTCGCGTCCCGATCGTGTCTAAGCTCGAGGTTCATTCTTGGTGGTCCGGTTTCTACAAACAACTAAACTAAAGGTATTTCAAATTCTAAGAACATAATGAATCGAATTTGGTTGATTGTAAAGAATGAAACCCTAAAATATAATATCTAAGATGAAAGCCATAGGATAATAGATCAATCCCTAAGCGAGTAAATCGAAGCTCTATAAGTTTGATCCCCAAACCCTAAAAATCGAGATTGATCCATTGATCAATTAAAATCAGAACCTAAAAACTTTTGAATCTCAAATCAAATCCCTTTGATCTAAGATCAAGTTTTCGAAATCCCTAAACCCTAATTCGAAAACTATTGATTAGTTAAACTGATTGATTGATTGATTGAGATTGAATTTGATCATCCTGAAATTGAAATTGCTTGTTAATAAAATCAAAACCCTAAAACCCTAATTCTGAAAATCGATTTTGATTGTTTGAAATTGAACATTGATTGGTTGAATTGATCACCTAGAACTATTGTTAGGATTGTTCAAACTCGAATCTGATTGTTTGGCTTGTTTAAACTAAAACCCTAATGACCTAGTTTAGATTATTTTAAAATCGAAATCTGAAACTACATATTAGGTTAAACTGCTCTAGACTTGATCATACTCGTGGCCGTGTGGCCTTGATGCATTCATACCATAACTTAATCACATTGATTGATTGCAATTACACTTAGAACTTATTCTAGGAATGGTGTTGAATTGAATCAAATAGCCGTGTGGCTTTATCTTTGCTTGGCCGATAGGTTTGCTTGTTTTGATTGCATCATCAACTAATAGAAACAAACCATGTTAGGATTGCAATTACACGACAAACTAAATGCATAAAAACGAACTAGTTTGCATCCATGGCTGTGCGGCTTGCTCATTGGCCGTGAGGCATAGATCTTGGCTGTGAAGCCTTGTTTGATTGTTTCAACAAAAAACCCTAATCGTTTAAACTTTAAAAACTATTCCTAAAAGATCTAAAAGTATTAATCTATAACTTCAGATGTCGAAAATCAACAACCTTGATTTCGCTGCCCTAAATCTATCTGGAGACAATTACCTTCAGTGGGCGCTCGATACTAAGATCATCCTGAAATCCAAGGGACTCGATGAGTGTATCACCAAGAACAATAATGCCAATGAAAAGGATCGTTACAGAGTCATCTTGATAATTCGTCATCATCTAGCTGAGAGTCTCAAGGATCAAAACCTAACCATTGAGAATCCACTAGATATTTGGAATGAATTGAAATCGAGATATGATCACCAGAGAACAGTGATCTTACCAAAAGTTCGGTTTGATTGGACGAATCTGAGGATCCAAAACTATAAGTCTGTGGACGAATATAACTCTGCATTGTTTAAGATTGTTTCTAAAATGAAACTGTGTGGTGAAAGTATTACGGAACAGGATATGCTTGAGAAAACCTTTTCCACTTTCCATTCAAGCAATGTGCTGTTACAACAATAGTACCGAGAGAAAGGTTTCAAAACTTATGCTAATCTTATTTCTTGTCTCTTGCTCGCTGAGCAGAACAATGAATTACTAATGAGAAATAGTCAGATGAGACCACTTGGATCAGCTCCACTACCTGATGCACACGCTACAGAGGACAATAAAGAGTCCAACCGCGTCCAAGGAAACGGCCAGCATGGCCGTGGTCGAGACAAATCGAACGGACGTGGCCGCGGTCGAAGATCCTTTGGCCGCGGGCGAGGAAATGGTCGAGACCATGGACGGGATCGTGGCTCATTTGGACGAGGCCATAGTCGTGGCCGTGGATCTTCTTTCAAACCCCAACACTTGACTAAATCAGAGAAATACGTGTGCCATAGATGTGGAATGAGCAATCATTGGGCTAAGACTTGTAGGACTCCCAAGCATCTAGTTGACCTCTATCAAGAGAGCTTGAAAGGGAAGAATCCTGAAGCCCATATGACTTACCAAGATGATGAAAACGACTTCAATCATGAGAAAGACGATCTTATGGATTATGAAACTTTAGATTGTCTAAAAAAAAAACTGAAGATTGATTTCGACATTTGTAATCTAAATTCTATGTTCTTTGTTTTGATGTTTTTTCATTTTTATGAACTTGTTTTATTAAAACTTAATAAAAGGAATGAATGATTTTTGAAAATGCCAATATGATTTGCGGGTATGGTACACATTAAGGGCTATGGCCAAATATGTATAAGGGCAAGCATTTAGATGCTTTATATTCAACCAGAAAAATCCATTGAGATTATATAGAGATATAAGAATGAATGGTTTCCGTATTGAAACAATGGGCGAAGGAAACAAAGAGTTTCTTCAGATATATGTATAAGATCGCCCAACGCCATAATGAGTCCTAAGAAAAACTATACCTGCATTCTCTATTGATCTAGACTATGCCAAGATCAGTATGATAGAGGCAATAGTCATGGTAATCAGAATGGTTTACCCACGAAATTATACACTTTATGGTATGACCGGATTGGCCATCCTGGTCCAAAACATGATGCGAAATTGATATTGGAAAGGGCACAAAGAGTTATCCCATAGAATCTCAAGTGTCTAGCATGAACACAAGGGAAACTCATTAGGCCATGATGTCCCAAAACACTTAAAGATTATAGTATGTCCATGAGGGGGCAGCGAGGACAAATCCGCACATGTCCATACTATATATAGTTTGGCTGAATCCTTTTATAAATCTGTATTGGCCATTACCCATAGGTCCAAACTCTCAGTCCAAGGCTTGGGGACACACGAATTTACATGCATCTTAACTAATAAGCATCAGACCATTAAGTGAGCATAGATATTTCCATCTCAAATTTATTACGGGTCATGAGCCAGACATATAACATCTTGAGATATTTGGATAAGCCACCACAAATATATGTGCCGTCTAAGATGGATCCTTAGAAGAGGATGAGGATGGGGATATATGTTGGATATGAATCTTCCACAAATAATGAAGTACCTTGAGTCAAATATGGGTGATCTATTTAGTGGCCAAGAACACAAATTACAAAGTTTAATGGATCCGACTATCCAACATTAGGGGGAGAAAATAATAAGCTGGTAAGAGAAACAAAATGGCATCGACCATCATTGTCTTGGCAAGATCCTCGGACTAAAGAATGTGAAATAGACGTCCAAAGATTATACATTTACAAGGCTAGCTAATCAAATGCCAGATACATTTGCTGACCCGAAAAAGAATGACTAAGTCATATATAAACCAGCTTGTAAAACACCAACTAAATTGATGTCCAAGAGAGACACAATCAAGTTGTTACAGAGTCTATACAAGATAGACCAATAAGTTCCAAAAGATAAGAATCCTCGGAAACAAAAGAGAAAGGTGCATAGAATGATAAAACAAATTCGAGGTCAAGGAAACCATACCAGACATAGAGATAAGACCGGCCGGCTCTAAGGTACAGGTACCAAACAATGTAGCTTGGGACGCCAAGCTGCAAAGTATTAAAGGTCCTGATAATAATGAATCTCAATCGATTATATCAGGTCTGGAACATAATGGAACACAATAAGGAATGTCGACATAAGATGATACAAGGTAGCACTTGAATTTATGAATATAAGCGAGGATCATGAACCCACGTCAATATAAGAGTGCACACCCGTAGAACAGATTGAATGAAAATGTGGAGTTAAATAGTTTAAAGAAGAAAGGCGTATTTGGCCATCTGATTAAGACGCCATATGATGTTAAAACCAGTAGATATAAATGGGTCTTGTGAGGAATAGAAATCGTGAGATATAAAGCTAACGTTACACAAGGATTCTCACAAAGACCAGTAATAGATTATGAGGAGATATACTCCCATGTGGTGGATGCAACTACTTTTAAGATTTCTCATAAGTCTGACTATATAAGAGAGAAAATTAGACTTGCAGCAAACTGATGTAGTGACTGGATATTTATATGGTCCACTGGATAATGAAAGTACTAGAGGGTATTGAGCTGAATGTACAGCAAGTTCTCGAGAACAATATTGATAATCATCGAAATATATGATCTGAATATCCTAGGAACCTCTGGATACAATTTCCCAAGCGGTTGAATACATTAAGAAAGAATTCGAGATGAAAGATCTCGGGAAAACAAAATTCTGTTTGAGATTATAACTTGAGTACATAAATGATGGGATCCTTGTGCATCAGATGACATACACTGAAAAGGTACTCAAGAGATTCAATATGGCCGATTGCCATTCTCTGACCAGTCCCATAGTCGTGAGGTCTCTCGGCCTGGACACTGACTCATTCCGTCCTAAGATGGACGATGAAGATGACCTAGGTCCCGAAATGCCATATCTCAGTGCCATAGGAGCTTTAATGTACTTGGCAACTCACACACGGCCTGATATAAGCTTTGCTGTGAACCTACTATCTAGGTTTAGCTCTTGTCCGACCCAGAGGCATTGGAATGGGATCAAACATGTTCTTCGTTACCTGCAAAGAACGAAAGACTTGGGTCTATATTATACTAACCATAACAAAGATGGTTTAGTTGGCTTTGCTGATGCTGGTTATTTATCAGATCCACATCAAGCTCGATCACAGACAGGATATGTCTTTACACATGGAGGTATGGCTATATCATGGCGTTCCATGAAACAAACCATCGCGGCCACTTCATCTAATCACTCGGAAATCTTGGCCGTACATGAGGCCAGCTGCGAGTGTGTTTGGTTGAGGTCGATGACCCAACACGTCCGAGCTGATTCCGGGATGGCCGAGTGCAAAAAGCTAACCGTGATGTATGAGGACAATGCTGCGTGCATTGCTCAGCTCAAGGACGGTTACATAAAAGGTGATAGGACGAAACACATATTGCCTAAGTTCTTCTTTACTCACGAGCTTCAGAAAGCCGGTGAGGTCCACGTCCAAGTACGATCCAGTGACAATTCAGCTGACCTATTCACCAAGGCACTTCCTACCGGCACGTTCAGGAAGCTCGCGCATCAGATTGGGATGCGTAGGCTGAAGGACCTCCACTGAGGTTCACATCAGGGGGAGTAGTACGTGTTGTACTCTTTTTCCTTCATCATGGTTTTGTCCCACTGGGTTTTCCTGATAAGGTTTTAATGAGGCAACATTAAGCGTATTACAATCTATGTATGGTTATGGCATCCAAGGGGGAGTGTTATAAATCAATTGGTGGATGTCCATAACCGGTCCGGTCCATAACCGGCCCATATACACTTACAGAGAGAGACGGCCCAACCCTACAGAGAGAGAGGCGGCCGCGAGACTTGGAGAGGAGAGAGAGGCGGCTACAACTTGCTTATTTCCTAATTCGTTTATATTTATGATTTGTAATCTTTCCTATTATTGTATTTCCATTTATCTCTCTTGTAACCCATATATAAAGGGAACACTTATTCATTAATAATATACAGAAACTTACAGTTCTAAATCCTAAGTTTCACAACACGTTAATGTTTTTTTACTTCCCAATATTATTACACAGCACTTAGGACAATAAGTAGGCATGAGACGGATCGGGTATCCGGGCAATTTTAAGGTATCTGGATCCGGATTCTTATCCGACGGATCCATAATTTTACTATCCTTATCCGGATCCGGGGTTCTCGGATATCCGGGTGTCGGATATCCTTCTAAAAATTGTAATATCCGGCGGATATCCGGATTCAGATTTGGATCCTTCAAATAAATAAAAAATAATATTAATATATATAAAATATTAACAATAGTTTAAAAATAAAAATACATATAATGTTTTTAATTATTTCTACGTATAATATTACAAAATTTACATAAAATTTATATATACTATTATAAAAATGAAAATATATTAAATAAAATTAATTTTTATATATAGATATTACTATTTTTGAAATATTTATTAATAAAACTTACGGATCCGGATATCCGGACTAAAAAATTAAGATATCCGGATCCGGATCCGGCTTTGACGGATCCAACATTTTACTATCCGGATCCGGATTCGGTCCCTCCGGATATCCGGATTTTCAGATCGGAACCGGATCGAATCTCGGATCGAATCCGGATCTCGGATAAAAGTTCCAGGCCTAACAATAAGTGCTACTGAATTATTTTTATCATTACAGTTTTTGTGTTAAAATCCATTCAGACAAGCCTAAAGGTAATCCTATACAGAGAACGGATTGAAAAAGAAACAATAATAGGACTGCGTCATATTTTTTAAAAAGAATCTATGATTCTCAAAACAATATACATATATATCATGTTATACATAATTTTACTAAAACAAATTCTTATCCTTTTACCAAAAAAAAATAAAAAATTCTTATCTAAGAAAACAACTAACCTAAATACAAAGGATAAAATTAATCAAAATGTAAATCTATTGAGAACAAAAATAATATTATAGTTAAATTAGAAGAAATAGATACAATATAATATATCCATATAATAACTAAACATATTAGATATTATATATCCAAATCCACGTGTGTAATAAAAACAAAATAGTCTTACTAACGTAAATTATAAAATAATTTAAAATTTAAAATCAATTATTAATTAATTAATTAATTATTTTAATATATTTATTTTATAAATATTTATATCATCAGCACTGAAAATCACTGTGACCAACACAATTTCAATACAATTTCATAAACATATAAAATTACGTAACAAAAGTATATACCCTTTTTCAGGTTTCAGCGTCCAAGAGAGGTGGATGAATGTGTAAACGTCAATCTACTCAGTGAATATATATCAAGTAGCACTTCCACTGAAATCTCATGCCGTCCTCTCAAGTTCTCAGCTCTTACCACGTCAAGAAAATTATCCGGAAGATGCAAAACGCCATTCAAGAGCCCCATAACCGTACTCATATCCGGTCTAATTGATTCAGCTTGATGCGAACACAACACACCTAGTTTCAAAACAAGCTCAATCTCTCCCCTGTTCTGTTCTACTTGAACGATGCTTTCCTCGACCGCATCAAATATTTTCCCGTTTTCCCAGAGCTCTAGTATCCAATCCACAAGAACTTCTTCATTCCTTGCTTGTCGCCGCTCTATCAGCCTTCTACCGCAAACTACTTCAAGAATAACCAATCCAAAGGCATAAACATCAGTGCTTGTAGTAGCTCTTCCTGTTCTTAGAAACTCTGGTGCGATGTACCCGAAAGCTCCCGCTACTTTAGACGTCTGAGGATCAATTCCCTGATCATACAGCTTCGCCAATCCAAAATCCCCGAGCCTCGCATTCATTTCATGATCGATGAGAATATTAGCCGGTTTGATATCTCGATGAATAATGATTTGTACCCATTCTTGATGCAAGTATAGTAAAGGAGATGCAACATCTTTGATAATCTTGAAACGTTGATCCCAAGAGAGCCGTTCTTGATTCTCATTCGTGTTGCTATGGTTTAGATACTTGTCAAGGCTTCCATTGGGCATGAAGTCATAAACCAAGAATAGATCTTCTTTATGTCTACAATATCCCAAAAGTCTGACTAGATTCGGATGTCTTAGCCGACCAATGGTCGAGATCTCGGCTAGAAACTCGCTCTTTCCTTGACTTGAACCATGCGAAATCCGTTTCACAGCAATATCTACATCAGAACCCGAAAGTGTTCCTCTATAGACTTGACCAAAACCTCCTCTTCCAAGAATTTTTTTATCCTTGAAACCCTTTGTGGCATTGAAAAGCTCCTTATAAGCAAACCTATGAGGTCCATACTGAATCTCCCATTCCTCAAGAACCCCTTGAACTTTCTTGTGCCTCAAGTAAAAGACGAAACCGATCCACGAGGCGATAAACACAGCGATTACAGATACAGCTAAGCAGACTGCTAAAACCGTTCTTGTTCTGTCAAACGATTTCTTCGGATATGGAGGTAGGATGGGGATTGCGTTAAGATCCCGTTGTAGACTGCCGGTGTCGCCAGAGCCGAACATGACCAACATATAATGAAGTGCTCCTGTGTATCCAGTCGATGCCGTGAACCCAAAGTACATACTATCAGAAAAATACGGTGAGAGATCTCGGTTTAAAGACAAAAGTGATTTCAGTGGCGGAACAGAGAGCTCAGCAGGGCTTAAGGTAACATTGAGCTGTTTATCTATAAACGAGTGAAAGACTCATTACCTTCCCGCTGATTAAAGAAAGATTCTTAAAGCTTCCATCATTACTATCATAGTAACCAGCAGAAGCAGAGACAACAGATCTCAAACCATTAATGTTAATACCAACATGATTATCATCAATATCTCCAAACTCTTCGTCTTTGTGTATATCTAACTCGATAGCTATCACGTTATTTGAAGTGTTACCATTGTTTGGCTCGTTGAATATTCCTAAGTACTGATCAGAGGAAGCTCCGGGAAGGCCTCTTGTGGGAGAGATAACGAAAGCCATACCGTGCGAGCCTTGATGGTTATGCTCAGGGACGATCGCGAAGAAGAAGTTGAAGCTGAAATTCTGGTTCGGGTTAAAGGGGTAGTCGTTAAAAACTTGACCGTAGGAATGCTTCGTGGTATTCGTCAAAACGGCGAAACCGCTGGAGTCGAAAACTGCAGCTCCCTCAGGGATCAGTTTGCCATTGGAGTAGTACGTAAATAAAGACAGAGTAAAGAACAGAACACGAAGAATTTGCAAGACTTTGAGTTCACGACACATGTTCAGATTTTGTTTTTCTTTTCATTTGTTTCTTTCTTATTGTTTATGGGAATAACTAGAGCATGTCCCTAATCCCTTATATATACCAGTGACCTTCTCGGCATAAGGATAATTGTAAATCAAAAATTGAAAAAATCAAACAAACTTTTTCTCCACAACCGAAATTTCACCGAACATTACACCGAAAACAACGATTAAAAAAAAGCATACAGTCAAACGAAACTTTTCATTTTGAACAAAGCTTAAAAAATTATTTCTAGTACCGTGTATATTACTTAATCTTTTTTTAAATTTCTGATGTAACATTTTTTCTCTAAGACCTTTCATAGAGATAATGATTTTTTTTTAGCCATTAATATCAACAGAATCCATAAATTACATTGAAAAAATAATAAGAAAGTCATGCTTAAGAGCATGATTAACGCGGATCTCTTAAGGTGGAGTTCTTAGCATAATATAAAATACGTCTCCTAGCTTTTAACTAAGAAAAACTAAGAGACTTGTCTTATATAAAAAACTAATTAGTTAAAAATTAAAAGACGTATCTTATATATATTACGCTAAGAACTTCATCCTAAGAGATACACATTAATCATGTTCTTAACGTTTCTTAGCATTAGAAGAAAAAGCAAAGTTTCTTGGCATAACCAAAGTTTCCTAGCATAACCAAAATTTCCTATCATAAGAAGAAAAAGCAAAGTTGCCTACCATAACCAAAGCTTCCTAGCATAAGAAGAGAAAACGACAACTAAACGAAACCTTTCTTCTCCACAACCAAGGTTTCCTAGAACATTACACTGAATAAGAACAAGAAACTAACGGAATGTTTCTTAGGATAGAAAGAAAATCAAAGTTTCCTGATATAACTAAAGCTTGCTACGAAGAAACAGCAGCAATCAAACGAAGCTTTTCTACATCTTAAGTTTTTAAAAACATTGCACTGGAGAAATCAACAAAAAAATCACAGGTAACTTTCTTAGCATAAGAAAACAAAGTTTGCTACCATAACCAAAGTTTCAGAACCAATATTTCTAGCACAAGAAGAAAAAACAACTAACAAAACCTTTTTTACAACCAAAGTTTCCAAAAACATTACACTGAAAAGTTTAAAAGGAAAACTAGGTTTCACTACCAAAGTTTTAAGCATAACCTATACTATGTTTTTGACATGCCTTCATGTAGATATTGTTTTTTTTAAGTCTTCATATTGAAATATTTTTTGGTTTTTTCTTTACAAAAGAGCTGACTATTAATGTATAAAAGAAAAAAAAAACAGAAAATACAAGACTACATAACCGGCCCCAACCAGACTCGATGGATAAACTCCTAAACAAATTGACAAAGGGCAAAACGGTAACCCAATGCCGACAAGCTCGCGAGAACCACCACTGGAAAGGAGTCCATGTTGGCTGAAACCGCCGTCAAAACCAAGAGACCAAAGACTGATTTTGTGTATATTTCTGACAAATTTCTACTAGTGTAAAGTAAAAAGTGAAGATATATGTCACTAATATGCCATGGATTGGTCATTGGTCATTATATATATTTATAACTGTATAGTAGAAGATCTCTACTTGGTTTATGACTTCATGCCTAATGGTAGCCTTGACAAGTATATATATATACACGACCGTAACAGTGACAATCAAGAACGGCTTACCTGGGAGCAACGTTTCAAGATCATTAAAACCGTGGCATATGCTTTACTATATCTGCATTAAGAATGGGTGCAAGTCATCATCCATCGAGATATCAAACCGGCTAATGTACTTATCGACCATGAAATAAATGCAAGGCTGGGGGATCTCGAATTAACGAAGCTGTATGATCAGGGTTTTAAATTTTGCAAGATTTTATAAAATTGTTAACTTGTTTACACTAAAATTCCTTTAGTAGACTATAATCTAAACAAAAAGAGAGATTTTAGTTTTATAAAAATTATATTTTCAAAAAAATATATATATTTTAGACGTAATTATAAAAGTTAAAAAATAAAGAATGACGAATGCGATTTTTCTATATTTAGAAAAATGAAAATAGTAATAATTTACAGATGGTCTAAGAGCATCTCCAATGTACACCTTTATATTTTCTTCTAAAATAGATATCTCTATTATAGAGCTGAAAATGCTCTAATGTATGCCTCTATAATAGAGTTCCGCTATTTTAGAGGAAAATATAGAGAAAGATTACTTTGTGCCTCTATATTTAGAGGTAGAAATATCATATCTCTATATTTTCCCCTATAAATAGAGGAACTATATTATAGATGCATACATTGGAGTATTTTCACATCTATAATAGAGTTTTTCTATTTTAGGGGAAAATATAGAGATAGAAATAGAGGTGGGTTGGGACATGGTGGAAGTTGAATCTTTCACAAAATCACAATGATGAGCATTCTTGATTCAGGACACAAGGAAAAATCACAATGATGAGCATTCTTGATTCAGGACACAAGGAACATGTTACGGATTACTCTGACACTGGGACCCACGTGGGATGTTAAGTTAAAACGTGATGCAAATTAACGTAAATTTATATCAGTTTTATAGAAGTGATATCAAATAAATTTATAACATCATCAGTTATAGTAATTGATATTGAAACAAATATTTTGTATCATTTATTAATAAGTAAATTAAAGTGATATTATTTATTTTCTGATACAATTTATGTTGTGGCGGATGCGAGAAGAACCAGATTAACATATTGATAAACGATAAAGAAAAGACACAGAGATTTAACGTGGTTCACCTCTAACAGTTACGTCCACGGCAAATAGAGATTTTATTGATGGAGGTTTTACAGAAATCTGTCTACAAGAAAAACATATCAGATTGTTCTTTATTTCAGCTGCTGCTTAGATTTAGAGGAGACACAAGATATATATAGTGGTCTCTTGTCTCCTAGAAACCCTAGCACTGATGGGCCTCAAACACTAAGGCTCAAACAGATTCAGAATACCTAGAGCATCAGAATGCAAGATGCAGCTTTTCTGAAGTGGGAACTTCAGCGCTCTAGATAACTCAGATTTCTCTACACCTCCAAAGTGTTGAAGACAGGTTTTTGAAGTGGACACTTCAGTGTTGTAGGTAAACACATATTCAAGGCATTACAACATTTATGTGATGTGATATGATCATTATTTATAGTGAGATAACCATCAGTTACAATGCGTTGAGGGTGCTTGGTGATGTGGCTTTCCTTGCCACCCGTTTCTCTTCCTTGATTCTGTGGACGAAGTATGCGCTTCACTCGGGTTTTCGGCCTTCTTGTTTGCTTGTTGGTGCTTCACCGGAGGTTTTGTTCTCGATCAGTCTGGCGGTTCTATACGAGTCTCTTGTTAAATGGTGTACACGATCACGGATTGGTTGGTTGGAGGCAGCAATCTTCAATTGTCTTTTCCGAACGACAGCATTGCTGGTTCATAATCTTCCTTGTGCTGCGGGTGTGATGCTTCTTGGATGAGTGAGCGGGTTCGAGACCGTAATTCTTTGTGCAGGTTATGGCTTGTGGGTTTTCGGAAGCTACGTGTGTTTTAAGGTTTGAGGGCACTTTTCTCTCTGGTAGGTCGTGGTAACCGGTTCTCACTCCGTTCATGCATGTTCTTCTGGTCCATCATTGCTTCGGTGATGTCTCGTGCTAAGTCTATATCTTTGTTTCTCTCATGTTGATCATTATTCACTTCTTAGGTTCTTATGTTTAGTTTCAGTTTATGTAATTTTGCTACTTGTGAACCATTGTAATCTCCGTAGAAATTGAAAATCTAGTAACAATATTTAACATTATATCAAAAGAAAAAAAAAAAAAATCTCGACAGTACAGAGAATTCTCTGTAAAGGGTGAGGAAATACGGCAAGATTTCAGTCAGCTACTCCCATTGAAATTTGAAACCGAAGAGATTATTTACTTACCAAACTAACGTTTCTATTTCTTTTTTCTTGTTTAAATTTTTCTCCTAAATTTTCATGAGTGTTTACATATTGTTTTTGGGGTTTGTTCTGGCGGAAATTAAAATTTGTTGGAGAAAATATGTTTGTTACCATGCATCAGAAATATAATCGTCCTCCATACTTGTATGAAATAGTGAAAAAAGTATTTCAACGATGTCAAGATATAATATTAGTATAAGCATTAATAACTTAAACTAGTCCAAAATTTTTACATGGAAAATTTTCTCAATTTGAAAAAGAAAAACCATATGGCATTAATCCACTCAACAATCCACTATATAAAGAATATGAATACGACTACATCTTTCATGTTCAATAATCTAAACAGATCTAAAAACTTATCTACAAAGAACAATCTCCAACACTGGAGCTACCAGGGATGATCAGCCAGCATAACTACCCTCACATATATGTACAGTTGAAACAACTTTCTTACATCATTACCTTATATAGAAAATTAAATTTACGTTGTAAATCATTTAGAAAAAAAGAGAAAAAAACTAGAATATCCCTGTCTTCGTGAAGAATCCACATCGCCCTTAATTATCATCACATGTTATCTACAATCGTTCCTAAATCTAAAACCATATTTTTTACCTTTAACGATTTACATAATTTCTTTTCTCTTTTAATTAATAATATAATATTCATTTTACTTTTACATCAAATAATAAATTTATTTAAAATTTTACATTGTATCTCACTATTTATATTATATTATTACTTTTGGTTAAGATTTTATTTTAATGTTATTAAGGAAAGACTAAAAAGTAATACAACAATAATTCTTAGCAAAGAGTTAAAATTGCTTGCGAAACAAATCATATATGTCAGAGCTCATGATATTTGGACGATTTGGTAATAATTTATATTTTGTCCTTTTTATTTTTATTTTGCTTATATTTTCCACATAGTTTTTACTCTTTCCTTAATTTCAAAATTCAATATAGGATTTGGTAAAAATAATTTCAGTATAGCAATCCTAAAAGCCAGTGATTGCTGGAAGAAAAACTGAGTAAGCTTTATATGATTAGTATTGCCTGAAAATCGATTACACAGGAAGAGCTTCATTGTCAGAAACTTTGCATATGGATATGGTTGCTTTGATTAGTTTTTGCCATACTTCTTTAGCTTCTTTTATGTTTTTATGATGATGAAAAGAATAAAAAAGATGATAAATCATATTATATGGTAAAATTGATACAGACTTTTTACCAAAAAAAAGTTGATACAAACTGAAGGAGATAAATGACACTAAAAAGAAATAATTAACATGTATGTCTCAAACGATGAAGAATATCGGCCTAAAATTATTTAACCACACGTCTCCTACATTTTTGTATGGTTGATTAGTAAGTTTGTCTGAGTTACTTCTCCTTTTCTATCTAAAACTGTTTGGATGATTATAGAGTTAAGAGTTACTTAGCTAGATAAATACAACAGCTTGACAGGATCAATCATATTATATGGTATTTTGGGTTTTGAAAGGTATATAATTTTGATATGTAATTGTATATGTTTATGAAACTTCTGAAGGTCAACCATGACAATTGATACTATATACTATTTCATTGCCAGCAACTTATTATATAGCAAAAGCATCATTAACCCTGAAACCCATTAGGGTCTCTTAATAACTTTTTAAATATTAAATGTTAGTTAAGAACTTAGTTAAGAGACACCAAAAAAAAAGAATGTTCCAATGTTAATCTCTAAATTAAGGTTTATTAAAAAAACTATGCAACATCTTCCATCAACTTTACTTTCTTCTCCAAAGAAAACGGTTTTGATGTCATATTCTCAACAAGCTATAAAAAACGAGTATGTGCCTAACCATACATGCTTTATAAGATTTTCAGATCAACAAGAATCTGTATCAGAAAAAAAACTCACATAGACCGTATATTGGTGGAAGGCCAGCTAGTTTTGCATACCACATTGCCTGCTCAAATCCATCAAACGTTACAAATCAAACAATGCTTATTTTTATTGGAAAAGAAAATCAATTAGTAATCCTCTTAAGCTATACAACAATTCCTTTTTCACATTTAGTTCTCCAGCCACACAAAATGATTATAATGGATACGAGAATATAACGCGGAAACATATGAGAATCATGGCAAAACTACAGATCGACTAACATCAAAATCTCAAAGCAAAAGACATTGACACTTACTCCATCTTCTGCATGCATCGTAGAGAGTTGCTCTCAACTTCAGGCATAGTTTCTTGAATAGTATACTTGCCTGATTTAACATTTACAAAAAGAAACAAACGGGAGCGTGAAATTGTAAGGGATAAGACAGACCCATAGGTAGAAAAAACAAAAAAAAGCAAGAAACAAATCTCAAGTGGGAACCTCTTACAAGTGGGAACCTCTTTTGTAAGGGATAAGACCCATAAATGTTCTAGTCATGTTTTTGGAATTGATAATTCATTTTATATTCCCGTTTATGCGTTCACATTACTATTACGTAAAGGATTCAAGCAATTTTTGACCAAAACTTGCAATAATGCCTTCAGAGTCGAACCTTTCACGTTCCCACGTTTTTTCTCAACCTACTAACATCACAGAAGATGAAACTCTCCACACAAACCAAAAAATATATATACATACAATCAAGAAATGTTTATTATTCTCCTTGAAGCAGTTCTTGTTCTGTTCTTCCACAAGTCCCTGTGAGTTATTGGGCCAAATCCTTCGAAGCCCAACAAGATATCCTGCATAAAAAGGAAACTTTACGTTAGTTAATGTCGGTCAAAGACTTTACAAAGGAGGTGGTTTTGTGGCTTCAGAATTATCCCGAAAAGAAATCATCCGAGAGACAGAGCAAGACCATAAGAGAGAGATAACAAGAGATTAAGCAATTACGAGTTTTAGGGTTTTTGTGTTAATCATTGGTTGTAATCTCTATAGTTGTTCTTGAGAAACAGTTTTCTTTGAGTGAATAAAGGGAAGAGCTTTTGATATTGATTTCAATCTAAGTTTAAAGCACTAGGCAAAGGTTTAAATCCTAACAATTGGTATAAGAGCGGTTTGACGAAGATCTGCAAGACGACCAAAATATAGGAATGGGACCCTTCAAGGTGGAAAGGGAAGTTCGGCAGAGATTAGTCAGAAGATCCTGAAATTGTGGGAAGAGCATCCTCAAAGCAACTCAAAGTAACCTTGCGACTAAGGGTGTCGAATGTCGAAGATGCGACAAGGCACCGAGATGATTCGCTAGAGGAAAGGACACAAGGTGTGTAGTCCTTGGCTTTAGGGGGAGAATGAGAGATGTCAATCCAAGTCCCACATTGGAAGTTTAGACAAGGAGTGTCTAATATATAAAGAGATGTCCAACTCTAATTAGTACGAGGCCTTTTGGGAAGGAGCCCAAAAGTAAATCCATGCGGGCCAGCTTCTTAGGCCCAAAGTGGACAATATCGTACTAGTCGGATAATAAAGAGTTGGACACGGGATTTCACAATCCCAACAATTGGTATCAGAGCGGTTGACGAGAAATCTGCAAGAAGACCAAAAATACCCTTCGAGTAGGAACGGGACCCATCGAGTTAGGATTGGGAGGTGTGTGTGGCAGAGTTCAAGTCAAAAAGATCCTGGAAGTCAGTTGTGGGACACGAGATGAATGTGATCCTTAGTTTGATGGGGAGAATGTGATATAAACAAACTAAGTCCCACATTGGAGAATTAGACAAAGAGAGTCTAATATATAAAGAGTTGTCCAACTCTAATAGTACGAGGCCTTTTGGGAAGGAAACCAAAAGTAAATCCATGCGGGCTTGCCTCTAAGGCCCAAAGTGGACAATATCGTACTAATCAGATAATATAGAGTTGGACATGGATTTAACAATCCCAACAAGTGGTATCAGAGCAATCCAGGTTTGATTGCAAGTGCTAGGAGGAGATATGGAATCGATATCCGGAGAGTTCGGAAAGTTCAAGGTCGAGAGGTTTGATGGAAAAGGTGATTTCGGGTTATGGAAATACAAGATGCTGATGCAGTTGGAGCTTCTAGGGTTAGATTCTACGATTCAGGAAGTTACAGTCACGCCTTCTGAAACAGGCAAGGAGAAAGACGAAGAACTACCTGAGGTCAAAGTAGATCCGTTGAAAGATAAAAAGGCAAAGAATCTAATATGCATGAGCTTAGGAAATTTGGTTCTGCGTAAGATGATGAAGGAAACAACTGCGTTAGGAGTTTGGAAGGCTTTGGAAAGAGATTACCAAACAAAGACACTTCCTAATAGGATCTACATGAAGCAGAGGTTTGCGAGCTTCAAGATGGATGATCACAAGAGCATCGAGGAAAATCTAGATATTTTTCTTAAGCTAGTTTCAGATCTTGCAAGTCTTAACATCAACATCAGCGATGAAGACCAGGCAATTCAAGTTCTATCTAGCTTGCCCCAACAATTTGATTCACTAGTTGACACGCTCAAGTACGGGACTGCAAAAGAAACTCTTACCATGAACGACGTGAGTAATTCAGCATACTCCAAAGAAGTGGAGTTAGAGGAAAAGGGATTGCTGAATTAATCCAGGTCTGATGCAGAGGGTTTGTACATGGAGGATTCGAGGGGGAGATCAGATAAAAAGGGTTACAAAGGAAAAACTAACGGCAGAGGCAGATCTAAGTCAAGGCAAAGGTTTGATAAAAGCAAAACAAGTTGTTTTATCTGTGGAGAAGAAGGACACTGGAAAAGAGAATGTCCTGAGAGGAGACATAAAGAATCTGCAAACATTGCGACGGAGCCGAAGCAACCGTTAGTGTTAACAGCTAGTGTGCAAGACACTAAACAAGAATGGATCATGGATTCTGGATGTTCTTATCATAGTACATCAGACAGGGAGATTATGTTTGATCTCAAGGAGTTCAATGATGGTTCAGTGTTAATGGCTAATAACACTCAATGTGACATCAAAGGAATTGGGAAAATAAAGATTCAGAATTTAGATGGCTCTGAAGTGATACTCACAGGTGTCAGGTACATTCCGGAGGTGAGAAGAAATTTAATTTCTTATGGGATGTTAGAAAAATCAGGTTGCAAGTACAAAGGAAGCAATTTTATGGTGCACTTCTACAAAGATCATAAGAGGGTGATATCAGGAAAATATCACAAGGGAGTTTATTATCTACAAGGCACAATTGCTAAGAGTAAGAAGAATATGCCTAGAGTGGAGAAAATAATCAAGAAGAAGACGTCAAAAATGGTGACGTTCGCAAAAGTTCTGATTCAGGGACCTACTCCATATGGTTTTGAAACAAAAGACTCATCAGCTCAAGGTGGAGACTCTTTCTTGACAGAAAAATCAGAAGAAATTGAGTCTAAGGCGAGCAGTGAAGAATCTCAGAAAACAGAATCTTCAACGGATGATGTATTGTTTGGAAAAGAAGTAAGGCATAAAGATGGTGATCTCTTAGCACATGTTTTGACTGCACCTCAAGAGCTTAGTACAAAAGAAGAATCTAAAGACTACGAGGAAGACTGGAAGAAGGCTGGAAAAAGGGAATACGTGAATACAAGACTCGGGAATGGCGTTGTGAGAAAAGTGTCACATATATTGGGAGAGGGTATCTTCGGAGATAGAGTCAAGGAGAATATAACACTATCTAAGAACCATTCCAATGAAAATCGAGCAGGAGTATTAATCAATGCAGTACCTGGAGAGGAGCTTCAGGTTCGCTGCGATTCCGCCTAAGAAGAAAGACGCTCCAGGTAACTCCATTATCAACGCTGTTTCAAGCTCGCAGAGACAGAGGAGGAGAAACAAGTCAGTTTCAGGTTTATATTGATAATGGAAAACTCAAGGGGGAGTTTAAAGAGTTACCTGTGAGCATAGATGCGAGGCAGAGGTTTTAGCTCAAGGTGGAGTAGCTGAAACACAAGAAAAGTCGCTCAAAAGGTTTGAAAGGTCGGATGAGGAGTATACTTTAAAAGAAAATTTAAAGTTGAAGGGATGATCTGAGAAACGTCTTAAACAGCCAAGGAGACTGAAGGGAGACGAGTATCTAGGTCGGGGAAAGAAGAAAGCAGATCATCAGAGAGGGGAGAACGTCTTAAACAGCTGCTGTGGTGGAGGATAAACACCAAGGAGAGCTGAAGGGAGACGAGTATCACAACCGGGAAATAAAGCAGATCACCAGAAAAGTATAACATCACGGGCATCATCTTAATCAGGTTAAAGAGACGAGAATTACCTTACCAGGAAGGGAGACAGGTTCGTAGTAAACAGAGGAGTCTCCAAAGGGTCACCGGAAACGCAGGAAGGACTGTCAAAAATCAAAAGGGATTAGTGCTTATAACTTCTCAAGGAAATAAGTGAAAGTCTTCAAAGCAGAGTCACAACTCATATGATCTTACCGGAAGAGATCACGGAAAGATGCAGTATCATCGGCAAGACAGATTAAATCAATCAACACCAGTAGTTAGAGATTCGTCAGTCACCATGAAGAAATCGCGAGCTTCTTGGAGATTACAGGCATCTCACGATGAAGAACAAGGTGGCGTTACTATCAGATGATGCGTTTTTACAGGAGGTTGAGTTGAAGACTTGAGAAGTTGAAGAACTCTCGGACATAGGAATCGGATAACCGATTAAATGTCATCAGTGGTTTTGATCGCATTAAGGAGAAAGCTCGTCTGTGTGGAACACATCCAAGTTTGCAGGTTTTGGCCAGAATTAATCTGAAACAGAATTGATATCATCATCAGACAAGAGAGAGACCATCAAGGGGCTTAAAGCTAACGATGGATGTGACTCTGGTTGGAGAAACAAAACTCACCAGATAATATAGGTTCTGTTCAGAGGTCATCTTCATCGCCATTGGAGGTGCGAATGTCGTCTTCATCACAATCCGGTGTAAGGAATCAAAGTGAGATAGGGAATCAAAGTGAGATAGGGTGAAGAAACGGGACTCGCCGGAGATGGAAGAATTCGTTGGCGAGACGTCATCACCGTCGCAAGAGATTATCGGTGAAAAAGAGAGATGAGTGAAGATAGCTGTTTCTTGTTTGGTGTTCATGGCTCACTGCAAATATAAGGACAAGGAGCATGGCAGACAGTGGTGACTCAACAGCGAAGTTGTCACAGATAGCGTTTCAGATCAAAGGTGGAAGGAGATGGAAGCTTGAAAGCCTCTACGGTATTATCGAAGAAAAGGAGATGATGAGAAGATTGGGCCCAAAGGTGGAGATTGTGAGTTATTGGGCGAAATCCTTCGAAGCCCAACAAGATATCCTGCATAAAAAGGAAACTTTACGTTAGTTGATGTCGGTCAAAGACTTTACAAAGGAGGTGATCATGTTATATATAAAGGAGGTGGTTTTATGGCTTCAGAATTATCCCAAAAAGAAATCATCCGAGAGACAGAGCAAGACCATAAGAGAGAGATAACAAGAGATTAAGCAATTACGAGTGTTAGGGTTTTTGTGTTAATCATTGGTTGTAATTTCTATAGTTGTTCTTGAGAAACAGTTTTCTTTGAGTGAATAAAGGGAAGAGCTTTTGATATTGATTTCAATCTAAGTTTAAAGCACTAGGCAAAGGTTTAAATCCTAACAGTCCCATGGCTACTTCATCCCAACAGGATCTGTAGGAATCGGCTACAACGGCTACTTCACTTTAACCAACACAACAAAACACACACACGGTCGCTTTCGACAGCAACCCAGTTACATTCACAAACTCATCCACAAACATCACAACATCTTTCTCAATCAACTTCTTCTTCGCGATCGTCGCTGAGCATAACAATCTAGGCTCACACGGTATGGCTTTCGTTAATATACATATCATCATTATAAGATATTATTTGTATCATCAAAACCACCATTTTGTATGGTTATTTTCAATCATATTGACTTTAGAAACAACAATACACATGTCAGTTTTAGTCTGAAAATTTTATTTGATTTTCTTTTTACAATTTGCACTTAAGCATTGACGAAATAAAAATGTTTAATTTGGAGCGTCGACTCACAAAATCCATTTTCATCCATACAACCAGTGGCGGATCCAGAATTATTATTAATTGGGGGCACTTTAATACTAACTCATTTAGATAAAAAAAAGTTTCATAACTAAAAAAACCTTACAAATTTATCCTACGAGATTCCATATTTTGGAATCGTTTAACAACTGCTTCGTTTGTTACTTTCTCAAACAACTCTTTTTCAACAAAGCAAACAACACAATCATTTAAAAACTGATCACTTATTCGGTTTCGCAGGCTAGTCTTCACAATCTTCATCGCTGAAAAACATCTTTCAACTGTAGCGGTGGCAACAGGTAAAGTCAACACTAGCTTCAAAAGCCGATAAATCTAAGGATGTGAAAGATGTTTCTTTTTCTTCACCATCATGCATGCAAGATCTCCAAGATCCTTCAAATTAGAAAATCTTTCATCCTCCCGAATATTGTCAATATAGAGACCTAGTTGATGCTCAAGAGTAATTCGCTCAATAGGACTCAAATCTTCAGGATAAAACTCAGACAATCTCATAACTTTTAACTGATCAAACTCCTGAAATGAATTAGTGGGGCTCAAGGAAGCAATGCAGCCAAGTAGTTCTGTGTTTACCTCATCAAAACGGTCATTAAACTCTTGAATCTGCATATCCAATACAGTGTAAAAGCACTCCACCTTGTAATGATGCAAGTTGCTTATATTGCTTCTTTTCCTTCAATTCTTTGAATCAAACTCATCATCCATAACTAAGAACTCAATCTTGTAGTTCTTACAGAAGGAAGAAACTTTATTTATTAGAGATACCCATCCATCATCTCTGATTTTGTACAACTGTTGCTTGGTGGATTTAACAAGTGACATAGCATTCAAAATATCTTGATCTTTCCTTTGGAGAGCCTTTGACAAGTTATTTGTGATCCCAAGAAGAAGCAACATCAATTGTAAGTAGAACACAAAATCAAAGGTGTGGAAGTACTTGAGAAGACCATTAGCTTGACGTCTTTTGAATATACCATCACTTCCATCGATTTCAACATACTCAAGTACTTTAATGATAGAAGCGAACAAATCAACCAACCGCAGCAATGTTTTATAATGAGAACACCAACGAGTTTTACCGGGTCTTTGAAATGAAACCTCTTGGTTCAGTCCTTTTCCAGTCTTAATTTCCCCTTTCTTACTTCTCTCCTCAATTTTCTTCCGGTAGTCTTCTCGAACCATATCTTTCCTCTTACAAGAAGCTCCAACAACATTCAACAAGACAACAATCTTTTCAAAGAAATCTCTAACTTCAAAATGCTTCTGAGCAACTGCAACGACAACTAACTGAAGTTGATAAGCAAAACAATGGACATAATATGCAGAACTACATTCTCTCAGAATTAAAGCTCTCAGCCCATTGAATTCGCCCTTCATATTACTCGCTCCATTGTAACCTTGTCCTCTTAACTTCTTCATACTCAATCCGTGTTTAGCAAACAATGAATCAACAGCACTCTTTAGCGATAAAGAAGAAGTTTCTTTCACATGAACTAGACCAAGAAACCTTTCTTTAACTATCGCAAGTGTATCAACAAAGCGAAAAACTATTGCCATTTGCTCTTTATCAGAAACGTCTGCAGATTCATCCACCAACAAACAAAATACTTCATGACCAACTTCTTTAATAATAGATTCAATAACTTCTTCCGCAAAGCAATGAGCTATATCTGTCTGAATTTTGTGGAACACCATCTGGTTGTTTTTTGGAGCATTCTCTAACACAACTTTACTTACAACCTCATTTTGCTCTGCAGTATATTTCACAAGCTCCAAAAAGTATCCCTTGTTAACTGAATTCACTGATTCATCATGACCTCGGAATGAGAGTCCTTGTCTTAATAAAAACCAACAAGCATCAATTGAAGCATTCAATCTGATCTTGTATTCATTTTTGACTGCGTCATTCTGCTTATAAAAAGCATGAAAAATTGATTGTTCTGGTATCATCAGATAATCAGCCCTTTTCAATGCCCTATTGTGAAAACTATTCACTGCTCCTACATGATCTCGTAATCTCTCTGTCTTGTTCCAGTCATCAAATCCATTGACCACAATGTATCATTTCCACATTTGTTTTCAGTGTAGTCTCTAAACAAGTAGCAGAACAAACAAAATGCTTTATCCTTTTTCACACTATATTCTAAACAATCGCCATAGAGATCAAACCAAGAGGGATTGAATCGTTTCAGTTTACTTTGAAACAATGTTTTAGGAAATTCATGACCACGAGGTTGACAAGGACCTCTCATAAGATATTTACGTCTTACCTCATCTCTTTGATTTGGAGGATATTCGGTTATCCTTTTCCTATCTCCAGGATCAATAGGTAAATTCTCCAAATCAACTTCAGAATCAGTTTTCTTTGGAGAAGGCAAATCATCCTCAGGGTTTTCAGATGTAGACACAAATTTTCTCTTAGGCTTGAAATATTTTTCCATTAAATTTGTTTCTGTAAAAAAAATTAAGAAAGATTAGCACAAGACTAGAATTCGATGTTTCCACAATTTCTTGCTACTTAAATCGAAAATCAAAATTTTCATTTAGTTTACCTTTTATCTT
Source organism: Brassica napus (assembly GCF_020379485.1). Lineage (NCBI taxonomy): Eukaryota > Viridiplantae > Streptophyta > Magnoliopsida > Brassicales > Brassicaceae > Brassica > Brassica napus. The sequence continues at coordinate 31,309,815 of NC_063447.1, read as the reverse complement.
TTTTGCTGAGCTTGTTCGTAGTGTTTTTGTTTGCCTGCGACAAAAGCTAAAAGAAAGAAACACAAAGATCAAAACGTGGGCAACTAGGTCAAAATTGAAAACTTTCATTATTAATTTCCTTTATTATTAATTTCCTTTTGTTTTGGATTGGGCTTTTAAAACAAAAATTATCTTTCTTTTTATGTTGGGTTATATTAAATTTATAGATCATATAACAATTATATTACTTCTCTCGATACATGATTATGCTTAATCAATTCTATAAAAAAAAAAAAAATTTAAGTAGTAGGGGGCACGTGCCCCCATAGTGCACTATGTACGTCCGCCCCTGCATACAACTTGATCTCTTAAAGATCAAAATATTGTTTTATAATTATAAGTATGGTATCACCATACTTGATACTTGAAACTTGAATTTTTTTTTCTTTCCTCATTGGTCACACATGTACTTAATAATTAAATTAAGTCATTCCAAGAAAAAAAAAATCTGAAACAAAAAATCTAAACGTTAAGCATTCTTGATAATTAAAGCAAATATTTATCTTTAACCAAAGTCTTTGAGGTCAGGGCCTCTGAGTGGCAGTTGAGCCTCACGCGCCCATTTTGTTTTCTCTCTAATCTCAAAACGCGTTTCAAGAGGACTGAGGCTCACACGATTCTCCGGCGTCTCCGTCGGTGTTCGATGTGACCTCTCCTCACCGGAATCTGCTCGACGAGACGGATCCAGCAAGATCTGGTATACTAGGAGGTGTTCCTCTCTCTGCGGCAACTCGGGTGGGCTCTCTGTAGCGGCAGCCTCTAAGAACTCCGTCGCTCTGGTGACTCGACGGTGAAAGGTTGGCGTAAGCTGTTTGAGGACGACGGCGACACAACCGGAACCGCGTGCCAGTCATTGGGGCTGGGGTAAAGCTCCGAGGGAAGGGTTTGTTTTGCGGTGTCGGTGGATCTCACAATTGGGATGGCGGTTCCCCTTTGTCTTGAATCTCACCGGCTCGCTTTTCTTCCTTTCCTCGCTGACGAGAGTGGAGGAGCATATGACTCCTCGGACCTGTGAGGCGGTGAAGCGGTTGCAGAAAGCGGCGGTTAGGGTTTCGGAGTTGTTCTTCATCTGAAAGCGACGTTTGTGGCCGCGGGACGCTCCGTGGGCGGCTCCGTTGATGGTGACTGGCGGTGGATCTGGCGGGCCTCGACACCCCCATCATGAGAAGTCGCCGAAATCTGGATCTGGTGGTTGCGGTGTCAACGGAGGAGGGAGCATACTCCCTCGGTCTTTTTTCCCTCAACTGAAATTTTTCTTTGTTTGTAATATGTGTATCTGCATAGCTTTAATCACTTGTAATCTAGGGTTCACGTTTCTCCGGTGTATCAGGACAAGCTGTAGTCCGATGCCCTTCGGGGAAGAAAAATAATTAATGTATGCTTACTTAAAAAAAAAAAAAAAAAAACATCTATTTGAAAAAAAAAAAAATATATTTATCTTTAACCAAGTCAAAGCATTAAACCAGACCAAGTCATAATCAATAGCAAATGTCAATTAAAAAAACGTCTACATTTTAATTCTACTAAACAGACAGATTTTGTTTTTTAAATTTTATTAAATCTGCAATATAATAAAATCAATAAATTACTCAACAAACCCAGCAAAATAGACACAAAGTTAAGCACAAGACTGAAACGAATGGTCAGAAGTGAATTCAACCCATGATCAAATGAAAATAAACATAAATTCTTACGAGTATGCGTGAAGACTTTTTTACCAGATTTCAACAAATAAACTTCATAAAATATATCTTATTACCACCACTGGATTAAACCAGGAGTTCAATGATAAGATATGCTGGTGATCTGGCTCCATAGCTATAAAGACCTTTATATAACCTGTTCCAAATAAACGAATAGTTTTGATGAAAAAATGATTTCCATCATCTTGCATTTCTCGGTTCTAAGAATGATGTAATTCCTGGTTTCATAACCTGTTCTTAAAAAAAATATTTTTAACAAATATCAGTATTGTTAGTGCAAAGCATAAGCAATATTTAAAGATTTAAAAGTGTAGAACTTTATTTCACTACCATAGGACAACTGATATTTGTAAAGAATAATAAGAACATAAACTAAAATTACAATACCGAAATAGAAGAATAAAGAAGAATTGCAGAATCGAGATGGTTAATCTTTTTCTTTAAATCTTTAAATGCCCCATAGTGTGACGGTTTCATAGCGCTTAGATTCCCAGGATATAACTGCAGCATTGTTTCTGTTTACCATCACCGAAAAATAGAATCTATCGAACCTATTTCTATGATGTACTCTTAGACTCAAAATAAAAAAATACTAGCATAACTATTCTGAGTGGGAAAATTGTTTCTTGATTGTATGAATGTGTTGGTGTGTTTTTTCTAAATGGCTCACAAAGAAATAAGAGAATGAGGATTACGTTATGATACATATCATAAAGGTGTGATTTTCTTTCTTCAAAATCACAACAAACAAAGTGGTGTTATGGAGCATTAAGTCACATCAATTATCATAATGAAAAACAAAATTTTCATTAACCCTTGACTGTAACTTACTAGCAAAAATATTAATATCTTTGACTAATCAAAGCTAATTTATTTTGCTATGGGTTTACATTTTTATATTTAAACAAATATAAAAGATAACATAAATATGATTTAAACCATAAGTTATTAGACACAAAGTCTATCTAACAAATGTAAATCAAATTTAAATCTCAATATCCAATGTGTGCATTTGCTAGTTTTTATACTTAGTCAAATTTAAGTTTTACAAACTTTGTAAGTCACACTTTGGAACTTCATTTCTCATTCAAACCTACTCTGATTTTGACATGTGGTTACACTACTTTATAGTGCCCAACATCTGGTTATTCCGACGAATATCTTCGTCCGGAAACTTACCGAAAAATGGTCTTAAACCATATCGTCAAAAACGAGTTCCAACAATCTCTCCCACAAGAGGCCTACCAGGAGTCCTCTGATCAGTACCTAGGGATATTCAACGAGACAACCAACGGTAAAGCTTCTAACAAGCTATCGAGTTAGATATACATAAAGATGAAGAGTTTGGTGATATCGATGATAATCATGTTGGGCTTAATATTAATGGTATGAAATCTGTTGTCTCTGCTTCTGCTGGTTACTATGATGATAAAGATGGAAAGTTTAGGAAACTTTCTTTGATTAGTAGACAGGTAATGAGGCTTTCTATAGTTTATAGTCAACCTGATAAGCAGCTTAGCGTTACTCTCTTCCCTGCTAACATCTCTGCTCTAAAACCGCTTTTGTCGTTGAGGAAGGACCTCTCTCCTTATCTGCTAGAAGAGGAAATGTATCTTGGATTCACTGCGTCGACTGGTTCGGTTGGTGCAATTCATTACATGATGGGTTGGTTTGTCAATGGAGAAATCGAGTTTCCGAGGTTGGAGTTTGGTATGTTACCGATCCTTCCACCATATCCAAAGAAATCATCTAACAGAACAAAGACCATTTTAGCGGTCTGCTTAACTGTATCCGTAATCGCTGTGTTTATCCCCTCGTGGATCGGTTTCGTCTTTTACTTGAGGCACAAGAAAGCCAAAGAGGTTCTTGAGGAGTGCGAGATTCAGTATGGACCTCATAGGTTTGTTTATAAGGAGCTTTTCGACGCCACAAAGGGTTTCAAGGAGAAAAAACTTCTCGGAAGAGGAGGTTTTGGCCAAGTCTATAAAGGCGCTCTTCCGGGTTCCGATGCAGAGATCGCTGTGAAGCGGACTTCTCATGATTCAAGAGAAGGGATGAGCGAGTTTTTAGCCGAGATATCGACCATTGGTCGGCTTAGACATCCAAATCTAGTCAGGCTTTTGGGGTATTGTTGACATAAAGAAGATCTCTACTTGGTTTATGACTGCATGCCTAATGGTAGCCTTGACAAGTATCTATATTACCGTAACAATGAGAATCAAGAACGGCTTACTTGGGAGCAACGTTTCAAGATTATTAAAAACGTTGCTTCTGCTAGCTTTACTATATTTGGATCAAGAATGGGTGCAAGTCATCATTAATCGAGATATCAAACCGCCTAATGTTTTGATCGATCATGAATCGAATGCAAGGCTAGGAGATTTCGGATTAGCGAAGCTATATGATCAGGGTTTTGATCCAGAGACATCTAAAGTAGCTGGAACGTTAGGTTATATCGCACCGGAGTTTTTAAGAACTGGTAGAGCAACTACGAGCACTGATGTCTATGCATTTGGATTGAGCGACGTGCAGGGAAGAACAAGAAGTTCTTGTGGATTGGATTCTTGATCTTTGGGAGAAAGGAGATGAAATTATTGTTGCGGTTGAAGAGAACATACGTCAAGAAGAAAACAGAGGACAGCTTGAGCTTGTTTTGAAGCTTGGTGTGTTATGTTCGCATCAAGCTGCTTCGATTAGACCAGCTATGAGTACGGTTATGAGGATCTTGAATGGGGTTTCGGAGCTTCCGGATAATCTTCTTGATGTGGTGAGGGATGAGAACTTGAGAGGATGGCCTGAGAAGCCAATGGAACTGCTTTTTGATGTGAATTCTTTGGGTACTTCAACGTATACAGATTCTTTAATCTCACATGGACGTTGAATATTGAAATTTGCTAAATGGAAGTTGATTCTTTGGTTTACCAACAAGAATGCAAAATTTTGAGACTGATGCACGTTCTTATTTGATACTTGCTTTGTAATAGCTGCAACACAAAGCTCATTCTATTTTTTTCCTGGATATACACAATAGGCCACACAAGACTATTCTTCCTAACTTTCGTCATCATTTGTTATTCTCTAAGCTCATCTAAATACCCCTTTAATATTGTTGCATTTCACCAATAATTAAGATATTTGATGAACGTGCTAAAGCAAGATCCAAGATCAGAACAATGGAACATGAAAAATGTTTGAGATTATGATATTTATAGTCCATATTTTTTATAGACGAACAAGTTTTTGTGTATTCATCTATTTCTCTAAACAAATTTCAAATTTATTTTATTTAATAATAATAATAGAAATTTCTTTGTTTTTTGTTGCATAATTTCTAAACATGATTTTTGTGATTCTATATATTATCGTTTTGTATGCTTTACTTTCTTACAAATGTAAAAGACTAAAAAAACTACTTGAAACAGATATGATTATACATTTCGAACCAACTTATATAGTCCACACTTCTTCGACGAATAAGCCAAATCAACGGCTATTTAGTCGATAATTCCAAACCATACAACAAACCATTTATAAAGACACACACATAGAGAAATTCAAACACAAAGATCCATGTAAGTTCAACTGATCGAACGGATGGTTTGTTACCAAGCAGAACAAGTAGTATGTTTAAGCAAGGCAATTGTAACAGTTACAAACAAAATTGGTGTCACATTCGCCGCTGATATATCCCTTGCTGGCGCAAACAGTGGTGCAAACAAAATCTACATCCGAAGAACGGCAGATGTCAGGCGATGTTGAGTTGCTTGGTACTCCCTCGCATTGAGCTTTTCCATACGGTATCCCTGATTAAAAATGCACATTATATATATATATATATATTACATCATGTATTGATAAAAGAATTTGATAACAATATATTTTTACAGAGCCTTTTTATTAAATGATATTACCTGTGGATATCAATAGAAAAATAATCAGAAGAGTAACGATGCACATGCTCTTTGCCATTATGTTTCTTTCTCTTTTCTTTTTCTCTGCTACTTTCAGTTTACTTATTTTCTTCTTAGTAGTCTTTAGATAAGAATACTAGGTTCTATTTATACTGAAAATTCTTTGACTTTTATATTAGGTTAAATGGATGATAATAATGATGAATAATACTAAATGCTGGCCACTAACTGAATCATTCAAACCTTTAAGTAGAATTTGCCAAATATGACTCACAACTTGATTTTAAATATAAACATATACTCAAACTTGAATCAAATGAAAAACTAACCTAAAAGCCTTGTGAAAATACAGTCAATCCCTTGTGATCAAACAAAAAAACAGAAGCTATTTTTTACGAATATAGCCCCAGTAAGTCGTCTGAATCGTCAGATATGCTAGAAGTCTTCTAGACGACTTCCAAGTAAGTCTTCTGGTGTAGCTGATCTTAAAAATAATTTTTAAATTTTTAAAAAAATATTTTGATAAGCGAAAAATTAAAATCATGTAATTATAATCAGTTTTATGTGATATAAATTAAAATATAACAAAACTGAATTGTTTTCAACATTGATGAGTGTAGGTAGTGAATCATGGTATTCTTTGGTCTAGGTTTGGCAACATATGTTGTAGTATTGTATGTATTCTTAGGGTTAGATTTTGGAAAGCTTGGATGTTTTTTTAAAAAATTAAATTTTTACCTGTAAGTGTTTATTTTTGTGTATAGTAAACACTTTTGAAGTTTAATTTGATTTTATGAAGTATTTAGTTAGTTAATTAAGCTTAGAGGTTATGTTTAGGGTATAGACGACTTCCATGGAAGTCGTCTGGTGAATAATTTTAGCTGGAACACTTACATGTAAGTCGTCCAAATATTCCCGCCTAAAATTTAAACTAGACGACTTACTTGTAAGTCGTCTGGGAAGTCTTCTATTTTAGTTTCCCGCTAAAAATATTAAAGTCTTCTGGGCGACTTACAAGTAAGTCGTCTAGGAAGTCGTCTGAATCAAAAATATTTTAATTTAATTGGATTTTTTGTCTCCCTATATAAAGAAAAATTTACACATTCTCTCTACTCCTCTCAAATGGCTGCAACAAAAATGTAATGTTCATCATTCTAAAACTCTTCAACCTCTCTCTAATCTCTTTGAACTTATAAACACTAAGCTTTATATCAATTTATTGTTTTTGTCTCATGTCTTTCTCACTAATTTATCTTGTTTTTGCGGGTTTTTCATCACATGATTCTCATCTTCCACTCATTTAAAGGTGGATCTATCAATTTTAGATATGTATTTTTGTGTGTTCTATAAAGGTAAATTTATCTAATCTTCCACTCATTTTCTCTGTTTTTAAGGCATTTGAACGTTTTTTGATATGCAGGTTTTTCAGATCTGGATTTGGATATGCAAGTTTTTTCAGATCTGGAAGACTTCTGGGATGACTTACATGTTAGTCGTCTAAAATATAATGCGCTAGACGACTTCCATGAAGTCTTCCAGACGACTTCCATGAAGTCTTCCAGACGACTTCCATGAAGTCTTCCAGACGACTTCCAGGAAGTCGTCTGGACTTCTTGGAAGTCTTCCAGACGACTTCTTGGAAGTCTTCTGACGAAGTCTCCCTTTCAGAACAGATCTGAACGTTTTGGTAAGTTTTTATGTCTGATTTTTCTTCATTTGGTAGCTTCCTGTTGTATAAAGGTCTTACTTTTTTCCCAAACTAAAACTCTCCAAACCCACTCTAACCTCTTTGACTTGAAAACACCAAACTTTATATGATTTTTTCAGTTTTGTATCATGTCTTTCTCACTAATCTATCTTTTTTTGCAGGTTTTTTATCAGATGGTTCTCATCTTCCACTCATTTAAAGGTAGATCTATTAATTTTAGATATGTATTTTTGTGTGTTCTATAAAGGTAGATTTATCTAATCTTCCACTCATTTTCTCTGTTTTTAAGCCATATGAACGTTTTTTGATATGCAGGTTTTTCAAATCTGGATTTGATATGCAGGTTTTTCAGATCTGGAAGACTTCTGGGACGACTTACCTGTTAGTCGTCTAAAATATAATGCGCTAGACGACTTCCAGGAAGTCTTCCAGACGACTTCCAGGAAGTCTTCCAGACGACTTCCAGGAAGTCTTCCAGACGACTTCCAGGAAGTCTTCTTCCATATCAAGTGGAGTCCATGCTTGTCTTTGTAGAGGAATGATCTATAATAGTTTTGTTTGTGGTATGTTTTGTGATTTGCATGTCTACTCTTTTAGTTGTGAATTTTTTGTAAAATCAGTAATAATGTTTCCCAATATGTAATACATGTGCTAACAATGTGTTTACACATTTACAAATCAATGAAATAATAGACGACTTACATGTAAGTCTCGGGTTTTAATAAAATATTGATATTTCAATTTTCCACCAGATGACTGAAAAATAAGTCATCCAGGAAAGTTAAAATTCCGACAAAACCCAGTCAAATGCAAAACTAACCTATGACGACTTACATGTAAGTCGTTTAGGTTCTTTGGAGATTTTTTTGTAACCAAACAAAAGCAGGCGACTTATATTTCAGTCGTCTCAGAAAACAGATTTCAAAGTCAATTGCAAAAATAACATTTGCATTGACCAGACGACTTCCAGGTAAGTCGTCTACAGCCAGACGACTTACCTGGGAAGTCGTCTGGACGAACAGATTTGGAAAAAAAACTCGATTTCATACCTTAAATTGGTGAGATAACTTCCTTAGCACACATAAGGGATTTCCAAGCACACAAAATCTCAAACGAAAGTGACCCACCCAGAATCGTTAGCTTCTATGATTCTATGAACCATAAAAATGTAGAATCAAAATCTTGGGTTTTTTTAGCTGAATGTGGAGAGAAAGTGAGAGAGATGTTGTGTTTAGTTCATAAGAATGGAGAAAGAAGAAGGGTAAATCAATTTTGGGAGCATTAAGAGCTTCAAATTTGTTGTTCATGGTGGTTGGACTATTGATGAAAATGACAATCTTGTAATTATTTGAAGATGATGAGGGTGAGAGAGTAAAAATGTCATTTTCGAAAAGAAAAAAAAAATTGATGGCATTTTCGTGAATTATATGAACTTGTGGGGTGAATAGGGCAAAACTAATTTCCAAAAAAAAAAGAAGTTTGTTTTGTGTTTGACTTTGAGTTTTAGGTCCATTTTGCAAAAAGTCTAACCTTTAATGTGTGTACAGCTATTTGTTTTCGTGTGTGTGTTTATTATTCATTTGTTTTTCGTGTGTTTATGAGTATTTTTATATGTTTACGCCAACATGTATAATAATTAAATTAAGATCTGAGAAGCGCATTCACATTATAATAGACACGTGACAGTCTCATAATGATTTGATAATAAGTATGCTAACACGTTCACACTATTCATAAATGTGTTTACACTAAGTACTTTGTGTTTTTTTAATATAAAACCCACATATATGGTTTCAATAAAACTCTAGATTTTTTGTTTCGAATAAAAATCGATAACGAATCAAAAGCCAAACTATATATATATTATTTTTATTGTTTACGGATAAAGTTTAGTAAAATATTCATAAATTTTGATTCGATTCGTTTTCCGTTTTGATTTGAACAAAAAAATTTGGATATCCGTAACTCTATGAAACAAATCAAATACTAAAATACAATATCCAAAAAAGAAGCAAATCACAAATACCAATATTTTTAGGGGCATATATCTAACTCGATCTCTTATATGCATATATATACATATATGTAAAGAATTATATATATATGTTATATATTATACTTTATATCAGTTTTATAATATTTTATGAATTAAATTTATTATATTAGGTACTAGAATTTAAAAAGTTAAATAATGTTTTATTTTTGTATAAAATGTTATTATTAAAATTTTCAATTATTTTTAAAATGTTATTTTATTTACGGATCAAATCAGATATTCTTTAAAATTCTAAAACATTTCGGATATCTGAGTCACCGAATATCTTGGTGGCTAAAGATCGAATGGACACGAATGTTTCCAAATACTCAGATATCCGATCTGTGCCCACCCCTATTTACGGATACAATTTTATTTTCTTTATATGAAAAATGACTAATGTCAAGGCCTTTTTATTTTAAATTTATTTTAATTTTATCTTTCATGTATTATTTTGAACAAAAATGTCATTTAATATTAATTAACAATATCTTTATATATTTGTCAACTATTTTTATATATTTTTTACGTACACATACATGTATACCTTGATGTGAGCACATTGTAACTAAGTATTCACAACAATTGAAGTATCTAATTTTTTTGAAAGTTGAAATATTTTTTCTTAATGCTTCTTTAACTACCGACCAAATTGTAGTGAAATGATTTGTCTTAATAATTTTCTTTTCTTTTTCTTAAATTACTATCTGTTTAGAAACTATAATATGAAACTATTGGTTCGACATGACGACTATCTAAAATTCATAACATGAAAATAAAAAAATAATATTAATTTTATTTTTTACCGAAAAAAAACAAAAAAAAATTAAACATTTTAGCCGTATAAACTAAAGTGAATATTAATTTAAAATAATAGTTATATTTTAGAAGATTGAAAACCAAAAAAAAAAAACTTAAAACCGAACCAATATCCAGATTAAACTGATTTAATATCTTTTTATTAAAAATAATGAAATTAATAATCACATTCCCCGCATTATTACCTAGTTAACGAGTATTTGGCAAACAAACGCATAGACAGAGCCAATAATATTTGAGGATATGATTATTATAACTTACATTAAGGTCAACTCCACGTGTTATAGTGATTGTATCGAATGTTAAAGGATTTGATATCTTGATTATAGTGTGGATTTGACTAAATCATTAATGTGATTCTCAAAAGATATTGAATCTAATCATAATGACACAACACAATTTGACCAGAGAAAATTACTGTCAAAGACACTTTTTGACTTTGCAATATCACAATAAGACACACTCTAACACACATTTTGCTTGCTTAATGTCTATAGTATCCTTTTAACTAATATCTTCCTTGTTACTTTTTTGTGCTTTAGTTGTTTTTATTTTAATTTGGTGATTTAAAAAAAACAAAAAAGAGACTTTCCCAAATATATTCCGACTCACGAACACTAATTCCACCTTTTTATTGCAATTCCTTATAATTTTTTCATCCTAATCCATTCGGTCCCCCATTCCATGAATCGAAATCATTTCCTTCTCTAAACTTGTCCTTTTTGGTGTCGTCGTCTCTGAGCCACCGTCGGACAAAGCTCCATCGTGTCCAGCTCCTCCTCGATCGCCGGTGCGGATCCGCCGTGAGTGAGCTTGGGGAAGATGCGATGGATTTTCAGAGTTCTAGATTCGATGTGGGCGTTCTGGGGATAGCTTAAGTGGAGTTTCAGAGAGTGGATGAGCTTAGGATTTTCCGTAGGTGAGATTCCGAACCGCCGTGAGTGAGTTCAGGGAAGCTGCGGCGGAATTTCAGAGTGTATGAGCTCGTGATTTTCCGTGGATGAGCTTTGGATTCGACGTGGATGAGCTCGAGGTAGTTGCCTTGGATCTAAGTCTTTTATCTCTTCATGGTGGCTTCTGTTGCAGAGAGAAAGCTCTAAAAGAAACAATGGTCAAGTTACTTTATTTTACACGTATGGTCCTCCCATTTTTGGATTTTTGCAATTTGACCCCAACATTCTTTAATTTATTTATAATCCTCTTGATTTCGTCCCAAACTTTTAATTATGTACTTTAATCCGTAACAATAATTTTCTTATCAACTCATATCCACATTTGCTATGTCCATTAGAAATTATTTAATAAAATAAAAAATTATAAAATATCAAAAATATATATATGGATACAAATATATTTTGTCTACGGAAAATTGTCCACAAAAACATTATAACATTTTTGTGTCCACATAAATTATGTCCACAGAAGATGTGTCCATTGAATTGTGTCCACAGAAAAAGCTTAATCCCTTTCTCTCTTTCAAAATGTCACAACACGTTCTCTAGATGGATTATCTTCAAACCAACAACACAAACCCTAGATATATTAAACTTCAAACACGAGCTTCGTCTACAATAACATGTTCACAAACGGTCATAATTACACAACTATAATTGTAAAAGCTTGTCCATAAGAACACGTCCACCACAAACTTGTTTATAAGAACACTTTCACGTTACTCTTGTCCACAACATATATATCCTCCAGAAAACTGTCCACAATGTTAACACTCGTCCACAATTCACATGTCCACATAACACTCGTCCACAAAGACGTATTCATAAAAAATGTTACAAAAACCTGTCTCCAATCCCTGCTCTAACTTCTTTACTTTATTCATGATTGATAAAAGAGAGAGACATCAAGTATAAGAACATAGTTGATGTCCTTTTATTGATAGAAAATTATAATTTGAGGATTGAGAAGCAGGAGTAGACAAATAAAATTTATTGACGGTCTAAACTGCACAGCTGAAAGTTTGGTGTTAATTTAAGAGGGCATTTCTGCAAAATAAAAGTTTCGGACCCAATCGAAAGAAATCAAAAAGTGAAGGACCAGATCTGAAAATAATTGAAAATCCACCATTGTTGCTTGATCTCTTATGTGACGAGACAGAGACGGCGATGATGAGCCCGACGAGGCTTGAATCCGAGAATGACACCGCCGGCCGAGCAATACGACGGAGATGGTCTGGTGGCCCGAGACAGACGCGACGAGCTGCGGCGGAGAAGAGAGAGCTCGAGACAGGTGAACGCGACAGAGGAGGATTGCGGTGGAGAACTGTTGGTCGGAGTACAGTGGCTGGAGATTGTAATGGGAGAAAAGCCGCCAAGCGTGGTTGCCACGAGTTGCAGTCGAAGGTGAGAAGATCCACGAAGAAAATGAATCAAGTGAAGCTTGCGACAGAGACAGAAGGTATTCTGGTTTGGAAAAAGACATTAATAGCCCAACTATTTTTCTAACTTAACTAACAAGAAGAAAGTAACTAGTTCTTTCTTTTGCTAACTACACGTGAAGTTAAAGGGCATAATGGTCAAAAAAGATCTTGGTTTCATGAATTGTGTGCTTCAAACACAATGTGTTCTTTTATGAAAGGAAAAAGACAAATGTGTCTTTTAAGGTAACTCACTTCGTTTGACTACCCAATCCTTTTGTGTTAGCTAAGCTCATTTATCTATATTATTAAAATAAAGGGCTTTTTGCAAAAGTGACTCAAAACTTGGAGTCAAACAGAAAACTAACATTTTCTTTTGACTCTTTTTTTTTTGAGATTTTAACCCCACACCTGCATTTTATCTACGAAAATGCCATTAACATTTTTTTTTTTTTTCGAAAATGGCTTCTTTACTGTCTCAACCTCATCTTCTTCAAGTATTTACAATATTGCCACTGCAATGAATAGTGGCAACAACCTTGTACGAACTGTTTGGAGCTTTTAATGCCCTTTAATGCACGTAAATCTCTTTACACTCTCTCTGTTTCAATTGTTATGAACTAAAAAGAACATTTCTTTCACTTTCTCTCTATATTCATCCAAAAAACTCAAGCTTTTGATTCAAAATATGGGCTATGGTTGACAGAGCCATATTTCTTTCGTTTTGACTTACGGTTGCTTTCGTTTGAGGTTCTGGGTGGTTGGAGAAGACCCTGTGTGCAAACGAAGTCATCTCACCTAGTTTAAGGTACGAATTTGAATTTTTTTTCAAGATCTGTTCGCGTAGAAGACTTACTAGTAAGTCATCTGTATGTAGAAGACTTACTGATGAGTCTTCTGGTCAAACGGACGACTTAAATTAAGTCGTCCAGCTTTGTTTGTTAAAAAAAAACACTCCAGACGACTTATATATACGTCGTCTACGAGAAACGGGCTAGTTTTGCATTTGACCGAATCGTGTCAGATCTTTGACTATTTCTGGACGACTTATAATTCAGTCGTCTCTGGGAAAGTTAAAATTTCAATATTTTATGAAAACTTGACGACTTACGTGTAAGTCGTCCTAGGTTAGTTTTGTAATTGAAAAATAAAACTTCATAATTTAACTTTAACCAGACGACTTAATATAAAGTCGTCCCTCCAGAAGACTTAATTTAAAGTCGTCCGGGAAAAGCAAAGTCGTCCAGAATTTTTCCCAATTTTCTGGTCAAACCTTGCTTATCCCGGACGACCTTAAATTAAGTCGTTTAGCTGGACGACTTTCATCTAAGTCGTCTGGAGAAAGTTAAATTTCAAGTTTTATTTTTCAATTACAAAACTAACCTAGGACGACTTACACGTAAGTCGTCAAGTTTTCATAAAATATTGAAATTTTAACTTTCCCAGAGACGACTGAATTATAAGTCGTCCAGAAATAGTCAAAGATCTGACACGATTCGGTCAAATGCAAAACTAGCCCGTTTCTCGTAGACGACTTATATATAAGTCGTCTGAAGTTTTTTTTTTAACAAACAAAGCCGGACGACTTAGAATTAAGTCGTCCCTTTTAATTTTCAATTGCAAAAGTGACCTCTTTAGACGACTTACCTTTAAGTCTTCTGGACGACTTAATGCTAAGTCGTCTGCGGCAATGTTTATTGAACTTCTTCATTTTCTCTATGTTTACTAATGTGTTTTATTTTGAATATTTGCAGATGATTTTTCAGTTACATGCAGTGTATGGAGAATGGTTGTTGAGAGATTTCCGTTGGGATTTTGTGGTTGATGATCTCAAAGGAGCAAGATTGTTTTTATTGAATGAAGATTCAACACATGCTGAACTTGTTGCAATGGCTCAAGAAGATTATAACCTGGACATGAGAACAGTGAGTGTGGAGATTAGCTACTCATTACCAGCAGAAATGATGATGGCTCCAGGCAGTCTTCCCATTCATGTTACAAGTGATAGACAAGTTCGAAACTTGCTGGAGATACTCAAAACCCATAGAGTATGTCTTTGTGTATCAAGCCGCAGCAAGGTCGAAACGGTTTCAGAGAAAAGGGATATTGATGAAGCTGGTGAATGGGAAAAAGATGTTGGTGATAATGATGAAGCTGGTGAATGGGAAGAAGATGTTGGTGATGATGATGAAGCTGGTGAATGGGAAGAAGATGTTGGTGATGATGATGAAGCTGATGAATGTTTTGAAGATGTTGGTGATAATGAGTTTGTTGAAGATGAAAATCAAGATGGGGAGGAGGAAAATGGGGAGGAGGATGCTGATAATTCTATTGTTGGTGAAACGGATCAGAATGGTGGGGATTACAGTCTTTATGGAAAGGTTCCAGATGAGGACGAGGAAGATGATGATAATATTTGTTTTGAAGAAATCCAAAAGACATATGCTAAGACAAATGCTATTGAAGGAGGAAAATCGAATGGTACCAGTATCTATGTCAACCAGAGTTTTGTTAGCAAGGGTGCACTGCTTTCAGAGCTGCGGTTGGCAGCAGTGAGGGGTAAGTTTTCTTTCAGATTATACAAATCAACGAAAACTCTCGTTGTGGCAACATGTCCGGTTAGCTATTGTGGATGGAAGGTCAGAGCGAGTGTCAAACATGGGACAAACACGTTTTGGGTAACAAAGTATGTGGAAAAACATTTATGCTCAGCGGGAGACCGAATCGCTCAGCGGAGACACTGTACTCCGAAGTATGTAGGTAGTCTTTTCATTGATCGTGTTGGAATCATTGATGGGATAACTCCGCAGCATATCACTGATGCAATGAGGAACATGTTTGGCATGGCGCTTGATTACACCACTTCATACAGAGCACTGTTATATGCACAAAGATTGGTGAGAGGATCAGCAGAAGAAGGGTATTCGCGTCTGGCATCATATCTCGAGCAAATCTCCATTGCAAATCCTGATTCTATCACGGCGATAGAACTTGATTCTATGAAAAGATTTAAGTATCTATTTCTCTCTTTTGGAGCTTCTATCAAAGGTTTTAAGTATCAGAGAAGGGTCATTGTGGTGGATGGAACTCACCTAAGTGGAAAGTATGGAGGAACTATGTTAGTTGCAGCCGCACAAGATGGCAATTTTCAGATATTCCCATTGGCTTTTGGGATCGTGGATGAGGAAGATATACCTTCTTGGGAATGGTTTTTCACAAAATTGGCTAGTTGTATATCTCATGACAAGCCTCTGGTGATAGTCTCCGACCGGCACAAGGCCATTAAAAGTGCGTGTGATAAGGTGTTTCCTTGGGCAACCCGAGGAATATGTTATTATCACCTTCAAGATAACATTGTCAAAAAGTTTAAAGGGAAACATCTCATGTACTTGGTGAAAGGGGCTGCTTATGCTCACACGGTTTACGATTTTGACCGGTACATGGCTGAGATACGGAGTGCAAACCCGGAACTTGCAACGTATTTGGAGAAAGCCGACGTCAGGCTATGGTCAAGGGTTTATTGTAAGGGGAACAGGTTCAACATAAAAACAAGCAACATTGCTGAATCTATTAATTCCGCACTGAAGCGAGCAAGAGGATTTCCGATTACGTTCCTGCTGGAGTTCATAAGGCAGAAGTTAGGAAAATGGTATTGGAAAAGGAGACAAGATGCTTTGAGTCTCACAACTGAACATAGCGGGGGTGTTGAATACTTGCTTGCTGTTCGAGAAGAGATAGCGGGTACGATGACGGTCGAACCAATTGATGGATGGCATTTCTTTGTCAAAGGTGGCAAAATGGACTGTGTGGTTGATTTGGAACATGCAAAGTGTGATTGTGGTGTCTATGGAGTGGAGAAAATACCTTGCTCTCATGCTATAGCTGCTGGAATACATGCTGGTTTGCATATCTCCACACTTGTATGTCCACTGTACTCAAAGAATTATCTGTATGCAGGATACTCAGAGAATATATATCCTATCGTGTCACAACATATTGAGGAACGAGAATGCTTTCCTCCAGAACTAAAGCGTGGTCGGGGGAGACCGAAGAAATCAAGATGGCAATCTTGGTTGGAGCTATCTAGGATGAGAGGACACAAACCCAGGAAGAAACACAGGGCACGGAGATGCTCAAACTGCAAGGAAACTGGCCATACGAAACCACAATGTACACAACCAGTTGACTAGTTGTCCAGACGACCTAAATTTAAGTCGTCCAGTCTTGATTACCCGTCCAGACGACTAAATTTTTAGTCGTCCAGTGTATTTTATTTTTAGACGACCTTCTACTAAGTCGTCCAGTGTATTTTATTTTTAGACGACCTTCTACTATCCCTTCAAGTGTATTTTATTTTTAGACTACCTTCTACTATCCCTTCAAGTCGTCCAAACCTTCTAGACGACTTATTTGTAAGTCGTCCAGTTGGAAAACCTTCCAGACGACTTATAATAAGTCGTCCAAACCTTCTAGACGACTTATTTGTAAGTCGTCCAGTTGGAAAACCTTCCAGACGACTTATTTCTTCCAGACAACTTATATATTTACAAATCTATACAAAGACAAGCTGAAATACAAATACTTCGCTCGTTAAAAAATCATGTTCAAATACAAAGACAAGTTCAAATACAAAGACAAGTTCAAAAATCATGTTCAAATACAAAGACAAGTTCAAAAATCATGTTCAAATACATCTAATCATACATGCCCACGAACTTATCACCATCCACATTTTCTTTCAGATGCTGATCAACAAGCTCCTTCCATATATCCACCGCCATATTATCCCTCATTTTCTTCGCGTTGCACCTAGCAAAGTCTTTAGGGTCAAAGGAGACCCCAAGAGCATGACATTCAATGTACTTTACAGCGTACACGCCACAATCACCATTGTTGGCCGTGGGTACACCTTTCAGCGGTCTCTCATATGTGTATGGCTCCAACCCGTATTTGACCCGTATTTCGTCGGTGGCTGCGCACTCAACAAGCAGATAAGGGACCATCTGGAGAAAAGGCTCCATTATCGCATCCCATGCGTCTGGTACACTAGATGAAGGTATGCTGTCCCAGACGACTATGTGCCTCTTAGGGATCGATATCCAAATAGCAACCCAATGCTTGTCGTCCAAGTTCACTGGCGCATAGATATCATCAATGTCCTCCCCCCACTTCTTTTTTTGATTGGCAAAATGAAGGTATTGATCCGTCATAAAAATTCGACGCCCCACCAGGTAGAACTCTTCCTAAACCTTTGTGATCAGGTTCCGATGTTTTGAAGAGCTGATACTGCTCTCTCCAAGACTGGGAAAAGTTGTGATCCAGGAAGCACATTCGCTCGCTCCTGAAAGCTTGTGGGTTCTCCTGATACCTCTGCCTTAGCACATTAATCCAAGCATCTATATGCTGCATATTAAATATAACAAGTTAGAAGTTACCAGACGACTTAAATCGTGTGCAGAAGACTTACGCAGTCTTCCAGCCATCCTCTGGCTGTCCGGAGGAAGTGGTACCACCTTGTTGGTGATGTACGTGGTTTGTCCTCGGTCTTAGTTAAATAATGACTGCAAACAAAAAAAGCAATCAGTTTTGGACGACTAAATCAAGCTATTATGGGTAAAGCAATCACTTACGGATCAGTTTTCAACCAATCAGCGAGTTCCTTCAACTTATCTTTGTTTACTGGCGGAAATGGATTATAGGCTGCCACTTTATCTTTTTTTTTCTCTGCCGTATAAGGAGATCTCACAGTGGGAGCAGGTTTCTTCGCTCGTTTACTCTTTGCACGCTTGTCCAATACAACCAGGCTCGGTTCTGAAACTGGATCGCTTGGCTCGGTGGAAGCGAGGCTCGGTTGTTGATCGGTGGAAGCGAGGCTCGGTTGGTGATCGGTGGAAGTGACAGCAACAATCTCTTTGGAGGTGACACCATCTGCTTTATCCTCCGGCAAGATCTTATTTACCGAGTTCGCCTCGGTTGCTGTATCCTCCGGCAACCATCTCTGCAATAAAAGTTGCACACAAGTTAACCCTGGACGACTTAAATAAAAGTTGTCTGGACGACTAGTTGACCCTGGACGACTTAAAATTAAGTCTTCCGTGGTCAACTAGTCGTCCAGACAACTTACGTTTAAGTCGTCCAGGGTCAACTAGTCGTCCAGACAACTTTTACAGTCGTCTGGACAACTAGTTAACCCTGGATTTGATACTAACCTCTTTGATTTGAGGAGGCTGTTTCTTTTGAGGAGGAGGAGGCTGCTGCTGTTTCTTTTGAGGAGGAGGAGGCTGCTGTTTGGTTTGATGAGGAGGAGGAGGCTGCTGCTGTTTTTTTGAGGAGGAGGAGGCTGGTTACTAACCACGGTTTCATTGGCATGAGGGGTAGCCTGTTTGTTTCTACCCCCGGTTTCTTTGGCAAGAGGGGTAGGCTGTTTATCTTGAGGGGTAGCCTGATTGGTTAGAGGTGGAGGGGTAGCCTGATTGGTGACACCAACCTTCTTCTCCACAGCTTCCAATCTATCGGACAACTTCCTAAACTCCCTCATGCACTTATTAAACCCTTTTTTCATGCAGTCAGCTACGCCCTTGAACATAATTTCCAACTCCTCTCTGGTCACCCCTCTAGCCTCTTCTCTAGCCTCTTCACTAGCCACTTTAGGAGCCTCTTTACGAGCTTTCTTCCGAGGTCTTGGATTGTCTTCCTCCTCCTCCTCCTCCTCCTCCAACACAACCATCTCTTTGGCCTTCTTCGATGGAGTCACAACCTTAGGTTTTGTATTGACCTTAGTACCAGTGACTTCCCAGCAATCCATGGTCCACTTCCACGGTCTCCGCTCATACATGACTTTAATGATGTTCTCCGCGGGCAGGTCCTCAACCTCAGAGTCCCATTTTGGCCACATTTCACTAATGTCCTTCTCAACAAAGTTGATCACGCGGGTCTGCAGTAAATAGAAGAATCGAGTTAGATATTTGAAAAAAAATACTAAATAGACGACTTAATTATAAGTCGTCTACTAAGTCGTCCAGCTGGAAGACCTTCCAGACGACTTATAATGAGTCGTCTAATAAGTCGTCCAGATGGAAGACTTTCCAGACGACTTAATTAAGTCGTCCGATAAGTCGTCCAGCTGGGAAGACTTTCCAGACGACTTATTATAAGTCGTTCGATAAGTCGTCCAGCTGGACGACCTTTCAGACGACTTATAATAAGTCGTCTGCGCAGTCTTTTGGATTGAAGTAAATACCTGACTCAAGATAGCAGCTTTCATTGATCTGCGGCCTCTGCTGCCCTCGTAAGCCAGTATCGGTGGAGACGGACTGTCTGCTCTGGGACCACCAATACTAGCACCCAATTCCGGCATAGCTGTGTACGTCCAGACCTGAAGAACTTGTATAAACCCATCCACGGTGTAACAGCCAGCAATTTCTTTGTTCCACAAAGAGTCCATCAGCACCTTAAACGCGACTCTCCCCCATGGATAATTCTCAAACCGTTCTAAATCCATCACTAGCCTTGCCAGAGTAGATCGTGTAGCGGTTGAAAACTTTCTCCCTTCAATGAATCCAGTGAAGATGGAGAGGTACGCGAGCCGCTTGCGATCTTCCCTGGACCAATCCCCGCATCTCTTCAGTGCTGCTATTATCTGATCAGTAGTTGGCCCAGCTTCCAGATGAACTCCCAGCATCCCCCAGAAAGAAACCATCTCTGGGGTAACGTCACATTTTGGTGTCTCAAGGTCCTCGATGTACTCGCAGTTTAGACCAGTGAGGTTTTCAAACTCTAACAGTGAAAACCTCAAAGGTTCTGGACCAACGAGAGACCACATCTCATACTTCTTCTTAATGTCCAGCTTGAAACTGAGCATGTAGTGAACCAGCCTTGAAGCCCAACCAAATCCCTGCTCCTTGAACTTGATGAAAACTCCCAAACTCGACTCCTTGAGCTCTTCAAATTCGTCATCAGTAAGAGCTTTCCTAAGAGCAGTATGCAACTTGCTGTTATCCGTATGATACGAAATGCTATTGTGGGCTTCTGGCTCTTCCCCTGATGTGTATAACCTACGGGGGAGTTCTGGAATATCCATCCTTTTTGTCTGCAAAATAATCAAAGACAACAATATAAGTCCAGACGACTTAGTAGACGACTTTCCAGACGACTTAAATTTAAGTCGTCTGGAAAGTCTTCCAAATGGACGACTTATATTTAAGTCATCTACTAAGTCGTCCAGTTGGAAGACTTTCCAGACGACTTAAATTACTTACAAGTCTTCCAGTCGCAGAAGGAGTTGGAGTACTCGTCATTGCGGTTATAGATCTGAAAAAATAAACGTGAAACGGTGAGAATGAGTAAATTGATAGAGACAACGTTTTATGTTCATCTTTTCCTCGAGATTGATGACTTAGCGGCGTTAGGGTTTACAGAGAAACGGCGCTAAGGTTTACAGAGAAGAAGCGGCGGCGCTAGGGTTTAGAAGAAGCGGCGGCGCTAGTGTTTAGAGGAAGCGGCGGTGAGAACGTTGGTGACCACGGTGGCGAGGGCGACGGTTTGTTCGGAAATAGTGGAAGCGGCGGCGCTAGGGTTTAGAGGAATCGGCGGCGCTAGGGTTTAGAGGAATCGGCGGCGCTAGGGTTAGAAGAAGCTGCGGCGACAACGGTGAGAATGAAGTGAGATAGATAGCTGACGTTGAGAACGATGGTTTGTTCGGAAATCGTGGGAATTCGAAATCGCCTTTGAGAGAGAACTGTTAGGGTTTCTGAATTTCGCGAAAAATGAAACAAAAAAAAAAAAATCACCTTATATATTGGGTAAATAATCCGGTTAGCTTTAAAAGTACATTGGTAAACTTTAAGGTTTGGTCCGGTTTAGACGACTTATTCTGGCTGATAATGTACAACAGACGACTTAATATTTAGTCGTCTGTTTTCAGACGACAAAATATTAAGTCGTCCTAGACCCTAAAATGAACCCCTAAACTAAAATGACTAGATTAACTAACTAACCACGTTATAAAATCAAATTATACTTAAATAGTGTTTACTATACACAGAAATGAACACGCATAAGTAATTTTAAAAATTTTCAAAAACGGTTTTAATGCTTTCCAAAATCTAACCCTAAGAACACATACAATACTACAACATATGTTGATGAAACATAAACTAAAGAATATCATGACTCACTACTTTCACTCATCTATGCTGAAAACAATTGAAATTTGTTATATCTTAATTTATACCTCCTAAGACATATGTTAATTACATAATTCCCATTTTTCACTTATCAAAATATTTTTTACAAAATTTTTAAATTATGTTTAAGACTAACTGTCCAGACGACTTTCACTTAAGTCGTCTGGACGACTTATTTTCAAGTCGTCTAAACAGACGACTTGCAAGGGGTAGAAACGTAAAAAAAATTCCGTTTTTTTGTTTAGTCACAAGGGGATAGTTGTAATTTCAATAGCCTTTTAGGTTACTTTTGCCTTTGACCCAAGTTGGGGTATTGTTTTGGGTTTGACTCCAAGTTTTGAGTCACACTTGGCAATTCTCCCTAAAAGAAAAGTATAAAATAGAAATACCCCTTAATTTTACAATTTATTTACATTAGAATGTCATTGAAATATTTATTGAACCTATATTTGAAGTTGCTTGTCTTTTCCTAATTTAAATAATAGATTTAAGCATTTAGTGTTTCAAAAAAAAAATGTCTTTTCCTAATTTAAATAATAAATTTCTTTAATCAAATCTTAACCAAAATAAATTTCCTAATATATTTCGTATTAACATATTAAATATTTTTAATATTTGTTAGTAATAAATAATAAAATAAAAAATCACACATCATAATCAATTTCTATAACATAAAAAATATATATAAAATAGTTTATTCATATATTATTAGTATAATGTTTTCATAATATAAGTCCAAATAGTTATAAATATTGGATTTTTATGTGATATATTGTAATATAATAGACAAATAAAATCACAAAATATAATTAATCAAAGTAATAAATTAAATTGTTATGTTTTAAAATGTTATATTAACAATTATGTAATACATTTTAATTTGCATATATATATATATTTTATACCTTTAGTACAAATAAAAAAATTAAAGTGAAAGCAAATATTTATACGGTCACGGGTCAAACTCTAGAAATAAACAACAACAGCGCAAGATTATTTTTCTTTAACAAATTTATTTTAATAGAAATTATAGTTCCAAATATGTTTATATATTTTATGTATTTATAAATTTATTTTCTTTATTTTTAAGGGATGCTAAGATTTTGAAATTAGGAAAAATTATGACCCACCTTTATCTTATTTTAATTAGGAAATTTAAAATTTGTATCCAAATATTTTATCAAACTTTCAATTTTAATTTTTATTATAACTACAAAGATTAATTTTCATAATAAATTTATGTTTAAATACTACAAATACATCATTTAATATAAACAAAAAAACTAAAAACATAAAATAAATATCCGCCCGGTTGGACGGTTCAAGATCTAGTACACTTTTAAAATTTGATTAGTTAGCTGATTGGATCAGAGTGATAGTGAGTGAGTGGTCGGTCAAGAATCAGGATATTTGAAGAACGAGAACATAACAGCTAGGCCTGAGACTTTTATCCGAGATTCGGATTCGATCCGAGATTCGATCCGGATCCGATCCGAAAATCCGGATATTCGGAGGGGCCGAATCCGGATCTGGATAGTAAAATGTTGGATCCGTCAAAGCCGGATCCGGATCCGAATACCTTAATTTTTTAGTACGGATATCCGGATCCGTAAGTTTTATTAATAACTATTTCAAAAATAGTAATATATATATATATATAAATTAATTTATTTAATATATTTTTATTTTTATAATAGTATATATAAATTTTATGTAAATTTTGTAATATTATACATAGAAATAATTAAAAAAATTATATATTTTTTATTTTTAAATTATTTTTAATATTTTTTATATATTAATATTATTTTTTATTTATTTTAAGAATCCAAATCCGGATCCGGATATCCGCCAGATATTACAAAATCCGACACCCGGATATCCGAGAATCCCAAATCCAGATAAGAATAGTAAAATTATGGATTCGCCGGATAAGGATCTGGATACCTTAAAATTGCCCAGATATCCGATCCATCTTAGGCCTAATAGCAGCTTTGGGAATTTGTTAATCCAAAATAATTTGGCTTTATCATTAAATAAATTCAAACTTATTGGCTGTAAACAGCGGTTACCGTCCCACGTTTCTTATCTTCTTTGAGAAAAATTCACATGAAACTGGCAATTTCGGCTGAATGCTCCGCGAATTTTTTTTTTTATCCAAGATTATTATTTTATACACTTGCGATTTAACCTGTTACCGAATTATAATTTCTCATTACAGATTCATATTAAAATACACTTGGGGCATAACGTTAATGTCATCTCAAATTATTATTATCCATCAAGACAAGTATTATCCGTTCAGGTTAATGATAATTATTCATTTCGAGTCGAAACTAAGTTCTTTACAAAGGAAAAAGTGAAAAAAAAAACTAAAATTCAAGCCAAGAAGCAAATCCTTTAAGGGCAGAGAACATATTAAACAAGCCTGAATAATTTGAGTTGGATCCAAAAAAGAAAATATAACTAAAAATCGAAAAAGACTCAGATCTTAAAAAACATATTATGAAAAAAATGTAGCGACTTGTTCGAGGCCACGATCAGTATAAAGAAAACTTGATAGGCACGGAGAATCGCTTATTGTTGTTGCCAACCTTCAAGGCAACTCACGCCATTTTATATTTGACGTCATTGCTCTGCAAATTGGCTTTCTTTTAAAAAACAAAACATTTTCTACAGAAAAATCCTTTGACACCAAATAGAAAACCTATCAAAGCAAGACGATGGTGAAGAAAGAAACTACGAACTTAAAAACTTAACTTGAAGTAGCTGAATCTGAAACTCACGTTGTTACTCTGCTATATAGGAGCGGCTGAAGAGACTGCAAAACCCTAATGGGCCAAAGGGCCTAATATTGATTCAAACTGGGCCTAGGCCCTTGAGGTAATTGCTGTGAAATTAGCTAGCTTACTCATTATTAATTGGACGTAAAAAAAAAACGATCAATCCGACCCGAGTTGTTTTTGACTAATATATTATTACGCTGAAACGTAATCTTCATGATTCCCTTTATATTAAAAGGGAAACATTTAAAAAATTATAACATGTATTTTGTATTGATTAAAAAAATGTCTCGCTGAGTTGTCCCGTAATTGAAATGTTAATTTTGCTTACGTAGCGGTCTGATAATCAATTGAAAATTTTGTGAGTCCAAAATTAAATTGATAGGAAATGTTATATTACATAGTATTTCTATTATGGACCATTCATTTATCAAATTGAAATTATAATATATTTTTTTCTTAAATAAAATTTACGGAATTACCTAATTTGATTAAGATATACATGACACTAATAAAGATTTTCTAACAATCTGTATACTTTCTATCATTTTTATTTAATTATTTATTTTTAAAATAAATTACACAATTACATTAATCATATAATAAAAATTTTGATTTTTTTGTATATGTTGTATTTTGAATTTTTCAAAACGAGCATAAATTATTAAAACTGTTAAAATTCTCACATAAACTTTTGTGATCAAGGTTTACATTTTTTTCTATAATAGGATACAATGATTATAAAATCATATGAATAAATAATTTTATTTTAATAGGTATTTATGTTAATATATATATATATCATATTGTTTAAATTAAATTATACATCATATGAAAATACGTATTTATATTTTGATATCCGATTTGAACAGCAATCTGTCCAAATCACCCAGCAAATCCAGGGAAGGATGTTGAACGAGATGCCTGAGGGAGGGAGACAGATTGCTGATCGAAACTTGACATTAGCCTCTTTGAAATATAGATCCGCAGCTATGTGAACTGCTTGGCATAAAGGGACACACTTCCAGACCTTTATCGTAAAAGGGCATGTAAGGAAGGTATGAGTATTGGATTCTAGTCCTCTTCAGCCGTAGTTAGCTATATAAAGGACTAACTAACCATCAAGCCTTCCCGTAGAGCAGAGTAAGTTTTAAGATTAAGTGAGGGTATTGGATTCCAGTCCTCTTCAGCCGTAAGGAAGGCTTGAGGGAGCAGAGTAAGTTTTAAGATCGTAGAGCAAATTGCTTTGCTGTTTCTATAGCTTCCTCACTTGAAATCTGTTAAGAAGAACAAGAAGATAGCAATTAAACTGCTGATGAGAGTAAATGGTAACTATGCAGCATCCAAGAAAACATATCATACCGCTATGACTTCATCCATAATTGCCCGATCCAAATTCTTAGGTATAAATACTGCTCCAATCCCTTGAATCTTGTGACGTCCTCTACTCAAAGTTCAAGTAAAGATAAATACATAAAAATAGTAAACCAAGAAAACCACATTACTGATTGTATGGTCTGTGAGTTCTTACCCGGTTTGCCACCAGAAAGTACGTCGCTTTCGCTAGGTTCAACACCAATAACCTATTGCATCCAACCATCAAATAAGTAAAACAAGAAAACACTATGTCTAAATTAGCATCTGCATATATAATCTATACTATATAAAAGTTGAGGGTATAAGCCATTAAGAACGTCCACGTAGTATTTAAAACCACCAATCGTAGTAGTATGACAAATCATTATTTAAGTTTACTATTTTTTTAAATGTTAACATTACCAAAAAAATGTTTATGTCAAACTAAAATATAAATCAATATCAAATAAGATAAATTTACAAAAATATAAATACTATATTAAGTTAACGTAATGTTTAATATTTTTCGAAAATTAAAAAATAAATAACGAAAAGAATAATAATTTTAAAATACAAGACTTTCAAAAAATTATAATTATATAAATCTAAATTTAAGCTCATGATTTTCAAAGTTTAGGTTACATACTATTGAAAATATTCAGAAATACATATAGTATATATATATATATATATATATGTTGATATTATAAATCATTGAGAATATTCACATATTATTTTAAAGTACTAAAAACTACGAATTGTTTTTTTTTGTTAATTTTCTATTTCTAAAAATGTCAATATTACCAAAACAAATATTTCAAAAATAAAATCTATATTTATACTATATAAAAGTTGAGGCTATAAGCCATTGAGGGCGTCCATGTATGATTTAAAACCACCAATCGTATTATGACAAATAAACATTTTTATTTGTTATTTTTAAATATGTCAATGTTTCCAAAAAAATTTTATTTCATAATAAAAAAGAAATCAATATCGAATAAGGCAAACTAACAAAAGTAAAATAATTATACATATATTAACTTAATAGATATATAATAATAATTTCGAAATTTAACATAAATTAAATAAAAATAATAATTAATTTTAAAATGCAATAATTCAAACAATTATAACTATAAATTTAACTCATGATTTTAAAAATTTAGGCTATATGCTATTGAAAATATTCATAAATAACATACATTATTTATAAGCTAAGACTATAAATCAGTGAGAAACAATTCATTATATTTTTATTAGGATTTAAAAAAATTCATAAAATCATTTAAATAAAATAGAAACCAATATCTAACAAGGTAAGTTAACAAAAGTAAAACATTATAAATAAATTTACTTAATAGATAATATTTCTCGAAATGTAACATTAAAATAAAATACAAAATAAGAATTAATATTAAGAATACAAGAGTTTCAAACAATTATAAGTAAATTAATTTAACTCATTGTTTTCAAAGTTTAGGCTATATACTATTGAAAATATTCAAAAATAACACATACTATATATGAGGCTATAAGTCATTGAGAGCATACACATAGGATTAGAAAAAAAAACAATCAAAATATGAAAAAATATAATTAGAGTTTACTATTTTTAAAATGTTAAAATTTCCAAAATTGATAATACAAAATGGAATTCTACATCAAATAAGGTAAACTAATAAATAAATCATTAAAATTCAATTGATTCACACACACATATATATATATATATATATATATATATATTAAATATTTGGAAATTTAACAAACAAATTAACCAAAATAATATAAAATATAAAGATACAATATTGTTCCTTCCAAGAACACAAAATAGAAATATACTCTTCAAAATAAATTTTCAAAAAGTGTATTTTCAAAATAAATTATAAATCAATATCAAATGTGCTTTCTTAAATGATATCCAAATCGAAAAACCAAACATAATCTTCATGAACAAGGAAAGCGTCAAGAATATAAGATTTGAAGTGAATGAACAATAATGGTGAACAAGAAATAGTACAAAGAAAAATGTAAAACGTCCGCGATGAAATGTAGACATACAAAGCCGAAGACAAAATCTAATAGACGAAAAATGTATCATACCAAAAAATAGGATAGAGTAGAGAATAATTCCAATATAAGAAAAATATTTGAAATTTACATTCGCTCTATATGAAAGACGTTAAGTAAGAGAACAGAGAGAGGGTCGTAAGCCAGAATTTATTTATGAGTTTCAAATTATTTTACTCAATCTAAAAACTTACGAATTTATTTATCCATTAAAATTTTAAATATTAATCAACACTATTATTTTATGTTTGTACAAATATTCTTTAAGTCAGTTACAGTCAAAATCTTCATAGAAACTAAACAAATAAGCTATATTGAAATAAATCTAACATGATGTGATTCACACGATTTTTAAAAATTATTGTTATTAAAGCAAACTAAATGATGAATTCTTATAATCATTAGTCTGATTCATCTCATATAACATATAAAGTTTAAGATGCTCCCTGTTGAGTTATGTTGAAGAAAATATTTAGAGAAAAATGTTTACAAATTAGAAAAAAATAAAGAATCTAAGAAAGCATGTCAAATAAGTTAGTTAAATTTTTTTATAAAATTATAAGGATGACCAACAATAAATTAGCATGAAAGATAATATAAAAGAATGGTAGAAAAAGTAATAAATAAGAATTTATCATCAACAAACTAAAAACATACAAATTTACAAACTTATAACATTTAAAAAAATCTCAAGATTATAATGAGTACGCTATCTAAGACGTTCGTTATCTAATTACCAACATTTAGCAACTAGAAATATTTTTTTATCAAATTATATAATAGTTTTTAAAAGATCTTAAAAATATTCATGGAAATTCCGAAACAAACATATATTATCTATCATACGAAAACAATACTTTTCATAAAAAATAAATAAATTATGATATATTGTAATGCATTACACAATCATACAAACTTCACTACTATACAACTAAATCACTAGATCAAGTAATAGATAAATATTATACTTTAGGTTCTCTATATTATTAATTCAAAAAATAAAATGTTGCTTACCATTTGTTTAATTTATTATATTTACTTTAAATTTATATTATCTTACAAAGATTATTTAATATTAATTACAGTTCATCAAAATATTTGTTGCCATTAAATTTTAAATCTAAATCTTATAATATTACACACACACACACACATATATATATATATATATATATATATATATATATGTATAAAAATCAAACATTAATTATAAAAAATTTCTGAATATAAAGCAAAATTAGATATTATGCAGATAGTTTAATCGCTTATATTATTCAAATAAAATATATATAACTTTTGATAAAATATTATAATGTCTTAACAGCTTACATGCATTGAGTAATCTACATAATATTTTAAAATAAAATTTAATATTTTCAAAAACTATGAATATGTTTATAAACATGATTATTGCATCTATAAATACAAGTAATTAACTTAATAGCTAATAATATGGTATAATTTTAAATAAAAATAAATATTAAAATCAACAAATCATATTTTAAATAAAAAAATTATATAAATCAATTAGAGTGTTAGTTTAAAATTTATTATAAAACTAAATTAAATTTATTAATACAGACTTGCGTGTAGCACGAATATAAAATCTAATCTATACTATATAAAAGTTGAGGCTATAAGCCATCGAGAGTGTCCACATAGGATTTAAACGACCAATCGTAGTATGACAAATTATTATTTAAGTTTACTATTTTTAAAAATGTTAATATTACCAAAAAATGTTTATTTCAAACTAAAATATAAATCAATATCAAATAAGGTAAATTTACAAAAATATCAATACTATATTAAGTTAACATAATGTTTAATATTTTTCGAAAATTAAAAAATAAATAATGAAAAGAATAATTAATTTAAAAATACAAGACTTTCAAACAAGTATAACTATATAAATCTAAATTTAAACTCATGATTTTCAAAGTTTAGGTTATATACTATTGAAAATATTCAAACTAACATATACTATATATAAGTTGATATTATAAATCATTGAAAATGTTCACATATTATTTTAAAGCACCAAAATTATACCAAATCGTTTTTTAATTTGGTATTTCTAAAAATGTTAATATTACAAAAACAATTTATTTCAAAATAAAATATAAATAATTATCAAATAAGTTAAACTTACAAAGTTAAAAACATCATGTACAAATCTATACTATATAAAATAAAGTTTCAAAAATTACCATAAAAATAACAAACAAATATAATAGTTAATTTAAAAATGCAATACTTTCAAACAATTATAACTATATAAATCTAAAACACATGATTTACAAAATTTAGGTTATATATTGCTGAAAATATTTCACAAAAATATGTACTATATGTAATTTTATGCAATAAATCAATTAGAATATCCACATATTATTTTAAAGCACCAAAATATGTCAAATTACCATTTTAATTATTATTTTAAAAATTTCAAGATTTTCAAAAAATGTTTATTTCAAAATAAAAAGGAAACTACTATTCAATTTAGTGAAAATGCAAAATTATTAAAGGAATCAATTTGATATATAAAGTAAACCTTTGAAAGACCAACATAAAATAAACTAACAAAAACCACGCGTTAGTGGTCCAGTGGCGATCCTCGACCTGGGAAGTCATGGGTTCAAGTCCCGCTGGCGGATGTTGCTCTTGAGGGCCTTCGGGCCCAATACGGACACTTCCAACTACGCTGGCCACTGGTGGGAATTAAATGGGGTGATCACCAGCCCTCCTGGAGACCTCGGCGGGCTCCCCGGCTTAGCTCCGGTGGACGGTCTTTGGTTGATAGTCGGAGCCTTACGAGGTCTTCGGATACCAGGGTTATCAAAAAAAAAATAAACTAACAAAAAAAATCTTAAAGAATACAAGATTTTAAAATAATAAAAACAATATGAATCTAAAGCACTTTTCATTACATATGAATCTAACAAAATATGATTTCAAAATGGAAGCTATTTCTTTCAAAAAAATATCAATAATAAATTTTGTAAGCAAAATTGTCAAATAACTAAAAGAATCAGTTTATTATAAGAAATAAATGTTTGGAAGATCAACATAAAATTAAGTAACAAAAATAATCTTAAAAATATAAGGATTTCAAATAATAAAGACAATGTAAATCTAAATCACTTTTTCATTACATATGAATCTAAATAACATATGATTTCAAAATTGAGGATATATATTATTTAAGTGTTCACATAGAATTTAAAAATATCATTATAATAATATAAAAGTCAGCATCTTAATTTGATAAAGTAAATAAAAATATTATTAAAGATAATTAACTTGATATATAAAATAATTATATATTTGAAATTAAACAAAAAATTAACAGAAATAAAAATATTCAAAAAGAAAAAGTTTTAAAAAACATATTTATAAATAATCACATATGTAAAAATAAATAAAAATCAGCACAAAACTATAAAAAGATAAATTAAAATTTGTAAAACTTATCTTTAAAGTTAGATTGATATTTGTAGCTAATTATTGAAAACTTAATATAATAAGAGATTGTTCACGTACCTTATAGGAATTGGTATTGATCGCATATTATTACTAAAAATATAATTATGTATGTAACCTTTAATATGATATGGACTATATGCTTTAAAAAACAGAAATAACTGAAAATATTCACAAATAACATATACTATATATAATTTGATGCCGTAAATTATTGAGAATATCCATATATTATCTTGAAGCACCAAGAAAAATATGTTAATCAACATTTTATATATTACTTATAGAACTTTCAAAAATTGTTTCTTTCATAATCAATGTAAAATTTAGAAAAAGCCAAAATCATTAAAGGAATCATATTGATATATAAACTAAATATTTGGAAGAATAACATAAATTTTACGTACAAAATATAATATTAAAAAATAAAAGAATTTGAAATAATAAAGAAAATATGAATCTAAAGCACATATGATTTTAAAATTGAGGCTATATGTTATTTAAAGTGGTCACATAGAAGCTAAAATTATTATTAATAATATGTATTCTCAAAATGTTAATTTGATATTTTTAAATATAAAATTTTAGATATTTTATTTCTCTCAAAATAAAATTAAATAAGTTTAAATTTTTTTGCCAGAAATAATTAACTTTATTTTTAGACTAAATATTTGAAAATTAAAAATAATATTTTATCGAACAAAAATAACATTTTTAAAAAAAAATCAACATAAAAAATGTTGTAATAATCATGTATGTGAAAGTAAAATAAAAATAAATACAAAATTACAAAAATGATAAATTAACTAATGTATTAATTATCTTAAAAATTAGATTGGTATTTATACTAAATTCTTGAAAACTTAACATAAAAAGAGTTTAACAAGAAAAAAAAAATTATGTCCACAGCCAATATTATGATAAGGGCTATATACTATTAAAAATATTCATATATAAATAAAAATACGAAAAATATTCCAAATCAGTATCATTGTTTAATATTTTTATAAATCTTAATATTTCTAAAGTAAATCTATCAATTAATTTCAAAATATGAACTAAAATTAACTAACTTGATATATATGCTAACTATCTTAAAACATAACACTAAAATTTATTTAAAAAATTCATAAAGTATGTCAAAACATAAAATAGCATATACATAAAAATAAAATATATAATTAATATTAAAATAATTAACCTAATCAAATAAGTAAAAAATAAATTTTAGTATTTTTATATTGGTGTTGGCTACAAAATCATCTAATTTTATAATAGATTATAAAAGGTTCTTAAAAACATTGGTCAATTTTTCGTTTTTTTTCTTACTGGGCTAATTCAGTTTTGGCTTATAATAAGCTTACAAAGTTCTATTAAAAATAAAATGTGGTAAGAATAATCCACAATTAATACACATATTGTTGATTAAACAGTTTGTTTATATGCTTTTGAATTGCCTTTTATCAATTAAATAAATTAACATAGTTATTTACTAATCAACAATTAGATTTTAATAAATTTTGAGACAATTGTTTTTAAAAAGTCATAATCCAAATATTCATTTAACTAACCAAATATGTTTTTATGAAACATACCTAAATTTTTTTATTATCTAAAATATATATTTTTTTAAATTAGGTCACTAATAATAATAAATCGAAGTACATGGTAACCTTTTTCCGAGAAAAGTAACTTCTCAATCGGGGAAAACATTTTGTGAACCGCTAAAACATCATAATCCCACCACTAATTTATATTGTAACTATATCAAGTAGGAGATATATTTAATTTTTTAGATTTTTATTTTTTATTTTAATAAATAAAATATTACTTAATATTAGCATAAATTATATATATATATATATTCTCCTTTTCTTATATCTAACAAACAGATAGTTACTATTATTTAAATTTCATCAAAATATTTATTATGATTTAGACCTAAATATACATATAAAACTATTAGATATGCATTTAAAAGAATTAAATAAGAGTATTTTAAATACAAATATGCATAAAATAAGTATATAATAATACATTCATTCTAAAAATTTGGTAAATACAAAAAGTTAGATATATTGCATAAGGATTAATCTTTTATGTCATTCAAATAGAAATACATATAAAATTATAATAAAATATTTATAACAGTGTTGTATTAGTTAATAAGCATTGAACAATCTATATGACGCTTTTAATATTTTTATTAAGAAACAATATACACATGTTTATAAATACATTTATACATTTACGTATACAAACAAACTGATATCTAAATATTAGTTATTTAAATGGTAAAATTGTATAAAAACTTAACTATGAAAAATAATAAAGCACACTTTAAATAAATTTCATAGAAAAATGTATATAAAACAATTTTCTATTATATTATCTTAATATTATTAAAAAATAAAACTAATTATTAATAAAGTATTCATATAAGTGTATAGCATAGTATAGTAGTGTATATGTACTGAGAAATCTATGTGATATTAAAATTATGTACTTATAAGAAACTATAAATACTTTAGTAACAGTAATTTTACTTTTATAATACAAACAAATAAATAGCTAAGTTCAAAAATAACAAATTTATAAAAACAATGTAAATAGGAAATCAAATAATATTTTAATAATATTAATAAAAATATTTTTTACGAAATTCATCTTTTTCTTAAAAAATATTGCAAAATTAAATTAAATTATTAAAGCAGACTTGTGCGTAGCGCGAGTAAAAAATCTAGTCTATATATATACTATACCAAAAACGAGATATCTAGAGTTTTTAGGGTGTCCACGTAGCATATAAATTCAAGCCAATCATAAGTCAAGAATATGCCGTGTCATCAAATACATTCGTAACTTTTACGGGTCGATTAGCCTCCGGCAAAGAGCAAAATAATTTTCTCGATTCACCTTCTTCCACAAACCGTAATATCTCTCACCTTTTCTAAATGTAAATTCACCTCCTTATCTCAAGAAAGCCAAGCCGATTGCTGGTTCTGCCTCTCAGAAGAACATCCAGTATCTGAGCATAAAAGCTGTGATCTCAGCTCCAGGTAAATTCAATAATCGTATTAGGTTGTTCAACCATTACAGACCAAGCAAAAGCTAAAGAAATCTCCTCCTGTTACTTCAGCCATGCTGTTGATGACCGTGTAATCAATCTATACAAAACCAATCACATCCTCTTCTCGAAACATTCCTCTGCTCACGATTCGGTACGACGAATCTCTCTCTGCCGTGAAGAAGAACCTCGAAGGAAAATCAGATTCGGCCAAGGGTTAAAGTCGGTGCTGATCTCTTACTCTTCAATAAGTGCTAAAAGCTGCCGATGAGTATAGTAGGAGCTTAACATCACAATACTAGGCAGCTTTGAGAGGCTTATGAGGTAATATACTCGCAATACTTTTCTCTTTTTTTTTTTTTCCTTTTGTTCCTTGAAGAAGTAATGTTTATTTCAATAACTCGATTTTGTCATGAATGGAATCATGCTGATGTTATTTTCTCATTGTAGAATGTTGGAAACCACAGGAAAGAGAGTATCTAGATTGAAGCTTTTAGTCAGTAGAAACAGAGAAAGACGAAGAATACTTTTATGCTGATGGGAACTTTGTAGAATATGTTAGAGACAAGGAAGTGAAGGTTCGAAGTACTCATCTCTCATAGTACAACTTACACCTGACGTGCTTTTTAGGTTGTCTTACAAGGTTTGTTTTGTTTTTAGGATGCATGTCCTGACAGTATTGACATTAATCCAATGTAACTATGTCGATGTGCTGCACATGATACTGAGAAGCATGAAGATAGTGAGGACAGTAAGGCCATAGCATTAACTTTCTCAAGAAGATATTGGAGTCATAAAGATGCGTATTTCTTAACCTGTAGAAAAGGCAAGTCATATTTTCAGATTAGCATTGTCGATTATGCATACATAACATCACACACTTAATCTACCTCGGGTTCATTATTACAGGTTTTTCTAGCTTTAAGGAGATTGAAAGGGAACTGGAATAGGATAAGATGACATTTGAGACACAGCTTATCATTAGTTTTGCTAATTCCAGAATGGTGACTTCAGTTAAGTCTCATATTGATTTTGCTATATCAAAAGCTTTGCTAAAATGAAAATGGTGTCCAGTTAACATTAGTTTTCTTTGCATGTATTCAAGATATTTATCATGAGGAACAATAAGTTTTCCAGCGTGAAGCTGGTTAGAGCTTTCTTTTTTTTTTTTTTTTTTCTGAGCAACACCTGGTTAAAGATTTCTAAATCTCATGATATTTCTTTACTCACAATATAAGGGAACAATGGGTTTTGCTTCACCTTTTCTTCTCTATTGTGGTTTGCATAGATAAATATGCAGAGACGGCGGTGACGAAAATACATATAGAGCTGAAGCCTTGCAATCTGATTATGTATTTGACTAAACTTCAGGGTATGTTTATATATACCTTTATCTCTATCTCTACTGCATTGGACTACAATAAACGAGCTCAACCTTTTCCACTTGAGTTAATGACGACTGATTACCACCGCCTGGTCGATGCTCCCTTCCATTTGAACTTAATCGTTTCAAAGGAAACTCTACCACAGAGCCTTAAATTTCCCTACACACCCTTCTGCTACTAACTTATACAAGAAACAATCTCAGGTTCTTCTCTTTGTGTCTTCCATATGCACTACTGTGTTTAGCTAAGACAGTATCTCCACTTTATTACACAGCACAAGCAACAGGGATCGGTAGGCATTGGCATATACATATACGGTGCTTTGACTGCTGTCCCCCTAACTAACTCCAGAAGATAAGCATGCAACAACAAGATTCAATGACTTCTTTATTGGATGGTAAACCTAATGAATCAAATGCTAAAGCATCTACTATATTTTATCACTCAGTTTCTTTGTTTTTTTTTTGTAAGGGTCTTACAGGTTTGGCGAGAATCTTGAGATGATGAAGACCATAGTTGGGTCTACATTACCCGCTTTTACAGAGGATGAGTCGAAACAAGATTAATTACATGACATTTTACGTTAAGGATAAGTCTTCTCTCTGAAACAAAATCTCCATGATTTCAACATAGACGTGGCTGTGGAACTGACCCGTAAGTTATATGATATTGTGGAAGATTAAAGCTAAAGATGTGGCTCAATGATCTTCAGTTTGCCTTGCAGTGTTTGGAAAGACATTTTCAAGAATGAGGTTCGTAATATATTACATACATGATCAATTAAATGAGAGAAAGACTAATGTTTGGTGATTTTGCTTATTTCAGTATTCAAATACACCATGGAGTCAGTACTGTTGTATACCAAAGAACACTACGGAATATTAAGTATCCGAGGACACGACCAGACCTAAGTACTGGCGTCGTCATGTACAACTACATAAAAGTGAAGGACGTAAAGGCGTCTCAACCAACTGCTGACAGTCTCCCAGATCGAATCAATAAGGTCAGTAACTCTTTATAGGGTTGAGGTTATGAGGCCGGTTCATCTCAGGCTTGTTTCAGATTCGTTCAAATCCACAAACAGGTGCATTGAATCTATAAACTGTTATAGAGACCCGATAGTCTCCCATAGTAATATCATCACGCCTGCGGTATAAAGGGTTCTAAAAGACAAAAAGAATCTCTAGATTTCCAAAATATATGTGGAACCAGATATCTTTTTTCCTTATATGTGGGTGTTAATATGTAACAAACTGATGAACACGAGCATTATATATAATAGGAGTGGAAGATGGAGAAGAAGTCTTCAGATAAGTTCAATTTGGATGTTAGTGGAGAGAGCCCAAGAGTAGGAGGCGAGATAAACGACGAGGAAGCCCCTTTGATTACGTCCCGTTTATCTCATATTGGTCGGACGCAACTTGGAAATCACGCCGCTTAAGATGCCTGGTAAAAACGCATGATAGAGAGGTTTTGCTTCCAAATTCGTTGTTTTTTCTTTGCTACGTAAAAAGAATCTCTGAAACCAAAAGAGAGGTGCAGCAGCAGCAGCAGCATCCGAGACCGTGTGTCCTCTCATTAATTTAATTTTTATATATTTATCATGTTAAATTTGTCTATCTATTTTACAAATCATAAACTTAATTAACTCTTAAAATCAGAAAATAGATTTTTTGTTTAAGTTTGTTATAATTTAGCTTATAACAATACGTCACCTCAGTTATTTTTAACAAAACATCTTTTTTTTCTGAACAACAACAAAAAAACATCTAACAAATAGTCGTAGACTTAATCTAAATATAATGTTAATTTTCTAAGTTGCTCTCACTTTTATACACAGTCACACACAAAAAGTATTATGGTAAACTAAGTTTGTCATTTTCTACCTTTATCGTGGAAAATCATCATCTGTCGACTTAAAAGAACCGTTTCTTATGTGTTTGCCTCTCAAGACTTTCCGACAAACAAAAATGTTTTTATTTATTTTAATATATATGAAGATGTTTACTTATTATGTATTGTATATTGTATATTTACTTATTCTTATATACAAAATAAGAAACAATAATGTTTACCTTATTCTCTAAATTAGCACATCTCATTTAATTTCCGATGATCCTAGACTGCTTTTGTTATAATGAAACAATAATGTGATAAAGACTAAACGAATATTATTAAAATTAATCACATTTTTTGACCTAGCTACGATTCACTAAAACAAAAGCAAGTTTACCCACCACAAAGAAATGTCAAGTTTAGAGATAAGAGAGTTGATTTTCCCACTGCATCAGCCTCTTTATTACATAATCTAGGGATATGATGGAAAGAGCGAGCTTTAAAGAAGCTGCTGCAATGGTCAATATCAAAGAGAATGCCATTACTCTCCTTGATGAGTCTGTAGCTTGGAGCAAATTAGACAACATGAATGCCTTAAAATCGAAGAAAAAATGAACAATACTTTGTCATATACTTGTGCAATAAGTTGATCATGTTAATCGTTATCCCTACATACCTATAGATATTATATAGTAAAATTTGTATAACTTTATATATAATTTGATAGTAAATGTGACGATAACGTTTTACAATAATACAATGTTTTCTAAATTAAATTATTATCCTAAAAAAATGGTAAATAATAATTATGATGTTAATATCTGAATGATGAAAATCAACTGATAAAATAAATCTTAATTAGTAAAGAAGAGTAAGCCAAACCGATGGTTACGTTTTTATACATGCAATAAAAACATAAATTATAAAAGAAAAGTAAAACATATTTATGGATATTAATTATTAAATAATCAAATTATTAAGTAATAACTTCTAGCGTAATAATTGTATTAGAAAAACTTAGTTAATGGAGACTGGAGTTAAATATCATAACACCCAACAATGATATACGAAAATAATTTTTTTTTTAAACTAAGTAACTTTACACATAATATATAACCAAATTTAGAAAACAAATGTTAAACAGAATGTTAAATGAAAACAAATTCCCCGCAACGGTTATTTTAAAGAGGAAATTTTGAAGATGAAAAGAAAAAATGG
Source organism: Brassica napus (assembly GCF_020379485.1). NCBI lineage: Eukaryota > Viridiplantae > Streptophyta > Magnoliopsida > Brassicales > Brassicaceae > Brassica > Brassica napus. Next base: position 31,270,843 of record NC_063447.1, on the reverse strand, counting down.
ATAAGCTATACTGGAAAAAATAGTCAATTCAAGTCCGATCACTACTAGAGCATGATTAATAATTCACTATAGGATTTAGGTTCCTTTCGAAGACAAATAATTTAACCGATATTTCTCCACAATGAATCCCTCGAAAAATTACCACATTTTTGACATTGAAAAAATATGTGGGGATTGTTATTATTTTAAAAGGATAAAACAATTTTTTTTTATCTTTCTTCAAACAAGATAATCACAAAACAAACACAATTATTTACATTTTTCCTTCTTGAACATCATTTTTACTTTATGTTTAAATTTCAACTAAATTAACTTTGTTACAACTATCTGTTTTTTAAATCGATCAGTCACAACCATTTATGCTATTTCACTTTGAACAAAGAAACTTCAAAATAAATTTATACATTACGGTCGCTAACCACTATCAAATTGATTGGAAAAAAAATGTCATTCTGTTTCAACTTATTTCCATCTTCATGTTTTTAAACACATTTTCTTTACTAAGACCATAAAATAAATTATAAATTCATTTAGGAATAAAACACATGAACCCGGCGCGTAGCGCCGGAAAACCACTAGTCAGACTAATATTGAACCATTTTCTTTTTACCTGCACTTTCGGGTTTTTCTCTTTAATGAACCGACCAACACCAGTGATAGTCCCACCAGTTCCAAAATGGTTTTCCTGTGTTTATTTTGCCTGAAGTGAGATCTGAATATTTTTCAGGATCCATCTCTAGGAGTTTGACAAGAAATGAGGAGGTGTTGGTAAAGGATAAGATGATGTTGGTTTTGGATGTTTCTGTAGATTTGTGATATCTAATTGTAAATGTAATGTTTTAAATTTTAAAATAGAAAGCACGAAGTCATAACACTTGAATTTTTTTTTAAAGTAATACAAAAATTATTGACCACAGAAAAAGTAAATTATAAATCACTTCAAATTTAATAAATGTGTGTTGTAGCATAATGACATCAATTCCTTTCATATTTACATATTGTAGAACAGTAAAATACAACTGTGATGATAAAATATGTATAATGAAATAATTATTTATATTTTAATGATATTGGTTTTCTATATATTGTAATAAAACTAGAAAAATAATTAACTCATGCAAATGTATTTTTAAGATTTCCATGGATTCATATAACTTTTTACTGCATAAAATAAACTTTTTTGATTCTACTGATCCTAACAAATTATTTCCAATTGAACTTGCTTTAATATTCAAATCAAAATGCAAAATGATACATAATACAAATTAGAATATAAAAATCAAATTAAACTAAATGATGTGAACCTCTAATTGCCAAAAAAAAAACTAACGACTTCGACCACTGTTTTAATCCAATGTCACTATTGTTTAGTTATTGATAATAGTTAAAGCTTTTTAATATATATATATATATGTTTTAAATATGACAATTAGAAAAACTGAAATAGTATGAATAGTTATATTTTCATCCACACTTATTTCATTAGATAAAAAATGCATTAGTTGATCTTCTTGTCTTGTTGCATGGAGATAGAAAATTCATTAAACTGATGTGATGCTAATATCTCATGCATGTGCAATTTTTTTAACAACTGACATTATATTACTAAATAAGATTGATTGTTTACTCATAAAATACATAAAATGAGAGTTTGATGCAAATTACGCGGCCAAATAAAATTGGATATGAACACAATACCAAAATTTTGAATAATGTATTTCACTCCAAAATTTATAGAATTCTCAGTTTTAACATCATTTGAAAACTTTTAACTATATGTTAATTAGTTTCCATTGAAGCTAAAAATTCTCATGAAAAATAAAGTTTTATGAAAACCTTATCTCCGAAAAGTAAAAACTAGAAAAGTTGTCAAAATTTAAGCAATGTTCAGATTACCTTATTCATAATTATAGTTCAATGACTACAATTGTATACCTTCAATCAAAGTCATATTAAAGTTTCAAAATAGACATTAATGTTCAACATTTCATGATATTTATAAGAGAAATTACTTGAAATATCATAAATGGAATAATACTTTTCAAAAATAGAGGAATTCAACTTAAAAAATGCTTTGATTATGCACAAAACTTATCTTAGAATATCAAAAAATATAAAAAGTATTCATAATATAATCAATGTTCAGATTAAACTATTCATAATTCTATTTCAATGACTATAATTTTATAACTTAAATCAAAGTCACATTAAAATTTCAAAATCGACATTAATGTTCAACGTTTCATGATATTTATAAGAAAAATTTCTTGAAATACCATAAGTTAAATATTACAATTAAATCAAAATTTCACAATAACTAAATTCAAAATCGAATATTCAACAATTCATGATATTTATTAGAGAAATTGCTTGAAATATCATAAGTTGAAACTACTTTTCAAAACTTGATGAATTCAATTTAAACAATGTTAAAATTTTGATAATGCACAAACCTTGTCTTAGAATAGCAAAAAAATAGGAAAATTATTCATAACTTAGGCAATGTTCAGATTAATTTATTCATAATTCTAGCTCAATGACTATAAGTCTATAACTAAATTCAAAGTCACATTAAAGTTTTACAATAAGTCCATTCAAAATGTTAAATAATGTTCAACCATTCATGATTTTTATAAGAGAATTTACTTGAAATATCATAAGTCGAATACAATTTTCCAAAAATTGATGAATTCAGATTAAACAATGTTTTAAATTTGATAATTTACAAACTTTATCTTAGAATAGCAAAAAATACCGTAAGTCATAATAACTTTGAAAATGTTTAGATTAAATTATTCATAATTCTAGTTCAATGACTATAAGTCTATAACTTAATTCAAAGTCACATTAAAGTTTCACAATAGGTCCATTCAAAGTCGACATTGATGTTCATCATTTCATGATATTTATAAGAAATATTGCTTGAAATATCATAAGTTGAATACTAATTTTTAAAAAATTGATGTTTTCAACTTAAATGATATTTAAAAATTGCTAAACCAAACATTATCTTAAAAGAGCACAAAATAGAAAATGTTTCATAATTTAGATAATGTTTAGATTAATTTATTCATAATTTTAATTCAGCCTTTACAGTTTATAACTTAAATCAAAGTCACATTAAGGCATTGTTATGAAACACAACCAATTCGTTGAATCTTCTTGTACTGAAAGTCGAGAAGGTGCATCTTTCTCGAGCATTATGAAGGAAGTGCGACACTTGATATTCTTTAATCCATCCCTGCTTCAATAGTGTTCATATCCAATCCCGAGTGTGTTCGGTACTTCCGTTACCAGATGATGTGTCTATCAACGTGTGAATATAATATTCTTCTCGCATATGAATATGCTCATGACTTTGCTCCTGCACATTTGCTCTGGAAAACCTTACTGGAAGGTTTGTTTGTTTGTTGTTGTTGTTATTCTTGTCGGATGGTTTTTGTGTGTATGAGGGCCGACTGTGACATTTTGGGCTGTAGGCGATTTAATAAAGATTTCAATGAATTTTTTTGTACAAATTTGGGGTTGATGTCTATGTAAATTTATTCAAAAAATTGGAGGGTTCAATGTTTCATTCTACTTCGCCTAGGACATGCTATATGTGTTTCTAAACTTTGTTTTGTTTGTTTTTTCAGATGCAAAGATGGATTATGTAGGGAAGGCAATTGAGGAGGAATTCACAGGTGAATCTGACGATATTTTTTACGCAGCATGCAACTTTCACTGTAAAGGCGGCACCCTCGTTGAAGATGACGATTTAACCACGCATCTCATGAGTGAAACACAGGAAATTGACTCGCCTGTAATATACCTCTAGAAAAACTCCACTTGTACGTTAAGCTCAATTAAATTATGCATAGTTTTAGTTTAATGACTAAAGTCCATTATTTTAGAAGATAAAAATAGAAAAAATTTGATAACAAAAATAATGTTCATATTAACTTATTCATAACTCTTGTTCAATGACAATAGTCCATAACTTAAATCAAAATCACATTAGAGTTACACAATTATGCAAACCTATCTTAGAAGATATAAAATAGAAAAAAATTTATAACTAAAACAATGTTCATATTAACTTATTCATAATTCTTGTTCAATGAAAATAGTCCATAACTTAAATCAAAACCACATTAAAGTTTCACAATAAGTACATTCAAAATCGACATTAATGTTCAGCAATTCATGATATTTATAGGAAAATTGCTAGAAATATCATTAGTTGAAACTGCATTCCAAAAATTGATGAATTCAACATAACCAATGTTCAAAAATTGATAATACACAAACTTTGTCTTAAATAGCAAAAAAAATAGAAAAAATCTTCATAACTCATAGACAATGTTCAGATTAGATTTTTTGCACAGCATGCAACTTTCATTGTAAAGGCGGCACCCTTGTTGAAGATGATAATTTAACCAAGCATCTCATTAGGAAACACATGAAATTGAAGTAAGCACTATCTTTTACTTACTTCCTCTTATTATTGTTATCGGTTTTTGTCGATAGATGTATCACAAACCAAACTTTACTTGTCATCAGATGGTTGGGAAATCCTCTAAGAGTCTATTTGACGTCGAGCTGAGCTTAGCATACAAGTGGATTTTTTACTGTAATATACCTCTAGAAAAATGACTTGCCTTCTGAGAAATCACCCAGAGACATTTTTTTTTTCTTTTTTTTTTCACCAGAAACAATGAAGCTTTATTCTCTAAATTTTGAATTTGATTGAATTTTTGAATTTGATTTTGGTTGTTGAAGATGAAGAAAGAGGAAGACTAAGAAGAGGAAGATGATTAAATTGAAGATAACCGAATGAGTCTCTATTTTTATCATGTTTCTTTTTATCATGTGTTTTTGTACCCTTTTATGTTCTATTCTATGTTTAGTGGAAATTTGTCTAAGTAAATCTTCATTTCTAGTTAAAAAAACTGTATCTGGTTTTGATAACTTGCCACATGTATAACTTTGTTTTTATTTGTTACCCCCTTTGAAACCAGGTTTGATCATGCTGAATCTAAGATTATATCTAGTCAGATTGTTGTAACCTGGTCTATCTGCTAAGCATTTTGTTTTCAAAATAGCATAAATCTCTAATGCCAAAACTCTGTTACCATGATTTCAGCCATTGAAGCTTAACATGGTTGACATGACCCTTTCTCAGATTCCGTTTTAGGCATCAAGATACTACTAAACCCAAAGTCATTAATTTGATCATTATAAATTTATATAATCGTAGATATTCCACACCAACGGCTACAATTTATTGGTTAACAAAAAAATATAGAGGGATAATTCATCTTGTTTAACTGTATCTAATTAATTACCCATTGGGGATTTTTGATAGAAATGTTGAACAATACAAGTTGCACTATTTGGCTTATTGATAAGCAAGAATGGCTTAGCACTCTCAAGAGGCAAACCTAACAGTAGAAGAAAGAGATTTGCTTTTGTTCATATCTCAGGCTGCATTTTCTCAACCTCTTCCCGGATAGACTGGAACAGAGGGGTTGATAAATATCGCTCTCCAAAGCTCGGGAAGACAACCTGAAAACCAGATACATATAAGATTCAATTCCCAGGTCAATCTCATAACTGGCTTCATATATGATCTTTGAACACAGTCATAGACTCATAGATGATATTCTAACACAGATATGTATAAAGCTAGCTAGCTAAGTGGCTTTAGTGTTTGGTTCTTTGTGTTTAGTACTGGATAACACAGTCTAGAAACTTTTTACCACAGAGGATGAAGCTAGTAGCTAGCTAGCTAAGTAGCTTTAGTGATGTTTTAACACATGTTGTGATGTTTTTCTAAAGAAGTCTAGAGGTTTAGATGCACAAAGACTCATGTGTCACCATTCTTTGTTCCCCCACACATAACAAAAATAAGAAACAAGGACTCTACTTACAGCAATGAGTTTCCCTGCATTCTCAGGTCTCTTTGCTACCATGATTGCAGCAGCAGCAGCAGCTCCAGATGATATTCCAACCTTACAAAATCATTACCTTCACATGTTAAAATCTTGCACCAAAACATTCCCACTTGGAATTCAGAAAGAATATAAAGGACTAACTAACCATCAAGCCTTCTTTGAGAGCTAGTTGCTTTGCAGTTTCTATAGCTTCCTCACTTGAAATCTGGTAAAGGAGCAACAAGAAGATAGCCATTAAAATGCCGATGAGAGTAACTATGCAGAATATGTCTTGTGGGAACTATGCAGAATCCAAGAAAACATATCATACCGCTATGACTTCATCCATAATTGCCCGATCCAAATTCTTAGGTATAAATCCAGCTCCAATCCCTTGAATCTTGTGAGGTCCTATACTCAAATACATAAGTAACTAGACCATAGTTCATAACCAAGAGAACCACATTGCTGATTGTATAGTCTATGAGTCTTACCCGGTTTGCCACCAGAAAGTATGTCGCTTTCAGTGGGTTCAACACCAATAACCTGTTACATCCAAACCATCAAATAAGTAAAACAAGAACACACACTTTCAAAATAGCATCTATATTCAGGCTAAGATGGAAGCTTTTTTGTTTTACCTGCACTTTGGGGTTTTGCTCTTTAATGAACCGACCAACACCAGTGATAGCCCCACCAGTTCCAATCCCTGCAACGAATATATCCACCTTGCCCTTTGTATCTTCCCATATCTCAGGACCAGTAGTCTCATAATGGATCTGCATTGCAACAATGCATGTTGTAATTAGGACAAATAGTTGCAGTTTTACAAAAGTGACATAAGGCAACACAAAACCTTTGGATTGGCAGGGTTGTCAAACTGTTGGAGCATGTAAGCATCAGGAGTTGATTTCAAGATTTCTTCAGCCTTCTGAACTGCACCGGTCATGCCTTTTGCAGGATCAGTTAACACAAGCTCAGCTCCGAAGGCCTTCAAAAGAACTCTTCTCTCCATACTCATGGATGAGGGCATTGTCAAGATAAGTCTATACCCTCTTGAAGCAGCGATAAACGCAAGTCCAATACCCGTGTTTCCACTTGTAGGTTCCACAAGAACACTCTACAGATAGAAAGTGAAATAAAGAATATGATAAGTCTAGAGAAACTGTTAAAACTTTCTATGCCTTAAAAATAATCGATGATACCTTTCCAGGTGATATGAATCCTTTTTGCTCAGCATCAGTAACCATACTGTACCCAATCCTGAAACACAAAAAAAAGTTTAAGACTTTGAAGTTGTCTAACTAAAAAACATATGAACAAGGTGTAAAAGACTCACCTATCTTTGACACTGCAACATGGCTCCATGATCTCGAGCTTAGCAGCAATGTTTGCTACACAACCCTTTGCCATACTATTCAAGTACACCATAGGAGTTTTCCCAATGAGCTGCATCAAGTTAAAACACAGATCACACAAATGTAAGTAAAGTCTAAACCTTTTGAGCTTCCAAGAGAAAAAATCTCACACCAACAATGGAGTAAACTCAAGGGAAATAGAAGCACACAAGGATGCCGATGTAAAAATTGGTTTAGACGGTGCCTAGACGCCCGACCTAGTCTAGTCGGCAAATTGAGTCTAAACGAAAACGATTTTCTAGACTGATTTATTAAAAAATCGGTTTTGACATTTCAAAGAATTGGTCTAGGCGTCTACATAAACAACAATCTTCTATAAGACTCCTAACAACAGCCTAGCTATTTCTTGAACATTGTGACAATATAGAGAAACTTGTCGGAGAATGAGTTCCGGGTTGTCGGTTTAGACGGTACCAAGGTCCACAAATTGGTCTAAATGAAACAATTTTTCTACACCTAAACAATAATTTTCTATAAGGCGCCTAACGATTTCTCCAAAACATTTGGGACAATGTAAGTAAAGTCTAAACCTTTTGAGCTTGAATAGAAAAATCATACAAAACTCAATTCAAGAAGCTAACTTGATCATCAATTTATCAACTTGAGATCTAAAAAGAGAAGCCCATTTAACCTGAGACACATTCTGAGCGATGTTGAGCCCATCAGCTCCAGTCTCAAGCTTAACGGCCTCGCACGGATCTCGTTTCGAGACATCTCCATAGCTCCGACTCTGCTGGCTCTTCATCCCTAGAGGGAAGCCGGAAGCAGAGAAGGAGAGAGAAGAGATCTCCGGAGAGGATCTGAAGTGACGGAGAGTGGAGGAAGTCAACGGGTTAAGGAGGAGAGCAGAGGAAGAAGATGCGGATGCCATGGATGATGATGATGAGGCTGTCACTCTTTGGTTTCTCAAGAGTGTTGACAGGAATCGAGACGCGATCTTAGCTTCACTGTTAAACCTTGAAGCCATGAGCATCGCCATGATCCTGTGCTTTTTTTTCTATGAATACGACGTCGATTGAAAATTTTCAGATACAGTCCATTTTCAGACCAAGCTTCTTGTACGTTTATATGTTTCATTTGATCACGATAGTAAGGAAATATTATATTATATTATATTATTATTATTATTATCTGTTTTTTTGTTATATTGTTTTATGACTTTATCCAATTTTTGTTGATTAAACATACTTATATAATTACTTTTCTTTGTCACTTTAATTAGATTTAGTTATTTTGCAATTATCAAACAGCATATTTGATTTTACACATAAATGAAAACACATGCGCCTTGCGCAGGATAAATTTATTTGTATATATTATTGATAGTTTCTTTTATATATTTGATCATTTTATTTATATATATAAAATATTTTTTGTTGTTATTATATATTTCTTTCGGATGGATCAGATCAATTTTTATTAAAAATAATGGAACAAAACTATAATTAATACATCATGGGTTGATCGGATTGGACATTAAACAAATTATAACATAAAAACCTTATTTTTTCCATCGAACACATTCTTGAAAAAAGTGAACAATATTGTTTTCACAGTTGAATTATTTTGACTTTTATCTTCCATATGGTTTTGAAAGCTTTCAAATCAACCATCGAATTGATACATGTCATTTTAATGTTTTTAGTCATATAGTTAAGGAAAACTTACATTTTTGTAATTTAAAGTCGTTTTAAAAAATTCAAAATATAACATATAGGAAAAAATCTAACATATAAGAAAAATATAACATATAAGGTGTCCTCATTTTTGTATTTTAAAGTTGTTTTAAAAAAAACAAATAACATATAAGGTTTCTTCATTTTTGTAATTTTAAGTCATTTTAAAAAATTCAAAATATAAAATATAAGAAAAAATCTAATTTTTTTAATTATATGGTTAATGTGATTGTTTATTTTTTTAATAATATAAAATTAAAAAAATGAAAAAGGATGCAAAAATTGTTATCAAATCTTTATTATTTATAATCATTCATTGTCATATATATGTAAATCATATTAGGTAATTTCGTAGCTTTTATTTAGGAAAAGAATACACACTTCTTATATTTTAGGTTAATATAATGTTCTCTAGTGTACATTAAACAAATTATGACATAAAAACCTTATTTTTTCCTTCGAACACATTCTTGAAAAAGTGAACAGTATTGTTTTCACAGTTAAATTATTTTGACTTTTATCTTACATATGGTTTTGAAAGCTTTCAAATCAACCATCAAACTGATACATGTCATTTTAATGTTTTTAGTCGTATACTTAAGAAAAACTTACATTTTTGTAATTTAAAGTCGTTTTAAAAAATTCAAAATAAAACATATAAGAAAAAATCTAACATATAAGAAAAATATAATATATAAAGTGTCCTCATTTTTGTATTTTAAAGTCGTTTTAAAAAAAATAACATATAAGGTTTTCTCATTTTTGTAATTTAAAGTCATTTTAAAAAATTCAAAATATAACATATAAGAAAAAATCTAATTTTCTTTATTATATGGTTAATGTGATTGTTTATTTTTTTAATAATATAAAATTAAACAAAAATGAAGAAGGATGCAAAAATTGTTATCAAATCTTTATTATTCATAATCATTAATTGTCATATATATGTAAATCATATTAGGTAATTCTGTAGCTGTTATTTAATGAAAGAATACACGCTTCTTACATTTTAGGTTAATATAATGTTCTCTAGTGGACATTAAACAAATTATGACATAAAAACCTTATTTTTTCCATCGAACACATTCTTGAAAAAAATGAACAGTATTGTTTCCATAGTTAAATTATTTTGACTTTTATCTTCCATATGGTTTTGAAAGCTTTCAAATCAACCGTCGAATTGATACATGTCATTTTAATGTTTTTAGTCGTATACTTAAGGAAAACTTACATTTTTATAATTTAAAGTCGTTTTAAAAAAATTCAAAATATAACATATAAGAAATTCTAACATATAAGAAAAATATACCATATAAGATTTTCTCTTTTTTTTTGTATTTTAAAGTCGTTTAAAAAAAATATATATAACATATAAGGTTTCCTCATTTTTGTAATTTTAAAGTCATTTAAAAAATTCAAAATATAACATATAAGAAAAAAAATCTAATTTTTTTATTATATGGTTAATGTGATTGTTTAATTTTTTTTAATAATATAAATTTAAACAAAAATGAAGAAGGATGCAAAAATTGTTATCAAATCTTTATTATTCATAATCATTAATTTTCATATATATGTCAATCATATTAGGTAATTCCGTAGCTTTTATTTAAAGAAAGAATACACACTTCCTATATTTTAGGTTAATATAGTGTTCTCTAGTGTTATATAATTATGGAATAATGTGACACCATTAGATTAAACTATACTTTATATTAGATGTTCTAGAATTCTTTGAAATAGAATTTAGAAAACATTTAGAGTGCCACCTAGGATTGAGATTTTTTTTTTAATTAATAAAAAATTAAGATTCTAATTTTTCAAATGTTTCTCGGTTAATATACAGAAGATGTTTTTGATCTCACCAACCAATTGACCATAAGTGAACGTGGGAGAATGTGGTCTTATTCATCCGACCCCACCTTATCTTTCTGGTTGCTTTTCTTGTCGTCAAAATTTGATGTTACTATATATATGTTCTCATATTCAATCTTCTTACACGCAGATCTTCTTCTCTTTTTGTGAAATAAGAAAATGTTTAATCCTGGAAATGAAGAAACATTCTTACGAATACAAAAAAAGAAGAGAATATATTCTGTGTTCCATAACAAAAAGTAGTAAAAGCAAAAAGATCAAAGCAAACGAACATATGTTATATATAGCTAACTTGGAATAAGCTATAGCGTCTTTTCCTTGAGATTGTGGAAAAGCTATGAACTTCAGTGGTGAGATTCAGACAAATCTTTCTTTTCACTTTGACAATCAGTCAGATGAATGAGGATGTCCCCTCCTGCGAGAATGAAATAATCTTCCTAGGTCCTTCAATCCTCTCAATGCAAGCCAGCTTCAAACTGAAAGCTCCTTCTGCGAATTGTAGTTCAGAATCACCACCACCAAGAATAACTTCTTCCTTCAAAACGTCGAAGCTATCATCAGTGTTCAGACCAGGGATACGGATACTAGTCTGGTCATTTACACCTCGCTTGAGACATCTGATCACACCATCTTTCAACGCCTTATCCGGGTCCGACTTAACCAGCCAAAACCCTTCAAAAACAGAATACTTTCTCAGCCTTTCCATAGACTCATCGTCAATATACTTCAACCAATCCATACCGTTTGACATTTGCAGTATCCCACTACTCATTTGCTCCTCCATGTACATTTGCAGTATCCCACTAGTGTCTATATCCTTGAATAGCACTAAACATGCCATCTGATGAAACCTACCCAACATAACTGCTGATTCTTTAGACAATATAGTCTTCTCTCTTACCCCTTCTCCATCTACATTCCCACTCAAAGCAGGGTAAATCAAATCACATTGGCTAACAACAGCAGGTAGACCAACCACAGGTACCTGTTCTGTCTCAGCGAACAAGCTATTATCATTGCTGACTCCAACTCTTCCCATAGCCAAAACTGATGGGAGTAAACCATCAATGTACCCATTATATGCTAAGGCGACACCACAACATTATGATAATGTTTTATTGGCGAGTAACCAACTAAGTAGATATCATCACCATCAGCTGCTATTTTAACATGATCCACACCTCCAAAAAGCGGGCTCGGGTACTGCTGACACATTGCATACAATATCAGATTGCATGCTGGATCATCCTCCTGCTTGGTGTACACATATGCAGTGTTTCTAAAACTCATTGCAGTCAGAAGCTCCTTGACTTTATAATCTATAGTCTGGATATTAGCGGTCGCATATGTCTTGGTTCCACTCTCAAGATGGTCCAGGTGTTGGAACTTGTTTTTGACGAAATGGTTTAAGACCATTTTTCGGTAAGTTTCCGGACGAAGACGTTCGTCGAAATATCCGAATGTTTGATACGGACAAAAATCTGATATAGACCAAATGCCTTAAAAAAAATCTGTAACTTCTTAAATTAATCTACATGGACCAAGGGGGCATTAATCTCTCATGGGACAAGGGACCAAAAAAATATCTACAACCACTTTAATCTATGGAGGGACAATAATTAGAAAACTACTATATTACCCTTAATGAAAAAGCAATAGAAGCCATTGAATTTTTTTCTCTCTGTTTAAATCTGAACCGTCGGATCATAAGGAAAGAAGAGAATATAATATTTACAAAAATACCATTAATGAAGTATCAACCATGACCATTAGATCATCTTATCTACGATTTAATCTTGGCCACATGATTACATCCATATCTCTTTCTCTCTCGTTTCTTTTAATCTCAACCACATGATTATTTTTTCCTTCTTCAATTACAGCCACACGATCTTTCTTATTTCATTCTTTCATTTGACTGGGTAAAACTTGTATAACTCATACAACTTAACATATAAATTTTTTTATAACTGATATAATTGTTATAATCTATATAGAATATGTAGCTACTATAATTAACATGTCTGGTAAATCATAGTTTTACATATGAAATAAACAAACAAATATCCTAATTGGTATATGATGACAAAATTTCATTTCTTATTTGAGGTTTATTAACTATATTAGTCATATTATCATGATAAACAAACATCGAACATATTTTTATAGAGCTATGAAGTGAAAATATTGGTACAATCCCTAAACCTATACATATAAACAATTGATATACTTTTTATTATATATTAGACGAGTATTACCGGTATAACTGGTACAATTTTCACATTTAAGAAATTGACAAAACTAAATTAGTACTTCTCATATAAAAAACAATCAAATATCTCAGTTGGTATGTAACTCATAAAGTTTCTATTAATTTATTTGAAGTTTTGGATTTTTTTTTTGAAAATTATTACAGAACTCCACAAGTTTACATGATCTGCCTTATACTTTTAAGGTTTGTTAACTTGTTTGTCCACTTAATTTTTGGAAAACATACATGAAATATATTTTTATGAAATTGATGATTTCATTGTAACCGGGCAAAGACATGTAAACATAAATAAGTGGTACAACTGGGGTAATTGTATTTATTATGTGGTACAACTAATATTTTTTGATTTAGCTGCAAAAGTACAACTATGCACAAACCAGTACAACTCAAAAACTAGTACAACTATGTACATGAAGTACAACTAGAAAACTGGCACAACGACTTGTTATTTTATTTAGTATAAATGACTATGCTACCCTTAACGAAAGTGCATTCTCAACCATTAAATCATCTCACCTCTCCTTTAATATGAGCCACACGATCTTTCTTATGTTCTTCTCTCTTTTGGCTGGGACCCACTTTCTCTTTTTCTCAACCCTAGAATCATTGTGGACACCACCATCGAGCTTCATCGTCTTAGCCATGACTTCACTCTTCTTTGCCGCATCTCTCTCTTTCTTCACTGCGTATTTCTTCTTCTTCGTTGCAGCATCTCTCTTCTTCACAATAAAGTTCTTTTTGTTCATCGTCGGTGAGTCACTCTTACTCATTGCCGACGCTACCTCCTTCTTTTTCAGGTGACTCGTGTTTTTTGGAACCGTGATTGAATTTTTTTCCAGGCTCCGCATCTATCTTTTTGGCCTCAAGAGCAAAAAGATGAAGATGATTTTTTTTTAGAATAGTACAACTAGTATAACTAGTACAACTTGTAAACAAATCATTATCCAAATCAAATATTATTAAAAATATACTATTCATGTATTTGATACATGCATATGAGATAGATTAGACTAACATCTTCTTGGTTCTACGTCATCTTTTTTTCTATCGTACGCTGAAAACAAAAAAAATAAAATTCACCAAATTAATTGCAAAGTTGTATTAGTTATACATGTTTTACTTGTATCAGTTATAATGGTTATACTCAATCTAGTTATACTAGTTATACTCGTTGTAGTTGTACTAGTTGTACTAATTTGAGTTGTACTAGTTGTACTAGTTGGAGTTGTACTAGTTGTATTAGTTATACTATGCGTTCTTCTTTATCTTTAAATCTCGTACGTAAAAGATGAAACTTGATTCCAGATAAAATATAATTGATTAAACATAACTATGGGTTGATCGATTCGGGAAAAGAAAGATAAATTGGATGGATGGTTAAAGAAAAATTTTGATTTTGTTTTAAGGTGGAAGAACATTAATGGAGAAGAAGAGAGGAAGAAGAAGAAGAAGATTATGATTAAAGTTGGGTTGGATTTTGGGTCTGGATCCGGATCGAATCTGGGTAGGATAGTAATGGCATAAGCTAATACATATGTTTAAATCTTTAAGCCTTATAGTCTTTTTTCCCTAATTTTAATTTATTTTTAATTCATTTTTAATTAAAAATAGAAGAGGTCCATTGCAGATTTTTTTGGCATCCTTTGTCCCATTCCAGCATTTGATCCGGACCAAAGGCTGTGTAAATGACAATTTTGCCATTAATGATAGCTCACCCTTAGCCATCAGATCTTATCTTTATGTTTTAATCTTGGCCATTGAATTAACAATTATATTTCATTGTTTCTATTTCTCTTTCTTTAATTTCAACCACATGAACAATTCACAGCCACACAATCTTCCTTATCTAATTCTCTCATTCGACCGAGTATAACTAATATAACTCGTAAAACTAAACATGTTAAAAATTGTATAACTGGTATAACTCGTATATAAATATTATAATTTATGTATAATACGTAGCTACTAGACACGACTAATAAATCTTGATTTACATATAAAATAGAGAAGCAAATATCCTAATTGGTATATGATGACAAAATTTCATCTATTTTATTTAATTTTTTTCAGATTGTTGTTAAATTACTACATTATACTCCTAATTTTATATTATTTATTATATATTTTTAAGGTATGTTAACTACATTAGTCATATTATTCGAACATATTTTTACAAACCTATGATGTAAAATATTGGTACAACCCCTAAAACTAGACATATACACAATTGATATAATTTTTTATTATATATTAGACGAGTATTACTGGTACAACTGGTACAACTTGGACATTTTAGAAATTAACAAAACCAATTTGGTATTCCACATGAGAAAAACAATCAAATATCCTAATTGGTATGTACTCAGAAAGTTTCTCTTAATTTATTTTAGGTTTTGGAAAAGATAAAAAAATATTACACAAATCCAAAAATTTACATGATATACCTTATACTTTTAAGGTTTGTTAACTTGTTTGTCCACATAATTTTTGAAAAACATACATGAAATGTATTTTTACAAAATTGATGATTTCATTGTAACCGGGCAAAGGCATGAAAACATAAATAAGTAGTACCACTGAGGTAACTATATTTATTATGTGGTACAACTAATATTTTCTTTTTTACTGCCAAAGTACAACTATGCACAAAGTGGTACAACTCAAAAACTAGTACAACTATGCATAGCCGGTACAACTACTTGTTATTTTATTTAATATTGTTTTAAATGTGCATCACATTTTAAATGTGTATCATGTTTTAAACATTTTGGTTGAAACACTAATGTCAAGTAGTTTTACTAGTTGTACTATTCTTACATATAATTGTGTAGTTGAACTTGTTGCATTAGTTATACCAAAATACATCTAAATTTTTGGGCTGACCTGATGATTTATGGGGCTTACTAGTGCGCTGAGATGGAGAAGCCATTGATGGTTCCGGAAAAAGATCGTATTGAGGGTCCGGTGGAGATGCGGTTTCTCTCTCGCAATTTCGAGCCCACTTGTTTAGGTTTGACGAAGATCCACCGTGGACACCACCGTCAAGCTTCCTCTTCTTCGCCACGACTCCACTCTTGTTTTTCACATCTCTCTTCTTCTTCACTGCGTTTTTCTTCTTCTTCGATGCAACATCTCTCTTCTTCACAGTAGAGACCTTCTTTTTCTTCAACGACGGTGGTTACTCTTACTCATCGTCGACGTTCCCTCCTTTTTCTTTTTCCAGTGACTCGTGTTTTTTGGAACCATGGTTGAATATTTTTTTGGATCCGCATCTACTTTTTTTGCCTTGAGAACAAAAAGATGAAGATGATTTTTTTTTCCGAAAATAGTACAACTAGTACAACTTGTAAATAAATAATTATACAATTCTAATATTATGAAAAATATACAATTCATGTATTTGATACATGCAAGCGGGAGAAAATTAGACTAACATGTCTTATTGGTTACATCATCCTTTTTTCTATCATTTTTATACGCTGAAAACAAAAAATAAAGATCACCAAATTATTGTAAAGTTGTACTAGTTATACAAGTTTTTCTTGTATAAGTTATATTGGCTATACTCAATATATTTATACTAGTTATACTTGTTTTAGTTGTACTAGTTGTACTAATTTGATTTGTACTAGTTGAACTAGTTGGAGTTGTACTAGTTGTATTAGTTATACTTTGAGTTCTTCTTTATTTTGAATCTCGTTCGTAAAAGATGAAATTTGATTCAAGATAAGATATAATTGATTAAATATGACTATGAGTTGATCGATTTAGATTAAAAAGAAGAAAATTGGTGGATGGTTGAATAAAATTTTTGATTTTGTTTTAAGGTGAAAGAACATCAATGGAGAAGAAAAGGGGAAGAAGAAGAAGATTAGGTTAAAATTGGGTCGGGTTTGGGTTTGGATCCGGGTCAGGTTTGGGTTTGGATCCGGATTAGAATCTAGGTAGGATTACAATGGCATAAATTAGTAAATATATTTAAATTATTAGGTCTCATGGTCTTTTCTCCCTATTTTTCATTTATTTTTAATTCATTTTTAAAGTAAAAAAACAAGAGGTCTATATCAGATTTTTTTTGACCCATTGTGGTCTATTCTAGCATTTGATCCGTTTGACACTACGTAGTAGTGTATACGTATGTAAAAATCAAAGTTGGTTTGAATGAAAAATGTTGGTCCAAAGTCATTTGATTTGGAAAGCTTATAAAGCTTGACAATTTGACTATGTTTAAAAACTAGTAAATGTCCCACGTAAAAAAATATGAGGTGAGAGTGCTCTTGTTGATATATGGAGAAGTAAGAAAATAATTCATGACCATATAAATATACTATGGTATATTGGTGGAAAAATATATTCGATTAAAATGTGTTTGCACATTAAACCTAGTTAACCAAATAAAGTTTGGAATAAACTGGTTTTGGAATTAAAAATTAATTTGATAAACAGCCAACTAGTCTAATACCCTAAGTATGTTTTGGGTCAAATTCAAATTAATTTTACGATTCAAAAATATCTTTGCCATGATGATAAAAACGTTGCCATTGACTTTGTCTTAATGGTTGATCAAAATTTATTATTTTGAATCAATGCTTGTGTACGTTTTATCATTAGCGTTCTTTGGAACAAGCATATAAAGCACTTCTCCGTATTGCATTGTAAGGGTGTACATTCAGATGAACAATCAAAAGAAAAAATCCTTCCATATTGAATAGTTATGTTTATTTTTTATTTTTTGAGTCTGAGAGTACATCACAAAATTAGGTTCGATAGATTCTGTTTTTCGGTGATGGTAAACAGAAACAATGCTGCAGTTGTATCTTGAGAATCTGAACGCTACGAAACCATCACACTACGGAGCGTTTAAAGATTTAAGGAAATAGATTAACCATCTCGACTCTGCAATTCTTCTTTATTTTTATATTTCGGTATTGTAATTTTAATTTAAGGTTCCTATAGATCAAACATCCCTTAACCATCCTAGTTAGCTTACATTGCACGTATGCACCGGATCGAAACAATGGAACCAACCTGTGAGCCTCAGATCTTGTCACATGCATTGAGTATATACCAGTCATGTCAACAAATCTAGTTAATTCCCTCACCATGCCTTCTTCTAGTTCCCTTCTCAAATCATTTGGCATGTTCACCTTTCTTGGCTTGCCAGTGTATAATCTGGCCTCGCAAAACCCAGTCAACTCTGAAAGACAGACCCAAACAGTGTATTTCGCCATACACCAATTTACCTAACAAGTTAGCCCGGAGATCGTACTCGAGGAAGAAAGTATCTTGTGCTAGACAATGACTCCCTCCTCTAGCAATACTATCTATATAACGATCAGTGTTTGCTAGAACATAGCTGAGTTCAGAGTTATCTATCATCTTGGATTTTAAGTTAGTGTACCTTACTTCACGCATACCTTCATACGCAGCCTTTGCAAGATGATATCCTATAGCACCCTCCCTGAGAAAGTTTGCAACAGTATCAAAAGCTAGATCATATAAATCTAATTGGGTCAAAAGCTAGATCATATAAAAGTCACAGGTTAAAAATATAAATCTAATACTAATTTTTCCCAAAATCAACTTGGGCTTTAGACCCAGTTTTGAAAGACCGTAATTTACTCAGTGCTTTGATAAACGTATTTATTTAGCATTCACTGATAACATTGTAATAAATGGCAAAATAGTCGAACACACATCGTGATTCACATGCATATGTGAATTGATATATGAATAACATTATGTTCCTAAGTTCTCCACAAAGGCAACATGGCACACCATCCGTGAGATAGCTCCTATAGTCCAGTGGCATTCTATGGTCTGGTTCAAGGAAGAGATCCCAAAATGCTTTTTCATTACATGGATGGCAATGCTATCGAGATTACCAACAAAGGACAGGCTAGCTTCTTGGGGTCTTGCTGTCCTTTTGCAGTGTGTTCTATGCTCTACAGGACATGAGTCTCATCCTCACTTATTCCTCCAATGTTCCTTTGTGTCTGCGGTCTGGGCTCATTTATGTGGACTCTCCATTCCCACTCCTCCATCATCACTTCAAGCGGTTGCGGGTATTGTTTCAAGTTATCAGGTCGTCTCGTCTTCGGGTTACCAGCTGTGATCAAGCTCTTGCTGCAATGTATCAGATACTGCGTGTGGCGAGAGAGGAACATGCACACCTTCCAACAAGCGTCAACAACTGAGACTGGAGTCATTGCGCGTGTTGATTGCATAAGGCGTGATCGACTTATCTCCATTCCTCCATCATCCGCTTCTTCGCCTTCTCCCCTGCTAGTCTACTTCCGCCTACCGCCTCCTGTTCCTTAGGGTTTTGATCTGTTTGTAACTGCATGCTCTATCTTATTTCGTTCTCATTGTAATAAGTGGATTTTCACAAATGTTGTCAAAGAAAAGCTTTGGTATGAATTTAACATTTACACCAAAAATATATAACATTTACACCAAAAAATAAAACAATTGTCGTCATTTCCCTTAGACCCCTAGCTAGTCCTCAATCACAACTAATTATTTTGAATGTGTAACAGTGTAAGCATATTTAAAACATTAATTATGAACAATACATGTCGGACCCAATTTCGGTCAGTAATCTAAATGGGCTGAGAAAGAAGTGGACCGCATGGTCCGAGGCCCATTTCGTGTGAACGAGTTCGAGACAAAGAGGGATCAAAATCCGGAGGTCGAGGAAGCAGTTGAGAAGATCACGGAGCTGAGCGACTATAAAAAAGGGGTCTAAGACAAGAGGGAGAGACACGTGAAAAAACCTAGAAAGTGAACTACCAACCTACATCGACCTCAAACTCATCACATCGCAGACCCATTCTCTTCTTATTTGATTTCAGTTGTAGTTCTCGATCTCAATTCTCTATTGTATTCAATTCTGTTTTATCAATAAAAGTCCATTTTCGCCAACCGGAATCTGATTAAAACGTTGTGTTCTAAGGATATCGTTGCCCACATTTATTTTTTCCCCTAGTTTTACATCTCAAACACTACAAAATACTTAGTGTAGATTTTAGGATCTACAATACATAATCTGTCAAGTGAGAAGTGGTTTGTTTTTTTAATCATCATAAGTAGAAAGACAATGATACATTTTTAATAGATTGAGAAAAAGTGGTGATACAGTGGAATGATCATTGGATTGCTGGACTACCTTTCTTTGTTATTAATTCACAATGTAATTTCAGGACATAGGAAAAATGTAACCATTTGAGTCACAAATATTTGTTGTAGTTTATTTTGGTAGCAGCTGTAATAAGAATCATATCATTACCAAAAGAATTGCAAGTCTAGCAAAAGGGAAGTAATTATATTTTGTTGGAAATAATATATATTTTATTCTCTAAAAAGAAGGGTATCTTAACCTACCAAATTTTGCATCTGATAGACTTGCAAACTAAATTTAAGTTCAATGTATAGTAAATATTATATACCTCAAGGTGTGATATGAGTTTCCTACTATATAGAAAACAAAAAAAATACAATTAACTTCCTTTATACAATATTAATATACTGAATTTATGATTTTAGTCACAAAATAGAAAATGTAAATAAAATCTTTTAATAAATCTCTATGATAAAAAATAGGGAATGAAATAAAAGGAAATGTATCCAAGATTTGTTACCATGTTTATAGTAAAATCAAATCTACACTTTTCTTACATGTTAGAGGTAATTTGAAAAAACTACAAAATTCTGCCAACTACAAAGAAGCCTGTAGGGTGATGAATTAACAAATTTGAAACAGTTTTTATAGCTAAATCTTTTATTCAAAATTATTAGACATCATTTGTTAGGAGAACACAAACAAAATAAACAATTAAAGAAACAAAAAGCATTGATATGATTTCGGACTAAAATTATAATTTTGTAAGATGTATATGTGATATAAAAACGTATAAAAGCCTTTCTAATTGTATATTATAGAAAAACAATGAAATGATAGTTTTGATAATTTATTTATGATTGTTTATCAATAATCAAAATGACATAGAATTTATGTGGATATATATTGAAGAACTAAAGTAAAGCTAAGAGTTTATAAAGAAAATGAATTAACAACAACATTGTTGTATAATAAATAATTATTTAAAGACATTTAAATTTCAAAACTTATACTTTTAGATATCTTTATAACCTCATTTATCTATATATGAGCATATTATTATATGTGTAACTATTTTATTAATACATTCATATGATTATTACCTAAAAACTAAACCTTCAAGAATATATTAGAAAAATGGATTGATAGCATTCTATTAATAGGAACTACTACTTAAAATAGTGAAAAATTAATAAAACTCAATACTTCTATATAAATATTTTTCATCGATATCTATTTAACGCTCCACGACAAATATTATAATACAAATAGACCTATTAGTGTGAACCACGTGGATCATAAACCTATTAGCGTGAGCCACATGAATGTCTGGATATGTCTAAGTTATCTAACATAAAATTAAGAGATGCCAAAGAAATATGTATTAGATTTTACCATAAATTCTTATATGTGGGTCTTTTAGACATCCATGCTTACTCAGTCACTATATATATTTCCTTCTCTCATACAATCAACCCAACAAAAAAGAAACAAATACCTTACCACCCAAACTGAAAGAACTTGAGCAATCATGGAACCAACCAATGATGCTCATGTGACTGTGGAGACTAACGCTAGAGCTACCACCGGTGCTAAGATGTATCCGTCACCTGAAGTGCTAGCCGTTGAGATTATTACTGCGAATCCAACCCATGACGGGAGATACATACAATACAACATACGTGAGAAAATGTTTGAACTTACAGCAAAGTATAAGCCACCAATCATGCCTATTGGCAGCGGTGCTTATGGCCTCGTTTGGTAATTTCCTTTTAACATTTCTATATTATTTGTTTCCATCCTTTAAAGGTTGTATGATGTTTGTGTTCTGGTTGCTCTTCTGAATATTACTGACACATTAATATTTTTTTTTTACTAATTTTTAACAGTTCAGCTATGATCTCGGAGACGATGAAAAGGTGGCAATAAAGAAGATTGCTCATGCATTTGAAAACAAATTAGCGGCTAAGAGAACTTAAAGGGATAATGATAATAATGTACAATTCCCATATCTTAGAGATTTAGGCTAATCTAAAGTTTCCTATTCCTAGCTAGGTTATGCCATTCCTATTTGTATATATACCCATCGTGGTTGAGCAATACAGACACGCTTTACATTATATTTTATGGTATCAGAGCCTAAGATCTCTAAGACCTAATTTTTCTACTATCTTTCACCGTCAACCATCAAAACGATGGCTACGGATCATTCTACTTCTACTTCTACTAATATCCCTAACCCTACTCCTACTTCTACGCTCACGGACCTGTCACCCTACTACCTTCATCCATCTGATAACCCTGGAGCGTTGATTACTTCGGTTCTACTTACTCATGAGAACTACACAGAATGGTCGACTGAACTTCAGAATTCCTTACAGGCAAAGCGAAAAACGGGGTTCATAGATGGAATAATTGTCAAACCAGAAACAGAACCAGACCTGTCTCGATGGCTAGCTGCAAACTCCATGATTGTCGGATGGATCCGTACATCAATTGACCCGAAGGTACGATCAACGGTTACACATGTTCCTGAGGCATACAAGCTTTGGGAAACGTTACGCTTCAGATTCTCTGTCAAGAATGGTACTCGCTTGCATCAGCTACAAGATGAGATTACGAATTGCAAGCAAGATGGGAAATCGGTTCTTGATTACTACGGTCGTCTCACAAAGTTGTGGGAAGAACTACAGAACATGAAGACATCTCGTCCATGCACCTGTGATGCTGCTGCAGACATAGAGAAAGAAAGAGAAGATGCAAGGGTGCACAAGTTTCTCTTTGGCCTAGATGACTCGAGATTTTCCTCGATACGATCTCGTATCACAGATGAGGAACCGCTACCAGACCTCAATATTGTCTACTCTCGGGTTATCCGTGAAGAGCAAAACATGGCGTCTACACGGGCCAAAGAACAACGCACCGACGCACTAGGTTTCTCGGTCAAAACGGAACCTCCAAAAGAATCTACTACAGTTGAGATTGTTCCACCTCGCTCTCGAGATCCAGCACGTACGTGCACACATTGTGGCCAAAGAGGGCATGACATCACCGAATGTTTTCTTGTTCACGGATATCCAGAGTGGTTTTATGAACAGTGGTTTTATGAACAGCAGCGACAAAATGGCTCTTCATCAGGCTATAGAGGAGGTCGTGGAGGACGCTCCAACAACAACCGAGGACGTGGTCGGGGACGAGCCAATGCTGCACAAAGCTCACAACCTATCAACTCCGATCAAATAGCCTCACTAATTTCACTGCTACAAAGTCAACAAAGCAATCTATCTTCGGAAAGATTGTCTGGTAAAACTTCTCTTACTGATGTTATTATTGATACAGGAGCATCACACCATATGACGGGTGATCTCACTTTACTCCATGATGTCATCGCCATCCCATTGTCCTCCGTAATGTTTCCTAATGGACGTGACTCCCATGCAACGAAACAAGGGACTTTACGTCTCAGCAAGGACTATTCATTACATGACGTTCTATTTGTTCCAGATTTTGATTGCACGCTCATATCAGTCTCAAAATTGTTGAAACAAACTGGATGTATTGCGATTTTTACTGATACATTGTGTGTTTTACAGGACCGTTTTTCGAGGACTCTGATTGGAGCAGGTGAAGAACGTGAGGGGGTGTACTACTTTACGGGTGTAAAAGCCGCGAGAGTTCATGGAGCATCAAAATCGATAACTTCTACTTCTACTCTATGGCATCGAAGACTTGGACATCCTTCCTACAAGACTTTATCTACATTACCGGTGTTTAAGAATTTTAAGATAGATTTTTCTGATTCTAGTCAATGCGATATATGTTTTCGTGCAAAGCAGACTCGCAAGGTGTTTCCAGACAGTATTAATAAAGCTACAATTCCTTTTGCTTTAATTCATTGTGATGTTTGGGGTCCTTATCGCACACCGTCGTCGTGTGGAGCAGTTTATTTTCTTATAATCGTTGATGACTACTCAAGAGCAGTCTGGACTTATTTGATGCTTGAGAAATCTGAAGTCTCCTCTTTACTGTGAAATTTTTGCGCAATGGCAGACAGACAATTTGGAAAGAAAGTGCAAACAATACGTACAGACAATGGTACTGAATTCATGACATTGGCGACATATTTCCGTGAGCATGGTATTGCTCATCAGACTTCATGCACGTACACACCTCAACAAAACGGCAGAGTCGAACGTAAACATCGCCATATACTGAATGTTGCTCGCGCCTGTCTATTTCAGTCTCGGTTGCCGGTGGAATTCTGGGGAGAAAGCATACTAGCGGCAGCACATATGATTAACCGCACTCCTACACAAATCCTTGATGGGAAATCCCCATATGAGGTACTTCATGGGTCTCCTCCTCTATACGACCAGTTAAGAGTTTTTGGATGCCTTTGCTATGCACACACACGACCGAGAGATAGAGATAAATTCAGCACCCGCAGTCGCAAGTGTTTGTTTGTCGGTTACCCCTTTGGCAAGAAAGCTTGGAGACTGTACGATCTTGAGTCTAATGAGTTTATCACAAGTCGGGATGTTGTGTTTCTTGAAGATCAGTTTCCGGGGATTGAGAACTCAGTCTCTGTATCACCATCGATTGTACTGACCAATCTTCCCGTTGATGACTGGCTAATAACTCCAGAACAGAAAACGACACTACCGATAGTCCCCAATGATGTCACCGAGACTGATTCATCACCTATACCAAGTCCAGACACTACTACGACGGCAACAACTGATAATACCGCACCTAGTTCTTCTTCTACGCTACCTACTACGCCTCCAGTGACACCTCCATCGTCACCATCTCCTACAACTGCTCAATCTGAGACAGTATCTTCTCCGGGACTTCTAGAAGTTCTTGGTAGAGGCCATAGAACCAAGAAACCATCAGTTCTTCTCAAAAATTATTTGACTAATACTGCGACTACTACACACCCCCCTCACACTTCTCACACTTCAACTGCACATGTTCAGAGTTCTCCGACTACGGTCTCAGGTAAGACACTGTATCCCATCTCTGATTACTCATCTACGACTGCTTTTAGTGTCAAACATCAGGAATTCTTGGCGGCAATAACAACAGACTATGTTCCTAAAACGTATCAAGAAGCAGTAAAAGACCCGAGGTTTAACGGAGCAATGAAAGCAGAGGTCACGGCGCTGGAGGACAATCATACATGGGATGTGACATCTCTTCCACCTGGAAAACGGGCTATCACTTGCCAATGGATTTACTCGATGAAATATAAAGCTGACGGCACAGTCGAAAGACCTAAAGCTCGTCTTGTAGCTTGCGGCAATCGCCAAAAAGAAGGGCTCGATTACAAAGAAACTTTCGCCCCGGTGGCAAAAATGAATACGGTCCGTTTTCTTCTTAAAGTTTCAGCAGCGCAGAGATGGGAAGTTCATCAAATGGACGTCCATAACGCGTTTCTACATGGGGATCTTGAGGAAGAAATTAACATGAAACTACCTCCTGGTTTTAACACAGCGGATCCTACAAAGGTGTGTAGACTTCGAAAATCACTGTATGGCCTAAAGCAATCTCCTCGCTGCTGGTTTGCTAAGCTGAGCAAGGCTCTTCTCTCCTTCGGTTTTAAGCAGAGCTATGAAGACTACTCTTTGTTTTCGTTTGTGCAAGATAACATATGCCTTCACATCTTGGTGTATGTTGATGACTTTATCATCGCAGGGAATGATATCTCTACTATCCAACGATTCAAGAACTATCTACATAAGGGTTTCAAGATGAAAGACTTGGGAAAACTAAACTATTTTCTTGGTTTTGAGATTGCAAGAGGACCTGAAGGTATCTTTGTGTCTCAGAGAAAATATGCACTTGATATAATTGCTGAGTGTGGTCTACTTGGAGCTAAACCATCTCCGGTCCCTACAGAACTCAACCATAAGCTGGCCCTTGTCAAGGGAAGGCCACTCCTAGATCCAAGCAAATATCGTCGGCTTATAGGCAGACTTATCTATCTGACCTTTACTCGTCCGGAGCTCAGCTATATCGTCCATATCCTTTCGCAATTCATGCAAAAACCACAGGAGGATCATTGGATAGCAGGATTGCGAGTGGTACGGTATCTGAAAGGGTGTCCTGATCAGGGCATTATGCTTACGTCCAATAGCAACTTGAGCTTGACGGCATATTCTGATTCTGATTGGTCTGCATGTCCAATCACTCGTCGATCTCTGAGTGCGTATGTTGTTCTGCTTTGTGACTCTATTGTCTCGTGGAAAACCAAGAAGCAACACACAGTTTCAAGATCATCCGCTGAAGCTGAATATAGGTCTATGGCAGACACGACCTGTGAATTGAAATGGCTCAAGCGACTCCTACTACAGCTCGGTTTTACTCACCATCATCCTATGCGCCTGTTTTGTGACAGTCAGGCAGCACTACATATAGCAAAGAATCCCGTATTCCATGAACGTACGAAGCACGTTGAGAATGACTGTCACACGGTTCGTGATGCAGTTCAAGCTAAGCTGCTCACCACCGAGCACATTACTACAAAGAATCAACCTGCAGACCTACTTACTAAAGCTTTACCGGCTCCAGCATTTCAGTTCTTGTTATCCAAGTTGGGAATTCGTGATATGTCATTACCAACTTGAGGGGGGGGGTAAAGGGATAATGATAATAATGTACAATTCCCATATCTTAGGGATTTAGGCTAATCTAAAGTTTCCTATTCCTAGCTAGGTTATGCCATTCTTATTTGTATATATATCCATCGTGGTTGATCAATACAGACACGCTTTACATTATATTTCAGAACTTTACGTGAAATCAAGCTTCTTCGTCACTTCGAGCATGAAAATGTCCGTATATGATTGCATCACTATTGTTTTTCTGAATATCAATGAACCGATTATTGTGATTGCTTCTGACACCTTTTTAGCTTCTCGAATCTATTTCAATAATTAGGAAGAGTTTCGACCAGACCTCGGGAAAATCAGAGTCTGGTCCAAACCATTGCTAATATTTTATGACATACGGAGTAACATATCTCTCTCATCCGGAATATCGACACGATTCTGTTCTTACTTGTTAATCTTTTTAAAAATTAATCATTAGTCCCTAATATTTAAGTAAACTAGGGCCGATCCGCGTGATTAGGGCTATTTGCTTGCTTTGATTACTGTTGAAATGAACTATCTGTGTAAATTAAATTGGTTGGTAAGTTGTTAGTACAAAACTATACGTCATGTCTTGGGATTTTCATTGAGGTTGTGACAGTGGCGGAGACAAGAAATATTTTTATTGGGGGCATAAATATTAAGTAGACTTAAATATAATAGTTTTTTTCTAAATTTTCAAATGGGTTTAATGGTTAAACAAAGATATGGGGTCAAAAAAAATTTCTGAATGGGGGCATACAGATTAAAATTCAATAACATACACTAATTTTCAAAGTTTTGTTGGGTTCAGTGGCCCCCATCTTGATGCATGTGGCTCCGCCACTGGGTTGTGATGTTCATTGCGTTTAGCAATTGCTGTGTTTAGTTGAATGTGTTTGTTGTTTTTGATTAAGTTATTTAAAGTAGTTTTCTTTTTTCATGGTTATATACATGCATGTTTCTTTTTTCATATACATGTATGTTTTCTTTTTCTTTACTTGGCGGATTATTGGAAATTATAAATAGACTCTACCATTAAAAATATTTTCATGTATATATATTTTATAAAAAATATTATCCAAAGTTTATTCTACCTTGATTAGGACAATAAGTTGAATATATCTTAGACCACAAATCATAAATATTTTCAGTCTTATACATTTTTTTTCTTCAAGTCATTGTTACTTTTATTTCATTTTATACATTTCTCTTAATATTTATATATGCATCCATAATATTTTTAAAAATAATATTTTCATTTAACTAATGTATCTATTGTAATTTTAAATATATTATAGTTTTTGTGCACTTGATAAAAATATATTTGGCGTTGGTGGTATTTGTAGTGGTTGAGAACATGAATGGATATTTACTTCCATAAAGTTTTTGAAAAATAATCTTAAGGATAAATCTCTTTTCTCAAATTCCATTTATTTTGTTTGGACTTCAATTAGTATTTGAAAGGAAAGAGATATGAGTGGTATTGCAAATAAAAGGGTTCAAGATTACTAAGATTGGCACGTGGAAAGATAAGTAAAAAAGAAACATGATTTTTTTTTTGATGTTTTGAATGCGAGCAACACTCTTAAATCCAAGTACAGAGAGACTTTTGAGAATCGCTTAAATTTTAAAGCTTTGTAAAAAATTTCAACCATATGTACATCAGCAAACCCAAAAGCAGACAAAATAAGAACATTCATTATTGATGAGAAAAATGGAGAGAACCTGAGATGTGTTAATCTGATTACTATTGTTGCAAAGTAGATTCTTGATTGCCAAAGATGAGATAATGTTCGGGTCTGATGAGCCAAAAGGCCCAAAACAATAAACAAATCAGATATTGTCTATTTTTTCTATTTGTGCGTCTTTCAAGTTAATGATTCCTAAAATCATCATTCTCTTGATCATCTATGTTTCTAAACGCTAGCTTTACCGAATGCTGCAGAGCAAGGTCATGATGCAGATTCAATCGATTGTCATTAAGCTTCTTAAACCGCTTATTCAAATCATTAAACTTATCCTCACACTGCTGAGGCGAGACATGATAACCTCTCTCAAACAGAACTTCAAAAACAAATTTCCATTTGCTCTTTCTCTGTAAAGCCGCAAACTTTCTTCTACTACCACCATCCATACTCAAATCATCACCTATATAAGGCACGTCGGTTATCAGAAACTTCAACATCTTATCAGTCAACTTCATCACTGCCATGGAGACTTTTTAGCTGATGGATTCGTTGTGACCATCACCACCTTCCTCACTAAAACTTGGTTCATGATCATAACTCACTGAGTTATTCTCTCTTTCTCCTTTATGTTGCTCAGTCAATGGCATGTTGTGATTACATGTTTGAGCTGTAACCACGGTAAAGGAAAGACTTTCAAGCGGTCTGGAATTGGGGTTGTGATGATGAACTCTCATGGAACCTTGTAGATCGAAACTTCCGTACGACAAAGCTCCACCACAGACCATACCTTCTTGAGGAGAATTCTCATCCCTTTCTCCCTCAAATCACTTCCTATGTGAGAAAAACATTAAATATAAACAGTTCAAGAACCAAATCCAAAAAAGTATAGACCTTTGTCACCAAAATGTGAAACCTCAAGTGATTGTACAAAACTATCAGCAGTGCTTCTTAACCTTTCGGGATTCCCAGAAACGCGAAAGCCTTGCCTCAACACGCTACCTGCACTGTCCAGCCTTCAATTCAGATAGATGAATCTGCGAAAGAAGCCATTATCAAAGAGTATGAGAGATATTTAACAGAGGAAATTTTCTGAAAAAGCAGGGTTTGGACCTCGAGGGCGATTTGGCTGGCTTGAAGAAAAACGGTCCCCACAGATCCCAATCCCTAAACGCCTTCCCAAGATTCTAAGTTAAATGAAGCTGTACGTTTTGATGAAAAGGACACGTGTCGTCTCCTCAGGCAACGACTTTCTGACCTAGATCCTGTGACAGTACAGGAGGAGGCAAACATATTTTTATATATATAGATACCATTTTTCTATAGATTATTGGAATCAGAGACCTAATATTGCCTCCTCGGAGAGATGCTTTTGAAGATGTATACATTGTAAATGAGTTGATGGAGTATGACCTTCATAAAGTCATAACATCCAATCAAGAACTAGAACCACTTCATTACAAGGTTTGAGTTTGATTTTTTTCTTAAAACTTCTATCATTTCTAAAGTAATCATTTTTTCTTGTTATTTTGTAACGCAGTTTTTCTTGTACCAAATCCTGCGTGGATTAAAGTACATTCACGCAGCCAATGTGATACATAGAGATTTAAAACCGGCCAACCTCCTCGTGAACGCGAACTGTGAACTGAAGATATGTGATTTCGGACTTGCTCGTGGTGCTTCAGAGAATAATGCAATGACTGAGTATGTTGTCACAAGGTGGTACCGTGCTCCTGAGCTTCTCTTGAACTCATCCGTGTACACCTCAGCTATAGATGTCTGGTCTGTTGGCTGCATCTTCTTGGAGTTGCTGACTCGCAAACTGGTCTTCCGCGGTAATGATCATGCTCATCAGCTTCGTTTGGTCTTGGAGGTAATAAAAAGTTACATTAAATCTTTTTTAGTGATCCTTTTTACTAATCTTTTTAACTTAAAATTTACACTTTGATTTGCAGCTCCTAGGCTCTCCATCAGAAGAAGAACTGGATCATTGAGTGAAAATGCTAAGCTATACTTAAGACAGCTACCTTATCATGATCGCCAATCATTCTTTGTGGTATTCCCAAACGTGCCTTACCCTGCTCTTGACTTGATAATGAAGATGCTAAAATTTGACCCTAGACAAAGAATCTCAGGTTAGTAGATACGTTTATGTCTCTTCTTTAGCTACATTGAAGTTTTGATTTAGACTCCTTATCACCATTTTCTTTGCCATATTTGCAGTTGAAGACGCGCTTGATCATCCATATCCCCGAGAGATGCACGGCTTCACTGATGAACCAGTGTGCATGACGCCCTTCAACTTTGATTTAGAGGAACAGCCATTCACAGAGGAGGAGATTAAGGATTTAATCTACCGTGAAGCCTTAGCTTTCAGCCCTTAACCAACAGCAGTTGAAAACGAACATTGACTTTGCCTTGGAAGCAATTCATGAAAAAATCCATCTTCAGTTTTCTCAACTCATAAAATATTTCTATGTATTAAGATATTGTGCTAGATATCCTAAATAAACCATATTTTAAGATTATATAATATTTACCTAAATAAACTAGAGAGAGAAAACAAACAGTAACCAACTGATAATGCAGGATACTGTGTTAAAGAAAGATGAGCTTGACCATCTATAGATTATGCAAAAACAAGATGTTAGAGCTACTTCAAATCCTCAACAAAGATATAGATGTAAGAGGGAAGAAAGAAACATTATTTCAATCTGAATACAAAAAGAGTGTGTAAGATGAAATTGACAACAACCATAGCAAGCTTATGAACACTAAGTCTCAATCTAACTTAAAACATGATTATGATCATGAGAGATATGAATTATGATCAAAGGTTGGTGTCTCTGTTTAACTTAAAACATGATTATGATCAAAGGTTGGTGTCTCTGTTTTAAATGATTTGGGGAACAGAATCTCACCTTGATAAATCAGTTTATCACTACTACAAACTCACTGACAGAAACATTGTGACCTGGGAGCTTATACATAACCCATACATGAACCATTTTACTACCATCCGGTGACCACACACATTTCCACAAGGACACATAACCCATAACCCATACACAGAGCTTACAGTCCATAGCATTAGTGAGAAGATAAGACCCGTCTGGACTTAAGGCTCCTACCAGTTATCAGCTGCATCTGAGAAACTCACGGCTGTGATTTGGTATTTGTCAGGGAATGCTTGTATGACTCCTCTCTGACGCATGTCCCAAAGCTTTGCAGTTCCATCATCAGACCCACTTACTATAAGAGGTAACCCTCTACGTACGTGAAGTACAGGAAGAATTCACAAATGAGGAATGTTCAGCCATTTTCTTAACTTGTGTCCCTGTCCCCAAGCTTTAAAGGTTTTCATCAGGACTGGCTGAAACAACCTGTGAGCCATCACTAATCCAGTGAAGATCGAATATAGCGTTCTTGTGTCCTTTCAACACCACAGTCTTTGCAGTCTCCATGAACTCTCTCGAAGCGATCACGGTTCCAGCACTTTGTGTTGAGATGAAGACTGAGAAGTGAAGACATGAAGTTTTGGGGTTCAATGAAGTGTTTGTTGAGATGAGAGGTGCTTGTTGAGAGAAGTGCAGTGAAATTTATGAAGTGTAGTAAAGTGCAGCTAGGTGCAACGAAGTGCAGGAAGAGAGATACATGTCTGGACAGACTGGCACATGCTGGAAAGATGCCAAAGCATGTGTATCTTCTCATTGGCTGAATTCAAATATTGCCTTTGACCTCACATGCTTCTGTTTTTAGATACATTGAACCTAGACAAGCTTGCATCTCTATTTTATCTTGTAAACTCTCAGATTGTATGAATCAATGGAGTTTTGAGTCTATCTCTCTATTCTCTCTCTAAAATCTCTTTATTCTCCTAATCTCTCTAATCTTACTCTGGTTATCTTTGATTACTACTAAACACACTCTAAAACACAAATTACTTTGATGTCCACTTAGCAACATAATAAGCGCTTCTAAGTTCAAAGTCTGGTCCTAAGAGAAGCATTGTAGGGGAAACTGGACCATTCCATTGGCTAATTCTCTCTTCTGACAATATCCATCTACATTTCACAAGCAAGCAATTCACAAACTGAATCAGTCTATGTAAAGGGTTAAACCCATTACTTGTAAATTTGTAATAACACTATGAAAGAAAAATAACATACAAGAAGCAACAAAAGTATACAGAAATCACATTAAAGTGATTCACTGAAAGTCCTAAAACAGAGAGATTGATTAGTTACCAATACAACTGAAAAAACAAAATAATTAATTAATTATTGTTCACGTACCTTCGAAATGAGCAGGAGAGTAGCCACCGACGAGCTCTCCCGTTTGGGATCGTCCGGAACCCAAAAGAGAGAGATTGGTGAAGAAACTGGATTCACAGGTGATATTTTGAAATTAATGAAAAGACTCCTATATTAGAGATTATTGTCAAAATAAACCTCAAAACTATAATTTGTTTCGAACTACGGAAAAATAAGCATTTAATTCCCGAACTATTTGAAACCGGCAATTTAAATACCAAACTATTGCTCGCACGCTTTTATTCCCTAAGTATTTGTTGACTCGGCAAATTGATACCCAGAAAAGTCAACCATTAAGTCAACCATTAAGTCAATAACGTTTGTCGTTAGTGTTTTACCAATCTTCTTCTCCATTGTATCTTAGATACTCGAAATCTCCAAATTGAAACCCTAATCTGAGAGAAAAACCGATTCCGGCAAGTACAGAGGAGAATTCCGGTGACGAGATAAAGAACTTCAAGAAGAACAAAACTCTCTGTCGAGAAGAACAAGACTTTTTGTCGGGAAACGGCTCAATATTTCACCGACATAGAGTTTTGTTCTTCTCGAAGTTCTTCATCACGTCACTGGAAATCTTGTCTGTACTTGCCGGAATCGCTTTCTCTCTCAGATTAGGGTTCTAATTTGGGGATTCCGAGTATCTGAGGTACAATGGAGAAGAAGATTGGTAAAACACTAACGACAAACGTTATTGACTTAACGACTGACCTTTTCGGGTATCAATTTGCCGAGTCAACAAATAGTTGGGGAATAAAAACGTGCGAGCAATAGTTCGGTATTTAAATTGCCGATTTTAAATAGTTCAAGAATTAAATGTCTATTTTCCCTTCGAACTACCCCATCATAACAATCAATAACCATGGCCCAATGAAATTCATCTTTAGGTTATTATACTAGTAATTATAAATGAGCCGGACTTAATGTTAAATTTACTCTTTGTTAAGCAAATAAATATTTTAAAAATAAATAAAATAAACAATTTAATTGATTTGTGATGTTATTATAAATTTGTGATATCTACCCGTAAATGTAATGTCTTAAAATTCAATATAGAATGACCAAGTCATAACACTTGACAAATGTTTTAAAGTAAAACAACAGTTGAAACAATACGTAGACAAATAATGACCACAAAAATATAAGATAAAAATTACTCCAAATTTTTGGTATCTAAACAATTGATGTGAGTAGCATAATGAAGGCAACTCCTTACATATTAGATTGTATATAACATGGTTTTTAGGTCAGTAAAATACAACTGTGATAATAAAATATATATAATAAAATAATTATCTCTATTTTAATGATATTGGATTTGTTTATACTGAAATAAAACTAGAAAAAACTAACAAGTGAAAATGTATTATATTAACTTATTTATAATTCTAGTTTAATGACTATAAGTCTGAATTTAATTCAAAGTCACATTAAAATTTGCCAATAAATCTATTCAAAATCGACATTAATTTTTAGCATTTTATATCATTTATATGAAATATTGCTAGAAATATCATAAGTTGAATAATACATTTTTAAAATTGATGAATTCAATTTAAACGATGTTCAAAAATTAATAATGCAAACATTATTCGAAGAGAAAAAAATTGAGAAAATCTCATAGCTTAAACAATTTTCATATTAACTTATTCATAATTTTACTTCAATGATTATAGTCTTAAACTATTCACAATGTTGAAAAATTGATAATTCACAAGCCTTATCTTAGAATAGCAAAAAATAGAAAAAGTCTTCATAACTTAGACAATGTTCAAATTAAATTATTCATAATTTTAGTTTAATGGCTAAATCCATGGCTTAATTCAATGTCACATCTCATAAAAAGTCCATTCAAAATCGACGTTAATGTTCAACTAAAACAATGTTCATATTAAATTATTCATAATTTTTCTTCAATGACTATACTCTATAAAACTTAAATCAAAATCACATTCAAGTTTCACAATAAGTACATTCAAAATCGACATTAATGTTCAGAAATTGATGATGTTTATAAGAAAAAATTCTAGAAATACCATTAGTTGAAACCAGTTTTTAAAAATTGATGAATTCAACTTAAACAATGTTCAAAAATTGATAATGCACAAACCTTGTCTTAGAATAGCAAAAAACAGAAAAAATCTTCATAACTTAGACAATGTTCAGATTAACTTATTCATAATTCTAATTCAATGAATATAAGT
Organism: Brassica napus; assembly: GCF_020379485.1. Classification (NCBI taxonomy): domain Eukaryota; kingdom Viridiplantae; phylum Streptophyta; class Magnoliopsida; order Brassicales; family Brassicaceae; genus Brassica; species Brassica napus. The sequence continues at coordinate 31,235,733 of NC_063447.1, read as the reverse complement.
GTAAAACTTAATTCAAACTCACATTAAAGTTTCACAATAAGTTCATAAAAAAAATATTGATGTTCATCACTTCATGATATTTATAAGAAAATTGCTCAAAAATTGCTAAACCAAACCTTACCTTATAAGAGCATAAAATAGAAAAAGTTTCATAACTTAAATAATGTTTAGATTAATTTATTCATAATTTTAGTTCAACTACTATAGTCTGTAACCTAAATCAAAGTCACAATAAAGTTTCACAATAAGTCCATTCAAAATTGACATTAATGTTCAGCTATTCATGATATTCATAAAAGAAATTGCTTGAAATATCATGAATTGAAATTACTTTTGAAAATTGCTGAATTGAAGTTAAACAATGTTCAATTTGATGATGCACAAAGTTTATCTTCGAGTAGGAAAAAATAGAAAATGTCTTCATAACTTAGACAATGTTAAGATTAACTTATTCATAATTCTATTAAAATAACTATATGTTTATAACACAACACAAAGTGACATTAAACTTTCACAATAAAACCATTCAAAATTGACATTAATGTTCAAAATTTCATGATATTTATATAAAAAAAATTTCTTGCAATATCATAAATTGAACTCTATTTTTTAAAAATTGATGTATTCAACTTAAATGATGTTCAAAATTGATAATACAAAGCATATCTTAGATAGGGTTGTCAAATGGGCGGGTTGTCCATGGATAGCCTCTGTCCAAATTAATATGGGCTTACGTGAAAACGCTCATATTTGACCGAAAAAATGTTCTGCTCAAATGGGCGACGCCCAAATACACCCATGGCCCAAATGGACAAACCCATAAGGACATTGGGCGGCCCAAATATTAAAAATGTGTAGGGGTAATGTATTTGGGGGAAAATCATAATTTTTTTCTTTTAGCCTTCAGACTTAGAGAGCTCGATTCTGAGCTTCTTCACTTCATCTTCTTCACAGTTGCTCTTACTCATAACTCAAGCTTAAGCCCAAACGTTCTCATCTTCCTCTTCCATTTTTTCACTTTATCTTCTTCTCTCTATAGCTGACTCGTTTCAGGTTTGCTGCAATCTCTCTCTCGATTTAGGGATTTAGGGATATCTTGTAATGGGTCTTTCTAGATTCAATGTATAAGCTTTGGATCGATTATGTTTCTGATACTTGGTTTGATGGGTTTGCGATTCTAGGTTTGATGTGTATGTTGATGGGTTCTTCAAGTTCGATTGTTTGCTTTGGCTTGGTTTGATGGGTCTGTTTGTTTCGATTGACTTGTAACTTGCTTACATTTATTTAGAGTGTTTAATGGTCTGTTGATGAGTGATGGGTTTGTTTTGGATTCTCGTTTGCTTCTGATGGCTTTGCTTAACTCGTTTGCTTATGATGGGTTTGTTAATGCTAAGCTCTGTCTTCATCTTGTTTATGCATGCTTATCACTCAACCAGTCCAATATACATCTGTGCAAGCTAGATTCATTGCAAAGATTATATTCAGTTATGTTTTTGTTCTGTTTGCTTATTTTCTGTAGATCATATTGTTCGTTTCCGAGAGACCTATTAACTTTTATTGTTTCCAAAGGCTGAAATTGACACGAGTTTAGATCATTGTGTAAATGGATTTATACAGGAATTCATGTAAACGGGTGTGTCTCTTTTTGGTTGTACTGTCTGAGAATCTGTTGGTCATCATCGTACGTATGATACTTTGAACCTAAATGATGATGACGATCTGAGTGGAGATGAGATGATGGATCAGAATGAAGATGATCCTGATCCTGAACCTGTACAAGATGATTCTTCAACAAGTGTGGCTGAGAATAGAGGTAAAAAACGAAGGCGTTCAAAGTGTTGGAAACATTTTAAAATTATAGGAGATAAATTGCCTGATGGTTGTTATAACATTATCGACAAACATTGCAAGCATCCTTATTGCTTAGATCTAGGTAGGAATGGAACTAGTACTTTGATGCGTCATATTAAAATCTGTTCAAAAGCTCCTGGAAGTACACCTGGAAGTAGCAATAAGAAGTTTGATATAATAGTTTTCCATGAAATGATTGTTGGTGCTATTGTTGAGCATGATCTTGCATACTCATTTGTTGAGTATAGAAGGATTAGAGAAGCTTTTTCTTATGCGAATCCAAGTATTGAGTTATAGTGTAGAAATACTGGTATAGCTGATGTTCTTATGATATTTGAGAATGAGAAAGCTCATCTTAGGAAGGTTTTGAGTGAAGTTCTTGGTAGGATTTGTTTGACTACTAATTTTTGTAGAGCAATCACCGTGGAGGGTTATTTATGTCTGACGCTCATTATGTTCATACTAATTGGAAGCTAAAAGCGAAAATAGTGTAATTTTTTTATTTACCCCAGATGATGAGACCATTTATCAAATGGTGGAAACCATGAATATGACGTTTGACAAGTATTGGGAAAACTACAATGACATACTTGCTCTTGCTGCAGTATTGGATCCAAGGTTGAAGTTCACGGTCTTGGAATATTGTTATGACACCTTAGATCTGTTAATAAGAAAGTCTAAAATGGATCACATCCGAAAGAGGATAAAAAAAGTTGTATGGAGTTTATAAGAAAGATCCTAAGAGCACTACTGCAAGCACTTCAGAAACCACATTGGTGAACAGTCTGCCAGCTGGATATGGCGTAAGTAGTTAGTCAATAATCATTGGTTTTAGTACTTGGTGTGTTCTTACTGCTTTTATTTTTATAATGTAGGGGTTTTATGCATTCTTTTCTCAAAATGCGGGAACGGGAAAATCAGCTTTAGATGTGTACTTGGCTGAACCGGTCTTAAATATGGTTGTCTTTCAGAGTCTAGATGTCTTGAAATATTGGAGAAACAATGCAACTTGGTTTAAAGAACTGTCCCGCATGGCGTGTGATATTCTTTCAATTCCCATTACAACTGTGTCTTCTGAGTCGTCATTCAGTGTTGGAAGTCGTGTTCTTAGTAAGTATAGGAGCCGGATTCTTCCATCAAATGTACAAGGCTCTCATTTGTGCAAGAAATTGGCTGCGTGGGTTTGAAGTAGGGGTGAGCGTTCGGGTACCCATTCGGGTACCCATTCGGGTTCGGTTCGGATCTATTCGGGTTTCGGGTTTTCGGGGTCAAAGATTTCAGCCCCATTCGGATATTTGTAAATTACGGTTCAGGTTTGGTTCGGATCTTTGCGGGTTCGGTTCGGGTTCGGATAACCCATTAAAATTATTTTTAAAATTTAAAATTCATTATATACTTTAAATTTCTCAAAATCTATAAAAAAATATTATATTACATAAAAATTTGAATAACTTATGTCAAAATATCTAAACTTAACATATAATTTGATTTGGTTTGAATATTTGGATAGATAATCAATAGATATTTCAAATATTTTTGGTATTTTGAGTATATTTTAGCTATTTTAGACATTTACTTTTGACTATTTGTATATATTTTCAAGTATTTTGGACAATTTAAAAATATCTTATATATTTTGGATGTTTTTAATAGACATTAAATCTAAAATATATTTATATAAGGGGGTATAGAAATCAATTTCAGATACATTTGGGTACCCGGAATACTTCGGTTCGGGTCGGGTTCGGTTCCGGTTCTTTAGATACCAAAATTTTGAACCCGTTCGCATATTTAATCAATTTTGGTTCGGGTACGGTACTACTTTTTGGGGTCGGGTTCGGTTCGGTTCTTCGGATTCGGATTTTTTTCCCAGCATTTGAAGTGATGAGTAAGTTTTCGGATTTTATACTGAAATGTTTGTAGAGATGTCTCTTTACTTGGCTGCTGTGATTCTTATACTGATTTGCTTGCATGTTTAACTAATTAGACTCGTGTGGATTAGAAGAGTAAAAAATAAAGCTTCGTAACTTAAACAATGTTTAGATTAACTTATTCATAATTATAGTTGATTGACTATAATTTATAACTTAAATCAAGTCATATTAAGTTTTCACAATAAGTCCATTCAAAATCGAAAGTAATGTTCAGCAATTCATGATTTTTCTAAGAGAATTTGCTTGAAAGACTATAAGTTGAATAAAACTTTTCATAATCTGATGAATTTAACTTAAACAATGTTTAAAAATTGATAGTGCACAAACCTTATTTTAGAAGAGCAAAAAACAGTAAAAGTTTTCATAACTTAGACTATATTTAGATTAACTTATTCATAATTTTAGTTCAGTGACTATAAGTCTATAATTTAATTCAAAGTCACATTAAAATTTCACTATAAATTTAGAGTGAATTAGGCAAAAATCCTAAGAGAATGTGAAAATTAGCAAAATACCAAAGAGAAGGAAATAGTGGGCTTTAGTTTTTTTGTAAGAATGCAATTTACTTTAGTATCCCTAAGCTCTTTGAACGCCTGTTTATAGACGTAGGTTTATAACTGGGAATTGTTTTTTGAAGAAACTATAAAGATTTTGCATAGATTTTTTTTGGGGGCATGGGGAGAGGAGGGGTGGTCTGTATAGTAAGCAGTGGCTAGTAACAAATGTAGATGTCTAATTTCATATTTACATGTGATAGTACATGATAGTATGTAACTGGCTAAAATTTTACGTTTTCTATTAAATATAAATTTCAAGAAATTGAACACAAATACTAAAATATGTTGATATCCGGATAAATATTTCATATCTCAGCTAAAATTAATATTAGTTATCAATAAGAAAAGGTTAGCCGTCTAACAATGGATCTCAAAGATTAATTCGAAACAGAAATAAAAAATATAAATAAGTAGTTATATGTTAACAAATAAATTAACAGGCTAACAATAAAACTAAGAGGTTAGTTCAAGCATACACATAATTACATGAACACATTAATAAATGTTATTAAAAATGTTAACATTTTAAAATGAATCTTAACATAGTTCAGATATATGGGTAAGATTAAGCTGGCTAATATTTTTATTGAATCAAATTAATTTGTGGAAAATCTTTAATGGTATGATAATAACAAGTTAAGGTAGTATAAAGCCAAATCTAAGATCTTCATCATTTTCTCGTGTTGGTTCATCTTTCTTCTCCTCCTTAGCAGAAGCAGCAACGGCAGTTCCCCCACCAGCAGCAGGTGCAACAGGCGCACCACCTCCACTGCCACCAGCATCGGCATTCATGATGAAATCAGTAATGTTACATTCAGGATGAAGTCAGTGAAGTTACGCTTCTCAGCCATCTTGATGAATACCATTGGCCAGTATGACTCAATCTTGACGCCAGCGGCTTTTACCAAACTCGCAGTTTTGCCAGACTATTGAAAATAGGATCAAGGAAATAAACATAAGCAAAACATACTTCTTGAACAGAGAACAAAGCGATTCCCTAATCAAAATGGACATATCAAACCAATTAGACTAGATCTAATACTAACATAAAAAATGTGAACTAATAAAACATACAGAACATGTTTTCAGGACACTAACATACAAGAGCATTCAAGATATAATCCACAACAACCGATGTGTTCTCAGGTTCAGCTTAATGTCTAAAGAATAAAACACAATACCATAACAATTTCTATGATAGAAATGATCAACAGAACTAAATGAAAACAAACACAACAACTATTCCGAAAACTAACATAACTAAAACAAACAACTTACAAAAAAAAAAAAAAAAAAAAAAGACTTATTGTCATAGAATTAAAGATATAACCCTCAAACACAGCTGAGTTCTGATTTCAAGAAAAAAAATATTTCAAAGATTAAAATGATCAACAAGACTATATGAAACGAAAAGCTACTAGTTACCGACGATGGGTTGAACAATCATGCCGGAGACAGGACCACATAGCCAGATGAGAGACGACCATTTGTGAGGGATACCGAGAAGCTGAACGTAAGGAGTGAGGAGAGAGAGAGTTGTAGGACCCACACAAACTGTTAATTGGCGGCCATGAAAGAGACGGAGATGATTTTACGGAGTGGAGACGGCTTATTATGTGCACTAAAAATAAATAAATAAAACGGATGCAGGATATGGATATATCGGTCCAGAAAGTTTTGACAATACCTAAGAAATACACAAATGGGTATTTTTCAAAGTCTTTTGTGTACGGTGCAATTGCTCATAAATTTATTCAAAATCGACATTAAAGTTCAGCATTTAATGATATTTATAATAAAATTGTTTGAAATATCATAAGTTGAATACTATCTTTTGATCAAAAAAAGAATAGTACCTTTTAAAAATTAATGTATTAAACTTAAACGATGTTCAAAAATTGATAATGTAAGCCTTATCTTAGAAAAACAAAAAAAAATCATAGCTTAAGCAATGTTTAAATTAATGTATTCAACTTAAACGATGTTCAAAAAATTGATAATGCAAACCTTTTCTTAGAAGAGAAAAAAATATAAAAAAATTCATAACTTAAACAATGTTCATATTAATTTATTCATAATTCTTGTTCAATGACTATAATCTATAACTTAAACCGAAGTCACATTAAAGTTTTAACATAAAACAATTGCTTGAAATATCATAAGTTAGAACTAGTTTTCAAATTGATGAATTCAACTTAAACAATGTTAAAAAATTGATAATGCACAAATTTTATCTTAGAATAGCAAAAAGTAGAAAAATTCTTCATAACATAGACAATGCTCAGATCATCTTATTCATAATTCTAGTTCAATGACTATAATTCAATAACATAATTCAAAGTCATATTAAGGTTTCACAATAAGTCTATACAAAGTACACATTAATTTTCAACATTTCATGATATTTATAAGAAAAATTGTTTGGAATATCATAAGTTGAATGCTACTTTTTAGAAATTCATGTATTCAACTTAAACAATGTTTAAAAATTGATAATGCAAACCTTATCCTAAAAGAGCAAAACATAGAAAAGTTTCATCATTTAAACAATGTCTAGATTAACTTATTCATAATTCTAATTCAATAACTATAATCTATAATTTAAATCAAAGTCAATTTTAAGTTTCACAATATGTCTATTCAAAATTGATATTAATGCTCAGCAATTCATGATATGTATTAGATAAATTGCTTGAAATATCATAAGTTGAATTTACTTTTCAAAATTTGATGAATTCAACTTTAACAATGTTAAAAAAAATGATAACACATAAACCTTATCTAATAATAGCAAAAAATAGAAAAAAATCTTCATAACCCACACAATGTACAAATTAACTTATTCATAATTGTAATTTAATGACTATACGGCTATAACTTAATCCAAAATCACAATAAAATTCACAATAAGTCTATTCAAATGGACATTAATGTTCAACATTTTATGATATTTATGCTTGAAATATCATAAGCTGAATGCTAGTTTTAAAAAGTCTATGTATTCAACTTAAACGATGTTCAAAAATTGATAATGTAAACCTTATCTTGGTAGAGCAAAAAATAGAAAATATTTCATAACTTAAACAATGTTCAGATTAACATCTTCGTAATTCTAGTTCAATAACTATAGTCTATAAATTAAATCAAAGTCACATTAAACTTTCAAAATAAGTCAATTCGGACCCGACATTAACGTTTCAATAATTCATGATATTTATAAGAAAAATTGCTTGAAATATCATAAGTTGAATACTACTCTTCAAAAATACATTCAGTCAAACATACAATAACATTTGGGTTTAGATTTTAGTGTTTTGTTGCATGACTTCTTTCTTTGTTTCAAACTAACGGATTTGTCAAGACTAGATATTAATTACATTGAATGATTTCTCGTTTCCAATGCATTGAGTTTACACATAAGAAAAAACGGAGTGAAAAAATGTCTACTACATTGGAGTATTGCTCTCTAAAGATTGCAACCAGTAAACTCATACAAATTTTCCAGTAGATGAGCTTCACACAATGTCAAGAACATCAAAATCAATACTTGCAACAACAAAAAAACATACAAACACAACAAGCTAACTTTTAGAGGAAACACGTAAAAACAAAACAGAGTCTTAGACCACAAAAGGTATGTCGATCGAGCCAAGTTCCATCCAATGAAAAGGTAAAATCATACAACATAAAGGCTAAGCCCAATTGCGTACTTCATAAGGATCAGCATAGTAATATATCTTGATCATGTTTGCTAAAGACATCCCTGCAGCAAAAGGAGATGCTCTACCGTACCACTCAAATCATCAGTCCCAAATGAATCATCTGCGATAGCTGCAACATCTCCAAGCAGTTTAAATTATACTATGCGTGCTTAAACTTGCTTAGGGAAGTAAAAATACATCAGTTCTGGAATGTCTTGTGGATTGCTTTCGGTTTCATCGAGTTTTTGTAGCAGTGTATGCTGACATCTCATAAAATTTGCTTACACTGATACTTAGGACAAGTCCAAGATCTTTGTTATGGATTCTGATGGAACTCGCACTAAATTAATATATCGCAGGAGCCTCGAGAAAACTTGGGATTACGGCTAGTAATTCTTGTCCATATCACTTTTAGAACTGTAGCTACCTTATAAAAGTTATGAAGAAGCTAGGTTGTAATGTGACAGAGTCCACACTTGGTACAAGGTGGGTTAAGATCATGGGTTAATGATGCAAAAGAGTTGAAACTTGAAACAACACTTACTATCCTCGACGAGGTATCTATCATTATTCTTCACGTATTATTGTATGTATACAGTTCTTATGGATTATTGATTCAGAAGAAACTTAACTACTCTCTAATGTTTTCTGGAAGCTAAGGCGATCCTGCAGGACATAAGTCCTTCTAAAACAATGCGAGCTATGCAGAGGGTTTTCGCAGCATTGTTTTGTTTATTTCGTTCAATTCATTCTCATTTCCTATGTAGAATCTCTTTTTCTCGCTTTCAGCATTACAGCAACCTGAATTCTTATAACAATATCATAGATTTCACACCATTCTTATACCTGCCATTTGATAGAACCGTATTATATAAACTACGGAGAGCTGAATATTGTAAAGAATAAAATTGATAAAATTATACCAAAGATTAAGAAAAGTATGATACAACTGCAGAGTCGAAATATTATCTCTTTCCTTAACTCAAAGTACGTCTCGTAGTTCGACGATTCGATAACGTAATGAGTCCCAGGATACAACTGTAAAAAATCTTCTGATTTGCGTCACTTTATCAGAAGCCTGGCGAAACTAGTTTTGTGTATACTCTCAGACTCAAAAGAAAATCAAAGAGAAAAATAAGAAATATGAAGGATTGTTTTTTTCTTTGCTCTGTCTCCGAATGAGCATTCCACGTTTGATATTTAACTTTAAAAAGTTAAAGTTAAATATTCAAGAGTTATTAATCGGGTGTCAATGCAAAACTGAACAACTATTCAAGAGCAATGAGGTGCAGTCTAGAACTCAGATCACTCAGCTAGAACAATCCACTATCATGGTCTTGCTCCCTTTGCAGATCGGTCTTGAATCCTAAGTTCTCACTTGGAACAAGACGCGATAACAAGCCTTAGAGACGAGATCTGATTAGTTCACTTAATACCCTAATATCTACTCTCGCTGATTAGGGATACAAAGCTCATTCAATATATGTCAATTTATCTCCTAAGAGGTTAGCTAGGTGATTAAATCAGAAATCAAACATTAAGTGATCAATTCAATGTAAGCAGTAAGAACAATATGAATGAAGAACAGTTAATATCACTTATTTGTGTTCAGTTCATGCGGCTAACACCCTACAACCCTAAGCAAGCTTAGCCTACTACTCAATCATAAAGCAGAATGACACAGACATGGTTTCTGAATAATACTGCATATAAAATAAAGTAGAAAGACAAGGGTTCATGATGATCTTCTCGTGAGGATGAAGCCTTCTCCCTTACAAGTTGCTTAATCCAAAGAAAATAGTTCTAGGTCTCTTGCAAAAACTAGCGTATGAAAAAGAAATGATAGCATAGGCCTCTTTATATGGAGGCGATGGTGGTAAAGAGATAATAGAGAGTGAAATCTAGGGCAAACTTCCGGAATAGGAAGTTTCCTTAATGATCGGGAACAGTCAGACGCTTGTTCTCTTCGGGAACAACCTTCGGGTTGTTCTAGATGGCTGTTCTGCATCGAATCCTTCAAAAAGACATCTGACTTCCTGAATCTCTCTTCTTTGCTCTTTCACCTGCTCCAAACCTGGAATAATATCAATTAAACACGAATTAGGACTGAGAATTAGCTCAAAGCAAACATATAATGGTATTAAAAATACCATATATCAATTCTCCAAGACTTAGATCCTTGTTTGTCCTCGAACAAGGCCAAGCCTCAAGAACAGGGAGAAAGGTTTGAAAGAGTGGGAACTCGCTTTTCCTGAATAACCATGCTCTTACCACACAAGCTGTAGACTTAGGCCGCACACCCTTACCAGAACACCCACGATCTCTGTTCGAGAATCAGCTCCATACTCTCTATCTCATACCTGAAAAGGTTGAACTATCGAGACAAAACTCCTTAAACATCAATTAAGAACAGCGTGAGCTTCTCTTTACAGGCACTATTCAGAGTAGACGGGTTGATAAGGAACATGCTGTTTTATGGTGGAGCTGAGAGTGTTTAGGGGCTACCGTATTTGAGTGTATGCAGGATATCACGTAAAATAGCAAGAGAGTATGGATCTATTGATGTCCACACCCCTTACTCGTTTCTGCTTCACGGATTTGGTTGTTCTCCACTTCGGGTCAATCATATGACTGTTCTCCAGCTCTTGACTTCTTTTATTATTCCTCAAAAATCGGTACCAACTCCTTGCTCAACCTTTCCCAGTGGCGTGTATCTTCCGAAGTTACCTTCCCCATCTCCATCATAAAATAAATAAAAGCATACTGTATATAAATATTTTTTTTTTTTGAAGAACAGTGATGGGGTTTCGAGGGAAAGGTATCGGGGTGAATGTTTTGCAGCCACTGGTGGTCTATCCTTTTGTTTCTCACGGGTCACCATTGTTCCTCTGGTCAGATCATGCACCCTTGAATGTTCTTCTTATTAGGGCTTGATCTTGTCAACTGTTCTCATTATGCTTGCTCTCTCTTCTCTGAATGTAAGGCATTAACGAGTAAGGGGTTTCGTCAATCCTATCCTCTCTGACCTTTTTGCACATATCTGCACATATGACATTGAAAAACAGAATGCGTGAGGGTGAAAATAAAGGCTTAGGTACAAGGTTGGAACTAGCTAAAGATGAGCTAGCCACTCAGGATCAGCAAGATTGGTAAAAAGAATAAGAAGCCCTGAGCGTGGGTCTCGTTTCCCTGATCTAGTGCCCATAACAAGAAGAATTTCAGTCAGGATTAGGTTCAAGTTAGGTGGAGTTGAGTCTACCCAGTGTAACCTGATCGGATGAGAGCTTCTGAAAAATCAAATGAGATAAGTCAGAGGGTGTTCCAGGTCCAAGTGTGGGTCTTTCATCACTGCTAAGGTCACTGGATAAGAATGTTAGAGCACAAGGTGGTTAAGAGAATATATCACAAGGTCCTAATTCCCACAAGAGTTTTAGCTGACTCGATTCTAAACTGACTCAATAAAACATCCAAATGGCATAAGGACTGACTCAAAAACAAAGAAATAAAGTTTCAGCACACAGTGCTTCCCCTAGACTTAATTTACACCATCCCTGGTGTGAGATGAATCTGAGGTCAGCCTAAAATCAACACAAGGCATAAAAATAAAACATAAAAATAAAGAGTTCAGATGGATAGAACAATGAATAGAGAATAGTCCTCGCGGACTCACTCGGACTCGCCGCTCTCGGCTGGATCAAACGAACGTCTGTTGCGCGAGCGATGAACCTCCTCGGTCGAAGTGCCTGTTCCCATAGGCGCCTTTCCTGGTCGGTGTGATCGTGGAGTCTGCTCTGCTGGAGGCTGTCGCTGGTTACTTCCGCCAATGCAGCCTCCAGTGATGAGATGGAGGATCCTCCGCATGAGGCTGTTGTTCTTCCGCTACGAGTCAACCATCCAGCGTCGGTAAGCCTTATCATCGGTCACATCAGCCAGCTCTCCGAGGTCGTACGACGGTTCAGCTTCTGGGGTGATGTCCTCAACATCTTCCATGTCCGCGTCAGGTGCTGCAGCACGTGGATCAGTGCAAAGGAGCTCAGGTGGAGGGAGGAAGCGTATGTTGTCGAACACGCTGAACCTGGTGATCTCGGGGTGAGGCAGTTTGGTGAACAGCTGGGTACCGGCCTTATCAAAGAAGCTGTAGGTCTCTTCATCACGCATGATGTGGCATGCCATAAGGTACTTGATGTCAAGGTACTGAACCTCTTTGTTGACGCTGTACTTGCCGAGATCAATGCCGAAATGCTTGAAGAGCGGTGTGAGCAAGCTACCACTTCTGTCCTTTTTGTTCGAACCATGCATAAGACACTGCCGCCTCTCGCAGATCATGGTCATGAAGTTGAAACCGGGGTTCGTTTTGACCTTTTGAATTGGAATGCCGGACTCGGAAGCTCGGATTTCATCCTCAATACCAGCGTACAGGGTTTGCAGCTCCCCGTTGGTGACCGTTGAGGTGAGATCTTTAGCGAACAGGAGGTTTGAGATGATCTTTGCAATGACCCGAAGCGCCGGGTTCCTGATCTGCGACTGGTAAGCCTTTCCAGGTGTAAAGTTTTCATTCGCAATGCAATCCCAAAAGGCGTTAGAAGGGGAGAACTTTTTCGCCACCGCTACTCCTTTCGGTTCAGTGGCTGTCTCATAGATCTCATTGAGCTTGTCGATGGACAAGGAGCAGTACTCTCCATCGGCCATGAAAGAGAATGAGCAGTTGGCGTAGGAGGGTGCATTGGAATCCTCGTACGTGATCGTGGCGGTGGCGAGCACTTGGCGAGCAAGGTCTGGATAGAGCTCATGTGTTGTATAGCACAGAGGAGCTATCCCTATGGCGTGTAGCGTCTCGAACACGTCCTCGTCGATCCCAAGATCAACCAGAGTCTCCGCGTGGCAGAAACAAGTGGGTAACATGTCAACCCGGAGGAGGGCGTTGTAACGCGCTGCTGTTCCCTTATCCCATCTCTCGCAGTTGAAGTCCAAGAGCAGTGGGATGTCGAGATCAATCGGTTCACCCTCTTGTTCACGGGGCCATGGGTAGGTCATGGAGGTTTGTTGTTGTGCTTGCGGGGGTGCCGTACTGCTCGTGCAGGTCGCTCGCATTCTCTTGGCTGATTGCTTAGTGCGTGCCATCTGCAAAGCAAACAAAAGAAAGCTTTAGTTCTGTTATGCGCACAGAAGAAATGGAATAGAACAATTTCCATCCCTTCTTATGCAAACTGTAAATTGCCTTGACACGACAACCAACAAATCGAAACTCAACCCAATAACTCCATTCAACTATCCACAAACCGAATCCAAACAGTCCTATCAATTGCAAATCGCAAATGTGAAATGAATCATGAGTTCATCTTCTAAATCAACCCTAACAACAAAAGGGAAAATAGAAATCAAGTAGTAGAACAAGGATCGATCTATTGAAGCGGTTAGAATGATGAACTTTGCAAACTCAGTATTGCGATTTGGATGAGGATTGTCGAGCCTCTTACCTACAGAAACTGGTGAAGTGAACTGCAAAAAAAAAGAGAGTACTCGAAATTCCAAACAAGTGAGAAGCAAAAACCACTTAAAACGGTTGAGAGACAAAGATTTGGTGGTCGCTTAAAAATCGCAGGGGGAAAGGTCAGTGTACGGCGCATTGAAAAGGGGGAAAGTGGAAGGGTGTAGCCTTAAATAGGCAAACCCCTAACTGCCCTTCCTTTTTTATTTTATTTTTTTTTATTTTTCTTTTTTATTTTTTTTTATTTTTTTTGGTTCGGAACACTTACCTGGAACAGGCAATGGGTTGTTCTACCAGAAAAACAGTCCTTTGGTTGTTCTGACTGAAGTGTCCGATTTTTGACCTACAAAATAAATCTGAAAAGAAATAAAATAGACTATAGATAACAATGTACACACTAACCAGTGTGTTGCCTCCCACCAAGCGCTTGGTTAAAGTCATTAGCTTGACTTGGATCAGCCGATCAGGCTGATGGGGGATCGCTTAGGGGAATTTCTTCGCCCTCTGCGATAGTGGAGTCAGCAAGGTAATGCTTTAAGCGCTGCCCGTTCACTACGAACTCGTCTCCTTTTCTGTCCAGTAACACAACAGCTCCGTAGGGTCGAACTTCCTTAACAGTGAAGGGTCCGGACCATCTAGACTTCAGCTTGCCTGGGAACAACCTCAACCTTGAATTGAAAAGCAAGACCTTATCATTTGGTTTGAAATGTCTGGCAATGATTCGCTTGTCATGGTAGGCCTTGGTCTTCTCCATGTAAATTTTGGAGCTTTCATAGGCGAGGTGCCTTATCTCTGCCAGCTCATGGATTTGGATCATGCGTCGCTCGGTTGCTGGCTCGATGTCGAAATTCAGTAACTTGACTGCCCATGCAGCTTTGTATTCGAGCTCGACAGGGAGGTGACATGCTTTACCGTAGACCAGGTGATAGGGAGTTGTTCCCAGCGGCGTTTTGCGGCGTTTTGTAGGCTGTTCTGTAGGCCCATAATGCATCGTCCAGCTTAAGTGACCAATCCTTTCGTGAAGTGTTGACAGTTTTCTGGAGAATGCTCTTGATCTCCCTATTGGAAACCTCAACCTGTCCACTCGTCTGCGGATGATAAGCGGTTGCCACCTTGTGCTTCACTCCATTCTTTTTCAAGAGGCCCTGAAATGCCTTGTTGATGAAGTGTGTTCTACCATCGCTAATGACGACTCGAGGCACTCCAAACCTCGGAAAGATGATGGAGCTGAACATCTTAGTCGCCACTTTTGCATCATTAGTAGGGCTTGCTATCGCTTCTACCCACTTAGATACATAGTCAACGGCGACGAGGATGTACTCATTCTTGAAGGACGAAGGGAATGGTCCCATGAAATCGACTCCCCAACAGTCGAACACCTCAACCTCTAGAATGTAATTCTGAGGCATCTCATTCCTCTTGCTGATGTTCCAAAGTCGTTGGCATGCATCGCACCTGGATATGTAGGCTTGAGCATCCCTGAACATAGTTGGCCACCAGAAACCTGCTTGAAGGATTTTGGAAACCGTTTTGAATGTAGCGAAGTAGCCTGCGTAAGATGAACCATGGCAGTGATGTAGGATTCCTGGAATATCTGCCTCTGGAACACACCTTCTGAACAAGCCATCCTTGCCATGTCTGTACAAAAACGGTTCATCCCAAACATAACGCCTCGCCTCCCTTAAAAATTTCCTCTTGTCGTTTCCAGTGAACTTAAGGGGTTGCTTTTCAGCAGCAAGAAAATTCGCAATCTCAGCAAACCACGGGAGGTGAGAGTACTGCTTTTGGATCACGGTGACTGGATGTTCCGCGACGTGATAACAATCGGATCTCCTTCCCAGAGGTTGTTCCGCGATGCTAGAGCAGTCAGATGTGATTCGCAGAGGTTGTTCCGCGAAACGCAGACCAATCGCATTGACGTGTTCCACTGGGTGTTCTTCATCAAGAGTTGTGTCATCATCAATCTTCATTCTGGACAGATGGCCTGCAAGATACTTAAGAGCAACATGGTCTGTGTGCATCATCAATCTTTATCTCAAGATAGAATTCTTGGAGGAGAAGAATCCACCTTAACAACCTCGGTTTCGCATCTTTCTTTGTGAGCAGATACTTAAGAGCAGCATGGTCTGTGTGCACAATCACCTTAGATCCCACAAGGTAGGATCTGAACTTCTCGAATGCAAAAACAATAGCCAGGAGTTCTTTCTCTGTTGTAGCGTATCTGCACTAAGCTTCATCCATAGTTTTGCTCGCATAATAGATCACATGAAGTTTCTTATCCTTGCACTACCCAAGTACTGCTCCAACTGCAAAGTCGCTTGCATCAGTCATGATTTCGAAGGGGAGATCCCAGTCTGGCGGTTGCACAATAGGTGCCCTGACTAGAGCTCCTTTGATGGTGTGGAACGCAGCTAGACACTCACTGTCGAAATTGAACTTGATCTCCTTGCAGAGCAGTCTGGTGAGTGGTCTCGCTATCCTTGAGAAGTCCTGGATAAACCGTCTGTAAAACCCAGCGTGACCCAAGAAACTCCTGATAGCTTTCACATTTGTTGGTGGTTGCAAACTCATCATCACCTCGATCTTTGCCTTATCCACCTCAATTCCTTTCTCGGAGATCTTGTGCCCCAGAACAATCTCATCTGTGACAATGAAGTGGCACTTCTCCCAGTTGAGTATGAGATGTTTCTCCTCACACCTTTTTAGTACCCTGCACAAATTTGACAAACATACATTAAAGGAGCTTCCATAGACGCTGAAATTGTCCATGAAAGCTTCCATAATGTCTTCGATCAGGTCAGTAAAGATTGACATCATGCAACGATGAAATGTTGCTGGCGCATTGCACAGGCCGAATGGCATTCTCCTGTAAGCGTACGTTCCGTAGGGGCAGGTGAACGTAGTCTTCTCCTGATCGTCTGGATGTATAGGGATCTGAAAGAAACCTGAATAACCATCTAAAAATCAGTAATATGGGTGGTTAGCCAATCTCTCAAGCATTTGATCAATAAAAGGGAGTGGGAAGTGACCCTTTCTAGTTGATGCATTTAATTTTCTGAAATCAATGCACATGAGATGTCTTGTCACTGTCCTAGTAGGGATCAATTCATTCTTTTCATTTGTGATAACAGTGATCCCACCTTTCTTAGGTACTACATGAACAGGGCTGACCCATTTACTATCAGATATGGCATAGATTACACCTGCTTCAAGAAGTTTCATAATCTCTTTCTTAACGACATCTTTTAGATTCGGGTTTAACCTCCTCTGATGTTCGACAGAAGTCATTGATTCATCTTCTAGGTGTATTCTATGTATGCATAAATCAGGTGAAATGCCAGGTATGTCAGTTAGCGAATATCTTAATGCCTTACGATATTTCCTAACCTCACACAAAAGCAATGCAGTTTCCACATTATTTAGCTCAGCATTGACAATGACAGGATATGTGGAATTCAGACCTAAGAAAGCATATCTGAGCCCCTTCGGAAGGGGTTTTAGCTCAACCTTGGGAGCTTTAAGCTCGCTCCAGGGATCCTCTGGTTGGTTCGACAGAACAGGCGAGTTCGGTGTAGGGGTCGCTCTAGATGGAGTGGTTTCGACCCTGTTGCTTGCCTCCTCCAGACTTAGACTCGCTACCATTCTTCCCATACTCCTTGCGGAATCAAGCATCTTGGCATACCCATCTGCATCAATGTTTACGACACTCTGCTCGGCCTCAGCTCTTACTGGTGCAAGCTCAAGTGGGTCTTCTATAAGAATCTCCTCGATCATTCCTTCGCGAGGTTGCAGCGGGTCAATCCCTTCATCAACCTCAAAGGTCTGCCCATCTAACATCGGCTTTTTTAGTAGTTCATCCATCTCGAATTGCATGACTATGTCCCCAAGGTTCAGATCAATCTTCCCTTGTCGCACATCAATGATGGCTCCAACAGTACATAGGAATGGTCTTCCCAAGATGAGAGGATCCTTAGACTCTTCTTCCAGCTCCAGAACAACGAAGTCTGCTGGAACAGAGGTGTTTCAGACTTTTACTTGGAGATCCTCTAGTATACCAACTGGGGATTTGACTGATCTATCCACGAACACTTAGGACATCTTAGTTGGTTTGAAATTCGTGTATCCTAGACGTCGTGCTACAAAGTAAGGCATGAGGTTCACGCTGGATCCAAGATCAACCAAGGAGCATGCAAAAACTGTCTTCCCAATCTGGATAGAGAGGACGAACTTGCCGGGGTCTCCTCGCTTCTTTATCTGCCTGTTCTGAAGCACTGCGCTGCACTCCTTGGAAACTATCATGAATTCGCTCTCCTCTGATATTTTTCCTGAGATCAATCCCTTCATAAAGCTGCGCATGGAGGGCATCATCTGGATCGCATCCATCAAGGGGAGTCGAACAGTTAGGTCATCCAGCATCTTCCTGCACTTCATCTCCTCTCTGTCCTTACGAGTGGCCTTTGCTGGAACAGGGTAAGGGACTTTAGGAATGTATTCGCGAGGAGGAACAACCTCTGGGATCAGGTGAACAGCTTCAGCTGGTTGTTCTGGCCCTGGCGAACTTGTTCCAACTGCTGGTTCCGTATTCCTCTCAACTGCCGGGGTATCGGCTGGTAGTTGTTCCGACTCTTTATGCTTCCCTTTCTCAGCCGTGGTGAACCTCCTCTTCTCCGGCTCGGAAAGTTGTTTTCCGCTCCTCAATTGAACTGCATTGCACTCCTTAGGATTTTTGTATGTTTTACCAGGTAGAGTACCTTGCTGCCTCTTGACGCTCTCAGCAGTCTGAGCTATCTGAATGTCCATCTGTCTCATATGGCTCGCGACATTATCGTACTTGGTGCTCAAATCTCCGAACATATGGTTCATTCTGGTATTGATCTCGGTAGTAACCTGGTTCAGAGCTTTCCCTTGGAGCTGTTGTCCTTGGAGCAGCTGCTGCAACATGACCTTTGTCTCATCTTGCGGAGCAACGATAGGAGCGGAGGTAGCTGGTTGAGGGTTCTGGTGTTTCTGCATCTGGGGTGTGGTGTTCTGCGGTTTGCTTAGAACATAAGCCCGGGGTTGGTAGTTCTTTTGATACCCGGCATACTAACCTTGGTTACTCTGTGCAGGATCAGTTGGTTTATCTTGCTTAGGCCAGAAAAGCTGTTGGTTGTTCTGCACGTTAGGGTTTTGGTGGTAGTTTTTGAGCTGCCATCCTTGCCCATTCACGTAGCTCACCTCCTGCTGATCGTCCCCTGATAATTCAGCTTCAAACGCCAGGTCACCGGCACTCTTCTCAGGAGTTGCTTCTTCCATTATGAACACTTGGCTTTGGTTTCCCTTAAGCAGTTGGTCCACCTTCGCTGCGAGATCATCTATGCTGTTCATACTCTTCGAGCGGTCATGCTCCTTGTTCTTGTTTAGTGAACTTGATGCCATGTTCTCAATCAAGGCAAACGCACCAGGTGTGGTTTGAGTCATGAAGTCTCCATTACTAGAAGAGTCAAGGGTGTTTCAGAACTCATAACTCACTCCATCGTAGAGCACCTCCAATATATAATCATCATCAAACCCATGGTGTGGGCACTCTCTCTGGTATTCCTTATACCTTTCCCAAGCTTCATGAAAAGGTTCATCAGACTTCTGCTTGAAGTTGGAGATTCTGTGCCGTAGAGCCGCGGTTTTGGACTTTGTGTAGAAGTGGCTTAGGAATGCTGATCGAACCTTGTCCCATGAGGTGAGAGAACCGGTTGGGAGAGATTGCAACCAGCGAGAAGCTTTCCCTTCAAGAGAGAATGGGAACAACGTGCATTTGACATAATCTGGTGACACTCCATTAGAGCGAGAGAAATTGCAGATCCTCTCAAAGGCCTCTATGTGGTCCATTGGAATGTCTGAAGTGAGGCCGCTGAACGTGCTCTTCTGTACCAGACCTATCAGTGTAGGTCTGATCTCATAATCTTGTCGAGTACAGGGTGGATGGTTGATGGGGGAGCGGTTAGTAGCGAAGTTCCGCGGAAGGTTTCGCTCCCCAATAAAAGCACCACGCTCTTCTCGCGCGGCGTTCACGGCTGCTTGTTCCTGAGCAGCTTGTTGCTGATTTTGGATGGTCTGCTGCATCTGCAACATCTGTTGTTGCTGAGTCCGCATTTGTTGTTGAATGAGTGCCAATGCAGCAGTGAGGTCATCCATATTGCCGTGATCACCCATGTTGGTGTCGGTTGTTCTTGGCTGTTGACGGTTCTGTCTTTCTAATCTTGCGAGTTCGTCGTTGGTCAATTGATGTAGTGGTCCTTGTGCGTTGCTCCGAGTATGTCTACTAGTCATGCACTTGGATCATCTGTTCCAACAAAGAAATAAAGCAAGTTAGATATCTCAGACTAAATATTAAACCGAAAAATAAAGGTAAAAGCTTAGTCCCTGGCAACGGCGCCAAAACTTGATACACTAAAAATGAATCCTTGCTACTGTCAAGTTAACAGTGGTAATTGTAATATTTGAGATTCAATCCAAATGACCAGTTTACTCTTTACTCTTATGAGTTCAATAATAAGCTGAGAAAAAAAAATGGGGTTTTGAGAATTAATTGGGACGCAAGTAACTAGAATACCTAGATGGTTCAAATTCGATTTAAATGAAGCCGGCTTAGGGTTATTAATCGGGTGTCAATGCAAAACTGAACAACTATTCAAGAGCAATGAGGTGCAGTCTAGAACTCAGATCACTCGGTTAGAACAATCCACTATCATTGTCTTGCTCCCTTTGCAGATCGGTCTTGAATCCTAAGTTCTCACTTGGAACAAGACGCGATAACAAGCCTTAGAGACGAGATCTGATTAGTTCACTTAATACCCTAATATCTACTCTCGCTGATTAGGGATACAAAACTCATTCAATATATGTCAATTTATCTCCTAAGCGGTTAGCTAGGTGATTAAATCAGAAATCGAACATTAAGTGATCAATTCGATGTAAGCAGTAAGAACAATATGAATGAAGAACAGTTAAGATCACTTATTTGTGTTCAGTTCATGCGGCTAACACCCTACAACCCTAAGCAAGCTTAGCCTACAACTAAATCATAAAGCAAGATGACACAGACATGGTTTCTGAATAATACTGCATATAAAATAAAGTAGAAACACAAGGGTTCAGGATGATCTTCTCGTGAGGATGAAGCCGTCTCCCTTACAAGTTGCTTAATCCAAAGAAAATAGTTCTAGGTCTCTTGCAAAAACTAGCGTATGAAAAAGAAATGATAGCATAGGCCTTTTTATATGGAGGTGCTGGTGGTAAAGAGATAAGAGAGAGTGGAATCTAGGGCAAACTTCAGGAATAGGAAGTTTCCTTAATGATCGGGAACAGTCAGACGCTTGTTCTCTTCGGGAACAACCTTCGGGTTGTTCTAGATGGCTGTTCTGCATCGAATCCTTCAAAAAGACATCTGACTTCCTGAATCTCTCTTCTTTGCTCTTTCACCTGCTCCAAACCTGGAATGATATCAATTAAACACGAATTAGGACTGAGAATTAGCTCAAAGCACACATATAATGGTATTAAAAACACCATATATCACCACGCAACCGCGCGGGTTATTGTTTTCATTTATTTTAATATAAACATTTTGTTTTCAATTCTAAATTGGTATATATTATAATATATATGTGTCTATCAATTTTTAAAACATAATAAGTTTACGGTATATTTTTTTCATTGAATAGATTGTTTCAAACTTTCACATGTATTTGTATCTTCTTATATATATATATTTTTGGATTATTATATATTCTATTAAAAGAGATGTCATGACTTAATTCATGTGTGATTTTTTTAATTTGGACCAACCCTTAGAAAGTTGTTAAAATTAATTTTTGTATAAATACTTAAATTTTTTGAATCAATTTAAGACAAACAAATCAAATAGATATTCCTATATTTACTCTAAAATTATATCTGAATAAAATATTTTTATATCTTTTTATTTACAATATATATATATATATATAAATCATTGTTTATTAAAACAAACCTTTTAAATATTTAAGTAATTTCGTGTTTGTTTAACATAAATGTATATTCATTTTTCACTTAAACAAAACTTTTAAATATTTAGTTAATTTCGTGTTTATTTTAAAATTAAATTCATATTTCATTTTAACTAAAACGAACTTTTAAAATATCTAACTAATTTTTTAATTATAAGTAAACACATGTTCAATTTTGTATTAATCTGCTATATGAATTTAATTTTTCAATACATTTTTGATCTTTCACCAGTAAAATTTTTCAATTTAGAATTTTGTATCACTTGATTTAAAATATGAAAAATTTAAAATAAATAAATTAAATTATTGCATGTGAACTATAAAGTTTTTTTGTTTTAAAATATTATATTAAAAAATTAGTAATATGGTAAATATTTTAATTAATCATGTAAAACAAATAATTATGTGTGTAAAAATAAAATAATTATCTGCACGGTTGTGCGGCTCAAGATCTAGTTTCATTATTAAAATTGTAACTATATATATAAAGATTAGTAAAATATTGTTCTATTGTCATATTCAATGATATTGTAACATTTCACAAATTCAGAAAGTTTTTAAAAAATTAAACTTTTCACTTCATAGATTTATATTATCGAGTAAATAATTAAATATTTAGTTTTTGTTTATTTTTTTAAATAAACTATATAGTTTTAATTTTTTTCATTGATTTAAGGTAGTAAAGATTAATCATTATTAAATTGTATGATTTTTGTTATTTAAAAAAATCTGTATAATTTTAAAAGTTAACATCAACAAATATTTAAATAATTAACAATAGTATTACAACATAAAATTATATCTATTTAATTTATACTATCTATAAATCCAATGGATCATCTATTGTTTAAATTTAATTATTGATAGTCCAATAAAAATTTATGTTAGGCCCAAAATTTAAATGATATAACATGATTTTCTAGGAATATGTCCATTGGGTCTATTTTTAAAAAAATCACATATGAATCAAGATTCTGACTTCTGTTTTAATATATAAGAAGTTACATTACATAATGCAGTGAGCCAACGTTTCAATTGAAGTGCAATAATGGAAATTGATTCTCCATGACTCACTCACGTTGACAAAATAATTACTGTTTTTTGACCAAATCAATTCAAAGCGAATAAAATATTTTATATGGGGTTTTGCATTTTTATGTTCAAATAAAACATAAAAGATCATCATCAATAAAATTTGAAAGATTAAGTTATTGACATATTGTCCACCTAACAAAATCAATTTCAAATTCAAATCCAAATATCCAAAGTGATCCATTTGCTAAATGATTTATACTTAGCCAAATTTAAAACTTCATAAACTTTGCATATCACTAACTTTGGACCTCTATTTCTCATTCAACACTATTTGATTTTGACTAGCAAATACACTGACTCATAGTGTTCACGGTAACAATTATATCGTGCCCAAATTCCGGTCTTTTCGACAGACGTCTCCGTCGAAAAACCCATCGAAATATGGTCCGCACCACTTTGTCAAAAACGAGTTCCAACACCATTGGCCTTGGTTTGGTATTGTTTTGACTCCCACTTACTGACTTATAAGCCTTATCCTTCAAATGATGGTTTCTTTGCTTTGTTTCAAAGTCTCAGACATTGTGCATGACTACATACAAACGTCTTTCTTCCTATAATGACTTAGAAGACTTCAAGCAAGACGTCAGGTATAAATGCGCCACCATTATTCATAACAAAACCTCTGCTTATTCTTAACAAAGATTGTTTCTTCCTCTTCTTCTTTAAGGTTGTCGTTTGCACCGGTGAAACATGGAGGTCAAGCTTTCTCATGGACTGCAGGAAAACTTGAGACGAATGGTGTTTCCCTCTTTATTTCACCTTCTTCCTGAGATGTTCGAAGCCAGGTTTTTCAGGCTGCTGCTAGCTATGTATGAGGGTCAGCTCTCTGATTAATCTTCTGAAGATCTCCCAGTTGCACCATCATCATCACTAGTTTGAACTACTTTACTCCTCTCGCGGAACCGTTAATGTTCAACATTGTGACGCAAAAGAAAAGTGTAACTCAATTCAACCATCATTAACATTCTCTGTTCTTGAGGATTGTTTTGAAACTTTTAGAACTTATTGGGTCAAAAGCTAGATCGTATAGATGTTAAATGTTAAAAGTAAAAATCTATTACTAATTTCTGCATAAATCAACTTGGACTTTTTGTTGGGATAAGCTTGAAATAGCTTGGAAATCAAGCTATCCTAATCCTATATTATTGTGTTTATCTAAAAGGATTAGGAAAACATAAAACCTATTGAGTTTAGGAGTTATCTATAAATATATAAGGAGTTGCAGACTTGTTGCAACACTTAAGAAGATAAGGTGATTGTTTGAGTTGGCTTGAGTTTTGAGGAATTTTCTCAAGTAATTAATAAGAGAGCAAGTTCTTGTTAATTGTGTTCTTACAATCAAATACATGAAGCTTGGAAACCATATTTGGTATCAGAGCTTCTAGGAAACGATCACAATAGCTATCGGTGATCTTGTTACTACGAAAGTTAAGGGAGGAGGTGGACCTACCACCATAAGCTGTCCCATGCTATCATCGACAAATTATACTGTCTGGTCAATACGGATTAAGGTGCTACTAAAAATACACAAGGTCTGGGACGCCATTGAGGTTGAGTCTGATAATGGGGAAAAGAACGACATGGCCACTGCTCTGCTGTTTCAATCAATACCCGAGACACTGATTCTTCAAGTGGGAGAGTTAGACACAGCCAAGAAAGTCTGGGATGCGATTAAGGCAAGGCATATGGGGGCAGATCGAGTTCGAGAAGCAAGACTACAAACCCTTATGGCGGACTTCGACAGATTGAAGATGAAAGACAGTGACACAATCGA
Organism: Brassica napus; assembly: GCF_020379485.1. Classification (NCBI taxonomy): domain Eukaryota; kingdom Viridiplantae; phylum Streptophyta; class Magnoliopsida; order Brassicales; family Brassicaceae; genus Brassica; species Brassica napus. The sequence goes on along the minus strand of NC_063447.1, from coordinate 31,211,309 downwards.
TGACTTTGTGGGGAAGTTATCTGAAATATCATCGAAGTCCGCTGCTTTGGGAGAAGTTGTTGAAGAGACAAAACTAGTAAAGAAGTTCCTGTCTAGTCTGCCACGACGCAAATACATACATATTGTGGCATCATTAGAACAGGTGCTTGATCTTAAAACGACGAGCTTCGAAGACATTATCGGACGGCTAAAAACTTATGAAGAAAGAGTTGCAGAAGAGGAAGATGAGACGCAGGACAAACTCATGTACGCAGCAAACACTGAGTCTCAACCGGCTTCAAATTCTTCGAACCGAGACTACAATAATAACTATAGGGGTCGAGGACGAGGAGGCCGTTTCTATAACAGAGGACGAGGCAGAGGAAGATATAATGATCGATACCAAGACAACTTTGATATGACAAAGATCATGTGTTTTCGGTGCAACAAGATGGGACACTTTGCTTCTGTATGCCCTGACCGACTACTCAAATTGCAAGAGACAACATAAACAAAGGACAAAGACACTGATACAACGGAAGCTGAAGAACTGATGGTTCATGAGGTTGTTTACCTTAACGAGAAGAATGTAAACCCGCTGAACTTCGAGACAAGCTCAGACAACGACAGAGTGTGGTATCTAGACAATTGGGCGAGCAACCACATGACTGGAAATGAGAGTGTGGTATCTAGACAATGGGGCGAGCAACCACATGACTGGCCTTCGACAAATTCAAGAAATTCAGAGCCATTGTTGAGCAAGAAACCGGGGCTGTTATCAAAACACTTAGGACAGACAGAGGAGGAGAATTTGTGTCAAACGAATTCAGAGAATTTTGCGAGTCAAATGGGATAACAAGACATCTAACGGCTCCCTATACTCCCCAACAGAACGGGGTAGTAGAAAGAAGGAACAGAACGTTGTTTAACATGACCAGAAGTATCCTGAGACACACGAAGTTACCAAACTACCTTTGGGGCGAAGCAGTAAGACACGCCACTTACCTCATAAACAGAGCTGCGACTCGTGTCATTAAGGCAAAGACGCCATATGAGCTGTTTAAAGGACGAAAGCCAAACATAGAAAATCTGTGCGTCTTTGGATGTATTGGATTTGCCAAGATAGCTTCACAACATCTCAGGAAACTAGACAACAGATCCTGAATGCTGGTTCACCTCGGGACTGAACCAGGATCGAAAGCCTACAGGCTACTTGATCCAACAACTAAGAAGGTGGTGGTGAGCAGGGACGTGATATTTGATGAAACTAGAAGTTGGGATTGGAAGACAGGTAACAAAGATGAAGAAACAGGAACATTCCGCGTCGCTATTGGTCAGTATGGAAATCATGGCATCAATGAAGTTTATGCAGCTGAGGATATTGAAGAGGACGTAACAGAAACTCAAGATAGTGGTACACTGAGCCAAGAAGAAGAAGAAGTACTTGATGAGGTCGAACCAAAGCTGAGGAGATCGCAAAGAGAACGTCGAGCACCAAGATACTTGGACGACTACATCCTATTGGCTGAGATAGAAGGAGAGCGTCTATTACTAAGCTTAAACGATGAGCCGTGGAGTTATGATAAAGCTAAAGAAAAGAAGGTATGGAGAGATGCGTGTGAAGATGAAATCAAGTCAATCGTTAAGAACAAAACTTGGGAGTTAGTTGAGCTTCCAATAGGGGGAAAAACGATCGGGCTTAAGTGGATCTTAAAGGTTAAACGCAACTCGGATGGGAGCGTCAACAAGTTCAAGGCGAGGTTAGTAGCAAAGGGCTACATACAGAGGCACGGCATTGACTTTGATGAAGTGTTCGCGCCTGTAGCACGCATTGAAACTGTCCGATTCTTACTTGCTCTTGCGGCATTTATAGGATGGCAAGTACATCACCTGGACGTTAAAACCGCGTTCTTACACGGTGATCTAAAAGAAGAAGTATACGTCTTGCAGCCTGAAGGTTTTGAAGTCAAAGGACAAGAGAGCAAGTTATACAAGCTAAGAAAGGCACTCTACGGTTTGCGTCAGGCTCCAAGAGCATGGAACGAGAAGTTAAACCAGGTACTAGGAGATCTTAAGTTCGTGAAGTGTACAAAGGAGCCAGCAGTGTATCGACGTCAAGAGAAGGAGCACGTGCTGCTCATAGAGGTCTATGTTGATGACCTCCTTGTGACTGGTTCGTGTCTTGAGATGATTGACGAGTTTAAGAAAGGAATGTCTGAGAGGTTCGAAATGAGTGATTTGGGAACTTTAACCTATTATCTAGGGATCGAGGTTGATCAAAACGACGAAGGGATTACATTAAAGCAAGAACGTTACGCCATGAAGATATTGGAGGAAGGTGGAATGCGTGACTGCAATGCAGTCCACATACCCATGGATCCGAGTTTAAGAATGTCTAAAGCACAAGATGAGCGAAGCGTGAACGAGAAGGAATACAGAAGAAGTATTGGATGTCTTAGATATCTGTTGCATACTCGGCCTGATCTATCGTTTGCGGTTGGAGTCATGAGCAGATATATGCAGCATCCAAAGATCTCTCATGCCGCAGCAATAAAACAGATACTGAGATACTTGCAAGGCACGCTTAGCTTCGGACTGGTGTTTAGACGAGCGACGGAAACAAAGTTGATAGGTTACAGTGATGCAAGCCATAATGTGGATGAAGACGACGGCCGAAGTACCACAGGACATGTTTTCTATTTCGGGGAATCACCCATCACCTGGTGTTCTCAGAAACAAGAAACAGTTGCCCTTTCGTCTTGTGAAGCGGAGTTTATGGCGGCGACCGAGGCAGCCAAGCAGGCTATCTGGTTGCAAGAGCTGCTTGCTGAGATCGTTGGAAAGGAAAGCGAGAGAGTAGTGGTTCTGATCGACAATAAGTCTGCAATAGCTTTGACGAAAACCCCGGTGTTCCATGGGCGTAGTAAACATATACATCGGCGTTACCACTTCATTCGAGAGTGTGTTGATAGCAATCTGATCGAGGTTTCATCATGTACCAAGGAGCAAACAACGAGCTGACATTCTAACAAAAGGACTAGCAAGAATTCGATACAAGGAAATGGGACAGTTGATTGGAGTTGAAGATTTGTCTAAAAGAGATTTCAAGCTTAAGAGGGAGATTGTTGGGATAAGCTTGAAATAGCTTGGAAATCAAGCTATCCTAATCCTATATTATTGTGTTTATCTAAAAGGATTAGGAAAACATAAAACCTATTGAGTTTAGGAGTTATCTATAAATATATAAGGAGTTGCAGACTTGTTGCAACACTTAAGAAGATAAGGTGATTGTTTGAGTTGGTTTGAGTTTTGAGGAATTTTCTCAAGTAATTAATAAGAGAGCAAGTTCTTGTTAATTGTGTTCTTACAATCAAATACGTGAAGCTTGCAGTGCCGGCTCAACATGGAGGGCAAGGAGTGCACTCGCCCGGGGCCCACCCCAAAAGCCAATCAATTCAATAACAAAAGGGGCCCGTCTTTTTCTGTTTTTTTCTTTTAGAATAGGGTCCTATAATCTTAGTTTAATTAACTATCAAGTGTAAAAATTATTTTTGTCCAAGGGCCTAATACAATTCTAAGCCGGCCCTGGAAGCTTGGAAACCATACTTTTGACCCAGTTATCAAAAACCGTAATTTGTATACTCAGTGCTCTGTTAGACGCATTGTTTTTCGGCTTTAGGCCGAAATAAAGATGACAATTCTTACTACGTAATTTAATTAGCATTCACTAATAACATTGTAAAAAATGGCAAAATAGTCAAACATGCATCGGGATTAACATGCATATTAGGTGATTCTCTCGTGCTCATGCAGAGATAAAAATATTTGCAAAATAAATATATTATATAATTATTAATATTCTAACTTTAATTTAATTATTTTGGTTAATTATATGTATGATTTAATTATTTGGTTAATTATATGTATGATTTAAGTTGAGTATATTGAATTGTATCTACTTTCCCGAATTTAACCATGTGTGCTCATGCACAGATAAAAAATATTTATAAAATAAATATATTATATAATTATTAATATTCTAATTATAATTTAATTATTTTGTAAATTATATGTACGATTTAATTATTTTATTTAACCATCGTATTTTTGTGCTGAAATAGATAAAAATTCTGATTTTTTGCCTTTACAATTTCGATTTGGACATAAAATTTAGATTGTTTAAGTTATTCATTTTGTGGGTTATATTGAGTTACACATATTTCTTTAAAGCGAAGCACAATCACTTTTGATTCTAGTTAACCAAAATTTGATTAATTTTATTTATTGCATTAGTCCAGTTCTTCATCTTCATTATGCATATATACGCCGTAAATTATTTTGTATAGTTTAATATTTTTGGATTTGTAAAAAATAATAGAAAAACTATAATGATGATTAGTAAAAAAAATTATAAACGAAAATAAAATTTTAAAAACTCACGAACGGATATCAATATTACAAAATAATATTTTTTTTGTAAATTCTAAGTAACTTTATAATTTACATGTAGAAAATATAAATTAAAATTTTCTAAATTATAATTGATAAGTTTTAATTATTGCATTAGTTCAGTTCTTCATCTTAAATATGCATATATACTTTCGTAAATTCTTTTGTATAATTTGATATTTGTAGATTTGTAAAATAGTAGAAAAAACTAAAATGATGATTACTGAAAAAAATATAAACAAAATAAAACTTTGAAGACTGATAAACGAATATTTAATATTTACAAAATATTTTTTTTTTGTAAATTCTAACAAACATACTACTTTATATGTAGAAAATAAAATAAATATATTCTAAATAATATTAAGCATAAAAATTCATATTGGTTTATGTATTATTATTATAGTTCTATTATATTGTATAAATATATAAAATTTTTAAAAATAAAAAATAAAATATTAAGCCTTAATTATTTTTAGTAATCTGCGAAAATTGACTGATATAAATAAAATAATTTTATTAAATTTAGAATATATGTTATGTTGTTTGTTATTATGTTTTAAAGATATGATTATTTTAAGATCAAAACTGTTTTTGTGAACTTTCTTTTTTATGAAATAACATTATATATAAAATTTATTTTCATAAAATGAATTTTTTTTTCTTTTTTGTGGATATAATTTTTGTTTTTATTATATGAATATATTTTATTATTGTATATCTTCGGGAAAATTATTAAAAAAAATAAATACAAAATTAAATATTATGTATAATATAATCATATATAATATTTTAATCTATTAAGGGTGCATTTGTAATTAATCATAATAAAAATTAATGTGAGTGTGACACGTAGGAAACTGATTTCTCAAATAATATTATAGAGATGTGATATGATATATGAATAACATGTTGTATTGTCGTCATTTCCCTTAGACCACTAGCTAGTACTCAATTACAACTAATAATTTTTGAATGTGTAACAGTGTAAGGATATTGAAAACATGAATTATTAACATTATATAATCAATATATCAAGGAGAAGTGATTGTTTTTTAAATCATCATAAGTAGAAAGACAATGATACATTTTAATAGATTGAGTAAAAAGGCTTACCTGGTGAAGTGGTGATGCAGTGGAATGATCATCATTGGATTGCTGGACTGCCTTTTTTGCTATTAATTAACAATGTATTTTCAGGATATAGGAAAAAATTTTAACCATTTGAGCCACAGAAATTTGTTGTAGTTTATTTTGGTAGCAGCTGTAATAAGAATCATATCATTGCCAAAAGAAATGCAAGTCTATAGCAAAAGGGAAAAAAAATATTTTGTAGGAGATAATATAATATTTTATTCTCTAAAAAGAAGGGTATATTAACCTTCCAAATTTTTCATATGATAGACTTGCAAACTTTGACCAAAAAAAAATAGACTTGCAAACTAAATTTAAGTTCATTGTGTAGTAAATTATATACCCAAGGTGTTATATTAGTTTCCTACTATATAGAAAACAAAAAAGTAAAATTAAATTTGTTATAAAATATTAATATACTGAATTTATGATTTTAGTTACAAAATAGGAAATGTAAATAAAATCTTTTAATAAGTTTCTATGATTAAAATTAGGGGATGCAATAAAAGGAAATGTATCAAAATTTTGTTACCATATTTATATTAAAATCAAATCTACAATCTTTTTACATATCATCTATATATTAAAAGAGAAACATCACAACATTTGAGATAGTTATGTGTTATCACCACAATGAGTCTTGTAATCATTAGAGAAATATGTTGGTCCATCTAAATAGATAATAAGCTTTTTATTAAACCAACCATAAATTTATTATTAATGTCTTTCATTCTTTCCTTAAATAAAAACTAATGTATATATATGAAAATTAATGATTTTGAATAATAAAGATTTGATAAAAATTAATGATTTTGTATTTCCTTATATTTTTCTATATATGTTATATTTTGATTTTTTTAACGACGATAAATTACTAAAACTGTTAAAAGTCTCACATTCAAATTTTTGTGATTCATGGTTTAATTTTTTTTTTGTTATGATAAGATACAAATGATTACAAAATCATATAAGTAAAAATCTCATTTAATAAATATTAAGTGTAAAAGATATATATTAATATCGTTTAAATTAAAATATATACCATATAAAATACATAAATATTTTAATATCAAAATTTGCTTTAAACAAAAAAATGTTTTGGTAAAAGCTTTGAACAAATATTGACAACTTTTTTTTTTTTTGTCATCATATTGACAACTTAATATTTAAATTTTAAACTTAGCCTTAATTTTTTTAAAAAATTTTAAAAATACTAAAACAATTAAATCCCACAATGAAAATTTTTTTATCAATGATTTAAAGTTTTTGTTATAAAAATATACAACTGATCAAAACATTATATGAGTACAAAGCATATAATATATATCAATATTAAGAATACACTATATATATGTTAATGTCATTTAAATTTAAATATATACCATATAAAATAGAAAAAGTGATTGTTTGAATTATATAAATTTATTTATGTGTTCACACTAATTTAATTGTATATGTAATAGTTACTGACTTTTTCATTATTCAATATATATTTATTATTTCATAAATATGTAAAAAACTTATAGTACATAAAAATAATATATATAATGTTCATTCCGTACAAAGCGCGGATCTTAACCTAGTTAGAGATAATTTGAAAAATTACAAAATTCTGCAAACTACAAAGAAGTCTATAGGGTGATGAATTAACAATTGTGGAACAGTTTTTTTATAGCTAAATATTTATTCAAAATTAGTAGACATCATTTGTTAGTAGAAACACAAACAAAATAAACAATTAAACTTAAGCTCAAGAAACAAAAAAAAAAGCACTGATATGATTTCAGACTAAATTATATTTTTTAAGATATATATGTGATATAAAAACATATAAAGCCTTTTTGATTGTATATTATATAAAATAATAAATGTTAATTTTGAAAATTTATTTATGATTGTTTATCAATAATCAAAACGATATAGAATTTATGTGGATATATATTGAAGAACTAAAGTAAAGCTAAGAGTTTATAAAGAAAATGAATAAACAACAACATTGTTCTATAATAATTAAATAATTATTTAAGGATATTAAAATTTATCAAAACTTATATTTTTAGATATATTTTAAAACTCATTTATCGTTACATGAGCATATTATTATATGTGTATTTTTTACTAGTACATTCACATGATTAACATACCTAAAATACCTTCAATAAGATATAAGAAAAAATGGTTTGATAGCATTCTATAAATAAGAACTACTTAAAATAGTGAAAATTAATAAAACTCAATACTTCTAAATATTTTTCATAGATATCTATTTATCACTCCACGACATATAATGTAATACAAATAAACCTATTAGAGTGAGCCACGTGACACTAAACCTATTAGCATGAGCCACGTCAATTTCTGGATATGTCTTAATTATCTAAAATTGACCGATGACAAAGAAATGTGTAATGACATCAGGATTGCTATACATCAAAAAGTAACTTGTAAATATTAGATTTTACCAAAAATTCTTACATGGTGTTTGGTGAGTTAGACATCCATGCTTACTCAGTCACTATATATGTTTCCTTCTCTCATACCATCAACCCAACAAAAAGAACACAAATACCTTACCAACCAAATTGAAAGAATTGGAGTAGTCATGGAACCAACCAATGCTGCTCATGAGATGGTGGAAACTAACGCTAGAGCTACCACTGACGCTCAGCTGTATCCGCCACCCGAAGTGCTAGCCGTTGATGAGAATATTACTGCGAATCCAAGCCATGACGGGAGATACATACAATACAACATACGCGACAATATCATCGAACTCACTGCAAAGTATAAGCCACCAGTCATGCCTATTGGCAGAGGTGCTTATGGCTTCGTTTGGTAATCTCCTTTTAACATTTTTTCATATTATTTGTTTCATCCCTTAAGGGTTGTATGATCTTTGTTTTCTGGTTGCTCTGAATATTACTGACATATTAATAATTTTTTTTTTCTGTTTTTACAGTTCAGCTACAAACTGGGAGACCAATGAAAAGGTGGCAATAAAGAAAATTGATCAGGCATTTGAAAACAAAATCAAGGCAAAGAGAACTTTACGTGAAATCAAGCTTCTTCGTCACTTCGAGCATGAAAATGTCCGTATATGATTTCATCACTATTCTTTTTCTGAGTATCAATGAACTTGCGATTGTTTTTTTTTTTTTATTACCGTGAGAATCCGGCGACCAAAATCAACCAACTATCACACGAGGTCCACGGCGCTCCACCTATTCTCGCTATTTAAGGCCGTCCGGATGGCATCGAACCACTTTATTGCGATTGTTCTTGATACCTTTTTAGTTTCTAGAATATATTTTAATAATTAGGAAGAGTTCGGACCGGACCCTGATTTTGCCTAGGTCCGAGACCAACCATTACTAATATTTTATGACATGACGTAAAATATCTCTGTCATCGGGAATATCGGCTCGATTCTCTTCTTGATTTTTAATCTTTTTAAAAATTAATCATTAGACCCCTAATATTTAAGTAAATACCATTTTTCTATAGATTATTGGAATCAAAGACCTAATATTGCCTCCTCAGAGAGATGCTTTTGAAGATGTATACATTGCATTTGAGTTAATGGAGACTGACCTTCATAACATCATAACATCCGGTCAAGAGCTAGAGTCACTTCATTACGAGGTTTGAGTTTGATTTTTTTTTCTTAAAACTTCTATCATTTTATTAGAATTTGAAAGTATTCATTTTTTTTTTTATTTTGTAACGCAGTTTTTCTTGTACCAAATCCTGTGTGGATTAAAGTACATTCACTCAGCCAATGTGTTACATAGAGATTTAAAACCAAGCAACCTCCTCGTGAACGAGAACTGTCAACTAAAGATCTGTGATTTTGGACTTGCTCGTGGTACTTCAGAGCATAATGCAATGACTGAGTATGTTGTCACAAGGTGGTACCGTGCACCTGAGCTTCTCCTGAACTCATCTGCTTACACCTCAGCAATAGATATATGGTCCGTTGGCTGTATCTTCTTGGAGTTGCTGACTCGCAAAACGGTCTTCCGCGGTAGAGATCCTGTTCATCAGCTTCGTTTGATCTTGGAGGTAACAAAAAACTTACATTAAAACCATTTTAGTGATCTCTTTAACTTAGAAAAAAAATTACACTTTGATTTGCAGCTCCTAGGCTCTCCATCAGAAGAAGAACTTGGATCATTGAGTGAAAATGCTAAGCTATACTTAAGGCAGCTTCCTTATCATGATCGCCAATCATTCTTTGTGGTATTCCCAAACGTGCCTTACCCTGCTCTTGACTTGATAATGAAGATGCTAAAGTTTGACCCTAGACAAAGAATCTCAGGTTCGTAGATACGTTTATGTCTTTCTTTAGCTACATTGAAGTTTTGATTAGACTCTTATTACCATTTTCTTTACAATATTTTCAGTTGAAGACGCGCTTGATCATCCATATCTGAGAGAGATGCAAGACTTCACTGATGAACCAGTGTGCATGACCCCCTTCAACTTCGATTTAGAGGAACAGCCATTCACAGAGGGGGAGATTAAGGAGTTAATCTACCGTGAAGCCTTAGCTTTCAGCCCTTAACCAACAGCAGTTGGAAACGGACATTGACTTTGCCTTGGAAGCAATTCATGAAAAAATCCATCATCAGTCTTCTAAACTCATAAAATATTTCTATGTATTAAGATATTGTGCTAGATATCCTAAATAAACCATATTTGGTATTGTAAGATTATATAATATTTACCTAAATAAACTAGAGAAAGAAAATAAATGATTATGTGGGAATTATTATTAACTTTCAATCCAACAAATAATAATAATAATAATAATACATTGCAACAAGGAAGAAAACAAATCATATCCTAATTTGAGTATTTTGATCAAGGAAGATCTATTACTCTTGCAATGGTTCTTTTGCATGTTTGTTCATGTCAATTGTCAACTCTTTAGATTGCCAAAGAATCTAGAGAGTGGTACAGGGCCATCGTCTTTAGTTTTGCTAGAGTGTTTGTCTCTGCTGGACTTGTGCTTCTTCTCCTTCTTTGATCTTCTAGAACTTGATCTTGATCTTCTAGATTCTTCTTCATCGCTGCTAGATGAAGACTCTGAGGATGAATAATGCTGCAAACTCAACATGGTCAATGTTTATAGAAGCTATAAAAAATAACAAGGCACCATATCTGTTTTTAAGGGCAGTAAAAGCACCTTTCTCTTTTTGCTTCTTTTCTTCTTTGAATCTCTGTCTTTCTTATCTGTGAGATCATTGAGATATTGGAGAAAACATCTAATAATAAGATCCTCACAAAGAAGGTTTAGATATTCTATCAGAGTTAAGTTTGATGATACTACCTTTATGGGACTTATCACTAGAATAGTTCCTCCCCTTGGAGAGTTTCAAGGACCTTTCTGCATCTAGCTGAGCTCTATACTCACGCATCAGTTTATTGGTATCTGCTTCAAGTTCTCCCTTTTTCATCTCTTCTTCCTAATCATATATTCAGGTAAAAATAAAGATGCAATCTTAAACATTTTCTAATGTTCCATAATAACAAAGCAGAGAAGCTGCAGATGGTAACAAACTGATGATGCAGGATACTGAAGATGTTTAAGAAAAAAATGAGCTTAACCATCTATAGATTATGCAAAATAAAGAAGCTAGAGCTACTTCAAACCCTCAACATACATGAATACAAAAAGAGTGTGTATCCTGTAGTTGAAGATGAATTAGAACACGGAGAAATGAGGATTAAAGCTTCTAAACTGAAAACATTCATAGTAACCTTATGAAGACGTAGCGTCAATTTTAACTTAAAACATGATTATATAACAAGTATTATGACAAGACATGATGAAGCTTGTGTTAAGCTGTGGAAAGTAATAAAACGAAACATAAAAAAGCTTACTGACCTTTTGCTTATTTTTGTACTCTTCCCAGGTGATGGTGTGGGTAGTCTTGAGACTAGCCAAACGAGCCGCATGCCACTCTGGTGTATGAAATGAACCATCCACCTGAGACACTCCTCATCAGAAACGTTCCAAGTACAGACACAACAAATCATCATCAAGCCGAATTAAAAAAAATAACCAAATGAACAAAGAAGTAGCAAATGGTCCATTATCAAAGCATCTTATTGTTTTTACTCGTCTAAATGCTTTTTGTGTGTTACAGATTGCAATAGGAGACACTTTAACCACTCAGACACAAACCTCAATGCTACACTCTAAAGAAACTACAGATCAACTTCAATTTTCCTCAAGACATGAACATATATATATATCAATGTAAATTGTCCTAAGAGGTTCGATTACCAGTTGTTCCTCTGAAACTGAGACTCCAAATTCAGCTCAATCACTCATAAACACAAAGGTCAAAGTAACCAAAATCAATCAATTCTCAAATTGGGTTTCTCAAGGAGACAATCAAACGGCTGTTGAATCACTCTCACACATTAACACAGAGATCAAAACTAACCATAATCAATCAATTCTCAAATTGGGTTTCTTCAGGAGACGCAATCATTAAGAAAGGAGTATGAAAGGGTACAAACCATTCCATCTTCAACCTCATCGGGCTGAGCTGAGGCGGAGCCAACCCTGGATCTCTGCATAGCCTTGTACGCTTGATTCTTCCCCATTGCTCCCAGAGAAAAACAAAAAAAAAAAGTCCGAAACTTTCTTTCAGGGAGGAGATAGATTGAGGATCAACGGTCTAAAGGATAGGCTCTGTCAGAGAAGGCGAGCCAGAGAGAGAGAAGAAAGACGATAACTTTGAGTTAATAATAAAAGGACCAACTCGCAAATATTATTTATATATACTAAATAGTTTTGAAAATAACAATAACCCCCCCCCCCTCTGTTTACTCTATCTCTTTACCGAATCGTACTTGAGATTTAATTTCACCCCAAATTAAAAATTTAGTTGATAATAAAAGGACCCAATATGCAAATATTATTAATTTTTTGTCTGCAAGCTCGAATAAATTTATTTATTTTTGAAAATAATAATAAAACCCTTAGGTTACTCTCTCTGGATTCTCGCTGTGTCGTCGACTCGAGTAGGGGATTCGGGTATGGTTTTTCATCGGAAAGTTTCAATTTTTATTTGCTTGTTCGATCGAGTAGTTTCTATTGGATCGAAAGTTAGGAGCTTTGAGAGTACTAAGAACTGAGAGAGGTTGTTGAGGAATAATGTATGAGTTTCGTTTGTTTGGAGCGACACAGTTGATTTCAGATCTCTCTGTTTTGTGTTTGCAGTTACGTTAAAGGATAGTGATTTGAGGAAGAACAGATAAGATGAGTGGGAGTGGAGATAATAAAGTTTCTGGAACGACAAAGACACCTGCTGATTTCCTCAAATCCATCCGTGGGAGACCTGTTGTTGTGAAGCTCAACTCTGGTGTTGATTATCGTGGTCAGTCTCTCTCTCTCTGTACCTATCTTCTTCTTCTTAGGCTGCTACAAGTCTTGACTTTAGGCCTTGTTCCTGTGGCTAAGTTAATTGGAACCAAAGAGTTGCTACTCTTGTAACTTTATTCATTTGTAAGGGCTTATGGAAACGTAAGCCACTGTTGGATCACAGTAACCTATTTGTCTGTTTGTGTATACTCTCTTCTTGCCAATTCTCATTCTAAATATCTCCTTTTATTCATGTGCCCCCCTGCAATGAAGTTACAATTGACTAGGAGTTTGTTTAGCTTGGGTTTTCAGATCTTTGCTTTGTGGTTTTATGATCTACGTTTAATGCTATATATAAGAGAGATATCTATGTCCTAGACTAGTGCGCATGAGAAACTACTTATTTCATTGTCCTCGTCTTGTTCCTCTGATCAGTTTTGTTTAACTTCTTTACAAGCTTAATATCGAGTTTTTGATTCTTCTATTACACAGGCATTCTTGCTTGTCTTGACGGGTATATGAACATAGCAATGGAGCAGACAGAGGAGTATGTTAACGGGCAGCTCAAGAACAAATACGGTGATGCCTTCATCCGTGGAAACAATGGTAACCAACATCTCTTATATTCTTCTTCTCTCAACCTTCTTTTTTGTACATAGCATATAAACTTTCTTTGTTTTTCTTTGGGTGCAGTTCTTTACATCAGTACTGTGAACACACCTTTAGCTGACGGAGCTTAGACCCTTCCTCATGCATCATCATCATCAGCCATGGCTATCTTATACAAGTTACCTGCTTTGACCTCTTTCTAAAACAACTCTTGCACTTGACGATTGACATGTATCAAAGATGTTTGTTTTTCTTAAATGAATTTTTGTTATAAACAGGGTAATAGCAGACGTCATTTATATTTACTTAACGCAAACTACTTTAATTACTTGCAACTTGTACAAAATAAGCAAAGATAAGTGATTTATCAGGCTCGTCTTGTTGTTACGAGAAGCACATATACTAAAGTGTTAGCTCTTCAAATAGCTTAAGTTTGCTCAATCTCAGCCGCCTTCTATTATGTAAAGTAGAGTTTCTCTCAGTATTAAAAAGATAAACTTCATTACAACTAAAGAGTGTAGCAGTTTCTCCTCTAGTTTTCAAAAGAATCAGAGTGCTCTTTCCGTTTAATTTGATTCTTCTTCCTCTGTTGCATTTTCTTCTGGCTTACTTCCTAACCTCCCCAACCTTACAATGTCTTCCACCATAATTCTTCCCTCTGTTGAAACACCAGATTCAATACGAAGATCAATATACATATCAACTTCAGAGAGATTAAGAGCTCAACAAGGAGAGGAGTCTTTACCTTTATCTTTGGAGAGATTACTGATTAGTTGTTGAAGACCTTCATTAGCAAGTGTATCCTTCAGGTACATCGCAGCTGCTGCAACTTCATCAGGTGTGACCTTTCCATCTCGATCCCTGCATTGTGTGCATTCAAAACGTTACAGTCTCAGAAACAAAAAAAAGGTGGCCGATATATAATGTCTATATACCTGTCAAGAAGCAGCCAGCCTTTGCCAATTTTAATATCCACATCATCAATCTCCTTCTCGAGGTTTTGTATCAGACCATCAACCTTATAAAGTATACCTGAAGAGTTAGCTCTGATACACAAGTCTCATGGCAGTTTAAGATTCTTTAAATTGATTTTTGAGTCATTTTACCTTTTCCATTAGTGCAGAAGAAACCTCATCTGCTTCAGCAACTTCATCACTTTGGTCACTATCTTCTCTAGCTGCTTTGTATGCCTTCATTGCAGCTTTTTCCCCATCAACATCTTCTCTCTCGACCATTGTGTTATAGAACTCCACCTGGAAAAACAGATGAACAATGACTTCAATCTCGGACACAATATGCTAATCAAGCAAATTACTTATTGACAAGTGGACAATGTACCTCTTTCTTGACCAGCCTCAAGAACTCTTCGCGCTCTCTACATACTGACTGTTTATATAAAAAAGCAAACAGAGTCTCAAATAGCGAACAGATAAAATTGTTTTGCATATTCATTGTTGAAAAACATAAGAATCATTTTACTTACAGAAGCGGAAGCCAAAACGCCCAGTGCACGGCTAAGTTTGCAAAGATCATCTTGCTGTTCAAGAACTCTAGCTCTGGCCTGTTCTTGGGCTTCTCTGGCCGTTGGTATAGTCATCTCTTGCAGCGCCTTATCCTCTTCACCACCTTTAACATCCTTAATCCTTGTAAGCTCTTCCTCTTCTTTCTCTTCTTCTTTCTACATATATATCAATATAAAATTCCAAACATTTAAAACTGAGTTCTCTACCTCAAGCAAGCATAACAAAATACAATCAATGGTTTAATATCAAACCTTGATCAGTTCGTCTTGCATCTCAAGGTACTCTAGCTTCCTTAGCCGCTCAGATACAGGGTCTTCAGATGGCAGAGAAGTAACACCAACAGTATCCACAACCTCGTCAGGAAGAGAAGAAAGAGTTGCCCTGACAGCATCTGCCTCAACTCTTCCTGCAACCGTGAATGCCCTGAATATAAAGTCCAATCAGAAAGTTCTTCGCAGTAAAACCGATCGAAGAAAAAGATAAAGAGAAAAGGAGTTCTGGAACCTACCTAGATAGGATCAGTAACGACGAGGGGACAGAGTGACTAAGTGACAAGTCCATCCAGTCGCGAAGCTGCAAGATCGTTTTGATACTAAAAAATTAAAGCTGCAACATTATTTTTTCATCATAAGAGTTTGATAAACAAATAACAAAGAAACCTGTTGCCTCATCTCTTCAACTGAAAGCGTCCCCAGCATTCCCCGTTCCCTGCAATCTTCGCGTAGCTCAGCTTCTGAGAGGGAATCCACACCCTCAGCTCTAATCAGTTTATCATCTTCCTTGATGCTGCATTTGAACAGGAGGGAGAATTAAACATCAACGCAAGGTTAAAAAGGCCAATAACAATGAGACGTGGAAGCATTTTTACCTCCTCAGTCTTTTTCTGAGCATGTATCGCAGATAAGCATCTGTTCCATATGGGCTAATACCCATAATTCTACACATGCTAACCAAGCGAGGCCTGTAAATTGAACTCAAAGAGGTCAGAACATGTACACACAACAACACATCTCTGAGATTCAAATGAAAAGGAGCAACAAACCTGCTAATGTTATCCAAAGTAAGCTCATCGTTGAAAAGCTTTGCAAAGCCCAAAATTTCATCGTTTTGGACTAGTCGACCTTTCCGAACCTGCAAGGCGAGATTTTAAGAACGTAAAGGAATGAAAATTCAAAAATTCAAAAAGAAAGAGTAGTATGTGAGCCAACACAAGATCCATGACTTGCCTTGTCTAGAAACTCAACCAGGTCCTCAGCGGTTTGCTTCGCTTCACCAGTTCTCGAATGCTTAACTTCCTTAGCCATCTCTTTGGCAGTTTCCTGAAGAAACTTAGCGTATTCTATCCTAGCAAGTAACTTCCTTTTCAATGCTTCCTGACATTAACAAAAAGAGCACCATGGAAAATGTAACCCAAGGTAATAAAGCCTACACTCACTGGAGACATACCTCTTCTTTCATCTTGTCCTGGAAAGTCGACGGCAACATATTAGGGAAGAGCTTCAAGAAAACCGGTAGGAGAAACTCCATAAAGGGCACGAGAATGAACACAGCAAACGGCACTAATCTAAAGATATCAGCTGTTGTTCTAGTTAGCTGCTGCCTTTCTCTCCTAGAGAGACTCTTTCCACCAGCCAACTTAAGCAGCAACCTTGAACTGATTCTAGTGTCAGCCCAGAGCAGTTTCGTCCCCAGCCAATAATGTTTCAACGTTGACACAAACTCTTGTTTCCAGTGAGTAAGCTTCTTCGCCCAATCCGCCCTGTAGAGAAAACATAAACTCAGTACAGAAAATTCAACAACACACGGTGTTAGAAGAGAGCTCAAACCTGCTCATGGAGGCAACAGCTCTTAAAGCAGGACCAATCCCAAGAATAAAAGCCCAAGTCATCTGAAGAATCGACCGAGCAACCTTCTTGGATTCTTGTAAGCGTTTAGCTTTCGCCTTTGCTTTAACACTGCTCAGACTCTCAACAGCTTGGTCACATTCCTCAGGAGAAGCCTCTTTCCTATTCACACCATCTTTCTTCTCCTCTTCCTCAGGTTTCTTAGCTGCAACTGTAGTAGCGTTACGGATAGATACGCTCATGTATCTCATCCCCAGAGAAGAACCCATCTCTGAACTTCCAAAACCAATTCCCGAGACTTGAGAAGAACCATGGAACCTAGGACGCAAAAGCAGACCATATCCTCCAGTAAAGGGCTTGTCTTTGGCTACAGGATCAGCTTCCAAAGGAGGATTGTTGACTTTCCGAGCAGAGTTTCCAAAAGATTGAAAGCTTTGAGCTGAACGAGCGTAGACGTTCAAGTAATCAGAAACGATACTCTTTCTCCGTAAGATCGCTCTTGACGCCATTTTCTTGAAAGCCTCTTTGCTGTCTGGCTACAGATGAATCAGCTGTGCATCTCCCACAAGAGAGAAGAACCCTAATCCGATACACTGGAAGATCGCTAAATCAAAACTTACAAAACTTCGGAGAATCAGAGGACCGATGAAAACCCAAACGATCAATTGAAATCGGTCGGAGAAAGAAGTTGAAAACGAAAACCGGAAACGACGACGTATCACTTACAGATACGAGAAGAGGAGACGGAGGAATCTGGAGATGAGGTCTGATCTCCGGTGAGAGTTAAGAGTTTTGAGAGGTTTTAGGGATGCGGCAAATAAATCGTGAGAAAGGATTTTATATTCATTTTCTCTTTTTTTCTTTTTTCTTTTTTTTTTTCTTTTTTGTGTGTGTTAAGAACCGAGATTCAATTCCGATCGATCTTAATCGTTCTTGTTCAATCAATTTTGTGCTTGATTCGATTTTGTTTGTGTTCAATCTAAAGCAATTAAGAACACACACAATTTGTTTACCCATACTTCATTGCCTAGTGTCCGGAAAGAGATCAAAACTCTCAAGCTTTTTCACTATTGATCGAGATGATACAATAACAAAGATAATACCGAGATTGATATTGTTTACTTTTGTG
Source organism: Brassica napus (assembly GCF_020379485.1). Taxonomy (NCBI): domain Eukaryota; kingdom Viridiplantae; phylum Streptophyta; class Magnoliopsida; order Brassicales; family Brassicaceae; genus Brassica; species Brassica napus. Next base: position 31,193,264 of record NC_063447.1, on the reverse strand, counting down.
CAGCTATTACAAGCTTCTACACAAAACATACACCGGAGAAGACTATCACAGTGACTACGACGAGGACACCTCAATGTCTTCCTCTGAGCTTTCAGACGTCGAAGACTTATAGCCTGAATCAGAGAAAGAGCTATGAACACTTCAGGATCTCTCTATCTTGATCGCGGAAGAGAACCAGGTAATCAGGAGCTTAAAGCTCTGATACCATGTTAGAAAATGAAGATCTGAGTTAAGAACAAGAGAGAGAGAGAAATGAGAGAAACGAGTAAAGAAAGAAAAACGTATTTCTTTAGATCTAAAAAAATGTCATTACAATAGGTTATCATGGGAAAGAAACAGAATGAAACATTCTTACTCTAGTAGCCAAACACCCTTGGCTTATTAAGAAAGCTAAAATAAAATATCTGTTTGTTTTTACTGTAGCTCCGCGGATATTGTTCATTCTGGCAGGTCTTGCTTGATTTCCTTTGGCAAGTCTTGTTAGCTTTAACCTTGGGCAGACCTTGCTAGATAAAAGCTTTCTTTTTATTTCTTCATGTCAATAGATGATAGTAAAATATTGCAAACTCATGACACTCGTTGGAGCTGCATCATCCAAGTGCAAGACCGAGTTCATTTCTTACTTCTATCCAAGTCCTCTTGTTAATCTTTTAGTTAAGTCTTTATGGTGCAAGACCGAAGTTTATACTGGTTGTGTTTGATGATGCATGATTTGTGTGTGTTTCCAAAATAATAATTATTTTTTAATCGTGATTTGAAGCTACGTATCACAGTTTGAACGCACCGTTTTATTCGAACCTACTTGCAAAGAAGTTGTTTCCTAGGGAGATGATTACTGATTCATCAGATCCTCTGTTTTTGCTCTGTTCGTTTTATCTCATATACTCTGTTCTTGAGATTGCACACTGCTTGTTTCTTTAAAAAACTATGTGTTTCCTTGAACATGAATTATATAATGGTTTGTTTACTTCAACACCATCCTCGTATGTGACCTGGACAAAGACACTGTTGTGTTATAGGTTTCTGAAGATAAGATAGTGGTGAGCAACCAAACTGAGCTAAGTTTACGTCCAAAGTGTTTTCTTGAAAATTCATCAAATTGTCTAATGATGCCAAAACACCTAACTATTAAAGTCAAAAGACGTCATATCATGAATCCAAAAATCAATCTGCAGGGTACAAGGGACTAAAGAGGTGGTCAATGAGCGTTTTGACAAAGAGAAAAATCAAATTTACCTCTGGTTCATGGGACGAGCCAACATAAAAACCACACCAATGCAGTTCGGGCGACATGTTTTCCTTCCAACAAGATAGTTCCAACATTGTCCTGACGCATCCAAATTGTTCTTCCTTACCTCTGAACTGAGAAGCATGTCGAAAGTTGAGATTGAAGTATTAACACTAAGAGAAAACAGCATTTAAACACTGAACTTACTCAAATTTGCCAAAAAAAATTACACCAATTCTTCATTAACCTGAAAAATAACAGTTACGTTGACTTGGCCATTTTATATATGAGTTTAGTCAACATAATTCAACGTTAATTGGCCATTCACGTTCACCTCAAAAGAAATTACATCGTTTCAAAATTAGAATCTCATAACTCAAATTCCCAAATAAAAAACAGAAGAAAATCAATTTCTAACCTCTCTACTCTCTTTATTTACAGTGGGACCTGAAATCAGCTTCATCTCCTCTCCTCTCTTCAAATTGACTTCAATTCTTCTCCTAAAATCAATTTCATTGACTTTTCAGGTTGGCTACATGAAAGAAATGAGTTCTAAAGCTTGAAAACATTGAGAAAGATAAAAGTTCAAACGCCAAGACAAAGTTGATATTTATATGTCTACTATGTTATGGTTGTGCAGCCCTGTACACAATTTACGTTGAAGATCCTGTCAAGTAGAGGAACAAGAAGCTTGGGAATGAGGTATTTATTTAGATGTACATATGGAGTGTTTGGTGGGTTATAAAACGTGGAACTAAAGCTTCAGTTCAAGAAGAAACGTGTGTGTGGTATATTGTTTGGATTGTAAACCATATTCTTAGATGTTGAAACAAGACTTGTCTTAACACTTAGGGCATCATTATTGCAAGTCCTTGTGTTTGGGTCCTTAATATATATATATATATATATATATATATATATATATATATATATATATATATATATGTATATATTATATATGCGTATATAATTGCGGGTTAAGGACTTTACGGAAATCCAAACCGAAAATTCCTTAATTAAGGAATAAGGAACTTTCGGTTTGGGTTTCCGTAAAGTCCTTAACCCGCAATTATATACGCATATATAATATATACATATACATATATATATATATATTAAGGACCTAAGCACAAGGACTTGCAATAATGATGCTCTTAGATGTACATATGGAGTGTTTGGTGGGTTATAAAACGTGAAACTAAAGCTTCAGTTCAAGAAGAAACGTGTGTGTGTGTTATATTGTTTGGATTGTAAACCAGATTCTTAGATGTTGAAACAAGACTTGTCTTAACACTTAAAAGCTAAATCAGAGTTTTCTCAACGCAAAAAAAAACATGTTCGCTATAGCAGCACAAAGATCTGAGCGCATGAAGCAAATATTAACTTTATCCTAACTCCACATCAGTGAAAGGAAATGAGAATTACTCTCAAAGTTCCAAAAATAATCACTCAAAACTTATTTTATTTCATTGATCAAATGGCATTTATATAATAAGCAAGACATACAAAAGGTTACATACAAAAGGTTTAGTGAAAACCTAGAAACTTGAAAACTCATAAATATTGTAGACTTGACTAAAGACTAAAGACCAAGACTTTGACCGAATTTGGGAATTTGTGGTCGCAAAACTCTTCCGCTGATCGTGTCCTTTTGCAAGGTCAACGGTCTCTGAATTACCGTAAGATTGATATATTATACACTCATTACTTGTATTTTCTTGTTGGGTTTTTTCTTTGGGCTGAAACATGTTCATAAACATATTTTTCATAAATTCTCAACCTCAAGCCCATCTTGTTTAATCCAAAAACAAAAACCAAACCTTTTTTATTTGTTTCTGCTGCTGATTCGGAGTACATCACTCCTGATCCCAGACATTTGGACCTAATAGGTATTTGTAAATTTTCGGTTCGGGTTCGAGTCTATAATTAAAATAAATATCCGTAATTTTCGTGTTCATATCGTGTTTGGGTATTTAGAATCTAAAAACGACACGAGATACGTAAACTCCATTTGAAATCTATCGTATCTATTTACAATTTTACAAATTTGGAACGGCTTGTTGGTGCATTCACTTGTGCAGTTGCAGCTAGACGAACAACTTGAGAGTAACGTCCTATAAAAAAATGAAAATGTAGAGTGATATTTAACATCAAGGAACGTACGAACTACAACAAACATTAAACATTGATTATTCATCTGAATGTAGTTTTCAACCAACAAACACTATCAGAAACAGAGACAAGAGTAATATTAAGATAAATAACATACCCACAACTGCAATCACTGCCACAGAGAGTTGAAGAGCCAGGAGATAAAGAGCAAGAACAGAATATTATATGATCTTTGACCTTCTTCTTTAGTTTCTTCTTCAAGTAGATATCTTAGAACTCAAGATCATGTGAAAACAAATAATATTCATAGGGTAAACCATAACATGAATATTCATCTTGATGTAAACCGTAAGTCCTTAGTTTATATTTTAACTAGGGTAAAACCCGTCCTACTGGCGGGTAACCAAATAAAAAACTGTTAAAAATAAATTAATTAGTAAAATACATTTAAAATGCTTAGTTTATTATATCTATATTGAAAGTTAGATTACATTGACTACTTTATTTTTGTTTTTGAATGAATTGGCGTCTTTTCTTTTGTTTTGAAACTATGATTTTCTTTTGTTTTTGAATGAATTGAGACTTTTAGTTTCTCGTATAGATTTTCTTTTAAACATATTGATTCAAAACTAACCAATCCCATTGTACTAAACTTTAAACAAACCATTTAATCTATAATATATTTTTGTCATATAAACATATAGTATACATGCAAACTTTGTATTATACGTATATATTAAATAGCACAACAAATTTCTTACTGCTTACTTTTTTTTGTTAAAGTATTTTTTATTCCTTTTGTGTTCTTAATAACTCGTTTAATTTCGGTATGCCGCATACCTTAGCGAATAGCGAGTTTCCTACAAACTAAAATAAAATGAATTGGTTTACAAAATATTTGGTATTAGTATAGATTATATTATTACATTTCATTATTTAGATGTGATAAAATCATAATGAAAACATTTATAAATTTATAGATCTTATATTTTACTGCTATATAAAAATTTATAACGGTTATAAGATATATTATGTGTTAAACTACTAATTCATTTTAAAAGTTAATATTATTCTCTTAGCAAAGATTACTATTTGTGTGTGTTAGTTAGAGACTTTTTTTTGGGCCACTGAGACAATATTCACTGAGACGATATTTGTTCACCAATTCACTGAGACAATATTCACTGAGACATACAAAACCTATGAAAGATGATACGTAGTTCGTTTCATGAAATACTCGATTTAATATTTTATTATAAAATATTATTAGTTTTATAAAATATTTTTCATAAAGTGGTTTTATTGTATGATAGATTTATTCCAATTACCAAAAAAGAATAGGAAAAGATAGATTTATTCATCAAATCATTCTTCTTCCTTAATTTGTTTTTATTTTCTTCTTCGCTTTCTTTTTGACTCCTGCAATTTTCTTTTTTCAATTTCTTCAGATATTTTCTTAACTTCTTCAGATCTTTTTTTTTTTGAAAAAATTCAGATTTTTCTTTATGCTTTGACGTTTACTTAATTTCTTTTAATATATTGTTTCTTTTCTTTCATTGATCATACATCCTTTGCTTTTAAATCCAATAGTTGCATTAACTTCTGGGATCTTTGACTTCTTTTCTTCCCAACACACTCATTTTCTTGTCTTCGCCTTTTTTCTATCTTTGACTTATTTTTTCCTTTTCATTTGCATGTTTCAGATCTGACTTCTTGGAGAAAAACGTGGAGAACCATTTACACATCACCACCGACGCTGTTTACATTTACCATATTTGCAACTGAGCACTGTCATTTGTTCCGGCCACCACCGTTGTCATTTCTTCCACCATCGCCATTATTGTCATATCTTCTTCTACCGACATAAGTATTTTAATGATTTAAAATCGTTTTATATTTTCTACTTTATTATTTTGTTAAGATTAGAATTTGGCCCAATTTAACAAAGTAACCCAATATGTATAAGTCTCGAATATACATTTGGAGTTAATTCTTAGTGGACTGGACTTTATAAACTAAAATAATGACAACAGAAAAAACGAAAACCCAGATGGAACACAAACAAAAATAAATGAAACGCATCGTTTTTGTGAAAGGGGACAGGTGTCGCTTCTAGGATGCACGACTTAGTGACGTGGAGGCACAGGAGAGAGACAAACAATACTTTATATATATAGATACTATGACAAACCCACCCTACGGGCGGGCAAGTCAATAAACTAATAGTGTAGTATGTTTTAAGAAAAATGTTTAAATTTTTCAAAAATTTATGTTTATATAACACCAACAAAATTTACTTAATCCAATTTCCTTAACTAATTGATTTAGTTAATGGATTAGTTACATTTTGAACCGAAGCTTTCTCAAAGAAAAAAAATTGACACAGAAGCATTCTCCGTTTTTATGAACTGTAATGACCTGGTTTGCTTAACCAATTGGTTTAGTTAATGAATTAGTTAACATTTAAACCAAAGCATTTCTCTGGTTTTTTAACTGTGTGTATATATGTGTGCCTACATATCTAATTATTTATCTTTTGGTCAAAAACATACTTAATTATTTAGACCTTTTTCTATGGAGAAATTTTAATTATACCACAAGTTTAATACCAATTTTCAAATTTACCTCTAATGAATGACTATTTTCAAAAATAACCTAAATTTGTGATAAATAACACTAAGTTAAGAGGTGTTACAAAAAAAAAAAAAAAAAAAAAACACTAAGTTAAGTTTTCTAAATATTTATAAAACATTTATAAACCCAAACCAGACCCTTAAATATTAAACTCTAAACAATAATCACCAAATACTGAACCCAAATGTTAGTATATTTTGATTGATAGTATTTTTGAAAATGAGTACTCAACTTGTCGTATTTTAGACAATTTCTCTTTTTCTATAGAAATAACATAGCGATTAGTGATTTGATGAAAAAAAAACATAGTGATTAGTGTAAGGCTATTGTATGTCTTTCTTTGAAAATGCATGGTACCTATCACATTCTATCTTCCTCTTTGTATCGGTTTAGACTATGTATATATAAGTTTCTAGCTGACTCTTTTTATTATAACTAAATTAGAATGAAAATTAAAATTTTCAAAAGTAAAATATATATATAAATAGAATTAACCATATAATCTATTAAAAATAATAAAATGAAAATAGTGGAAGTTCGTGTTGTATTCAATTGAGGGCAAAATATATATTTCTAAATGTAAACTAAAATTTAAATAGTTTCTGCTTGGCAATAACATAAATTGTTAATATTATCTTTAAAAAAAAATATGTCCAGTAAAAGAAAGGACGGAACGTACAGAGCCTCTGCAGCTACAGAGATTGCAAAGCAAACATTTAACATCATACACAAAAGTTAAATCAACTGATCAAGACAGGAACGGTAACAGCCATAGCGTCTGAAGCACATACTCTCTGGTGTACCTGAAAGGACGGAACGTACAGAGCCTCTGCATCAGTCGGTCTGTTGCATGGATCCCAGAGCAGAGCCACTGAAAGATCATGTAAAAGGCAAAAGATTAGGGCCAGAGAATAAATGAACCTGATGGAGTACCACATAAACTGATACTAACCAACTTTTAATGTGTATACATAGGACTGTAGAAGTACTTCAGGTGCCGATTACCTTCATAACAAAGCTTTTAGAGTCAGTAAGGCAGCAATGGTGTGTCAACTAATCGACATATGGGTAACTGAAGTACATATATACACATGTATTGATATTCTAAAAGAGACATTGCAACAAAAAAAGGGAATCAAATCTTGACCGGCGTATAACAACATACTCTATAAATGTGAACCCTGATTAACCACACCTGCCAGTCCAAAATCAGCAATGTTAATGATGGGTTTAGAGAAACAGATCTTTTAACAACAACCAACACAGCATAAACATATATTATTGACAAACAACTAAACCATGATTGTAAGAGAGACATAGTGGCTAAAATAAATATTGTCAACATTCATAGCGGATGTTTGAAGCTTTGTATCGATTGACACCTCAAGGCTACCAATCAACTGGCTTAAGATCGGTTGGAGACAACCACACTGATACATTTAAGAATCATCTTCAACAATGTAATATCCCACTTACACTTCTATATTAAGCTCAGCTTAATCCTGCTTGCTTCTCTTGGATCCAACAATCTCTCCTGAAACCTGATCACAAACACCAAATCAACATCATAAAGAAGAACACTTTCTTATAGTCAGAGGCAAGAGAGAGAGATTGTGAAACTAAAAAAACCTTTGAACGCTGTAGGAGACAACAACGCTGGAGACTCCAGCTGGGATCAACTTTCAAACTTTCTCTTCCTGAAGTTTGGTTTCATTGTCTGAAACCGATCTAAATGTATCAGCGTGGTTGATAACCTTTGGTTTCAGTCTTTGATCTTATCAGCCTCTGGAAACAAATAATGGTGATATTCTTTGTTTCAGGGAAGAGAATATATTTCCAAGTGATACATCTAAATCTGTTCAAATCAGCAAGTAGAACAGATGATTAATCCATTACGATAAAAATCAATGATGATTATCAGGATGAGTTTCACCGGAAACCTGCTAATAGTAAATAAGGTTCACCGAAAATAATAAGTCGGGATCTGGAAAGAATACTTACATTAACATCCACCATCAGCATATCAAGCCACATGAGCGCCTGACATTCCTGGCCTCCCAGAATCGCAGCAGAACACTTGCCGGACTTCAGATCGAAAAAAAACCTCTGAGTTAGCCATTAAGCAGTGAATCTTTAGAACAATATAAGAGAGTCGAGTAGAAGAGTGAGGAAGAGATTGTGATTTCCAGAAGAAAAATACTGACCTATTTATACCCGACCTCTCAATTGATGGGATTAATCACAGACCCGTTTCATGGACGTTGAGGAAGTTCTACCGTCATCGTCGCCGAATAAGGGAGAGAAGGGATGAACAGATTTGATTTTTTGACAAAAAAAAATTAGGGTTACCACATACTATAGTTGACTGGGCCAAATCACTCCCTTAACCTAAGCCCAATAGGATTGTACGTACACATAACGAAGAAACAGCCCAAACGACAAACGGCAACAAACGAAGAAGCGTTGCATTCTATCCGTCGTACACGTGTTGTCTCTGCAGCGAACGACTTAAACTTAATGACCTGTCATCCGACGTGTCTTCGTCTGGAAAGAAAGAACTGTACTTTATATAGATTATTAGGGTCGATCCGCCCTACGGACGGGATGCATATTTAGAAACAATCGAAATAGTTTAAGTAAATAATTATTTTAATTTTTATTAGTTAAAAATATAAATAGTAGCTAAATTATGTACTTGTTTTTCTTTTTTTAAGTCTAAATAAACTATGCTATTTTGATAATTAGTTAGGTTTTATTTTTTCTTTGGGATGACAATACATCAGTTCTTGTTGAGATTTCATGATGTTGTACTGTAATTTAATGAAGGAGAATACCCTTTTTTATTATTGCTAGCTTAGTGTAACCATACTAAACTAGATTTTTTCGTAAAAAATATTTTAATTTTAATTTATATGCATATATTTAGCAAACTCAACATACAAATGCAATATTAACTCATCTGTTTATATACAAAGAAAATTTGAATTGTAATATTATTTTAAAGCTAGATCTAGTTTGAATCCAAAATCAATAACAAACCGAACAAAATCTAATATGGCATCAATTAATCAGAGTGGAAGCTAAAAATAATAATAAATGTTTTAGCACTTTATTTCAGTTTATCTATCAAATCGATAAAACCAAAAATCATTAGATCCTAGTAAAAAACCGAAAATAATGCTAGATGATTAATGTTTTAAAGTTTACGTGTTAACATGAGGGATAGGTAATTGTCTCTCTAAGAAGAGACTAAATTATATTTTAGTGTTATAGATCGATTGGTTGTGTTTTTATTAACAGTTAGCTAAATCTTGTATTAAATATAAATATATATTATTTTATAAATATAATTTATTTAAAATTATTGAATTTTGTATAATAAAATGTTTAAAATGTTATTATACCATACATCTAGGTGATGTTAGGAGTTTTCAAGGCTCTTAAGACAAATGTTGTAGTATAAATGATTGTCGAACCAATTCTAAGGGATTTCAAGCACTGAGAATGCAAGTACTTACTTAATCTAAGTGCAACCGATGATTTTAAGGGTTTTCTAAACTAATGACAAATACTAATGCAGTTTCAGAATAATAAAAACGGTAAATGAGTTGACTTTCTTAACTAAGGAAAATGAGAACTCATGGGCATAGGAATTAGACCTTGGGTGATCAAGTTTCGAACTAAGGATGGCAGACGAACAATCAAACTATCAACCTTAAGATTAGACACGATCCTAAACAAACTCTATGTCTAGATGAATGTTCATTTACTAACACATTTCAAACAACAAATGTCGTTGGTTGAATAATATAGAAGCAATCATTACTAACAGGTCTAAGGCTATCTTAGCACTTCTAACAACAAATGTCTTTGGCAAAATATGCTAAAAGCTTAGAAGGGTTGTTTCAGGCATTTCATCGAACACCTTTTGGGTGGGAAATGCCTAAAGATCAACTTTTGAGAAGCTAACTCAGAAGATGCATTATGATTACTCTACTAGCAAGGTTTTGGAATGATCTACTCTAAAACATCCTAGCTCTAACCTAATCACCCTTAATCTTCCTAACCCATGAATTCAAATGGTGATTACTCACTATTCTTCATGATTCCTCTTAAACTCATTTTGGATTTCAGATTAATCATACAGAGGGATACAACAACGAATTGGAAAACACAGAATTGCAATAACTAGATGAACAAAGATGATTCAAGAGATGAACTTTCTAAAGGTTTTTCTTAGAACAAAGGATAATCTGTCTGGTGGCTGCTAAAGGTACTTAAAACATAGGTTTTCAGAAGTAAAAACATGCATAATGAAATGACCAAAAGGCCCTTGAGTAGAAATGAATTCCGAGCAAACAGAAGGCGCGCAGCGACCTCCAGTAGTCGCTCTGAGAGGTCGCTCCAGGCTTCGGGAGCGACCTGGAGGGGTCGCTGCGAGACGTCGCTCCGGGTCGCTCTTCGCGAGCGACCTCGCTGTGTTGCTCCGGTCACGTCGCTCCCAGCTGGAGCGACCTTATAGTGTCGCTCTGGCCAAGTTGCTCTCGTGCCTCCGAGCGATGGAGACGCGAGCGACATCGGGGTGTCGCTCTGGCCAAGTCGCTCTGAAAGGGTGTCACAGCGACTTCACGGTGTCGCTCCGGTGAGGTCGCTCCCATGCACTGCCCGTCCAATGATCACTTTTATCACCTCTTTTGAGCTCCAAATGCACCCAAATGTCTCCAAGAACTCCATGTGGTACTCCAATACCTGATAAGGACTCATGTATGCAAAATGCAACCTAAACATGACAAAATCCTAGTCTATATGATCAAAATGCACATGGATGAATGGATAAGACAATGAAAATATGCAAGATATCAACTCTCCCAAACTCGTTCTTTTACTTGTCCACAAGTGAACTTTCTAGAACTCATAGGGAGAGAGGTTTGAAGGTGGGAGCTCATAGCCAAAAGAAACACAACTAGCACTCGATTCAACATCTAATCCAACATGAGCACACTCTCTTATTACACTCTAGCTTCTCTAGGCCTGTCTCAACTCCTTTTGCCCTTATACTCATCATCAAGCATCCACACATTCAAATCAACCAACTCTCACATTCATTAAGCATAAAACATCAAGTGAATTCTTGCAAATGGTCAATTGGTCCAAATCATTTGGTTGAGTAAGGGAATGCTTTTATTCAAGTGGGTCAAGAGGTTCAAAATCCATGATCTTTTAAAGTTGTTTACTCTCAAAACGAGTAGCCTTGACATTGCACATAATATATCTAAGAAATGGACCAACTCATGCATACAATGCTCAATCTCCATTGTTCTACCCTTTTCCCAAACATACAAGTTACACAATCACTTCATAATGTCAAACCCAACTCTCATCTCTCACCAAAAGATCCCAATAACACTTTGCACATAAAACTCTTTTTCTTTAAAATCTATAAAGGATTTTCTCAACTTCTAAACAAATCTTAGCTCTAAACAACTTTGCTAGCCCTTTTTTTTATATATATATATATTTTTTTTTTCTTTTATTTTAGGGGCCAAGACTTTTCACAAATTGAGCTAGAAGTTTCTCTACTTATCCCATAAAGACTAGTCAATTAAACACAAGAGTTCACTCTTTTCCTTCAACTTTCTCATACTCCCAAATCAAACTTTACAACACTCACCCCCATCCTATGGCTAGACAATAATGTGCCTAATCTAGTAAGAATGAAGATCAAGCATTGTCGTTCCCGATACTCTCAACATTATGTGCATGTAAGACTTTCCGAAAAAGGCCTCACTCATCAATCAATGAAGGCTTAAACGGAGGAAGGGATTTTGGGGAGAGGTCTACCACTAGAGGTTGTCAAAATGATTGGCATAAAGGATGTGACAACTCAAGTGTGTATATCCATGATTCAGTATACAAGGGACCATGAGCAAGATGCATTAAGTTCGTTCAGTTCAATAAGGTTGTAGTTGGCTTCAAAGACTGAGTTTCAGCAATCAACAAGTTTCAGGAAGAGTTTTCAAGGCTCGAAGCATACAAGTCTTTTTGAGAGGTGCATAAACTACTCAGGTGCAAAGTAGTGTTCTTTACAAGGCATTTAAAATCATTTCTCCCAATGCAAGTGAATGCAACCTATATGCTCTAGACTCTCCTAGAAATGCAAATGATGCAAACTAAATGATTTTTTTTATGCAAATAGGTATGCAATGCATGACTCAATGAAACAACATCAAAGCAAACATGATCAAATACTTGGTACCTCCCCCAAACTTAAATGACACAGTCTATGTGTTGTCAAGGAGAGAGAGATACCCAAAAAGAGAAAACTAATATGCAAAAATGAAATGGTATATACAAGGGAAAGTAGAGAAGTACCTTCAAGGATAGTAAGTGGGGGCAGATGCCCCAGCATCATCGTCGTCCGGTGGGAACGTGGTGTAGTAACCTCCATGTCCTAAGCTGTAGTCTCCATACCATTGTTGGCTCTGAACTTCTTCAATCTCAGCTTCACTTTCTGAAGAGGCTAGGGATGGAGACTTGTTTCCAGAGGCGGAAGGCTGAGTGGGTGGGTTCCTCCATTGTCGCTGGAGCTGTCTATCAGTGAGTGGGAAACCAAGATCAGTGGGCTGAGGTGGGGGCTGGGGGACTGATGTGTTCGCGAAGGCGAAGTCCGCTGAGCTACATCCAGCTATTCCTCCTCTGGTCAAGACATCGGCCACCTTCTTCATGAACTTGGCTGAAGTCTTTGCTTGCTTCTTCACCGTCTTGCTCAGCGCCTTGCACTTGTCCTTCAGCTTTTCGATTGTTCTGTCTTGTGCCTTGTTCCATCGCTGAAGTCGGCCAATGTGGTCATGAGCATCACGAAGCGCACCAGGGGGAAGGACTCCATCATGTGGCTTGAAGTAGTAGCGTGGAGGTCCATAGATGGGTACAGATTCTTCCCTAGGAGGTTCCGTGAAGTCGTGTCTCGTCGGAACACTCCTTTTCCTTGGTGCAGCAATGGGACCGAGAGACCCGTGTTCTCCAAGAAAGTCTTCTTGGGATAAGTTGAAGCTGATAGCTCCAGGTCTCTCTAAGCTCGTCAGTCTCTGGTTTGGAAGAACCACTTCGACCGGCTTGCCCTGCAAGTAGTAGTGGTAGACGTAGTCCTTCCCATACATCCCACTGAAATAGGTTGCAATCCTCAAGTAAGTGCCATCGATGAACTTAGGCCCTGCTGCGTCCTTTCCCAAGGGAACATTCAGAAATTGGAGCAGTGGTGTGATCATCCCGCCTATCCCAATCTTTGGTTGCGAATCAGTTGTGTACCATGCCCAGTCTCTGTAGTGCTCGAGACGATTCACGAAGAAGCTGACCATCCCGAAGGAAGCATAAATGTCGTTGCTTGGAAGGGGCAACGTTCCAGGTGGGGCGTAGGGGCGGATAGCCGGGCAGAGCAGTCGCATGTCTTCCTCGGTGACATTACCAGCTTGCTTCCGTGGGTAGAATGCATGGACGAGCATCCTATGGAGGTAGCGTACAGACGGGTGCCGGATATGTGAGTTCTTGTCAGCCCCGGTAGAGTGCTTGTTTCCAGTGATTAACTTCCAAAGCTGAGCGGGGAGGTTTTCACACTTGGGAAGGGAGTAGTCTGCCAAGTCTTGGAAACCCATGACTCTCCCAATGTCTTTGAAGTTCATGTTGTACTCTCTCCCATTGACCTTGAACTTTATTTTGCCCCATCCTTGCCTCACGTGCGGAGTGTCATGGTAAGTGACCTCAAGGGAAGACAAGAACTGACAGGAGACATCCCGGTAGGCAGGGTAGGCCATGGTGAGGAGTTTGGGCATCTTCAGGTGCCCCAACATTGCCTCAATATCAGAATCGAGACCCACCTCCTTCAGCAAATCAAGGTCAGCGAATCTGGTTGGAGTCCAAGTTACTCCATTCAGCAAATGATGATACAGCTCTTCCTCAGATGGAGTTTTCGCCCTGTCTCTATCCTCAGCAACCTCTTTCCCCTTGGACATCTTGGCCCTCTTTGTAGGAGCCTGCTCATCTGCACTTTCATCGCCACTCTCCTCATCTGTGGCAACTGCTATACTCTTTCCTGCCCTCTTCTCTTGCTCCTTTGCCTTCTTTGCAGCCACGGTTTGCTGTCGAGAAGTCCTTTGTGTCCCAGAACCAGCTCGTTCCGAGGCTAAAGCCTTTCCTCTCAACGAAGACTCTTGACTTTCAGGTTCTTGCCTCTCAGCATCCGACTTTCCCTTAGTTTTCCTAACCATTGTACCTGAGAAATACAAAACTTGGAAAGGGATAAGTCGATTGACTTTGCAAATGTAAACTTCAAGAAGCAACGTAAAGAATCACAATTCTCAATCTTTTCATCATGTGAAAATTACAAGACAAGTAAAATTCAATAATCAAAGTAATTCTAGAATGAGAGGGTTCTCTAATCAAACCTTTCAACACCTTAACATACTAACTCACCCACTAACACACTCAATTAGGATCAATTTCGAAAAGCCCCAAATCCATGAACCCTAATTTTGCCAAAGTTCAAATTAAGCTCAATTCCACCATCAATTCAACAACCCAACTTGATATATAAGCTTTCCTAGTCTATTTTACCACAATCAAGCAAGAAAATGACCAAATTTTGATTTTCAAATTCTAGGGTTCATGGACCTACGAATTTGAATTTAAAAACACAATACCTTGCTTTGGATGAAAGGAAATGGGGAATGGGTGGTGAGGAATAGACTGTTGGGGCGAAAACTTGGATTTAGAAACAAGAACTTGGAGACTTGGGTGAGAATTGAGAAAGTTTGGAGATTTTTGGTGTGAGTTTGTTTGAGAGAGTATGAGTGTTTGTGAGAGGAAGGGAGAGTGAAAAAGATGAAGGTCGTGGGTATGGGTAGGTCTAGGGTCATCTGGTTAGGTTTAGGACTGGTTAACTCGAATTAAACCAGACAAAATCGAAGAGGTACTTACCTGGACCGGCTCGGGAGCGACCTCACGTGGTCGCTGCGAGACGTCGCTCCAGTCACAGAAAACGCGAGCGACCTCACGTGGTCGCTCTGATCACGTCGCTCCAGTCACAGAAAACGCGAGCGGCCTCACGTGGTTGCTGCGAGACGTCGCTCCAAGAGCGATTCTCGAGCCCCGGAGACCCAAAACGCGAGCGACCTCACGTGGTCGCTCTGATCACGTCGCTCCCCAGTCATAGAAAACGCAAGCAACCTCACGTGGTCGCTGCGAGACGTCGCTCCGAGAGCGACTCTTGAGCTCCGGACACTAAAAATGCGAGCGACTTGGACCAGTCGCTCTGATCACGTCGCTCCAGCTGGAGCGACCTCGTGGCGTCACTGCGGAACCTCGCTCCCACGCTCGATTCTTTGCATTGACCGGATCGATGAACCACCTGAACACTACCTCAACACTTTTCCCTTTTTTTTTTTATGAAATATGATGAAAATGAAAATACCAATGCAATATGTACAAGGATACGCATGGGACTTCCTCCCAAGTGAGCTTGTTTTAAGTCTCTAGCTTGACTTTGCCTCCTTTTGGATTAGGCTGGGGTAGGATCAGACAGTGGAGTTGAAACTCCATCTTCCTCAGGTGCATCTACCATGTAGAGCTTAACCCTTTGCCCATTGACTGTGAAGTCTCTTCCATCAGTACTCCACAAAACTATTGCTCCATATGGCTTAACCTCTTTGACCTTGAAAGGGCCGGACCACCTTGACTTAAGCTTTCCTGGAAACAACTTCAGTCTTGAGTTGTAGAGAAGAACTTGATCTCCTTCTTTAAACTCTCTCTTTAGGATATTCTTGTCATGGAAAGATTTAGTCTTCTCCTTGTAGATCCTTGAGTTTTCGAAGGCATCCATTCTTATCTCATCAAGCTCATGTAGCTGAAAAAGCCTTTTCTCCTTGGCACTCTTGATGTCAAAGTTCAGCAACTTTACTGCCCAAAGTGCCTTGTACTCAAGCTCCACTGGTAGATGGCAAGCTTTCCCGTACAATAGGTTGAAAGGTGTGGTCCCCAGAGGTGTCTTGTAAGCTGTCCTATAAGCCCAAAGCGCATCATCAAGCTTAACTGACCAATCCTTCCTTGTAATCCCCACAATCTTCTCCAGAATGGACTTGATCTCTCTGTTAGAAATCTCAACTTGACCACTTGTTTGAGGATGGTAAGGAGTTGCAACCTTGTGCTTAACACCGTTCTTCCTGAGAAGTCCCTCAAGCAGTTTGTTGATGAAATGAGACCCTCCATCACTGATTACAACTCTTGGAACTCCGAACCTTGGAAAGATGGTGCTCTTGAACATCTTGATTACCACTCTTGCATCATTGGTGGGACTTGCAATAGCTTCCACCCATTTTGAGACATAATCAACAGCTACCAGGATGTACTTGTTGCCATGTGATGATGGAAATGGCCCCATGAAGTCAATACCCCACACATCAAACACTTCAACTTCAAGGATTGGATTCTGAGGCATCTCATTCCTCTTGGTGATGTTTCCCCTCCTTTGGCATGAATCACACCTTGAAACAAAGTCTTGTGTGTCCTTGAACATGTGTGGCCACCAGAATCCAGCTTGTAACACCTTAGCAACAGTCTTGAAGGTAGCAAAGTGGCCTCCATAAGATGATCCATGACACTGTGTAAGGATCCCATCAATCTCCTCATTAGCAACCACTCTCCTATAAAGTTGATCTTTGCAGAGAATGTAGAGGTAGGGCTCATCCCAGTAGTATCTCTTCACATCCTTGTAGAACTTCTTCTTGGCATAACCCACAAGATTCAAAGGCTCTTTTTGTGGCTAGGTAATTCACCAAATCAGCATACCAAGTTCTTTCTCTTCTGTTGCCTTGACTTCTTCAAGCTTCCTTCCAGTCTCACAAACTGCTATCACTGCTCCAATAGCCATGATCTGTTCCTCAGGGAGTCCTTCATCAATGGGATGCCACACTCCACTCTCAGCCTGGACAAGTGATCAGCTACACCATTCTCAACTCCTGGCTTGTCCTTGATCTCTAAATCAAACTCTTGCAGCAAAAGAATCCATCTCAAGAGCCTGGGCTTTGCATCCTTCTTCGCCAAAAGGTGTCTCAACGCAGCATGATCTGTGTAGACAATGACTTTAGATCCCACCAAGTAGCTTCTGAACTTCTCAAAGGCAAAGACAATGGCTAGCATCTCCTTCTCTGTTGTGGCATATCTCATCTGAGCATCATTCAGGGTTTGGCTCGCGTAGTAGATCACATGGGTCTTGCCATCTTTCTTCTGCCCCAAAACAGCTCCCACAGCATAATCACTAGCATCACACATGATCTCAAAGGGGAGATCCCAATTAGGTGGCTGGACAATTGGAGCACTGATGAGTTCACCTTTCAGCTTCTTGAAGGCTTCTAGACACTCCACATCAAAGCTGAAGGTGGCTTCTTTGCACAGCAGCCTGGTCAATGGTCTAGTGATCATGGAGAAGTCCTTTATGAATCTCCTGTAAAACCCAGCATGACCAAGAAAACTTCGGATGTCTTTCACTGTCTTTGGTGGGGGCAAACCAACCATAACATCGATTTTGGCCTTATCCACCTCAATCCCCTTCTCTGAAATCTTGTGCCCCAGCACAATCCCTTCTTTGACCATGAAGTGACACTTCTCCCAGTTCAGCACAAGGTTGGTGTCTTCACATCTCTGTAGGACCCTGCACAAATTTGACAAACAAGCAGAAAACGAAGATCCATAGACAGAGAAATCATCCATGAACACCTCCACAACATCCTCAATCAGATCAGAAAAGATCGACATCATGCACCTTTGAAAGGTGGCTGGAGCATTACATAGACCAAATGGCATTCTTCGATATGCGAAGGTACCATAAGGACATGTGAATGTTGTTTTCTCCTGATCATTGGGATGTATGGGGATCTGGAAGAATCCTGAATATCCATCAAGAAAACAATAGAATGGATGATTTGCAAGTCTCTCAAGCATCTGATCAATAAATGGAAGTGGAAAATGATCCTTTCTAGATGCAGAGTTCAGTTTGCGGTAATCAATACACATCCTATGCCCAGTGACTGTTCTTGTTGGTATCAATTCATCCTTGTCATTTTTAATCACAGTTATACCACCCTTTTTTGGCACAACATGCACAGGAGATACCCATTTAGAATCTGAGATAGGGTAGATAACACCAGCATAGAGTTTAAGAATCTCTTTCTTTACAACATCCTTCAGGTTAGCATTTAACCTTCTTTGATGCTCGATAGAAGTCATTGATTCATTCTCAAGATGTATCCTATGCATACACAAAGAGGGTGATATTCCCTTGATGTCATCAAGTGAGTAACCTATTGCTTTTCTAAATCTTTTAAGTGTTTTCAAAAGTTCAGATAGCTCAGTTTCAGTAAGTTCACTACTCACAATGACTGGATAAGTTCCATTAGGACCAAGAAATGCATACCTTACACCATTGGGGAGAGGTTTAAGCTCCACTTTAGGCGCCTTAAGCTCGCTCCAGTCGTCTTGCTGGGTGTCCCCTTGTTGAATGACCGAGGCTTCCTGATGGACAATTTGAGGCAGCTCCTCATACTGATCCTTACTACCAAATCCTCTGTGTGAATCCAACATCATCCCATAGGCAGCACTCTCCAGGTTCTGAATCACTTCAGCTGGCCTCTCTATCGTCAAAGCATGCTGTAGAGGGTCTTCTAGTGACAATTCTTCAAGGAGCTCATCAGCAAGGGCATCCATCTCTTCAATGTAGAAAACTTGCCCTTGAACTGTTGGTTTCTTCATTACCTCCTTGATGTCAAAGTGAAGAACATGCCCTTTACCCAAGTGGAGATCAATCTTGCCCTCTTTCACATTAACAATTGCTCCTGCTGTAGCTAAAAAGGCCTTCCAAGGATTAAAGGATCTGCAGCTTCCTCACCCATCTCAAGCACCACAAAGTCTGTAGGGATCTCATATTTTCCAACCATAACGGGGAGGTCCTCCAAGATACCCACAGGGTACTTACTGAACGATCAGCCAATACCAGAGACAGTCTACACTTCTTGTACTGAGTGAAACCAAGCTTCTTAGCAACAGATAAAGGCATCAAGCTGACACTAGCTCCCAAATCGCAGAGACATCTATCAAATACCATAGGTCCAAGAGCACAAGGTAATGTGAAGCATCCTGGATCTTCTAGCTTCTTTAGAACAACAAGCCTCTGGATGATGGCACTGCACTCATGAGTGAGAATCATCATGCCCTCCATCTCCTTTTTCTTTGCAGCTACAACATCTTTTAGGAACTTGCTATATTGAAGAATTAGTATGAAAGCATCAATGATGGGCATTGTGACTTGAACTTCACTCATTTGCTTCTCAAATAGAGCTTTGTACTTCTCTAGCAGCTGCCTCTTGAATCTACCAGGGAATGGTAGTTTGGGTTCATAGGGAGGAGGAACAAAAGAATTATCACTTGCTGGAGCAACAACTTCACCATCTTTCACTGTTTTCTTCTCTTCCCCAACCTTTCGTTTACCTTTTGCTTCCACAATCTTCTCCAAGATTTCATCATTGATTTTCTCATCAACAATCACCACTTCATCATCTATGTTGATGGCAACCCCCTCACCTTGTTTCTCAGCATCCTTGGTGAGAGCTTTCTGAGGTAACTCCTTACCACTCCTGAGGGTGATAGCTTTCATGGTCTCCTTGGGGTTTTGCTCAGATTTTCCAGGTAAAGAACCTTGTTGGCGATTTTGTTGAGTGTTCATGGCAGCAAACTGGTTCTCCAAGGTTCTGAACTTGTTGTTGAGCTCATTGTAGCTTCCATCAATCTTTGCGTGAAGGTTTTTCAACTCATAGCCAACATGCTTCTCACTTCTTGTCTGAGACTCCAAGATTTGTTTTAGTAGGGCATCAGTGCTGCTGACTGGAGGAGTAAAGGTAGAAGTAGTAGGTTGTTGTTGGGCAGGTTGTTACCTTTGTTGTTGAAACCGGGAGAAGGGTTTTGTTGAGGCTGATAGCTGCCTTGCTGGTTGTTCCGAGGCTGATAACCACTCTGTTGGTAGTTGTTGTACTGAAAGTTTGGCTCTTTCTTGTACCAGCTACCATTGTTGTTGATGAAGCACAACTCTTCTTGCCCTTCCAAACCATCAACTTCCTGGACAACAGGTGTGGCTTCTTTGTTTGGGTTACCAACAAAGTGCAGCTGCTCCTGGGTGTCCTTATCAGCAATGAGAATATCAATCTTATCCTGGAGAGCCTTTAACTCCCTCCTCGTCTGCTTGTCATCTGTTCGACTGCCTCTGTCGTGGTCTCCACTGTAGACTGCATCACTCTTTACCATGTTGTCAACCAGCTCTTCTGTCAATCAGCTCTTCTGCATCTTCCTCAGTTCTCCCCAAGAAGAACCCATTGCTAGTTGTATCCAGTCTGGCCCTATACTTAGGAAGAGCACCACGGTAGAATGTGCTCAGCAAGCTCTCCTTAGAGAAACCATGGTGTGGGCATTGAGCTTGGTAGCCCTTGAATCTCTCCCAGGCTTCACTGAAGCCTTCCAAGCCTTTCTGTTGAAAGCTGGAGATCTCATTTCTCAGCTTAGTAGTTCTTGAAGTAGAGAAGAACTTCTCCAAGAAAAATTTCTTGCAGTCATCCCAAGTGGTGATTGAGTCACTTGGTAGAGACTTCTCCCACTGTCGTGCCTTATCCCCCAGAGAGAAAGGGAATAACTTCAGCTTTAAGGCATCCTCAGACACACCATTGGTTTTTGACAACCCACAGTAGCTGTCGAACCTGTCCAAGTGATCAAATGGGTCCTCTAGAGCCAAGCCATGATACTTGTTGTTCTCGATCACGTTGAGGAGTCCTGATTTGATCTCAAAGTTGTTGGCTGCTACAGCTGGTGCTCGGATTCCCAATCTATGACCATGAATGTTGGGGCGGTCATAAGTGCCAATGGGTCGAGCTGCTCGCTGTTGGTTTTGTGGAACGTTGTTGGCATCATTTTGAGGTATGTCTCCCATATCAGTATCCGATATCTGCAAGTGAGATTGTTGCTCTTCTTCTCTTCTCTTTCTAGCACACACTCTCTCTAAAGCTCTGATGTATGCGGCTCTTGGAACTAGGTTTGATGGACCCCTGCTCCTCAAGTTCATACACCTGTAAATTAAAGGGAGGTGAAGAAGGAGAATCAGTAACTAAAGAAAATAAAAATGACTTAGTCTCAAGCAAATGACTAAATCTCAATGTTCAAATCTACTTAGAATTTGGCAACGGCGCCAATTTGATGTTAGGAGTTTTCAAGGCTCCTAAGACAAATGTTGTAGTATAAATGATTGTCGAACCAATTCTAAGGGATTTCAAGCACTGAGAATGCAAGTACTTACTTAATCTAAGTGCAACCGATGATTTTAAGGGTTTTCTAAACTAATGATTAATACTAATGCAGTTTCAGAATAATAAAAACGGTAAATGAGTTGACTTTCTTAACTAAGGAAAATGAGAACTCATGGGCGTAGGAATTAGACCTTGGGTGATCAAGTTTCGAACTAAGGATGGCAGACGAACAATCAAACTATCAACCTTAAGCTTAGACACGATCCTAAACAAACTCTATGTCTAGATGAATGTTCATTTACTAACACATTTCAAACAACAAATGTCTTTGGTTGAATAATATGGAAGCAATCATTACTAACAGGTGTAAGGCTATCTTAGCACTTCTAACAACAAATGTCTTTGGTAAAATATGATAAAAGCTTAGAAGGGTTGTTTCAGGCATTTCATCGAACACATTTTGGGTGGGAAATGCCTAACGATCAACTTTTGAGAAGCTAACTCAGAAGATGCATTATGATTACTCTACTAGCAAGGTTTTGGAATGATCTAGGCTCTGTTCGTTTGTACATCTGGAAGATGTATCCAGATGGTCCATCTAGATGTCTTATCCAGATGCTCCATATGGGTGTTGTTTGTTTCTTCATTTCGTCCCTGCATCCAGATCAATCATCTGAATGCAACTATGTTCGTTTGCTTTTCATTTTTTTAATTTCCATCTACATCCAGGTGGATTTGTTAATAAAATGATTAAAATATAATTTTCTACGTTTCGGCGGAAAAATAGCATTTTTACGGTTTTGGCGGAAAATATTTTTGCGGTTTTTGAGAAAAAATGTGTTTTTGGCGAAAAAATGCATTTTTGTTGTTTTGGCGGAAAAATATGTTTTTATGGGTTTGGCGGAAAAATACGTTTTGCGGTTTGGACGGAAAAATTGTGTTTTGCGGTTTTGGCGGGAAAAGTGTTTTTGACGAGAAAAGTTTTTTTCAGGATTTTGGCGGGAAAATTTTTTTTTTGCGATTTTGGCGGGAAATGTTTTTTTGCGATTTTGGCGGGAAAAGCATTTTCGTGATTTTAGCGGGAAAAACATTTTTGCGGTTTCGACGAGAAAATACATTTTTTCGGTTTTGGGTGGGAAAATACATTTTTTCGATTTTGGCGGGAAAATGCGTTTTTCCGATTTTGGCGAGAAAATGTGTTTTCCAGTTTTGGCGGGAAAATGCGTTTTTCCGGGTTTGGCGGGAAAATTCCATTTTCCGGTTTTGGCGGGAAAATTTGTTTTCCGGTTTTGCCGGGACAATGCGTTTTCCGGTTTTGGCGGGAAAATGTGTTTTTCTGGTTTTTGGGAAAATTCTGTTTTCCGGTTTTGGCGGGAAAATTCTGTTTTCCGGTTTTGGCGGGAAAATTGTGTTTTCCGGTTTTGGTGGGAAAATGCATTTTTCTGGTTTTGGCGGGAAAATTGTGTTTTCCGGTTTTGGCGAGAAAATTGCGTTTTTACCGGTTTTGGCGAGAAAATGCTTTTTGCGGTTTTGGCCGGAAAATGTTTTTTGGAGTTTGGCGGAAAAATGCCTTTTTTGGGTTTTGGCGGGAAAATGCATTTTTTTTTGTTTTGACGGGAAAATGCGATTTTTCGGTTTTGGTCGAAAAATGCGGTTTTACTTGTTTAGGCGAAAAATGTGTTTTTATGGAAATGTGTGTTTTATGTTTTTTTGCGGAAAAACGCATCTTGAGGTTTTTGGCGGAAAAATGTGTTTTTCATTTTTTGCGAGAAAATGTATTTTTTGGTTATAGCAGAAAAATGTATATGCAAAAAAAAAATAGAATTTCGGGTTTGAAAATAATATTTTGATTTTAAAAGGTCATTTTTGTCATTTTTCTTTTTGGACTGAACTAGATGCATATGCATCCAGATGCACCATCAAGACTCACCTTCATTTGGGTGAGAATTTGAGATGAGTTTTTAAAAATTTAGCTAGGTGATCCATTTGGATGTAGCATTATAATGCACAAAACGAACATCAATTTGCATCTTCACCCAGATAGATCATCTGGGTGAGCAAACGAACATGGCCCTACTCTAAAACATCCTAGCTCTAACCTAATCACCCTTAATCTTCCTAACCCATGAATTCAAATGGTGATTACTCACTACTCTTCATGATTCTTCTTAAACCTATTTTGGATTTCAGATTAATCATACAGAGGGATACAACAACGAATTGGAAAACACATAATTGCAATAACTAGATGAACAAAGATGATTCAAGAGATGAACTTTCCAAAGGTTTTTCTTAGAACAAAAGATAATCTGTCTGGTGGCTGCTAAAGGTACTTAAAACATAGGTTTTCAGAAGTAAAAAACGTGCATAATGAAATGACCAAAAGGCCCTTGAGTAGAAATGAATTCGAGCAAACAGAAGGCGCACAGCGACCTCCAATAGTCGCTTTGAGAGGTCACTCCAGGCTTCGGGAGCGACCTGGAGGGGTCGCTGCGAGACGTCGCTCCGGGTCGCTCTTCGCGAGCGACCTCGCTGTGTCGCTCCGGTCACGTCGCTCCCAGCTGGAGCGACCTTATGGTGTCGCTCTGGCCAAGTCGCTCTCGTGCCTCCGAGCGATGGAGACGCGAGCGACATCGAGGTGTCGCTCTGGCCAAGTCGCTCTGAAAGGGTGTCACAGCGACTTCACGGTGTCGCTCCGGTGAGGTCGCTCCCATGCACTGCTCGTCCAATGATCACTTTTATCACTTCTTTTGAGCTCCAAATGTACCCAAATGTTTCCAAGAACTCCATGTGGTACTCCAATACCTGATAAGGACTCATGTATGCAAAATGCAACCTAAACATGGTTAAATCCTAGTTTATATGATCAAAATGCACATTGGTAAATGGATAAGACAATGGAAATATGCAAGATATCACTAGGCTAAATTTAAATTTTATAAAAGTTATAGTAGTATAACTAAATTTAGTTATGTTATTTTAAATAAATTATGATGTATTCAGGTGTTCTGATTTGAGAATAATGTCACTTATGTATCTTATATATTAAAACAAAAGTCATGACTTATTTCATATGTGATTTTTTAATTTGGACTATCACTTAGAAATCTTACTAAATATATTTTATTAAGACTAATAATACGTAGAATATTTAAAATGCTTTAATCATAAAATCTTTTGATATCTTTTCATTTTAAATATAAATATATTTATTTTAAAATTCTAACAAATCAGTTTTAAAATTTTTTTACAAGATCTTCATTTTCAAAATTATATTTAAATATTTTCACTTATTTCGAAATTTGTTTGAAATATTATTATACATTAACATATTCAATTATCGTTTATAAAATGAAAAATAAAAAAATTCTATAATATTTTATCTAATATATAATCATAATCAATCATATTAAAAGAAATTATTATATTGAGCTAAATATAATAAAATTATATTAAATTTATAAATTTATGAATTTTATTTTCGTAAGTATAAAATATTTATGTTCAAAAATAAAATCTAATATGTTGGTAAGATGGGTTAACATGTATTTCTTTAAAGCTAATAATATAAAATCTTTGTAAGTACTGCAATCATATATTTTCATTTTAAATATAATATATATTTATATATTATATTTTAAAAATTTTATAAATCTGTGTAAAAATATTTTAACCATAACTTAATGTATTTTAAGTTATCATTTATAAAATGAAAAATAAATAAATTATATCCTATTTTATCTAATTTATAGTCATGATCATGTTAAAATACAATTATTATACTTAAATAAATATGATAAAAGCATATTCAACTGATAAATTTATAAATTTTATTTTCATAAATATAAACTATTTATTTTTAAAATATAATATGATGATACATGTCTAAAAATTAACATATGTGATGTCAAAAAAAAAATTAACATATGTTATACTTTTGTATATACTATAGATAATAATATATTATCTAAAATGAATACGCATAAAAAATATTAGTAAAAATAAATCCAACTTTGAAAAACGGGTCAGAATTTAGCATAAATTAAATACAAAATAATTTTCAAATATGTTTTCTCATGAATATATTAATTTTCTTAATAACTAAATGCAAATAAAATAAGATAAATATATAATAAGAACTGACAAATATATACGGTTTTAAACAATTGATTAATTATAACATATAAATTATAAAATTATTGTATTTGAAATAATTATATAAACATTTAAGTATATGATTAACGTTAAAAATATATATCACTTATGTTCTAAAATAATAATTTATGTATAGAAAAATGAAAACAAACATCCGCGCGGTTGCGCGGATCAAAATCTCGTTATTTTTAAATAGATGGTCATGTTTTTAGGCGTCTAGTGAGGTGTTTTTTCAGTTAAATTGATATGTGAATGCATTATTGAGTTTGTTTTGTCTAATATCCATATTTTGTATTAATGAACTTTAGTTATTGGGTTATTAGTGGACTTTAACTTGATTGGGTACATAAAAATTAAATGAAAGGTTAACTGAACTAAAAAAAAATACTTTTATTGTTTCTCTCTCAGCCGACTAAACCTAATTTTCTTCTTTCTTTTACTATCTCTTCCGGCCCGTATTTTTTTTTCAACACCTCACCTTCGTCTTCACCTCCTCACCACATCTTCTTCATCACCTAATCTCCCTTTTCATCTCATCCATCTTCTTCATTTAACCACCACACCATTCTTCTTTACCACCTGACCCCATCTTCTTCTTCACCACCTAATCTCCCTTTTCATCTAATTATGCTTCGTCGTTCACTTTTCTCTTCTCTATTTTACTTGATAAATTAGGATTTGATTCACAGTTCATCAACATAAAGTGACAGCATTTTATCTGTTTGGTTCAATTATATAGATATTTCTCAGTCTGAAAAAAAAAACATAAAACAGTTTAACTTAATCGATTTTTTCCAGATTTACCTAAATCACAGGCTTAGATGTAATCCTTTGGAGTTTTTGACGGAAACAAAGTTTGTTTGGAATTTTAAAAAATGTTTGGATTACAGAGTTTTTTTGGTTGGAGAAAAGGGAGATGGTGGACTTGGGCTCAGAAAATAATTTCCAATAATTCATTTAATAAAAACGGAAGCCCACTCGTGAATCCCAAAAAAACAAATTAAAAAGATGAAAAAACAGAGTTAGACACGTGTCACACTGAGAGGAATTGACTTAGTGACGTGGATTCACCAGGAGAGAGGAACATTTATTTATTATCTATATATATAGAGTAGACATTTTCCCTTCTTCTGACAAGTGGCAGGGGGGTTTGCTGCCACGTGTCCTCTTTTATTTTTTCATCAAAATTCACATGTTTGTTATATTAAAAAATTACTGATGGAACTTGAATAATGCAAAAACTCAGAAAATTAGAATAAATAAACAAATAACAAAAGAAAGCAAAATTTTCTAGTCTGATAGAATTTCTGAGAATTTTAGTTATCTAATCGTTCTCGCACAAAGAATCATTATATGAAATTTGAGAATTATTTTATTGGTCAGTAAAATTCAAGATGAATAAAGAAATAAGTAAAATAATATAAATAATTTTAAATATTTAATTTATGAACAACTAAAAATAATATTAACTTTCACTATTTATTATTTTTTACTATTTTCTATTTTTTAATTTACAAATTAAATATTTATTTCACTATTAAAAATCATAATATAACAAAACTAAGAAGAAGAAACTAGAGCACACCATTTGGTCTAAACCTAAAACCTCTACAACCACAAAAAAAAAGGTAAAATTTCATAATAATACTAACTCAATAAAGGTCTGAAACTGAAAAGAGATTAAGAATGAAGACTAAATTACCTCATCTTACTAGAGAGTGTTTTAGCTAAAATAATCAGAAGTCAGAAAAAAGTAAAAAGATAAAATTTGAGACAAAGCAATCCTCCGAACACAAATGTGTGTGATAGAGTACCAACGCAAAGAACCAAAAAGCAAGTCAGAAGAAAAATAATGACCAAAATGCCAAAGTCAGCACGAAGTAGGAAGACACATGCCTAAAGCCCCAAAAGCCTAGCCACCAGCTAAGAGGTAAGAAGCACCTCACAAACTAAAGCAAGACGCCCATGCCAACGAAGAACAACAAAACTCTAGATAAAAAGGACCAAATCTCCATGAGATTAACTCCGTACGCCTATACCAAGGGAAACATGGAAAGAAAAGAAACAACCTGAGGGAGCGAGAATGGAAGCCAACCACCGAGAAACCAGAGCTCAAGCTTGATACCATAAACAACCTTCCAAGCCCACCGAGCATACACGGAGGAAAACACTATCCAAACCTAGAGTGGCAAACATGACAGAAATGAGAGCTACTAGAGATGCGAGCAGCAATGAAAACTGCAACGAAATGAGAGAACAGCGAGGGAATGGAAAACAAAATGAAATTAACAAACCGTAGAGCCGTACTCAAGCTATGAAAGAGATAAAAGAAGTTAGATCACGAAAAAAACAAAATTTTAAAACCAAGACGAGCAGAGACCATCGACGTCAAGCCAACGACAAGGAAAAAACATCAACGACGCCTAAACTCTGACCCAACCCTAGAAGGTGCAGTCTCCAACATCAGCTAAAATTTAAGGAAGAAGAGGAGCAATCAATATTGACCGAAACAACCTACAATGCAGTGAGAAACAACCGCACAACTTGGAACTCATAGACCCGACCTACAACAAATATGAGATAATCTCACAGGACAAGACGGACAATAACTCTACTCCAAAACATAACAATCATTCCTGGGAGAAGCACCGGTGAGGTAAACGAAATACAAAGATGGTGATAGGTAGGATCAAAATATAGAGATATGGCTAAAAACATTTCAAAAAAATAATGTTCAAAATTTTGAAAATACAATAAAATATAATTTTGACTCTGAAATCGTTAATCTTAGAATCAACAAATATATAAATGCAAAGTTATTGAAATTAAATATGCTTTATATGAGAGGCTCACGTCACCACTAACAAATACTATTATATACACGACAACACATTATTAAAAAACAAACACAAAATATATTAACATATCACTTACTACTACATAATACAGTAAAAATACAAATAATACTTTTAACAAATAAAGACGACTACATAATTATATCATCCAGAAAACTCATACTTATTAACAATAAAACAATATTTGGGGACACCCCCTAGTATAAAATATATTTACTTGGATTATGGTAATGCACCGTTTAAATTAAGGGATAAGAAAGGGGAACTGTGTTGACATAATACATACTAATAGGTTGTAAGTGTAAATAATAAGAGTGTAATTGTGCAAATTCCCAAAACTCGGAGGGTTTCCAAGAAACAAAAGACGGAACAAAACAATTAAATCCGCAAGAGCTTTGCACAAAATCAACGTGGGAAAGTAAGGTGAAGAAGACGCAAAATGTGTTTTGCTCTCTTAAGTACATTATAAAAAAAAAGCTGCAGTTAACCGGATCCATTACTGATTAGTTGTTCAGGTACACAATGCAGCAGGTGTGACCTTTCCAACTCGATCCCTGTGTTGTTTGTGTGCATTCAAAACGATACAACTTTAGAATCTTAGTCTCACAAACGAAAAAGACAAGTGGAGTATGTCTATATAGATACCTGTCAAGAAAGCCTTTGCCAATTTTCACATCATCAATCTCCTTCTCCATGTTTTGTATCATACCATCAACCTTATCAGTAGTGTACCATAAGAGTCAGCTCTGACACACAAATCTCACGGGAGATACAAGACTCCTTACAAAACAATTTCTTAGTCATTTTACCTTTTCCATTAGTGCAGAGGAAACCTTGTCTGCTTCAGAAACTTCATCACTTTGGTCACTAGCTGCTTTGTATGCCTTCATTGCAGCCTTTTCACCATCAACATCTTTTCCCTCCACCTTGAAAAACAGAAGAACAAGACTTTCAATTTAGGACAAAATATGCTAATCAAGCAAACTGCTAGCTTAAGCTGTTGTGGACACAGTACCTCTTTCTTGACCAGCCTCAGGAATTCGTTTCTGCTTTCATCCTCCCAATCATTGACTTTGACCATCCCTGCATCAATAACCGCAATGGAAACAAACATACAAAAAGAGAGTCATATTCCCAGTTGATAGGTCTCGGTCAATACCTATGATGCACCGGGACGGATACGGGTACAGAAACGGGGACGGAAGCGGGGACGAGAAACGGGAAAATTTAAAAATTATGGGTACGGGTACGACAAATATATACTAGTAAAAAATATAAAATATTTATAAAAAAATAAATTTATATAGTGAATCTAACATAATTAGATATAATTTACTATAATATGTCTATTTTGCCAATTAAAATTAGAATCAAGATAACAGTGACAGTTAAAAAACAATTGCACAAGCATTATGTCCCGTGAAAACTAGTCTTACTCATAGCTATGTTTTCTAACCGTCCCCAAGCCAAAGCCGTACCAGTGCTGTCCCCGTGAAGTACCCGTCCCCGAAACGTTTCCGGTACCGGTACAGCACCTAAATCGACGTCCCCGTGCTACATAGGTCAATACAAAGATCTCACTTCAGAGATTTTAAGAGCTCAACAAGGAGAGGATTCTTTACCTTTATCTTTGGAGAGACTGCTGATTAGTTGTTGAAGGGCAAGTCTGTCCTTGAGGTACATTGCATCTGCTGCAACTTCATCAGGTGTGACCTTTCCATCTCGATCCCTATGTGTGTCGTTTGTGTGCATACAACTTTAGATTATTAAGTCTTAGAAACCAAAAAAAGACAAGTGGATGATATAATATATGTCTACATACATACCTGTCAAGAAGCAGCCAGCCTCTGCCAATTTTGGCATCATCATCAATCTCTTTCTCCAAGTTTTGTAGCATACCATCAACCTTATATATATATATATGTACCATAAGAGTTAGTCCTCATACACAAATCTCATGAGACTCATGATGCGATTGACCACATATTTAACTTACAGAAGCGGAAGCCAAAACGCCCAGTGCACGGCTAAGTTTGCAAAGATCTTCTTTCTACGTATATATACACTAGGTGTGTAAAAAAATTTAAAATATTTTTTAACACCTAAATATAAATTATATTTTAAAATAAAATTTTATTAATATTATAAATTTTCTTTTTCGTATCAATATTTTAATATAAATTTGATTTAATTAAACATAAAAATTATATTTAAGAATATGCATGTATATATTTGAAATTATAATCTTAGATAGATTTTTCTATCTATTTATTTTAATTAAATATATTAAATAAATTTGTAAAAGTTGCATATTACCAAAAATTAAAATTAAGCAATATTTATAAAATTTGTAGATATATAAGAAAATAATGATTTTACGATTAATTTTTAATAATTTTCTAAAAAAATTGTATACATTTAAAAAAAAAAATTAGTAATAAAATTGTATAATTTAAAAAATATATAATTATATTATATTTTGAAATTTATAATGCCATATTTGAATATATTTATTTTAATGATGATTTATGAGTTATTCCCATATTCTAAAAAAATTTCAAAAAATATAAATTGACATTAAATGTAATATATGAGTTATTACCATATTTTAAAAAGTTTACCAATAATATAAATTAACATTAAATGCAATTGTTCATGTCATATTAAGCCATAAGACATGTCATCAATTTCAGTAGTCATATCATATTTGTTTTGTGAAATTGATTGTAGAAAGGACATCTGGCAAAATCATTTCGCAAATATAGTTAAGGGGATATATATATATATATATATATATATATATATATATATATATATATATATCAACTTAGAATGTGAAACATATAAAACAGAGTTCCTTAACTTCTTCAAGCATAACACAAGACAATAAATGGTTTATATCAGACCTTGATCAGTTCGTCTTTAATCTCAAGGTACTCTAGGTTCCCTAGTACTTGCTCAGATACAGCATCTGCTTCAACCTTGAATGTGCTGAATATAAGCTCCTTAGTTAAACACCAAATCAAAGAGGTCATGCTAACCAAGCGTGGCCTGTAAATTGAAAACAAAGAGGTCAGTCAGAACATGTACACACCGCACATATCTGAGACTCAAACGGAAAAAGGAGCAACAAACCTGCTGCTGCTGCTGATGTTATCTAGAGACATGTCTTCCTTAGACACCATCCCTTTGGCTGTTCCCTGAAGAGGCTTAGCGCATTCTTTTTGTTTAGCCGGAGAGACTAGACCATCCTTTTCCCCTACTTGAACAGTTCTAAAATTTCCTTTTTTTCCAGGAACTGTTGGTTTGAAGAACAAAACGTAGAAGGACTCTGCCTGAATCCCAGTCACTGGGTGACTGAAGAGTTTGAACATACCCTCTCCGGATCTCTGATCACGTCGACCATTAAGATAGTATACAATATTACTCATGCCAAATCCCCGGACAACTCTGGTTTCACAGGAGTTCCAAACAGACCTGAATGCAGGAGAGCTGACTGTGGGACCATAGAACAGCCAATTCCTCTCTTGTTCCCCCTCTTGAAGATCTCGGTTGAAGTAAGTGTCCGACTGATGCCACAAATTCGTTTCCAACGCAGCAACAGGAAGAAAAGGGACACCACAAGGGATATCAACACATGAATCATGCATAGATGATCTAATAAACACAACAATTAAGATAAAAGCCATAAACGCGTCATAGCACTAATAGAAATAAGCAACCACATCTAAACAAATCTATGTATAGTTTTCAAAACATAAATGAGGTCTGTTAGTTTTAACTACATTACAATTTTAGTGCAATTCAAAACTTTTTTTTCTTTTTTAATATTTACTTTTTTTATAAATGTTAATGTATGTTTCTATAATTAATGAACAGAAATTTGATTATATATATATTGCTTTTCAATTTTTCTACATGTTCGTCAACCGCGAGCTTTGCGAATTGAAAGAAATAAAGATTGGATTTTCTTTTGTCAAATTAAGGTTGACACTAATATTTTTAATCCTTACCAAACAAAAAAAAAATTGTACTTTGAAGAATAGAACAAAAGATTTTACTTTCAAGATATAAAGAAGTCAAATTTTCGGGCTAACACAATATTCTTTCATGGAACTACAACATGCTAATGTTTTTTGTTCAAACCAAAAGTGTCTAGCAATAAATGTTTACTCATTAACTCAACCATTAGTTGCAAAATATAGTGGGAAAATACATGTTAATTAAAAATAAAATAAAATTTGTTGATAGTTGATCAGATGAATTAGTAATGTAACATTGTTTTCTTTTTCATAAAACACCTACTTTATTGAATCAAATCAATATTGCTTTTGCTTGCGTGGACCATGCCATGGTGGTTGGGTGTATCATATATTTTACTAGAGGTGTGTCCGCGCGAACAATATGTATTGTTAGTTGAATGTGTTTTTGATTCGAAAATTAAATGTATCGTGTGTATATGTTAATTGTTTGTGTTCTTGGTGAAGTTAGAGGAGTGGTGGAGATGATATATTTTTTTAGAAGTAGTGTGATTTTTTTCTTCTAGAAGTTTGGCAGTGTTTTTGTTTATATGAGAATATGTTTTGCTATTGAGCATGGATAAATTTTTTTTTTTTTTTGGACAGCAAACAACATTCACAGATTCATATAGACTCTGTAAACCAAGATGGTAACTCTGAATCCATGTGTACGACGAAAGACGGTTGTTGCCGAGCACTACGTGCCAAACTATCCGCCCTAGTTTTCTCCGTCCTAGGTACATGAACAATATCTGAGTTGACGAAACTTCTTCTCAAAAGCTTAATATCTTCCAGGTAGCTTTCAAATACTGGTCATTCCTCTGGTTCTGAAACCATCTTCACCAATAGAGAACAATCCGTTGCAAACGTAACTTGAAACTGTCTTAAATTTCTCATGCATTCCATTGCCCAAATCAATGCCTCCATCTCCGAATGGAGCGGTGAAAGACATGCTCTTACATTCATTGCCCCTCGTAAACCATCACACCCTGGTAATGTACTGAGCCAACCTTGCCCTGAAAATAGATCACTATCTTTCCATGAACCATCTGTGAAGCACCATCTGTGAAGCACCATCTTCCTGTGGTTCCTAAGTTAGGCCTCACTTGTACTTCCTGAGCACACCTATTGTTACTAACCTGTACCTCAGCCCAAAGTGTGGATTCTACTTCTGCTAGTCGAAGTGTTTCCCTGGGATCAATATCAATATTACTGAATACTTTATTATTCCGACCCTTCCAAATGTACCATAATATCCATGCAAACTGATGATCCTCCATCTTTGGATTAACTCTCCAAAATATATGGTTCATATTAGCAAAAAGATAACCAATAGGGAAAAGGTTCGGGTTTGATGGGATTTTAGATAGTGCCCAGACTTGACGAGCTGGGGGACATTCAAAAAACACATGGTTTATTGATTCCTCTGTATCGCCACACCGTGCACAGCAAGTATCTCCTTGTATTCCTCTTGCCCTTAGATTTTTCGTTACCGCTATACAAGCTGATATCAATTGCCATAAAAAATGCTTTAATTTTGGAGGACACTTCACTTTCCAACAAAAAGCATTGAGTATATCATCATTGGGCCCATAGAATTCTGGTGTTTGTTCCTTGTCAAGATAAATCCTTTCCACTTGATACCCTGATTGTACCATGTATTTCCCATTCTTGGTGAAATGCCATCCATTCCTATCCTCCATCCGATTTCTACTCAATGGTATACTTTCAATTATTTTTGCATCGTGTGGATCCACCAAGTCCCTAATTGCCTGTAAATTCCATGTTCGGGATTCCAGATTAATGAGAGAATCCACTGTGAGTTCCGGGTACCTATTATGAAGATTTTTGTTAGCTGGTCTCGGGCGAGTGGATGGGAGCCAGGGATCATTCCATACTGAAATAGATGATCCTGTTCCAACCCTTTTAATTAGTCATTTACAGACTAGAGATCTAGCAGAAGTAATACTCCTCCAGCCATATGACGGGGAATATGAGCGAATCGGATCCAGGGGTGAAGCATTCCTGTAATACTGTCCTTTAAAAACGAGAAAAAAGAGAATTTGGCTTCTCAGTCAGCCGCCACAATTGCTTCCCAAGCATTGTCGTATTAAAATCAGTCAAATCCTTAAAACCTAAACCACCATTATCCTTATGGACACACTTTGTCCCATGATTTCCAATGCATACCTCTTGTACTGCCTCCAAGACTCCACCCAAACTGCGCAACAGCACCCATTAGCTTCTTCACAGTTGTTTTCGGTAACCAATACACAGACATCACATGGTTTGGCAGAGCCGTAACCACCGATTTAATAATCACCTCCTTGCCACCCTTAGTAAAAAATCTAAAAGTCCATCCATTAACCTTATTATTTAACCGATCTTGTACGAAGCCAAACACTTGTACCTTAGAACCTCCTAGGCTTTCTGGCAGGCCTAAATAAGATCTCATTCCACCTAAATTTTGAATTCCCAAAAGATCCCTCAATTCTTGACGACTATCTTCATCGATCTTGTGTCTAAATTGAATTGAGGATTTCTGGAAATTAATCTGTTGTCCAGAGACGGTCTCATATTCCTTTAGAATCCTAAGTATAGTTTGACACTCTTCCTTATTTGCCTTACAGAAGAACAAGCTATCATCTGCGCATAGCAAATGAGAGATTGCAGGGCAAGCTCTTGCCACTTTCATACCAGTTAATTGTTTCATCCGCTCCGCCTTTTTGATATTTGAAATTAACGCATCCGTACACATGATAAATAAATAAGGGGACAAAGGATCCCTTGACGTAATCCCCGCTGGGGAATAATAAGACATCATGGCTGCCCATTGAGAAGCACTCTATATTGAACCGAAGAGACACACTCTCGCAATTTTAATTACAATTTTAATGTGTTTTATATTTTTGATGATTCACACCTTTTTAATATTATTTTTTATAATGATTTTGAAATAAAATTTAAATACATATTTTAGCTGTTAATATGGAATTTAAAACGATTTTTTTAATTTTAAAACCAAATTTTCTATGGCATATTATTGTAAAAAAATATGAAGATGTTTTGTTTTTATTTCACTTTCGGTACATTTATTTTAGAAAGTTTAAAAAATAAGTAAAGTTTGATCTTCTCATAATTAATATATTATTTTTTACATAAGAGTATTTTGAAACATTTTGTACTATTGGTTTTGAATTTGATTTTAAGTTATTTTGATATAATAATCAAATATATGATTTAGCTATTAATCCTTTTCGCATCATTTTTTTTTAAATTAATAAAATTAGTAAAAACTAAATATATATTCTTCTTTTTTTTCTGATCTGCAAAATAAATATATTCATGAATAATATATTAGTCTTTCTAGATTTTGGAATAAAATACAAATGACTACTTTGTATTATAAGTACATTTGACTTATATATTACTGAGTTATTTGCTTCTAAAATTCTAATTCTAATTTATTTTTATTTATTTTGTTTTCTATTTTTTTTTTCTAATTCTAATTTAAATTACAACTTTATAGGGAACCAAGTCGTTTGCTATGTATCCTCAATTCAACGGCACTTCACGCAAGGTCCAAAGGAGGGGTAATAGATTATACAAAACGTAACTCCGAGAAGAGACCAAATGAAGCTTTTATGCTTTTTCAATTTTTTTCTCTCTCGTGTAACTTTGTTTGAAGGCTTTTGTCAGTAAATATGGTTAGTTTGGTGAAGATGCTAGCATAGAATGCCTTCTCGCCGCTCTTGCAGAAGTTGCATTTTTCATTGGTCTTGAAAAGAAAATGTTTCTTCAGTTTTTTTTGTCTACCCAGGTCCCGGGCTTTTGATCACAACTTAAAACACCAAATGAGCAAAACATCTTTCATGCTTTCTTTGTTGCAGTGACATTGTGGAAATGGCGAGATTACATACACATAAAGGTACGTCAGGGAAAATATATGCAGAAAGTGTAGAGCCTGAGTTATCTGATTCTTTTAAAATGTGTTTTGACTTCCAAATTCGTACGCAGGCTGTAAACTTTGGAGCTACCTCAGTAAATATAAAGGTATTGATTAGTGGACTGGATCCAAAAGTGATGAGTTTCAGGACAAGACAATAATTACATCTACAAATATGATGGATGGAAATTCTTTCACACATTTGATCAATAAAAAAAAATTCCTTCAGACATCCAAAGAAGCTAAGTCAAGCCTATATCACAATTTTGAGTGTTTTTCCTCTGCTTACTGGTTAAATCTGATTTGATTATTGCAGGTTGTGCCGCACGAAAGCTAGCTGAAGAGGGCTGTGGAGGATCTGACAAGCATGTATCCAACAAACATAGTCATCTCGGTGAAGCTGATGGTGGTGGTGAAGTGACGTATGAATAGAGCTATAGAAGAAGTTTACACAAACAGAGTTCGGATGAGCCATCATCATCGAAGACAAATAATTTTTTTTTTTAAAACAGATCATAACATTGATAAGAAAACCGGTCTACTAATATTAGAGCTCATCTTCACCAACATGATACTTCTTAGTCAACTCATAGTAAAACACATTAGTAACATTTGTCTCAAACCCCATGTTGTTAGCTTGACTAATCTGAATACCATTGTAATTATTCAATGTTACACGTGACTGTTCACGTCCTTTAGAGATTATTGAGAAGCCTAACATCGCACATATGGTCGTCGTGGAAAACGAACTTGTATTTTCCATACCTACTTGATACAACTACATCTGTGTAGATATCTTTCATTGTTTTCCTGCCTTTGCACATGTATAGTCAGATTCAAGACATAAGTAGAAGACTCGAGAAGTATAAATAAAAAGCAGAACGAACCTTCTCATCTAGGTATGAAGCAATCATAGATTCAGATGTGAACAAATATCTTCTCATCTAATATAACCCTGTCCACCCCATAAGCTCTCCTCTCCACCCTTCTTCAGGTTCCATGCTTGCCAAAAAGGGAGGACCCTGTCACAACAGTCTCCCTGAAATTACCAACCTTTAAATCAGACATAAGCAATTGAGGGTTGGTCATGATCGAAGAGGATCTTACTGAGTTCAGAATTTTAGAAAATTGGGAGAGAAAGAGATATACCGATTCCTCTCTTCAGGTCCATATTTATAATGTATGAATAAGATGACAAACGCTTGGAATCAGGAAGGATAAGGCTGCCGATTCAGAGTTCATCTGATTGAATGCTATCATTATTGCAACCTGGAGATGTTACAGTCACTTGATCGACGACTGGAGATTTCGTCTGGAGATGCAAAGTTCGAAGCTGAGAAGAAGATGAAAACTTAGATTTCAATGGGCTGAATGTTATGTAAAAGCCCAAACGTAATTTCTCTATGATAAAAAAAATGCAAACCAAATGCCCAGTTCAGAAAAGGCACAATCATTCGAAAACTTGAAATTTTAACCATGACATGTGTTACAATTTGCCCCTCTCTCCATGATGACGTGGCAGTAGGAGAAGGGAGAATACTCTACTTTATTGTTATAGATATTTATTTTATTGTAATTTATGGTCATGATCTAATAACTCTTACTTACTCATATAAATTACAGTATTCACAATGTTTGTGAAGGTTATTTGATATGTGATAAATGGATGAGATGTTAAAATTTTACGATATCATACACTTTTTCAAATTGTAGATAGGAAAAGGTAGAAAAAGTATTGGATACTTTGAACCTGATGTGATCAGTTCTTAGTGAAGATTTCAAAGAAATGATATGAAAGATAGATCAATCTATGTCCAGTTGATTCCAACACATAGATGAGAGCATGATTACTTTTTGACTATTAAAGACTTGTGGAAGTTACGTTATAATGAACTAGAAGGTTTGAAAGTCTGTCTTGAAACTGTTGTGCATATTTTTCTAAACAACATTTCGATATACATCAACACATGTGGTTTAATTAAATTTAGTTTTATGTATTTTAAAAATTAAATTAATCAAAAAATTAATTTTATAAAAAATAATTAAAAAGATGCAAAAAGTTCAATTAAAATGTCTTAGGCTTCTCCAATAAGACTCTCTAAAAAATCTCTTAAAAGTAAAAAAAAAAAATATTAAGAAGAAACTCTTTTAAAATTGGAGGAATTTCAATTTTACCACAAATTTGATACCACCTTTAAAATTTACTTTAGATGATAATCATTTTCATAAACATTTTAAGTTTAAGATAAAAACAAATTAATCCTCCTAAATCATTTATAAATGTTTAAGAATAATTTATAAAAAAAATTATGTAAGTTTATAAATTTAATCTCACTCCCTAAATACTAAACCCTAAAATAATATTCATTAAGCCATGATTCCAAATATTATGGTATTTTTATTTGGATCAAGGATTTGAGAGGACTTAATTTTTTTTTCAAATCCCCTCTTATTGTATCTGCCATTTATAAATTTTACTAGATCTCGACCCGCACAACCGCGCGAGTTTTTGTTTTCAATTATAAATTGGTATATATTATAATATATATGTGTCTATCAATTTTTAAAATATAATAAGTTTACGGTATATTTTTTTCATTTAATAGATTCTTTCCAACTTTCACATGTATTTGTATCTTCTTCTATATATATTTTCGGATTATTATTTAAATATTAAAATAGTAACTATATATATAAGGATTAGTAAAATATTGTTTTATTGTCATATTCAAAAATATTGTAACATTTCAAAAATTTAGAAATTTTTTAAAAAATTAAACTTTTCGCTTCACAGATTTATATTATCGAGTAAATAATTAAACATTTAGTTTTTGTTTAATTTTTAAAATAAACCTTATAGTTTAAAATTTGTTTTCATTGGTTTAAGATAGTAAAGATTAATCATTGTTAGATAATATGATTTTTGTTATTTAAAAAAGACTCTTCATAAATTTAAAATTTAACTTCGACAAATATTTAAATAATTAACATATGGAGGTATAGTATTACAACATTAAATTATATCTATTTAATTTATACTATCTATAAATCCAATGTATCATCTATTGTTTAAATTCAATTATTGATAGCCCAATAAAAATTTGTGGCAGACCCAAAATTCAAATGATAAGATTAGAGATTAAATGTAACATGACTTTCTAGGAATATGTCCATTAGTTCCATTTTTTAAAAAATCATACATGAATCAAGGTTGTGACTTCTGTTTTAATATATAAGATATGAAATCCAAACTTATTGGATTAGTCATTTGTAAAAATTCTCCCAAATTTCAGCCTATCGGAAAAAAGAATAGATTTTGTCAATAAAAGCTCTCAAATGAGATTTGGAGGGGTTTAGATGATATTTTATAGTGAAAAAACAATGATCAAAATACAATCTCCTATGTTGGTATTTGAAACTTTTTTAAAAAATAAAAAAAATTTGGTTCACATTTTTAAAAAGAAAACTAAACTGTTTGGAATGAAAATAAAAAATTTATTCGAAAACTGATTTTAAAAAACTTTTATATATTTTATAAAACTATAAAGATATCCACTTATATTAATTTAAAATTTTATTTTATTTTAAATAAATATTTAAAATTTAAAAGATTTTTTCAAAAACTCTAAAAAAATTTCAAAAACCAATAAAGCTAGTAACAATCTTTTTAAGATATAGTCAAATCTCAGATTTTCTTGAATTTACTCAAATCTTAATATTTTTCAAATCCTTGATTCCATAGGCCCCCTTAGTGTATTTTTGAAAACGTTTTAGCCAACATATATGGTAGAACTACGAAAAAATTACACGGAAACATATGTTTTCATTGTCAATTAACACTTACACATATTTTTTACTTGCCATGTACTTTTGTTGAGTAAATTAACCAAAACCCACTTCTAATTTAAACCTCACACTTTCTTTAAAATTTAAAATCTTTATTCATGTCACATATGGCACGGAGGCGGAAACAATAGCAGATGCGGTGGAGAATTGACTTATGGTGGTGGCACATACTAGTGGTTACATGAGTGGATCTGGTGAAGATGGCTGAAGATCAACAAGTGTAGGATCTCATGGTGGTGGAGCTTACGGAAACGGTGAAGGAGGACCTGGAGGTGGATTAGCAGCTGGATGGTATGGAAGAGGTGGTGGAGGAGGAGCTTATGGCTGAGGTATAGCTCATAAAGGTGATCCTGTGTTAATCTCACCGGCAAAAATTCACCGGCGATTGGTGTCTACACCCAACGAAAGTTAATTCCTCTAATTCCGGCAGCTCAGTACCCAAAGCTTATGACGACGACTCCGATTTCCAAATACTTCGATGAACCGTCGCGTTGCGTCGAACAAAATAATGAAAGGTTTCAAGTTTTGTAATTTTATCTCTCGTTCGATGTTGCAAACTAAATTTCACTTATTATGTCCACATCTATCTACTCAAGACAATAACCACTCTTTTTGGCATTTGTTTGTGAAATGAATCTTAAGTCATGAAAGGAAGCTTTCTCAAGCTTA
This sequence comes from Brassica napus, assembly GCF_020379485.1. Taxonomy (NCBI): domain Eukaryota; kingdom Viridiplantae; phylum Streptophyta; class Magnoliopsida; order Brassicales; family Brassicaceae; genus Brassica; species Brassica napus. The sequence continues at coordinate 31,152,471 of NC_063447.1, read as the reverse complement.
TAGACTTTGTGTGGAAACATGGAGAAGTATGGTCTTATGGTGGTGGTGAAAGAGGAAGAGCTGGAGGTGGAACCGTGGAGGTGGATCAGAAGTCGAAAGGTAAGTACAAGGTGACGGTGGAGGAGCTAATGGCGGAAGTGGAGCTTTTGGAGGTGGATATAAAAGTTGTGGTGATGAAAGAAGTGGTTAGCGGTGATGGAGGCAGTGGAGGAGGTTATGGTGGACGTAGAGGAGGAAGTGGATCTTATGGAAGTGGATATGGAAGTTGTGGTGGTGAAATAAGTGGTTAGCGGTCATGGAAGTGTGGAGGGTCTTGTGGTGGTGGTTGGATGCGTATTGTTGTGGTTTTATGCCCATATCTTCTCTGCTCTTCTATGAATATTGCGAGAAAGGCATTTATGGAAGAGAAAAAACAAAAGTAAGTTAAATAGTACACATCAAGTGTAAAGTGCCTAAATATATTAAAGGCCCGTGACAAAATAACATTTTACGTAATTCACTCTTGAAATAATCAATTTCTTTTTAAAATTTTGAGTGGAACACGTGTATTGTGTTTATTAACTTGATAATTAAAAATAAATCAAATACAATTAGATAATCAAAATATTAGTATTTTAGTTTTTAAGAGATTTATATAGTTTTTCATGAATGCTGATATTTCTTTCTTTTCTTTTCTTTTTTGCTAAAAGCTCAAATTTTTTTTTGCTTTTCGTATACTTTTTAAAGATACTTTGAGTTTAGTGTACATTTTTAAAAATAAAGCCACATATTTAGCATTCTAGAAATTTAATAACTGTAAAGGTAAATGTCAAAACACAAAACATAATATTATTATGCTTTACCAAGGTTTTATACCTTTAGAGTTTCTTATCGTTTTGAATCCCCATTTTTTATGTAAGAAAATTAAGTGATTCAAGAAAAATGTATCAAGGTTACTCGCATATATATTTACACTGTTAAAATATATACATTATTTTAATTTTTTAACAAATGGGACAAATCCAATTGAAATAAATTAAAAAATTTACTGTCATGGAATTTCTATTGGCTAGCGCATGATTACAGGATTTCACTGTTAGTCCTTATATCATATTCAATTTGACGATTAGGCCCATTAGAAACCAGATTACAAATTCCACCGCCTATAAGCTAGGCATCATCTATTTTCTTAAGGAGTCTAAATAGACCTCGTCGTCCGTCACTGATCTCCCAACTCATCTCTGCCTGCTCTTCTCGGCGAGACTTTTGGGATCAATCATGGATGAAGAGTACGAGGTTATTGTTCTCGGCACCGGTCTCAAGGAGTGTATCCTCAGCGGTCTCCTCTCCGTCGATGGCGTCAAGGTCCTCTCTCGATCCCTCTTCCCTCGTAGCTTTTTGATTCATGATCTGGTTTGCGTTGATCCGGATTAGAATCTCTAATTTTAATTTGGTATATATGATGATCGGATCTCAAAATCAGACGAGATCTCCGATTGTATCATTTGTATTAGGGTTGATTGATGAATTCAAATGTATAATCCGGTTTAGTATAAACCAAACTGGTTATATAATACGACTTGATATATGTTTGGTTTATGATTTCTTTAGAGATGGGGAGACTTTGTTGTTATGTGAGTTTTCTTGGATCTGATAAGCTTTATTGTTTTGCAAAGGTATTGGTTTTGGTGGTAGACTGATGAGAAGTGTTGTTTTTTGTGGATATTTAATGAGTAGGTGCTTCACATGGACAGGAATGATTACTATGGTGGAGAATCTACATCTCTTAACCTCAACCAGGTTCTTCTTTCTCAGCTTTTTTTTTATAGGTTTTGTGGTGGTTTTATCAGCAGTTACTTTTATTATACGGGTGATTTTTGTTTATTTCATTTGCAGCTTTGGAAGAAGTTCAGGGGAGAAGACAAGGCTCCTGAACATTTAGGTGCTAGCAGGGACTACAACGTTGACATGATGCCTAAGGTATTCTTGTTGGTGCCATTCACTTTCTTTCGTGCTGATTAAATTATATTTAAAGACTCACACTACTTCATTGTGATTGGCCAGTTTATGATGGGAAATGGCAAGCTTGTGCGTACCCTTATTCACACAGACGTTACAAAGTACTTGTCCTTTAAAGCCGTTGATGGAAGCTATGTGTTCGTTAAAGGCAAGGTACAAGCTTCTCATTGGTTGCAGTTTGCAGTTTTTTACAAAATTGTTTTGCTGATGAATCTTTAACTTCTGATGAAATTTTTTCTTACAGGTTCAAAAGGTGCCAGTGACTCCTATGGAGGCCCTCAAGTCTCCGCTCATGGGTATATTTGAGAAACGTCGTGCTGGCAAGTTTTTCAGTTATGTTCAGGATTACGACGAGAAGGACCCGAAGACACACAACGGAATGGATTTGACCAGACTTACAACAAAGGAACTGATTGCGTAAGCTGATTCCCTAATCCCTTCTAAGCTTGATTCTGGTTTTAATGAGTTTCTATTAAGATTTTAACCATTTAGATAACATTTCTGCAGGAAGTTTGGTCTTGATGAGAACACTGTTGACTTTATTGGTCACGCAGTGGCACTTCACACCAATGACCAGCATCTCAATCAACCAGCCTTGGATACTGTAATGAGAATGAAGGTAAAGTTTTGTCAGACTTGTCTCCCTTTTTTAATAGTTCTATGTTTAGTTCTGAAGGAGTTAAGCTGACATTCACGCTTTAAATGGTTGGCTAGCTCTATGCGGAGTCTCTTGCACGTTTCCAAGGAACCTCTCCATATATTTATCCTCTCTATGGGTTGGGAGAACTCCCTCAGGTTTATCTCTCCCTCTGATATTTGCCTTGGTTGCATGAATTTTCCTGATGATTAATTTCTTGATTCTTTTATGACTCTTCTCTATATCATCTCCTTGTTTAGGCATTTGCACGACTTAGTGCTGTCTATGGTGGCACTTATATGTTGAACAAACCTGAGTGCAAGGTATCTCTCTTCCTCCTTTTTATACCATCTTTGTGTTTTTTTTCTTGTGGTCAAGTGTGTGAGAAGGGTGTGAGATGTAGAATAGACTCATATAAATCACTGTTAATATTATGGCAGGTGGAGTTTGATGAGGAAGGAAAGGTTATTGGTGTAACATCTGAGGGAGAGACTGCTAGATGCAAAAAGATTGTGTGTGACCCTTCCTACCTACCAAACAAGGTATTATTAGCATTTTCAAAGCATCGATTATGATTTAAGCTTGTCCTTCCTTTTTTTCTGGTTAGTGGTTATTTGCATTGTGTATGGAATGTTTCATGATACGATGAGTAATCACATTCAAACAGGTTAGAAAGATCGGCAGGGTTGCTCGGGCCATTGCTATTATGAGCCACCCTATTCCAAACACCAATGACTCTCACTCAGTACAAGTCATCATACCTCAGAAGCAGTTGGCCCGTAAATCAGACATGTAAGTTTCTTTTGTATTTTGCTTTTTTAATGTTTTGTGATGCCTAAGCTCCATGTCAATACCATATTGCATATGTTCGTAAGCTTGCTATAAGATTATCTTTCTTTCATATAGTTGGAAACCCTCTTTTGACCACAACTTGATTGCACATCCACGCACAGACATTTTATGTTTTGCCATTTGTTACCATTCTCTTTATTTTTCTCTGTTGGTTCTGATATTCTAAGAGGTCTCTACACACTGACAGGTATGTTTTCTGCTGTTCGTACTCCCACAACGTTGCTCCCAAGGGAAAGTTTATCGCATTTGTGTCGACAGATGCAGAGACTGATAACCCTCAAACTGAACTAAAGGCTGGAATTGATCTATTGGGCCCTGTTGATGAGATATTCTTTGACGTATATGATAGATACGAGCCTGTCAACGAGCCGGCTCTGGACAACTGCTTTATATCAACGGTAAGCTGAGACCCATCTCTAGTTTCTGTATCAGTTGCCTGCTTTAAGTATTTAACGCTTTCATTGGTGATTACAGAGCTATGATGCTACAACACACTTTGAGACAACTGTTGCTGATGTGTTGAACATGTATACTCTTATCACTGGAAAGGTAAACGTTCTGAAATTCCCTATGGATGTATATGTTGAGGTCATGTAAAGAAAAAAATTTGGTTTCCTTTACATCTTTCACATCAATTTTGTGTTCTTAATGTCTTGTGTTGCAGCAACTGGACCTAAGTGTTGATCTGAGTGCAGCAAGTACTGAAGAGGAATGAGGAACCACAAAGAACCGGTGGTTCGTGCTCTCGAGTTGTGGTTTCGACTCTTGCTTTTGTGTCCTTTTTTTCATTATTGTTCTTTTTTTTCGGTTTGAAGACCAAACATACAGATGCTCATGTCTAGTTCCCTTTACTGTTGAATTCCCGGTTAAGATATAACGAAGATCTTTAAGACTTGTTTGCCTCTACTTTGTGTTTACTTACTAGGGAAAATTCCTTTGCTAAAATAATATACGAACTATTTAGGCTTCCCAATTAATACACAGACTAAATTTTGTTACCCATAAAATACGTCAATTTTGACAGCGTTAACTCTGTTTAACAGAGTATTAAGAAGACAGTTAATTTTTTAATCAGACACGTGCTTGAGCGGTGAAAAACTCGGGTATTTTCATAAAATTTCCAAATCGATTGAAAACAAACCCTAATTTCATCTAGCCCCAAATCGATTAAGAACCCTAATTTATTCGAATTCTCTTCTTCTCGAAACTGTGTTTTTCTTCTTCTGTCGCTTTGATCTCCATGTTTTGAGAGAGACAAAGAAGATGAGGTGATTTCGTTTTCTCGAAATTGTGGTCTTTTGACTCTTTAGAACATGTTGCTTTGAATTTGCTTTGATCCTAATTCCTTACTTTGATTGTAGTGAACAAGGGGTAATGAAGATTTCTTTACACTATGGAGGCATAATGGAGCACAAAGATAACAATTTTTTTCTATCGGGGAGGATTTGTCAACAAAGATATTGTTATCGATCCGGTTTACATGACATGGTCAATGTTTGAAGGCTTCTGTGAAGACAATGGGTCAAATGGGTCAGTGAAATATGTTTGGTACAAGCTTCCACAAGAAACTATGGATTTGGTGAGAGCGATTTCCGAACTCACTTCAGATTCGTCTATTAATCAGATGTGTAGTGAAGCTATGAAAGTAGGTGGGGTCGATATTTACATTGAGCAAAACAGAGGTGAAGAAGAAAGGGTTGATGAAGAAGTACAGAATGATGGTGAAGAAGAAAGAGGTGAAGAAGACAGAAGTGAAGAAGATAGAGATGATTAGAGTCACAACAATGGAGAACAGTCAAATGCTGGTGATGAGGCAGAAGAAGAAATCATCGAAGAAGGAGGAGAAGATATTCCATTTCAGTCACTCTTTGAAGATATTCGTGATGAAGAAGTTAGAGGTGAAGCTAATGATGATGAGGAAGTTAGAGGTGGAGCTAATGATGATGAAGAAGAAGAATCTGAGAGACAGTTAAGGGATGTTGAACATCCGGCTCCTGCTGTTGACACTGACAATGAATGGGAAGACTTCAATCGACAGGAAAAGGTCATTTTGAGAACAAGATACAGCAATGAGAAGCCTCCTTACCTGTGGTTAATGCAGACTTTCAAGAGTGGGGGGGAGTTCAAAGATCAGCTGCTGCGCTATGTTCTGAAGACAAACTACGATGTGAAGCTATGTAGATGGGAGAAAACGAAGTTAGGAGCCATTTGCACAAAAGACAAATGCAAGTGGAAGATTTATTGCTCAGTTGAGAAGCCAAACGGGAAGTGGGTGGTGAAATCTTATGTAGATGGACATAACCATATGAAGAGTAGCAAAGCGAGGATGTTGAAGCAGGGTACAATTGCAAGGTTGTATAAGGATGAAGCAAGAAGAAGGCCTGGTATTAAGCAAGGATGAGATAATGATGAGGTACAATCTCTCAGTTTCTAAATGGATATGCACGAAAGTAAGAAGAATGGCTCTAGACTTGGTTATAGAAACTCAGAGGGAACAATTCACCAAACTGTGGGATTACGAGAAGGAGCTTCAGCGTTCAAATGAAAATACGAAGACTGAGATTGTGACTATTCCTCGTGAAGATGGCAAGTTCGTGTTTGATATATTCTACATTTTCTTTGAGAATCTTAGGAGCACATAGAAGCGTTGTTGCCGGCCTATTATAGGACTTGATGGGGCGTTTATGAAATGAGAGTTAAAAGGTGAGATTCTTGCGGCTATTGGACGAGATGCGGATAATAGGATTTATCCTATTGCATGGGCAATAGTTAGAGTCGAAAATAATGCTTCATGGGCTTGGTTTGTTGATAAGTTGAAGTCTGATTTTGATTTGGGGTTAGGAAATGGATTCACTATCATATCTGACAAGCAGAAAGGTTTGATAAATGCTGTTGCAGACCTTCTTCCCGGCGCAGAGCATAGACATTGTGATAGACATATTTTTGCTAATTGGAAGAAGGTTTATGGACAGTCAGAGTATGAGGATTACTTCTGAGCAATTGCATACAGCTTCACTCAAGGTGATTATCATTACAATATGCACGCTTTAGAAGTGTTCGATGCAGCAGCACATGAGGACTTGCTGAAAACAGAACCGAAGACATGGTGTAGAGCGTTTTTCAGTCCACATGCACGATGCGAGGATGTGTGTAACAACCTCTCAGAAAGCTTCAACTGAACAATCAGGGAAGCTCGTAAGTTGCCATTGATTAACATGCTTGAGGAGATTAGGAGACTTGCAATGAAGCGTAACTCTAGAAGGCGTGACAAAACAAGTGGTTGTTCAACTCCATTTCCACCAAACATCATGGAGATTTTTGAGCAAAACCGCAAGCAAGTAAACATCGCACGGTCATTAAAAGAAGTGAAAGCTTGTATGAAGTCACTGAGTTTGACTGTAGCTACTTGGTATGTCTTCCACAACAGCATTGTGCTTGTAATCGATGGGACATCACGGGAATACCTTGTCAGCATGCTATTTATGTCATCAATGAGCATAACAAGGAACCTGCAGAGTGAGTACCTTAACTTCTCTATCATTTGTATTATGGGATTTGTTTGTTTTATATATGTTCTAACTCTCTCTCACTCTCTCTCTCTCTCTCTAGCTATGTTGATAGTTACTATCTGACATCAAGGTGGCAAGACACTTATGAAAACAACATAAAACATGTCAACGGTGAGAGATTGTGGGAGAAGACGGGTAAAGAAACTGTACAAATCCCTGAAAAAATTAGAATGCCAGGACGTCCGAAAAATTATGATAGGATCAAGGAGGCACATGAGTCAAAGACAAATCCAACAAAGGCCACAAGAGAAGGAAGAAGGATGACATGTAGCAACTGTAAGAAAACAGGTCATTACTGTGGAACTTGTACTCTACAAGCTGCTCCTGAACTTCCTAAACGCAAAAGAGGACGACCAAAAAAGACCCCGGTTAGTTACAAGTTGATTTGCATATGTGAAGCTTGTTTATTGATGTGTATGTTAATTCATATATGCTTTTCTTTATGGAGCATTCAAAATGCACCGAAGAGGAAGAGGAATGCTAAAAGCCAGTCCACACCAAATCCGGTCAGCACACAGCCTTCTGTTGATCCACAACCTTCAACTGCTCCACAGCCTTCAAATGCTCCAGCTGCTAGAGGACGTGGCCGTCCCCGGGGAGGAGGGAGAGGGCGTGGTCGCGGTCGCGGACGTGAGCGTGAGCCTCCTGTTCCAAGAGAGTCTGGTTGCTATATTGGTCCTTACTTTGGTCGTGTATTTGATGTATGGGGGCCTACTGCTGTGAGTGATCAGAATTCACAAGGCTCTCAACAACAACCTCAAGACTCTTAGGCTCTATCTCTTTGTTATCCTCTTGTATTGTACTTTTCTCACTTCTAAAACTCCGTAGGATGATCTTCTTTTGGTTGGATGTTTTCTTAAACTTCATCACCTTATGTCACTTCTCTTTAAGATTATCTATGTTATGTTTGCTTTATTTAAGAAAGAAGACGGGAAGAAGACACAAAATATAACAACAACTAAAATAAACTTCATTGATGAAACATGACAAACCGAAACACTCCAACACACATCCATCGTTAATACAAACCAAAACACGCAACACACATCCATCGAAAATACAAACCGAAACAGAAACACAAATCCTAATGAGAGATGACAACAAAAGACACAAACCATAACTACTTCTTCACCATGATAACGGCCATAATGATTATGATAACAATGAAGCCTCCACACGAAAGACCAATGAATTGCCTTAGTAATTTCTCTTTTTCAACTGATGTTATAAGTGCAATTTCAAGTTTCTCTTTCTCCTCTGCGAGTCTGTTCCCTTCCTCCAACAGTAATGCAGTTGAATCTCCAGCTGGGGCTTCTTGAGAAGTTGTCCTAAGCAACTGTTTAAGATTTTTTATTTCTCCTCTCTGACGATCCATCACGCATTCATTTTGCTCCTCCTTATCAACCCAATTGACGAACCCATGAGAATCACACAACCAAAACCTTCGACCCGGATTGTCATCTGTCCATGCCTTCGCCGTACTCATTCGTTTCTTCCAGTAGCATAAGGGACCGCCGAACTTCTTCTTATAGGATGACCTTGCACTTGAACTCAACCCTTCACTCTTAGCCATTGATTTGGGGATTTCTGAGAAAAATAAGTGAAGAACGAAATTAGGGTTTGTTCTCAATTGATTTGGGAATTTTTATGAAGGAACCGAGTTTTTAACAGCTTAAGCACGTGTTCAGTTAAGTAATTAACGTCGTCTTAATACTCTGCTAAACATAGTTAACGCCGTCAAAATTGAAGTGTGAAACCTCCAAAATTCAAAAGTTGATGTATTTTATGGGTAACGAATTTAGTCTGTGTATTAATTGGGAAGCCTAAATAGTTCGTGTATTATTTTAGCAAAAGAAATTTAGTCTATGTATTTTTAAGGAATTTTTCCTATTTATTATTCTCGTTATTACTTTTTAGAATGTACTAATCGCGTATATGAATTTAGTGATGGAATAATTAAGCAAAACTTTAACGAGAATGAATCACTTTGATTCGGTTTGATTTAAATTAATCTGAGAATACGGAATGGAAGTGAATATGTAATTAAAAATTGGTTTTCAACTTTGTTCAAATGGTTTCGTGGTGTAGTTGGTTATCACATCAGTCTAACACACTGAAGGTTTCCGGTTCGAACCCGGGCGAAGCCATTTATTGCTTTTTTCCCAATAAGTTCAAAATGTTAAAATTTTGTAAAAAGTAACGCCGTTGCCGGGTATAAAGATAAAATACTGTTTCTACGGAAAATACCATTTATGGGTATTTCAATCGAGATACCTGAATGTGGTATGAACTCTTTCGCTTGCTCTTGAATCGATTGGAATGGAATGAAAAATTGTGACTTGAACTATTGATCGGGCCGTGTAGAAATATGACTTTATCTGCTACATTGGAATTCACAACCAAATGTGGTCACCCGCGTGACAGGCGGGAATACTTACCACTATACTACAACGAACTTATTTATGTTTTTTCATGAGTGTCTACATTTAATATAACACTTGGAGCAAAAAAATCAAAGACTACGGTTAGTACTAATCCAAATATAGTTTCATTTTTCTTTATAGAAGTAGTAAAAAACATATTTTGCTTCGGTGTCAAATTCAAGTATGATGACTACATTTTCATCATAGGTTTTGTAACTTGTAAGTTGTACCTGAATGTGTCCTCCTTTGGATCTTGTACTCTTCTCTGTCCCTAATGGAGTAATCGGTCTTTGTCCTCTGTTTTTTATTTTACTCTTTCCCTCCTCTGTTTTGGAGTGGTAACTTGATTCCTTTGCCTGTTGGCTTTATGATAATTCAGCGTTTAAAAAAATGTCAACATTCTTCGACGTGGCTGATCATTATCAGTGTTTATTTTATTTTGTTATAGCACAACATCAAATCTTAGTATCCAAGTAGAAAGAATGGTGTGTTTTGAGACGTAAACTGAGATAATTCGGACAAAGTTACAAAATGAAGAGGAATGACTAGTGAAATTGTTCAAAGTAATTGCCAGTCATCTTCATGCTCCTCACCAGATATCTCTGTAGATGATGCCACAGAGCTGGTTTCTGCAATCCCACGCTCACCACCTCTGTGAGATTGAGTCACCGTGAACAATGGAGCGCCGTTGGCGTCTCCTGCTAGCTTCCTTGCTCGTATACAAAAATCATCAAAATCATCTGTTTACCAAAGTAGTAGCAAGTGATATCAGCAAAAAAAAAACTAAATAAACCGGTATTGAGTATAGTGTAACCAAACCAAAAAAAATTAGAATTGAGTTGTTAATACTGGTTTCAGTTTCTATAAGAACGATTAAAAATTTATTGAACCGACACTAAACCGTATCACTAGAAACCAGTACAAGTACAGACCTTTGTCCCGGCAATAGAATCCAAGAGCTAGCGACGGGTCTAGCGACTCCAACGGAACATAACGAAGAGTACTGCAGCAGGTAGGTAGGATAAATAACTAGTGAGAACCATGTAGAGACAGAACTAAATGAGGCTAAAATGATCAATTAACTCACTTGCAATGGTAAGACGATGTGTCAGCATCTTTAGTTTCTTTGTTCACTGTCACTACCTACCAACCATTACCGATAAGAGGCTTAATCAGTGACACCAAAATGTGAGATCAAGCACATGGATGATTAATATCAGTCCCCAAACCAATTAGAGAGTAGATATATTAGTGCGACAGAGACAATATAATAATATCATGAATCAGAGCATGTCACATCAGAGTATTTTAAGTATTTCAGATCAAGAAAACCTGTTGAACATCGTGTGGATCAAGGTAGAAACCTTTGTCTTCTTGAACTCCAACTATGTAAGTCGATGCACCTGGTTTGCCTCCCAAAATTCCCAGGCTTTGAGGGAAAGTGAAAGTAGCTATCAAAGATGGAATGTACCTGAAAACAAATTTAAAACGTTTTAGAAAGATACTAATGATTGCATAGCCAAAATTTCATAATAAGTTACTCCTGCACACAAACTCTATTACCATAACGATCAAATTTGATAACGTCACAAACCTTGGGTTCACTTTGTCAAGTCCAAGAACCAGTGGGACCAAGAGAAGAACTGAAGCCCATTCAGTTTCTCCTTCTGAATATTCCAAACAAGTTTTGGTGACATCTTCTATACAGAGAATTGGAGCTCCACCTCTCTCTCCATCTTCGCTGCCAGAAATGATATGAACAGCCATGGAACACGAACAGTGTTCAACATCAGTTTCTTCTCTTTTCTTCCTGGCTAATGACTCCCATGATCTACAAACAGCATATGGTCCTACCCATGACCCAGCAGCCAAGCCATAAGATTCTCCGGCTAGTATAAGATTGTGAATGGAGAACGCCGAAGCCCCAGAATCACCAAAAAGTTCTAAGATCTCTAAGTATTCCTCTTCAGACGGCTGCATCATCAAACCCCACAAGCTCAATATAGTATTGTATATTCATTTACTAAGACACAGGCTCGAAAACACAACAACTAACCTCAGATTCCTTTTTCCTCCAAGACCTTCCCAGCCTTTGAAATAGCAATGCCTGTTAAAGATGGATCGCATAAGAGAATGTGTAACCTCAAGCTAAAAGATTAAAACTAATCACATAAGCAGACCTGTGCAAAGAGCATTTGTCCGCTTCGAAGCATACAACCCCATCCAACATCACTAGTATACGTTGTCTCTCCAATAGGCTCAAAACCTGTAAAAAAAAAATGAGATTTCTGTGAACACTTAACGCTAGCTTGATTTGAAGTGAATCTACAAACCTCTACGATATGTTATTAATATCAAGGACGAAAAGTCTTGTCTGAAAGCATCCAATACACTGCCAGCATCTGCTTCTTCTGAGGATTCAGCTTCTGAGATTTTATAACAGACACCCAGTAGCCATATCTCACTTGTAGTGCTGGGAATACCGGTCCTACTCGGCCCTAAAACACGATCTTGAAACCTCCTAATCGCCCCACTAGCCATAGAAGAAGCTGTGTTTACAATTACTGTCCAACCGTTAAGTGTGGATCTATCACGTTTCTCATCTGCGGTTGATGATGAAGAACATTTTGAAGGAAGAAATCTATCACACATAGCCTTCATTACCTAGACGTAAAGACCCAAATGCAACATGTCTTGTCTCATAGAAGAAAATCAACCCCAGAGAATCTACCTTTTTGTCTGCAATAAGAAGGATTGAGAGATTAAAAAAAAAAATGCATCAGGATAACTCTGAAGTCTCTAAAAGTCAGATAAAGCACAGACATTTAGAACCTAGAGCCAGACTGATGTAAAAGCAAGCATAAACTCACTCCTCAAAAATCAGAAAAGAACAGAACTTCAACAGGTTCATATCAGCCAAGGAATCATAGAGAATCTAATGAACACAACGATTAAGATAAAAGCCATAAATGCATATCGTAGCTAGTTATTGAACACAAGGAATCATAGAGAATCTAATGAGAACATCAACAGGTTAATACTCGATTCCGATATGTAAAGACATCATGTTGAGAAACTACACAGCACTAATCGAAATTTGAAAATCCGATCATGCAATCGACCAACACAAGAGACCTCTAAATCACTTTCGCCTCGCGGATCTACAGTAATCACAATTGCGTATTGGCAACTCCTTCCTTGTATATACCACAATACACACAAGAGTAGGAGCTATAGGTTAACCCGAAAGCATATGCACAATTCGAGGAACGAGATTGGGACAAGTTTCGAATTCGTAGCAGAATCTAAAGGAGGATCACCTGATGAAACCAAATCGAATCGATCAGGCTGACTAGGTATGAAGGAGATGAGACCTCCGGCGGCGAAGAGACTGCGAATCAACGGAGACGAAGAATAGAATAGAAGAAGTTTGAATTGGGGAAGATCGATTTCGTGTTTTTTAGGGAAAATATATTTGAACAAAAAAAAAAAAAAGGGAAAATATAAAGTTTCGTGTTCTCTTTTTTTTTCTACGTAATTATCTTTTGCTTCGAATCTGAATGATAAACTTAAATTTAATTATTAATTAAAGGGTGCATTACCATAATCTCAGAAAATAATTAAATCTAAGTTAAGGACATATCACATATGCATAATTTATTGTAGAGTTAGGGCCGAATAAACGTGAATGCGACTACGGACTACCTAACAGTATTACTACTATCTCCTCGGCATATTAGACGAAAACCGAACCGAAAAACCGAGACCAAAACCTGATCAAAAATCTGAATGGTTCCTATATTTCAAAATCCTAAAAACAGAAACCGAACCGGGACCGATTCGAGAACTGAACGAATATCCAATTTTTTTTGAATATATTAAAAATATTAATTATTTTTAATTTAGCGTATATAAAATACAATTTATAAATAATAATATCCAAAAAAATTTGAACTAGAATATTTTTGGATTTCGGTGTTTTGGGCTTTAAACCCGAACCAAACCCGATTTATTTATAATATGGTTCCACTTTGGGTTTTATAAAAAAAATAGAAACCCAGTATTACCCGAACCGAACCGATCCAAAAATGTCTGGTTCCTAAATGGTTTCTAAACATCTCAACCCGAATAACCCGGAAACCCAATAAATCGAACCGATCCAAACCGAAAACCCACCCGAATGCCCATCAACTAAAGCCCCCTCCATTCTAAAGATTAGCGGCCTGCATCACTCAACAAAATTACTATTTTACGCTTTGTGCGTAGTATTTAAAAAACCACCATCACAAAACTGCCGCTCACTTTCTTCTTCGCGTCTGTTCACTCTATGATGATCGCATCGCCTCCACCAGTGTTCCATCGTCTTCTTCTTCATTTTCAATTCTATTAGACTTTTGAAAAGTTACAGAGATCTCTCCGCCATTGAATATCTTTGATTGTTCCTTCTATATCTCTTTTTGGCGTAACTTCACCGTGTGTACTTGATTTTCACTCGAAATATCAAAGATCAACATCAATTAAAGGATATTCGATCTATTTCCGTTTTATCCTATCAATCCGGTCTATTTCCATGGCTAAAGACAAGAAGAAGGTACGTTCGATCTTAGTCTTTAGTTCTGCTTAATTATTTCTCTGTTTCGTATTGTCTTTACAGTTTCTTCTGTTTCTTTCATAGGGTTCCGGTCTGAATCGAATCAGGAAAGGGTTCAGAAAGTTTTCTAAAAAGATCGGAGGATCGGACAAATTCAAATCTCCGGATAGATTGAATAAGAGGATGCCTATCTTCATAAAACGCAGTATCTTTTTTTTGATTCGTTACAGATTCATGTTTATGGTTTTAATTTACGGTTTACGCTATTTGTTTTCACTTTATCCTGAGTTTTAAGATATCTACCTGAAGAAGAAATTCAAAAAGAGGGTTATAAAGATCATGGCATATTCTGTTCTTGCTCTTCATCTCCTGGCTCTTCAACTCTATGTGGCAGTGATTGCAATTGTGGGTATGCTCCATATCTGAATCTTGTCTTAATTGTTTCTTGTAGTTTGTATATTTCTTGATGTTTAATATCATTATATTTCATTTTTTACAGGATGCTACTCTCAAGCTGTTCGTCTAGTTGCAACTGCACAAGTGAATGCACTAACAAGCCGTTCCAACAAAGACATATCAAGAAAATGAAACTAGTTCAGGTTTGTATGTTACAAGTTGGATTTCCAAGAATGTTCTACTTCAATATATATATATATATGTTTTTTTTTTTAGACAGAGAAATGTGGATATGGGATTGCAGCAGATGAAGATATTAAATCAGGAGAGTTTATCATCGAATTTGTTGGGGAAGGTGATGTGATTATTGAATTTCTTATACACAATTGTCTTATTGTGCTGCTTACACTGATAAACGAATTTTGACATGTATATATCGAAAATGAATATGTAAATAATGAAAAATCGTATATTATTTGGTGATATATATTTCGTAAATTTTGTTAGAATTTAATTATATACTTAATATTCGTGATGCACGTATCATTAACGTTAAAAAGAAACAGAAAATGTATCATATATTATTAACTAGGGTCGGTCCGCGATTCGCGCGGAATTATTATTTTTAGTTTGTATTAAGATGTGCTATTTTATTAATTTAAGTACAGTTAATTTATTTGTAAGTAATTTTATTTTATTTTGTTTTTTTGCTATACGACATAATCATGAATGAGTTGTATGTTTTTTGAGGTTTTCACCGGCTCTAATATTTGCATAATTCTCAATAAGAAATTGTCGGCTTTGATGAGAGACTGACAGTTCAAACATCAGCCATCCAGTCCTTGGTGCTCAACGCTTCCATTTCTTAAGTTTATAGTCGGGTGATACTCTGTTTTGGTAGAGTAAACTCTATTATTTGTCACGGACAAATATGATGATATCTAAACTATTTTCTGTTTGGCCTTAACTTTTAAACATGGGATTTCAGATTTCGGAATAAGAGATTCATAATGGTATTTCTTTTTTATTCACCTATTTGGTTGCAGAAAAGATCAGTTACCAAGATATTTTTGTTGTCAAGATTTGGAAGACCCATTATCATAAAATTGATTTTTTAAAGAGACATGAAATTTCATTTGAACTAAGATACACTATTCGGATTTTCATTACTTAAAACTTTTACATTGTTTACAGGACTTTTAATCCTAATTTATAGCGTAAACTATATATTTAATATGCACATTTATGTATATTTTTTTATTAGTCAAAGGCTACTGTAAAGAATTTTTCATTTTTAATCATTTGAGTTTTTTTAAAAAATTATTTATATGGGTTAGAAAAATATTTACGACCAAATAAATGAGAATATAATCTCTCCAAAGATTCATTTTATGACAAAAAACTTACAAAAGTTTTGAACGGTTCTGCATTTTTAATCGCAAGACTTGGGAAAAGATGAATGTTTCTTTTTAATGCAAGAGACTTTTAAATTTCTTATACAACACCATAAGAAGTTGATTATCACATACAATTTTTTCTTCAAACGTGATGATTATTAGTAAGGCAAATGTACTTTAGTTCCATACTATAAGAGTATTTTAATTGTTTAATAAACATAATTGAAAAAAGTAATGCAAAAAACAATCCAGCAAGTTGCCACATTTTGAGTTTTTTTTTTTTCACACAAACCATAAATATTTTTGCTTTGTTTTTGTTTTTCAAATAAATGTTTAACCATTCATATTTCTAAATCTTGAGTTATATCTTTATTTTAAAATAAATAACATTATCTTATCTATTAAAACAATAATCTGTTAAAATATTTAAAACTTAATAATGCAAATATAAATGTAAAACATATTAAAACTATAACAAAAAAAAAGTGAGCCTTGATGGGGGCTTTGGAAACATAATTAAACGGCCCAATAGCCAACAGGTGAAAAGTCCAGTGGAGTGAAGTCGTAGGGTGATCTCAGAAGTTGCTGCGATTTATTTACCTCTAAAGTCACCGATCCACGACGGCCAATCCCTCTCCTCCACACGCGTCGATCACCATCTCTCTTTGTACTACTCTTTTCTCCAATTTTCTCTCTCTCTCTCTCTTTTGCAATTAGGGTTATGGTTTTATTCTCCACTCCCATCTCTCGCTTCCAATCAATGTGAAAAGCTCTTCTCTTTTAGGCAGCTTGCGATGTTTGGTCACCATACCCAACCCGAGATTAACCCTAATCAGATCGGTAGCAGCTCCGCCACCGTTGGCGAAGACCATGTCTCTACCTCCGCAACCTCCGCCGGTCACATTCCTTACGACGATATGGACGATATCCCTCATCCCGATTCCATCTACGCTGCCTCCGATTTGATCCCCGATGGCTCTCACTTGGTTCCTCACCGATCCGAGGGCTCTGAATTGCAAGGTTCCCGGCCGATGGAAGGAGCTAATGAGCTAACGATCTCGTTCCGTGGTCAGGTTTACGTTTTCGATGCTGTTGGTCCTGAAAAGGTTAATACTTTGCGTATTGGTAGTTGAAAGTTTTGTCCTTTGTGTTAGAAACGACGAATGGGCTTTATAAAACAAAAAGTCCGAACAGATTATAAAGCTAAATAAATGAAACGGTGATGAGTTTTGTTAAAGTGGACAGGTGTCGCTCCCAGAATGGACGACTTAGTCACGTGGCATCATAGGAGAGAGACAAACATTTCTTTATATATATAGATAGATATATATAGATACACGTAATGTTATATAACATAAATGGTGAATAAGTTTGATAACATTTTGAATATTCTTTAAATAGATTTATTTGCTGGCTGCTTTTAATTAATAATAATTTCTTAAAATTAATGAGTGCCATGAATTTGTAAATAAATCAAAAAGTAATAGTATAATCCTACGAGAGATTCTACTTTAATAGTATAAATTTCTTAAAATTAATGAGTTGCATGACTTTGTAAATAAATCAAAAAGTAAAGGCAGAATTATACGAGGGTTTCTCCTTTAATAGTATAGATATTAGTTCAATGCCTTGATTGGCAGAATAGATGATAAAGCAGTAGCAGTATGCTATAGAAGATGTATGTTTTTGCTAAACTGTTTAATAGAATGATTGGTAGAGCAGTATGAATATCATATTTAAGATTATTATAAAAATTAGTATATAATATAAATTATATTTATTTCGAATGAATATATATATATATATATATAATTAAAAAGATATGTAAGTAATTTAATTTATTTAATAATTTCAAAATTATGTTTATATCAAAAAATTTATTTTAAAATAAATTTTACAATTAAAATATCTATTTTAAAAATAATATTTCATATATAAAATATAATTTAATGTGAAATACTATTTTAAAAAAATATTTTTATTGTAAATTTATTTGTGAAATCAAAATTTTATTTTCTGGATATAAAAGTAATTTTATGATATTATTAAATAAAATAAATTAATTAATTACATATTTTCTTTAATTTTATAAATTATAAATACAAATTCTCTTCTACTAATTACATATTTTCTTTAATTTTATAAATTATAAATACAAATGCTCTTCTACTAAATACCAGAGAGCATTTAGAGATCATTGGTATTTAGTAAATGATTTTCTAATAAAATGTTGATTAGATAGTGTAAAACATAAAGCTAATGTTAATGCTAATCCCTTTTTTATTATTTGAGGAGCATTGTAGAGAACTAATATTTACTTCATGTGTTTATTACAAGTGTGTCATTTCCTACGTGTCAGCACCACAAGCTCTCTCACATCATATATTCAAAAACCCATTGTTAACTAGATTAATTACAAAAATTGTCATTGATCATTAGATTATAATTTGGGTATATACTATAAGCTTATTGAGTATTGACTAACAACATAATTAACCTTGACACTCTTGCGTTTAATGCTTACAACGCATTCATTTTTAAAAGGTTTCATCTTTAAATACGGAAAGATTTCATTGCCATACGCAGAGATTCTTGATCGTTTATTTCATTATCATTCATCATATAGCATGACTACATATATATTTTTTAATCGTGCTTGATGCCGTCCCATGACGATAAGTGGGAAATGAAATCCCTTGTGTACATATGTATATACATATATATATATGTTGCTGCAACTCTTCTCCGTATTATTGCAAGATACCAATCACAATCTCATAGCGACAAATTAAGAAGAACTTGCAAGCAAACTCTTACTTAAAAATGTATTGTAGACGTGTTTATAATTCACATTAGTGATAATACGGTCAATTTGATTTCATTATTTTTCATATGGGGTTTTAAAATCTATTAAAGTTCTTTTTATGCCATCTTTGCACTTGGAATTGGTTCTTTTTATTGCAACTTAAATGATCTAATATATTATATTTTAAAAAGCAGGATTGCAGTTTCATATCTCCTCCTTTGCACGTTAACCATGTTTATCATTTCCATAATTATCAATGCAATATACTATTGGAGATCATTTTATGGTAGTTTAGTGTAAATGAATTCGCATTAAAGGCAACACAATTAAATACATTACCGTTTAGTTTTTTCCATAATTCATGATTCAAATATGTCATTATTGTAACATTAAATATATGAATCAAATTTGGGTAACTATGACCACTCATACCACAAGCAATTTTAAAATATTGAATTGATCATCACGCTAAATATACATCGAATGTAATATATTCCTACAGATGCTATTAGTCAATCATAGCAACAATCAACTTGATTATAGGCAAGTCAATGGCCCGTTTGATTAGTAAAATATTCTCTTCACTTTATTCATGAATATTTTTAGTTGCAAAAGAGGAAATCCTATATATCATGTGGTTATAGAAAATATTCAGAGATGTTATCACTCACTGTGATACTGCCTTACTTGGAAAAGCATAGAAATTAGTATATTAATATAGGAAAGTCTTCGTTTCGAGAGCTTAAATAATGACATATAGGTAGTTTTCATTTATTGATATTCCCTCTGTTTTTTAATATAAGTCGTTTTAGAATTGTGCACATAGATTAAGAAATCATTAATTTTTTTATATTTTCTAAACAAAAACATCATTAATTTTTTACCTAACCACAAATCAACCAATAATAAAATATAAGGTATATTATCATTGGTCATATAACATTAAGTGTTAATAAATTTTACATAGAAAACCGAAAACGTCATATAATTTGGAACATAAAAATTTCTCTAAAACGACTTATATAAAAAAACGGAAGGAGTATATATTATCATTCATTTGTTGACTATTTCATTAATGACCTAAGAGTATTGGTACCTATATATAACAGAGGTCGTTTATGCTTCAACACTACCATACAATCTGAAATCATGTGTTGTTTCCAAGATTGAACCGATCAATGATTGTAACTACATTTTTCTAGCCAACTTCCAATGGATCATTCGTGGTCTTTCTCATCCAAAGTTTTGTGTTGGTATGTTTATGATATTTTGTTTATGTGTATAAACTCATTTTGTTACTAAAATATACACTATTTATATTCTTTTTTAATATGGAGTTATATTTTATTTCAGTATGATTATATTCTTTTTTAATATGGAGTTATATTTTATTTCAGTATGAAATTGTTCCCTTTTAATGATAACAACTATTTATTTTAAGTTTACTATTGTCTTTTAAATGTTCAAGTATCAGCTTTATTCTCCATGCGATTGTTATTAAATTTCAGATTGTATGGTAAAAGAATAAGAATAAATTAAAAACATTTTTTTAAAAAATAAAAGATAAATTAAAATAGGCTCATATGTATTTTGAGTCATAATCAATATCAAGGTTCAGTAACGAGCCTCTTTTACAAATTAGAGTCCTAATCACCCAACTAAATTTGTATATTAACATTATTTAGTTTTTTCTCTTTTTCTTTCCAAACTAATATTATTTACTTCAATTTATTTTTATTCTTTTACAATCTTTATGTACTCCAGAACCAGTATAATTTTAATAAAATATAACGATACAACTTTGATAATAGGAAAATTACTGTTTTTCGACCATAATAAGATTATCGTTACCCGGATATTTCAGTATACTTTTTTTTTTACTGAAACTTCAGTTAACTTTCAATCCAAATTGGTTTTCTTTGCATTAATGTATAATATGCCACTTTTTCTTTTAACCCTTTTTAGTAGCTAATGATTAAAATTTATAATCTCTTTTAATCCATTCACTCTGCGTAGGGCGCGGATCATCACCTAGTACTTTACCTAGTCTCCACAAATTTACATGAGACTACTAGTGTTTATTTATACTAAAAATTCTTCTTTTTAATTAGGTTAAGTATTTCTTATTTTAAAATCATATTTTTATCAACTTTGTGTTTCATGTGTTTTTTTTTCATTTGTTTTTCGTGATTTAGGAATCCCCTATATATTAAAAGAGAAGCATTACAATATTTTAATGATGACAAGTGTAATTATTAGAATGCTTTTAAAAGTCACTAGAAAAATATGTTGGTCTATTAATCATATATTATATATTTCTCATTCAACTAACCATAAAATTAATTAACAATCTACAATAATATTTTTCCTTCTTTCCTTAAATAAAAGTTACAAAATTACCAAAATGAATAAAATATATTGGCAATTAATGATTTTAATAATAAATATTTAATAATAATTTACACATCCTCCATTATTTTTACTGTTATATTATTAAAACAAATTAAACAATCACATCCACCATATAATAAAAAGTTAAAAAACGACTATAAATTTATCCATATATGTTATATTTTGAATTTTTAAAAACAATTATAAATTACGAAAACTGTTAAAAGTATCACATTGAAAATTTTGTGATCAATTATTTAAAATTTTGTTATAATAAGATAGAAATGTTCATAAAATCATATGTGTAAAAATCATATTAAAAGATATTCAGATCATCTCCCCCCCCCCCCGACCTTATCCTCTCCACAGCCTCTCGTTTACTTTTTAGATCTGAGTTCAAACTCCGGCGACCGGACGGCGCGTGTGCGCGCGTTCTGGCGCCGGAAGTCTTCCTCTTCTCTTTTTTAGTTATGTCTTTGCTTCTCTTTGGTCTCAGCTATTCTGTCGTCTTGCTTTCGGCTCTGGCATGGCGTGTATCTCCGGTTAATCATCCGCTTGTGTGGAGCGACGATTCCGGCGGTTACCAGCTTCACCTGGAGTCAAGGTACGGTGGTGTGGGCTGTTTCTTCAGGCGGAGTCGGCGTTGAAGGGTCAGCCTTTGACTGCTTCGATGGGTGGTGTGAAAACGAAGCTCCTCTGTTTATTCTGTGATGTTCTGATGGTGTAGATCTGTAGCCTACCCTTGGTGTAGGCATGTGAATGTGAAACATGAAAAAGGGTCATTCCTCTGTCTTTGATGAGGTACGGCTTTTTGAAACAGTGGAGCATGGTCCTTTTCAAGCCTTGTTCCCAATTGATGCAGTCATAATTTTCTGGTTTTGGTCTTTAAGGATGGTCTCGGTGTTGGTACCAGAACTTGGTTCTGGTGTTTTCTTTTTTTCTTATGTATGTTTATCGGATGTTAGTGTTTAGTGATCTGTTAGTTGGAGCGCGTCTCAGTCTCGTTGGTTGGAGTTTGACAGTTCTGTTGCAGTTTTCTTTTCTTGGTGTGGTTGCTGCAGTGATCTCTCGTCGGTCTGTTTTGATAATGCTTGTATCCGTAAGGTGATTTGATTGACGAGGCTTAGTTGTGTGGAGGTTTATGGTGGGCTTCTATCTAGGTGCAAAGTGTGCGTGAGAGAGTATGTTCATGCCGTATCCGAAAGATGTGTTGATCGTGAAGCGATCCTGCTTGTCGGGTTGTGAAGTCTTGGTTTTTGTTTTCGTGTGTGGATGCCGGCAGGCCATAGGCGGCAACGATAAATCCGAGTTGAGAAGACATGGTGTCTTGGTGTTCTATAAGTTGATGGTATCGTTTGGTGGGCCGAGGGCAGCAACAATATATTCAGATTAATGTCTTCTGCTATTTAGGAGGATGCTGCAATGAATTGTCTTATGTTCTATGAATTGTTTTATGTTCTTGAGTAGATCGGTCTAAGTTTATGTGTCTTATTTGTGGTTTATAGTTTCTTGTCCTGCTTGGTATGTTCGTAAGCTACCCCGATGTGGGTTTTAGTCGCCTTTTCTTGGGCTCTTGTGTTTGGGGATGTCCTGTTATCCGCCGGTTGATGTATCCAATGTTGTATTCTTTCGTTGAATGAAATATTATCAGATGGAAAAAAAAACTATATACCATATAAAAACATAAATATTTTAATTTAAAAATTTGCATTGAACAAGTATTAAGAACTTAATGTTTTAATTTCGAATTTTTGCATTGAAATTTCAAGAAATATTATAAATTATTAAAAATATTGAAAATTGCACACAAAAAGTTTTGTTATTAATGGTTTAAATTTCTGTCTAAATTGGAAATGATCATAAAATATATGATTATGAAGTTTTATTTTATAGATAGTAATATTAAAAATATAATATATAACTATGTTAATATTATTTAAATTTAATTACATACCATGCAAAATAAAGAAAATTATTGTTTAAATTTATTTACCAAACTAAAGTGATTTTTTTATTTATGTGGTTGTGTAAATTTAATTATATATGTAACATTTAAATAGTTTCTAGATTATTCAATATAATTTATTTTATAATATGTAAAACGTTAAACAAATAATAAATCGTAAAATAATTTGTATATAAAATATTCATCCCTCGTAAGGCATAAGTCTTAAACTAGTTACTAAAAATTTTAATAATTAGTTTAATAAAAAGTTTAATATATAAAATATATGTTTAGATGCACCAACCTATTTTCTAAGTATTCTAAAAATCATCGTATTGATTGTTATCGTGGCTACAAAAAATATTACATTGCTTCTCAATTATTATATAAGGGATTAACGATTTTGGTTGTTTATTATTATTTATTTTGGTACGCAGTTGGTGATTAAGATTACAACAATATATGATCGTAAGACTAAAATTAGGCAAGGCCTTTCTTGATATCCTGGACCAGCTTTTTGGAAATGGTTTTGTAGGCTTTCTCCGAAGGATGAACAAAGTCATAGAAGACGTGATTATGAGGATTTGGGCAAGGTATTATCGCTGTAGGCATACAACAACACCCATTGTTCGCATTACTAAATCCTGCAACAATGTAAGAACATGATACGTCACTAGTAAATAGATTTTGCATAATGCTTTGTAATTAATATTACGTTTGTTTAATAATGTAAGATATTATGCATAAATGTACAAGATTAATAAATTTAGTGTTCTCTATAAAACGTCATTATAGAAAATAAATTAAAATAATAAAATAACTGTAAAATATAATTGGCTGAATAGTTTCTAATAAAATTAAAATTAAATATCTAAATTCCTTACAATTTGAAAAACCAAATTTTTTCTATGAGAAATTTTGTGTTTACCACTTTCATGGTACTATTATTCATTTTTACCACCATTAAAAGAACATTTTCAAAAGTATCTTCTTCATTAAGTGGTAAAAGACGCTTATACCATTGTTCTATATATATATATAAAACAAATAATTATTTAAATAAATAAATAGTTAAAAATTGAATTTTTTTCCGAATTTTTTTTTCAAAATTTCTTTTTGAAAATCAAAAATTATGTTTGAAACTATTTTTTAAATATTTTTAGGTATTTATTTATATATTTATTACATTCTTAAATTTACACCAAAAACTCTACCCCACCACTCAACTCTAAACCCTAAATCCATATTAGTTAACCCTAAGAGTATAAATGTCTTTTACCTTTTATTTAAAATGAGGGTAAAATTGATTAGTATAAACATGAAAAGTGGTACTGTGAATGTGGTATTTGTGGCAATTTTCTCCTTTTTTTCTAAAACATCATATACAGTAAAAACTTTATAAATTAATGATGTTGGGACTATGATATTTTATTAATTTATAGAGTTATTAATTTACAAAAAAAATTCCTTTTTTAAGATTTTTTTTCTATTTTTAAATATTTTTATTTTAAAAATAAGAAAATAGGTTATTTTATGTATATACATTAATTAAATTTTAGAAATAAGACTTTTATATTGTTTTATTGTATTATTGGGTGTATATTTTTATGTTTCCTAGAATTCAAAAGTGGTTTTATATATAATTTTATTAAATATTATCAAAATATATTGAAATTTTAAGAAAAATAGAGATAATTTCATTGTGAATATAAAACCAACAATATAATTTTTAGTTTGTACTTATATAATATATATATATATATATATATATATAGATAGATTATTAATTACATAAAACATTCTAAAAATTATTATTTTATCGATTTGTGTCTTATTTTGAACCGGCGCAACTCGGAACCAGATAAATTTATTAATTTATAGTGTTTATTAATTTATAGAGTTTGTATTATGAAATGAAAGGAGCATGTCACACTGAATGAACAGATCAATGAGTATAAATGATAAATGCCGCCTAAACGTACCGTATTTTCTATAATTTTTTATGACATCCATAAGAGTGTTGAACATGTCGACATAGACAAACTTTGAACCACGAAAACCGGCTTCGTTTGGCCAAGTTTTAACACCATTCCTCAATTTTCCGTTGTAATCTTCAGCTAATATATTTGCGAATAAGTTACATCTACCGACGATTCTTGTCATAGGCAAACATCCCAACGGTATCACTCCCATCACTGCAAATTTTCTGGCTCCTTGATCATATATTTGCTTCATACATGACCACAACAAATGTGAACAATATATACATTCTTCATACTACTAGTTCATGAATAAAATATTAGAGTTTTGTCTTACTTTCATAAAATTTTTGTTCCAGCCAGTTAGTTTAGTGGTGTACATACCACGAGTCACAATTCCTCGCATGAGTGCAGATCGAGTCATGAAAAACGAGATTCCGATATCATTATTTCCTTGAGAAACAAGATACACTGCGTTTGCAATGATCGAACTTGCTTGTGTAGGAGCTACGACCTTTAGCTTCATTATGTACTTTTTGTAATCACTTATTTGGTCGCCCGGCTTTAAAACTCTCTAACCAAACCGCCACACATATAATTTTTATTAGAAAATGTTAGGTAAGACATCCGATAACATTTTTAACCATAGTAACAAGTTCGTTATCCTTATATTCACCATTAGTCTAGATGTAACAGGGTCGACTCCTGCACCACCTGATGCGAAACAAACACCAGTTTTAAGGTCGCTTGGAGCAATGAAAACCTTACGAGCAGCTGGCAAAGTTTTTTTAATTCCCAAACCCTCGGCTGCCACAACCCAAAAAAATAAAAAATGTAATGTTGAATAATAACATTTATGTTGGCTGAAACTTGATCTTATTGCATGGATAGTTGACCATAAAAAAAAAAGAATTATAATAGATCATGATAGTATATATATACCAATTACATCGGAGAAAACTCTTCCATTTCCGAATCTTCCCGTCGGCAGTTTCATAGTGTAGCTTCTCCCATATGGCCAGATATTTCCTTTCATAAACGTCAGGAGAAAATTGTTGTTACCGGTATCAAGTATTGAATCTCCAAAAGCCAAAAGCGCAGGAAATGAACCATTCGCAGCTACGGTCGACAAGAAATAAATGGAAATAAATGCTAACACCAATATTTTTTTCCTACTCACATCTAACATTACGTTAATTTTGTTTTTCCCAAC
Source organism: Brassica napus (assembly GCF_020379485.1). Lineage (NCBI taxonomy): Eukaryota > Viridiplantae > Streptophyta > Magnoliopsida > Brassicales > Brassicaceae > Brassica > Brassica napus. The sequence continues at coordinate 31,126,274 of NC_063447.1, read as the reverse complement.
AAGAGTTTAGATTCTTCTACGTTTTTTTAGAGAATTCCGTTAATGATAATATAGAGAATTCCGTTAATGATAATATAGAGAATTCAGTTTTTTTTTTTTTGAAGTGGTTTTCTAACTATTTTTAGACGTTTAATCTTTGTTTGTCGATGGAAGCTAAAAATGCATGGGACTAGTGAGTACACACACGATGAATGTGATCATTTCATTTAATACATGTCGCCATGTTGACTAATTCATCCCCACGAGGTTGAAGTGGGTCAAATTAACAACAAGTTTCGTAAGAAGATAATAATTCCATAAATCTGATTAGAAATACATAAATAATTATTCAGTTAATAAATTTCGACATGTTGACTCTTTCTTCCCCACCTGATTGAGGCGGATCAAACTACAAAATTTCTCCAAAAAATGAAACGAGCGAATTTTTAAACAATACAAACGATATATGTATAGAATCTAGGTTTCTTATAACTTGATCGCATGAACTCAATAATAAGAATTAGTCTCTTATTAACTCTTATTAATATCTTAAGAAAAATCTCTCAAACCTTTAAACTCTTAAAACTCATAAAATTCATAAGTTATGCAACAACTTTGCATCTCTTTATACAGAGATTAGATAACTCCTAATCTCTATGAACTTAACATATTTCCTTCTTCTTTCCTAATTTTTTTTACTAACAATAACCCAATAGGATTAGGTCTTTAACTTATATCTCAAATTTCCTTTTCGTTCAAGATTAATCCAACACCTCCCCCTCCCCCCAAAACTTGAACTTCCCATTTGATAGATCTTCAACGCCAATTAGACTTCTCATCTCTTTGTATCGTATTCTCCCAAATGCTTTGGTTAAGATATCAGCTCGCTGTTTAGTTCCTGGTACGTGTTTTACTTCGATCAAATCATTATCCACGCATTCTCGTATGAAGTGGTAGCATTGATTCATTTAAATAAAGGATGTGGTAGCGTCGATGAATATGTTTGTTCGTCCATGAAACACCATATTCTTGGCGAGAACTATAGCAAATTTGTTATCAATTTGTGTAACAACTTTCTCACATGCTTTGCCGATTATGTCACCAATAAGTTCTGAAGCCAAATAGCCTGCTTATTCGCCTCTGTTGCTGCCATAAATTCTGATTCGCAAGATGATAGAACAATTGTTTCTTGTTTCTGAGAGCATCATGTGATCGGTGAGCTCGAGTAGTAGAAGACATGACCGGTTGTGCTTCTGCCATCATCTTCATCAACATTGTGACTACTGTCACTAAATCCCACAAGTTTCATCTCACTTGCTCCACCGAAAAAAAGTCCATGCGTCAAAGTACCTTGCAAATACCTTAAAACATGTTTCATAGCCGTACCATGATATTGCTTAGGTTCTCGCATATATCTGCTCAGAAATCCGACACCATAAGAAATATCAGGGCGAGTATGCAGCAAGTATCTAAGACATCCAATGCTCCTTCTGTAGTTCATCTCATCTATGCTGTTTTCATCGCGAGACTTAGAAAGATTTAGACTCAGGGCCATGGGTATGTGAACCGCATTACAATCCTTCATCTCGGTTTCTTCTAAGATCTTCTTAGCATATCTTTCTTGTCTCAAAGTGATTACATCCTTATGTTGATCTACCTCAATACCAAGATAATAGGTAAGCTTTCCTAAGTCACTCTTCCCAAATTTTGCAGACATTCCTCTTTTAAACTTGTCGATTAGATCAAGGCTTGTTCCCGTGATTAGTAGGCCATGTTCGGAACTAAGCTAGGCGCTAGTCGGGCGGCAATCCCGGACCTAGAGAGTTACCAAAAAGTCAGGACTAGGCCGAGTATACACGGAGACTATTTTTAATACTTTTTAATTATAAATATACGTATTATATTTCACATGTAAACATTAAACGTAAAACACCGTAGTCCAGTGGCGCGGTATGCGGTTGTCATTTTAAGAGGTCCAGAGTTCGATTCTTCTATGTCGCTTTAAATCTGCGATTAGTCGGTTACGTAATCGATTAATCAGGTTTTATACAAATAATCAGATTTCCAATTAATTGTACCGATTTGGTCAAAATCGTGGTGGTTGACCACAGTCGAACGCCTAGGCGACACCTAGTCGGAAACTAGTCGGCTAGGTGCCCGCGTTTTAGAACATGGTTAGTAGGACATCGACATATACTGCTACAAGAAGTAGATGTTCCTTTTCTTGTCTACAGTAGAGTGTTGGTTCCTTGGAGCACTTAACGAATTTTAGCTCTCTGAGTAGTTTATTCAATTTCTCATTCCATGGGGCTTGATGCAAATCATAGAGTGCTTTCTCAAGTTTATACACCTTAGTCTCCTTTCTTTTGATCTCATAACTCTCTGGTTGCAAAACATAAACTTCCTCTTTCAAGTCACCATGAAAGAATGCAATTTTAACATCCATGTGGTGCACTTCCCACCCCTTTGAAGCTGCTAGAAAAAGAATGAGTTGCACCGTCTCCATGTGTGCCACTGGTGCAAAAACCTCATCAAAACTGATACCATGCCTTTGTATATAGCTCTTTGCTACTAGCCTTGCTTTATACTTGTTAATGATGCCATCGAATTTCGCTTTATTTTAAAAACTCACTTGAGACCAATGCCTTAGCTCCATCTGGAAGATTAACCAAGTCCCAAGTTTCATTTTTAACTATTGAAGCAATCTCGTCTTTGCAAGCTTCTCGCCATACCTCCTTCTCATTCGCTTCCATAAAGCTCCATGGCTCATCTTTTATATTTAGCAGTAGACGTTCTCCCTCAAGCTCAGCTAGTAGAATATAATCATCTAAATAGCTTGGTTGCTTTCTTTTCATGTTGATCTTCTTAATGTTGCTTGAGTTTGATCTTCTATTTCGTCGAATTCATCATGGTTTATTGGCTCAGTATTGTGAGCTTTGATTACTCCTTCTTCATCGACTGTGTTGTTTGACCCATTCGCATAACTATTTTATTCGTTTATGTCATTATTACCGGAATCACCAAGATCAACTCCTTCATGTTGAGTGAAACCTTTGGCCACTAGTCTGGATTTACGTCTCTCCACTTTTCCATCAGCACGATACTTCGTCGTAGATACCCACTTACATCCTACAACATTCTTTCCAGGAGGCGATGAAACAACAGTCCATGTTCTATTATCCTCCATAGCCTGTAGTTCGTCATCTGTAGCTTTCTGAAACTCAGGTGACAACATGGCTTATTTAAAAGTGGTTGGTTCATCTTCATGACAATAGGAAAGAAGATATTGTTGGTATGTGGGTTTAAACTTGTTAAAGGTATCAACTGAAGCAAGCGGGTAAAGACAATCGGGTAAAGGAGGAGGTGAATTATGAATGAAAGAACAGTGATAGTCAGATAAGTAACCTGGAGTCCTCGCAGTGCGTTGAGGTCTGGCACGAAGAAGCTGACTTTGCCCAGTCAATTGTGGGACAGTCTCACGCAAAATGTTTAAATAAGGAGGATGAGATGAATGAGATGCATGAGGAGTATGCAACACTGAATCTAATGCAACATGAGTGAAAGTAGGTAATATTGTACGAGAGAAAAAATCAGTGGATGGTGTAGCAGTAGGAGAATCCTTAAAAGGGAAAACATGCTCTTTAAAAATAACATTCCGGGAAACAGAAACAACATTAATAGCAAGGTTCAAGACTTTAAACCCCTTATAACCCGTAGGATAACCCATAAATACGCACGGATCAGCACGAGGAGTGAATTTATTTCTATCCTTGATCAACGTAGAAACATAGCAAAGACAACCAAAGGATCTCAAACAATCATAACCATGAAGTTCCTTAGCTAGCAGTTCATACAAAGACTTTTTATGCAACAAGAGTGAAGGTGTTCTATTTATGAGAAACACCACAGTAGAAATGCAATCAGTCCAGTAAACAAGCGGTATATTAGACTGAAAAAGTAATGCACGTGCAACATTCAAGATGTGTTGATGTTTCCGTTCTATTACAGAGTTTTGTTGTGGAATGTATGCACAGGTAAACTTATGAACCATGCCATGATTTTTAACAATATCAGTGAATGCAAGCTCAGGAGCATTGTCAGTTCTTATAGATTTAATAACCGCATTGTATTGTGTAGAAACATGTTGAATAAAGCTTGGAAAGACTTTGATAACATCACTTTTATTACAAAGGAAAAATATCCAAGTTACACAGGTATAATCATCTACCAAAGTGAGAAAGTATCTATAACCCTCAATTGACTCAACAGAAAATGGACCCTACACATCCATATGGACAAGATCAAACGGAGAAGAAGACAGATGATTATGAGATGTAAAAGGTAATCTTTTCTGCTTAGCTAGAAGACAGACGCGACAATGATCAATATCAGACTCAGAAGACTTAGACAAAGGTAAAATACCAAGAATGCACTGTAACTTGAGAGCCGATGGATGTCCTAGGAGTTGATACCACATATGTCCATCAACCGACAAGGATCCACAAACGTTGAGAGTAGTAAAGCTTGCATCAAGAATGTATAGGTTGCTGAAAATATTTCTTAGGTTCTCCCATATATCTACTCAGAAATCCGACACCATAAGAAATATCAGGGCGAGTATGCAGCAAGTATCTAAGACATCCAATGCTCCTTCTGTAGTTCATCTCATCTATGCTGTTTTCATCGTGAGACTTAGAAAGATTTAGACTCGGGGCCATGGGTATGTGAACCGCATTACAATCCTTCATCTCGGTTTCTTCTAAGATCTTCTTAGCATATCTTTCTTGTCTCAAAATGATTCCATCCTTATGTTGATCTACCTCAATACCAAGATAATAGGTAAGCTTTCCTAAGTCACTCTTCCCAAATTTTGCAGACATTCCTCTTTTAAACTTGTCGATTAGATCAAGGCTTGTTCCCGTGATTAGTAGGCCATGTTCGGAACTAATCTAGGCTCTAGTCGGGCGGCAATCCCGGACCTAGAGAGTTACCAAAAAGTCAGGACTAGGCCGAGTATACACGGAGACTATTTTTAATACTTTTTAATTATAAATATACGTATTATATTTCACATGTGAACATTAAACGTAAAACATCGTAGTCCAGTGGCGCGGTATGCGGTTGTCGTTTTAAGAGGTCCAGAGTTCGATTCTTCTATGTCGCTTTAAATCTGCGATTAGTCAGTTATGTAATCGATTAATCAGGTTTTATACAAATAATCAGATTTCCAATTAATTGTACCGATTTGGTCAAAATCGTGGTGGTTGACCACAGTCGAACGCCTAGGCGACACCTAGTCGGAAACTAGTCGGCTAGGTGCCAGCGTTTTAGAACATGGTTAGTAGGACATCGACATATACTGCTACAAGAAGTAGATGTTCCTTTTCTTGTCTACAGTAGAGTGTTGGTTCCTTAGAGCACTTAACGAATTTTAGCTCTCTGAGTAGTTTATTCAATTTCTCATTCCATGGGGCTTGATGCAAATCATAGAGTGCTTTCTTAAGTTTATACACCTTAGTCTCCTTTCTTTTGATCTCATAACTCTCTGGTTGCAAAACATAAACTTCCTCTTTCAAGTCACCATGAAAGAATGCAATTTTAACATCCATGTGGTGCATTTCCCACCCCTTTGAAGCTGCTAGAAAAAAAATGAGTTGCACCATCTCCATGTGTGCCACTGGTGCAAAAACCTCATCAAAATTGATACCATGCCTTTGTATATAGCTCTTTTCTACTAGCCTTGCTTTATACTTGTTAATGCTGCCATCGAATTTCGCTTTATTTTAAAAACTCACTTGAGACCAATGCCTTAGCTCCATCTGGAAGATCAACCAAGTCCCAAGTTTCATTTTTAACTATTAAAGCAATCTCGTTTTTGCAAGCTTCTCGCCATACCTCCTTCTCATTCCCTTCCATAAAGCTCCATGGCTCATCTTTTATATTTAGCAGTAGACGTTCTCCCTCAAGCTCAACTAGTAGAATATAATCATCTAAATAGCTTGGTTGCTTTCTTTTCATGTTGATCTTCTTAATGTTGCTTGAGTTTGATCTTCTATTTCATCGAATTCATCATGGTTTATTGGCTCAGTATTGTGAGCTTTGATTACTCTTTCTTCATCGACTGTGTTGTCTGACCCATTCGCATAACTATTTTATTCGTTTATGCCATTATTACCGAAATCACCAAGATCAACTCCTTCATGTTGAGTGAAACCTTTGGCCACTAGTCTGGATTTACGTCTCTCCACTTTTACATCAGCACGATACTTCGTCGTAGATACCCACTTACATCCTACAACATTCTTTCCAGGAGGCGATGAAACAACAGTCCATGTTCTATTATCCTCCATAGCCTGTAGTTCGTCATCTGTAGCTTTCTGAAACTCAGGTGACAACATGGCTTATTTAAAAGTGGTTGGTTCATCTTCATGACAATAGGAAAGAAGATATTGTTGGTATGTGGGTTTAAACTTGTTAAAGGTATCAACTGAAGCAAGCGGGTAAAGAAAATCGGGTAAAGGAGGAGGTGAATTATGAATGAAAGAACAGTGATAGTCAGATAAGTAATCTGGAGTCCTCGCAGTGCGTTGAGGTCTGGCACGAAGAAGATGACTTTGCCCAGTCAATTGTGGGACAGTCTCACGCAAAATGTTTAAATAAGGAGGATGAGATGAATGAGATGCATCAGGAGTATGCAACACTGAATCTAATGCAACATGAGTGAAAGTAGGTAATATTGTACGAGAGAACAAATCAGTGGATGGTGTAGCAGTAGGAGAATCCTTAAAAGGGAAAACATGTTCTTTAAAAATAACATTCCGGGAAACAGAAACAACATTAATAGCAAGGTTCAAGACTTTAAACCCCTTATAACCCGTAGGATAACCCATAAATACGCAAGGATCAGCACGAGGAGTGAATTTATTCCTATCCTTGATCAACGTAGAAACATAGCAAAGACAACCAAAGGATCTCAAACAATCATAGCCGGGAAGTTTCTTAGCTAGCAGTTCATACAAAGACTTTTTATGCAGCAAGAGTGAAGGTGTTCTATTTATGAGAAACACCACAGTAGAAGCGCAATCAGTCCAGTAAACAAGCGGTATATTAGACTGAAAAAGTAATGCACGTGCAACATTCAAGATGTGTTGATGTTTCCGTTCTACTACAGAGTTTTGTTGTGGAGTGTATGCACAGGTAAACTGATGAACCATGCCATGATTTTTAACAATATCAGTGAATGCAAGCTCAGGAGCATTGTCAGTTCTTATAGATTTAATAACCGCATTGTATTGTGTAGAAACATGTTGAATAAAGCTTGGAAAGACTTTGATAACATCACTTTTATTACAAAGGAAAAATATCCAAGTTACACGGGTATAATCATCTACCAAAGTGAGAAAGTATCTATAACCCTCAATTGACTCAACAGAAAATGGACCCTACACATCCATATGGACAAGATCAGACGGAGAAGAAGACAGATGATTATGAGATGTAAAAGGTAATCTTTTCTGCTTAGCTAGAAGACAGACGCGACAATGATCAATATCAGACTCAGAAGACTTAGACAAAGGTAAAATACCAAGAATGCACTGTAACTTGAGAGCCGATGGATGTCCTAGGCGTTGATGCCACATATGTCCATCAACCGACAAGGATCCACAAACGTTGAAAGTAGTAAAGCTTGCATCAAGAATGTATAGGTTGCTGAAAATATTTCCTCTACCAATCGTCAATCCCCGAGTAGATTCCTGAACGAGACAATGATCCAAATAGAAATGAGCAGAGCAATTGTTATCACGAATCAAGCAGTTGATACTGATGAGGTTGAAATGAAAAGAGGGAACGTAAAGAACATTATGTAAGACAATGCTAGATGAAATGTGAATGATGCCTATATGAGTGATATGTTCTTTGAAACCATTAGACAATGAGACTATAACACCATTGACCGGAGAAAGATCAGTAAAACATGCAATATCATAACACACATGCATGGTTGCTCCACTGTTAAAAATCCAAGAACCACGAGGGAGAGTATTGTATAAAGAAGAAAGACATTGATGATGATAGGTGAGTGTTTGGTCTTCATAACGAAGGTTAGAGGAAAAAGAAAGAATAATACCAGATGTGGATTGGGGAGTTGTGTAACCACCTTCTGTAACAGAAGCTTGTTGAATCCGGACTACATGCTCAGAAGATCGAACCTGACGTTGCAAATGCTGGAGGAGAGATTGCACCTGATCCGGATTGAGCATGTTAAGATCAAGTGGAAGTGTAGGAGCACCCGTGACATTTGCTACTGTGTTAGATTGCAGATAGGCCGGAGCATTAGCATTAGGATGCTGAGTATAAGCACCAGGGTAACGAGGAGCTTGACTCTGTTGACCCTTCTGTCCACGAGGTGAAAAGCCTTGGCTCTGTTGATTCTGATGACCCTTGTGAGTGTTATTGGGACCCTTGTAACCAGGAGGATAGCCATGTATCTTGAAATATTTTTGGATCACATGACCAAGCTGCCCACAGTATGTACGGACAGGACGTTGGCGAGGGCGATAAGATTGTTGATGGGGAGCTGCAAGCACCAATTATCAGCAAAAATATCAGGCTGCGGAGAAGGAGTATGAGAACCAATCGCCTGAAAGATCACATTGTCACTCTTTGAAGAAGGCTTCATAGTCTTTTGACGTTCATCTTGAGTAATCATGTTGAACACATCTTCAAGCAAAGGTAATGGCTTAATCATCAATATCTGACGCCTACTGGTCTCATAAGATTCATTCAATCTCTATCTCCTCTTATATCCACTACTCACTGTAGTTATTGACGAAAAGACTTGTGAAGAAAGGCTTTTGAAGATGAAGCATAAGGTCGAGACAAACTTCTACTTGTGTCAGATAAACTGGAACATGGTGATTGATGCTACTTACAGGGGGAATAAATCAAGATACTTCAGTCATAGCTGCAACCCTAACACATAGATACAAAAGTGGTTTGTTAACTATCTTCTCACTTTTTCTTCTGATCAGAGTAACATTTTTTGTATCCATTAGGATAATTGATGGAGAGACAAGGGTTGGAATCTTTGCCATATGTTACATAACCAAAGGAGAGCACTTGACATATGATTACCACTAAGAACATTTCCTTGTTTGAATTACTTTATAGTATAGTATTTAGATGTGACACTAATAAATATAGCATAGGTTTGTTCAGTTTGGTGCAGATCAAGATTGCTACTATGGTGCAGTAGGTTGTAGAAAGATGCTAGGTGCAAAAGCCAGTAAAGCTAAAAACATACCCTCTGATGAAGCTGTGAACCTAACTGCATGTAAAGGAGTGAGTGACCTGGAAAGCCCCCAAGGTTAGATTGAAATTCAAAACTATATGATGAAATGATTACATTAATGGTACTGTTAAATAGGTTTTTGAGTTCATGCCTCAGGGTTATTTTTGTAACAGTTACAAACTTGCTTTACTATCTATTTTGTTATGCTGTTTGGTTAGGTGAAAAAGACTAGAGGCAGACACGCCGCATGTTAGTATCAATACTTCAATCTCAATTTTCGACAAGCTTCTCAGTTCAAAGGTAAGGGAAAACAATTTGGATGCCTTAGGACAATCTCAGAACAATTGTGGCGAAAGGAAAACATGTTGCCCCAACTGCATTGGTGTGGTTTTCATGTTGGCACGTCCCACGAACAAGAGGTAAATTTTATTTCTCTCATCTAAATGCTCATTGACCCACCTCTTTAGTCCCTCGTACCCTGCAGATTTAGTATTTCTTGGACTCTTGGTTTTACGTCTTTTGACTGTATATTTAATATTCTCAGGTGTTTTGGCATCATCAGACAATTTGATGAGGTTTCAAAAAAGCACTTGGTAGGTGCAAGACTTAACCTCTGTTTTGTTATTGACCATCTATGTCACATTCAAGAAATCTATGACATAACAGTTTGTATTAGTCCAGGTCACGTACGAGGACGGTGTTACCAAGGCTATTGACATGTCCAGAGAAGTTTGGAAGCTCATAATTGTTTAATATTGCTTCAGCCTTATTCTTTACCATTTAATTTCTCTTGAATCGTTGAAAGTTTGTTTTTACCGGGGGGATTCGTGCTACAGTAACCAACCAAACTGCCTCGATTGGGAAAAAATGTGTGTAAACTTTGTTGTTGTATCCAACTCGTACAGTGTAATGACAGTATATATACACGTAGAGTATTTTGAACCAAAGCGGTGTTGATGAGTGTGTTATTACAACCAATAACCGGTTTGTTCGGTCTGCAACTCCAGTGGCAGTAGGTTAGTGTGTTGGTTGCTACCCACGCGCCGGTGATGTGGGCCCTAGCTCACCTAGCCTCTTCACCACTTCTCTTCCCATATATTCATTTTGTATGTAAAGGAAACTTCTTTTCCCCTCAAAGCAAGAAGCTTCACACTAATGTTCAACATGCATTGAATGTTTTCTTAAAAGGTATCAAAAGAAACAAGTAGTGTGCAGTCTTAAGAACAGAGTGTGTGAGAGCAAACGAACAGAGCAAAAAAAAACAGAGGATTTCTGAATCAGTAATCATCTCCCTTGGAAACAACTTCTTTGCAAGTAGGTCGCAATAAAATAGTGTGCTCATACTGTGATACATAGCTTCCCTTCACATCACACAGAGGAGGATACGGCTGAAAACAAAACACAGAGAACAAGATTCGTAACCATTTTATTCTCATCAACCTCATTTTACACTAGTGTATGATTGGTCTAAGAAGAATGTTGTTACCTGAACAATCCCAGCATCGCACAAATACTTTAGCGCCATCAAGTATTTAGTTTCACCAATACGGTCCAAATAACGTCTGCAGAAGGCTAGAGTCGAGAAGTTGTTGTTGATAGTTACAAGGAGTTGTTTTGCTCTAGGCAACCTCAAGGGGACATGACCAACGTCAAAGTTCTTCATGTAGTGGCTACATTCTAAATCTTCTCTCACATATCCTTTCTCTGCAATACAACCACAACCAGAAGATCAAATCATTGGTGGAATCCCAAAGATTGCAGTGGGTGACTTTTTTTACTTTACCAGTTGATCCAAATGTTTCAAATGGCATAGAATTCACCCTCTTCCATCTTTGTTTGCTCGCCTCCTTTAACTATAGGAACTGATTTGCCAGCATGTATCTGGTAAGGTCCAATGCTATGCCCATTCAGGTTCCTGATACTTTTAACTGCAAGAAAGAACAAAACGGGTTAAGGTTTATTACATCAGACAGTGTTTATTAGATTTGACATTGGATGTTCAGTACCTGGGAAGACCTTTCCATTGATCTCAACTTCATAAGACTTCATGACTTCTTGAATTGCAGCACCAATGTCGCAGAGACGAACATCTATTCAAGCTTCCTGAACCAGCCAAGAAACATAACAAGGAGGTTAAAGTGTAATAAATATGCGGTTTCTAACAAGTCAACCCCTAAAAGAATGTCACTCATAAGCTCAAAAACACTACAAACAAAGAAAGAACAATCAGCACCTTGATACCGGTATAAGTAGCTTCACGGGAGGCTGCTAGGAGAGGATCATACATAGGATTGAACACAACTGTAAATGCACAGTCAACAATATGTCCTGCAAATAAATAAATAAATGTTAATTTCAATCTGAAATTATACAGACGAAAGAGGAAACTTGCAGTTCTACCATCAATATGTGTTCCAAAATCCAGTTTCATAACATCATCATACTGAAGTGCAGTCTTGTCTCCTGAGTTTGGTGTCCAATGAGCAGCAACCCTGGAAATTAAAAATTCATTAGAGAAACAAGACTACTAAAGAAGAATAGTTGATAGAAAGAGAGAGTTATAGCGAACCAATTCAATGAGCATCCTGTAGGGAAAGCAATACCAGCTTTGAGGCCATTCTCTGATATCAGCTTACGAACAGTATCCTCAAGTGTCTCGCATATATCAGTCATCAACATTCATGGCTTCACTATGCTTCTCACATATTTTCTAACCTGAGAAATTATTTTTAAAAAAAAATATTTAAAAAGAGTAATAATCTATGGTTGTCATTTAATCAGTTAAAAAGGGATCAAACCTGGCGATGGACTTCTGCAGCTTGACGTACAGAGTTGTATATAGGCTTCTCCAAACGCTCCAACTCTCTCTTCTCTTCAGATGTTGATCTCCACAAATTGCTACATTACAGAGACCAAGACCATACTCTTCAAAAGTCCGTACAAAGAGTGTGATAACGTTAAGGAAGTGAAGAGTCTTGACAAGACAAAGACTCAACAGATGAAAAGACAAAATCTATTCCACAATATCTAAAGCTATTGCGTTGTATGAAACTTACTCACCCTTGTACTGTTGGATTTCACCTTCAGGAAACTCTCCAGACGGGAAAAGCTTAACGACAGGGATTGTAGGTGGGTCAGTCTGTTGAGGCTTCTTCCTGCAAACATTAAGCAAGAGACCATCACTACAACAAACACCAAAACTAGCAGATTTGAAAGAAAAAGACAGAATAAAAACACTTCTTACTTGCTTTTACTCTTCTTTTTCTTCGTCTTCTTCGTTGAAGTCTCACCTTAAAATGAAACATGCAATATATCAATCAACCATAACACTCATGAACTCAGTGATTGGATCAATCTAAAACCATCAAACCCTGTAACACAGAGAGATAGCTAAAGCATACTTTTTTAATCCTAATGGGTACATGAAACAGAGTCGCAAAAAGCTCAAAACTACATGATCAAACAGAACACCAAGAATAAAGTATTCACCTTTGCTTCCTTCTTCTTCTTCTGCTGCCACATCTTCTTCGTTCTCATTGTTTGCATCTTCTGTAATCTCTAGCTTCTTCGAAAGCTCTGACTCTAACTGTTCCTCTTTCCCCATGTGTAGAGGATGGATTTGACCATGCCACAAGGCCCGAGGAATAGGAAGGCCTGGCCCGAATTAGGAGGAGCGACGGCTCGATCGGTCGGCTCGAGAGTCAGGTCTCTCGGCTTGACTCTTGAGTACTTTTAGTTGATCATCATCGACTGAAGTATGTTCGGCTCAGCGGCTGCTCGGATGCCTACGGGCTTCTCGGCCCAGCAGAGGAGGCCCACCAAGATGGCGTAAATTAGGTCAAGGGCGAGGCACCAGGACGCCTATATAAGGGAAAGGAGAGACGACGAGAAGACCATCCGAAATCATTGACTAACACTTGGCGGCTAGATTAGGGTTTTCACATTTGCTTCATCTCGCCGTTAGTTGTACTTTTCCGGTAGCTTATCGAGCCACCGACTTTCTTTCTGTCGCGTTCTCTTCTTTTCCCTTGTAACCGATTGAACGTTCTTTCTCCGACCATTAATAAGACGTCTTTGTTTAAACCCACATCTTATTTATTACCGTTTCTCGATCAAACAGTTGGCGCCCACCGTGGTCGCCAGCACTCCTCCGGTGGAAATACCACTCAGAAGCGAGGCTACGTTAGCTCGGTCGATGATGAGGAATCTCCAAAATCAGCGGCTATCACGCGAGAGAAAGGCTGGAACCACTGGGATCGAGACTCTGCTCCGAAGCAATCAACCCCAACCGAACCAGCGAGTTCAAATTCCGAGGAGCCAAAAAAATGGTGCCTCTACCACAAAAGGGATTCCCATGACACGAAGGAATGCAAGGTCCTCATCGGGCAGTTTTTCGACGGGATCACTAATGGGACAATCCAAATGCCCACTTCTCCTACGACGCCGAAAAACACTAAAAGCTGGAGTAAGAACAAGGAGAAGAAGGCACAAAAGTCCCAAAAGAACACGGCCCCGAGTGAGGAAAGAGCAAGCCCTGAGCGCACTCCCATCAACAACGTCGGCCCCGCCAACGATTCATCAGAAGACGAACACCCGCGTCGCCGGCGACGAGTGGAAGTCATACTCTCTCGCCCTTGCAACTCCTCTGATGACGACGTCCCGACAGTGCAACCAGATCTGCACGATAAATTGAACAGCAAGGATAAGCAGTCTCTCGCTCCCTCGAAAGCAGATAAAGACCTACGCGTTCTATTGAAGCGAAAAAACGCCGCGAACGTAAACACAGGAACAACCGACCTCCGTGCGACAATCTCAAAATGCAGCGCTCGGAGAGTCGGTCAAACTGGTGACCTTCGTGACCAGCTCAATTCGAAGGCCGACGACCTGCGAATCCAACTCAACCGTTCGAAAGGATCCGATCTGCGACGACGCCTTGAGTCAAAAAAGAAACAGCCCACATAAATTCCTACATTCGAGAACACAGCCGACGATTTGAGGAAGCAACTCGAATCAATGCGAGCTACCCGAGCCCCGCACATCAGTGTCATAATGGGCGGATCACCACCTTGCGGTGACTCGGTTCGAGCCGTCAAAGATTACAAACGTCAAGCAACCACCTCTCAGAAGTGGCCTTCTCCAGTCGAAAATGATCACCAGATCACTTTTTCGGCACTAGACACCAAGGGTGTCCACATGCCACATAACGATCCCCTCCCCGTCGACCTTGACATTGGCGAATGTCTGGTCGCAAAAGTCCTTATTGATACCGGCAGCTCAGTCGATCTCATCTTTTGCGACACACTCGACAAAATGGGAGTTGATTTAAAAGATATGAAGCCTTCCTCTCGCACGCTCACCGGCTTCAACGGAGCCTCGGAGCAAATGATAGGGACAATTCGCCTTCCAGTTTACGCAGGCGGTATAACCCGCACCGTCAAGTTCTCCGTCATCCGCGCCAAAGCACCCTATAATGCCATACTCGAAACACCATGGCTGCATTCCATGAAAGCTGTCCCTTCGACTTATCATCAGTGCATCAAGTTTCCGGGAAAAGATGGTAAAACTCAGACGATTCGGGGCGATCAACAAGCCGCAAGAGAACTACTGATCGCAACTGTAAAGATGCAGCAGCAAGCTTCCCTTGTCAACTCCATCAGTAAACCACTCAACAAGATATACCCTCAGAAGGAGGAAGTTCGCGAAGTCGCAATTGATGAATCCGACCCGACGAAAATCATCCGAGTTGGCGTCTACCTGTCCGACGACGTATGTTCACAGATCATCTCTTTCATCAAAGACAACGCCTCGACGTTCGCCTGGAAGACTTCCGACATGAAGGGGATCGACCCTGCAGTTACCTCTCATGAACTGCACGTCGATCCGACGTTCAAACCCATCCGACAGAAGCGACGAAAACTCGGTCCAGAACGATCTAAAGCCGTAAACGAAGAAGTCGACAGGCTCCTCGACGCGGGTTTCATAACCGAAGTCCGATACCCCGAATGGTTGGCTAACCCGGTTGTCGTCAAAAAGAAAAACGGCAGATGGCGCATATGCGTCGACTTCATGGACCTCAACAAGGCGTGCCCAAAGGACAGTTACCCACTCCCTCATATCGATCGTCTCGTCGAATCAACTGCTGGTAACGAACTCCTAACCTTCATGGACGCTTTCTCGGGATACAACCAGATCTTGATGCATCCCGACGATCGCGAGAAGACGGCATTCATCACCGACAGAGGGACCTACTGCTACAAGGTGATGCCCTTCGGGCTAAAGAATGCCGGCGCGACTTATCAGCGACTCGTCAACCGAATGTTCGCCGATCAGCTAGGCAACACCATGGAAGTGTACATCGACGACATGTTAGTCAAATCGCTCAAGGCCGACGATCACCTAAACAACTTACGCGACTGCTTCAAGATCTTGAATGACTACGGGATGAAGCTCAACCCGGCCAAGTGTACCTTCGGTGTCACTTCGGGAGAATTCCTCGGCTACATCGTCACTCAACGAGGAATCGAGGCTAACCCCAAGCAGATCTCGGCGATCCTCGATCTTCCAAGCCCAAAGAACAGCCGCGAAGTACAGCGACTAACCGGACGGATAGCAGCTCTCAACAGGTTCATCTCGCGATCAACCGATAAGTGTCTTCCCTTCTACGAGCTACTAAGGGGCAACAAGAGGTTCGTTTGGGACGAGAAATGCGAAGAGGCGTTCAATCAACTAAAGCATTACCTCACAACCCCCCCAGTACTATCAAAGCCAGAAGCCGGCGACACATTGTCTCTCTACATAGCCGTCACATCCTCCTCTGTCAGCAGCGTGCTCATTCGAGAAGATCGGGGAGAACAGAAACCAATCTTTTACACAAGTAAAAGAATGACAGAGCCGGAGACGAGATACCCAACACTCGAAAAAATGGCCTTAGCTGTCGTTACCTCGGCCAGGAAATTGCGACCCTACTTTCAGTCGCACACGATTGAAGTGCTCTCCAACCAACCACTCCGAACGGTTATGCAGAATACCAACCAGTCAGGACGATTGACTAAATGGGCGATGGAGCTGAGCGAACACGACATCGTGTACAAGAATCACACAGCAGCAAAGTCACAGGTTCTTGCAGACTTCTTGATCGAGTTAACACCAGAGTTGGAGCAAGACCTTATCCTACCAAGTTTGAACTGGATCCTCCACGTTGATGGTTCATCGACGAGTAAAGGGTCGGGGGCAGGAGTGCAACTGCAATCACCAACAGGAGAACTCATCCGGCAGTCATTCGGTTTTGGTTTTGCGGCGTCAAACAACGAAGCTGAGTACGAGTCCCTCATCGCAGGGCTCCGTCTCGCCAAGGCAGTAAAGGCCAAAAGGATCAGCGCTTACTGCGACTCTCAACTTGTTGTAAGCCAGTACCTCGGCGATTACGACGTCCGCAACGAAAGGATGGACGCCTACCTCAAACTCGTCCAAGACCTCACGCGAGACTTCGAGTTCTTCGAACTCACGAAGGTTCCTCGCGGAGAAAATGTCTGTGCCGACGCCCTCGCTGCTCTAGGAAGCAAGCTACACGATCAAGTCAAGAGGACAATCCCAATCCATAAAATCGAGAAACCGAGCATCGACACGAAGGCGGAACAGACTGCAATCGCAGCAGCGATTAGCGAAGCAATGGACATCGACGAAGCGGAACCTCCTTCGCAGGACGATCAGCCAACAGATTGGCGCAAGGAACTCATCGATTACCTCGCTGAAGGTTTATTGCCCACCGAGAAATGGGACGCGCGGCGACTGAAGCGATGTAGTGCACACTACGTTGTCATGGACGGGGAACTACACCGATGGACCGCGACGAAGGTGCTACTCAAATGTATCTCCGGCGAAGAAACGAGACTAGTCATGGCCGAAACACATGAAGGAGCAGCAGGCAATCACTCGGGGGGACGAGCTCTTGCATTAAAAGTGAAGAATCTGGGATTCTACTGGCCAACCATGAACGCCGACTGCGAGAAATACGTGCGCAAGTGCGACAAATGCCAGCGTCATGCTCCCACCTTACACAGCCCAACGCAGTTCCTTCATACCCTGACTGCTCCATACCCATTCATGCGATGGGGAATGGACATCATCGGTCCAATGCCGGCATCTCGCCAAAAGAAGTTCATCCTGGTCCTCACAGACTACTTCACCAAGTGGGTCGAAGCCGAAGCCTATGCCAACATCACCGACAAGGAGGTGCAAAATTTCGTCTGGAAGAACATAATCTGCCGACACGGGCTCCCATACGAGATCATAACAGACAACGGTTCGCAATTCATCTCGCATCATTTCAAGGGATTCTGCGACAGATGGCGAATTCGACTCAACATGTCGACCCCGAGAAACCCGCAGAGTAACGGCCAAGCTGAGTCGACGAACAAGACCATCATCGACGGTCTGAAGAAACGACTCGACTTAAAGAAGGGTTGCTGGGCGGATGAACTAGATGGTGTCCTGTGGTCCCACAGAACAACTCCTCGCGGAGCGACGAAGGCCACGCCCTTCTCAATGGCCTACGGCGTCGAGGCAATGGCTCCCGCAGAAGTGAATGTGACGAGTTTGCGCCGATCACGAATGCCGCAAAACGTCGAACTCAACCGTGACATGCTGCTCGACGCACTCGACGACATCGAGGAAAAGCGCGACCAAGCACTGCTCCGTATCCAAAATTACCAGCATCAAATCGAGAGCTACTACAACCAGAAGGTTAAGTCGCGTCCCCTCGAAATGGGAAATCTTGTTTTAAGAAAGGTCTTCGAAAATACTAAGGAGTGGAAAGCCGGCAAGCTTGGAGCCAACTGGGAAGGACCATACAAGATAGTCGAAGTCATCAAACCAGGAGTATACCGCCTCGAGACTTCAACAGGCGAAGCAGTACCGAGAGCTTGGAACTCCAAACATCTCCGCCTCTTCCATCCTTAGTCAAAACGAACACTTTACCGAGTAAATGCGCCACTAAGGCCACTTTTACTCGGTCCCCTAAAAAAAATAAAAAAAAAAATAACCGAGTAAATGCGCCTCAAAAGCCACTTTTACTCGCAATCTAAGAACTACGAATGGCTTGATTCCCACAAAGGGATATGTAGGCAGCCCAAAAAAAAAAGGGGTCCAGCCGAAATAAAAAAAAAAAATACAAACCCCCTCCCCGAGGAATCGACCTCCGAAGCAGATGATCACTTAAGCGGTGCCGACGCGAGCACGTCCCGGCTTCTCGAACAAGCGTATCGGTACTCGCGTCCCACGATGGATATGTCCTGATCAGACACGTATTCACGGGGGTCGACCATGTTGCGATTTAAACCAACACGACCGAGACAATGACTCCAACTCACCCTGTAATTTACTAAAGTAATGTTTGGCCCACCGAACGCTTGAAAATTACGCTAGGGTCGATTTGGAACCGTCAACGTCGAGGACGTATAACTAAACTCAAACGACGAACGATCGCGAGTCAAAGAAATCGACCGAGACAACGTCATAACGAGCCCAAAACTACAATGATTCGATATCTCGAATACAGTTATACCAAACAAATAGTCACTTCAAATCTTGACAAATCATGCATTTGATAGACGAGTACAATAAAAGACAAACAGATAATACGATTCGAAGAGTTGTAACGGAAGAACAACAAAGCAAAAGCCTCGAAAGGCAAAAGTCTAGAAGGCAACAACATAAATCCTCTGAGACTCAAAAGAAAACAACAAACAAGGAAAACTAAGCTTCCCGATCACTCTCGCAATCATTAAGGGCGGAAAGCTCCGAAGCCCTGACGCTCGATTCGCGGGCAATCGGAGAGACTTGCACCGCAGCATCCTCCGACACCTCGCCAGTGTTTTCCTCGCCATCCCGATGAGACTCTTCTGGAGGCAGCGAATCGCGACCCTCGACTGAAGTGTCCGAAAGCACGAGGACAGGAACGTTATTTCCATCGACTCGGGCTCCTCGACCAGGCACCCCTTCCTCAAGAACAGTCAAAGGGTTTTCGATAGGAAGCGTCGGTTCCTCGCGCCTTTCTCCGACCGGAAAAGTACACGAGACATGCAGATTCGCCGCGGTCTCCGGGTCAATTAAGCCAGCGTTGGAACCATACGGATCGAGACCCGCCAGAATCCGAGCATCCACAAACTGAGATTCCAACACGAGAGGAGAGAGTATAAAATCGCTTTCAGGGATCTCGCCAATCTTCAGCTGCTCAGCCTCTTGTTCGTACTTCCTCTCGTACTCGACGAACATATCGATAGAGGCTTGCGGTATGTCGTTCCCGGCTCCTTTCAAGGCCTCGAGGCACTTCCTAGTCCCGAAGGCTTGGCTGTGAAGTAACCGAGCCTCGTCGTAAGGACCCCGACGCTCCTCTCGAGAACGAATCCTGGCGAAGCAACGACTAGCCTTGGCGGTCATTTCCGCCTCAACCCTCCCCCTTTCTCTCGTCACCTCCAAGATTCTGGAGTCTCTCAGACGTTTCATCTCTCGCTCGTGCGTGGCAGCGAGCGAAGCCTTCTCGCTCTCGAGGTCAGCATTCTTCTGTTCAAGCTCGCGGATGGTTCTTCGAGACGACTCCAGCGCGGCTTTAAACTCATCGCGCCGAGCAACGGTGCGAGCCATCACCCCGTCGAGCTTCTGCAGATTGGCCCTTGACTCGTTCAGTTGACGAGCAGAAACCTCTTCCTTCTCAGCAAACTCTTTCTTGGCCAGCTCGAGCTCCCCCAAGGCTCCTTTAAGCGCCGTGTCGTATTTATCAATCACGACATTCATCGTGCTATCACCCTGAACACGCGACACAATGGAAATCGTGAGAGGTTAGGAGTCAAGGAATTTAAAAAAAAAAGGACCAAGCCGTTTACCAGCAGTTTGGCCCTTGCAGCTTCTTCGTATTCACCCCCGAAGATAAGGTCCTTCACAGCAGGAAGAGGTTTCGCCCTCCCTCTTAGTTGACAGAGAAACTCCCCACATTTCTCTGGAACGTACACTAAGGGAGCCGGTCCCTCATAATGGAAGTCGACTTTATCGGGAAAACTGAATCCGGGAGCCCTCCTTAGGATAGCCGAGCCACGGGAAGAAGTACCGATCTGGACGGCCCCTCCTCCGACGGGAACTGGAGTTCTCTCGCGAGGAAACGTCAGGACAGGAGACCGCCTTTCATCATCGTCTTCGTCGTTTCCCCTCCTTATCAGGAGTGGCGACCCTTCGCTATCTTCCTCGGAATCACCCGAGCAGGCGGCGTTAAGAGAAGTCTCGCGTTCCCCTCCTTCGCTTACTCCCTCCTCGTCATTCCGTCCCCCCGAGGCTTCAGCCCCAGAACCCCCCTCTTCGGGCTGAATTTCTTCTCCTCGAGCATCCTCTTCCTCTTGCTCGATCTGCTCGTCAGCATCTTCCAACTGCTCGCCGGTGGACTTCTTCTTTGTCCTTTTCTTCTTGCTCTTCTTCCGGGGCTCACTGGAAGGAGGGACATCACTTGTCTCCTCAGTACTCCTCCCGGCTCCCGAACCATCGCCTCTTTTTCTTTTCTTGCCCTTCCCCGCACTTCTGGCATCGGAAGGGAAAACCTCGTCAGAACGAGGAACCGCCGTTGAGGGCCCTTCCCCGCTAGTCAGCCCCAGCTGGGCCGCTATTATTGCGCTCAAATCAGGAAGAGTGCCCATCTTCTTCGCCTCGGTGATTTGTTTTTGGATGTCTCTCGGGAA
Organism: Brassica napus; assembly: GCF_020379485.1. Classification (NCBI taxonomy): domain Eukaryota; kingdom Viridiplantae; phylum Streptophyta; class Magnoliopsida; order Brassicales; family Brassicaceae; genus Brassica; species Brassica napus. Next base: position 31,105,283 of record NC_063447.1, on the reverse strand, counting down.
GATGTCCACCAGTCGCTTAGCACGAATGGGAAGAACGGTCGGAAGGTCGGATCTCCACTCTCCTGAAAACATAAGGCAGAAGGGTCAGGACGCGACAGAAAAACTTGCGACTAAAAGAGCACTGTCTAGAGGTGCGAGAGAACGTACTTCGAGCGATTCGATCCTTAAGCTCACGGATCCTTTCGACGGAGATCTCAGACCAACGATAGACTCGAAGCAGAGCGACGGCGCGAACACTCCTCAAGAAATCTTCGGGATAAGCTGGGGAGGTAGGATGGCCAACTGCATACAAAGCAAAAAAATGGTTGGTTAGAATCGACAAATCGCTTACGGTTCGCGACAGAGTATTCTACCGCAAGAACGGTTCCAAAGAACTCGGTAATCATCTTGGGGAGGCTCCTCGAAGGCCGAGCTGTCGGACTTAAGGAAGAAGTAGGAGCGCTGCCAATTTTGCGTCTTATTAGGATGACCGGCACACACATTGCAGTTCGGTCGCATCTTCACCGAGTAAGTGCCATCTTTCATGTCGGTTATCGAGGTCATCTCCTCGAACGACCTAACGCTCATCGGCATGTCGATCTGCTCCGCCAAAACCGACAAAGTGACCGCTAGACGCAGCGAGCCATTCAGCAGCTGACTGATCGCGAGATCTCGACGTCTGGCGTATGCTGTGATCAGTCGCGGGATGGGGAACCAGCAACGAGTGTCTTCCTGAAAATAGGATTCATACACCGTCTGGTACCCCATCGGAGGAGACCAGGGTCTCTGCGTTTCCGTAGGCACAAGGAAGGTCACGCCTACGGCACCCGCGGCCCGAAGAACCCTCTTCACGCTTCCAAGAGTCGACTTTGTCTCCTCTACGCCTTCCCAGTCCTGACCGGCCAAGAAGGCAGGACGCAATAAATTGGGATGGAGTTGAGGAAGCTCTTCGAAAATCCCATCGGGGTAAAAAGTGGTCGGGAAGAACTCGGCCTCAGAATCATCGTCCTCCGAGAGACCAACCTCCGCAGGTCGAGCTCTCAGAGTGATCGAGTCAACGGGCATTGCCCCGCTCTGCCCGTCTCTCGAACATTCCATTGCATCCTCTCGCAACGACGTTCTGACATCCTTCTCTCGCGAGTCTCGCAGCATCCGCAACCAGAAGTCGATGAGAGCGGGATAGATTCGCCGTGTCCATCATTGCCGCGCGATGAATCGCCTCCGGATCACCGACACGACCCCCGTCGGGATTCCTAGTCAGATTCGACGTCGCTGCGACTGCCTTTCCCTTCTGTTGCTTCGATAGCCTCTGACCCGACGACATTGCAGAACGGAACGGTGAAGAATGTTTCGAATGAATCTAACAACGCTTAGAGAGATAAAGGATAGAGAGAGAAAGTACCTTTGATCGCGGAGAAAAACTTGAAGAAATGAAGGGGGGTCTGCGTATTTATAAGGAAAAGAGAGAGGGGGGAACTCGAGGCGACATCATTAGGTCTATTCGGGCCCAAACGGGCCTCGAAATCCGCCCTAGAAACCCAGCGGACCCTCGCGACGTTTCGACTTCTCGGTTCATTAAAAAAAAAAGAGATGGGGGGGAATTCGAGGTGTCGTCATTAAGCCTAAACGGGCCTAAATGGGCCTTGAAACTCTCCCAAATGTCCAGTGAACCCTCGCGACGAACCCTTCCTGCGACACGACGACCAAAAGAAGAGATAAAAGCCTCTACTGCTCGCTTTCGAGAGAACAACGCAGTGCGACTCATCGACCAACCGTTCCAACCTTCCGACAGGCCTTCTATTCCCTCAAACCTCCAAACCTTAGAATCCATCACGAGCTGGAAAGCACTCCGCTCACTAATGGACTAGGGGGGGGGACTTACTGTAGAGGATGGATTTGACCATCCCACAAGGCCCGAGGAATAGGAAGGCCTGGCCCGAATTAGGAGGAGCGACGGCTCGATCGGTCGGCTCGAGAGTCAGGTCTCTCGGCTTGACTCTTGAGTACTTTTAGTTGATCATCATCGACTGAAGTACGTTTGGCTCAGCGGCTGCTCGGATGCCTACGGGCTTCTCGGCCCAGCAGAGGAGGCCCACCAAGACGGCGTAAATTAGGTCAAGGGCGAGGCACCAGGACGCCTATATAAGGGAAAGGAGAGACGACGAGAAGACCATCCGAAATCATTGACTAACACTTGGCGGCTAGATTAGGGTTTTCACCTTTGCTTCATCTCGCCGTTAGTTGTACTTTTCCGGTAGCTTATCGAGCCACCGACTTTCTTTCTGTCGCGTTCTCTTCTTTTCCCTTGTAACCGATTGAACGTTCTTTCTCCGACCATTAATAAGACGTCTTTGTTTAAACCCACATCTTATTTATTACCGTTTCTCGATCAAACACCTTGGAGGAGGAGTCAGCGCCGCCATTCTCCACCACTGGAGCTACAACGACTTCAGGGTTTTCATTCGCCATCGTAATCAATTCTTCGCTGAGGATCGGAGAAAAGCTAATTGTATATGAAGAAGAAGCAAACAAGTTATTACAAGTCTCACACAGCCTCCGACACTTCTTCCGTCTTTTGTTTCTATAAACCCTCAGAGTTTTGGGAATTTACACAATTGCACTCTTAGTACTTATTATTATTTACAGTAAAAACCTATTATTATGTATTATGCCAACACAGTTCCCCATCTTTATTGGGTGAAACGCTCAAATGCTCTTAATGAGGCAAAATTCATTATGTCGTACTATTACATACTTTTCGTTTATTTCATACTCTTCGAAAACATTGTCAATGTATAAATTACCCTTTTTGGCTAAACCAATCAAAATCATTCTCTCTCCTACTCTATCTTGTTCCTTTCTCTCTCAACTATAGATTTCCAATCCATATTTGTTCAGCCTCCATTCAATTTGGCATTCATCTACTCCATTAATTCATTCGTGAAGAATTAGAAACTTTAACTTCAAATTCGTATTCATAATTAACTAATTGAGCATGGGTCCCGATCTATTTGGATAATTAAAACCACTAGTATAATCATAATAGATTAGTATTTTGATTTAAAGAATTAGAAAATCTAGTAAAACTTGGTACGAACAAAACAATATAACTATGTATAGTTATGTATAACTATAATCGTACAACCTATATAACTAAGTAAAACTTTACTAGCAAAACTGTATAACGAGGTAAAATTTTTACTGGATAAACTGTATAACTTGGTATAACTAATATTGGTAAAACTGTATAACTTGGTAAAAAATTTTGGTTAAACCGTGCAACTTATTTTAACTTGATTGTTAATCATTTTGATTTTTATAGGAGACGACGAGTTCTTTCACAAACATACATTTTGATCATGAAAGATACTATAATAAACCTGGAGATGGTCATGAATGGATTCCAAACGCATGTAGTTTGTATGCTAGCGGATAGGATATGCAGAAAGATGACCATAAATCCATGTACAAAGGCTGAATTTGAGTTATATTTCATTGTTAGTAAAATCTAAGAAGCAATTGAAGAAGCATAACAACAGCTTAAGGTGACTGAGTCAGTGGAAGATGTTATTCGAGATAGAGACAATGTAGGTATTGTTTTGAATAATGTTATTCGAGATAAAGACAATGTAGGTATTGTTTTGAATAACTTGGAGAGCATGGATAACCTTGTGACAATGCTGATATATTTGAATATGTTGAGCTTCCACATTTTGTACATTAAATTCGATGTGTGATGGAATTGGAAGATGGTATGCGTATTGAGATCGGTTAAGGGTTTCTAAATAAAGAAAATGTGAAAGAATTAGTTGATTGAGCATCACACCATAACTGTTTGGAATTATTATTTTGAACTGTAGATATGTGTGAGCTCCGAATATTAAGAATTCTGATTTATTTCGATTAAAACATAAAGTGCATACTTGCTCTTAAAAAAGTTTAACTTCGAGAACCAGAAGGATATGCACACCACGATTAATTGCATCTATTCTTCAAGATGATTCTTCAAGATGATCTAAGTAAAACTTAGTAAAGCTGATAAAATACAAAAAAAAAATTAAAAATAAAAAAATTCTAAACTTGTTTGGTTATTTACAAGTATTATGCTTATTATTTGTTTGTATTTTTCTGATTTAAATTCAAAATAATTATAGTCAAAATTGTCATCACTCAGCTGTGTACTATTTATAATAGAGCAAATACCTTGTTCTTTTATGCCTTTTTTCTTTGTATTGACATTGTGACATTACAAAACTTATATATACGACGAAATTAATTCTATTACAACATGATTTGATGAGAAATGATTGTAGGAAACTAAATATAAGTGGTATAACTATAATATAAGTTTTAGAGTACAATAAAACTAAAAAAAAAATGTCAAAAATATAAAAGTAAAACTTTGAAGATTTTTGTAAAACTACAAACTTGGTAAAACTTCGACCCCAAAAATGCTGTAAAAAAATTTTCCGCCCAAATTTCAGAAATTTTCCCTTCCAAAATTCTATTTTTTCCAGACCCAGAAACGAAGTCGGTAACTATAATTGCCTTAATTTTTAGGATTTTATCATTTCTACTATCTTCTCAATCCTCTCAACCCATTTTCTCTCATCTCAGTTTCCCTTTTCCATCTTTCTTCACCTAATGGGCAATCTTCAGATTCTTTCCAAAAAAATGGTGGTCAATCAAGAGTCAAAACTCTAAGGCCATTTATTAAGTGCTAATGCAGCGGCAATGATATCATCAGAAGTTCTATAAATCTGATCCAAATCCTTATCGCCAATACTATTGATGTCTCTGTTTGGTTTCTCAAACGACAGTGCGGAAGAAAAATATTAATAGTTGTCTTATTCCTACTGTCATAGTATTTTGAGATTTTGGTTGTACAATTAATCATAACTTCTATCAAATTAATTCAGTGACGAACTTTTTAAGTTTTTGAAGTTTAACAAATGAAAAACAAAAACTTTGACATGACAAAGTTTACCAAATTATACAAACAGATAATACTTAACCAATGTTATCCTAAGTTACACCAAGTTCTACGAACATAAATAACAAACCAAGTACCATAAACACAAACAACAAAGTTAGTGGCTACTATGAAGACTGAGAAACCCTATAGTGCAAGGAAAATAATGATAGTTCTATGATGTCTTATTTCTAGCAGTTAAAGAATTTAGATGTATAACTAATCAAAACTTGTATAACCTTAATGGAATGTAAAGTTTTCCAAGTTTTAACAAATTTACACAAACAGAAATATGAAACTTTGACAAATTTTTACCGAGTTAAACAAACACAAAACAAAGTAATCTCAAAATCTACAAAGTGACAAACAAAAATGGAAAACTTTCGCAAAGTTTTACCGAGTTACACAAATATAAATAACAAAGTTTTTACCAAGTTACCAAGTTACCAAGTTACAAAAACAAAAATGGTTGAGAATGATTGATTTTTTTTTTCTTTGTCACTTGTATTGGTTGCCGATGGTTGATTTTTTCTTCATTGCTTTTTTCTCGCTTTGCTGATCCTCATGATATTTTTCCACTATCACTTCTACCATGTTTATCTCCTAGACGTTTATCCACACTATATTTTCATCTCTCCACTACCTAAACCACCATCTTTTTTACTTTGTTCTATGTCTCTACCATCAGAGGTCGGATGGTTTCATTTTCGTTCTTTGAAAGCAGCACTTCATAGAAAAATGTAACTATCAAATTAAGTCATCATCATAAAATTCACAAAGTATTACTAAATTATACAATCTAAACTAGTTAAATTTTTACTAAGTTGTACAAAGTTTTATAGTTTTATCAAGTTTTACTAAGTTATACCATTCAGGGTTCTTTTTTTCTTCTCTTTCGATGGTTAATTCGTGATTTGTTATTTCGTTATTTTTTCTGGAGAAAAGTTTGATTTGTCTTTTATTTGAAGATTATTCTTTCTCATGTGATAAAAAGATGAAAGAAAACAAGATTGATTTGTTTCGGTGAAGAAATAGAAAGAATGAGTAAAACTTAAAAATACTTAGTTATGTCTAGATTTATATGTCTGGATCCAAGTTTAACGGGTGGGTATGGTTTGGGTGTGGATAATCCGTCTGGTAAATTTTTAAATAAATAGATTTCGCCTGGTTTGTAGGTCTTTTAATAATTTTCGTGATTTAAATAAATATTAAATTAAAAAGGAAAAAGGAGAGGAGTATCTGAGAATTTTGTTTTTCCAATTAAGAGCACTACAACAATTGATTCATCCTTATTGGGCCTTACCGGTAATTATTATTTACTGTAAAAACCTATTATCTATCTTATTAAAGTAGAAGTACTTTAAATTTTTGGTTGGCAACATAGATAGCAATTAAAAAAATATAGTGTTGTTTGGAAACATAGATAACAATATATTAAAGAAAAAAAGTAATGGGCTTATATTATCAAGAAAAATTGGAAATTCATTATATTATGAAAACTATATATATGAGCCAACTTTAACATATACGAAAATGGCTGGCCCAATCTAATTATCTAAAAACATCTTTGTCTAAAATAATCGTAAAACAAAATTTAAATTTTATATACATATTTTAAATCAAAATATTAATTTAAAATTCATTTATATCAAAAATTGATTCAAAAATATACATTCAAAAATTGATTTTACTAAAAAAAAAATTTATAACCATTATAAAAATGTTTTAAATATATTTAAGAAAAATTTAATACAAAGCAATTTCAAACACCAACATAAATTATGATTTTTATATTTCATATAAGTTTTTAAAATATAATATATATGATCATTTATATGACGGTACGCATAAAATACTATTAATTATATGATTACTTATATGATGGTAGGTAAAAAACATGATTAATTATATGATGACACATATATGATATTTAATAGTGACATGAAAAAATAAATAACAACGTATTTTTGCAATATTATATCATCTATCTTATTAAAGTAGAAGTACTGTTGGGAATGTTTGGAAACAAGAATAACATAACTGAAATGAAATATAATGTTGTTTGAAAATATGGATAGCAGTATATTAAAAAAAGGAAAAATTGCATTTTAAACTCTGAGAGTGTCACATTCTCGCACTTTAAACACTGAATGTTTTTTACTAGCACTTTAAACCTTGAAACTGACATTGTTATCATAACAAACCTTGTTTACCAAGCCAACTATGTGACCTGTACTCTTCATTTTGTGATGACGCGTAGGTTTTTTTCTTTTTCTTTTTAAAAAAAAATAAAAAAATAAAAAACATTGAAATTTCAAAAAAAATCGAAAAAATTCGATTTTTTTGAAAAATTAAAAAATATAAAAATTCAAAAATTATAAAGATAACATTTCAATATTAAAAATAAAATAATTTTTTTTAAAAAAATTAAACCAATTATAAACCAAAAAATATATATATATAATAACTTGAATGGTGATACTAGATTCTGTTTTTTTGGTTTTTATTTTTTTAAAATTTTTTTATTTATTAATACTTAAGTTATTAAATTTTTGTGAAACTAGAAAAAATCTCATAAACCACTTAAAATATTTTTGACCTTAACTAAAATATTGTAAGTTAGTTTGAAATATAATTAAAAGATATAGAGGTATGCCTCTAGATTTGTATATGTTAGGTTTTGGTATGCGTTGAGCTTTTTAGATAAGTAACATATATTTTAGTTTCTCTAAAGTTTAATTAGTTATTTATTTAATTTCAAAGTTATTTACTATTTTAAAGAACTTCACGTATAAGTTAATTTATTTTTAAACAAACTTAAAATTACTAAAATAAATATCATTTTGATAAATAATGCCAATAATAGGATTAATTTTGAAAATTTAACAAGTTAAGTATTAATAAATAAAAAAATTTAAAAAAATCAAAAACCAAAAAAACAGAATCTAGAATTACCATTCAAGTTATTATATTATATATATTTATTGGTTTATAATTGGATTAATTTTAAAAAATATTTATTTTATTTTTATTTTGAAATGTTTTTTATATTGTTTTTGAATTTTTACATTTTTTTCCATTTTTTCATATTTTTTTCGAATTTTCTATGTATTTTATTTTTTATTTTTAAAAAAAAACCAGACACGTCAACACAAAATGAACAGTACAAGTCATGTAGTTGACTTGGAGGTTTTTTATAATAAAAATGTCACTTTCAAGGTTGAAAGTGCTAGTTAATAACGTTCAGTGTTTAAAGTGCTAGAATGTGACACTCTCAGTGTTTAAAATGCGATTTTCCCTTAAAAAAATGGGCATATGTAATTAAAAAAAATTGAAGTCCATTATATTTTTATAAATTATTTGTTTGGATCAGATTTAAAATATACAAAACTAACCCAATCTAAATTTTTTTTTGTGCAACTGGTCCAATCTAATTAACTAAAAATATTTTGTCTAAATTAATCATTAAACAAAATTCAAAACAAAAATTGATTCAAAAATATACATGTATTCAAAAATTGTTTTTTACTAATGTATTTTCCAATAACCATTATAAAATTGTTTTCAATATATATAAAAAATACAATACAAAGGAACCAATAAATTGAGTAAACCTTCTTTCTAATTTTTTTTATGGACCACCGAAATAGAATTAGATATACAATACTAGAAATAGCTATAATATTTGAGTTACAATATCAAATAAAAATTAATACAAAAAAATTAATATATGAATGTATTAGTATTCCTTTATTCGTATTACAAATACAATAATAGTCAAACAATAATATATAACGGGGCCATAATTTTTAAAATCCAACAATTACCAATTAGTTATGAATTTATAATGTTCTTACAAATTAAATCAAACACCAGTGCGGACGTACGGATCAAGATCTAGTTATGTATTATGCCAACCACTTCAGGGTTTTCATCCTTTAATGTGTTAAGCTTGTCGAAATGGAGGGAGATTGAAGAAGAGAAAGAAAATTAAAGGATGAAAGTTGTCCAAGAAAAAAAAAAGAAATTAAAGGATTTAACCTCGATTATGTTCATTACAATGATTTTTTTCTTTTTTGGAACAATCTATCTTATTAAAGTAGAAGTGTCTTTAAGAATTGTTTGGAAACAAGAATAGCAATAAAAAAGAATATAATATTGTTAGGAAACATGTATAGCAGTATATTAAGAAAAAATGGGGAAAATCGCATTTTAAACACTGAAAGTGTCAATTTCTAGCACTTTAAACACTGAAGTTTTTTGACTAGCACTTTAAACCTTCAAATTGACATTTTTATCATAATAAACCTCCAAAAGACGTTTTCTTGTTCAAAACAAAATTTTAAAAAATGTAGAAATTCAAAAAACATAAAAATTAAAATTAAAATTTCAAACTTAAAAATAAAGTAAAATATTAACAAATTCAAAAATAAAATCTAAAATTAAAATGTCAAATTTTAAAAAAAAAATTAATTTTTTTTTAAATTCTAAAATGAGATCTAAAATTAAAAATTCAAACTTAAAAATTAAAATTGTAAAAAAAATTGTAAATATTTAACCAAAAAATTATATTTATTTTAAAATTCTATCCAATTAAAGTGACTGTCACTTATGATGATATCAAAACTTGCCTCCATCAAAAACAATATATCAAAACTTGCTACCATCAAAAATGTTTTTTTTTATAATCTGAATATTCAGACACCTTACATAACCCGACTAGCGCCTAAGTACACTTCGCAGAAAGGGGCCGCCAATTTCACCCCATGTTAATTGATGGTGACGACACGCAGGGCTAATAATTGTCTCAAATAGATTATATTGAGTTTTGTTCCAAAAAGATTTTCTTAGAAAGAAAATGACCAAAAATATTTCATTAAAGATGCAAAAAATCTTATGCTCTAAATATATAAATACAAATAAATAAAGAAAAATTTCAAATTATTATTTTTAAAATATTTTAGATCTTATTTTAGAATTTTTTTTAAAATTTTATTTTCGTTTTTAAATTTGACATTTTAATTTTAGATCTTCTTTTTGAATTTTTAATATTTTATTTTATTTTATTTTTAAGTTTGAAATTTTAATATTTATGTTTTTTGAAATTTTAATTTTTTTGAATTTTCTTTTTGAATTTTTTTAATTTTTTCCAATTTCATTCGAATTTTTCTGTATTTTTACGTATTTTTATTTTATTTTTTATTTTTAAGAAAAAAAAAGAAACCGACACGTCATTATTTTAACCTGTAAAATGAACAGTATCGGTTGTCTATGAACTGGAAAATGTCGTTGGAGGTTGATTATGATAAAAATGTCACTTTGAAGGTTTAAAGTGCTAGTCAAAAAATTTCAGTGTTTAAAGTGCTAGAAATTGACACTCTCAGTGTTTAAAATGCGATTTTCCCGAAATAAATGTAATGGACTTATGTTATTAAGAAAAATTGGAAGTCCATTATATTATATTACAAAGTAATGGGCTTATGTTATTAAGAAAAATTGGAAGTCCATTATATTATATTACAAAATAATGGGCTTATGTTACTTAATATACATATTTCAAATCAAAATAATAATTTAAAATTAATTTATATCAAAATTTCATTAAAAAATATGCATATATTCAAAAATTGAACTTTACTAAAATATTTTCCTATAAAAATTATAAAAAAAAGTTTTCAATACATATAAGAAAAATACAATACAAAGCCCAATTTCAAACACCAACTTAAATTATTGTTTTTATATTTCTCATTAAAATTTTAAAATGTAATATAATTATTTATATGATGGTACATATAAAATACCATTAATTATATTATTATTTATATGATGACACATATACTCCATCCGTTTCAAAATGTTACATATTTTAGATTTTTTACACATTTTAATAAAACATATTAAATTTGTATATTTTTTCTGTTATCTTTTCCCATAATTTTAAGCAAATAAAAATTCAATAAGAATTATGTTTTTTTAAGTTTGCAATTAGTTAATAAAACATGCATTGAAAATGAAAAATAGAACTTTTTGAAACAATTTTTTTCTCTAGAATATGTAACTTTATGAAATGGAGGGAGTATGATATATAATAGTGACTAGGGGTGGGCGTTCGGATACCCATTCAGGTTCAGTTTGGGTCTCTTTATGCTTTGGGTTTTCGTGGTTCGGATATTTGCGGGTTCGGTTTGGATTGAAATAACATATTTAAATTATTTTAAAAATTTTAAAATGGGAAATTGCCAAAAATACCATTTTCAAAGTACCGCTTTTCATGTTAACACTAACCACTTTTACCCTCATCTTTAATGAAGGGTAAAAAACATTTATAACCTTTTGATTACCTTTGACAAAAAAAAACATATGGTTAACTAATCTAAACTTAAAACATCAGCTCTAAACTCTAAATCATCTAACTCTAAACCCTAAACAATGAAACATCAACTCTAAACCCTAAACTCCGAAACTTCAACTCTAAACCCTAAGCCCTAAAACTTCAAATCTAAACCCTAAAACATCAACTCTAAACCCTAAACGTAAACCCTAAACCCTAAACCTAAACTTAAAACATCAACTTTAAACCCTAAATCATCAACTCTAAACCCTAAACCATGAAACATCAACTCTAAACCCTAAATCATCAATTCTAAACCCTAAACCCTGAAACATAAACCCTAAACCCTAAACCTTCAAATCAAAACCCTAAAATATCAACTCTAAACCCTAAACGTAAACCTTATATTTTTCTGTAATTCGAACCCTAAACCCTAAACCTTCAAATCTAAACCCTAAAACATCATCTCTAAACCCTAAGCGTAAACCCTAAACCCTAAATCTTCAAATCTAAACCGTAAAACATCAACTCTAGGGTTTTAGGGTTTAGGGTTTAGGATTTAGGGTTTAGGGTTTAGAGTTGAAGGTTTAGGGTTTAGGGTTTAGAGTTGATATTTTAGGGTTTAGGGTTAATTTTTAGGGTTTAGGGTTTAGAGTTTACTTTTTAGGGTTTAGGGTTTAGTGTTGATAGTTTAGGGTTTAGTGTTGATGGTTTAGGGTTTAGAGTTGAAGTTTAGGGTTTAGGGTTTAGAGTTGATGTTTTAGCGTTTAGAGTTGAAGGTTTAGGGTTTAGGGTTTAGAGTTGATGTTTCAGAGTTTAGAGTTAAAGGTTTAGGGTTTAGGGTTTAGAGTTGATGTTTCGGGGTTTAGAGATTAGAGTTGATGTTTCAGGGTTTAAGGTTTATTTAAAAAAAAAAAAGGTTTAGGATTGATGTTTAAGGGTTTAGGGTTCGTATTTAAAAAAAAATAGAGTTTAGGAGTGATGATTTAGGGTTTAGAGTGGAGTTTTAGGGTTTAGGGTTTAAATTTCGAAATAGTATAATTTAGAAAAAAATTAAAAAATTATTTTTATTTTTTTAGATTTTTTATTTATCTAAATATTTATTTATTATATATATAAAGAACATGGGCATAAGAGTCTTTTGCTACTTAATGAAAAAAATATTTTTGAAAATGTCCCTTTAGTGGTAGTATAAATGAAAAGTGGTAGCATGAAAGTGGTAAACATGTAATTTTCCCTTTTAAAATTCACTATATAGTTAAATTTCTCAAAATCTATAAACAAATTAATATATTGCATATAAATTTGAATAACATATGTCATAGTACCTAAACTTAACATATAAATTGGTTTGGTTTAAATATTTAGATAGAGTATCAATAATTCTTTTAAATATTTTTGGTGTTTTGAATATACTTTAACTATTTTATATATTTACTTTTGACTATTTGTATATATTTTCAAATATTTAAACCAATTTAAAAGTATCATATATATTATGGATCTTTTTATATACATTAAATTTAAAAATAATTAATATATATATAAGTATATAAATCTATTTCATATACATTTGGATACCCAAAATATTTTGGTTCTGATCGGATTAGGTTTCATTTCTCTAAATAGCATAATTTTGAGTAATTCAGATATTTGATCAATTCCGGTTTGAGTTTGGTACTATTTTTCCGGATCGGGATCGGTTAGGTTCTTCAGATTTGGGTTTTTTTTAATCCTAAATAATGAAATGAAAAATAAATAGGAACATATTTTGAAAAATACATCCGCACAAGCGCGCGGTTCAAAATTTAGCTTTCTAATTAGTCAAAGACTAAACTTGTTTTTACAAGAAGACTGTAGATGGGAATAGCAAATAGGAGGTAACGTAGACTTGGGCCTCATCTAAGCCCATCAGAAAGTCTAGTAAGCAATGCTAATTTATTTATTTGTTTAACGAATGTGTTTATAATTAATTAGATGTCTTTCTGCACCATGTGCAGTAAAAAACTTTTAACAGATAAATATAAATTATATTTTAAAATAAAATTTTATTAATATTGTAAATTTTTTTTTTTTGTATCAAAATTTTAACATAAATTTGATTTAATTAAACATAAAAGTTATATTTAAGAATATACATGTATATATTTGAAATTATAATCTTAGATAGATTTTTCTATCTATTTATTTTAATTAAATATATTACATAAATTTGTAAAAGTTGCATAATTACCAAAAATTAAAATTAAACAGTATTTATAAAATTTGCAGATATATAAGAAAATAATGATTTTACGATTAAATTTTTATAATTTTCTGAAAAAATTGTATACATTTTTGAAAATTTTAGTAATAAAATTGTATAATTTAAAAATATATAATTAAATTATATTTCAAAATTTATTATGCCATATTTGAATATATTTATTTTAAGGATGATTTATGAGTTATTCTGATATTCTAAAACAAATTTCAAAAATATAAATTGACATTAAATGTAATATATGAGTTATTACCATATTTTAAAAAGTTTACCAAAAATATAAATTAACATTTAATGCAATTGTCCATGTCATCCTTTTTTTATTATTTGAGGAGCATTTTAAACAATTAACCTTATCACCATGTGTGATTAACAAAAATGTCATTTCCTATGTGTCATCTTGAGAATCATTCTCACACTCTTTATTAAATAGCCCTCTATTGCCTAGACTAATTACATATAATGCCATTTCTCATTAAATTTAATAATATGAAGAGATTATATTACTATACTATATGAGTTGTGATTGCATTACTAAAAACGTAGACAATACCCGAGATAACCATTGCGTGGAAACATAAGTAAGCTAAATTTCGTTCTTCTATTGGTCAAAGCGAGACGTAACCGATGGTTATGCCTACAACAATATCTCTCTTTGATCAGTGAGAAGAAGCCTTGCATATATAACATGAAACATTTCAAGGTATAGTTACTCACTTCAATGGATTTTAATAATTATCGAACAAAATATATATAGCCCCAAAATGAATGGCAAAATATAGTTATCTATATTTTTAGCATAATATTAGTGGATTGAGCGATGTGTATGCTTCATTATTTTACAAATTTTTAGTATAATATTAGTGGATTCTTCGATATGTATGATGTATTATTTCATAGAAGCTATCATACATAATTTTTTTTAATAAAAATTGTTGGGATTTTGACTATATATATACGATTCTTGTTTTATAAGATTCATGTTCTTTACGATTCATAAATAAAACATGACCTTTTTTGGGACTAGAAAATATAAACGATTCAGAATTACGTTTTTCTATAAAACTTCCTTATGTGACATTTATTTTGATTAATATTTTTGGATTATTATGGGATACATGAAATTTATTTTGGGAATTTATTTTAATAGCATCAATACAAACGTTTTTATATTGTAAAATCAAAATGTTGTCTATAAAAAATCTATTGAATATCTTGCGTGATTGTAAAATACATCCGAAAAGGAATTTCATATTAAATTTTTTCAATCCTTTAAATTTTGCAACAAGACTTTTTGATTTTGAAATTATATTAAATGGTAACAAACATTAAATTTGGTAATTTATATCATTCATCTCTGATTAAGTTTAAAGTCAAATATCATTTTATTATGAACTTCCTTTATTTTCCCTCATTGCATGTAAGACTTTCTATAATTGTTTGGAAATCTAGGATTATAATGTTATGCAAAATTAATAGGATTATCTGATATTTATAGTCACAAATGATAGGGTTTTGACTATATATACGATTCATATTGTTATAATTTGAATATTCTTTACGATTTATGAATGATACATGACATTTTTTAGGGTCTGGAATGTAAAAACAGTTCATAATTATGTTCTTCTATAATTATTTGGTTTGTGACATTTATTTTAGTTTATTTAGAGACAATTATATATGTGAGTAAAATTTAATTTGAAACTGGAAAATATAAAAAAAATTATATTGTAAAATCAAAGTGTCATATATAAAAAATTTATAAGCAATCTTGAGTGATTGTAAAATACATTCAAAAATTGGTGAAACTGTATTAAAAATTTCTGGGCTATCCCTTAATTTTGATGACAAGACTTTTTGATTACGTAATTAACATAAATGTTGACAGACATTAAATTTGGAAATTTAATTTTTTTCGATTCAGTTTAAGGAATATGTCATTCTTAATGTAGACTTCCTTAATTTTTTCCCTATGCATATATTACTTTATATACTTGTCTGGAAATCTACTAACAATTAGGGATTTGCAACATTGCTTTATGGCGAAAATTATTTATTTTTTCAAATCTCGTGGGTCAAAACCCTATCAGTTACTATATATATATATATATATATATATATACCATATCATCCATATAGCTACAATATCACAAACTACACGTTTCAAAACTAGCAAAAATATATTAAGCATGAATTTCATTTCTGTCTTGAAATCAAAAAGTCTTTGTGGAAGATTATGGTGAATGTCATAAAACTCTGGAAGCAGTACTAGGCTGCTACTGGAGAAACCATTGAATGGTTTTCGTAGACGAAAAAATTAGGTTTTCTTATGATGTATATTCTTTAAATCGTAAGCAAATTATGTGTTTATATCTGATGCTTTCATTTGTTATTATATTGTAGGAAGACAAAATCCATACATCGGTTAGAAAGGACTGGATTCACAGTTTGATCTTTTAATGAGACAACAATGTTCTAAAATTCTGTTTAATTTTTCCTTGACACCCTCTTGCGATAACATATAAATTTATCTGAATCATATGTTGTTTCCAAGATTGAACTGATCAATGATTGTAACTACATTTGTCTAGCCAACTTCCGTTGGATCATTCTTGGTCTTTCTCATCCAAAGTTATGTGTTGGTATGTTCATGATATTTGACTATGTGTATATAAACTCATTTTGTCTATGTGTATATAAACTCATCCAAAGTTCTATGTTGGTATGTTCATGATCATTCTTGGGGATTATATTTTATTTCAGTATGCATTGTTGCCTTTTATTGACAACAACTATTTATTTTAAGTTTACTATTATCTTTTATCATCAATTATCAACTTTATCCTCCATGTGATTGTTAATAAATTTCAAGCAATATATATTAACCATAAACGATAAGGTCGGAATCTAACCTGTCCACGATGAATGTGATACACCTCTTGCGACTTCATGTAAATGGAAACTAAAATAAACGCCAAATAAATAATTTTATAATCAATTCAGTAATTCAGATCATTCGGATTTATAAAAGAATATAAATTGAAATCTTACCATGTAACCGCTGCGTCAACGAATTAAACAAACTTCAGGGGATATGTTGACAGGAGCGATAGTCAGTACACACTTCTCCGGTTTTAATTGCAGGAGTCTTTTCCAGCCCTTTCTTTTCACTAAGATATACCACTCGCGACTTCACGAAGTCGACAATGTCAAAATCGGCTAATCAATTCGCTCATAAGAAATACAATACTTCAAATAATTGGGGATTATAAGTGATTATATTGAAAGCTTACTGTGTCCTCGATGCATCTAGAAATCAACAAATATTCAGGAGGTTTGTTGATAGGGCCTTTGCCAACTTACAATCCATCGGTTCAAATTCCCTGAGACTTGAGTCACTCGATTCAGCTTTTAATCTTCTTATATATTGGGATTGAGCTTAGTTAACGAAATATGTTTATTTCTCAGGTGATGAGAAGAGAGATCGGGCGGAGAGGCTGAACCGTAGCCTCTTATCTCGTGTCCCCTCGAGATTTTTTTAGTAAAAACACCTTTTTAAATAAAAGATAAATTAAAAGAGACTCATATGTATTTTGATCACAATCAATATTAAGGTTCAATAATGGGCCTCTTTTACAAATTAAGTTATTTGAGTCCTAATCACCCAACTAAATTTGTAAACTCATATTATTTATTTTTTTTCCAAACTTATATTATTTACTTCAATTTATTTTTATTCTTTTATAATTTTTATGTACTCCGGAACCAGTATAATTTTAATAAAATATAACGATACAACTTTGATAATAGGACAATTACTGTTTCTCGACCATAATAAGATTATCGTTATCCGGATACTCCAGTAAACTTTTTTTTAACCGAAAAAATCGAGTAAACTTCAAATCCCAAATTGGTTTTCTTTGCATTAATCATTATATCAAACATTACTTCAGCTAATCTATACCAAGTATAATATGCCACTTTTTGTTTTACCTTTTCAATAACTATAGATTAAAATGTATAATCTCTTTTAGACCATTCACTCCGCGCAGGGCGCGGATCATCACCTAGTATTAAGCTATAAGACATGTCATCAATTTTAATAGTCATATCATATTTTTTTTGTGAAATTTAATTATATAAAGGACATTTGACAAAATTATTTCGCAAATATAGTCTAGGGAATTACCAAAAGTGGAGCAGAGGAGAAAGATCATTGACATAAGATTGTGGGTGGACCCCAAGCTTTTAAAACGCGGGTTGTACATGTGTTTATAGTTTTTTGTAAGGGGTTTTGAATTGTCTCTGAGTCATGTGTAGTGAACAGAGCTCGAAGCAATGCAGCATTAAAATCGATATATAGAACCCACTTCATAGAGATTTATTGAATATTCAAAGTCATCTAATCAACAACACGGTATATATCTAACCAAGAAACATTATTGCAGTGGCGGATCCAAGAATGTATTTAAGAGGTGTCAAAATAAATGACAGGTGTCATCATTGGGTTGCGAACTGGGGTCTAGGGGGTGTCAAAAGTGGACTTTTTCCAGCAGAACTGCTGAATTTTCAATGTTTTTGGTAACAAACTATTATTTATCGAGATTTAACGGGTGTCACATGGCACCCTAATGACTCAAGTGAAAGGCCCATCGATTCTCCTGGCGACCTTTTTCTTCTTCCTCCGGTGTAAAATCGTTCTTGATCTCGAACGTTGCGCGAATCTCATTTGGGTCCGCGATCATATTAGCGATCGTCTGGCAAGTTAGAGCAATCAGGCTTGGGATGTTCTGGTAGTTCGAAGCCCGGATGAGATCGAAGAACGTGGGCTGATCCATACCCAAGACGAACTCGGCGTCCCACTTCTTGAGATCTTCCTCGGAGATGGAGCCAACGTCGGCGTGCTTCTTGCAGTACTCGATCACTAAGCTGAGGATGTTGCCGGAGACGTTCGGAAGCAGGAACTCATCGTCGGCCTTGGCGCAGCAATCTTCAAGGGGATGTGATATCGTCGTCGATTGGCGTGCGACAGCTTCGTCGGCCTCGAACAAGTGACCATCGGAGCTCTTAAACAAGATCTTTTTCGTAGACATTGTTACTTGCTGTGCAGAGAAGGAGCGTCTATTTATAGAAGAATCCTAATTTTGAGATTGTTTGTATAACTAATCCATTTAGTACAACAATCCTCACCATACAACCAAAAGCCACGTGCCAACAACCAAATACACAAGAGGATCAAAAGGAAGTAAACCAAGTCTATACCGGTTTTTCAAGGTTGCTTAGTCAAGACCTTGGGCATTACCAAATGGTCAATTAGGAAACATTTTAATGGGCCACCATTAATATAAGAAACTCATTTAATAATACATTCAGTTTATATATTAATTTACAGAAAATATATGATGTTTGTGACACAAATTTTTTTTGTAAAAATATATGATGGTAAATAAAATATAACAGTTATATGAAAACCAGACAAGTGAATACAAGTGAGGTTGAATTCTATGGTTGAAAGTTGCGTTTCCAGATTTTAAATTCTATGGTTGAATCAGTATATTAGATTCTATACCAAAGAATATCTATAGCTCCAGTCTTGGATGAGGTCAATGTAATACAACAAAAGGAATTGGTATTGATGATGCGACGAAGATTTAAAGCTCGCAAGAAAATTAATAGAGTTGATACTCTATTGCAAAAGAAGACTTCAGAAGAAGACTTATCTATTTTACTTCACTTGATATATTGTGGTCTTCTAACCAGTTTGGTTATACTATTTGTTGTTTTTTATTTTCAGATGTATTGTATTTGTACTATTTTTTAATAATTAATAAATCCAGTTGTTAAAAAAAAAAGAATACAAGTGAGGTAAACAACAACTCGTCAAACTCCTCACCAAACAACAAAAAGCCACAACTTTGCAACTAGCACACCCAACAACCAAAACACAGGAGTATGCATCAAAAAGAAATAAACCCAGTCTAAACCGGGGCCAGATATAGCAGGGGCCCATATATTTCAGTTTTTCAAGGTTACTAAGAGTTGGGCCTTACCACACAGTCAATTAGGAAATATTTAAATTGGCTACCATTTATATAAGAAACTCATTTAAGTAAATACAATTCATTTTATATATTAATTTACAGAAAATATATGATATATTGTGTTACTATGAAAAAAGGCTTGTAAAATATATGATGGTAAATAAAATTTATATGAGTTATAAGTGAATTATATGAAGAATGAATTTGTTTATTTAATTGATTAAAAATTTATGAAAGGTAGTACATTAATCTAGGTTTGGCCTAAAATATATATAATGCGTTTCTAGTCATCTTATGTTGTTGTTTTTTTTATGAACAACTATGAGGTTCTAAGTTATCCATACCCTAGATCCATCTAGGATGATGAAACAGAATTTATGTAATTCTTTTTTTTTTTTTAATATAACAATTCATGTAATTCAACTCTTTTTGAAAATCCAACAAAACTTAAACGTATGAACTCTCAGTTACTAGATATTCTAAAAAATTTAACTACTATCTCAACTCATCATTGTTAGCCATAGACATTGTTTAGTTAGACTATGTGCCTGGTTCAAACGCAGCAGCAATTGCGGTTGCTGGAGGCGGATGCGAGTGGTTGCGGTTTTCAACGGTTTTAAGAGATTTGTACGACTGGTTTTGTGGTTAGAAATTGATGCGTTTGCAGAATACTTATGACTGGTTATCTACCAAATGCAGCAGCGGTCAATAATACATTAACAATATTTATATTTTATATAACTATAAAAATATCAAAAAAATATAATATTATAAGAAATATAAAAAAAAAATATTTAGAAAGTTATATTTTAAATTTTTTAAAAAAATTATAAAAAAATTTTATTATAAAATTTTATAATATTAATTAAAATATAATAGATATATTTTATTATTTTTATAATTCCAATTTAAAATTTTTATTGAATATTTTTATTTTTATATTTGTATTGCTTAAAAAAGAAAAAAAATTATCCTCTTGCAAACGCTAGCTGGAACGAGCTTTTGAATTTATGAGGTTTAAGTGGTTCAGAGCGGTTTGAATGATTGTTGCAAAACGCCAACAACCGCTATCAACCGCAAAAGCTGTGTTTGCAGGTGGTAACGGGGAAACCAGTCATACCCTATACGTCTTAGAATTGGTTTCTAACAACCCATTAGCAGCACAACACAATACAACTTTCAAAATTTTAATTTCGAATGTTGAATCATATGACAATTTTACATATGATTTATTGTGATATAAATCAACTTAAGGCCTTAATGGTTTACCCGCTACCACCCACAAACGCAGCTTTGGGGTTGGTAGTGGTTGACAGTGTTTCGAAACAATCATACAAACCGCTACAATCGTTTCAAACCACTCCGAACCTCTTAAAAATTTGGTTCCAACTAGCGTTTACGATTGCGGGCGGGTGGGTAAATAAATATAAAATTATTTTCAAAAATATTATAAATAAAAATTTTAAAATGGAAATATTATAAATAAAAAATATACATATTTTTTATATTAATTTAAATTCACAAACAATATCATAATTTGTTTTATAAAAACTTTAAACTAACTATCCATTAGAATTTTTAAAAATCAGTATACATACATGATACATATATGAAGATATACACATATATATATAAAAAAATTATCCTTTGAAAAGTTTAATATAAATATTTTTAAAAAATCTATTAAAATTAAAACTTTCAACTAATTTAAAAATAAAAAATAAACATAATATTATTATTAATCATATTATATCAATAATTATTATATTTTATTACAATAATATGTTTTTATATTTTTATAATGTTATAATATGTTAATATTGATAATTTATTATTAAAACGCTGCAATATCTTATAATCAACCAGCCATAAATATACTGCAAACACAACAATTTTTAAACGTTGTGCCAGTCATACAAAACTCTTAATACTTGAAACTGCAACCATCCGCATCCACAAACTCCCGCACCCGCAACCGCTGCGTTTGAACCTCTTTTACTTATCAGAAAATCAAAACGCGTTTTTTTATCATGTTTCATATTCTCATCCTACATCCTACGTCAACACTAAAACCAAGAAGAAGCCCATTGGTTAGAAGATATGATAAGAAAAAGAAGATGCAATAGAACATTCAAGAATTGATCATAAACGAATGACTTTCGATAAGATCGCTCATAAAATTGCTAAAACATATATTAATATCCAACTAAAGATTGTCTCCATAGCAAAACACCATTGGTTTATTATAACAAAATAAAATAAAAACAAACAAACTAGTTAGGTTTCATTCAAAAGCCCATTGGTTCTCCTTGACAATCTCTGCTTCTTCCTCTGGTGTAAAATCATTCTCGATGCCAAACTTTGCGCGAATCTCTGCAGCACTCTTGCATACTGCGATCATATCAGCAACTGTCTGGCAAGCGAGGTCAAGCAGGCTTGCAACGTTTAGGTAATTCGCAGCCAAGATTAGGTCATACATCGTGGACTGGTCGATTTGCATGAAGTCAGCGTCCCACTTCTTGAGATCCTCCTCGGAAGTGGAGGAGGAAGATGAATCATCACCTCCATCGACCACCACGACGTGCTTCTTGCAATATTCTACAACCATGCCGAGGATTTTGCTTGTGACGTTCGCAATCGGGATCTCGCCATCGGTGCAATTGTCTTCGATGAGATTTGCTAAAGTCTGTGATTGACGTGCAACCTCTTCTTCCACCTCGAAGGATTCTCCGTCAGAGCTCTTCAACATGATCTTCTTTGACATCTTGGCTTGTTGTGTGTTGCGAGTTTCTCTTAAAGAATTTGATTGAATGGTTAAGGTAGTGGATGAAGTTATGAGCCGATGCTTGTTTGTATTTATAAGCCCTAGTTTTTGGAGTCGGTGAGGTCATCAGCAGCTCCTTTTTTATTACGGAAATAGTATTTTTTTTTTCAAACTTTTGTAATACTCATATTTAAGATATGTTGATCCGTATTTAGAGGATTTTATTCAATCCCTATAGTTTTAAAGTCTATCTATAGATTTTTCAAAATTTAAAATTTTTTATAATCAAATTTTTATTATCTTTGTGAAATTATGTGTGCAAATTATAAAATATTTTCAATATAAATTGGATTTATTTTTAATAATTTACTCATAAATATCCATTGGATTTTATTTCAAATAGATTTATACACAGTTTCTTACAGAATAGTTTGAATAACATTAGTTTGAATAACATTATATTTTAATAGAGTATTTAAAATTGTAGTTAAATTATAATATTAGTTTTTAACATCATTGAATTTTAAATAACATTAGATTTTGATATATAAATCTTAATTAAAAACACCAGACGTTAAAATCTATGTTGTATCATTTACATATATAATTAATTTCAAATAACACTGATATTATAGATAATTTAGAATCATTAAATAATTATTGAATTTATACTTTTAAAAATCCATCATTGAACTAGGATTCTCTAATAAACTTTAGTAAACCATGGAAACCAATTAAATTTGTCCACCGGCCACTTTGGTGATATGCCTAAACTCTAATACATGAATACATTAATTTCATACGCTTTCTGTGATGATAAATCTGACAGTTAGTTCCTTTCCTTCTTGACTTGATTCAACGAGTTTGTCTCCCATCTTACACCATGAAACCATTACCAGTATCAGTGTTTTCCTAATTTCTGTTAATTAAGTTCTACACTGTTTTCTCCACCAGACACATTCCCATCCATAACCAAAGGTGATAACCAAACTTGAAAAAATTGACAAAAAGACATACAAAAAGTAATAATCAAACTTAGTTTTTAGATATAACTAAAAAACTCCAGAGAATGAAGTAAACTTGGGTACATTTACAACCATCCGGAGCACAATACAACTTTAACAAATTAGAGTGTACATAGATATGAAATATCTAAAGACACTCGGGGTTACGACCAGGACCACCATAGTAGAAAAAAACCTCGTATAGTTTATCATAACCAGTTTTAATATCGTAACAGGTAGGCCGACTCACTAATGTTTGAACTCCAACCGGATCTATTATACCATTATTCATATCAATGATTTTGATGACTTCAAAGCTACTTTTTTTTTTGTTGTAACTGGCTTCACTTCAAAGCTACTTGCTTTTCCAAATCCTTCACTTGGAAAGTGTCCACTTCCCATTTCAGTGGTTGTGTGTTGTCCGTCTTTCTTCGTGTTCACCACTTCACCTCCCCATTCAATCGTGCTTGCCCCTTCACCTGCAAGGTTTGTGAATAGCTCTTTTGGCCAATACCCTATCAACTCTTGATCATTCAATTGTAACCACCAGTTTCCTGTCTTTGGATCCTAAGAAAAATAATAACAAAGAAACTCTGATTTGAAAAAAATTATAAATTTGATGTATACTATAATATACTGCCACCATGTAAGATTTTTTTTGTTAATTAACTAAACCAACCTTCCATATTTGTACGGTAAATTTGAATTGTGGACCATTATAGGTGGAGATGGGTGTTAACAAATAACCAGGGGTGAGTCTTTTGTTTATTTGAACAAAGCCGGAGCATATGAGATTGTAGCATCCTGTATTCTGGTAATTGTCCCTCTGTTTTTATTATTTTATTCATCAAAAAAGCTAGTCATTACAAATTCATTTCCGGGCAGGGTTAAGCTCGGCAGAGGGTTCGATATAAAAATCAGGTAATACTTAAATAATAATAATAATCTGAAGAAGCAAAAATGCAGTTACTATGAGAACTTACTGTCCAGTAGATAAAAAGTCGAGGATTGTCATCACCGTATAGAGTCGGGTTGACATGCGAACCAGCTTATACACTACAAGAAAACAGCGACATATTGAAGGAAAAAATCGTCGGAATAACGTTATTCCGACGACATACCGACGAAACAAGTCTTCAGAAATAACTCCTCGGAAATTCAATTTTCCTCGGAAATCCCTCGGAATTTTCCTCGGAAATCCCTCAGAATTTTCCGACGGAATTCCAAGGAAACAAATTTCCGAGGAAATTCCGAGGACCACGAGTTCGTCGGAAAGCTCCTCGGAATATACCGAGGGAGAACTTCGTCGGGATATTTCGATGGAATTTCCGATGGTCCAATCCTCGGAAGTTCCGACGAAATATTCCTCGGAATTTTCATCGGAAAATTCCGAGGAACGGGTCCCTCGGAAAATTCCGAGGAACGGGGTCCCTCGGAATATTCCGAGGAACATGTCCCTCGGTATATTCTGAGGAAGATGTCTCTCGGTATATTTCGAGGAAGATGTCCCTCGGTATATTCCGAGGGTTCAATTCCTCGGAATGTAAAAAATAATAATTTTTTTTAAAAAACATAAAAATTTTGAAATTTAAATTCAAAAATATAAAATTAAAATTAAAATTGAAATCATATTAATTAATATTCAAATTAAGTTTCAAAAATAAAAATAAAACATTCCGAGTTTTTGGAAAAAAAAAAAACTACGGGTCTGGCACGTCCGGGAACACCTCGTTCGGGTACATCCTCTGCATCATCTCCATCATTTGCTGGTTCAGCCTCCTCTGTGCCTCATAGCCCGCCTGTTGAGCCGCCATCTGGGTCTCCAACAAAGATATGCGATCATCCTTGTCCTTCAACTGAGCCGTAAGTACTTCTGGATCAACAAAGGGCGGTGGTGCAGAAGAAGGAGGAACCGACCGGGTGCGACGACCCAAACCGACCAAACGTCCCTTCTTCTTTGGAACCGACTGAAATTGAAAATAGCCAAATTTACAAATTTAAATCAAGAAATAAATAAATTGAACTTTAAAAAAAAAGAACTTACGGATTCAACGATTTCGTTGATTCGAAACCGGGATAAGTTGGTCGAAGCCGTCGAACCGTCATCCTCGGTTTGAAGCTGAGAAACTTCGTCTTGCACCTGAGTTTGGACCAGACTGACCACTTCTCTCACAAGACCGTCATCAATCTGGCCGATCTTCTTGTTGGTATACGCCCTCTTCATTAGGGCAAGATCATCAACCGGCTCGCCATCATTTTCTTCCGCCTTGAAAAAAAACATAAATTAAAGAAACATTAGAAATTAGAAGAAATGAACAAAAAATAAAATTTCAAAACTTAAATAATTGAAGAAAAAGCGGCTGAACTTACCATGCGATCTCCCAGAGAGGCAATAGATTGAGCACCCAAGTTATGCTTGAAGACGCCCTTCCCTTTACGGTCGCTCCTGCGGTTGGTGGAGTTGGTGGAAGAAGTTTCTTTGGTCTCTTCCTTATCCCAATGCGCACACAACTCCGTCCAGACCGTGTTGTTTATCGACTTTGGGATCTTTTAATAAAAAAAAAAAAGAAAATAGTTTAATAAATTAAAAAATACTTTAATAAATTAAAAAATTGTTTAATAAATTAAATCGAACCTTATTGATTTCCCACTTCTTCTTCCACTCGTGGATCTGCTTCCCGTAGTTGTCCATAACTTTATGGACGAAGTGGTGATAGATAAAGAGCGTCTCATCGGAATTCCAGGTGAATTCTTGCTGAAAAAAAAAACACCATTAGTAGAAAATTTATATTAAAGATTAAAAATATAAATAAAAAATTAGAATATTTACCGCAAACTGACGAAACCACAGATGCTGCTTGTCGGTAGGGAAGTAAGTGAAAGTCGGATGTCCCTTGTCGAGGGCCGAGTACATCATACGGTTGATCCATGCGCTGATCCCGTTCCCGGATCGGTTGAATCTAATAAAAAGAACAAACGCTTAATAATGAATCAAATTTTAATGAAAAAAAAATATGTTTAATTACCATGTTTGACCCCGTCCATGTGGATACGGAGTGAGATAGGGAAAATGGTCACGACCGGGCTCTCGAACCAACTCCGCAACACTCATCCCAAATAATAGTTTTTTTAATCACAAAAAAGTTTTATAGACATTAAAAATGTTTAATAAATATATAAAAATAGTTCTAATAAACAAAAAATAGTTTTAATAAATAAAAAATAGTTTAATAATTACAAAAAATAGTTTTAATAATATTAAAAATGTTTAATAAATATAGAAATTTATATAATATAAATATAAAAAAAATATTTTTTTTTTTAAATCCCAAATAGTAGTTTTTAATCACAAAAAAAGTTTTAAAGATATTAAAAATGATTTGTAAAAGCCGAAAAATCGAATTTATATACAAAAAACATTTTGTAAAATCTAAAAAGACGAATTTATATACAAAAATAGTTTTTTAAAATACAAAAATCGAATTTATACACAAAAATCGAATTTATAAATACAAAAAAAATTCGAAATCAATTCAACAAAACAAATTATTCAACCAAATCACAATTCTAAACCTATTATACAACCAAATCACAATCCTAACCAATCACCCTAACAAAAATCTATCAAATCTACACAAAAACCTAACAAATAGAACCTAAGAGAGTGGGATAGGGTCCTTACATGATTTGTGTAAGGGAAATGGGAGATCGCCGGAGAAGAGGTCGGAGTGGCTCGTGGTTATAAAACCTAGGGTCCGACGGATAGTATCCTTCGGAATTCCAATTTCAATTTTCGAGAAATATTTTCCCGGTTAAATGAAAATATTCTGAGGAAATTCCGACGGATACTTAAATATCCCTCGGAATTCCGTCGGAATATTCTGAGGGAATTCCGAGGAACTAGTGTTTGGGGTTCCAAAACATCAATGTTTTTTGCCGTATTTCATTTCTTATACAATTGTAATGCATACTATTGAGGATTCTTTGTATAGATGATCATAAACCATGAAATAACAAATTTCAAAACGAATTAAAAGTATTCCCTTTACCGTTCATTAAAGTGTATAAGTGTTTCTCTTACGTTGTGGGGATTTCGTTCATACAATCGGAAAAGTGTTTATTATAGGGTAATGAACAAATGTTTGACTTCATAATCAGTCTAAGACACTTAATAAGGGTTATATAAGTGTTATTCAAACCGCAAAACGTTGTTTTCGGTTTAAAAACCCTATTTCCTCGGAATTTCCTCGGAATATTCCGAGGAAACCCTTATCTTCCTCGGAATTCCGTCGGAATATTCCGAGGGAATTTCGAGGAACTAGTGTTTGGGGTTCCAAAACATCAATTTTTTTTGCCGTATTTCATTTCTTATACAATTGTAATGCATACCATTGATGATTCTTTTTATAGATGATCATAAACCATGAAATAACAAATTTCAAAACGAATTGAAAGTATTCCCTTTACCGTTCATTAAAGTGTATAAGTGTTTCTCTTACGTTGTGGGGATTTCGTTCATACAATCGGAAAAGTATTTATTATAGGGTAAGGAACAAATGTTTGACTTCATAATCAGTCTAAGACACTTAATAAGGGTTATATAAGTGTTATTCAAACCGCAAAACGTTGTTTTCGGTTTAAAAACCCTATTTCCTCGGAATTCCGTCGGAATATTCCGAGGGAATTCCGAGGAACTAGTGTTTGGGGTTCCAAAACATCAATTTTTTTGCCGTATTTCATTTCTTATACAATTGTAATGCATACCATTGAGGATTCTTTGTATAGATGATCATAAACCATGAAATAAAAAATTTCAAAACGAATTGAAATTATTCTCTTTACCGTTCATTAAAGTGTATAAGTGTTTCTCTTACGTTGTGGGGATTTCGTTCATACAATCGGAAAAGTGTTTATTATAGGGTAAGGAACAAATGTTTGACTTCATAATCAGTCTAAGACACTTAATAAGGGTTATATAAGTGTTATTCAAACCGCAAAACGTTGTTTTCGGTTTAAAAACCCTATTTCCTTGGAATTTCCTCGAAATATTCCGAGGAAATTCCGAGGAAACCCTTATCTTCCTCGGAATTTCGTCGGAATATTCCAAAAAAAAAAAGTCGATGCTAGTCTGTTTCCGAGTCATCATCACCAGATGAATCTGAATCTGGATCTTGGTGAAACTCTCCAATCACTGGTTCATCCTCTACGTGAACGACGGCTTCCTCTCCGAAGTCGGTTAAATCGACTACAAGGCCAACTCCAGCTAAATCTTCTGTTGCACGTAAGTTGCCGGATGTGCTTGGTTGTAGTGGGTCTTCCAGCTCAGAACTTCCCTGAACTCGGCCTCTCGGGTTGAGTCTTGTAACAGTAACCCATGGATCATCTCTGTTCCTTACCCGGGGGTACTTGATATAACAAACCTGTAACTTTAAAAAAATTATTAGTAAAATTATAAATTAATACACATGATGAATCATTCTAAATAATTAACATTTAATTATCTGATCGGCCTCAGAAGCAAGAATGAAAGGATCATAATATTGCAGCTTTCGCCTCGAATTTACTGATGTAACACCAAATGTATCTGTTCTCACACCTCGATCTAGAGTGTTGTCGTGCCAATCACAATAGAAAACAGTACAGCGCAATCCAACCATGCCCAAATACTTGATTTCCAAAATCTCATGTATGTGTCCGTAGTATACATCATCTCCTGATGCAGAACAAACGCCAGCATCATAAGTCGTACACGAACGTCTCCTCTTCTGAGTTGTGAATGCATATCCTCGAGTACAAAATCTCGGATATGACTTCACAACAAATTTTGGTCCAACGACCATCTCGCATATCCAATCGTCAAATGTTTCACCTCTGGCCAAACCACCATACACCTATATATCAATAAATGTGAATTAGTATAAATATGTGATAAATGATATTTTTATTTGTTTAAAGCACTCACATAAGTAAACATCCATCCAGAAAATTCTCTCTGCATCATTTCTTCTAGTTCGTCCTCTGTGGCGTATCTATATTCGAACCTCTTTTATGCCATGAAAATCCTGTACATATGATGACAATAATGTAATTAATTAAGTTTTAAATTTCAACTTGTTAAAATAAAAATTTGTAAGCTTATTTATTTACCTCTCATATTGAAGAACATCTTCGCAGTTGGTGAGCAAATATGTTTGCAAATTACTGCGCTCCTGCTCAGTAAGTCGACAGTCCTTTGGTTTTCCGCTAAGTCGTCCAACGTCTGTGAAAATGTCTGGAACCGTAACATGATATGTTGCCCGTTCGCCTCTATCATCATGCCGAGCAGGTCTTCTGTTTTTGGTCTGAACTTCTGCTAGAAAGTAGTACTCGGCAAAGTTTGAAGTTTCTTCATTGATCATCTGTGCGATTATAGAACCTTCCACCCTACTTAAATTTTTCACCATCTTCTTCAAATGGAACATATACCACTCATACAGATACATCCATCTATACTGCACAAGACCACCAAGTTCCAATTCTCTTGCCAGGTGAATAACAAGATGCTCCATAACATCAAAAAATGAGGGAGGAAATATCTTCTCAAGGTTGCACTGAATCACAGCTATGTTAGTCTTCAAATTTTCAATACCTTCAAGAGTCACTGATCTCGTGCATAAATCGCGGAAGAAACCACTTATCCCTGCAATTGCTTCATGAACATTTCGTGGTAATAGTTCCTTGAAGGCAAACGGAAGGAGGCGTTGCATCATTACATGGCAATCGTGGCTTTTCAAGCCAGTAAACTTTCCTTCCTTTCTGTCCATACAGTTACGCAAATTAGATGCGTAACCGTCTGGAAATTCAACATATTTTGAAATCCAATCAAAGAACGCATCTTTTCCCTCTGCATCAAGTCGGTATATGGGAAAAGGAGCCCTACCATTCTCATCAACATGAAGTTCTGAACGAGCACATATATCGACTAAATCCAGTCTTGACTTCAAATTATCCTTTGTTTTACCTTGAACATTAAGGATCGTGTTCATGAGATTGTCAAAAAAGTTCTTCTCAATATGCATGACATCTAAATTATGCCTTAGCAGATGATCCTTCCAGTATGGCAGATCCCAGAAAATACTTTTTTGTGCCAGTTATGTAGGTCTCCAACAGCATCTACCGGAAAACGCTCATGTCCACCGACGTCTGGCGTCCTTTCTGCACCAAAATCTCTTAGTTGTGTCTTCAAATCTTTCCCACAAATTTCCGGAGGTGGACTGTCAAACACCCTCTTGTTCTCCGTAAACAAATTCCTACTCCTACGATATGGATGATCAGGTGGTAGGAATCTCCTGTGACAGTCAAACCAACACGTTTTCCTTCCGTGTTTTAGTTGGAAAGCATCAGTGTTATCTTGACAATATGGACATGATAGCCTTCCATGCGTTGTCCATCCAGATAACATACCATATGCTGGAAAATTACTTATTGTCCACATTAGTACTGCCCGCATTTGAAAGTTTTCTTTACACGAAACATCGTATGTTTCAGCACATTGAGCCCATAGTTGTTGCAACTCATATATTAGTGGCTGAAGAAACACATCAAGTGATCTCTTAGGATACTCTGGTCCGGAAACGAGAATCGAGAGAAACAAAAACTCTCGTCGCAAGCACAAGTTTGGGGGTAGGTTGTATGGTGTAAGAATGACTGGCCATAGAGAATATTGTCTTCCACTCTTGCCAAACGGGCTGAAACCATCAGTACATAATCCAAGGTAGACATTTCTTCTCTCATACGCAAACTCGGGATACTTTGATTGGAAATGCTTCCACGCTTTTGCATCTGAAGGATGTCTGATCTCACCATCTGTTGAGTGCTCCGCATGCCATCTCATTGGTTGCGCTGTGCGTTCAGACAGATACAACCTCTGCAGCCTTTCCGTCAAAGGCAAATACCACATCCTTTTATATGGCACTGGAACTCTTCCACTCGTATCTTTATAACGAGGCTTTCCACAAAATTTGCATGTAACCCGCTGTTCATCCGCCCTACAATAAATCATGCAGTTGTCGCTGCATACATCTATTACCTGATACGATAAACCAAGATCAGCTACGAGTTTCTGAACCTCGTAGTATGAACCAGGAGCTACATTATCCTCGGGCAGAATACCTTTTACAAAATTAGCAATCGCATCCACACAGTCTTCAGCCAAATTATAATCTGTTTTAATGTCCATCAATCTTGTGGCAGATGATAAAGCTGAATGACCATCTCTGCAACCTTCGTACAATGGTTGCTTTCCAGCATCCAACATATCATAAAATCTCCTAGATTGTGCATTGGGTAAATCTTCCCCTCTAAAATGATCATTTACCATCTCCTCAGTACCTACACCATAATCTACATCCGTTCTAATTGGTTCTTCTAATCTAACCGCTAGCTGAGGTTCGCTAGTACTACCATGTTCATAATCAGTTTCCCCATGATGATATCAAATTTTGTAACTTCGTGTAAACCACTCAAATATATATGAGTCCAAACATCCCACTCTTTAATAATCTTTATATTTTTACAATTAGAGCAAGGACATCTTAACATACCTGTTTTTGCTTCCGATTGTCGGTGAACTAACCCCATGAATTCGGTTATACCTCGTTGGTATTCTTCCGTAAGCAATCTCGTGTTCGGATCCAAATGAGGTCAATCGATCCAAGAACGAAAATAATTTGAAGAAGACATGTTTTTTTATGAATCAAATTCGTGTGTAAATAGAGTAAGAGGGAGGATGAAGATATGGAGTGAATGAAGATGAAGAGGAGTGCTTGTATTTATAGTTGAAATCCTGCCGACAGACCGAGAAAATTCCGACGGAATTCCGACGCCAACGGCTAGTTCGTCGGAATTTCCTCGGAATTTTTAAAACCCCCAAACGGCTCTCCAACGGCTATAATATATCCTCGGAATTCATCGGTTTTTTCCGAGGAATACATTTTTTCTCAGTATTCCGTCGGAATATTCCGACGGATTGATATTTCCTCGGAATTTCGTCGGTATATTCCGAGAAAATTCCGAGGAAACTAAATTTTGGGTTTCCTCGGAATATCCTCGGAAATTCCGAGGATTTCATTTTCCATCGGAATGTCCGTCAGAATACCGCTGTTTTCTTGTAGTGATAGTATTCAAACCAGGACCAAATTTGCCTCCAAAGATCCATATCTGTGATATACTGGATTCTCCTGCTTCTATCCGCGGTTTCCATACGTTTATCTGTGCTTTCGTTCCGCGGTAAGGACCACCATTAACATATGTGATAGCATACTACAAAAGAAAGCATATAGTTCAACAAATTTAAGGTTTTAATCTGATGAACAATAACAAGTATTGATTGTTTGAATGCATTTATACACATACCTCGTGGCCATTATCGACACTTGTATCCGTCGGTTGATAAAATTGATGAGGCTGAGAGATATTCAATTTTTTCCCGTAATTCTTGATATCATCTATTCTTAGAAGATCTTCTTTTGTTATTCTTTTGATTGGAATAGTGTTTTCAGGGCACTCTCCTACCAATTGCCAAGGATGAACTATATTTTCTGGTTGTTCTTCGTCGTTGCTTGGTGCTGGAGCATTGTTTTCTTCAGCTAAAACCTCATGCGGATAAGAACTAGGTGTCATCTATTTTCAATATTTAAACATATATCGTAGTGATAAATGTCAGAGTACGTATAGGTCATGAGATAATAACTAGAAAGAAAGGACAAAAACAAGAACCTGAATCGTATGGTTTTTGAGCATGGGATTATCAAAAGCTGGTTGCTTCGCGCGATAGATATGCAATCAATTATCTCTCCCTTTGAACTCTGATCAATACAACGAATAATGCAAGGAAACAAAAAGACATATTTGTAAGAAAATTGTTTTAGACTTGTAGTTATAATTTTGTTCTTTATGACAAGATTGTAGATAAAATATGATTGCATGTATACACTAGATCACGAGAAGTCAATATTAAAACTATAGACCCCATTCTAACAAGTATGAACTTTAAGTTAGAACTAATTAATCTTTTGATACTATAAAAAAATGCGCACGTTGATGATTTTATTTTCCTGAAGTTATATTCGTTTTATGTATACCTCGATGGAATTAAGAGCTTGCTTGTTGAGTTGCATAAGCCTGAATTCAGTCTCTTGCTTTTGTTGACCAGAAATGTTGACTTTTCCATCCACTGGCTCCACTATATTTGTTACCATCACCGTTAGCACAACCATGAGACATCTTACAACCGAATGCAGCGTCAAGAAACGGACAGGCATGACTTGTGCAGAATTTCAATTGGATAAATGAGAGTAATCTGAGCAAAAGAAATAGACAAAACAAACAATTTGTTCACGCAGTTCACAGCTTCGAACCCCTAATTTTGGAGAAGGATCTTGTTTCTTAACCTCACAATAGTCTGAAAATTACAAGCTCTTTATCCCAAGATTACAAATAAAAACTTTCCGTTATAGATAGTTTAGGATATGGTATACAAATACAATTAAAACAGAAGATCTTTGTTTTTAGATTCCCTATTGATCTTCTTCCTATATTACAACGATCTTCTTCCTATATTATAACAGTGACAATATCTTTCATCTAATCTATTAAAATAATTTATTAAAAAGAGGAGTACGTTTTAGAAATAGCCCCGAGTTTTCCACAAATATTACCATCCTATGCCGCTCTATTTTTAACAAAAAAAAATATTAACTTTTGGGCTGACCAACCCGATTAGATATGCACGAAGCTCAATATCAATTATTTGGGCCGAGATATTATCTATCTTAGAACTCAAAACAGATATCTACCACCCCTTAGACCATATGCACATATGAATGACCCATAAAAATTGAACCGGTATTCAATATATAATTTAGAATATTGATTCATACGTATACGTATATTTGAAATCCTGAACCATCTTTTAACATGCAATATGCAATCGTATACTTTAGCATATTGATGCAAACACATACGTCTATAATAACGATCATTGTCTATTGAAATCATACGGTTTAGTTAAATAACTGGTTTTGTATTTATATCGAATACAAGGAAATTTTTAAAATAACCCAAAATATTAACTAATGAACCGAAAATCTTGCAAAAATGTAAACAATATCACGTGCTAGATAAGTACTTGCCACAATAAAATATGTAATATTAGATTTTTAATAAAGGAAATAAATTAGTTTCGTAAATATAGTCAACTAATTGAAAATTAAATCTGCATTTTATATTTGATACTCATAATAAAGATAGGTTTCCGGATATGAACTAATTGCTAAAAACTTTCTAAATTTAAGATAACCACTAATTGATACGATATATCCTTAGCGTGATTATGAAAGTCAAACGCAATACACGGATATTAACACATATTTTAAACGAAATATACTAATTTATTTGTCCTATAATCTCGCCTAAATCTATCCTAATTGAATACGATAGTAAATGTAATCCCTATTTAATATCGAAATCTACTTTCTAAAATACACATGCGCAGACGCGCGGATCAAACTCTAATTTTTAATTAAACAATAAAACAACTCCATAAATATTTATTATTTTAATTCTATTAAAACACTGTTCTAAAATACGCTTTATACGGCCTCATATTCGCCGGATATACTCTGTTCGGACAAACAACGTACCGAATTTATAGTATTCGTTTATACGGTTCTTTTTAACTTTACCATTTTCCCCACGTTATTTTCTAATCAACTTTGGTTTAGCTCAGACAAAAGGACATGCATTATGAAAGAGAAACAGATAAACAAACTTTTATTTTTTTTAAACTATAATCTAAACTATACACGTCATGCTCTTCATTTTTCAAAACCAATTTTTTTTTCATTTAGAAAGTGTATAAACAGTTAGGTTATAGTAATCAAACGTTATTTGTTAAACATATTTTATGTTTGCTATCTATTAGGATTTCATATTTTCTAATGCTTATAATTTATAAAATCATAAATTATAGTTTCTTATTTATTTACTTAGGTGATTAGTAAAAATTTATTTAAAATATAATTTATATATCTAATTATATAAAAGAGGGTTTTCTCGTTCCTGGTTGAGACACATTAGCATCCACGCAGGAAAGTCAAGGTTTATGGCGGTAAAACGTGTCCGGCGCATTGAACGCACCGTATCACTTAATCGGGTGTCTGATGGGCTTTGATCCGTGTGTTTACGTGTTTGGTTTCAATTAAATATGTCTGGGCTTTAATGAAATAAAAAGTGGCCCATATCTTCACTGAACGTCAACCCTAGGAGACTCAGCCTCTTCATCTAAAATTCTTACCATCGCAGCTCATCTCACCGGAGACATAAATGCTGAGCCATTACGGACTCAGCCTGAGTCCAGTGTCATCTTTAACGCAAGCATCTACGATTGTTCGCCACTCTACCCACGATTCATCATTGATTGCAACCCTCCCCTTCCCCCCCCCCCCCCCATTACTTCCGATCTACTATAAAAGGCATGTTCTCTGCAGAAGAAAATCATCACTTCAATCTTCTCAGTCATTTCGTATCAAACCTTCTCTCTGTTTATCGTTTTGCAGATCTTCCGAGCATCTCACGGTTTCGGTGATTCTTGCTTAGCTCAACAACGGTGGCAGTTAAGATGGTGGCTCTTGCGTGGCTCAACGACAGCTGGATCATGGTGAATCGAGAGTGGTTAGGGCTGTAGGACGGTTTCAACTTAACGCTCCGACAGTGCGATGAGATAACTCAAGCTCCGGCGGTGTACCAAAATCATCGACAGAGACTCGCCGGGTAAGAAGAAAATTCCGGATTATATCAAAATAGAATTCATTTAAAACAGTCAAAACTACATTCATTTATACCAAACCTAACGGCTTATATATGTATAAATCTCCGGATTGTATCTTTGATTGGTTATTTTTTATTTTATGAGCACCTTTGCTACCTTACTTCTTATAAGTCGTTGTGTTGTTTTAAATATTATTTATTCACCTTTGATTGGTTCTTAACTTATATTTTTTCTTGTGACAAGCAGGAGGGAAACCATGGTCCTGGAGATGATATGCATGGGATGACTTCACTATCTACCAGCGTGTGTGTTGGTGGTGATGAACAGGAGAAAGAACCAACTCTTGAAACAACTTCAGTTCGTCTAATCAACTCAGGGCGCATCATCTTCCAAGTTCACCTAGAGGCACACATCGCAAAGGCACACATCGAATAGGTTCCGAGAATGCAATATGTGACCACATTAGTATATATATCTATTTGAATAATGCTTCGGCATCATTGTCGGATTTTTATCTACCCTGCATTGTTTTCTTCAAAGAATCTTATAGATTCTGTTTTAATTTTAACTAATGGTTTTATTACTCCCAAGTCATTCAACCACTTAGCTTGCATATATGTACTCAGCCCTTCAGTTCATTAAAAAATAAACAGTAAATAATATTAAAAAATAAAATAAAAGTTATACTTGAGATGTAAGGAACTAAATATTTTATGTTTTTTTGATAATAAGACCACATATTCCGTTTCCCCAAAAGCAACTCCCTCGATACAAATTACTATTTACATTTCAAGTAGTGTTTTGGCTAAATTATGCAAACTGGTTTTGGTTAAGAGGAATAATGCAAACTGGTTTATGTCTTAGATCAAAGTTTAAACAGCCACTGGTTAGAATAATTTTTTCAGAATTTTGGACTCTCCATCAACAAAGGTGCATACCTATAAGTGTTGTCCATAAAAACTTTTTTTCTTCTCTCTAGATAAAATGCTCACTACGTGACATCCCTTTAGCGCGAAAAAGTCTTAAGGAACTAAGATGATCCTCATAACGCCACGAAAAGATGTCGCCTCAATTACCTGAAAAACCGTTGCACTGATTTTTTTTTCTATAATCAATTGGATAAATTCTTACGCTTCGTTCCAACATAGAAAATCGACACCCAAAGTCATCCAGTCAATCTCATACTTCACGATTTTCATTATCTATAGTTTTCATTTTACTTTCCTTTGCTCTGTACAGTTTTCCCTATCAATATTACTTGATCTTTTAGAATACTTGGCCGTTTAAAATTTTAACGGCTTAAGCAAACTGCATGTTGGGATTCAGTGATTTATAAAAACAAAAAGTTCTTCCTCTTACTACAAATAGAAAGCTATATATTATGTTAGCTATAATATATTAGTTGCTAAAAGCTAATAGCTATATTGTCCACTTTCAGAATGTTGTATACATGCATATAATAAAATGACATAAGTACAAAAGCCCAAATTTTTTGTCAACTACAAAATTATTTAATCCCAACTAAGAGCATGTTTAATGGGGGATTCTTAAAGTAGGGTTCTTATATTCCCCTAAGAACCCCACCCTAAGAACCCCCGCCCCCCATTGAATATGCTCTAACAATCCTCAAAAGCCCAAATTTTAATATATGTTGCAAGTTCTTTGATATATGTTGCCACCCGACTTCTTCTCCAATTCAAACTCATTCTCAAAACAATCAGGTATATACTATAAGCAAGTTCGGAAACAAACAAAATTGCTATACCACATCTTTTTCCTCTTCGGCATTAAACTCCTTCCCCAAAACATTAATAAAGACTAACATCATTGTCCTACAAATCACTTACTCAGACAAACCTAACACAACGACCAACCGAAGTTTCCAATCTTCATATAACTAAAATAATAAGGAAGGCATATTCACTTAGTGGTTTAGGCTTATTTTAAAAAACCATTTCCACGAGAGTTTAACTAATTCACCTTTTGAATGGGGGATTCTTAGAGTAGGGTTCTTACTTTATGCATATTTGTATTTAAAATACTCTTATTTAATTCTTTTAAATGCATATCTAATAGTTTTATATGTATATTTAGGTCTAAATCATAATAAATATTTTGATGAAATTTAAATAATAGTAACTATCTGTTTGTTAAATATAAGAAAAGGAGAATATATATATATATATATATATATATATATATATATATATATATATATATATATATATATATAATTTATGCTAATATTAAGTAATATTTTATTTATTAAAATTAAAAAATAAAATCTAAAAAATTAAATATATCTCCTACTTGATATAGTTACAATATAAATTAGTGGTGGGATTATGATGTTTTAGCGGTTCACAAAATGTTTTCCCCGATTGAGAAGTTACTTTTCTCGGAAAATGGTTACCATGTACTTCGATTTATTATTATTAGTGACCTAATTTAAAAAAAAATATTTTAGATAATAAAAAAATTTAGGTATGTTTCATAAACACATGTTTGGTTAGTTAAATGAATATTTGGATTATGACTTTTTAAAAACAATTGTCTCAAAATTTATTAAACTCTAATTGTTGATGAGTAAATAACTATGTTAATTTATTTAATTGATAAAAGACAATTTAAAAGCATATAAACAAACTGTTTAATCAACAATATGTGTATTAATTGTGGATTATTCTTACCACATTTTATTTTTAATAGAACTTTGTAAGCTTATTATAAGCCAAAACTGAATTGGCCCGGTAAGAAAGAAACGAAAATTGACCAATGTTTTTAAGAACCTTTTATAATCTATTATAAAATTAGATGATTTTGTAGCCAACACCAATATAAAAATACTAAAATTTTATTTTTTACTTATTTGATTAGGTTAATTATTTTAATATTAATTATATATTTTATTTTTATGTATATGCTATTTTATGTTTTGACATACTTTATCAATTTTTTAAATAAATTTTAGCGTTATGTTTTAAGATAGTTAGCATATATATCAAGTTAGTTAATTTTAGTTCATATTTTGAAATTAATTTATAGATTTTCTTTAGAAATATTAAGATTTATAAAAATATTAAACAATGATACTGATTTGGAATATTTTTCGTATTTTTATTTATATATGAATATTTTAATAGTATATAGCCCTTATCGTAATATTGGATGTGGACAGAATTTGTTTTTTTATTGTTAAACTCTTTTTATGTTAAGTTTTCAAGAATTTAGTATAAATACCAATCTAATTTTTAAGATAATTAATACATTAGTTAATTTATCATTTTTGTAATTTTGTATTTATTTTTATTTTACTTTCACATACATGATTATTAGAACATTTTTTTATGTTGATTTCTTTTTTAAAATGTTATTATTGTTCGATAAAATTTTATTTTTAATTTTCAAATATTTAGTTTAAAAATAAAGTTAATTATTTCTGGCAAAAAAATTTAAACTTATTTAATTTTATTTTGAGAGAAATAAAATATCTGAAATTTTATATTTAAAAATATCAAATTAACATTTTGAGAATACATATTATTAATAATAATTTTAGCTTCTATGTGACCACTTTAAATAACATATAGCCTCAATTTTAAAATCATATGTGCTTTAGATTCATATTTTCTTTATTATTTCAAATTCTTTTATTTTTTAATATTATATTTTGTACGTAAAATTTATGTTATTCTTCCAAATATTTAGTTTATATATCAATATGATTCCTTTAATGATTTTGGCTTTTTCTAAATTTTACATTGATTATGAAAGAAACAATTTTTGAAAGTTCTATAAGTAATATATAAAATGGTGATTGACATATTTTTCTTGGTGCTTCAAGATAATATATGGATATTCTCAATAATTTACGGCATCAAATTATATATAGGATATGTTATTTGTGAATATTTTCAGTTATTTCTGTTTTTTAAAGCATATAGTCTATATCATATTAAAGGTTACATAAATAATTATATTTTTAATAATAATATGTGATCAATACCAATTCCTATAAGGTACGTGAACAATCTCTTATTATATTAAGTTTTCAATAATTAGCTACAAATATCAATCTAAATTTAAAGATAAGTTTTACAAATTTTAATTTATCTTTTTATAGTTTTGTGCTGAT
This sequence comes from Brassica napus, assembly GCF_020379485.1. Taxonomy (NCBI): domain Eukaryota; kingdom Viridiplantae; phylum Streptophyta; class Magnoliopsida; order Brassicales; family Brassicaceae; genus Brassica; species Brassica napus. The sequence goes on along the minus strand of NC_063447.1, from coordinate 31,064,980 downwards.
TTTTTATTTATTTTTACATACGTGATTATTTATAAATATGTTTTTTAAAACTTTTTTTCTTTTTGACTATTTTTGTTTTTGTTAATTTTTTGTTTAATTTCAAATATATAATTATTTTATAAATCAAGTTAATTATCTTTAATAATATTTTTATTTACTTTATCAAATTAAGATGCTGACTTTTATATTATTATAATGATATTTTTAAATTCTATGTGAACACTTAAATAATATATATACTCAATTTTGAAATCATATATTATTTAGATTCATATGTAATGAAAAAGTGATTTAGATTTACACTGTCTTTATTATTTGAAATCCTTATATTTTTAAGATTATTTTTGTTACTTAATTTTATATTGATCTTCCAAACATTTATTTCTTATAATAAACTGATTCTTTTAGTTATTTGGCAATTTTGCTTACAAAATTTATTATTGATATTTTTTTGAAGGAAATACCTTCCATTTTGAAATCATATTTTGTTAGATTCATATGTAATGAAAAGTGCTTTAGATTCATATTGTTTTTATTATTTTAAAATCTTGTATTCTTTAAGATTTTTTTTGTTAGTTGATTTTATGTTGGTCTTTCAAAGGTTTACTTTATATATCAAATTGATTCCTTTAATAATTTTGCATTTTCACTAAATTGAATAGTAGTTTCCTTTTTATTTTGAAATAAACATTTTTTGAAAATCTTGAAATTTTTAAAATAATAATTAAAATGGTAATTTGACATATTTTGGTGCTTTAAAATAATATGTGGATATTCTCAATGATTTATTGCATAAAATTACATATAGTACATATTTTTGTTGAATATTTTCAGCAGTGTATAACCTAAATTTTGTAAATCATGTGTTTTAGATTTATATAGTTATAATTGTTTGAAAGTATTGCATTTTTAAATTAACTATTATATTTGTTTGTTATTTTTATGTTAATTTTCGAAACTTTATTTTATATAGTATAGATTTGTACATGATGTTTTTAACTTTGTAAGTTTAACTTATTTGATAATTATTTATATTTTATTTTGAAATAAAAAATTTCGTAATATTAACATTTTTATAAATACCAAATTGAAAAACGATTTGGTATATTTTTAGTGCTTTAAAATAATATGTGAACATTCTCAATGATTTATAATATCAACTTATATATAGTATATGTTAGTTTGAATATTTTCAATAGTATATAACCTAAACTTTGAAAATCATGAGTTTAAATTTAGATTTATATAGTTATACTTGTTTGAAAGTCTTGTATTTTTAAATTAATTATTCTTTTCGTCATTTATTTTTTAATTTTCAAAAAATATTAAACATTATGTTAACTTAATATAGTATTTATATTTTTGTAAATTTACCTTATTCGATATTGATTTATATTTTAGTTTGAAATAAACATTTTTTTGGTAATATTAACATTTTTAAAAATAGTAAACTTAAATAATAATTTGTCATATTACGATTGGTCGTTTAAATCCTATGTGGACGCCCTCGATGGCTTATAGCCTCAACTTTTATATAGTATATATTTTTTTTGTAATATTAACATTTTTAAATATAGTAAACTTAAATAATGATTTGTCATACTACGATTGGTGGTTTAAAATCTTTAATCTCCCATTCTCTCTATCTAAACCACCAATCGTAGTATAACAAATCATTATTTAAGTTTACTATTTTTAAAAATGTTAATATTACAAAACAAATGTTTATTTCAAACTAAAATATAATTCAATATCAAATAAGATACATTTACAAAAATATAAATACTATATTAAGTTAACATAATGTTTATTATTTTTTCGAAAAATTAAAAAATAAATAATGAAAAGAATAATTAATTTAAAAATACAAGATCAATAGGAATATGACAAATCATCATTTTAGTTTGCTATTTCTAAAAATGTAAATATTACTTAAAATCGTTCATTTCAAAATAAAATATAAATCAATTTAAATATGGTAAACTTACAAAAGGCAAAGAATCATATATGATTCAACTTAATATATAATATGTTTTCGAAAATTAAAATAAAATATCATATAAAAATAATAATGAAATTTAAACAATTAAAACCATATAAATTTAAAACATGTGATTTTTGAAGTTTAGGTTATATGCTATTAGAAATATTCAATAATATAACTTAAAACACATAGGATTTAAAACAACTAATCATAAAATGACAAAATCATTATTTTAGTTCAATATTTTCAAAAATGTCAATATTTCCAAAAAATTGTTTATTTCAAAATAAAACAGAAATCAATATAAATAAGAAAAGCTAACAAAAGTCAAAAGATTATAAATATAAGTTAACTGAATATATATAAATTTTCAAAAATTTAAAATAAAAATAAAAATAAAAAATGTAAGGCTTTCAAACAGTTATATCTATAAAAAAAAATTAAAACAAGCAATATTAATTGTTTAATAAATTAACAAAAATTATAACCAATATCAAACAAAGTAATTTAATTTAGAAAATGCAAGAATTTCAAAACATAAATAAATTGTACTCATGATTTTCATATTTTCGGCTATATGCTAATGAAAATATTTACAAATAACATATAATATGTATAACTTGAAGGTATAAATAATTAAAAATATTGACATAATATTATTAAAACACCAAAAATATGCTAAACACCATTTTATTTACTATATAAAATTGAGGTTATAAGTCATTAAGAGTATACACATAAGATTATAAATAACCAATCAAAATATTAAAAATCATAATTACAAATTTACTATTTTTAAAATGTTAAAATTACCAAAACTGATTATTTCAATACACAATAGAATTCAACATCAAATAAGGAAAACTAATAAATAAATCATTAAAATGAAAATGACTCATATATATACTAAATATTTGGAAATTTAACAACAGAAAATTAACTAAAATAAAATAAAATAAAAAGAATATATGATTTTTAACTTGCATGAACACAAAATAAAATATACTATACAAAATAAAATTTCAAAAAAATGTATTTTCAAAATAAATTAAAAATCAATATCAAATGTAATTTCTTTAATAATATCCAAATCAAATAATCGCATAATCCCAATGAACAAGGAACACTTAAAAATATAGGGTTTGAAGTGAATGAACAATAATAGTGAATGAAAACAAAAGAAACATCCGGGATAGAAAGTCAATCTTACAAGTCGAAGACAAAATCCGATAGACAAAAAATGCGTCATACCAGAAAATACTAGATATACTAGAGAATAATTTCAAACTATACGATGATTTCTTATAATCATTAGTCTGATTCACTTCATATACATATAAAATTTAAGAAGCTCTATGTTGAGTTATGTGGAAGAAAATATTTAGAGAATAATATTTATAAGATAGATGAAAAATTATAGATCCTACGAAAGCATGTCAAATAAGTTAGTTAAGATTTTTAAAAAAACTTATAACGAAGATCAACAATAAATTAGCATAAAAAATAACATAAGAGAATAATAGAAGGAACAATCAATATGAATTTATGAATATAAATATACTATCTAAGTATTATAATCAACCAACTAAAAACATACAAATTTACAAATTTGGGACATCTAGAAGAAAAAAGTCTCAAGATTACAATGAATACGCTATCTAAGACTTTTGCTATCTTATCGTTAGCATTTAGCAACTAGAATTTTTTTTATCAACATTATGTAATTGTTTTTAGAGGATCTAAATCTTCATGTAAACTCCAAAACAAAAAAATATTAACTATTATACCAAAAATAAATTATAATATATTGTAATACATTATACAATCATACAAGCTTAACGACAATACAAATAATTAATTGAATAAAGTAGAAGATAAATCTTAGATTCTCAATATTATTAATCCAATAAATAAAAATATTACATAACATTAGTTAAATTCATTATATTTACTTTACTTTTTATATTATCTTACAAAGGCTATTTAATATTAACTAGAGTTCATCAAAATATTTATAGTGATTAAATTTTAAATCTAAATATTAAACTATCACACACACACACACATATATATATATATATATATATATATATATATATATATATATATATAACAATCACACATTAATTTTGTAAAGTTTTTCTGACTACAAAGCAAAATTAGATATTATGCATATAGTTCAATCGTTTATGTTATTCAAATAAAATATATGTAAAATGTATGATAAAATATTATAATGTATTAACAGTTCACATGCATCAAGTAATTTATATAATATTTCAAAATACAATTTAATATTTTTCAAAAATTATGAATATGTTTATAAACATAAATATTACATTTATAAATAAAAATAACTAAATAGATGGTATAGTTATAAATAAACATATATAATAAAATCAACAAACGTATTTCAAATAAAAAATTACATAAATCAATTAAATAATTAGTTTAAAAATTATTATAAAATTAAACTAAATTATTAATACAGACTAGCGCGAGTATAAAATCTAGTAAATCAAATACTTTATACATTATGATGAATTTTGACTAATGAAAAACTTTCCGTAAAGAAGGATTTATGCTTTTTTTTTCTCCAAAATATTGTCTCCAACTTTTTAAGCCTAAAAGTAATTACATAGATTTCTAAATACCTTATACTTTACCACAAATCAACGCTAATATAGATACCTACTAAATCTTGACTTTCACAAAGTAAAAAGATGTAAATATCTAAACTTTCATCATAATCTAAAAGAGAATAATTTCAAGAAAGAAAAGAAGAAAAAAAAATCACCTGGCCAAGAACCTCCGTTATGATAACTCCACCGAGTATTCTTAGGGTCACAACCAGTAACGATCCTCCACTCATGACTCTCAATAGCCGGATGACAAATCTTAACCGGCATCTCTCCGACCAGCTCTTCCCACCGTTCCTCGATCAAGTCCATGATGGCCGCCGACTGCTCAGGCGTGGCTAATGAAGCAAGTATCGCTACACAGTTACCAAGGGCAAACCACCTGAAGTCCATACGAGCTGGACTGACGTTTCCTATGAAGTAGCCGCCACGGAGAGGCATAAAGTCGAACACCCACTCAGGGATCGAGTCAGGGATGACGTTGAACTTGTTGACCGCCGTGTGTGAGTACTCCTCCGTCTTGTAACGGTAAATGTCGTTGAGCTGCTGAAAATCCAGCCAGAAATAGCTTCTCATGTGGAAGCTGAGCGCGTGTAGCCGCTTAGATATCCTCTCCATGAACTCTTTCCCTTCAGTGTCGTGCTTTAGCATCGACATTGCTGATCGTAGAGCCATGAAGAAGAGAGCTTGGATCTCAATCGGGTACCCATAAACCCCCTGCGCACGCAAGACTCCGTCACATTAGACACTAGATTTTTTACTCGCGTTATGCTCGAGTCTGCTTTAATAATTTAATTTAATTTTGTAATATTTTTTAAGAAAAAGATGAATTTCGTAAAAAAATATTTTTATTAATATTATTAAAATATTATTTGATTTCTTATTTACATTTTTTTATAAATTGTTATTTTTGAACTTAGCTATTTATTTGTTTGTATTATAAAAGTAAAATTACTGTTATTAAAGTATTTATAGTTTCTTATAAGTACATAATTTTAATATCACATAGATTATACTATGCTATACACTACTATGAATACTTTATTAATAATTAGTTTTATTTTTTAATAATATTAAGATAATATAAAAGAAAATTGTTTTATATACATTTTTCTATTAAATTTATTTAAAGTGTGCTTTATTATTTTTCATAGTTAAGTTTTTATACAATTTTACCATTTAAATAACTAATATTTAGATATCAGTTTGTTTGTATACGTAAATGTATAAATGTATTTATAAACATGTGTATATTGTTTCTTAATAAAAAAATTAAAAGCGTCATATAGATTGTTCCATGCTTATTAACTAATACAACACTGTTATAAATATTTTATTATAGTTTTATATGTATTTCTATTTGAATGACATAAAAGATTAATCCTTATGCAATATATCTAACTTTTTTGTATTTACCAAATTTTTAGAATGAATGTATAATTATATACTTATTTCATGCATATTTGTATTTAAAATACTCTTATTTAATTCTTTTAAATGCATATCTAATAGTTTTATATGTATATTTAGGTCTAAATCATAATAAATATTTTGATGAAATTTAAATAATAGTAACTATCTGTTTGTTAGATATAAGAAAAGGAGAAAATATATATATATATATATACACATATATAAAATTTATGCTAATATTAAGTAATATTTTATTTATTAAAATAAAAAATAAAAATCTAAAAAATTAAATATATCTCCTACTTGATATAGTTACAATATAAATTAGTGGTGGGATTATGATGTTTTAGCAGTTCACAAAATACTTTTCCCGATTGAGAAGTTACTTTTCTAGGAAAAGGTTACCATGTACTTCGATTTATTATTATTAGTGACCTAATTTTTTTTTAAAAAATTTTAGATGATAAAAAAATTTAGGTATGTTTCATAAAAACATGTTTGGTTAGTTAAATGAATATTTGGATTATGACTTTTTAAAAACAATTGTCTCAAAATTTATTAAAATCTAATTGTTGATGAGTAAATAACTATGTTAATTTATTTAATTGATAAAAGGCAATTCAAAAGCATATAAACAAACTGTTTAATCAACAATATGTGTATTAATTGTGGATTATTCTTACCACATTTTATTTTTAATAGAACTTTGTAAGCTTATTATAAGCCAAAACTGAATTGGCCCGGTAAGAAAGAAACGAAAATTGACCAATGTTTTTAGAACCTTTTATAATCTATTATAAAATTAGATGATTTTGTAGCCAACACCAATATAAAAATACTAAAATTTTATTTTTTACTTATTTGATTAGGTTAATTATTTTAATATTAATTATATATTTTATTTTTATGTATATGCTATTTTATGTTTTGACATACTTTATGAATTTTTTAAATAAATTTTAGTGTTATGTTTTAAGATAGTTAGCATATATATCAAGTTAGTTAATATTTTGAAATTAATTTATAGATTTACTTTAGAAATATTAAGATTTATAAAAATATTAAACAATGATACTGATTTGGAATATTTTTCGTATTTTTATTTATATATGAATATTTTTAATAGTATATAGCCCTTATCGTAATATTGGCTATGGACATAATTTGTTTTTTTCTTGTTAAACTCTTTTTATGTTAAGTTTTCAAGAATTTAGTATAAATACCAATCTAATTTTTAAGATAATTAATACATTAGTTAATTTATCATTTTTGTAATTTTGTATTTATTTTTATTTTACTTTCACATACATGATTATTAGAACATTTTTTTATGTTGATTTCTTTTTTAAAATGTTATTTTTGTTCGATAAAATTTTATTTTTAATTTTCAAATATTTAGTTTAAAAATAAAGTTAATTATTTCTGGCAAAAAAATTTAAACTTATTTAATTTTATTTTGAGAGAAATTAAATATCTGAAATTTTATATTTAAAAATATCAAATTAACATTTTGAGAATACATATTATTAATTACAATTTTAGTTTCTATGTGACCACTTTAAATAACATATAGCCTCAATTTTAAAATCATATGTGCTTTAGATTCATATTTTCTTTATTATTTCAAATTATTTTATTTTTTAATATTATATTTTGTACGTAAAATTATGTTATTCTTCCAAATATTTAGTTTATATATCAATATGATTCCTTTAATGATTTTGGCTTTTTCTAAATTTTACATTGATTATAAAAGAAACAATTTTTGAAAGTTCTATAAGTAATATATAAAATGGTGATTAACATATTTTTCTTGGTGCTTCAAGATAATATATGGATATTCTCAATAATTTACGGCATCAAATTATATATAGTATATGTTATTTGTGAATATTTTCAGTTATTTCTATTTTTTAAAGCATATAGTCCATATCATATTAAAGGTTACATACATAATTATATTTTTAGTAATAATATGCGATCAATACCAATTCATATAAGGTACGTGAATAATCTCTTATTATATTAAGTTTTCAATAATTAGTTACAAATATCAATCTAACTTTAAAGATAAGTTTTACAAATTTTAATTTATCTTTTTATAGTTTTGTGCTGATTTTTATTTATTTTTACATACGTGATTATTTATAAATATGATTTTTAAAACATTTTTTCTTTTTGAATATTTTTATTTTTGTTAATTTTTTGTTTAATTTCAAATATATAATTATTTTATATATCAAGTTAATTATCTTTAATAATATTTTTATTTACTTTATCAAATTAAGATGCTGACTTTTATATTATTATAATGATATTTTTAAATTCTATGTGAACACTTAAATAATATATATCCTCAATTTTGAAATCATATGTTATTTCGATTCATATGTAATGAAAAAGTGATTTAGATTTACTTTGTCTTTATTATTTGAAATCCTTATATTTTTAAGATTATTTTTGTTACTTAATTTTATGTCGATCTTCCAAACATTTATTTCTTATAATAAACTGATTCTTTTAGTTATTTGGCAATTTTGCTTATAAAATTTATTATTGATATTTTTTTGAAAGAAATAGCTTCCATTTTGAAATCATATTTTGTTAGATTCATATGTAATGAAAAGTGCTTTAGATTCATATTGTTTTTATTATTTTAAAATCTTGTATTCTTTAAGATTTTTTTTGTTAGTTGATTTTATGTTGGTCTTTCAAAGGTTTACTTTATATATCAAATTAATTCCTTTAATAATTTTGCATTTTCACTAAATTGAATAGTAGTTTCTTTTTATTTTGAAATAAACATTTTTTGAAAATCTTGAAATTTTTAAAATAATAATTAAAATGATAATTTGACATATTTTGGTGCTTTAAAATAATATGTGGATATTCTCAATGATTTATTGCATAAAATTACATATAGTACATATTTTTGTTGAATATTTTCAGCAGTATATAACCTAAATTTTGTAAATCATGTGTTTTAGATTTATATAGTTATAATTGTTTGAAAGTATTGCATTTTTAAATTAACTATTATATTTGTTTGTTATTTTTATGTTAATTTTTGAAACTTTATTTTATATAGTATAGATTTGTACATGATGTTTTTAACTTTGTAAGTTTAACTTATTTGATAATTATTTATATTTTATTTTGAAATAAAAAATTTCGTAATATTAACATTTTTAGAAATACCAAATTGAAAAATGATTTGGTATATTTTTGGTGCTTTAAAATAATATGTGAACATTCTCAATGATTTATAATATCAACTTATATATAGTATATGTTAGTTTGAATATTTTCAATAGTATATAACCTAAACTTTGAAAATCATGAGTTTAAATTTAGATTTATATAGTTATACTTGTTTGAAAGTCTTGTATTTTTAAATTAATTATTCTTTTCGTTATTTATTTTTTAATTTTTGAAAAATATTAAACATTATGTTAACTTAATATAGTATTTATATTTTTGTAAATTTACCTTATTCGATATTGATTTATATTTTAGTTTGAAATAAACATTTTTTTGGTAATATTAACATTTTTAAAAATAGTAAACTTAAATAATAATTTGTCAAACTACGATTGGTCGTTTAAATCCTATGTGGACGCTCTCGATGGCTTATAGCCTCAACTTTTATATAGTATAGATGTTTGAAAGTCTTGTATTTTTAATATTAATTCTTATTTTATATTTTATTTTAATGTTACATTTTGAGAAATATTATATACTAAGTAAATTTATTTATAACTTTTTAGTTTTTTTAACTTACCTTTTTTGATATTGGTTTCTATTTTATTTTAAATGATTTTATGGAATTTTTTAAATCCTAAACAAAATATAATCAATTGTTTCTCACTGATTTATAGTCTTACCTTATTTACTTATAATTGTTTGAATCTTGTATTTTTAATATTAATTATTATTTTGTATTTTATTTTAATGTTACATTTCAAGAAATACTATATATTTCTTATATTGAAAACCTGAGTGAAATTAATATACTTATAATTATTTGAAAGTCTTGTATTTTTAATATTAATTCATATTTTGTATTTTATTTTAATGTTACATTTTGAGAAATATTATATATTAAATAAATTTATTTATAATGTTTTAATTTTGTTAACTTACCTTGTTTGATATTGATTTCTATTTTATTTTAAATGATTTTGCGAAATTTTTTAAATCCTAATCAAAATATAATGAATTTTTTATCACTGATTTATATTTTTAGCTTATATATAATGTATGTTATTTATAAATATTTTCAATAGCATATAGCCTAAATTTTGAAAATCATGAGTTAAACTTTTAGTTATAATTGTTTGAATTATTGCTTTTTAAAATTAATTATTATTTTTATTAATTTATGTAGAATTTCGAAATTAATATTATATATATATATATATATATATATATATATTAAGTCAATATATGTATAATGTTTTTATTTTTGTAAATGTATCTTTTTTGATATTGAATTATATTTTTATTATGAAATAAACATTTTTTTGTAATATTAACATTTTTAAAAATAGTAAACTTAAATAATGATTTGTCATACTACGATTGGTGGTTTAAAATCCTAGGTGGACGCTTTTAATGGCTTATAGCCTCAACTTTTATCTAGATTAATGGTTTTTACTCGCGCTACGCGCAAATCTTCTTTAATAATTTAATTTAATTTTGTAATATTTTTTAAGAAAAAGATGAATTTCGTAAAAATTATTTTTATTATTATTATTAAAATATTATTTGATCTTTTCCTATTTACATTGTTTTTATAAATTTGTTATTTTTGAACTTAGTTATTATTTTGTTTGTATTATAGAAGTAAAATTATTGTTACTAAAGTATTTATAGTTTCTTATAAGTACATAATTTTAATATCACATAGATTTCTCAGTACATATACATTACAATACTATGCTATATACTACTATGAATACTTAATTAATAATTAGTTTTATTTTTTAATGATATTAAGATAATATAATAGAAATTGTTTTATATACATTTTTCTTTGAAATTTATTTAAAGTGTGCTTTATTATTTTTCATAGTTAAGTTTTTATACAATTTTACAATTTAAATAACTAATATTTAGATATCAGTTTGTTTGTATACGTAAATGTATAAATGTATTTATAAACATATGTATATTGTTTCTTAATAAAAAAATTAAAAGCGTCATATAGATTGTTCCATGCTTATTAACTAATACAACACTGTTATAAATATTTTATTATAATTTTATATGTATTTCTGTTTGAATGACATAAAAGATTAATCCTTATGCAATATATCTAATTTTTTTTTGTATTTACCAAATTTTCAGAATGAATGTATTATTATATACTTATGTTATGCATATTTGTATTTAAAATACTCTTATTTAATTCTTTTAAATGCATATCTAATAGTTTTATATGTATATTTAGGTCTAAATCATAATAAATATTTTGATGAAATTTAAATAATAGTAATTATCTGTTTGTTAGATATAAGAAAAAGAGAAAATATAAATAAATATATATATATAACATTTATGCTAATATTAAGTAATATTTTATTTATTAAAATAAAAAATAAAAATCTAAAAAATTAAATATATCTCCTACTTGATATAGTTACAATATAAATTAGTGGTGGGATTATGATGTTTTACATTGTCTTTATTATTTGAAATCCTTATATTTTTTAAGATTATTTTTGTTACTTAATTTTATGTTGATCTTCCAAACATTTATTTCTTATAATAAACTGATTCTTTTAGTTATTTGGCAATTTTGCTTACAAAATTTATTATTGATATTTTTTTTGAAAGAAATAGCTTCCATTTTGAAATCATATTTTGTTAGATTCATATGTAATGAAAAGTGCTTTAGATTCATATTGTTTTTATTATTTTAAAATCTTGTATTCTTTAAGATTTTTTTTGTTAGTTGATTTTATGTTGGTCTTTCAAAGGTTTACTTTATATATCAAATTGATTCCTTTAATAATTTTGCATTTTCACTAAATTGAATAGTAGTTTCCTTTTTATTTTAAAATAAACATTTTTTGAAAATCTTGAAATTTTTAAAATAATAATTAAAATGGTAATTTGACATATTTTGGTGCTTTAAAATAATATGTGGATATTCTCAATGATTTATTGCATAAAATTACATATAGTACATATTTTTGTTGAATATTTTCAGCAGTATATAACCTAAATTTTGTAAATCATGTGTTTTAGATTTATATAGTTATAATTGTTTGAAAGTATTGCATTTTTAAATTAACTATTATATTTGTTTGTTATTTTTTATGTTAATTTTTGAAACTTTATTTTATATAGTATAGATTTGTACATGATGTTTTTAACTTTGTAAGTTTAACTTATTTGATAATTATTTATATTTTATTTTGAAATAAAAAATTCGTAATATTAACATTTTTAGAAATACCAAATGGAAAAACGATTTGGTATATTTTTGGTGCTTTAAAATAATATGTGAACATTCTCAATGATTTATAATATCAACTTATATATAGTATATGTTAGTTTGAATATTTTCAATAGTATATAACCTAAACTTTGAAAATCATGAGTTTAAATTTAGATTTATATAGTTATACTTGTTTGAAAGTCTTGTATTTTTAAATTAATTATTCTTTTCGTTATTTATTTTTTAATTTTCGAAAAATATTAAACATTATGTTAACTTAATATAGTATTTATATTTTTGTAAATTTACCTTATTCGATATTGATTTATATTTTAGTTTGAAATAAACATTTTTTTGGTAATATTAACATTTTAAAAAATAGTAAACTTAAATAATAATTTGTCATACTACGATTGGTCGTTTAAATCCTATGTGTATTAATCCTATGTGCAATATTAATCCTATGTGCAATTTTTAATAATATCGACGATTGGTAATATTAATCCTAGATTTTTTATTTGCGCTACCCGCGAGTTTTTATTAATAACATCTTTATTCCTTTCTAAATATCAAAATACAATTGATTTACAAATTTTTTTATCTTTATGAAAATATATCAAAAGAATTTGTTGTTTTTATTTGAAAGAATTTAATGTTTACAACTTTCATGGTACCATTATTCATCTTCACCACAACTAAATAAACATTTTCAAAAATACATTGTTTAAGTGGTAAAATATTCTTATAAAATTGTTTCTTATATATATATATTAAATAATTATTTAAATAAATAAATAACAAAAAACATTTTTTTATGTTTTCAAAATTTTTATTTTTTATTTTTTTATTTTTTTCCCCATAATTTCTTTTTGAAAATTTGAAATTATGTTTGAAACTATTTTTTCAATTTTGTTTTATATTTTTAAGTATTTACTGATATGTTTATTAGAATCCTAATTTTTTTATTCTAAAAACCATATTCCATCCCTCAACTATAAACTCTAAGTCTAGAAAATTGATCATAGGGATATAAACGTCTTTTACCCTTCATTAAAAGTGTATATATGATTATTGTAAATATGAAAAGTGATATTATGAAAGTGGTATTTGTGGTAATTTCCCCGTTTATTTTTATTTTTGTATATATAAGCATATTCTTTACCAGTTATTCTATTATTTTTAAAATAATTTTTAATTCTAAGTTCTTTCGTTAAAATTAGGGGTTAATGTTCTAATTCAGTTCACATGTCTATTCGGTTTTACAGTTTTTGAGATTAAATATTTAAGCTTTATTCGAGTATTTGTAAATTTTAGTTTGAATTTGGTTCGAATTTTTGTTGTTTAATTCAAATTACAACCCGTTTAAATTATATTAAAAATAATTTAAATTCATATATGTACATTTAATTTATCAAAATCCAAAAATGAAAACAATATATAACATATAAATTTGAATAATGTATGCCAAAATACTTAAACTTAACATAAAATTGGTTTGAGTTGATTATTGGATGGAAAATTAAGATATTTCAAATATTTTGGAATTTTGAGTGTTGTTTACCTACTTTTGCTATGTACTTTTGATTATTTGTACATATTTTCATGTGTTTTGGGAAATTTCAAAATATATTATATATTTAGATTATATTATATATTTAGATTTGTTGATATTAAATCTACGGATAACTAATATATATACAAATAAATCTAATTTGGATATTTCGCATATTTGAAATATTTTTGTCCGTGTCAGGCTTAATTTTGATTTTCTACATATAAAAGTTTTGGTCTCGTTCATATTTTAATAGAATCGATTCAGATTTGATATTGCTTTTCAGATTGAGTGTGGTTAGGTTATACAGATTATTTTTTTTCTCAGTCTTATTAATAATCAGAGCAGTAAATATTTTTTTAATTTATAATTATTTATTTTATATAATATATATTTCGATTATGATTGTGTGTTTTCTAATAGCTAATTTAAAGAATATAAATCTTATAAGTAGATATCAAAAGTGATGCAAAAAAGATATGAAAGTTTCTAAATTGGTTTAATGGATATAATTATATATATTGCATAAAATATTTTTCGATGAGTTTGATGTTTGCTGTATGAAATTTACTAATTTAAATATTTCAACTATATAAATTGTTATACCTGATTTATCAAAAATATTAATTTTTTGACTCGTATCAAAATTATTTTAAACCTGATTTTCTCATATGTGGTTTACTCTTGGTTTGTGGAATGGTATAGTTTTGGTTTAGAAACTTATTTTGTTTACGACAGAAACATAATCTAAAGATAAACCTAATCACTTCAAACGTAAGGTGAGAAAATCACAGAAAATAGGAAACCTAATCCTCTCATTTTATCGTTCTTTTCATAACAGATCCACTTTGATCCTCTCGACCGTGGTTGGGTTATTAGATTCGAGTCCTGATGATTTCGAGATCGGGTTTCATCTGAGATTTCTGTTTCTATCTATATGGCTTGAGAGGACAAACGATTTTGATGGGGAAACCGAAAATAAACCTATCCAACAGACAACTACATCGGATTGAGTTAATGTTGCATAGCGGAAGTCTTGCGACGATCTTTCCACTCTTTGTCACCTTGCATTGCTTCTGATTGTCTAGGCCTGAGTAATTTTCCAGGTTCTACAATTCAGCCCGTTGATTTTTAGTTTGCTTGTTATCTCTATTGCTTAATCAAATCATAGTTTTGTAATTGTTCTACAGGGAAAGCTTGTCTTTGATGTTTCGGTTTGGTATGATTGATCAATCCTTGAACACTGCTAATATAAGGTATTGTTTTTTTCCTTGCGTTTAAGAACATGAGCTCAATAATTGATTTACGATAAAGTAAATATTGTTTGTTTGTTTATTCTGTGCGTATTCTTAAAGTGATTCATAAACAGTTGGTTTTGAAAAGTATAGGCTTACAATGAGCTAAATACATGTAGTCTTCTATCCTGTTTGTTTCTTCTGTGATGCAGTAACTCTGTTTGCTTTTGAAATTATCAATTGTCTGCAAGGAAAATCAAGTAAGCATATTAGATTTCTGGATATTTTCTCTGTGTATATATATTGGTCTAGATTAAGATATGACCTTACTATGTCGGTAATCCATTGTATATTTCCTTGTAGACAATATTTTTGACTGTCATGTCTGCATCGTTGTCGGGTTTTAGTATAGTAAGACCTTCCGGAGATGTTACACGTGAAAGCGCTACATACAGTTGACCGTGGCTAAAAACTGGTTGAGGTAGATAGAGCATCACCGATTTTAAACTCTGTCCCTGGCTTTTATTGATTGTCATTGCATAGCATACTCTTATTGGAAATTGACGTCTTCTTAGTGTGAAAGGATGCTTTGAATCAAGTGGTGATAAAATTATCCTTGGTAGAATAACTTTTTTCCCAGCATGTGTGCCTGTTACTATTTCGGCCTCTATCAATCTATTTCCCAGTCGAGTTATAATAAATCTTGTACCATTGCACAGACCTTCCTTTTGATTAATGTTGCGAAGCAGCATTATTGGAACTCCTACTTTCAAAGACAATATATGTTTTGGTAGTCCTGAAAACTCCAAAGAGTTTAAGTATTCAACCGTATATAGAGACTCGTGATTTGTAGGTATTGTGTCAGCCTTGCCTATGCTGTCTGAGCTCAAATATTCTTTTGATATTCCTTGCTTTTTTTCCAACATGTATGCGTTAATCTCATCAACCGTCTCATTTCGTGGAGTTAGAATAGCTCTCTCGGTAATACTTGCTTTTGTACTTGCTGATAGAATATTTTCTCTGCTGGTGGCTTCGAATATATCCTGCAAATGATTTCCAGATGATTGCATTAAGAATTTGGGATTAACCTCGACCATTTGACCATCGTCTTCGTTGGCTGCTCTTTCTTCGTTTGTAGGTGCAGCTCCATCTCCTACACTTAGCAGCCATTCCGCAAAGCTTTCTTGTGATTCATCAAGTCTCATGTTCTGTTTGAGATCGAAGACGTTGCAGAAGTCCCACAAGTGTGACTGTTTTATTGATGCTAAAACTGCATCAGCTCTAGAACCTTGTGGAATTATCGGTAGCGTTTGCCTGAAGTCTCCACCTAATAGTACAGTTTTGCCTCCAAAAGGTTGGTCTTTAACTTTTGGATCTTTAATGGACATCAAATCTCGCAGTGTTCTGTCAAGGGCTTCAAATGCATGCCGATTTGTCATAGGTGCCTCGTCCCATATAATTAGATCAGTCTTTTCAATTAGTTCAGAAAGCATTGTTCCTGGAAATATATGACATACTGAATCTTCATTGAGATTCATGGGTATCTTAAAGCGGGAATGTGCTGTCCTTCCTGCAGGTAAAAACAATGCTGCGATGCCAGAGGAAGCAACTGGGAGCACAATTTTTTTTTCTGATCGCAACTTAGAAATAATGGTGTTGTAAAGGTATGTCTTCCCTGTTCCACCAGGACCGTATAGAAAAAATAGTTTACCCAAACCATTTTCAACTGACTCCATAACTGCATCATAAACTTTTCTTTGCTGCACATTTAGACTGCTGAATCGCTTGCTATGTTCCTCTTTTTCCTGATGTACATTGTATTGTAACTCTTGGGTTAGCAGCGTGTTACCTAGTTCTTTCAGAACTGTTTGATCAGGTTTTGGCATATCTTTGAACTCATCTAGTGACCTTTCATGCTGGTGCATCACCTTCTCTATCTCCATCAAAGTATATTGCTTGATCTCATATTCATTTAGCTGTAGTTTTGGAAAGCCAAAAGTTTTGCGTTTTCTGTTAAGCATGTCTTCACCTAGTGATTTCCAACATCGATTCCATAAACTAAGAGGACTGCCTACTTCACAATATATCAGCAGTAAAACAAATAGTTGCCGTAGCTGATAAGGTGTACCCCATCGAATGGCTTCATCCATAGCATCATGCCATTCAATGTCAGAATCTAATAGACCTCTAGCATAGCATGCTGATTTGTAATCTGGATATATTTTTCCCTCAAATGTTAGGATTTCCTCAAAACTTCGTGGTCCTCTTAATTTGTTGATGAGTATCCTTAAATAATATAATTGTCCTGAAGATGGATGAATGTTGATTATTCTTCCTATCATTCCTTCTTGTTGTCTCTCACTCCAGATTTTACTCTCGCTGTTCCATGTAAATTTTGTTGGAAATTCCAAATAAGTTAGTTGGCGAGCCTCTTCAGATTCTATATTTTTCTCCATCCATGCTGTAAACATTGTTCTCTCAATATCGTCTTTTGATAGAACTTTTCTGAGATCATCTTTAGCTCTGTATCTTATGTGGTGTTGTCCAGGAAGATGGATTATAAGTTTTTGAACTGCAGGCTTACGTTGATGAATGTGGAAGGAAAAAGTCCTCCACGTGGCTTCACAAGCAGATACATATCGGCATTCAAGGTACTCTTGTATCTCATCTCTTGGTCTTTTCGTTGATACACTATCTTGTGTGTGTTTTGAAGCCTCGGGACCTTTTTCTATCACAATGGTAGCTTTGTCGACTCCTTTTGTAATGTATTTGAAAAGATACTTGACAGCATTTGTTCTGTTGCACCACTCCACGTTTATATGAGCTTGATATTTTTTTAAAATAGCTAAATTGTGTGGAACAACATAGCGATTATCCAACTTTGTTTTTCCTTTGATCACAAAGTTACCTTCATCTTGCCGTCGCCGGTAAATTATATAGCCAGATTTGTCGATTGAGGTTTGATCAGTATATTGCCTTGGGTATCTTTTTGAACATTCTTTATTTCTCATGCAAGGAGATTTTGGTCGATCCAATCCACATGGACCGTGCATCATGTGTTTCTCCACAAGCTCAAACCCTTGTTGGTCATTCTCTTTATGCGGTAGTTCGGCAGAGATTATTGAGTCAACTTCATTTGTTGTTGGAATTCTTGATGCACCATCCAACCAAATGAGCATACTTTTCGATCATGTATCTAGGGCTTCCAGTAAAACTTGAAGGTAGGATCACTCTTTTCCCATGTACTCTTGCATCAGTATCACCTTTACAAACTGCATCACACACATTGTTGTACAAATCCGCTCTTAGCTGCTCTTGATTGTTTTTGTTCCACCTTAGTCTTTCCGCTTCGATAGCTGTGTATGCATCAACTACATATTGATGTAATAAACGTCCTGATTTTATAATTGTCTTCCCTTCTTTCAGCCGAGTTTGTATCTGATAAGCATAATACTCTCTTATGCTTATGAATGATTTTTTTCTTTGTCTACCTTCAGCTACCACATAAGGTATTTCAGTGTGGAATCCATATTCGCCGTAAGGAAATAGCAGTGGATACTGTAAAGACATATACAAAGGATGATCATCTCGTATTTCTTGCAAATGTTTTGACTGATATTGTAATATGACATCTTTGTAACCAGTAGTAGTTGACAAATCACCGACTATCAAACCAGCAACCTCATTGGTGTTAGGCATATCATATTGTCTACCTTTCCCTTGATTTGCTACCGGTCTTATAGTAAACTCTTTGGCACCAGCTGTCTCGTATTGATCTCGAGCTTTACGAAATATTTGGCAAAGATGGTTACTTGAATCTAACATATCAATCAACTGCTTGACAATGCCTTCTTGAAGAGGCCCTGATGACGGAGTTCGCCGTAAAGACTGGATACGGTTTGAGACTTCATTTGATGTGTCGACAATGTATAATTGAAGAAATTTTGGTGGATTGCCTTAAGTAGGAATGAGAGAACCAATGCGATGATAATTTTGACCTTGTATCCTAAAAGTAGGAGGCCCCGATCCGGATGTGACAGTGTGATCTATTTTTGCTCCAATTGACGTGAATGCCAAAATAGAGTTGTATACTCGTATGTTATTCCGAAAAGAGCTCTCATCTTGAAGTTTCTCTAGAACTGGTGGTGGTTGTCTTACTGGCGGTAATTTTACACGGCCCTGTTGACAGCAGATTGTGTACAATGGATTCCCAATTTGTGGATCTCTACCGCAATTTTCCGAGTGCCAGACTAAAGCATCGCAGTAAGGACAGTGGAGAATATCCTCGGGCTCTGCGATTCCATCGAAATTGTTTTGCATATAAAAGTGTCAGATCCTATCAGAATTATGTACTGACTGAAAATAAGGTTTAAACATAAGTAAGTCTTTGTTAATTTTCTTACTTCTTCTTGTTCTTTTAGGGTGTGACGTTGGCACCGATGCATGTTGATTTCCTGTTTAGAAGATAAATTAGTACGTGAGACTTTTGTTTTTTAAATTATTTGTGAAGTAATCACTGAATATGAATTTGTACGAACATACCAATGTTTTTTGCGGATTCTCTTTTAGATAATATAATGGCTCTGCGCATTCCACGTGCTTTTTTCTGTTCAACTGTGTATTAAAAAAATTAGATTTAACATATAGTGTCTAAAATTGAGTTGACAATTTAGTATTCTGATTTTTTACCATGTTTGAAACAGATACCACATCCACCTATGTCACATAGAATGAGAAGAGCTGTTTAGTGTATGCAGTTTGTAATAGTGAAGGACAATTTTAACATAAAATTATGGTGTTGAAAACTTACAATTGTAATAGATGATTTTGTCCCAAACAACACCAGTAGTGTTTTTCTTCTTTCCACGTTGAGAAACCATCGCACAGATTATGGTATTGAGTTATTTCAAGTTTTCTGGGTTTTCTTAAGTTTTGTCAATGAAAGACTTGACAACTTTTTTATTACTTTAGTTGTAATGAGAAATTAGGAATAGCTTGAATCGCCTTATATTAAAAAAATTTATGTGACAATGTTGGCTATTTTCCTTTTAAAGGATTATACCATTTTTGGATGTTTACTATTTTGATATTAATGTTTTACGTTAATTTTTTTTAAAAAGGAAATTTCATCAAAGAAAAAGTGCCTTTACCCTACCATATCAAAACGTAACTTATCTTAAGATATACTCCCTCTGTTTTTAAAAGATGTATGTTCTGGAAAAAAAATTTGTTTCAAAAAGATACATTTTTTATCTTTTCAATGTATGATTTTATGAAAAATTGTAAGTTTCAAAAAAAATTAATGATGTTTATTGAATTTCTATTGGCTAAAAGTTATGAAAAATTGTTATTCACAAAAAACAATACATATTTAATGAGTTTTCTTAATATATGTGAAAAGTCTAGAATATGCATCTTTTAAAAACAGAGGGAGTATATTTTTTAAGTATTTACCTTTTTGTTAGTTTCTTTTATTTTCTAAACCTTTTTGTTAGTTAAATTATGTTAAATTCACATTTGATTCCATATCAAAAATGTAACATATCTTAAGATATAATTTTTTAGTATTTACCTTTTTATTAGTTTTTTTGTCAACACCTTTTTGTTAGTTAAATTATGTTAAATTCACATTTGATTTTTAATATTGACATTTCCCTTAAATAAACTAATCATAATTCTGTCATACGCATTTTCTGGAATATAGCTAAACATAGAATTTATTTGTTTTGTATGTGTCCAAGAGAATCATGTATTGTCAGTTTCAAGAAAATACAGCCAACTTAGAATTTTATTTATAAATAAAATTGAGTTTTTTTTTATTGAGAAATACATAAAATTAATTAATTTGATGCAAGTATGCCACGCTTCAGGAGTCCCCTATTATATACACTTCGACTTACTTCGACACTTCTTCCTCTGATTTAAAATATAGCTTATTTATTAGATGATCAGCTTATTTCTTCACTTTATTGATCTTCATCGTTTTTTTTTGTAAACGAAATACCCAACAACGAAATAACGTGTTAATATTCTTTTTATGTCACTTTATTTGATAAAATATACCAGTTATGCGAAGATAAGCCAAAAAATACAGACTGATCTAATTGGCTTTGTGGAATTTTATATAAAACATAGTAATAACCATTATCAATGTTTATATAGTTTCACATCCACGTGTTAACTTTGAGGCTCAACTTTTCTTCCGTACGAATACAATTACTATCTAGAAACAGAGTAATTATTTGAACATTGAGGTTTACCAAAAAAAAGAAACGATCACTAAGAAACTTAAAATTCTATTATTATTATTAAATTATAAAAAGCTAAATAATAATAATTATATAAAATCTCAGAAGCAAGAATCTTGGAAACTAAAATAACAGAATTATAACTAATAATGTATTGCTAAAACGAAAATTATAAATATGATAATTTGATGAATCCTCTTATGTGTATCCAACTCATTCATGGCGAAGACGTTTGTCTTTATGTTGGATGTCAAGAGCTTCACTGTCGTCTTCGTCATGGTCTTCTTTGCATCCTTCGACATCATCTAGAGGATCTGTTTCGTTATCCACTTCATTGTTTTCTTCTTCCAGGATTTGTGTAACAGTAAATGTCTGACGGGTAGGAGTAGTAAAATTAAATGGTGTAAATTTGACTTCAAATTTGTAAGTACGGCCTACAATTTCTTCCAAACATCCTGGTATTGAATTATGAATGTCAATAACACCATTCTCACCATCCTGTCAAGCAAACAATTATTACTAAGTGCAAAAAGTAATATATTTCATAATTTGTTGGACAAAGACTGTACCTGTGCATCTTCCAAAATTTCTGCAGCTTTCCTACCAGCTAGTTTAGCAGTGTCCTTGTCAAAGATTACAAAAGTGGCGACATTTTCTTTGTCACAAACAGTTAGCTCAACACGATACCTGTTTTAGAAAAATTAATGATATATGTTAAGTGGTATCTATAATGCTTTATTGTTTTATCTAATAAAATATTAGTATGAAACAATAACGTACTTGATAAGACCAACTGTATTTGTGTGATTGCATGTGTTGCAAACTAAGGATGTGTCTGCTTGCCTTAGTTTACATATAATGTTTTTTGTTTTTTTTTATAAAACGGCAATGTTATATTATGGAGATAAGCCGTCTTTTTTTTTAAGTGAAAAATGGTAATTTTACATATGTTTAATGTAGTTTTTCCATTTTTTTTATGCTGTATGTTTACATATTATTTATAATTTTTGAAAATTAGTAATATTAAAATGTAAAACTATATTTTATGCCACGTGTCATCTTTCGGGAGAAGTTTTTTTTGCTGATGTGGACGCTCTATGGAGCCTCAAAAGGTCCCTTTTATTAGTATAGATTTGTCATTAAAAAGTAATTTGTGCTCTCAGTGCGTTGATGAAAATTCAGTATAATCATGAATTTTCTGTTCTCTCTAAACCTAATGGGCTTCTTTTTTCCTAACCCAATATCTTCTTCTTCTTTTTTAATGTCCATCCATTTGACTAAAACAGGTTTGGGTTTGGTTTGATTTGATTTGGTTAATTCTTCACAATTTCCACCTTTGACCAAACCCAAACATGTACGCTTTGTTTCCATTACCAAAGTATTGGAGTATGATTCCTAGATAAATTAGAAATTATACTTAATAGTTTTACATAATGATTTCATATGTTTTCCTATTCTAAATTAGGCTTTTATGATTTTCCTATCGTAACTTTACTTATCTTGGTATATAAACCAAGCTTCTTGATCAATAAAACGGGACTTTCTTTTGATATCAAACTAGATTTGTCATGGTATCAGAGGAAGAACAAACCTAAACCTAAAAAACCATTCCAAAATCGTGTTTCTTCTTTGCCAAATCGCAGATCAAACACCTTCTTTTCATTCAAAACCTCTGTTCTAAATTCAGACAACAGGAATCCATAAACAATGTCGATTACTCCAGCAGTAAACGATCTCAAATACAAAACTATCTCGCCATATGATTTATCGTCAAACGATAATCCTGGAGCTGTTATATCCCAACCGCTTCTCAATGGATTAAACTACGATGAATGGGCTATCAACTTCTGTATGGATCTCAGCTCGCCAAAAAAATGGATTTCTTGACGACAGTCTTCCTTAACCGGCAGCCGATTCATCCTACCTTGAAGATTGGACAGCAAACAATCATCTCATCGTGGGCTGGATAAAACAAACAATCGAACCAAAGATCAAATCCTCCATCTCGACAAGGGAAGTAGCAAAAGATCTATGGGAAATAATCAAAAAGCGTTACTCGATCAAAAGCAGGGCACACCTTCAATAATTGCGAAATTCTTTAGCAAACTGCAAACAGAGTGGTTCATCAATTGATGAATACTTTGTCCAACTTACAAAAATATGGGACAGGATTGCCGACTGCATGAACTCCAAACAATGTAGTTGTGGCAAGTGCGAATGTGATCTAAACTCAGCACGAGAACAAGAAACAGAAACTCTAAGGGTTCATGATATTTTATCGGGACTCGATGATGCTACTCACGAGATCGTGCGTTCACAAGTTTGTGCTATGTCTTCTTTTCCTGACCTAGACAGTGTTTATCAAACGGTTTCACAGAATGAAATCATCCGCTCAACTGTTGTTCATAATACACCAGTCATGGGATTTACCTCTCAAGCTCGATCTTCGAACAACTCACCACGACCAAGTGGTAACAGAGAGACGTTTTGACCAGTGAATATGGATCCATCTCACCAATGTTTGGTTTGTGGCCGAAAACGACACGAGGCGGGTTGTTTCACAGTCATAGGATATCCTGACTGGTGGGATGAACGATCAAGAAACAGAAACACAAACCGGAACACACAAACCAAACCAACTGAGAATGGAAAAGGCATCACACCAAAAGCAAATACAGCTACAGTTACGAAGACAAACACATCAAAGATACATGCCAACGTAACTATAACTGAAGCTGATCGGCTTGGACTAAGCGGAATCACCGACGAGCAATGGATCATTGTTCACAAGCTTATCAACAAATGAACAAACACTAATAATCATCTTACGGGTAAGAATGACGAGTGTGTTTGGATCTTGGATACTGGTGCAACCCATCATATGACGGGCTGTCTTAGTATCATGAAGAACACTCGAGACATCACACCTATACCAGTTTTACTACACGCAGGATCCGAAGCAATGGATTCTGAACAAGGAACTGTTAAACTCACACCCACATTACACATTCGTAACGTGTATTATGTGGCGGGGTTTCACACAAATCTCATATCCTTTGGACAACTAATTTACCGATAATTTTCTTGTTGGACAAGTGACTGATAAACTTATGATATTTCAGGACCGTACCTCGAGGATGCTGATTGGTGCGGGTGAAAGAGAGGGAGAGAGATTGTACTGTTTCAGAGGAATAGAGTCGTTGACGTCGCTTCACACTACTGTAGCAGAGGATTCAGTTTTATGGCATCGTCGTCTTGGGCACCCTTCTTTTCGAGTCACGGATATGATCTCTCCCTTAGGAAAATCGTTATCAAAATCCGATGAAAACCTCATTAGAAATTGTGATATTTGTTTTAGAGCGATACAAACTAGACAAAGCTTTCCAGATAGTATTCATAATGCAAAAGAGATTTTTGATTTAATACATTGTGATCTATGGGGACCGTATAGGACTACAACACTCTGTGGTTATCGTTATTTCCTTACCATAGTTGATGACCATTCACGGGCCGTCTGGCTCTATCTTCTTCCTGATAAGACTCTGGTCGCTCAACAACTAAAAGACTTCATGGCATTAGTCGAGAGACTGTACTCAAGAAAGGTCAAAACACTAAGAAGTGATAATGGTACGGAGTTCATATGTCTAGCATAATATTTCACAGAACATGGAGTAATACACGAGACCTCTTGTGTACATACCCCACAACAGAACGGAAGGGCCGAGCGCAAGCATAGACATATTCTTAATATCGCAAGGGCCCTGCGTTTTCAATCAAGCTTACCGATTGAGTTTTGGGGAGAGTGCATTTTAACCGCAGCACATCTGATCAACCGCACACCTTCACCATTACTTCAGAACAAGACTCCGTACGAAATACTTCATAACCAACCTCCTACAATGAATCATCTACGCGTCCTCGGTTGCCTAGCATATGCTCACAACAAAACAACCAAAGGCGACAAGTTTGCACCACGTAGCAGGCGATGCATTCTCCTAGGATATCCGTCGGGTACTAAAGGCTGGAAGCTATTTGATCTAGAGCTTGAAACAGTATTGATCTCAAGAGACGTTACTTTCCAAGAAGACAATTTCCCATATGCAGACATAAATCCAGTAGTAACAACAGATGCTCTGTCTCCGACTATAATGTTGTCTTCCGATGATGATAATATTGAACAAATTCCTCTCGAAGAGATCACTGAAAACCCACCTCCTCCCACACCAGTTCCAGAAACGATAGACCAACCAGAACATCTAATACTGAAACAGAACAAGAGCAAGAAGTTCTCGGTCGTTGCCATACGGAATGAAAGCCATCGACTCGATATCGCGACTTCGTCATCAATACGGTTACTACAGTCCCTACTCTCACTCCCTCTCTCCCATCATCAAAACCTCAGCTCTCCTCAGGTTCGTTGTTCCCTTTATCTGATTTTTATCATATGATCGTCTCTCGTCTAAACACTGCAGCTATCTCATTGCTTTGGCGACTTACGTGGAACCTAAGAGCTTTAAAGAAGCAGTGAAACACAAAGTATGGAGAGACTCTATGAGAATGGAAATTACTGCTCTTGAACGCCAACATACGTGGGATCTACAGGAGTTACCACCAAACAAAAAGGCTCTTGGCACAATGTGGGTTTATACGATTAAGCTTCACGCCAACGGAACAATCGAACGGTTCAAATCACGCCTGGTAGTCTTGGGGAATAATCAAAGAGAAGGCTTGGATTATACAGAAACATTCTCACTGGTAGCCAAGATGACAACAGTCAGGTTATTTCTTGATATTGCTGCCAAGATGAAGCAAGAGATACATCAAATGGATGTACATAATTCTTTTCTTCATGGCAATCTACACGAAGAAGTTTATATCAAAATGCCTCTTGGTTTTTCGAACCCACACGATACACGGGTTTGCAGGCTACGAAAGTCACTCAACGGTCTTAAACAAGCACCGCGTTGTTGGTTTCCAAAACTCGTCGAGGCTCTACTTACATATGTATTTTCTCATACGCATTCTGATCATTCATTATTTGTCTACTCGAAGAACAATGTCTCTGTGCGTATTCTTCAGTATGTTGATGATCTTATAATCTCCGGCGACTCAAACTAAGCAATCAATTCATTCAAAGCTTATCTCTCAACATGGTTCCACGTGAAGGATCCCGGAATACTCAAATACTTCCTCGGTTTGGAAGTAGCTCGCAGTGCTCAGGGAATTTATCTTTGCCAACAAAAGTATACGCTGGATGTCACAGCGGAATGTGGCTTACTTGGTTGTAAACCCGCTGGATCACCTATGGACCAGAATCACAAGTTATGGACCAGAATCACAAGTTAAGTGCGGCACAAGGCATCCTTCTTAACGATCGAGAACGTTACCATCGTCTTGTTGGACGCTTAATATATCTTCTCGCTACACGTCCTGATCTCTCCTATTCAGTGCATATTCTTTCACAATTTATGCAACAACCACGTGAAGAGCATTGGGCTGCTGCTTTAAAAGCTGTTCGTTATTTGAAAGGGACTGTTGGACAGGGAGTTCTTTTCCGGGCCAATGCTACACTTTCTATCACGGTTGGTGCGATGCGGACTGGGGTGCTTTCCGTACGTCTAGTCGATCATTGACTGGATGGATAATTCAGGTTGGTACTTCACCAATTGCTTGGAGAACAAAGAAACAGGATGCTGTTGCACTTTCTTCCACCGAAGCCAAATTTCGTGCAATGAAAGCACTTACTAAGGAGCTTATTTGGTTCAAAGAACTTCTACACAAACTAGGGATCAACCATAATGCGCCTATGACAATCTACTGTGATAACAAATCTGCTCTACACATAAGTGTGAATCCGGTCTTACATGAGCAGACTAAACATATGGGTATCATTTGTCAATTTGTTCGAGACGAGATCGTCAAAGGAGTGATCATTTCCATATATGTGCCTTCTCAAGATCAACTTGCGGACATCTTCGCAAAAGCTTTGGGACGTCGCGAATTCAATGCATTTCTTCTCAAGTTAGGCATCAACAATATTCATGCTCCAACTTGAGGGGGGAGGGGGGTATTGGAGTATGATTTCTAGATAAATTAGGAATTATACTAAATAGTTTTAGATAATGATTTCATATGTTTTCCTATTCTAAATTGGGCTTTTATGATTTTCCTATTCTAAATTAGGCTATAAACCAAGCTTCTTGATCAATAAAACTGGACTTTCTTTTGATAACAAACTAGATTTGTCACAAAGCTTTGCTTGTCTCCTTCAATTTCTCAGATTCTCTGTTGTTGACGCTTCACCATTGCGTCAATCTCTAGTGTCGATACGACCCAGTCCGCATCTTCTGGCGTTTATTTTTTGCCAGTTGACACTAATGTTTGTCTACAAATCCAGACACTCATAGACTCCATGTGTGTTGTCTCGATAAACAACTACAACAATTACAAATCTAGCCAGACTTTATGGTTTTCTAGTGATTCCTCTACCACCGATATTGTCTTAGACAAAATCCCAAGATCATCAACATTTGTATCTTAAGTGAGCGGTCTTCTTCTAAAAATGCAGTATGATAAAATTTCACTTTAATCAAGGTAAGCATCTCTGACTTCTTCTACTTCTTCTATACAGTACTGCATTTACTGGATTAGAAAAACACGCTTTTTATGTCCTTTGCAGCATCTATGACCTGAAGTCAAGACGCCAACGGAGCATCAAACTTGGAAAGAAGAAGACAAACCAAAAGTTATAATCAAACTAAGTTTTTAGATATAACTAAAAACTCTAGAGAATGAAACAGTCTTGGTCTACATTCACAACCATCCGGAGCACAATACAACTTTAACAATTTTTATTTTAGATTACATATAAATATGAAGTATCTAGTTAAGAACAATTCGGGTTACGACCAGGACCACCATAGTAGAAAAAAACCTCGTATTTTTTATCATAACCTGTTTTAATATCGTAACAAGCAGGTCGACTCACTAAAGTTTTAACTTTAACCGGATCTATTAAACCATTATTCATATCAATGATTTTGATGACTTCAAAGCTACTTGCTTTTCCAAATCCTTCACTTGGAAAGTGTCCACTTCCCATTTCAGTGGTTGTGTGTTGTCCGTCTTTCTTCTTGTTCACCACTTCACCTCCCCATTCAATCACGCTTGCCCCTTCATCTGCAAGGTTTGTTAATATCTCTTTTGGCCAATACCCTATCAACTCTTGATCATTCAATTGTAACCACCAGTTTCCTGTCTTTGGATCCTAAGAAAAATAATAACAAAAAATCTGATTCGAAAAAAGTATAAAGTTGATGTATACTAATAATGTACTGCCACCATATAAGAATTTCTTTTGTTATTAACTAAACAAACCTTCCACATTTGTATGGTAAATTTAACTTGTGGACCATTATAGGTGGAGATGGGTGTTAACAAATAACCAGGGGTGAGTTTTTTGTTAATTTGAACAAAGCCGGGGCACCTGAGATTGTAGCATCCTGTATTCTGATAATTGTCTCTCTGTTTTTATTATTTTATTTATCAAAAAAAGTTAGTCATTATATATTCATT
Organism: Brassica napus; assembly: GCF_020379485.1. Classification (NCBI taxonomy): domain Eukaryota; kingdom Viridiplantae; phylum Streptophyta; class Magnoliopsida; order Brassicales; family Brassicaceae; genus Brassica; species Brassica napus. The sequence continues at coordinate 31,035,889 of NC_063447.1, read as the reverse complement.
TTACAAAAAATAAAAAATTAATCAGGTAATATTAAAAGAAAAATATGAACATGCAAAACATGTAATTACCAGTTTATGAGAACGTTTTTTTTTTTTGAGAAAGAGTTTATGAGAACTTACTGTCCAGTAAATAAAAAATCGAGGATTGTCATCACCATATAGAGCCGGATGGACATGCGAACCAGCTTGTATTGAATTCAAACCAGCATCAAATTTTCCTCCTATGATGGATATCTGTGATATACTGGATTCTCCTACTTCTTGGACCCGTGGTTTCCACACGTTTATCTGTGCTTTAGTTCCGCGGTAAGGACCATCACTAACAGATGCGATAGCATACTACAAAAAAACATATAGTTCAACAAATTTAAGGTTTTAATATGTGAACAAGTATTGATGATTTGAATGCATGTGTATACACATACCTCGTGGCCACTATAGTTAGTGGTATCCTTCGGGTGATAGAATTGATGAGGCTGAGAGATATTCGATTTATTCCCGTGATTCTTTATATTATCTTCTCTTAGAAGATCTTCTTTTGTTATTCTTTTGATTGGAATAGTGTTTTCAGGGCACTCTCCTACCAGTTGCCAAGGCTGAACTGTATTTTCTGGTTGTTCTTCGTCGTTGCTTGGTGTTGGAGCATTGTCTTCTTCGGTTAAAACCTCGTGCGGATAAGAACTAGGTGTCATCTATTTTCAATATTAGTTTTACCATATATTATAGTGATAAATGTCAGAGTACGTATAAGTCATGAAAATAATAACTCAGAGAAAGAAAAAACAAAAAGTAGTTAATACGGAACCTGAATCGTATGGTTTTTGAGCATGGGATGATCAAAAGCTGGTTGGTTCGCAATAGATATGCAATCAATTAGTTCACCGTTTGAACTCTGATAGATACAACGAATAATGCAAGAAAAAACATAATAGTAAGAAAACTGTTGCGGACTTCTAGTTGAATATAGTTTTGTTCTTTTTTTTTCTGAAACACTAATATAGTTTTGTTCCTTACGTCAAGATTGTAGATAAAATGTGATTGCATGTATACGCTAAATCATGCGAAATCAATATTAAAATTGTAGATCCGATACTAAGAAGTAAGAACTTTAAGCTAGAACTATTCTTTTGACACACTACGCACGTTAATATTTTTATTTTCCTGAAGTTATATTCGTTTTATATATACCTCGAGGGATTTAAGAGCTTGCTTGTTGAGTTGCTTAAGCCTGAGTTCAATCTGTTGATTTTTTACTTTTCCAGCTATTGGCTCCACTATATTCGTTACCATCACCGTTAGCACAACCAGGAGACATCTCACAACCGATTTCATCGTCAAGGAACGGACATGCATGACTTGTACTGAATTTGATTTGGCTGAGGATAATCTAAACACAAAAAAAGAGAGCACAAGCAATTTATTCAACCTGTTCACGACTTCGAACCGTTATTTTTGGGGAGGTATTTTTTACCCCTCGCTATAATATGAAATATAATATGAAAATTACAAGCTCTTTATTTCAAGAAAAAACTTTAGAGAGATAGAGATGCTTCAGTGTGGCTTAGGTTATAGATAGTTTAAGATAGGATATTTATAACCATAAACATTCTCATAATCCCTAAACCAAATGAGTTTTTTTTGGCTAACCCAATGTATTCTCTCTTCTTCTTCGTTTTTTGTCCATCCACTTGATCCAAACAAGTATGTTTGACCAAACCAAACAAGTATGTTTGACTAAACCAAACAAGTATGTTTGACCAAACCAAACAAGGTCAATTCTTCACAATCTCCACCTTTGACCAAACCAAAACATGTATGTTTTGTTTTCATCACCAAAGTTTGGTTGTCTTCTTCAATTTCTCAGATTCTCTGTTAATGTTGTACCATTATTTCAATCTCCCGTGTTTTTTCGACCCCGGCCTCATCCTCTCGTGCTTTCCTTTGCCAATTGACAGTACTGATCTCTACCTACAAATCAAGACCCTCATGATTTCATGTGCATTGTTTCGATAAAGAACCACAATAATTAGAAATCTGGCTACACTTTGTGGTTCTCTCGATGACTCCTGCCACTGATACTCTCTGAGAGAAAACTAGAAGGATCCACCTAGAGTAAATAGTTTTTGCTCCAAATTTTGGTTAACTGATTCTGACTAGAGAGCCATGATTTTCTTTCATGTCTTCTTTTAGTCTTCACCAGGTTTCACAACTTTCACTTAGACATTACTTAGACTTCACCTAGACTTCACCGATCTACACCCAAATTTGTCTAGATTTCATCATTCTTCACCTGGACTTCACCCAGACTTCACACCCATCTTCACTCAAACTTCACCATACCACTCTAGACGGAGCCAATAACGCTTGCTTCAACTTCCCTTAAAGCTTTTCCACTTGGAACTTATTAGAGTTGGTTAAATCATTGAATTGGTTTCCTTTCGCTGGTTCAATGTAATTATGATTTTGACCGGTTTAGTCATAGCTTGTATATAAATAAAAGTAGAGACTGTTGTAAAGCGAGAAGGAATGAAAATATCTTTTCATCATAACAAACTTCTTCTTCTCCATTCCTCATTACGTAATATGGTATCAGAGCAATCAAGCTCCATTGTTACTCGATCTTCTTCATTCTTCGTCATCTGAGCTCATCTCATCGTCTCATCATCCTGATCCATACGTTTTTTGAGCTCCGATAGTTTCTGTACGGAAGATTCAAACTCGCCGTTCAACTCGATCGGTTGTATCGACAAGCTCAGCTCAGAATCCAGCTCGGAGACCTTCGCGCATCAATGAAACCGACACCACACCTCCCGATTCACCTCACCAAGCTCCGATCGCACCTCCTCTGGCTCCAAATGCAAATACTGTTGCGATCGCACCACGGCAAGTTCCGATCAACATGAATCTGAATGATCCAAACTAGTCTCCTTTGTTTTTGAACAATGCGGATCATCCAGGTCTATCTCTCATCTCTATTCAACTTGATGGACCTAACTATGATGATCGGAATGCTGCGATGTGTATAGCCCTGGATGCTAAGAATAAGATAGGATTCATCGATGGAACTATCATCAGGCCTCCTGATCTAGATCATACTTTTCGTCTCTGGTCCAGATGCAATAGCATGGTTAAATCATGGTTATTGAACTCTATATCTCCTCAGATATATCGCAGTATCTTAAGATTGAACGATGCTTCAGATATATGGCGTGATCTCCATGGGCGTTTCCATCTCACCAATCTCTCACGCACGTTCAACCTCACTCAAGAGATACAAGATCTGCGCCAAGGAACGATGTCTCTCTCAGAGTATTACACAACTTTGAAAACTCTTTAGGATAATCTTGAGGGTGCAGATGAACCTGATAAACCTTTTGTTTGTGGTAATGCGGCTAGCATTCAATTGAAAGCAGACAGAGCTAAGATTGTTAAGTTCTTGGATGGATTGAATGAGTCTTACAACATCATTCGACGACAGATAATCATGAAGAAAGTTCTCCCGTCCCTTGCTGAGATATATAACATTCTTGATCAAGACGACAGCCAGAAATTCTCAACCACTGTACCATCTCCGACGGCTTTTCAAGTTTCTAAGACTAACTTGACTGAGCAAAGCATTTCATATGTTCAGAATGGTCCCAACAAAGGTCGTCCTATCTGTTCCTTTTCTAAAAGAGTGGGGCACATAGCAGATAGATGTTACAAGAAACATGGTTTTCCTCTTGGATTTGTCTCAAAATACAAAGGCAATGAGAGACCTTCTTCAACTCCTAAAGTTGCAGCTCAAGTTGCTCTATCTCCTCTGGTGAATGCAGAGTCAAAGAATTTGACAGTTGAGAACATGATTGGAAATCTAAGCAAAGATCAGATTCAACAATTCATTGCCTTGTTCAGTTCTCAACTTCAATCAAACTCCACCTATGCTCCTAATGAACCAAGCACCTCTGGTATCAATTTCTCTCTTTCCACACAATTCTTTGTTGGTATTCTGATGGTTTCTCAAAACACTATGTCATCTCAGACGTGGGTTGAGAGTTTTGTGAATTTACCAACAGGAATCACTATTAAGATCAGTGGTGTGGGGAAGATTCAACTCAACAAACATATTTGTCTCAGCAATGTGTTGTTTATCCCTGAATTCAGATTGAATCTACTCAGTATCAGCTCTCTGACTTCTGATATTAGATCTCGTGTGATATTTGATCCTTCTTCTTATACTATCCAGGATCCTACCAGGGTGTTGACAATTGGTCAGGGTAAACGTATTGGAAACCTTTATGTTCTGGATACAACTACTCCTCATGTCTCAGTTAATGCAGTTGTTGATCATGGAGTCTGGCACAGGAGGTTAGGTCACCCATCTTATCACAGATTGGATGTCATCTCTGAAGCGTTGGGTACTACGAGAATGAAGAATAAAGGATCTTCTTATTGCCATACTTGTCATCTGGCGAAACAGAAGAAACTATCTTATACCTCTCTCAACAATATTTGTAACTCAAACTTTGAATTGTTACATATTGATATTTGGGGTCCATTCTTAGTGGAAACAAATGAAGGTTACTGTTATTTTTTAGCGATTGTTGATGACCATTCTATAGCTACCTATATCTACTTGTTACACACAAAGAATGAAGTCTTAACTGTTTTTCCAGCTTTCATCAAATTGGTAGAGAATCAGTACAATGTGAGAGTAAAGTCAGTGCAATCAGATAATGCACATGAGCTCATGTTTACAGATTTTTATCAGGAGAAAGGGATTAAGGCTTTTCATTTTTGTCCAGAGACTCCAAAACAAAACTCAGTGGTTGAGCGTAAACATCAGCACATTCTCAACGTTGCTCGTGCCATCATGTTTCAGTGTCATTTACCATTACCGTTCTGGGGTGAGAGCGTCTTGACAGCAGTGTTTCTGATCAATAGGACTCCTTCTCAAGTTCTACAGAACAAGACACCGCATGAAATCTTAACGGGTAAAGCTCCAGATTACTCACAGATCAAGACGTTTGGATGCTTATGTTACGCCTCAACTTCACCAAAACAGAGACATAAGTTTCAACCTCGTTCTAAAGCTTGTCTTCATTGGATATCCCTCAGGATTTAAGGGTTACAAGCTCCTGGATTTGGAAAGTAATAGAACTTTCATCACCAGAAATGTGACATTCCATGAGGATATATTCCCATTGAAGAAAGACTCTACATCTGAGAAGTATTTGAAGAGCTTCACATCGATAGACTCTCAGCTCTCAGGTACCACTCATTCATCATCACCTCATATCATTCCACCACCCGCTACATCTCTTTCATCACCACTCAAATCAACTTCTACTCCTTCCATTCCTATCATTCCACAAGAAATTTCTCCATCTCGTCCTCGTAAACAACATGCTCATTTACAAGACTATTACTGTAACTCTCTCACTGATGATACAGCTCACCCAATTTCAGACTTTCTTTCATACTCTAAACTCACTCCATATCATCTTGCTTATATAAATACCATCACCAAAATACCTATCCCTACTTCATATGCTGAAGCTCGAGAGTCTAAAGAATGGTGTGAAGCAGTGGATAAGGAAATTGTGGCTATGGAGAATACAAATACATGGGAGGAAGCACAATTACCTGCAGGAAAGAGAGCTGTGGGTTGTAAGAGGTTACATTCTTTGAAGTTTAATGCTGATGGGACTTTGGAAAGGCGTAAATCTCGGCTTGTTTCTAAGGGATACACTCAGAAGGAAGGATTAGATTATACTGATACTTTTTCACCAGTTGCGAAGATGGCCACTGTGAAATTGTTACTCAAGGTAGCTGCATCTAAAAAATGGTATCTACGACAGTTAGACATTTCTAATGCATTCTTGAATGGAGAGTTGGATGAAGAGGTGTATATGAAGTTACCTGAGGGTTATGAAGAGAGGAAGGGATATACACTGCCTAAGAATACTGTTTTGCGATTAAAGAAATCGATTTATGGATTAAAACAGGCCTCAAGGCAGTGGTTCAAGAAGTTATCTGCTACATTGATCAGTATGGGATACACTAAAGGACAGGGGGATCATACATTGTTCATTCGAATGTAAATAATGCCTTCACTGCTATTCTGGTTTACGTCGATGATATCATCATTGCCATTGCCAGTACAAGCAAGGAACTTACTGATCAAGTTACTGCTGATCTTACTCGTTATTTTAAGATCAGGGATCTCGGTGATTTGAAATACTTCTTGGGCTTAGAAATTGCACGTACATCGGCTGGTATTTCATTGTGTCAGAGGAAATATGCGTTGGAACTATTAGCATCTACTGCAATGTTGGCTTGTAAACCATCATCTGTTCCAATGGTGCCGAACTTGAAGTTATCAAAGACTGATGGAGTTATATTGGAAGACAAAGAAAGATACAGAAGGATTGTAGGTCATTTGATGTATCTCACAATCACTCGTCCGGATATAAATTTTGCAGTCAACAAGTTCTGTCAGTACTCCTCCAAACCGCGTTCGTCTCATCTCAATGCTGTCTATAAGGTCTTACAATACATTAAAGGAACGTTTGGTCAAGGGATCTTTTATTCAGCTACTGCAGACTTGAGTCTGAAAGGGTTTGCTGATACAGATTGGGCTTCTTGTCAGGACAGTAGACGCTCTACAACAGGGTTTACAATGTGTGTGGGATCATCCTTGATCACTTGGCGATCCAAGAAGCAACCTACTGTATTTCGGTCTTCTGCTGAAGAAGAGTATAGAGCTTTAGCATTGGCGTCTTGTGAGATGATGTGGTTGACCCATTTGCTCAAAGATCTTTGGGTGTGGGCTTCCACAGTGCCTGTTCTTTATTCTGATAGTACCACTGCTATATACATTGCGGCCAATCCGGTTTTTCACGAGAGAACAAAATATATTGATCTTGATTGGCATACAGTTCGTGAGAAGTTGGATAAAGGATTAATGAAGACCCTTCATGTGCGTACGGAAGATCAGGTTGCAGACATTTTGACTAAACCTTTATTCCCTCATCAGTTTGAACATATCAAGTCCAAGATGAGCTTAATCAACATATACATCTCATCTTGAAGGGGCCTATTGGAGTTGGTTAAATCATTGAATTGGTTTCCTTTCGCTAGTTCAATGTAATTATGATTTTGACCGGTTTAGTCATAGCTTGTATATAAATAGAAGTAGAGACTGTTGTAAAGCGAGAAGAAATGAAAAAATCTTTTCATCATAACAAACTTCTTCTTCTCCATTCGTCATTACGTAATAGAACTATAACTCTACTACACAGTACCATAACTCTACTACACAGTACCATAACTCCTCCAAGTAACTTCCATGTGACAACTTAGTTAATAATTTCTAATCTTAAGGCCTTTCACAAAAAACTAACCACATCATTTGTTATCTTTTTGTCTTGCAAAGTAAAGAACAAAGTCATGGAGTTATACGTGGGACTGATGCTTCGTTCAGTGAGCATTCAGAAGCTCACAGCAGTTCTGCAACTTCTGACATGGTATACTTTCATCCAAGAACCCTTCTTACTTAATTTTAGTATGCTTATGTTCTTGGTAGCTTACCTTTTTCCTGTTTTAATTAGAGACTCACTTTTTGTGTTACAAAAAAAAAATTTTAGGGATACACATTCTGTTTCGCTCACTTTGAACAAAAACCATGTCACTGCTCATCTAAATCCATTGCATTCCTTGAGTTTGTAAAACTTTTAATGCAACCCCTAATCATTCTTGAATCCATTAAGCCTCATAATTTAGATGTGATTCTAGAATGATTTAACTAAATTTATTGCTAATTCTCAATTCATTTAAAATCATCTAAAAACTTATTAAAAACTAAACCACTTCAAATTCTAAATTGAATACACTCTCCCAAACTAAACCATGTAATTAATTATTTTTTTTTCCACAAGCCACTTTGGTGATATGCCAAATCTAATACAGAAATACATTAACTTCATACGCTTTCTTTGATAATAAATCTGTAACTTGGTTCCTTTCCTTCATTGACTTGATCCAACGAACATTCAGGAAGCTAGTTTGTCTACCATGTTCTACCATGAAAAACATTACAAGTATCAGTGTTCTCTCTTTCTGTTGATTAAGTTCTATATTGTTTACCTCACACTAGACACATTTCCATCCCTGTGCCCATAACAAAAAGTGATAATCAAACTTGGACAAAATTGAGAAGAAGACAACCCAAAACTTAATATCAAACTTGGTTTTTACTAAAAAATTTTAAGTTATAACAAAACTCTAGAAAATGAATGTAGATATGGTCTACAATCACAACCCATCCGGAGCACAATACAGCTTTCACACTACAAGAAAACACATGCTTAACGACGAAAATTAACGAGGAAAAACAATCCTCGTAAATTTGCGTCGAGTTTACGACGAATTTACGTGAAAAACTAAAGTCATCGTTATTTCCTCGTAACGTAATGACAAAACTGTTTCGTCGTAAAGTGGATGTAATTTTACGAGTATTTTACGAGGGAATAGTTTACGTGTATTTAGCGAGGAAATTTTTGAATCCACCAACTTTATAGGTGTTACACGTTTTTTTTGCCCACCTAATTAATTTTCGTCGTAAATTCATAGCAAAATTACAACTACCAGATTCGAATTTTCCTATAAATATGGATGTTTGAACATCATTTTAAACACACCAACAACAAAAAACGTGAAAGAAAAAAAATGGCTGGCTCCGGGACTATTTACGAGTTGCGGAAGTGGATGTATATGCATAGAGATGCTAACGGGAGAGTGACTAAAGAATACCTTGCGGGTCTGGAGACATTTATGCATCAAGCAGATTCAACACCGCTCGCCCAAGAAAGTGGTAAGATGTTCTGTCCTTGTCGGAAATGCAACAATTCGAAACTGGCAAATCGTGAAAATGTTTGGAAGCATTTAATAAATAGAGGTTTCACGGCAAATTACTATATCTGGTTTCAACATGGAGAAGGTTTTAATTATGATCAGAATGAAGCTAGTAGTAGTAATAGCAATTTTCAGGAAAAAGAACCGGTTGATCATCATTTGCATAATGAACATAGTTACCATCAGGAGGAGATGGTAGATTATGATAGGGTTCATGATATGGTAGCTGATGCATTCGTAGCTCATGATGAAGATGAAGAACCTAATATAGATGCAAAAAAGTTTTACGAAATGTTAAACGCGGCGAATCAACCACTTTACAGTGGTTGTAGAGAAGGTCTCTCTAAATTGTCGTTAGCTGCTAGAATGATGAATATTAAAACTGATCACAATCTACCTGAAAGTTGCATGAACGAATGGGCGGACTTGTTTAAAGAGTATTTGCCGGAAGACAATGTGTCTGCTGATTCTTATTATGAGATTCAGAAACTGGTTTATAGTCTTGGGTTGCCTTCGGAGATGATAGATGTTTGCATCGACAACTGCATGATCTATTGGGGAGATGATGAGAAGCTAGAAGAATGTCGATTCTGCAAGAAGCCACGATTCAAGCCGCAAGGACGGGGACGTAATAGGGTACCGTACCAAAGGATGTGGTACCTACCAATTACAGACAGATTGAAAAGATTGTATCAATCAGAGCAGACTGCTGGAAAGATGAGATGGCATGCCGAGCATACTCAGACGGATGGTGAGATGACTCATCCATCAGATGCAAGAGCCTGGAAACATTTCAACAAAGTACATCCAGATTTCGCTAGCAATATCCGGAATGTGTATCTCGGATTATGCACAGATGGATTTAGTCCGTTCGGAATGTCAGGGAGACAATATTCATTGTGGCCAGTCTTTCTTACTCCATACAACCTGCCACCGGAGATGTGCATGCAACGGGAGTTACTATTCTTGACCATATTAATACCTGGTCCGAACCATCCAAAAAGGTCCCTGGATGTTTTCCTACAACCACTGATAAAAGAGTTGAAGGATTTGTGGTCAACAGGGGTGAGGACGTATGACTGTTCAACGAAGACGAATTTTACGATGCGAGCGATGCTTTTGTGGACCATAAGTGATTTCCCTGCCTATGGGATGTTGTCTGGATGGACTACACATGGGAGATTAGCTTGTCCATATTGTAATGGAACGACAGATGCGTTTCAACTGAAGAATGGTAGGAAGACAAGTTGGTTTGATTGTCACCGTCGATTTCTTCCCATTGGCCATCCTTACCGAAGAAACAAGAATTTGTTTAGGCACAAAAGGGTTGTGAGAGACACTCCTCCTCCATATCTAACTGGAGAACAAATTGAAGCGCAAATCGACTACTACGGAGCTAACGAAACAGTTCGTTGGGGTGGTAATTGGCATGTCCCTCGTAATATGCCAGATTCTTACGGTGTTCATCACAACTGGCACAAGAAGAGTATATTTTGGGAGTTGCCATATTGGAAGGATCTTCTTCTGCGCCACAACCTCGATGTGATGCATATAGAGAAGAATTTCTTTGAGAACATCATGAATACAATATTGAATGTCCCAGGGAAGACAAAAGACAACATAAAATCGAGGTTGGACTTGCCGGATATTTGCTCAAGAAGCGAGTTACATATTAAAAGCAATGGACAAGTTCCCGTTCCGATATTCAGATTATCTTCAGAAAAAAAGTCGGTGTTGTTCAACTGGGTGGCATCAGAAGTGAAGTTCCCCGATGGGTATGTTTCGAATCTCTCTAGATGTGTTGAAAAGGGTCAAAAGTTCTCCGGGATGAAGAGTCATGATTGTCATGTATTTATGCAACGACTACTGCCCTTTGCATTTGCGGAGCTACTTCCAACAAACGTACATGAAGCACTTGCAGGTACGTAGTGTATTATATCACAATAATTTACAAAATAATATATGACTAACAATGTGTTTAATTTTTTTTTAATATAAAAGGCATTGGAGCATTTTTCAGGGATCTGAGCACACGCACTCTTAAAGAAGAAGTTGTGGAACAGCTTCAGGAGAACATTCCCATCTTATTGTGCAACTTGGAGAAGATATTTCCTCCCGGATTTTTTGACGTCATGGAGCATCTAGCTGTCCACCTCCCATATGAGGCATTGCTTCGTGGACCTGTACATTACGGATGGATGTATCAGTATGAGCGAGCCATGAAATATTTGAAGGGAAAAGCAAAGAACCTCGCCAAAGTTGAAGGTTCTATAATTGCTGGAAGTTTGACGGAAGAAGTTTCTCACTTCACATCGTACTACTTTGCGTCAAAAGTACGTACACGGAGAAGAGCTCCAAGAAGATATGATGATGGTGGTGTTGCGCCAACATATGCAGTTGCTGGTGTTCCAGACATCTTTAGCCAGATTGGGCGACTCGGTGGGAAGTCTAAAGAGGTTTGGTGGTCGAGTGAAGAAGACGCTCATAGTGCACACACCTATATTCTACTCAATTGCGAAGATCCATTGATGCGTTATTTTGAAAGGTAACATATATTGACACTTCGAAACACATATAAGTATAATTAATTGTATAATTGCGAGAGATTCATTCCTATAAAATGTGATTTTACAGCCTATTTGTTTCTCAAGTCGAAGAAACATTTCCTGGTATATCCACAAGTGACGTAGACAAAAGGAAAGATCAACACTTCATTAAGTGGTTGCGGAATCAGGTATTAACTAAAACTTTTTTTTCATACATTATCTGTATTTCATTAACATTCTCTTTATTTTTGCAGGTTGATTATGACGACGACGATGCAGATTATCCTAAGTGGTTACACGAAGTAATTCAATCTCCACTTGTAAAGGTCACCACATCACAGATGTATTTCACACGAGGCTATACTTTTCATACATATGACTATGGTAGACAGCGGGCGACCAGTAACTATGGAATATGTGTGAAAGGGGAAACAGATTTCTACGGGATCTTGACGGAGATTATTGAAGTCGAATTTCCAGGGATACTGAAGCTGAAATGCGTCCTCTTCAAATGTGAATGGTTCGACCCCGTCGTCAACAGAGGTGTTCGGTCTAACAAATTCGGTGTAGTTGATGTCAACGGTGGACGAAGGTACAACAAATTCGAGCCTTTCATCTTAGCTTCACAAGCAGACCAAGTTAGCTTCCTTCCATACCCTCGGATGAGAGATTCAGGTATAAATTGGTTAGCAGTGATCAAAGTTACACCTCGAGGACGAATCATCAGTGGAGAAGAACCACCATTGCAAGAAGAACAGAAAAATGAAGTTGAGGAACCTGAACAAGAAATTGATGACATCCTTCTCATTGATCCGCATAATCACGAGTACGAAGATCTTACCGATGATGCCACAGACGAAGCTGTTGAAGACGAGTTTAATGAAAATGATGATGTTTCTAGTGATGACGAGAATGTCGATGTATCCGATTGATGTATTTGTTTTATGAATAAGATGAGGGAGTTTGTTTTATGAATAAGATAATGTGGGGTTTGTTTTATGAATAAGGTAATGCCGGGAGTTTGTTTTATGAATAAGCAAATGTGGGAATTGTGGTTTGGAATGGAAATAAAGATGGGGTTTGGAGTATATGAAGTAGAAAATAAGGAATATGGGGTTTGGGGTTTCGGATTCAAGGGATTTAAACATAACACTCGTTAATTCCACGTAACAAAAAATCGTCGTAAAGGACTCGTAGGTCAACGAGGAAATAACGACGAAATATAAAAATAAAGAACGCGGGACTCGTTAATTCCACGTAGGACAAAATCGTCGTAAATACCACGTAGGATGAATTCGTCGTAAAAACCACGTAGGAAGAAATCGTCGTAAATACAACGTAAGACAACGAGGAAATAACGACGAAACCTAAAAATAAAGATGGGGTTTGGAATATATGAAGTAGAAAATAAGGAATATGGGGTTTGGGGTTTGGGGTTTCGGGTTTCGGGTTTCGGGTTTGGGGTTTGGGTTTCGGGTTTTTGGTTTCGGGTTTCGAGTTTAGGGGTTCGGGGTTTAGGGGTTCGGAGTTTGGGTTTCGGGTTTAGGGGTTCGGGGTTTGGGGTTTCGGGTTTTGGATTTCGGGTTTGGGGTTTCGGGTTTTGGATTTCGGGTTTCGGGTTTCGGGTTTCGGGTTTCGGGTTTGGGGTTTCGAGTTTGGGGTTTCGGGTTTAGGGGTTCGGGGTTTGGGGTTTCGAGTTTTGGATTTCGGGTTTCGGGTTTCGGGTTTCGGGTTTCGGGTTTGGGGTTCTAGGGATTTAACCATAACACTCGTTAAAAATAACGACGAAACTTAAAATTAAATATGGGGTTTGGAATATATGAAGTAGAAAATTAAAGATGGGGGTTTGGGTTTCGGGTTTCGGGTTTGGGCTTTCGGGTTTCGGGTTTGGGGGTTGGGGTTTGGGGTTTCGGGTATGAGGTTTCGGGTTTCGGGTTTCGGGTTTCGGGGTTGGGGTTTCGGGTTTCGGGTTTCGGGTTTGGGCTTTCGGGTTTCGGGTTTGGGGGTTGGGGTTTAGGAATAACGACGAAACTTAAAATTAAATATGGGGTTTGGAATATATGAAGTAGAAAATTAAAGATGGGGATTTGGGTTTCGGGTTTCGGGTTTCGGGTTTGGGCTTTCGGGTTTCGGGTTTGGGGGTTGGGGTTTGGGGTTTCGGGTATGGGGTTTCGGGTTTCGGGTTTCGTTTTCGGATTCTAGGGATTTAAACATAACACTCGTTAATTCCACGTAGGATGAAATCGTCGTAAATACCACGTAAGCATAAATCGTCGTAAAGACCACGTAACCAGAAATCGTCGTAAAGACCACGTAAGCAGAAATCGTCGTAAAGACCACGTAAAAAGATTTAAACATAAAACACGTTAATTCCACGTAAGCATAAATCTTCGTAAATACCTCGTAGTGTAAAAACTGGAAAAAAGGGAAAAGGATCAAAATACCAGAATAACATGTGGCAAGACTTCCAGCAATTATAATACGTAAGTCTCGCCCACATGAATTCTAATATCTTATCCTTTTCCTATTTTTTTCAAATATTTATAATTTGAATATGATTTTGCTGAGGAATGTGATTTCAGATAGGTGTGTGATTTGGGAGTTTATGTGTGGTTTGAGAATGAGAGTTGTGGGTATATTTATAGGAAAGCAAGCCTCGTTAATTCCACGTAGGCAAAATCGTCGTTAATACCTCGTAAACAAAAACACGGGCCTTTGTGATTCCTCGCAATTTCCTCGTAAAAAAAACACGGGCCTTTGTAACTGCTCGCTATTTCGTCGTAAACTTACGACGAATTTGCGACGATATGTAATCTTATATATACACCCGAGCGCTCACTCTTTCTTTCCTCTCTACTTCCTCTCTACTTCCTCTCCATTTCGTAGCAATGGTAAGCCTCTCTGATTCCTCTCTAATTTGGTTAGTTTAGGATAGATTAGGTGGTTAGTATAGGGAATTTAGATAGGTTTGCGGATTTTATGTTATTTAGTGTTGATTAGGTGGATAATGTTGGGAAATATATTGTTGATGTTAATTTTAAAATTTTCATTTTTTTCCAGGTTCGAAAAGGAAGACTTACTGCCCATTACAGAGAGATCTTCGGTGAGCCGGGTAGTCGTTTAGACCCGGCCTCTTCTTCCGCTCCCAGTTCTTCGGGCCAGGAGACTGTCCCCGAGACTCAGTACACTCAGAGAGTCTCTGGGTCTACTTCTTCTAGTGCACCATCGGCTCCTCATGTGCCTCCTCCGATGCCTCCTCCTGTGCCTCCTCCGATGGCACCTCCGATGGCCGCCGATATTCATCCTGATCTGATGGTGCCTCCGAGTGCTCCTTACTCGCAGTACACTGTAGAGGACATTCTCAGTCTGCCAGGCAGAGAAGGTTTACCAGTCATCGACCCAGACCGACCGGACGGAACGTTGTGGTATGTTGCATTAATTTTTTTTAATTCGTTTAAATTTCTTTTATAACATTAAAAAATAATTTATATTTTAAATTTGTATTTTCCAGGTGGGGGGTTGACGGATGTCTTGCATCGGACGTAACCGACACGATCAAGGGTTACTTCTCCATGGCACATCCAAACTGGAGTAAGACGCCTCACTACGTCAGAAAGACGTGGTTCAAAATTTACGCTGTAAGTTTTTATTAATTAATTATATATATTTTAATTTTTCATGATTTATATATATACTTTCTAAAAAACTAATTGTTAATTTATTTTTTCCAACAGCAAAAATATAATTGGGCCTTGGGGATCACTGAGAGGGTGAGGAAGAAGTTTAACGCGAAAGCGAAAGTTCGCTTGTTGGACACGGTCTCCAACTGGAAGGGTGACTGGATCGTGAAGGGGTATGAGCGTGGCAAACCCGCTGAGCTCACCACGGATGTGTGGGATGGCCTCATCCGTTATTGGCGCCTTCCTGATTCCATTAGAATCGCCCAGGCTTGCTCTAACTCCCGTAACACGGTCGATGAGCACGGGAACGGGCCGATGCTTCACACTACGGGCCAAAAACCCCACGCCGGTGTCCGTTTGGAAATGGTAATTAAATATTTTATTAAATAATTTTTTTAATACATATATTAATTTATTCTAACTTTCTTAACTGTTTTTTAGGCCAAAGAGACGGGACATCTCCCGTCTCTTATGGAACTTTACGAGAGGACCCACAAGAACAAGGCGGGCGTATTTGTAGATGGCAAGTCCGAGCAAATCTACAACGACGTAGTTGCTCGGGTTGAAGACCGCCAGACTCAGCTGACCCAGCAGTCTACCGACGGATTACCCGTCACCTTATCCACACTTGAAGTGGATAAGATTTACGAGGAGGTAAATTTTCAAAAAAATTAATTTTTAATTATTCATTTAATTTAACTTTAAATTTTTACTTACAATATTTATTTTTTGTTTTTAAGGTTGTCCCTAAAAAAAAGGGACGGACGTTGGGTATTGGTTCTGTCAACGATGTTCCGAGAGCGACATCGTCTTATGGTCAGCGACGGGATGATGAAGTCACGGAGCTGCGTAGAGAGTCCGCTCAGCTGCGTAACGAGTTGACCGCGACAAAATCTCGTATGGGTGGAGTCGAGGGCTTCTTGGACGTTATTGCGGCCACAAATCCGGAATGGGAGTCCATGTTGAGGAACATGCGACAACAACATCCCATTCAAGGCGAGTCATCCGACGTACATAACGAGGCGGATGTTACGAGGAGGAGTGATGAATTCTACCGGGCGATGAACGACCCTTAGTTTTTTTTTTTGGTTGTTGTATTATATAAATTCAAAACTTATTTATATATAAAATATTTTCATATTGATTTATTTTTATTTTGAATTTTAATTTATTATTAAATTAAATAATTTTAATTATTTTTTAATTATATTTTTAAATTTTGTAAAATAATAAAAACGAAGTAAATTCGTAGCCAATGTACGACCTCTTTACGTGGAAACCTTACGAGAAAATGACGAGAAACATTTAACGAGTATTTTACGAGGAACCATTTACGAGGAAATAACGAGGAAAAGTTTACGACCATTTTACGAGGAAATCATTTCGTGGTTGTTACGTGTATTTTGCGAGGAAACTCTTTCAAGGTATTTACGTGTAGATTACGAGGAACTATTTTCGAGGTATTTACGAGGAATTATAGCGACGTCCTTACGTGGAATATTGACGTGGTCTTTACGACGAATCGCCATACTTCGTCTTTACGACGAAATATATTCCTCGCTAAGTTACGACGAATTAGCGAGGAAATATGTGTTACGACAGACGTGTAACGAGCAAACGCGTTTCCTCGCTAATTCGTCGTAAAGCCTCTTTTACGACGAAATAACGAGGAAAACCGTCCTCGTTAAGATTATGTTTTCTTGTAGTGTCACTATTATTATTCTAGATTTGTATATATCTTGTAGATGAAATCTCTAAGGACATGTCGGGTTACGACCAGGTCCACCATAGTAGAAAAAAACCTCCCATTTTTTACTATAACCAGTAGTGAGATTGTAACAAGTAGGTCGACTCACTAATGTTTGAACTGCAACCGGATCAATTATTCCATTATTCATATCAATGGTTTTGACGGCTTTAAAATTACTTGCTTTCCTAAATCCTTCACTTGGAAAATGTCCACTTCCCATTGCGGTCATTGTGTGTTGTCTTTTGTTCTTCTTGCTCACCACTTCACCTCCCCATCCCATCTTGCTTGTCCCATGAGCAAGGTTTGGGAATAGCTCTTTTGGCCAATACCCTACCAAATCTTTCTCATTCAATTGTAGCCACCAGTTTCCTGTCTTTGGATCCTAAAATAACAATAACAACAACTCTAATTTTGATCGTAAAAAATATATGATTTAATTTTTGGTAATTAACTAAACCAACCTTCCATATTTGTATAGTGAATATAAATTGTTGACCATTATAGGTGGAGATATGGTTAAACACACCACCAGGGGATACTCTTCTGTTAATTTGAACAAAGCCTGAGCACATGAGATTATAACATCCTGTTTTGTGATAGCCATCACTCTGTTTCTCAAAATATATATGTACTCATTACAAATTTCATTTCATAAAAATAACTAAAATTAGGTGATAACTATTTCTTAAAATAATATGGACACACAAAAATGTAATTACTAGTTTGCGAGAACTTACAGTCCAGTAAATAAAAAAAGTGAGGATTGGCATCACCATATAGATCCGGGTTGACATGCAAACCAGCTTCTATAGTATTCAAACCAGGACCAAATTTGCCTCCAATGATCCATATCTGTGATAAACTGGGTTCTCCTGCTTCTATCCGCGGTTTCCATACGTTTATCTGTGCTTTCGTACCGCGGTAAGGACCACCATTAACATATGCGATAGCATACTACAAGAAAATCATATAGTTTAACAAATTAAGGTTTTAATTTGATGAAAAAATGTTGATGATTTAAGTGCACATATACACATACCTCGTGGTCATTATTATCTGAGATGATATCAGTCGGTTTATATAACTGATAAGGCCGAGAGATATTGGATTTTTTCCCTCAATTTTTGATATTATCTACCCTGAGAAGATCTTCTTTTGTTATTCTTTTGATTGGAATAGTGTTTTCAGGGCACTCTCCTGCCATTTGCCAAGGCTGAGATATATTTTCTGGTTGTTCTTCATCGTTGCTTGGTGCTGGAGCATTGTCTTCATCAGTTAAAACCTCATGCGGCTAAGAACTAGGTGTCTGTTATAAATGTGATAAACACAAAGATGATTATCCATTAGACTAGTATTAAATTATTTTATTTCTCTTAGTCGGTAAGTCACAACCGACTTACTCCCCCTATATATATGACCATTGTCATTTGTTGTAAGAGACAATAATAATGATAAGTGAAGTTATGATAACTCTCTTTCTCTTTACGTTCGAAATCCAAATCAATATATATCTATAATAAATATAGTAAATCAGTTCTAGAGATTCTCGTCTAATTTATAACACGTTATCAGCACGAAGCTCTGCCAACTGAGGTTTATCAATCCGAAAGTTCTTAAACCAGTCGAGGTAATGTTTAAATTTATATTCTTCACAATGCTCAAATTATTTAAATTTTATTATTATTTCGGAGTGAGAGGCTAGGCCTTCTCCGTCTATTTATCGGGATGATAGGCGCCGCCTTTCCCGACTGATCGTTATGGTAGGCTATGCCTTCACGATCATAGAACACGTGGTAGGCTTTGCCTCCGTGAATAAAAAGAAAAGGTCAAAAATGGTAGACTAAGTCTCCTCAGACCTTGAAATAAGTAAAAGTCAAAATGGTAGACAATGTCTCCTCGGACTTTGAAAAATGATCAATATGGTAGTCTAAGACTCTTCGGATCATGTGGTAAGCTAAGCCTCCAATTTTATTTATGCTCTTTAAATTTCTGCAATTTAAATTTACGCCTTTAGTTTCTGCATTTCAATTTCCGTCTATATATTATTATTCTATGAATTCGGTTATCATATCAAATTTGAAAAAGCTCAAAATAAATTCCCTTGATATTACGGGAAATAATTATAAGATGTGCAAAGATGCACCTGAAAAAAAAATGAGCTTTGAGAAATCATCGATAAGTTGAAACTATATCGGATGAGAAAAAGATAAAGCCATGATAATTTACACCACTTTAATGATGGTTTATAAGATGAGGTGTATCATGAGAAAGATCTAGAAGATCTTTGAATAATCAAATCCTTGAAAGAAAGGATTCACCAAATTGTTGGAGTTGATGTAAATCCTCTGTGAGAATTGAATAGAAAAGAAACTCATGATACTAAACCATCAAATCGGTCCTTCTTGAAAAGGACTAGGGTGTGGATGCGGTTGAAACCGCTATCGTGGTCGTGGAAGAGGACGAGGAAGAAGATTCCGTCCCTATGAGAATAATGGAAACTTCCACGAAAATGAAAGTGGTCGGGTGATAAAAGGCAAACAGAAAAGATTTGCTATAGATACGGCCAGAAAGAAAATTGGGTACGTAGTTGTCGTACGCCAAATATTTAGCCGATCTATATCAAGAATCAAAAAGAAAAAGAGAAAGGAAATATATTAAACTTCGTCTCTTATGAGCCCGAACCATTTTTCGTAGCTTGAATACTCATCTTGATGATTCAGATTTTCTGGCTGGTCCAGAAAATGAAAATAAAATATCGATGTGATATGAAAATTATCTTTCTGAATAAGATTTTGAGATTCAGGATGGAGATAGATGTACCTGACAGATATTGGGTCATCGTACATGACTAATAAAGGTAACAAATATTTATCCTCTCTCAAAATTAAATAAGTATAGTATCTAGTAATATAAACATATTATTGGCTCAAGAAGAGCTTATGATAAAAAGACATGCATAAGAAAAAGATGGCAAAATTATAAATGAGTGGTAAACCTGAAGTTTACTAATATATAGCCATCTCCAATAATGTTATCCACATTATTGTGAAAAACTTGAACTAAAAGTTTTTCACATATAGCATGTCAAGAAAATAAAAGAAGCCATCATGGGTGTTGAATCATCAAACAAGTTCATAATATGTGATTTCTTTAAGAAGACCCCAAATTAAGATCTCACTCTAAAGGATTTGAAACAAAATTCATCCCAAATGGGAAAACTGAATATGTTATTGGTTCTAGAGTGGGATTCAGTACGAGATTTTAGACATGGAGTGTCATCATCTCGAGGGGAAGAATTAAAGAATCCTAGTAAGTGGAACATTGAAAAAAAATTATGTTCGCACTCGAAAAAGAACTTGATAAAGTAAATTCAAGTAAGATGATCCCCATGATCGGGTGTAATGCAGTTGTGCATGTAATAAAGACATATATCCAGAGGGATAAAGTATATGGATAATTAGAAATATGCTCGCAAGTTTGCTAGAAGCATATGATAAGCTGATGGAATGAGATATGTGAAATGGATTACAATGAAAAGTAGAATAACCCATTTACAAAATGCCTGCCAGACATTTTGATGAAATAATGAAATCTCATATTCCAGCTGAAAATGCTCCAATAATAAAATGTGTCCTAAAAGGACGATATATGAGTCTATGGCACGCTAGAGACGTGATAGACCACTTTGGTTCCAAAGAGTCCTCGAAAAGGAGCAAAAATATAAATAGAGGATGAATCTCATGATGAGACCGTTGATATGGTTAATATTACAGTCAGGTACCTGGGTAAATCATCGATGATGATAAAGAGATCTCGATTAACCATATAAGTACGGGTAAAAAGATGGAACAAAGAGAAAATAGATTGTCGACGATAAAATGAAAAAGCGCCATATAAATAAGGATTATGAATCTACCTCTATGTATGAGGGTAGAGTGAATTGATTGGCCATCAATTCGATATAAAGCTCGTTAGAAAAACGAGAGATTTTTGGACCAAAAGTCCAAGGTATAGTTCTCCAGAGAATGAAATGAAAGATGACCTTGAGGTATGAAAAACGGCTTGTTCCAAGGTCACTGGAGAAAATTTAAAATAGATGCAGTATATTGAAATGTATGGCAGGACAAAAACGACTTGAGTTGCATCTTGATATTTAGAAGTCCCTGGAGAGTTAAAGATGCTCTCGGGAATGTATAAAACTCCGGAAGAGTTAGAACAAGTCGTATATAAGGTATCTTGAACCAGTAACTTGTAAGACCCGATCCCGGCCGACTAGGCCGCGGTCGATGCCTCACGTCGCTCAGTCCATACCCGGACCGAACCTCTAAAAATTTTGTCCTTTATTTAAAATATCGCCCATTGGCGAGGGCTAACTCAGATCCTAGCTCAAGACTACCTTAGTCATTGCCTAGCTAGATCCTTTCAACTTATGCACAGCGGAATAGTATCTACTTAACCATTGGTCTAAAACCAATCTAACACTTGTCTGGTCAGATCACCTCAGCTACTGGTCAGTAAACACAACTGCCAGCTAGCTCCAAGGTCAATCCTGAACCTAGACCAAGTCATACAATCAGAGGTTCCGTTCCCCTAAGCCATTCTATCTAGATCTATGCAACATTGACAGATCATACCTTTGCCACATTCCCGGAGCTTGTTAGCTCATTGTCCAAGCTGACTTACATGTCTTAGCTAGCTCACCCAGCTAGTTGAGCTGAACCACTTCACTTGAGGTTTGCTGCTCCGTTCCAGCTGATCGAGCTGCGAGGTAGCTTTGCCCAGCTCCCCGTCCACTCGTCCAACTTCCCTTGGGTACTTAGTCATTCAGCCAACCATCCCCACAGACATAAGTAACCCTTGAGAAGTCTTCAAACAGCTAAGGACATGCATCTAGCCCTTACCGGCTCATGCACTGTCCCACATCCTTTTTGCCTTATCAACTTATGATACCAAGTCCAGCTCATGGACTAACAATGCCCATCAGATCCTGAGTCAATCAACCAACCACCCCACATGACTCAGACCTGATGAGTCTTCATACTTCCTAATCAGTCATGGAACCATGTCCCACTGAACCTGATTAGTGTCGCTCTTACCACCGGTGCATCCTTTGATCAATCAGATCAGACACCTTGATCCATCATCCAAGGATCAGGTCGTCCATCCTTGCCCATGATCAGATCACACACGGCCTGCCTTACCAACACCAAGGTTGATAACCAGCAATTCCTTATGATCAATATCATAAGTGACAATATGTTCCAGCACACAAACATATGATCAGATATCCTAACACAAGGATCTGACCCCAATATGCCCTCAGGTGCAATTTCGACCGCAAGCAAACCTGCTCCAAAAACATAGCCAATGCTTTGCACATAGCTTACCAACCCAAGGTTGATAACTAACATTCCTTATGATCAATAATCATAAGTGACAAACATTTCACAATACACAAGCATATGATCCGATAACCTAACACAAGGATCTATCATTGCATGGCTGATTCCATAACTAATCGATCATTTTCTCATTAAACCCAAATCTGGCCGATTTCAAATGTGATCCAAAAACTAAATAAAATTCATGTAAATTCATGATAATTCCCAACTAAGAGAATGTCATAATCAGAATTTTCAGAACCGGCCTCGATCCTAGAGATCTCGGCCACGAACAGCCAAACCGGCCAAACTGACCATCTCTAAATCAATTCGATAAAACCCAATAAAAATCATGATAATTCATTATAAATATCCACTAAGAAGAATCAATCATCAGATCCCCTCAAGTCCTTCAGGAACTATGAGATCCGATCATACCTTCCAAACCAAGGCCATGGAGGATTTCTCCTAACCGGCCAAGGCCATGGTTTAATGTCATCAAGTCTGATCCAACAGACTACACCATAAACATTCATAATATATATATTCCTCAAGGACGTGCCATACTTGGCCATGATCAATTCCACAGTCAACAGAATTGTAATTCAAAAGGTAATCATAAAACTGGTTACCTTATACATGATCTGATTAGATCATGTGCCATTCCTTATTATGTTCGGCCATGCTCCTCCAGTGCACGCCTCTATCAATCCTTATCATATACTTCCAGTATTGATAAGTTCCATTCATGGGTCGTACCCCTGATCCCTTCCATGGAACTTCCATGAAACCAGTTTCTACACTGCATCCACCTTCAAGGCTATTCATGCTATTGTGAGTGAAGTCCGTCCTTCTCCCTTCTCTCTTGGGTGTTTGCGTGAGTTCCCAAGACACAGAGGAAGCCCAGGATGTGATCATCCATGATCAAACATCATCACAGGGTCGTCCATCACTTCCCCCTTCAGTGCCCATGAAACTGCCTTTCTACACACATCTGCCCTTAAGGCTGTCTTGGCCTTTGGGAATGAGTTCCGGTCATCTACCTTCTTTCCTCACCATTTGCGTGTGTTTTCAGGCCCTGGAGGATGCCTTGGGTGATAACATCACAGATCAAAGCCACCAGAAAGTCGTTCATGACTTCCCCCCTTGATCTCTCCCAAAACTGCCTCTTTATGGCCTTCACACCACCATGGGTCTTGGATTGGGAATCCGACCAACTCTCTATCTTTTCTCTGTGTTTCTTTGTGTTTCAGGGTGTAGAAGGAAGCCCTGGTGTGCATATCTACGGCCTGGTCTTCCCACGATCAGAACACGCCAGCAAGATCACACCACTCCACACGGTCCTCCTCTCTTAACCGCCGGTCTCTCTCTCTTTATCTTTCTGGTAAGATTTTGGCAGAGCTTTGCCTAAGGAATTTTCGTGCCATTATCTGTGCCAGGTACTCTTTATTTATAGAGAAACTGAGCCCCAACTGCCCTGGAGAAACCGCCACAAGCAGTTAGAGAGAAAGGGCACAAAACTGCCCCTTTTGCACCTTTTCGGAAATAACTGCCCAACTGCTCTTCTCTCCTTTGGGCTGTCCGAAAACTAGGCACAGAACATCATCCTGAGTCCCTTGTCTGAGGCCAAGACCCACGGACCCTTGGTGGTTCATGTCAAGATCCCACCAGCCCATAACCGCCCATATGGCCCGGCCACTGTCCAGACCCGGCCCAACTGCCCATGACTTGAACACTCAGTCCAGCTGAGTTGAGCTGATCCCCAGCTGCCCCAGCTGAGTGAGCTAGTCCATCAAGCTCAGGGAGCTGACACACTCTTAAGTGAGCTACACTGAGCTGCACTACACTTCACCTAGCTGGTTGAGCTTGCTTACTGCATCGCCCAGCTGTTATACACTGTGTCCAGCTTACTCTCTTCATATTATTCAATCTTTCTAAGTCCCTTGGTCATTTTCCAGACCTATACTTAGTTTTCCCATGATCCATTCTGATCACTCACTTCATCGAGCTTCACCTGGATCTTGTCCAGCTACCAGCTCGCTTGTCTTTAGGTCATATGACCTGACTGGTGCGTTTCCTCGCACCGCAGTCCGTCCGGACGATCCTATCCAGGATCGGGGACATGACATAACTAGTGATATGTTTATGGCACAGTTCGCCGATTGCCATTTAATGAGGATGAATTTCCAGCGTTAGGGGGAGGAATTAGAAAAATTCCTAAAGTGATTACATGGTGTACATAGTCGTTGTTACACCTTGATCCCCCTACGAATCAAAGAGAACTGGAAATTCAAGAAATTGTGCATTTGCATAATTTGACAAACCAGTTACCAGATGTGTTCATAGATACGACATGATATACCCGCTGAAAATGTTCCATCAAGAGTTGATGTTCCTAAAGAACAAAGTGATGGTAACAAAATAAATGAACCTAGGGTTCAGTTAAAGAGGGGGAGACTAGCGGGTTCTAGAGATAAAAATCCCCGAAAGAAATTGGTTGAGAAAAGTTGCAAGGTTCCTCAAGAACCTGATACTGAAAAATGTCTGAAAAAAGACATAAAGGTTCAAAGAGAACCTGATACTGAAAGATGTCTGAAAGAATGCATAAGTGAAAAGGTTCCAGAAGAACCTGATACTGAAAAATGTCTGAAAGAAGGCATAGATGAAAAGGGTCAAGATGAACCAAATAAAGATGATCCAGATGACGAAAAGGGAACAGAAAAGTATGAGATTTCCATCAACTACACCCTTGATGAAAAAGTTATAAGATAAAATATGTTGATGGAATGTTCTCCTTTTCTGTCCAAATAGATCGATCATAAAAGTGATGATCCCGATCCAAGGTCCATTTTGGAATGTTAAAAAGACATGATTGGGAGGAGTGGCAGAAGGTCATTCAAATTGAATTATTCTCCCTGAATAAAAGAAATATCTTTGGACCTATAGTCATAACGCCTGAGAATATAAATCTTGTTGGGTATAAGTGGGTATTCGTGAGAAAAGTAACACGATATAAAACCTGATTAGTTGCCCAAAGATTTTCTCAGAGACCGGGAATTGATTTTGAGGAAATGTATTATCCGGTAATGGATGCAATTATGTTTAGATTTTTGATGAGCCTAATGGCATCTAAAAATCTAGAAATGCATCTTATAGACGTTTTGACTACATATTTGTATGGATCGTTGGATAACGATATATGTATGAAACTCTCTGAGGGATTGAAAATGCCAAGGGCATTGAAAGAAAAAAAAAATCCAGGGAGATTTGTTCGGTCAAGTTACAGCGATCACTTTGCGGATTAAAGCAATCCGGACGCATGTGGTACAATCGCTTAAGTGAATATCTTTTGATATAGGATATGTGAATGATGCGATATGTCCATGCGTTTTTATAAAGAAATCGTCATCTGGCTTTGTAATCATTGCTGTATATGTAGATGACCTGAACATAATTGGAACTCAAAAGGAGGTTGATGATGCTCGAACTCATATGAAAGAGGAGTGCGAAATGAAAGATCTCGGAAAGACAAAGTTTTGTCTTGGGCTCCAGATAGAGCATCTCCGAGAAAGAATAATTGTGCATTAATCAAATCATACGAAAATGTTATTGAAACGCTTTTGTATGAATAAAGCGACTCCTTTGAGTGCTCCAATGATAAATAGATCTCTCGATGTTGAAAGAGATGTTTAAAAGATCCTGGTAAGATCTTACATAAATAAGTACTTTGGAGATGATAATGGTAATAAAGCATATGTGAGCTTATATATCTTGCGAGTTGTATTTGATTAAATATACTTTTAGACACTAATGTCTTTGCAAGATCCTGCTCATTTCCTATTCATGGAAATTAGAACGGCGTCGAGAATATTCGTTCTCTCCAAGGTATGTTTTAAATTAGGGTTGATAGATTCTAGAAAACCCGAGTTTGGTATGGTTTTGCAGATACATGCTATTTATAAAGTCGAACACAAACTGGATATGGTTTTACAATTGGTGAAACCGCGATTACATAGCGTTCCGAGAAACGATCCTAGGTTTTGACTTCTTCAAAGCATGTCGAGAATATGTGTGGCTTCGGTCAATGAGTCACCACATATAAGAATTAAGCGGAATAGTCAACGAGAAAGAGCCGACGAAAACATTTGAAGATAATTCGGCTTGTGTCGCTCAACTCAAATAAGGTTACATTAAGAGTGACAGAACAAAGCATATCCCTCCAAGATTCTTCTCGTACATAAGGGAGCTCGAGAAAAGTAAAAAGGTGGACATCAAATATGTACGGTCATGCGACAATCCGGCAGACTTGTTTACAAAGGTTCTTCCTACTACAACATTCCGAAAACACGTGTATGGTATCGGAATGCGGCATTTGCGTGACCTGTGAAGAGAAAGCTATGCCCACTATTCCCATGGGGAGATTACGGCAGTGTACTCTTTTTTCCTTGTCATGGTTTTTGTCCCAATGGGTTTTTCCATGACTAGGTTTTTAACGAAGCACTACGTAATACAAAATGGATAACCAAGGGGGAGTGTTATAAATGTGATAAACACAAAGATGATTATCCATTAGACTAGTATTAAATTATTTTATTTCTCTTAGTCGGTAAGTCACAACCGACTTACTCCCCCTATATATATGACCATTGTCATTTGTTGTAAGAGACAATAATAATGATAAGTGAAGTTATGATAACTCTCTTTCTCTTTACGTTCCAAATCCAAATCAATATATATCTATAATAAATATAGTAAATCAGTTCTAGAGATTCTCGTCTAATTTATAACACGTTATCAGCACGAAGCTCTGGCCAACTAAGGTTTATCAATCCGAAAGTTCTTAAACCAGTCGAGGTAATGTTTAAATTTATATTGTTCACAATGCTCAAATTATTTAAATTTTATTATTATTTCGGAGTGAGAGGCTTGGCCTTCTCTGTCTATTTATCGGGATGATAGGCGCCGCATTTCCCGACTGATCGTTATGGTAGGCTATGCCTTCACGATCATAGAACACATGGTAGGCTTTGCCTCCGTGAATAAAAAGAAAAGGTCAAAAATGGTAGACTAAGTCTCCTCGGACCTTGAAATAAGTAAAAATCAAAATGGTAGACCATGTCTCCTCGGACTTTGAAAAATGATAAATATTTTAGTCTAAGACTCTTCGGATCATGTGGTAGGCTAAGCCTCCAATTTTATTTATGCTTTTTAAATTTCTGCAATTTAAATTTATGCAATTTAAATTTATGCCTTTAGGTTCTGCATTTCAATTTCCGTTTATATATTATTATTCTATGAATTCAGTTATCATATCAAATTTGACAAAGCTCAAAATAAATTCCCTTGATATTACGGGAAATAATTATAAGATGTGCAAAGATGCACCTGAAAAAAAATGAGCTTTGAGAAATCATCGATAAGTTGAAACTATATCGGATGGGAAAAAGATAAAGCCATGATAACTTACACCACTTTAATGATGGTTTATAAGATGAGGTGTATCATGAGAAAGATCTAGAAGATCTTTGAATAATCAAATCCTTGAAAGAAAGGATTCACCAAATTGTTGGAGTTGATGTAAATCCTCCGTGAGAATTGAAAAGAAAAGAAACTCATGATACTAAACCATCAAATCGGTCCTTCTTGAAAAGGACAAGGGTGTGGATGCGGTTGAAACCGCTATCGTGGTCGTGGAAGAGGACGAGGAATAAGATTCCGTCCCTATGAGAATAATGAAAACTTCCACGAAAATGAAAGTGGTCGGGTGATAAAAGGCAAACAGAAAAGGTTTGCTATAGATACGGCCAGAAAGAAAATTGGGTACGTAGTTGTCGTATGCCAAATATTTAGCCGATCTATATCAAGAATCAAAAAGAAAAAGAGAAAGGAAGTATATTAAACTTCGTCTCTTATGAGCCCGAACCATTTTTCGTAGCTTGAATACTCATCTTGATGATTCAGATTTTCTGGTTGGTCCAGAAAATGAAAAAAAAATATCGATGTGATATAAGAATTATCTTCCTGAATAAGATTTTGAGATTCAGGATGGAGATAGATGTACCTGGCAGATATTGGGTCATCGTACATGACTAATAAAGGTAACAGATATTTATCCTCTCTCAAAATTAAATAAGTATAGTATCTAGTAATATAAACATATTATTGGCTCTAGAAGAGCTTATGATAAAAAGACATGCATAAGAAAAAGATGGCAAAATTATAAATGAGTGGTAAACCTGAAGTTTACTGATATATAGCCATCTCCAATAATGTTATCCACATAATTGTGAAATACTGAAAATCTAGAAGTTTTTCACATATAGCATGTCAAGAAAATAAAGGAAGCCATCATGGGTGTTGAATCATCAAACAAGTTCATAATATGTGATTTCTTTAAGCAGACCCCAAATTAAGATCTCACTCTAAAGGATTTGAAACAAAATTCATCTCAAATGGGAAAACTGAATATGTTATTGGTTCTAGAGTGGGATTCAGTACGAGATTTTAGACATGGAGTGCCATCAACTCGAGGGGGAGAATTAAAGAATCCTAGTAAGTGGAACATTGAAAAAAAATTATGTTCGCACTCGAAAAAGAACTTGATAAAGTAAATTCAAGTAAGATGATCCCCATGATCGGGTGTAATGCAGTTGTGCATGTAAAAAAGACATATACAATCCAGAGGGATAAAGTATATGGATAATTAGAAATATGCTCGCAAGTTTGCTAGAAGCATATGATAAGCTGATGGAATGAGATATGTGAAATGGATTACAATGAAATGTAGAATAACCCATTTACAAAATGTCTGCCAAACATTTTGTTGAAATAATGAAATCTCATATTCCAAATGAAAATGCTCCAATAATAAAATGTGTCCTAAAAGGACGATATATGAGTATATGGCACGCTAGAGACGTGATAGACCACTTTGGTTCCAAAGAGTCCTCGAAAAGGAGAAAAGATATAAATAGAGGATGAATCTCATGATGAGACCGTTGATATGGTTAATATTACAGTCAGGTACCTGGGTAAATCATCGATGATGATAAAGAGATCTCGATTAACCATATAAGTACGGGTAAAAAGATGGAACCAAAGAGAAAATAGATTGTCGACGATAAAATGAAAAAGCGCCATATAAATAAGGATTATGAATCTACCTCTATGTATGAGGGTAGAGTGAATTGGTTGGCCATCAATTCGATATAAATCTCGCTAGAAAAACGAGAGATTTTTGGACCAAAAGTCCAAGGTATAGTTCTCCAGAGAATGAAATGAAAGATGACCTTGAGGTATGAAAAACGGCTTGTTCCAAGGTCACTGAAGAAAATTTAAAATAGATGCAGTATATTGAAATGTCTGGCAGGACAAAAACGACTTGAGTTGCATCTTGATATTTAGAAGTCCCTGGAGAGTTAAAGATGCTCTCGGGAATGTATAAAACTCTGGAAGAGTTAGAACAAAGGTTCTTCCTACTACAACATTCCGAAAACACGTGTATGGTATCGGAATACGGCATTTGCGTGACCTGTGAAGAGAAAGCTATGCCCACTATTCCCAGAGGGAGATTACGGCAGTGTACTCTTTTTTCCTTGTCATGGTTTTTGTCCCAATGGGTTTTTTCATGACTAGGTTTTTAACGAAACACTACGTAATACAAAATGGATAACCAAGGGGGAGTGTTATAAATGTGATAAACACAAAGATGATTATCCATTAGAGTAGTATTAAATTATTTTATTTCTCTTAGTCGGTAAGTCACAACCGACTTACTCCCCCTATATATATGACCATTGTCATTTGTTGTAAGAGACAATAATAATGATAAGTGAAGTTATATATGATAACTATCTTTCTCTTTACGTTCCAAATCCAAATCAATATATATCTATAATAAATATAGAAAATCAGTTCTAGAGATTCTTGTCTAATTTATAACAGTGTCA
Organism: Brassica napus; assembly: GCF_020379485.1. Classification (NCBI taxonomy): domain Eukaryota; kingdom Viridiplantae; phylum Streptophyta; class Magnoliopsida; order Brassicales; family Brassicaceae; genus Brassica; species Brassica napus. The sequence continues at coordinate 31,005,688 of NC_063447.1, read as the reverse complement.
TCTATTTTCAATATTATTTTTACCATATATTGTGATGATATATGTGTTAAGTGTAAAAAAAAATGGTAAACCATTTTCTGGAGAGAGAATGTGAAAGCCTCGGTGGCCACGCGCTGTAGAAATCTGGTGTGGTGCGGATTCGAACTCGGATCCTTTGGGGATCTACGGAACGCCTTGACCACCCGACTACAGACGTGTGGTTTATGTGTTAAGTGTACGTAAGTCATGAAATAATAACTCAGGGAAAGGACAAAAAAAAATACCTGAATCATATGGTTTTTTAGCATGGGATGATCAAAAGCTGGTTGCTTCGCAATAGGTATGCAATCGATTATTTCCCCGTCTGAGCTCTGGTAAATACAACGAATAATGCAAAGAAAACTTTGATAAATTAATAATATGTTAGCAATAATTATTTTTAAATTTATAGAATTAATGATTTAAATTTTTTTAAAATTATTTAGATATATCATATTTATTGTATTCATTAATATTTCGATACATGTTTATATAAATTATATTGTATTTATAAAACAAATTATGTAAAATATGTAATTATTTTCGGAAAGTTATATTCGTTTATACTACCTCAATGGATTTAAGAGCTTGCTTGTTGAGTTGCTTAAGCCTGAGTTCAATCTCTTGCTCCCGCTGACCTGAAAGGTTGACTTTTCCAGCCATTGGTTCCATTATCATCGTTACCATCACCATTAGCACAACCATGAGATATCCCACCATCGGTTTATTCGCCAAGGAACATACAGCCATGGCTTAATTGAGAGATTATTTTACTTTTGTCGAATGATATACTGAAAGCATGACTTGATGGAAGATGTTAGCGCTCGTCTTATATAATTGAAAAAGTATTGACTGTGATTTTTATTGGTAGTCTAGTTAATAACTTAATATTTAGTCAAAATTATTTAGTATTGATTGCCAAAAAAAAAATATTATGATCACCATTCAAAGTACTGCATAAATCAATACCAAAAAATGTAATCATGATGTTTGAAAATTGACTAGCGGGGATATCCATTATTATCAACTTATTAGTTACGTTATATGATATTACATTTTATACAATATCAATACTATTAAAACATGATCATTATTCCACTTTTATGCCCTTAATGAAAAACACAATATTACCTAAACTAGGTAATAAACCGCGCCTTGCGCAGAATGTGATTATTAGTTTCGTTATTTTTTAATAATGAGGCATTAATCTGTTTAATCTCGTTATCAGTTCGGTTTTAGGTTGTTTTTTTGTTTTCGATCTCCTAAAATATAACTATCATTTTAAATCAATATTTATTTAGTTTGTTCGGTTAAAATGTTTGATGTTTTTATCTTTTTTTCTGTGATAATCAAAAATTACTATTATTTGTTTGTTTTCATGTTATAAATCTTAGATAGTCGTAATGTCGAACCAATGGTTTCATATTATAGTTTCTAAACGGATTATAGTTTAAAAAAACTATTAAGACAAATCATTTTACTACAATTTGGTCGATAGTGAAAAAAACATTAAGAAAAATATTTTAACTTCAAAACAAATTATATATTTCAGTTGTGGTAAATAGTTAGTTATAAGGTGCTCACGTCAATGTGCACATATATGTGTATGTAAAAGTATATAAAGATGGTTGATAAATATATAAAGATACTGTTAATTAATATTAAATGATAATTTTTCAAAATAATACATGAAAAATAAAATTATTTAAAAACAAAAATATTGTAAAATTTATATAAACTATAATATATAACTTATATATAATTCTTTAAATATATATATATATATGAATATAACGGATCAATTGGATATTCGTTCATATAAATATTGATATTTGTGATTTGGTTTTTTTTTTACGGATATTGCATTTTAGTATTTGATTTGCATCGTAGAGTAATGAATATCCAGATTTTTCGGTTCGAATCCAAATGGATAACGAATCGAATCAAAATTTATGAATAATTTGTCCAGCTCTATTCGTAAACAGTAAAAATAACGTAAAGAAAAACCATGCATGTGAGTTTCATATTAAAAAAACGTAAAGTACATAGTATGAACATATTTATGTAGAGTTTGGTTGAAAAATTCTTTGCACGTAACATGTGTCCATTTTAGTGTGAACGCATTTATTACAATGTTTATACATGTGACATGTGTATAGTTTAGTGTGAACGCATTTATTACAATGTTTCTCCTTTAATATATAAGGGATTTCTCTTATTCTCTATAAAAAAGTTATAACTCTCATTAATAGAATTTGTTTTTTTTTGGTTTTCAGGCTAAAAAACTATATTGTACATAACTATTAATTAATTAATTGCATCCAAGACCCCTTAAGAAAGTTCATTCCAACAGCCATAAATTTAATTTTATTAATATAAGACTCATTATACTTTTGAACAAAAGAAAAAAACATATTTAGATTAAACTGTAATAGTATTGATTAGGCCTGGGCGTTCGGGTCTTCGGGTCGGGTTCGGACCGGTTCATTTCGGGTCCGGGTCTTTTTGGGTCCTAAATATTTAAACTCAATAGGTACTTAGAAATTTTCGGTTCGGGTTCGGGTCGGTTCTTCTCGGGTCCGGGTCGGTTCGGATCTATAATTAAAATACCCATAAAATACCCGTAATTTTTCGGGTCCATATCGGGTCCGGGTTAGGTTCGGGTATTTAGGATCTGAAAATGACATGATATACCCAATTCCATCAACTTTAGTTGAATATTTGTCATATATATCTAAAATTTTACAAAACAACTTAAATGAAACTATTAATAATTAAAATAAAACATTTTAAAACTCTAAATTTTACATTTTAAAGCTTTATATTACTTGAAAAATGTTAAAAAATAATAACAAATGTTGTTAACAAAAGATATTTCAACTAAATCATAAAATAATATATATAAAATAGAACACAAAAACATCATAGTTTTAGGTATACATGTTTTTAAGTCGGGTACAAATTGGTTCTTATCGGGTCGGGTCTATTCGGGTCGGTTCTTTTCGGGTCCGGGTCTATTCAGGTCGGTTCTTTTTCGGTTTCGGTTCTTTCGGGTAAAAAAAAATTAGACCCAAAAGGTACTTGTAAATTTTCGCTCCGGTTCCGGGTCGGGTATTTTTGGGTCGGTTCCTGTTCGGATCTTCGGGTCCAGGTTAAAATGCCCAGGCCTAGTATTGATTGTATATAAAATATAAAAATTAATATTAAATCGTAATTATATAAGTTGAATCCAAACGATTTTTTCCATGGACAAACAAATTATTAATTTATGTAGAAATTATATTTTATAGTTAACTCAATTATACTCAATTTAATAATAATTTTAGTTCCAAAACTCGCAAATGTAATCTTAAAATAATCATTACAACCTTTAAATTAAAATGTATAACATAAATATAATGCATTTACCTTATATGGCAAATCAAATAGTTTATTCAAAGTATATATGAAAAGTTTAATCAAATTCTTAAAAAATATTATCAGATTTAATGGATTTTTACCGGATCAGTGGGTGTCGGTTCACGGGTTAATGGTCAATTTTTAGGTTTTATCTAATTTTAATTGATGAGTTTTTCATTAAATCAAAACCAGATTATACACGATTATCGGGTTTACACGGTTCGGCCGATGATACAAGTTAGATATAAAAAAACTGTTTATATCTTAATTCGTCTATAAATCACATATGTACCTTCACTAGAAGGAGTTAAATAATTTATAAAAAAAAATAGATTGATTTCTTCGCATCTTTTAAATGTAGATACACTACTAAAACTCAACATATGGTCTCATTTTTTTGGTTTGGTACGGTTTGATTCCTCGGTTACAGATAAATGTACCTAAACCTATACACTGGGTCAGATTGTTTAAGACTTTCGAAACTTTCGTTGTTAAGGCTTTTGTTTAAGACTTTCGAAACTTTCGTTGTTAAGCCTTTTAATTTATGTTTGACTGTTACAACTTTTAAAAAATAAAAATAAAAATGGTTTTAGAAATAGCTAAAAACCTAAATTTGTGGCTTTACAAATATATATCACTAGTGGTCTGTCGGCGCGTAGCGCCGGGTTCATATGTGTTATTCTGAAATAAATTTTCAATTTATTTTATGGTCTTAGTAAAGAGACTATGTTCAAAAAGTCGATATTGAAAGTATGTTAAAAGAGAATGATATATTTTCTGATTATAAGTGGAGTAGCATAAGTGTTTGTCTTGATCGAATTAAATAAAAATAGAGTAAAAAGTTAATAGATGTGACAAAGTTAATTTAGTTGAAATTTAAACATTCAATAAAGTTAATATTCGAGAAGGGAAAATGTAAATAGTTATGTTTTTTTTTGTGATTATCTTGTTTGAAGGAATATAATAAACAGTTTCGTTCTCTTAAAGTAGTAATAATCTTCGTATACTTTGTTTATGTCAAAGATATTAGGAAATATGGGAAAACATTTATATATTTTGTTTTTATAATTAATACGACGTATAATTTGATAACATAGATTTACACAGACATGAAACAATAAGGAAATGGAAGAGTCGAGTAATGGTCGCGTCTTTAGGGTCTGGAGAGATAAGATTGATATAGGCCACTTTAATTTTTAGATCAGTCTATAGAAAAGCTCCTGTAACTTAAAAACAACTTTTATGTTGGCTGATTTTCTGTGTCGACGTGAGCATCTTCTTCATTGAGGATGTCCAACTTTTACTATTAGAAGATATTTATTATTAAAGTGTGTTTTCTTTCGTAAGCGTGTAATAATATTAATCCTTACATAAAAAGATGGGCCTAATATTACCCATAACCAACCCGAAAACCGGGTATCCGACCTGATCGTATGTTGCCTAAATATCTGAACTGTTTTTTTTTTTTTTTTCAAAATCCGAAAACCGAATGAGTATCCGAACATATCCAAACATATATATGTAATATAATTTCATAATAGCATTAATACCTAAAGTTAAAATTATAAATCAAATATATTAATTTTTGGATATTTATAGATAAAATGGATGTTTTGGATAAAAAGTACTCAAATAACATTGTATCCATGGTTACTTTCCGAAAAAATAACCAATTCGGACTATATAAATTGAATATTTTGGTTTTTAAGTTATTTTTGATAAGTTTGAGTAGTTTGGATATAAAATACCCGAGTCGAATCGAATAATTTGATTATTTCGGTTAAAATCCGAACCCACCAAGATCCAGGAGGATCCGATTCGAACCCCACCCGTTTTTTTAATATCCGAATGAGACCATTTTTCAAAATCCAAAAAACCAAGAATCGAAAAACCGATATTCGAATGGATAATATCCATACCTGAAAGGCCAAATGCCCATGCATACTTACATACATGTCAATTCAGATTGTAGTGAATGATTTGGTTTCCACTGTTAAAGGTTTTGCTGCCACTAACCTCATAAAAAAACCGAGATTCAAATGGATAATATCCATACCTGAAAGGGTACCTAAATTCCCATGCATACTTACATACATGTCAATTCTGATTGTAGTGAATGATTTGGTTTCCACTGTTAAAGGTTTTGCTGCCACTAACCTCATCGGAATTGCTAAGCTCATAGAATTCTCCTTCTTTAATGAGGGGCTTGAAAGTGATGAAGTGCTTGAAAGTGTTTAGTCTATGTACTGCGATGGATTCATTGATCAGGGTAGACTGCAAATCTAAAATGTGATTGGAGAGCCGTAAAGTTAGGGAGGTTTTGTGTAAATCTACAACAGATTAAATGATAGAAGCTTGAGTATGATAACTTTCCCATCGAGCAAAACCATGTCTACATTTATAAGCTCTCCTCCTTTCTTCCTAAATGGGAGGGGAAGTGAGGTTGACAGCGGTTACGCATCATCATTGAGAAAAGTGGTAACTTATGTGGCAACAAAGACAGTCTTAGGACTGTATGTAATACTGTTATAAAAAATGTCTAGATAATATCATACGAACATACACAATTATATTTTATTAGTCATTTAAATTTGAGTAATAGATTAGATATCCAAAAATAAAAATGGTTTAGTAGATTAGATTTTTGCTGGCAAAAATAAAATAAAATGTTAACTAAAACAAATAAAATATTTGTTTACAACTTTTAAAAATCAAAGCTGTAAATCCAAATACAATGACAAAATCAGAGCACAAAAAAACTCTAGACCTGAAGTTTTTAGTACATATAAGTAAAATAGGCATCAACTGCATAGGGGAGAGACCAAGGTAAGAAGCAAAATCAAAACTTCATACATATACTAAACAGAGTCATCTTTAGAAGAACTTATGGTTTGGCCTTAATCTTATCGTTGCCGTGAAACTTCCTTCGAGCATCTACAGCTTCTCTGTAGAAGAAAGAAAAGACACTTCAACTCTCTTGAGAGAATGATTTTAAAAAAGACAAAACATCACGAGGGTTTCAAACAAAACTGAAAGCATCAATGATCTCCTTGATTCACTCTCTCGTAAAAAGCATTGGCTGCCTTATCAAATCGCTGGAGATTCATTGATAACTCAGTGAATTATAATGTTTCAGTGTTCAAAGGCAAAGGCTTTTTGTAATAGAATTGAGATGATTTTTACCTGTAGCAAACGAAGAGCAGCACCTTCTCGGAAACATTCTTTAGGCCAATCAGGTTTCAGTTCTCTGCAGACTTTAGCATCTGATAAGGCATGTTCAACTTGTCCTAATCGCAACCAACAGAGGCTTTGTTTAAGAAGAAGGTATGATCTGTGGGGTCAAACCAATGGCCATTGTTCAAAGAAAATGCCACAAAATCACAAAATGGACATAAGCTTTAGAAGTAGTTTTAATGTTGAATACTTGTGTGTAAGCATCGATGGGAATATGGAATGCGTCTTGTCCTCTTGCTTTTGCTTATGTGCCTTTCCCCCTTTGCTTCTGGAGAGAGCTGTGGAATATATAACAGTGTGCTTTAAAAATTTCATGCAAAAGAGATGCATTTTGATCAAACTTCAAAGTATGAAGTACCTCAGGATTCAGAAAGGTCTTTCTAAATTACAGTCTCTCCAGATTTTGACTTGTTTGAGTTCCCCTCGTGTTTTTTTATTTGATTCCATGTGAGCGGGAACTCCAACAAATGTCCAGTCTAAAACACTTTCAGGTTTTGTTCACAACATGAAGAGAGTCTCAACAATCTTTATGTTCTCTCTTAGAGATGCAACAATCTTAATGGCCTATTGCCATCCTGAAAATCACAGCCATGTGAGGATTTGTGTTTATTTTTAAAGAGCTGATTGTTACGTTGAGGTTACCTCGTCTTTCTTATTAGGATCAGCTCCAGCTTTAAGTAAACAGTTGCTTAACACAAATCTCCAACATTAACAACTGAGTTGCACCACCAGCAAAAACATTAGCTTTGGCACCTGCCTGTAATTAACAAAATAAGAACCAAGATTGATCTAAGATGTATAGCAACTGAAACAGCACAACACTCAAATTAGGAACATCTCAAACCTTGACCAACAGCTCTAAGCATGCCATAGAACCAGCCGCCACTGATGATAACAACGGCGTGACATTATCTTCGCTCTCGGCGTTAGGCTTCAAGACCATAAAAAAATCAAAATTAAAACTACGGTTTAGATGGAAATTCAACTAAAGATATGCATTATACACAAAAGTTTACATCGACATTGTGATCTAATAAGTCATGGCCAGCATCCCAAATCAATGGCGTGCCAGACTCACTTTGAGAATCAACAGGAACACCTTGGGACAGCAACTCCTTTTGGAACTCGATTTACCCTAATGATACACAAAACAGAACACTTTGTGATCTTAGAAAGCGAAATGAAATAAGCAATAGGCTTATTAAAAACAAACCTGTTACAGCTGCATAATGCAATGCATTTGCCCTGAACCCAACTCCTTTTAATCTCGAACTGAGTGACGATCTCACGGTCGCCGGCAACATCGAGCAGAGATCGTCTCTCGCGTTGAGACCCACCAACTGGGGTTGCTTTATCATCTTTTCCATTACGACTATCAGATTTGCGTAGTGAAGCGCCACGCCGGATCCGCCCAGAGTTGTCTCCGACAGTTTCAAAAGTCTCAAGCTTTCTATTCACAAAAAAAAAAAAAAAGTCTCGAGCTTTCTTCAAGAAAAGCAGAAGACGTCGACGCCGTTTTGAGTCTCCCAGAAAACAGAAAACGCAAAACCTATTCTATAACTGGGCCATAAATGTTTCAGAAAGCCCAAATCAAAAAACATCATTCAACGAATGAGAACGCGATAAGTGTCAAAAAAACCCCAAGGAGAGAAAAAACAAACTCTACTTTATTAGTAAAGATGTTAAAAAGTAAAATTAGTTTTTTAGGCTTTGAGATTTTTAACGAAGACTTTTAGGACTTTAAAAAACTTTAGAAATAAGTTAAAGCCTCTAAAGCCATTAAAGTTAAAATCTCAACCGGAACCACTATTTTTAAAATGTGAATGAATGAATGCCCATAAGTGAACATATCAGCTTATCAACTTATTAATTGTTATTATTGTTTTATACTTATCAGTGAACCACTTATCAAACTTTCTTTGAGGAAAGAACAAGAATGTAAGTTACAAAACTCTGTAAATGAGAGAAACAACAACCTCAAATTAACAAAAAGAAACCTAAAATCATCTCCTATATTTCATCATCTTTGGAACTAAATGAACATAATGTCCTTTCTTCACCATGTCTCTTATTACCTTGCGAGCCTCTCCAAGCTTCCCTGCTTTTCTCAAATAGCTCACCAATGTACTATACACTACAAAATTCGGGCTACACCCTCTAGACTCCATCTCCTTCAGCATCCAGCACGCCTCTCTGAACTCTCCCGCCATACACAACCCCCGGATCATAGCATTGTATGTGAAAACATTCGGCAACTGCCCTTTACTTGTCATCTCACTGAACATCTCTTTCGCCTTCTCCAGCTCTCCGGATATAACATACCCTGTGATCATCACGGTATAGCAAACAACATCAGGCGTGCACCCAACTTTAACCATCTCATCAATGAAGTACTTGCACGCCTCTAGATTCCCTGCACGGCTTAGACCGTCTATCAAAGTAGTGAAGTGGATAACGCTCGGCTCGATCCCTACTTCCTTCATATGGTTCAACGTAGTCAATGCAGCTAGCGGTTTGTTCCCTCTCCCCAAAATGTGGAGCAAAATGTTGAATGTATACAAATCCGGAGACAAACCATCTCTAGCCATCTCATCAAACAACCTATCAAACTGATCCATCTTCCCTAACCTATAGTTACTCCACATGAGGACGTTGTAAGTCACCACATCAGGCGAAAACCCGTCTTCCAACATCTGCTCATACACCCACTCGATCAAACCATACTGCTTCACACCAAGCAGAGCATTCAAAATCGCGTTATAAGAATGCTTAAAGGGCCTGTAGTTAAAAGCCTTGAACTTTATGAACTGCACAACGGCTTGTTTCGCAAGACCAGCTTCGCCGCAGCTGCAGATCAAGAGATTAAACGTCCTCGCTGTGGTCGGGTACCCGTCTTGAACCATCTCATCAACTAACCTCCACATTGCCTTGTACTCACCACAGTCTGCAAAGATCTTCATTAGCAAATGGTAAGAATCCACCGTGTGTCTGAAACGTTCTTGCTCTCTAGACCAAACGAAGAATCTGTAAGCTAATTTGGCGCATCTAGTCTTGTTGTTATCATCACAACGCAAGTTTCTCAAGATCCCTACGAGAACGTCTCTAACGAGAAGGCCAGAGACTCTAACATTCAATTCATCTAAAGGTGAAAACTTTGTATCGAAAACAGAGTCTTCTTCTTGATGTAATGCCTCGAGAACACGAGACGCACCAGTCTCTAAAACCTTACTCCGAACACAGATTGCTTCTCGATCTTCTAAATGAGGAAACCCTAAATCGGATTCTTCGTCACTACCATTCAAGTTTCCGTTGCAGAATTTTCTAGAGGGGAAGAGAAAGCGATAAGCTTTACGAACTACATTTGTGGTGAAAACAAGTGCAAAGTTCATATCTGAGCTCAATCCCCATTATTCTCTGCGATCTTTCCTGCAAAAAGTTCGAATTTTTAATCTCGATCGAATTAGCAGGAGGAAGGGATAGAGATCAAAATGATTGTTACGAACCTGGAGGGTTCAAATGGCAGAAGATAGATGGCTTAACTAGCTCGTCGAGAAGACGACCTTATCGGATTCATCGGTGACGATTCTCAGGGGAGGGGGTGCGCGACTGAGAGACTGCAACATGTCCCCCAAAATTAGGGTTTCTAGCAGAAGAAGAAGGCTTACACCTGAAAACCCGGTTATGCCAGCAATCAAACCCGGTTAAGAACATTTCTATTTGGTTTTAGAACTTTCGGTACAAATTGAACATTTCTATTTGTTGTTTGTAGACCAACATGTGTTTGGGTTAAGTAATTCCAAATAAAATGATTATTTTATAGATTAACAAAAAAATTTACATAAACTTTTGGCTTTGTCAAACCTGGATCTTTGTAAAAAGGTCTTAGCTTCATATGTAAATTCTTATAAATAATTTTAATATCGATGTAAAATTATTATTTGATATTTTATTATTTTGGTGTCAAAAATATTGAATTAACATTTTTAACTGGAAAAAATCTATTTTTACCACAAATCTGATGTATGTTTTTTATTTATTTTTAAATAATAACTATTTTGCATAAATAACCGAAATTTATATATAACAATGAATAATTTTAAAATTTATTTATAAATGTTTAATAATTATATATAGAATTTATAAATCCAACATTTTTTAAATTCTAAATCCTAGACAATAATTATTAAAAGCCAAATGACTGAAAATATTTCTGAAAAAAATAGTATCTAACTTATAATATTTCTCAACAATTTCTCTTTCCAAATCATGTTTGCATCTTGCGTAGTAAACAACAGTAACAACAACACACTATTTTCATTTTTACACAAAAATCAAACCAAAAACACAAGACAAATCAAAAAGAAAAAGCAATCAATCAAACCTGAAATCCCAGATTTATTAGATCCACATTTCTTTAGATACAGGTAAATTACTGTCACAGTGTGATCAAAGATTAGTGGACTTGAAATCAAATATGTTCAAGAAACCGTCATTTAAGTAACAGCTCATCAAGCAGGGGCTTGGATAGTGACCCAGCAGCTTCTAGCTCCATAAAGAATGTGACAACAACACCAACAAACGAGCATAAAGCTGGAACAAGGCCTAAACCGTATCTTGTAACCGAAAAGTAAACACTTTGTTGGCCGTTGTTCAGTTGGATTCTTGGTGAAGTACCTTCAAGTTGAAACCCAAAACATCTTCAGGAAAATAGCTAGCACCAGGAGAAACGAATGGTTATTGCTAAAAAGGAACTTACTTTGGTGAGACTGAAGAACATACAGAGCAATTCCACAAGACATTTTGTCTAAGAAGCTCAAGGAACCACATACAAATGCGCATCCACCTACTTCTGCACCAACCAACACGCTCTGCATACTGATTGCTGTAACCTGTGTCACATAGATTTGAAGTTAGACATTGTTTAGAACTAAAGGAGGTATCAAAATGAGCGGTGGGTGAATATAGTTTATACCATCATTAATGCATTTGCGATGCCTATGAAGACTGATATTGCATACATGAAAGAACTAATGTCTCTAGGCAATAGAAGTATAGCTGCACCACAGAACATCCAAATGATACCACCAGCCGAGTAATAAGCCTTTAACCGTCTCCCATTCCACGGTATCTCCTACATTTTCACAATCCGTGAGAAAAAAAACCTTTTGGACATAACTGAAGAAATTGATATAATGAGAATCTGAACCTGAAGCAGGACCGAAACAACAAAGCTGCCAATATAGATTATTGCAGGAACCTACGCAATGCCATTTGATCAGATCAGAATAGTAGTTTATATAAAGACTATAATGATCTTCTTGAATATATATTACCAATGCTTTAGCGGACTGATCCATTTGCAAGTCATCAATAACGAAGAATGCAAGATAAGCCTGAGAAAGGATAAACCACAACACCTTGTATGAGAATCTATCCCAGTTTGAGCATATAGATATAAGCAAGATAACAAACCTGAGAGACATTCAATACTAATCGAGTGAGGAGGTAAACCATAGCGACTTGATAGTAGAGAAGCTTCTTGAACCAATAGACCCACGGTATTCTCACTCGGCGGCTAGTTTCTTTCAAGTCCATCCTCAGCCTTGGCTCCTTTGTTCCCATAAGGAATATGACCACAAAACAGCATCCTACTGTGATGGATGAGTATGCAATCCAGCGATACTGCAGAGTTAAAGGAGAAAACATGCAATCAAATATTGAATATATTTATATGATGGAGAAGCCAAACACAAAGTATGAAACCTGTGTTTCGGTGTTTTCTTTTGAACCAGCCTTGATAACACCGAAGACTACTAAAGCAATCGCATATAAGCTAAGATTAGCAACCTGAAAAAGCAAATCAAGAACACAATTTTAGTCAAACATATTTGGTACTACACATTGATTCAAGGGAAGCAGCTTGACCATAGTAAAGGCATTGCGGCAGCTTGTTAAAGCTACTCTGCTTGTTGAGTTCAACGAGATGCAATTAACCATTGCCCTGGAGAGTAATCAAGAAACCAAACAGTCACACACACACACAATGGATAGAATTTTGAAAATGAGAGAGGTAAAGAAAGATGAAGTTACATGTGGGAAACCTGAGTAGCAGCCCATCCTATGTTAAAGATAGCTGCAAACATGCTATAGGAGAAAGTTTCTAGTGATAAAGAGTCGTTATGGAGGATGGAACAAGGCAGACAACCTCCAAAAACAGAGGAGAATGAGATTGCAACAAGTACTGATCCTGCAGCATGCCAGATCTTGAAATGCCCAAACCTATCTATCTGCCATTACACAACACCATTTTTTTTTTCAACTCTAGTTAGATTAAACAACATGCACAACAGAGAAGTCTTGTAAGTTATTGATGGTACCAGTTCACCAGTGAAGATAGTAGCAAACCCATCAGCAACTTGGCCAGAGAGCATAACAATGGCTGCATCTCTACATAAGAAAAAACACAAACTTGATTATGATTGAATTATTACAAATCAAAAGCCGGATTACATGAAAGCTTAGATGTAATTTCACCTTGGGGAGAGACCGATTTGGGTCAAGAAGAGGAGGAGGTAAGTGAACCAACAAGAAGCAGTGATGTCATTAAGCATATGTCCAACGCCATAGAAGAACACAGCCCATCTTCCAATGGGTTTTGTGTATGGATCCTCTTCACTCCCTCCAGCCATTTTTCTCAATTTGCCAGCCAAAGATTGGAAATTTTAATCAATCTAAAGCTGAAAAAGCCATATCAATAGATCATTCAGACAGACAAAGAAAGGAACTTTCGGACACAGAAAACAGAGAAAAGTTGAAATTTCAGACACATGAATAAAGCAAAGAGCTTTCTCATACCTGAAACTCAGAATCAATTCCCAATCAAAACCCTTGCAATGATAATTTGATTTAGAGATTTGAGATTGAGATTTCAAGCCCTAATTTTCAGACCTAGAAAAACAGAGGAAAGGGGAAACTTCAGAGTTCAGACCCATGAACAAAAATAGTTTAAAAGGAAGGAGCTTTCTCGTACCTGAACACACAGAATCAACTCCCAATCAAACCCTTGTAATGATAAATTGATTTAGAGATTTGAGACTGAGATTTCAAGCCCCAATTTCAGACCTAGAAAACAGAGTAAAGTGGAGATTTGAGGTTCAGACACATGAGCAAAGAAGGTAAAAAAGCAAAGAGATTTTCTCGTGTACCTGAAACCCAGAATCAACTCTTGATCAAATACTTGTAGTGAGAGATTGATATAGATGAGGTTTCAGTTTTTTTTTATAACACCTAGAAACAAAGTAAGGACGACAACTATGATGTTTACAAAGGAAACACCGAAAATAAAACGACAAAGCTGAAACAAAGGATGCCAATAGACATCTAAGAAAGATGTGTAAGAAAATGATAATGTAAGAGGAAACATATGAGCTTGTAGGGTGAAAGGTCGACCCTTCCTTTAGTTGGAAGAAGCTTCCAGGGCCAGCAGATGGTGAAGCCAAGCAGGTTCATGTTGTGCCATGTATGATTGATAGCGCCGATCTTGTGTTACACTCACGGCGATAGTTGCAGCTGCCTCATTACGTTCTTGCAAGGTGTGGTTAAGGCTCCATCCATTAATCCCATTGAGAAGTTGGTTTATAGATTGCACCACACCAGTGAACTCAAGGTGGTGAAATGGCTCAGAAAGGACATCATGGAGTTGTTCAGATGAAGCTTCGAAGATAACGTTGACATGGTGAGTGTTATGCATGCATTCCACCGCCTAGTGCATTGCCCATAGATCTGCTTCCGCTTTGGATCGCATGAAGGAGTATGAACGTCTGCTATGCATAATGGTTTGACCATCTTCTCCACGAAGAATCCACGAAGCTCCACTCGGGTGATGAGGGTCTACCCATGATGAACCCACGTTACACTTCAAACATCCAGACGGTGGCTTAATCCATCCAATAGGTTCTTCTGTTCTTACCACATCATCTACTATCTCCGTGTTTGACTTGAGGATCATGGTCTTCTGCCATGAGGAAGCTTCCTCAAAGGCCCTAGATGCAATGGTGTAGGTCGTTACCGTCTTGTTTTCAAAGGTCAGTGCATTCCTCGCCTTCCATAATTCCCATACAAGCCAAGGGAAAACACTTCGCGTATTGGAATCCCCCTCATTTGAATTGTATACCTTCAAGAGATGTAAGAAGTTTAGGAATACAGAGTTCCTTGAAAACCCAGTTTGAGGTAATGGAATGTTGGCAAGGTCCCAAACTTCTTTTGCCTTTTCACAAACGAAAAGCATATGGCAAATGCTTTCAGATTCTCTTGAACAGTTAGAGCAAGTGGTATCAATCTGAATACCCCGAGTGGTAAGACGCTCCTTAACTGCCAAAGCTCCCGATAGAGCTCTCCAAATAAAGTGTTTAATCTTTGGAGGCGCTTTGATTTTCCAGAGATTCTTCCACAACTGTTTTTCGATCGGTGGCAAGACGCGAGCTTGGGGATGATTGAAGTCAGTCAGGGCTTCTAAGAGCTTATATCCACTCCGAGTATTGTATCTTCCATCTTTACTGAAACCCCATCGGACTGAATCTTCCTGATTCACACAAGGTTTTATCAACAGGATCCTTTGGACATCCTCAGGCGTGAAGGTTTGTCTTAGCAAGGGTTGATTCCAAACGCTAGTCCCCTCGATAAGAAGATCAGATACCTTAAGGGCCAAGTTAACAACACTGTTTGCTTTGTACATTGGCGGTCGAGGAATAGTATCAATAATCCACTTTTCAACCCACACGTTGGAGCTGATACCATTTCCAGTATGTCTAAAAAGACCTTGTTGTAGGAGCTCTCTGCCATGCATGATGCTTCTCCACACAAAGGAAGGACGCGAGCCCAAACCACATTCCAGGAAGTTGCCTCTTCTGAAGTATTTACCTTTAAGTACTTTGGCCACCAATGAGTCTGGATTGTTCCAGATTCTCCATGCTTGTTTCCCTAGTAGAGCTTGATTAAACTTGCCAATATCATGGAAGCCAAGACCTCCTTGCTCCTTAGGTTTACATAGTTTTTGCCACGCTACCCATGGAATCTTTCTTTTCTTATCTCCACTGCTCCACCAGTACTCCACAATAGCGCTAGTGATCTTCGCACACAGATCTTTGGGTAACCTGAACACTGACATAGCATAAACTGAAAGTGCTAAGGCCATTGATTTTAACAGTACTTCTTTTGCACCTTGCGATAGGGTTTTAGAGTACCAGCCTTGGAGTCTGCCTTCCAGCTTCTCTTTAATGAAACTTAAAAGGTCCCGTTTTGAGCCTTTGAAACACTCAGGCAACCCCAAGTAAGTCCCTTCACCCCCTTCCTTGTCGATGCCCAAAGCTAGCATGACATCCGCCTTAGTTTGATCCCCGATGCCTTTTCCAAAGATAATTGACGACTTGGCCTTGTTGATTAACTGTCCAGATGCATCTCCATATAGTTTCAAACATCTGGTTATTTCCTCGCTTTCTATGGCATCCGCGTCACATAGCAATAAGCTATCATCGGGGAACAGCAAGTGATGGACTGGAGGACTAGATGTAGCTAGCTTGATCCCATGTAATTTACCTTTTGCTTCAGACGCATTCAGAACATGAACCAACGCTTCAGCGCAGAGGATAAATAAGAAAGGGGAAAGAGGATCTCCTTGTCTTATCCCTCTTTCAGGCTTGATGAATCCATGTGATCGAGCATTTAGTAACACCGAGAAAGAGACAGTGCTTATGCAAGCCATTGTCCAACTTACCCATTTTCTATCAAAGCCCATTCTCTCCAACAAAACCTCCAGGAAGTTCCATTCTACTCGATCGTAGGCTTTCGACATGTCTGTTTTCACAGCCATACTCTGGCTATCAATCTTTTCGTTCGTACCCAGACCGTGCACTAGCTCATGTGCGATGATCACATTGTCTGTGATAAGTCGGCCTCCCACAAAGGCTCCTTGTGTCTCTGAGATTATCTCTGGGAGTATCAGCTTGAGTCTATTACATATAATCCTCGAGATAATTTTGTACTGGACAGTACAAAGACTTATGGGCCTCATGTCCTTCATCTCTGTGGGATCAGTAACCTTAGCTAGCAAGCATAGTTGTGTATGATTCCAACCAGCCGGGAGGATAGGCGTTCGAAAGAAACCTTGCACATCCTGGATCAGTTTAGGACCAACCACGTGCCAGTACTTTTGGTAAAAGAAGCCCGTGAGACCATCTTCCCCTGGTGAACTGCTGGCTTTTATTCCAAATGTCGCCTTCTTAATTTCCTCTGGTGACACTTCTCTCGTCAGACTATCGTTCATCTCGGTGGTCACCCTGGCGTTGAAACCTTCAAATAAAGTTTCCAGATCAACCGGGTTTGAGCTAGTGAAGAGGTCACGAAAGTACTCAACCGCTATGTTCCCTTTAGACCCCTCTGTGAAATGCTCATTACCAAATATGTCCTTCAACATCATGATTTTATTCCTTATCTTTTTTCCTTTCACGACATTGTGAAAGTACGTGGTGTTTTTGTCCCCCTCTCTCAGCCATTCTTCTCGACTCCTCTGTCTCCAGAAAATCTCCTCTTCGTAGAATGCTTTAGAAAGTTCTTGTTTTAGCCTCCTCAAGACACCAAAGACTGGGAACCTTTTCGATGATTCTTTTTCAAGCTCAGTCTGCAGACGTTCGATCTTTGTTTTAGAGTTCCAGTCACTAGCTTTTTTAAGCTTAGCTAGTTCCGTTCTGCATTGAGCAATGCGGTCTAGAACACTTAGATCCGACGAGTCATTCTCTGCCTCCCAACCACGAATGATGGCTTCTTCCACACCTCTTTTACCAAACATCCGCTTATCAAAGTAAAACCGTCCTCTTTGTAGACTCTCTGGTTCCAGTGCAAACTCAATTCGCAATGGTCGGTGGTCAGAGGGCCACATACTCATGTACTCAGTTGATGATTGGGGAAAGAGACGAAATCATGCATCATTACCAAAACTTCTATCCAAACGACACTGTATCCAGACGTTGTCTCTCTTACCGGCCCAAGAGAGGCTGTTGCCTTTGAATCTCATCTCTCTGATCTTACATGCTTCAGCCATGTTTCTAAAGTCCCAGAACGTGGACTCCTCTCTAGTTGGACCACCAAGTTTCTCACCGTGATGAATCAACTCATTAAAGTCACCAACCAACACCCATGCCTCATTTCTATGCATTCCAATGTTAGTTAACTGCTCCCACACCACTCTACGCCTTTCTCTCACTGGGTCTCCGTAGACGCATGATAGAAAAAATACCATAGAACCAATTGTGATTTTGAGGTCAATAATTCTTTTATCACTGTGAAGAATCTCGACCCCATAACTGCTTTTCCACATTAAAGCTAAGCCCCCACTGCGACCAATGGGCTCAACCGTATGTAGTTTATCATAACCCAAACTTGCTTTTAGAACATCCATATAAGTAAACCTTTGCTTCGTCTCCATCAAGAACAAAAAATCCGGGAAAAACTGACGACGAAAATCCCGGATACGTTGAACTGTCTCAGAGCTTCCAGCTCCTCGACAGTTCCAGCTCAGTATGCTCATTGGGATGGCAGCGGCTTCAAACTGGAAGCCACCGAAATTTTGTTTGTGTTTGGTTTCTTAGATCCCTCTGCTCCAACGTAGTATGAGCTCTGACCCTTATTGTCCTCTGGCTTACGTTTCCCCGATCCCTCCATGGGCTGAACTGCTCCTTGTGAAACAGCAATAGCACCAGCGCCGTACCTGTTTGTTCTCACTCTTCTCACCCAGGCTGGTGGTCTTTTCCGATCAATCCTTTTAGATCTCGAAGTTCCGGTATATCCAGATGAAGTAGTGTTACCCAATCTGAAAACCGTTGAACCGTTAATCTGAAAGTTGGATGAAGCACTCTGTTCCCCAGAGGTAGCAGCCCTGTCCTCTTTATCTTTTAGCAAAGCAGGGGCCGAGACAGCATGAAGAGTATTGGTATTATTGCTCTCGTTGTTGCTATCATCACCATGGCTATAGCCAAACACCAGCCCTTTATCTTTGTTGAGGTTGTGGGATATTCGGATAGGCACACTTGTGTCATCATCTTTCGTATTTTCGATGGAATGTTGGACACGTAAGATTCTAGCTCTCCTCTCAGTCTCGTCCGCATGGGAGACATACATCATGGCCGCTTGCCTATCTTCTTTAGATAGTTTTGGAAACATCGTAGGAAAACCCGGAGGCGATTCCAGAGGCGCAGCTAGCAGCGCTGGTATCTGAGTATTTCTAATAGCTTCCCCTTCTTTAGATGTTCCACCTTTGTTCGCATGTGCCCTTTTAAGGAAAGGACAGTGAGCTTTTTCATGTGTCAAGCGAAGACATGAGAAACATCTTTTATGAATCTTCTCATATTCGTACTTAATGACCACTACCTCCTCCGGTATTATGAGATTCTTAGCCTCCAAGGATGAGTTCTCCACATTGAAGCATACCTTGGCACGCACGTAATCAGTCGTTTGCGAAACCTTTGGGTCATAGGCCAACTCCACCACCCTGCCAATCTTCTTAGCGAGGGCATACATCGTATCAGATGTATAATAGTTCACCGGTATATTCCTTATCCTGATCCAGACGTCCAAAGATGTAAGGAACGAGGCTGGCGGATTTGGGGTCCATCTCTCCAAGAGCATTGTCCAGTGGTTGTAAGACCAAGGCCGATCTTTTAAGACAGTTAAGAGATCCTCTTCCCGCTGGAAGATAAACTGGAATCTGTCACGAGAAAGGGCAATCCCTCGTACCCTACCATGCACTCTCCAAGCTGTGGGCATATAGTAGATCATCTTGGCCATTGGTTGGCAATCCGGATTCAAAAGCCTCCCCATCAAACTTGTAGCGTTAGCATCAAAAACCCGGAATTTCGGATCGTCTGGTAATGTTACCGGATCATCATCTTCGATGGACAAGGATCGTATGGCGTTGTGAAGTTTGTCGGCCATTGTTTGCACTGAAATCTTGCACCGGCCGTGGGGAAGTACTTTCGGTAAAAGATCTATTGCAGAGCCAGCGAATTTGCACTTAATGTTGCAATATTCCGTTATTATTTTGATAGATATCATTACCGTGATTGGCTTGGAAATCAAGTTTCAAGAGAAAGAGGAAAGTATGAACGTAGGAAAGGAAGGATGATTTTAAATGAAAAGGAAAGCTACGTAAACAATTTCCTTAAAAGACATCGTCAAACGGATCAATCAAAGGGATTCTTTTTATTTTAAGGAAGAGAATTAATGAGGAATAATAATGATTGGGAGAGAGGGTAGACTTTCCAAAATGGAATGAAGACAAAGACCGTAGCACTGGTGCCGGAAGGGGGGTCCACTCACGGTGAAGGAGAGAGTTTTAAAAGGAAATAGCGATTTCCGGTGGAGAGCAGAAAAAAGGAAAAAAGGAAAGAATATGAGGTTTCAGTTTGTACACTCTTCCCACGTACTTTAATACCTTTCTCCCACCGTCTTTAGTTGAAAACTTGAGAAAAAAAACTATTATAAAATCTTTGAAATTGGAAAATAAAAATTGAATAAAATTGAAGTGACCAGAGAGAGAGTGTGTGTTTATAGAATGGTCTGGGCAAAAATAAAATCATGCGGTCATGTTGAGTTTCTTTCCAGATTTGGGTGTATGGCTTTATGGGAAACTTTTGGAATTAGTGTGCAAGGTGGGAAAGTTGTCAGAGATTCTTTACAAAAAGTTGGATCCTTTTTGGTGTTGATTGTTGGCCGCTGGATTCTATTAGAGTACTTACAAAGTTTGGCCCATATCGCGATAAGAAGACGTAATCTTTGGAACGGTGGTTGTGATTTTGTGAACTCTCTTTCTGTTCTCTTGTGTCAGTGCCTTTATATACTTTTGTTTATTGCTTGCTTAGACGAGAGAAGGCACGTTGCAGCAGTCTTTTAACGCCACCGGATAGATAAAAAAGTACACATATCAAAAAAGAAAAGAGGAAAAATATATCGTCGCCTGAGAGATTCGAACTCTCGCGGGAAAAGCCCATGTACTTAGCAGGCACACGCCTTAACCACTCGGCCAAAGCGACTTTTGATACCGAATGGTTATTGTACGTATTTATCTCATTAAGATTGAAGTGTATTTGTATTCAGTGTAGTACAATGTATTACGATCCACAAATAAAATATTTAGATATATCAGACATTCTATAGTTAAACAAACCTCTTGGTCAAATGTAAAAAAATACTTATGCACCATCAAACTACATATAAACCGTTGACAAAGAAAAAGCCTACATATAAACCAATCGGCAAAATAACAGTAGCTTCATTTATTTTATCAGTCTCTGTCAAGTGTCAACAGAACATAATTCCGTACATTATATCCCGTATATGGATGTATATTAGACTACATTCATTATATAAATTTGGATTTATAAGGATATATATAGTTTATGTTGACAATGCATTGATGTCATTAATACAAATTACAAGGCGGTGTATCTAATCAACAAACGATTTTACAAGACAACAATTTTACAAAATAATAGTCTTACATTTTCGATATAAAAATATTCAAAATAATGTAAAAGAAAAGAAGAGAAAAAATATCAGAAAATAATGCAAGACTTGAGACTTATTAGAATTTAGAGAATAGAGAGAGGTAAACGCACTATCAACTACCAACCTCCCAAAAAAAGCAAGTAAGTGGTGGGTTGCGCTACGTACGGTTGTAGACGGAAATGATGAGGAAGACGATTGCCTTGGAATCAGAAAACCCTTGTGATGGAACAAAACCTGGCTCGTACGGTTTCAGGTCTAGATAATGCTATGAGAAGAAGGGAAGAGATCTAAGAAGAGAGAAGTAACGTGACGGTCACGCCATCGTAAGAGCAGTTTCTGCTGGCAAAGAATTTCAATATCAAGGAATCAACGTGTTCTTGATTTTAAAATTTTTTAAATTAAATAAGTGTTGTTTATTTTTATGGTTCTTTTTTAAAAAAGGTCAAAACATATATGGTATCTTACTTTGATGCAATAATGAAATTAAAACGTATGGTAATATGAGTGTTCTACGGCTTTCAATTCTCGAGTATTATTACTCCGAAACTAGGTTATAAGTTTTTTTAAAAAAATATCTAAACTGTAAATATCATTAATTAAAATGAGTGTTATAATTTTTCTTACATGATTACAGGCCTGCATGATTAACTTCTCAGTCTAACTAGTTTTTTTTTTTGTTTGGTTCTTCACACTACAAGAAAACAACGGTATTCTGACGGACATTCTGACGGAAAATGAAATCCTCGGAATTTCCCGAGGAATTTCCGAGGAAATTCCGAGGAAACATCAATCCGTCGAAATATTCCGAGGAAATTCCGACGAACTAGTGATCGATCGATGCGGTTTTGGACATATACCCATCAATCGATCACATTGTTACGCTTTGGTCCATCTTAGTGATCGATCGATGCGTTTTTGGACATAAATCCATCGATCGATCCGTTTATAAAAAAACATTTGAGATTTTGAAACCCCAAACACTAGTTCCTCAGAATTTCCTCGGAATATTCCGAGGAACACTTGATATCCTCGATCGATCGATGGAATAATCTCATCGATCGATCACATTGTTACGCTTTGGTCAATCTTAGTGATCGATCGATGCGTTTTTGGACATATATCCATCGATCGATCCGTTTAAAAAAAAACATTCGAGATTTTGAAACCCCAAACACTAGTTCCTCGGAATTTCCTCGGAATATTCCGAGGAAATTCTGAGGAACACTTGATATCCTCGATCGATCGATGGGATAATCTCATCGATCGATCACATTGTTACGCTTTGGTCCATCTTAGTGATCGATCGATGCGTTTTTGGACATATATCCATCGATCGATCCGTTTAAAAAAAATTGACGTTTTGAAACCCCAAACACTAGTTCCTCGGAATTTTCTCGGAATATTTCGACGGAATTCCGAGGAAGAAAAGGGTTTCCTCGGAATTCCCTCAGAATATTCCGAAGAAATTCCGAGGAAATATGGTTTTTAAACCGAAAACAACGTTTTTGCGGTTTGAATAACACCTAAATAACCCTTATTAAGTGTCTTACGTTCATTATGAAGTCAAAAATTTGTTCCTTACCCTATAATAAACACTTTTCCGATTGTATGAACGAAATCCCCCAACATAAGAGAAACACTTATACACTTTAATGAACGGTAAAGGGAATACTTACAATTCGTTTTGAAATTTGTTATTTCATGGTTTATGCTCATCTATACAAAGAATCCTCAATGGTATGCATTACAATTGTATAAGAAATGAAATACGGCAAAAAAATTGATGTTTTGAAACCCCAAACACTAGTTCCTCGGTATTTCCTCGGAATATTCCGAGGAAATTCCGAGGAACAATATAAATTAATAGAAATACATGCACAGGATATTTTTTTTCCTCGAATTAATAAAATATTCCGAGGAAATTCCGACGGATATTTAAGTGGCCGTCAAAATTTCCTCGGAATATTTTTATTTAACCGGGCAAATAAGCCGCCAAATATTTTGGGAAAATTGAAATTGAAAATACTGAGGGAATTCCGACGGAAAATATCCGTCGGACCCAAGGTTTTATAAACTCGAAACGCATATTCTTCCCCATTTCTCTCTTCTTCCTCTCCGGCGATCTCTCTCTCCTTCCGGCGTTCTCCACCTTCTCTCGCGACGATCTCTCCGGTGAATCCTTTCCATTCCCTTACAAATCATGTAAGGACCCTATCTCACTCTCTTAGGTCCTATTTGTTAGGTTTTTAAGTAGATTTGATGATTTTAGAAGGTTTTTGATAGATTTTTGTTAGGGTGATTGGGTAGGATTGTGATTTGTTGTGTAATAGGTTTAGAATTGTGATTTGGTTGTGTTGAATTGATTTAGAACTTTTTTTATAAATTGTTCATTCTTTTTGTATTTACAAAACGTTTTTTCTATATAAATTCAATTTTACAAAACGTTTTTTGTATATAAATTCGACTTTTGGATTTATAAAAGATGATTTCATATTTATAAAAATATTTATATTTATTAAAACTAATTTTGTATTTATAAAACATTTTTTTTGATTTATAAACACTATTTTTTTTATTTTTGTATTTATAAAAACTATTTTTAAATATACAAACCGTTCTTTGTATATAAATTCGATTTTTGGATTTATAAAAGATGATTTCATATTTTAAAATTAATTTTGTATTTATAAAATATTTTTTTTTATTTATAAACACTATTTTATTATTTTTTGTATTTATAAAAACTATTTTGTATTTATAAAAAGATGATTTCATATCTATAAAAATATTTATATTTATAAAACTAATTTTGTATTTATAAAACATTTTTTGATTTATAAACACTATTTTATTATTTTTTGTATTTATAAAAACTATTTTGTATTTATAAAAAGATGATTTCATATTTATTAAAACTAATTTTGTATTTATAAAACATTTTTTTTATTTATAAAAACTATTTTATTATTTTTTGTATTTTAAATATGTTTTCTATTTCAATTTTAATTTTATATTTTCGAATTTCAATTTAAAAAAATAAATTTATAATTTGTTTTTTTAATTTTGGAAATATTCCGAGGAAGTTTATCCCTCGGAATATTCTGACGACATCTTCCTCGGAATATTCCGAGGAATTTCCGACGAACTTGTGGTCCTCGGAAATTCCGAGGAAATAGGGTTTCCTCGGAATTCCGTCGGAAATTTCCGAGGGATTTCCGAGGAAAGATGAATTTCCGAGGAGTTATTTCCGAGGACTTTTTTCGTCGGTATGTCATCGGAATAGCGTTATCCCGACGACATACCGACGATTTTTTTCCTCCGTATGCCGCTGTTTTCTTGTCAGCTTAAAGACTTAATTAGTTAGCCAAAGTAACTACACTAAGTAATTGTATAGATAATAGACATGGTATCAACTTCTTTTTGTAGAGATACTTTTTTCTCTTAAGTTGGGTTTTAAGGAGATGAAGTCTAAGTCCCGCGAATAAAACATTAAACAAAGATTTAAAGAAATACAGTATGTTTTATATACAAATGTCAAAACTATATAAATTAAAATGTTATGTAACCAAACACGCTAATATCAAATAATGTTCTATTCTAAGAATTAAATAAATTTGACCTTTTAACTAGATTGATACAACATTCAAGTAGTGAACACAAAAAACTCGATCGATGTAAGTATAATTAATAATGATTACTAACTTAATTGGTTGATGAAATTGTGTGGCCTCTCCGTATGATTATCGGCCATTGTGTTTATTTAATTTGACCTTTGAACTCGAATAATCAATGTAATGGGATAAAATCATAAAATCAAACAAAAAGACTTGCACGTGCAGACTTGAAGCACATAATATAACGTCTGACGAGTGTCTGTCGTATGCGTTAAGTTACTTTAGGTCACATAGAATTATAGAATTACATCTTTTTGCGTCCAATACAATAATAATCCAAGTCGAAAATCTATGTTACATACATACATGTTTAGCGCATACATTAAACAATTTCATATTTCTTTAGAAGTTAGTTAAACCCTATTTTTATAAAAGAAAGGTCGATTATGCCGAAAATTAACATATCTAATCTATTAAAACATAATCATATTTGAAATTTACCAAGACATATTTTAAATTTGGGCCGATTGAAATATGTTGTGACTAAACATACCTAAATTAAACCAATGATTTCATTAATATTAGTGTAACATCCCGAGTTGTGATATGTGAAAAGGTTTAACAGAATTGATTTGGCTACCTACGTCACCAAAGTTGACTTACCTTTTCTGGAGCACTTCCTGAAAGAACTCCAGAGTTAAGCGTGCTTGATCTGGAGTAGTGGAAGGATGGGTGACCTATCGAGAAGTGATTCGCGATAGCATGCGAGTGAGGCCAAAGCATGGGGAAAAGGTCGGGTGGTGATTGCAGGGTCAGTAAACAAGACTCTAGAGCCTTGGAAAATTAACGGACCGACCGTCAGACAGGATGAGGCCCTCGGGCCGAGAGAGCGGGCGTGGGTGGCCCATTAGCTGTGGGCGGTCGGGACGTTATAAGTGGTATTAGAGCTGGTTAGCCATCTCAGTTCTGACCTGAGAGGCGTCCTGAGACCTGTCGTGGGGCGCAACGAGGACGTTGCGTTCTTTGAGAGGGGGTGAATTGTAACATCCCGAGTTGTGATATGTGAAAAGGCTTAAGAGAATTGATTTGGCTACCTATGTCACCAAAGTTGACTTACCTTTTCCGGAGCACATCCTGAAAGAACTCCAGAGTTAAGCGTGCTTGAGCTGGAGTAGTGGAAGGAAGGGAGACCTATCGGGAAGTGATTCGCGATAGCGTGCGAGTGAGGCCAAAGCATGGGAAAAGGGCGGGTGGTGATTGCAGGGTCAGTAAACAAGACTCTAGAGCCTTGAAAAATTAACAGACCGACCGTCAGACAGGATGGGGCCCACGGACCAAGAGAGCGGGCGTGGGTGGCCCATTAGCTGTGGGCGGTCGGGGCGTTATAATTAGTTTAGTTTTTTAAATATGATTTTACATAATCATTAGCTTAAACCTATCATGTAGCATCCCCGATCCTTGCTAAGGATCGTTGGGACGGGCCATGGGACGAGGGAACGTGCAAGCCGGACGAAAGACTCAAAGGCAAGCATTCCATGGTCTGAACAAAGGGTTAAGTCTGAGTAATGATCCGGACTTAACCAAGAAAAGGGAGAAAAATGAAGAAAGGGAGCTGGACCGAGCTAAGGAAGAGTGTAACGAGCTGGAGAACTGATCAAGCTGTAAGCTGGACGAGCTGATCACTTAAGCTAGAACAGCTCGATCAGCTAGTAGACTGAGCTCAACCAGCTGGACCAACTGTCGGGTAGCTCAACTCAGCTGGGAGGAGTGTTCGGTGGTTGGGCCAGTTGGACGAGTTCGGGGTGGTTACGAGTAGTTGGTCGGATCAAGTGCGGAGCTGGACTGGTCCGACTAAGCCTTGCGCGTGTGGGAAATGTGCCAAGCAGTTGGAGTCGGTTTCTGGCCGAAGGGGCACGTACGGATAACCGCCCAAGCGGTTGGAAAATGCACCCTCTCGCCCTATAACCGTTCCTGGCCGAGTTTCTATAAATATGGGGCCTTGGGGTCGTTTTTGGACAAATATTTTCTTAAGGAAAACACCAAAAACTCGATTAGAAACAAAGGCATCCGAAAGAGAGAGAGACTTGCGCGATCTGAAGAGAAGACTTGATCGGAATCAAGTCCAGAAGGCGATCCGACCGTGATTGCTGGAAGAACGATCCAAACATGTTAGATCTAAGGAAGAAAGCGAAGCAGACTGCGACTGGAACTCCGGAGCGCACGTCTAAGGTATGGACTGGATAAGCCATCGCCATGGCCTTCGGGTGGATCCGAACGGGGCTATGACCGATCGGCCTAAACCGGTCTCGTCCTTCAAACCTTACTTGATCGTTTCTTCTTTCTTTTGTATGAACGATTGAGTGTCTTGGTCTTGGGATCGGGTACGGGATCCGGGCTTAGAGCTGGTCCGATCATGCAATCTGATGCTTAAGTGTTGGATCTGATAGATCACAGATCATGGCTGTTTGGCTTGATCGGGTTATGGCCGATCCGGATGGTTCAGTGAGTAAGACGGTTTGATCTAGATCCGCAAACGGAACTTGATCGATCTGGTTAAACGACTGGATAAGTCGGGTTATACTAAGGGGATTTTTGGGCTGAACTTAGAAAGAACCGTTCATTGTTGCATGCTTAGAAACTGACTGATTAAGTTATCGGATAGATACTTACGTTTTTTTGGTTTCAGGACAAGATGGTGATCGTGGGAAGGATTTGGCTTAGCCGTGAAGAATCAAGGCCGCGGATGAATGGGTGGTTGGATAGAATGGGTGGTTGGATAACCGCCCAAGCGGTTGGAAAATGCACCCTCTCGCCCTATAACCGTTCCTGGCCGAGTTTCTATAAATATGGGGCCTTGGGGTCATTTTTGGACAAATATTTTCTTAAGGAAAACACCAAAAACTCGATTAGAAACAAAGGCATCCGAAAGAGAGAGAGACTTGCGCGATCTGAAGAGAAGACTTGATCGGAATCAAGTCCAGAAGGCGATCCGACCGTGATTGCTGGAAGAACGATCCAAACATGTTAGATCTAAGGAAGAAAGCGAAGCAGACTGCGACTGGAACTCCGGAGCGCACGTCTAAGGTATGGACTGGATAAGCCATCGCCATGGCCTTCGGGTGGATCCGAACGGGGCTATGACCGATCGGCCTAAACTGGTCTCGTCCTTCAAACCTTACTTGATCGTTTCTTCTTTCTTTTGTATGAACGATTGAGTGTCTTGGTCTTGGGATCGGGTACGAGATCCGGGCTTAGAGCTGGTCCGATCATGCGATCTGATGCTTAAGTGTTGGATCTGATAGATCACAGATCATGGCTGTTTGGCTTGATCGGGTTATGGCCGATCCGGATGGTTCAGTGAGTAAGACGGTTTGATCTAGATCCGCAAACGGAACTTGATCGATCTGGTTAAACGACTGGATAAGTCGGGTTATACTAAGGGGATTTTTGGGCTGAACTTAGAAAGAACCGTTCATTGTTGCATGCTTAGAAACTGACTGATTAAGTTATCGGATAGATACTTACGTTTTTTTGGTTTCAGGACAAGATGGTGATCGTGGGAAGGATTTGGCTTAGCCGTGAAGAATCAAGGCCGCGGATGAATGGGTGGTTGGATAGAATAATTTAGGATCGAACATTGTAATAGCCTATAGTGCAAACTTAACAATTGTATCGAATCCTTTGTGATATAAATAAAGAAATCAGTTTATCGTTCAGCATACTGACTCTAATAAAACGCATATAGACTCTATCGTATGAATCTCAGAATTGTCCGAATTTGACTTAAGATTAATCAGACCTTAAAAGAATTGACTGGTCGGCCTGGTCAAGCCATGGCCGAACCTGAGGAACCTCACTGGATCAAGTGTCCGGGTTAGGGCGCTTTAAGTTGGTATCAGAGCATGCTTGATTCTAGGATTAGTTGGGTTATGGGGAAACCACTCATTCGGCTCGGGTCTCACGGTAACGTTTTGCTTAGTCTAGGATGTATTATATGTTGCGGCGATTTCGCTAACATGTTTTATCCTCGGGCTGGAAAAAGCAAATCATCAAGGACTAGGAAAAACAAGGGACCGGCTGAACCAAGTGCTGCGGCTTTGGATGGAGTCAATCCATTAAACACAACTCCGATCGGACCTGAGATTGGACAGAACGCTGGGGAAATACTAAGGGTTTAGACTAACCTTATTGATACCGAGACTCGAGTAGAGGATGACCCTCTTAACCGCAACCTGGAACAGCATAACGAGGAAGTCGTTGAGTCCTCGAATGCGGGAAGTCACTCGGCTCTGGCTGGTGGAGCGAGAGACAAACAGGCCGGACGTAGGCGTCATCGGGCCGCAGAGCCGTCCATGAGGGAAGTCTTGAAGGCATTGACGGCTATGGCAACACAGATAACGACCCTAACGCAAGGGTTCACACCATTGGTGAACTCATCTGTTGGGCAATCGACTCGGATTCCTACGGCTATTCCTTTAGTTGGAGGAGAACGGGTCATGGAAATGGCCGAAGTGGTAAAACTGGACCCAGAGCCAGTCCAGGCCGTGAAAAAGGTGGTTTACCTGAGTGTGTTGCAATACATAAGCCGTATGGGAACCAAACACTTCAAAGGTAGTACTGATCCAATCAAAGCAGGCGAGTGGAGGAACCGTCTGATCTGGAACTTCAAGTCTAGTCGCTGTCCAGACGACTACAAGAAGGATATCGCGGTCCACTTCCTTGAAGGGGATGTGCACAACTGGTGGATTACCGTGGACAAGCGTACTGGAGGAAGCATCGATAGGATTGAGGACTTTGAGTACGAGTTCAACAGGAAGTACTTCCCAGCTGAAGCTTGGGATCAGCTTGAGGCAAAATTCTTGTACCTCACCCAGGGTCGCAAAACCGTGCGTGAGTATGAGGAAGAGTTCAACCGTTTCAGGCGGTATGCTGGGAAGAAACTGGAGGACGAGTCGGTGCAGGTGTGTTGGTTCTTCCGCGGACTGAGAGTAGAACTTCGTACGCACTGCTCTGTCCTCACTTTCCGTACTGTCTCGGAACTGGTCGAGAAAGTTGCCTTGTTGGAGACAACTCTTGCTGAGGAAAGCTGGGTGAAGTCACACACCCAACAGGCTTCGGGTAGCAAGTCAAACGACCGAAAAAAGAAGAGGGATCATGTCGAGGAAGGCGGTAAGTCATCGGGAAGTCGATTTGAGTGCACCCAGTGCGGTAGGAGGCACGGAGGCGAATGCTGGAAAGCAGTGGGTACCTGCACCCGATGTGGTAACAAGGACCATGCGATCTAGAACTGTCCAAAAATGGACCAAGGGCAAGGAAAAGTGACAAGTGAGGATGGAAGATGATGCTTCCATTGTAGAAAGACGGGGCATTACAAGAAGGAATGCCCAAAATTGCAAGGGGAGCAGAAGAGAAACCGGGCGGATGCGGATAGGTCAACCCATGGTAAGGGACAGACCACGGCACCGCGGGTTTATGAGCTTTCGTAGAAGTCTGGTGAGTCTAGCACCTTCCGAGCGATCACTGGTATGTCACTTCGCCCTGGCCTATTTCTATTATTGCATTGTATTGCATGGAACATGTAATGGGTAGAGAACTCAGCCTGGATGATTGTAGGAAACTTGAGTATTGGCGGTGTAGATACACACGCACTTTTCGATTATGGGGCAACACATAGTTTTGTTAGCCCGGATATGATCGGAAAGGGGATGTTCCAGAAAGAACGAGACAGGTGTTTTGGCATAGTGAATGCAGCTGGTGGTCAGGTCATGCATTCGCTAGGGCTGGTTAAAAACATTCTGGTTGTGATCCAAGGCAGGAGTATGCCTGTAGACTTGGTGATAGTCCGCCTTAAAAGCCACGGGGTAATCTTAGACATGGACTGGCTTGGAAAGTATCGGGCCACTTTATATTGCCATCGGGGGTGAGTCCGGTTTGAGGGTGAACCTGGACCGATCGCTTTCTAAGGGATAAGGTCGACTTCGGGTAGTTTGGTGGTCTCGGTGATCCAAGCAGAACGGATGCTCGAGAAGGGATGTGAAGCCTACCTGGCCACGATCTCCACAACCGAAGTCGGAAAGGGTGTAGACCTTGGAGAAATTCTAGTGGTCAAGGAGTTTAAGGATGTGTTCCAGACCTTGGCGGGTTTACCACCTAACCAGTCAGATCCATTCACGATCAAACTCGAACCAGGAACTACTCCATTGTCCAAAGCGATGTATCGAATAGCCTCGGCTGAAATGTCGGAGTTGAAGAAGCAATTGGAAGAGTTGCTTGAAAAAAGGTTCATACGGCCAAGTAGTTCACCTTGGGGAGCGCCAGTCCTATTCGCGAAGAAGAAGGATGGGAGTTTCCGCCTATGCATAGACTATCGAGGATTGAATCGGGTTACTGTTAAAAACAAGTACTCATTGTCTCGGATAGATGAACTGCTAGACCAACTAAGAGGGCCGACTTGGTTTTCCAAGATCGACTTGGCTTCGGGTTATCATCAGATTCCGATCAAGCCGATGGATATCCGGCAGACTGCTTTCAGAACGAGGTATGGCCATTATGAGTTTTTAGTCATGCCGTTCGGCCTAACCAATGCACCGGCCGCGTTTATGAAAATGATGAATGGGATCTTCCAGGAATATTTGGACGAGTTTGTTATCATTTTCATAAATGATATCCTCGTCTATTCGAAGGATCGGGAGTCACACCAAGGCCATCTTCGGGTTGTTTTGGAGAAGTTAAGGGAACAAAAGCTCTTTGCCAAACTCAGCAAGTGTTCCTTTTGGCAAAGGAGTATCGGGTTCCTTAGACACATTGTGTCGGATCAAGGAGTCTTGGTCGATCCGGAGAAGATTAAGTCCATCGAGGCCTGGCCAAGGCCTAAGAATGCCACTGAGGTGAGGAGTTTCTTCGGATTGGCTGGTTATTACCGAAAGTTTGTGAAAGGTTCACGAGCGTGGCTCAGCCCATGACTCAACTAACCGGAAAAGATGTGAAATTCACATGGTCGGAAGAGTGCGAGAAGTGTTTTTCAGCATTGAAAAATATGCTGACGAGTGCACCAATTCTAGCCTTGCCGGAAGCGGACGAACCTTATGCGGTCTATACAGACGCATCTATATCCGGGCTTGGATGCGTTCTGATGCAGAAAGGCAAAGTAATTGCCTATGCTTCAAGGAAATTGAGGAAGCATGAAGGGAATTATCCAACTCATGACTTGGAGATGGGAGCGGTAGTGTTTGCTTTGAAGATATGGCGATCATATCTATATGGAGCCAAGGTGCAGATCTTCACGGATCATAAGAACCTCAAATACATCTTTACTCAGCCTGAGCTAAACCTAAAGCAAAGGCTATGGATGAATTTGTGGCCGACTATGATCTTGATATTGCTTACCATCAGGGCAAGGCTAACTTGGTCGCGGATGCATTAAGCAGGAGAAGGGCCGATGTGTCAGCCGACAAGGAGTCTGAAGAGCTTGAAGGAATGATCCGGGCCTTGCATCTCAACGCATTGTCTATGGACCAGGAACCATTGGGTCGGAGTGTAGCAGATCAAGCGGACCTGCTCACAAGGATCCGGATTGCTCAAGGCAAGGACGAGAACTTGAAAAAAGTTGCTCAGAATGACAAGACCGAGTACCAAACATCAAGCAATGGTATGATCCTTGTCAATGGTCGGATCAGTGTACCGAATGATGGGGAACTTAAGGACGAGATACTGAGACAAGCTCACTTGTCCAAGTTCGCAGTTCATCCCGGCCAGACAAAGATGTACCGTGATATCAAGAGATACTACCACTGGGTGGGCTTGAAGCGGGATGTGGCCAAGTGGGTAGAGCAAGTGTCCCACTTGCCAACTCGTCAAAGCCAAGCACCAATTCCCGAGTGGATTGCTGCAGAACTTGCCCATTCCGGAGTACAAGTTGAATCATATCACAATGGACTTTGTGACTGGTCTTCCAACAACCAGGAACAAGAAGGATGCAGTATGGGTAGTCGTGGACCGACTGACTAAGTCGGCACACTTCATTCCCATAAGGAAGACATATGGTGTTGGAGAAATAGTCCGGAAGTACATTAAGGAAATAGTTCGGTTACATGGAGTATCGGCTAGTATCGTCTCGGATAGGGACCCTCGATTCACTTCTCAATTATGGAAAGCTTTTCAAAAGGCTTTGGGAACAAGAGTGAGTATGAGCACGGCCTATCACCCGCAAACTGATGGCCAATCCGAAAGGACCATCAGAACGTTGGAAGATATGTTGCGGGCATGTGCTCTTGATTGGAGCGATTCGTGGGAGAGGCATCTACCTATGGTAGAGTTCGCTTACAACAATAGATTCCATAGAAGCATCGGGATGTCACCATATGAAGCGTTATATGGGCGGTCATGCCGGACCCCATTATGATGGACCCAACTGGGGGAGCGCATCATAATTGGACCGAAGATAGTTGAAGAAACAACTGAGAAGATCAAGTTCCTAAAGGATAAGATGAAGAAGGCCCAAGATAGAAAGAAAAGTTATGCGGACCAGCACCGGAAGGATCTTGAGTTCGCAGTGGACGATCTGGTCTATTTGAAGATGATAACATTCAAGGGTTGAGCCTGAGTATCCAGAAGAGGAAAGCTAAATCTGAGGTACTTGGGTCCGTTTAAGATTATTGAGCGGGTTGGTCCGGTGGCATACACGTTAAACTTGCCAACCGAAATGGATACATTTCATAATGTGTTGCACGTATCCCAACTCTGAAAGTGTCTTACGGATCAAGACGTGATAGTGCCGGAACTGCCTTCGGAGTTAGTCAGGAACCTAACCTTGGAGACAATGCCGGTTCGGATTGTTGATAGGATGGAAAAAGCAACCAGGAAGAAAGTGATCCCATTGATAAAAGTTGTTTGGGATTGCAATGGGAAAGAAGAATCAACTTGGGAAACAGAAGCACAGATGAAGGCTGACTTTCCTTAGTGGTTCAAACAATTCGAGGAGGAAGCAGTACTTGGTTTGGATTCGGGGACGAATCCCTATCAAGTGGGGGAGACTTGTAGCATCCCAGATCCTTGCTAAAGATCGTTGGGACGGGCCATGGGATGAGGGAATGTACAAGCCGGTCGAAAGACTCAAACACAAGCGTTCCATGGTCTGAACAAAGGGTTAAGTCCGAGTAATGATCCAGACTTAGCCAAGAAAAGGGAGAAAAGTGAAGAAAGGGAGCTGGACCGAGCTAAGGAAGAGTGTAACGAGTTGGAAAAAAGGCCAACCTGTAAGCTGGACGAGTTCACTTAATCTAAATCAGCTTGATAAGCTAGTAGACTCAGCTGGACCTGCTGGACCAACTGTCGGGTAGCTCAACTCAACTGGGAGGAATGTTCGGCGGTTGGGCCAGTTTGACGAGTTCGGGGTGGTTACGAGTAGTTGGTCGGATCAGGTGCGGAGCTGGACTGGTCCGACTAAGCCTTGCGCGTGTGGCAAACGTGCCAAGCAGTTGGAGTCAGTTTCTCGCCGAAGGGGCGCGTACGGATAACCGCCCAAGCGGTTGGAAAATGTACCCTCTCGCCCTATAATCGTTCCTGACCGATTTTTTATAAATATGGGGCCTTGGGGTCGTTTTTGGACATGGATTTTCTTAAGGAAAACACCAAAAACTCGATCAGAAACAAAGGCATCCGAAAGAGAGAGAGACTTGCGCGATCTGAAGAGAAGACTTGATCGGAATCAAGTCCAGAAGGCGATCCGACCGTGATTGCTGGAAGAACGATCCAAACATGGTGGATCTAAGGGAGAAAACGAAGCAGACTGCGACTGGAACTCCAGAGCGCACGTCTAAGGTATGGACTGGATAAACCATCGCCATGGCCTTCGGGTGGATCCGAACGGGACTATGGCCGATCGGCCTAAACCGGTTTCGTCCTTCAAACCTTACTTGATCGTTTTTTCTTTCTTCAGTATAAACAATCGAGTGTCTTGGTCTTAGGACTGGGTAAGGGATCCGGGCTTAGAGCAGGTCCGATCATGCGATCTGATGCTTAAGTGTTGGATCCGATAGATCACAGATCATGGCTGTTTGGCTTGATCGGGTTATGGCCGATCCGGATGGTTCAGTGAGTAAGACAGTTTGATCTAGATCCGCAAACTGAACTTGATCAATCTGGTTAAACGATTGGATAAGCCGGGTTATACTAAGGGGATTTTCGGGTTGAACTTAGAAAGAACCTTTCATTGTTGCATGCTTAGAAACTGACTGATTAAGTTATCAGATAGATACTTACGTTTTGTTGGTTTCAGGACAAGATGGTGATCGTGGGAAGGACTTGGCTTAGCCGTGAAAACTCGAGGCCGCGGATGGATGGGTGGTTGGATATACTGATTTAGGATCGAACTTTGTAATAGCCTATAGTGAAAACTTAACAATTGTATCGAATCTTTTGTGATATAAATAAAGAAATCAGTTTATCTTTCAGCATATTGACTCTAATAAAACGCATATAGACTCTATCTTATGAATCTCATAATTATCCGAATTTGACTTAAGATTAATCAGACCTTAAAAAAACTGACTGGTCGGCCTGGTCAAGCCATGGCCGAACCTGAGGAACCTCACTGGATCAAGTGTCCGGGTTAGGGCCCTTTATATCCAATATGTGTTTCCTCCGGAAAGCTCATTGTAGCAGTCGTCTGGATCTCGAGTAAAAAGCTTAGGTAATCTTATGTACGTTTCTCCAATCTTAGATTCTGAAATTCTTATGAATAATAATAACTGAATTGGAATTTAATATGATGGTTGAATCATACGAATGGGTGGAGAGAGTAATGAAGGTGAGATGGGGTTAAACTATGAAGATGATGAAAGTGGGATCTCAAGAGTTGGAAATATATCAGTGCTTTCGTATGCAAAGACAAGTCCTTTATTCTCTTCTACAGATTAGGCTGCAATATCTGTTTTTTTTTCATGCTTATCCACTTTTTATTACATGGTTAGGAATTAGGATGAGAACGGTTTAATTTAGGTTTTGTGAGATATCTGAATTTCTAATGTGTAATTTCTTTTTTTTTGGTCTCAATGATTCAGATTTTGATATTGTCTCCATCAAGGGAATTTGCTTCACAAACAGAGAAGACGATACAATCTACTGGGAGTACATACCAATATTCAGGCTTAAGCCTGCATCGGTGGTAAGAGTATTGTAGAAGATATCAAGAAGGAAGAGTGTGGTGTACATGATGTGTCTAGAACACCTGGTCGACCAAATAAAATGATAAAAAGAGGAAATTTACAAACTAAGGCTGTTAAATTTTTGATTCTTGATAAGAGTAATGAAGGTGAGATGCTGAGCAAAGGTTTCAAAGACGAAATTTACGAGGCTTACAGATACGATGTTCAGGTTTGCTATATTTCTGTTACTTTTACTCAAGAGATACTGGAGATGATAAACAAGTTCATGATGGATCCTGAGATAATACTTGTGAAGCGTGATGAGTTGATTCTTGATTCTTATGATTAACTCTTAACTTCAACCATGAGACTACAACATGTTAATTTTTCCAGGGAATCGAACAATATTATGTTGATGTTGTGAAGAAGAGTGGAAGTTTGATACACTTTGTGATCTTTATGGGACGCTTATTATCAATCAAGCTATTAACTTCTACAGCACAAGACAAAAGGTACATGTGTTCTTAAGCTATCTGGTCTCTCTATATCTTATATGTCAGATAGTTGAATTGCATTTATTAAATGTATGTAAGGTGGATTAGCTTACTAAGAAGATGGGGAGTAGTAACTTTATAGTGGCATCAATGAATGGAGACAAACGTCAAAAGGGGAGAGATGAAATCATGAACCAGATCCGGTCTTTTAAAAGTCGCTTCACAAGCTCCCACTACCATTCAATGGTGATGGACAATCCATAGATAAGTTGCTTTATTACCATCCCGGTTCAAGCTCAGGTTATCCGGACATGTTTGAGCGTCTTTTCCCGTTTGGTGATTGTGGAGGTGGTGTCACTGGTCAGATTGGTCATTTTCTTGGTTCCAACAAGAAAGTAGAAAGTGTTGGAATATTGATCAGAGCTGGAGAGTCTCATGAGGATCGTCACCAGGTTTCAGGTGATGGTGTTCTTGGTGCTTCTACAATCAGGAAAGAAGGCAAGTCATAGTCGAATCGAAATGGACAATGTAGATTTTGGTTTGGTAGCAACAGGTTTGATTCTCATACGAGAACTATTAGGAATAAAACAAAAACTTTTGACGGTGGTTTGTGCTGAAAAAAGTGATTTCACAACCTTTTACATAACTTCTTCATTTTTATTGTCCTCTAAAATTTGCAGATAAATGAAAGAAGGAGAAATTGTGAGTTGAGTTTTCCAAGTCAAAGAACATGTCAGAACAAAGACAATACTTTATCATATTATCTGTTAGAAAACAAAAATAATATTTGCGCATCTTTGCGGATCAAAACTCTAGTTTGTAAATAAAACAAAGTCTTGGGCTTACGTAAGTCCCTTTGGATTCCGTTCGGTTGATTCGAGTTTTCGGATTTAGATTTTTCGGTATTATGCACATAAGTCTAATTCGAGTTTTACTAGTTTATAGGTCGAATTCAGATCAAATTATAACCAATATCTGAAATTGCCTAAAACTATTGTTTTAAAAATTTTAAAATTAACAAAAAAATTACTCAAAATATATAAATTATTTAAAAATCTTATTAAAAACTTACAAATTGTTTAAAAATCTAAATAAAAACTTGTTAAACTACATAAACTAACTCAAATGGATTCAAAATAACAAATAAAACAATTACAAAAATATTTAAAATTCTCCAAAATATCTAAATCACTGTAATATATATAAAAACATTAACATATTTAACTGATTTTTGATATTTTTGGGATCTTTATTCGGATTTCGGTTCGGTTCGGATTGTCCTGAACCCAAAAGTACCAAATTCTTAAGTCCTTTCGATATTTTGTATAGTGGTTCGGATGAATATTAATTGGTTTTGTCTGTTAAAATGTCCAGGCCTAATGTCAACCCCACCTAAAATAAAACATCTCTCACGCAATCTACTTGATGTTTTTTACATCAGCTGGGAAGTTAATGATTATTTTAATTAGATGGCGTCAAAGAAACAGATCATTCTTTGGGGAAATTACAGTTTATTAAATCAAGTTGTTGCTATGTATGTAATGGAGGTCCATTAACTATTATTTCATCCTAAACTACTTAGTATTTTCATATATATTTTTTGATAAGTACTTTCATATCAAGTTTGTAGTTCTAAGAAAAAGACAGTGAGAACGAATATTCACGCGCCACCGCCTCCACCTCAAGAATCCGGCAAAGAACATACGGCGGAGCATGTTAACATGATTATAGGGAGACATTTGGTGAAGGAAGAATGGGGATCTGTTAGCGTTAGCATTGGTTTGGTACGGTTGAGCTCGGTCTGGTTCGACTAGAGGAGCAAGCTTTGTTGGAGTCAAGATAAGATCGTATAATAGTTGTTGTAGAATATACGTATAGATTCTGATAACTAAGGATCTATTATTGAGATCTCTTGTGATGTATATAATCTTGTTGTACGTAATGAATACACAAGAAAATTCACAACACCTTCTTCCTAAGTTAACATGGTATCAGAGCCATTCTAGATCCAGTCGAAGAACGTGTTGAAAATACTTAACTCATGTCTAAAGATCTCGCAGTCGCGAGTGTCACTGGTGACAACAAAATGTTTTCACCTTACTATCTGGCGCCGTCAGATAATCCTGGTGTCTCCATCTCTCCAGTCTTGTTGACAGGAGAGAATTATGTCGAATGGTCGTCGGAATTGGAGAATGCGCTGTGTGCTAAGCGCAAGGCAGGATTCATCAACGGTACCCTTAAGTTGCCTAATGAGGCGGAGAAGCCAACTGAAGCAGAGATGTGGAAGACTGTGAATTCCATGATTGTGGGATGGATCAGAGCTTCCATCTCACCCACGATCAGGTCAACCGTAACGTTCACACCAGATGCGTATAAGATGTGGTGTGATCTGAAGAAGAGGTTCTCGGTGGGGAACGCGGTTCGAGTGCATCAACTGAGAGCAGAGTTGGCGGCTTGTAAACAAGATGGTTCCAGCGTTATGGACTATTTTGGCCGTCTTGTACTGAAGTGGGAGGAACTTGTACGTTACAAGCCAATTCCACAGTGTACCTGCGGAGCCTCGGAGAAGTTTGTTGCTGAGTATGAAGAAGAGAAAGTGCACACCTTCCTGATGGGACTAGATGACACTCGTTTTGGTAATGTATGTACCAACATTATCGGGATGGATCCTCTGCCTGATCTGAACTCGGTGTATCAGCGGGTGGTGAGAGAAGAGAGACGCATTCTCACCTCCAGAGGTGAACCAAAACAGGATGCAGTCGGGTTCCTATCCAAGACAGACGGAGGTTCCAGCGATAACGCGTTAATGAGTGGTGTGATCGCAGCAGTTGCTCGCAGTCAGGGTAGCTCACTGGTTTGTAGTCATTGCGGGAGGTCTGGACACGACAAGAAGGACTGCTGGCAGATTGTCGGATTTCCGGAGTGGTGGACAGAGCGAAATCAGAACAGTGAGCGTGGTGGACGTAACAAAGGCAGAGGCAGAGGACGGGGTCAGGTGAGAGCTAATGCAGCTCAAACTTCGACCAAAGTTGGTGGTTCGGGATTCACCAATGAACAATGGGCCTCTCTAACTGCTCTTCTGGAACAACAGAAAACAACACCAATTCCCGACAAGTTGAACGGTAAGCAGCAGAGTGGTGAGGTGATCCTAGACACTGGGGCATCTCACCATATGACTGGTGACCTTTCTCTACTTACTGAGACCGTGAATATTGTGAACTGCTCTGTGAGCTTTGCAGATGGTAGTCAAGTTTTCGCGTCAAAGAGTGGTTCTCTTAGACTTTCAGACAAGATTACTTTGTTACACGTTATG
This sequence comes from Brassica napus, assembly GCF_020379485.1. NCBI lineage: Eukaryota > Viridiplantae > Streptophyta > Magnoliopsida > Brassicales > Brassicaceae > Brassica > Brassica napus. Next base: position 30,965,916 of record NC_063447.1, on the reverse strand, counting down.
TTTGTGCCAAACCTGAACTGCACACTGTTATCGGTTGCCAAGCTACTTAAACAAACCGGATGTCTAGCTGTATTTACTGATACTCTATGTGTGTTGCAGGACCGTTTTACGAGGACCCTGATTGGAGCCGGTGAAGAACGGGATGGCGTTTATGTTTATCGAGATGTTACTATGGCACGAGAACACAAAATCAAGTCTACTGAAGACAAGACGCTGTGGCATCGGAGATTAGGACATCCTGCTTTTGGTGTTTTAGGACATTTACCTTTTGTTTCTGGTGTTTTAGACAATAAGGAAAAATTTGGTGGTTGTGACATTTGTTTTAAATCCAAACAAACTCGAGGGGTGTTTTCCGAGAGTTCTAATAAAGCTTCAGTACCATTTGAGTTAATACATGTTGATCTGTGGGGTCCCTATCGTAAACAATCCTCCTGCGGTGCAGTGTACTTTCTGACGATTGTTGATGACTTCTCGAGGGCTGTGTGGATACACTTGTTACTTGAGAAAACTGAGGTCAAGACAGTTCTACCAAACTTCTGCAAGCTGGTTCAGAGGCAGTTTGGTCGTCAGGTACAGACAGTAAGGAGTGACAATGGTACCGAATTTATTTGCTTGTCCAAGTATTTTTTGGAAAATGGAATCATACATCAGACGTCGTGTGTAGCCACTCCACAGCAAAACGGTCGGGTTGAGCGGAAGCACCGTCATATTCTCAACGTCGCGAGATCGTTGATGTTTCAAGCAAACCTCCCCGTCAAATTCTGGGGAGAGTGTGTGCTTGTCGCAGCTCATGTCATTAACAGAACAGCCTCGAGTCTGCTGCATGGGAAGACACCGTACGAATGCTTGTACGGCAAGGCACCAAATTATGCCGACATCAAAGTATTCGGTTGCCTGTGCTTCGCACACAAGATGTCTCGCGATAAAGATAAGTTCAAGGAGAGAAGCCGGAGGTGTATCATGGTGGGATATCCTTACGGGAAGAAAGGATGGAAACTATACGATCTGGAGAGTCAAGAGTTCTTTGTGTCTCGAGATGTAGTGTTTCAAGAAGACATGTTTCCGTATCAAGAGAAGACGATTGAGCCGGTTAACAGTGATGGTCTTCCTGTCTCTCAAGACTTGGAAGTGTTCCAGGAGGTTCCACTGATTGAGGAGTTGTCTGTGGGGAGCATTGTTCCAGTAGTTGAAGCTAGTGAGACTGTCGTAGTGTCAACCGCTGAACCGGACGTAGCAGAACAGGTCACTGAAACAAAGAGTTCTGAAACAGAGGGAAAGTCGTCCGTAGCAGAGCCTGTCGAAGTGGAGCAATTGTTGGGAAGAGGACAGCGAGTCTCACAACCTTCAGTCAAACTCAAGGACTATGTGACCTACAACTCACAGTGTCTCATTGATAAACATAACGCCACTCCAGTCTCACCTGCATTAACTCCATCAAGGTCCTCCAATTCGGTTCAAGGTAATACATCTTACCCACTCTCTGCATATGTTACTGACGCTGTGTTTTCAGAGAAACATCAAGTGTTTCTTGCAGTCATAACCGAGGGAAAAGAACCAAAGAGCTTTAAAGAAGCTATGCTGGATCCTAACTTTAAGGAAGCCATGTCAGTAGAGGTGGAGGCACTTGAGGAACAGGGAACGTGGGACGTAACAGCACTACCTAGAGGAAAGAAAGCGTTGATGTGTATGTGGATCTACAAGTACAAATACAATGCTGATGGGAGCATTGAGAGGCCAAAGGCTCGTCTGGTTGTTTGCGGGAACAGGCAAGTAGAAGGAGAAGACTACGATGAGACTTTCGCTCCTGTAGCCAAGTTAACTACGGTACGAACCCTCCTGGAAGTGGCTGCAGCCAAGAATTGGGAAGTACATCAGATGGACGTACACAATGCTTTCCTCCATGGGGATCTGAAAGAAGAAGTGTACATGCAGATGCCTCCTGGTTTTCAAGCAAGTGCGCCAGGTAAGGTCTGTAGGCTAAGAAAATCTTTATACGGCCTGAAGCAAGCACCGAGGTGCTGGTTCGCAAAGCTGACAACTGCGTTGAAGAAGTTTGGCTTTGTACAATCCTACTCTGACTATTCATTGTTCACATACATCAAGGGAGAAAAATCGCTGCGAGTACTCATTTATGTTGACGATCTGATTCTAACTGGTAATGACGCAACCATGATGAGCAAGTTCAAGGTATATCTGAATGAATGTTTCAAGATGAAAGACCTAGGGAGAGCTAAATACTTTCTGGGAATTGAAATCGCAAGGGGACCTGAAGGAATGTTCCTATCTCAGAGGAAATACGCATTGGACATTGTAGCAGAAGCAGGGATGCTTGGGTGCAAACCTGTCTCGACTCCTATGGAACAGAATCACAAGCTGTTGTCTGTTGCTGGACCGTTCTACAAGAATCCAACACGGTTCAGGCGTTTTGTGGGAAAGCTCGTGTATCTGTCCATTACGAGACCGGAGCTGAGCTATGCGATTCATGTACTGTCGCAGGTTATGCATAAGCCAAGGGAAGCGCACTGGGATGCTGTCGTGAGAGTGATGAGATACTTGAAGGGGTGTCCAGGGCAAGGGATCATGCTGAATGCTGTGAGTGATCTCCGTCTCCGCATATTCTGTGACGTAGACTGGGCGGCTTGTCCTAATACAAGGCGATCGCTGTCATCGTTCATCACTCTGCTCGGGAACTCTCCAATTTCCTGGAAAACTAAGAAACAAGACACAGTGTCACATTCATCGGCTGAGGCAGAGTACAGATCCATGGCTGCAGCACTACGTGAGCTCAAGTGGCTGAAGAGGCTTCTGCGCGACATGGGTGTACAACACAAGGTACCTATGGAGATGTTCTGTGATAGCAAGTCAGCTCTATACATCGCAAACAATCCTGTGTTTCATGAGCGGACTAAACACATTGAGTCCGACTGTCATAGTGTTCGAGATGCAATACAGGACCAGTTAATTGTGACACGGCATGTGCGAACTACAGAGCAGCTAGCAGACATCATGACCAAGGCTCTGGGTGCTCCTGCGTTTAATTACTTGTTATCCAAGTTAGGTGTTCGTAACCTACATTCACCTACTTGAGGGGGAGTGTTAGCGTTAGCATTGGTTTGGTACGGTTGAGCTCGGTCTGGTTCGACTAGAGGAGCAAGCTTTGTTGGAGTCAAGATAAGATCGTATAATAGTTGTTGTAGAATATACGTATAGATTCTGATAACTAAGGATCTATTATTGAGATCTCTTGTGATGTATATAATCTTGTTGTACGTAATGAATACACAAGAAAATTCACAACACCTTCTTCCTAAGTTAACAGGATCAGGTTCAAACACAAACACTTATTTTGATTTTGATTGATCTTGATGAAGACAACATATTCTCAAGTCGATGGTTTGATCTTCAACAGCAATAAATAAACTCGGTCGCTGGTCCCACCTTGCCCTAAACTCTAGGGATTCTACTACTATATGTTATGATTCTTATTGGTTCTGATGATTACATTATTGTTCGATTTGGGATGTAACAAGAGAGAGTCTGAGACATTGACCAAGAAAAAGTAGTTGACTGACTTTTGCCAAGAAAAAGTAGTTTAGCGAAGAGTTTAACCTGGTAGACTGTTTTTGCCAAGAGAAAGTTTGAGCTTCGGTCTCTTGATCGTCTACAAACAATCATGAAATTTGTGCAACACGTTGTACTAACGCATTCGTGTATCTATTCAGATGTAATTATGATTGAAATTAGCGTTGCGCAAGTTTATATATATAGAAGGCGAGAATGATTGTGATGATGGAATTGTTTTTTTTTTCTTTTGCTAAGAAATTGGTTTGTTTCTTCGTAAAAGATAGATAGAGATGATTATTGGAATTAATTAAGTAACAAAATATAATTAAGATCCAAAATTTGGATATTATCTTGTTCCAATCAGTTTACTTTTGGTCATCATAATCATTGAGCAATAGTGTCGTATAATATAATATCACATGTAATTAATCATTATATAGCTACGGTTATTACTTTTAGTAGTTGGGTTACATCACTCAATTGTTACTTTATTTTATAATGGCTGGAATTTTATAATGGAGAAGGGAAAATTCCTTAAAAATACCCAGACTGAATTTTTTTTGCTACTTTAATACACGAGCTTTTTAGGCTCCCCATTTAATACACAGACTAAATTTCGTTACCCAAAAAATACATCAACTTTTGAATTTCGGAAGTTTCACACCTCGATTCTAACAGCGTTACCTCTGTTTAACAGAGAATCAAGACGACGTTAATTTTTTAATTAGACACGTGATTGAACCGTTAAATCCTCGGGTTCCTTCATCAAAAGCCCCAAATCGAAAAAAGAACAAACCCTAATTTCATTTACCCCAGAATCGAATTGCTCTAGACTCTCTTCTTCTCTAAACATTGTTCTTCTTCCCTAAACTCGGATTTCTATGTTCTATGAGAGACAGAAAAGATGAGGTAATTCCCGATCCCTTCCCTTTATCTTTATTTGATTCTTCTTCTTCTTCGGTTTGATTGTGTTTCTAAATCATAATCTTTGGTTTGATTGCAGTGAACTAGGGTTAATGAAGATTAGGCTACATTATGGAGGCGTTATGGAGCGTAAAGATAACGACTTTCAGTATCGGGGAGGATTAGTGAATAAAGACATTGCTATCGATCCAGATTACATGACGTGGTGTATGTTCGAAGGATTCTGTGAAGACAATGGGTCAAACGGGAAGGTGAAACACGTCTGGTACAAGCTTCCACAAGAATCTATGGAGTCGGTGAAAGTGATTTTGGAACTTGCTTCAGATGCTTCTATTAATCAGATGTGTTGTGAAGCTATGAAAGTAGGTGGAGTAGATATCTACATTGAGCAGAGTGTTGGTGAACAGGTTCCGGAGAATGGTGAAGAAGATAGAGGTGAAGAAGACAGCGGTGAAGAAGAGAGAGACGAGGAAGCTCAGAACAATGGGGAATCGTCCAATGCTCGTGATGAGGTTGAGGAAGAAGTCATCGAAGAAGCAGAAGATATTCCATTTCAGTCACTCTTTGGAGATAACCATGATGATGAAGTTAGAGGTGCCACTAGTGAGGAAGTTAGAGATGCCGATAATGAGGAGATTAGAGGTGCAGGTTGTGGTGATGATGAAGAAGAATTGGAAAGGCAATTAAAGGATAATGAACATCCGGCTCCTGCTGTTGACACTGATGATGAGTGGGATTACTTCAATCGACAGGAAAAGGTGATTTCGAGAACTACGTACAACAATGAGAAGCCTCCATACCTGTGGTTAATGCAGACATTCAAGAGCGGAGAAGAGTTCAAAGACCAGCTATTGCGCTATGTTTTGAAGACAAATTTCGATGTGAAGCTTTGCCGATGGGAGAAAACAAAGCTGGGAGCCATTTGTACAAAGGAAAATTGCGAGTGGAAGATTTATTGCTCTGTTGAGAAGCCAAAGGGGAAGTGGATGGTGAAATCTTATGTGGATAAACATAATCATCTGAAGAGTAGTAAAGCAAGGATGTTGAAGCAGGGTACAATTGCAAGGATGTACAAGGATGAAGCAAGAAGAAGACCTGGTATTAAGTGGACTGACATCAAGGATGAGATAATGATGAGGTACAGTCTCTCAGTTTCTAAGTGGATATGCACGAAAGCAAGAAGAATGGCTCTAGATTTGGTAATACAAACTCAGAGAGAGCAATTTGCCAAGCTGTGGGATTATGAGAGGGAGCTTCAGCGTTCAAATGAGAATACGAAGACTGAGATTGTGACTATTCCTCGTGACGATGGTAAGATTGTCTTCGACAGATTCTACATTTGTTTTGAGAATCTGAGGAACACATGGAAGAATTGTTGTCGGCCTATTATAGGACTTGATGGTGCATTTATGAAATAGGAGTTAAAGGGTGAGATTCTTGCAGCTGTTGGTCGAGATGCAGATAATAGGATTTATCCTATAGCGTGGGCAATAGTTAGAGTGGAAGATAATGCTTCATGGGCTTGGTTTGTTGATAAGTTGAAGGCTGATTTGGATTTGGGGTTAGGCAATGGATTCACTATCATATCTGACAAGCAGAAAGGTTTGATAAATGCTGTTGCAGACCTTCTACCCGAGTCAGAGCATAGACATTGTGCTAGACACATTTTTGCAAATTGGAGGAAGGTTTATAGTGCGTCAGAGTATGAAGATTATTTCTGGGCAATTGCATACAGCTTCACGAATGGTGATTATCAGATCAATTTGAAGGCTTTAGAAGTGTTCGACGCAAAGGCACATGAGGACTTGCTGAAGACAGAACCGAAGACATGGTGTAGAGCATTTTTCAGTAGACATGCACGATGCGAAGATGTGTGTAACAACCTCTCAGAAAGCTTCAACAGAACAATCAAAGATGCTCGTAAGTTGCCACTGATTAACATGCTTGAGGAGATTAGGAGACTTGCAATGAAGCGTAACTCTCGAAGGCGTGACATAACAAGTGGCTGTTCGACTCAGTTTCCACCAAATATCATGGAGATTTTTGAGCAAAACCGCCAAGCAAGTAACCACTGCACCGTTATTAAAAGTAGTGAAAGCTTATATGAAGTCACTGAGTGGGATTGTAGCTATGTGGTATGTCTTCCAGAAAAGCATTGTGCTTGTAATCGATGGGACCTCACCGGGATACCTTGCCGGCATGCTATTTATGTCATAAACGAGCATAACAAAGAACCTGAAGAGTAAGCACCATTCTTTCTTCTCATATCTTAGTATTATATAGGTTCTAACTCTATCTCTCTTTCTATTTTGTAGCTTTGTTGATCCTTACTATCTGACATCAAGGTGGCAAGACACCTACGAAAACAACATAAAACCTGTCAACGGAGAGAGACTGTGGGAGAAGACAGGTAAGGAAGCTATACAAATCCCTGAAAAAAGGAGAATGCCAGGACGCCCGAAGAATTATGATAGGATCAAAGAGGCACATGAGTCAAAGACAAATCCAACAAAGGTTACAAGAGAAGGAAGAAGGATGACATGTAGCAACTGTAAGCAAACATGTCATAACTGTGGAACTTGTACTCTACAAGCTGCTCCTGAGCTTCCTAAACGCAAAAGAGGACGGCCAAAAAAGACTGTAAGCAAAATGCTTTTCTTATATGTTTTTCCTGTGGTTTGATGTGTATGTAATTTCACATATGATTTTCTTAATAAGGATGATCCTTGGAGCATTCAAAATGCACCGAAGAGGAGGAATGCTCAAAGCCAGTCCACACCAAATCCGGTCAGCACACAACCTTGTGTTGATCCACAGCCATCAACTGCTCCAACTGCTCCAACTGCTAGAGGCCGTGGCCGTGGACAGGGACGAGGGAGAGGGCGTGCTCGAGGCCGTAGACGTGAGTGTGTGCCTCCTGTTCCAAGAGAGTCTGGTTGCTATATTGCTCCTTACTCTGGTCGTGTATTTGAGGTATGGGGGTCTGCTGCTGTGAGTGATCAGAATTCACAAGCCTCTCAACAACAACCTGAAGACTCTTAGGCTCTATAACTTCATAATCTTCTTCTCTTATTTTATTTGGATGTTTTAAAACTCTCTAGGATGATCTTCTTTTGTTTGGATGTTTTAAAACTCTGTAGGATGATCTTTTGTTTGGATGATCTATGATATGTATTTTTAAGAAATTATACAGAAAGAAGACTCAAAATGTAACAACAACAAACATAAAATTCATTGATCAAAGAGAGATGAAAATGATGCCATTACAATAAAAGACACACACAAACCATGACAATCCGAAACAGAAAGACCAACAAAAGACACAAACATGACAAAACAAAACAGAAACACAGATCCTAATGAAACATTACAACAAAAGAGACAAACCATAACTACTTCTTCAGAATGGTAATGACAAGGATGACTGTGACAACAGCGAAGCCTCCCATCGAAAGAGCAATGAATTGCCTTAGCAATTTCTCCTTTTCAACTGATGTGATAAGAGCAATTTCAAGTTTTTTCTTCTCCTCTGCGAGTATGTCCCCTTCCTCTAATAATAATGATGTTGAATCTTCAGATGTGGTTGGTTGAGAAGCTTTGCTAAGCAACTGTTTCAGATTTCTGATTTCTTCTCTCTGACGATCCATCACGCCTCTCGCCTCCAGTAAACTCTGTTTCTGCCATTCATTTTGCTCCTCCTTATCAATCCAATCGACGAACCCATGAGGACCGCAGCACCAAAACCTTCTACCCGGATTGTCATCTGTCCATGCCTTCGCCGGAGTCGATCTCTTATTACAGTAGCATAACGGACCGTCGACCTTCTTCTTATAGGATGACCTTGCACTAGAACTCGAGCCTTCACTCTTAGCCATCGATTTGAGGGATTTCTGGGAAATAAAGAGTTGAATGAAATTAGGGTTTGTTTTTTTTCGATTTGGGGCTTTTGATGAAGGAACCCGAGGATTTAACGGTTCAATCACGTGTCTAATTAAAAAATTAACGCCGTCTTGATTCTCTGTTAAACAGAGTTAACGTTGTTAGAATCGAAGTGTGAAACTTCTGAAATTCAAAAGTTGATGTATTTTTTGGGTAACGCAATTTAGTCTGTGTATTAAATGGGGAGCCTAAAAAGTTCGTGTATTAAAGTAGCAAAAGAAATTCAGTCCGGGTATTTTTAAGGAATTTTCCCAATGGAGAATGAAGAACTTCAAGCTGCCCATTCGACCCAAGTACTATTAAAAAGAGGGAAACTTCTTTAAAAATACACGGACTAATTTTTATTTGCTAATAAAATATACAAACTATTATGGATCTCCGTTTAATACACGAACTAATTTTCGTTACCTTTTAAATACACAAATTTTTGAAATTCTCAGATTTTACACATAATTTTCGACGACGTTAACTATATTTAACGGAAGTGACGACGGCGTTAGTGTTTAATTAACATGTGTTTAAATTGTGAAAAGAAAATTCCTTAAAAATACACAAACTATTTTTCATTTGCTAATAAAATACACGAACTATTTTGGATCCTCGTTTAATACACAAACTAATTTTTGTTTTTATTAAATACACAAACTTTTGAAATTTTCATAATTTACACATCGATTTAGACGATGTCAACTGTGTTTAACAGAAGTGAAGACAATCTCAGTGTTTAATTGAGCATGTGGTTAATCTGTGAAAAACAAATCCTTAAAATCCTCTCGATAGATTATATTGTTAGCTTTCTTTTCCATTACGCTTTCATAGTGTAAAAATCTGTGTAAAAATCTTTTTTGATGAAATTTCAAATTTTTTTATCATAGTAGAAAGAATATATAACCTAATTCATAACACTAAACTTATTTACCATAGTGTAAATTAACCTTGAATCATTATCACTACTATCAAAGCGAAGAACAAGAATTAAAAATGAATAACACTAAACTAATTCCAAAATCAGAAACTCCTTTAAAATTACATAGTTTTTCTTCGTCTTTTTTCACGACATGGAAATCGACTCCACTTCGAATCGATATAAAGGGAAATCAAAGTAAAGAAGAAGAAAAAGAACATAGTTTGGAGAATAAAAGAGGTTGGAACATATTAGGGTGTCAAACTCGAATTGTAACAAACTCAAATCAATTTCAGTTGGCTGAGAGTGAGCGTGTTTTTCACAGTTAAACTACTTATTTAATTAAAACTAACGTCATCTTCTATTAAACATAGTTGACATCGTCTAAATCGATGTGTAAAATCTGCAAATTTTAAAAGTTTGGGTATTTAATAAAAAACAAAAATTAGTTTGTGTATTAAACGAGAATCCAAAATAGTTCGTGTATTTTATTAGCAAATGAAAAATAGTTTGTGTATTTTTAAAGAATTTTATTTTCACAATTTAAATACGTGTTAATTAAACACTAACACCGTCGTCACTTCCGTTAAATATAGTTAACGCCATCTAAAATGATGCGTAAAATCTGCGAATTTCAAAAATTTGTGTATTTAATAGGCAACAAAAATTAATTCGTGTGTTAAATGGGGATCCAAAATAGTTTGTGTATTTTATTAGCAAATGAAAACTAATTCGTGTATTTTTAAGAAATTTTCCGCTTCATTAATTTGTTTTATTTTGTGAAAATATATTTTATTCCCTTGATATTTTCTATTTTTTCCAAGAAAACAAGACATTTTAGGGCATCCGCAACGGGAATCCTTAAGTGGGAGTCCTTAGGGAAAAAATAATTAAATAATCAGTGGATCCCACCAAAAGCTAAGGATTAAATCTTTAAAATTTTTAAATAAGGACTCTTTCTTTAGTAAATCCTTGCACTATTTGCGGTCCCCACGACTACGTGGTGGTCCGGGAATGGTCATCTTTTTTTTTCTTTTTTGAAAAAAAAATCCAAAATATCCAAGATTAATCTAAAATGCCCTTGTCGCTAAGTACTCCAATGAGTCTTACCGTTGCGCATGCTCTTATACCCTTAAATATATTAACAAACAGCTACGTTTATTAATGACCTTTATTTTAGGCGTTAGAATCGTTGCGACTGCTTCGAATCTTGCGTGACACGGACTTGGATGATATATAATCCCATAACGAACCGAGCAGAACCGAAATAACCCGATCGGTTTGGCTATGCAATTAGTTTATTGTTCCGGTTTAGTAGTAAGAATCCTATTTTTTGGTTTGGTTCTGTTGTATTTTTAGTACCTGATGAACACAGAAACACTTGTTCCTCACTTTGCAAAACATTTTCATCATCTCCCGATTGATCGCTCATAGCGTAAAAACTTTAGAATCACCGGTAATGAGAATTCTATTTTCTTTTGTTTAATATCTAAAAATCTCCTAACGGCTCAATCTTGTTTAGTATCGATATTGCATGAAACCCTAACGGATCATCTTGTTTGAGAAAAATATTGTGATCAGGTGTGAGTTTTGAAAAATGGTGTTTCTTAGGAGCGTCTCGGCCATTTCAAGGCTCCGATCTCGAGTCGTTAGTAGATTTTACCTTTCCTTTTTTTGTGTGTTTGTGTAACGTTTTTTTCTTTATGCTATCGAATAATGATCGGATCTAATATAAGCAGACAAAGCAATCTTCACTTAGCAACTCCGTCAGATGGATTCAGACGCAAGGCTCTTCCGATTGGGTAATGTTAGGGTTTTTTACGTGCTAATGTTTCATTTTGAGATGAAAAAGAAGTGAAAAGTTTATTTTTTTATGTGACTGTTCTCTTTTTCCAATCTTATGATTTACAAAAAAAAATATTTTGTGTTGATGTTGGTTTAAAAAAATGGCAATGCAGGACCTGAAGTCTCAGCTGCAAGAGATAATTCCAGAACAACAGGTTCTTCCTTGTCTCTGATTCAACTTGTATCTTTCTTTCTAAGTTAGGGCAGTCTTGCACCAAGTGAAGCTCTTTTCTTTGTTTTATTTGCTATCTTTTTTATTTCACATTTCTGTTTTATTTTCTGTCATTTCACAACTTCCTATTTCAGGACCGCTTGAAGAAATTGAAATCACAACATGGAACTGTCCCAGTGGGGAACATCACTGTTGATATGGTATGGATTCTAAGGAATATATAAGAGCTTTCTCAACTCATATATATTATTAACCTTACTACATGCAACATTTTTGAAAGGTACTTGGTGGAATGAGAGGGATGACTGGTTTACTCTGGGAAACCTCACTGCTTGATGCAGAAGAGGTATGTATATATACTATTGCTCATAGGATATATAATCTTCTGTTCATAGATCATATAACATATGCTCTGATCTTTCTTTCAGGGGATACGTTTTAGAGGCATGTCGATTCCTGAATGCCAGAAAGTATTGCCTGCAGCTCAGCCTGGAGGAGAGCCTTTGCCTGAGGGTCTTCTGTGGCTTCTGTTAACTGGAAAGGTTGGATTGTCTTAGCATTTTTATTCAAAAATGTATCATAATATTTAGTTTCCTTCAATATATTATCCTAAAGTATAATTTTCCCTCTTATTTGATTTAGGTGCCAAACAAAGAGCAAGTTGATGCATTGTCAAAGGAGCTAGCTAGCCGTGCTGCTGTGCCAGGTTTGCAGTTCACCTCTCCTCTGTCCTTTTTGTAACCTTAGTTCAGATGTTGATAATTTTGTTATATCAAATATTATGATTGTTGAAAACGTAACAACTCTAGCTTATACTTAATTTTTTTTTTGAACACCAACTTATACTTATTTTAAATTGCAGATTATGTCTACAAAGCTATCAATGCTTTGCCTTTGACTGCTCATCCAATGACTCAATTTGCAAGTGGTGTTATGGCTCTCCAGGTAGCTAACTCTGTTCTTAATTATCTTAGCTTTTTTTATATAGTAAATTAAAGCAATTAACATCTTATCTTTGTTAAATTGTTATTCCAGGTTGAAAGTGAATTCCAGAAGGCATATGAGGAGGGTGTTGTTCATAAGTCAAAGTATAAACTTGATCACTGTTTATAGTACTTTTACCTTGATTGTCTTATAGTAGCTGGAATCATATAAACTGATCTTTTCCTTTCAGGTTCTGGGAGCCAACCTTTGAGGATGCTCTCAACTTGATAGCTCGTGTCCCTGTTGTAGCTTCGTACGTTTATCGGAGGTTAGGTGTTGTATGACTTAGTCCATGTGTTTAGCTTCTGAAGTTTCTAATTTCTGGGGTTTTTTCTTCCTTAGTAGTGTTCTTAAATTTACATACTACTTAATATTGCAGAATGTTTAAGGATGGTAGCATAATTCCATTAGATGATTCTTTGGATTATGGTGCTAATTTTTCACACATGCTGGGATTTGATAGTCCTCAGATGAAAGAGCTCATGAGGCTTTATGTCACCATTCACAGGTTTGTGTTGGTTCTAATATATGATGATTCTCCATTATTTTACCAACCATTTACAAAACCTTTATAGCATCATGATCAATGAGATTTTTTCTTTCTAACTGGTTTTCGTTTTAGTGATCATGAAGGTGGAAATGTTAGTGCTCACGCTGGTCACTTGGTATGTACTACTTGCTACATGCTAAAGTGCAATGTTTCGAATTTCTTAATACATTTCTGATGGTTCTCTTTTATGGCTGATGATATTTATGCATTTAGGTTGGGAGTGCACTTTCAGATCCATATCTTGCATTTGCAGCTGCCTTAAATGGCTTAGCTGGACCACTACACGGTTTGGCGAATCAGGTAGCCCCCTAGCTTATATCTCATGAATATTGTTCGTCTACAAGTATACATAGCAGATAGTTCCAAGAAATGACTGGTAAACTGCTGATATTATAATTGTACAACTGAAGTTAGAGTTGATAACAACTGAGAATTGAATCTTCTTGTTCCAGGAAGTTTTGCTATGGATCAAATCAGTTGTGGAGGAATGCGGAGAAAATATATCAAAGGACCAGCTGAAAGATTATGTCTGGAAAACGTTAAACAGTGGCAAGGTAAAAAAAATGATCTGCTTTGCCTTTTGAAACTATAGCTGATATGATCTTAATGAAAGTTGAGTATATAATTGAGTATGTGAAAACAGACAATGCATGAAAGAATGGGATCGTATTCTTGTGAAGGTTCGCAAGGCATTTCTAACCAAACATTTGTCTTGCAGGTGGTTCCAGGATATGGCCATGGCGTTTTGCGTAAGACGGATCCAAGATATGTATGCCAAAGAGAGTTTGCCTTGAAGCATCTACCTGATGACCCTCTTTTTCAGCTGGTAACTTCTTTTTAAATTTAATTTTCGATCATGGTCTTGAATTTCTAATATTTATACTCACATATCATTTATCAACACAACAGGTGTCTAAGCTCTATGAAGTTGTGCCTCCTATTCTAACCGAGCTAGGAAAGGTATTATATTTTTCATCATTACTTCATAACAATGTTACCATATTTCTCATTCTCTCTGGTTTTATGAATCTTGAAATCGCTTTTACAGGTCAAGAACCCTTGGCCTAACGTGGATGCTCACAGTGGAGTGCTGCTCAACTATTATGGTCTAACCGAAGCAAGGTAAGAATTGTACTCTCATTTAAGTGTGATTAGACTTGGACCTTTAGCTGAATATAATGATATTTCTCTGTGTGTGTCAAATATTAGATACTACACGGTTCTTTTTGGCGTCTCAAGGAGTCTTGGAATCTGCTCACAGGTGCCATATAAAATTCACATTTAGTACAGACCAATTAGATCCATCAAAGCTTATATTCTGGTTTTTTTTTTTGGTTTCAGCTGATATGGGATCGAGCTCTTGGACTGCCACTTGAGAGACCGAAGAGTGTTAACATGGACTGGCTCGATAAGTTCATGAGCTTGAGCCGCTGAGGTCATACCTAACGTGTTGGTCAAGATAATCACTCTTCTCTCTCATTTGATGGGTATCTTTTAGCACAATTTTCATTACGATTATTTGTTTTTCTTTGGAGTTGTCTTCTGAAAATGAAATAATGCCAACAATTGAATAAACGGTCTTTCTCGGATTGAAATACACTAAATTATTATTCCAACATTGACAAACAAGTTAACCTATTGGCTCTCAAGCCTCCATCCATGGATTTGTTTTTATTAGTCTTAAGTCAATGAGTAGAGTACGAGGTCGCACAATAAAACAGAAGAGGGCTTAGAGGAGTCGTTGAATCCTACTCTTTTACTTTGTGTGTGAGTGTGAAATAAATCATTTAGTTATTTAGTGGTGGATTTTAGTTAAAATATTATATAGATCATGCAATCAAATTAAACCCATCAAGCCCTGTCTATAACTCTGTATCACACAATCCTTCGTGTTTCAAAGTCATGTTACATGTACCGTATAGTTTTGTTTCAAATTTATGGTCCTATCTTATAAAATTCTTTAATATCAATAGCTGACCAACCCGGTCCGATCGTTCCTGTCTTTGCATAACTAAACTGAACCAGTTGGTGAAAAGAACCGTACCGGGATTGGTCACTGAAGGCCCAATACATAGTTTCAAGCCCATCTCTCTCTGAAGATAATGTCCAAGCCCAAGCCACACATGGATGAAAACGAACATTCCATTTGCAATAACCCTTGAGGGGTACTCCAGTCAATATATACCTTCCTCCTCTCTCCCCTCCGTAAACGGTTGCACACGAAGCGAGACAACCATCGAGTTAGGTGACCCGACCCGTCTCGTTATATATATACAGACTGGGTAAAGCAAAGGTAAAAATCTTGTACGTAGGTCTATGTCATTTCATATGAAGAGAATAAAATAGCTAATAAGAAAACCTAAAAAATTAATCATCATTTTCAAAAGATTTTATATATAAAGTGTTTCAAAATCTAAAACAAAGCTAGATATATTATTTTCTTATAAAAAACAAAAATATCCCTAAAAACTGCGACCGTGTTGGTATTTGTTACGCTAGTGAGGGAAGGCGACGCAGTAACATCGAAAGGCATGAACGACGACTATACTACCAATATTCACAGTTGCAGTGATTCTGATAACAAGCGTAACGGAGATGGTAACGGTAACGGTAATCAATATCAGATCAGTCAAGTATGGGGAACGTGGGAGGAGCTTCTGTTAACATGCGCCGTTAAACGCCATGGTTCTAAAGATTGGGACTCCGTCGCCAAGGAGGTTGGGTCCCGGAGCTCTCTCGACGCCTCCGGTACGAGTTGCAGGCTCAAGTATCAAGATCTCAAGCGTCGGTTCCAAGATTCCGTCGACGACGACGGACGAGGAAATAATGAAGCTGTGGCGGAGGATGAGGAGGATACAGACGGTGAAATCCCTTGGCTCGAGCAGTTACGGAGTCTACGTGTGGCGGAGCTCCGGCGAGATGTTCAGCGATGCGACGAGTCGATACTGTACGGAGTACGGAGAATCTCTATATCTCCGCCGCTGGATCTAAGTGTGTTTTTTTTAAAAGTTAAAATTTAATTTTTGAATAGTTTTTGTTTGTTTTTGATTAGGTCGCTTCAGTTAAAAGTTAAGAAACTAGAGGAGGAGAACGACGGACATGATGGAGACGATAGACCAGATCTGGTGGAAGACGGCTCTAAGGCAGTTAGATCGATCAACGACGAAACAGAGCCGACGAGGCTAAACCGAGAAACGTCTAACTCGACAGCCTCCGTCGGTAAAATCGCTGATCACGAGCGATTAAGCGGGGATAATTCGAAAAATCCAGATCCCGATCATATGGCGGCGACGGAGGAGGAAGAAGGAACGATTAGTAGAAGATCCGGAATGAGTCAGTCCGTCGAGTTGGGGGAGTCGGGAACGTCCACAGTTAATCGGAAGAGGAAAGGACATGAGTACATGAGCGGCGAGGATAATATTAAACCGGACGGGAATCAATCGCAGCCGTTGATAGAAATCATTAAGCTGATTCGATCTCATCCGCGTGGATCCGTGTTCGCATCGCGGCTTCGGAGCCAGGTAAGCACTTACCTTATTTTCCTTGATTTTCTTAATTACGTAGAGATTTTCACCTTATTTTCTTACGTTACGCTATCAAATGTCTCCATGCCATCTCTTTTTTTTCCCAACCTCCATGCTTTAAAACTTAAAAATAGTTTTTTTTTTTAAATAATAATAATATTTAACTTTTTTACGGCAAAAGTAACATTTAATTATTTATCCCCTTAAGACTGAGACATCAATTATCCTCAAGATTCTCTCAGTAAATTGCATTCTGTTAATAGAATACAATTTTCTTACTAGAATATGTAAGATGATTTCATTCTAAATTAAAATGTCTCTCTATTAGACACATGGCAGCATCCCGTTGAAGAAGTATCGCTTGGTCGTGTGTTTTAGGATATAGTCAACTTATTCACTTCCAAGTCTTCCTCTAAGCCGATAATTTTGGGCTTTAGTTTGGCCCGTAGACTCATAATTTACACAGAGAAGCCCAATAACGTTTTGTTCGTATCTCACTCTCTATGTTGCAGGAGACGAAGGACTACAAGAGAGTGATAAGGCAGCATTTGGACATTAAAACAATAGAGAAGAAGATGGAGAAAGGATCCTATGTTTCTTCAAGTCTTTCTTTTTACAGAGACCTCGAGCTTCTCTTCACCAAACGCCATTGTTTTCTTTCCTACGTCTTACTCAGAATATGTGGCTGCACAAGAGCTAAGAACCCTCGTCTCTAACGAGATGAAGAAAACTACTGGAATATCGAGTCACCGTGTCATCAACTCTGAGGGTGGTTCTTTGGTTTCTAAACAGAAAACTTCTGCTCCTCCTCTTGTTGGCTGTAAGAAGAAGAGCTTTGCTTCGAAAAAGGCGTTACCTTCTTCTTCAAGCTTTAAACAAAAAGATGAGATTCAAGTTTCAGAAGAGAAGGATGTGACTACTACTGCTATAGCTACAAGAAGCTCGAGGAGAACAAGCAAAGGTATGGAAGTTGTTGCCAAGGATACCAAAATGGGAAGAGACAAAAACAGTAACAAGAAACAAACAGATTCAAAAGCAGATTCATCGAATGATGATGATGAAAAGGAAGAGACTCCTAAGACTGAGAAGAAGATGGCGTCAGAGAAGAAGAAGAAGAAGAAGAGTGTGGCTGAGTTCTTGAAGAGAATCAAAAATAACTCACCACATAAAGGAAAAGAAACAACAAGTAAAGATCAGAAGAAGAGTGATGGAAACGTTAAGAAAGATAACAGGAAAGCAAAACCAAGGGAACTGAGGAGTAACAGCACGGGTAAAAAGAAGGTTGAGGTAGAGAGTACTGAAAATAAGAGATCATCGAAACGAAAACAATTGAAAAAAGAAGCAGAGGAAGAGACTGCTACAGCTACGAGAAAACGAGGTAGGGAATCAGGAAAAGACAATCAACAACCAAAGAAAAGAAACAAAAGATGAAACCTATTAATTCGTTGTGGTTAGGTATTGCACATTTGATATGCCAGAGTATTCATCAACCCTCTTAGCATTAGTGTTTAGGAGTGATTCATAAATCTTGTTAGGTTTTTATTTCTCATAAATTACCAGTTTTTGTTTAACCTATGTTGTACTTGTTAGAAGATTTATGGTTGTGGTCTTGGTGTACACAATTTTTCCTTGCCTTTGTTTATTTGATAAATATTCACAAAACCTGACACTAACTAAACTGTCTTTGACGGGAGACTTGAGGCCCAAAACGTTGAAAGAGTTATCATTGTGTTAGCCCTTTTTCCAATATGCTACTTAATCAGTTATAGGCCTGAGCTCATCTTAAGAAACTTTACAATCAAGTGCAAATGCTCTGGCCTTGGATCTTATCTTAGCTTTGTAGATTATTGGTTACATCAAGGATATACAAATAGATGCTTCATACTTATTCTTATTCCCTAGTATCAAAGAGCTTATATATGAGTTCTCTCACCAAAAAGACTCCCATTTTCATGTAGCATTTGAAAATATGTTGGGATTAGATTTTTTTTTTTACTTATAGTCTTATACTATAATAGTTCTCTGGATTGGAGTTTTAATTCTCTTAGAGATACAATGTTTGAGATTTATAATTTATGTTTAGTTTATGATTTACTTCAACAAATGGAGAGTCTTCTCTTTGTTTTTTATTTTATGTATTCATTTCCATGATTTAAATTAAGTATCCAAAACATCAATAACAAAACCAGTGTTTTTGAATTACGTTTTATTAGAAAAGTCTTAATCTATGATGATACGACAAATTTTAGAAAAAGTAACAATCATCAAATTGTATATTGCTCTTCTTGAGGTAGCGTTACAGTAAAGACATTGTTTTCTTAATAGTGTTCTTCACGGAACATGTTCATCTTTGTAGAACAATGTTGGGCCCGCTCGATCTACTCAGGTCCATGACCTTTGTTTGTTATGAATCCCCTCTATATTTATATTAATATAGAAACATTTAAAAAGTTATATTACTAATTAAAAAAAATAGTTAGTTGTCACGTAATTAAAATGCTAATTTTGCTTACGTGGTGGCTTGAAAATTTTGTTAGTCCAAAATTAAATTGCTAGAAAATGTTATATTATATAATATGTCCATTATGGACTATTCATTTATCAAATTGAAATTATTATATATTCTTTCCTTAAATAAAACCTACAGAATTACCTAATATGATTAAAATATATATAGCAATTAATGATTTTAAATAATAAAGATTTGCTAACAACATGTATATTTTCTATCATTTTTGTTTAATTATTTATTATTAAAATAAATTACACAGTTACATTAATCATATAATAAAAATTTAGATTTTTTTTGTATATGTTGTATTTTGAATTTTTCAAAACGAGAATAAATTACTAAAACTATTAAAAGTCTCACATAAACTTTTATGATCAAGGCTTAAATTTTTTTCTATAATAAGCTACAATGATTATAAAATCATATGAATAAATAATTTTATTTTAATAGGTATTTATGTTAATATATATATATATATATTATATACATATAAAAATATTTCATATCGTTTAATTAAATTAAATTATATATCATATGAAAATACATACTTATATTTTTTTAAATGATTATAAATTATTGAAACCATTAAACATTCCACATTAAAAAAAATCGTTGGTGTAAAATTTTGTTACACAAATATGCAAATAATCATATAAAATCATATGAGTAGAAACCAAATTTAATAAATATCCATATTAAAATATACTATATATCTATGTTAATATCATTTAAATTTAACTATATATCATATATGATAAATAAGATTGATTGTTTTGATTTATGTACGCTAAAATGATTTCGAATAAACAAGAGCGGTCGTTTGATTTATATACGCACGCCAATTTATTACATAATAGTAACTGATTTCTTTGTTATTTAATATATAATTATTATTTTATTATTTCATAATATGCAGAAGAACATATATAAAAAATAAAATATTTATTCTTCATAAGGAGCGGATCTTAATCTAAGTATGTATCTCTTTTATAATTTTAAATCTTAGACGTTTTCTAAATCTCAAGTCAAAACAAAATAACAAAATGAGAATAAACTCAAAATTCAATATTTATATCGAGCAATAACCAAAATGACAAAAAAAACGACACAAAAATGAGAACAATATTGAAGATAGATAAGATTGGAACGTGAACGTAAAATTCTTATAACCATAATTAACTTTTAAATTGCTAAATCATGATATAAAACCGAGCTGACATAGTTTCATTGTAACCAAATAGTATGCCTGAGATTCTTCGGCCTAAACGTTAGGTTCTTATGCGATAAGTGATTTTTTGACCTAAAATATTTTTAAAAATGATATCAGCTCATCAGTAAACAACAAATTATGTAATTAACAAAAAAAATTAAAAATTGTTTAAGGCCAAAAATATTAATTCGATAAAGAATATAAATTTTATTTTTCCATATAATTTCTTAAATAATTTTCATTAAAATTCACCCTGTGCGCAAGTTTTATCCTACTTTAGAGATAAATTGGTTGAAGCAATTGATTAATTTTCTTTGCATCCGCGTGTTTGCATCATTACTAATTTCTATTAGTTACCACGATTTGTAGAGTTTGGACTTTTAGATTCTTTATCAGATAATTAAGTTATTTATCAAAGCCAAATATAATCTATCTACAAAACATAACAAAAGGTTGAATATACGCTTACCACCAAACAAGAAATTAGTGAGAGACGAAGAAAATTCCGAAGTGCCAAGTTAGAATTCCACTACTAAGACGGTCCAAGAAAAGGTTCCATGCCAAATATTTATGTACTAGGATAAGACCTTCGCAAGGTGAGTTTATTTGTATATATTATCGATAGTTTCTTTTATATATTTGATCATTTTATTTATATATATAAAATATTTTTTGTTGTTATTATATAATTTCTTTCCGATGGATCGGATCAATTTTTATTAAAAATAATGGAACAAAACTATAATTAATACATCACGGGTTGATCGAATTGGACATTAAACAAATTATGACATAAAAACCTTATTTTTTCTATCGAACACATTCTTTAAAAAAATGAACAGTATTGTTTTCACAGTTGAATTATTTTGACTTTTATCTTCCATATGGTTGTGAAATCTTTCAAATCAACCATCGAATTGATACATGTCATTTTAATGTTTTTAGTCGTATACTTAAGGAAAACTTACATTTTTGTAATTTAAAGTCGTTTTAAAAAAATTCAAAATATAACATATAAGAAAAAATCTAACATATAAGAAAAATATAACATATAAGGTGTCCTCATTTTTGTATTTTAAAGTCGTTTAAAAAAATATAACATATAAGGTTTTCTCATTTTTTTAATTTAAAGTCATTTTAAAAAATTCAAAATATAACATATAAGAAAAAATCTAATTTTTTAATTATATAGTTAATGTGATTGTTTATTTTTTTTAATAATATAAATTAAAAAAATGAAGAAAGATGAAAAAAATGTTATCAAATCTTTATTACTCATAATCATTAATTGTCATATATATGTAAATCATATTAGGTAATTTCGTAGCTTTTATTTAGGGAAAGAATACACACTTCTTATATTTTAGGTTAATATAATGTTCTCTAGTGGACATTAAACAAATTATGACATAAAAACCTTATTTTTTTCCCTCGAACACATTCTTGAAAAAGTGAACAGTATTATTTTCACAGTTGAATTATTTTGACTTTTATCTTACATATGGTTTTAAAAGCTTTCAAATCAACCATCGAACTGATACATGTCATTTTAATGTTTTTAATTGTATACTTAAGGAAAACTTACATTTTGGTAATTTAAAGTCGTTTTAAAAAATTCAAAATATAACATATAAGAAAAAATCTAACATTTAAGAAAAATATAACATATAAAGTTTCCTCATTTTTGTATTTTAAAATCGTTTTAAAAAAAATATAAAACATATAAGGTTTCCTCATTTTTGTAATTTAAAGTTATTCTAAAAAATTCAAAATATAACATATAAGAAAAAATCAAAATTTTTTATTATATGGTTAATGTGATTGTTTATTTTTTTTAATAATATAAAATTAAACAAAAATAAAGAAGGATGCAAAAATTGTTATCAAATCTTTTTTATTCATAATCATTAATTATCATATATATGTAAATCATATTAGGTAATTCTATAGCTTTTATTTAAGAAAAGAATACACACTTCTTATATTTTAGGTTAATATAATGTTTTCTAGTGGACATTAAAAAATTATGACATAAAAACCTTATTTTTTTCATCGAACACATTCTTGAAAAAAGTGAACAATAATGTTTCCACTGTTAAATTATTTTTACTTTTATCTACCATATGGTTTTGAAAGCTTTCAAATCAACCATCGAATTGATACATGTCATTTTAATGTTTTTAGTCGTATATTTAAGGAAAACTTACATTTTTGTAATTTAAAGTCGTTTTAAAAAAATTCAAAATATAATCTATAAGAAAATTCTAACATAAAAGAAAAATATAACATATAAGGTGTCCTCATTTTTGTATTTTAAAATCGTTTTAAAAAAATATATAACATATAAGGTTTCCTCATTTTTATAATTTAAAGTCATTTCAAGAAATTCAAAATATAACATATAAGAAAAAATCTATTTTTTTTATTATATGGTTAATGTGATTGTTTAATTTTTTTTAATAATATAAATTTAAACAAAAATGAAGAAAGATGCAAAAATTGTTATCAAATCTTTATTATTCATAATCATTAATTGTCATATATATGTAAATCATATTAGGTAATTACGTAGCTTTTATTTAAGGAAAGAATACACACTTCCTATATTTTAGGTTAATATAATATTCTCTAGTGTTATATAATTATGGAATAATGTGACACCATTAGATTAAACTATACTTTATATTAGAAGCTCTAGAATTCTTTGAAATGAAATTTAGAAGACATTTAGAATGCCACCTAGGATTTGAGGTTTTTTTTAATTAATACAAAATTAAGGTTCTAATTTTTCAAATGCTTCTCAATTAATATATAGGGGATATATTATAACCGCCAAATGATTTTTATTACTATGTAAATTTCAAAAAGAGAAGAAAAAAATAGGTTGTGCCATTTTTATACAATATCCCATTTCATTGGACATCCTTGGGAAATATGCAAACCTAATTATGCGATTTCTATGAAAGAAAGTTTGCGATGGTTGGCTGTGTTCAAAGTTGTTCCACGGACCTCGCAGGCTCGCACCACTTTTCTTGACTATTTCTAATTTACTATTCAACACACTAATTATTGCTTGATCCATTTTATGTCGGCTTCATTCACCAACATGTGCGATTTATAAATGCATGCGATCCATAATGCACCGATATGAAAATAAATTAACTTTTTGGCTAAAAATAATTTAAATAAATGAACTTATATTCATATAAAATGTACGAAATGTTAATAAATCTAATCACCAAAAAAAAACATAATCACCAAAAGAGAAACGGTGAAATGATACGTGACACTGAGCGAAAATTTGAATATGACCTAATCAATCACATATAACCTTAATCTTACTTGATGTGGACTCGTTAATTATATTAAATGAAAATCGATAAACCTAAACTAGCAATGATTAGCAATCTTTGAAGATGATTTTTCAAAATATCTGCTGACTAGTAAAAATACCATATCAAGAAACCTGTAAAACGTTCTGAGAATGTCGTTTACCATTTAAAAATGAGTTTTTCTTGGGTTCACCCCGTAGGTTCACCGTCCAATTATAATTCGCCACACCATATTCAGTTTCTGAAAAAAAATGGAAAAAATAATTAGTAGTTATCGCCAAAAAAAAAAGAAAAGCAAAACTAGAAAAAGTTGTTAACGCCGATTCTTCCGTCGAGCTTCTCCTGACGACGTTGTTTCTTCTGATTCATCTGTATAGTAAGACCACCCGCAACGGTATATATTGAGGGTCCTTAGCATATAATCCTAGACTAATTGGAATAAAATAATATTAACAAAGCTCAGTTTGGTAAGGAGCAGTCCTAAATTAAGAGGTTTTAAGGAACAAATCCTTAGTGACGTGGCAAGCTCTTTTTCGATCATCATCGGAGCTAACGTCTTCCGATCACTTATAGAAACCACTTTTAAAACTCATTAAAAGATTAGAATTGCTATAGAAACTTAAAAAAAATAACTTATAGAAA
The DNA here is from genome assembly GCF_020379485.1 of Brassica napus. NCBI lineage: Eukaryota > Viridiplantae > Streptophyta > Magnoliopsida > Brassicales > Brassicaceae > Brassica > Brassica napus. The sequence goes on along the minus strand of NC_063447.1, from coordinate 30,941,814 downwards.
CCACTTTTAAAATTGATTAAAAGATTAGAATTGCTATAGAAAATTAATAATTATTGTATTTGGTGATGAAAATATATTTAAATTAATAATTATTGTATTTTTATATATTTAATCATGTAATAAATAAATATTTAAATTTAACATGTTTTAAATTTTTTTTTCTTCTTAATGATAGTTACTCATGCAAAAATAAATATCTTATTTTACATGTTTTCGTTTTCTTAATAAAAGTTAATCATGCAAAAATAAATATTTAAATTTGACATGTTTTAATTTTTTTTTCTTAATGATAGTTAATCATGCAAAAAATATATATTTTAATTTCACATGTTTTAAAATTTATTAATTTTTTATTCTTAAGGATTCCAAATTGGATAACACCATTGGACATACTAATTTGATTAGAGTTCTTAACTATTTAAAAAAAAAATACTTTAATATTCCTAAGGATTCCAATGGTGGTAACACCATTGGAGATGCTCTAAGTTTTAGAGTTCTTAGATACTGTTTAATCACCCAAATTCTCAATAACTAATGAATTTTGCAAAGATGTTTTCGATTTCACATATTATGATTTCTTTTTGGTATGTAGGTTGAAACATAATTTGGTGTGGTGTTTATGTGCTGCACATTGGGTCTAGAATTCTCCACTGCTAAGGTGAGATCAACGTCTTTTTGTTTACTTGCAAGTTTTAGTTTTTGGTGTAATGTTTACTTGAAAGTTTAGCATAACCAACTCTTTAAGGACCTTTTCCTCAACTTCCAGTACGTGGTTACGATCAGTTTCTGTTCTGGGAGGCCTTCTTCAAATTCTTCTTTTCATCTTCTTGTGTGGAATCAGTGGTGAGTCCTTTACACGTGAACCAAAGAGAATCTTTGCTATCTGATTTATTATTCAATAAGCACTATTTAGTTTTATGCACCATAAACCTTCTCTGTGGCTTGCATATTCTTCCTTTCCTTTTTCTAGTATTTATCGTGGTTTGACTATAGAATTTTATATTGTTTTGATGTTTTGTGTTTTACTAGATATTTTGATTATCTGGGTTAGATATGTTCTTTAATTGAAAGATGAGGTTGACTCAAGAAAACATAGGAAATATAGAAAATATTTAGGTTATGTATGCTCTATAATATAAATATAATAATATTAACATGGTTAATACAGATTGTAATGGAGAATAATCATTTAAGTGGGCAAGAAACTGTTCTTGGTGGTCAATGTGAATCTAGTTTACAAGTCTCGGGTGATTTCAGTTTGATAAGTCAAAAGTCAGTTGAGCTTTTTTCCGAGGAAGACGACGCTTCACTCATTGAAGACGACGCTTCACTCAGTGAATTTGGGGAAGAATATGAACTAGGCAACAAAGAAGATCTACTTGAAATTGAAGATATTGATGCTTTAGAAGCAAACAATGAGAATGAGAAGAAAGATGAACTTTGTATTGGAATGGAGTTTAGTTCTGAAGATACTGCGCATATGGTTTATAATAAGTATGGAGGCAATCATGGTTTCAACGTAAGAAAATAGAGGAGGACCAAAAAAAAGATGAAAAGGTAGCAATGATTCTTTATGTATGCTCAAAAGAGGGGTTAGGAAGGAGCCTAAGGTCAATAGATCTTATACCCGACCAATCACAATGTGTGGTTGTAAAGCTCATATGGCTTGCTACCTTCAGAGTAGCGCAAGGTATAAGATTGTGTCTTTCGACCAGAATCATAACCATGAATTAGTGAGAACACCTATGAAGCATTTGTTGAAAGGAAATCGAGCAGTCACTGTCTCTCAAAAATAACATGCTGATGATGCCGAGATGTCAGGAATTTCAGCAAAAGCAACCATTGAAATGATGAGTAGAGAAGTTGGGGGAGAGAAAATCTGGGTTTTTTGGATAAGGACTATCGCAATTACATATACCGTAAACAGATGGCAGAAATGGTAAAAGGAGATGCTGGAGCAGTTTTAGAATACTTTCAGAAAAAGAAAGAAGATAATTCCTCATTTTTTTATTCAATGCAACTTGATGAGGACGATATGATCACTAATATCATCTGGGCGGATGATCGGTCTATAAACGATTACAATCTCTTTGGAGATGTCATTTGTTTTGACACAACTTATAAGACCAATGATTACGATAGACCGTTTGCTCCATTTGTCGGGGTAAATCATCATAAGCAAACTGTTGTGTTTGGAGCTGCTCTCTTATATGATGAAACCACTGAGTCTTTTAAGTGGCTTTTTGAGACTTTTCTTGGAGCAATGTCTGGTAAACAACCGAAAACGATTCTTACAGACCAATCTGCAGCAATGGTGAATGCAATGGGAAAAGTGTTTCCAGAAAAAAAACATAGGTTATATGTCTGGCATATTTACCCAAATGATGCAAAGAATTTAAGTCGTGTATTTCACGGACCAGCTTATGCTTATTGAGCATATCATTCCACACCAATAACCAATCTTCTTCTTCTTCATGGTCATATACACACTTTCCAAAATTCATGGCAAACTGGTCTAGTAAATTATAGTCATACTTAGTTTTTTTTTCTAATTTGGGTCATCGTGATATTTATCCACAAAGAAATATCGTATAACACCATATCATTCTTAAACTATGGCACGGTAAATACATTCCATATTATACTATATGATACTTTTCGCGAAAAGAATAACTTTGTCGGACCTTGTAACTTCTTTCAAATTTAGTATAGCCAGCAGCCTATTTTGGAATAAAGAACTTGACGTGAATATGCTCCGAGCTTCCTTTTGTTTTCAGGTTATCTATTTAAGTTTACCTACTCTGCACGCATTCCAATGAGAACAACAATCACACGAGTTATTTGTTAATCTTTTTTAATAATATATAGACACAATTAAATACAATATAATAGTACGTTTTTTTGACTGAATATAATGTTTTTTATACGACCATTAACTCTACCTACATGCATATGCATGCTTTAAGCAATGAGATCACGAGAACAACAACCGAGTTATTTGCTTTTTCTTTTATATTCGTATAGTCTATTTTCCTGTCAACTATTTATTTATATATATAGTCTCGATAGTTTTGTTGTCCGCGTTAGCATGGTAAATGGATTGTCGTAAGAGAACCTAAAAGAACATCATTAGTGTACAAGTTCTAAAAAACAGTTTCGTAACATTATTATACTATTATATTTTAGTTATTAATTAAAATTAATAATAACAAAGAAAATGAGCAATGAATGAAAGACACGTTAGTAATAGTCTCTTTCTCTTTGTGTGATAGGCTCTTCTTCAAAAGACGTTTCTGGTAATTATTCTACTTTCTTTCCTACTGTTTATTATTTAATTGTTATTTAAGCTAGACTTGTATAAAAGTTGAACCGGTGCTCTAACAGTTGTATAAGCCTATGCCTAATATTTTTTTCTTGTTGTTTAGATTAATGTTTGCATTCTGCTATAAGAACACATTAGTGGAAGGTTCTTGGGATGAAATTTTTAGCGAAATATAAGAATCTGTCTCTTAACTTTTAACTAAAAAAAGTTAAAAACTAGCTCTTAAATAAAGTTTTAATAGACGGTTCTTATCTTTTTTAATTAAAAGTTAAGAGACGGATTCTTATATTACGCTAAAAACTCCACCCTAAAAACTTCTTAATAATCATGCTCTAAGTTACCTCTGTACCTTCTGTCTCATATGGAAATTTTAATATAAAAAAAGAAACTAACAGTTGTATATATTGATGAAAAAGGAACGACAATAGCCCTTAATTCAAAAAAAAAAGGAACGACAATTTTGAAACGGAACTGTGCATGCATACTTTTCATTTTCCACATTAGAATGTTAGCGATGGGGAATTATTATTTTGGTCAAATAATCTGCTGCAACGATTAGACAAAAAATAAAATATTAAATTTTTGGTCAGAATGCGTAGGGGCAAATATATATATATATATTTTTTTTGGTTTAACATTTTAACCAAAAAAAAAAAAAAAAAGAAATTAACAGTCAAAATGCGTAGGGGCAAATAGTTTGACTAAAATCTATGATTTTTCTACGTTCCTTCGCATAAAAATGCAAATCCCTTAGCCTATATATAACTTCACATATCCCATCACTTCTCTCACAACTCAATAATCTCTACTTTTTTTTTTTTTGAAAAAGTATAATCTCTGCTTTCTTTCTTTAAGAAAAAAAATATTCATTCATTTATTCCTTTGGCAAGAACAAAAACATATAATTCATTTCATTCTTTCATATTAGACGAATAAAACCAGCTCCAATCTATTAAAAACACTAAAAAAAGATCTTCCAGTCGGTATGTTATATATCCTCTTGTATATCAAAGTTATGTTAATTGTGTGTGCCAAATTCATAATCTTATATATGTATGTTTCTATGCAGATTTACAAGGCAAAAAAGCTTAGAAATCGTTTATAAACATTAATGACGCTGTGAGTATCGAACTTTAATATAACCACAAGGCTACGTAAATAAGTTTATCCTTGGACAAACATTTTCTTATTTGTTTGTTAAATAATATTAACAGAAAAAGGAACACTTACTCGAAGAAAAACTCGTTCGGCCGTTCTGATTTTCCCGAGGGTTTCCTCTTTGGAACAGCTTCATCGGCTTACCAATATGAAGGAGCTATAAATGAAGCTCCTCGTGGAGAAAGTGTTTGGGATACATTTGTTCGCAAATATCCAGGTTTGTGTATATAACAAAACATCTTTTTCATTTTATATAATTTTAGGTTCCTTATATATATATGAATTTTTCTTTATACACTATTCATCATGCTAATACAAGAAAAATAATATTTTTGCAGAGAGAAATTGCTACTCTAACGCAGACCAAGCGGTCGAGTTCTATAACCATTACAAGGAAGACATCCAGAGAATGAAGGATATTAACATGGATGCTTTTAGATTCTCTATCTCGTGGCCTCGTATTCTGCCTCGTAAGTTCTTAACTCATATATATACACAACAGTTTTCTAGATTAAACATATTAAGAAGTGAGTTTTCAAATAATACAGTAGAGATTAATCCGTGTTTTTGCTCATTTTTGCCCAAAAAATATATAGTTGGAAAGAAAAGCAAGGGCGTGAACCAAGAAGGAATCAATTTTTACAACAATCTCATCGATGAACTCTTAGCTAACGGTATTTAATTAATCGCTGTTATATATTAACCTAGTCGTCCAGATTGAAATATTCTAACATGATCACATATATATATATATATATATGAACAGGAATCACACCTCTTGCTACTTTATTCCATTGGGATACTCCTCAAGCCCTTGAAGATGAATACAACGGATTTCTAAGCGAAGAAGCTGTGTAAGTGATTAAAAATACATATTACTTTCTAAACATATTTTTCAAATCAATGTCTCTAATATGCATACAAAAAAATAATATCTTGCAGTAATGACTTCAAAGATTTTGCGGCCTTATGTTTCGAAGAATTTGGGGACCGTGTGAAATTGTGGGTTACACTAAACGAGCCATGGGTCTATAGCATTGGCGGGTATGACACAGGAAGAAAAGCGCCCGGACGTGCCTCCAAGTACATGAACGAAGCAGCTGTAGCTGGAGAATCTGGCCTCGAGGTTTATACTGTTAGTCACAATCTACTTCTTGCTCACGCAGAAGCCGTTGAAGTCTTCAGAAACAATCCCAAAGTAAGGAATCAACATATTTAATTTTTAGTTTTACAAACACATTTAGTCGTTTGAAAACATATTTATTCAATATGTTTTTGTTTGAATCTCAGTGTAAAGATGGCAAGATTGGTATCGCGCATTGTCCCGTATGGTTTGAGCCTTATGATTCAAACTGCCCTGATGACAAAGAAGCATGTGAAAGAGCCATGGAATTCATGTTTGGATGGTGAGTGTATTTTTTTCTTCTTTAAATTATATAGCACAAACAATCACATTCTTGACATAGTAGATAAAAACTCTTGAATTTCCAATTAAAGACTTAAAGAGTTATGGATTCAATTTCCGTTGGAACGGATATACTCTCCTAAATTGAATTAATTCAAAATGGTTAGGTCTTTCGGTCCATAACCTCTAGACATTTTAATAATATATATATATATATACACCATACAGTTTTTTGGTTAATATTCTAATAGTATTTTTTGAATTTAATAGGCACATGGATCCAACGGTGTACGGAGATTACCCTGAAGTGATGAAGAAATCGATCGGGAAAAGATTACCCTCGTTTACCGCAGCTCAATCCAAGAAGCTAAGAGGTTCTTTTGACTTCGTTGGAGTGAATTATTACAGTGCTTTCTACGTTAAAAGTATTCCTGAAGTGGACCATAACACTCCCAACTGGAGATCAGACGCACGCATCGAATGGAGAAGTAAGTGGAGTTTTAAAATAAATACTTACTCGTATCATATTAGGGCTTTCTATTCGTTTCTTGGCTCACAAGCTTCTTAGGGGTGATTATTCGTCGGGATTTTGATTACCGATTTTGTTGTCTCACGAGCTTTTTTTTTATATTGGAACAGAACAAAACAAAGCAGGACAGACATTGGGAGTACGAGGTGGTTCAGAATGGGACTTTCTCTACCCACAAGGGCTTCGAAAGTTTCTAAACTATGCTAAGGATAAATACGAAAGCCCTAAATTCATGATCACTGAAAACGGTAATACTTTTTACTAAGCACTTCCAAGATCATTTTACTAAATAGATTCCTGGTATGGTTTACTAACTTTTCTACTTTTTGGTTAAAACTCTTCAGGACATTGTGATATAGATTACGAGAAAAAACCAAAGCTTTCTAACTTGATGGATCTCCAAAGGACAGAGTACCACAAGAAACATCTCCAAAGCATCCAACAAGCCATCCAGTAAGTGTATTCACTAAATGAAAATTTCATTTAGTTTCTTAAGACACAAGAAACTGTGGAACCTATACTAAGCCTTTCACTGATGATAAATGTTTCGTTGTTTAGGGAGGATGGGGTTGAAGTGGAAGGATACTTTGCATGGTCGTTACTAGACAACTGTGAATGGAACGCCGGTTATGGAGTCCGATATGGTCTCTTCTACGTCGATTACAAAAATGGACTAAAACGTTTTCCTAAAATGTCTGCCATGTGGTTCAAAGAGTTCTTGAAGAGAGAAGAAGAGAGGGGAGATTTTGAGGAAGAAGAGTACTTGCTTAACGTTGCAACAAAGAAGAAGAGATTCTTATTGGCAACTGGTTCGGCCTCGTGTTTTATTCCTAAGATGTCTGAATCTTCTAAGGCCCTCGAATTATTTTTCTAGATTTATACAATTTTTATATTTGTTGTGTAAAAAGCTTTAAAGCAAAGCAAAGTAGTTGTTCAACAAAGAGGGCTAAGGGTTCATTTTTTTTGTTTAATATCGTTCTTGGATTCAAATCAATTAAAATAGTACAAACGTTTAAACAATAGTGCATTACCACATGGTAAACGACACAAATATCTTCAACATTCCTTTTTTTTTTTTTCAACAAACGGCTATTCTATTAGTTAAACTTTAGGTGGTCTGGGTAACCAAGCCGGAATATAACAAGCAATAAAACAAAGAGATCTATGAAAAGAACGGGTATTCCTAACTAGCAAACCAGCAATTTCATTTTGCGCCCTTGGGAAGTAGCTGATCTTGAAGTCCGGACTACACACCTGGAGAATTTGAATGATCTCTAGCTCAGTTGAGAAGTTTGGTCAAGCTTATGGGTCTGTTATCATTGCAATCATGTCCTTACAATCTATCTCAAATCTCTGACATGTCGAATGTTGTATCATGCTCCCCATTGCCCATCTTAGCACTTCCAGCTCCGAGTGTAGTGTTGTCTCATGCCTCCTTAAGTTCCATGTCCACATTAGTTGGATCTTTCCCATGCTATCCTTCCAAATTCATTCAATTCTACCGAATTGATTTGTGAAGGTCCATGAACCATCCACCATGCAAATATTACCCAAACTTAAGGCTTGTGTTTCTTCAACAATTTGTGCATGTGGAGGAATAAATATAATATCATTTGCATTGTACCATGTCTAACACCCATTTTCTGCATATCTGACTAGCTCCAATGGATCCTAAAAGAGGAAGATTTAACAATTTTATAGATAAGCACAATTTTTTTTTTTTTACATTTTGGTGTTGACCAAAATAAGTGTGCCCACCCACTTCACCCAACAAAACACCTCTGCAAAGCGAATTTACCTACGATATATACAATATTTCAAATCTCTTATATACTAAAGCGCAAGTCGCATCACCAATCTAAAGCTGACATGTGGAAAATCTACTTTTTTAAAACAAAAATTAAAAAATACAGAAAAGTAAAACATGTTATCAACTTATGGAAGTTAGAAAATAAGACAAATAACCAACCATTTACGATCCAATCAGGTAAAGCAATTTTTTATAACTTTATCTTTACATTGTCTATTTACTGCTCCCTCTGTTTCTAAAAGATCTATATTCTAGAGAAAACTTTTGTTTCAAAAAGATATAAAAAATTGTGAAGTTCAAGAACATTAATTGCTTTTAAAAAATCTTATTGGTTTAAAAATATAGGAAATATAAAATTACAAAAAACTATGCATTTATAGCTAAGTTTTAATATGTTTTATTAAAAAGATACATATTTTATATTTCCAATGTAATTTTTGTCAACTAATAATGAGAAATTGTGAAGTTCAAGAACATTAATTGCTTTTAAAAAATCTTATTGGTTTAATAATAGAGGAAATATAAAATTAGGAAAAACTATGCATTTATAGCTAAGTTTTAATACTCCCTCTGTTTCATATTGTAAGTAGTTTTAGGAAAATGTTTTTGTTTCAAAATGTAAGTAGTTTTCGTATTTCTATGTAACTTTTACATTTATTGAATACAGTGTGACCAATCAAATTAAATAGACTTATTTTTTATTGGTTAAATTATATCTAACCTATTTATTATAAAATACTTCTTAATCTTCGTGCTTTTAGCCAAAACTACTTATATTATGAAACGGATGGAGTATGTTTTATTAAAAAGTGTGAAAATTTTAAAACATGAATCTTTTAGGAATAGATGGAATATGATTTAAAAAAATCTACGGATCAAGGATAGATAAAATACCAACTCCATAAAATTAAATTAACATTTACAAGAGATAAATATAGAATAACCACCCATGATTATTTATCCCACAAACCTTTCTCCTAATTATTCTCAACTAAACACCATCATCATACGATAGTTTTATCTTTCCCTTTCTCTTTCACCTTCTTTTTGTCCACCATCATTTCATATATATATATGTTTTTCTCACCATCGTAGCCAAAACACTCTGCACATGTTTTTGCTTTCTATCAATATTCTTAGAATATCCACAGGTTTACATCATCCTTTCTCTCTTTGAGTTTAGGTTGAAAATGCCACTGGAGTATACTCCTCTTTCTCAGCCCAATTCATCTAAAAAAGAATGGAAAATCAGAGTGTTGGTCTCACGGGTATGGAACTACTACTCCAAAAATAAATCTGAAGTTGTTCTCGGGATGGAAGCTATCCTTGTGGATGAAAAGGTGTATATATTTTGATATCTAAAAATATTTTGTAGAAATAGTGGTTGAGTGTATACATAAATAGTCGTTTGTTTTCTACTTATATGTTGTATACTCATCAAATTTTGATATGATCTCTAAACTTTCACACTTGACAGTGAGAAAGGATTCAACCTTCTGTGAAACAGAAGTTGATTAAAAAAAATTGGAAGGGACCTAAAAGAAGGAGAATATCTAAATGTTATGAAATTTAAAGTGTTGGGTAACCATGGTGATCCCGGTTGAGATTAAGAGATTAAAGATATGAATTTTGAAGTGTTGGGTAATTTTAAATATAAATTAACATTTACATTTAAAAGCCTCTAAATCCCGGTTGAGATTAAGTAGGGGTTATTGGTTGTTGTATTTTAATGGATTTGAAAATCCGAACTAGATCTAGTGTTATTGGTTCTATGATTTTCAAATATGTATTAAAATCATGTGTTATTGGTTTAATGATTCATAAATTCTGTATCAAATCAAGTGTTATTCGATCGTACGGATTTACTAATATATTTGATTTTATAATGGATTTGAATGGATTTGTTTGGATTTGTTTGGATTTTTTAATTAAAAATACAAAGACTCAAATCCGAGGGAAAACCTCCGGATTTGCATATTTTGCTTGGATTTATAAATACTATATGGATTTCTAAATCAATCAAAATATATAAACCAATAACACCTCCTAAAGATATGAACATATCTTTTTTTTTGGAACAATTTTAGATATTATGTAAAATAGTTTCAACAGATTTACTTCAATATTATCCATAATTATAATATATTTAAAGATTACTAATTTATTTAAATTTACAATTATAATAAATTAATTAAAAATATTTCAGATTCTCGCCTGTGCATAGCACGGGAATGAACATTAGTTAAGAGACTAAACCAAAACCATAGAAAAGAAAAAAAAAACAATTCACTTATGCATTATAATTTTTTTTTTGCTAAGGACTTATGCATTATAATTCTAGAAATATTTGACATTAATCGTTTTCATTTTTGTGAGATGAAATAATTAGTGGTACTACAAAATCTATAATACAATGAGACAGTTCCTTTTTTTTCTGAGGCGACACGTCAGCAAAGTGTGTGGGTCCCACCTCCGTTTCGCGTGCCGTTTTTTGTTAACTCGCGTGTCGTTTCTCTTCTTGCCTGAAGTTTTGTGTTTCGCATGGGCTTTAGGTTTTCATGTCGGCCTGTTTGTTCTTCTACTCAAGATCCTTCGTCTGTGGTTGTTCCCATTCCAGCGAGTCAAATATCAAAATCAAACGCTGCTGCTTCGGCTTCTGCTTCTCCATTTATACGCTGCTCGCAGCATTTAATACGAATCAAAAACTACAAATACCACCATAGCACTGGGCTTCACCTCCACTGTAGCTACCCCTCAGTATTCTTAGATGTTCATAGGCCGTCAGCAACTGTTGATCACAGAAAAGGTACATACTCATATTCTCGGATTTGTCGACGAAAAGGTACATAATCTATACATCAACGAGATCTCTCGATATGGTTATGTTATTCAATATTTATCGATCCGAACTGTGAAGGCTGGTATGGCTTCTCCTGAAGCATAGCTCCACCTACAGCCTCACAAACTTATAGGCAAGAAAGAAGTTAAGATTTGCTTTCTTGTGTTGTTTTATTGGATTCCTTATGACAAGTTTTATGTGGTAATGCAGATGGATCTTACCAAATGGAGATAATATTGGAATTTCTGGGCAAGAACAAGTGCTCACAAAAATGACCGTAAGCAAATATTGGTTGGGTTTCTGTTAAGCTTCAGGTTAGAACTTTTTTGGTCATACCAGTTAGTATTTGTTTCCAGTTTCGATTAAGATTTAATCTTACTTTTGTTTCTCTTCCTTGGTTAGGTAAAGATGTTTCCCAAGGCTGATGACTTTCAGAATCAGGCTCAGCCTCTTGAAGATCTTGCAAGAAGGTTTAAATATAATGTATTTTACGATGCTGACTCTTCCCATATATATTTAGTTATGTAGATTTTCTCTTCATGTGTCTATTTTTACTTGCGGGCCTGTTGAGGTTACTCTTTACCCCTAAAGTTTTAGCCTTTTGTTTGTGATAGTTCTATCAGAAGTTGTTGGTCACCTGAACTATCATTGTGGCTCGCTAGGTCATACTTTGTTGGGGTCCTTACCATGTTCTTAATTTTTGTTGGTCCTGTCCTTTTAGATCTTTGGTTTTAATGTCTCCAGCGATCCTTTGCCTTCGTTTATGAAGGAAGTGTTGTGGCTTTTGACTGAGAGTAAATGTAATTTCTATTAGTTTCATCAGCCTCCTTGTGTGGAGCTTTAGTTTCAGGAGATGATGTTTAATCTGTCTGCTTAGTTTCTCAATCTTTTGAGCAGTTTGGGTTGTTGTTTGGTATTCCTTTTGTAACCTCAGGCTGAAGTTTTAATGAAAATATTGCTCAGGGAAAAAAATATAGAAAATTTGAACTTTGCAATGCCATTCTTGACTTTATTGAGAGTAGAGTATGTAAACAAAACGGCTATAAGTTTCTGATGTTTGATGCATGATTGACGCTTTGTCATCTACTGATAATAAAGGTACAAGCAATTGTGGATTGATCTATTGTTTTCTTAAACAGGTTACTGAGATTGAGAATAACCTGAACCCCAACTATTTTCAAATCAGATCCATCACCAAGCAATATAGAAGTACAATACTTTTAGCATTTTCTAATGATTCATGTGATCTGTATTGAATTTGCAAATTATGATTTTTGTTCAGGATTTTGCGTTACTATAGGTCAGTGCGAGTTCTAGAGTGTGAAAGATACTCTTTGATGTTTCTTTTTGGGATATATTTGAAAAGATAAAAAATTATACGAAAGTTGCAGGGAAACACAAGTGTAGTGTCTGGGGTTGAAAAGACTTTTGATCAGTTGTTATTAAACTGTTCGGACAATGTGACACTACATGAGCTTAGACCATCGTTATCCCAGAAACCCCTTCTTAAATTTTTTTTTTTTTTTTTTTTGAATTAAAAAAAAAAGTTGAAAAAAACCAATCACGGGCGCCACGTGTCAGTGGGACCTGCGAACAATGTAAGAAACCCTTAAAGACCGACTACTATTTGGTAGTTTTGCTAACCGGTTTCTTAAAAAAAAAATGGATCCTACGCGGGATCCACACGCTAAAAACCCTCTAGTATTCTTGGCTAAAGATGCTCTGAGTGAGCAGGGAACCAAATACGTCCGGCACGTGAAAATAATAAACGTGATGATTTGAGAGATGAATGGAAATAACACTGAAGAGGATTGTGATATCAACCCAAATAAGCAAATAAATTTAAACTGGGTGAATATATCTCGCACTATTATAGCATTATTGACGACATATAATATAACATACTAACCTCGCGCTTGCGCGGGGTGAAGGAACCTAGTTAATTTTGAAAGGCGGAATTGTCTACTTAATTCTTACGTCTTAGCTTTGCAATTACTTTTTTTCTGTGATGACTCAGATTTTGATTAATTTAACTTAATATCTTCTGTTTTATAGGATCTTGAACGATAAGAAAATCGTATACACTATCTGTCTCCTCCCATCAATTCTATTTATAGATACAAAGCATGAAAGTCAAACATTTCCCATTCTCTTATAAAGTTTTAACAAACAAAAATTCTTATAAATAAAAACTATTGATTTTTTTTCTTACAGAAACTATGAGAAGTAAATGTCTCCTTTTACTGTTGATCATAACTTTCATCTACGTTGGAGTTTCTGCAAATAATCACTCCTCAAGACCTATTTTAAGGAGAAGTGATTTCCCAGAAGATTTCATTTTTGGATCTGCCACTTCTGCATACCAGGTTCAGTTCTTACTATATATTGCATATACTTTTGTTTTATTTTATATTTTTGTTAACTTTTTCGATTTTTTTTTGTAGTGTGAAGGTGCTGCTCATGAAGATGGTAGAGGACCAAGTATCTGGGACACCTTCTCTGAAAATTTTCCAGGTTTTTTCTTCCTAATGAAAAACCCTAATATTTTTGGATCTCTACCAAGACTCAAATATTCTGAATTTTTTTTTCTTGAATTGGGTTTTATAACACATGACTCGGTTTTTATCTTATGTTCATAGCAAATGGGTTGATGATGATGAACATGCAAGGTTATTCAGTTATTATTACTTTCTTGAAATTAAATTATTCAATAAATAATTTTGTCTTCTTTTCAGAGAAGATATTGGATGGTAGTAATGGGTCCATTGCTGATAATTCTTACAACCTATACAAGGTATTGCTTTTTCATGCAACTAAAATGTAAACAAACATTACATTTAAATTCATGAAATCTTTTTTTTTTTGTAATTTGAATTCATGAAAACTTGACTTGGAAATCCAGGAAGATGTGAATTTGCTGCATCAAATTGGCTTCCATGCTTACCGATTCTCGATCTCATGGTCACGGATTTTGCCTCGTAAGCTATAGATCCGAGCAAAACCTTTTAGAGTTTTTGAGTGAATAGAAGTTGACTATTTGTTTGTTTATCAGGTGGGGATTTAAAGGGAGGTATCAACCAGGCCGGAGTAGATTATTACAACAACTTGATTAATCAACTTCTGTTAAAAGGTAAAAAGATTATCTGTTTCTCAGGTGACAAGACGACTTTTCCTTTCATAACATATTGAGTGAATCTTGGTGATGTTTATTATCTTGAGAACACCCTTTAGAAATTTCAATATTCGTCGAGAATGCAACATTTAACGTTTTTTTTTTTGGTAACGATGTAAATGTTTAGGAATGAAGCCATTTGTCACAATCTTTCACTGGGACCTACCAGAGGCACTTGAATATGCTTACGGTGGCTTCCGCGGAGCTGAGATTGTGTAAGTCTTCTGTCATCTCTAAATGGTAAGATTACGACAACATAAAGATGTTAAATGGTTCTTTTTGGAAATGAAACAGGAATGATTTCCGGGACTATGCAGAACTCTGCTTCCAGAAATTTGGAGATAGAGTGAAACATTGGGTGACAGTAAACGAGCCATTTACAGTGGTACGTGATGCTTACATAATTGGTCAAAAGGCACCTGGAAGATGTTCCAGTTTCACTAATCCTAATTGCACCGGGGGTGATGGAGCCACCGAACCTTACATCGTCGGCCATAACTTCCTCCTCGCTCATGGAGCCGCCGTCAAGATATACAGAGAAAAGTACCAGGTATGTTTGCTATGTTTCTAACGTATACACCAGTTGCTTGTTTGCTTTGTGTTTGATTTATGTTCTGGCGCTGGCTCTGTTTTTATCATATTTTATTTTGTTTTTGAAACATTGATTTTGGTCTCTAAATTTTTTGAAAGTCATATACATAGACTCCAAATTAGATATTTTTATAAAAATTCTTAGTAAATATTCATAACCTTCAAAATTTCAGGACCAGCACTACTTAAAAGTTAGACGGTTGTAATTTGTGTGTGGTGTTCCGCTCCTACTATTGTGTTTGCAGGCAATTCAGAAAGGCAAAATTGGTATCGCCTTAAACACAGAATGGCACTACCCTTACTCGGATTCTTATGCTGACAAACTAGCCGCAGCTCGAGCCACGGCCTTCACCTTTGACTACTTCTTGGAGCCAATCGTCTATGGTAGATACCCAGCCGAAATGGTAAACCATGTGAAAGACGGTCGCCTTCCTACATTCACACCAGAAGAGTCATCAATGCTAAAAGGATCATATGATTTCATAGGTCTTAACTATTACTTATCTTTCTACGTTAAACACGTGCCGTGTGCAACTGAAAACATCACCATGTACACCGATCGTTGCGCCAGCATAGTAGGTCCGTGAACCATATGTGTTTTTTTTTTACGTTCCATATGGTTTTATATAAATTGACTAATTTTCTCGAATTTATATTGAAATTCTACATTACTTATATAATATTATGTATATTGTATTAGGTGAGCGAAATGGAGTGCCTATCGGTCCAACGGTAAAATTATTCTATCCACTTTTAAATAGTCAAGACTTTTTAGATAAATCTCCCAATCAAATCAAGGTTTCCATGATTGTTTAAGTTAATAATCCAAAGATATATATATATTGTCTTAAACAATAGTGGTTTATTTAGACATATGTAGTTTCTATTAGGTAGTTTCTATAATCTATGATTCAATTCAGGCTGGTTCGAGTTGGCTTATGATATACCCCAAGGGTATTCGTGATCTTCTACTGCATTCAAAATTAAAATACAATGATCCCGTCTTGTATATAACAGAAAACGGTAAGCCATATCATGAAGAAACTCTATCTGTTAAAAGAACTTTTAGAACCAAAAACTAATTAGACTGATATTACTTTGTTCTCATCTCATTTTAAACAATCATGTAGGAGTGAATGAACCTAACACTGGAGAAATCTTTCTTAATGACGACTTGAGAATTGACTACTACGCTAATCACCTTAAGATGGTTCGCGATGCAATCTCGTAAGCACTCCCTTAACATAACACAGTTTCACTTGTTTGTTGAGTTTACGGTTCAATGATACACAATTATATTTAGAGTAACAATGAATCGCCAACACAAATGTAAATGTCAGAACAATCAGGAATTCAGGATCGTATTTTCATGCATGATTTGATTAAATAATGTTGAACGATATTGAAAACTATTTTTACGTAAAATGTAGGATGGGGGTGAATGTGAAAGGATATTTGGCATGGTCGTTGATGGATAACTTCGAGTGGTCGGAAGGATACACGGTCCGGTTCGGGATAGTGTATGTGGACTTTAGAAATGGACGTAAGAGGTATCCCAAGAAATCAACTAAGTGGTTTAGGAGATTGTTGAAGGGAAAGTATAATGGGACTAAACAGCAAGTGGCTGTTATGTAGTAAATCATGAGCTTCACGATTTGTTGTCTACGTATGATAGGATATGTAGCGTGCTTTTCCATGTGCAGAAAATAATCTATTTTGCTTTTTTAAATTGGATCATCCCTTAAAAAATTACTTAAATATATTTTTTGCATACCTATTTTAATTAATTTAACTATTCTAAAAAAATCAAATAGATATTCCCATATTTTCTTTGAATAAAATTTTTTCATATCTTTATATTTATAATATTATTATATTTTTCATTAAAGCAACATTTTAAAAAATTTAGTTATTTTCGTTTTTATTTATAATATAAATTTTCACTTAAACAAACCCTTTAAATATTTAATTAATTTCGTAATTATTAAAAAAATAAATGTATATTTCATTTTTACGAAAATAAACCTTTTCATTGTCTAATTAATTTTGTAATTATATTAAACTCATTGAAAATTTTGTATTAAATTTGTGATATTAATTTAACATAATATATTTCATTTAAATCTTTCATCTCTAACAGTTAGGATTTGTTAATTTAGAATTTTGTATGGCACTGTTGAAAATATGCTATCAATATGAATGATCGGTCTACAAATGTTATTTTGAAAGTGCATTCAGTTTCTGTCATTAAATATAGTGTCGATTTGGTTTTATTTTTTCAATAATAGAAGTATATGGCTGCTTTGTTTATAAAAAGATAATCAAGCTTATTTTTATATAGACCATATTCATATATTATTCATTAATGTAATTCTTTTGTTTATTTATCTTGTGCAATTTTAAATGTGCAATAGGTATTGTACCAATTTATGTCATTAACATAAATAAGAGATGAATGACTGAAAAAAATATATTTCATGTGATATTTTTGTTTTCAGTGTGGTTATTATCAAATGTAGTCGTAGGTTTAAGTGTTAATTATATAAAATGATGGATGATAAATGAAGAATTGTAAACAAAAGTTTAACATTGAAAGATTCATTGTAAATAATCCAAGAGTTTTGGGGTAAAAAATTCTAAATTATCAATAGAAAACATAAGAAACCTCACAAAACATAGATAATAAAGAGAAAATCAGGTTTAAAATGACAAAAACAAAGACAATGAATTAAAATTTATGGTTTAATAATTTAAATGAAGTGAATGTTTTATAAATTACACTTAATATAGGTTATTTAGTCAAATAACAAGTGAAATCGTAAGAAAATTAATATCTAAGTTAATATTAAATTGAACAGAATTTGTCGTAAATATCACATAATGTAAGGTTTTAGTTAATGTTCATGTTTTAATAAGAGAGATATCACAAAGAATTTGAAACAATAAATTAAATTACTGCGTGTAAACTATAAAATTGTTATGTTCAAAAATATTATATTAAACTATTAGTAATATAATAAATATTAAAATTATATACCACTAATCATGTAAATCAAATATTTATATGTATAAAAATAAAAATAATCACCCGCACAGTTATGCGGGTCAATATCTAGTAATTAATTAAGATGAGAGGTTATTTTATGTATTGTTGATATTTGATATTTTATGTATTGTTGCTCACTATAAATACCATCACTCATCTCACTCTTTTGTACACCATTACATCTTCTTCTTCTTCCTTATAATAAACTCTCTCACTTATATTAGTGTTATTTGCTTCTTACGGGTATTGAATTCTACTCTTATTTAAATTTCTCGATACTATAAATTATAAGTTATTTCATAACACCTTATCAGCACGATCGTTCTGCAATTTGGTAAAATTTATTGTATCATATATACCCTGCTATAATGGTCGGTATACCGTCTGTACTATTATTTATATTATGTTATAATGGCTGGAATACCGCCTATATTATTTATTAATATTTTAATTAATTTATTGGTCGGCCGAGCCGCCTTATATTCTATTTATTGTTAACTGGACGGCCGAGCCGCCTTTATTTTCTGTTTGTTGTTAACTGGACGGCCGAGCCGCCTTTATTTTCTGTTTGTTGTTAACTGGTCGGCTGAGCCGCCTTATATTTTGTTTATTGCTAATTGGTCGGCCGAGCCGCCGTATAATTTATTTATTATTCTGCATTGACCGGCTGAGCCGTCGCATAATTTATTATCATAACAAAAAATATTTATTCACCATAATTTTTATTTTTATCAAAATTTTATGAAATTTAATGGATTTGATTGATCGTTTAATACGATATTTTCAGACTGATTTTCGGTGCACTCGATTTAACCCCAACGGTTAGAAAGAAAAGTTTTCAAATTTTTACCCTTTTTCCAACGGTCATGAACAGTGATTTTCATCTATAAATACAACTCATTTTCACTCCATTTCATCATCCAAAACATTTCATCTTCTCTCAAAAATTTCAAATCGCTCTCCTCCGATTTTTCATTTCAAGAAAGATGATTCGCGCACTTTTGTTTTTATGTGCCATTTTTATTTGTGTTTCTATTTATGGTTTATTCGTTGGAGAATTTACTCCGAGTGAATTTAAGATGAATATTGGTTTAATTTTATTTACATCGCTTCTCCTTGTAATTGCTTGTATGATTAATGTAAACGGTTTTTAAATTATGAAGTTCTAATAAAATTATTATTTTGTGTTTTAGAAATACAAATGGCAAACGTCGAGAAACTCCAGTTCCCGGCTCTGAAAATAACCGGCGAAAATTATGTCAGATGGGTCACAAATGTGAAACCTTATCTTGTAATAAAAAAGATAACCGAAGCGATAAAAGTCGGTAACAAATCGCCACCCGAGCATATAGCCGAAGCGATAATCTTCCTGAAGACGTTGGAGACGTTGAGGACCCAGCCGTACTATGGCAAGCCTTGAAAGACAGATTCGATAATCAGAAGGAAATCAATCTCCCTCACGCTCTTGAAGAGTGGAAAACCCTGAGGTTTCAGGATTTCCAAAGGGTTAGAGATTACAATTCCACTATCTTGAGGATAGTTGCACAATTAAAATATTGTGGTAACCCTGCCACCGAAGCAGAAATGCTTGACAAGACATACAATACTTTCCACAAAGAACACAACGTCTTATCCCGAATTTACAGAAAATGTGGGTACACCAAATTTTCTGAATTGATGGTAACACTCATGTTGGCTGAAAAGAACGATGAGTTACTAATCAAAAACCATAATTCCCGACCTACGGGAGCCAAGGAATTTCCCGAAGTGAATGCTACGGCGGTAGAATATTCGGGAAGGAGAAACCATACCAACCGAGGTCGTGGTCGGCGTTTCAACAACAAACGTAGAAAGCCTTACTATCCTAAAAGTATTAGATCTAACAAATGGGTTAGATCTGAACAACCTCATAAAGGCAAAGAAACCGAAGAGGATACCACAAACAAAAGTGAGACTGTATGTTACAGATGTGGATGTAAAGGACATTGGTCCTGTACCTGTCGTACTCCCCCACATTTGTGCAAGTTATATCAAGAATCCATAAAAGGAAAAGCTAAAGAGGTGAACCTCACGGAAAACGTTGAAGGGACCTTATACCTTGAATCCTCTGATTTCGCAAATGAGCTGGACTAGAATACTCTTGAAGAGTACGGAAATGTTTCTAATAAGACTGCTGAATAGTCCTCATTTGTAATGTATAATAATTATGTTTTCAAAGAATAATGTTGTTTTAACAACAATATATGTATAATTATTGTGTGTTTTCTTTATATAATCAATGAATAAATTTCACGTTTTACTTTTATTTAATGTTTATGATAATTTCAGAAATGGATCAAAATACTAATGGAGCAAAATCCAAGAAACGGATTCGTGAAATATGCATACCAGATAGTGGAACAACGCACACTATTCTGAGACAAAAGAGATATTTCTCTGATATAAAACCGACAAGAATTGTCGTCAATACAATATCAGGTCCTGCAGACGTGATTGAAGGAACTGGTAAAGCAAACTTTACTTTGCCGAATGGAACAAAATTTTCCATAAATAATGCTTTATATTCTCCGAGTTCTAAAAGGAATTTGTTGAGTTTTAAAGACATATATCTTCACGGATATGATACTCAGTCTGCAACTGAGGATGGAAAGAAATACATGTATGTAATTTCTGAAAAATGTGGCAGAAAACACATATTGGAAAAGTTTCCAGAACTTCCTTCGGGATTACATCATACTTATATCGATGAGATCGAATCAAATCTTGTAGTAAAACGGAACCCAGAAGAGTTCACGTTATGGCATGATCGCCTTGGCCACCCAGGCACTACAATGATGCGTAAAATCATAGAAAGTTCACATGGTCATCCATTGAAAATCCAGGAGATTTCTCAAGGGAATAAAATGACATGTGTTGCATGTTCTCTAGGAAAATTGATCGTAAGGCCATCGCCAACCAAAATCGATAAAGAATCACCAAAGTTCCTTGAAAGAATTCAAGGTGATATATGTGGACCGATACATCCACCATGTGGACCATTCCACTATTTTATGGTATTAATTGACGCATCCAGTAGATGGTCACACGTTTGTCTATTATCATCTCGAAATGTGGCATTTGCGAGATTTCTAACTCAGATAATCAAACTGCGAGCACAGTTTCCTGATTATACTATTAAAAGAGTTAGACTAGACAACGCTGGTGAATTCACATCCCAAGCATTCAATGACTATTGTATGGTAATGGGAATTGAAGTTGAACATTCGGTTGCTCATGTTCATACGCAAAATGGTTTGGCTGAATCTTTAATTAAGCGTCTGCAATTGATTGCAAGACCATTGATCATGAGATCAAAACTTCCAACCTCTGTATGGGGACATGCCATTTTGCATGCAGAAGCACTCATTCGGATCAGACCGAGTGCATACCATAAGTATTCCCCACTACAGTTAGCGTTTGGTCGAGAACCAAACATTTCCCACTTTAGAATCTTTGGTTGTGCGGTATATGTGCCTGTAGCACCACCACAACGAACAAAGATGGGACCACAAAGAAGGTTGGAAATATATGTTGGTTGTGATTCTCCATCAATTATAAGATACCTAGAACCACAGACTGGTGACGTCTTTACAGCACGTTTTGCTGATTGTCATTTTGACGAAAATGTATTCCCAGTTCTAGGGGGAGAAAACAAAAATGTTGGAAGTGATATAAAATGGAGTGTACCATCATTGTTATATCTTGATCCTCCTACTAAAGAGTCAGAACTAGAAGTTCGACGAATTATGCATTTACAGAGTATAGCTAACCAGCTACCTGATGCATTTGCAGATACCAAGACGGTAACTAAATCTCATATACCAGCTGCAAATGCTCCTGCTCGTATCAAAATGCCAAATGAACAAGAAAAGGAGGATGACACACAAGAGCCAAAAACACGCCTAAAGCGTGGTAGACCTGCTGGTTCTAAGGATAAGAATCCTAGAAAACAGAAGAAAGCTGAAATATATGATGCACCAAAAATAGCAGAAAATATTTTGGAAGAAATAAATGATAAGGACTCTGATGAATCAGAGCATCATGAATCGAAAGATAATCATGAGATTTCTGTTAATTACATCCATAATAAAAGGATATGGAATAGAAATGAACAAAATGACCTTGATGATGCTTTCTCATATATCGTGTCAAGTGAGGTAAATGAAGATACCGATGATCCAGAACCGAAATCCATATATGAATGTCAAAAGAGACATGATTGGAATAAATGGAAAGAAGCAATACAAATCGAACTTGATTCGCTTAACAAACGAAAAGTGTTTGGATCTATTGTACTCACACCTGAAGATGTGAGACCAGTTGGGTACAGATGGATTTTCGTTCGAAAACGAAATGAGAAAAATGAGATTACAAGGTATAAAGCTCGCCTTGTAGCCCAAGGATTTTCTCAAAGACCTGGTATTGATTATGAGGAAACATATTCTCCTGTAATGGATGCGATCACATTTAGATTCCTGATGAGTCTAGCCGCTGATAAAAATCTTGAGATGCGTCTCATGGATGTTGTTACAGCTTATCTATACGGATCATTAGATACTGATATCTACATGAAAATCCCTGATGGATTTAAAATGCCAGAAGCATTAAGTTCCAAACCTAAAGAGTTATGTGCAATAAAATTGCAAAGATCATTATATGGGTTAAAACAATCTGGACGTATGTGGTACAATCGTCTCAGTGAACATTTAACAAAAGAAGGATATGTGAATGATCCTATATGCCCATGTGTTTTCATCAAGAAAACAACATCCGGATTTGTGATAATCGCGGTATATGTTGATGATCTAAATATTATTGGAACTCAAAAAGAAATACAAAAAGCGTCAGACTATCTCAAAGGAGAATTTGAGATGAAAGATCTTGGACATACACAGTATTGTCTTGGCCTACAAATAGAACATTCACAAAATGGTATATTTGTGCATCAATCCACATACACTAAAAGAGTGTTGAAACGATTTAACATGGATAAATCAACTCCTCTTAGCACCCCAATGGTCGTTAGATCACTTAACATTGAAAGTGATCCATTTCGACCACCTGAGGAAAAAGAAGAGATACTTGGTCCGGAAGTACCATATCTAAGTGCAATTGGAGCGTTGATGTACCTTGCAAATTGTACACGGCCTGATATATCATTCACTGTTAATCTTCTAGCAAGATTTAGCTCATCTCCAACACGAAGACATTGGAATGGAATTAAACATGTCTTTCGTTACCTACAAGGGACTATTGATTTAGGCTTATTTTACCCTAAAGATTCAAATGGTCAAATGGTTGGTTTTGCAGATGCAGGATATCTTTCAGATCCACACAAAGCCCGATCGCAAACAGGATATGTTTTTACGATCGGAGGCACTGCTATATCTTGGCGTTCTCAGAAACAAACGCTTGTGGCTACCTCTTCAAATCATGCTGAGATCATCGCACTCCATGAAGCAAGTAAAGAATGTGTATGGCTAAGATCAATAAGCCAACACATTTGTTCAAGTAGTGGGATTGACAAAAGTACGGGGCCAACTATTCTATATGAAGATAACGCGGCATGTGTTGCTCAAACGAAGGAAGGATATATCAAAAGTGATAGAACAAAACATATACATCCAAAGTTCTTCTCATACACTCAAGAGATCGAGAAGAAGAAAGAGATTGAAGTAAGATATGTCCGATCATGCGACAATGCAGCCGACCTCTTCACAAAAGCACTTCCTACTTCGGTATTCAGAAAACATGTCCATAACATTGGAATGCGTCATCAGAAAGATCTATGACTGCTCAATCGAGGGGGAGCTTACGTAGTTGTACTCTTTTTACCTAACTATGGTTTTTTCCATTGGGTTTTCCTAGAAAGGTTTTTAACGAGGCAACAAAGACGTTAAGCGAGAGCGCAGAGTGACACCGGTCCCCAAGGGGAGTGTTACGAAACTTAATTTAATACAAGATGGATGATCAAGGGGGAGTGTTATAAGATAAACTTTGAAATGATCCTCCACTCCTTTACCAACTCAAGCACTATGATCATCTACTCATCAAGCACTATGATCACCCATTCATTTACCAAATCAAGCACCATCTTTGATATTTTATGTATTGTTGCTCACTATAAATACCATCACTCATCTCACTCTTTTGTACACCATTACATCTTCTTCTTCTTCCTTATAATAAACTCTCTCACTTATATTAGTGTTATTTGCTTCCTACGGGTATTGAATTCTACTCGTATTTAAATTTCTCGATACTATAAATTATAAGTTATTTCATAACAGTTGTAACTTTTTTTTATTTTTGTCATCAATCTAACTTTATCATAAAACACTTACTCCAAGAGGCTAGCTACATGAGCAAGCCAAACAGGAGTTTCGATGCATATGCAATCGAAAAGGTCAATTCGAGCCCGGGCTGCTTTTGCAAGACAGTCCGCTTGCTGGTTCATACCACGAGGTATATAAGCAATAGAAAAACATTCAAAATGCAAAACTCAATGCTAATTTCTTCCACCACAGATGTCATAGCCGGCCAATCCTCAGAGTTCTGGATGACACTTACGAGCTACGCACAGTCCGTCTCAAAGTGCATTGTTCGTTTTCCTTGTCGTATCATCGCTTTCATCGCCCAGACCAGTCCTTCTGCTTCTGCGTGAAGTGGCGATGGAGCTTTTGTGCAATTACGTAGCCCCAACAAGCATTTACGATCGCCTTCCAGCACCATAAATCCCAATCCCATCGTCGCCCTCTCCTGAGTCCACGATGCATCTACTTGACATCGTGTTTCTCTAGGTTCTCTTCCTTCTGCGGCGGTCGTTGTAACCCTGTCTTCTCGTTGATCTTCTGCACCGACTTCATCTTCTATTACAGGGACGATCTGTGCCATCTTCCAGCTCCTTGCTTCAGAAAGTGCGAGCTGCAACGAATCTAACGGAGAGGTATCTTCCCCATTAAATAATTTGTTGTTTTGTCCTTTCCATAGGTACCACAACACCCAAGGAAAGGGTTCTAAACACTCCTTTGGGACTCCAAACTCAGCTGCTCTCCACATCAAGTGATCTATATTAGTGTATAGAGAACTACACGGGAATACGCCCGAATGAGTTGGGATATTTGACAATGCCCAGCATTGGACTACCGGAGGGCATTCAAATAAGATATGGTTGATCGTCTCCTCCGCACCACATCGGGAACATGATCTGTCTGTAGCACAATGTCGATCACACAATCTGCTCGCCGATGGTACAAAACCAGATAGAGCTTGCCAAATAAAGTTTTTGATTTTTCTTGATGTTTTCAAGTTCCAAACTTCACTCTTTAGCTTCGTTATACTCGGCTCTTGTACCTCTGTTAGTAGATCTTCTTTCCGTTTTGCATTCACCACTTCATACCCTGACCTCACCGTGTAAGCTCCTGACTTCGTATGCTTCCAGAGATAGCCATCTCTTCTCCCTATACGACTTGGTCTAATCGCCAGGATTTTTCCCACATCTTCCAGCACGATAAGTTCTCTGATAAGTGGCTCATTCCAACATTTTGTCTCGTGAATGATCAGGTGATGCACTCTCAGGTCTCGGTCTATTTCATCTCCCACCGGAAAGGCCGGTCGTGCTAGTTCTTCTGGGATCCAGCAACCCTCCCAAAATTTTGTATCTGCTCCCGTCCCAATCGTACGTTGCAGGCCTTCGCTCAACATTGATCACGCAGTCCATAAGCTGCTCCACCCATATGATGGATTGTTAGCTTTCCCCACTAGCAGAGGATTTAAATGACGATAGTATCATCCTTTCAAAACCCTTGCCAGTAGGGAGTCCGGGTAGATAAGCAACCTCCATACTTGTTTTGCGAGCAGAGCGAGATTGAAGTCCCTGGAATCTCTGAATCCCAGACCTCCTCTCTCTTGTGGTACACAGATTTTATCCCAAGCTACCCAATGTAATCCTCTGTTATTAGCCTTGGCACTCCACCAGAATCTAGATATAGCTCCCGTCACTTTTTATGGACTTCTTGAGGTAGCAGGTAGCATGACATATTAAACGTAGGTGTGGGAACCGAAATTCGCACTGTCGATTTCCGTTTAAATTAGGAAAGTAGGAGAACCCTAATTTCCCAAAGGTCCCGGATATCTGCTAATACCACACGCCAAGCAATCAGAACACGAAATGAGAACAGTAATAAAATAAGAAATCGAAAAAGAGAGCAAGATAGTTCTTATTCTGAATCTGCGTTTGAGGGTTTACAACAAGGTAAGTGCCTGGGCTACGAGAGCTGTCGGCGAGATTCCTAGTTCTAAAAATCTAAGACGGCAAAAACCTAATTGAGTCGCAGCTCGAATAACAAAAACGGAAAATTGCCTAAAATCCCTCTAAGTGCTAAGTTTGCTGTGAAAAGTCCTCCCCCATGCCTCTCGCCTAGGACTCCTTATATACTGGCTCCAAGGTCGGTTTACGCTTTTCCCCTTCTGCCCTTAAGCCGCCATAGCATAAAAATGGAGATATTCCATTTTTTCGATCTTCGTAATTATCTTCAAAATTTCGTATTTATCCGCGGAAACTTGACATTTATCTTTCCTTGCGAACCAAGCGTAAACCGTCATGCGGCTCACAGGCTGTTGGTTAAGCAATCGTAAGTTGGGCCTCGAGTCATGTCTTAGGTCCCTTTGGGCCGTCTTCCGACTCTAAGCGTTTATTACGGCTTCTTTCGATAAAGAACAAACTTTCCGCGGTTTTTACGGTAAAGTTTGATCGATAACTTAGAATGGCGGGGAATCGTGAAATGGGTTCGCTACGGTCTTCGGGAGATAGCATCGAAGGGTGGACGAGAACGCATGGACTAATGTCGTATATACGTTTCGGAAGAGCTCGGTCGCTACGTAGCGACCGAACTTCGGTTCAAGCTCAGGAGCTCGGTCGCTACGTAGCGACCGAGTTTCAACTCGAACTCGGTCGCTACGTAGCGACCGAGCGGAATGGACGTCCGATCGCAACGTAGCGACCGAGCCTTGGCTCGAACTCGGTCGCTACGTAGCGACCGAGCGGAGCACGTGTTCGGTCGCTGCGTAACGATCCTTTTCGATCTCTTGTCGGATGACTTGCGTTTCCTCCGCAAAGCTTTTCGTAAAGAAGAGTCTATTTCGAAAAAGTATTTGTCGAAGAAGGTTTCTACGTTTTTTTTTCCGGAGATTTGGACGTTAACTTCGTCGCAACCGTTTTCGACCCCAACAGTTAGCCCCCCAGCTCGTTGGGAGCGTGGATTTCTAGTGAGATCCCAATGCGCGGTATGGCGAGTTCGGACGAGATTGGTGTATTTGGACGAAGTTCGTGTCCAAAAATCCGCAAGTAAATAGTTATTTCTCATGCCTATAAGAAGGGAGGTAATTTCTTCACAATTTTTACACTTACTCATTCTCATAGAGAGGTTTTCTTGAAAAGTTCTTTCTTCTTTTTCTTTCTCTCTATCATTTCCTCCTTGATCAAAAAGAAAAACACGAGATGTTGAGTAAGAAGAGGAGTTCGAAGAAAGGGTCCTTGCCCACGAACGTTTCTGAAGAGCTTCGAGTGCCGAAGATGGAATTTGTTCCTCATTCGGTAGACCCAGCCGAGAACGAGGGATGGTGGGTGGCGTGTTACGGTTCGATCACGCCTCCCAAAGAAAAATCATTCCCGGTCATGAACCATCGCCCGGTGGAGGCAGGTGCACCAAGTAGGAGTTCTAGTGAATTCCTCGAGGTCATGCGGTCGTTCTACCATATTTCGGACGCGGTGGAATTCAGGGTTCCTCGTCAAGGAGAATGCGCTAGTAGCCCTCCGGAGGGCTTCTTTACTTGTTACGAGGCATTCTTAGTGCACTACCGTTTGTGGTTCCCGATCCCCGAGATTATCGTCCGTGTGTTGGGTCGTTTCGGGGTAGCGATAAGCCAACTGAATCCTCTTGGCATCCAGCACCTCATAGGAATCCTGGTCCTGAGCTACGAGCATGGTCTCTCTCTCACCGTTGATCACTTCGAAGCGCTTCTTCGATTACAGATCATCAGGGGTCATCATCTGTCTTAACTTGTGTTCCGCGAGGAAGCACAGTCGCGACTGTTTCTGACATCCCCAGATAGTTGCGACTCCGTTTGGGGTCGGAAATTTGATGCCCAGGTGGTACGTCCATGGAACGGCTTGCATAGCGTTGAGCCATAGGGTTCCCATGATCACATTGTAGATGGCAGGATGATCGAATACCGCAAACTCGACGATTTTTGTGATTTCCTTGGCCAAGACTGGTAGCTGAATCGATCCGAGGGTCATCGATACTTCGCCTGAAAAGCCTGTGAGTGGTTTCGGAGTTGGAGTTACTCTTCCGAGTTCGATGCTCATCCGATTGAGAGTGTCGCGGAAGATTACATTGACCGTGCTTCCCGTGTCAATGAGTACTCTTCCAACTTCCAGATCTCGTATGACGAGGTCTATGACGAGCGGATCGCAGTGAGGTTGATCGATCCCGCAGGCTTCCTCCTTTGTGAAGGTGATTGAGCAGTTCTGATCATCTCGGGTAGGAAACCATGTAGGCCAGTTTGCGCTTGACTCCACCTTCCGCTGGTAAGCCTTGATGGCCGAAACCGTATCGTTGCAGAATTATGATCCTCCGATGATCATGTTGACTCTACGACGATTGTTATCGTTCCCTTTGTCGTCTAGCCTCCTGTCGCGTTTATCCCCAGATTGGTTTCTTTGAGGAGATCTCTCCGCGGGAAGATTTCTGTCCGGCTTCGGGGGGCGATCGGTCTCGAGGATGAGATCTTTCACGCTGGTCACTTCCGAGAGTTCTCCGGCTAGTAGCTTCGCGGCCAGCCTTGCTCCCAAGACCTTGCAGTTAGTCGTGGAGTGTCCTCGGGACTGGTGGAACTCGCAGAAGGTGTTTCCATCATATCCTTGATTGCGAGTCCACGTATTACCCGTGGTTCTGCCCTGGTCTGAGCCGATCGCGTAATTGTGTGCTCCTTGGAGTTCTTACCCCTCGTGATGGACATACTTGTCGTTACGAGGGTTCTTCTTCCTTGTTTTTGGGTCTACATCTTTCGAGGATGATCTCGCCGACTTGTGTTTTTGCGATAAGATTTTCCTTTCTTTCTCGATCATGATGTAGTCCGTCGCCTTGTGGAGGGCGTCTTGGATTGTTCGCGATTTTTCGAGGGATATCCATTTTATGAATTTCGACTTGTACCAGAGCGCCTTTCTGAGCGCATCGATGGCCACCTTGTCGCTTATCCCGCTGACCCTAGACTTTACAAACTTGAATCGGCTGATGAACTCGCGGAGGGGTTCGTCTTCCCTCTGGGACAGACTCCAGAGATCGACATCGGAAGTTTCTCTATCTATGAACATAGAGTATTGCTTGAGAATTTCCGATGCGAGCTGTCGGAAACTTCCGATAGAGTTTCGCTTAAGGCGCGCGAACCATTCGAGGGCTGCTACTTCTAGATTTTTGACGAACAGGCGGCAGTAGCCGGCGTCTCTTTCGCCGTCCTTCAGCCTCGCTCTTCCCATCGTGATGTGGATAGCCTGAAGGTGCGCTCTCGGATCGGTCGTACCATCATACTTCGGTACTTTGATTTTTCCTTGATCGGATACCCTCGTATCTGAGATGCGAGCGGTGAAAGGGGTCTTCCGAGCCCCTTCCAGCAGCCTGTCGATCTCGGGGACCGCGCTGGTAGCGTGATGGATTTGGGATTTTACAGCTCTTACTTCTGCCGTAGTCTTGGTGATATAGTCGCGAAGATCGCGTATATCCGACGTCTCGTCAGCAGATTTCCGCGCTTGTCGGCGTTTACTGCGAGTGAGCTCGGTTTGTTTTTCAGCCAGCTCTTCTTGTTCGTTCCAATAGAGGATTTCCTCCTCTTCCGTCATTGGTTTGTCGAACGGAGAGCTTTCCCGAGTGAATCGGCTTCTGGTCCTCCTTGGATGCATGTCGACGTCCTCATCAGTATTGTTGGAGACATCGCTAGGATCCAGGTCGACTTGCTCGACTCCGTTGTCCTCCGAAGCCTTCGCGGGAAGCAGAGGGCTTCAGATTTTCCCTTTTCGATGGGAGATTTCTCGCTAGGGTTTTGACCCGAAGGTCGTTCATGCGCGGCTCCAGGCCTGTTGAGTGGGGTTGCAAAGTCGAGTCTTTTCCTGTGGACTTTATTGGTTCCGCGGGGGCGGATTGCTTGAGTCCTTGCCGTTAAAGTTTCAACTTGTTTGGTCAAGGTGCTCACGAGCTTATCCTGTTCTTCCGACCTTTTTCGTAGGTGACGAACATCTTTTTAAACTCCTCGAGTGCCGCGGCGTTGGCTGGTGCGTTGGCCGCGGATACGTCCGCTGCGGGAGTGTGGAGATCAGTTCCACTGCCTCCGTTAAGAGGAGTCTGCATGTTATCCGTGTCGTCAGTTGACATGTCTGGTTGAGCGTGATGTGGTTGAGAGTTAGATTGATCCGTACCCCCCCCCCTCCCTCCTTCTAGCGCCAAACTGTAGGAACCGAAATTCGCACTGTCAATTTCCGTTTAAATTAGGAAAGTAGGAGAACCCTAATTTCCCAGAGGTCCTGGATATCTGTTAATACCACACGCCAAGCAATCAGAACACGAAACGAGAACAGTAATAAAATAAGAAATCGAAAAAGAGAGCAAGATAGTTCTTATTCTGAATCTGCGTTTGAGCATTTACAACAAGGTAAGTGCCTGGGCTACGAGAGCTGTCGGCGAGATTCCTAGTTCTAAAACCCTAAGACGGTAAAAACCTAATTGAGTCGCAGCTCAAATAACAAAAACGGAAAATTGCCTAAAATCGCTCTAAGTGCTAAGTTTGCTGTGAAAAGTCCTCCCCCATGCCTCTCACCTAGGACTCCTTATATACTGGCTCCAAGGTCGGTTTACGCTTTTCCCCTTCTGCCCTTAAGCCGTCATAGCATAAAAATGGAGATATTCTATTTTTTCCGATCTTCGTAATTATCTTCAAAATTTCGTATTTATCCGCGGAAACTTGACATTTATCTTTCCTTGCGAACCAAGCGTAAACCTTCATGCGGCTTACGGGCTGTTGGTTAAGAAATCGTAAGTTGGGCCTCGAGTCATGTCTTAGGTCCCTTTGGGCCGTCTTCCGACTCGAAGCGTTTATTACGGCTTCTTTCGATAAAGAACGAACTTTCCGCGGTTTTTACGTTAAAGTTTGATCGATAACTTAGAATGGCGGGGAATCGTGAAATGGGTTCGCTACGGTCTTCGGGAGATAGCATCGAAGGGTAGACGAGAACGCATGGACTAATGTCGTATCGACGTTTCGGAAGAGCTCGGTCGCTACGTAGCGACCGAGTTTCGACTCGAGCTCGGTCACTACGTAGCGACCGAGCGGAATGGACGTTCGGTTGCTACGTAGCGACCGAGCCTTGGCTCGAACTCGGTCGCTACATAGCGAGGCTCGGTCGCTTCGTAGCAACCGAGCGGAGCACATGTTCGGTCACTGCGTAACGATCCTTTTCGAGCTCTTGTCGGATGACTCGCGTTTCCTCCGCAAAGGTTTTAGTAAAGAAGAATCTATTTCCAAAAAGTATTTGTCGAAGAAGGTTTCTACGTTTTCTTTTCGGAGGTTTGGACGTTAACTTCGTCGCAACCGTTTTCGACCCAACAGTAGGTACCGCTTGTGCAACTGATTTAATCTGAACCTCCTTTCCACCTTTAGATAGATATTTAGCCTCCCAAGTATTAACTCTCCAATTTAGCCGATCTTGGACATATGCAAAGACTTGTCGTTTGGATCCACAAATCTTCTCGGGCATTCCGAGATACATACTCATTCCTCCTTCTTTATTTATGCTAGATAACCTTTTCAGGTCTTCTTTTGAGGTCGCTATGACCTTAGAACCGAACATAACTGAAGATTTTTCTTTATTCAGTTGTTGTCCTGAGGCGTATCCATAGACGTCAATGATTCTCATCAACTCTTGACACTAACTGGACTCCGCTTTGCAAAAGAAGAGATTGTCGTCAGCAAAAAGAAGATGAGAAACAGCCGGGCAAGGTCGAGCGATCTTCATACCGGTAATCTTCTTTGATCTCTCTGCCTCCTGGATTTGAGATATCAATACTTCAGTGCAGAGAATAAATAAAAATGGCGATAGCGGGTCGCCCTGCCGGAGTCCCCGGGATGAGGTGATGCTTCCTTTTGCATCCCCGTTAATCAGAACTTGATAAGATACCGATGATATACAGCTCATGATCTAGTGGATCCATCTCTGATCAAATCCCATCTTTTCCATCAGAGCTTTGAGAAAACCCCATTCCACGCTATCGTATGCTTTGCTCATGTCCGTCTTGATAGCTACATATTTTGAGTTACAACTCTGGTTCGTTCGTAGAGCGTGGAACATCTCTTGGGCCACCAAAATATTATCAGTGATGAGTCGTCGAGCCACAAAGGCTGATTGTGTTTCAGATATTAGCTCAGGCAGAATCTTCTTTAGGCGAGCCGACAAAATCTTCGAGATGATTTTATAGCTAACATTGCAAAGGCTTATGGGCCTGAACTCTGCCATATTAGCTGGTCTCTCATTCTTGGGAATCAAACAGATGTTTATCTGATTCATTCTTTCATCAAACTCTCCTGTCTCGAAAAATTCCCGGACCATACACATAACATCCTTCCCAATATGATTCCAAAAACGTTGATAAAATAAGCTTGTCATCCCATCAGGTCCCGGGGCCTTATCTGGGTTGATCGCGAAGACAGCGTCTTTTATCTCAGCATCTGATGGAGGGGCAGTCAGATTACGTTCATCTCATCTGTCACTCTCTCGGTAATAAACCGGATGCTAGTCTCAAAATCAGAAGGGTTCGAGGTAGCAAATATATTTTCAAAATATTCCACTGCCACTTGCTCTATTTCCTCTTCAGTTTCCACCCATGCTCCCATCGAGTTTTTGAGTTTTGTAATCCTGTTTCTGGCCCGCCTCTGTTTAGTTTTAGCATGGAAATATTTAGTATTTCGATCACCTTCTTTGAGCCAGAGAGCTCTGCTTTTTTGTCTCCAATAAATCTCCTCTTCTCTGTACGCTGCACAAAGACGCCACTTCAGCTCCAATTCTTCTTCACTCGACACCTCATCATTTGCTTGAGCTTGGTCGATTTGCATCTTTAGTTGCTCAATCAACTTCTCATTATTTGATGGATTACTTCTCTTCCAAGAAGAAATCGCCTTTCTGCACCTAGAAATTTTCCCCACCAGGTCTCCTTTCCAAACCAGCGTTTATCAAATCTGAAATTTTTCTTTGGTTTTTGTCACTCGCGATCCTATCCTAGCCAGAACTGGCCGATGATCGGAGCCCCATCTCAATAAATACTCCACATCAGTGTGGGAAAATAAATTATGCCAATCTTCGTTTCCAACTGCTCTATCGAGACGACATTGAATGCGTCCATTTTTCCTCCTTCCTACCCATGACATGGCATTACCCTTGTAGGGAAACTCTAACATGCCACAGTTGGCCAGCATAGTCTTGAACGGGATAAAGGACGTCTCATCTCTATTTCGTCCTCCTTTCTTCTCGGCATTACTCGTAATCTCGTTGAAATCTCCTACCATCATCCAAGCTCCTGATCTTGTGACGCTCATTCGGGTAAGCCTCTCCCAATCTAAGTTCCGGTACTCCACCACTGGATCGCCATACACAAAAGTAAGATATACTTTATGGCCTTCTATCTGCGCTTCAACATCAATCATACGATTATTGGAATAAACAATCTTCACCGCAGAGTCGTTCATATAAAACAAAGCCAAACCACCGCTTGTACCAGAAGGTTCCACGGTAAATAAATTATCGTAACCAAACTCAAACTGAAAGCCTTGCATAAAATAAAAAACATTTTTTGTTTCGGAAAGAAAAAGAAAACTAGGATTGAAGCAGCGAAGCAACTCCCACATATATGCGATAGCATTCATATATGCTTACTGGGTGGTTTCTGGGACACCACCGAACCTGGTGCACTGGGTTTCTTGCCGTTTAAGGCAGAAGGATACACCTCATTGCGAGGGAATTGGGATGTGGGCCGCGCCATGTTGAGACGGCTCTGTCGCATTGCCTTACTCTTTGGAGATGCACGACCACGAAGGGCTAGTTTCTTCGATGCAGTTGTGCCTTTGATCTCTGGACTTCTTGGCACTTTCTTTCTCTTCCCTTCACGTTGGAGAGTCCCTTCCTGGTCCCGATCGTTTGATGCGCCCACCACAGTAGATCCAGCTCGAGGCTGATTAGGTATGGCGACATTGGGACTTCTCTTCCCCACTGCTTTCTTCGTCTGTTGGCCCCTTATATCCTCTTCCTCTCTTTCTCCCTGAGTCTCCATCCCCTCCGTGTTCTGTTGAAGCTCTCATTTCTTATTTGAGCTCTCCCTTTCTTTTTCCTTTCGTTCAAGCTCATGTTCCTCCTCCATGAGATCATCAATATTTAGCATTTCTTCATCTAAGACTGGTTCTGGGTCTGTATAGAGCTCAACCATCGTCTCAAAAGCCTCTTCATCCATATATTCCTCATCCTCTGTACGCTGGCCTCAGCTCCTTCAGTAGACTTCACTAGTTCTTTTTCTTTTCCTACTCCATCATCCACATTCCCCCCCCCCCTTGTACCCTTCTGTGAAACATCATGTACTCTAGTCTCAGGCTGCACTGCAATCACCACCACCGTCGATCTTTGCACCATCTCCGGTTTGTTATTTATCACAGGTTCACGAATGATCAGTTTGCCTCTTCCATGAGAGGCTCTTTCCTGGTTAGAGGGAGGTTCAATCGCGATTCCTTTTCCTTTTTCAATCCTTCTTCTTTCTGCTTCCATCTCCTTCTCTCCACTCTCCATAACCTCACCAAGACTTTTTCTATCTCCACCTTGGCTTGGCCTCACAGGTCGCCATTCTCTATTAATTCTCTGAGTCGAAACCCGAGGCAAGTCCCGGTTATATCCTCTGTCTCTTTGGCCCACGTAGTGTACTGTAAGTGTGCGTTGCGAGTTAGGAGAGACGCGACGGCCGGGACTATATCGACTGACACTTTGTGAATCTCGAGGATGGACACTGTGTTGTATCATCTTGTCGTTATTGTTCCAGTTTGAGTGCCCTGAGAGAACTATGGATCTGTATCGTTCATCCTCTCTTTTACTGTAATCATACTCTTTACCTCTATGGTAGGGATGATACCTCGCCCGATCTCGGGGATCATTTGATACAGAGTTTTTATCTAGTCTGTTCCCGACGTTTTTGCTTTCAGCCTCGCGACGTCCCGCAATTCTGTCTCTAAGATCCTGAGGAGACCTCTCTCCCCTCCTTGCATAGGCTCCTTGAAGGTCTCTGGGTTCGTTTCTTCCATACTGTTTAACAGGCAGGCGGTTTCGATCAGGTGATCGTACACTTTCATGCCCATAACGCGATGGGATTGAGAACACTTCTCTGGTTGCTTTATCTTCCTTCTCCTTTTGCTCAATTCTTGCCAATCTATTCTTCTCCTTATGAGTTTCTGATAACTCTGGACATGTACCTTCTTCATGGGAGATCCTTTTACAGGTAAAGCAGTGTCTGCGCAAATCCTCATATTTGAGTGTCACCCTAATGACATCACCGTTTGCAAAGCCTGCTCTCCCCTCAAATTGCAGAGGTTCATCAGCATTAACGTATTCCCGAACTCTTCCTCCATCAACATCAACCTTGTCCACCAGTCCCAAAGCTTTTCCGATGTTTCGGAAAGTTTCATCTTTTTTGTAGTGGTTAGGGACCCCCAAAACCACGACCCAGAAAAGCATAGAGTTTAGGAAGTCCTCCCTGATCGTCGGGGTCCAGCGTTCTAACGAAAAGCTCCACTTATCAAAGTGACATTGTCTTCTCTGTAAAGCCTTCTGCAGATCTTGTTCACAGTCAAAATCAAACTGAAATTTATTATTTCCCAGGTTTGTTCCACGTACTTTTCCTTCAACGTCCCAAATATGCGTCTTGGGCATATGTTTGATCAAAGCATCGACACTCCGTCCATCAATATGGAACATTCGCCCTACCAACGAGAGTTTATACTTATCTATCAGATCTGAGTAATCAAATTCCGGGAATGGGATGATTTCATCTTCTTTCTTGTCAAGCCTTCGTCTCCCTGTCTTCGACCCATTCCCTTTCTCGCGGTAACCAGAAGATCGATTCATCCTATCCATATATCAAGTAGTGAGGTAGCTTTCTTTCACCAGACAAAACTCCCTATATAAGGGGAAATCATAAACAAAAGTTCTGTTGACAGCCTTTCTTGTCCGTCACGTCAGATCAGAGATCTAGGGTTTAGGGAAGTCCAAGCTAGAAAACACTGCAAGGGGCAGGAATACTTGTCGTAACAGGTAACTAGTAGTCGCAGATCTTCTCTTCTTGGCAAGGAGAGCCTCAAAACTAACTTCCTTGAGGAGGAGCTTACCAGATCTGAAAAAATCGCCCTAGTAGTCGCCAAACCCTAACAACCCTTGATGTAACTTTTATTTTAAAATTAAACCTTACAACATTTATACACCATTTGTTTTCCAATCAGTTTAATAATCTAATGAGACGTTCTAAACAAAAGCTACACTGACTAAAACAACTGTTAAAGTGTTTAACAAGTTTTTTTTTGTTGTAAAAGTGTTTTACAAGTTGTGTTTTTCTACTGCAACAAAATATACATATGCAACAATAAAAACTATAAACTAAAATTCTATAACAGAGTTCTGCATCTTTCAATCCAACCAATCATCCACTTTGATATCATATTATTAGTATTTAAAAGTATGAAAGCTTAGCAACTCCAACGGTTATAAACCATAAAAATTTCTAAGAAATAGTATTATAATTCAATTATTTTTATTATTTCTAAACTAATAAAATACATTAATTTCCTCTAACATGATGACATGTATGTTTTGAGTATACTAAGGATTCTTTAAAAAATCTAAAATAAGAACTTTTAGTCTTCTTTTTCCTAATTCCATTATTTTGTTCTTTTTTTTTAAATACTTAGAACCCTTTTTTTTAACACAATTACTTTTCGTTCATAAGCTTAACCGGAGCTCGATGTGCAGGTCTATGAAAATTTTAAAAACAAGGCCATAATACTTAGAATCCTTTCTAATAAGTAATAGTCATCATTGGAGTTGTTCTAATTATGATTCCTTGTAGATTATGAACCATTCTATATCAAAATGGGCGGGCTAAACCAAAAATTCGAAGCTCACATTGAAGACCATCTTCCACCGAAACGCACAACATTAATCATTGTTCACACAACTCCTAGCCCGAGCCGTAAACCGCAGACTAAACCAATGCTGGAGCCTGAAAATAAACCGAGAGTCAATAAAAGTTCAATTACACATGCGGCCGGATGTGACTGTAAGATTTTAGTCATTGATTCCTAAAATCACGAGAAAATAGGAGTCCGTTATGGAAGTATTATGCATTCTGTTAAAGAAAGGAAACTTGTTCTTGACAACTTAAAAAAAAGGAAAAATTGTTTTTTATAGCAAAAAAAATTGATAACTATGTCCTTTTAGACTAGTCTCTATTTTGTGTCATTTTTACCTATAACACCCTTTGAAAATAAATTTAATAAATAGTTTTACAAACAAAATTTTTTTTGGAAAGATAGTAACTTTTGATTAAATACCTATATGAACTTAGTGTTATTTTTTCAATTATAAAAAAGTTGAAATCATAAATTTCAGATTATGTTCTAAATAAAGTAGAAATGACATTCTACGAAGTAGAAAATGAAATCCACTTTTTTCATTGAATCTACAATGTTTAGAATACGTGATCTACGTAAATAGAAGTATTCTAAAAATATTTAGAATACACATTCCGCGCTTAACCTATTGTTCTAAAATCTTTAGAAATCAAAATCTACACATTAATATAAATCTAAAACACGTAGAAACCGACTTCTACAGATTTACTATAAATCTAAAACATGTAGAAATCAAAATCTACACATTACTATAATTCTAAAAAACTGTAGAAACCGATTTCTACAGATTAGCTGTATTCTACGGATAAGAAATCAGTTCCTAAAAATGTGGAAACAAAATATTTGGGAATATTCACTTTTATATTTTGAAAAAAAAATCGATTTAAAAAAAAAACGAAAAAGGATATAAAAAAAACGAAAAAAAAAACTTGAGAACCTTCTTCGCCGTCTTCTATATTCCATTGATTGTTCACAAAATTTTCACAAAAATTTCACATTATTTCTACCATGATTCATGTCTATGCTTCATGTGGTGTTTGGGAATTGGTTGTATCTTCAGGTTGGAGTTTTAATGTTGATAAAAAGAAAGGGGGAAGGTTACTTGCTTTGGAATTGAAGTCCTCTCTAAAGCAATTACAGAAAAATGTTATAGAGGATTTTGGTTTTGAAGAAACGGATGCCGATTTGGAGTTGAGTTACCTTCCTATTGGGTTGATCAATTCATCAGAATGTCCACCGGTGATCATTGGAAACTCACGGCAAGTTCAAAATTTTCTAGGGTTTTGTAAGAAGCATCAGTCAACTCAATTGTGTGTTAGCTATAAAGCAAAGCATGGAAATCCAAATAAGGTCGACATTGATCTTAATAAGATGCCAACTGATGCAAGTACTAGTGAAGAGAACGAGCGAAATCCTTGTGACATTTGGGCCGCTTCAAGTATTGTTAAGGGGGATAAGCATAACGAGAAGAAGAAAGGGAAGATGAAGCAAAGTGAAGTTGATGGAGATGATTATGATGCTGACAAGCATAACGAGAAGAAGAAAGGAAAGATGAAGCAAGACGAGGTTGATGGAGATGATTATGATGCTGACAACATCAACTCTGAAAAAGAAAACAGAGAAAAATTGGCAAAGAGTCCGGTGGTCGAATTGGTTAAGATGGGAGATCTTTTCCTCAACAAAACAGTTTTGAAAGCGAGGTTTGAGTTATGTGCTATGAAGCATAACTTTCACTACACAGTTACCAACTCCAATAAATCAGTTTGGTGTATTAGATGCGCTGATAAGGTGTGCTTTTGGGGTGCTCGAGCAGAGTGTTTGAAGGGCTCCACATGTTTTATTATTAAGAAGTATGTCGGTGTAAATTCCTGCGCACCTTCATGCAAAACCAGTGCCGGAAAGACAGCTTCAGCAAAAACGATAGGCGGTCTGATCATGCATAAATATGAAGGTATCAAGGAAGGGCCTAAAGCGAAAGATATTGTTCAGATTATGCGTAATGATTATGGATGTGAGATCTCTGATTCTTTAGCATGGGATTCCCGTGAATATGCAGTCAACGCTATTAGAGGTATTCCAGACGAAAGTTATGGGAAAATACCAAAATACTTGCACATGCTGCGAGAGGCCAATCCGGGTACACATTCCTCTTATGAGACTGACGTCAATCTTAGATTTTGATATCTGTTTATAGCATTTGGTCAATCGATCAGAGGCTTAAGCAAAGTCATGAGGCGTGTCATTGTTGTCGATGGAACATTCTTGAAAAGTAAATTCAAAGGGGTGCTACGGGTTGCAACTGCTATAGATGGAAATTCAAATTTATATCCTATTGCATTTAGGATAGTAGACTCTGAGAATGAACAGTCTTGGGAATGGTTTATGAGACAATTAAAAGTTGTTGTTGCTGATGATAATGGTTTGACTTTTATTTCGGATAGACAAGTGTCAATAGCGAAGGCACTGGAGAAAGTGTATCCGCTAGCGAGACATGGTATTTGTATTCATCATTTGTTGAATAATGTGATATCATATTTCAAGGGGAAGGGATTAGCTGGGTTGATTTCTAAGGCTTCGAAGGCTTATAGAGTGGTTGATTTCAAGAAGACGTTTGCTCATGTTTGCAATATCAGTCCAGCAATTGGAAATTATCTTATGGAAGCGGATGTCAAAAAGTGGGCTAGATGTCAATTTCATGGATACAGGTATGACATTAGGACAAACAATCCTGTAGAGTCGATAAATTCTGCGTTGCGTTCGCCAAGAGAGTTTCCCGTAATTCCTTTGTTGGACAGTATTAGAGAAATGCTGACACGCTGGTTTTTTAAGCGTAAGAAGTTGATTTCAAAGCACATCCATCGTTTGACCATAGATGTGGAGGAAAAGATCGATAGAAGAATCGAAAAGGGGAAAAATTTCGGAGTTTACCCTGTAACCGATAGCCAGCTGCTTGTTAAAGGCGATACAATTGACTGCTTTGTTGATTTGGACAAACGGACTTGTTCTTGTGGGAAGTACGACCTCTTGAAGATCCCTTGTAGACGTGCAATAAAAGCCGGTTTCTTTGATGGTAGAGAACCATATAAATTGACTGATTTTTTGTATACCACGGGAGCTTGGAGAGAAGCTTATCAAGAAAGCATAAATCCCATTTCAGTTCCTGAAGATGGTTGGTCCGTCCCACAAGTTGTGGAAAATTCTGAAGTGCTACCGCCTGAGACAAGAAGATTTCTTGGAAGAAATAGAAAACGCATATATGAAACTGTTGAAGACAAAATCCGATCATCACAAGGATCACAGGGGGGTCAACTTCGCAAGTGCAGTAGATGTGGTCTTGGTAGTCATAACAGAGCAACTTGCAAGATGCCAATATAGTCGATTTGTTTGATGTGTTCTTCACAATTTAGTTAAAGTTTTTCAGACTTCATTTGCTTGATTTCTAGTAACTTTGTTTCAGTTTGTGACAACTTTGTTTCAATCTTTCAGACTATATTTGCTTGAATTTTAGTAACTTTGTTTCAGTTTGGGAGAACTTTGTTTAATTTTCATGATGTATTAACTTGGTTAGAAGATCTGAGTCAATCGATCCATTTAACGAACTGTGATGTCCGATCCGTCGGGATCGATCGATCTGTAGACTAACCGGTCGATCCAGCCAGTCGATCCGGATCAATATGCAGAACAAACAAAAAACACAGACTATCTTTTGATCGACCTGGTACAGTTCTCTCGATCGGCAAAGCTCGATCTCGTACCGATCGATCGATCCCAGACTCTGATAAATCTCTATGACAGATTTTTCCACTTGATTTGAACTGAATTTAACTCATCAAAATAGAGAGAATAGGATCAAAACCTGCATATATCTTCTCCTTCATGACTATACTTAATAGAATGGTAACTCACTATAGGTTATATAATTAATAAAAGTTATAATACAAACTGAGTATATAAAACATGAAAATAACCCAGATCCGAATTCGAAATACACAGAAAATTAAAAAAAAACGGTGGAATACAATGGAAAGATATAACTGATACTGATCATTGGTGGTCATCAGGACTGCAGCTCCTACTCTGTCATGGTGCTCGTCTGCTCCTATGGAGGCGTGAACCTCGCTCTGCATCGGCTGCTTCATCAGATGATTCATCTCCTGCTTCGTCTTCATCCAGAGGTCCAACAACATCAGGAGTGTCTCCAGCCATACCAGCAGCCTCTGAAGTCTGTGGAGCGCGACAGCAGGAAGGAGTAGGTGGACATCTAATCTTTGCAAGTGCACCCCACAAAATCTGCATCATCGTCGAGAGCTTGACCAGTGTATCCGCAGTCCAGGCAAACTGTTGCTGCTGTGGACCATCTAATGGTGGTGCTCCAGAATCAAACTGACCAGTATATGGTGGTAATAAATACTCCATGGAAGGGTCTGGAGTATGATCGACTGAGATATCTGGAATAGTATCATCCTCACATTGTGTCTGCGCAGGACCCGAAGAAGAGGAACCACGACGACGTTTTGAAGCTGGTGGAGGAGGCGTGTAAAGAACTTCAGCAGGAGGCATGAACTCCATGTTCTCCACAGACGTCAGAGATGTAATAGTGGGCTGTAGAAACTTGTAATGAAGGATTATCCCATCAGGCATGGTAAAACGGTAAATTTTACTATAGTGGAGGATCTTGGTGTTTAGGAAGAACTGGGCATGAAATCTGTCAATCTTATCCACACAAGGAGTATCCGAAAGATCTATATCATGGTGCTTGAAGATCTGAGTAAGTAGACTGCCAATAGACTCATCCAAAGGCTTCTTGTCAAGAGGACGAAGACCCCTAAACTTCCTTTCAAACAACATCTGAGCAAACAATGCTCCCATGTTTACCGAAAGCTCTGCTGGAGGTTCATCTGTAATGTCATATGTCGGCCTGAGAGCTAATGGCTAGTTCCAAACTTTCAAACTTTCAACAACTTTTAACGCTTTCTCTTAGTAGTTACCTTTTTCTTTGATGGAATTGTGCCTTTTTTGCTCGTGCTAGGATCAGTGTTCATTTTGGTCATGCTAGGACCGCTTGCTTGATCACTCTTTCCACCAATTCAGTCACCACTAAAGTTGTCTTGAGCTGTGTAACCTCAGCCTCAATTTTCCCCAACATGTCGGTTACAATTGTCTCAAACTGCTCAGTTCTCTACGAAGCTGTCCTGAGTTGTGTAACCTCAGTCTCAATCTTCCCCAACCTTTCCGAGAACTGCTGACAGAATTTCTCCCCAAAAGTAGTAAAAGAAGCTTGTACCAGACCCTCCAAGAATTTTTTCATATCTGTGTCAATATTCCATTTTGATGAAGCAGCTAGCTGGCACAAGACATTCTTCTTCCTTGACTCTGCTCCTCGGTCCGCATGCTTTCTCTTGTTTCTTCCCGAAACATCAGTTGTGCCATCAACATTCTCTGCAACATGACTATTCTCACCCCTCTCAGTATCAGCTGCTTGATCCTCTCATTTCTCTTCGCCAGCTTCCTCAAATTCGGAGCTCGCAGCTTCTTTTACTCCCTAAACATGATTGTTCCAATCATGTTTTCTATTGATCATATCCAAAATGTGATCCACTCTTTCATCTTTCTTCTCATCCTTCTGTACAAAATCAGTTGCCAAGAGGACCACTCCATCTATGTGGAATTCCATGAATGAATGCAAAATCCCCTAAAAACAATCAAATCATTAGTAAAGTGAACAAGACAATAAACATTTTTATTAGAAAAATATATGCATACCTTTTCTGGGAATAGGTTCTCAACGCCAATGATATCTTTATAAGAACATTTTGCACATCCTCTCCAATTACCACAGAGAGGACCTGTAAAATTTTTGCTGACTTTTGTGCCACAAATCTCTCCTAAAGCAGGAACAGCTTCCATTATCCAAATATGGAAACCAAACAAGAATCCTTCCATCAGATACCCCTCCTTCTGCTCCAATTTATGCCTTGTTTTATCAATCTGCTTCAGAAGGAAATCAAACGAGTACAGACCCCATGGGTAATTCCGAAGCTTCTCCAAATCCATCGCCAACTTCATGTACAGATGCGGGATATTCACCTTCTCATCCTTCCCCATCACCACACCCATAATAACGCAAAGATATATCAGTCTCACCCTATCAACCCAAGCCCAGGTATTGCTCTCTTCCAAATGCTTCTTTTTTATGATCTGCAAGTTTATTTTTCCATTTGTCTTTATCTGCTTGCTCCAAAAACCATCATCATCTTTCCATGTCACTAACCCACTGTTCTTCTCTCGCTTCACTTTCAGACCAGTGACAGCATGATACTCTTGCAATCCAAAACGCAAAGGCCTCCTAGCGAAAGTGAACCACTTCTCATGTCTCTTGCGTGTCATCAACTCCTTACACAAGAAAGAGTGTACCAACTTCGCTGAAAACTTCAGATCATTCTTCTGGATAACCATAATATGCGAGAAAATGGGATCTTTCATAACTTCATCGAATTCTGG
Organism: Brassica napus; assembly: GCF_020379485.1. Taxonomy (NCBI): domain Eukaryota; kingdom Viridiplantae; phylum Streptophyta; class Magnoliopsida; order Brassicales; family Brassicaceae; genus Brassica; species Brassica napus. Next base: position 30,898,142 of record NC_063447.1, on the reverse strand, counting down.
CTCCATTTTTTCCTTCAGCAACTCGAGAAGTTTTAGTCGGCAGCTGTTATCAATCTTCTTAACCTGAGGTTCCAACCCCTCACCGTATAAACGACTAGGCAACTCCAACTCCATACCTGAAAATTGAATACAATACAACACAATAGCTATTAATAACAAATATCACAGCTCAGTTAAATAATGTCTCTTAATACTCTATCAATAACCAATGTCAACAAAACCTAAAAGAATTAGCATTCTCACTGTATCAATTCCAATTTTCGGGTGTTTTGATTTATTTTTTTAAGAACAAAACCTAAAATTCCTAAATCTATCCAAAAAATATGATTTAAGCCATGGGTTGTGTACAAAATCGTCTCTAATCATCACCTTAACACATGATTGAAGCCTAAACATCCTAACAAACTCAAAAAATTTACCTTTTACCTTTCTATTTTCAAACTCTTGAAAGAAGTGGAGATAGAGTTTCATACCTTTGCAGAACGAACTAAAGAGTGATAGATTCGTAAAAAGCTCACGAAATCGTATGGGTTAGGCCGAAGAATCGTCCAAATCAGAGTGAAATTGAGTGAGTTAGGGTTTATGAACTTGGGTGAGACTTTGATTTTCTCCCCCTTTGTTCGTTAATGAGAAATTATGGGTTTCATCCCAAAGAAATCGAGTTTAAAGAGTTGAATTCATGCTTGGTCGGTTCAAATCAAGTGGGAATCAATCCGGATATAATCGAAGAAAACCAAAAAATCGATTTAGGATACTTTCCTGGGCACGGGATCGATCGATCTGTATTGAGAGATCGGTCGATCAATATAAATCGGCCTTCGCCGATCGAGTGAAATGGACCAGGTCGATCAGTATATACTCCGTGTTTTTTTGTTCTGCATAATGATCAGGATCGATCGATCTGTTGGACCTTTTAAATTCGGATCGATCGATCCCGCATGATCGAACTCATTATTTGTTTTATTTAAAAAATTACAATTTTAAGGGCATTACTGCCATTTTGAAAAAAAAAATTAGTCTAATGGGACATAAAGTAATAGAGATTAGTCTAAAGAGACGTAGTAATCATTTTTTTGCTCTAAAAAAACAATTTTCCCAAAAAAAAAGAACTTAAGAATGGGCATATATAGTAAGACAAAAAAAACTAAAATCCTCTCGGCAGATTTTGTGCTTAAGTTACATAAATACATAAAACTTAGTTTTTTTCTTTCGAAACTTAGTATTTTAACCAACAACGTGAGTGAATAACTAATAGGACTTGTGCACGGGCGAAAACTTACCATATTTGTATTTTAAACCTACACTTTCTTTACACCATTTATCAAAAAATAAATCAAAGTAAAAATGGTTGTTGATTAATCAGAATTTTCAACGTAAAAATGTGTAAGATTAATTAGGTTTCATTGTTTGTTTTGTGCGTATGATCCTCTTGTTTCATGTTTGACTTACGCATGCAATTTGTTTAATTGTTTGACTGTTTCTAGTCTTAGAGATGCAACATCCGTGTTGAAAAAGGAATTAAAGCAAAACATGAGAACAGCTACAAACATATCCGGGTCCATTTTTAGTAGTTGTTCTCATCTCGTTATTGATAACTGGACATGTCATAGTACTTTTATTTTATTTTTCTCGTAGACATGAATCATCTTTTCGTAACGAAGTTAACTTAGCGTGAAAATGGAACTCAATCCAATTACGATGAAAAATATCGAAAATTAAACATATCATTATCTTTTGGATAAAAGATTTCACTGCGCTCATCAATCATGGAAGAGGATATGTTTTCCTTTGTTATTTGTTTCCAGCAATATTTCTTGCGCTTTTGTTTTTAAAGTTTTTTTTTTTTGCAAACATTGTTTTTGTTTTTAAAGTTTAGTTTGGATGTTTGATGCATCTGTTTATGTATTTTTGTTTGTGTGTTTATGCATCTTGGGTCTAAGAAATTCATCATGTGAAAAACGAGCATACGGCAGTTACATAACCACATATATACATAACAGATATATACGTTTTAACCTTATGTAACATGTTTTAACTAAACTTTTATTTTAAATATACAAATTTTCTTAATATCTATTTTCCTACTTCAGTTTTTAATATATAAAAGATATATAATTAAAATCTTGTAAGGATAACTATTACAAATCTCAAGAAAAAGATATAAGAAATAAAATATCTTTGTATAAGCCCATCTCCTTATGTTGGAAATTTAGTTGCTCCTATACAAATATATATTTTCCTAAAAAGCAAAACATGTCACTGCCAGTTACTTGTTCTCATCCCTTTATACGGGAATGTGATAAGGACTATTGCTCATATCTATTTTTGTGTGGAACATTATAATTTTTCTTGTCTCATAATTCTCAAATACAACTATTTTCCATGTATTATATTCCCATAGTAATTCATTTTATTGCTGTTTTCATTTCAATACTACCACAACATTTTTCATATTCAATGCATATGTACTCAAATATTTAAAAGATGCTGGTCTTATCAAATTAAGATACTGTCACTTGTAAGAAATTAAAAATCCATTAAAGTTTATTATTTCTAAGTTTGAACTAAATATCTTATCACAACTTGGGATCCAATAGGCTAGTGACCTACATTCGTCCGTAACTTTTTGCACCAATGGAGTTGGACTCCCATTTCTCCCGACAACTACAAGTGTGATCCAATAGGGCTAGTGACCTACGCTCGTTCGTAACGTTTTCACCAATGGAGTTCGACTCCAGTTTCTCCCATAAGTGGGATAGGATCAGACCCAAAGATAACATAAAAAAAATACCTTATCATAATTTTGTTGGCCAAAAATAAAATGAAAAGTTGTTTCTCTTGAATAACCAGTGAATTTGTTGACAAAAAAAACCAGTGAATTTAAAATGATATTAAATGTATGGCTTTTGGATAAAGATGACACGTATTGTTTACCAAATTTAGAAATCATGTACAGAAAAATAATATTTCGGCTAATATTTTGTTATATAATTGAATTTTGATATATATTCTAGATGAATCACCAGTAAAGGTTTCATGAAATTGTGTCTTCTTGATAGGGGCGGTCTTAAGTATAGTAAAGTGAAACTTTGGTATAGGATCTCAATTTTTTTAAAAGTTTACATAATAAGTCCCCAAATTCATAATAAAATAAAATTTATTAAATCCTAACTATAAAGTGTTTATTATAGCTCCCAATATTTCAGGGACCCCATGCTTTCTAAATACATCGCGATTAAAATCTATACTATTAAAAGAAAAACTATGATTTATTTTATGTGTGATTTTTTTATTTGTACCATTTCTTATAAAGTATCAAATTTTGCATAATATAACTATAACATCTTCCAATTTCTTACCTTCTTTATTTGAAATAAAAGTTAATATTTTAAAAATTAAAATCTAACAAAATATTTTGGCATCTTTGAAAGTTTATTTCATAAAATTATGTCATTTAAATTCTAATTATCATAAAATATAATTATAAATTAAAATTCATTTTTATTTAAAAATGAAATTATAAATTCTTTAAAATATCTTAGTTATATTTTAATGATAATAAAAATTCAAATTGATTAATTATCAAAAATACATTTTACAAAGATTTTAAATAGATTCTCTTAGAAACAAATATTCATTTCTATTTCAAATATAAAAATAAAATATTTATATACTATTAAAACAGAAGTCATGACTTATTTCATGTATGATTTTTTTATTTAGATCATTCCTTATAAATTTTATAAAATTTTGCATAATATAATTATAACATGTTCCAAATCTTTATCTATTTATTTGAAATACAAATGAATATTTTTAATAAGAAAACATTTTTTGGCATCTTCTTAAAATTTATTTCCAAAATTATTTGATTTAAATTCTGATTAAAATAAAATATTATTATAAATTAAAAATTAAATTATTTTAATTTATAGTAAAATTTAAAAATATATAAAATATTTTTAATTATATTTTGATGAAAAAGATAATTTAATTGATTAATTTTAGAAAATAATTTTTACATAATTTGAAATAGATTCTGTTAGAATCAAATATTCATTTCTATTTGAAATAAAATATTTGTATCTATTAAAACAGAAGTCAGAAGTCATAATTTATTTCATGTGTGAATTTTTTATTTAGAGCATCCTTTAGACGAAATCATAAAAGGAAATCTAATCAATTAAAATTTATCTATATACCACCATATATTTCTAAAAGCCTAAAGTTATACTATACTATATTCTCACATTCGCACATTTCAACACGTTTATCTTAATATATATTTTGTCAAATGATATGGAATAACATTTGTTATAAAATTAGAGAATAACACCAAAACATTTACAATTTAATCGTAAATTTTTAGAATATAAAATTAATATTCTTATCTATATGAAAACTAATCCGTGCAGATGCACGGATCAAGATCTAGTTGGAAATTAAATGATATTTGAAAAAAAATTACTCGTACAAGATAAGAATATTAATTTTATATTCTAAATAAAAAATCCACACATGAAATATATTGGTCACAAACGGAAAGATTAACAAATCCAAAATATTGGTCAAAAAAACTTGCAAGCGCATGAAGGTGTGTGGAACATACACACATGAAACGCCAATGGCTTGTAGTTTTTTTTCTACCCTGCATTTTAATATGTCCAAACATTACACGTGATATGGTAAGCGTTACATGCAGTCTTCGCCGGATATATTAACAGTGAACGTAGCCACGATTTTGAACACATTCAACACCAGCACTATATATAGATATGGTACGTATATCATGACAGTAATCATGAAATTCTTCGGACAAACAATGATGAACGTGAGCACTGATCACGGGCGCATTCAGAGATGACGTTGGACAAAAAGTTCCTGACGTTTAGTTGGTACTATCAGTGATAGTAAAAACTAAGAACCCAAAATGGAATTGGTTACCTATTTTATATGCATAATAGTCTTAAACTGGAAAGAAATATCCGAAGATATATATTAGAAAAATACTATAACTTATCTCTCCATCTAAATATGATATCTATGTCCAAATATTTCCACGTAGATGACGTCTATTACTGGACGAGGAAAAACCTCTATATAAGAAAGAGTAAATCTCTCTTCAATATATCCCTTTGAAATCTTTAAAAAAACACCAAACAAAAAAATAGAGATATAAAGAGAAAAATGGCTAGGGGATCTCGTTTTTTCATCATCCTTTCGATAATCTCATTGTTTGCAAACACAATCGATTCTAGAACATTAGATCGACATAGTTTCCCGGATGGATTCGTTTTTGGAACGGCTGCGTCTGCGTATCAGGTGACTTTAATGATTTTGATCTTTCAATGGCGGAATAGTTATGTGATTAGCAATCATATTATTATATAAAATCTAATCATTCTGTTATCAATACATTAGTGATAGAATTATTCTGATATTTTGTATGTTTGCAGCTAACTTTTGTCGCTATAATGATTTCATATTTCGTTCTACATTTGTTTTTGCGGTATTATCGATCATAATCTGTATGTTATAGTTAAGTAATGTGAAGAAAGATTGATGATATGCAAAAAAAAAAAAAAAAAGATTGATGATATGTGTAGGCTTTACCTGTTAAGTGGGCACTCTAAAAGTTTTTGATGCTCATAAAATTAAAACCCTACGTATATAATCGTTCATCTTCTTGCTCTTAATTATCCAGTTAAATTTCTTTTGGTTATAACAAATTATGTTATATATGTCATCCTAAAATAGCTTTTCGATGAAAATAATATTTATTTTTGTTTATATTCATGCAGTACGAAGGAGCAACAGATGAAGGTGGCAAGTCTCCAGCTATATGGGACCACTTCAGCCGCACTTACCCAGGTTTGTCCAAAAACAATAGCTTACGGACCGAACTTGATTAACACACACTCATATACGAACAAGACCATATCTCTAATTAGTTATTTGTTACTTAAAACTAAAATCTTTTGCTGCAGAACGGACGAAGATGCATAACGCACATGTAGCGATTGATTTTTATCACCGTTATAAGGTACTATCTCTAATCAATCTCCTCTTTTTCTTTAGACTATAATAGTCAATCTTGTCATCTAAAACTAAAACTAAATCAAACTATCAAATCATGTGAATCAAATCAAATATTTTACATCTTTAACTAAAGATAAGATCGATATATTGTATATTGTTATAAGGCATATCTAGTTGTTTAGATAGATCTAGCTTCTTGTATTTAGGATTCACATCTCCTAATCTTGTATACAAGGACATGCTTGGTTGATTGAATAATAATAGCTTAGATTTTTAACTTAATGTTTTTCTAAAGTTTGTAATCACCAGCCAAAATGAAATTAAAGTTCAAGATAAGTCAATTTTCTTTCTCAAAAGTTCGTACGTTGTACCTAGACCCGTATATAGTTATCGTTTTTGCTTTGGTTGGTTAATATTGTTTTTTATATTGACATAAACAAACAAAAATAGGATGACATAAAATTGATGAAGGAGCTAAACATGGACGCTTTCAGATTTTCAATCTCGTGGGCCAGACTAATTCCAAGTAAGCTTTTTATGTTTGATGATTATATTTTCTTCTTACAGAAAATAATTAAAAATTTTGGTCAGTTATACGAGTTAATTTATGTGGTAAAATTTTCAATTATCTACAGGTGGAAAGCTAAAGGATGGAGTAAACAAAGAAGGTGTACAATTCTACAAGGATCTTATCGACGAACTTCTTGCTAATGGTAAGATCACTAATTTACTAATTACTAGTTAATTGAAATCCTCTAATTAAATTAAAACTGTGCGTATAGCTTAAAGTAATAAAATTAATGGTATATTAATGAACATGCAGACATACAACCATCAATGACACTATATCATTGGGACCATCCACAATCTTTGGAGGACGAATATGGTGGCTTTTTGAGCACTAAAATTGTGTAAGCCTAATTAGAATATATCAAATATTTTAAAACATATATTTATATATTGAAAATAGGATTAATCTTGTTATTTTTATGACTTCTTATCAAAACAGAGAAGACTTTCGAGATTTTGCAAGAATTTGTTTCGAAGAGTTTGGAGATAAAGTTAAGATGTGGACAACGATCAATGAACCGTACATCATGACTATTGCGGGTTACGACCAAGGTAACAAGGCGGCTGGTCGATGCTCATCATGGGTAAACGAAAAGTGTCATGCGGGCGATTCGAGTACCGAGCCTTACATTGTTTCACATAACGTTCTTCTTGCTCATGCCGCTGCGGTAGACGAGTTCAGAAAGTCTAAACAAATATCGCATGATAGCCAAATTGGGATAGTTTTATCACCAAGATGGTTCGAGCCTTTTCATTCCGACTCTACTGATGATAAAGAAGCAGCTGAACGAGCTCTTGCTTATGAAATTGAATGGTAAGTTAATAATCTAAACAAAAAATCTTGAATAAGTCTGCTTATACTCATTATCTAATTTTTATTTGGGTTCTATGTGTAAATAGGCATCTTGATCCAGTGATTCATGGAGATTATCCAGAGATTGTGAAAAAATACGCGGGAGATAAGTTACCTTCATTTACTGAGGAGGAATCAAACATGTTAAAAAATTCATCAGATTTTGTGGGAATAAACTACTATACAGCACGCTTCGCTACTCATATTCCTGAGATCGACCCAGCAAAGCCTCGGTTCAAGACTGATCATCACGTCGAATGGAAACGTACGTAAGCATGATGCTAATTAATTACTTATAAAATATTGATCCATGCCAATTTAATATATATTATACATGTAGATAAGATGGTAAACTAAACAATGTTTGTGAATTTATTTGAAACAGTGACTAACCACAGTGGCCACATTATCGGACCCGGGGTACGTGCCACGCTTACTTCTTTTACATGACTATTATTTTATTTCATTTTTTTACTATTATTTTCTAAGTCCAACATAAAATATCATCCTATGATTTTAATATTTATATTATTTTCTACAGGATGAGAGAGGTTTAATATTGTCTCATCCACAAGGCTTGAGAAAAGTTCTAAACTATATCAAAGATAGATACAATAACATCCCAGTCTACATCAAAGAAAATGGTTAGAAAACTTCTATTTTATGGATTGTATAAAACATAAATAAATTATTTGCAGTATTGTGTCTGAGTTTTTTTCCAATTTTTTGACGTAACTTCTTATAACCTATGTTGATTATGAATTGCAGGAATCAACGATAATGACGATGGTACAAAACCAAGAGAAGAGATTCTTAAGGACACATTTAGGATTGAGTACCATGACACACATATCCAACAACTTCACAAAGCTATAGTGTTAGTTCTCGATCTTTCTCACAATCTATATATACGTTTCAATTAAAATCGTTAATTCTTTTATTGATTAAAACTTATAATATGGTTATAGTGAAGATGGTTGTGACGTAAGAGGATATTATGCATGGTCAATGATGGACAACTTTGAATGGGAACATGGGTACACTGCTAGATTTGGTCTTTACTATGTTGACTTTGTCAACGGTCTAAAACGTTACCCAAAAGACTCGGTGAAGTGGTTTAAGCAGTTCCTCAAGAGATCGATCGGTCAGGCTAAAGAAGAGGAAGTGAGGGAGATGTTACGTGTGGATGGGAATAAGACTCTGCATGAGCAAGTGGGTTTTGGTGAATCGTCAGGATTTTTTGTATCTTTCATGGCGACGTACCAATCGAAGAGAGAGGAGGAGAATCGTTGCTCGTCTGATTTATTTTATGGCCGTTTCGATGTTTTGAAGAAGATAGAGGATTCATCATCATTTTATTGATTTTAAAATCTTTATGGTTAAAATATGTATTTGCTTAGAAGTTAGAACTTCATGTTATGTATGAAAATTTTATCCGACTGTAATATTTTAATATTATCTTGAGGAAATATATGAATAGAATTTTTATCTGGAAAAATATGAGGCTGCTTGCAGCTTTGGAACTTTATTGTGTGATAATTATTCCATTTACTTATTTTTATAAGAATGTTAATGTCATTACTTGAATGATGAGATGTATATAAGATTACCTTGATCCTAGTCTGCCAAAGGAAAAGTGTTAAAAAGGTAAAACGACTCAAAACACAATTACAGATCTAGAGCTAAAATTAAAAGAAATTGAGCTTGATCTAAACAATAAGGTGCAGAGGGACAGACAGGGCTTGATCTCCAGGCGACTGTGAGGTCTTCTTTAATTTACTTCTCTGAAGTTATTTTATATGTTTGTAAATTTTCTTGTCATATGAATCAAGAATTTAAGAGCATCTTTATCGCATATACGTTTTTTATTTTTTTATTTTTTATGTTTTCCTGATTTAAAAAAAAAATTAAAATCAAACCAATCGCGAACCGCCACGTGTCAGTGGAGTCTGCGAACAGTTCAACAGACGTCTCCTATTTCGCGATTTCTAGAGACGTTTTCTCTGGTTTTAGTGGGGTCCACACCCACTTTTTCCTAAAAACCCATCCTAGAAACGTGAGATAAAGGTACTCTAACAAAACCCAAACTGCATGTGATTGTGAACGTTAGATAAAAATGACTGCTTATTTATACAACTAATCGAACAAATCACACTTCTGCTTCTCATCTAATAAAAAGACACAAGTTATGATCTCCAAATCCTAATAATCAACACCATAAAGTCATTACGTTTGACTTTTTGTTGTTATTTCTTATTGCTAACAAGTTGTCTATCATCGCACCACAATCTCTTTTTTATTTATCACAACTTCAACTTGATTCTATACAAAAACGCTGGATCCTTTCTGATCTAGTCGTGGCTTTCTTAATCGCTAGATCAAATTGAAAGACGACACAAGCAGTCAGCGATAAAGACTTGAACACGGTGTACCTTTCCTCTTTTCCACTTTTGTCAACAAAACTTATCGCTACTCAAACACTGAACCAAAGTCAAAAAATGACAACAAGCAATCCAAGGTAAAACTACAATAATTACAGCAGAAAAGAACAGTGTACTATGTGGATTTTTTTTTTGGACTAAATATGGATTTTGTTTTCCTCCACCAAACTCACTGTCACTCCAGTTTTGGAGGCAAGCAAACTGGTCCTGGACCATGACCAAGTGTCTCTATCTCTCTCTACTACTTGGCAAAACCTCTTTTTTTTTCTTAACAACTGGCAAAAACCTATTGTCTCACGTTTTAAACAAAATGCTTTCATGACGTGAAAATACAGGAAAAAAACGCATTTTGCTTTACAGTTTGTAGTTATGTTGAAATATGCAATCTTTTTTTTTTTGTTGCCAAACAAAATACATAATAATACTCATAATATACTGTTTAAAACCGATTTTTAAGAATACTAGGGGGTTTGTCCAGACTACGCCTAGATTATTTGTTTATAATTCTTTTGGTTGTTTTTGGTACAAATTTTTTAAAAGTTATACATAATTTAAAATCAATAAATCCTAAATTGTCAACAACATTAGCAAATGAAGATAGAGATTTTTTTATATTGTTGTCTTGTTAAATTTAACATTTGATCTTCTATATTTTTTTTGCATTTTCATACTAATTATACTAGATGCTTCGTCCGCGCTACGCGCGGAAAATGTTTGAGTCTTAGTAAGTTGGGATTGAAAATTCTGGAGATAGATATAAATCATGTATATTAGCAGAAGCCTGCGAACAATCTCATGTAAACTCTTATTCCAAAAAAAAAAAGAATACAAAAGATGGAATGTATAAATCATAGATAAGATGGTGAACATCCGAAGAAGAGGTCGTGTGGATGTGATGGGATCTCTTTGAATGAGAGCCTGAAATCATTTAGAAGTAAATCAGTGGACATATCTTAATAATAGAAATCAGCTTATATATTTCATAGTATAAGTTGACGTACCTTGAAGTAGTGATATAACAATTATCAAGATGAAGTTTAGCTTTCATCTGTTTATGTTGATCGCTAGAACATTGAGTACCATATAAATGTGAATAATTAGATAAGTAATCACTGAAAACGTATGGAATTAGGTTTTAGATTTAGAATTTTACTTACTTTCATGAGAACGGAGATGGTTGAAGATCTCCTGGTAGACTATGTTCTTCAATTTTTCTGGAGCTGATCTATGGCTTTAATGATTTTTAGTCCTTATTTGATTAAATGCGAAAAGTCAGTTTGTTTGATGAATAAGTATTGATTAAAATATAATATTATAATCCATATAAACTTATAGTCATAATATTTTTGTTTAAATGTTGGTCGATCATTAATTAGATGAACTGAAAATTTACATAGTTTTAGTATTATGTAGAGAAAATTTTGATATTGATCTTAGAAATATTTTTGAGAGTAAATACATACCTTTCGATTTCGTATGTGATCCACGTGGACGACCTCGTTTCCTTTTTTGCAAGTGTCCATCTGAATTATTTGCATGGTAAAAATCAATTAGCTGTTTATCTTAAATTAGCAAAAAAGTATAATAATTAACTATTAATTTTTATCTTATTGTAGTTTGTGATATGATGTATAGTATTAATTAATTTGATATTGTATAGTCATTTAATACATGTATTTATATATACATCTGCGTACATTTGTATTTATATATAGATTTATGTAAATGCTAATGAACCATGGGGTTGGAACGTTGTTAAGAATTATCTGAAATTCGATTATAATTATTCATATTTTTGTCTAAAACATGTTTCAAATAAATATGATAATTTGATCAGGTTTCCACCATGTTATGTATGTCTAAATAGTTCAGGGCTAAAATGTAGATTGTGATAATATAAATATTTTTCAGCATAAATCTATTGATTTATTTTTTTAAAAAAAAAATTAGATAACGCAAATTATGTTTTTTCAATAATTAAAATATAAAGGAAATTGCATAAAACTTAAATCTAATATATATATAAGTGACTTGTTTGAAATATAATTAGATGTTTGGTTGCCACCTAAATGGTTTAGTGATCTGAAATACATAACTTCTTGCATAATTGTAAATGCTATTGGAATTACATAGGAATGCCCAATACGAAATAATTGAGTTGTATTTTGTAATACGAACATTATAATTAATATATTTATAGGTGTTTTATTATACGAACATGTATTGCTTTTTGGTCTACAGTATGTTAGTCGAGTAAAAAATATATACGTTCTGTTGGATCGTCATCACCACATTATTATGAATAACAATAAATTCCTATTGATTCTTAGATATAAAATCAGTAAAAACATTGTGTTAAAAGTGTTTTATTTGGAGTTGTTTGCCGATGCTAATATGTTTTATGATTTAAAATAATATGTAGAGGATTAAGGATGAGCCAATTAATTTGATATCAACATTTATTTATTTTAAATAATGAGAATGTGGACAAATTTTTCAAAACTCAAACTATATAATTTAACTCTCATCTAGAAAATCAATCTTTCTAAACAAATCAATTCTATAATTTTTTATATTTTGTAAATTTCAAATCTACAACTACTCCTTTTTATTGATTTTTCCATATTTTGCTCTTATTTCCTATTATTTACAGCATCAACTGTGCTTCAAAGTAATTAGGTCGACGTGAGACAAACCAACTCAAGCTGTTCGGACTACTGCCTAACAGTCATATGGCTATGTAACAAAATAAATCTTAACGAATACCTACATAGCCACTAACGTTTGAAGATTGATAGGCATTGGTCTGGAGTCGGTTTTTGCAAGTCTTTCTCAGTATTATTTTATATTTAGTCTATAATTCTTCTTTATGTAATTATCTATCCAATCTTTGATAAATAAAGGGTTTGAATAACGTTTTGTGGCAAAGATAATAAACGCAACAAATAGGCTCAAACAATTATAAACTTTTAAAAGTAGAGCCTAGCTTAAAAGCAACAAAAAGTATAAAAGCTTCTATGCTGAACAATTCGAATCACTACTGAGATTTAGCAATGGCTTATTTTCGATTAAACATTGCAGAGAAAGAATCAGGAGATGAATTGTTTACCTGCAAGTGATATGGCTTGGGCGGAGGGTGTGCTATCCATTCTAGTCTTGGGCAGCGATTATTACAACCAACTCGCTGCAGATCAGATATATCAATACAGATACTTGCTTTCTAATATGTTGAGTTAATATTGATTGTATTTAGCTTACAGAGCTTCTGGATAATAGTTGTGAAAAGCTGGGAGAGAGCGTCTGTTGGCTTAGGCAAGAGAGATGTAGGTTTTTGAGAGAATCGTTTTTAACAGGGTATTAGGCAAGAGTTCGACTGTTTATTTCAAAAGAAACATTGTTAAGAATGTTAACTTTCCTTTTCATACGCAGATTGATATAAATATGGTATTTTGTAATGATTTCATATAAATGCTGAAATCATGTGGATTAAGAAGATTTTTTAGCTGTGATTTCTGAAAAATACATAATATATTAGTTTTAAAAATATGGTAGCATAATAGTATTTTCAAACAAAGCCTGATGTCATACATAATTTTGCTCATGCTTATATGTTGATGAAGGTTGAGATAATTTAGTTGAGCTATCGGTTACCGCAACGGCTGTACGTTACCATTTTGTTTACTATTCAGAGTTAATGAGACATATTCAAGCATGCTTGGTATCTGGTGGAAAAAGATAGAATGAAGCTATTATCGATAAAGAAGTATGAAAAAGATTTTCATATAGACACTAATACCAAGATAACATTTCATTACAAAATAAGATCATCCCAAAAACAGAACAGTCATTGACATTACAACCGCTTAGTAAAGGATTCAGACAAAGCTACTAAACAAAAAGATCATACATCAGCCACATTAGTAAAAGAGTGATGGAGCTAACAAAAATAACTTGGACACTAAGCTAATACAGCCTTCTACGTCCCTTTGGCCCACTTGTGTCACCTGCTAACCCATAGATACGGAGTCCTCTTCCAATAGGCTCTTCGTCTCCTGGTAGCAAAGGGACTTCTCTTTGAAGCATTAGGAGTTGATATATGAAATTTGGAAATATGAGGTTCGTCTCCCAGTCCGTTTTGCGGGTCATCTCAATCACTTGTTCATACACAAGGTCACCAAAGCTGATTTTGTGGCATTTCGCAACAGCATACATAGCGGAGTCGGTTCTTGATCATTGCATTAGAGACAGGACCTGGAAGCCAATTCAACTCACAAATACGATAAAGAGTTTGAAAGGGATTGAGCAAAGCATTGAGATTGAACCCTGCCCATTCCGAGCATCGGCCTCCGGTGAGGTGTGATATGGCAAGCTTCAGATCAACTTATTCCCACTCAAAAGAGTGTTCAACAGGTGGTGTCATCATCAAGCGGTTGATCACCGAAGGAGTAAATTGGAACACATATCCTCGAATAAGAACACCCTCATCATTGAAGGGTTTGTTTGAGATGAACTCTCTCACAACCCTATGGCAGAATGGATGCACATGCATCACAGTGTAGGACCAACCTATGCTATCGATCATCCTAAACACTTCCTCTACAACTGAATCCCTAGGATCTAAAGAACCCTGAACTATAAACCCTCTGAGGCAAAGAGAGCGATACCCGATAGCGGCTTCCTCATTAGGATGACGGCGAGAGTATCCTTCGACGGCAGAAACGTTATTGGAGAAAAGTTGCCGGCTTCTTTGGAGACGTTCGTCAAACGATACGAACGGAACTTGAGATCGGAATTGATAGAAATCACCGAATGAGCAATCGACCTGGCTGAACCTCCGACGCCGAGGTCGATCAGTAGAAGAACGATTTTGTTCAGACATGGCGGGAAAGATTCGCTGCGATCACAGAGGAGAGTTAGAAGAGAAAAAGACTCTCAAGTTTCCCTCGTTAAAAGGAAGAAGAAACACTCAAACTTTATGAATTGACATTATTGTCAATTCCCAGTGGATTTCAACTGCTGATTATATATATTATTTTTGCAATTAAGTTTGCAAAGTGTGTCTTCACTCTAGTGGTAGAGTAACCCTCGTATATGCTCCTGAACCAGGGTTTGAACTTTCGCCCCAACATATTCCTAATATACGACATTTTCGCGATTAAAATTTTGTTAATATAGTACTGGTGCTGGTTATTTTTAATATGTTTGTAAAATAGTTTGCAAAGTGTGTCTTTGCTCTAGTGGTAAAGGAGCCCGCATATATGCTAGTGGACCAGGGTTCCATTCCCACACAAACATATTTTGAATTTCTGCCATCAATTAAAAAATCATTTATATAGTAATGATGCTTAATACTTCATCGGGTTAGAAATGATTTAGAACAATGTGTTCCACATGTAATATTACATTATCATTGAATTTCTATAAGGTAATTTTACACTGATTTTGATTTGTTAAAAGTTATGGATAATAGATTTACTGAATTTTGATAAGATCAACCTGTAAACAAAATCATATACTCTATGTTTATATTATATCATTTGACTTTTTTTATAAAATATTTGTAAAATCAGAGCAATTTCTTCTGAATATTATAATGTTCTGTTTGGAATACCATTAATTCATATTTTGTTTCATATTTTATATGTAAACATAGCTAAAGTTTATATTAGTCAAATGGTATCAGCTGAAGAGATGAAAAAAGGAAAAAATGTTAATATTAGTCTTTTAGGAATCATACTTTAATATTTATTAGAAATTAAAATACTCTGCTTTTGCTAAAGTTTAAATTTTTTTGTGCTCATATGTATATCATTTTTAAATACATAGTCTGGCTATTATGAAACGCGGTATTATAAAGATGATAGCATCTACCGTATATCATTGAATACTATAATGTAGTTTCTTCTTGTGCTAGGATGTCAAGTTTCATAGATACATTTTTTATATGTAGCATATTGGATAATGAAACATTTGTTGGTTGATTTGCTGCAACAATTGTTTGATTTGGAATGTCTAATTGCATAATTTGTTGATTTTTAGGAAATATACAACTAAAATTATAATTTGTATTAGAGACACACAAAAATCTCATACATAGGAAAAAGAAAAATATTGTGCTGAAGCAAATAAAACATAGAGAATCAAATTGAAACATACCAAGCAAATATAGCATACTGAAGCAAATAAAACATTAGTGAAGCAATGGTAATACAAATATCACAGCATTAGGAATATTAGGTAGATGTTTTAGCGTCGACCCTTACGACCACGACCCTTTCCTCGTGCTGACTGTGGTTGAACTGAGTCGTATGCACCTATTGCTCTCAGATAATGCATATAATCTGGATTGATGTCTTCTTCCAGCTCTTCAATGCGTATCAATTGGTAGCTTCTGAGCTCGACTCTGTTTAGCTCGTCTACATTAGTTATTCCTGAGGTTGAGCTATCTTGAGTGCCTATTGATGTGTCTGGTTGAGCTGTGTTGACCGCTAATTGTTGTGGCGGTTGTTGTGGCTGGTTGAGCTGTGTTGACTGCTTCTTTGCTTCCATCAGAGTTGCTAGCTGGAAAAGTTAACCAAATTTAGATCTTTAAAGTAAGGAAAAAAATGAAAATAAGAACATGCAATCTAAGTTAATGAACAAAGCTATCTGAAGAAGAAATTAGTGAAGACTAAACTGATAAATTTACAAAAGTTAGATCTTTGACTATCTCTACAAATTGAGACTATTGGTTATCTTTGAGATACGTAAAGCTTCAAATCTCTGTGGATCTATGAGGCTTGTGGGGTATTTGAAAGATGTGTAAGATTGATGAATAAGATCAATGGTCTAGATGTCGATAACCTGTGAAAGATAAATAATACGAACTGCTGTGAAGGCAGTGCCGAGCATGTCGTTGGTTTGAGTTATGATAGGCCAAAACCTAATAATACGAACTGCTATTGCTGGTTGAGATGTTATTTCTTCATGTCCGTTGGCAAAATAATTTGTTAATATGTGCAGAGAGATGGGGAGTGATTGTAAAGGAGATGATAGTACGTCTTCAATGGTGTACCAAGCTTCAAAGATGCCATGATGGGATCGAACATTTTCTCACAGATTGTGTGAGCGTGATGCTTGTCTAATGGTAAGAAATTGATTTCTAGAGTTAGGATAATTAAATGAGTAGATATCTTAATTCTTAGTTATAATATACGACTGAGAGAATTAATGGAAACAAAACTATTCAAAATAACTAACAAAAAAATCGTATCACTTCTTAGAAATAATCTTACGTGAAGAGAAAGTAAGGTTATATTAATTAATGTATAGAGAATGGATACAACAGCCTCACATATGATCGAGAATCTAACACATATTCAAACTTAATAAGTTTTACGCACTATGAAAAAGATCATAATACAATATGTAAATTGCTCATAAGATAAATAAAAACCATATAATGAAATTGTATTCGAAAACTTAAACATAAAGGTCAAAAGCCAGAAGTTTGAAATGAAAAGAACACAAAACCATAAGAGAAACATAAAAAAAAAAACGTCTTGGAATTCAGCAAAAACAATCACTTCATGAGAAGATAAGTAGAAAACACATTAGCCACTCTTGGGACGCTTTGCTTCATCTGCCTCAAGGATCTCATCGGCTTTTCTAGCCCTATCACCAGCAGTATCTCCAGAGCTTCCTGAAGAACCAGACTCGACACCTACGGTCGACGGCAGCGAGGCTTTTGGTGGGAGTATCTTGGTGATAGTTATAGTCTGAGTCTTGCCTATCAGATTATGATCTGAGACCTTCACAATGAACTTGCGTGTTTGCCCTATTGTATCAAGCAAAGCTTGCGGAACAGGCACGCAGTGATCAGCTCCTAATCCACCATTAGCCTAACATCCAAGCAAAATGCACATGAGTTGAGATAATATATGAATCGATGATGTCCTAACTACTTCCCGTAACACCAACCTATTTGCTATATATAGTCAAGTCTGAAAGTACCTCAAAGTAATTAGCAACTAACTATGCTGCATGTTTACCAGTCAGCTCCTTGCCAGCATCACCAAGAATGACAAAAAATGCTTATTCACTCTTATCATACACAGAAATCCTCGTGAGGTACCTACAACGAAAGAAGATTAGCTACTAACGCTGACAAAACATAGATGAAAAAGACTCAGCACTTACTGAGGTACGCCTGTGACTTCAGTCTTCACACACTTCTTATTGTTGCAAATCAGAGAAGTAGGCCCGTTGACCGCCTTGCTATTACACCCACCGCAGGAGATGTAATACCATGCAGAACCCTAGACAACATCATATATAGTCGCCATGCACTCAAACCAAGCAACCTTCATTGTGAAAAGATAAAATAAGCTTAGTAAGTACCCACACGCATGGAAACGAATGTAAAAACAGAACAATGCTTATACCTTAGAAGAGTCTTGCTTGATGTAAGAGAATAGCTCTTCAAGAGTCATTGTCTCAGGCTTAGTGACAACCTCAGCAGCAACCCTATTAGCAATATCAGAGTTTGAATTCAACCTGAGAAAAAGACAGGAGCTCAAATACGTTAGAAAAGTCACATGAAATGTTAAAAACAAAAATCGCATGAACAAATAACTTAATACACATTTGTCTACCAATCAAGATAATCTTTAGTAGGCTGCACATCGACATCCATAAACACCCGAGATGATGACATAGAAGTGAGAGCAAGGGTTCCTGTTAATACCAAATGAACCGATGTGATTATTCAAAACATGCATTACAACCGCCTCATCTAACAACAAAAGAATTACCTAATACAGTTCTAACTGAAAGACTACAAATAAGCTATGAATATGAGTATGACTCTAGTAGGGAGTACTAACCTCCAAGATGTTTTGGGTTCACAGTGGTGACCAAAAGAACGCTTGGAGTGCTTCCATACGACTTGAATTTCTGGCAGAAGTCGGCTGCAGCCTTGTCCCACAGATAAAGCTTCATAACTGGTCCGCCACATAACATAGAAACCATGAGTTAAAAATAATATACAAAACAATGAAAGTAATAACAGTAGAACAAACTTACTCATGTGTCTGAACATGAACACATAAATGCCGCTTCTCTGCTATGTCAACTTCGTCAAGAATCATATGGTCTGTGATTCTCTGCCCATTCACCAGCTTCATGTGGCCAACGTAATCTGAGATAGAACAATTTAAATACGCAGACATCAAACATCAACTCTAACAATATACCAAACGTGTCATATAATCTAAATAGTCAAACATGTCCTACCATAAAGATCACCCCTGGAGTCACAGTTGGCCTTAAACTCCTCATAGGTGTGGAACCTGAACCTATCTTCTGGAATCAAAACCGGAGGGTTCTCAAGCACCGACAAAGAAGAATTCCAATAAAATGATACGGTGGCGACATGATCAGCAACCCGATACTGATCTTTGCTTCTGGATCCGAAAAAGTTGCTCAGGTTATACACAGAACCAGCTACCAGATCAAATGTCCCAACACGTCCGGCTGGGACAAAACCCTGAATAACGGTACCCTGTGAATAAATCCAAATCATCGATTAATATAATAATATCCCAATCAAACAATACTAAAGTAAGAGTCCATACTCTCCCAACCGAGCAATATTAAAGCAAGAGGAAGAAGCTAAAAAGACGGACAAACCTCTTCATCGATAAGGAGCATCTCTGAACAACATCACTTGGTCGACATGCGCGGAGGAGAGAGCGGTAGCAGCGTCTGGGTTCATCGGATTGGCAGATGAAACAGCAGCCTTCTCGTTAGGTTTCATCACAGTCACAGAGGCATCAATGGACTTCCCGTTTGGTTTCACAGACGCGGAGGAGTCGACGGTCTTCTCGCTGGTCTTGCGGTCGGTGGAGATCGAATATTTGCCGGTGTGTTCCATCGCGATGAATGTCAGAGAGAAAATTATTAACTTTAATGGAAACATAAGCTAGGAAAACAGATTTATAAATAGAAAAATGGAGAGGAAGGCGAAAAGAATCCATTGAATGAGCTTAGCCAAGGTTTGATTAGAGGAGTTAATGGTGATATTACTCGGCAAAACGGGTTTAGAGAAAAGAGAGATGGAAGAGATGGAAGTCGAAAAGTGAGTGAAGAACAAATTAGGGTTACGACAACAACACGTAACACATCGGGCCAGCATATGCAGACTGTGGGCTGAAAACATGCAGATAAAACAGGCCAAAAACATGAGAAGCCCAAACCAACTTAACTCGCCGATGACGTGGCCATTTGCTGCATTACTACTGGTCGATTTTTCCATCCGACGTGGGATGCTTCAGAAGGCTTGTTATTTGGCTTTTAGTATAGTTTTGATGTTGTTTAATTTGATGCATATGGTTTTTCTGAAGCTGCCAATAACATCAATAGTGTGGTTTAAGTAAAATATTATTCGTAGTAAGTTGAGTCGTTAACTTTTCTACATTCTTTCTAAAATTAATTACTATGGAACATTCACATACGATGGATGGGCTAAATGATGAGCTAATGAGAAAGGTCGTATTGATACCTAAACCGGCTTTGAATCTAAATTTATTTGGTGTTAAAGTTGATGATATAGCAACTTTTTACTGATAGAAATTAGAATTCACGTGTGGCATAGTTAGGGATGCTTTAAGCAAAACTCTTTACAATAGTAGTGATATGTGTATGTTTCAGTTTCTTTCTATGTCTTCTGATATGCTATTTACGAAATCATTGTGAAGTAAGAAACTTGAATGATTTATAGGAGTTTCCAATTAACTATTCAGAGATAGAGCTTCTTTATTTCACAATATATATATATATATAATCAAGCACTATTTTATCACGACTCACGAGATCAACATTAAACTATCAAATCACAGAAAGAAACTGAAACATACAGAAGCCACTATTTGAAACCTACACAATAATTAGCAATCATAAAATTTAGAGCAATACAGAGTATTCCATAAAGAATTGTAAAATTCTTACATCAACGCATATCAAAAGCATGATGAAAGAAAAGAAATAAGCCATAAGGGCATTTCCAAGAATGACATCATATTTGGTGTTGAAATTACACCAAATTTGGTGTTTTGGTGTCATGAATCTTTTTATCATCTCCAACAATAACACCAAATTAACCCGACGTTGGTGGTCGAGTGGTGTGAGGCGGCTCGCAATGGTCCTAAGGGCCGCGAGTTCGAACCTCCCCCTCAGATGTACTCCTACGCCGAACCACCCGGGCCCATCCTGCTATTTCTGGGGTGGAAATGACGTGGCTGCTGCGGGCCTCGAGGGATGTCTGGGCCCCGGCCTGAGACCCTCGATTAACAAAAAAATAATAATAATAATAACAACAAATTTTACACCAAATGTATTATTATATATTATTTGATGTTTTCAATTCTTAAAGTTTTATATTTTTATTATTTATTAATTGATAAATAATTATTTAGTCACATTTAGATTATTATTTATATTTTTTTATTTGTAAATGATAAATAATAATAGTCATTTAGTGATTTATTTTGAAAAATAAATATAAAAATAAAATTTTAATTTTAATTTTTTTTAATTATGTGAAGATAAAATAAAAAAACAAATAACATAATATATTTATTTTTAATTACAAATTTGATAACAGTGGAACTATATTATTAAATGAAACATAATAAAATATGTATTTTAAAATTTTGGTGTGATGTATATTATTACACTAAATTTGGTGTAATACTATTTACATTACACCAAATTTGATGAGATGGTGTCAAATTTGATGTTTTGTTGGAAATGAGATTATACCAAATTTGGTATTTTGGTTTCTTGTTGGAGATGTCCCAATGCAAGAAGCTAACGCATAAATCAAACAGCGATGATAAGATTAGCGACCAATGTAAGATTCTTTCAAACTTATTTTCAAAAAAAAAAAAAATTCTTTCAAACTGAGTAGGTGGGAAAAGTTAGATAGAAAATATGAAACATATCATTATACTTAACCTTTTGACACTGCTGCTCGTGTGATGGCAAGGAATATTCAACTGAATTCCTACTTTCTGCGCTCTGATCTGGATGTAAATGCATCTATTTCGACCAATAACTCCGACTATCAAAAAGAACAACTGGTTACGGTTACTTAATGTCTTCAATTAGTCATTGATCAGATTACAACCGACATATTAATAGTAGAGAACTACCAGAAAGAAACTTCTCATACGAATATCTTCGGAAGTAAATGAAAGTGATTTAGATTGCTGCTGTAAAACGTCATCTTCTTGTGAGACCTAAAAGATGAGTGAGTTTTAAAATCGAAATCAAATATTCAATTTGAATCCATCAAGTAGAACGATTTGGGAGAAACAGTCTACAACATTAAAATTAACCACAAACAAAATATATAGCTCAATTCAAAAATCAGAAAAATTCATAAACCATCGTTTACGAAGTCATACCTTCAGTAGACGCCTTAGTTTTGCAGAGCAAAGCTGGTAGCTTTCAACTAATTTGGAGGACACTTCCAAATCCCTAGCTTCCTGGGAGTTTGGCCGTGATCCCTCATTCGGAAACCAAATCATACTTTGTCTGCACATTCTAATACAGAACGAAAAATGTAATAGAGTAAATACGCTTGGTAAGAAACAGGGGACTATATAGTACATACCAAGAGAATCTGATTTTGTAGAATAGAACACAAATTGCGTCTCCATACGAATGGATTTTCATCAGCTATTCCAAACCCTTAAAAAAATGTGGAGATCGTGGGTTTCTGTACTGCAACAGAATAAGAAAGAAAAGGAAGCGATGTAAAAAGGAGGTAAATGATAAATAGATAATGGAATTGAATCAGTCTACAATTAGGCTACTTTATATGTGTTACATATAAGAGAATGAGAAGGTGTGGGAGATGAAAAGAGATTATAACTGAAGGGTCTGGCTGAGAGATGGTCATCAGACGCAAAGCGTTACGTATGTATGAGCAGAAGAAGAGTCACAATTAGGTTATAGTTTCTTTGTTTTTTTTTTCTCTCGTCAGATTTGATGTTAGTTATTTAAGATGACGTGGCAATTTAAAGCTTTGTGATAGGTTAATTATTTGAGCTGACGTGGATAGGCTAAGAGTTGAGTATAACAAACTTTTAGTGTTGTTAGATGAATCTGGTTTGATTACGTTACAACGGTTTTAAATTCCAAAACTGTATTAAACCAATCTAGAAAAAAACTCTCGGTTTAACTGAAACCGGAACTTGATTCGAATTTACATCTCCTTAACTTCCAATTTTAGTAAATGTACCAGAATCACTGCAGTTAATCAGCGTAAACCGATATAGACCAGTGGTTCATCCATGATAATCAAATTAACCAATGTTAGTTAGTATATGTGATTTAAAACTCGAAATATGAAACTGATTTGACTTAGTAAACGGTTTTAAATTCCAAAACTGATCAACCCGATCTAGAAAACTCTCGGTTTGGCTGAAACCGGAGCTAAATTCGAATTAACAACTCCTTGAATCACTGCAGTTAATTAGCGTAAACCGATATAGACCAGTGGTTATGATGGTAGATGTTGTAAACCAATAAACCGGGTTCGTAAAAGTCTAGTCGTTTCGAATGATAAATCGTTTGGAGAAGACCGGAGATGGCGGTGAGACAAAAAAAAAGCTATGGCGACGTTGCCGAAGCTGATTCGAGCCATGAGAAATGGATCTCCCAAGCATAACAACCTCGTCTTGCCATCTCTAAGAAGAGCTTTCTCTCTCTACGATCAGATCAATCTCATCGACAACGTTCCCGAGGATCAACTTCGGTTTCAGGAGTAATCATCTCAAACCCACCTCCCATTCTCTCTGATTCGTTCTCCTGATTTGAGTTTTCTTTGTGTTTCGTCATAAAGTTGGAACCTTTCGACCATTTTGTTGGGTGAAGTTTGGATTTTGGATATGTAGTGGTGGGTTTGTCTTTGGTTATGCAGATTTGATGAGACGAGTTTCACGGTGAATGGGGTTAAGTACGATGGGAGCTTGCTCTGTGTTGGGAACTTGCTGATGTCATGGAGCCCTCGTAGCTTCTCCGAGATCACAACAGATAGGTGCCGTCTCCCTCTCTCTCTCTCTCTCTTGAGTGAAAGCTTTAGAGTTGCTTAAGTTTTGGTAAAACGTTTGACATGTCTCCTCTATTCTAATGGATGGATGCAGCTTGTCAATCTTCCAGACTGTTCGACCAATTCCAGGTACAATCTTTACCTTTTGCACATATATATATGACTCTCTTGTCTCTATGTTTTTGCCTTAACGCTTTCTAGAGCTTTTAATTGTCGGCTGTGGAAGATACAATCACCCAGTGAATCCACAAGTCCGTCAGTTCGTGAAGTCAATTGGAATGAAGCTAGAAACTTTGGACTCTGTATGTCTATCCCTCTCATGCTTTGGTTCTGTTGGTTTTGGAGAATTTTTTATGTGGTTATTGATTCAACTCTCTCTTTCTGACCAGAGAAATGCTGCATCGACTTACAACATACTGAATGAGGAAGGCAGGATCGTGGCGGCTGCGTTGCTTCCTTATGGAGTTACATCCTAACTCACAGCACGGTCTGTTAAATGAAATGTTTCACACTCGAAACTTTTGTCAAAGAATCAGTCTTTCAATAGTGAAACTTATCTTGTCTTATAGCTTAAATAAAATTGAGCTTCATCTGGAAAAACGTTTTGCAGTTTCCTGCCTTATTACATTGGTGACGTGGAAAGTAAAGAACGTTGTTCAACTTATGTTCTAAATAGCACGAGACTGTTGTTTTTCTCACCATTTTCAACCACTGCTACTGTCACATTTGAGGGTTTCATAGTTTTGTTGAAGTTAATTTAGAGAAGATTTTGCAGTAATTTTACCTCCCATATTTCAAGATCAGTGTACTGAGTTAGAGGGTCTAGAATCACTCTCGACTGTTCCATTAGATAGTGCTGGATCTTGAGGAATAATCACAAGCCTTGTTCTCAGGCCATGTAGACCTATCTTTGTAATATCAACATCATCAATAACTATGGTTCCTCGACTTGGATCAACAATCCTAAATATTGCCTAAAATCAAAGTTGATTTCCCGCTTCCTATTCTTCCTACAACTCCAAAGTCTCCAATCTTTCCCCTTTCTTGAAATTCACAGGTGGTGTTCTTCAGGACAGTTGGGACATCTCAAGCAAGGCCGGTCCTGGACAAGCCGGATAAAACATTCGCCTCAAGCTCTCAAAATTTTTGAAAAAAATTATATATAAATAGGCTCCTAAATTTGTAAAAATAAATAAATAATAATAGGACTCAAACTATAGAAATTCTTTTTAAATCGTCTATAGCCCCCAAAATTTTAAGCCCGGCTCAGGGTTTGAGAATCTTGGTTACAGTTGTTTATGTGAACTTGACTATGAAATCTTATGTTCAAGAGTAATGTATCAGCATCAGCTTTGTTGTTTACCTGAACGTCTTTGAAGACAATTGATCCAACATTTGACCACTTATCAATAGGTCTGTGATCGTCAATTACTAATGGTGCCACCTCACTGGGTTTTTAGAGTACTGAAGAATTCTTTCTACAGAAATTATCTTGTTTTCAGCATTACATTTGTTCCATATCACTGTGGCTTGTAACACATTCAGACTTAAGCCATTTTGGTATAAACTTTAGTTATAAAGTTTATTTTTTCAGTACAATTTATAGTCTGTGTCGGAGTTAAGGCAAAAAAGTAACAAAGAGAAACAAAAACGAAAGCCTCAGGTCTAATAATAACAACTTTTTTTACAAGAAATGGTTTCGTTAGAGTTCTTTGTTGGCGGAAACAAACAGCAAGAGCAGAGGATTCACCGGTGGTAAAGGCGGGACCTCAGCTCTACACAATGGACACGTTGAAGACATCTCACCAAGCCATGGATCGATACAATCCGCGTGGAAACAGTGCCGACAAATCGTCAACCTCCTCATCTTATCTCCTTCCTCTGCTTCTTGCAGACACACGGCGCAATACAACGGAGACGAATGTTTGTTCACCGCCTTTATCCACTGGCTGCTGCGGAACGTGAACGTGCGGTAGCGACGCCATGGACGGGTGACGATGAAAATGGCTAGTTTTGAGAAGAGACGAAGAAATGAGACGACCAAAATGGAAACTGTGATGCATTCGCAGAATCTAAACACAGTTTGAGCATACATCATTACAAAAAAAAAACAGTGTTTTGTTAGTACCTAGCAGCGGTTGAAGTGTATATATAAGTTATAACATACGTATGTTATATGCATGTATGCAGTAGTAATCTTGAATAAAATGGACGGTTGTGATTTTATATGATGATATTTTAAGTTTTTGACGGTAGCAACAACGACAAGTTTGCGAAATTGTTGGTCTCTGAGTACGTAATTGCCTAATAATTTCATTTTAAACAAATAGGGTTGCCATTCATTTTGGTGAATATCAGTTGACTTTCTACTCAGGTCGTTTCGTGGATTAGGGAATATTGATTAATACGTCAAGCCTAATATGTTCCTGACTAAAAGGTGATTATTACGACGAAAATGCGGCGACATTACAACAAGACCTAGTTACGTATACGACAATGCAAGCAGACTTGGAAAGTCGTTTTTGTTTTGTTTTTTATCGGCGACACCTAGTCTTAATTTGATGCTGACAAAGAAACCAAAACAGTGATAATAAGTAATACACACCACACGGTCCACACCAAACAGAGAATCAGGAACAAACTGTGATTGTAATACACACCACACGGTCCACACCAAACAGAGAATCAGGAACAAGACCTAGCTCACTTATGGCTAGCTATATGGATTAGATAGAGTTTTAAGTGGCTTTTTATCCAACTGTTTGGATGTTGTTAATTCATCTTGTTTTTATTCTTTTTTGCCAAGATGTGTTCAAACTTAAGATCTTGCTTGTGTAAAATATTTCTTTCATTTATATGATATTTACAATTTAGCAAAAAAAAAATAAATAAATAAAACTGTGATTGTAATGATCATGGAGGAGACCACATCCTGACCTTTCGAAGTTTCCCTTTAGATTCGTGGTAGCTAACAATATGGTGGGTAGATTCTATAAACACTTTAAAAAGTCTCTTCATAACCAAGAAACAACTGACGTCAAAAAAAAAAAACAAGAAACAACTTGGTAAATGAGAAATGGGACGGCGCGCAAGTCTCCTTTCTAATGAGAAACTACGCGGCGTTTTCTCAGTGAATTCAAAAAGTTCATAAAACGTCAACGGTGCGCAGTCTACCATCCCGAAGTGGAACGCCGTGGCGTTTTCAAATAGAAATGAATTTTTCTTTTATAACAAACATCGTCCCAACATGGTCTAATCGATGATCAGATCATGTTCATCCTAGGTCTCTTAGGTTGGGTCTCTTGACGTAATATAAGATACGGTCTCTTAAATAAGAGATATAAGAGCATGATTATTGGCGTGTTCTTAGAGTGGGGTTCTTAGCGGAATATAAGACACTACAAGAAAACTTGTAAATAACCACAAATGAGCCACAAAAAATTTCTGGCTAGAGTTTTACGGCTACAAATAGCTACAAAAATAGCCACCGTATTTAAAAAGCAAAACTTGTGACTATTATGTAGATTTTTGTGGCTAATTTTGCTACAAACTACACTTATAGCTTTTTGAGGATAGTTAGCCACAATTAGTCACAAAACAGTTTGTAGACGTAAAAAATCCACTATTAACCACAAAATAATTTGTTGAAGTATTTAGCCACAATGTAATTTGTGGCTATTTGAAGAAATATAGATCCTAAACTTAAACCCTAAACATACCCTAAAACCATTTATCCTAGATCATGAATTGAACTCTTAAATACAAACGTCAAACGATATGAATAGTAATATATTTTAGATATATATATATATATATATACACTAAATATATTTATTTTTTATGTTTAGGCTATATTTTGATATAAATATGAACATGTTGAAATCGGTGGACCATCCAATGGAGAAATAAACTATTGTTGGTAAAGCTAACTACTTAAGACATTTGAGGATCATGAGGTATATACACTTAAACCTTTACACAATAACTTTTAACTTTTCTTGTTCTTAATTTGACATTTCTTTTCAGCAATTGTTTTTTTTTGTATGTTCTCTATGCAGGAACACAAAAATAGAAAAAAAAAAATTATCCTTGACCAATGATATCAAACTACCCAGATCACATCCTCCCATCCAAACCCTCTACTATAAACCTAAACCCTATACACCAAACCCAAAATCTAAAACATCAAACCTAATCTCATTTTAAATCTTTACTACATAAATCATACCTTAATCTAATATTCTAAACCCCAAACTCAAACCCTACATATAAAACCATGAATCCAATATTTTTAAACTTCAAATATATTATTTAAACAAACTCAAATTTTTTTCATGTAAACAAATATATAATTAATATCTATTCCAATCTTTCTAAATTCCGTAGCGATAAATATAATTTAAGCAAAGCCAATTATGGTAAAGTCATATATAATTTAATCGAATGTTTTACATAAAATTTATTAAAGCATGCGGTCATGAATCTAATTCATTATATATAGTATAATCATATAAGGAATGCAAAAAAAAAAAAAAAAATCTTTGGCCAAAATTATATCTAGGCCTGGGCAAAATAACCGGAACCAAAGAATCGAACCGGAACCGAACCGAAATACCCGAAACCGGAACCGGACCAATACCCTCAAATACCCGAACGGTTCCTATATTTTTATATCCGAAATAACCGAACCGGAACCGAACCGAGAACCGAACGGGTACCCGAATATATAAAAATATTAATTATATATACATATAACATCATTAAATATATATTTTAAATTTAAAATTCTATTAAAAGTATCTGAAAATAGATGAGGATAACTAAATTATTATAAAGTATCCAAACTACCCGAAAGTATCTGAAAGTATCCGGATAGTTTTATCCGAAATATCCAAAGTAATCCAAAATATCCAAATTTTTTATGTAAATCATCTTACTTATTTGATATTTTACCCTAAATAACCGATATTTTATTCAAATTATCCAAACTACCCGAACTATCCGAACCCGAACCGGATCCAAATGAGAACCGAACTTTTTCCGGATATTTTCCGGTTCCTACATTTACTATCCGAACCGAACCGAACCCGAAACTATCCGAACCGAACCGAACCGAAAATAGGTCAAGTACTAAATGGATCCTCTAGCCCCTATCCGAACTACCCGAAACCCGAAATACCCGAACCGAACCGAACCGATACCCGAAATGCCCAGGCCCTTCCGCCAAATTTTTCTTCCTTCCCCGCGCACATCTTGACCAAAATTAAAACGATAAACAAAAAAAAGAAAAAAGAAACTCTTCTAATTTTTCATTGGTTGACAAAGTAGCTAAAGGATTGCTATCTAGAATTTTGGACCATTGATTAAATTTTATCCAATGGTCAAGGTCACTTTGTGTTTCTTCCTCGTGTCTCTCACTCTCTCTTTTCTTCACAAAGATCTCATCTCTCTTTCATTCCTGAATCTCAAATTCTCAATCACGTTGCTCCAGATCTTCTTTCTCTCATAACTCTCTCTTTAACCATACTACTTGCTCGAGCTTGTTCACCAAAGCTTGTTCGTCACCAAAGCTCATCACCGTAGCTCGTTTGCCATCGCCACCACCAAAGGCTCGTCGCTGTCACCACCGAAGCTCTTCGTCCACCACACATACAAAGAAGAGAAGAGAGGATGAAGAAGATCCAGCAAGTTAGAGAGGACGAAGACGAATACGATGCTGGAGAGAGACGAAGAAGATGAAGGTATCTCTCACTCTCAGATTTAGTTTTGTTTTTCATTTAGGATACTGATTTTGATGTTGTTATCGATTTAGAAGTTAGCGATGGGGGAGAGAGCGTGACAAAAGTGGGAGGACGGCATATGGTGGCGAGGGTGGAGATGGACAGCAGATGGTGGCAACGTCAACTCGAAGCAACGAAGCGGCGGAGAAGACGATGACCAATTCTTTTTTTTTTAGGTTTAGTTCTTTTTTGGGTTAAATTCTTTAAAAAAAGTTAATTTGGTTTAGTTTTTTTATTGTAATTAATTTGACTTAGTTTGTAAATGAGTTTCAATTTGTAAAGTGGCTTTAATTTATAAATAAAAATTTATTCGTAAATGTCGACAAAAAGAAAATTTACTCGTAAATCAGTTTATTATATACCAAATTTAATATATCAGACATATTTATATTTTTATTTGTAACTTATTTTGTGATTTGTAATTTATATTTTTTTAAATAAAATATTTTCTACGATTCAAGATGTGGTTTTCTGTGGCTAAATTAGCCACAAAGATAATTTTATGCTATTTGTAGATATTAGCTACAAATATAATTTGTGGATAGGTCGTAGAAAGAAAGCCGCAAATAGCAACGATGGTCTGATATCCACGAGCTCATAGTCAGCGAATTATATTTGTGGCTATTCGTAGCTATGAGTGAAATAGCCACAAAATTCAATCAACAGCCACAAAATTTATAGTGGCAATTCTCAGATTTTCTTGTAGTGAGAACCCGTCTCTTAACTTTTAACTAAAAAAGTTAAGAACCGGTTCTTAAAACTCTTATTTAAGAACCGGTTCTTAGT
Source organism: Brassica napus (assembly GCF_020379485.1). NCBI lineage: Eukaryota > Viridiplantae > Streptophyta > Magnoliopsida > Brassicales > Brassicaceae > Brassica > Brassica napus. The sequence goes on along the minus strand of NC_063447.1, from coordinate 30,867,578 downwards.
TTTTTTAGTTAAAAGTTAAGAGACGGGTTCTTATATTCCGCTAAGAACCTCACCCTAAAAACCTCCCAATAATCATGCTCTATGAAACGTTTCTTATGGCATCTTTATCCCTAAACACTAGGGATTCTTATTTTTCTATTATCTATTTTTATTTTTTTATCTGATTCAAAAAATTTTTTTTGAAAATAGACCAATCGCGGGCCGTCACGTGTCAGTAGAGCCCGCGAACAGTTGAAGAACCAAGCAATCACTGTCTCTTATTTGGAGACTTTTGGAGACGTTTTTAAGTATTTGTGGGCCCTCTCTCACTTAAGAAACGCTAAAAGAAAGACGATAAAGATGGTATTAGCTTTTTTAGTTAAAAGCTAAGTGACTGTATCTTATATTACGTTAAGAGATCCAATCTAAGAGACCTGCAATAAACATGCTCAAATACGTAGCCAACGAACATATTAAAGGTCCAACCAACACAAGAAGTCGTCCCTTATATATTAAAGCACAAGTCTTCTAGCAAACCAAAATCTGACACGCGGAAATTTTATAATTAAAAATTTTAAATGCAAAAAAGAAAAAAATTACAAAAACAGTTTCGTTGATTTCTATTTTTTCCGTTTTATATATTTAAGTAAAATCCCTATAATTTCTTCCACTGCACCCATGATCTCCTACCAAACCATTATTGTTTTCTAGACAAGAATTAACTCATGATCAAAAACTATAAACTCCTAAATTATTTGCAACAACTCCATTGATTCTTTTTGAAATTTCTACTTCTAACCAGATAGATCAAATCTTCTAATGATCGTATTGTCTCTTTTTTTTTTTATAACCTTGGTGTAATCCAAAAGTTTTCTAGGCCAAATGACTAATCACCAAGAGACCCATAGAAATCATGCCACTTAAAGCGTCTATGAGTGGCCAAAGAAAATCGAATCCAGGGCGGAAGCTCCAGCTGAAATCCCTTCACCACTAAGCCAATACCACTTGGTTACATCTTATTATCTGCACTGCCAAAAATTTACAGTGTTACATGAAAATCAAATTTGTTTATCGCCAAAAGGTAGCACAACAATAGTCCTTCAAAGGAATTTGTTTCAACGAGAGCAGAAAAAAAGAGAAGAACACAATTATGCAATGGACTAATAGGCGTAGTACGCCAAGGCATATGAAGAATAAGGTGCAGGTATGTGAAACTCAGACTAAAATCTTTGTAACAATACATACATACTCGTACTATTAAAAAAAACGCTACATACTCTATAGTGAAAAAAGTAAAGATAAACAAAATATGTTAAGAGTTCGCCCTAACTAGTTTCTCTCCCAGTCCCAGTTATCGAGGCGCCATTTCCTCATCTGCTCTCTGACGCCGGTGGAGCTGCGGCTCGCCGGCGTCGGCCTTCTCAACCCCTGCGCTTGCTTCTCTCTCCTGTTACCTCTTTTCCACTCAAGTTCTCTGCTTTCGTCGTCTGTTCCGGTGGTCCTCTCGAAGTCGGAGACCACTGTTTTGGTTATGTTCACCGGGGATTCCCGGTGTGTGCTCTCGTTTGCTTCAACTGCTCACTGCTTCTTCCTTACCGGTCTGTGTCTGTTAAGGCTCAGATCTGTGAGAACAAGCTTCCCTCTAGACACTTCGACGTGTCTCTTGCTAGGAAACTTTCGCCGCCACCTCTCTTCCATCCCACCGCAAGTTCAACTCCCATCGACAACCTCCGTCGTCCTGAACACCGGTTCTCGTAGGGCTCCACATATAATTCGGTCTTTAGATCCGGTTTTGTGTCGGTCTGTAATCTTGTGTCCATCGCGAATCTATTTCACCTCCACCGCCGCCGGTCTCATGGACGACTCTCACGAGATCTCTCCACTCGGTGTGTTTTCTGCTCGAGCTACTTCGATTACTCCTTCGCCGTTCATCCCACCTTCACCAGAACCTCCGCCGTGCCCCTTAACTGGCACATCGTCATTCTTACACTGTCGCTGCTCTCGAGTCATTGCAGTAATTCTTGTTCGACGATGCCCTAGCGTTCTTGCTCGTGTGATGGGCCCCTATAGATTTATTATAGGCCTGGCAAGCCCAACATTGTTCAAAGGCCCCCATCTCAATCTCAAAGCGGCAGTTTCCCAGCCCACTTCCATGTGGGGCGGATTGATCCTTTTGTTTAATCCGCTAAAAGATTTCAGTGGATTCACTGTGTTTTTTACCGAAACCTTGCATACATTTCAATATTCCTCGTCTTAAGAGTATACTTTCCCCTCAGTTACCGGTGGATTCACCGGGTCCATCAAAACCATCACTATCTCTACTCCTCTTTATTGAGGAACGAGACGTATCACCATCCTCTATGAGGAGCAATTTCCCTTCCGATCTTGTCTGGAGGAGTTTGTCTATTTCCATAGCCTTTTTGCTATCTTGTGGAGCGGTCTGTTCGGGACCTGAAGATGCAACGGATTTCGTTTCGACGATATTCCGAGGTGCGGATTGGAGGTCAACGTCACACTACAAAGTGACTATTTCTCAAGCTTCTGGCTGTGCCATGAATCTTGCTTCGACGCATTTGAGCTTTGCTTTGAATTCGCTGTCCCACTATTTTAAAGGTCTCTCTATATCTATTGTTTATGTTTTATTGCTTTTTGTTTGTCGAGTTTGTTTAAACTCTTATCTTAATTGTAGACCGGATGTTTGAGAATTAATGAAAATTTGTGTTACCAAAAAAAAAAACAAAATATGTTAAAACTGTCTAAATTTTCCATTTGCTAAAATTTGTTTATTTGTTGTCGTGATCATAGTTTATTGGAGGAGTAGAGAGTCTCATATTATTAAAGCACATGCTCAAAGACCCTAAATTAATTGAGAATCAAATTATTTGAGAATCACCACAGATGGTGTTAAGGAAACTGGGGTGATAGAGAGAAAACGAGAAAGAATCATGTTTAGATCAAGACCTAACCTGATGAGGTATGTTTTTTTCTTATTCTTTATTTTATTGTGTTTATAATCTTAAAGAAATAGGATATTACTTTTGTTTACTTTGAGATAAAAATATATACGCTTTTTATGTATTTCTTATTTGTAGATTATTTTAGAAACTAAAATGTATAGCATTGAAAATGAAGAAACGTAAAAGAATCTTACGGAAACAAAAATATTTTAAGAGAAAAAGGTCAAAAAAAACTAAAGTTTGTTGTTTCCACTAGGGGTGGGCAAAAAAACTGAACCGAACCGATCGAACCAAACCGACCGAACCGAAACCGATTCGAACCAAACCAAAGTCCATTTCAAATCATTCGGTTGAAGATTTTTCCAACCCGAATGGTTCAGTTCAGTTCGGTTTAAACCGCAAACCGATAAATCGAAGTGTTTTTATAGTTATTTAAATTAAAAATATTAATAATATCAAAATATTAAAATCCTAAGATTAAGCCCACGTAATTTCCTTTTGCACGAAAGAAATCCTAATATAATTTGATTTCCATGACACTTCGTCTAACTTTTGTAATATTCGTCATTAAGCCCACATAATTTCCATGTTAATTTTTTTTTCAATAGCATATACTTTTTCAATAGCGTATACTTTTCTGCGTCTCCTACTCTCCTTCCTGCCTATTTTTCCTTTTGGTGGTGTCAATTCTAATAACTTCAGGTGAGATTTTTAATATCAAGTTCTAAGAATTTGTTACATATATTTATACAACTGAAAAGTGAAAACATCAAACTATTCTTTTAGCTTATGTATTACATATATTTATTATGACCAACGCGATTATTTCATGACAACCATACATTTATGTATTAAAACATGATTTCTTGTACAATAAATAAACTAAGAGAAATTCGATTAAACCGAACCGAACCGAAATACAAACCGAATCGAATATAAACCAAACCGAATATAAACCGAATCGAACATAACCGAACCGAAATCGATCCAAACCAAACTAACTATGGTTTACTTCAGCTGGAAAAATTCTAGAACCGAACTAACCAAACCGAACCAAACTCGAACTGAACCGATAAAATAACCGAAGTGCCCACCCCTAGTTTCCACACTGCCCTCTTTTTAATTATTTTTAGAAATAGTCAAAATGAATACAATTAATAAGTTTGTTTGTAATTCTTATTTTGTGTCCCTCAATTTGACTTTCATAATCAATTATTTTTAGGTTTTGAAAGAAAAATAGATTAATACATGATGTTTATCTTGTGTTTATATTGGACTATCGAAAGATATAAACAACATAATTTTATTTTTTTAAGTTTACCAACAAATATAAACCCTCAAATAACATTTTTCACACTGAATTATATAACATTCAAAATAATATTTCTCAGAATAACATTTTTTCTATTGTAAATTATAAAACAAGAACCGTGCAAAGCACTGGAGATATACTCGTAGGTTTCTAATCACAAAAACCACCACCAGACACTCACACACTTTGGGATTTATTCATCGAACCCAAGCAACTGCATCAATCTCATCTCTCGCTTTCTTATATAACTCAAGCCTCTGCGCACACTCTAGTCTCCTACCCATCAATGCCGGATCTTCATCTAGTAACTCTCCCAACTGTTTCCCCTGTGACTATATATATATATAAGTTTTTGACACGTATAGAATCCAACAGAGTTTAGAGACAATTTATTTTTTTAGTATATAGTTTTTACCTCTCTCTTGCTGATCTGACTGTAGAAGTAATTAAGCAACGCGAGCTTGGCTTGTCTAACCTGACAGTAAACACAAGCCTTTGGAATGGTGTTCCGAAGAGTGTCTGAAACCATGCTGACATAGGCAGACACATTCGATGCTATCCTTCTGAAATGTCCCTCTCCGTATTGGTCTTGTGTTGCAGGAGGAGAAGCAGCGGTTTGGTTCTTGCTGTTGGTGATCACTGGTCTTTCCATCTCTTGAGGAAGTTTCCTGAAGAACTCGGCTGTTAGATACGCAGACTCCATCTCAACAAGTCGAATAACCGACTTCTTGCTTTCTTCCCTGAACTTCTCCAAGGAGGAGTTGGCTGCTGCTGCTAGCTCCACTTGCAGTGAAGGGAAACGCTTTAGCTCCTGCAAAGAGATTCATTCAGTCAAACCCTTTCTAGTTCACTACTTCCTCAATATTTCAAAAAGATATTTTTTTGTACTTTCAATGCATTCTATCAACTAATAATTAATTAATTGAAAATTTCAAAAACATTAATTGTATTTTTGAATTTTTTATTGGTTTAAATTATAAAAAATAGAATATCACAAAAAAACTATCCATTTAATTAATATTTTTTTTTGAAACACTCCATTTAATTAATATATTTTATTAAATATGTGAGAAAATTAAACATGTACTCCTTCCGTTTCATAATATATGATGTTTTGGCTTATTGAATAAAGATTAAGAAACTTACTTTCCTCTATAAAGCATTTTTAAAAATATAATTTTAAATTGTTCAACCAGTTATAAAAATAAATATAAAATTCAATTGATTGAACAATTTTCAATGAAGTTAATCTTAAAACCTAAGGACATTTTATATTTTGAAACAACATAAACCCTCTAATTTGAAAACGGAGGGAGTATTATTTTTTAAACGAATTGAGTATACATGTAACAAAATAATCAGTAGGATTATTAGTGTCACCTGAGTTTCTGCAATTGACTTCCTCACAAGCTCTTTCAAGACAAAGTGTACCTAAAGCATCAAACTTGTTATGGTCCTGTATATACAAGAAACTCAAGCGAAAGGCTTCTAAAGAACTTACAGCATCGACAGACGCTTCAGCTGGACCTCTAAAGTAACCAAGCGCCCCTTCAATAAGACGGCGATAGCCCTGTTCTGGCGCAATCAAGTGAGGCTGATAACCATCTGCTTCAGAGACGATTCTCTTCACACTTTGTAGAGAAAGATGGCGATCGAAAGGAAGCTTCTTAAGAGCAGCTGGTAGTTGGTTATCAAAGACTCCATAGATACGGTCGCCTCCAGGACGCCTACAAGTGTAACATTAAAGTTAAATAAAATGATCAAATAAGGAGATAAGTAATGATGCTTTACCCTCCATCTAGATGTTCCTTGAATACTTTATCAAATGCACGGCACATCTCCAGTATAGTGTAGAGTTGAGCCTGAGAGTGAGAGTGAGACCAATAGATTAAAGCACACGGTAAAGAAGAAGAAGAGAAAATGGTTTCATATAGTGAAAGTACTCACCCCAGCATCAACTGCAACAGGCCTACCCATTTTGTCTAACTCTCTTTCAAGTTCCTCGATGCTTTTGTTTATTAAGGATAGGATACTTGGTATGCGTGACCTGATAACAGACTCCAAGTGCTGCAGAATGAAAAAAAAAGAACAATGAACATATGGAAATTTAGAAATAAAGTTATAACAATTCGAGAAAAGTCTTTGGTTGAAGACCTTAGAGAGCAGCTTTGCTAGATATTCAGAACCCATTTTGCTGGCTAAGTGACCATAATCAGGACTGGTGTCAAAATAATCACGCTCTTTTCTTCTAGCAAGCATCATGTCAGCGTTCCTATTAATATCTGCTTGTGAACGGTTCACTATCCCAACCCAAGGATGTTGCAGCCTGTATGATCTTCCCTCAAGTACCTTATTCAAGCAAGCAAAAAAGAACCATTTTTCAAGTCTTTGACAACATGAGAAAACCCTAAAATTCTACCCTTAACACTCAAAATAGACCATGTTATGTGAAAAAAAAAAAAGATAGAAGAGGTGCTTACATCTAATGCATTAGTTCCTTTGTCCATAAGGTCTAACTTGGTAAGAACACCAAATGTTCTCTCCCCTGGAAAAATCAAAAGCTTTAATTCATCACCACAAGACAAATAGTTGCTACCAAATATTATTATTTTATTTTAAATGCAACAGAAACAGCAAAACAAACCTGCTGGATCAACTTCTTTTGCAAGTTTGATAGCATCAGATGTAGCTATGTCCTGGTTAGCAGGAGATATAGCTAATATGATACAATTTGGCTGCAAAAAAAAACAACACAATTTTATTTTAAAAAATCACACGCTCAACATCTGTATACAAATGAAATAAGTAGTAGTTCTCACCTTATCAACGTATGTGCGAACCATAGATTCAATATCCTCCACAATGGTTTCTGGTTGTCCCTCTGGAAAATAAAAGACAGTATAAATAACCTTCATAGAAAGCCAAAGAGGAGGTAAGGAGTTCATACCAACAGCCACTTTAGTTAAACCGGGTAGATCAACGAGTGTCAGGTTCACAACTGTAAGGCAAAGGAGTCAAGCATTGTTGTTAGTTCCATAAACAAATAGTCTATTACATGAAGTAGACACCAGACTGTGGTAAAAGCAGACCATTAGGAGAGAAGATACTGAGGTGGATAGGAACTGGAGAGATCTGTTTGCTCTTCCCTGTGATTCTATCCGTCTCATCTTGAATCTCCTTCCGAACCAAAACTGCCAACATCAACCAGTTTCTAGCTAAGAGACACATACATAACTTATATAGACATTGAGATGGTTAAAAGGCACACACCGAAGTCTGTGAATTGCCTCTTGGGAAGATGGAGAAACTCTGCATACTCCTCTGTTCCTTCCTCCATCTTATGCAGCTGCAACACCAAAGGACGCCTCGTAACGATACCTGCACAAAAACAGAGCTCTTTGCCCTGTTACAACAAACACACTAAGAGAAAAGTGCCAAAGGTTAAGAATTTAACAAACCGGATCCTCGAGGAAGAAAGTCTCTGCCAACTATGCTCTCAAGAACCGAAGATTTTCCAGAACTCTGCACAAAATTGAAAGAGTCAACTCAACAGAGGAAAACAGAGGAGGAAGAAGTCAAAGCTATTTGGAACGGAGAAATTCACCTGACCACCGACGACGGCGACGGTAGGAAGAGCTTCCCAGAGAGAATTGAATGCGTTGTCACCAGTTCCACCACCATAATCACCGAGCACCGTGCATGCTCTCTGTATCCTGTTAACCAACCCAATCAAGCTCTCCATAGTCGTCATCTTCCCTCTCCTTCCGTTTCAAATGAAAATTCAAAAAGTTCCGAAGACGAAAATTCAGTTAAGAAATTGAAGAAAGAAGCTTGAAAATTCAACAACAGACCAAGACTTCGAGAGCTTAGAGACGCAGAATAAGAAAGTTAGGGGTAAAATGGGAAAAGAAAATAGAGAATAAAAACGTCTCTCTTATGTGTTCCAGAAGGTTGGTCTCTGTCTGGTTCGGTCGGTTACAGCCGAACCGGTTTTTATTTTTAATTTATCAATAATACTAATAAATTTTCCTTTTAAAAATTCGTGAGACTGTGTGTTTATGCATATTAATTCTTAAAAAAAATTAGGCTAATATTTCACTTACATGCGCCGTTAATGAGCTGAGGCTGGTCTCTGTGCTTCTCTCGTTCGGTACGGTCTGGTTCTTACTTTACCAAACGGCCCAGTCTAAGAACAGTGAAGATAAGATAGCGTGCACAGTCTTTTACTCTTTTTGCCTTTATTTTATTTGAGACGCGTTTGAATTTTCGAATTTTGAAGTTTCACGTCGGTTGCCCAAAAAAAAAAAAGAAGTTTCACGTGGACCCTAAGTAATACAGTTTCAGTACTACATGAAATGAACAAGGAAGACTTTGGAAAAAGACTATAAAGCCCAATATTGAAGTAAGGTCCAGGATTAGGTTTAGAAGGCCCAGTGGACAAGGAAGACTTTTTTAAAAGGCTTTAAAGCCCAATACTGAAGTTAGCCCCAGCATGAAGGGTTTGGGGAGGACGCGTGGCAAGTAGTTGAAGAAACGGACGAACATTCGTGTGGGGTGTGGAAAACGACGATGGCTCGTTTATTCACCTAATACTTGTCGGCTTTTACCAGCCACGTTCACATGCTTCCCTTTTAGGTTTTTATTTATTTATTATATTTATGCATGTTCATTGGATATAGCTCGTTCAACTGTTGTTTTTGAAGTCAGTGGCTGAGGTAATCACTGCGCTTTCCATTAAAATCCAATGGGATTGGTTCGGTAAGATATAAAGCAATAGTCAACTATGAGTAGATTTATCCTTCTGCAAGAAGCCGAAACTAACAAGTTTAATCACGTTTGTTTAAAATAACGATGACAAAGTTGATGGTAATTGACTAAATGCAAATGGCTAAATATTTTGTAATGGTAAACTGTTGAATGGAATACTAAACACATTAACTTATAGTAGTACTAGTTGCACGATGTAAAAAAAGAAGAAGTACTAGTTGCATATCTTTCGGAATTTCTGATTTTTAATTTATTAGAATTATTTATAAAAGATTATACTGTATTTGTTATGAATTTTACCAAAAAATAATAAAAGTATATGTATTTGAAGTGTATTTAACTATAATTTTTTTGCTATGTTTGATGAATTTTGATTTATTTAATAATTAATAAATTATATAAATAACCTACTCTTTCCGTATTTTTTTAAAAAGTATTTTTATAATTTTATGGTATTTAAAAATGAATATTTTAATTTTGGATTCTGTATTTTATTTTAAAATTTAAACACAATTTTAAAATACATAGACAAATGGTGTGGTATCCTCTAGACTACATTTGTGAAGTGATTTTGTCGCATGTCTTTTATACAATCAATTTCACAAAACAAATATGACACGTCTACTGAAATTGATGACATGACTTCCGGAAAAATATGACATGGATAATTTTATTTAATGTTGATTTATATTTTGGCAAACTTATTAAAATATGGTAATAATTCATATATTACATTTAATATTGATATTTTTTTTTGGTAATTTTTTTTAAAAATACGGTAATAACTCATACATTATCTATAAAATAAATATATTCATATATAACATTTTAAATTTCGAGATATTATTATTTTTGTATAATTATACAATTTGTATTACTAAAGCTTTCAAAAATTTCTACAATTTTTTAAAAATTTAAATATCTAATCGTAAGATCATTAGTTTCTTATATATCTACAAATTTTATAAATATTGTTTAGGCTAAATTTTTGATAGTTATATAATTTTATATTATTTTTATTAATTTTATACAAATTGATTTAATATATATCCAATCTATATTAAATATTAGTAAGAAAAAAGTAAAATCTATAATATTTAATAAAATTTATTTTAAATATAAGTTAAGTTTAAAAAGTTAATTACTGCACATGGTGTAGGAAAACACTTAGTTTATTAATATGCGCGACAAAATTAAAACGTTAATCTTTTCAAATATTATTAATGAAAGATAAAATATAAATATTAATAAAAAATTAATATGAAAAGAGGAAGTATTAGAGGGGCATAGGGATGTTCTCGTAGGTACTGTCTTTATCCCGACAGAACAAAGAATGCTTTATTCTCTCTCCTCCAAGTCATTTCTCTCTCTATCTAAAAACAGATAGATCTTATTAGAAGAAGACAAAATCTTTACCACCAGATCCTCCTCATCTAACAGGCTGTCACATCACTATAACTCACTGAAACTTTCGGCGACTAAAAAAGGCTTTCCGCAAACAAAACATCACCTCTCTCCGAAACGCCATTTTCCCTTTCCCTCCGATGAGGTGTAAAAGACACACCGTCGATTTCACCAGCAACCTCGGCGGCGTCTGCGCTTCTTGTCTCCGTGAACGTCTCCTCTCCCTCGCCGCTCACGCCGCCGCCGAAGATAACAACAGCAATCGTCAACCGCGGAAATCTAATAAACCACCTCCGCTTCTGATCTTCCCTCGCTCTGTTTCTCCTTACGTAACCGGTAGAAAATCCGACGCCGGAGGTGGAGATCGCCGGTTCCTCGCCGCGCCTCAGGTGGATCTAGGATTCTCATGCAAAGACTTCGAATCGCATCGATCGTCTAAATCTAAAGGAGGTAAAGCTTCGAGAATCTCTAATCTATTCAGAGCAAGATCTGAAGATTACGGTTCAGATCGTAAACCGGTTTCAATAAATTACGGTTCCGATCGTAAACCGGTTTCTAGATTTTCATGCGATGGTTCGGAGTCTTCGTGGTTTTCTTCCTTTCTCTCCACCGTACGTTCCAAGAAGCAACCGACCACCGCGTGCTACGTAGAAGACGCCATCTCCGGCCATCGTCGACCACAAAGAGTTTTCTGTCGTGGAATGTCTCCTGCTAGAGATGAAAATGAGCCACCGTCGGAATCAGTTGAAGAAACGCCGAGAAGAACACCGGCGACGAAAACTCCGGGAAGGACGAAGATTGTGACGGGAATGAGGTTCTGCTTGAGTCCTTTGGTGAGAGCTAAGCCTCACTGTCCGTTTAAACGGAAAACCAGATTTCCATCGGAGGTTGTTGGAAGTGCCGGCGAGGTAACGGTGTTGGAAAAGCCACATATCGCAGAAGCGGTGTCGTTTTGTGCGAATAGATCGAAGAAGCTCGTGGATTTAGGTAGAGTTCATCACCGCCGTTGAGTTTCTGATGGGGAAGTCTGGTCAATGTTTGACTAGCGCTGAGTGTAATCCTCGTGATTCCTAAAGATTCATGGATTTTTCCAAATTCAAGCTTTTTATTTGGCTTGTGGTTGAATAATCAGAAAGAAAAGTGTAGTTAAAAGTACTTTTCGTTTTCTTTTATTTTGTAATATATTTTCTCTTTCGTGATTGTAATTTGTAGATGGAGCTTGTCCGTAGAATATTAGGAGAAGCAATGTAGTGTCATTGGTATTTTTCTTATATGAAAATGCTTTCTTCGGCTTACAAATTAATTATGATAATTCCATTACTTCATATGAATGACATCTTTGATTATTTATCAATGTCGCAATAGTGTTGAAAGCCTGGTCCGATCAATATTTTTTTAGGGGTTGACTGACTATAATCAATCATCATCGCATATGACTAATCTTGTTATGTCTTTTAATTGTAAACTGCAGTCTAATCAAAGCAAAATTCAAAATAGTTTCGACCGAACCGGGATCAGGTTGGACCTATAAACATACACAACGGAGCCACGGTAGCTAGCCGGTATTTACTAGTACTATGCTATATTGATATGGTCAAAGGTCATTAAACTAATCATTCAGTACTGTGATTATGAATGCGGCGGTCAAAAATTTGAAATTAACTGAATCTTGACACATGTGTTATGGGTTGAGTAAAGAAGAGTGTGACAGTTTTGACTTTGTTTTTGTCTTCGCCTTAGAAAAGATTATCTTGATTTTCACAATTTGCTCCTCTCTAGTCCAGTTCAACACAGACCCACAAAGCTATTGAGTTTGAATCACTTATGACACAAGTATCAATATATTATCTCGAAAACCACAACTTTGTTAAAAGTTGCTAATAACCCAAGCTTTAAATGAAAGAGAGGGTCCATGAGATTTACATTCGTTGTCCATGACATTTACTACATTCGTGGTGCCCGCGAATCTCCTGAAACTCTTTTTTTGCTAAATGAATCTCCTGGAGCTCTCCGAACCAAAATTAGCATCAAATGCTGGTTAGGCTTCAGAAAAATAAATTGTAAGACCTTTATTTAACATGGTTATTGTAGTACAAAATTATTCAGGTTACTGTTGCAATCGAGGTAAATTGGCTCCTCCAGGACATTTGAATAGACAGTCACATGGTTGTCTTTTTGCTTTGTTGAAAGATAGGGCTTCGAACTTGCTACCCAAGGAAAAGCAGTTTCTATAGAGGAAAAGTGCCAATATAAAAGCTTAGATGTTAACCTCACATTGACAAATGACAAGGATATACAATCTAGACTATCTAGTACATAAAAGAGCTCAACGAAAGCATTTGTCGTTTTATTACAGTGGTTATGGATGGACATGGGCAAGTTCAAGTGGTGCGCTACAATTATTGGTAGCAAGAAATCAACGACGTCGAATCTCACCACTGCATTCTGAACTGGAAGCATTATCATGGGCAATGGAATGTATGCTACAGGTATCAACATGCCAATTTTTTGGGACTGACTGCAAGAAATTAATCGCGATGACCAAAGACCCTGGAGCATGGCCGAGATTTTCTACTGAGCTGGAGGAGTTTATGAAGTTGAAAGCAAGATTCTCGGAATTCTCGATTGTTTTTGTACTTCGTCAGGAAAATGTATCGTCTGATTCACTAGCTAAGATAGCGAGATCCTTCCATAGGGACTTGTATTACATTGGTTGTTCTGTTCCGGTCTGGTTTCCCAGACCACCTCAAGCTTGAGTAATAGAATAGTCGTTTGAAGAAAAAAAAAAGAGCTCACGTCTTGTATTGCTTTTTCTTAGAGCATCTGCAAAAAGGAACTCTAGTTTGAAGTTTCCAAAACTCTATATTTGAAGTTTCAATGTGTTCTTCTCCAAAAGTAAAACTTCAAACCTAACTTCAAAATTATTTATATTTTACACTATGGTCATTATATTTGTCATAGTTGATGAAAATTCATAAAACTTCTATAAATAACTAGTACATATATATAAATATTACAGAAATATTAATTAACAAAATCTTACACTAAAATATAAAATTATAAATAAAAGTACATAATTAAATATTAAACTGCAAGCAAATAGTACATTATTCCATAAAATTATTTCTGTAATGTTCCCATATATGATCAACTAGTGCATTTCGAAGTAAGAAATGATTCTCTTTATTTTTTATTTGTAGATTACCAGCCAAAAATTGTTGAAATCGGATATCCTCATAATATACCCGCTGATAGTTTGATATCATCAAAGGAAAAAATCCTTGATCTTTTAAACGAAAGTACAACAAGCAGGGAAAAAGGTCATGGGATGATTGAATTACGTCTGCAAAATGAAGCAAAAAAGTTAGCTTTTAAAGAAGTAAAAGAGGAAAATAAAATATTGCTAAAAAACTTAGCTTCTATCGATGATGTTAATATTCGTGAATACATTCGATCTGAACAAGAAAGAATCATACGAAAAAGACGTCAAGAGCAACAACAACAATCATCTTTGGTTACACAAAATTTTTTTGGACAATATTTTGGAGATTTGAGAGGTTCTGGAGCAAATTTACCAGACTATTAGTGTTGTTATAATATTTAAACTTGAGTAATAATTATGTCTTCATGTGTCTTTTTAATAAGTTTTTATTATGGTTTTTTGTAATATTCTTGTTGTTTAATTCTAGTTTTAAAATACTATAAATCTTGTTTTAAAATTTTTATTTAATTTCATGTGTAAAACTTAAATTTATAAAACAAATTTGAATATTTATGAGATATAAAAGATTTAAGGATTAAAACAATAAACAAAAAAATATTTAAGAATTATAAATATGATGTATAATTGTAAGGACCAAAATGCAAATAAAAAGATGAAATTTCAAATTTGAAGTTTTGAAAAGTGAAACTCTTTATTTGGAGTTTCACTCTTCAAAACTTCAAATTTGAAGTTTTGAAATTTCTTTTTGGAGAGCAAAAAACTCTATATTTGGAGTTATATAGTTTCTTTTGGAGATGCTATTATAAGCTAACGTAGATCACGTAATGACTCACATCCGTTATTATCTTACCATATATCAAGATAAGGGGAGTTTATCTTAGATGTTGACTCAGGGATTTCACAATGTCCACTTATACTCGTGTTTTGTTTAAACTTTAACATCTCCCTTCATGCTAGTACTAAACAATACTTTTGAGTAACATTGAATCTTAGTATTATCTCTGTCTGTGTTTGATTTGCTTTCTTTAAAAACTAGTTTACAAATTTTGGTACCTTGTTAGTTTTAGGCACTTTTATGGAAGCGATTGGCTTTGTTTGTGGGTGCCTACCAGTTGGACACTTGCTTCAGAACTGCATATTAGCTTGCTCCTTGAAGATGTTCTCGGCAACATCTCGTCCTTAGTTCCGACAAATCTAGCCAGGAAAGGGTAAAGAAGAGAGTGATGTGATCCAGGAGACCTTCAAGATATTTGTGGACAGAATGTTAACTTTGCAATGTGTTAGTTTCTGCTATCAAAAATTTCTCTCTAAACTAAAGACAAGGTGTGAATAATACAAATGGAACCAAGATAACAAGATCATCATTTTTCATTACATGCACTTGGCACATATGATAATGTGCATTGGGATGTTTTTAAACATGTATACCGCCATAAAATAGTATAATTAGACTTGCCACATTATATTTCATAAATCAAAATTTCATTGTAAAAATAATGTTATCAGTTTAGATGGGCTTCTCCCGTAAGAACATGTAGCCCACTAAGACCCACTGGTATCATAATGGGTTTCCGTTCTTGTATCAAAGATAAACTTCAGGACCAGGTCATAAAAAAAATACGTCTACAAGAGATCAAAGATTTTTTCTACCTGCAATACATATATGGAAATGTAGTGTTTTGTTATCATTTTAACAGGCGAAACAAAATAAAACAATTGGATAGATCTGCAAATACTCTTAAAAGTAAATTCTTATGTTCACAAAACACAAAAATATTAAACCACCCAATACAGAAAGAGATTACCTAACTTTCTACTAAGAGTAAGCTTATGCTATGTACGCAACGAATATATATTAACTTATAGCTAAATGCCTAGACCACCTAACCATATGGACAAAGGAAGCGTATATATTCAGTTTCAAATGTATGATTTGACGTCTCAGCTTGAAATTAAAAGAAAAATCGTTATATAGCACACTATTTTTAAGAAACCGTATAAATCGCTAGTTACTTAAAATCATAAAGCCTGCATATGGAGCATATCACATACAGATGAATGTTTTTTTGGTTCATTGTAATTTGAACATGTACTTAATTTCTTTTTCCAATATGCCTAGTTTTGTGGTGTACATCGGAGAAGAGTTCTTTCATTGTTTTATTTATTCTAAAAAAACACTGGCTATATATTTTCCAAAACAATTTTTGTAATTTTAGATTATTACAAGTGTGAAAGTATAGACGTTCTTTCTTTCTTTCCATACATGTGATTTGTCATCTCAAATTTAATAAAAGTTATTTCAGTATGCATGTATTTGTTCTTTTATCAAAGCATTTATTTATTTGTTTTTACGTGGAAAATCGAGCATTTGTCAACGCACACTTTATATACAAATACAACCGACATATTAAAAAAAATCTTTCACTTATTATCTGCAATGTTTTTTTCTGTAAATCAATGAAGGTAAAGATAAACTTTAAATATTTTTATTAAAGAATAGATTTGATTTGATTTTATAATTTGTTTTCATTCTCTCTCGAAATATTTGTAACGAACAGTTTTTATCGCGATCTCCTGAAAGCGCTCTCTAGTTTGATATGTTCTTTGCATTGACCGAAACGAAAGTATTAGGCTACAAGTAAACTTTACAAATTAACACATATACCCCTAAAATCTCAGATTATTTTCAAAATAGCACCAGACTTTGTTTCACTAAACAATCTCTCGCTCTCTTATATTCCTTTTTTTTGTTTCCCCTTCATCTCTTTCTATTTTCTTGTTCCTAAAATCAAGTCCGTCCAATAAAACCCTAATTTTATCTCCCTCACCATCGTTTCACTCCATCACATAGCTTTAGGATTAGCTTCGAAAAAAACTGCGACGATTAGGGTTTGCTCGAGATGTCCTACAACCAATCACGGCCCACCGATAATCAACAATATCGGCCAACTGGGCGATCCGCCGGCTACCAACAGCAACAGCAACAGCCGCACCGATCTTCCGCCGCCGGTTACGGTAGGGGAGCCGGAGCCGGCGCCAGACCTGCTCCCGCCTCTTCCGCTACTGTCGATCCCTCTAATCGCAGGTATTCAAATCGATTCGATGAGATTTTCAATTTCTCGATATGAAAAGTTTTAACCTTTTTTTTTTGTTTTTTGTGGTGTTTGTTGTTAGTTTCAAGAAGCCTCAAGGAGGGCAGCATCAGCCTAGGGTGAATCTGCCCCCTGTGAATCACTCAGTTTCTAACAATCACAACGGTCCCAATGTACAATCTCGCTCTCAAGGTATGATCTTTGATGTGGTCCTCTTGTTTTAGTGTGTGGTCGTTTTGGTTTAGCTCACAGTTTGTTATATCGTGAGTTACAGGAGCGTCTGGTGAACCGGTGGCCAATTCAACCAGTGGAGCTATTCCAAAGGCTCCTACTTCGCAGTCTCCTGCTGTGAATTCCAAGATCAACGAGGCTCAGAACACTGTTAAAGGTAGGATGACTCTTTTATTCGCCTGACTAGATTCTCTTGTACATCTTATAAATGTGTGTGTGGCAGCAGTCTCTGGAGACCCTTCTAAAGCGTTTGCTTTCCAGTTCGGGTCACTTGGTCCTGATTTGATGAAGGTATACGCTTCTGTTGTTCCTTCCTTTTTGTTTGATTTGTTTGATCAATACCTGAATCATCTGCCATGTTGTTTTTTCTAGATTCCTGCTCGAACTAGCTCAGCACCTCCTAATATGGATGAGCAGAAACGTGCACAGGTAGTGTTTTGCATTTGCTATTAATGGGGGCTGTTTCTAGACCACATGATTTTTATTTAGAGACTGAACATTAATTTGATGACTTTTATTCCAGTTTGTCTGAATTTTGCCTTTTCGTTTGTGACACTTTGTTTGCAGATGCAGCAAGCTTCTTTAAAAGCAGCACCGAACGTGCCAGCTTCTGTACCTAAAAATAACTCGCCAAATAAGGCTGCAGATAATCAAGTGATGCGGAAAGAGGGGCGCAATCCATCAAGTGATAAAGCAGATGTGCAAGTCCATCATATGTCCCCTCTAAGCCAAACGCAGAAGTCTCCAATTACGCATATCCGGATGCCTTCGGTCCAGACGCCTTATCAGCAGCATCCGCAGGTTCCTCACCCTGTGCATTTCGGTGCCCCGCCGAATATGCACATGCAGCCTCCCAATGTGGCGCCAACCTCATTTCAGATGCCAATGCCTATGGGATTACCTATGGGAAACACACCTCAGATCCAGCAGCAAGTGTTTTTTCAAGGTCTCCCATCGCACCCCATGCACCATCAGGGTATGATGCATCAGGCGCAGGGACATGGTTTTGCGGGCCCCATGGGTGCTCAGATTCATCCTCAGATGGGCCACGTGGGTGTGGGTATGAGCCCGCAATATCCCCAGCAGCAAGGAGGGAAATATGGTGGGGGACGTAAGACAACACCCGTTAAGATTACACATCCCGACACGCATGAAGAGCTGAGACTTGGTGGACGCGGTGACCCGCATCAAGATGGCCAACCACAAGGTCCTAAATCGCATCCTAACACACCTCCCAGATCACATCCAGTGTCAGCATTTGCTCCACGACCACTTAATGTTATTCAAACCTCTTTTAGCTCCAGTCCCATGATGTATCCTCCAGTTTCTGTACCCTTCAACAGTGGTCCAATGTCATCCGCTCAGGCACCAAGATTTCAATTTTCAGTTAGTGATGGGTCTCAGAGGGTACAGTTTACCAAACAATCTGCTCCACATGTTTCATCTGATTCTTCATCTGTGAAAGCACATGTGACGTCATCTGCTCTGCCTGCACCTGGGAGGGTAACAGTGAAGCAAGCTGCTACTTCTGAAGAAACTAACGTTGCTCTGTCTCAAAAGAAGGCCGAGACAGGTTCATTGGACTCTTTACAGCAGCCGAAACCTGGCTCTGTTTCCGCATTATCAAACTCGTCTGCTCCACCAGCAAAGGCACCTGTGGAGACGGTTACAGTTGCAACAAATTCAGTTGAAGATCAAACACAGACGTGTAAGGTGGAACCCTCTCATAATGCAACTGAGGTATGGTACTGTGTTTTGGTTTTAGAAATTCTTCATTAACTTTTTTTCTGTCACCTGGTAACATTACTTTGTTTTTATTGGCGCTGCTTCACCCAGGTTCATGGACAGACTCAGGTATCTGATCTCGAAACAAAAGCCATTATTGCTAAGGAAAATTCACCACTTCCAGCTACCAATGGGGTTGAGAAGCAAAACGTTCCCGCTTCTGACTTACCAGATACAAAAATTGACAAAACTGCGGAAGACCTAAACTGTGATGAGCGGACTATTTCAGGAAAGCAGGTTGAAGAGTCTCTAATTTCTGATGAGAAACTCGAATCAGTATCAGGCGTGCTTGAGAAGGCGCAGAATGAGGTGGATGGTGCCACAGACATTAGTTCCGACTCTGAGAAAGTAGCAGCTAAAGTTGCCGATGATACAACCTCCGAGCTTCCACATTCTACTCATACTCAGTCATCTACGGTTCCTGTTGGACATTCTAGTAATAGTTTGACATCTACCCCAGCTTCTCTTTCCAAGGATAAACCTGCTTTTGAATCGAACATAAGAAGAACTACTTCTACCAAAGGAAAGAAGAAAATAAAAGAAATTCTTCAGAAAGCAGATGCTGCGGGGACAACTTCTGATCTCTATATGGCTTATAAAGGGCCTGAGGAGAAGAAAGAGATTGCTATGCCTTCGGAGAGCTCTGATTTTTCAAACGAGAAGCTGGCACCTGCCATAGATGTTGTTGAGGCCAGCGTGGATGCTGAACCAGTGAAAAATGAACCAGAAAACTGGGAAGATGCAGCTGATGTTTCCACACCAAAGCTTGAAAGTGTGCAGGGAAATCCAGGTTCCGCAGATGAGGTCAGAGACAGCTGCAGTAATACGGAAAAGAAATACTCCCGCGATTTCCTCCTTAAGTTTGCAGACATGTTTACTGCTCTTCCTGAGGGCTTTGACGTTTCGCCTGATATTGCTAACTCTTTGATATTTGCTAATACGGGTGCGCCTCATCATGAACATGGAAAGGTTATGGATCGGCAAGGTAGTAGTGGTCGACGTCCCATCAATATGGTTGATGATAGGTGGGCGAAGAATCAGGGTTCTCTTCCCTCAGGACATGGAGGTAACTCAGGTTTCCGAACTGGTCAAGGAGGAAACTCAGGAGTTCTAAGAAACCCTCGTATGCAGCAGGGACCGATTATGTCTAGACCGATGCAACCTGTGGGTCCGATGGGCAGAAACGACTTAGACAGGTGGCAACGAGGTTCAAATTTCCAACAGAAAGGGCTTTTTCCTTCTCCGCATACTCCTATGCAGGTGATGCACAGAGCTGAGAGAAAATACCAAGTTGGTACTGTTACAGATGAAGAACAGGCAAAGCAAAGGCAGTTAAAGGGCATCTTGAACAAGCTGACTCCACAAAACTTTGAGAAGCTGTTTGAGCAAGTTAAAGGTGTCAATATTGACAACGTTGTTACGCTTAATGGTGTCATCTCACAGATATTTGACAAGGCTTTGATGGAGCCTACCTTCTGTGAGATGTATGCAGATTTCTGTGTACATTTGTCTGGGGCGTTACCTGAATTAAATGAGGACGGTGAGAAGGTTACCTTCAAAAGATTGCTACTCAATAAGTGTCAGGAGGAATTTGAGAGAGGAGAGAAAGAAGAGGAAGAAGCCAGTAGAGTTGCTGAAGAAGGACAAGTAGAACAAACTGAGGAGGAGAGGGAAGAGAAGAGACTCAAAGTGCGTAGGAGAATGCTCGGTAATATTAGACTTATTGGTGAGTTATACAAGAAGAGGATGTTGACTGAGAAGATCATGCACGCATGCATCCAAAAACTGCTCGGGTATGAACAGGATCCACATGAAGAGAACATTGAAGCTCTGTGTAAACTAATGAGTACGATAGGAGTTATGATCGATCATAGCAAAGCTAAGGCTTATATAGATGGATATTTTGATAGAATGAAGATGCTATCAGGCAAAGAAGAATTGTCTTCTAGGGTGAGGTTCATGTTGATTAATGCCATCGATCTGAGAAAGAATAAATGGCAGGAGAGAATGAAGGTTGAAGGGCCAAAGAAAATAGAGGAAGTGCATAGAGATGCTGCACAAGAACGCCAAACTCAAGCTAAGAGGCTATCACGTGGACCCTCAATGAATGTGTCAGGAAGAAGAGGGCATATGGAGTATAGTCCTAGGGGAGGAGGAGGAGGAATGCTGTCACCTCCGAGTGCCCAAATGGGTGGTTATCATGGACCATCCCAAGGTCGTGGCTATAATAATAATAACCAGGACATTAGATTTGATGAAAGGTCAGCCTATGAGCCTAGGATGGTTCCAATGTCTCAAAGGTCAGTTGGTGAGGAGCCTATTACCTTGGGCCCTCAAGGTGGTCTTGGTCAAGGAATGTCGTTTAGGAAGCCTGCAGTAGTGTCAAATACTATGCAGTCTGATCCTAGGCGACCAGCTGGAGGTTTGAATGGTGTTGGCTCACAAAGACCTGCAAGTCCTGTTACTCACGGACGGTCAAGTCCTCAAGAGCGGGGATCAACTTATGTGCACAGGGAGTTTTCTCGTGCTTCTGATCCGTCATCAGAAGTGTCATCTGCTAGGCAAGTACAGCAAGGACCATCGTCAGCAGTAGACAGCCCTCGAGAAAATTTGCTGTCCGAGGAACGATTACAAGATATGTCCTTGTCTGCCATTAAGGAATATTACAGGTACTATATTTATCCTTCCTATCTGGTCATATGTTTTGTTCATCTTTTAGTCATTGCATACTGCTACATTGAGCATATCACTCACTCGTGAAAAATCTCAGCAGAGACAATTTGCTTCAGTCAAGGTTTATTCATTTACAGTTAAGAGTACAATTGATTCTTGAAGTAGGTAAACTAGAATTGGTGAAAAAAATACGAAAGATGATCCCTTGTTCCTTGATTTTAATAGATTATATATCTGATGAATATGTTAATAAACTGACTGGTAAGTGCGTGCTATTTAGTTTTCTACCACATGTGAGTTTTAAGTATGTCTCCTTTTACTGATTATAGTGTTGTTGTTAGTTCCTGTCTGTTCTTTCTGTGGCTATTGTAGTCACCTATTTTAGAAAAGGGTACTTTGGTGAGTTTCAATTACTGTGTGTTCTTGTGCAGTGCACGAGATGAGAAGGAGATTGGTTTATGCATGAAAGACATAAATTCACCAGCTTTCCACCCAACAATGATTTCTCTGTGGGTTACTGATTCTTTCGAGAGAAAAGACAAAGAAAGAGATCTCTTGGCCAAGCTCCTTGTTAACCTTGTGAAATCTGCTGACAACGTCTTAACCGAAGCCCAACTAGTGAAAGGGTAAGTAAAAGAAATCACTTTGATGATCACATGTCTTTTTCTTCCTTTAAAAAATCTGTTTGGCTCTTTCGATGACAGGTTTGAAACTGTTTTGACGACCCTGGAGGATGCTGTGAATGATGCTCCAAAAGCAGCAGAGTTTCTAGGCAAAATCTTTGGTAAAAGTGTGACAGAGAAAGTAGTGACATTGGCAGAGATTGGTCGGTTAATACGTGAAGGAGGAGAAGAACCAGGAAGTCTGATGGAGTTTGGGTTAGGAGGTGATGTTCTTGGGAGTGTTTTGGAGACGATAAAGTCAGAAGCAGGAGAAGAAGCTTTTGTTGAGATTCACAGGAGCTCAGGTCTGAGGATTGAAGATTTCAAACCTCCTGCACCTAACCGGTCTAAGATTTTAGATAAATTTACTTAGGCATCCAAAAAATGTATGGAACCATCTTTTGACGGTTCTGTTTCTCTGTCTCTCTTTTTTTTTTTCAAGTGCTTCAACAAACTAATCTGTTAAAAAAGGAGTTTCTCTATTTTATTTATTATAATAGCAAAACCTTCCAAAATGTTTCGTTATAATAACTAGTAACGCTCAGATATGTCTTCTGCTTGTTTGTTGAGCTTCAGGTGATGTAGCATCATCACTCTAGCAAAGCCGTTTTGGTTACCTCATCTACCATATAACACAACATCCTCTTACCATGATGACATTTTAAAAGTCAAGTAGATAGTAGAGAGAAGAACATTTGAGCATTTTAACATTTTTTCATGGGGTTGTATTTCTTAATACACTGAGTATTCAAAAGCGAACTTCCCTATTCACGTTAGAAACAAGACACGTCCCCATCGCATATGAGATGTGTCCTTACATAAATCCATCATAAAACATATGTCATCACTTAAACATACTACATAATCCTGATAGCGCATTAACATACAAAATCCTCGTAGCGCATTAACATACGAACTAGTTCAAGTCAACTAGATCAACTATTTTCTTTTGGTATATTCCTATGTTCTTCACGCCTCAGAAAACACCAAAACCACAGTCGGTCTCTCATCTGGATTGTCAGATACCATGAGCCTCAACTGCTCAGCTAAAATAGGATGCTGCAGGCAATATCCCTTCATTTCACAGTTTGGTTAGAACAACATGCCGCTCCATTGCGGTTTCAAATGGATGCCAAATCTCTAAGAACACAATTCCTAGACTATATATGTCAACCTGCAACAAAAACATAAAATACCTGAGAAAAAAACACTTACAAAATAAAAGTCGACTAACTTCTACGGACTTTCTACAGATTTACCTTCTGGTCAATATCCTCTGACCCGTTCACTATCTCAGGAGCCAGATAGAGCGCAGTGCCTAAATATTGTGATTCAACTGAACTTTTAGATGTTGTTCTGATGTTACCAGCCTCATCTTATCCCATGCTGAACGTCACTGGATTTAGGTGAGGGCACAGGCATATCTCAAACGTGCTTTCATCTTATCTTCATAGACTTTGGCTCTTTCATATTCTGTTTGGTATAACTGAAGATTAAAACAAAATGTGAGTTGAAGAATCAGAAACAAGCTAAGTCATGAACCTCAAACTTAGATTCAAAATTCCAAATCCAAACTAAGGAAAAATCAAAGACTCTACACAAAACACAAAGAGAGTAACTTACACTGATGATATTCCCATTAGAATGTGGAACATCATCCCCGTTTATACCGCTGATGAATAAAGATTCTAGGGCTTCCATGAAACATCCGATCTTCTCCTTGCCGTCACTCATGGTTTCCGTTTCTTTGTTTTTCTATTGGCGTCGTCCTAGGTCAAAAGGCCAATGGTATATTTTATTATTTCTATTCCCCCCCCCCCCTATATTTTCTATATTTAACCAAATTTACCCCCAAGTTTTCTATTTCACTATTAACCCCTAACCTACTGAATAAAATCTTAATCTTTTTTTTTTTTTTTTTTGATAAAATGTTAAATTTATTGATCATCGCAAAAGAATAGTATATGTACAACTAAAATGAGTTTTTAGATATTAGAAATTGAAACTTAAAATAGCCTCTTTTTTTTCTGATCAACAAACTTAAAATAGCCATAAGCCTAAACTGCACTAGAATGAGCTTCAAACCAACGTATCATCAGACCATGTAGCTTGGGATTGATCACATAATTTGTGGAGGAGATGTGATTCCTTACAGCCTTGTCAATTAGCCTTGCTAGCTGATCCACCGACTTGTTACTGGAGTTGTGCTTCCTCTCATTACGCTCGCGCCAGATAAAATATATGGTGGCTTGCAAGGCCAGTCTCAAAAGAATGAAAGTCAGGCGATCATACGAACCCGTAAGAAGCCTTGACAGCGTCGTCTCCCAATCCGGGTCAGGTTCCAAGCCAAATAGATTTCCTACCAACTTCAGCCAGACCATAAAATTGTATGGGCAAGCAAAGAAAAGGTGATCCCTAGTCTCATCAGTTTCGCCACAGAAAATGCAGCACTGCGGTTGGCCCCAGCAACTCGTACGATGTCCTGTAGACAACCTATCTCGAATGCTTTATCTAAATCATCTCTGTTCGGTTTCTCCTATTAATATTGGTTAAGTGTTTTAAACTTTATCCATCATGTATATTTTCCAGTCATCTTTTATATTGCAATTGTATCCCCTATATATTATTTGAGAAACATTACAACTTCTTTTTGTAGTCACATGTCATCACTAAGATGATTCTTAGAATCATTAGAGAAATATGTTGGTCCATCTAATTATATAATAAGTTTTTTTATTAAACTAACAATAAATTCATCATTAATATACTTTATTATTTCCTTAAATAAAATTTACGGAATTTCCTAATGTGTCTAAAATATATATGACAATTAATGATTTTGAATAATAAAGATTTGATAAAAAAAAATAGTGTATCTTCTACCATATTTGTTTAATTTTAAACTATTAAATAAATTAAACAACCATAATAACCATATAATAAAAATTTAGATTTTTATGTATATGTTATATTTTGAATTTTTACAAACGGCTATAAATTACTAAAACTGTTAAGAGTCTCACATTCAAATTTTATGATCCATGGTTTAAAAATTTTGTTATGACAAAATACAAATGATTACAAAAATTATATAAGTAAAAAGTCTAATTTAATTAATTATTAAGATTAATATATATATATATCATTTTAAATTAAACTATAAACCATATAAAATACAATATTTTAATTTCAAAATTTACTTTGAACAATTTTTTTGATAAAAGTTTTGAACGATCATTGACAACTTATTTTTCTTTTAAATTATAAATTACTAAAACTATTTATCAGTAATTTAAATTTTTTTCTATAAAAGATATAAATGATCGAAAAAACTATATGAGTAGAAATCATCATTTAATAGATATTAATATTAAAAATATACTAAAATATATTATCTATATTAGTATCATTTAAGTTTAATTACATATCCTATCAAATATAAAAAAAAATATTTTTTGGATTAATAAAATTAATTTATATGTTCGCACCAATTTAATTATATATTTAATAGTTATTGAACTTTAATTATTTAATATATATTAATTATTTCATAATATGTAAAAATATTTAATACATAAAATAATTTATATATATAATGTTGATTCTGCGCAAGGAGCGGATTTTAACCTAGTTATTATTAAAATGATTGTTATTTTGATTTTATAAACTTATTTTGTGGTAAGAAATAGTTTCTATAGAGGGAACATTTAAAAAGGCTATAATATATCTTAACTTCAGTTTCTATATATACGTTCAATAATTGGCAAGGAATAACACTGGCTGATTGCATTTCATATATCGAAATGATTCCATGTCTTCGGTCAAGTGGATTCAAAATGCAATATGACCACACATTAAAAAAACTTTAATAATTTGCGCGTAGACAGACACAAGTCACATGCATAACTAGGAGTTCTAACGTATTTTCCCAAACGGACTGAACATCGAGCCTCGGTTAGCACAGGTTAGGTGAGCTAGCATCAATTTATATCCTTGAATGATCGGGAAAAAGGGTTTTTAATTCCCAGACTATACTATTTGTAATAGGCAATTTAAATACTGAAGTTTTAGCTGCACGTTTTTATTCCCCAATTTAATGATGACTTGGCAAATTAAATATCAAAAAAGTCAGACGTCATAACCCGTTAATATTATATGAAACGACGTTTGTGATTTTCCTTGAAAACAAAGAAATCTCCAAACTGAAACCCTAGATCGAGTGCAGAGAGATTTTCAGCGTGCGTGATGGTGAAGACGTTCACCGGAAGACGAGGAAGAGCACGAAATAAGCTTCAAATCCAAAGGGGTTCATCAAATCCCATAGTTTTTGAAGTTCCAGATGTTTCTTTTCCTCCCACAGTTCACGAAGGTTTTAAAGTTCCTGAAGTTTCAATAACAACTAAGAAAAAAGGTAAAATCAGTTCCTTTCATGTTAATAATTCTTATTATTGATTCTTATAATTGATTCTGTCGCATGATGACTTCTTATTAGGACACGAGATGAAGAAGGTTCTGGATTTGATGAAGAAACAGTGAGACGTGAGGATGAAGAAGAAACAGTGGTACATCGTAATGAACAAGAAGCTATGGACTCGGGTGAGAATTCATATTTTGAGGGAGATGATTGTGAGGTTATTGTTGAAGATATGACTGGATATAAGGAGTTTTAACCGGTGCTGCAGTCAAATGATAACGAGCTTCTCGATGTACCAATTCGTAAAGACGATCATTTTAGAGAAGCTGGCTGTGAAGATGGAAATGAAAACTACGAGGGTAATGAAGATAGTGGCGATGATATCTAGAACGACGATCACATACCGGATCCATTATCAGATGATGACCGTCATGAAGTAGAAGAAGAAGGAAGGCAATTCAAAATTTCTATATAATCTAAATCACTACAAGAAAACACGCCGAATTCCGACGGACATCAATATCGTCGGACGTTTGTGACGGATTACCGACCAATTTCCGACGAAATCCAAAAAATTGAAGTCGTCGGAATTCCATCGGCCATTTCCGACGGAATTCCGACGAAACAAGGGTCGTCGGAATTTTCCGACGACTTTTCGACGACATTCCGATAAAAAATGTAACCGTTGTAGTCGTCGAAAGTTCGTCGGTATATTCCGACGAATTTCCGACGACATTCCGATTAACAGTAATGTCGTCGGAATTCCGTTGGAATTTTCCGACGAATTTCCGACGAACCATGTGACCGTTGCCGACAAATATATATGACCGTTGTATAGCCGTTTGAGATTGGACAATACCGACGGAATTCCGACGGACTGCTTTACATCCGTCGGAATTTCGTCGGAAAGTCGTCGGAGGGCCGAAAGAAATTTCCTATAAATACAACCCCTCCTCATTCAACTCATTCACACTTCATTCTCTCTTCATTCTCTTTAGTCATAACAATTCCGTGAAAATTATGTCTTCAGAAGTTTATTATCGTTCGTGGATGGATAAACCTCATTTGGATCCGAACACCAATTTGCTTACGGAAGAATACGTTCAAGGGATTGGAGAATTCATGAGGCTTGTTCAACAGCAACCGGATGCAAAAAGTGGTATGTTAAGATGTCTCTGCTCTTCTTGCAATAATAATAAGGTTATAAAAGAATTTGATGTTTGGACTCATTTGTATATGAAAGGGTTTTCACGTAATTATAAAGTTTGGTACCTTCATGGGGAAACTGGTTATGAATATGGTAGTACTAGCGAACCTCAGCCTGTTAGTGAACTTCAGCCTGATATTAGGTTAGAAGAATCTAGAACGGATATAGATTATGGTGTAGGTACTGAGCAGATGGTACATGATCATTATAGAGGGGAAGAACCAAATCCCGAATCTAGGAGATTTTTTGACATGTTGGATGCAGGAAAACAACCTTTGTATCAAAATTGTAGAGATGGTCATTCAGTCTTATCATCTGCAACTAGATTAATGGGTATTAAGACAGACTATAATTTGGCTGAAGAATGTATGGATGCGATTACTGATTTTGTCAAAGGTATTCTACCTGAGGATAACCTTGCACCGGGTTCATACTACGAGGTTCAGAAACTTGTTGCCGGTCTTCAACTACCGTATGAAGTGATAGATGTATGTATTGACAACTGCATGATCTACTGGAGAGCGGATGAGACACGGAATGTATGCAAATTTTGTGGGAAACCTCGTTATCAGGAGACGAGGGGAAGAGTTCCGATCCCATTCAAAAGAATGTGCTATTTGCCTTTGACGAAAAGATTGAAGAGGTTGTATCAGTGTGAGCGCACAACAAAAGCAATGAGATGGCATGCAGAGCATTCCACAAATGGTGAGATTAGACATCCTTCAGATGCGAAGGCTTGGAAACATTTCCAGTCAACATATCCAGAATTTGCGGAAGAGAGAAGAAATGTTTATCTTGGATTATCTACTGATGGTTTCAGCCCATTTGGAAAGCATGGAAGACAGTATTCTCTATGGCCAGTTATTGTGACACCGTACAACTTACGGCCGAGCTTGTGCATGCGACGAGAGTTTTTGTTTCTCTCAATTCTCGTCCCCGGGCCAGATCATCCTAAAAGATCACTAGATGTGTTTCTTCAACCACTGATACATGAGTTGCAACAACTATGGGCGCATGGTTTTGAGACATACGATGTTTCGTGCAAAGAAAACTTTCAGATGCGGGCAGTACTTATGTGGACAATAAGTGACTTTCCAGCATATGGTATGTTATCTGGATGGACAACACATGGGAGGCTATCATGTCCATATTGTCACGATGACACAGATGCTTTCCAACTAAAGAACTTAAGGAAAACGTGTTGGTTTGACTGTCACAGACGATTTCTACCACCTGATCATCCATACCGCAGGAGTAAGACTTCGTTTACGAAGAACAAGCAGGTGTTTGATGGTCCACCTGAGGAAGTTAGTGGAAAAGATTTGTTGAAGCAGTTTAGGTATTTTGATGCAGAAAGGACGCCAGATGTAGGTGGACATGAAAACATTCGAGTCAATGCGGTTGGAGAGCTACATAACTGGCACAAAAAGAGTATTTTCTGGGATCTGCCATATTGGGAGAGTCATCTATTGCGGCATAATTTAGATGTCATGCATATTGAGAAGAACTTCTTCGATAATCTGATGAACACAGTCCTTAACATCCAAGGTAAAACGAAGGATAATTTGAAGTCAAGGTTGGATTTAGTCGATATTTGTGATCGTTCTGAACTTCACGTTGATGAGAACGGTACGGCCCCTTTTCCCATTTATCGGCTGGATGGTGCTAGAAAAGAAGAGTTCTTTGATTGGATTACAAATAAAGTGAAATTTTCTGACGGATATGCATCAAATTTGGGGAACTGCGTTGATAGAAGCGAAGGAAAGTTTACTGGCTTGAAGAGTCATGATTGTCATGTAATTATGCAGCGCCTCCTTCCGTTTGCTTTTTCAGCATTATTGCCACGTAATGTTCATGAAGCAATTGCAGGTATATTATATTTTTACAATTTAATTTTTTTTTATATTTAACAATTATGCTTATAAAAACTTAATACTTACGAAAATTATGTCTTTTATCTATGTAGGGATTAGTGTTTTCTTCCGCGACTTATGCAGCAGAGTAGTGACTGAATAGGGTATTAATAATTTGAAGACAAACGCACCAGTTAGCATGTGCAACGTTGAGAAGATATTTTCTCCATCATTCTTTGATGTAATGGAACATCTTGCTATTCATCTCGCAAGAGAATTGGAACTTGGTCGTCCTGTGCAGTACAGATGGATGTATATTTTTGAGCGTTATATGCATCATCTGAAGAAGATGGTCAAAAATCAAAGCAGGGTGGCAAGATCTATAATGGCACAGGTGATCAATGAAGAAACTGCAATCTTTGCTGAAAATTATTTTCCACCAGAAGTGCATACAAAACACCGAAGACCTGCTCGGCATGATGATAGAGGGGAGAGAGCAACATATCATGTTACTGTCCCAAGCATGTTCAAGGAAATAGGACGACTTAGTGGAAAATTCACGAAGCGGAGACTTACGGACGCTGAAAACGCTCATTTGCAAGCATATTTGCTCACCAACTGTGAAGATGTTCTACAATATGAGAGGTAAAAAAAATTATTCATTTATTGTTAGATTAATATTCAATAAATTTATTTCATATTGATAATATTTTTGTATATAGTGTATATATGGCGGAGTTGCGTATGACTCACAGGCATGCAACAGAAGATGAGCTTCGACAACTTAGAGATAATGGATTTGCTGCATGGCTTCGTAGTTATGTGAGTCATATATCATATTACCCTATGCAAATGATTAGTTTAAATTTAATATAAACTAATTAACTTTTCAATCATATATGTTTTTAATTTATAGGTGAATGATGGTTTGGCCAGAGGTCTTGTGTTCGATGATTGGATACACGAATTTGTGCAGGAACCAAACTATGTGGTCAAATCATATCCTAAATTTTGTACGCGAGGATATTCATTCACAAGGAAAGGTCATTCTAAGACAACATATGATGCTGGTGTTTCATCTTCTTCCGGTGACGATGTCTACTACGGCAACATAAAAGAAATATTGGAAATCCAATTTCCTGGAATGGTTGGATTGCGTTGTGTAGTATTCTATTGTGATTGGTATGACACCACCCCAGATAGAGGAGTGAAGATTGATGCGTTTGGTGTTACATCAGTTCATTCGGGGCGGAAACTTCAATATTATGATCTCTTCATTCTTGGTTCGCAAGCTGATCAGGTATGTCAATCTATTCATAATTTTTTACCAATATAATTAATTAATGTTATATATTTTACTAATACTTGTATAATTGATATGTATAGGTGTGTTACATCAGTTACCCTCGGGTGACGTACAGAGACGATCCATGGGTTACTGTAACGCAAATCAACCCAAGAGGACGAGTGAATGGAACTTCTGATGATGATGAACCATTGCAACCAGAGTCTACCAGCAACGCCCAGGCAGTTGAAGATTTGGAAAATGTTCAACTCGTTGAGAATTTGATTGTGTTTGGACATGATGCTGTCGTACATTCGGAGCCAGAAGCCGAGGTTGGGGAGTTTGATGAAGATTCAGAAGATTCTGATTAGTTTTTTTTTTTTTTTTTATTGGTCCGTCGGAAATCCCTCGCAATATACCGACGACATAGCGACGACATTGGGTTTCATTGAAATTTGGAAAGGTCGTCGGTAATTCGTCGGAATATACCGACGACATTCCGACGAACTGGACAAGTTCGTCGGAATGTCGTCGGTATATTCCGACGAATTACCGACGACATGTGTTTCTAAAAAATTTCAATCATAAAAATCTATAA
Source organism: Brassica napus (assembly GCF_020379485.1). NCBI lineage: Eukaryota > Viridiplantae > Streptophyta > Magnoliopsida > Brassicales > Brassicaceae > Brassica > Brassica napus. The sequence goes on along the minus strand of NC_063447.1, from coordinate 30,836,136 downwards.
ATTTAGATGCCAAAACTATGAAAATAACACATAATAAGTGTTTAATATAGTATTAGATCGCAACCGTTCAAATATAACAACTCATTCAAATATTTATGTATGCATATCATTGTTTTCATAACATCTCATCTTAACATTATATACTTATACAATCATATTCATATAAGCTTACACTACAAAAAATATTGTTGTATAAAATCGTGTTATAAAACATTTTTATTGTTAAATCTTTATGCAAATACTATACATATTATCAAAGATTTGGATTTTGCATTTAGAAACTTGAAATCAACACCCTAAACACTAAGTCGTCGGAATATACTGACGGACACATTCCATCGGAAATTCAATTTGCCCGGGAGAACCAAACCACTTGAAAATTTTCGCGAATCGGCATTTGGTATATTTTAATTATACCGACGGAATACCGACGAACCCGTGTCCGTCAGAATCTTCAGATATAATAACCCTCCTTCTTCCTTCTTCGTTATCTATGTCTCTCTCTCTCTCTAAATTCCTCTCTCTACACCGGCGATTCCTCCCTCTACACCGGCGATTCCTCCCTCTACACCGGCGATTCCTCCCCCAAACCCTAAATCATGTAAGAATCATCCCAAACCTTCTTTAATCTCAATTGTTTAGGGTTTTGAAAGTTAGATCTCGGATTTTAGGTTGTTTGATTGATAATTTAGGATAAATAAGTTAGGATTGTTGTTTGGATTGTTGTTTTAGTTTTTTTTGGAACATTTTTTGATTTTTAAAAACGTTTTTTGATTTTTTAAAACGTTTTTTTGATTTTTAAAAACGTTTTTCAAGTTTCCAGTAATGAAATATATATAATAAAACGTTTTTAAATTTTTTAAAAAATATTTAACAACATTTTTCTATATTTATAATTTTTTATAATTTTGTATACATATATATATATATATGTCATGTATAATAAAAATTTTAAAATTTTTTATAATTTTTTATAAGTTTCCACTAATAAACTATGTATAATAAAATGTTTTTTAAAAAAAATTTATAAATATTTAACAACATTTTTCTTCATTTATAATTTTTTTATAATTGTGTATACATATATATATATATATAAATCATGTATAATAAAAAATTTTAAAATTTTTTATTATTTTTTATAAGTTTCTAGTAATAAACTATGTATAATAAAAGGTTTAATAGTTTTTTTTAAAACGTTTATAAAATCTTTTGTAAATATATAAATGAAAATATTTAAAATAGAAATGATTTGAAAATATGTTTGATGTATTAATTTTTTTTTTTAGTGCCGAGGATGAACCCCGCCCCGCAGCCCGTCTTCGACGTAGTTCGGTGAGCAGTTCCCGTGCATCGGGATCGTCTCATGACTCGGTTCCCGCATATATTCCCGCTCCAGCTCCCACTGCCCCTCACGCTGCTGCTCAACAAGATCCGGGGGTCATGCCGGTTCATCTATTGGTTCAACAACCAGGTCGAGAGCATCTCCCGGTTCTCCAACCCAACCCACGACGAGGCCATAGCACTTGGTTAGTATTTTTTTTTTGTACCGTTATGTTTTTTCCTTTAATTAACTTGCTAACTTGTATTTTTTTTAAAGGTTCACCAAGTCGAAAAATGGCATTAGCCGGAGCATCAACCAGATGATGTACTCCATGCTCCGTTTTGGATATCCAAAGTGGAATGTGATCCCTTCCGACGAACGAGAGTTGTGGTTTCGTCATTTTGCAGTATAGTAACTCTTCATTTTTTTAAAGCTTTTACATTTTTTTAAATATATTTACTTATTAAATTGTGTTTGTTTTGTAGCAAGAGTTTAACTGGCACTCCGATCTTACGGAAACAGTCCGTAAGAAATTCAACGAAAAGACCATGGACTCTTATACAAAGCAGATAAACGCGTGGAAGACAGTTTGGCAGAAGAACAAGAGGCCGCGGTTCATCAACGGGACGGTGTGGGAGCAGTTGATAGCTCATTGGGAGAAGGAAGAAACTGCAGAGACGTCTTCTAGGAACTCCAAGAACCGGAAGAGCGATCGTGGCGGGAAAGGTATGTATGTGCACAACCTCTGCGCTTGCTCTATGTCTACTAAGGAGGATGAACTTTTAAGTTTTTTATTATTATTTATCTTTATATTTTTTAAATAAATATTTTATATATTCCTTGGCTAATAATGGCGATTTTTTTAGATCGAAGCAAATGATGGTAATCCCGTTGATCGTCTCCAACTCATTAAGGTGGCTCACACTAACAAAACGACGGGTCAAATTCAGGACCCCGTGATCAAAGGTGTCGTTGATTTGGTGGAAGCTGAAATAGTATCTCAATCTCAGCCTCTCTCTGATGACGGCGACTCTAAGGGAGCTTCAACCAACTTGTCTCTATTGCAAATAAATGAGATGGTTGAAAAGGTAATTTTTTTTATTAATATATTTTTTTTATAATGTCGATTACTAACTTGTCCCTATTTACTAACTTTAAATATTTTTGTAGGTGGTTCCTAAAAGGAAAGGAGGCCGTTTAGTTGGGTTGGCCCGCCGTGCTTCTTCGTATCCGGCATCTTCTTCGCAAGCTCCGTATGCCGATCCCATGATTCTCGAGGAACTACATGACAAAGATGAACGGATTGGGGCATTGGAGGAGCAGAACACCACTATCCTTTCGAAGAATGCCACTACCCGTTCGGAGAATGCCACTATCCTTGCTGAGTTGGCATCCCAGAAGAAGTTCAACACCGAGATAATGCAGAAGCTAGATCGTTTGATGTCTTCGAGTTCATCTTAGTTTTTTTCGGCTTTTTAAAACTTTCTGAATGTTTTTTTTTCTATTTCGGTTTGTATGAATTTTAAACTTTCTGAATGTTTTTTTTCTATTTCGGTTTGTATGAATTTAAATTATATAATATTATTAGTTTTAAATTTCTGATTTTTTTAATTTATTAATATAAAAAAATATATAAAAATGCAAAATTAATTCGTTTTTAAAATTGGTATATTCCGACGAACTTTGGGCGTCGGAATATACCGACGGATAGCGTCGGAATATACCGACGGACAAATATCCGTCGGAATTTACCGACGAACCAATTTCCATCGGAATATACCGACGAACAAATATCCGTCGGTATATTCCGACGACCAATGTCCGTCGGTATATTCCGACGAACCAACGTCCGTCGGAATACACCGAGGAATCCACTACGTCAGAATTGTCCGAGGAACGTTCTCCGTCGGTACATAGTTTTTCCGATGAACTCTGGTCTCGTGTGTCCGCATCGTAATATCGTCGGAAGTTCGTCAGAATGACGTTTCTCGGTATTCGTCAGAAAGTCGTCCGAAGTTCTGACGAAATTCCGACGAATTTTTTTTTTCCGACAAAACGATACCGACGGACAGGTTCGTCGGAAATTCGTCGAAATCGGTCTATTCCGACGAATTTCTGACGATTTCGGCCATCAGAATCCCCCTGTTTTCTTGTAGTGAATGTATGAATACATAGAATATGGATCATGTGTTCATGTAACACTCGTAACCTAAAATTGAGATTTGTAATAAAACACACACACATTTTCATTTAGCAGGAAAAGAAATTAAGATTAATAACTTTATTGTTTCATTTAGCGTTTTTTGCTATCCAAACACAAATTGTTCTATTTATTATTGCACATTATTTTTCACGGCATTTCAGATAGATATCAATTTCTTTAAAACTAATACAATTTTTATAAGAAAAAGATACAACTCTTTAAATTAATCCATTTAAAAAAAAATGTTCTTCAAATGATAAGACTAATTTTTAAATATTTTTTAAGGTTTTAAAAGTAATTGCATTTTTGGCATAAAAAAAACATAGGATACGATGTGAAGATACATTTTCACAGCCTTCCGATTAAAAAAACACATCATTTTATAATTTGACTTTTTAACACCATTTTATAATTTGAAAACATTTTAAAATTTGTTTCAATTTTATAGTGAAAAGGCCAAAACTTTTAATTTTTTTTTTTTTTGTTCTCTTGTTTTAATCTTTTTTGGCCCAAGCCCATTCCTATAAATCTTTCCTTTTTCTTTTTTCGTGTGTATCTAAAGATATGTGGACGGTACCTAACATCCCAAGGTAAAAAAAAAGCCTAGCCGCCGTTACAAACGAACGCAGAGAAAAAAGAAGCGTCGCCTAGCACCACTGCGCCTCCGCCGCCCTCCGTGAAACCGTTATCTAGAAGCAAAACAAAGGTTGTTACTTTTCAGACAGGGCAGATCATTTTCTCCGTTGTCTGATTATATATATTTTTTTCCACAAACACAAACTGACAATTCCTCTATTAAAAAAAGAAGCCTTTTTTTTTTGTAGGGGATTTTTCAGAATGGCGTATGAACAAAAAATTAAGATTGGAGCGGCAAAGACTAAGATGGTGTGGACACTTGGAGCAGCGTCTAGATCTGTTGTGATGATAGAGAAGCTTCTCGAAGCTGGTATGAACATAGCCCGATTCGATTTCTCTGAGGGGTCTCACGCACACCACCAAGAAACTATCATTAATCTCAGAACCGCCATACGGAACACTGGTATCCTCTGCGCCGTCATGCTCGACACAAAGGTCCATACTTTTCTCTCTCTCTCTCTCTTTGTTGTGTGTTTATAAAAAATATTCACTTTGGGATTATTATTTATATGTTTTATAGGGTCCTGAGATACGAACTGGAGAAGGAGAGACTATTAATCTCCCCACGCTTACACGGAAAGATAAAGTTGATATTTGTTCAATGGGGAATTCCGAATAGGATCGACATCATTGTTCTGTCCTCTGTTCACAAAGGGTCTGATCTAGACCAAGTCAGGAACTTGCTTGGTATGCACGCAAACAACATCATGCTTATGTCAAAGGTGAGTTAAAAATGGGGACCGATTGATATTATAAATATTCCATCTAGCTATGCTCGTGACCACCCTTTGATCATAAATAATATTTTGATTTCCCTTGAGATTTTATTTCTTGGTAATTAATGACTTTGACAGATTGACAATGAAGAAGCAGCTGCTAATGTGGATGAGATTATGGAGAAAACTGATGCAGTCTTGTTGGCTAGAGGCAGTCCGGGAGTGGATCAGAAAAAGATGATCGACAAGGCTAGTGCACTCGGGATACCGATCGTGACAGCCATACAGATTCTTGTGGGCCAAACCACCGACGACGATCTCACCAATGCTGTCCTCGATTGCACCACCGATTGCGTCATGCTCCTCCTGACATAGTCTTGCAAAGAATTTCAAGCCTCTGTAAAGAGTTGGAGAGTTCCATCGATTACAAAGCTGTGCAGCAAAAAATAAGGAAAGCTCTTCCGAGACCGTTACTCCCCATCATGGCGAGGAAAGCCGCTTACGCCTGTTGGAAGTACCCCAAAGCAAAGGCTATCATTATCACTGCCAAGGCTACGGTAAATTTTGTGGCCAAGTGCAGGCCGAGCGTTCCTGTTCTCTTGGTTGTTTCGATGTCGGAGTCCTTTAAATGGTCGTCTCATGTGGCCAGTCATGGCTTGGTGTCCCGTGGGATCATTCCGCTGATGGGGGCGGAATCGAAAACGATTGAGGACATGATTAGTTTCGGTGTCCAAGTCGCAAAGAAAGAGGGAATCTGTAATGCTGGAGATTTAGTGGTGGCGCTCCGCGTCCTCAATGGCTGTCCTGTCCTCCAGCCTCTGCATGTTTAGTAGGCGCTTTTCATGAACGATGTGCAACTTTCAAGTTTACTAGTTTAATCTCGGTGTTTGATGTTACGATTTGGATCTCAAAAGTAACAATACTGATAATCAAAGATGAAATACGTTCTTATTGATCAGAAATGGTTTACAAAGAAAGGAATCATGAGACTCTCTCTCTGCAACAACTCTCTAATTTCTCGATCCCTCTTTCCCCAAACCTTTCACGTTATTATAAAGCTAAACCATGGTTACTTTTAGACTAACCCAACCTTACTAAGGTTATTTTGCCACTTGTAATCCTTATCCATTAAACATTTGATCCTCCAAGAACATAGCTTGTATCATTTGAATAATTGATACTTCAGACGTGTTAGACGCATGTCTGTCTTATCCATCGTTATGTACTATGACAATCTTACTTATAAATTATAAAAAGTATGATGTACTTGTGCTATTATTATCTTTGGCCTCTGTGGTTTACAGATCTTGAACAATGACTTGCAACTTATTTGTCTTCGTAAAAAGTGAAATCTGATCAGTTGATGAAAGCTTCATAAGGACATCTTTTGCGTTCGACTTCAGTTGCTAGATTTGGCTTTGACAGTAAATATTTACTCAACTTTTAAGTTACTATAACTTTCGCTCAAAGAAAAATATACGTTTATTTTAACTTTTGGTAGAGTAAACACCATTTACTTTTATTTTTTTATTATATCATTTTCTTTTCTATCTCTTTTTAGCTTCTTTCTTTTATTTGATGAAGCTTCGTAAGGAGATCTCATGATCGACTTATTTTGAAGAAAGTTTTTTTTTGAAGAAACTGCCTTGGCATTCTAAGTTGACACTTGGCTTGGTCACTTTGAGTGAAAATGGTTGCAAAATATATACACCAAAGTAAACGGTTTTGAAGAGTCTTGACTTTAATATCAAACGTTACTTAAGTTGTGTTCCTGTGACTATAGACCTTCCGTGGATCTCTTGATCTTTTCATGTCAACACACGTCTGTGGATACAACTGGTGCTCGTGATTCATACGTTGGTGCCTTGCTTTGCAACATTGTTGATGACCGGACAGTGCCGGCTCTAACCTACGGCAACATGGGCAATTGTCATGGATCCATAGGTTCAAAAAAAGTTATTGTTATTTTACTAATTAAAAAATCTATTTTTGTTTGTTAAATATCAATTAGTTGGTGAAATTATAACAAAAAGGTCCATGATTAACTAAATCTAATTTAAATACAATAAGAACAAAAAAAAATATCTTACATCATTCGCAATTTTCTATTAACAAAATCTAATTTACACATAAAAATTCATTTTTTTTTGTTTTGAATACCACGATTTTTTTATTTAATTCATGGAAATAGAATAAATAAAAGTTGAGAAAAAACTTATAAAAAGGTTTTTATTTTATATTTCGCCTAAGGTCATTAAAACATTTAATACGGCACTGTGACCGGATGAAGCTAACATATCAGAACAGTCTAGACCATTTCTGAATCTTTGGTTCTGTTACAAAAAAAAAAAAAAATCTTTGGTTCTTGTGTTTTTAACTACAGGATGAAGCTCGTCTTGGAGAAGTGCTTAGGTTTGCTAATGCATGTGGATCCATTACAACTACCATTCTACCAAGAAAGGAGCTATTCCGGCTCTTCCTACGGTGTCTGAGGTTTAGACTCTCCTGAATGCAAACTGATCTACAACAAGATTTTTCACGTTTTGCTTTTTTTTGGTTGGCTTTTGTGTTTTGGTTCTGTGTTCATAGAACTGTTTGATTCTGTTACCTATTTTTCTTTTTTTTTTGAAACACAATTTCATTCATTAAAGCTCTTAAACAGAGTTTGTTGAGGACATAAATGCAAGCTGCACCGACAGAGCTTGCTTAGATAAAGAGTCTGCAATCTTGTTTCTCTCTCTGGATATCCAGGAAAAAGAAACAGATTCAAAAGAGGAAGAGATAGATCTAATGTCAGAAATGATGCCATACAATTCAGCAAAGGTGCTGTCTGAGTTTAGAGCTTTAACAAGCTGGGAGGAGTCTGCTTCACATCGGATCCGAGGTATAGAAAGTTCTCTGCACTTCATGATGGTTGATCGAAGCGCCAGTCCTTGGCCATCAGTGGAGAGCTGACGAAGTGCTCATGGGCTGAAAAGGAGGATTTTCCTTGTCGATCTTCCATTGTCCATCCAAGTCCTGCAATCATCTTTGTTCCATTCCAAGCTGCGTCTGACCTGATCACTACACAATCCGTTTGCAGAGGCACTGTGAGTGGCGAGCATCGGTTCAGGATTGTGCTCTTGGCTTGGCTTGGCTTCTACTCCACTCTGCTGCTGCTGCGACCGCCATGGAGACTGTGTCTTCTACCTTATAAATAAAAAACTCGTTACCAATGTTTAGTGAACGACTGTTTTTAAGTAGTGAAAACTTTAAAGAACAATTGCTTGAGGATAACATTCGGAAACTTGCAAATCCAAATGTGTTTGCATTCTTCCCACCTTGAACTCATCCTCTCCAGAAATGCTTCAGCCCAGACTTCATACTCAGCTCATATGGAACCGAAGAACTGCCAAAACACACTTAGTTATTTTCATACAGACATTGTTGTTTATGTCAGCAAAATAACCATGATGGTATTGAAGATCTGAAGTTGTTACCTTGTTAGCTCTTCTAAATGAAAGTATTCTCCCCTGAAAGATCTTTAAGTTAGTCATCAAAACAATGTTTCAGAAAGGTAAAAGATTAACTAATAACTAACCTTTGTACAAGAACTTTGAAGATGCGGAGAGACTTGGTTGGGAGGTTGTAGATAGCATCTTCTATGTGGTATGTGCCGAATAAATACACAACCGGATATTCCAGCAGCCATATCTGCCAATACAGATTGAACACATTTGATAAACTAAGATGGCATATGGTGGATGAATGAAGAGGTGGATTTAAAACAACTAGCCGTTTAGTGTTGGGATTGTAACCTTAGTGTCTTGTAAACAACAACTAAGATCAATGAATAAAGAAGGCTGAGAAGAATTGGCTTCATCAAGTGCTGTAGTGGTATCATTATTGCTTCCATGTAAAGGAAATGTGGAAGAGAATAGCTTCTGAATCGACGTAAGCTGCATCCCTAGATTGCTTTCCTTGCTCGGTTCTACCATCTTGAAGAGACAAAAGATCAGATCCAATTAAAGAGACGATGGAGCATGAAAAGAGAAACCACTGAAACAAAGAGGAACCTGTGGAGGATCTTGTTGGAGGTCGACGAAGAAAAATTCAGGTTCTGAACTCCAACCACTTGGGCAGTGTTCTTACATTAATCAGGTAAAACATATCCTCTATGACCACCATAACACTGAGTTCTTTGAAAAGTGGTAAAGCCTAGAGTGACACAAAATCAGCTTACAGACATACACATGTAGTAATGTTGCTTGAAGAAGAAAGAAGTAGAGAAGCGATCTTGGAGAAGCGATCTTGTAGGTCATGCATCTTGCCACCATAGTCAATCATCATCACAACTGGTCTCATTCCCGTGCATAGTGCCAGCACATCTGCTCCCAATAAACTCGTTTAACCATCTCTCACAGTCACAGATTAAAAAAATGGAAAACTGAGATCATACTAGAGCCTAGTGCTGATATGTGAACGATCTATGATGCTAAAGTTCAAAATTTTTAATGAGCTTATCCCTAACAGAGAATGTAACTTGATAAACCCACCAAGCAAAATGCTTCATTTTATTTTCAACGATCTCAAAGCAATGCAATCAAAGCATTCTCAAGCTTCAATCTCATATGAGAGTGGAAGAAGGAAACCTATTCGAGGCGGTGTCTGGAAGTGATCTGAGAGAGACAAGAGAGCTCATACACTGCAGGATTTCCTCGAAGCTCAAATTTCTTTTTTTTTGGAAAATATTGCAATACAATCCCTGTACTTTTGATTTCTCTCATAATTTACCCTAAATTTGTTTTCATATCACCATTCTCCCGGCTTGGAAATTCCACTGTTGAACTTTCTAGATGTCTCATAAATAACCCTGAACAATTTAAAATAAAATGAAAATGAAATCATGATATACACGTGTCGAATTTCTATTGCTCGATATTGAAGAAGAGCAACCTACCGCTCGCTCACACACGATCTTCGCATCCCACCGGAACTAAAATCAAATCGAGCGAGTAAGCAAGCGGAGATTAACTCCATATACCCCGTAATCTTCTAAACTCAAGCTTATTACCCTAACCCTATTCATCACACTCCTTTATTCTTGCACTCCCTAAACTAGTCTTTGTCCATTTATTCCTCAATTAAAAATCAACCACAATTCAACTACTTACATGGCCCACATCCTAACCTTAACCAATCAAAATTCTTTGGTCCACATGTTCTTCTTCTTCCTCGTACTTTCTCCTCCTCTTCATCCTCCATTGGTGATTTTGGAAGTTCATAAAGAAGGTAATTATTGTTCGTTTTAGGTGATTTTTTTGTAAAATCACCCTTAAAATGTCCTGTATATCATGAAGATATTCATTCTGATGATAATTAGAAAGTTTAAAAACGAATTTAAAAACTCTGGTAAGAGATTATAAGTATAATTTACGTCTGTTTTTGATGATTTTTTTTGCTGAAATGTTATTAAAAACATGTGTATAGCTCGGGTAGTGTAAAAACGGCAGATCCAATGAAAATAATGAGAGATTGAAAAAGATTTTGAAAACTGTTTTTATAGATTTTTGGGTATATGTTATCTATGTTTTGATGATTTTTTGTGTGTAATTTCATTTAAGATAAATTATACATCATGGGTAATGTAAAATCCTAACAACAACGTCCTAAAAACGGATTAGTTTGTGGAAGAACAAGTTCTGGGTATTACTAGGAGAACTACGCATTACTAAGGCAAAATAGTTTTACTAGAATTTACTTGAATTACTAGAGTTACTGGAATTACTCTAATAATGATAATACTAATGGTATTCTATTTTATCTCAGGAAAATGCAAAATCCGCAGTGCACATTCATTTGTTTTGATTATGGGGGATATTATATGAAAGATGGGGCTGAAATAAAATGGATCTCAGAAGATGGTGAAGGAGAAGATGAAATTCACACGATTTTGTTTAGGAAGTCAATGGAGGAGATCACTTACTCTGGTTTGGTTGAGTTTATTTGCAGAAAGATAAAGGTAGATGAATCTAAGGTGAAAGTGAAGATTAGTTACTTTCCAATGGTATTGTATTCGTACAAGCCATCATACATCCGGAATGATGACGAAATCTTTGGTTATCTACTGCAAGTAAACCATGAGAAGTGTAGAAGTGTTCTACATGTGGAGTTCATCAATGAAGAAGTGAAATTTTCAGAAGAGGATGATGAAATTGATGGCTATGTCGGTCTATCTGATAGAGAGGCTATAGAGGTTGGTGATGAGGATGGTACTGAGAATGATGAAACTGATGCCTATGTTGGTATATCTGATAGAGAGACTATAGAGGCTGGCGATGAAGATGGTAATGGTGGTGTGCTCACTTTTGACGAAGACATTGAGATGCATGATGGTGTCAATCAGACACGGGATGATGGTATGGATTTGGTTATAGGTCAAGAATTTTTAACCAAGGAGGCAGCAAAAGTTCTTATTCAAACCACGTCATATCAAAATTGTTTTGAGTTTGATATAATTAAGTCGGATACTAAGAGATTTATGGTTAAATGCCGAGGAGCCAAATATGGGTGCAAGTGGTTTGTGCGAGTTGCAATGGTGAAGAATTCAGATATTTGGTCGGTTAGAAGTTATTTCAAGCAGCATACATGTTTTGTCGTTACAAGAGAGGCTGGTGATGAAGATGGTACTGAGAATGATGCAAATGATAATGACGTTTTTGGTTGTGTGCTCACTTATCACCAAGACATTGAGATGCATGAGAATGGCAACGGAAAAGATGGCAATGAGTTTGAAGATACAGAAGTAAGACCAGCAGCTAACTATGAGCCATGGGATGATGGTGTGGATATGGTTCTAGGTCAAGAATTTACCACCAAGGAGGCAGCAAAAGTTCATATTCAGAAAGCTTCACATCAGAAATGTTTTGAGTTTGATATAAAGAAGTCGGATACTAAGAGATTTGTGATTAAATGTTGAGGAGCCAAAGAAGGTTGCAAGTGGTTTGTGCGAGTTGCAAAGTTAGAGAATTCAGATCTCTGGACGGTTAGAAGTTATATCAAGCAGCATACATGTTCTATTGTTACTACTAGAACACTGCGTGATAGAAGGAAAGGCACAAAACAAATCGTTGCATCTGTTTTGGCTCAAGATTATCCTGGTACATTTGACACACCAGTTCCCAAAGTTCTGATCGATTTGGTTCATCGCAAAGTTGGTGTGAAAGTATCATACACCGCCGCATGGAGAGGAAAAAGAGAAGCTGCTAGTGCGAGGGAGTCCAGAAGAGAGTTTTACTTTACTACACTGTTATATGCACATGCTGGAACAAACCAATATTTCCACAAGAACACTTGTAGAAGTGGATGAGCACCAAAGATTTAAGTATCTGTTTTTTGCACTTGGAGCTAGCGTAGAAGGGTTCTGTGCAATGAGGAAAGTCCTCATTGTGGATGCAACACACCTCAAGAATGTTTATGGTGGAGTTCTCCTTGTTGCGACAGCTCAAGATCCCGATCATCACCACTACCCAATTGCATTTGGTGTAGCATATGGTGAGAATGATCAAAGCTGGATATGGTTTATGGAACAGTTGAAATTAGCGATAACTGATGTCCCCAGATTGGTGTTTCTTTCAGATAGAAACAGAAGCTTAATCAAGGCAGTACGTCTAGTGTTCCCTGAGGCCGAACATGGGTATTGTATATGACATTTATCTCAGAATGTTAAATGCCACGTCCATAACAACAAAGATACTTGTGCGTTCAAGTTTAGAGAATGCGCACATGCTTATACAGTGGCTGAGTTCCAGTACCTTTATCATGCTTTTCGCAGGAAGTATCCAAGTGCAGCGGCGTATCTTGACAAAAGTGTTGAAGAGAAGAAATGGGCTAGCTGTTACTTTAAAGGAGATAGATACAATGTCGACACCACCAATTCAGTAGAATCTTTTAATGGTGTTATTAGGGGAGCGAGAATGTACACCTTACTGCCAATGTTTGATGTAATCATTGCAAAAATGGCTGAATGGTTTAACAAGTATAGGAAGAAGGCAGCTGAAGTACCATACAACATGAAGCTTGTGCCTATTGTGGAAGAGGAAATGTCTAAAAGATGTGTTGAAGGAGGGTTTCTCACAGTTAAAGAGTTAAACAGCTTCCATCTTGAGTACAGTGTGCAAGGTACTGACGGGAAGGTTTATACCGTTGATATGGCTATGTACACTTGTAGCTGTGAGCAATTTGATAAAGACAAATACCCATGTGTGCATGCAGTCGCGGCTGCCACATTCATGACACATAAAGCAGGAAAGGAACTCCATCTATCTGAGTATTGTTCTAAGTACTATTTGGTAGAGCAATGGGCTTTGGCTTATCACAGGACAATATATCATGTTCCTCATATGTCTGATTGGGTTATACCAGAAGAAGTTAGAGCAAAGAAAATACTTCCTCCGGATTTTGAAGTCAAGAAAGGAAAACCACAACAAACAAGGTTTCCATCAGTAGGAGAATCTCGTGGAAGAGGAAAAAGAGGCAAAGGGAGTGGTAGAGGGAGTGGCAGAGGCACGGGCAGAGCCAGAGGAGAAGGTCTTGCAGCATATTTTGAATGTGGAAGTGGTTCGGGTTCAGGTGTTTGATTGTTGAAATTTATTATTATGTCTTATTTGGACTACTAGGATGTACTGGTATTATTATGTGTTATTTAGACTACTAGGATGTACTGGTATTATTATGTGTTATTTGGACTACTAGGATGTACTTGTATTATTATGTGTTATTTTGAACTACTGAGAATTACTGGTGTTATTATGTGTTATTTTGACCACTGAGAATTACTTGTATTATTATGTGTTATTTAAACCATTATATATAGTCCATGTATATGAGAACTACGTAGATTCAAACTATTTTCGATGATTATTTTCAATGCATAGAGTGTGTATATGATAACTACGTAGATTCAAACTATTTTTGATGCTTGTTTTCAATAGTTTAAGAAAAGTTTATCAGTTTCTCAAAAAACTTCATTAACTTTCAATGTTAGTGTGTGAATGGTTCAAGTAGAGTAAGGAGCATCAAACAAAGTACGTATTTCTGGTAAATTATTTATTTAAATGTCCTTCTTAATGATAGTTATGGCGTAAAATCATTGGTTTTACTACGAAATCTTCCATTGTGTGATAGTTTAACTAGATAAACGTCAAAATTGCCAAAGTATTACTATGTGGATAGTAGTATTACTGATACCTTGAAGATTACCGTGTATTACTAAGTGTTAAAATAATACTAAATATAAATATGGCGGCTGCACGTTTTACATGTGTTTACTTTTTTAAATATTAAATATTTTGGCATTTTACATGTTTACATATTTTGGTTTGGTCTCAATAATCCCCCAGTAAATCCAGTTATCCAACTAATTCATTTTTGGCCATAGTAACATCTGTAAATATAGTTTTCCAAACCTGTCTTTTGCAACATACCAACATTCAAAAGCATTACAAGTTTTAAACATCCAAACATAAAGCATTCCCCTACCAAGTTTTAAACATCCAAAATACTTAAATTAACATCTTAAATACATAAGGCTTCTCCTAGGCTAAGCCTTTGTTTTAGGCTTCTTCCCCCTCGTGAAAGGAGTCCGCACCCACTGTGATGGTTCACACTTCCTCTTCCCTCTTCCCTTAGATGCATGTGGTGTGCAATCACTCTTCTTTGGTGCAGCATCAGCAATACTCCTCCTTGGTCTGCCCCTCCTCTTAGGAGTCGGTTTGCCAGACGTCATTGTCTTCTCCTTGCATCTATGCCTGATCCTAGGCCTCGTAGCTTCCTTGGTCCCATCCATCCTCTCCACAACTTTCTCACTAGTTTTTTCCTCTGCCTCCACAGCTTTCTCACTAGTTTTTTCCTCTGCCTCCACAACTGTCTCACTAGTTTTTTCCTCTGCCTCCACAGCTTTCTCACTAGTTTTTTCCTCTGCCTGCACAACTGTCTCACTAGTTTTTTCCTCTGCCTCCACAACTTCCTCACTAGTTTTTTTCTCTAACTCCACAGCTTTCTCAATAGCTTTTTCCTTGGCTTCCACCACTATTGGCCACGTATTTGGTGGTGAATGAACTACTCTCCTCGCAGCCATTGCCTTAGTCCTACCACCAGATGGTGGTGTTGGAGTTTTATCTGCCTCAACCCGAGGCTCATTGATCGGAGACTCAAAACGAGGCTCACTGTTTGGAGACTCAGATGCCTACACTTTCTCATCATCCTCACTATTCTCAATGCTTTCCTCATTGGTTGCAGCCTCTTTCCTTTCGTCATTTGCTTGATCCTCTTCAGCCTCAGCTGCCTCTACTTTCCTCCATAGTTCATCAGCCTGTACTCTACATCTCTCCTTCAGTTCGTTCAACTCTCGCTCACTACCATTTTCCTCATCAGTCTCGCTGTTTTCCTTATCTTTATCAACCTCTCCACTCTTCTCCTTCTCTTTGCCACTCTTCTCCTTCTCTTCTTCCTCAGCATCATCTTTTTCCTTCCCATCCCACTGTCCAAAATCCGTACCATCGCACTGTCCAAAATCCATGTCTTCACCACGATTCGGCTTCTCACTCACCTTATTCTCGATAGATGTTAGCCTTTTTTTTATTTTTTTAGCCCTGCATCTCAACAGCCGCTGGTTCTTTTCAATTCCACCCAGCCTCAAATCAACAGCCTCCAGCTTTGTCTCCACCGTAAAGTTAAGTCCAACAAATGCTTCTCCCATGAAATACAAAAGCCTATTTTCCAGACCTTGCAAGCTCGAATCAGAGGATGATGCTTCTGCTAACGTCACCTTTTCTTTGTCCTTCTTTTTTGTAAACACTCGTGCAGCTTGATCTAAATCATACAGCTCTTCCCACCAAATACTCTTCTGCTTCACAGTTAACCAGTGGTTCCAAGTCTCGCTTGGGCTGCCCTGACGGTCATACTCTCGTTCCAAGTCAATGATACGAGCCAACAACATTTCCTCACCAATATTTGGTTCCAACACACTGTGAATAGTCTGAAAAAAAAATAACACTAATTAAATTTTATGTTCTACTAGCTTCTACTATAACTGTAAACATGTACCTTTGTGTCTCCAAGCGCTCGGTATATGTCTTCCAAAGGATAGCCCCTCATACTGGTCTTTGTAAACCGGCTCTTGCACATCCTTGGACAGTCCGCACAAGGATTCTTTTGATAGATTCTAAACTCTTTCCCCAGAGCAGGAATACACTCAAAAGCCAGAACCTATAGAATCCAGTGTCACATACATGTCAGATTTTCAATTATTTAACAACTAAAACTTTTACTAAATTATATGCTTACCTCTAAGGGGACTATGAAACCAGGAAAGGAGACTGCATCTTTTGTCACTTCTCCCTTTAATTGGTTCATCACACGCTTAATCTCCCTTATTGAATCTTCAAATGTTAGACGACCCCAGGGAAATGTTTTGCAAGCATCCAAATCATCCACCATCCTCAATATGAAGGAGTCTAAATTTCCCTCATACCTTGGCTTTCCTCTGATAATAGTACCAAGGAAAAACAAGACAGCCATCTTCAATTTATCTGGACAATCCGGCATAGACAACAGCTTCTGCTTCACATCAGTGATGGTGATCTTCTCTATGTCATGGAAGTAGTAATTCACGAACTCATGACCCCCGATCTTCTTATATTTTCTCGGATACTCAGTGCAGTCTAAGCCAGAGATGAGGGTGTTCTCCCTCTTAGAATAGCGGATGGGTGCACCATTAACCACAAACCATGCAACATCATCTTCTGGAGTACAAATGGTGTGCAGGAGTAACATCCACATCCCTTGGAGCTTCAGGTTTGGTTCCTCTAGCATGTGAAAGAAATGTCGAAACTGGGAATGGCTCGTGAACCATTCGGCCTGATCCTTCTTAAGCGTCTCCTTGATGACTTTTACTGTCGCGCTCACATAGCAATTGGTTTGTATCTTGCAAATCTTCGTGAACTCACTGCTTTTGAAGTATAACTCAAGGGGTTGCGGTGGTTGCATTTCCTCCTGCAATGAAAATACATACAAGAAGTCTTAGTAATGCTAGTACTTAGTAATGCTAGTAATACAAGAAGTCTATTAGTACTACTAATTACAAGTCATCATTTCTCACTAACAGTAACAATGATACAAAATATATACCTCACTTTCGGACCCCTCCCTTTCGGATTCATCTGAGATTGAGCGCGATTGGTAACTCGGTTCTCTCTCTGCGTACTCTTCTTACTCTGAAAATACATATATACATGTTAGTAATGCTAGTAATGTTAGTAATGCTAGTAATGCTAGTAATACAAGAAGTCTAGTAATGCTAGTAATACAAGAAGTCTAGCAGTACTACTAATTACAAGTCAGCATTTTTCACTAACAGTTACAATGAATACAAAATATATATACCTCACTTTCAGACCCCTCCCTTTCGGACTCATCTGTGACTGAGAGCGATACATGACTCGGTTCTCTCTCTTGCGTACTCTTCTTACTATTCTTACTCTTCTTACTCCCCTCAGGAATTACTGGTGTTTTTGCAATTGGGGTCGTTCTCGGCCTAAGAGATAGACGACGCCTTTCATTGGGGACTCCCTTATTCTTTGCCACCTTTTTATTTCCCTTCATAACTTTCCTGTACAAGACATTACAACACTAAATCACTCTAAATGCAAACCGCAAACAACAACACAACATTAATTAACTCCCATTAAAACCAAACATATCCGATTCATATATATTTTATCCCTAATTTATAGTCTCGGGTTTAACAAGCATCTTACCAATTCAACTTATTCAGTAAAAAAACATATGAA
This sequence comes from Brassica napus, assembly GCF_020379485.1. Taxonomy (NCBI): domain Eukaryota; kingdom Viridiplantae; phylum Streptophyta; class Magnoliopsida; order Brassicales; family Brassicaceae; genus Brassica; species Brassica napus. Next base: position 30,818,427 of record NC_063447.1, on the reverse strand, counting down.
AATCGCACAATTTCATCTAAAATAGGAGTCTAAAATCAATCCCCAAAATAGTTTTTATCATAACATATTCATAACATAAATCGCACAATTTCACCATGTCTCTCCCAATTTCATACAACAAACTAGCACAATAGTTTAGTTTCGTCTATTGATAATTTTTTCCCAATTTTCTCAATTTTTTTTAACCTAAAATACATATCACAGAGAATCAACCACAATAAATCACTTACAAATACGCATGAAGTCAATTCGGAGATGGGCGAACTCGATTATCACAGAGAAAGAAAAAGAAACGAAGAAAATGGAGGGGTCGGGGATTTTAGGGTTTGTCGCCGTTGAAGGCTCCTTTCTATCGCGAAAGAAATGGAGTAGTTTTCCAGAGTTGAAAAAAATAAGGAGAGTTGAAGATACACAAAAACGATGACGTTGAGGTCTACCTGGGTCGGATCTGTCCGGTTTGCTTGGTCTGGGTCGGATCTTCGTGGTTGGATCCTGTAAATACCTCATATCTCTATTATAAAACCGTAATTAACCACTTTTTCTATTTAAAAATAAATGAAAAATATAATATATTATAATAAAAGGTCATTGGAGAATTTTGGTGAGGGGGGTATATGGAGTTAATCACCTAAGCAAGCTCTAGATCTATCACCTCCTTCACAGCATTCCTTCGGGTCTGCGCTTGGGCTTTGTAAATTCAGCCTATTAGTAGTACTCTATATTAATATCAAAACAGAGGATTCTTCCTCAAGCTTTCTTTCTCCCCTTTCTGTTACAAATCCCCGATAATCCCTAATCAGGGTTTATCAGTGGTAGCAGATGGTGTGCGACTCTCCAGTCAAAGGACTTGATGGAGGAGATCGATCGCTCAAGGTTGAGAGGTACTCTAGCTGTGGAAAGATGTTACAAGGTCAGGAAGAGGCTACAAGACCTCTTCGTGTGAATCCTTGTAAGATGAAGCCAAGGTACCATTTCGAGAAGGAAACAAAGCGGTGTAATAAGCTTTCCAGAGTTACGGTATGTTTCTCCATACCACAGAACCTCAAAGGGTTAGAGATAGTAAGAAGTATTGGAGGAGGCGTATTCATTCTTCTCAGTCTGAGAGAGTTCAGTTGATGATGAAACCCAAGTGAAACATGGATCTCCTCGTTTTTGGTATGGGTTTACCTCTCATGCTCGTACGGATATAGATTGTCTTCACTGAGGAGGTTAAAGCGCTAGATCATGATGATCCTGATGCTGCAGTGGAGTCCTTGCAGGATGAACCAATACTGCTGTCTGAATCAGAGAGAACGAGCAAGTATAAGAAAGATACAAAAACGACCACATCTGCCCATGCATATTCATAAAGAAGTTCAATAAGGGTTTTGTAATCATTGCAGTATATGTAGATGATTTAAATATCCTAGGAACCTCTGGAGAAATTTCCCAAACTGTTGAATATCTCAAGAAAGAATTCGAGATGAAAGATCTTGGAAAAACAAAGTTTTGTTTGGGATTGCAACTTGAGTATATGAAAGATGGAATTCTTGTGCATCAAAAGGCATATACAGAAAAAGTACTCAAAAGATTTAATATGGACCAGTCTCACCCATTGACTAGCCCCATGGTCGTGAAAAGTCTTGGTCCGGACACTGACCCATTTGGTCCGAAGAAGAAAAATGAGGAAGTCTTTGGTCCCGAAGTGCCTTATCTCAGTGCCATAGGAGCTCTGATGTATTTAGCTGGCCACACACGACCAGACATCAGCTTTGCTGTGAACTTACTTTCTAGGTTCATCTCTTGTCCGACCCAAAGGCACTGGAACGGGATTAAACATATACTTCGTTACCCACAAGGAACGAAAGACTTGGGTCTTATGTTTACTAACAAATCTAAGGAAGATTTAGTTGGTTTTGCTGATGCAGGTTATCTCTCTGATCCACATTATGCTAGATCTCAGACTGGTTATGTTTTTACACACGGTGGGACAGCTATATCCCGGCGGTCCATGAAGCAGACCATGGCAGCCACATCCTCTAACCACGCAGAAATATTAGCCATGCATGAAGCCAGCCGTGAGAGTGTATGGATGAGATCCATGACACAGCATATTCGTACCACTTGTGGTATGATTAAAGGAAAGGATCCACCGACCATCCTATACGAGGATAACACAGCATGCATCGCACAGCTTAAGGATGGATACATTAAAGGAGATAGGACGAAACATATTCTTCCTAAGTTCTTCTTTACACACGAGCTTCAGAAGGCAGGAGAGGTCCAAGTATTGCAAGTCCGTTCGAGTGAGAATTCAGCCGACCTCTTCACCAAGTCACTACCAACCTCAACGTTCAAGAAGCTCATATGGAAGATAGGCATGCGTCGACTGAAGGATCTTCGGTGATGCATTCATCAGGGGGAGTTCATGTGTTGTACTCTTTTTCCTGTCTTGTTTTACCTTTTACCACATTGGGTTTTAGGTTTGTCAAGAGAGGTTTTAATGAGGCAACATCCAAAGCATGAATGAACCTTGGCCGGATGTGTCGATCAAGGGGGAGTGTTATAAACCATTTAGTGATCGACCCATTTATCAGCCCGTGTAGCAAGACGGGCCAAGCCCATCCGCAGGATCATACTGGCGCCTATCTACTCTTGTGTTTATCTACATTATAGTTGGTGTTTATCTTACGTATTGCTAGTCATTAACTAGTTAAGGATAAGTACGATCTCATGTCGATCCAGTACTTAGACCGTCATTACCATATGTATATAAAAACCAGTTGGTCGACCTAATAATACACACAAGTTCCCCTCTTCATTCACAACAGCATTATAATTCTCTACAAAAAAGGGAATGAGAAGGAATCAAGTGGAAAAATTATTTCTCATGAATGGTAACATTTTTGAGGAACATTAAGGAATGTAGTGTTCCTCTTCATTCCCTTGGTTACCATTCAAACCCTGTCTTTTTTAAAAAGACAACGTAAAGAGGAAAAAAACAAAAAAATCTCAAATTTATGAAAAATCTGGTTCGATGGCTGTTCTCCACAAACCACAAGGATATAGGGACTCTCTATTTCATTTTCGATGTCATTGCTGGAGTGATGGGCATACATGCTTCTCAGAATCTCAGAACTTATTCGTATGGAATTAGCACGACCCGGCGATCAGATTCCCACCTCAAATTCTTGGTGGGAATCATCAACTTTATAATGTTTTAATAACATTTCATGCTTTTTTAATGATCTTTTTATGGTTACGCCGGTGATGATAGGTGGATTTGGTAATCGGTTTGTTCCGATTCTGATAGGTGCACCTGACATGGCATTTCCACGATTAAATAATATTACATTCTGGTTGTTGCCACCAATTTTCCTCTTGAGTTAGTTACATATAACTTAAGATCAGAGGTAATGTCATAAGAACAACTGACACCTAAATACACACATCATTTGATCGTAATATAACGGTTTGTACCGTGCTTTGCCCAATGGTCCTTAAGATCAACATGGCTTGAGAGATCATGGTGCCCTTCCGCAGCAAGCCTGCTTAGATACTTGTTGAAGGCGCTTCCACTCATTTTCCTTCCACCAACTCTGGCATGTTTTTTGTTAGGCAGTGCTGGTAACGGATGCATAGACAGTGTGGTAGTGCAACACGATGACTGCCAACCTCCGTTTCCCCATTTGTAGCATTGTCTGAGAACTCCTGTGCATGAACAGACAGGTGGGGGCATTGTTGTCTCGTCGTACACAACCTGGTTAAGCCCCACCACCATTTCTCGACTTTTCCAATCCGATTTAGATCCTGTTGCTTCTTCTTCTTCTTCGCTGTAGTCAAGGGTTGTTGTCTTCACAAACATTATCTTGCTTAAGTCGTCTTCGTTCTCTTTCTTAACCTTCCTCTGAGTCTTTGGCCCTCTCTTATTAGCAGCTGCTGCCTTTGGATCTTTCAGTTTTCTACCGCGTTTTGGTTTGGCAGATTCCAAGGCGGATCCAGTAGTAGGTGGTGATGTCTCTGTTTCTCTGGTCTCATACGCATTTTCAGTTAACTGAAGCATGTGATGTTGATGTTGATGTTGATGATGCATGTGCGGTTGGTGCTGGCGTGAAGTAGCCATTGAGTTGTCACGGTATTGTAGAGCTGTGAGAGCACTGTCTCTCTCCATGATCGCGTTGTTTCGCTCAGCGATGGCAGTGTCTCGCTGGAGAAACGCCATGTCTCGCTCAGCTACAGCTGATTTTCTCTCTGATATAGCTAGGTTCCTCTCCTGGATCGCTGCGTCGCGCTCTGCTATTATCGACATCACTTGTTTCATCGATGGTTGCTGCTGCTGCTGCTGCTGCTGCATCATCCACTGTTTCAATGATTACATTCCCATTAAAAAACAAAAACTATCTTAAATCTGAAGTATTAATAAAGCCATTTGGTCAAGATAGATACCTGGCCCTGAGGTGCTTTGTGCCGACCATTGTCACGATGCCCACCATCATCCATTTGAGAGTTACTTAGCTACGGAAGAGTCTTTCGTCTACTGCAGCTACCACAGGTAAAAAAACTGACCTTAATAAAAAAAAGACAGCTTTTTTTTTTTTGTAATGACTGTCTTTACATAATCTCCACGACCATAATCAACTCCTGACAGAACAAAACATGTAATATATAAGTTCAAATCTGGGCTATTATCGTATATAACAAGTGAAATTAGAGCTGAAACTCAGACAGTGAACCTAAACTTATAGAGTACGAGAGAAGTAGCTATCGAGTACTTGTGAAGTTAGTAAAGCTCAGAAATAGCATTATCTAATGATTACGATAAATGAATTAACGGATCATGAGAATAGAAAGGAAGAAGAAGAAGAAAGGAATCCTCACCATATGTGAAGTGGAAGAAAGAACGAAAGATTCGGATACTTTGGACTTGGAGGTTTTGGGAGAGGTATTGTGCCACGTCACCACCCTTTCCTCTGTACAATGTTTTTACGTTTTAACATGACCGTAACAATAATATGCTTTTGTTAAAAATATATGAATAGGCCATATTTAATGGGCTTATCTTCCAGATGAGGCCCATAAGATAGTAAATGCCCTAATAACTATTGGTATAAAAAGAACGGATTTAGCAGTGAGTAGTTGTTGTTCTCTCTCTAGGGTCTTTTCATATTCGGCGGTGGTGCTCTCGTCTTCTCGGTTTCGAAATGGTGAATATCTCTCCTCTTAACGCATTACTGCTCTTCTTTAACGCGTTCTTCAGTATGAATCATACTGTATGATGTTACAGAGCTTGCTCTCCTCTGCCTAGCGAGCTGTATTTCAAGTTTTACAGATACATTATATAGCTTATGTTGTCTTATCTATTGGATTAGTTTCTTTCGACTCAATAACTCTTACCAATTGTTTCTGATCTCCCACAGGCGAAGAGAACGAAGAAGGTAGGAATCGTCGGCAAGTACGGTATGGCTTCTCTGCCTTTGAGTTTCATCTTATACGACTTCTTCTTATTGGTATCGTGTAGGATGATTAAGCTGTAGAACATTTCTGATAGAATTTTAGATTGAAATAAAACGGAATCATGCAACAGTTGAGATGCGTTTCTGCAATTATTGTAGTTATCAACATTTTATTTACACCTCGTTTTAAGTTGAAATGTATGATACATTGGGGCTCGTTTATTTGAAACCTATGTTGACATATCAATTGATTGTATGTATGATTGTTTACACAGGAACTCGTTATGGAGCGAGTATCAGGAAGCAGATTAAGAAGATGGAGGTCAGCCAGCACAGCAAGTACTTCTGTGAGTTCTGCGGCAAGGTAATAAATCATATAATCCACTATCCTTTTTGCTTAAATTTAGATTGAAAACATATTAAAGTTGGGTTTAATTTGATGTTTTATTTGGTGCAGTACGGAGTGAAGCGAAACGCAGTTGGTATCTGGGGATGCAAGGATTGTGGCAAGGTCAAGGCCGGTGGTGCTTACACCATGAACACCGCCAGTGCCGTCACTGTCAGAAGCACAATCAGGAGGTTGAGGGAGCAGATCGAGGGTTAATATCTTCCTTCCTATGCTTTGTCATTCATTTGGCTTAATATCATGTTTTGCAATACTATTCTCATCTTTTCTATTCAAGACGCTGTTACATTTAGCTTTGAATCAATGTTCTTATTGGAGTTTTTGGACTTGCTACTCATTTGATTCTCTACTATTAAAGACGGCTCTTATTGAATCAATGTATTTCCGAGTAGCTGAACCAGAATTTCTTTTGTTTGCATATTTGGTTTATCTAAGAGCCCTCAGAGTTGCTTTAGCTTAAATAAAAATTAAACATCCCAAGTCACCAATCATTATTAGTTCCAGAAGCTGCCACCATTATTAGGTTAACCTTCAGCTTGAATTTAACAAATTTTTAGAGTTTTAACACGAATTTAGAAAGCTTATAAACAAGCCGAGGAAAAATATTTGGTAGAAGATTTCTTTTTTTCTTCACACGAGCCAGGCTGTTGCAACAATTCGACTCACATCCTTTACCCAACGACTGACTGCATGCTACTATCCTCTATTCAAACCAGAGTTATCGTCATTGTTGATATGCCTTGAATCTTGATGTTACATCTGATCGTGGGCTTATGAGTCAATATAGTCTATCTGATCGTGGGCTTATGAGTCCATATAGTCTAGGATTTTAGATGCGAGATGCTATTATATATATATATATCTTGAATTCGAAGTAACCTTAAACTTGCACTTTGTAAGCTCAATATCGCCTTCAATAATAAGATCTTTCTTTGCATGTGGACGTAGCCCTAGGGGTGAACCACGTTAAATATATGTGTCGCAGTTACATCGCTTTTATTCATTTGTTTCCGCATCTGTTTCTTCTCATGTCTGTTACAACAAACTGGTATCAGAGCTCGGGGTTGGTGATCTTGTGAGAAGATGTCTAGAATAAACGCGAAGATCGACAAGTTTGATGGGAGAAATAGCTTCAGTCTTTGACAGATTAAGATGCAGGCGTTGTTGAAGCAACAAGGCATCTGGGGACCATTGCCAGAGAAAAAATCTGAAGCAGCTGATTTGGAGGCTCTGGAAGAGAAAGCGTTCTCAACAATTTTGTTGTGTCTAGCAGACGAGATTATCATCGAAGTGTCGAATGAGAAAACGGCTGCTAGTTTGTGGCAGAAGTTGGAGAGTTTGTACATGACAAAATCTCTGACGAATAAGCTACTTCTGAAGCAACGCCTCTTCGCCTTGCGTATGCAAGAAGGTATTGAGCTTCGTGACCATCTTGACAAGCTAAATTTGATATTACTGGAACTGCGTAACATCGATGTTAAGGTGCAGGATGAAGACGCGGCACTAATCCTGTTGGTATCTCTGCCGAACTCCTTCGAGAACTTCGTGCAATTGTTCACTGTTGGCAAAGATACAGTGAAACTGGAAGAAGTTAGGTCGGCGCTTCATAGTCGGGAATTGCGCCATAAGGCATCCAGCTCAGGGACAGACAATCAACCATCGGGGTTGTTTGTTAGTGGTGTGAATGGACATGGGAACAAAAGGAATTCGAAAGATAAGAAGTCGTTTCCACGGGGTCCTAAAGCATCTGATATTTGCAACTATTGCAAAGAGAAGGGACATTGGAAGTCAGACTGTCACAAGATGAAGGAGCAGCAGTTTGGGTCTGTTGCAGTAGCCGAGGATGAAACCAAGTCTGACGACGACATCACTCTTGTTGTGCACAGACACACACACTCTTCTGATGTGTGGGTTCTTGATACCGGAGCATCCTACCATATGACACCGAGGAGAGATTGGTTTTCAGAGTACACAGAGGTACTTGACAGCAAGATTAAGATGGCAAACGACTTTGTCAGCAAGATTGTTGGGATCGGCTCAATGAAGCTCATGACACATGATGGTAGATTTTGCACATTGAACAAGGTTAGGCATGTTCCATCAATGACGAAGAATTTGATATCCGTGAGTCTTCTGGAAAGGAGAGGGTTTAAATATTCGGGGTGGCGATGGAGTTTTGAATGTCTAAAGGGGTTCTGATGTGATCTGAAGGGTTTCATGAACGGTACTCTGTATTTGCTGAAGGGAACAACGGTTACCGGTTCAGCAAATGTTGCATCGCCAGAGATCCCAGAGGAAGATATGACTAAGCTATGGCATATAAGGCTTGGAGATATGGGTGAGTGTGGGATGCAACATCTGTCGAAGCAAGATATGCTTCATTCTGATATTGGTTTGGAACTCTGCTCGGAAGAGTTTAAACAGTTTTGTAAGAATGCAACATCTGCCAAGCATCTTACAGACATGGGAACACCACAGCGGGATGGTGTTGCAAAATGGATAAACCAGATAATGCTAGAGAGAGCGATGTGCATGCTCTCGAGTGCTGGTTTGGAGAAGCGGTTTTGGGCTGAAGCAGTTAACACGGCTTGCTACTTGATAAATCTCGGTCCCCACACAGGCATCGAGTGCAGGATACCTTCTGAGGTGTGGTCAGGTAGACCTGCTGAATATTCACTTTTAAGAGTGTTTATGGGCTACGGTGATGGAATCAATAGATACATGGTCTGGTCTCCATCAGAAAACTGAATGATTCTAAGCAGGAATGGTGTCTTCGATGAAGCACCTATGGTTAGAAGCTCAGGGTCCAGTTCAGAAGCAGAAAATGGTAGCATTGATAAACAGGTGGAGCTGCAAGATGATCATGAAGTGATTGATGTGCATGCACACACAGAAAATCAAGAGGAACGTGTAGAAGATGTTCAGTTGGAGTCTACGAAGATTCAACCGCTTGATGTTACATAGCGTAGCATCGTGAAAGATCGACCAAGAAGGGTTGATGTCAGGCCACCAGAGAGATATCACTTTGATGATATGGTGGGTTATGCACTTCAGGTTGCAGAGGAAGTGGATGCGTCATCCACTTACATGGAAGCTGTTTCTAGTCCTGAGTCTGAGAAATGGCATGTTGCAACGAGAGACGTGGAGTCTCATCAGAAAAATCATACATGGGATATGGTCACATTACCATCGGGAAGAAGGGATGTTACATGCAAGTGGGTCTTCAAGATTAAGGATGGAGCATCACTGGCAGAAGGAGCTAAGTATAAAGCTCGGATTGTTGCAAGAAGTTTCAGTCAGAGAGATGATGTAGACAACAATGAGATATTCTCATCGATGGTCAGACATATGTCCATCAGAGTGTTGCTAGTGCTGGTAGCACGTCAGGACTTGGAGCTTGAGCAATTGATGTGAAGACAGTGTTTCTTCATGGAGAGCTAGAGGAGGTATACATGACTCAGCCGGATGGTTGTCGAGTTCCTGGAAAAGATGACTATGTGTGTACGTTTCAGAAGTCACTTTCTGGATTTAAGCAGTCTCTCAGACGATGGTACACGAGATTTGACAGCTATATAATTAAGTTGGGCAACATCAGAAGTCCTTATGATTGGTGTGTCTGCGTGAGTAATTTGAAGGATGTGACGTTCATCTGTTTGGTACTCTACGTGGATGACATGTTGTTAGCTGAAGAGAAGTGTGACATCGAGAAGCTGAAGCTTCTGGGTTCTGAAGTTGAGATGAAGGACTTGGGTGCAACAATGAAGATTTTAGGGATGGAGATCTTCAAAAATAGGGAGAAGGAGTTGTTCTTGTCACAGAAGGCCTACATTAATGAGGTATTGACAAAGTTCGTGATGTCTTCAGATGAACCTATCAGTATTCTGTGCACTACAAATGTTCATTTCACCATGTATATGGTTTAGCACGTTGGGGATTCTGGCCCGTTGGGGCATCTGGTCCGCAAGGACATCTGGCCCGTTGGGGTGTCTGGTCCGTTGGGACATCTGGCCCGTTGGGGAGTCTAGTCCGTTGGGACATCTGGCTCGTTGGGGCGTCTGGCCCGTTGGGGCATCTGGTCCGTTGGGATGTCTGGTCCGTTGGGATGTCTGGCCCGTTGGGGCGTCTAGTCCGTTGGGACATCCGGTTGATGATGAACGTCTGGCTCTAGTTGAGCATCTGGCCATTAAAGGGCATCTGGTTCGTCATAGCAACACATCTGGTACGAAGGGACATCTGAGGCAAAGAGAGCGGTCGTACATTTGGCGTTGAAGAACGCATCTGGTACATTTGGCGTTAATGGCACATCTGACACTTGAAAGTGCATCTTCTACATCTGGCGCTGATGGCGCATCTGGCGCAGAGAAACGCATCTGGTACATCTGGCGCTGATGGCGCATCTGGTACATCTGGTGCAGAGAAACGCATCCGGTACATCTGGCACTGATGGCGCATCTGGTACATCTGGCGCAGAGAAACACATCTGGTACATCTGGCACTTGAAGGTGCATCTGGTACATCTGTTATTGGAAGGATTCAAGTCAAAGTGGAGATTTGTTGATATGCCTTGAATCTGGAGGTTACATCTGATCGTGGGCTTAGGCCCATGAGTCCATATATTCTAGGGTTTTAGATGCGAGATGCTACTATATATATCTTGTATTCGAAGTAATCCTAAACTTACACTTCGTAAACTCAATATCGCCTTCAATAATAAGATCTCTCTTTGCCCGTGGACGTAGCCCTAGGAGTGAACCACATTAAATATCTGTGTCGTAATTACATCGCTTTTATTATCGTAATTACATCGCTTTTATTCATCTGCGGAAAATCTTTCTCACGTCCGTTACAACAATCACAATTATTCAAACCATTGACAATGCAGAGCACTAGTCTCATTATGGTTTGTGTACCTTAAAGCCAAAGATTCTTGGGACGTACTTCTGAGCGTCTTCGAGTTCCCGTAAGTCATCAAGAATAAGTGAGGGAATGTGGTTCCAAAGTACGCTCCATCAATACCTGCATAAATCATTCAAGAGGAAACGCTAAGATACTTATTACACTAATATGTAGCATTTATACAAATACTCAACATAGATTATATTCATAATTTCATAAATCAAATCATATACTTGTTTTCGGTATCCGAAATAAATCACAAATACTAAGTTGTAGTTAGAATCCCTAGGTCGTGACAAGAAATCAACGAAGATAATATGTTGGGAGAGGTATTGGTCAATCGAGCTAGACCGAACAAAGGTCATGTATACTAAACATATCGCGTAAAATTAAGAAAAGTAGTAAAAAAAAATAACAAATAAAAATACAGCAATTAAAAAAGAATGATTCAAGGAATCGGACATGAAGAGCACGATATGAGCTTTATACAAAAGCTAGAGTTATAATCAAGTTCCAGAATCTGAAGATACTTGAGCTTTTGGTGCAGCACGACTTTGCATAAAATTATACTAGTATCATCTACATTAATATATATAAGTATGCGTTACTAAAATGTATTTCATAATGTCCTAGCAAATCGTTATTTTGCAAACTCTTGATACCCAGAAGCTTTGCTTTTTTTTTTGTAATGATTTCGAGTTTTTTTTGGGGCAAATCTCCAAAATAGCACATTTTTAAGTTATAATCACAAAAATAGCACTCAAAAACTAAAATGACCAAAATAACATTTTATCTTTTGAAAATTTTAATTTTTTTATTTTTCAAAATTTGAAATCTTTTCCCCAAAACCTCATTTCTCAACTCTAAACCCTAAACTCTAAACCCTAAACCCTAAACTCTAAATCCTAAACCCTAAACCCTAAATCCTAAATCCCACCCTTTAACTCTAAACTCTAAGTTTGTGACTTTTGATAAAACATTAAATGCTATTTTTGTGACTTTTGAACTCGAATGCTAGTTTGAAAACAAAAACTTGATTTAGTGCTATTTTTGTATTTTTCTCTTTTTTTTTTTGTGATTCATGTTTGAGTTATACTTGTCCTAAATTACTAATCTAATTGATGAAAAATAAACCTGAAGTATTCCAATGTATATACACGATATCTTGACCACCCAAACATAATTTTAGGATCTAGGAACAGCTTTTCCAAAACGGAGTCTTTGTCGGCAAAAGTAGTCACACCCGACTTTGACCAATTCCCGAGTTTTATAAGTAACTGAGTAGAGTGTTGTAGTGTAATTTAATATAAGTCTCTTTGAACCGAGTTGCTTTGGTCTAGTGGTATAAGAGCTCCAGTTGGAGTGCTCACTCCTGGGTTCGAGCCTTGGCCACTGCAGAATTTACATGTGGGCTGCAGCACCTGAGACCGAAGAACGTTACACGGTGAGCCACATGGTGATGCCCTGACAGCGTCCATGCTCACTTCGGTCTCTAGTCTGGACCATTTCGGTGGAGTCAGGATACTCGGTTAGCAAAAAAAAAAAAATATATATATATATATATATAAAAGTCCCTTTGCATTAAGACGTTAATAATTGAATGTCTAATCACACGAACAAAAGGGAAAAGGGCAATGTACACGCGGGTCGGCCGTAGCTCAACCATACCGGCCATATTATTGGCCCACGCCTCATGAAATTGTCTTCCCACGAGACCTAGATCGCACTTTGCATGTCAATTAAGCTTTTTGTAAGACAACATTATTATTATATTATGGGAATCTCAAAATGAATAAAATAATATAATTCGGTTTAGATTCGATAATTTGGGTTATTTTAAGAAATAAAACTTAGATGCCTTTGTAAAAAAAAGTAGCTAGATTGAAATCGATATATGATTGGATTTGATTACATATTTTTTGCTCTTATTTAATCATTTTAAAATATCGTCTAACAATGCAAATGGAAAGTGTTAGAGAACCAATATTTTGCTAATCATTCCAGTTCAAAAAAAAAATATAAATGATTTAAAATAAAATAAATAAATCAATTAGTAGAAGATTATTGTCGTTGACGAAGTCCTCCTAGTTAAATACACGCAGGAAAGAAGCAAGTGAGAGTGGGTTCATTTGTTTTCCGTTATGAAGTTTCGTTAGCGACTGAACCGCACGCGCATTATTCAAATAAACTAAAACTGAAACTCCGGACGGCGACACCCCGGAGATCTATAAACTCCGATCGGAGGCCGATTTGCTCGTTCGCGGCGGTAATCATAATCTCATTTCCTATCTTTCTGTGTTGTTCGTTCGCATTGCGTTTGTGTTGATCAGATAACGAGAGTTGTATTCGATTCGATTTAATCTTATTGGTTTTGATAGAAGAGATTGGATGGATGATAGAGGAGGAGGTTCGTTCGTGGCCGTGAGGAGGATTTCTCAAAGTCTGGAACGAGGAAACGTTTACGATTCGTCTTCATCTGGTAACTTTCCATTCACGACGATTAATCATTGTATTTTTTTTGGTATGTAGCTGAGGCTGTGGCTGGATCGGCAGCGTGGTTAGGCCGTGGCCTTTCCTGTGTTTGTGTTCAGGGAAGAGATGGCGCCTCTCGTCCTTCCTTTGATCTTACACCTGCTCAGGTAAAAATCACTTCCCTCTGTTTTCTTGGATTAAGTATAAGAGGTCATACATAGGTGGTTCAAGTCTAAGTCTCGTTAGGGAGAGAGGTCTGCTCTCGAGAAGAGAGTTAATTTAACATTTAGTCATTTGAAAAAAAGAAAAGAAAAGAAGACGATAGTTTGTTTCTTCTCGCGTATTATATTCAAATAGCTGCTACCCTTGTTGTCGATATTTTCAGGAGGAATGCTTGCAGAGGTTGCAGAACCGCATGGAAGTAGCTTATGACACCTCAATTCCTCAGCATCAGGTACGCTTTCCTTCAAGGGCTGTTCAAAATCAGTTTCATCATGCCATCAAGTAGATGGTTACCAGCGCTTTGTGAGTCCAGCTGTACCTGCGTTGCATAAATATTGGTTGCTACTTCACAGGAAGCTCTGAAGGGTCTTTGGAAACTTTCTTTTCCTGAAGAAGAGCTACACGCAATTGTATCTGAGCAGTGGAAGGAAATGGGTTGGCAGGGGAAAGATCCATCCACTGATTTTAGGTATGCTCTCTCTCTCTTCTCATTGTCACTATCCTTAGATTTATCCACTTCACCTGACTCACAGTTGAGCATCTGGCAGGGGTGGTGGTTTCATATCTCTTGAAAACTTATTGTACTTCGCTAAGAGATTCCCGGTACGCCCTTTATAAGAAACTGTACATGTCTTTCTTCGTTAGCATCACATGACATCAGGCAATGACATTTCGGTTCTGTCACTCAAATGCCACTTGTTTGTTTCGTGTAGAAATCCTTCCAGGACCTTCTGCGGAAGCAGGTTGGGGATCGATCTGTATGGGAATACCCGTTTGCCGTTGCTGGCATCAATATTACGTTCATGCTTATCCAGATGCTTGGCCTTGAAGCAGGTACTGCAACATTACTTATTGCATAGATATTTCGTTTTGTATCATGCTCTTAAATGCATTAGGCATAAATCTTGAGGCATCTAGTTAGCATAGTAAAAGCACTCCTACTTTCGAGCTACTAAGTGGGCACGCCCTTTAATGCTTATGTCGTCAAGTAACAGTATCCTAGTTGTGCATAATAACAATACATAACCCTTCCATTTTACAGTGAAACCACCAAGTATTGTTGGCGAAACATTTTTGAGATTTCTTTCGGGTAATCAATCATTACCAGACAATGTTAATTAAAATTTTTATTGTCTTTCACACAAGTTAGGTTACTAAGGAATGTCTATCCTTGGACTTGTGTTGTTGTTTCCAGTGAATGAATCTGCGTTTGACATTCTTTATTGCATTGCCTTCAAGCTAATGGATCATCAATGGCTCTCCATGCGTGCTTCGTACATGGAATTTAACGTAAGCACTTTCTGTAACCTTTTTCTAAATGTCACTAGAAGTTTTTAGAATCGAAGAAACATGGGGCTTTACTCTGTCTCGCATATTTGACTGGTTTTAATGCTCTATTTTGGCCCAAACATAATAAGATTTACTAATGAATTTGTAAATGTGGATAAACACGCAGACGGTAATGAAATCGACAAGGAGGCAATTGGAGAGAGAGATAATGGTTGAAGACATAACATATATTGAAGATATGCCATCATACAGCCTCCTTCTCAGTCAATAAAATACCAAACAGCTTATGAGAGACTACTACTGTGTAAGTAGAAAGATCTAACAGTTAGACCTCAAGAAACTCTATACAAAGCCTAAAACAACAAACAGAACAGACCAGCATAAAAAAAGGCAAAGTCTCTATCTACACTTCTGGTATTTCATTTATCATAGTTAGTGACGGAAAGGTCTGTGATTTCATTTAAGAAGACAAGGTCTGTGATTTCTTGAAACAGAAGTTAAGGTTTTGTTTCGTATGGGATTAGTGTTTCTAACTTTGTGTGCTTTGTAAAAACGTTGTTTGGTTAGTTCTTTCTTTTTGGCTAATAATCTCAAGGGCTCTCTGCTGAACTTCAAATGTTCAATGGCCGTCTTACAAATAAACAATGTCGAGAAGAGAAAACAGTATAAGATCCCTTTCAATGTGACTGACTCAGCCTACTCTGACGAGATTTTACCCATCATAATATGTACTAGAATCGGTCGGGCTAACCCGCTCAAACAGTGGAATAGACGTGTAGTTTACTATAATCAAATGTCATGTAGCTGTATAAAATATATTTCAGTCTATTTACCAATAACAAGTTGGGTTACGGTGATTAGATTAGACTTATTCTTGGGTTCACCCTCTAAGTTCTCCAACCAATAGGATTGTGTTATTTCATATTCGATATCTTTTTAAAAAGGAAACAAAATATTGTCAAATTATATTATCTTTTTAAAATTAAAAGGTAAAATAAATAAATAAAAAATAGTAGTAATTACAAAAAAAAAATATTTTTAATGTCATCAGCAAAACATTAAACCCTAAATCCTAATCCCTAAACCCTAAATCCTAAACCCTAAACCTTTGGGTAAACCCTAAACTCTAGGATAAATCTTAAACTGTAGGATAAATCTTAAACTCTAAATCAAAATCAATAAACACTAAAACACTCAAGGGTTTAGGGTTTAGGATTTATGGTTTAGAGTTTTAGGGTTTAGTGTTTTTATTTAGAGTTTAGGATTTACCCAAGGGTTTAGAGTTTACCCAAGGGTTTAGGGTTTACCCAAGGGTTTAGGTTTACCCAAGGGTTTAGGGTTTAGGATTTAGAGTTTAGGGATTAGGATTTAGGGTTTGCTGTTTTGCTGGCGACGTTAAAAATATTTTTTAATTTTTTTTTTTCTGTAGGTGCTATTTTTTTTTCACTTTTTATTTTAAAAGCATAATATACTTGATAATATTTTTTTTCTTTTTTTAAAAGATATCGAATTTGAAATAATGAAATACTATTGGTTAATGAACCAGAGGTTATAGTTATAATGGGTATTTTTGGACTACGTCTTTGTATTTTATACAACTTGGTTTTTAAATAACTCTAACCCATCTTTTTCACGCGCTAATTTTGCGTAGATATATATGTCAACTTGTGTTTTCCTTAATCAACACATGACATCTTATTAAATTAAAATCGAATATGGTTTTGTAATTTGCTCCATAATCATGTTCTACATGATTATACATGCACCATTGCCAATTACAAAATGAAATTAACAAGAAGGAAAAATTCATTACAAACAAAGCAGGTGTACTGCACTATGTAGTTTAGCTCATGGCAACAAACGTCAACAACATTGTGAGCCCCATCATTCCATAGCTCACCATGACTCCCTTAAACGCTGCGTTTGACGGAGATGGGGACGTTGAAGACAGCGAAGACGGCGAAGGCGCGGGCGACTCTGACGGTGAGCCATTGGCCGGAGGAGAAGCAGGTGGAGATGGAGTTTTAGGTTTACGCGGAGAGCGAGGGGCAAGCGGTGGAGATTTTGGGGAAGAAGTTGGTGAAGGAGTGGCCGGAGATGGAGCGGCGGCAAGGACCGGAAGGGCGAGCTTCATGCCACCGAGGCAGTGACCAGGAGTAGGGCAAATGAAGTGCATAGTTCCAACTGTTGTAAGATCGATCTTAGTGTCTCCACCTGAGAATCTCTGCGTTGCTCCGCTACTGTCGCAGACATCGAAGCCAGCTTTATTCACCACGGACACCGAGTGTGAAGGACCGTACTTGAACTCTATACAATGATACATGACAATAGTTAAAACATTTACGCTTCATTAGTTGAGCATTTTACGTTAATTTTTTTGGTGATTTTTCATTTAATCATTAATTTTAAGGTTTTAAATTTAAGCGTTTGTTTTTTTATTGAATTGTATCTTTATATAATAGTTTCTTATGATTAATAATAAACAATCTTTGAAGAATTAATCTAATTTATAAGAAAGGTTAGGTTAAAACTTAAAAGAAAGTAAGAACTTTGCTTATCAGGTTAAAACAGGTTTTATAAGAAAGGTTAGGTTAAAACTTAAAAGAAAGTAAGAACTTTGCTTATCAGGTTAAAACAGGTTTCTTGTAAATCAAGTAACTTTAATTTGAGTGAGTAATGAAAATTTAATTATATACCTAGAGTGTCACCGACCCGAAAAGTCTTTCCAGTGACCCAAGTCGTGTAATCAATCCCACTGGTCCAGCCAGCAACATCACCGACCCGATAAGTCACGGCGAAGACGGCAGGGACTACGGTTAGGAGGAGAAGGAGGAGAACGCTGGTTGATCCCATTGAGACAAATAATGCAAATATAGATGAAAAGAGAAAGAGAGAGTTGAGGAATTGAGTTATATCGAGAGAGGCTATCGAGTACTTAGAAATATATATTTACAAAAGGGAACATTTGAAAAAGTCGTGCTTAGATGTTCGATTACCAACTTGTTTTTATTCTTTGATTCTATATATTTACCAATTCTTTCTTTTTTTTCAAACTTTGTTGTCGTAAAATTAATGACGAACTATAAACAAAACGAAATGGTTCAGTCTTTCGTTTTTGTTGTTGTCATTTTTTGATAGTTTCATTTCAGAGAACTGTATTTGGAAAACTTTATTCGACAAATTTTATCTCTGTCGCTTGCTATGTTTCTATCAATACTTCAATATTGCTAGGTCTGGTTTACGCATTTAGCTAATTGTATCAATGATGTTTTGTGCTTTTCTAGATACAGTCAGTATGTTTTGACCGCTGACCTAAATCAGATTACCAATTGTTCTGAAATATTCGGTGTATAGATGACAAAGACTAAAGAAACAAGATACATAATGTCTACGTTTTGCAACGATCAAGTTGAAGAAACAGTTTCTCCGTTACTGTAACCTCAGAGCATGATTAATGGGAGGTTCTTAAGGTGGGTTCTTAGCGAAATATAAGAAACCGTCTCTTAACTTTTAACTAAAAAGTTAAGAATCGGTTCTTAAATATCTTATTTAAAAACCGGTTCTTAGATTTTTTAGTTAAAAGTTAAAAGACGATTTTTTATATTTCGCTAATAACCTACCTCGCACTAATTATGCTCTCAGTGTGGTGAATCTCTAGACAGAGAGAGACCCCTTTGTTGGTATAAAATTGATACTTATATATATAAAATATATGCATGTTATAGCATCTATAGATCATATGTCTTGTACTTTATGATCGGAATGAAATCTTACAATTTTTTTTAAATGATATGAATGACATAATAGCAAGGAGAGGGCTACCACATTTTCTTATACATTCCAAGAATGGAAGAGATTGACTACAAGATCGCAGGAGAGTGACTACAAGATCCAAGAGATTTTTTTTTTAAAAAAAATTACAGAACAGCCAATGATACAGCCAGAATATCGTAAAATAAAATAATTACTATTAATTTGACTTTCATAAAATAATTTATTTATAAGAAACAAACAACCATTCCTCACACAAATTGTCAGAAAAATGTGGAATATTGACATATTCCACACTCATGTATTAGTTATTCAAATGATTAGAGAAATGCTGGTATTATAGAAAAAGTAAACAACTGTTGTTTTGCCAAGTAGCAAAAAGATTTTGTCTCTCTGCGTTTAACGAAATGTGTCGCCAATATCTTATGGTTTAGCCTAAGAGCATCAGCATCGACGTCTTTATTGGGCGTCCTTAGTGTTTTTGGGTTTAAAAATAAATCAAAAAGCCCAAAATTAAAACAAACGGATGTTAACTTAGATCTGTTCGATGGGCGTCCTTAGTGGCACGTGTCGCGGTGAGAAGGGTCCGAGACGGTTAGGACAAAACACGACATTCTTCAACACACCTGAACTCTTCCTCTCCCGATCCTCTCTCGACGACGATTTATTTGGCGATAGGGTTCGTCGCACATCTCTCTCCAATCACGGCGACTTCTCTCGGAATCTCTCCATATATCTCCCTAATCTCTCCCCAATCTCTGTTCAGCTTCGATATCATCGGATTCTCCGTAGATTGATTTGAAGAAGGTATGTATCTTCTTCGTTAGGATCCTGATTTCGAATCTGTGTTGTGTGTGATCCTTAAATCGAATATGTTTATAGTTTATATCTAAATCGAAATCTGGGTTTAGTTTAGACCAACAATCGAATCTGCATGTTAGATTAAATCAGTCCTGATTTCGTTTAGTACCTCCTCTGAACCTAACCGTCTGAATCGAATCTGGGTTTAGTTTAGACCAACAATCTGGGTTTAGTTTAGACCAACAATCGATTTTGTTTGGATGATTGAGTTTTGTTTTCGTGTTGTATCTCCTCTAAATCTGTGTTGTGAACAAAGAATCGTCAATATAGTATCGAATGTGTGTTTAGTTGCTATAGTTTCTTGAGAAACAAAGAATCGTCAATATGAAGTATCGAATGTGGGTTAAGTTGAATGTTCCTTTGCATTGTTTTACTTGCTATAGTTTCGTTGATAGATTGTGATGCTATGGTTTCTTGTGTGCCATTAGAGAACGATGCTATCATTTATTGCTTCTCATCAAACTTGATAGGTTGTACTTGTCTCAAAACAATATTCTAGGTCAGTTAGGAAGTAAGTATTATATTTCTGATAAAAACATTAACGAAACTTGATAGTTTTATAGTTCTGTTAGGAAGTAACTTTTAAAATATCGTGGTCTGCTTGTAGTGTAGTTAACGAAACTTGATTTCGACATTGTGAACTAGAGTTAATAGCTATGTACTTGTAGTTTTGTAATAAGTGTTGATTAGACTTAGGTAGATAATGGTTAGGTGTTATGGAGTTATTACCTGGTTATGTTTGCCCTATTTAATCATATAGAATATGGTTGAGCTTTAGTATCTCCTAATCTTCTTTCTTAATTTTTTAGGAAAAAAAATCTCTGTGGTAGTATCAGTCTCTTCTCTGTCCTTGTTGCCATGATTCCAGGTAACCAGTACCCTGGTTATGTAGATTTCCTTCATAGCGTGTCAGGAAATAATGCTCAGGGAAACTTTTCTTATGAAAGTTTTCCTTATAGTCTCAACCTTGGAGCCTCTCAAATTCCCCCTTTCAGTTCACAACAGACTGAAGCTCCATCCCAGCCTGATAACCCACCAGTGGAGACACCAGTGGAGCGGATGGTGAGAAAGAAATGGAATCCTGTTGATGACGAGGTCCTGATCAGTGCCTGGCTAAACACATCAAAAGATGTTGTTGTCGGCACTGAACAGAAGTGCCGGAATTTCTGGAAACGCGTAGGAGATTACTTTTCAGCAGCTCATCATGAGAAGAGAGATGGCGAGCATTGTAAGCAGAGATGGCATAAACTCAATGGGGATACAAACAAGTATTGTGCAGCATACGCAGCTGCGGAGAGGCTTCAAAGTAGCGGTCAGAATGACAACGACTTAGTGAAAAAAGCTCATGAGATCTACTTTGCGGATCACGGCTCCAAGTTCACCTTGGACCATGCATGGTGTCTTCTGAGATACGAACAGAAGTCGCTGAGCCTGAACACTCCAAAGTCTGGCGGTGAGAAGAGAAAGATTGCTGAGGTTGGTTCCCAAGCATCAAGCAGTAACGTTGGTGAGGAAGAGCCCCGTCCTGAAGGTATCAAAGCTGCGAAAGCAAGAAGGAATTCTAGGAAGGGGATGTCTGTCGAGGACTTTAAGAGCGTCCACGAGCTCAAGATGGAGGATTTGGCGAAGAAGGAGAGGCTCTCGAAGCTGGCCATTTTAGACACTCTCCTTGCTAAGAAGGAGCCAACCGAGAGGGAAGAAAATGTGAAGAACATGCTGTTGGCCGAATATTTCTAGTTTTAAATCCTAAGAGTCTATGTTTGTGTCAAGCGTCTAGTGTTGGAGGAGAAGCTGTGGCTTGTGTTCTATGTGTTTTGTTTGTGTTTCAAGTTATCGTTTGTGTTTAATTCTAAGAATTAGTTTCGGTTTAATGTGTGTTGTGACCTGTGTTCTATGTTCTGTTTTTAAATTATATTCTCTGTCTAATGTGTTCTGTTTTGATTATTCTCAGGCCATGGGTTTGGATTATTCGTACACGCAGCCGTCTGAGTCGGAGGATTACGGTTTAGGAGGTTCAGCAGACAGTGGAAACAGCTCTACAGAGATGTATATCCAGCTGGACCAAGCTCAGATCGAAGCCGCACGCCATCAGTACCCTCCGCAGCCTGAAGTGGAGTTTGGCTTCCCCAAGGAGTGCTACTGTGGTGGCGAGCCACTTGTAGCCACTTCTTACACAAGAACTGACCCGGGGAGAAGGTTCTACACCTGCAAGAACAAACAGGACGGAGACTGCCATGTCTACAAGTGGTGGGACGTCGCGGCTACAGAGGAGATCAAAGCCATTGGTGCACAAGTGACCCTCCTCACTGATAAGGTAGATTCTCTTTCATTCGTCGGTTACGAGGAGACCGAGCTGCGGGAGTTAAAGGAAGTTCAATTTGATATGGAGCAGAAATTGGTTAGGTTGGAGAGCATTGTCTGTGACTTAGGTAGAAAGAAATCTAGATTTGGTAATGGGTTTGAACTAGTTCTAGGTGTTCTGGTTGTTGTGTTAGTGATAATAGCCATCGGAGTAGCTGCTCGTATGTAGGATTATCGCAAATGTATGTTTATCGAAAATGTATGATTATCGAAAATGTATGATCATGTACCTACTCTCCCAACTACAAAGTAGTTGTAATATTGAGAAAACGTGTTTTTACATATGCCTATTCAAATAACTAAAATTAGTTGTAATATGAGAAAACGTGTTTGGTTCACATATTGTATAGCTATAAATATAACATGTCTTTCAATTACAGAGTCACAACACTTCTAAAACAATCACAACCACTTCTCAATAATTTATAATGGCTTCTTCATCACATTATCATTATCATAAAGATGATGATGATGAGATCGATCTTGATACTCCTTATGAAGAATTTTATAACAATTGTGCTCTCGTACAAGAACCAGAAGATAGACAACGCCGTAATGTTCATGAGAGACACCGGGAAGAAGGCCACACCTTGCTTTGGAATGATTATTTTGCCGACAATCCAACTTACTCTCCCGCTCTTTTCCGCCGACGGTTTCGAATGAACAAAAGTTTGTTCCTGCGTATTGTGAATCGTTTCTCCACAGAGATTCCGTATTTTCGACTATCAGAAGATTGTACCGGACGGACAAGTCTAACACCTCTACAAAAATGTACTGCAGCAATTCGACAATTGGCATACGGTGCTGCGGCGGACTCGGTGGACGAATATATCCGTCTAGGCGAATCAACAGCTCGAAAATGTTTGCACAAATTTACCGCCGGAATAATAACCTTGTTTGGCGAAGAATATCTACGACGTCCAACACAGGAGGATCTGCAAAGACTACTACATATCGGAGAACAACGTGGATTTCCGGGGATGCTTGGAAGAATCAACTGTATGCATTGGGAGTGGAAGAATTGTCCCACGGCTTGGAAAGGAATGTACTCACGAGGAACCGGAAAACCGACAATTGTATTGGAGGCGGTAGCTTCGTATGACCTCTGGATATGACACGCGTTTTTTGGAGCACCAGGTACTATGAACGATCTAAATATTCTTGATCGATCACCTGTTTTTGACGACATTAGTAATGGCATCGCGCCACAAGTAAACTTCTATGTTAATGATAATCAGTACCATTTCAGATATTATCTCACTGATGGTATTTATCCGAAATGGGCGGCTTTTATTCAATCTATCCGACTACCACAAAATCAGAAGCATTCATTATTTGCTCAAACCCAAGAATCAGTTCGAAAAGATGTCGAGCGTGCCTTCGGAGTCCTTCAAGCTAGATTTGCCGTTGTCAAAAATCCGTCAAAGTTATGGGATAAAGAGAAAATAGGAAATGTTATGAGAGCATGTATCATACTCCATAATATGATTGTCGAAGATGAACGGGCATCATTCACTCAGTATAACAAATTTGAGTTTCAACCAAGAGAAGTTCCGGATACATTTACCGTCAAGATGCCTTCGAATATCAGTGAAAATGTCGGCACTACAATGGATCGTCGAACGAGGCTTCGGAATAGACAAATCCATGAAAACTTAAAAGACGATTTGATTGAAAATATATGGGCTAAATTTGGACATCTTCCGAATAATATGTAATTTTAAGTTTCTATGAATAAATTGTGTGTGTTTTAATTTCTCAACTTTGTATTTTTTTTCCACTAATAAAATGTTTGTAATTTTAAAAACTAGTTAAATTTTTTTTTAAAAACCTAAGGACTTATCAAAAGTCCCACCCATAATCAACATTTTAACAAAAGTCCTTAACCAAAGTCCTAAACTACATAAACTAATTAAATACTCTAAGGACCATTCTAAAATTCGTATTGATGCACTTGCTCTAAGCCCATTATCTTAAAAGGTCGTTTGCAGGTCCAATGCCGACATAAGTCAAAGTAAACACGTTTTAGAAGAGAGACCCTCACGGTTGTGAAGAGATATATACTTGTTTTAAGACATTACTATGCAGATTTGAAATTGGAGCCACCAAGTTGTATTTGTCTCTCAACTGGTCACCACTTATATTATGTTTTTTTTTTTTTGCATTTCCATGTTTCTCCTTCCATTGAATCTCACCACTTTCTCTCCTTATCTTTTTTGTTCCCTGATGCACAAGAAAACAAATCATCACTTTTATCATTCATCCAAAAGAAATCACCCTACCTAATTGATTGAGCCGAATACAGATAAGCCCAAGTTCACCTTCATATAAATCCAAAACCCATTACTCAGTAGAAAAGACAACAGTTCACATATAGTAGTAATGATCTCCATGAACTTATACCAATTCTCAACCTTCCTGATGACGTATATGCACAAAAAGGAGATGTTTATGGTTTCTATTAAAAATGAAAAAAAAAAGAATCTGTTAACATGATGACTCTTTCAAAATAATAATTGTTTAATCCAAAAAGCAAAAAATGCAACTAGTCATACACCTTTCACAAATACCTTTCAAGCTCTGATGTGGCAACTCTAAAAAGCAAATGAGAATTCTTTATTTGAATGAAGTATCTAACCATTCATTTAATGTTTATGTATCTGAACACAAGCCGGTAGTTTCCAAAACCGTTTTCAAATAGAAGAGAAGAAACAATGACCTTTTAAAATAAAGACCAGGTTATCTTCATGTGTATATAAAAACACGCTTTGCATGCTTGCTTACTATAAGTAGGAAGACAAGGTGAGACCCTAAAGTACCAAAACAGATTCTTGCAAAAAGAAATGGAGGAAACAAATAAAAATGTGCTTGGTGATTGCTTTACTAGTGCCATGTCACTCACTGAGTCAGGTGTCCCTCACGTGCCTACCCGTTACATTCTTCCGCCTTCACAACGACCAGTTCTCAGTCCAAGCATTGGCACTGGTAGCATCAATCTTCCTGTCATTGATCTCTCCTTCTTACATGATCCTCTGCTTCGACCCAGTGTCATCCATGAGATTGAAATGGCTTGCAAGGAGTTTGGTTTCTTTCAGGTAATATTCTTGTTTTCAGCTATATAAACTACACATGTATGGCTAGGTAAGACACGTGACAAGTTATGTAGCTTAGATTCATGAACTATTACAATCCAAAAGTGTTCTATTCATTAGATTTAGGCCATGTGTTGTATAGAGAGACTTATGAGTTCGTTTTTTTTGGTTTGTATTTCCACCAATCAACTAAGTCCTTATCAAAAAGATTTAAATGAAAAAAGACAAAGTCCTTAGTTTCTGTCTTTATTGAGGATAAAAGTAAGTAGCCACGTGGACATGCTTATCTTTATTCTTTATGCTAATGTCATGTATGCTGGCTCTGCTCTGTTTCATTAAAGCACACTACACTAGTATCATTTGTATCACTCTTTATTCAAGTACATAACTCTGATCAAAAACTTTCTTCTCAACAGGTTACAAACCATGGAATATCATCATCGGTGATGAGAGATGCACTTGATGCAGCTACAAGGTTCTTTGACTTACCTTCCCATGAGAAGATGCTTCTGGTTTCTGATGATGTTCATACGCCAGTAAGATATGGCACCAGCATCAACCATGCAACAGACAGTGTTCATTACTGGAGAGACTTCATTAAACATTACTCACACCCTCCCTCAAAGTGGATTGATCTCTGGCCATCCAACCCTCCATGCTACAAGTAAGTTAACCTATCTAGGCCAACTTCACTATATGAAATATCAAACAAAACTTATTCACATTTTATGGGTACATATGACGGACCAGATGCCCATTTTTGGACCAGATGCTCTACTAGATTCATTACCAGATGTCCAACCCCTCGCTTAGTATGATATTGTCTGTTTTGGGAGTAAGCCCTGACAAATTTTTTTTTGGGGGAAGGCTTCTCCTAAATATCATACTAAGCGAGGAATTGGACATCTAGTGACGGACATTTGGCTATAGTAAAGAGTCTGGTCCGTCACAACAGTAGAAATATCCTATTGCTCCATAGATGTTTCAAAACTTGTAATACTATCTAGGACTCAGAACTGATGTGATCTATCCTCTAACTATCAGGAAAAAAGTGGGGAAATACTCAGAAGCAACGCATGTGTTACACAAGCAATTAATGGAAGCTATCTCAGAAAGTCTAGGCCTCGAGAAAAGTTACTTACAGGAAGAAATCGAAGAAGGGTCACAAGTCATGGCGGTGAACTGCTACCCAGCGTGTCCACAACCCGGGATAGCCTTGGGGATGCCACCACACTCTGACTTTAGCTCACTGACCATCTTACTCCAAAGCAGCCAGGGGCTTCAGATAAAAGACAAAAACAACAACTGGATCTGTGTGCCGTACATAGAAGGAGCTCTGATTGTGCAGCTTGGAGATCAAGTAGAAGTGATGAGCAATGGCATCTACAGGAGTGTGGTTCATCGAGTAACAGTGAACAAAGATGTCAACCGCCTCTCTTTCGCGAGTCTACACAGCTTACCAATGAACAAGAAGATAAGTCCAGCACCTCAGCTTGTGAATGAAGACAAACCAGCTGCTTATGGAGATTTCAGCTTTAATGATTTTCTTGAGTATATCTCAAGAAACGATCTTACAAAGCAGAGATTCATGGATACAGTTAAGAAAAATAAGTTCTGAAGATGGTGTCCGTGATTGCAAATTCCCTTTCTGTTGGATCACTTGGAACCTAAGTAAGTTGAAAAATGTATTAAGTAGTGTAATGTGTTATGAAACCACTAGGTTATTACAGAACATGAGTAAGATTGTCTGCAAGTGAAATGTAATTGTTTATATGTTACATACAAAAATAATAATTACTTGTCATAATTGCAAATGATTCTCATTTTTCTCTTGATAAATCGTACAAAAATCCATAAAAAGTTTTGAATGTAAAGCAAAGATTCATTGATACAGTCAAGAAGAAGAACAGTGTCTGAACTCGGAAGATGGTGATAATTCATAACAAAGAAGGTAAATTTGCAGCACCGTATCGAACTACTTACAGTCTACGGTAAATAAGCGGTGATAATAGTTTTCTCCGGTAAGCTCTGTTAATACGGCTCCGCCTCATCTTCTCGGTTCCGTCGGTAGATTCGCCGTTAAACTTCACTCCGTTATCGTTATTGTTTTTTTTTTTAATTTATATCGTGAATCCTTTTTTATTTACGTTTTTAGCCGATAAATATTGTTCATTTACTTGGTCTTCGTATACTTTTGAATTGAACAACAACGCCCCATTTGCAACGGTACCTGGATTATATACAAAAAGATCATTTTTCAAAAAACAAGCGTTGTAGATTATGATATGGAGTAATCATCTCTGTGTATATATTATACTGTTAAGGCTAAAAATCAATAAAATGGATATATATCTATACCGACAAAAATTTCTATTGACGATGATGTGTCCTAATTTGAATGCAAATATAGTTTAGTTGTTCAGTATAATTTTACGATTAGTAAAAATAATGTGAAATATAATTTTTTTCCAAAAAAGCGTTAGAGATTATGATTAGAGAGTCATCTATTATTATGTGTATATAATATGGCTAATTCTGAAAAAGTCGATAGAAATGAATATATAGCTACAAAAATTTCTATTGATCGAAGACGATGATTTGAACGTAGATGTAGTTAAAGTTGTGTAATTCAGAATAATTGTATGATTAGTCAAAATAATTTGAACAGTTGCGAGAGGGTGAATTTGAGCACGAATGATCAAATTCGGAGGAATACGGAAGTGTGGAAAATAGTCTATAAATACATGAATACGTGGCGAAGAGGAATAATAATTACGGAAAAGGTCTTCTGCTCTGCTTCGGACATCCCTTCCGCTTCTTCCTCTTCTTCGCCGTCTGCGGAAATGACGGAAGAAGAGGTAGCGATGGAGATGGAAGCTGTGGAAGCTGTTTACGGCGATGAAGCCGTCATAGTGGATTCGTATCCTCCTCATCTTCACCTCCACATCAAGCCCCGTACCGCCGAGATCTCTTCTCAGCAGGTTTTGATTCTTTTAAAAATCGAAACTTTACGCATTGAAGATTGTCAAATTAGTGTCTTTGGCTTTGTTGGTGTATTGGGTCGATCGTACAAAAGCTTTAAAGCTGAAGGGGATGCAAAAGTTTTGATTTTTATGTTTTTTTTTTTTTGTTATCTCTTTTATTGTTATTTGATGACATTGTGGTAATGCTCTGCTCTTCAGTTTGTGGAAGCGGTTGTGAGAATACAAGCTGGTCCTAAGGTACTGTTTGGTTTCCGTGTTCTAGTGAATCATTGTCTGTCTCATTCATTGAGCTAAAAAGGATCTTCCTTTTCTTGTTGTTGTTGTTACAGTATCCAGACGAGCCGCCACAGATTAGTTTGATTGAGTCTAAGGGTCTTGATGAGCAAAGGCAAAAGCTTTTGATGGGTTTTGTGCAAGAGAAAGCTTCTGAACTATCTTCTTCTCTAATGCTAGTTGCACTTTGTGAGGTTAGAAGAATCTTTAAATTCATTTTCTTGTTTAAATCTCTAGTAGTATATAACTGAGGTTGCTGAATCACAAGCAAACGATCTGCATAGGTATATGTAAGATAGAATCTCATGTAGTATAACGAACATTATATGTTTGTAGGAAGCAGTAGAGAGGCTGACGATTATGAATCATCCTGATGGTGATTGTCCACTGTGTTTGTATCCGTTATTCCCTGAGGATGGCCAGAGTAATCAAATGCCCTTTATGAAGCTCATGTCTTGCTTCCATTGTTTCCACTGGTAAAGAACCGTTGACCTCTCTGTTACAAAATTATTTTTATTTCCCAGTGTTTAAGGTGTCTAATGGTTCTTTACTGATTTCAAGTGATCAGTGAGTGCATCATTAGGTGGTGGAACTGGCTTCACACAGAGAAAGAAGCTGATTCACAAAATGGTGAGATAATGTCTTTTTTTGATGGAAACTGGAAAGGAATTAGATTCAATGAAATAATCTATAAATAAAATTAAGTATTGCAGGTAACTCTAGATCAGTAGATAAAAGCTTGGGAAACTGTCCAGTGTGCCGCAAAGTTGTTCATGCGAGTGATATTGAACATGTTCTCGGCTTAGTCGGTGCAACTCAGTCATCTCAACATGTGAGTGAGCCATTAACTTCTGATCATGTGGACTTTTTTTTTTGTCTTTGCATTGATTCTAGCTTTCATGCTTTGGGACCGAGCAGGAATCTGGTTTGCTACAAGGTGAGGAAGGAGAAGACCCAGTGCTCCAGTCAGAATCAGAGAACATGAGAAGAGTACGTTTTGAGGCTATTCTAAAGACGCAGGAAGAGAAGGGTGGTCTGGTTCAACCAAAGAAAAACATATCGGTTGTACCTGGTATGTATCTTCCTCCTCCACCACCTCCTGCATCATCTTCATCAAACCAAGAAGAAGCTAGTCAAAGTCAAGAACAAGAACACAAAGAAGCTGAATCAGAGACGAACTCTAGCACCTCCAACAACAGGAGAGGAAGAGGCAGAGGCAGAGGAGGCCGGGGACATAGTAATGTCAACAGAAGGAAGCAGAATCCGCAAGATCCAAGAAAACCTACGAAGCAATGGGTGCAGAGGAGTTGACAGAACTCATGTATTATTTATATATATCGAGAGAGAGAGACAGAGATCAAACTCAGACTCAAAAACTGACTACAAATACAAAAAAAAAATTCCGCTGTTTTACAAGGATAGTTTTTTAAAAAATTTCACACATTAAAAACATCTAAATTTTAGTTAAATTTATATAAATTTACAAAATTAACCACAACAATCTAAAACTGTAATTATTGTCAGAAAAAGTGTGGCAATTATTTTTTATATCTATGTTCTTATTAGTTAATAAAATATTTGTGCGAGCTAATATATATTTTAATAATTTTAGTTTAATATTATTTTTATATTTATGCTAATGTATTTAATTAGATATAAATATTAATTTTTGTGTTTTTTTTCTGTCTTTTTAATCAAATCTCAATTGCTTATTGTGTGAATTTTTTTTTCTTATTGTTTACACATGATTCTTCTATTTAGAAATTGAATCTCAATTTAGTGAAGTTTTTTTTTAATATTAAAGAGTCTATTTTTTTAAAAAAAATTCGTTTAATTGCAAACGCACTCAAAATGAAAAATAATATTTATTTTATTAGTATATGTTTTTGGCCACGTAGAAGTATAAAACAATGGAGATAACTTGAATAAAACTCAATAATACACATCACTGATTTTCATGATCGGTTTAAAGAAATCTAATACTTGGTTTGCATACCAAGACCCAATGTGCATGTTAACACATGTATCACTGAATATTAAAATTTTAAATTGGTGTCATGTCATAGAAATAGAACAATATTAATTAATTAAACTCTGAAAAAATTTACATTGTATCATGAATAGTCAATTCTAACTTAGTTAAAATTTTTTTTTCTGCAATGAGATATTTCAAAGGTTCAACATTCACAACTTCGCCAATAATATCTAAAACAAAAAACATTAGAAAGAAGAACTCTTGAACAAACATATCATAAATAAAACACATCAATCAAAACAAAATATGATATAGAAAATATACCGACTAAAAATTCATTTTCAGATTGACGTCCCTATATTTTTTAAAATTATCTGAAATCATTATTTGTTGACTCTTTTGGAAAATCATCACAAGGTATGATTTTGGTTGTTTTATAGAAATTTATCTTAAAAACCAGATGAGTCTTTTTATATTTTATGGTATAATCACCGAAATTGAAATTATGCAGAATAAAAAAATCCCGTTGAGATAACATATATAGAAAGTTACCCAAAAAATAGTCTCCAAATGAACATTTTTCAATAGAAGCATGAGTCTTAGTTCCCTACAAATTAAATTTCAAATAAGTGACTAACACAAAATCATATAATTAATGTGAATCAAAAATGAAATAAATTAATATATTTACAACATCATCAATACCAATTCAATTGAAACAAATTTTGACTTTTTCATGATTTTAAAGTATCAACACCTTTACTCTAATTTTATAGTAATCTTTAGCCGACTCAATAACTCTAATACAAAAAGTGAAATGGGGTTCTTTTTCAAAAAGACAACATTTGAAAATGTTTCATATTATTTAAAAATGAAGTTTTGTAAGTTTTGTGTGTATTTCCCGTATGATGAGAATACATACTATCATAGCATAGAGTTGGCAAATAATTATAATACATTATTAAGATGGATACTAAGATAAAGTCGGCATTATAATTCTTTTTATTAGCATTTATATACTACTATAACTATAATACAACATAGACTAAGATAAATATCACTTACACATTATCTATATTATCATTAAACTATAAAGTATAATAAAAAATAGATTATATTCCACGTCCAGTAACAAATGTGATTTAAAATTATCAGTAACAAATATGATTTTAAAACAGAATAATAAGAATTGGTTCTAACTCGTTAAAGTTACAAAATTTATTTTAAAAATTATATATCTAATTACAAATCTTTAAATAGTTTTATTATTTAAATTAATAAATTAATGACCCAGAGAAAACTAATAATAAATCAATGAATTAGTTAAATCCTAATAAAAACATGAAAAATTAGCAAAACTAAGTAAAATGATGGAGAACGTGACAATAAAACCAAAAAATAATAATTATATATCTAGTTACAAAGTTTATAATTATATTATTTAAATTAATAAATTATTACGTATGATCATCTATATTCAGACATCTAATGGGACAAATGTCTTCATGAGTCTCTAACAGCTTTCAGAGATTATCTCTTTATACATGATAAGACTTGTATTTTTTCGTATTGTTTAAGTCGGTTTATAAGACCGACTCTTACTCCCTATATAAACACATCGAGTGTGTGATAAATAATATAAGTGACACTAGTCATATTTCTATCTCTCTCTACGTACCACAACAACTTAATACAAAGCTAATGCAAAGATCTAGCTTCTTCTCCCTCACGTATGTACACCACTCCATGAAGAAATAATATAAATATTTCTTCAAGCTTTATAATTCACAACACGTAATCATCACGAAGCTCTGACCAACTGAGGTTTCTCAATTCGAAAGTTCTTAAATCAGCCGAGGCGTTGCCTTCCCTGACTGATCGTTATGGAAGGCTATGCTTTCACGATAAAAGAAACACGTGGTAGGCTTTACCTCCGTGAATTGAAAAAAAAAAGGTTACGTGGAAGGCTTTGCCTCCGTAAATAAAAAGAAAAGGTCAAAAATGGTAGACTAAGTCTCCTCGGACCTTGAAATAAGAAAAGATCAAAATGGTAGACTTTGTCTCCTCTGATCTTGAAAACAAAAAGTAAAAGTCAAAATGGTAGACCATGTCTCCTCGGACTTTAAAAAATAATGATCAATATGGTAGTCTATGACTCCTCGGATCACGTGGTAGGCTAAGCCTCCAATTTTTTTTATTGCTCTTTAAATTTCGGCAATTTAATTTATGCATTTATTTTATGCTTTTAATTTATGCATTTAAATTTCCGTCTTTATATATTATTATTCTATGAACACGGTTATCATGTCAAATTTGACAAAGCTCAAAAAAAGCCCTTGATATTACGAGAAATAATTATAAGACTTGGGAAGTGGGTGCAAAGATGCACCTGAGAGAAAATGAGCTTTGAGAAATCATCGATAAGTTGAAACGATATTGGATGAGAAAAAGAAAAACCATGATATTTTACCCCACTTTAATGATAGTTTATAAAATGAGGTGTATCATGAGAAAAGATCTAGAATATCTTTGATAATTAAATCCTTGAAAGAAAGGATCGGAGTTGATGTAAATCCTCCGTGAAAACTGAAAAAAAAAATGAAATCATGATACTAAACAATCAAATCGGTCCTACTAGAAAAAGACGAGGATGTGGATGCGGTTGAAATCGCTATCGTGGTCGTGGAATAGGACGAGGAAGAAGATTCCGTCCATGTGAAATAATTAGAACTTCCACGAAAAATGAAAGTGGTCGGGTGATAAAAGGCAAACAGAAAAAGTTTGCTATAGATACAGCCAAAAAGAAAATTGGGTACGTAATTATCGTACGCCAAATAATTAGCCGATCTATATTGAGAATCAAAAAGAAAAAGAGAAGGAAAGTATATTAAACTTCGTCTCTTATGAGCCCGAACCATCTTTCATAGCTTGAATACTCATCTTGATGATTCAGATTCAGATTTTATGATTGGTCCAGAAAATAAAAATAAAATATCGATGTGATATGAGAATTATTTTTCTGAAGAAAATTTTGAGATTCCGGATGGAGATAGTCATACTTGGCAGATATTTGGTCATCGTACATGGTTAAAGGTAACAAATATCTATCTTTTCTCAAAATAAATAAGTATAGTATCTAGTAATATAAACATATTATTGGCTCTAGAAGAGCTTATGATGAAAAGACATGCATAAGAAAAAGATGGCAAAATTATAAATGAGTGGTAAACATAAAGTTTACTGATATATAGCCATCTCCAATAATGTTATCGACATTATTGTGAAATGTTGAAAAACCAGAAGTTTTTCACATATAGCATGTCAAGAACATAAAGGAAACCATCATGGGTGATGAATCATCAAACAAGTTCACAATATGTGATTTCTTTAAGCAGACCCCAAATTAAGATCTCACTTTAAAGGATTTGAAACATAATTCATCTCAAAATGGGAAAACTGAATATGTTATTGGTTCTAGAGTGGGATTCAGTACGAGATTTTAGACATGAAGTGTCATCATCTCGAGGGGGAGAATTAAACAATCCTAATGAGTGGAACATTGAGAAAATTATGTTGGCCACTCAAAAAAGAACTAGATAAAGTAAATTCAAGTAAGATGATCCCCATGATCGGGTGTAAACATACAGTTGTGCATGTAATAAAGGCATATACAATCCAGAAGGATAATATGATAAGCTGATGGAATGAGATATGTGAAATGGATTACAATGAAAAGTAGGATAATCCATTTACAAAATGCCTCCCAAACATTTTGATGAAATAATGATATCTCATATTCCATCTGAAATGCTCCAATAAGAAAATAGTGTCCTAAAAGGACGATATATGAGTCTATGGTACGCTAGAGACGTGATAGACCATTTTGGTTCCAAAGAGTCCTCGAAAAGGAGCAAAAATGTAAATAGAAGATGAATCTCATGATGAGACCGTTGATATGGTTAATATAATAGTCAGGTACCTAGGTAAATCATTGATGATGATAAAGAGATCTCGATTAACCATATCAGTACGGGTAAAAAGATGAAACCACAGAGAAAATTGATTGTCGACAATAAAATAAAAAAGCGCTATATAAATAAGGATCATGATTCTACCTCTATATATGAGGGTAGAGTGAATTGATTAGCCAAAGAGTGAATGAGGCAATCAATTTGATATAAAGCTCGTTAGAAAAACGAGAAATGTTTGGACCAAAAGTCCAAGGTATATATTTCTCCAGAGAATGAAATAAAAAAATGACCTTGAGGTATGAAAAACGGCTTGTTCCAAGGTCACTGGAGAAAATTTAAAATAGATGCAGTATATTGAAATGTCTGGCAGGACATAAACGACTTGAGTTGCAACTTGATATTTAGTAGTCCCTGGAGAGTTAAAGATGCTCTCGGAAATGTATAAAACTCTGAAAGAGTTAGAACAAACCGTATATAAGGTATCTTGAATCAGTAACTGGTGATATGTTTATGGCATGGTTCGCCGTTTGCCATTTTAATGAGAATGAATTTCCATTGTTTGGGGGAGGAATTAGAGAAATTCTTAAAGATATTATATGGTGTACACAATCGTTGTTACACCTTGACCCCCTATGAATTAAAGAGAATAGGAAACTCAGGAAATTGTGCATTTGCATAATTTGGCAAACCAATTACCAAATGGGTTCACAGATACGACATGATATACCCGCTGAAAATGCTCCATCAAGAGTTGATGTTCCTAAAGAACAAACTGATGGTAACAAAATGAATGAGCCTAGGGTTCAGTTAAAGAGGGGGAGACTAGCGGGTTCTAAAGATAAAAATCCCCGGAAAAAAATTGTTGAGAAAAGTAGAAAGGTTCGGAAAGAACCTGATATTGAAAGATGTCTGAAAGAAGGCATAAGTGGAAAAGTTCCAGAAGAACCTGTTATTGAAAATTTCTGAAAGAAGGCATAGATGAAAAGGTTCAAGAAGAACCAAATAAAGATAGGGATCCAGATGACGAGAAGGTAACAGAAAAATATGAGATTTCCATCAACTACGATTGAGATGAAAAGTTATCAATCAGAAATAAGATAAAAGATGTTGATGGAATATTCTCATTTTCTGTGTCCAAAGAGATCGATCATAAAAATGATGATCCCGATCCAAGGTCCATTTTGGAATGTCTTTGGACCTATAGTCATAATGTAGCATCCCCGATCCTAGATAGGATCGTTGGGACGAGCCATGGTGCGAGGAGACGCACCAGTCAGGTCATCAGACAGACGCACCAGTCAGGTCATCAGACCTAAGGACAAGCGTATCATGGCTCAAAGACAAGGTTAAGGGCATCAGGAAGCTGAGACTTAACCAGGATGAAGTAAAAGGAAACTTAAGAGAGCTGGGTGAGTGACCCGTAGCTGGACAAAGGACGAGAGCAAGCTCAACCAGCTGATGATAGTATGGAGTTAGCTCATTCAGTCTTGGGTAGCTCACTGGAGCTGATAGACTAGCTCACTCAGCTGGGAACAGTTGGTCACGAGCTCAACTCAGCTCGATGGAGTGTTATGGTCCGGGCCGGTGTGGTCGGGCCATGGGCGGTTATGGGCTGGTGGGATCTTGACATGAACCACCAAGGATCCGTGGGTCTTGGCCTCAGACAAGGGACTCAGGATGATGTTCTGGGCCTAGTTTTCGGACAGCCCAAAGGAGAGAAGGACAGTTGGGCAGTTATTTCCGAAAAGGTGCAAAAGGGGCAGTTTTGTGCCCTTTCTCTCTAACTGCTTGTGCCGGTTTCTCCAGGGCATTTGGGGCTCAGTTTCTCTATAAATAAAGAGTCCCTGGCACAGATAATGGCACGAAATTCCTTAGGCAAAGCTCTGCCAAAATCGTACCAGAAAGATAAAGAGAGAGAGACCGGCGGTTGTGAGAGGAGGACCGTGTGGAGTGGTGTGATCTTGCTGGCGTGTTCTGATCGAGGGAAGACCAGGCCGTAGAGATGGATACCAGACAGAGGGACAAAGAGAAGGAGAAGTAGAAGGACGTGCCTCCAGGGGAAAGAACTCCTGAGGTTAGTGGTGTAGACTGCAAGAGACGGCCCCGGGCCTGCGGATGAACCGTATGGACTTGTGGTCGGATTGCTTTGCAGAAACATCCATTCTCTTTACTTCTTCTGAATCTGTTTTTATATTATGTCATGTGATGTTATTGGATTGATGGAGACAGGGAACGCTGAACCCAGGCCTTGGTCGGTTCAGAGACTAAGCCTTAGGCAACAGCCGGGCTGTTCTATGATCGGATCTCATACCTTGGGTTGGATCGGTTGAGATCTGATTATGGGAATCTCTTAGTTAGGAATTATCATGAATTGTCATGAATTTTATTTAGTTTTTGGGAATTTATTTAGGTAGGTCCATTCTGGACAGACCCTAGTTCTTAGGAACGAACCATGCAATCTTAGACTTGATGATTAGGTTATCGGCCTGTTGTGTTTATCTTGTGGTTTGCGTGGTTTCAGGACCGGACCTGGACCGTGGTAAAGGAAAGATGCCGTGAGGATTCAAGCCAAGGGAAGATGTGTGGTGAATGGGTCATTGTGGATAGATGTGAAGTATTGATAGCCTATTGTGCAAACTGTGAACTTATGATAGATTAAGTGTGTAAACCTATTAGTATGAATCTATGGATGATGTATGGATCTCATTTATTATATATACAATCCGATTTGCCTTATGTTCACTTGATAAGATTGTTTTGATCATGAACCTCACTTGAAATGGAATTGAACTTAGTAATTAAAAGACCTTAAAACCTGAATCAGACATTCAAATGTTTGATGGTAAGGTCGCGGATCAGTTTGGGCTTAGAGCCGGGATCGGGCCTTACAAGTTGGTATCAGAGCATGCTTGATTCTAGGATTTGTTGGGTTATGTGTTCACCACACTTCTGGCTTGGGTTTCACGGTAAGATTGGGTAGTAAATGATGTTTTACTAAACCGTGCGTGTTGATTGAGGTTTAAACAGGTTCATGGGACTAACCGGTTTGTGTTTTCAACTCCTAAGGGAACTAAGAGAACAAAGTCAAGGAGGGGCAAGGAAGTGGCTGGTGCTTCTGTACCGGTTATTGGAGATGGGATCAATCCCACTCAAGTGTTGCCAACCCAGACGGGGCTGGTTAACAATGAGACCGGGGAGCCCTTGGGGCCGATCCTGCCTACTGAGGTTCAGGTAGATAACCTGGGCGAGCAACATGAGTTGGGATGTGAAGAGGAAGGTGAATCCTCCCATGCAGGAGATCAGACAGGTCATGGAACGGGTGCAGTAGAGTTGGCCGAGCCGTCCATGCGCGAGGTGTTGGACGTGGTTAAGGCCATGGGCACTCAGATGTTGGCATTCACTCGAGCATTAACCCCCTTGGAGAATTCTTCTGTGGGTCAGGTCACACCAGCTCAGGCCACGGCTCAGGAAACTCGGAGGGCAGCTCAGACAGCTGGGGCAGCAGCAGGTGTAGCACAAGCAGCTGCACAGGTAGCTCGAACAGCTGCTACGACAGTTGAGGATCGAGCTACGGTCGAAGCTGATGTAATGGAGATTGACCCACCAGCTCGTCCAGCTAGGAGAGTGGATTATTTGAGCTTGCTAGCTCACATCTCCAAGCTAGGTACGAAGCAGTTTGCTGGTAGTACCGATCCTATCGAGGCCGATGAGTGGAGGAGCAGGTTAGCTCGGAACTTCAGCTCAACTCGTTGCCCAGAGGAGTACAAGAAGGACATTGCAGTTCACTTCCTGGAAGGTGATGCACACAACTGGTGGTTAGCTCTGGACAAACGCACCAATGGGAGTATTGAGCGTTTCTCAGACTTTGAGGTGGAGTTCAACCACAAGTACTTTCCAGCTGAAGCATGGGATCGTCTGGAGTCTCAGTTCCTGGACTTAACTCAGGGACGCATGTCAGTGCGTGAGTACGAGGAGAAGTTCAACAGGCTCAGACGTTACGTAGGTAAGGAGCTGGAAGAGGAGACGGTACAGATACGTAGGTTTGTCCGGGGCCTAAGGGTCGAGCTGCGAACCTACTGCTCGGTTGGTCATTTCCAGACGGTGTCTGAACTCGTGGAGAGGATGGCTATGGTTGAGACTAACTTGGCCAAAGAGGCTAAGCTGAAATCCAGGAGCCATGTGTCTTCTGGTGGTTCCGGTAGTGATCGGAAGAGGAAAAGAGACACGGCCGAGGAGGGTAGAACCTCAAGTGGTAGGCCTGAATGTCCTAAGTGTGGGAGACGTCATGGAGGCGAGTGCTGGAAGGCTATGGGAGCTTGCACTCGTTGTGGCAAGATGGATCACTCAGCTCGGGACTGTCCAGGGCCGGAACAAGGCCGCAGACAGGGCTCAAGTGGGGGCGATACCAGAGGATGTCACCATTGTGGGAAGGCGGGACATTTCAAACGAGAATGTCCCAAACTTCAAGCAAAACAGGAGAAGGGCCACGGGGAGGCAAGTAAGTCAAGCCAGAGCCGGGGCCAGACCTCTACGCCAAGGGTTTACAAGCTGTCCAAGGACGAGGACGAGACCAAACCATTCAAGTCGATCACTGGTAATGACTCTGGGATTATTCTTTTTCAATTCAGTAGAATTGCATGGTAACGGAACCTAGAACGGATTAGATACTTAGATTGAGTCTTTGTAGGGACCCTAAGTATTGGGGGTGTGGAAACACACGTGCTTTTCGACACTGGAGCCACACACAGTTTTGTGAGCCCAGGGTTAATCGGAAAGGGTTTGTTCCAGATTGGGACGGGGGGTGATCCATGCATAGTATATGCAGCCGGTGGCCAAGTGATGCATTCATTGGGACTGGTTAAGGACATCCCAGTGATGATCCAGGACAGGGTAATGCCCGTGGATCTGGTTGTAGTCCCCCTTAAGAATCACGAGGTGATATTGGGTATGGACTGGCTTGGAAAGAATCGGGCCACCTTAGATTGCCACCGGGTCGGGTGCAATTTGAGAGTGGGTGTGGACCCCCGATCAGGTTCCAGGGTATTAAACCGGCCTCAGGTTGCTTAGTGGTATCAGCAATCCAAGCAGAACGGATGCTTGAGAAGGGTTGTGAGGCTTACTTGGCCACAATCACCACTAAGGAGGTCGTGGGGGTGTGGTGACCCAGATGGGATACCGCTGGTCAGTGAGTTCGAGGATGTGTTTCGGACGCTACAGGGCATCCCCCCTGATAGGGTCGATCCGTTCATAATAGAACTGGAACCAGGGACGGCCCCAATGTCTAAAAGTCCCTATCGAATGGCTCCTGCCGAGATGGCTGAGCTAAAGAAACAACTTGAAGAGTTGTTGGACAAAGGGTTTATAAACCCGAGTGTCTCGCCTTGGGGGGCACCAGTCCTGTTTGTTAAGAAAAAGGATGGTAGCTTCAGGCTATGTATTGATTACAGAGGATTGAATAGGGTGACTGTGAAGAACAAGTACCCATTACCCAGGATTGATGAGTTGTTGGATCAACTTAAGGGAGCCAAGTGGTTTTCCAAGATCGACTTGGCCTCGGGATATCATCAAATCCCAACAGAGCCCAACGATATCAGGAAGACGACATTCCGGACCAGGTATGGCCACTATGAGTTTGTGGTTATGCCATTTGGTCTGACCAATGCTCCAGCTGCGTTCATGAAAATGATGAATGGTATCTCTCGAGATTTTTTGGATGAATTTGTAATCATCTTTATAGATGACATACTGGTATATTCCAAAAGCAAGGAAGACCATGAGAGGCATCTGAGGGCAGTATTGGAACGGCTAAGAGAACAGCAACTCTTTGCTAAGTTAAGCAAGTGTAGTTTCTGGCAGAGGAGCATTGGGTTCCTTGGGCACATTGTCTCAGACCAAGGAGTGTCTGTAGATCTGGAGAAGATTCAGTCTATCCGGGCTTGGCCGCAACCTAAGAATGCTACGGAGGTCAGAAGCTTTCTGGGGTTGGCTGGCTACTACAGAAAGTTCGTCAAAGGGTTTGCGAGTTTGGCTCAACCCATGACACAACTCACAGGCAAGGACGTGAAGTTTGTCTGGACAGGGAAGTGTGAGGAGTGTTTCACGGCCCTTAAAGACATGTTGACAAGTGCGCCAGTTCTGGTACTACCTGAGGTGGATCAACCTTATGTAGTATACACGGACGCGTCCATCACAGGGTTGGGGTGCGTCCTGACTCAACATGGTAAGGTGATTGCCTATGCTTCAAGACAACTAAGGAAGCATGAAGGAAATTATCCGACCCATGATTTGGAGATGGCGGCCGTGGTGTTTGCATTGAAGATCTGGAGATCGTATCTATATGGTGCTAAGGTACAGATCCTTACCGACCATAAGAGCCTCAAGTACATATTCACTCAACCAGAGTTGAATTTGAGGCAGAGACGATGGATGGAGTTTGTGGCAGACTATGATTTTGATATTGCTTACCACCCTGGTAAAGCAAATTTGGTAGCAGATGCTTTGAGCCGTAGGAGGGCCGAGGTATCAGCTGAGAAGGAAGCAGAGGTGTTGGAAGGGATGGTCCGGTCTTTGCATCTGAACACTTTGGCCAGCGAGGACGAGCCTTTGGGTTTAGAGGCAGTAAACCAGGCTGATCTCCTTACCAGGATCAGGCAAGCACAAGGCTTGGACGAGAACCTACAAAAGGTTGCTCAGAACGAACTGACTGAGTACCAGATCATGTCAGATGGAACCATTCTGGTACGAGGTCAAGTCAGTGTACCCAATGATAAGAATCTGAGGGAAGAAATTATGAGGACCGCTCATAAATCCAAATTCTCAATACATCCTGGTGCAACAAAGATGTATCAAGATCTTAAGAGATACTATCATTGGATACGAATGAAGGTAGACATAGCTGAGTGGGTGGCCAAGTGTGCTACTTGCCAGTTAGTCAAGGCGGAGCATCAGGTTTCGAGTGGGTTGTTACAAAGCTTACCCATTCCGGAATGGAAGTGGGATCACATCGCAATGGATTTTGTGACCGGTTTCCCCACAACCACGAAAAGGAATGATGCGGTTTGGGTGGTAGTAGATAGACTCACCAAATCAGCACACTTCCTGCCCTTGAAGAAAACAGATGGGGTCGACCAGATCGTGGTCAAGTACATGGACGAGATCGTGCGGCTACATGGTGTTCCATCTAACATTGTGTCAGATAGGGACCCGAGGTTTACTTCACGTTTCTGGAAGGCTTTCCAAAAGGCCTTAGGAACGAGAGTGAACATGAGCATGGCTTACCATCCCCAGACGGATGGGTAGTCAGAACACACAATCAGGACACTAGAGGATATGCTAAGGGCATGTGTCCTGGATTGGGGCGACTCATGGGAAAAACACCTACCATTGGTGGAGTTTGCATACAATAACAGCTTCCATCGTAGTATTGGCATGTCCCCCTATGAAGCCTTATATGGGCGGCCATGCAGGACACCATTATGCTGGACCCAAGTGGGGGAGCGCAGCATGATAGGGCCTGAGATAGTTGAGGAAACAACTGAGAAGATCAAGTTCATTCAGGACAAGATGAGAACATCACAAGACCGGCAGAAGCATTATGCTGACAAACGTCGGAAAGAACTTGAATTCGAAGTTGGTGATATGGTGTACATGAAGATGATAACCTTCAAAGGAAGGGTGAGAATCTCAGGTAGGAGGAAGTTAGATCCGAGATACTTGGGTCCATTCCAAATTGTTGAGAGAGTGGGAGCAGTGGCGTACAAGTTGGATTTGCCGTCCAAGATGGATGCATTTCATAATGTGTTCCATGTCTCTCAACTAAGAAAGAGCCTGTCGGATCAGGATGTCTTCATACCAGAGATTCCTTCTGATCTAGGGACGAACCTCACCTTAGAAACAAGGCCGGTTCGGATCATGGACAGAATGGAGAAGACGACTAGGAATAAAACAACCCAAATGCTCAAGGTGATTTGGGAGAGCAATGGGCGAGAAGAAATAACTTGGGAGACAGAGGCAAGAATGAAAGCTGAGTTTCCTGACTGGATGAAACAATTCGAAGAAGAAGTACTTGGTGCGGATTCGAGGACGAATCCATATCAAGTGGGGACGAATCCATATCAAGTGGGGGAGACTTGTAGCATCCCTGATCCTAGATAGGATCGTTGGGACGAGCCATGGTGCGAGGAGAC
Organism: Brassica napus; assembly: GCF_020379485.1. Lineage (NCBI taxonomy): Eukaryota > Viridiplantae > Streptophyta > Magnoliopsida > Brassicales > Brassicaceae > Brassica > Brassica napus. The sequence continues at coordinate 30,776,235 of NC_063447.1, read as the reverse complement.
GCACCAGTCAGGTCATCAGACCTAAGGACAAGCGTATCATGGCTCAAAGACAAGGTTAAGGGCATCAGGAAGCTGAGACTTAACCAGGATGAAGTAAAAGGAAACTTAAGAGAGCTGGGTGAGTGACCGGTAGCTGGACAAAGGCCGAGAGCAAGCTCAACCAGCTGATGATAGTATGGAGTTAGCTCATTCAGTCTTGGGTAGCTCACTGGAGCTGATAGACTAGCTCACTCAGCTGGGAACAGTTGGTCACGAGCTCAACTCAGCTCGATGGAGTGTTATGGTCCGGGCCGGTGTGGTCGGGCCATGGGCGGTTATGGGCTGGTGGGATCTTGACATGAACCACCAAGGATCCGTGGGTCTTGGCCTAAGACAAGGGACTCAGGATGATGTTCTGGGCCTTGTTTTCGGACAGCCCAAAGGAGAGAAGGACAGTTGGGCAGTTATTTCCGAAAAGGTGCAAAAGGGGCAGTTTTGTGCCCTTTCTCTCTAACTGCTTGTGCCGGTTTATCCAGGGCAGTTGGGGCTCAGTTTCTCTATAAATAAAGAGTCCCTGGCACAGATAATGGCACGAAATTCCTTAGGCAAAGCTCTGCCAAAATCGTACCAGAAAGATAAAGAGAGAGAGACCGGCGGTTGTGAGAGGAGGACCGTGTGGAGTGGTGTGATCTTGCTGGCGTGTTCTGATCGTGGGAAGACCAGGCCGTATAGATGGATACCAGACAGAGGGACAAAGAGAAGGAGAAGGAGAAGGACGTGCCTCCAGGGGAAAGAACTCCTAAGGTTAGTGGTGTAGACTGCAAGAGACGGCCCCGGGCCTGCGGATGAACCGTATGGACTTGTGGTCGGATTGCTTGGCAGAAACATCCATTCTCTTTACTTCTTCTGAATCTGTTTTTATATTATGTCATGTGATGTTATTGGATTGATGGAGACAGGGAACGCTGAACCCAGGCCTTGGTCGGTTCAGAGACTAAGCCTTAGGCAACAGCCGGGCTGTTCTATGATCGGATCTCATACCTTGGGTTGGATCGGTTGAGATCTGATTATGGGAATCTCTTAGTTAGGAATTATCATGAATTGTCATGAATTTTATTTAGTTTTTGGGAATTTATTTAGGTAGGTCCATTCTGGACAGACCCTAGTTCTTAGGAACGAACCATGCAATCTTAGACTTGATGATTAGGTTATCGGCCTGTTGTGTTTATCTTGTGGTTTGCGTGGTTTCAGGACCGGACCTGGACCGTGGTAAAGGAAAGATGCCGTGAGGATTCAAGCCAAGGGAAGATGTGTGGTGAATGGGTCATTGTGGATAGATGTGAAGTATTGATAGCCTATTGTGCAAACTGTGAACTTATGATAGATTAAGTGTGTAAACCTATTAGTATGAATCTATGGATGATGTATGGATCTCATTTATTATATATACAATCCGATTTGCCTTATGTTCACTTGATAAGATTGTTTTGATCATGAACCTCACTTGAAATGGAATTGAACTTAGTAATTAAAAGACCTTAAAACCTGAATCAGACATTCAAATGTTTGATGGTAAGGTCGCGGATCAGTTTGGGCTTAGAGCCGGGATCGGGCCTTACAAGTTGGTATCAGAGCATGCTTGATTCTAGGATTTGTTGGGTTATGTGTTCACCACACTTCTGGCTTGGTTTCCACGGTAAGATTGGGTAGTAAATGATGTTTTACTAAACCGTGCGTGTTGATTGAGGTTTAAACAGGTTCATGGGACTAACCGGTTTGTGTTTTCAACTCCTAAGGGAACTAAGAGAACAAAGTCAAGGAGGGGCAAGGAAGTGCTTGGTGCTTCTGTACCGGTTATTGGAGATGGGATCAATCCCACTCAAGTGTTGCCAACCCAGACGGGGCTGGTTAACAATGAGACCGGGGAGCCCTTGGGGCCGATCCTGCCTACTGAGGTTCAGGTAGATAACCTGGGCGAGCAACATGAGTTGGGATGTGAAGAGGAAGGTGAATCCTCCCATGCAGGAGATCAGACAGGTCGTGGAACGGGTGCAGTAGAGTTGGCCGAGCCGTCCATGCGCGAGGTGTTGGACGTGGTTAAGGCCATGGGCACTCAGATGTTGGCATTCACTCGAGCATTAACCCCCTTGGTGAATTCTTCTGTGGGTCAGGTCACACCAGCTCAGGCCACGGCTCAGGAAACTCGGAGGGCAGCTCAGACAGCTGGGGCAGCAGCAGGTGTAGCACAAGCAGCTGCACAGGTAGCTCGAACAGCTGCTACGACAGTTGAGGATCGAGCTACGGTCGAAGCTGATGTAATGGAGATTGACCCACCAGCTCGTCCAGCTAGGAGAGTGGATTATTTGAGCTTGCTAGCTCACATCTCCAAGCTAGGTACGAAGCAGTTTGCTGGTAGTACCGATCCTATCGAGGCCGATGAGTGGAGGAGCAGGTTAGCTCGGAACTTCAGCTCAACTCGTTGCCCAGAGGAGTACAAGAAGGACATTGCAGTTCACTTCCTGGAAGGTGATGCACACAACTGGTGGTTAGCTCTGGACAAACGCACCAATGGGAGTATTGAGCGTTTCTCAGACTTTGAGGTGGAGTTCAACCACAAGTACTTTCCAGCTGAAGCATGGGATCGTCTGGAGTCTCAGTTCCTGGACTTAACTCAGGGACGCATGTCAGTGCGTGAGTACGAGGAGAAGTTCAACAGGCTCAGACGTTACGTAGGTAAGGAGCTGGAAGAGGAGACGGTACAGATACGTAGGTTTGTCCGGGGCCTAAGGGTCGAGCTGCGAACCTACTGCTCGGTTGGTCATTTCCAGACGGTGTCTGAACTCGTGGAGAGGATGGCTATGGTTGAGACTAACTTGGCCAAAGAGGCTAAGCTGAAATCCAGGAGCCATGTGTCTTCTGGTGGTTCCGGTAGTGATCAGAAGAGGAAAAGAGACACGGCCGAGGAGGGTAGAACCTCAAGTGGTAGGCCTGAATGTCCTAAGTGTGGGAGACGTCATGGAGGCGAGTGCTGGAAGGCTATGGGAGCTTGCACTCGTTGTGGCAAGATGGATCACTCAGCTCGGGACTGTCCAGGGCCGGAACAAGGCCGCAGACAGGGCTCAAGTGGGGGCGATACCAGAGGATGTCACCATTGTGGGAAGGCGGGACATTTCAAACGAGAATGTCCCAAACTTCAAGCAAAACAGGAGAAGGGCCGCGGGGAGGCAAGTAAGTCAAGCCAGAGCCGGGGCCAGACCTCTACGCCAAGGGTTTACGAGCTGTCCAAGGACGAGGACGAGACCAAACCATTCAAGTCGATCACTGGTAATGACTCTGGGATTATTCTTTTTCAATTCAGTAGAATTGCATGGTACGGAACCTAGAACGGATTAGATACTTAGATTGAGTCTTTGTAGGGACCCTAAGTATTGGGGGTGTGGAAACACACGTGCTTTTCGACACTGGAGCCACACACAGTTTTGTGAGCCCAGGGTTAATCGGAAAGGGTTTGTTCCAGATTGGGACGGGGGGTGATCCATGCATAGTATATGCAGCCGGTGGCCAAGTGATGCATTCATTGGGACTGGTTAAGGACATCCCAGTGATGATCCAGGACAGGGTAATGCCCGTGGATCTGGTTGTAGTCCCCCTTAAGAATCACGAGGTGATATTGGGTATGGACTGGCTTGGAAAGAATCGGGCCACCTTAGATTGCCACCGGGTCGGGTGCAATTTGAGAGTGGGTGTGGACCCCCGATCAGGTTCCAGGGTATTAAACCGGCCTCAGGTTGCTTAGTGGTATCAGCAATCCAAGCAGAACGGATGCTTGAGAAGGGTTGTGAGGCTTACTTGGCCACAATCACCACTAAGGAGGTCGTGGGGGTGTGGTGACCCAGATGGGATACCGCTGGTCAGTGAGTTCGAGGATGTGTTTCGGACGCTACAAGGCATCCCCCCTGATAGGGCCGATCCGTTCATAATAGAACTGGAACCAGGGACGGCCCCAATGTCTAAAAGTCCCTATCGAATGGCTCCTGCCGAGATGGCTGAGCTAAAGAAACAACTTGAAGAGTTGTTGGACAAAGGGTGTATAAACCCGAGTGTCTCGCCTTGGGGGGCACCAGTCCTGTTTGTTAAGAAAAAGGATGGTAGCTTCAGGCTGTGTATTGATTACAGAGGATTGAATAGGGTGACTGTGAAGAACAAGTACCCATTACCCATGATTGATGAGTTTTTGGATCAACTTAAGGGAGCCAAGTGGTTTTCCAAGATCGACTTGGCCTCGGGATATCATCAAATCCCAATAGAGCCCAACGATATCAGGAAGACGGCATTCCGGACCAGGTATGGCCACTATGAGTTTGTGGTTATGCCATTTGGTCTGACCAATGCTCCAGCTGCGTTCATGAAAATGATGAATGGTATCTTCCGAGATTTTTTGGATGAATTTGTAATCATCTTTATAGATGACATACTGGTATATTCCAAAAGCAAGGAAGACTATGAGAGGCATCTGAGGGCAGTATTGGAACGGCTAAGAGAACAACAACTCTTTGCTAAGTTAAGCAAGTGTAGTTTCTGGCAGAGGAGCATTGGGTTCCTTGGGCACATTGTCTCAGACCAAGGAGTGTCTGTAGATCTGGAGAAGATTCAGTCTATCCGGGCTTGGCCGCAACCTAAGAATGCTACGGAGGTCAGAAGCTTTCTGGGGTTGGCTGGCTACTACAGAAAGTTCGTCAAAGGGTTTGCGAGTTTGGCTCAACCCATGACACAACTCATAGGCAAGGACGTGAAGTTTGTCTGGACAGGGAAGTGTGAGGAGTGTTTCACGGCCCTTAAAGACATGTTGACAAGTGCGCCAGTTCTGGTACTACCTGAGGCGGATCAACCTTATGTAGTATACACGGACGCGTCCATCACAGGGTTGGGGTGCGTCCTGACTCAACATGGTAAGGTGATTGCCTATGCTTCAAGACAACTAAGGAAGCATGAAGGAAATTATCCGACCCATGATTTGGAGATGGCGGCCGTGGTGTTTGCATTGAAGATCTGGAGATCGTATCTATATGGTGCTAAGGTACAGATCCTTACCGACCATAAGAGCCTCAAGTACATATTCACTCAACCAGAGTTGAATTTGAGGCAGAGACGATGGATGGAGTTTTTGGCAGACTATGATTTGGATATTGCTTACCACCCTGGTAAAGCAAATTTGGTAGCAGATGCTTTGAGCCGTAGGAGGGCCGAGGTATCAGCTGAGAAGGAAGCAGAGGTGTTGGAAGGGATGGTCCGGTCTTTGCATCTGAACACTTTGGCCAGCGAGGACGAGCCTTTGGGTTTAGAGGCAGTAAACCAGGCTGATCTCCTTACCAGGATCAGGCAAGCACAAGGCTTGGACGAGAACCTACAAAAGGTTGCTCAGAACGAACTGACTGAGTACCAGATCACGTCAGATGGAACCATTCTGGTACGAGGTCAAGTCAGTGTACCCAATGATAAGAATCTGAGAGAAGAAATTATGAGGACCGCTCATAAATCCAAATTCTCAATACATCCTGGTGCAACAAAGATGTATCAAGATCTTAAGAGATACTATCATTGGATACGAATGAAGGTAGACATAGCTGAGTGGGTGGCCAAGTGTGCTACTTGCCAGTTAGTCAAGGCGGAGCATCAGGTTTCGAGTGGGTTGTTACAAAGCTTACCCATTCCAGAATGGAAGTGGGATCACATCGCAATGGATTTTGTGACCGGTTTCCCCACAACCACGAAAAGGAATGATGCGGTTTGGGTGGTAGTAGATAGACTCACCAAATCAGCACACTTCCTGCCCTTGAAGAAAACAGATGGGGTCGACCAGATCGTGGTCAAGTACATGGACGAGATCGTGCGGCTACATGGTGTTCCATCTAACATTGTGTCAGATAGGGACCTGGGGTTTACTTCACGTTTCTGGAAGGCTTTCCAAAAGGCCTTAGGAACGAGAGTGAACATGAGCACGGCTTACCATCCCCAGACGGATGGGCAATCAGAACGCACAATCAGGACACTAGAGGATATGCTAAGGGCATGTGTCCTGGATTGGGGCGACTCATGGGAAAAACACCTACCATTGGTGGAGTTTGCATACAATAACAGCTTCCATCGTAGTATTGGCATGTCCCCCTATGAAGCCTTATATGGGCGGTCATGCAGGACACCATTATGCTGGACCCAAGTGGGGGAGCACAGCATGATAGGGCCTGAGATAGTTGAGGAAACAACTGAGAAGATCAAGTTCATTCAGGACAAGATGAGAACAACACAAGACCGGAAAAAGCATTATGCTGACAAACGTCGGAAAGAACTTGAATTCGAAGTTGGTGATATGGTGTACCTGAAGATGATAACCTTCAAAGGAAGGGTGAGAATCCCAGGTAGGAGGAAGTTAGATCCGAGATACTTGGGTCCATTCCAAATTGTTGAGAGAGTGGGAGCAGTGGCGTACAAGTTGGATTTGCCGTCCAAGATGGATGCATTTCACAATGTGTTCCATGTCTCTCAACTAAGAAAGAGCCTGTCGGATCAGGATGTCTTCATACCAGAGATTCCTTCTGATCTAGGGACGAACCTCACCTTAGAAACAAGGCCGGTTCGGATCATGGACAGAATGGAGAAGACGACTAGGAACAAAACAACCCAAATGCTCAAGGTGATTTGGGAGAGCAATGGGCGAGAAGAAATAACTTGGGAGACAGAGGCAAGAATGAAAGCTGAGTTTCCTGACTGGATGAAACAATTCGAAGAAGAAGTACTTGGTGCGGATTCGAGGACGAATCCATATCAAGTGGGGACGAATCCATATCAAGTGGGGGAGACTTGTAGCATCCCTGATCCTAGATAGGATCGTTGGGACGAGCCATGGTGCGAGGAGACGCACCAGTCAGGTCATCAGACCTAAGGACAAGCGTATCATGGCTCAAAGACAAGGTTAAGGGCATCAGGAAGCTGAGACTTAACCAGGATGAAGTAAAAGGAAACTTAAGAGAGCTGGGTGAGTGACCGGTAGCTGGACAAAGGCCGAGAGCAAGCTCAACCAGCTGATGATAGTATGGAGTTAGCTCATTCAGTCTTGGGTAGCTCACTGGAGCTGATAGACTAGCTCACTCAGCTGGGAACAGTTGGTGACGAGCTCAACTCAGCTCGATGGAGTGTTATGGTCCGGGCCGGTGTGGTCGGGCCATGGGCGGTTATGGGCTGGTGGGATCTTGACATGAACCACCAAGGATCCGTGGGTCTGGGCCTCAGACAAGGGACTCAGGATGATGTTCTGGGCCTAGTTTTCGGACAGCCCAAAGGAGAGAAGGACAGTTGGGCAGTTATTTCCGAAAAGGTGCAAAAGGGGCAGTTTTGTGCCCTTTCTCTCTAACTGCTTGTGCCGGTTTCTCCAGGGCAGTTGGGGCTCAGTTTCTCTATAAATAAAGAGTCCCTGGCACAGATAATGGCACGAAATTCCTTAGGCAAAGCTCTGCCAAAATCGTACCAGAAAGATAAAGAGAGAGAGACCGGCGGTTGTGAGAGGAGGACCGTGTGGAGTGGTGTGATCTTGCTGGCGTGTTCTGATCGTGGGAAGACCAGGCCGTATAGATGGATACCAGACAGAGGGACAAAGAGAAGGAGAAGGAGAAGGACGTGCCTCCAGGGGAAAGAACTCCTAAGGTTAGTGGTGTAGACTGCAAGAGACGGCCCCGGGCCTGCGGATGAACCGTATGGACTTGTGGTCGGATTGCTTGGCAGAAACATCCATTCTCTTTACTTCTTCTGAATCTGTTTTTATATTATGTCATGTGATGTTATTGGATTGATGGAGACAGGGAACGCTGAACCCAGGCCTTGGTCGGTTCAGAGACTAAGCCTTAGGCAACAGCCGGGCTGTTCTATGATCGGATCTCATACCTTGGGTTGGATCGGTTGAGATCTGATTATGGGAATCTCTTAGTTAGGAATTATCATGAATTGTCATGAATTTTATTTAGTTTTTGGGAATTTATTTAGGTAGGTCCATTCTGGACAGACCCTAGTTCTTAGGAACGAACCATGCAATCTTAGACTTGATGATTAGGTTATCGGCCTGTTGTGTTTATCTTGTGGTTTGCGTGGTTTCAGGACCGGACCTGGACCGTGGTAAAGGAAAGATGCCGTGAGGATTCAAGCCAAGGGAAGATGTGTGGTGAATGGGTCATTGTGGATAGATGTGAAGTATTGATAGCCTATTGTGCAAACTGTGAACTTATGATAGATTAAGTGTGTAAACCTATTAGTATGAATCTATGGATGATGTATGGATCTCATTTATTATATATACAATCCGATTTGCCTTATGTTCACTTGATAAGATTGTTTTGATCATGAACCTCACTTGAAATGGAATTGAACTTAGTAATTAAAAGACCTTAAAACCTGAATCAGACATTCAAATGTTTGATGGTAAGGTCGCGGATCAGTTTGGGCTTAGAGCCGGGATCGGGCCTTACAAGTTGGTATCAGAGCATGCTTGATTCTAGGATTTGTTGGGTTATGTGTTCACCACACTTCTGGCTTGGGTTCCACGGTAAGATTGGGTAGTAAATGATGTTTTACTAAACCGTGCGTGTTGATTGAGGTTTAAACAGGTTCATGGGACTAACCGGTTTGTGTTTTCAACTCCTAAGGGAACTAAGAGAACAAAGTCAAGGAGGGGCAAGGAAGTGCTTGGTGCTTCTGTACCGGTTATTGGAGATGGGATCAATCCCACTCAAGTGTTGCCAACCCAGACGGGGCTGGTTAACAATGAGACCGGGGAGCCCTTGGGGCCGATCCTGCCTACTGAGGTTCAGGTAGATAACCTGGGCGAGCAACATGAGTTGGGATGTGAAGAGGAAGGTGAATCCTCCCATGCAGGAGATCAGACAGGTCGTGGAACGGGTGCAGTAGAGTTGGTCGAGCCGTCCATGCGCGAGGTGTTGGACGTGGTTAAGGCCATGGGCACTCAGATGTTGGCATTCACTCGAGCATTAACCCCCTTGGTGAATTCTTCTGTGGGTCAGGTCACACCAGCTCAGGCCACGGCTCAGGAAACTCGGAGGGCAGCTCAGACAGCTGGGGCAGCAGCAGGTGTAGCACAAGCAGCTGCACAGGTAGCTCGAACAGCTGCTACGACAGTTGAGGATCGAGCGGTCGAAGCTGATGTAATGGAGATTGACCCACCAGCTCGTCCAGCTAGGAGAGTGGATTATTTGAGCTTGCTAGCTCACATCTCCAAGCTAGGTACGAAGCAGTTTGCTGGTAGTACCGATCCTATCGAGGCCGATGAGTGGAGGAGCAGGTTAGCTCGGAACTTCAGCTCAACTCGTTGCCCAGAGGAGTACAAGAAGGACATTGCAGTTCACTTCCTGGAAGGTGATGCACACAACTGGTGGTTAGCTCTGGACAAATGCACCAATGGGAGTATTGAGCGTTTCTCAGACTTTGAGGTGGAGTTCAACCACAAGTACTTTCCAGCTGAAGCATGGGATCGTCTGGAGTCTCAGTTCCTGGACTTAACTCAGGGACGCATGTCAGTGCGTGAGTACGAGGAGAAGTTCAACAGGCTCAGACGTTACGTAGGTAAGGAGCTGGAAGAGGAGACGGTACAGATACGTAGGTTTGTCCGGGGCCTAAGGGTCGAGCTGCGAACCTACTGCTCGGTTGGTCATTTCCAGACGGTGTCTGAACTCGTGGAGAGGATGGCTATGGTTGAGACTAACTTGGCCAAAGAGGCTAAGCTGAAATCCAGGAGCCATGTGTCTTCTGGTGGTTCCGGTAGTGATCGGAAGAGGAAAAGAGACACGGCCGAGGAGGGTAGAACCTCAAGTGGTAGGCCTGAATGTCCTAAGTGTGGGAGACGTCATGGAGGCGAGTGCTGGAAGGCTATGGGAGCTTGCACTCGTTGTGGCAAGATGGATCACTCAGCTCGGGACTGTCCAGGGCCGGAACAAGGCCACTGACAGGGCTCAAGTGGGGGCGATACCAGAGGATGTCACCATTGTGGGAAGGCGGGACATTTCAAACGAGAATGTCCCAAACTTCAAGCAAAACAGGAGAAGGGCCGCGGGGAGGCAAGTAAGTCAAGCCAGAGCCGGGGCCAGACCTCTACGCCAAGGGTTTACGAGCTGTCCAAGGACGAGGACGAGACCAAACCATTCAAGTCGATCACTGGTAATGACTCTGGGATTATTCTTTTTCAATTCAGTAGAATTGCATGGTACGGAACCTAGAACAGATTAGATACTTAGATTGAGTCTTTGTAGGGACCCTAAGTATTGGGGGTGTGGAAACACACGTGCTTTTCGACACTGGAGCCACACACAGTTTTGTGAGCCCAGGGTTAATCGGAAAGGGTTTGTTCCAGATTGGGACGGGGGGTGATCCATGCATAGTATATGCAGCCGGTGGCCAAGTGATGCATTCATTAGGACTGGTTAAGGACATCCCAGTGATGATCCAGGACAGGGTAATGCCCGTGGATCTGGTTGTAGTCCCCCTTAAGAATCACGAGGTGATATTGGGTATGGACTGGCTTGGAAAGAATCGGGCCACCTTAGATTGCCACCGGGTCGGGTGCAATTTGAGAGTGGGTGTGGACCCCCGATCAGGTTCCAGGGTATTAAACCGGCCTCAGGTTGCTTAGTGGTATCAGCAATCCAAGCAGAACGGATGCTTGAGAAGGGTTGTGAGGCTTACTTGGCCACAATCACCACTAAGGAGGTCGTGGGGGTGTGGTGACCCAGATGGGATACCGCTGGTCAGTGAGTTCGAGGATGTGTTTCGGACGCTACAAGGCATCCCCCCTGATAGGGCCGATCCGTTCATAATAGAACTGGAACCAGGGACGGCCCCAATGTCTAAAAGTCCCTATCGAATGGCTCCTGCCGAGATGGCTGAGCTAAAGAAACAACTTGAAGAGTTGTTGGACAAAGGGTGTATAAACCCGAGTGTCTCGCCTTGGGGGGCACCAGTCCTGTTTGTTAAGAAAAAGGATGGTAGCTTCAGGCTGTGTATTGATTACAGAGGATTGAATAGGGTGACTGTGAAGAACAAGTACCCATTACCCATGATTGATGAGTTTTTGGATCAACTTAAGGGAGCCAAGTGGTTTTCCAAGATCGACTTGGCCTCGGGATATCATCAAATCCCAATAGAGCCCAACGATATCAGGAAGACGGCATTCCGGACCAGGTATGGCCACTATGAGTTTGTGGTTATGCCATTTGGTCTGACCAATGCTCCAGCTGCGTTCATGAAAATGATGAATGGTATCTTCCGAGATTTTTTGGATGAATTTGTAATCATCTTTATAGATGACATACTGGTATATTCCAAAAGCAAGGAAGACTATGAGAGGCATCTGAGGGCAGTATTGGAACGGCTAAGAGAACAACAACTCTTTGCTAAGTTAAGCAAGTGTAGTTTCTGGCAGAGGAGCATTGGGTTCCTTGGGCACATTGTCTCAGACCAAGGAGTGTCTGTAGATCTGGAGAAGATTCAGTCTATCCGGGCTTGGCCGCAACCTAAGAATGCTACGGAGGTCAGAAGCTTTCTGGGGTTGGCTGGCTACTACAGAAAGTTCGTCAAAGGGTTTGCGAGTTTGGCTCAACCCATGACACAACTCATAGGCAAGGACGTGAAGTTTGTCTGGACAGGGAAGTGTGAGGAGTGTTTCACGGCCCTTAAAGACATGTTGACAAGTGCGCCAGTTCTGGTACTACCTGAGGCGGATCAACCTTATGTAGTATACACGGACGCGTCCATCACAGGGTTGGGGTGCGTCCTGACTCAACATGGTAAGGTGATTGCCTATGCTTCAAGACAACTAAGGAAGCATGAAGGAAATTATCCGACCCATGATTTGGAGATGGCGGCCGTGGTGTTTGCATTGAAGATCTGGAGATCGTATCTATATGGTGCTAAGGTACAGATCCTTACCGACCATAAGAGCCTCAAGTACATATTCACTCAACCAGAGTTGAATTTGAGGCAGAGACGATGGATGGAGTTTGTGGCAGACTATGATTTGGATATTGCTTACCACCCTGGTAAAGCAAATTTGGTAGCAGATGCTTTGAGCCGTAGGAGGGCCGAGGTATCAGCTGAGAAGGAAGCAGAGGTGTTGGAAGGGATGGTCCAGTCTTTGCATCTGAACACTTTGGCCAGCGAGGACGAGCCTTTGGGTTTAGAGGCAGTAAACCAGGCTGATCTCCTTACCAGGATCAGGCAAGCACAAGGCTTGGACGAGAACCTACAAAAGGTTGCTCAGAACGAACTGACTGAGTACCAGATCACGTCAGATGGAACCATTCTGGTACGAGGTCAAGTCAGTGTACCCAATGATAAGAATCTGAGAGAAGAAATTATGAGGACCGCTCATAAATCCAAATTCTCAATACATCCTGGTGCAACAAAGATGTATCAAGATCTTAAGAGATACTATCATTGGATACGAATGAAGGTAGACATAGCTGAGTGGGTGGCCAAGTGTGCTACTTGCCAGTTAGTCAAGGCGGAGCATCAGGTTTCGAGTGGGTTGTTACAAAGCTTACCCATTCCGGAATGGAAGTGGGATCACATCGCAATGGATTTTGTGACCGGTTTCCCCACAACCACGAAAAGGAATGATGCGGTTTGGGTGGTAGTAGATAGACTCACCAAATCAGCACACTTCCTGCCCTTGAAGAAAACAGATGGGGTCGACCAGATCGTGGTCAAGTACATGGACGAGATCGTGCGGCTACATGGTGTTCCATCTAACATTGTGTCAGATAGGGACATGGGGTTTACTTCACGTTTCTGGAAGGCTTTCCAAAAGGCCTTAGGAACGAGAGTGAACATGAGCACGGCTTACCATCCCCAGACGGATGGGCAATCAGAACGCACAATCAGGACACTAGAGGATATGCTAAGGGCATGTGTCCTGGATTGGGGCGACTCATGGGAAAAACACCTACCATTGGTGGAGTTTGCATACAATAACAGCTTCCATCGTAGTATTGGCATGTCCCCCTATGAAGCCTTATATGGTCGGTCATGCAGGACACCATTATGCTGGACCCAAGTGGGGGAGCACAGCATGATAGGGCCTGAGATAGTTGAGGAAACAACTGAGAAGATCAAGTTCATTCAGGACAAGATGAGAACAACACAAGACCGGAAAAAGCATTATGCTGACAAACGTCGGAAAGAACTTGAATTCGAAGTTGGTGATATGGTGTACCTGAAGATGATAACCTTCAAAGGAAGGGTGAGAATCCCAGGTAGGAGGAAGTTAGATCCGAGATACTTGGGTCCATTCCAAATTGTTGAGAGAGTGGGAGCAGTGGCGTACAAGTTGGATTTGCCGTCCAAGATGGATGCATTTCACAATGTGTTCCATGTCTCTCAACTAAGAAAGAGCCTGTCGGATCAGGATGTCTTCATACCAGAGATTCCTTCTGATCTAGGGACAAACCTCACCTTAGAAACAAGGCCGGTTCGGATCATGGACAGAATGGAGAAGACGACTAGGAACAAAACAACCCAAATGCTCAAGGTGATTTGGGAGAGCAATGGGCGAGAAGAAATAACTTGGGAGACAGAGGCAAGAATGAAAGCTGAGTTTCCTGACTGGATGAAACAATTCGAAGAAGAAGTACTTGGTGCGGATTCGAGGACGAATCCATATCAAGTGGGGACGAATCCATATCAAGTGGGGGAGACTTGTAGCATCCCTGATCCTAGATAGGATCGTTGGGACGAGCCATGGTGCGAGGAGACGCACCAGTCAGGTCATCAGACCTAAGGACAAGCGTATCATGGCTCAAAGACAAGGTTAAGGGCATCAGGAAGCTGAGACTTAACCAGGATGAAGTAAAAGGAAACTTAAGAGAGCTGGGTGAGTGACCGGTAGCTGGACAAAGGCCGAGAGCAAGCTCAACCAGCTGATGATAGTATGGAGTTAGCTCATTCAGTCTTGGGTAGCTCACTGGAGCTGATAGACTAGCTCACTCAGCTGAGAACAGTTGGTGACGAGCTCAACTCAGCTCGATGGAGTGTTATGGTCCGGGCCGGTGTGGTCGGGCCATGGGCGGTTATGGGCTGGTGGGATCTTGACATGAACCACCAAGGATCCGTGGGTCTTGGCCTCAGACAAGGGACTCAGGATGATGTTCTGGGCCTAGTTTTCGGACAGCCCAAAGGAGAGAAGGACAGTTGGGCAGTTATTTCCGAAAAGGTGCAAAAGGGGCAGTTTTGTGCCCATTCTCTCTAACTGCTTGTGCCGGTTTCTCCAGGGCAGTTGGGGCTCAGTTTCTCGATAAATAAAGAGTCCCTGGCACAGATAATGGCACGAAATTCCTTAGGCAAAGCTCTGCCAAAATCGTACCAGAAAGATAAAGAGAGAGAGACCGGCGGTTGTGAGAGGAGGACCGTGTGGAGTGGTGTGATCTTGCTGGCGTGTTCTGATCGTGGGAAGACCAGGCCGTAGAGATGGATACCAGACAGAGGGACAAGGAGAAGGAGAAGGAGAAGGACGTGCCTCCAGGGGAAAGAACTCCTAAGGTTAGTGGTGTAGACTGCAAGAGACGGCCCCGGGCCTGCGGATGAACCGTATGGACTTGTGGTCGGATTGCTTGGCAGAAACATCCATTCTCTTTACTTCTTCTGAATCTGTTTTTATATTATGTCATGTGATGTTATTGGATTGATGGAGACAGGGAACGCTGAACCCAGGCCTTGGTCGGTTCAGAGACTAAGCCTTAGGCAACAGCCGGGCTGTTCTATGATCGGATCTCATACCTTGGGTTGGATCGGTTGAGATCTGATTATGGGAATCTCTTAGTTAGGAATTATCATGAATTGTCATGAATTTTATTTAGTTTTTGGGAATTTATTTAGGTAGGTCCATTCTGGACAGACCCTAGTTCTTAGGAACGAACCATGCAATCTTAGACTTGATGATTAGGTTATCGGCCTGTTGTGTTTATCTTGTGGTTTGCGTGGTTTCAGGACCGGACCTGGACCGTGGTAAAGGAAAGATGCCGTGAGGATTCAAGCCAAGGGAAGATGTGTGGTGAATGGGTCATTGTGGATAGATGTGAAGTATTGATAGCCTATTGTGCAAACTGTGAACTTATGATAGATTAAGTGTGTAAACCTATTAGTATGAATCTATGGATGATGTATGGATCTCATTTATTATATATACAATCCGATTTGCCTTATGTTCACTTGATAAGATTGTTTTGATCATGAACCTCACTTGAAATGGAATTGAACTTAGTAATTAAAAGACCTTAAAACCTGAATCAGACATTCAAATGTTGGATGGTAAGGTCGCGGATCAGTTTGGGCTTAGAGCCGGGATCGGGCCTTACACATAACGCCTAAGAATATAAATCTTGTTGGGTATAAGTGGGTAGTCGTGAGAAAAGTAACACGATATAAAGCCTGATTAGTTGCCCAAGATTTTTCTCAGAGACCGGGAATTGATTTTGAGAGACATATTCCCCTGTAATAGATGCAATTACGTTTAGATTTTTGATGAGCCTAATGGCGTCTAAAAATCTTGAAATGCATCTCATGGACGTTGTGACTGCATATTTGTTTGGATCGTTGGATAACGATATATATATGAAACTCCCTGAGGGATTGAAAATGCCAGGGGCATTGAAAGAAAAATCCAGGGAGATTTTTTCGGTCAAGTTACAGCGATCACTTTACGGATTAAAGTAATCCAGATGCATGTGGTACAATCGCTTAAGTAAATATATCTTGAAAAAAGGATATGTGAATAATGTGATATGTCCATGCGTTTCTATAAAAAAATCGTCATCTGGCTTTGTGATCATTGTTGTATATGTAGATGACTTGAACATAATTGGAACTCAAAAGGAGGTTGATGATGATGCTCGAACTCATATGAAAGAAGAGTTCGAAATGAAAGATCTCGGCAAGACAAAGTTTTGTCTTGGGCTCCAGATAGAGCATCTCCGAGAAAGAATAATTGTGCATCAATCAAATCATACGAAAGGTTATTGAAACGCTTTTGTATGAATAAAACGACTCCTTTGAGTACTCCAATGGTTAATAGATCTCTTGATGTTGAAAAAAATGTTTAAAAGATCCTGGTAAGATCTTATATAAATAAGTACTTTGGAGATGATAATGGTCATAAAGCATATGTAAGCTTATATATATATTGCAAGTTGTATTTGATTAAATATACTTTTAAACACTAATGTCTTTGCAAGATACATCTCATTTCCTATTCATGGAAATTAGAATGGCGTCGAGAACATATTCGTTCTCTCCAAGGTACAGTTGGTTTTGGGTTAATGTATTTTAGAAAACCCTAGTTTGGTATGGTTGGTTTTGCAGATGCTGGAATTATTAGATCCTCATAAGGCTCGATCGCAAACCGGCTATGTTTTTACAATTGGTGGAACCGCGATCTCTTGGCGGTCCCAGAAACAAAACTCTGGTTGCAACTTCTTCAAATCATGAAGAAACTATTTGAGCTTCACGAAGCATGTCGAGAATGTGTGTGGCTTAGGTCAATGAGCCAACACATACAAGAAACAAGTGGAATAGTCAACGAAAAAGAGCCGATGAAAATATTTGAAGACAATTCGGCTTGTGTTGATCAACTCAAAGAAAGCTATATCAAAAGTGAAGCACATTCCTCCAAATATTTTCTTGTACATAAGAGAGCTTGAGAAAAATAAAATGGTGGACATCGAGTATGTACGGTCATGCAAAAATCCGGCTGATTTATTCACCAAAGCTCTTTCGACTACAACATTTCGAAAACACGTCTAGCTATCGGAATGCGGCATTTGCGTAACCTGTGAAGAAAGTTACGCCCACTATTCTCATGGGGAGATTACGACAGTGTACTCTTTTTTCCTTGTCATGGTTTTTATCCCAATAGGTTTTTCCATGACTAGGTTTTTATTGAGGCACTATGTAATACAATATAGATGATCAAGGGGGAATGTTACGTATGATCATCTATATTCAGACATCTAATGGATGAGTCTCTAACAGCTTTCAGAGATTATCTCTTTATACATGATAAGACTTGTATTTTTTCGTATTGTTTAAGTCGGTTTATAAGACCGACTCTTACTCCTTATATAAACACATCATGTATGTGATAAATAATATAAGTGACACTAGTCATATTTCTATCTCTCTCTACGTACCACAACAACTTAATACAAAGATCTAGCTTCTTCTCCCTCACGTATATACACCACTCCATGAAGAAATAATATAAATATTTCTTCAAGCTTTATAATTCACAACATAAATTTATTACTCAGCTAAAAATTAATAATAATTTAATGACTATGTTATAACCTAATAAAAATATGACAAAAAAAACAAACGTAACTAAAATCATGGAGAACATGACACATAAGCAATATCAAAATAATTATATACATGGTTACAAATTTCATAGTTATATTATTTAAATTAATAAATTATTGACTTAGAAAAAACTATTAATAAATTAATGTCTCAGCTTAAATCTAATTAAAACATGACAAATAAGCAAAATTGTATAAAATCATGGAATCATGACAAATAAGCAAAATTGTATAAAATCATGGAATCATGACAAATAAGCAAAATTATTGACTAAGCTATAACCTAATAAAAATATGACAAATAAACAAAATTAACTAAAAAAATAGAGATCATGACACATAAGCAATATCAAAATAATTATATATCTAGTTATAATATTTATATAATTTAAATTAATAAATTATTAACTCAGCTAAAAAAATATTAATAAATTAATGACCCAATTTAAACTTAATGAAATATGACAAATAAACAAAATTACTTAAAATCATGGAAAATATATGACAAATAAGCAAAATAATACTATAAATGAAGAAGAGACTATATTGTCACAAGATTAAGCCCGAGTGTTAATTGGGCTTGGGCATTTTTTGGTTATTAATGGGCCATACCAAATTGCTTAACCGATTATATGATCTGAGTGAGGAAATTACTATTACAAACATATAAAGCTTAATCGTTCTTGTAGTGATCCTAAGTAACTGTAATCGCCGGCGACTTTGCTCACTTCTCCGATGTCCTCTCCGTCTGCCGTCGCCGACCTCTTAGCGGCGCTTTCATACCGGCTTGAGAACGGAAACCGATTCCTCGAAGAAGAACTAAACGAGTCTTCTTCCTCTATGGGACGAGCTATCTCGGAGCTTAACCGATCGCTGACTCTTGACACCAACGGCGAGGATTCTGGGTTTAGCGTTTTAGACGCGACGATGTCTCTAATGTGCTTCAAGGCACCTCAGGTTAGTGCACCTTCTTGTAAAGTCTCGATCTTTACGCTGTTTGTTTCTTTACTTGTGCGTCTGTCTCTCAGGTTTTTGATTCGGCGATTGAGTTTCTGGTGAAGACAATCGTGTCCGTCTTATCATCTTCAAGCAGTTGTAAGGTGATTAGGTCTCACAACGAGGAAACGTTACAGTTTGGGAGCTCGAGTTTGCCTTGTTGCTCTGAGGAATTGATTGAAATCTCTAAGGGCATTATTGATAAGTTGGGGGCAAATGGTGGGTTTAGGGTTTAGCTTTATTTTAACATTTTTGTTTGTTTGTTTGCTTACTTACTTGGAACTGTTTGTAGGAAGACTGGCTACACTATTGTTCCAAGCTGTTGTGAGATCAGCAGCTTCAACATCATGCAAAGCTAGAAAGTCAGCTGATGGAAGAAACATGGGTGTGTCTAAGCTTCTTGCTTACTTGCCGAGAGAATCATCTATAGAGAACGACGACAAGATACCTCTGAGGTTTGACCTCTATATGTTTGTCTACAGAGTTTGTGAAACTGAAGCCAATGCCATTCATTCTGTTTGTTTCAGAAAAAAAAATGGCAGACCGGTCTGACACTTTTTGATGACCAGGATCCTGTTCTGGTATCAAGATCCTTTGTCTTTGAAGGAAGATGTTTCAAGAATCTTGACAGATGTGGTGGAGAGGCCTTTCCTTTGTCTAAACAAGGAGCTCTTCGAGAGGGCAGAATGGCGCGATATCGTCGTCTGCTTAGGGCTTTCTCCTTCTATGTTTATCAGCGCCAGAGCCCTCTTACATAAGTGGTTTTTGCTTACGTGAGTGTTCCTATCAAATTCGCGTCATCTCTAGCTTTCCATCTTTATTGCTTTCTAATGCAATTTTATTCTTAACACCAGGGGACTTGCTTCAGTGTTTGAATTACTTGCCGCTTTGGTTTCTGCAGTAGTGGACACAGTTTCGAGACCAACGTTGTGGGGTATACCTATGGAACTAGCTTCCATGTTACCATTCTCTGATGCGTACTTTCCTCACCAGTGTCAGTTTCTGAGAATCTTGGCTGGTCCTCTCACCTCCCACTCCCTCCTAACGTTAGCTCATAATTGCAAGCCTACTCCAATAGAAGTCCAAGCATTAGATGACAAAACCCAATGGTAACTTAACATGACAATGCAAATTGATGATGTTGTAGCGTGTGTTTGATTTTTGTATGATGTTGTGTCTTCTTGCAGGTCTTTGGCTATTAACTTCCCTGATTGGTTTTACTTTGCTTCTGCTATGCTCTTCTCTGGAGGAAGTTCGTTAGAAAACATTCACCACAGATACGCCTCACAAGTGGGTAACAGTATACAACCATGTGATGTGGAAGGTCTCTCCGTTGCTGCAGCAACATACATTGCTTGGATTCTGAGCCCTGCAAGTGGAACCATTCAAGAATCACTAACTAAGTCTCTTATCAGAGTCTCTGAGATGTCACGTCGTAGTGAGACTACAACTGGCAAGAGAAAGAAACCAGCTTCCAGTATTGTTGATGATCTGGTCAGAGAATTAGATTCTCATAACATGCAACCATCTTCCAGCACAAGCCTCCAAAACAATCTGTTGGTGAGAAGAGTGGTGACTGGTGTACTGATTGGTTCTCCATTCACAGTATCAGACGAAGAGTATGAGCTGGTACTGCACTATGCCGCAACTGGGAAACGTCTAGCCGCCAAGAAGTTGCGGAGTAATGGATTCAAACAAGCAAAGGGAAGCTCTAAAACAACCATGTTGCCGTCTAATGAAATAACCGAGGAGGAGGCAATTGAAGGCACACGCCTGGTTTTCAACTTAACCGACACTTTGGAGAGTATGTGTGTATCAAGCTTTGAAGCTGAAGAGGACGCACAGGAGTTTATTAACCAGTTTAAGCTAAGGTCCAGCAAGTATTTGGTCAAATGCATCGACCGCATGATTCAACTTCACTGTGAAGAAGATGGAGATCTAATATTGAACGACATAAACATCAGACTGGAACAATGGTCGATAAAAGGACCAGAAGATCCGCAGCTCAAGGAAGATCTTGATACCATTGCCGCTAAATTAGCCTTTATATTCTCACCTTTGTAGCTGTCACCCTTCAGCCTAACCTTTGTACACATGTTTTTGTTGGGAATGATGTTGCACTCAGAGTATGGACAAAGAACCACTGTGATAACACCAAACAAATAACATGTTTTGTAATGATAATATTGAATTAAGAAGTGTTGTGTAAAGATCGTTAGAGGACCGTAATGACACGGGAGAGAGATCCTGTCTATTGGGTTTTGGAAGGGGCACACAAAGATTCGGTTTACAACCCACATCATGTTTCACTTTCAGACAAGTGAAGAGTTGTCGGATTGGTAAGAATCCGATGGAGAGGGACCCTCACAACAACCCACTTGGGAGCTTAAATTAAGTAGAGACGATCACAACTTAGATTATTATTACCCTTCCCTCACAAAGTACTTAAAAATTATAAGAATTGAATAAGCTGCTGTGTATACATTATACAATATAATGTCCTATTTGATAGAGTATGAGCGAGTGCAAACCGTTTGAAGAGACTCCATGAACAAAGCAGAGAAACTCGTTAAAGCTTGGAACACACCAGGCAACCCTGTCTGCAAGTTATTCAGAGTCATGGCTCTCGTCACTTCTATTGCCTTTGAATGCTTCACCATCTCTTCCTCTACTCTCCTTCTGCAAACCTCAAGCTCCGATTTCTTATCGCTTAGCGGGTCTCTGGCGTCTAACATGTGTTCAGGTCCTGAATCTGGTATACCGACGCCGACCATTGAGTATGACTGATAATATTTCCTCTCTAGGTTTCTAAGTGACGAAGCTTTCTTCTCCAGCTCCTTTGATGCTGACTCTGTTCTCTTCTTTATCTTTTGTTCATCTGCTTGCTTCGAGGATATCACGTGGACCACGTTGATGAAGCTTTTGATTGCTTCGGATGCGACCGTGTCGGGAACACGGTCAAGAGCGAGTTTCCACTCATCGCAGAAGGCGTAAGCATCCGTTGGCTCTTTAACTGCGGCGTCTTCGTGGCAAACCGGAAGAAGGGTTAGTTTGAACCATGCGTGAACCGAGTGTATGAAGTCACGCTGGAACTTGATCACGTGAGTGAAACTGGAGTGCCAAGAAGAGACGGCTGATTCTAAGTCGCGTGTGGCTTGTCGATGTAGCTCAGAGGTTGATTCGCCTTTGCTTGATCTGTTGATGAGCCCTCGAACTTGCTCTACGATGCCGTTCTGTGTCTCGTGGTATTGATGCATAGCTTTCCACATGTACATAAAGCTGTGCATCAGGTGAATAAAAACACACAGAGATTAATGTCTACTCTCAGCTTTTAGTTCAACATCTTATTATGATTTTTTTTGTGTCTAACAAAATGTCTCAATTTGAGTAAATAGAATTCGCATCTGATGAAACTATATATTATACGATCATTGCCTCTTAACTTTGAGACATAGTTACCAATTTGAGCAGTTTAGTAGTTACTTTGACAGGATAAGCTATAAAACTTTATAAAAAGAGCTAAAAAACTAAACTTTAAGGTAAGGTTACCCTACCATATGCATATCATTACCAAGGACCACAAAATTCTAAAAAGCATGGCCTAATAACTGTTCACCTACTTATTGAGTCCACAAGATTCTTTGAAAGAAGGTGGAGATGAATGCAACACTGACTTTGAGAAACCCAATGGGGTAAATAATGATACCTTGCCAAAAACGTCAAATTCAAGAAAACCTTTTGGATCAAGCAGCAGAGGAAGGCTTACCCATGACATAGCTCAACAAGTTGAGGAACAAGGTCGGTATCACGAAGACGGATAATAGCCGTAGACGTGGTAGTAACAGCTTGAGATGTAACAATGATCAGTGACTGTAACCTCGTTATAGAGGCCTTTGTCTTGTCTAGCTTAGCTTCATCCTCCCCTTTATACTCTTGGCTTTGAAGTTGGGATAACTTCTTCTCATGCTCAATCTTCACACCTTCTCTAGCCTGAAAAAGAAAGAATCCATCACTTATCAACTGGTAAAAAATCATCACAAGTAGGCTTTGATTTAGAACCTTGATTTCTTCATAGAGCTTCTTCTCCCATGCCAAGAGACGGTCAAGAGTGGAACAAAGGCTCTTGACACTGTTTGGTTGATCCAATGCCGTCGTGTCAAGCCTGTACTTGACTGCCAACGGCGGCTTCGAGGTCCATGTCGAGCTCAGGGTGCTTAGTAAGCTACTCGAATGAATCACAGTTTCTAAAACATAAACAAAAACCAAATCAAACTTTACTCAAAATTTATCAAAGAAACAGAACAATAAACTAACTCTTCAACTGTCCGAAACTCCGATCAAGCTGAGCTCTGCCTAGCTCAAGCATCTGAGACACTTGATCACCAGCCGCAGCCGCCTTGTGGAAATTCTCCTTGAGGGAATCAGCAATCTCTTTCAAATCTCTATGCCTAACCACCATCTCCATCTCTCCTCCCCCTCCATAGCTCGCATCATCATCAGCAGCTTTATCATGATATCTTCTTTCTTGCGGCATTGGTGAAGAAGGGTCTTGGTGATGATGCCTACTCGTCGGATTAGTCCCAATCTCGGAGATTGACTCCATATGGTCATCTTCTTCTTCCTCAGAGGAGCTAGTAGAGCTGTAATGATCGTGAACGTCCCATTCACTACAATGTACTTCCTCTCTCTCCGTCTCCTCCTCCTCAGCCTCATCATCTGATTCAAACTGATTCTTATTCTTCTTACTCGAGTCGAAGAAGTCATACTCTGACCTCTCCGTCTCGGTATCATGGGTGTGATGGCTAAAGGGATTATTATCTGGCTTCTGTCTCCTCTCTTGAGCCTTCTTATCGAAGAACTCGGAGTCTGGAGGAGAAGGAGGGTAGAAATTCTCCCAGTTCCAGACGGAGGAGGCGTGTGAGGGAGTAGCGGAGTACGCCGAGTTCTGGTAGAAATTGGATCTCTGACTCATCGGAGAAGACGAAGGGCTCGAGTCCGAGAGTATATGAGGCACCTTGGGCTTGTGTTGCTGTTTCCTCCGTCGGTTGGAGGTGATCGGAGGAGCCTGCTTCAGCTTCAGAAGAGGAGCAGGTGACGGAGGGACACGTGGAGGGATACGATTGGCCGGAGATTGTTGGGGAGTTTGATCGGATACGGAGAGAGGCTCGCCGCCGGCGAACGAGGAGAGAGCGGATCCAGTTACACGAAGCGATCGGCAGTAATCGGCGTGAGCGGCGGCGAGGTGGTGGCGAGCGTACACGGCTTCTTTCATCAGACGGCGGCGATCTTTGCACCGCCGGACAGTGTCCTCGCTGTCGAGTTTAGACGCCGCGCATCCCATGTCTGCTTACTTCAGTAATCTTCGTTACGGTGGCGCGTGGAGCTCAACTCGGCTCTGCATTATTCAAAAGAGAGAGAGAGTGTGTATATAGCTGGTTGGCTCCAGTATTATTTTGCACTCGACACTAAACACTGTACTCAATTTTCTCATATTTATCGGAAAAAAAACATAACCGACAAAATTAAATTACTGACAAAACGAGTTAGTGACTGTCACTAATCTTCTTACCTTTCGGTTTATTTTGATTACAAAATAATTAGACATTTTCTGACACAGTTGCTAACCGTTACCAGAACCTATACATTTATATAAAAATACTAAAAACAGCTTGTAATTATACTATGAGTTTCACCAACACTAAAAGACACGTTGAACTTGTGATTGAAAAAATTAATAATGAGATAGCTATTTCAATAATAAAATTAAAAAAAAATTGTTGCGAAGCAAAGAAACAAAAGGATCGTAGCCTTTAACAGCATCAGCATCGGGGTCTCTTAAGGCAGGCCCTTAAGAAATTTGGGTCGAAAATAAATCCAAAAGAAAAGAAAATGAGTGGAACGGGCCTAAAATAAGGGATGATGGGCTCGTCCCGTGAGGCTACGTGTCGGGTCGGGATTGGGAGATGAAATCGTCGCGTTTGTCTGTGTCTTCGCGTCAATCTCATTCTGAAACACAAATGCGAAATACGAAATGAAGAAGGCGATAAGCTGATCTCCTCAGATCGATCTCTCTTTCACCTGAGTTTCTGTCGGCGTGTCTCCTCAATCGAAAGCCCAACTCACCACCACGAGAGATCGCAGCTTCCGTTGGCGTTTGATCCGCAGATCGAGATCCCGAGCTCCATCGACTTCCGTTCGATTCCGGTCTTGTATGAAGGGTCTCATCTTCCCCAAATCGTCTGAAACTCTACCCGAGCTCAATCCTTAGCCGTTACCGAGGTATTTTCTTTAACTCCCATCTGAAATTGAAAATTATAGGGTTTAGGAATAGTGCATGCTGAGTAGTGGTATAGATTCTATGTTGTTCGAGAACAATTGTACAGATTCTAGGGTTCGCAAATGTTTCCTACTTTCGTATAGATTTTTAAAAATTTAAATGGTTGGATTGTGTGATTATTTTCGATGTAGCTTGATTGATTGTTTTGTATAGATTGAACTATTGTAGTCGTTGTAGCTCGTTTGATTGTTTCGTATTGTAGCTTGTTTGATTGTCTCGTTTAGATTGAACCGTTGAGTTTGGTTGTAGCTTGTTTGATTGTTTGAGATCAAAAACTAGACTCCGTATTTGTATGGTTCGAGAACAAATGTATAACAAATCAGTAACTGATTTTAGCAACATGAAAGAACTGTTTGATAGTTTAGTTTTGATGCTTTGGATCCTATAACTGGTTTTGTGTCTCCGCGTAGCCATAGTTCATAGATCAAATATGTGAAATCGTTTACTTAATAGTTCATATAAGAATAAATGTAGCTTCTATACTTCATCTTTCAAGTCGTCTCTTGTTTTATTTTTTTTTAAAATTCAATACAAGGGATGTTGTTACGATTTAAAACTTGAATACTAATTTGAAGTTGTGTGTGGTAGTTGTATATTAAAGACACTGACATCGTTTTCTGCTTAGTTAGGATGTATACAGTAGGTTTTAAACGAAATCCGCTTACATTAATGATGTTGTTAGGAAAGTTGATAGTTTTTTTTGGTGTAATAAGTTAGGATTTGACATTTCTTGTTGGGAGTTCACCATTATGAGTTTATAGACTTCACTTGAGGCTATAAAATCTCTTATCTCTTATCTCTTATCTCTTCTATCTCATAACTCTTTCTCCATTCTATCTCTTATCTTACTCTCTTGTATGGATCCAAGCAATCTTCCTAGTCAGTCCTCTAGCTACGTAGGACTGCTTTACAGTCAACAAGGAAGCGTTTATCATGAAAACTTCCCTTATGGAAGTTTTCATTCTAGTGTCAACTTTGGAGAATCCGATACATTTCCGGCTTTCAGTTCTCAACAACCTGAAGACGCACCAGTCGACGCACCAGTAGACGCACAAGCTGCCCGTCCTGTAAGACGCAAGTGGAACCCTGCAGATGACGAGGTGCTGATCAGTGTGTGGCTCAACACTTCGAAGGATTCGATTGTTGCAAATGAGCAGAGGTCGGGGGCCTTCTGGACACGGGTTGCTAAGTATTATGCAGAGAGTGCTCATGGAAGAGAGGATGGTGTGAGAGAGCAAGGTTGTTGCAAGAAGAGGTGGCATAGAATCAATGATGACGTTAACAAGTTCTGTGGCGCATACTCGGCAGCTCAGCGACAAATTAGCAGTGGTGAGTCTGACACAGACGTTCTGAAGAAGGCGCATGAAATTTTCTTCTCTGATCAACAGCACAAGTTTACCCTTGAACATGCTTGGTGTGTGTTGAGGTTTGAACAGAAGTGACTCAGCCTTAACACACCCAAAGCTGGTGGCGTTTCAAAGAGGAAGAATGTGCAGACAGATTCCCAAACTTCTACCAACGAAGGCTTCGTTGATGTTGAGAGCAGGCCCGAAGGTGTCAAGGCTGCTAAGGCTAAAAGAAATACGGGTAAAGGGAAGTCCATGGCTGAGATTGCAACAGTTTGGGAAATGAAGAAGGACGATTTGGTGAGGAAGGAGAGACTGTCGAGGCTAGCAATACTAGACACTCTCCTTACCAAGCCTGTTCCATTGACTGAGAGGGAAGAATCTGCGAAGAATAAGCTCCTAGCCGAGTTATTCTGAAAAAAAATTAGATGTTCTTGTTTCTAGTTCTTGTATGTCATCACTTTCAATGTTTGTGTTATTGTTTATGTGTATATTTCTATGTAGTTCCCGTAATATTCAATGAATGATTTTCTTTCAATGTTTGTGTTATTGTTTATGTGTATATTTCTATGTTTCTAACTAGTATGCCTTTATGTTTCTAACATGGCTCGACAATGTCTGCAGGTTAAGTATCTGAAAATGGGACGTTACAGCTACTCGCAGCCATCAGAAGACGAGCCATTATTTGGAAACAATGATGACAGTGGCTACAGCGAGACAGAGGATCTCATACGACGCGACCAAGCTGAGTTAAGCTTGGAACGTAGTTCACAAGTTCACTACCCTCCGCAACCGGAGGTAGAGTTTGGTTTCCCGCAGGTCTGCTATTGTGGTGCTCACCCAGTGCTTGCAACATCTAACTCCAGGAATGATCAAGGTATGTACTATGGTAGTTGCTTAAGTACTTAGCCTGTGAAGAAGGATTGATTATCGAGTTTTTGCGTATGTTAAACAGGGAGAAGATTTTACACTTGCGCAAATAAGGACGATGGCGATTGCCACATTTTCTTATGTTTTCTATTTTTTTTTATGATGTTTGTATTTTCTTTCAAAAATGTAATTTTCTTATGTTTTCAATTTTAATATTACATTTTTATTTTTAATGTTTTATTTAAAAATTATATATGTCATTATTTATTAATTAAAATAATAAATTAAATTAACTAAGGGACAACATAAGTCTCACCAATAATCAACTAATTTAACCAAATCCCTTACTCTAGTCCCTAAGCAAAAAATAATAATAAAGATTAGTTAAGGACCCTAAAATAAGTACCACCTATAAAGATGCTCTAAGTAAAAAAAAAAACAAAATACAAAAGGATCGTGCATGTGCATCTGAGGCTTCTGAGCTAAGCTCAAGACTAGCTGGAAAAGGCAAGGCACCACCGAAAGTGGTAAACAGAACCGGCAGGATGGTGAACAGCTGAAGCTGAAAACGGTGAAAAGTGTTACTTTCCTCTTTTTGAACAAGTCGTTTTCGAACAGACAAAACCACATGCATTTTTCCTTTTGTTTCTCTTTTTAGCTTTCTATTTTCTTTACCGATAAACTTTGTCCTAAAGGCCAAAAAGGCCCATCATCATCGCCTGTAAAACTGACCCCACAACAAAATCAAAGATCATATAATTCGTCTGCTCTTTAATGGATTTTTGAATGCTTCTTTGAATCTGCCAAACTCTTAATTAAGGATATTGAATCATAACAAAATACGAATACAACTTCTTTTACAAAAACGAGAAATGATTCTAGTTAGAAAATTCATGAATTTTTTCTTTTGTAAATGATATCATTCAGATAAATCTGATGGTTATAAAAAAAAATCGGCACAGAATTGTAGAATTCTTCTTCGATGTTTTTTTCCAAGTTCAGACCAATCTAGGCTAACTTGTAATTGGTTTTTATTTCTTAGACAAATCCTCTTCGAGTAACGTACAGTATGTCTCTCTACAGAGCGTACGGGTATACTACTACTTGTCTACTTTATAATATATACAACTTCACGATTGGCTTAATTACCTTTTCTTTATTTCTAACGACATGCGTGCATGTATCATTTATATTGAAGGGCTAAAGAAGTTTGCTCCACTGACCAGTTCACGAGTGGTACCGAACAATCATACTTGGGTTCAGCTAGTGCAGGTTCAGTTCAGACTAGAATCTATAGCTCCAAAATCAGAAGCTGAAGATTTCAGTGCGAAAGAAACTACAAGACCATGCAAGACCAAAAAAAAAAAGACTACAAGACCATGCAAGGGTTTATTTTTATAAAGATTTTGAGATTATTGATGCATGTAGATACTTCTTGGCTAATCTGCATGATGTCACTCCAACAAGGTGCAACACAATTTCACTCCAATTAACTCCGATCCAATACCTTTCTTAGTTAATAAGGCCATGGATTCTTGATCTAAAGAACCTAAGTAGACAATAAGAAGCTTGTCGAAAGGACGTCCGGCTAAATTGTTGGTGTCCACTAAATGGGTCTTACCTGAAGATTTATATATGGTTAAAACTTCTTATATATTTTAATTATTGATTTTGCTGTAATGGACGGTGTTAAAGCTCTTAATGATCTCGTAATATCCTGATTATCGTCAAGAAACAATCCCAACATTATGGATTACCACTATCCTGCATTGTTTATTATAGAGAATTTTGAGAAATTTTTTCTTACCCATTCTAAGAATAGAACCCTTTTTGTGTGCTAAATAATTGCGAATAAGGTAACCTTCAGCAGGGCAAAATAAGGAATTTTGATTGAATTATCTGACGTGTGTGTGTGTTTTTGTGTGTCCCTCTAACATTTTCAATAGGCAAAAGCAGTGTCAATGACCTTAAACATCGGTGAAATCAACATCTTAGTCATGAGATTCTATTGACGTTTGAGAAACATTCTTCTCCTGATTGCTAGGAGCACGAGTTACCATCTAGGATTCTTAAGGAGGTAACATGTTGATAAAGAGAAGAAATAATAGGTTTAGTTTAGAATTGTTACTACCGTAACGCCGGTAGAGAGGCTACGACTTTATATAACCTTTCTATATTGGTAAATGACTATTCATTCTCACATATCTCTTTCAATATTATTTTATTAATTTCTGGTAAATATATGATGTCAAGCTGAATAAAAGAGTTGATTATTCAGCTTTATTCTGCATTTGGTTAATCTGCCCGGCAACTCTTTGAACTTGTTATTATATAGAACCCTCTTGTCTTCTTTTTCTGTTGCTCGCATTACACGTTTTCCCTTTTTTCAAAGCTTGTCCTCTTTCCTTTTGCGAAGGTCAAATCTATTGAAGGTGATGCTTTGGTAAAGGTTTTTCGATTATAGGTATGTGTTTATTGTATATTTTCTCGTACTTGATTCACGTCTGCATGAATATACATGTAGAAGAGATGCTTATTGATTTAAAAAAGGTTGCCATGTAATGTCTTGAGGCACAAGGAAAGTGTGGTATTCTCTTACTGATGAATATAAGAACTTGCCATTGCAGATTACTTAACTGAGTTTTAGTAACTTTCCGGTTCAAGCAAAAAGGAAGTTAGATATGACGGATATAGAAGCTCTCAAGGCTATTACCACAGAGAGCATTGATCTTGTATGTATTTTTTGTTCCTCACCACTTTTTTTTGGTTCTGATAGCTTTTTATATGGATCGTTGCCTTGCAGGAAAATGTACCCGTTGAAGAAGTTTTTCAACATCTCAAATGCACTAAAGAAGGCTTGACCTCCAAGGAAGTGCAGGAGCGTCTTACCTTGTTTGGTTACAACAAACTTGAGGAGAAAAAGGTTTACAACAATCTCTCTCTCTTTCTTTCAGTTATGTTGATGGCTCATTTTCTTTGGTTATGCAGGAGAGTAAGATACTCAAGTTCTTGGGGTTCATGTGGAATCCACTTTCATGGGTCATGGAAGCTGCAGCCCTCATGGCTATTGGTCTTGCACATGGAGGAGTAGGTCTTTTCTTCCCTCTCATCATTTGATGTTCTTCAATATTCTGATGAAACTAATATGTCTCAAATGTTCAGGGCAAGCCACCGGATTATCATGACTTTGTGGGTATTGTGGTCTTACTTTTGATCAACTC
This sequence comes from Brassica napus, assembly GCF_020379485.1. Classification (NCBI taxonomy): domain Eukaryota; kingdom Viridiplantae; phylum Streptophyta; class Magnoliopsida; order Brassicales; family Brassicaceae; genus Brassica; species Brassica napus. The sequence continues at coordinate 30,746,084 of NC_063447.1, read as the reverse complement.
AACCATCAGTTTTGTAGAAGAAAACAATGCAGGAAACGCAGCAGCTGCTCTCATGGCTCAACTAGCCCCTAAAGCCAAGGTATTTTTCTCCTTTTTTTGGTTGCTTTCATATAAAAGAAAAAGTGATGGTATTAGCTTATCTTATTAATCAAATTGTTTTAGGCCATCCGTGACAAGAAATGGAACGAGATAGATGCATCTGAGTTGGTTCCAGGAGATATAGTTAGTATCAAACTTGGAGATATCATTCCAGCTGATGCTCGTCTTCTTGAAGGAGACCCTTTAAAGATTGACCAGGCAAGTTCTGCTTCTAGATGATGTCATAGGTCTGTGTTATTTAGCTTTCTTACCACTAATCTTGGAATAGGTTTATCTTTTCTCCAGTCAGCACTTACAGGTGAGTCTCTTCCAGTAACCAAAAACCCCGGCTCTTCAGTGTTCTCTGGTTCAACTTGCAAGCAAGGTGAAATTGAAGCAGTTGTTATAGCCACTGGTGTCCACACTTTCTTTGGAAAGGCTGCTCATCTTGTGGATAGTACTACCCATGTTGGTCACTTCCAGAAGGTTTGCTTCTTCAAACTTTTCAAAGGTTTTGAGAGTTAAAGAAGTATAGTATAAACCAATGTTCAAAAAATTGTTAGACGGCAATTTAACAGATTCATACCAATTTAGATTGATCTAGACCAATCTGGATCGATTTAGATCAATTTAAACAAATTTAAAACGATTTAAACTGATTTGAGTTGCATAAATAGAATTTTAAGAAAGTTATATTGGCTATAGCCGATTTTCCGTCTAAGCGCCGCCTAGACCATTTCTTAGAACGTTGGTATAAACTCTGGGTATTTGATCTCCAGGTTTTGACATCAATAGGAAACTTCTGTATCTGCACCATTGCAGTAGGAATGGCTATTGAAATCGTTGTTATATACGGTCTACAAAAGAGAGCATACCGTGTTGGTATCGATAATCTTCTCGTCTTACTGATTGGTGGAATCCCCATTGCAATGCCTACTGTTCTATCTGTCACAATGGCTATTGGTGCTCATCGCTTGTCTCAACAGGTCCAACACAACTCTTTAAGACAAGAGTCACTTCACTTTTGTTGTCTTTGGGTAACGACCTTACTTGTAATCCACGTCAGGGTGCTATAACAAAGAGAATGACAGCTATTGAAGAAATGGCTGGAATGGATGTTCTGTGCAGTGATAAAACTGGTACTCTCACGCTGAACAAGCTCTCCGTGGACAAGAATCTCATCGAGGTTTGCATCTTTCCTCACATTCTACTCATTCCGTAGTTACTTATCTTGATGTAACTATACCACTTTTATCTCGTGTTACAGATTTTCAAGAAAGGCATTGACAAAGATATGGCTGTTCTTATGGCTGCAAGGGCTGCACGTTTAGAGAACCAAGATGCTATTGATACTGCAATCGTTTCAATGTTGTCAGACCCTAAAGAAGTATTGATCAAAGACTCAACTTCCACTAAGCTGTGATGATGTATTGATCTGATAGTTTGTATTCAGGCACGTGCTGGAATCAAAGAACTCCATTTTCTTCCATTCAGTCCAGCAAACAGAAGAACTGCACTAACCTACCTTGATGGAGAAGGCAAAATGCACCGAGTGAGCAAAGGAGCGCCTGAAGAGGTAATTATAAACTTTCCATAAATAGATATCACTACATCACTTTTTGATTCACTCATTGTTTTCTGAAATGTATTCTTCTTGTTGTTCTCTAGATTTTGGATATGGCACACAACATGTTAGAAATCAAGGAGAAGGTACATGGTAAAATAGACAAATTCGCAGAACGTGGCCTAAGATCCCTAGGATTAGCATATCAGGTGAGACAAACCTAACTTCTTTCACAAGTAAAATGTGAAGTTGTTTTTAATAGGATGTCTTCACATTTCAAAATAGCAAGTACCAGATGGTGATGTTAAAGGTGACGGTGGTCCATGGGACTTTGTAGCTCTTCTTCCTCTGTTTGATCCTCCTCGTCATGACAGTGCACAAACTATTGAGCGAGCACTTCATCTTGGAGTCAGTGTTAAAATGATCACAGGTACAAAGCATGTCTCGCCGCTCATACTCGATGACTTTGGATTCAATGTGTACTCTTAATACTTTCAGGTGACCAGCTTGCGATAGCCAAAGAAACAGGAAGAAGACTTGGAATGGGAACAAACATGTACCCATCTTCATCTTTACTCTCTGATAACCACACAGAAACAATATCCATCGATGAACTTATTGAGAACGCAGATGGCTTTGCAGGAGTCTTTCCTGGTAACTAAACAACATTTGTCACTATTAGCCCTGCAGTTTCGGATACTTCCGGGTTGGGTATTTTTGGTTTCGGTTAAACGAAAATTTTGGTTTGGTTTGTTTCGGTTTTTCGGTTAAATTCAAAAACTAACCAAATTTTTGGGTTTGGATTAGATTGCGATTTATTTATTTAAAACTCGGATATTTTTTGGTTAGTTCGGTTAAACCGGTTCGGTTACTTCAGCTAATTTAGATAATTTGATCATTGTTTTTTTTAACGAACTAACCAAAAACCGAAACCATTTTCAAAAGCCCTCCAAACTCAAACAGGAACTAAACCAAAAATGAAAAATTTGGTTCATTTCGGCTGGTTCGGTTCAGATCCACAGGGCTAGTAACTATTATCTTCAAACAATATCTGACAAAACACCCTTTTGTCCTGTTTTTTAGAGCACAAGTACGAGATTGTGAAGAGATTACAGTCCAGAAAACACATATGTGGTATGACTGGTGATGGAGTGAATGATGCACCTGCATTGAAGAAAGCTGATATTGGAATAGCTGTAGATGATGCTACCGATGCTGCTCGTAGTGCTTCTGATATTGTCTTAACAGAACCTGGTCTAAGTGTTATCGTCAGTGCTGTCTTGACTAGCCGTGCCATCTTCCAGAGAATGAAAAATTACACGGTACCATAAAATGCTTCAGCTTCATTGACTTGTAACGTGATAAAGTTTGAAATGAATCCTTTGTTTGATTCATTCTACAGATATATGCTGTTTCTATCACTATACGTATTGTGGTAAGTTTCTACACGGTATACTAAAGTCTTATTCACCATCTGATAACACATTTTAAAAATGTCTTTGTGTTACAGATGTGTTTCATGCTTCTGTGTGTGTTCTGGGAGTTTGACTTCCCTCCATTCATGGTTCTTGTTATTGCAATCCTTAATGATGGTTAGTGACTGCTAAACTTTACTATGATTCAGCTTAATTAAGGGTATTTTCTGCTAAGTTTACACTCTTGTTGAAAAGGTACTATAATGACCATATCAAAGGACAGAGTCAAGCCATCTCCAACTCCAGATTGTTGGAAACTGAAGGAGATTTTTGCAACTGGTGTTGTCCTTGGAGCTTACTTGGCTATCATGACCGTTGTATTTTTCTGGGCAGCATATGAAACTAACTTCTTCCCTGTAAGCTTATATACATTATCTCTTTTATTGATCTTGACTCTTAACTGTACATCACAATAGTATCTTCTTTTTGTGGTAGAATATTTTCGATGTGAGAAACTTCAACCAGCATCATTTCAACATGAGAGACAAGGCAGTAGCTGCAAATTTGAATGAACAGATGGCTTCTGCTGTGTACCTTCAAGTCAGTACCATCAGTCAAGCGTTGATCTTTGTGACACGTTCAAGAAGCTGGTCATTTGTTGAACGTCCTGGTTTCCTTCTTGTGATTGCTTTCCTCATTGCTCAGCTGGTAAGGGAGATTTTACTCTTCTATCTCATTCCCTTAATTACAAATACCTTCTTCTTTTATAGTAAGAGCAAACCCTTTAGATAACACAAAAAGTTTTGTGCCAAAATAGCACTACTTTTAAAGTAAAATAACTAAACTATTCCAGACCCTATACCCTAATCACCAAACTCTAACTAAACAAAAACTTCGAATTAATGCTATTTTAAGAAAAAAATTTCTCTTGTGTGCTATTTCTTGAACAAAAATTGTTTTAGTGATATATCATATGGTATTTCTCTTATAGAACTGTTAATAGTATATGTGTACTACTTTTACAAGGTTGCATCGGTGATAGCAGCAATGGCAACATGGCCTTTTGCTGGAATAAGAAGCATTGGATGGGGTTGGACTGGAGTTATATGGGTGTTCAACATAGTAACATACATGTTACTTGATCCTATTAAGTTCTTAGTCCGCTATGCACTAATTAGTGGCAAATCATGGAACCGAATTGTCGAGCAAAGGGTTTGTATACATCTCGCAGTCACTTTGAAACTTGTAACTTCACAATGATATTCGTCTAACAAGAACTGTGATTTGTTTGTCAGACTGCACTCAATGGCAAGAATAATTTTGGGAAAGACGAACGTATGGCTGCATGGGCCACCGAGATGCGTACACAGCATGGTTTAGAGACAGGTCAAAAGCCAATGTATGAGAGAAATGGTGCAACGGAACTTAGCAGTTTGGCTGATTGAAGCTAAAAGGCGAGCAGAAGTTGCAAGGTTGGAATATTTTTTGTGATAATTTTCTCTAATATGTATATGTTACTAGAGAGTGTTAGTTGACATGTTATGTTTCAGAGATGATGATCTCTTATGTTGGCCTTCTTGATGAACTTTGCAGAATGAGAAAACTCAGACATTGAAAGGGAAAGTTGAATCAGCTGCATAGTTGAAAGGATATGATCTTGATGATGTTAACAACAACAACTACACAATCTAAGAGCAGCATTGGTAGATAAGGTTATCTCAAAAATATAATATCAATAGAGTTTTATTTTGTAATTAGAATTTAAAATAAAGAAAATATAAATAAAGCAACCGGTGGTAGAGTATCTCAATAAATTGAAAAAAAAAATCTCAAAAGAGAGAAAAACAGCAGTTACAGTTTCTGATGCAATCTCTTTTTTTTCAAAATCTTAACTGCTGTTTTTCTAATAGTTTTTAATTTTTGCTTAATTCATTTGTATATCTTCACTTTTTTCTTTCTATTTATGTATTATTATTCCTCTTCTCGATATTGACATTCGTTATGATATCTTGGTGGAGGATCAAATATCTAATGGTAGTTGTTATCTTTCACTTGATACTTGTAACTTTGTTACTCTTATTTGATGAAAAATTCATACTTGATTGTTTTTTGTTCGAACCCTGACGAACTCTGAGTCAGTTTATCAGAGCATCAACTCAACTCTATCTTCTTCTATTCCAGTTTTAGAATGCTGAGTTTCTATCTGTATATCACAACACGTTTTCTATCTTTGATATGAAACAGAATCACTTACGCATTTGTTACCAATGCAAGAGTGTATGTTATTGATCTGGGCCTGATAAGTATTAATCCAACTTTGACGGATACGTTTATTTAAGCCCATGAAGAGCCCATTACTACCCTTTCACTTAGTCATGGGTATTCGGGTCCTCCGTTCAGGTCGTTGCGGATCCGGGTCCTTCGGGTTTAAGAGTTTAGCACCCGATAAGGTAATTTAAAATTCTCGGTTCGGGATCGGTTCATGTCTTTTCGGGTCCGGATCGGGTCGGGTCTTAGATAGTTGGACCCAATAGGGTAATTAGAGTTTGTCGATTTGGATTCGGTTCGGTTACGGTTCGGGTCATGTCGGGTCCAACTCAAAAAAATACCCAAAACACATAGAAAATACCGGAAAATATTTAAATACTTGAAAAATATGAGAAATTTTATCTAAAATCTGATCCAAGGACATGAAAAATATTCGAAATTTTATTTGATTATCCGAATTATATTTTTGAAAATCTAAATTTTTTATCTGAAACCCAAAACCATACCCAAAAACTAAAATTTGAAACTTAAAAAAAATACCCATTATACCAAAAATAAACTGAAACACCCATATATACCTAATATATACTAGAAGTTTCGGATTTTCGGGTATCCCACTCTGGTATCGGGTTGGGGTCGGGTCGGGTCCAAGACCCGCGGGTCCTTAACAACAAGACCCAATAGGGTAAAAAGATCGGGTCGGTTTCGGATCGGATCGGAATTTTTCGGGTCGGTTTCGGGTCGTGTCCGGGTAAAATGCCTAGGCCTACTTTCACTTTCAGCAAACGAACTCTCTCCTTAACACTCTTTTATTGTTTACTTATATGCTAGAGGTTTTACCGCGCTACGCGCGGTTTATTTGTCTATAATTTTTTTATATTTTATATGTTAAATGTTACGTAAAAATCAATTTTTATAATTAATTAATTTTATTTTTGTGTTATATTATATTATTTAATTTTTTCGATGTAATATTTGACAAATTAAAATGAAATATGATAATTTCTTATGAACAATTAATTAACGTTTATATGTTTAAATCATCTTAACTTGAGCATTTTTTTTCAAAGAAATACATTATTCAGACAAAATGTTAGAATTCTCTTATATGTAGCATTCAAAAACAATTACACAAACCATCTTTCTCTATTTAAGTAGAACTTTTTATTATGTTGACATGTAGTGTTTTTAATAAAAAAAAAACATTTATGTATAGATGAGCAGCTGACAAAAAAATACATATAAGTGTATTTATTATTTTAAATGTATTATTAGAAAATATTAAATATTTTAATATGTGAAAATAACTTAGTATATGAGTTATATGTCATCTTATGTTTTATTATTTTGGAATTTAATTTTGAAGTGCACTTCAATGTTATATTGGATAGTTTTATGTTCGGACGCAAATGATAAAATACAATTAGTTTAAATATTAAAATAATTTGACTGAAGAAGATCAAATGGAAAAATTACAACAAATATACGAAACTAAAAAATGAACTAATTGAATTTTAAAATCATTTACTTAAATATTTTTCATATCGAACACTCGTATATATAAATTAATTATGTAGAAATAAATTTTAAATTAATACTTTTTTACTATCATTGTTATAACACACATAAAATAAAATAATTTTCAATGAGCTTCTTTGAATGGAAAATATATATTGGGTTCCTCTGTCTTAATTTCATCAATGTCTGGTTTTATTTTATCCGCTAAACATAGAAAGTACAATGTTTTTACTATGTATGTATGGTAATAAACAATTAAAATTGTGCTATATACATAACACATTCCAATATACATAGTGAAGCTATTTATATTACATTGTTGCCTTATTTTTCTACTGATAATAATGACCTATATTTTTAGCGTTAAACTTATCAACAAAATAATCATAATGTGTTTCATACTTTTTTACCCTTCATCATAGTGTAGAACTTGAAGTCCTTCTCCATGATCTACGCATTTAAGAATCATCTTAACCACAATACTAAATGATTATAACTTAGAAGTATCATAATTCATCATGAAAGAAGGTTAATATTCTCATTTTAATACTACTTAGGTTTATAACTTATGAGTCTATCAACAATCTGAGAGAAGACGAAAGTCTAAACTGCTAGTGACAATTGAAAACACTCCCAAAAATTATAAAATATCGTACATGGTAGTTTCATTATGTTTTTTTTTTACCTTTAGTTATTTTCTGTTAATGTTTGTTATCGAGGATTTGGTTTTTCCGATCATTCATACTTTATGATTATCTAAAAATTGGCATGTATTTTGTCATTTATAAATACCATAAAATAAAATTTCATCAAATTTTCCTCCAAAATTTCCTTGTGTTGGTCATTATGAAATTAGATAACTTGCCTTTAATCATTTATCTCTGATTTTTAAATAATATGATCGAAAATAGTCAGTTGCAAAAATATAAATAAAATTATTAATATTATAAACTTTCTGACTAATATTAAAACTACTTGTAAGCTCTTGTTTGTTAGAATGTGTTTTTAGTAGCTTTTGTCCCTAAAACTTAAAATCATAGAGATCTACGAAGGAAAATACTACTCTTTTGTATTTTTTAAAATGATGATGCATATTTCTTTATATTGATTTTTATTAATGCGTATTATTTTTTATATTTAAATAAGTAGTAAAACAAAACCCAAAACAATAAAAATTATTTATTATATGTGAAAAACTTGTAACATCAATTTAAATACAGAAAGATAAAGTATATATATATCAACAAAACAAGATACTGTTGGGCAGAGAAACATAAAAAATTCATGCAGCTTATTTACTTATCTACTAAATTAAAGAGTTAAACTTATTTTGTTAGATTGTTTGACATCTTCTATAGGTTCATATAACTGTTGAGAAAGACAAAACCTATCATAAAAAGGTCAGTCACGAACTTGTGTCTGTAACATGCATATACATTGCGATATTTTTGTCACATTGAACAATCACAAAACTCAATGTGAAGATGTGAACTATAATATTTAACATTTCTACCAAAAAAAAAAGTTGTGGACTATTGCCATCTGTCTTCTACAGTTTCTTTCTATTCATATTGCGTAGATAGTGGTTTGGAAGACATACCCGAATATGAGATAATGATGCATGACTGTTGTGTTCCATCCTGTTGTAAAGTGGTCTTGAATGATACTTTTTGCTGAGACAGTCCATATTTGAGTACAGATGTGTGTTTACCTTGTCATGAGAAAGACAACTGACTTAGGCTTCAACTTGTATAACACATTTTAGCGATCCCATTTTAATTCCATTTTAATTTCATTTTAAATTGGTTATATTGTATATATAAACTTCTCTTAGTTTTGGATTTAAACAATAATTTATTTATGCTATTTAGATTTATTTTATTCTATTTTAGACTTTTAGATTTAATTTATCATCTATCTTCATAAAACTATTACTTTATTTATTTAATTTTTAGACTTTAAATTATTGTATGATTTTATTTTTACTATTGGAGTAATACATTTATAAGCTTACCATTTAACATATCTAAATAAGCACATATTTAATTAAACAATTATAAAATCTTCATAGATAATTTGAAATCTTGCATTTTTGGTTTGATAAACTATGTATTTTGTATTCTTTTAAGAAATAATATGTTCATTTTTTCATATGAATCTATAAATATTAAATACATAATTTTTTGTAAAGTTTTATATAATAGATATTTATTACTAATTATGAAAACTTTTTTACTCTAGCCTTAGGCCCCCAAACACCTAGGCACGACACTGTCTGAGTAGAGTATGAAAATTTAAAGAATAAGATTATTCCGGGATCCGATGTGCATTACGGCTTAGATTTGTTTTTTTTTTGTGTGGTGGCGTTGATAGACAGTGCCTCCGTGTGGATTGTTATTTCTTCTTGTTTAGTTCGAAATGCTTCTCTTTTGATAAGTTGTTTCAATTGTGATTTTGCAGGTTGCCGCGGTCTTGGCTCCGTGCTTCGAGCTTTTACTTTAAGTAACGCTTTTGTTACCGGAAACTTGTTTGCATTGAACCATTTTTGAATTTTCATGGTTTTCATTATTTAATTTCTTACAAATTGCTTTTATCAGTAATCAATTAAAACTTTAATAAACAAAAATATATGAAAGTTTTTATAAAATAATCAATTAAAAAAGAAATTTAAATCGAAGGGTTGAAAGTATATTAAAATCCAAACGGATGGTCAAGATTGATCAGGAAAAAAACTACTTTTGACATTCCTTCTCAGTAAAAGAAAAGGGAAAAAGAACAAAAAAAAATCTACAACTAAATATCTATGGTTTGACTTCGAGGGTCTGCGTAAGCATTTTTGTTTTTTACTATAGGACAAAAAGTTAAAATATCCAACGGTTAACATAACATGGTTCAATCCAGCGGACGGTCCAGATCGAAAGGAGAGAAAAGTCCTTTTCCTTTATCCAGTGGTCGTATTTAAGGAGGAGAAGGTTCTCTTCTTTTATTGTATCGCCATTGACTTTCGAACCGTCTGAAGTTCTTAAACAGTTGCCAAGGCTTCGTGTCTCATCGTAGGTAACTCAACTCGTTCCTGTCTGTTAAGTTGTATGAATAATATTATGCACACATACTGATTTTATTGATTTCTTTCGTTGTAAGAAAAGTTTTGTTGTTGTGTTTCAAAAAAAAAGAAAAGTTTTGTTGTTTGATTTGGAACTGTTGATTAACCACTCTGCCTCATGGGGTTCCCGTTTTGAACTTAATCGTAGATTTTTAACCCAAAAAAGTTAGATATGTTAGGTTCTATTGTGGTTGGATGGAGTTTGGTGATAACAATATTGGTCAAGATTATGTCGGTGAGATTTATGTTTTTTTTGTGCATGTATAATGTGGTTTGGCCTAGGAGCTGTAACATTTTGTTTTTTTTTTTGTTCGCGCAAGGAATCAAAAACAAGCTCTAAAATGGGGACGGAATTGGACAAGGCCTTAAGTTTGGAGATAGACAACTTCTCCGAAAGGACAAATGTGATGAAGTCGGTTATCTTCTCAAGCGGCGGCTGCAACTGGTAAGGGGCGAAATCCTTGTCATTATTGTCTATATTTTTAGAACTTAAAAAAAAAACTAATGTTTTCTCTTAATTAGGTTTCTTTGCGTTTGTGCTGGTGATCACTTGTCTATGTACCTGCAAGATGTGAATACTCATAGATTGAGATCTGGATGGAAAAGGAGAGTTAGTTTTTGCTTCGTTTTGTTGAACCAATCCGGCAAAGAACTTTTTAGATCACCTGGTATTGATGAGCTTGATTATATATGTTGCATTTAGTTTGTTTTTGTTGTACTTGTGTATCTGATTGATGAAGAAGAGAAGTTGATACATAACTGTTTTTTTTTTAATCTTATTACAGACGAAGGCCGACGCAGGTTGTTCTGCGCTGAGACCCCAAGCTGGGGTTTAGGTAGGACGTTGCCTTTGACGAAGCTCCAAGAAAAAGGGTTTCTGGAGAAAAACAAACTAACCATTGAAGTCTACATGAAAGTTTTCGAGGTTGTTCATCAAGGAAAATCAACTGAGAATGATGTTTTAGATTACAATGGCTTCAATATTATTGCTTCTCAAGTAAGCCGAATGAAGTGTACTCTTTCTTATTTAAATTTAACAATTCCAGAATTTAACAATTCCAGAATGGTTAGCATTCAGTAATAATGTTTTTTTTCTTCTATTTTTGTTAATTAAATCATTGGTAGGCTGGTCCAATAAAAGATATATTTGTTCAGCACCCAGACTTTGCGATAGATGTCATACCAAAGAACCAAGGGGTGAGAACATCATACATGAATCTCCTCCTCGGCCTCGTGGAGGCACTGAGAAAATCTCCACAGAGCTTTTCTGTGACTGAACTAAGCAACGCTGAGAGTGAGTTGGCTGAGCTCAAGGAAGCGGGCTTCAAGCTGGACTGGTTGGATTCAAGGCTTGAGGAGATATCCTTGGAGAGGAAGAAATTAGTCTCTGATGGGCCTTGGGTCAAAAAACTTGAGGAACAGATCAAGAGTGTGGAACTGACTTTGTCAGATCTCAAAGTCGAACTTGACAAGGAGAGGATCAAATCTATCATAGTAAGCCCCTTTTCTTCTTTAAAAAAATTCCATTAATAATCACCGGCATGGTTAGCATAGTAACAATGTTCTTTCTGATATATATATATATAATTGCAGGCAGGTCCAGTGGAATATATCTTTGTAACGCACCCAGACTTTGCATTAGATGTCATACCGATGAACCAAGGGATGAAAACAGCATACATGAATCTCATCAGCAATCTTGCGAAGGCGCTGAGAAAGTGTCCACGAATAGTCACTGAGCTGAAGGAAGCAGGCTTCAAGTTCGACTGGTTGAAGTCAAGGCTTGAGGAGATTTCTTTGGAGAATAAGAAAGTACTCTCTGGTGGGCCTAGTGTCAAACAACTCGAGGAACAGGTCACGAATGTGGAACTGAATTTGTCGGATCTCAAAGTTGAACTGGACAAGGATATGATCAAATCTATCATTTCTTCTCAAGTAAGCTGCCACTTGTTTCCTTTTCTTCTTTTAAATTTCCATTAATAATCACCAGCATCATGGTTAGCATAGTAACAATGTTCTTTCTTCTTTTTTGGTAGACTGGTCCAGTAAGAGATATCTTTGTACAACAGCCAGACTGTGAAGTAGATTTCATACTGAAGAACCAAGGTATGAAAACAGAATACATGAATCTCCTCCTCGGCCTCGTGGGGATGCTGAGAAAATCTCCACAGAGCTTGTCTGTGACTGAACTGAACAATGCTCAAAGCGAGTTGACTGTGCTGAAGGAAGCAGGCTTTAATCTTGACTGGTTGAATTCAAGGCTTCAGGAGGTTTCCTTGGAGAGGAATAAAACAATGTCTGATGGGTCTCGGGTCCAACAACTCGAGGGAAGGATGAAAAATGTGGAACTAACTTTGTCGGATCTGAAAGATGAACTGGACACGGAGAGGATCAAATCTGCTGCCAAAGTTTCTTCTTCGTTTGGTTTATTAGATTTTTTTATAAAGAGATTCTTTCTCTCCTGTTTCTCTTTCTCAAAATACTAAAACTAGGAATAATGTACTGTATGTTTTATTACAATCAGAACCGAAGTTTTCACGAAAAAATAATGTAAGCAAACCCGATTGAAATATATATGTATTTATGATCTTTTAAAACTAATGTTTTAAAATCTGCATACAAGGCCTCCAATGAGCTATGAATGTGTCTGCACTATTTACTTTGAATTCTCAAAAAAATATCATCTATGTAGTGCATGAAGGAGAGAAGCAGGCCTCATGTTAATATAATAACAACACTCTATAAATTAATATTGGTTATTTTATTAACTTATAGAAATATGTTTTAAAATATTTTAGAATATAAATTTCGGAAAATAAAAATAATAGTTGATCAGTTTATATATTTATTAAATTTTATAAATTTGACTTTCATACAATTTTATTATAGTTTTAGATGTATATGAAAAATGTATCATAAGATTTAAAATTACATTTTAAATTTAGTTTTATTAAATATATATTTTATCAATTTATGTTATATTTTAAACCAACTTACAAAATTTATTGATTTATTATGTTTATTAGTTTAGCTAATATTAGTTTATAGAGTTTCTATTGTATAACAAAGTACATTTGCAAGAATCTAATCATTTAATAGTTAGATTAGATTTTGACCCGTGCTTTCAAAGCGCGGAATTATTTTCGAAACATTTAAATTTATTAGATATAAATTTGTATTTTAATTGTATCTACACTTATATATTACAAATGAAACATTATATTCAATGTTTTGAAACCCGATCCGACCCGCAATTAAATTGCCAAATTCGGTGGTTCATATGTAATCCATTTTAGTTTTAAAAAAACTATTATTTAAAAATTCTATAAAACCCGTAACAACCGCTAAAACCCGAGATCTGATTATCGGTTGAACTGATAGATGACCCAATATGTAATCCGGTTGATTTATTATTATATTTAGAGTATTATAATATATATACATGAACGTTCAGATGAATAGTGAATATATTATGAAACTGATATTCCAATTTTAATACAATTTTAGTCCAACTAAAATTCCACCTTGTTAATGAATTAATATTTGAGTGGATGCATATAAAAATAAAATAGATTTGAGCATCAATAATGTGTATACGTCTATTAAAAATTAATGATTTACGTCTGCAAAAAAAAATTAATTGTTTATTTAGTTAGTTTACTTTTGTTATTCACATATTATTAGATACTTTTTGATGTTTTGTCTATGGTTTATTTTAAATTTAAAAGTTAATTTCATTATTCGCATTAGAAATGTAAATATTTATTATTTTAATTTTGACATATATTTTTATTATATTTAGTTCTTAATTTTTATAATTTATATATATAATTATATTTTTAAACAATTAAAATATTTACTCTTACTCTGTGGCTTCGATTTATGTTAATGTAATGTTTTATGATACATTTGTGTTAATATATTTGTTCAATTAGTTTATATTTGATATATATATTACATGTCTGTTTGAGTAACCCGTAAAAAATATATACATTAAACTATCAATAGTAACATGTTTCATCATATAATTACTATTAATATTTACTTTATAATATATATATATATATATATATATATATTTATATATATTTTAAGACTCTAACTATAAGAATTATATTTTTATGTATTTGGTGAGGGTTTTGAACAATTTGTTTTTTTTTTTTGCATTTTGATTAATATATAGTTGTATATATACGAATGAATATATATATAATTATTTATTACATTGATAACTAAAATATAATTGATTAGTTATTTGAATTTCGAATTAATATAAATTATATTCATTAGTTTAAAAAATAATAGATTAGTTAGTTAGTTCCTTAATTTTAAGTATGATGTATATTTAACAATTAAATTAGATATGAGTAGAAATAATAGAAAATATAATTAAATATAATAGTCCAATCTAGACTATTTGTAAGTAGATAAAAATTGCTTATGTTTTAATAGTATTGATAGGAACCTTTTAAATCATCATGAGCATATAGTGCCAGGATTTAACTCAATAACTGATTTAGTTTCGGTACGAACTAAGAACACCTAAACCAGATTTGCTGGAAATCAGACCAGCTAATCAAGGAATATGATCGGGTCCAATTCAGCATCGTACCATTCTTCAACCAAACCCTTCAAGTACTCCGATTCGACGTTGTTATTAGTCTCTAATTCATACTCTTTCCCGAAAACTAAACCCATCATGTTGCATAGCGACGCCGTTTTGAGTAAGTCACGCACTTCAAACACGGTTCCAACGTTAAGTGTAAAGGCATTCACCATCTGAGTCACGACCATTCGCCTCTGCTCCTCCGAGCGTTTGATTTGCTTCGGGTTGGACAATTGGAACAAATCCCATGTTTCGGTTAAACATCAAACCGTAAACGGTTTCGTCGACAGGCCGGTCTGCAAATACCGAACTGTTCAGTATTTCCTTTGCCACTTTAGGATGACACATCACTATCACCTTAGTATCACTGAGATTAAACACCATGAGCCGTTTGGCGTTACTCATCGTAGCCACAGCCGTTATGAGCTAATGAGCCACATGGATTGACCTTAGGCTCAGACCTTAGGCTCAGAGAACTGAATATATTCGGCCCTTAAGCATAAATTCTTTTAGCCCATTAGAGCATACCCATCAATGAAAAGGGGGTTCACAACTTTAATTTTTTTTTATTTTTTTCGTTTGATTTAAAAAAAAAAAAGGAGGAGGTTCACAACTTTAATTTTTTTTTCCACTTTTTTTTTAAAAAAAACAGCAGGCCAATAGCGGGCTGCCACGTGGCGTGGGGTCCGCGAAACAATGATAAAACGGGTTCATCCGGAGGCACCCCTGCGAGATGAGTTCATCAGATTCTATTATTATAATTTTATTTTTTCGGGATGTGTGAGAGTTTGATGGGCATGCTCTTAATTATTATCTTTGGAAATATATTCATAAACCTTTTTTTTTTTTTTTTTGGAACACATTCATAAACCTTTTATCCAAAATTCAAACCCTCAACTTTACACCTGATCCTGAAACAGTTGCGAATCTGATATTTGGCCTTAAGCATGTAGGCTCATGCTTCCCACGAGTGGAACACCTCTCGGACCGGGAATAAGATTTTTGGTTTTTCGGCTAAACTAGGGAGTAAACCAACGAGTGGAAATATTTTCCCCAAGCCGGTCCGGGGACGACGTGTAAGGTAAACCAAGTGATGGCTATGGGGACAAGGAAAGAAACAAAATGTTCCTGCATGAAAAGATTGAAGTTTTATGCAAATCCACAAATTTGGTATTTCAAAGTTATTGGTTGGTGCTCAAACGGGTATATGCTAACAACCCAATATGCGCTCTAATATGTCATGTTATGGTTGGTACACTCGATTTACAATGCCACTCGACAGAAAAAATAGTCTAAATAAATATAAATATTGAAGATTATACTTACAGATGTCCGAAAACAGTACTATATATCTTCTAATGGCGGTCAGCTTTTAAATTTATTATAATTGTTTTTAATTGAGTAGTATCCTATTTCTTATAACAAAAGTCATCATCAATCGCAACACTTTGCGATTACAGTAGCAACGATAATCACGACCATAACAATTATAGCGCTTATGTGAGCTTCATGACCTACAAAGTAGAAAGCCTCCACGCAAGCTACCACTCCCATAATAATCCCAAATCCTTGAAACACAGTCTTTATCTTTGCGGACTGGAACAACTTAGATACCAAGATGCACGTGACGTAGGAGAACACAGTGGGGAGGAAAATTGTTGGTAGCTGCAACTGAAATGTTGAGAGTGTAGAAGTAACATCATTGCTTCCTTTTAGTAGGTAATTCACCGGCACGAAGAGGAAGCACGATGTAATCACCCATTTAATAAAATCATTTGCCTCGGCAACAAATTCCAGCCACAAGTCTTTCACAACTCTAACAGGAGCGACAACCTCAGGAGCAGCAGGGCCAGCCTCGATGTCGTTTGGACCTTCACGGTGACGGAATCCCCAGATCCGGCGAAACCACCCACCACGGGGAGCTACAAGAGCGGTATCGTCAAGAGCAGTAGAGCCGGCCTCGGTGTCGTTTGGATCCTCACGGTGAGGGGATCCCCAGATCCGGCGAAACCACCCACCGCGGGGAGCAAGAAGAGCGGTATCTTTAGGAGCAGTAGAGCCGGCCTCAATGTCGTTTGGACCTTCACGGTGAAGGTATCCCCAGATTCGGCAAACTAGCAATGACACTCGATGACAATTTTTGGTTCAAACTATTTGCATTAGCGAGTCTTATTAACAACTAGTCTGTCGCAATTTGCATGTTAACCAACATGAACAAATTAACATGCAAAACTATTATTTTACCCCAACTGTTAGCATTAGTCTAATTTGTACTCCTTGTTAATTTATGTGTTGCATATAGTTGAGAGGGGAATTTTTCCGTATTAAATATTCATGGCTAAATTATATCGCTTTTTATGGGATAATAAGCTTACAGTTCCTGCCATTTTCACATATGATGGTAATTATGTTAAGTATGATATGGAAGATAAACTTTAAAAATAAAAAAAAAGTTGTGATATGGAAAATAATTATGGTAACTTTGTTTTTTGATTAAAATTATTGTACTGATATTTGAAAGCATGAGAATAAACAACATTAGAAGGCGAGAAGGTTAAATATATAGAATCCTATCGAGAGAGCATATGATAACTATCTACCGTGGTAAATTAAAATTTACACGCAAATTCACGTCTGGGGTACTTAATTAGGGGCCAAGCAAAAGACAGCACACGAGTTTTTTTTTTGCTACCTCCTCTCCACGTGTACGGTTGTTCACTTGTTTGTCACTCAGACTAAATGTGAGTCTCTCTTTCACGTGTAAAGCACACGTTTGACAACTTGAGAGAAACTCTAAGTCAGCTAGAGTGACTGACTTGAATTATACTATTATAGTATAGAATACTAGGGTCGGGCGGGTAAGCAAATGAACGAAACAATATAAACATATTTTAAATTTTAATAAAAATTTAGTTTATTTTAATATAATTTTCACTATTTTTACTATAAATTTTACTATTTCTTTTGTTTTTGAAATTATGCATTTTGTAACTATATTTAAACTATTCACTAAAATATAAATATTTTACTTTGTTCACTATATTTGCTTTTCTTGAATTTAACGGATTTTGAATACATTTCTTCTCAAATTATATAATTTAAAAAATCGAAAATGAAAAGCCAATTTTTTTTTTAAATAGTCAAGTAGCAAAAAAATTTGATATTAGTTGTTATTGTTTAATATTTACAAATATATGTTAGGTTATATATTTATGTATTATTATATTTTAGAAATATATTCATGTTTTTTTATTTGTGTTTCATCAAACTCACATGAACAAAAAGTTTAAAATAATGAAATATATTCATGTTTTTTTATTTGTGTTTCTTCAATTCTTTTTATTTTTTTAACTACCAAAGTTTAGGCTAAACCAAAAAGATAACAAACAACCATAACTATATGATGTATTGTTAGCTATAAAGATTATTTATGGAGTATTTTATGTATTGTTAATATATATGGTTGAAAACTCAAATGTTAAAAATGCGAATTTTATTATAAATTTTAAAAATTTACACTGATGTATCATGTTTTTTTTTCTCGTTTGTTGAGATAGCAGCAAAAAAAATTGTCAGAACTTATTATAGTATTTATTTTATTATGATTAATGATTTAATTAAGTTATGATGACTTATCCAAAAAATCATTTCGTATTATTCTCACTATTTTCTCTTATAATTTTTACTATTTATTATATTATCATTGTTAGAAATCATTTAGTTAGCCTACCATCAATATATAAGTATTTTATTTTGTTATCAATATTTTTATTTTTGACCTTTCTAAAAATGTTAGTCGATTGTATTTTTCATACATTTTCTCTTCCAGTTCACAATATATAACACATTTTTATCTACAAAATTTCTCCAGCTAAATAATTATTTGTTGCAGCTAGAAACAAAGACTGATCTTGATGTCTTCACTATGACACCAAGAAAAAAAAATATAATGCGAAACTTCGTCATTTTAAGAACTAAATATATCAAATCTGTGACACAACTTCTAAATATATGTGTATATATGTTATTTTGTTCATCGGATCACTGAAGCAACACTACTAATTATTTTAAAAGAGATAAAAAAACTGAAAAAAGAGTGGCTTAAGGAAAAAGAAACAGAAGAATCTGAAACTTAATTTATCTCAACGAAGAGACTTGCTTGAGGATGCAAACCTTCATCTTAGAGTGACATTGACTCTTTGTTTCTTCCATACACTGTTCTTGGAAAGTTTGTGATTAAGCTATACTCTTCCGTTTCTAGCAATCCAAGTGAATCAACATAGTCATACAATGTTTGTATCTTGGTATTGCTTTCAAAACTACTCCCTTTATCTTCATAAATTATAAATATTTTGCTTGAAATATCATTAATTATATTTTAATACATATTTACATGTAGACATACGTAATTATTCTATAAAACTTTTATTGATCTATATGTATATTATATTTATATTAAAGTATCTAATTTAATTTAAACTATTCATTTGAAGATAATGTAAATACCTTTCATCCTAGATAAATATATATATTTCAAAAATATATAAATATTTTGAATATTTGAACATATTAAATTTTGATGATCAATTAAATTGACTCATGAATCTTTAAATTTTGAAGCTAAATTTTATTTTGAATATTTAAATTTATTTGCTATTAATATGTAAGTTTATCTATTATATAAAAGATCTGTATAATATTTTAGTATCAAATTTTTAGGTACTACCCAACATACATACGTACATATAATTGGTACACAAAAAAAAAGATTGGTATTGTGTGGGTACATAGTAATCGATATTGTTTCATGTCTGAAAGTTCCATCCTTGACTTCTTCTCCATCTGAATATCTGATACATACTAAATAGTTGTCTTCTCAACAGCATCTTGGGGTTTTCAACATGCTCAATCAAATATTTTCCACGAACTTGAGAATGTCTTTCACAACAACTTGACTTCGCCAGGAAGAATGTATTCTACATTACACCAATAAAGAGCATCATCTTGTTGACTTCTTGATCCTCCAGTAACACAGCAAAGCTCAGCAGGCAGATCTTGCTGTTAGTAACTTAGTACTAAGCTCCATGAACTTGTCTGTAATATTCTGAAATCCCTGAGTCTGTTGAGATCTACTTCATTAACACGAAGCAACTCATAAAAACAATGAAAAATCTCAGCTGCCAAATAGACATAACACGAATGAGATCTGATGAGAGAATCAACAAACTTACAGTTTTAAAATATGTATTGTGGAAGTACAAAAGCAGGAAAAAAGAAAAAGAAAGACATCAGCTCCATAAACATTTGAGAAAACCTTTTTTTTTTTAAAGCAGAGAGATTTACTTATGCTACAAACTTCAACTTCTTAGTCATTGGCTTCCATCCTAAGCAACATAAACTGAACATATATGAAAAAGTTTCTAATTAATATGCCATGAGTATGATGCGTAGTAACTAAGAAAAGAAAATCAGCCACTGACCTCTTAA
Source organism: Brassica napus (assembly GCF_020379485.1). Classification (NCBI taxonomy): domain Eukaryota; kingdom Viridiplantae; phylum Streptophyta; class Magnoliopsida; order Brassicales; family Brassicaceae; genus Brassica; species Brassica napus. The sequence goes on along the minus strand of NC_063447.1, from coordinate 30,726,045 downwards.
CTACCCTCCTAAGCATCGATGTCATTGTTAACCTCTGAAAATATAACTGAACGGCCTCATCTTCACTCCGACCTTCCTCCTTTAAATCGCAACAGATCAATGACTGGTCAGCGACTCAAATAACAGCCAATGTATAAACTGACACTCCACTGGCGCTTGTTTTACCAGGTAATTGTTGTAGTTTTTCATGTTCTTCAACTTTTGCAACATAAAGTGCCTTCTGAATTAGTGTGAAATGCAAGTATTACAGTTAATTTAAGAACATGTCAACTGAGATAATAAAACAATTATGAGTATGTGCTGAGAGGAAGTATAGCATTGTCTCCAGTAAACATTCAAACCAGGAAACATTCTAACCTGGTTTTGGATTAAAATTCAACGTCAGTGTGCCTTTAAGATCAAGAGGCTAAGTTACAAAAGAACCTGCAAGGTGAGAAGGAGCCACTCACATCAAGCATCCAAGCAGCAGTATATTTGTTCCTTAGGATGCTCCATCTTGAAAGTCTCACGCAACATTACCTTGGGATCACAAAAAAGTACAGCGTTAACATAAAAGATTTAAGGTATAAAATTTAATGAAAAAACAATTACTGAAAAAAATCTACTTTTCTAACCTTCAGTAAATTTAGAGTAGGCATATGAAAAAAATTTGGACAGCCAAAAAGTTTAATCCTTGTAAACTACTGATCACATTAGGGAGCTCATAAGTCACCTTGATTGCAGAGCTTGATTTGGCTGTCTCAACCTCCTGCTCATAATCCAACGCCACATAGGGAATCTTCTCCTTGATGTCCTCTGTAACAGATTTTAAAACATCTCAGAATCAAACATCTATTAACGCAGTAACATAAAGAAATTCACCAGAATTTTAAAGCAAACAATCATATAACATCTAAGAACCAAAAACATAAAGAAACGATACGCACCGGTGAGATTGCAGCATATTTATACACGTTTTAGCAGCCGAACGGCGCAGGTGAGAGCTTCGTTGTGGGATGGCGATTGAAGACGATTTAAGACCATTAACTCTCGGAGAACTGTTACAGATTCTGGATCGCATCTGCACCGATCGAAGGTGAGCGAAGAACACGAAGGAGAACATAGAGGCTGATTAGAGTTTCAGTAGAAGCTTGTGGTCGTCGGGCCGCATACGAACGCAACATGAAGCCCATAACACTTTAATGAAACGATGCATTTCTGACGTGTCGCAACAGAAATTCGCGAATTTCTGACGTGGTGTCCTTGTTGGCATATCTGGGAGGGATCCAAAGCTTTCTTTATATATAAAGATGCCTGAAGAGCTGTCTTTTGTCAAGACTAGTGGTTAACACTAGGCCACGTAGGAGTGCAACATGTGCTTCTTCCTCTTCTTTGAGTGGATTTTTTTTTAGCAAAAGTCGGATGAAAAAAAGTGATCCCCCTTTTTCCTATTTTTCCTTTTTAAAAGGACAATATTGTTTTGAAGTTAAAAAAAAGAGAAAAGATGGTGCTCTTTTCGAATTAGCTGCTACATGTGTGGTGTGTTTTGTTATATACTTTGAGATTGATTTTTTTTTGTGCAACCTTTCATTTCATTATCTTAAACTTTAAACTTACAAGAGATAGATGGAATTATCCATCCTCTTTGACTACAACAAAGAACTTTAAAAACAACATAAGTTAAAGTAGATAAATTCTCTAAAGAGATTGACAGAGAAAATAAGACACCGCTCAAAAGCGTCGGTAGAAGATTAGTTTCAAAGGTGCCACCCACAAATAACCACATGAAGAAATTATCGCATCCTTCGAATCTTCCACACTTTAAAATAGTCACTGTATGTCGTGACGTTAAGAGCTCCAAGACCTCAAGTCCCATTGGCATAAGTCTCGTTGTATCTTCCGGTCCCAAACAAACCATTACACAAGATATCAAGCGGTTAGGAAAGCAACGATATTCATTGGCTTTGGAGCCAAGAGAAGAGTACCTCTCATGTAGAGGGATTTTGGTTGAAGGGTTCACTCCTATCAATAGAAGGAAGAGGGAAAACGATCTCTCATGGCCCCGACATGAGGAGGTTTGAAAAGCCTTTAGTTTTAAGGCTACGGGACTGCAATCTTCAAGCATTGAATGGCTCAGACAGACATGAACATTTGTACCTGTCGGAGATACTGGTTGATGACGAAAATCGCTTGACATCGGTGTAAAAACACCATCGACTGCATTAACAATATAAGGCCATCCAACTATGCCCAATATGTAAGCTTCACTTGATGGGATTTCTATCTTCAAATCCACAACATAGGTAGACAGATAAGAGCATGAGAGCATTGAATATAGCATATTTAAGACTTGTTGGACGTGGATAGTGGTGGCGAGAGGGGTGAAATGAGACATCCTCTGAATGGAATTGGATATTAAAGAACTTGACTCCTCCACACTAGTGAACAGTAAAATATGCTTGACTCCAATTTCCGAAGAAACATGCCTTAATTAACCCACTTTATCTAAAAATACTCAAAATATCAAAAATCTAAATTATTATTTTTAGATGTATATTTACATTTAGATCTAATTTCATTTTTTTGTATATACTAGTGACAAAAAATTCCTTACATAAAAGGTTTAATTCAGTTATTAAAGAAAACAATATGAAGAAATAAAGATGCAATTTAGTTATGTTTTAATCAATTATGTGTAATATCTTACAATATACACGTGTGGTTTCCTACGTGGTAAGAAGAAGAAGAGAGATTTTTCACCATGTACGAACCAAGATGATATCACTGAAGTTGATCTTCGTAAAGAATCACCTTCTACCGACGTGGAAACTAAGAAAGATGATATCACCGAAAATGATCTTAACCATCTCGCGAGTGCGCAAAGTCACCGGAGATTCCACCCACCGCCGTCGCAACCGTATATAAACCCATCATCACAATGCTCTTTCTTCTTTTGGCAGGCTAATCCAGTGGGAGATATCTTTAGACATCATCCAGACTTTGTATAAGATGTCATACCAAAGAACCAAACGGTGAGAACATCATACATAAATCTTCTCCTCGGCCTTGGAATGCTGAGAGTGTAGAAGGAACACTTTTGTTTTCCTCTAGTAAGTATTTCATCAGAACGAATAGGAAACACTTCGTTATCACCCACTTGGTAGACTCATTTGTAAGATCATTTTGGTTGGGTCACATATGTTAAGGAATAAATGTGATATGACCATTAATAAGTTTGGGCATAAAATGTTATGAAATATTATATGTGGATGCCTTATGTGATTTCTAGTTTAGTGAAGGGTTGAACAAGAAATTACTTCTACATCATGGGTTATGGTCCCCAATGCAACCTAACTTGACATTAAGTGAAAAACTCCATATCCCATCAATGGAGAGCTAAGGTCAACAAGGGGTTTGTATTGGAAGATCCATTCTCTTGCCATAGATCATTGAGTCATGGATTCACAAGGTATGTTTTCCCTTTTGTCTATTCAAATAGAGAATTATATGGTTATGAGATTCAAATTGATGAATCATAAAGAAATAAAATTAACAATTGGTATCAGAGCCACCATATTGATTTTCTATTTGGATCTAAAATAATTTCGAATTTAATCTAAAGTTTGTATTTTAAATTCGAATTTAATTATTATGTGAAAATATTGGATTGTTCAATCTGTTTTTTTTTTCTAAAGTTTATGTTGAATTTTGGGACCATGCATGTTAGATATAGATCTTTGGTTGTTATCTATGTTTAAGATTTATATCTAAATAAGGTTTAAGGTTTTATTGATGGAAAATATTGTTCATAAGGTTTATACTTTCTGAAATTTTGTTGAAAATTTTCATTTTTTTTTTTTTGTGGAACAATTTTTTCCAGATTTGGTTAGATCTGTTTTTTAGGTATTAAAGTTGAAAAAATTGTTTGACAATACCCAAGGTGGGAGGCAGATTCGTGATGGGCTTGTTAGTTGTTTGGCCCAAATAAAATTTCTGATTTAATTAATTATTCTGGGCCTGCGAATTTAATTATTTTGGCCTATTTTCTTATGTTTTAAATCAGTTGGGCCAGTTTGGTACAAACATTAAGTTAGGCCCATCCAGCTTTAATTAAGTTAAAAAACGCAGAGTGTGGGATTCGAACCCAGGTCGCGTGACTAAAGCTGGCACCTCCCTTGCTGCCTCCAACCACTCTCCCGCTTAAGTATTCTTGCATAAAGAACCTACATACGTTCACTTATATGTATGTGCAAGAATAAAATTCAGCTTTAAATCAATTAATAAATTTGATTATACATATTTAATAATTTGATTGGTTAATTTAATCAAGATGTCGGCCCAAAGGAAGACCTCTCTTGAGAAGATTTTTCATGAGAATTATTAAAGGAAGTATGTATGTAAGTTCATGGCGAATATTTAATCGGCCCAAAGGAAGGTTGTGTTTGGCCGAAATTTATATATATACGTGTGTGCAATATTCATGCGGATGTTGAGTCGGCCCAAAGGAAGACTTAATTTTTGGCCGAATTGTACATACAATTATGATGATGAATACATGACAATTATATGGTTTCAACATGTAAATAATAAATCGGCCCAAAGGAAGGTTTATTGTTTATCGTGGATTATTGTCAATATTTGATTGTTATTACAAGAGTACTGCTAGTAGTCAATATTACTGTCCAAAGACTTGATATTGATGTTACATTTGGTATCTTGGATGGGAAGTATAATCAGTTAAAATTTATCATTGATTTCTTCGGATATTGAGTTAACTCGGTTTTGTTCTCTCTTTTCAGCTACTTTATCTGCCAACTTAGGATCCATTCCAATTCTTACGGGTTCCAATTTTTCGGAATGGAAAAGTAAAGTGAAGATTGTTCTTGGGTGTATGGATCTTGACCTTGCGCTCAGGATGGACAAACCTTCTTCTCCTACGGATGACAGCACTTCGGAATATAAGGCTGTTCATGAGAAGTGGGAGCGTTCTAACCGCATTGGTTTGATGATCATTAAGGACACCATTCCAGAAGCCTTCAGAGGTGGTGAGGAGATCAATGATCTCAAACAGTTCCTTGCCGAGATGGATTCCCGTTTCGCAAGAAGCGATAAGGCGGAAATTAGCATGCTTTTGCATCGCTTTAGTACGATGAGGTACCATGGCAATGGAAAAATAAGGGAGTACATTTTGGAAATGTCCAACATTGTTTCGAAACTCAAGACACTTAAGACTGAGCTTCCGGCTGAATTGCTCATATACTTTGTCTTGAACTCTCTTCCTCCTCAGTTCAGTCAGCTGAAATCAAGTTATAACACACAGAAGGAGCAATGGTCTCTTAACGAGCTCATTGCATATTGTGTGCAAGAGGAAGAGAGGATGAAACAAGAGAGGACCGAAAGTTCTCATATGGTTTACACCTCTAAGGGACAGGGCAAAAGAAAGAAATTTGAGCCCACTAAGGATAATGCTGCTAAGGGTCCTACCCAAAAGAAACATGCTAAGGTTGAAGATACATGTTTCTTTTGCAGGAAGGGTGGACACATAAAGAAGGATTGCCCTAAATATCACGCTTGGCGTGCTAAGAAAGGTATGTTCCTTGCTTTGGTTTGCTCAGAAATGAACTTAATTGAAGTACCTAGGAACACTTGGTGGTTAGATTCTGGTGCTACTACTAACATTAGTGTTTCACTTCAGGGTTGCCTGAGCTATCGAACCCCAAATGATGCTGAAAGACGCATTCATGTGGCTAATGGGAGTCCGATGCATGTGGAGGCAATTGCGCATTTTAGATTGTTTTTTGTTTCTGGTCATTTTCTGGATTTGAAAGACACTTTTGTTGTACCGTCTTTTAGACGTAATTTGGTTTCAGGTCCTTGGTTAGACAGATCAGGTTATTCTTGTCTAACTGAGAACGGAACCGCTACTTTGTCTTTAAATTCAAAACTTGTTGGAACCGGTAAACTTTTGGAAAATCACAGTCTTTATATGCTTGACACTATAAACTCTAAAGATGAAAGTTTAAGTGTTGAATCAAGAGGTACTAAACGAAAGTTTGAAGATGCAAATTCAGGAACTCTTTGGCACCAACGCCTAGGTCACATCTCTAGAAATAGAGTTGAGCGTCTTGTGTCAGATGGTATATTGAGTTCCATAAAGTTCACGGATTGTGATATGTGTGTGGATTGCATTAAAGGAAAACAGACCAAGCATAAGAAATTGGGTGCATATAGAGCTACGGAAGTCCTTGAGTTGATACATACGGATATTTGTGGACCTTTCCCTACGGCTTCTTGGAATGGTCAACAATATTTTATATCATTCATTGACGATTATTCTCGATATGCATATTTGTTTCTTATTCATGAGAAATCGGAATCTTTGGACGTGTTCAAAAGGTTCAAAGCTGAGGTTGAGAACCAACTTGACCGAAGGATAAAGTCTGTCAGATCTGATCGTGGTGGCGAATACTACGGTCGGTATGATGGTTCAGGTGAACAACGTCCAGGACCGTTTGCCAGATACCTAGAGGAGTGTGGTATAGTGCCTCAATACACCATGCCAGGTTCTCCTAGCATGAATGGTGTGTCTGAGAGAAGGAATCGCACTCTTAAGGACATGGTGAGGAGTATGATTAGTCATTCCTCCTTACCTGAATCACTTTGGGGAGAGGCACTAAAGACTGCAGCATACATTCTTAATAGGGTGCCAACTAAAGCAACTGCTAAGACCCCTTATGAGCTTTGGACTGGGCGCAAGCCTAGTCTTAAGCACCTTCGGATATGGGGATGTCCAGCTGAGGCAAGGCCTTATAAGCCATATGAAAAGAAACTGGACTCAAGAACCATTAGCAGCTACTTTATTGGTTATTCGGAGCGTTCAAGAGGGTATAAATTTTACGATCCCACTGCTAAGACTATTTTTGAGACAGGAACAGCTACGTTCTTTGAGGATATTGATTTTGGGGGGAGAAATAAGGTTAAGGATATCATCTTTGAGGAAGAATCGGCTCCAATACCTATACCGATTCGTATAGTTACTTCTGATGAAGTAAATTTGGATCCTCAAGTTGATAATGAAGTCCTTCCTCCAACTCAGGTTGTCGATGATATCGTACATGAAGGTCAAACTCAAAATCCTCAAGAACTAGTGCAACAAGATCAAATTGCTCTTAGGCGATCCACTCGAATAAGGAAAAATGCTATCCCAGACGATTACATAGTATTTTTAATGGAACATGAGGAAAATCAAACTCTTTCGGAAGATGATCCCATCACCTTCCTTCAGGCAATGAGTTGTTCCATGTCGGATAAGTGGACTGAGGCAGCAAATGAAGAGTATAAGTCTATGTTAGACAATGAGGTTTGGGAAATCGTTAAATTACCAGAAGGAAAGAAACCCATTGGTTGCAAATGGATATTTAAAACCAAGAGGGATTCGAATGGTAATGTTTCGCGATATAAGGCTCGTCTAGTGGCTAAAGGTTATACTCAGAAAGAGGGGATTGACTATAAAGAAACCTTCTCTCCGGTATCTTCAAAGGATTCTTTTAGGACAATCATGGCTCTTGTTGCACATTATGATTTAGAGCTTCATCAGATGGATGTTAAGACAGCGTTTCTCAATGGAGACATTGAAGAGACGATTTATATGGTGCAACCAGAACATTTTACCTTAGGTGATGCAAAAGATATGGTTTGCAAATTAAAGAAATCCATCTATGGGCTAAAACAAGCTTCCCGTCAATGGTACCATAAATTTCATATGATTATCACCTCCTTTGGTTTTGAGGTGAATTTGGTTGATGATTGTGTGTATCAAAAGTTCAGTGGGAGTAAATATATTTTCCTGGTTTTATATGTCGATGACATACTTCTGGCCACTAACGATATTAGCATGCTGGTTCAAACCAAGAGATTTCTTAAGGAAAATTTTGAGATGAAAGATCTTGGTGAGGCATCTTTTGTATTAGGGATCGAGATTCATCGAGATCGCCCTCGAGGAATTCTTGGATTGTCACAAAAGAGCTATATTGATAAAGTTCTTAAAAGATTTGGCATGCATGATTGCAAACCAGGAGATACCCCAATCGCTAAGGGAGACAAGTTTTGTCTCGAACAATGCCCTAAAGGAAAACTGGAAATTGAGGAGATGCAAAAGATCCCTTATGCATCAGCAGTAGGGAGTCTTATGTATGCTCAAGTTTGTACGCGTCCAGATATAGCGTACATAGTTGGAGTGTTGGGCAGATACTTAAGTAATCCGGGCATGGACCATTGGAAAGCAACCAAAAGGGTCATGAGGTACTTGCAGAGAACAAAAGACCGTATGCTCACGTACCAGAGATCGGATAATATGGAGATCATTGGGTATTCTGACTCTGATTTTGCGGGATGCCAAGACAGTAGAAAGTCTACATTAGGTTATGTTTTTCTGTTAGCCGGTGGAGCGATCTCTTGGCGTAGTGCTAAGCAATCACTCGTAACATCATCCACAATGGCAGCAGAATTAGTGGCAGTCTACGAGGCATCACTTCAGGGAATTTGGCTAAGGAATTTTGTCACATGTTTAAGGATTCTTGAAGGAATAGAAAGACCCCTCAAGTTGTATTGTGACAATAAGGCGGCCGTTATGTATTCCAACAACAATAGAAGTTCGGTAAAGTCTAAGTTTGTAGACATCAAGTACCGAGTTGTTAAGGAATGGGTACAAAGTGGAAAGTTTACCATAGAACACTTAGGGACAAACTCTATGATTGCGGATCCTCTTACAAAAGGAATTGTACCTAAGGTCTTTCATGAGCATACTGCTCATATGGGTATTTTGGTGTTTGGGGATCATTCGGTTTAGTGGGAGTTTGTAATTTTTTTTTTGTTCCATGTTTTGGTTGTATTATACACACTTTCTGATCAGAAATAAAGTTTAAAGTCTTCGGCATATACACTTTGTACCATAAGGGTTAAGTTGATCTCACTAAAGTAGGACCAGTTGAAAATCGACATATACAGACCACACTTCATGTGATTTTCATGCCACATGTTTCATAATTGATCTATGTCATTTGGCTGTATTGATATTGTGACCATGGAAAGTTTAGTTACGAAAGTAATGTAACGAAAGCCACCATGATCCTATGTTGATATAATCAATGGACAAGATTGCTTATGCTCCCAGAATTAATGGCATAAAGAGCGCTCATAAAGTTTATCACATTCTAAGGCACATATATGACCCAGTGGGAGATTGTAAGATCATTTTGGTTGGGTCACATATGTTAAGGAATAAATGTGATATGACCATTAATAAGTTTGGGCATAAAATGTTATGAAATATTATATGTGGATGCCTTATGTGATTTCTAGTTTAGTGAAGGGTTGAACAAGAAATTACTTCTACATCATGGGTTATGGTCCCCAATGCAACCTAACTTGACATTAAGTGAAAAACTCCATATCCCATCAATGGAGAGCTAAGGTCAACAAGGGGTTTGTATTGGAAGATCCATTCTCTTGCCATAGATCATTGAGTCATGGATTCACAAGGTATGTTTTCCCTTTTGTCTATTCAAATAGAGAATTATATGGTTATGAGATTCAAATTGATGAATCATAAAGAAATAAAATTAACATCATTTCCCTCTCATCTCTCAGACTATAATGTATCTAACGCTGTCTGAATGTACAATAGTTGCTCATCAATAATCATATGATTTAATAAAGGTTCAAATAAAAGGTTAAATAAATCACAATTTGTTTTTATATATGCTAGTGACAAAAACCTTAAATAAATAGTTTAGTTAGGTATTATAGAAACCAATAAAAATAAAAGTAGGTATTTAATAGGTTGGTTTGGAAGTTATGTTTAGTTATTCTTGTTGTCTTCTTGTGCCTTGTAGTGTGAGTTATGTTTCCTTACTATTGCTAGAAATTGTACATAATAGATTAAATTTACTTATTGATTAACTTTGTTGCGACAGTGGGTCACAGAGAGGGTTTTTTCGATGTTTTGGGTTCTTTTATCAAGTCCTTTTATGGTTAGTTTGTTTTATTACTTTGCGGATATATAAGAAAATCAATGGCTCAATCATGATATTAGCCAAGTATGATGTATAACATTCTTTTGAAGTTTCCCTCTCGAAGATTTCTGTTTTGTGGCGATAAATGTCTATGTTTAGTGAATCAAAATCATGTATTTGTAAGTTAGATTTCATTGTGTCAGAACTTAAAGAAGTTGGGAATATTACTGAGGATAACATAACACATGTCCTAGACCAGAACGAGAATATAGATACCAACAATTCGCTTAAGATAGCATTTTATTGGTTCTTGATTGTTAAGTGCTCAGTAAGTGACATAGATATACAAATGTCATTGATTTGAGATTTTCTTTTACTTTTATTTTTGGTACAAACTCTATAGAATAATGTTGCGAATGGTGATGACATTCTTTATTGTTAAGTGCTTAGTAAGTGACATTGATATACAAATGTCAATGATTTGAGATTTTCTTTTGGTACAAACTGTATAGAATAATGTTGCAAATGGTGATGACATTCGTTTTTACTTTCTTGAGTAAAAAAATGGTATGATTAATAGAAAAGTGATTTGAGAATTAAATCTTGAATGTGTATCGAACATGCCACACTGAAATCTTTAGTCTGAGGCTCTCCCATCTTAGCTATCCCCATCATTCTTAATAGCTTTTTCAAATGTGTAGTGTTGATGCAAAGCAGAGCAAATCTCTGAGGCCATTTTGTGTGCATGGTTGTGAAGGTATTCAACTTTTTCAATAGATTAATATTAGATCCAGAGAACGAGATGAGATCGAGCTCAAGCTCAGAGAGAAAAGAAGAAGATGAAGTTTGTTATTCAATTCTCAAACTGTATTCTGTTACATTGGTTCAGTATTTATAAGACTTTCTATTCTCCTAACCGGTATTAACTAATATATAACCGGTTTACTCTAATACTCCTCCCTCAAGATGGAAGATACAAACTATATAATCCCATCTTGGACACTAAATGCTTGAACAAACCAGGTTGTACTGCCTTCGTAACGATATAACCCGGTGGCATTATCATGTAGATCTCTTCATCAAGGTCACCATTAACAAAAACATTACTGATATCAAGTTGATTGATCGATCAGTTCTTTCTTACAGCAAGCCTCAGAAGAAGACGAATTGTTCTCATCTTCGCCACTGGAGAAAATGTATCTATATAGCCAAGTCCTTCAATCTGTTTGTATCCTTTAGCAACCAAACGCGCTTTGAACCTCTCAATAGTAGCATCAGGGTTGAATTTGATGGTATAAACCAACTTACAGCCAACCGGATGCTTGCCTAGAGGTAACTCACAAACATTCCAGGTACTAGTATCTTCCAAAGAAGTCATCTCAGTTTTCATAGCCGCAGTAAACTCCGCAGATTTAATGGCTTCAAGGAAGGTTTTAGGTGGCATGGTTGTGGTGATATTAAGAAGGAAATTCTTGTATGAAGGTTCAAGCTTGTTATAAGAAACAAAAGATGAAATAGGATATGATGTAGTGTGTGTGGGATGTGCAGGGAATTTAGGATTGTTATCTAAAAGGTAACAATGATACTCATCTAGGTATGTAGGGGCCTTAGACTGACGTTTAGGTCTAGGATTAGGGTCTACTCTTCCTGATGGTACTGATTCAGTATTAGAACAAGAAGGATGAGAAAATGATGAATGAACAGGTGAGGAATGTGTTAAAGAGTCACTCTGTTCAGAAGAAGAAGAGACATGAGGAGTAGGCTCATGTAGATGAGATGGAAAAGAAGATGTATCAGGAAAAATAGGATCAGGCGCAATGTCAAAAGAAGCTGGAAACAAAGAATATGGAACTGGCAAGGGAAGGACATCCTGAGAAAAAAATGTTCGACACTTGCGGAGACAAAGCAAAAGGAAAGATTGACTCATGAAAAATCACATTTCGAGTAATAGAAACCGTATGTGTATCAAGATCTAAAACTTTATATCCTTTATACCCATTAGGATATTCAATAAAAACACATGGCTTAGCTCTAGGTGAAAATTTATGTCTATCTTTTGTTAAAGTTGACGCAAAACATAGACAACCAAAGACCCGTAGATGATTGTACATATGAGGTTTTGAGTTTAAAAGTTCAAAAGGTGATTTGTTTTGAAGAAGTGGAGAAGGTGTTTTGTTTATAAGATATATAGCCGTAAGAATGCAATCCTCCCAGTAAGATAATGGAATGTTTGATTGAAAAAGAAGTGAACGAGCCACATTAAGAATGTGTTGGTGTTTCCTCTCCACAACAGAGTTTTGTTGTGGAGTATATGTACATGAAAAGTAATGAATGATGCCCTTAGTTTTGAGTAAAGATGTGAAAGCAAGTTCTGGAGCATTGTCTGATCTAATGGCTTTAATCTTCTTTTGGTATTGTGTTTCAATGAGTTGAATGAAATCAGGGAAGATAGATGACACAGAATTTTTATTTTCTAAAAGATAGACCCAAGTAGCACGTGTACAATCATCTACTATGGTCAAAAAATACTTGTAACCTTCATGAGTTGGTTCATGAAATGGTCCCATATATCAAGATGAATGAGATCAAAAGGAAAAGGAGACATATTATTTGAAGATTCAAATGAAATATGTTTTTGTTTTGCAAAAGGGCAGACTTTACAAACAGACTCATGAGTTGATTTTTCAGATAAAATGTAAAGTTCTTTTGACAAAATATGAATCTTATTTGGTGAAGGATGTCCTAAACGCTGATGCCAGACTTCAGCAGAAATTTGAAAAGTTGAATGAATTTGAGAAGGAATGACATGATGATGATGTTGACTTTAAAAAAGATGACTCTAAGATGTAAAGATTTTCATGCAGATTACCCTTACCAATCATAGAGTCCAAAGTATGCGCCTGAGAAAGAAAATGATTAAAAGGAAGTATGTAACATGCATCTGAAGAGAAAAGGACAGTGATGGTACTATTTCGTGTAAGAGCACTAATGCTTAAGAGATTGAATTTGAAATTTGGAATGAAAAGAACGAATTTAAGAGAAAGTGTGTTGGAGAGTTTAATTGTTCCAGCAACGTTTACTGAGATACTAGATTCTAAATCGAGGGTGACCATGGTTCTTGCAGCGGTTGCACTTTCTAGTTTAGCCCGTCTAGCGATGTTCAGAAACACTTTTTCAAGAGATGCAAGCCCGAGCTGTAAGTCCGAGTTTCTAAACTCAGGTTCCCCATTTTTTAGCTCCTCAAAAAATATTGCAGAAATGTCTAGAGATAATATATAGTACATTTCTTACCGTAAGAAATGTCTCTTTGTCGTGGGGGTAACAAAAATCAAGAAAGCCTTGTTTTGGATCTGTAGGGTCAACTTTCAAGTGCTTCAAATAGTATATTAGTAATTAAGGTAAGCTGGCCGGTAAAAACATATTTGGGGTCTTTATAATACCTCGTTAAAAAAATCACTTCAGTGGCTCGTACGAAGCTCCAGCACCGATGCTATAGTTCTTTTTGCTTTCAATGAAGCTAATGGTAGCAAAAAAAAACAGTGTCGTAGTGGGAGTGCAATTAAGATTACTAAGACATAGGTTATGACTCAAGATAAGGAAGCAATTAAGATTACTAAGACTTAGGTTATGACTCAAGATAAGGAAGGTGGTGAATCTGGTGATCGAAGTTTTGTGTACTTACATCGTAAAACACAACGCTGCCATTACTGTATCTGTCGTGTCTACCGATCCGATCGAATCTTTGAGGGTAGTGATCATAACAAATCTTCTTTCCTAAGCCACCACGAAACACATTTCTTCTCTTAGATTTTTGCTATTGTATATGTAGTGATCACAGTCGACATTCAAAAGATAAGGCACAATTGATAGAAACCCCAAGACTCGTATCTTCAATTGAATATATAGCACAACATGAAAAGACAAAAGAATCAATAAGTTTGAAGAAACCATTATATTTCAGTTTAAAATATACAATCAAGGATTAAGCATAATTATTTACCAACGAATTCATGGCGCCAGCCTTCTTATGATAGTCAAATCCAGGTCTCACAAGAAGATAAACCAGCCTAGGAAGCTCAAGGTTTTCTACATCGCAAACACTGTTGTTTCCAAGGAATACCTTTTGGAATGAGCAAACATCAAAAATAATCAGATACGTTTGAGAGTAGTGTATACACACCACACTTATAACAAAATGAAACAGTTGACACCTCTGAACATCTCACCTAGATCATGGCAGGATGATTGGGCCAAGAAGTCATGCATAGTCCAGTCGTCTTCAGTCACTGTCTGTCAAGTCGCAACTATAAATCATTGATCGTTAACCTTGAATTCTTAATCTCTCTGTGTCAAGGAAAATAAAATGTAAAGTTTGTGATATAAAGTCAGAAAATAATATTAACAAACCTTCATGGTTCCGCGTACACTAACCCAACTGCAATAAAAGAATAAAAGAAAGTGAAACCACCAAAATCAGATTTCGTGGTTTTAGTTTTATAATATAAACAGAGAGCAGTCGTTTAACCACATATACCGTTTTTATTTGCTCTATTTCAGTGATCTACTTCTTGGTCATCTTCCTCATTATCATCCTCGTCCTCATCCATCTGAAGGTCGTTTGTGACAACAACTTCATCCCAATGGTTGATCTGCATAAGAAACAGTAGATGGGTTCAAATCGTGGAACTTAATTAAGAAGCAATCAGAACTGAAGATGAAATGAAAAGGTGCACATCCCACCTGATATCATAGTCGTGCTTTAGCCTTGGAGTTTAATCAGGCTGGTGCTTTTGGGGATAACGATGTGAGGAACTTTGGTCTTGAATCTCACCGTATATATAGCTAGGTTGGGGAAAGGGAAGAATTTGAAGAGGGTATTGTGTTGAATGGTACAATTATTGATCTTGATAGTGGGGAGGTCTATCGGCGAAGACAATATTTTCGACGCCGTAGAGTGCAAAGGAAAAGTCACCAACAAATATTTGAGGAAGAGACGATAAGATTGTGTGTTAACAAAAGGAATGAGCTGACGTGGTAAGTTAAAAGCATATGATTGGCTGATTTTTTGATCTGACGTGGACATGCTCTCCTTTGAGCATATCTCCCTTTTAGTATTGTATTGATAATCTTCTCTTTAGGAGATACGTTTGCGAGGATAAAGAGGATGCAGTTAGACTTTTTCGGGTGGGGTGATGGGGAATAACCGTGAACTGTCGAATATGATGGTGATCACTCGAGACGGGATGGAGCTAGCGTTTGCTCTCCAGACCTTATAAATTGACAAAGCACAACTTTTCTCTTTGCAAACGCTGAACACGGACCAAGAAACGTTTGCGACTGCAGCGGAGAAACTCGCTCTGACGACTATCTTAGCAGCGATGTATGGGTTTGGGAAACCCTTGCAGCTGGAGGAGATTAGAAGAAGAGCGATGAGATATAATGTTAAGGTTTCTAATTTAGACTAGTAAAGTACATTTGTCTCACTCTAATAACTTTGGTACATTCTAATTAATTAGAGTTTCTGTTAATGTATGCCTTGCTATTGCTACTCTGCAAAATACTAATCTATGAATGCTGCCATTAATCTTTCAGTTTTGCTCAGATTCCTTATCTAACCTTTTCTTTTGTCAAAGACCTTAACTAACTTACATGGGAAAATAATAAACTTCATGCTCTAGTTTCCCTGCTTAGGAGTCGGCGCAGACATTATGAACTATGCTAACTATCTCAAACTAGCTTTGAAGAGAAAGCCGCCAGTTCATTGGATTTCTCAATTATACGCAACGCAACAAATCTGAACAATCAGTCTTGAGTCGGATGGAGGGGATATGGATCTAAGTTAGGCTGTGTGGGCCACCGAGACGCGTACACAGCATGGTTTAAATACAGGTCAAAAGCCAATATATGCGAGAAATGGTGCAACGGAACTTAACAGTTTGGCTAATGAACTTTCTCTAATATGTGTATGTTACTAGAGAGTGTTAGTCTCTGACCATGTTTCAGAGGTGATGATTTCTTATGTTGGACTTTCTGATGAATTTTTCAGAATGAGAGAGCTTCAGACATTGACAGGCAAATTTGAAAGGATATGATCTTGGTGATGTTAACAACAAGAAGTATACTATCTAAGAGTCTTTCCATTTTCTGCTTAATTCTTTTTTGTATCTTCATTTTTTTTTCTGTATTAGTACTATTCTGACATGTATTTTGATATCTTGGTGTAAGATGTCTAATGTTGCTGCTATCTTCCATTTGATGCTTGTAACCTTGTTACTCTTATTTGATGGAAAAAAAATCATACTTGATTGGTTTTGTTCGGTTCTTAATAAAGAACACACATTAAATGGTAACTACTCTTGGTTTGATCTTGCCATTACAATATCTTTCTCTTACTTTGTTTGATCTTGCCATTACATAAAGAGCCCAAACAGTTAGGGCAGACTTATCCCAAGGTGGGAAGTGCCTTGACTTACAAGTAACCTCACCTTAACACTATTTATACTCTTATCTTATTATTAGATGTCCGTAATAATGGGTTTCAGGAGATAAGTATGCGGATGAAGCTGAACCTTTTTGGTTGGGTGTTTGACAATAATCCAGAACCAGCAAAACTGATGGTGATCTACCAAGACATCAAGGATTTTGCATCTTCTCTCAAAGATTGGAAAGCTAGAGATTGCAACATTCTTGTAGCACAGCCTGAACACGGACAAAGGAGACGTTACAAGTGCATACTGAACCATCTTATCACCCAAGAATGGGTTTGGACTTAGCCTATTAGGTGGAAGAGACCCTATCAAGTACCAATACCAAAAGAGATGCAGAACTTCTTAGTAACAAGAAGGATACTAAGGCATGCTGATTCTATCATCTAGGGAGATTGATGAGATTTTACTTGATCATCTCATAGTATCAGATATAAGAAGAAATCTTGACATGATTAGTTTATATTTTATGATATAAAAAAGCTAAATGTTTTTGTCACAAGAACACCAATCATAACAATCCCTAAGGTCTTTTATTACAGAAAAATATCTCAGAAGGAGATAAATAAACATTTTAAGTCCACATACTATATAGTATCACAACACCTTTCTTTGTCCAAACACATCTTCTGAGACCCAAAAGTCTTGATGTTTTTTTTGTGTTTTGCAGCATAAGCCTTTCTCTTGACATGTATATGGTTCGGAGAGATACATTCTTCTATTCACTAAAACAAATATGCTAATAAAACAAAAGGCTCATCAAATCCTATTATAAGATGACACTTTTCTTTCCTTTTGAACATTCTGCCTGGTGATGATGCTCCAGATTCCTAAGCACAATCTTCGCAAATATCTTAGCCTCACGAGGCATGTTCGCAGCCGCAGCTGCAGAACGCAAGATCCTCGCTTCTCCAGCGTTCTGCATCAAGCTTGCGTGATGCATTGCGTGTCTACCTCCCGGTATCGTAAACTGCACTTTCACAAGTTAGTACCAAACTGCAAGTAGTTTTAAAACCACACACACCAAAACTAAACTTATATATATGTACCTGGACAAGCGCAAAAGCTGCACATGCTTTGAGTATAGGAGAAGGGTTCCGCAGCATTGTAACAAATCTTCCAATTTCGGAACCGCTGCATCTCAAGTGGCCAGCTTCTGGGATTCTAACTTTCTCTGAGACTTGTGCTAACATAGACGGAGCAGATGATAAAGCAGCTGCTGCAAAGACTTGAGGCTCCATGAAAGTTGTAACGAAGCTCTCAATGTGTTTAAGAGCCTTTATTCTGGCACCAGCCAAGCTAACACTCTTAGATGCACTTTCAGATGAAGTCCCTATCATCGCATATTCATCCATCCTGTGGACATAAGATAAGGCTTAGGCACAAAAGAGAGAATGTAATCATGAATGTGGATATGAAGCGTTGAGTACCTTCCATCAAACATGTATGCTAATGCTAATGCAGCCATGAAACGAGCCATTTTGGAAACAGAAGAGGAACAGAGGTGAACAAGCGCTGTAACTCCTCCTTCAGCCACAATGCGGAGAGCATTACCAGGGTTGAAAGCAAGATTCCACAGAGCTCCTGCAGCAGTTTCATGTACATCCTTGGGAGAAAAAGGGTAAAAAGTTGGATTAGATTATAACACAAAAGACCAGAGGACATGACATCTTATGAGGAAACAAAAATGTTTTTGTTTACCTCAGCTTCAGATCCTGCAAGAGCAATTAGAGGTGAAATACCACCTTCTTGCCCAATTGCAATGCTGATAGAAAGACCAAAAAGTTATATGTAATCACTTTTGCATTAATAAAAAATTTAAAATGGTTGAACCTGTTTGCTTCTGAGACTGAGAGACCCCAAAGAGCACCAGCTGCTCTCTCTTGCAGACCTGTGGATGCATCTGAACAGGACTTGGCAAGTGCCACCTAATATATATATTATATAATCAAGAAACAAAGTGATAAGTTTCCTGAAGATGTAAGGTGAACACACATAAATGAAAATAAAAGGAAACATGTTACCAAGGCTTCAACACCACCAAATGCAGCAATAGATTCTCGATTCTTGTCATCAAATGACAAATTCCACAGAGCACCAGCAGCTTCTTGTTGAACACCTTCGTGAGGCGATTTCGTCAGCTGAACAAGAGCTTCTAAGGCACCAGCCTCTTGTCCCACAGCAGCATTGTTATTGTTGCTATCACCATGAGCAGCCAGATTAGCCAAAGCACGAGCCGCCTGACAAAAAAAAGACAATTTGTCACAAACCCAATTCAGACAATCTCCAGCATAAGAGTCAATATAACAATGTGCAATCCAGAACAAGAAAGGACCTGTTCTTGTGCTCCTTCATACTTGCAGTTTCGAGCTAACATCACCAAGGCATGCACACCTCCTGCTTTTGCAACTTCAGTGCTACATTTATCGTCTGCTGCTAAATTAGCTAACGCCCCAGCAGCACGCTCCTAATCAAAGCCAAAGCATTAGTTTTAGATACTTCTAAATCAAAAGTGTGAGGCCATTAAGGTGGCAAGAGCGTACCAGAACTCCATCACAGCCATTTGGCCATCTAAATATAAGCTTGACTAATGCATTCACTCCTCCAGCTTTAGCAATTTCATTCTAGTACAAAAAAAAAACAAAACAATGTTAGTTAGAGAGCAAAAGGTTCATTCATGTGTGTTTTAAACAACTCTTTATAGTACTTTATGCTCTTCTCCAACAGAGAGATTCCACAGTCCACCAGCAGCTTCCTCAGCCACAAGTCTATTCATAGACTTCGCCAAACCAGCGAGCACATCGATCCCTCCTTCTTCAGCAACAGCCTTTGCAACGTTAGCGTTCACCGACAAGTTCGCAATAGCCTTCGCAGCTTCTGACTGAAGACCTTCGCGCCAAGACTTAGCAAGTGTCAGAAGAAGTCTGATGCCCCCGTCTCTCATAACCGCTTCTGCTCTTCCGCAGTCTATGCTCGCGTTCTCATCGTCCACAACGATGAAAGTGGCGAGCCCTGTGGCTGCTCTCTCTTGCACATCCTCTTGCGAGCTTTGCATTAGCCTGAGAAGCAGCTTAGCTCCATGGTTGAGCCAGAAGTTGTTCAGTGCCTGAGAGTTGCTCTCCGCCATTCGGAGAAGCGAATGAGAAATGATCCATTCAATCCAACGCATTGTTTCGTCATTGCTTATCAGATCTCTCCAGTGAGAGAATATATCATTTGGCGTCTTTGAGTTATCGTCAAATTTAGCAATCAGGAGCTTCCCTTTGAAGTTCACATCGTGTTCTAGCAAAGGGCAGTTCAAAGCACACACAACTCTCAAACTCTGAGATGATTTAAACAGCCTTGAAACCGCTACATGGTCAACGCTGGTTCTAGAAGCATCCAAAGCTGTTAGCCTCGGAAGCTTCTCCCAGCTCTCTGCTGCAACTCTCCAGTTCATGCTTATCGTCCCAGCAACAGAGAGGTAACGAAGAGACGCCACTTTCCCCAATGCTTCCTCGTTGATGTTCAGGCAATCCAAGAATCCAACATCACTGAGCTGTGGACAGTGCTTGGATAGAGACTCAATCGCCTCGGAGTTAACATCTCTCATTCCAGAAAGCCTGAGCTTTCTAAGCTTGGGGCAGCAGAAGGCGATGACTTTAACAGCGTCGCTAGTGATCCTCTCGCAGAAGTCTGGTCCAAGCTGGAGGCTCTCGAGAGCTTCGTGGCGCGCGGCGATCATAGACAATGTGGCATCTGTTATCTTCCTGCAGTAGTCGCCGCTTATCTCCCTCAGATTCCTCGCTCTGAGGTTAACTATGGCGTCAGCAGAGTCGAGGCCCCGGAACCGAACCTTGTGAAGGTTAGCACACCTAGTTGAAAGAGAAGAGGCCATTGAGAGATCAAACTTGTGGGGACGGAGATCCAATGAGGTCCAGAGACAAGAGGAAGCGCCGAGGCTTCTCCATGTCCTGCAGGTGGATGCTAAGCTAGCTCGGTCTCGGTAGTTCAACCGAGTAAACAGAAGAAGCACAGTGTCGTAAGACAAACTAGTCCAATCCACATAGTGTTGAGGCTTAGGTGCTAAATCTTCATAGCCAATCACAGAACAACAACTTGGTGAAACTACCTTATTCTCCTCCACTCTCTGACGCACCCTACGACTCATATCTTGACCGGATCCTCTTGAAGCTACAAACATCAAATCATCATCATCATAGAGATCCTACAAGACCTGTAAAACAAGAGATCAAAGAACTCAAATTTAGATCCCAATTGCTAATAACAATAGAAACCAAATTCAACAAACCAATGCTCAACAGAAACCCTCGAATAGATAAGGACTAAGACAAGCAAAAGCTCTGGCCTTTCTGTTCCAATTCAATACACAGAAACTCCAATTGATTCAAAAGGTGAAAGAGTGATGAGGGTCGGAGAGAATTCAAGCAAAGAGCGCAGAGAAAAACTCTCCAACACATTAAGAACCATCAAATACGCAAAAGGGTATAATCAGAACACGTTAAAGTAATCAATCACCTTTGGAGCAAAAAGAGGGGAACTTTGTGTTAATTTATTCCCAGCGGCAGAGAGAGAAGAATCTGAGGAATTGGGGAATGAAGGTGAAGGTGAAGAGAAGAGAGAGAGAGAGAGACGGTGTTGAAACGAGAAGAGAGAGCTCATATAGGCAAAATTGTGATTGTAAAAGAGCATCAATCACCTCCTTTGCACGGTACATTATATATTACCAATTACCACTCCTCTTTTCTTCTCAATTTTTTTATGAGTAAATAAATTTTTTTCCATAATATTACAAATTTTCTTTCAAGTTTTTGTAAGTTTTAAGATGAGTTTTTTAATGATAAATTAGTATATAAACACTTCAAATCATAAGTTTTTGTAAGTTTTAAGATGAGTTTTTTAATGATAAATTAGTATATAAACACTTCAAATCATATCTGAGAAAATGATTTATTATGAATGTAATATAACCAATGAAATTTTCGCACAATTAACAAATTATATTAAAATTTTAATATTGATTAGTATTAATAATTTTTTGGCACGTATAATTTTTATGTGTTCAATTATAAAATATAACTAATTTAACACTATTTTTACAGATTTTTTTTTAATACGTAAACCATAAAGTATCTGGCATATTCATAATGATAGATTAAACAGCTTGTCATATCTTTCTTTTTAAATTAGTAATTACATTTCCTGGTATTAACTTCAAAATGTGTATACGTATAAGTATAATCTATTTAATGAATGCATCATTTGTATAAATTTTGTTCTGTAAATAGTTAATAGTTTTCTGATATTAGAGATTTTCCTATTTGTCAGAGGTGATTTTTAAGATAGATTCGATGTTTTAGTAGCAATAACCCATATCATAACATGGGTCTTACGCCTTTAATAGTTACTATTTTCTCATAGTTAATTAATCGTTTTTATGATGTTTCTTAAATAGTAATTTAAGAATATTTAACGTTTTCTCTAGTAAAAATGGCAAATAATCAATAAACCATGTGTGCCAGACATGTGATTTATGCCAAAGGGACAATATCTTCTTTACTTAAGAAATCATGTAATCTCTCCGTTACTTTGTAGTAAAACAAACACAAATCGAGAAGAAACCAAAAATAACAAATCAAATTGCGCTTTCCCTTTTGAGTAAGATTTGCATATTTAAAGCAAAAACAAAACACAAGAGAAAAGAGGCACCTTGCTGGTTGCTATTAATACCAACCTTCTTTTCCATCCCCCTACTTTCTATTTAAAGGAATACATCATTAATGGTCTGTATCTTTGGATGTTTCACAACTGCTTTAGCTCCATGTGTCTCAAGTTTCATCAATCACATTAACTAATTAGCTTAACAACAGTGTCCCATCAGAAATTCTCATTTCAAGTTCTGGAGATGAAGAAACTATAGTAAAACTTAGATCAAAAACATGTTGTGAAGAGATACTACACAACCATGAAAGCTTTTTAACTTCAGCGTTTTCGATCTGCTTTCCATTTGTAAACCGGTTTACCATTTGGGTTGAGCATCTCGTCCTCACGCAGCTTACGTTTGCGACCCTTTTTCTACGCAATAGAAAGAGTTTTTTAATCAGAGATGTTCACCATTAAGTTAAAAGCAATGATACACTCATAAGATTTGAGATGAATGGTATAATTTACCTGTAGCTCCTTCTGCATTGACATATCCATGTATAATTTCTCCAAATCTTTTGCCCTGCTCTTCCTTGCCTCGAGATCTCTGTATGATCTATCCATTTTCCTGGTTTTAAGAGATGGAAGAAGATGATGATGAGTATTGCTTGTCCATTTTATACTTCATAAAACATCTAATGTATGTTTCAGAGACATACTTTTTAATATCTTTCGGAATATGTATGGCGGAGATATCACTTTTGCTTCTAGCTTGCAACTCCAGCTCTCTAGCTTCCTCTCTGATAAAGAGAAAAAAAACAAGAGTTACAAGGCAACGCATACAATATGGTACCAACTTACTACTAAGCATAACAGAAGAATTCAGATAAAGTGAAGAAAGAAGTAAAAAGTTGAAAGTAACCTGTCTTCTGCAAAGTAGACATGTCTACGGCTAGGCTGGTCCTCCGTACATTGCAGTGATGCAGTAAGCTTATCAATTTTCTACAAAAGAGGGGAAAAAAAGGATAAATATGACTCTGAGTCTCTGATGTCTAAACAAAAACCAATTGCACTGAAGAGAGAAAGATAGACTTACGTTTTTCTCACTCTGCCATTTCTGGAACACATATCCAATATCTTGGGTCTTCATTATCATAAGCTCTTGTGCACTGTACTTGTTTATCTCTTCCCTGAGTCCAATCAAAAGAGTAGGAGAAACCATGAGCTTAGCAAAGGACATAGAAAAAAAATGTGAGAGGCTTCAAATAAGGTTACTACTTTGGTCTATGAACTCCATCAACAGTTTTACTATTGATCATCTTATAGTAGAATTCATCTGGATTCTTGAAAGCCGCCTTCTGCTTAAGTTTCTGCACAAAAAAATTAAGAGAGAAAAAAAAAAAAAAAAAAAAAGGCGTAAGAGAGAGAAAACTCAGCCTATGTGAGAGAGTTAAACTGCCGTCTATGGTTTCTAAAGCAGTTTCACAGATATATCAATCAATCAACTAAACCAACAAGAAGCAACGCCTCACACACTATCTAAGTGAAAGCAGTCCTGAGGTGTCAACAAACATATCTATCATAAGTAAAAAGATTGTACCTTTTTAATGTCTTCCTTTTGGTGGTAAGCTTTGGCTCGGATGACATAGTCCTTGTGCTTCTCGAGGAGCCCAAACTTCTTCCTCGCTTGCCTGATACGTTAATTAAAAATACAGACTTTAAGAAGAGAAACGAAAGAAGAAGAAGAAGAAGAAGAGAGCAATAATTATAAGTGGCTTACGGTTGGGAACGCTCCTTATGAGCTGGCCGTGGAACAGCATTCCGTAGCGACGACATGTTTAGATGGCTTTAACGCTGCAAATACGGTCACAACAAAGCCGTAGAATCAAACAACAGAGCTTGAAGAAACCGACGAATAGAAACGGGAAAAAAAAGGCTAAAGTTTGGGGAACCCTAGAGAAAGTATACGGCGTCCAGGAGAAAGAGGATAGTAGAGAAGAAGAAGTTCCCGAGAGCACGTCGATTTTCCGATGACCTGCAACTCTGTTTTTGCAGAAAGTGTAGAGAAGACGGCGAGATAAGACTTTAGGGTTTTACGAGAATTGAAGAATGTCCAACCTTCTGGCTTATACTAAAGGTTTAGTGTCGTCTGAGTCTCATTGCAACAATTACTAGTTTACCCTTCCAAACTATTTTGCTGTCTGTTGTTTTTACAAATAATAACAGTTTCCACCTGGTCTTTATATGAAATCACAAAATTGGAGTTTTCAAAAATCAAAATGTGAGGGAGCATTGAACATCTACCGTTTCAAATTACAATCTATCTTTTTAGAGTTAATTAATTGTTTGGGGGTGAATCTTAAAGAGTGCCAAAAGTTGGGGTTAAAAGATATAAAACGAGGAAATGAAAAGAAGATTGGAATCTATACTATACTAAAAGCTCTATATACTCCACTCTAAAGCTGTCCACGTCATTTATTATATTCAACCAATCAGAGAGTATTGTTTGGTCACGTCACCATCAAACTTCTCAAAAAGCTTCGAACCTATTTCCATTGATCTTCTCATCTTTTTTTCTCTTGCAAAAACGTTTCTTGAAAGGACTGTCTTCTTATCTCTCAAACCTTCCTCTATCACTCATAATTATATATTGATTCAACTTATAAAGTCACTAATAATAGATTGATTTGTCTGTTTGAGTCGATTTCATCATCTCTCCTTCAGTTCTAAATACAATTTTTCAGTTTAAAATTCACATTGATTCGGGAACACTCAACCGACGAATACTATAGTTCATCAACCGCAGGCCATGTTCGAAAACGCGGCAACTCGGCCGAGTACACGGCCTTGCAACGCTCGGCGGTACAGAACCGCCGCGATTTCATCAAAATCGGACAAAAAATCGGATTCATCAAAAAAGTCCAGGCTTTTGAATTTTAAACGCTTGGAATTTGATGTTACGTCGCAAATCTACAGTTTTTATGCAAAAATTGATAAGAAAACTGCAAGAAAATGATGTTTTATGTTAAAAAAGTTCGAGGCGGCCATGAAAATTTCGCAGTAGAAGTGAAAACCCTAAAAGGAAGAAGACGAATTAATTACAAATTTGCCATTAATGAAAAAAAAAAATTCTAAAACAAAAAAGAAGGACCTGCGTTTTGAACCCATGACATCCTCCGTCATAAAACCGTCTTTTGCCACCGGACCACGTTGTCTTTACAAATAATCGTAGAAAATTATTTAATAGGTTATAGTTTTACGTAAATTAAAAAAAGAAAAAGATAACAAATGAATTGAAAAAATAAAAAGTGGAACCATACATACAAAATAAATATTATGGCCAAAACACAAAAAAAAAAAGATGAACCCAAATTTTTTTTTTTGAAACTAAGATGAACCAAAAGTTAAAAACAGAAACATTTAAAATTGGTTCAAATAAAGAATTTAGGCGACAATTAATGACAGCAACAAAATAATAAAACTACAATAAATATACTCCAAAAGTTAACACCAACAATTAACACAAAAATCATATAATCACATATTAATCATTGTTGTATCAATCATTCCCAAAAAATAATTACATACTATAACAACAAAGTAACGTTAATATACAAGTGAAACATTAAACAACGACATGTATCCACAAAAATCTGAATTATAAAACACATAAAACAATCAGTCGAAAAAGAGAGCTTGACAAATATTCTTATGTGATACATGAGAAATCAATATGCTAAGAAACAATTAACCGGCTGGTTAGAAGCGTTAATCCAACAATATAAAAAAAAATGAAATCCTACTATCAATTACATTACATTAAAAAAAACTATCAATTACAACACATTTAAAAATGAGAAATCAAAAAACTACTACACTTTTATAGTAGGAGCAAAATTCTACAAACAATAAGTTGTATCCGGTGGTTTAGAAGAATATGAACTTCAAAAATATAAATATCATATTTAAATACAATACATAACTGTACATGGACATTAACTTTAGAAGAAAATAAAATGTTACATTTATTGATTTCAAAAATGTATTTTCTCATATACATAAATATGTTATAGTATTCTTGCAACCAGAAACATATATTATTCAAATAAAAATAATACTCTTTGTTAAAATATATATTTCCTCTTTATAAATAAGTGTATGTTCTTTATTCACCAAAAGAAAAAAATTTAAAACGAAAAGGATAAACGAATATCTGACACATGAGAGAAAATGATTACAAATAATAATACATTGCAAACCAATATTACAACAAAGACACACACAAAATCTAATTTAATTTACCACCTACTACATATTTTAAAACCCATCGAAAATAGTGAATAAAAATTAGTATTCACCTGCAAAAGAGGGTGTGACTTCTTTTTGTTTCCATTAGTTAGCGCTAAATTTATATATAAATACACTTAAATCAAACATTAGTTACATGAAAATGGCTATATGTTACATATCAAATTTCTTTTTGTATTCGCTCCTCTATGACATAAAAGATAAGCTGATTTCAACACCATCTTCAGTGTGTTCATAAAATATAGACATATCATAAGACCAAAGCTAAGTGGTGCATATACCAAATTTTTTAAAATTTCTAAATTTATAGAAAACAAAAACGTAAAAAAAATAATAGAAAACTGCTAAAGATACTATCAAACATTAAAGTTAAATTTAATACAAAGTAAAAATATTCACATATTAATAATAATTATGAATAATATATTTAAAATTTATAATCCGCGCGTAGCGCGGACAGAGGATCTAGTAAAGCTTAAAAGGGTTATTCAACCAAGCAATAAACAATAACTATGCTTATGAAAATGCCAAGACTATACATGATCAAAGCCTAAGCAGAAGAAAAAAAAAAATGTATATCGTCTGTTTGTTTGTTTCTTTCTTTTTGCAGTTTTAGAGTTTGAGAGAATAACCAAGAGTACAGAGATTCAATGAAGCTACATTACTCAGGTAGTTAATTGCAAGTGACATCTGAGTAGAATCCTACTATTGTCCTCCTCTCACAGTTCTGGATACTAACCAGCTCCACGTCAAAAACTTCAAATTGCTTCGAGCTGAAGAAGGTCGAAGGTCCCACCTGGTTACATCCAAATGGTGAAGATATCAACATTTTTTCGTCAAAAACATGATCAACCTTAGATGAAGACATGTAAACGATTTATCTACATCAATTTACATGTCCTAAACGAGCAGGCTCAAGCTAAGACTTCCATTTGACAAAAAAAAATAGTGTTGATATCAGGTGAATGTGTATTCACTAGTAATCAAGTTTGTTGTCTAGAATAATGAACATCCAACAGTGTTCTAAAAACGGTCTAGGCAGGTGGACCCGCCTAAAAGGCAACTCGGATCTAAACGAAACGATTTTCTACACATTTTTGTAAAAAATTCGGCCTACTCGTTAAAAAATCGGTTTAGGCACATGCCTAAACAATAATCATCTTCCTCTATATAGCGTCTAACCACCGTCTAGCATTGACAGTCAAGAACGGTGTAAAGTATAAGAAGTAGGAACTAACCGGAGGTCCCAGTTCTGGAGGGATGATGATCCTTCTTCGTCCACCAGGCTTCATGTCGCGAATGCCCATTTCAAATCCTGCATTAGCAGAAAAAAAAACAATCTTCAACATGTTAGATTCTTCATTAACATCATACAGATTAGACGACATAATATCTTTTTAACTTGCCTGGAACAAGTGCATTGGTTCCCATGCGGATCTTAGCAGGAGTTCCTTGTATGTAAGTACTATCTATTCTTCTTCCAGACTCATTATATCCAATATAATGAAATGTCACCTGTCAAACAAACACCATAATAGTATCATAAGCAATTCTAGTCCTGTTTTGTGATTTGATCTAGGATGGGGATAACGTACCTGCTGGCCATCTTTAGGGCAATCACCTTGACCAACATCGAAATCTCGATATATAAGTCCTGAATCTGCCTTTACGTAATTATCTGAAGCTACTACCTTAACCTCAAAACCTGCACTATCACCAGCAAACACAATAATAAGTAATTCTTTTCAGTAAGAATATTAACTCAAAATGAGACGACAGTTTTGCTAGAGATGTAATAAGAAGAAGCGTTTAAACCTTCTCTAACAAAGTTGGGAAACTCATCAGGAGCATTGTTCTCTCTTTGTATCCTCTTGTTCTGTTCTAGTAACCTTCTCTCGTCATAAGGGCTCTTTGATTTAGTCTTCGCATACGAAGGTAACGCCGGAAACAAACACGGTGAAGTAACCAATACATAAACAAGATTCCTCCTACTCAAACTGCAATTTTTAAAAACCTTATCGTCATCAACAATGGCACAACCAAAGAACAGACCAAAAGTAATTTACCTTTGGTACTTTGGTTCTTGACTCAATGAACAACACGTCGAGCTTTTACTCCGACGATTCAAGATCCCGAGGCTTTCACCTACAAGAAAGAACTCACAAGCTTGAACTTACTTTACTGCTTACTAAGTTGGAAGATAGAGACAAGAACTTACATAGACTTGTAAGCTTCGGAGAGAGAGGGTTTGATAGAATCGTCAGCATAGCTTTCTTTCTCCCTCCGGTGGATTCCTGCAACATCCAATGTTATCCTAACTTCTCCTGCGTTTCATTTCACGGATAATTTCTCTTTACCTCCTCTATTTTTAGTTTATTACAATTTACTCCCAATTGCTTTTTCCTAGACAGAACATTCGCTCCGGTCATTAGTCAAAGACTCAAAACAGTCCAAGTAGAAGATTACAATATTGGGTACTTTCTCATGGGTTTTTATCGTGTTGAGACACTTTTTTCATGAAATGTATTTTGTGCTTTACTTTTGATTTTTTTCTTCTTTGTGTGGACGATAGAAATGCTAAGTTCTGATTCGATACTGACTACACGTAAAATAGTCAAAAGTTAATTTGCTTTGAGTGTATTAATTTAGTAGATTTATTGAACAGTGGGATTGTGTTAGAACCGTTAGATTAAAAATTTATAAAAGAAATCAAACGGCTATTATTGAAGCAAGTACACATCTACTTGTTTCGGGGTGGATGGGGATTTGTACTTTGGTTGGGTGATGTGTGGTTAATATTAGTGTGGGTGGAGAACTTGTGGTTGGGGGAAGGGGTGACTTTGGGGAAGTGTGATGTCCAAGAACATGTGGTCAAGAGTGCCGTGGTCATCTATAATTGTGTACAATATCTACATCCTACAACACTACCATTTCCATGCATAACCATTTCCATAAGCTTTTCTGCCGCCACTTATTCTATCACCACCTCCTATGTACCCTATGGTTTATGGATCTTCTTTCTTCACTGATTATGTAAGCACCATCACCATAAAATTCACCTCCTCCATGACCGTCTCCACCTCGAGCAACACCTCCATACGCATCTTTACTTTGTGTTATCACTTTCGTCAATTCCATTTCCGTAACCATGACCTCCACCTTCATAAGATGATTCTTCACCATCTATGTTACCACTTCCGCCTCCGCGTTAGCAATTGCAATTGGTCGCTAGGGTATAATCGATGGAAAAAAGAAGAGACAAATTATTAGAGTAGGGCTCTAAAAGAGTAAAATGATTTTCGGTAAAAAAAAAAGT
Source organism: Brassica napus (assembly GCF_020379485.1). Taxonomy (NCBI): domain Eukaryota; kingdom Viridiplantae; phylum Streptophyta; class Magnoliopsida; order Brassicales; family Brassicaceae; genus Brassica; species Brassica napus. The sequence goes on along the minus strand of NC_063447.1, from coordinate 30,696,301 downwards.
AAGAGAGATTATGTTTTGGATCTGAGTTTTAAAGCATAACAAAAATAAAATGAAAAGTATTTTAGTTAACTTGTGTTTTTAATTGGAAGGTACAAGAGACATTTTTATGAGACAAAGTACTCCACATGTTAGAAGTAGGTCTGAGTGTAAATGGAAAGTGTAAAAGTATTATTCATTAATAAATAAATTAAAATATCATTTTATTCAACAATATAAACCTCAAACAAAGAGAGTGATGATTCAAGATTCTCATCAACAATGCAGACAAATAAATTATTACAATAATACAAGTAAAAATGAAGCAATGGTGAGTGTGTGTATCATCTGAAGTGTCTGTTTCTGATAACGCCAGTGCCACCTCCTCTACGTTGCTCACAGGAATGAAGTTTCTGCAACCTAATCTGTTCTCTGAACTTGGCTATGAACTCATCAGCTTTTCTATCAACTTCGTAATGCTCATTGCTTGCATTACTCTGGCTTTCCCAAGCAACAACTTCTTCTTCTTCTTCTTCTTCTTCTTCTTCTTCTTCTTCTTCTTCTTCCTCCTCCTCCTCTAAGGTTACTTCAGGTTGCTCTGCCTCACTCTCTTCCATAACATCATCATCTTCTGGCTCTGATGTAGTGAGAGTTTCTGAATGCTTCTCCTGGTGTAGTACTATTGCTAGTTCTTGTTGCCATTGTCTTCTTGGTTTTGTTCTTCCATGGCTCTCTGCCCTATCATCAGATGAATCAGATCTTATGGTCCTCACTGACTTCCCTCTAGATGAAACTTTACTAGAACCTCTCCAAGATTGTGGTTCAGATCTTGGACTGTTTGATATTACTTCCTTGTTATCACCAGGAAGATCTTTATTTCTAGTATTATCATAATCCTCAGAGTCATCATCATCCTCTGAGTTTCTTTTGTTGTCTTTCACCACCAAAGTGTCACTGCCACCTCGCGAAGAAGAACGAATTGCACGCCTTGAAGCTTTATCATTCCTTGGTTGGAACTCCAAAGAGTCGTGGCTCCGCACCTTCTTGACACTCATCTTGTTATGGTCAGACTCTAATCCTTTCTCAAACAAATGGCCATCGCTGTTTTGCTGAAGATACCGTCTTCTAGCAGTGGAATGATCAACGGGTGATGAGATGAGATCAGGAGGATAAGATCTGGGAGACTTGTTCAAGGAACTTTCAGCAGTGAGCTTAAGTGATTTAGATCCTGGATCCTTCTTGCTAAAGCCTCCTCTGTCTTTACTTCCCTCTAGTTCATCTTCAAACCCTTCTTGCCTCACATCTTCCTCTAACAAAAAACCATCACTATAATGCCTAGAATGTAAGACACGCCTATGAGTATCATCCCTCACTAACTCTGGCGATGGTGGTGGAGACGGTGATGGCCGTGATGAACCCTGAAGACTCTTTTCCTCCACATTAGAGATTAAAGAATCTCCAGAAACAGAACGAGAAGGAGAGTATCTGTTCTTCTGATCATTGGACTCAAAACTAGTTTGTGATGAAGAAGAAGAAGAAACACTAGACCGACTCGTAAACCGGGTTCCATCGTCTCCCATTGCCATCATCTCAGGACTAGAATGCCACGGAGAAGACGGAGCAGCAGCCATGACCTCATCATCATCATCAGCCAATGACTCCTCCTCCTCAAGAGCCGACCTTAAACTCCTAACCGGCAAGCCTAGTGACTGGTGCACAACGTGACCATCAAGACCATAAGCTGGTCGAGCAACAACAACCTTAGACCTCCCTTGCAAATACCGCGAGTTCCAAGCTTGCACTTGATTGATCTCACCATACTCAGACTTATTCATCTCCTCTTCCTCCTCCTCGTCAAAAACAGAGGAAACCTGGAGGATTCTAGACACGTAAGACAAGGAAGACTCATCTACACAACTCATCCTCGACTCAACATTTGATTCTTCGACATTCCTACGACTAAACAAACCGTAAGCGACGGCAATGCCGACGAACAGGAGGTGAATCAGCTCCCAGAGCTTGGTGAGAACCGTCTCTCCGACGAAGTCTGGAGCCTGAGAAGGGAACAGCGGCAAGGCGAGAAGGAACATACCGAGTAGGATAGACTTAGAGAAGAAGCCTCCGCTGGCTGGGGAGACAGACGGCGGCGTAGCGGCGGCGGTGGTTCGCGGAGGAGAAGGATGCTTGGTGTATGGATTCGGAGACGCCATTTGATTTGAGTTTGAGATCTCGAGGAAGAAGAAGATTGTTTAGGGCTTTATGGTAATGGGATAGTACTGAGTAAGGTATGTGAAGGAAGGAAAGAAGACTTCGTAGCGACGTAAAAGACAGATCTAACATTAAAGTTGTGTTTTGTTCAGACAAAGAGTGAGAATGCAAACTATCTTGCAACAGAGAGAGAGAGAGATTAAAGAAGCTGCTTGTCGGATAGTCTGTTGTCGAGATTTACGGAATTGACCCTTGGCGTTATCCGCTACACGAAGCATTCGACGTCGGTTGATATTTTTTTAACATTAGAACAAAAGAAGGGAAGATCGTATCTTCAGTTCAGTGTCCTGCAAGAGATTCCAGATTGGTCAGACTTCCGTCTTATGTGGACCCAGTAATTGTCCAAATGTTTATGTTACGTCACGTAAATGGGCCATACAGTTTTATTTTGATTAGGAAAACTACTGGGCCGATTATTTCAAGACAGGCCCAAGCACAGATTATTTGATGTAGATTCTGTTTTATGATTGCTCATAAGAGATTGTAGATGGCTCATAACCAAGAGATTATGATTTGTAATCTTTCCATTTATCTATGACGGTGTAATTTCATATATAAGGAACCTCTATGTTATGAATAAAGATAGACGTCTCCATTACTTTTATAACACGTTATCAGCACGAAACTCTAAATCCCTAAGCTAATACCCAAATCGAAAAACCCTAAAACCCTAACCCTAGCCGGCAATCCGACGAATCCTAAACCCCGATCGCGTCTCTTGTTCCCGCATTTTTTCCAGCTCGCGTCCCCGATCAGCTTCAGCCCAAGGCGTTCTTGATCCTAGCTCAGACGTTCGCGACCCGAGAGCAGCTTCAGCACGCGACATCTTTCTCGTTCGCGACAGCATCAGACAGCTCGCGTCCGACGATCAAGGCATTCCCGATCAAGCAACAAAGGACGTCCGCGACCCGATAGAAGCGACTCGATCCATTCCAGCTCGCGTCCCGTTCGTGTCCAGCTCGCGTCCCGTTCGTGTCCAGCTCGCGTCTCAACTCTTTTGGTGGTCCGATTCAACAATCATCTAAGGCTAAAAGGTAATTCAAAACCTAAGAACCCGTAATCGAACATGGATTGATTGATAAAGAATGAAACTCTAAAACCCTAATCTTTATGAATCAAAACCATAGGGTAATAGATCAAAAATCCTAATTGAGTAAATCGAAGTTCTAAAAGTTAGATACCCCAAACCCTAAATCATGTTCCTACATGATTAAAACCCCAAATCGATTTTTACAAGTTAAAATCCGATCAACTCTAACCCTATATCTATAAACCCTAAATAATATAAGTATCAGAATTAATTATACTATAATTATCAAATCACATATTAAAACCCTAATCGAATATTTTGAAATCAAAATTGTTTTCGGTTTTGATCATTGAAGTTTTAAATCTGATTGAATCTGATGCTATGTTGCTAGAATTGTTTGACCGTTAAATTGATAGATTTATTTTCTCATCCTGCTTGGTTAATTGTTCATCTGATTTAAAATTGTTTAAACCGACGCCTGTTAAAACACTGATTGAATCCGATAGGTTGCTAGCTTGCTTTGCTTATATAATCCGATAGGTTGATAGATTGGTTGAGGTTTACTTGTTTAAAATCCGAATGATCTGATTGCATGATTCTTGAGGTTTAATATCATCTGCTAGGATTGACAGTTTTGTAATATGATATGTTTTAAATAGAAACCCTAAATAATCCGTATGATAGGTTATATTGATCAGATTTGGATGTCTTTGAGAATTGAGAATCCGTATGCTAGGTTGATAGATTCATGATAAAATCTAATGTCTTGAGGTTTAAGATGGTATGCTAAGTTCAATTAAATTGATTGATCTGATTATATGTTTTTGAGGTTTGATAAATTCGAATACTAGATAAATTATTTACACATGGTTTATGCTAAATACCAATCAACCTTGAAACTGATTCATTGAAATTCATGCTTGAAATCTATATTCTAATATTGCTAAAATCAGCTTTGAAACTGATTGAGTGATTAATAAATCTTTTTACTAATCTTGTTAAAATCCATTGATTGTTAAACCCTAAGTCCATGATTAATTGAATCTGTTTTTGCTAGTCTTGATAAACCATAATATTATGAGCACATAGAAATAGTATTGTTGAGACTTGCTAGAAATTGACTGATTGATTAAATGCCTTTAAGATTGATAGTCTCATTGTCCTCACAAGATTGAAATCCGAATTGATTGTTTTTAAGAGTAAGGCCGCATGAAAATTATAAATAAATATTGAGTGATATATGATTTGAGATGTCGAAAATCAATCTGGATTTTGATGCCCTAAATCTCTCTGGAGATAATTATTTACGGTGGGCATTGGATACAAAGATTATCCTAAAGTCAAAAAGACTTGGTGAATGTATCATAGAAGGCAATAATGTCAATGAGAAAGATTGATACATGACAATATTAATTATCAGCCATCATCTTATTAAGAGTCTCAAAGATCAGTATCTGACTATAGAAAATCCTCTAGACCTTTGGACAGAGTTAAAAATCGAGATATGATCACCAAAGAACGGTGTTATTACCAAAGGCCCTATTTGATTGGAGGAATCCCAGAATCCAGGACTATAATTCCGTGGATGAGTCTATTGCTAGCTGGGCAAAATAATGGATTGCTGATGAGAAATAGTGAATTGAGACCTCCTGGATTAACCCCATTACCTGATACCAATAAGACCGCAGAAAAAAAAAGGTAACCACGTCCAGAATGATAGACCACACGGTCATGGCCGTGGAGGGTGGAAAGGACGTGGCCATGGCCACTATAACACATTTGGCTGTGGGAATCACTATGGCAGAGGCCGTGGGTATCAACTCAATTTGAGCCATGGTCAAGGCAGTGGCCGTGGTATATCCTTTAAACCACAAAGCTCGACCAAATCAGTGTGCCATAGATGTGGAATGGGGAACCATTGGGCTAAGATATGAAGGACTCCCAAACATTTTTGTGACCTCTATCAAAGAGAGTCTGAAAGGGAAGAATCCTGAAACCCACTTGGTCTATAAAGATGGTGAAAATAATTTCGAACATGATCAAGATGATCTTATGGAATATGAGACTTATGATTGCCTAAAAGAATCAAGTTGATAATCTGATTTCGACATCAAACTTGTGTGATTGCTTTGCTTGTATGCTTTCTCTGATTTTTATCTCCTTGAATTTATTTCTATTACATTGTCTGCTTAGATTAAATGAATGAATGATTTTTCTATATGAGTACACTGAAAAACGCCAATATAAGTACTAAAGCAGGTATCGCCAGTCTGAAAGAAGACTATGGCTAGGCTAATATATTATTGCCTAAGGGTATGCATCTAGAAATCAGTGATGCCTTATATTCACCCAGCTCTAAGAGCAAGAGCAGTCTATTGAGTTTTAAAGATATAAGAATGAATGGTTTCCATATTGAAACAATGGGCGAAGGAAACAAAGAGTTCCTTCAGATATATGTATAAAATCGCCCAAGGCCATAATAAGTCCTAAAGACAATACCTGTATTTTCTACTGACCTAGACTATGCATAGATCAGTATGATAGAGGCTAAAAGCCTACAAAAATATACACTTTATGGCACGACCGAATTGGCCATCCTGGTCCAAACATGATGCGAAAATTGATATTCAAAAGGCACACATTAAAAGGTAAGAAGAGTTATCCCAAAGAATCTCACGTGTGTAGCATGTACACAAGGAAACTCATTAGGCCATCACCAGTAAAACGGCTACGAGCCCCTTTTTCATAAATAAAGACTATATGTCTAGATAATACTGGTGAATACATGTCCCAAGCGTTTAAATGATTATGGTATGTCCATGGGGGTAAGTGTGGACAATTATGTGATACATGTCCATACCAAGAACGGCTTGGCCGAAATCTTTTAAAACACAAAGAGCTGATTGATAGACCATAACTTATGAGGTCAAAACTCTCATTCACAACTTGGGGTACACGAAATTTACATGCACCTAAGTTAATACACATCAGGCCATTTAGTGAGCATAGGTATCCCCTATCACAATTATTAACGGGTCAAGAGCCAGACATACCCCATCATAAGACATTTGGATGTGATGTCTATGTACTAATTGCTCCACCACAGAGAACTAAGATGGGACCTCAAAAGGAGGGTGGGGATATATGTTGGATATGATTCTCCCACAATAATAAAGTACTTTGAGCCAACTATGGGTGACTGATTATATTTGAGGCCAGGTACACGGATTATTTTAAGACCAGGAGGAGAAAAAAATAATAAAGCTGGTAAAAGAATGGTAAAAGAAATAGAATGGAATCAACCATCAATGTCTTGGCAAGATCCTCGGACTAAAGAATGTGAAATAGACGTCCAAAGATTATACATTTACAAAGCTAGCTAATCAAATGCCAGACACATTTGCTGACCCGAAAAAGAATGACTAAATCATATATAAACCAACTTGTAAAGCACCAACAAATTTGATGTCCAAGAAGAGACACAGTCAAGTTGCTACAGAGTCTAGACAATGTATGAAACGTGGTAATAGGTTCCAAAAGATAAGAATCCTCGGAAACAAAAGAAAGGTGCTGAGAATGATAATCAAAATCCAAATTCGAAGTTACTAAGGAAACCATCCCAGACATGGAGATAAGGCCGGCCGGCTCTAAGGTACAGGTACCAAACAATGTAGCTTGGGACGCCAAGCTGCAAAGTATTAAAGGTCCTGATAATAATGAATCTCAATCGATTATATCATGTCTGGAACATAATGGAACCAATAAGGAATGTCGACATAAGATGATTTATTTGAATACAAGATAGCACTTGAATTTATGAATATAAGCGAGGATCATGAACCCACGTCAATATAAGAGTGCGCACTCGTAGAACAGATTGGATTGAATGGAAACGTGGGGTTAAATAGTTTAAGGAAGAAATGCGTATTTGGCCATATGATTAAGACGCCATATGATGTTAAAACCAGTGGATATAAATGGGTCTTGTGAGGAATAGAAATCGTGAGATATAAAGCTGATGTTGCACAAGGATTCTCACAAAGACCAGTAATAGATTATGAGGAGACATACTCCCATGTGGTGGATGCAACTACTTTTAGATTTCTCATAAGTCTGGCTATATAAGCGAGAAAATTAGACTTGCAGCAAGTTGATGTAGTGACTGCATATTTATATGGTCCATTGGATAATGAAAGTACTAGAGGGTATTGAGCTGAAAGTACAGCAAGTTCTCGGGAACAATATTGATAATCATCAAAGTATATGATCTGAATATCCTAGGAACCTCTGAATACAATTTCCCAAACAGTTGAATATCTCAAGAAAGAGTTTGAGATGAAAGATCTTGGAAAACAAAGTTTTGTTTGAGATTACAGCTTGAGTACATTAACAATGAAATCCTTGTGCATCAAATAGTATATACAGAAAAGGGTACTCAAGAGATTTAATATGGATCAGTCTCACCCATTACCTAGTACATGGGCGTGGGATCACTTGTTTTGGACACTGATTCATTCAGTCCAAAGGTGGACGATAAAGAAGTCCATTTAGTCCTGAGATGGACGATGCAGAAGTCTTGTTTTAGACACTGATCTGATTGGTCCATAAGAAGGACGATGAAGAAGCCTTTGATTTTGGTTTATTTTATACTAACCAGCCCAAAGAGGGGTTATTTGGTTTTGTTGATTTGTTTTTCAGACATGTTATGTTTTACACATGGTGGTACACGCATATCACAGCAACATCATCCAAGATTTCGTGTGTGTGTATTTGAGGTCGATGACTCAATATGTTCGATCAAATTGTGGCATGGCCGATGGTAAAGAAGAACCAACTATCATGTTCGAGGACGAAGCATATTCTGCCCAAGATCTTCATCACCCACAGATTGCAGAAAATTGGAGAGGTCCAAGGGACCTTCAGTAATGTCCAAATCAGGGGGAGTAATGTGTGTTGTACTCTTTTTCCTTCACCATGGTTTTGTCTCAATTGGGTTTTTCTGGTAAGGTTTTAATGATGCAACATTAAAGCACATTACAAGCTCTAAATTGTTATGGCATCTAAGGGGCAGTGTTATGAACCAGATTGTGGATGACTCATAACCAATAGATTATGATTTGTAATCTTTTTATTTATCTATGTCGGTTTAATCTCCTATATAAGGAACCTCTATGTTATAAATAAAAATAGATTTTTTCATTAATTTTATAACATTTTCGTGGTTTTCGAAAATGGTGGATCATATAAATCTGTACTTCGCAGTAATTGCCGTTAAAATAATTTTTTTTTTTTTAAATTAATGGGCCATGTAAAACAAAAGTTTTATCATTTTCATGTAATGATCTTCCTCGCAATTTCGTTTGTGAATAAGATTTCACAAAAAAAAAGAGACCACACTCGTACGTAGTTAAAGAATGTCATCCAGATTGTACTACTCTTTCCATGTTTAATGCTATAACCGTGCAATGCAGTTCAATTACGATTTATTTATTTTATTTTAACTGGTTAATTCTTGGTGGTTTCTAGTAATTTTGGATTCATGTAGATGTAAGCTTCTTAGTAATTTCGGTGAGTCATGTAAAAACAAGAATCTAATGATCTTCCACGCAATTTCCTTTATGTAGAATTTTATTCCACATAAAGACACCACTTCGTTATAACTTTATTACACCAAAAAAAGAGTCACTTGCATGTATAAATAAATACCTCTCCCATGTCTAGTAGCAAAGACCACACAGAAAAAGAGCATTAATGGAGTCTGCTAAATCAAATATGAATGGCCACCAAAACATCATCGTGATGCGCCACGGTGATCGGCTCGACCATTGTAAGCCACTATGGGTTTCAACCGCTGAGAGACCGTGGGATCCTCCGCTCGTACACGATGGTAAGGTTCGAGCCTATCAAACCGGTCAAAGAATCCGATCTCAGATTGGGTTTCCGATTCACCGTGTCTTTGTTTCTCCTTTCCTCCGCTGCATCCAGACCGCTGCCGAAGTCGTCGCCGCTCTCTCAGCCGACGATCTCGATGACAACGCTATGCCTTCCATCGATATCTCTAAGCTCAAGGTTAGACAAGAACAGTAATTCTTTAGAATGTAATATAGTAGTAGACTTAGTAGTTTTTTACTTTTTATGAATGTTAGTGATGTATCAATATCATAATATATACTTTTACTTTTTTTTACTAATGTTGGTGAAAGCCTAATATGTGTATATGAATGGTAGACGAAAAATAATATATACCTACAAAGTACGTATATCTGAGTTGTGATAGATCGTATTAATTCACAAAGTACGTATATATATATTGAATTATATGATAAATTTACTAATTTTGTAAGCTGAAACTTCAAAAAGTATGTTGATCATTTTTATTGAAGCATTAGGGATGCTCTTTATGCCTTGTCAGGTGGCTATTGAATTTGGATTGTGCGAGACATTGAACACAATGGCTATTAAGAGTGACGTTGTTCCCAAAGATGGGAAGTTTGATTTCAAGTTTTCAGATCTTGAAGCTATGTTTCCTGAGGGAACATTTGATCACAATGTGGAAATGGCTTATAAAGAGGTACTCTCTCTACAACATTTTTATAGAAGATTCCTACTTAATCTCTTCTTCATTTCTTTGACTATATTTTCCACGATTCTATGCTGGTTGTGTCTAGTTTCCACAGTGGGGAGAATCTGTGGAAGACTTTAAAGAAAGATATGTTAATACATTGAAGATTCTTGCAGAGAAGTATCCTTCAGAGAATTTGTTACTAGTCACCCACTGTAAGATCATCTCCAACCCACCCATATATTTTTATTTCTATATTTTTTTTAAAATAGATAAATTCTATTATAGAAGAAATTTGCTTCAATGTACGTATCTATAATAGAATTCATCTATTTATAGGGGAAAATATGGAGAATTGTTATTTTTATCTCCAAATATAAAGACAAAAAGTAAAATTCTTCTATATTTTTTTCTAAAATAGATGAACTCTATTATAGAAGTATACATTGGAGCAAATCCACCTCTATAATAGAGATCTCCATGTTAGAAGAAAATATAGAAATGTACATTGGAGATGCTCTGAGCAAAAACATCGTGGCTTTTTTAGTTTTATCTCAAAACCGACATTTGTCTAAACATGATACCGTTTATTTTATTGGTTGGGAATTTGCAGGGGGAGGTGTAAGTTCTATGCTTTACAAATACTTCAAAGACGCAACTAAGTACTTAGTAGACTACTGTGGTTGTGTTGAGTTGAGAAGGCAGATTATGGATAATGATGGATTTGGTGAATCTGCGGACTTTGAGGTGGTTACAAGTCATGGTGTAGCTTTCAAGAACAACAAAGCCCCGATTCATGGTCCTCTTATAATCCAATCTCCCATTTAGACGGCTTTTATATGAATATTTTTGTTTGACGGTTAGATTCAATGAAACATGATTCAATAATTTTTCATTCTCTTCCATAAATTTTCGAAACACCTACATATTTATGGTTCGATCTCTTTATTTATTTTTTTTGTTTTTTTTTTCATTTTCCCCTTTTCCACTGATGTAATCTATGTTTCATTTTTATCAGAGATATCATTCTAAAATATAAATTGAAATGTTGTACTACTTTATTGAAGGGGAATACTATAAGCAGAGTAGAAACAACAACAACGACAATAACATGAAATGAAATTTTAAGGAGATTAAAAGCATAGCTATCATTTCTCGTTGCTATTATTTGGGAGCAACGATAAACCTTACGTGTGTCCTTCACGTAGGAGGGGCACTTGCACTTCTCATCAAGGAGCGATACCAAACGCAGAAGCTCTTTCTTAGACATGCAATATACATTCATTGCCTCCACAATCTTCTGGCAGTTTGCTGCCCATTTAAAATACGATTTCTTTCAAGGCTTTGCATTTGGTTTCATCAAACTTTACGTTTTTGGATGTAAGAAAAGACATGACTTATCAAGGAGAATATATTAATTTCTTGATTGTTTCCGGTGAATACTTATTAGACTTGGCTTATATATAAAAGATAATTTTAAGGGCAATTCTCTCGGATAGCAATTTTTAAGTTTTTGTTACAAAAATAACTCTTAAAAAAGAAAATGACCAAAATAGCCTTTTTATTTTAAATTTTTAATATTTATTTTTTATTTTTAAAATTTGAAACTCTATCTCCAAAACCCCACCTCTTAACTATAAATTCTAACTCTAAACCGTCCAAATTAGTTAATCATAAGGTAAAACACACATTTTTATCTTTTAATAAAACTTATTTTTGTCATTTGTTATTTTTGTGACAGAAACTTAAAAATAGGTATCAGAAGAAATTTCTAATAGTTGTGAATGTAATCGTGCAAGGGAATATATGGAAGCAATGCTGTCAAACTGTTGTCTAGACTTGTAAACGGGTCACGTGTTATTAAAATTACGTGTAAGGGAATATATTGAAGCAATGCTAAATTCTGAAACTGTTGTCTAGACTTGTAAACGGGTCACGTGTTATTAAAATCGTGCAATATTTATTTTCTCTAACTGTTGTCTAGTCTATAGACTTGTAAACTGGTCACATGTTATCATGCTTTGTCACTCTATTGATCAGCATTTAATAGACAGAGCCGTTGAGCACCTCCGATATTTGGGGAGGGGGGGGTGTTGGTTCTAGCTTAGATATTTTGGGTTGGATTTTCCATAAAATTTAGAACCATGCAATTACATACACATATATAATATATATTATATGTACTTTTGGAATTCCTAAACTAGAACTCTCTATTGGAGTGCTTTTTCTTTGTCAACAAAATATATAAAAACTCAAAATGTTTAAAGGGTTACAACCTGAGCCATGCTCGATGGTAAGACGATAAAACCCAAAGTTAATCTCAACGGTATGCTGAACAACAAAGATAGTACACTAAAACATAAGATATGAATGTTGGCGGGAGAGACTTGCTCAATGTGAAGAGGTCCATGGATAATCTTCACCTGTATCCCTGAAAAAACGAAAGCTCCAACAAGCTTAACATAGTCGTAAACAAGGTTGATAGACCCAAGCGAATAGGTTTGAGAGGAGGCTGCAAAGTCCCAAGAAAAGCTAGAACTAGCTAAATAGTCCAGTAAACAAATAGCCTTATTTCCAACAGTGATCTCTGAAAACACTTTGTGAATCTCATATATATTAGAGAACATACTCAGTGATACTTCCGGCAGAACCTAACATCATCTCCCGCTCCATAATAGAATTTGAAACTACAAAGCTTGATATGGACACAGACGGAGGGAATTGTGGTACGAGACCACAAGAAAGTATTTTCGGGCTATGGGAAGGAGGATACACAAGAGAGGGGTTGGTTCTAGCTTAGAGACTAAAAATACATATTGATTTTAGATATTTTGGGTTGGATTTTCCATAAAATTTAGAACCATGCAATTATATACACATATATAATATATATTATATGTACTTTTGGAATTCCTAAACTAGAACTCTCTATTGGAGTGCTTTTTCTTTGTCAACAAAATATATAAAAACTCAAAATTTTTAAAGGGTTACAACCGGAGCCATGCTCGATGGTAAGACGATAAAACCCAGAGTTAATCTCAACGGTACGCTGAACAACAAAGATAGTACACTAAAACATAAGATATGAATGTTGGCGGGAGAGACTTGCTCAATGTGAAGAGGTCCATGGATAATCTTCACCTGTATCCCTGAAAAAATGAAAGCTCCAACAAGCTTAACATAGTCGTAAACAAGGTTGATAGACCCAAGCGAATAGGTTTGAGAGGAGGCTGCAAAGTCCCAAGAAAAGCTAGAACTAGCTAAATAGTCCAGTAAACAAATAGCCTTATTTCCAACAGTGATCTCTGAAAACACTTTGTGAATCTCATATATATTAGAGAACATACTCAGTGATACTTCCGGCAGAACCTAACATCATCTCCCGCTCCATAATAGAATTTGAAACTACAAAGCTTGATATGGACACAGACGGAGGGAATTGTGGTACGAGACCACAAGAAAGTATTTTCGGGCTATGGGAAGGAGGATACACAAGAGAGGGGTTGGTTCTAGCTTAGAGACTAAAAATACATATTGATTTTAGATATTTTGGGTTGGATTTTCCATAAAATTTAGAACCATGCAATTATATACACATATATAATATATATTATATGTACTTTTGGAATTCCTAAACTAGAACTCTCTATTGGAGTGCTTTTTCTTTGTCAACAAAATATATAAAAACTCAAAATTTTTAAAGGGTTACAACCGGAGCCATGCTCGATGGTAAGACGATAAAACCCAGAGTTAATCTCAACGGTACGCTGAACAACAAAGATAGTACACTAAAACATAAGATATGAATGTTGGCGGGAGAGACTTGCTCAATGTGAAGAGGTCCATGGATAATCTTCACTTGTATCCCTGAAAAAATGAAAGCTCCAACAAGCTTAACATAGTCTTAAACAAGGTTGATAGACCCAAGCGAATAGGTTTGAGAGGAGGCTGCAAAGTCCCAAGAAAAGCTAGAACTAGCTAAATAGTCCAGTAAACAAATAGCCTTATTTCCAACAGTGATCTCTGAAATGACTATGTAAATCTCATATATATTAGAGAACATACTCAGTGATACTTCCGGCAGAACCTAACATCATCTCCCGCTCCATAATAGAATTTGACACTACAAAGCTTGATATGGACACAGACGGAGGGAATTGTGGTACAAGACCACAAGAAAGTATTTTCGGGCTATGGGAAGGAGGATACACAAGAGAGGGGTTGGTTCTAGCTTAGAGACTAAAAATACATATTGATTTTAGATATTTTGGGTTGGATTTTCCATAAAATTTAGAACCATGCAATTACATACACATATATAATATATATTATATGTACTTTGGAATTCCTAAACTAGAACTCTCTATTGGAGTGCTTTTTCTTTGTCAACAAAATATATAAAAACTCAAAATGTTTAAAGGGTTACAACCGGAGCCATGCTCGATGGTAAGACGATAAAACCCAGAGTTAATCTCAACGGTAAGCTGAACAACAAAGATAGTACACTAAAACATAAGATATGAATGTTGGCGGGAGAGACTTGCTCAATGTGAAGAGGTCCATGGATAATCTTCACTTGTATCCCTGAAAAACCGAAATCTCCAACAAGCTTAACGTAGTCGTAAACAAGGTTGATAGACCCAAGCGAATAGGTTTGAGAGGAGGCTGCAAAGTCCCAAGAAAAGCTAGAACTAGCTAAATAGTCCAGTAAACAAATAGCCTTATTTCCAACAGTGATCTCTGAAAAGACTATGTGAATCTCATATATATTAGAGAACATACTCAGTGATACTTCCGGCAGAACCTAACATCATCTCCCGCTCCATAATAGAATTTGACACTACAAAGCTTGATATGGACACAGACGGAGGGAATTGTGGTACGAGACCACAAGAAAGTATTTTCGGACTATGGGAAGGAGGATACACAAGAGAGGGAGGCCGGCTAGGTGAACCGGTTGCAAGGCCCAAACCCATAAGGCCCACTAAGATTAGGATTTTCCTTTGGCACATCATCGCACCCAAGACATCGGAGCATGAAGCATCATCAGAGGGAACTGTCGTCGTGATTCGGGTGAGTCTTGTCGAAAATGAGCTGAGTACGGAATACTTGGTTTGATGTAGGGGTTGAGAGGCGTTAAAGAGGGAGAGCCGGGCTCGAGGATAAGAGCATGAGTGAAGCGCAAGAGCAAAGCACACGGCGTGGTGGTGCTCTTAACTCTATTTACCAATCACCATCAGTTCATAACATCCACTTTTCGTAATGTCTCTTAAAGCAATTTGAATGTGAGTTCTCACTTGATAGCTAAAGTAAATTAAAAATATAAAAGCAGAGAGACATAGATACAAAATTACAAATTCTAATGTGATAGATATACCTTTACTCATCCCTGTCATCTTTTAGATATTTAAAATAAAATTAATTAAATAATAAAACATATTAAATAACAATATTTTGTGGCTTAGAAACTCAATTTGAGAACCTCTCCACTGAGGTTGCTTTGTTATCCAGCCAGTAGATCCGACTAATATATAACAATGTTTATATGTTTATTACCTCTATGCATTTCATTTTCGTCTATGCGTTTATTTGGACTACTTAATAGCAAGTCACATCTTATTAGAATATAAGATTTTACAAATGCTTCTTTTTGTGCAACTGATTTTACAGTATGCTATTATGCATTAATTACTTAAACTTATATATTGTAGAAAGTTAAAAGATGTACTAGTTGACCAAAAATGGAGAATGCAGTTCAATTATGAATTAACGATTTATTTATTTAATCAGTTCATTCTTGATGGTTTCTGTATATGAATGCTGGATTATATAAGATGTAAACTTCGTTGTAATTTCACTGATTCTTCTAAAAAAAATACTAAATGACTTATTGTGCAATGATCAACGTCTAACGCACTCCAAAGGTCACACCACGGCTAAACAATCAGAGCAACAATGAAATCTGTTAATTCGAATACCGTTTTAATCGGTTAATGCTTGGTACTTTCTTATAGTGTTGGATTATATTAGTGTAAACTTCGTAGTTATTTCAATTAGTCATGCAAATTAAAACAATAACTTATTGTGTAATGATGCTCTTCCATGCAATTTCCTATTGTGGAATAAACTTTATTACATCAAAAACAAAAACAAAAGATCGTTGCATGTATAAATACATCCAATTGCTACTGCCAAAAAACCACAAAGAAAAAGAGCAATGGAGTTTGCTAAAGGAAAAATCAATGGCCACCAAAATGTCATTGTGATGCGCCACGGTGATCGAGCCGACCATTGCGAGCCACTTTGGGTTTCAACCGCTGTGAGACCGTGGGATCCTCCGCTCGTTCACGACGGTAAGGTTCGAGCCTTTCAAACCGGTCAAAGAATCCGATCTCAGGTTGGGTTTCCGATTCACCGTGTCATTGTTTCTCCTTTCCTCCGGTGCATCCAGACCGCTGCTCAAGTCGTCGCCGCTCTCTCAGCCGTCAATCTCGATGACAACGCTATGTCTTCTAAAGATGTGCCTTCCATCGATAACTCTAAGCTCAAGGTTAGACAATATATAACACTCTATATTCATTTGTTCACACGTATTAGAAAAAACCACAGTAAATTTATATTACAGATACATCATTTTATATGATTACTAATTTTTAATAAAATACAACTAATAAGAATTTAATGAGCTTACTTATTATTTTTGAAATTTATAATTTATTATTATTACATAATATAAATGTTATAAAAACATATAAAATGTATATTTTTTATGAAACAGTTTTGTTTCTAGAACATATTTTTTTTTTGGAACGAACGTACCTGGTAATTTTTAATTTTTACCAATGTTGGCGATAGGTCTGAGACGGATCGGATATCCGAGCAATTTTAAGGTATCCAGATCCGGATCCTTATCCGGCGGATCCATAATTTTACTATCTTTATCCGGATCTGGGGTTCTCGGATATCCGGGTGTCGGATATCCTTCTAAAAATTGTAATATCCGGCGGATATCCGGATCCGGATTTGGATCCTTAAAATAAATAAAAAATAATATCAATATATATAAAATATTAACAATAATTTAAAAATAAAAATATATATAATGTTTTTAATTATTTCTATGTACAATATTACAAAATTTACATAAAATTTATATATACTATTATAAAAATGAAAATATATTAAATAAAATTAATTATTATATATGGATATTACTATTTTGGAAATAGTTATTAATAAAACTTACGGATCCGGATATCCAGACTAAAAATTTAAAATATCCGGATTCGGATCCGGCTTTGACGGATCCAACATTTTACTATCCGGATTCGGCCCCTCCGGATATCCAGATTTTTTGGATCGGATCCGGATCGAATCTCGGATCAAATCCGGATCTCGGATAAAAGTTCCTAGTTGGCGATGTATCGTAATATATACTTTTATTTTTTACTAACATAATTCAAAACCCAATATATAGTATGATCATTTTTATTGACGCATTTGCTTTATGCCTTGTCTCCTCTGCTTCAGGTAGCTATTGAATTTGGATTGTGCGAGATACTGAACACAGGGGCTATTAAGAGTGAGGTTGCTCCCAAAGATGGGAAGTTTGATTTCAGGATTTCAGATCTACAAGCTATGTTTCCTGAGGGAACAGTTGACATTAATGTGGATATGGCTTGTAAAGAGGTGCTCTCTCTACGACATGTTTTGGAAGATCCTTCTTCATCTTCTTCTTAATTTCTTTGAGTATAATCTTGATATTATATATTTTTTCCTCGATTCTATGTTGGTTGTGTTTAGTTGCCACAATGGGAAGAATCTGCGGCAGGCTTTAAAGAACGATATGTTAGTACACTGAAGGTTCTTGCAGACAAGTATCCATCTGAAAATTTGTTATTAGTCACTCATTGTAAGCAATAAATTATATATGGCTTTTAGTTTTAACTCAAAAACAACATTTCTCTAATCTTGAAACCGTTTTTTATTTTGGGGGTTTTGGAAATCTTGCAGGGGGAGGAGTAGGTACTATACTTTACAAATACTTCAATGACGCAACTAAGTACTTAGTAGATTACTGTGGTTGTGTTGAACTGAGAAGGCAGGTTTCGAATAATAATGAATCTGAGGAATTTGAGGTGGTTACTAGTCATGGTGTAGCTTTCAAGGACAACAAAGCCCCAATCCATGGTCCTGTTATAACCTAATCTCCTATTTACCCGGTTTTGTATATGAATATTTGGTTTCACAGGTTTGATTCAATAAAATAACATTATACAAACACGTAAAAATGTAAACACATGAAAGGGTTGTATTTGTGTTGTATTTGTATTGTAAGCACGAGCATTGTCATTAGACAAGAAACTTGTTATTTAGTGGTATACATATTATCTGATATCTCCGTCCGTCTTTTAAAAAAATTCCACATTTCAAATCACGTTCCATGATTATGTAACTCTTTGAAGAGATTTTTTTGTCGGAAACGTGATCTTCGAGCATAGCTGTGACACGTACGTATCTAGATATAAATTAGTAGTACTCCCTATCAACTTTATTTATATTTAGTACCCCATGTATACTTAACAAAGACCATGACATTTTGACAAAAGTATATAAATGTATATAGGACTTTGGCCTGGTCCATAAACTATAAAATAATTGAGTCTCTTGGAAGCCCTAGGTTGGAGGCAGCAACCTCCAGTTTACCGTTCCGAACAACGACACCGGCTATCTGTGGACTCCTCCTCGTGCTGCCGGTAGAGCGATGTTGAATGGGTTTGCAGCATCGTGATGTATTTTTTTGTGGTTGTGTTGTTGACTGAGTCTCTTGGAAGCTGTAGGTTTTTACCCATTGCTTCAAGGTTTGAGCCGCTTTTCTCTCTAGAAGCTCGCGGCAACTGAGAGCTTAGTCCCCTCACACCTCTTTTTTGGGTCATCGACGTTACGTTACTTCCGGTTCATCTCTTAGGCTATTCTTCTTTGTAATAGAAAGTGCATTTTCATTATAGATACTTTGTTTAGTTTCAATTTCTGCAATTCTGTTTCTAGTTTTTTTCGTATTTCTGAAAAAAATGAAAATTTGGTACAATAAACTTAACATTTTACCAAAAAAAAACTGTAAAATAAAGAAAGCACTATCCTTTTGGAGCTGACTTAACAAACTAGGGGAGTTGATCTTGTTCGTGGATCTTTTGTTTTTGTTTTCTTTCATTAATCTTACGATACTAAAAGTTAATAATCAAAATAATCAAAGGAGAAGCATTTATTTGACCACGTCATATAAGCTACAGAGAGAAGCACTTCGTCTTCACCATCTAGGTTCTCAGTGATGTCCGTTACGGTGAGCTTAATCAATGTTGCTCTATGATTCCTTCTTTACAGTTTCGTTCCACCTCCCTCTTTTTATCCTCATATATAGATTGCTCAACCTCTTCTTCTGAACTTACTTGCAAGCAAACCCGAAAACCTCCAGTGAAGAATCGAAAGCTCTGGCAATAAAATCCAACCGAAAGTCCCATGTCTCCACTGGCAAGTCTCTGTCGCTTTGTATTTCAACCAGTTCCACCGGAAACCGAATTAGGATTTCGAATCTAAATTTATGGCGATGATCAATTTCTTTTTTTCTTCACGGTGTTGATAACCCAATTGAAAAGCCGTCGGCTTTTAGTTTTGATGTCGATTCATTTGATCCAGTCTTGCGGGTTCTTACAAATTCTTGTTTTGTTTTGTTTCGATAAGGTTGAAGTGCGGTTGCGATTGCTGTAAGGTGTGAAGATATGATGGCTCTCTGAATGAAAACATGAAGTGTCATTATACCGTAAGTGGTAAGCTCTGGAAAGAAGGCATAAAGGTATACACTTTTGGACCATCTTGTGCCTTTACATGTTGGCTTTACTCAAGAAAAAGAGACTTACAATGAAGACTACATGTGATATTCAGTTCGTTCAGGACTAATTTGGGTTGAATATTATTACATAAGCTGCTGACATTTCCTCACCACGTATATATATATATGTGTATATATATATGTGTATATATATATAATTTTAGCCATCAATCTACGTCGAGACTAGATATTAAAATTAACAACCATTTTTGTAGGTGGTTGCGCTCTAACAATTAACCTTTTATTTGTCATTTTCATATCTCAGTGATCCAGAACTCATATTTCTCACTGATGGAGCTAGCAAAAGTGTGATACAAATCTTAAAACTGTACTATACACGGTGAGGGAGACATGGTAATACTCTGTTCCAAGAGGTCTTAGTATCTGCTACGATTTTACTTCTGACACTTCTTCTCTGGCTATTTGCACCGCCAAATTTTCTCATTGGCCGTGAGCTCCTACTGATCAACAAAAGGTACGGCCTCATAATCTAAACCCCCTCAAATTGATAACCATCGTTCTCTGTTTTCTAACCTACTCAACATGTCCATATGAATTTGTTATTTTAGGCTTCATTGTTCTGAACCGTGTATGGCACTATGAATGTCATCTGAAAAAAGTCCTTTCCGACAGCCTCGCCCTTTCTCCGCGGAGAATATAGACATCCACAGGTTCACTAACCACCAGTTCACCATTTCCTTCAGTCACAACCCCGTGTTGTCGTTAATACTACGAACCTCCACTCTCAGACATTTGCATTCCCATCTTTACTATATTCTGCCATATATGTTTGTTCTTAATATCAATAATATAAGTTCCCCCTCTGTTATTAGGCAAACTACTTCTCTCCATAATTTTCTATACAAGTTTGTTCACTTTAAGTACCATGTCATCTTCAGTATACTTTATGCCGAGGAAGTGGATACCACCAGAGAATATATGTTTGATTTCGTGCAATGATAATGGTTGTTTATTGCTTTCTGTCTTTGCATTCATATTGCTATATGTCTCCATTGGACTGTTCTTTATTTTTAGGCCAAAAAATGAATAATGCTTTTTCACATAATTTTGTGTTGCCTGTCTTTCAATGCCTCACGGAGATTCCGTCCTACATTCGAAGTGAAAAATAACCAAAAGCTCAAGAAATGAGTAAGACGATTAGGTGTTATACTCATGCTATTTTGGTAAGTTTACTTTGTGGCTGTTGAATCATGCATCTGTTTACAGATTAATGAATGTTCTTTTAATTTATTTGTTAGGCTGCTAATTGTTTGACATATATGGTGTGTCAGGAAGGTAATTTTGTAAAATTGTATGTGTTTGTTCTTTGTACAATCTGATTATGTCTGTGGAGCTTAAAGTCTTCATACACTACAAGAAAACATCATTTTTGAAACTACATGATACGTGACAAATTAGTCACAAAACAAGTATTTACAACTAATTTGCAACTACGCTTCGGAATTAGGAAAAGCTCGTCGCAAAATATTATAGTTGCAAAATAGTAAGAGAATAGCGACTAATATGTAACCATTGTTAAAGATAAAGAACATAAATATAAAAATGATTATCCAAATCCATCCCTATCTGAAATGACCGACTACATATTTTATTAGTTTCTCTTCTTGTAAATATCTAACTATGACCGACTTGGTCATACTATAAATAGAGTGAATACGAATGAATAATAAGTAAGTCTTTCAACTGATAACATCATCTCTCTCTCACTCACGTCAACCATCTTTCTTATACACATAAAATATATAAATACAAACACTACATCACCTATATTACATAACACGTTATCAGCACGAGGCCCTGACCAACTGAGGCTTATCAATCCAAAAGTTCTTAAACCAGCCGAGGTAATGTTTAAATTTATGTATTTCAATATATTTAATTTATTTAAATTTTATTATTATTTCGGAGTGAGAGGCTAGACCTTCTCCGTTTATTTTTCGGGATGATAGGCGCTGCCTTCCCCGACTGATCGTTATGGTAGGCTATGCCTTCACGATCAGAGAAACACGTGGTAGGCTTTGCCTCCGTGAATAAAAAGAAAAGGTCAAAAATGGTAGACTAAGTCTCCTCGGACCTTGAAATAAGTAAAAGTCAAAATGGTAGACCATGTCTCCTCGGACTTTGAAAAATGATCAATATGGTAGTCTATGACTCCTCGGATCATGTGGTAGGCTGAGCCTCCCGATTTTATTTATGCTATTTAAATTTCTGCAATTTAAATTTATGCAATTTAAATTTATGCAATTTAAGTTTATGCTTTTATTTTATGTCTTTAATTTTTGCATTTAAATTATGCATTTAAATTCCCATTTTTACTATATTTATAATATTATTCTATGAATACAGTTATCATGTCGAATTTGACAAAACTCGAAATTAATGCCCTGGATATTACGGGAAATAATTATATGACCTGGGCAGTGGGTGCAAAGATGCACCTGAGAGGAAACGGGCTTTTGGAAACCATCGATAGTTCAAAAACGGTGTCGGATGAGAAAAAGGCTAAAGCCATGATATTCTTACGACACCACATCCATGATGGTTTAAAGGATGAATATATTACGAAAGAGGATCCTTGTGACCTCTGGAAATCTTTAAAAGAGAGGTTCGATCACCAGAAATATGTGATCTTACCGAAAGCTAAACACGAGTGGATCCATCTCCGGTTCCAGGATTACAAAAGTGTTAGTGAGTTTAATTCCGCGATGTTCGGAATTACTTCGAGGATGATGTTATGTGGAGAGAAAATAAGTGATTATGATATGATCGAGAAAACTCTCTCCACGTTCCATCCTGAAAATGTAATCCTGCAGCAACAGTATCGGGTGAATGGATATACCCGTTACTCGGAGTTGATGCAAGTCCTCCTTGTAGCGGAGCAGAATAATCAACTCGTGACTTTAAACCATCAAGCTCGTCCCACTGGATCTGCTCCATTCCCTGAAGCGAATGTTGCATCATCCAGTTATGATAATAGAAGAGGACGAGGTCGTGGACGTGATGGAAACCGTTATCATGGTCGTAGAAGAGGACGAGGAAGAAGATTCCGTCCCTATGATGAAAGAAATAATAAAAACTTCCACGAAAATGAAAGGAATGAAAAGGGCCAGGATGATAAAAGGCAAACAGGAAAGGTTTGCTACAGATGCGGCATGAAAGGTCATTGGGTACGTAACTGTCGTACGCCAAAACATTTAGCCGATCTATATAGAGAATCCCAAAAGGGAAAAGAGAAAGGAAGAGGTGAAACAAACTTCATCTCTGATGAACCTGGGCCATCCTTTCATGGTTTAAACGATGATACTCATCTCGACGTATCAGACTTTCTGGTTGAGCCAGAGAGTATCGATGAGTGATGTAGATCGATGTGATATAAATAAACTGTATTATAGTATCTATATCTTTTGTTGTAAGATATATGTTATGTTTGTCATGTTTGATGTTTAATAATATATGTTTTATGAATATTTTATACTCAGAAAATGCCAAAATTTGAGACTATGGATGGAGATCTGTGTTTGGCAGATAGTGCGTCAACGCACACGATAATTAAAGATAAGAAATATTTCTCCAGTCTCAAAATAAAAGATTACGCTGGAAGCGTAAGTACAATATCTGGTAATGCAAAGATTATTATGGGCTCTGGAAGAGCGAAATTTTCAATGCCAGGGGGAACAATATTTGAAATAAGTGATGCATTGTATTCCCCCGAGTCTCATAGAAACTTGTTAAGTTTTAAGGATATCCGAAGAAATGGATATCATATTGAGACTATGAGTAAAGATGGCATTGAATTTCTTTGCATTAAGTCCGAGAGGAAACATATATTGGAAGAGTTAAGAATGTTATCCTCTGGACTATATTGTACGAAAATAACCATGACTGAGTCCTATGCCGTGGTAAACATGAAGTTTACTGATACATTTAAGATTTGGCATGAGAGGCTAGGACATCCTGGTTCAGTCATGATGAGAAAGATAGTGCAAAATTCGAATGGCCATCCGTTGAAAAACGGAAAATTTTTGCAAACGGGCGAATTTACATGCAATGCATGTTCTCAAGGAAAACTTATAACTCGGCCATCACCAGCAAAAGTAGGCAATGAATCACCAATGTTTTTAGAAAGAATACATGGTGATATATGTGGGCCGATCCACCCACTGTGCGGGCCATTTAAGTATTTCATGGTATTGATTGACGCATCTAGTAGATGGTCAAGTGTGTCTCTTTTGACGACACGAAATACGGCTTTCGCAAAGTTCATTGCCCAGATAATAAAGCTGAGAACGCAGTTCTCAGAGTATGCCATTAAGAAAGTAAGGCTTGATAATGCTGGTGAATTTACATCGCAAGCCTTTGATGATTATTGTATGTCAGTGGGGATTGATGTGGAGCATCCAGTTCCCCATGTGCATACACAAAATGGCATGGCCGAGTCGTTGATAAAACGGTTGCAGTTGATTGCAAGACCGTTAGTCTTGAGAACGAAGCTCCCAATTTCTGTATGGGGACATGCTATATTGCATGCGGCTGCACTGGTTCGGTTAAGACCGAGTGCATATCATAAGTACTCCCCATTACAATTGGCATCTGGGCAAGAGCCAGATGTATCCCATCTCCGTGTCTTTGGGTGTGCGGTCTATGTTCCGATAGCTCCGCCACAAAGAACAAAAATGGGCCCACAAAGGAGATTGAGAATATATGTGGGTTATACGTCACCAAGTATAATAAGATATCTGGAACCAGTAACTGGTGATATGTTTACGGCAAGGTTTGCCGATTGCCATTTTAATGAAGATGAATTTCCAGCGTTAGGGGGAGGAATTGGTAAAATTCCTCAAGAGATTACATGGTGTACACCGTCGTTGTTACACCTTGATCCCCCTACGAATCAAAGAGAACTGGAAGTTCAGAAAATTGTGTTCACAGATACAAGAAGGGTGACGAAGTCATGTATACCCGCTGAAAATGTTCCATCAAGAGTTGATGTTCCTAAAGAACAAACTGATGGAAATAAAATGAATGAACCTAGGGTTCAGTTAAAGAGGGGGAGGCCAGCGGGTTCTAAAGATAAAAATCCCCGAAAGAAAAAGAAATTGGATGAACAAAGTAAGGTTCTAGAAGAACCTGATATTGAAAGATGTCTGAAAGAAGACATAAATAGAAAGGTTCTAGAAGAACCTGATACTAAAAAATGTCTGAAAGAAGGCATAAATAAAGATGATCCAGATGACGAGAAGGGAACAGAAAAGTATGAGATTTCCATCAACTACGCCCGAGATGAAAAGTTATGGATCAGAAATAAGATAAAAGATGTTGATGGAATGTTCTCCTTTTCTGTGTCCAAAGAGATCGATCATGAAAATGATGATCCCGATCCAAGGTCCATTTTGGAATGTCAGAAAAGACATGATTGGGAGGAGTGGAAGAAGGCCATTCAAATTGAATTACTCTCCCTAAATAAAAGAAATGTCTTTGGACCTATAGTCATAACGCCTGAGAACGTAAATCCTGTTGGGTATAAGTGGGTATTCGTGAGAAAAGTAAATGAGAAAAATGAAGTAACACGATATAAAGCCCGATTAGTTGCCCAAGGTTTTTCTCAGAGACCGGGAATTGATTTTGAGGAAACGTATTCCCCGGTAATGGATGCAATTACGTTTAGATTTTTGATGAGCCTAACGGCGTCTAAAAATCTTGAGATGCATCTCATGGACGTTGTGACTGCATATTTATATGGATCGTTGGATAACGATATATATATATGAGACTCCCTGAGGGATTGAAAATGCCTGAAGCATTGAAAGAAAAATCCAGGGAGATTTGTTCGGTCAAGTTACAGCGATCACTTTACGGATTAAAGCAATCCGGACGCATGTGGTACAATCGCTTAAGTGAATATCTTTTGAGTAAAGGATATGTGAATAATGCGCTATGTCCATGCGTTTTTATAAAAAAAATCGTCATCTGGCTTTGTGATCATTGCTGTATATGTAGATGACCTGAACATAATTGGAACTCAAAAGGAGGTTGATGATGCTCGAACTCATATGAAAGAGGAGTTTGAAATGAAAGATCTTGGCAAGACAAAGTTTTGTCTTGGACTCCAGATAGAGCATCTCCGAGAAGGAATATTTGTGCATCAATCAAACTATACGAAAAGGTTATTGAAACGCTTTCGTATGGACAAAGCGACTCCTTTGAGTACTCCAATGATAGGTAGATCTCTCAATGTTGAGAGTGATCCTTTTAGGCCCTGCGAAGATAGCGAGAAGATATTAGGTCCAGAAGTACCTTATATGAGTGCTATCGGTGGGCTGTTATATCTTGCAAACTGTACCAGACCAGATATAGCTTTTGCTACTAATCTACTGGCAAGATATAGTTCTGCTCCTACTCGCAGACACTGGGACGGAATAAAGCATGTCCGTTACCTCCAAGGTACAATTGATTTGGGGTTAATGTATTTTAGAAAATCCGAGTTTGGTATGGTTGGTTTTGCAGATGCAGGATACTTATCAGATCCTCATAAGGCTCGATCGCAAACCGGCTATGTTTTTACAATTGGTGGAACCGCGATCTCTTGGCGGTCCCAGAAACAAACTCTGGTTGCGACTTCTTCAAATCATGCTGAAACTATTGCGCTTCACGAAGCATGTCGAGAATGTGTGTGGCTTCGATCAATGAGTCAACACATACAAGAAGCAAGCGGAATAGTCAATGAGAAAGAGCCGACGAAAATATTTGAAGACAATTCGGCATGTGTTGCTCAACTCAAGGAAGGCTACATTAAGAGCGACAGAACAAAGCACATCCCTCCAAGATTTTTCTCGTACATAAGGGAACTCGAGAAAAATAAAGAAGTGGACATTGAGTATGTACGTTCATGCGAAAATCCGGCTGACTTGTTCACCAAAGCTCTTCCGACTACAACATTCCGAAAACACGTCTACCGTATCGGAATGCGGCATTTGCGTGATCTGTGAAGAGGAAGTTATGTCCAATATTTTCAGGGGGAGATTACGGCAATGCACTCTTTTTTCCTCGTCATGGTTTTTGTCCCAATGGATTTTTCCAAGATTAGGTTTTTAATGAGGCATTACGTAATACAATTTGGATAATCAAGGGGGAGTGTTAAAGATAAAGAACATAAATATAAAAATGATTATCCAAATCCATCCCTATCTGAAATGACCGACTACATATTTTATTAGTTTCTCTTCTTGTAAATATCTAACTATGACCGACTTGGTCATACTATAAATAGAGTGAATATGAATGAATAATAAGTAAGTCTTTCAACTGATAACATCATCTCTCTCTCACTCACGTCAACCATCTTTCTTATACACATAAAATATATAAATACAAACACTACCTCACCTATATTACACAACCTATATTACACAACAACCATGACTTTAGTTATAGTTTTGTGACTAATTTGCAACTCAAAATATAATCCCAAAATATAGTCATACTATAGTTGCAAACTTTTGTGACGAAACGATATTTTTATTTGCCACTGATTTGAGACAAATATTTTTGATTTGATATTATTTTTTTTAAAGTCGATAGTGACAAATTAGTCCCAAATATTAGTAACTATTGAGAGACTACACATTTGTTTTTATTTTTACATAATATATAATTATTAAAATTTTAAATGTAAATATAAATTTCCAAATTATAAATTTCATTTAGAATATTTGAAATTTAAATATTTTAGAATTTGAAATTTGATAATTAAAATTACAAAAGAATGTTACATACAAAATTCTACTCATCTATCCTAATGTTCGTGATCTGATAATCGCCTCAGAGGTCGTAGTAGACAATTTGATGCATAAACGGGGAACCGTAGATCCGTTGTTGAAAGAGAGTTGAAGAGCATCTCCAAATTGGCTACCAGGTTCGAAGATTTGCAGCAAAAAAGAGGGGGGGGGATAAGCATCACGGTGCTTGCTCTTCAATCTTGTGTTGATCAGCATGTCACTGTCTTGCAGTTTCTCAAATGCTGAAGAAGGTGAACTACTTGGGCCTTCGTTTTTTCTCTTTTCTTCTCCATAACTCGGAGAAAGACTACCCTCCATTACGATCCAACCTGCAAAATAAATAAAACCGTTGTGCCGTTGTCATAGTAGGACGAAGTTGTTAGAGATGTGAATTAATCAAACCTAAAATATGCGCTTTCGTCCTTTAGATCCTGCAACTGAAACATAAAATAACAAAACAGAACAAGTCAGAGAAGAAAAGAGAAAACAGAGATCAATACCAAGTGCGATTGTCCTGGCACAATAATGGCTTCGTTTTGTTCAAACCACAATGAAAATTATAGCACAAACCCAAATTCCATGACTCCAAGTTCAAATCCACAAACAAAATTACAATTGAGTTCCACAAAATCAAGAAACGACACAGTTTATCACTAAAAAGTAAAGAAGTATATGAAACTAAATAGATACCCAAATCTACGATGTGAAGGAGAGAAACAGAAAGATCAATATATGATTTTTACTAAATAGATATGATTCAAAAGTTTTGTTGACACATACAGCCTCCACCGTTCCTCCAATTCGTTGACCACCTCACCACCGGCGTGTCTGCTCTGTCAGACCACCACTTCTTCTTCCCGGGTTATAGCTGCTCCTTTTTCATAGATCTGGAACAAAAACTTTTGTGTGAAACTGACAAAAGAGAAAACAGAGAAGAGGAAAAAATTCTGATTAAATCACGGCCGTTAGAGTTATTAATATCTACGGTGGATGAACTACAAAAACCAATCCTTCCCTTTGTGAACTGACCAATAGGAATCAAGCTTTCTAATTTTAAATAATTTTTTTTATAAACCAAATTATGCTACTAAAGTGCAACTATCTTAAAGCAAACTGTTACAAAATAGTGGCTAACAATACCCTAAAACTCATATATCATTTCATTGCTCTTAAAAACTAATATATGGGAAGAATACATATGATTATATATTAAGTAAAGAGAGCATAAAATCATTAATGTAAAACAATCCAATAGAAAAAAAACCCAACCCAAATCCAAATCTTTACACATGAAAGTCACATTTGGATAACATATGTCTTGTCAATATGTGCATATATCCAAATTATATCAATTATTCTTTTTTTTTAACACCAATATATCAATTATTCTATGTATACAAGATATAACCATTTAGGTTTCTTCTGTTATTTACTAATGATTCATAGTAATATAATTTAGATAATAATATATTTGGCTAGTTATTAAAACAAATTTGATTACAGTGGCGATCCAGTAACAACACTTGCTATTACTTCTAACTAATTTGCAACTTTATTATGTTTTTTTTTTGAAAAGACTTTATTATGTTTTACAGTTTCAAATTAGTAGCTAATGATACTCTAAACTCTATATATCATTTTCATTTTCAAAAAATATATGTAAAAGAAGATATATGATTGTATATTAAATATTTATTAGAAACCGTTAATGTAAAACAACTGAATTGATTTAAAAAAAAAAATGACTATATATGTTTTTGGAGAAGAGAAAGAGTTTCGATTAAAAGAATGGGGTTTTAATATTATATGTGCAAACGTAGTTGTATTAGAGTGCTTAAACTATAATTCTGAAAACATAAAGCATGTCTTTCCAAAACTTTTTGGTGCCAAATTTTGCGACTAAAGACCAACTAGATCGAGTATGTAGTTGCCAATCCGTTACAACTTATTTATAAATATATAACTAATTTGCAACTCTGATAATGTAATAGTGGATTTAGTGTCTTTTCCTGTCAAACTGTGGATTTAGTGTCTAACGATACCTTATACTGAAATTGAAATTGTTGGTGACTTAATAGTAGTAACTTAACCTTAAACCCTAAAGTAACTAGAACCATTTTATAACGGTATAGTCTGGAAGTAACTTCTTTAAATACCAAATATATACTAAAACACGCAAGACATTAAAATTTTGTTATGCTTGTGATCTACAATACAAATTGAAAATGAATACCCATGAAATCAATACAAAATATGTTGGTTGTGTCAACTTAACCCTAAATTTCTAGGTTACTTATAATCATTTTAGAAATGGTCTTTTATACACATTAAATATATAATTCGAAATTTTATTTGTAAGTGTTTTAGAATTTATCCATAGAAAATGTCACGATGGTAGTGATAATTGGGTTGCAAAATTCTTGCAACAGTTTTGCAATTACAATTTTTGTTATATTTTGCAACTTATTTGTAACTACAACTTTGCAATTACAATTTTTATTATATTTTGCAACTTATTTGTAACTACAACTTTGCAATTACGTTAATAGTCGCAAGGTAGTTATAATATTGTTAATGTGTTAGCAACCAACCTAACTAGTTGCAAAAACGTTCCAAGTGGGTCTGAAAACAGCAACTAAC
The DNA here is from genome assembly GCF_020379485.1 of Brassica napus. Lineage (NCBI taxonomy): Eukaryota > Viridiplantae > Streptophyta > Magnoliopsida > Brassicales > Brassicaceae > Brassica > Brassica napus. Next base: position 30,666,143 of record NC_063447.1, on the reverse strand, counting down.
TTGCAATCACTGATATGAGTCACAAATTTGCAACTAATTTATGACATATTTACGGTAATTTCAAAAGAGTGGCAAAATAGTTTGAAATTAGTTGCAAAATTTTGCAACCACTAATGATAGTTGCAATTGGAGTCTCTAAATTGATGTTTTCTAGTAGTGACACTGCTTAACTGGTGTTGTTAGAAGTTGATAAACCATAAGCTTTTGTACCTTCAGCTGGTGATTTTGAAATCGTGTCTGAACAGTTTGTGCTAATGTCAAAAGATCACAATATTCATTGCTTCTGTGCAGCAATATGGAGAAGAGCAGGCGAGTGCAAGTGCGACCAAGAAGCTTCACCAGAAAAGGCAATTCATCACAATCTAAGTAAAAAAAAATAGGAAGTATGATCATAAGAAATAAGGTGATGATGAAATGAATGCATGTCTTATATGCCCTGAAGAGATGGTTGCAGCAGATCTAAGCTTCTTCTTACCATGTCCTTGAGGATTTGTCTATGTCTCTTCTCCTCTATGCAGATCAACCAAAACTATGGACGTAGCCCACGACGCACAGCTTCCCCAAACAAGTATGAGAAGACAAGTAGTATAATGCTTTATTTTTTAGTTTTTTCCTTAGTACTCAATTGCACACAGCATATATATTGTTTGTCAACAGAGTTTGTGTTAGTGACGTTGTTGCATCTTTTGAAAGTTTGAAGCTTAATAAAAGTGAAAGATCCTTGATATGTTATCATGAAGTCGAATGAAATGTTGTTACATTTTATCTTTTTCTTTAAAATCAAACCAAATGATCGTCCACTGCGTTTTAATTAACAAGTAGTCCCGATACAACCAAACTCAAGCTGGGAGCTTCAAGGAGGCCTAATGCACGAGAAATAGAACTGCAGCAGAGACGGAGATGAGTCTGGCGATGGATAAGAGAGAAGCCGGTCCCGAAACAAGCGGTCTAGAGCACAACGGAGACCAGCAGCAGAGGTGGAGACTGATAAGTTGTTCGCAACATTTAAAATCGAAAATGGTATAAATTTAACATTTTACCAAAAAGTTTTCTCGATACTAAAGGAGTTGTGAATGTCCTAATATGCTAAACCAATCTTCAGAAGTAATTTGGTTTTAGATAGTAAGAAACTGTAGTAGCAAGTTGGACCGAGGAAAAGAATCAAAGACAAAGAATAGTAATAAAAAGAACGAGAAAGAGAAAGAGAAAAAAGGTTTGAACAATACACATAATCAATCACCTCTGAGAAAAAAATGTTCAAAACAGATACTTTTTTACTATTACTTTAAAATAATCTCTACTCGAAGGAGAATATTTTTTCTATTACAAAATGAAATTTGTAAATTTAAAAACGTTACTGGGTCCACAAGTTTTTGTAATTTTCAAAATCTTAAAAGTTCAAGTTTTTGTTGGGATTATGAGACTTTAAATTATACTCATAAAACTTTATGTTTTAGGGGAGACAATTGTTTCAAAAAAATATATTTTTGTATTTTCAATACGTTTTATCAACTAATAATGATTAATTCTAAATTTCAAAAATACTAATTGCATTTCTTGAATTTTACTGGTTTAAAATTATAGGAAATATAATACCAGAAAATATGCATTTATGACTAAGATTCAGTATGTTTTATTAATATGTGTCAAAACTGTAAAACATATATAATTGGAAAAAGTGGGAGTAGTATATTAGAGTGTTAGATTAGTAGTTAGTGTAAATAAAAAAATTATACACATTTGACTCTCTTTTTCATATATATGTAATTATTGCGAATGTAAGAAAATTTAATTATTGCGAATGTAAGAAAATTTAACCTTTATTGTATATGAAGTTTTAAGCAATTATATTTTAATTGAGTATAAAAGTACATATCATACAATTTTGATATAATCTCTTACAAAATTCACAAATTACTACTCTCTTCATTTCATTGTAATTGTCGTTCTAGAATAAAATTTTTGTTTCAAGATAAATGTTTTATTAGAATTTCAATAAAAAGTTTATTAACTTTATATGTTATGTGATTCTTTATATTCTCCGGTGTATTTTTAATTAGTTGAAATGTGATTAAGCGTATAGCTAATAATATTTTATTTTAGAAATATGCAAAATTAAATATTTTTTTAATCCGTATAAAAACATAACATTCATCTTAAACATTGGTAGTCTTTTAGGCGTGTGATCATGGAAGAATAACACTCACCCAAAAATGTGGCTGGCTAATTGGTTAATGCATCAAATTAAAAAGCATGGAAATGCCCAAACAAAATTATATTAAGAGAAAACTATGAAACAATGTTTAAAAAATAAAAATAACATGAAAAATATTTGTTTTAGAATTAAGATATTACACTATTATATATTAGAAACAGACTTTTAAATCATGATATATTAGAATTACTAAAAAACATTATTGAAATTCAATATAATATTATCACACATATTAAAAACGGTCTCAGGTCTATTTCCTAAGTACTATAGTATATAACAGTCAATTTGAAAATGTTATTGTAAACCTAGAACAAGACTACTAGCTGCGTAATTGGAGTTTTTTTCATGCATTTATTTATAATGATATTTTAGTCCTTTGCAAGTAAATTGATTCAAAGATACACAACTATACTATGAAAAAATAACTACACTATTCGTTCCTCATATTTATTATATTGATTGTCTTGCACATTAAAATACTAATTTGAAATAAAACGAAAAATGAATATTCTAAATTTAGAATTAAAAAAAAACTTAAGTAAAAAATTAGAATTCACATACAAATTAAAAAGACAAATTTAACAATTCAAAATACATAATTTGCGCGTAACGCGGAAAAATGCTTAAGTAGAACTAAAAGGCCTACCACTTGTGTTTCTATCCCACTTTTTATGGATGCTAAATGGTTTACTAGTCATGGAATATCTGTTGCTCAAAAAAAATCATGGAATATCTTTCAGGAAACCAAGTGTTGCTAGTTCAACTAGAAGGATAAAATAATAATTAATTATATGAAAATTTCAAAATGTCAAAATAACTATTTTAAAATATTTAAAATAAACATTTTTAGATATTTCTAGATGAGTATCTTAATATTATGAAATAATAGTTTAATTAATTATCATTTTTATTTATATTTGGGTTATATACTATAGGCCTGAGACAGATCGGGTATCCGGGCAATTTTAAGATATCCGGATCCGGATCCTTATCCGGCGGATCCATAATTTTACTATCCTTATCCGGATCTGGGGTTCGCGGATATCCGGGTGTCGGATATCCTTCTAAAAATTATAATATCCGATGGATATCCGGATCCGGATTTGGATCTTTAAAATAAATAAAAAATAATATTAATATATATATATATATAATATTAACAATAATTTAAAAATAAAAATATATAGAATGTTTTTAATTATTTCTATGTATAATATTACAAAATTTACATAAAATTTATATATACTATTATAAAAATGAAAATATATTATATATAAATATTACTATTTTTGAAATAGTTGTTAATAAAATTTACGGATCCGGATATCCGGATTAAAAAATCAAGATATCCGGATCCGGATTCGGTTTTGACGGATCCAACATTTTACTATCCGAATCCGGATTCGGCCTCTCCGGATATCCGGATTTTCGGATCGGATCCGGATCGGATCACGGATCAAATTCAGATCTCAGATAAAAGTTTCAAGCCTACTCTAGGGTAAGTACTTCCCCAAAGAAAACGTTTTAAATGTTGCCAGTTCTACTATAAATGTATCTAAAGCAAAGTATATAAATTATGTTTTTTTTTTAAACTGGCCTAACAAAAAATAATTATTATTATATGATGTAGTTTCATTTCTGGGAAATTACAAAGAAGATACATCTTCCAACGACCACAAAATCTCAATCCATAAATCATGTTATCACTCAATTTTCGGTTTAACATGTTTTGTCTATTACTAATATCATTTGGACATATTAGCTTTTTGTGGTCCTTGAAAATAAATTTTATTTTTATGACAAAAAGAAAATAAATTTTATTTATTAAAATATATAATTAGATACGTATATTCCTTCCGGCTTCCATACTACAAAAATAAAAAAGATAAAGATTCATTTTTTTAATTGAAAAAGAAGACAGAACTCCATGTTTACTGTTACTTGCAACATACCCCCAAAGGTCACACGACCACCAATCATCAGAGCAACAATGGAGTTGTCTGCTAACTCGAATACCACCGATGGCTGCCAAAACATCTTGATGATGCGTCACGGTGATCGCATTGACCAAGTCAACCCACTCTGGCTCGAAACAGCTTCGAGACCATGGGACCCTCCGCTCGTTCACGACGGTATGGTTCGTGCGTTTCGAACTGGTCAACGTATTCGATCTCAGATACGGTTTCCTATCCACAGGGTCTTCGTCTCTCCCTTCGTCCGCTGCGTCCAGACTGCTTCAGAAGTAGTCAACGCTCTCTCAGCCGTTGATTTGGACCCTAACGCTACAACGTCTAAAGACGTCCTCTCCATCGACATATCCAAGCTCAAGGTCAGTATCAGATCATCTTAGATATATATATTATATATATAACAGATAAATTAACAGATAAATAGTCTAAAATACCGTTGATTAAAAGTTAAGAAATATATTAATTTTTTAGTTTGGATTTAGTATTTAACGGACGGGTTATGATAAGAATTTAGAGCTTAAAGTAATTTAGTCATTTGATCCTGAAACTAATGTTATTTTGTAGATTTTTTTTATGTGCTATTTCGTCATAATTTATTGTGTGCTATCTAACGGATTTACCATAATACGTGTGTTAATAATCAATATTATATATCGTCATAATTTTTGTGTATTATGTTCTTGTTTGGTTCAGGTTTCTATTGAGTTTGGGTTGAGCGAGATGCTGAACACAATATCTATCAAGCCTGAGATTGTCCCCAAAGATAGAAAATTCGAGTTCTTGATTTCAGATCTTGAATCTATGTTTCCTGAGGGAATGGTGGATCATAATGCGGTTCCTGCTTATAAAGAGGTAATCTCTCTAGCTATTGATTTGATTATTCGAAGAGGTTTGAGTATCAGCTTGATTCTTGTTTCTAAAAAAAAAAAGTATCTCTTTCTTGGTTATGTTCAGATGCCACTATGGGGAGAGACTGTACAAGGATGTACAGATCGATTTCTTAGTGTGGTGAACACTCTTGCTGATCAGTATCCTTCAGAGAACTTGCTCTTAGTCACTCACGGTAAGCAACACATTCTTGGTCATGTGCCTCTTGCACACACACCCGGTCAATGTAAAATTGTTTCTGTTGTGGATAATGCAGGGGAAGGAGTAAGGACTACATTTGCAACATATAAAGAAGTAGATGTGTACGACATTGAGTATTGTGCCTGTGCTGAACTGAGAAGACAGGTCTCGAGTCAAGACGGGTCTACTAAAGCTGGACACTTTGAGGTCATTACAGGTCTTGGTCAATCGGGAATCAAGTATCATTAATTAAAACAACAGAGCAATGATCATGTCCTTAGACAAACTCCGGTTTAGTAAAATGTATTCGGAAGATCATCATGTCTTTGGAAACCTAACCGGATACTGGATATCTAGAATTTTTCGGTTAACCTGCTTTGGACTTCATTACAAAAGGAAATATATAAAAAGAACTCTTTTGCAGTCCGTCCAAGAAAATTAATAAAAGATATATTAACTGCCTTCAGAGCTTTTCACTGAACGAGTAATAAAAGATATATTGACCATATATACAAACTGCTATACGCTAGCCACGCTAATTCCAAAACGTTAGTGTGCAACTGAGCAACTCTAACCTTAACCCTTTCTTGGGTCGAATTCTTATTTATTTTATTATTTACTAGATATTAGCGCGGATTGTTTGGTATAATTAAGTTTTTATTTAATTAATTAATTTATATTTATTTTAATAATTTATATTGTAATTTGTAAAGTGATTTTTTGCCTCTAAACTCTCATACTTAAATTTAAATCAGCTTAAAAATTTATTATCCTTAATAAATAAATAGATCTGTTAGTATATAATTAACAATTAATTAAAAAGAAATTTTATTGATTTGAGAATTATCATTGTCTTAAAATAATTTATTTTTTGTTATAAAATATTCATATCTTAAATAAATAATTAGGTTTGTTATTATATTATCGTAAATTATAATGAATTGTTATTTGGTAATCATCATTATATAAAAATAATTTATATTGTGTTATCCAAAATAATAGTTTACATCATAATTTTTTAAAACAAAAGAGATATATCTCCTTATATATATTGTATATAATTTTATATATACATAAGTGTTTTTAATATTCTTACGCAATAAAAGTATAATTTTATTATAATAAATATTTTTGTGATATGTAAAAAATTGATATTCATTTTTTTACTAAATATTTCAAATGCATTAGTATTTTTAAATTGTATTTTATGCGATAAAATAATTGTTCTTTGATAAAAAACCCTGTATGTTTGATTTAATATTAAATATTCTGAACATATGTAAATAATTTATTCTAGTGATATTTGAATTGATAATATATTTATTTATATGCAATTATTGTGTTTGCAACCAGTGTACCATTGCAACCAAACTCTTTCTTCAGGTCCTTAAGTATCTTGCTGTAAAAAAAATATGAACCTAATAATGGAATCAGTTGAACCTCCTAGACCAACAGCCTAAACCATGTTAAATTCGCATGATGCTACATGGTTGCTCAAAACCAAAACCTTTAATGATTAGAACACAATTTTTTCTTAAAAAATCTATTCGTGAATGCATTTGTAAATGTAAACTGCAAGACTTAAAACAACCAAATTCGTAAAAGCTTCAAATCCAACAAAACTAAGATACTCAAACATCAAACTTAAGGTAAAAAACATTATGCAGAGACAATAAGAAAGATAGTTCAATGTTGCAAACACAAAGTCTGAGATTAAAAAAAAACAAAGCATAGAGTCTTAGTAATCATAAAACCACGATTCAACACATCCTAGCCACATCTGGCTCGCTTGGGGTCTTCTGCCTCGACCTTATCAGCAGCCCTCTTCACTATCCCAACGCATGTGGAAGGATCACCATCAGCAACTCCATTCTGCAGAGTTCCTTGGGCTTCAGCTTCTTGATCTTCTGGGGCGAGAACCTTTGTCACAGTCAAAGCTTGGGTCTTGCCTGTCAAATTGTGATCTGATACTTTCACAATGAATTTTCGAGTCTGTCCAATGGTATCGATAAGAGCCTGAGGTACCGGAACCAAGTGGTCATCTTCTACATTCTCATTAGCCTAATATACATTAAACAACTGTCACTATATATATCTAGCTATCTTGGAGAATATAGATTCAAATAACATAAGCACACAGGGTTGTAATTACCTCGAAATAACTTGCAACCAACTCTGAAGCTTTTCTTCCGGATAACTCATGTCCAGCATCACCGAGGAGCACAAAAGACGCCTGATCCTCATTATCATACACAGAGATCTTGGCCAGGTACCTGTGTCATGTGCAGAGTTATAATGAGTGCATTAAAGTATAAGAATAAGTACAGCTGAGTCACTTACTGTGGAACACCAACAATGTCGGGTTTCCCACATTTTTTACACATAAGGGTGGTAGGCCCTTTGGTTGCCTTAGTGTGGCACACACCACAGCCTATGTAATACCAGGATGAACCGTGCACAACATCAGCAATGGTTGCTATGCACTCAAACCAAGCAACCTGCAAGATGCGAAACAATTAATTAAGAGATTAAGACTATCATATTGAAGGCGTTAATCATTGATATTGTATAACCTTGGCATCTTCCTGCTGAATATAGAATAAGAGCTCGCCTATGGTCATTGTCTCAGTCTTAGTGACAACGTCTGCGTTAACTCTGTTGGCAACAGATAAGTTCGCGTTCATCCCGAAGCCAACACCCAAACATCAAATACAATGTGGAATACAACGGTCAAAATTTAAATATAGAATGCTTACCAAGTGAGATACTCTTCGGTTGTTTGAACATCTTTGTCCAAGAAAACACGTGATGGCGTCATAGAGGAGAGAGCGAGGGCACCTATAACAGATCCATTGTTATAATACATATGCAAAGTTATAATGTAAATGAGATGTAGAAATATATATATGTCTAATATTTGCTATCTCGGAACCTATCGGTTACTCATATGTATATGTATATGTCCAAAAGCAGCTCTACTACCAAAGCTAACCTAACCAGATAAGACTCCTTGACCATCCTGTGTCCTGCTTAAAAATTAAAAAGGTTGATAATACGGACCTCCAAATCGTTTCGGGTTTAAAGTAGTGACCAAAACAACACGTGCGGTTCCTCCAAATGCTTTAAATTTCTCACTAAAATCTGAGGCAGCCTTGTCCCATAGGTACAACTTCATCACCGGACCACTATAACATACAAAACACATGTGTTAAGAGAGACAACATATGAATATGAAAAAAATAGATTAGCTTACTCATGTGTTTGAACATGGAGCAAGACGCGGCGTGATGAAGCCATCTCGGCATCATCTAGCATGAGACTATCACTTAGAACCTGTCCATTCACAAGCTTGATGTGGCCAACATAATCTGCAAGATAAAATAAACAAACTCAATGCTTTATATATCATAAACCCAAAAATGTAGCCTAAAATTGTAAGTGTAGATCAAAACATTATCCTAGACAAAGAATGCTGAACATACTTGATCGATTTAAACACATTATATAACACGGGGAGCTTACCATAAAGATCCCCTCTCAAGTCGCAGGCAGCATCGAACTCCTCATATCCATGGATCCGGAACCGGTCCTCAAGGAAACAAACCGGACTGTCCGTTAGATTAGAGAGGACAGAAGTCGATGAGAATGTGATGGTGAAACTTGGTTCCGCAACACGATACAAATTCTTGTTGTGAGAACCGAAAAAACTGTTGAGTCTGTAAAGGCCACCAGCTCTCATGTGTGGCAAATAAGTGTCTATCCTCCCAGCTGGGATGAAACCCTGGATGACAGTCTCCTGTTATCATCAGTAAAGAAATTAAATCAGAAATGCTAGACAGGAAATCATAGAAACGCATCAACAACAAAATTATAGTTGCTGTACTATCAATAAAAGCAAACACTTGCTATAAATTATCTAAAATGTTCATCAGTCAAAGTTTTAATGGAATATGTTCTCTTTTTTTATTAGCAAAACTAAACTGCCAAAGTGAGACCAAGAAACCAAAATCATAAATTATTTCTAATCATAAAGTCTCTGCCAAAGTAAAGTCTAGAACGATAAGTTTCAATTTCTAAACTAAACTGTAAGCAAGATTTTGGGTTATACCTCTTGGTCGATGAGAAGCATCTCGAGACCGATAAGCACCTTTGACACAACATTTCGAGCTTCCCAAAAATGGATCAACCGGAACCTCAACTCGCCGTCATGAGGTCCGTATTTCACATCTTTGAAAGCCACCACTTCGGCCGAGACAATAGCTTTTCCCCTGACGCGGGAAGAGACAACAGATTTGCCTCTAACACCTGAGGAGACACCAGCCTTCGTGCTGTGAATGATCGCACCTGCATAGGAATACGAACGTTACCATCATCAAAAAAGGGAACTAAAAATCCACAATTTCACATGCGTTTCTATTTACTCTAGTATAAAAATTATCTACTAAAAACAATTATTTTGCTCATCTCATTGTTTTAAACCTCATAGCTTCAGATTCTCTATTTTTTATACTGGTAATCAGACGGACACTATAATCTCATAATGAAACGATAAGGGTTCTTACCATTGGGGTTCTTCGACATAGGTACGCCGATCAAGACGCCGGAAGAGACAGCAGTTTTGCCGCTGAGTTTGGTCAGACCGGAAGTGACCGACGCTTCGCCTTTGTCTCGCTTCGAGTGGAGATCGCCTATTGAGTGGTTGGATGAGACATGGGGTGTTCCGATGGGTTTGATCGGTCCGGGAGAGGAGTCAGACTCAACGCCTTTTGGTTTCTCGGAGATGGAACTTCCGTTGGAACTCATTGCAACAAAGCTTAATCGGAATAAGACTCATATCAAGAGTTGTATAAACAAAAGAAGGAGAAAATGCGGATTAAGAGTTATATAAACAAAATCTGAAGGAGAAAAGCAAAACGAATCCATAAATGAGAGTAAAGAGAGAACGAAGTGGAGTTGTATTGATTGTTTAGGGTCAGATTGTGAAACGGATCAAAGAAGAGGAAGAGCAAAAGGGATTAGGAATCGACAAAGGAGATGAAGAATCGACAAAGGGACGAAGATTCGATTTAGGTTAATAGGATTTGAGAGACGCGTAAGGAAGAGGTCGAAATGGTTTGGTCGCTGGCTGAGTCTGTCTATGGTCTAATGGGCTGGGTTCGATTGTTTTAAAAATTACGGTAAGTCGAAGCCCAAGAAATCAACACATATTTGACATGGCAAAAACACCCTGTCTAATTGGTTGATTAAAATTGCCTACGTGGACAGCTTGGTTGAGGAGGATATCTCCCTTTTATTACTTATTTGATTAGTTTTATCATTAAAGGTGTTCATATAAAGATAGATAAATCGTTTACACAATATTATTTATTAGTCACCTCAACAAATATTAATCGTTTAAACATTCGAGTAAAATGTAAATTATTGGTCAACTATGTTAATAAGAATCTTATTTGTAGAAAAATGCATTAGTGTTGGCGTGGTGGGTCTGTATTCAACCACTCCATTAAGGAATAGTTATTTATTTAAATTATTAGAATAAACAAGTAAATGATGAGATATGGACTTGCTAACATCCGGATTGAATTTAAGTAATCTATTGTATAGGTGGGTCTGTATTCAACCACTCCATTAAGGAATAGTTATTTATTTAAATTATTAGAATAAACAAGTAAATGATGAGATATGGACTTGCTAACATCCGGATTGAATTTAAGTAATCTATTGTATAGGTGAACACCCCCCCCCCCCTCCTCTTGGAGCGGAGCTGGCCGAAGACGCGGAATGAATATTATATATACAAATTATTTTTACATATTTTTATTTATTTTGTATTCATTACGTATAATAAAATAATAAATATATTGAATAAATCAAAAGCTAGTAACTATTATGAATATAATTAAATTGGAGTAATTACATAAATCAAAATAATCACTTTTGTTTATTTACAACAATTTTTATTGGTAAATAAATAAATAAAATCATTAATTGACATAGTTATGTAATATATTTTAATATGGATATTTATTAATTGAGGTTTCCAATTCATATAATTTTATTAACATTTTTATATTTTTGTACCAAAAATATAAACTATTAATCACAAAATTTTCAGTGTGATATTTTTTAAAAATAATTTTAGTAATTTATAATCATTTTTTAAATTCAATTTAAATTTCAAAATTAAAATATTAAGGTCTCAATATTTTTGCAATAAAATTTTTGAAATTATCATATTTATGTATCTTTATATAGTATATAGTTTAGTTTTAATATATATATATATATATATATATATATGTGTGTGTGATTTTATAATCATTTGTATCTTGCTATAACAAAAATTAAATCATTGATCACAATTTTTTAATATGAAAACAATATTAGTAGTTTATAGTCGTTTTAAAAAATAATAGTTATAACATATAAGAAAAAGTCTAAAATTTTTATTATATTAATAATATGATTAATAATATGATTATTTAGTTTTTTAATAATATAAAATTAAACAAAATGATGAATGATACAAAAATTGTTATCAAATCTTTATTATTTAAAACCGTTAATTATGATATATATGTTAATCATATGAGGCAATTCCATAGTTTTTATTTAAGGAAATAAAAGGAGAATATTTTTATACATTACTAATCAATTTATATTTAATTTAATAAAAGATATAATATATATTTATATGGACCAACTAATTTTTTTTAAAGATTATAAAAATTATTTTAATTATGATACATGGTTAAAAAAAATGTTGTAATATTATTCTATTAATATATAAAGGATCTATACTATACTAAAAGGGATATATGAGCCTTAGCTAGGCTATCGAAGTCATTAGATTAAATCAACCAATTAGAGAGCAGTACGATGCCACATCACTCCAACTTTGTTGAAACCTTATGTCTCATCGTCTTCACCTTCTATGTTTCTATGTGTTTCTTAACTTCTCTGATTCTCATCTGTAAGGTCGGGGACAACCTCATAAAACCCTTTATTTACTGCAACAATCGAGACCAAGAAACTGTTGAGAATCCTTCTGCTTTTCACTTATTTATACCCATATTCGCATTCTCTTCCCCTCGCGCCGCATCCAGGGCGACGCGTACAACCACAACCGCTCGACGAACCTCTGGAAGATCGGAGGGTTCCTGACGAACAGCTACAGCCCCAAGAAGTTTCGATCCAGGCACAAGAAGCTCTGCTTTGGGCCCACGACGATGCCTGATTGCGTCGTGGTGTTTGATGCCGAGAGGAAGAGCTCGGTGATTCTGGAGGCGGCGAAGCTTCAGATTCCCGTGGTGGCGATCGTGGATCCGAATGTGCCGTTGGAGTTCTTTGAGAAGATTACGTATCCTGTGCCGGCGCGTGACTCAGGTGAAGTTTGTGTATTTGTTTTGTAATGTGATTACGAAGTGCTTTGTGGCGGAGCAGATGAAGATGGGGATCGAAGATGGGGGCATGGTCAAGGACTCAGCTACTTGATTGATTTGGTTATGATGAGTAACAAAGTTTGAAACTTTTTTTTTTTAGTATTGAATAATTGTTCTTCAGAATTTGAAGTTCTGAGTGTTTATTTTGCACATTTGGATGATTTTGCTGAAAGGTTGTTCATTTCTTGGAAATGCTATATAGGATATTTGTAAGAAACATGTTAGGTTTTATGTCTAGCTAAATGCCTTGGCTATTCCAGTGTTAGACAATGTAACCAGAGATATGGTTAATACTTGGGATAAGAACTCCTCCTGTGTAGACCCTCTTTACCATATATGTTCTATATATCCTTGACATTGTTAATGAAGCAATGAGCTTGATGTAGATAACCAACTGTATTGAATAATTGTTCATCAAAATTTGAAAATCTGAGTGTTATTTTGCAATTAGGAAGTTTTGTATGAGTCTTTTGTTCTTTGTCAAGTACAAACTTCTTAGACCAATCCTTACATGTCTAGATCTTTGTATGAGTCTTTTGTGATCTTTGTATGAGAAAGTTCTTTGTATGAGAAAGTTCAAGAACATGTATAGATTATTTGTAAGATCTTTGTATGAGAAAGTTCTTTGTATGTCTAGATCTTTGAATGTCTAGATCTTTGTATGAGAACATTAGTCTAGACATGTCCACTGGATTAATTAATGAATTCAAATTTTATTAACACTTAGGTTTTCTTTCTCCAAAATTTGTTTTAGGGTTCTTCAAAATTGGCTTTTCTAGGAAAAGCTTCCATTGACTTTGCAGAATTCCTTACAGAAGCAGACCCATTAATTGTATCCCTTCCTCTCAAGTTTTCCAACTCTGGTGCTGTCTTGAATGTAATCTATCTTCTCTTTTACTTTTATAGCATTAGTAAGAAGAAATAGTTCTTCATTGTTGTGTGTAGGTTACGATTGAGAAGATCCAAATAGGCATTGATTTAAGGTAAAATAGTTTCTATATAAGTTATGTGTGCCTGCTGTTATTGTATTGCTTTCAATCCTGTTATGAGATTCTTAATTTCAAGTTATTGCAGATTTTTTAAGATGAAAATAAGGTCAATACTTTCCAAAAAGGATAGCTTCAGATCAGCCTACCGAGCAATGATTATTTATAGGGATATAACGAAGACGTAAGGTTCTTGGTTTAGAGAGTTAAAACTAGCTCAAACGTCCACTGAGAAATTGTATTGATCTTTGTGTTTTTTTCGCAGGAATTGAGCTTAGATGCTAACATGGCTTAGACTGTTGGTCTAGGAGGTTCAACTGATTCCATTGATGAATCACGTGGATGGATGGTTCGGAAGGGAATGCACACTCGCCAGTTCCTGCATCAATAACGCATTATTGTTTTTTGACCCCACTAATATTCAATCCTGGATACAAATCAAAATGGAAGAATAAAGTCCAAACCTCTCTAGGTGCCCAAAGGAGTTGGAACTGATTCCAATGAAGGGTTCGACCTCAGTAGAATGAAACGTCCCATGCTTCGTCTCCACAATCCTCATCTCAAAAACAAGATCCGTGGACGTAGCAGATATTGGAAAGAACTGGTGCTGACAAAAGGTAATTAGCAATGTTTATTATTATATTTTGAGTCTTTGACAAGTAACACAACCAGACACCAATAGACTAACAAATTTGGTTATGTTGTTATAAACAATTATAGGTTCATATATTGTATTTGGGTAAAAGAACATGATGATTATGAGTTTGTCACGGAATCTCATTGTCAGATGTAGTCAACTTCTTGGATGGTATGTGAGAATAGTTTTTTCTTTTCCAAGTTTATATTAATGTCTCAGTTGTTACTGTTTGTTGTTCCCATGATTATATTAAAGAGGATGCTCATGATTCAATGGTGTACAGTTACTAAAATGGCTTCTTAGGTTTTGGGGAAAAGCTTACGAAGTCCCAAGCTAAGCAAATAGCAGGTACTTTGTCTTAAGTCTCATTTTTCTTGGGTTTCTTATTAAATAAGGTTTTTATTTACTTAAACTGCATAGCAAACCATCTCTTCAACTTTCTTTAACTGATCACCCACGTCATATGCATGTCTTTTATTCCTTAACACCACATCTAGCGACCCATGTCTACTTTGACAAACATACAGCAGCTGGCAAGAGCTTTTTCAGAGGCATGTATATTTGACATCATCCATTTTGTAGTTGAGAAGCTATACCAGACTTTTAAACATTTTATCAGTTCGAAATACCAATGTACAATGCATTAGGTTGGAGTCTAATGCCAACACTAACCCAGGAGCTGCTCCATTCAGTCGTGTTTTTGCAAAGATATATTGGGAATGTGTTATCACCTATGCACCTCTGGTATACTATTGAGCTCTCTCGATTAATACCTTTGCAGCTTTCCGAAATTTATTTAAAATGCTGACATATTTACAAAACTCCAGCCTTATTAGTTGACCATAAAGATAACCACAATGGTTCTGTCATAAAAGGGAGGCAATGGTGAATCTGGTGACGATATGCCTGGAGTGGCGTCAGTGACTTCCAAACCCCACGTTGGTTACTGACAAGGCAGCTGACTCGACTGGTGGCCCAAGTGTAGGTGGTAAATCACCCACCAAGATGTTGCTCTCACCTGGCTCCAATGCAACCAAGAAAGTCCCGCATGATTTAAAATCCGAGAGGATTCACTTTTTTCCCCAACCCCAGCTTCTAAAATAATGCAACAGCAGCTGGTTTTCTTTTTTCCATTTCGTCCCCACACAGCTTAAACGTATTTTCACATTTCAGTTAACTTTAGTATAATTTTATTTCAAGCTCATAAACTTCTGGTCCTTCAAATGTGTTCAATCTAGCAACTATTGGCTTTGTTAGGCTCCGACTTGAATCCATGTTAGGCTCTGACTTCAATATTCAATATGTCATGCATTAAAAATATGCGTATATATATATTAACATATTGAATCACCAAGCGGGCTTATTATAACTTGGCTAAATTATGATCTTACAAATTTGACAGTGTGGTATGCTTCTCTCTGGACAGCAATTTAACACAGAAGCTGCTAACACAACACAAATTCCAGAATTAGGAAAAAAGGCAATTTCCCCTGCATTCTTAAAGAAAAAAATGAATATGTAAATTTATACGCATACAATACTTACATCTTATGTTTAAACCGGCTTCCCTCAAACTTTGATCATCCACCAAAATATCATTCTACAAAATGTATTACACACTTCAAGAGCTTATTGTAAACCACCAGAGCGAGCATGGTATGTGAGGGTAACATGAATGCCCGCTAGGCTCAGAATGAGGTATTTTTAATCCCAATCAACATGATGCGATTAATTTCTTCAAGAAACAATACAATTATTTACAAAACATAATTAGTAAAACACTCAAAATTAAAGAAAATTTCACTATAAATTGAAAACTGAATATATACTGAAACAAACATATATTATAAAACATCAATTGATGTTACATAATATATACTAATTATTATTTATGAAATTATTGAAACTAATAATATATTACTTTAAAATATAACTTTTTTAATTTTATCATATTACAGTTGATTTAGCTTGGAAGTGGGTGTATTAATTTATTATCGTGAGAAAATTAGTTATTGAAATAAAATTAAAATCTGATACTCTTAGAAATAAAAAAATATTAGTTATTTTTACTTTCTATTTTCTTCACCCCCCCCCCCCCCAATATCAAATTGAAATAGAAATCAAATAGGAAAAATATAAATCATTACATTTTTCATTTTTGTTAATTTCAAAATTGTGTGTTCTCTAATAAAAAACAATGTTAGTTTTTTTTTTAAATCAAACCAACAAAATTTAATAAAATTTACAATTTGAACTTAGAATAAAACATATTATATTTATTATTTCAATATAAAGTACATTTTCAAAATTTTTATAAATTAAAATATATTTTCAACTTCTTATAGGAAGCATCGACTGTATATTAAAACTAGCTCAATTAGATTTTTCAAGACTCTCTTTGTAGTTTAAATATATTTGTATTATTTTCTTTAAAATTTTCACATTTTTATTATTACAAATATAATACAAAGGGAACCACTTTTACATTCTTGATATATTTTTTAGTGAAATATATTATTTATATAAATATAGTTATATTTTTATTTACATAATAGTTTGTAAAGAAATATTTAGTGTAAATAATGTCATAATTTTATAAAATACTAAAATAAATTGGGCTGGTTTTCAACTTTCACAAATAAAAACTATTTTTTGTAAACTTAGAAAAAAATATATCAAGAATGTTCTTTTTTATGAGAGAAAATAGAAAAATACATCGGAGACAAATTCATCTCTATTATGAAATTCATCTATTTTAGAGAAAAAAAATAGAGGAATACATTGGAGATGGTCTAAGGCATGACCGACGTAAATGATTGACGTTGAGATTTCATCTTTTCTAATTCTTACTATTCTAATGTTTCAATATAATTTGAATATTCCCTTTGTTTTATAATATAATGGTTTAAAAGTATTTTTTGTTTAACTATATAAATTGTTTTCATATTTCAACGTAACTTTATATTTATTGGATATTGTGTGGCCAATTAAATTATGTAAATTACTGTGTATTTGATTAAATTTATATATTAAATGACAGTTTTCTAAAGTAATAACTTTTAAATATTACAGATTTTAATTAAAACTGATTATATTTTGAAACATATAGAGTAATTTATAAACTAACTCCATATAGATATGAAGACAAAATTGTAAAGTGGTCTCACTTTCAATTTCTCCCATTCTGTGCATTCCTAATGCGAAGAAGATAATCTACATCTAATATTATGTTACTCTCAGTATATTAGAAATGGTCGAACCGTAAACCAATTAAAGATAATGTAAGGAATAAAGAAAGATGTATTTCCACTTATCATAAATGTAGAATCAATTGACAACAACTTAATTATGTCCAGCATATGACAACAGAGAAGAGTTTATATACCTTCTAATATTATAATATCTCACTATATTAGAAGCTAAATCAGTTTTTTCTAACCCAAATATTCACTCCATTCTTGGAGTTTAAACTTTTCTACTGATAATATTTAGTAGTTTGATCTAAAAAAAAGAAACGGTCGAACTGTACATTGTAATTGGAGAAAAAACAAACAAAAATCAACCTAAAACTTTTAAGGTATATGAAACAAAAATTGGAAGTAGCAATTCTCTTCAATTAAAGAATAAGACAATAAAATTGTAAAAACACAAAATAAAACAAAAAATAAGCACATAAAGAAAGATTTAGTAAAATAAAATCATAATAAAATTTCAATAATTGATAGTGCTCAGTTACACTAAAAAGTCTAAATTTAGAACATACACAGTTTTATTTACATATTTAAATCTATTATCTAATTAAAATGATTCGAAAAAAGTGTTAGCATGAAGAGTTAGAAAATATACGATCAAATATAATACATAATATTAAAAATACATTATCATTGATCACTAAAAAATCATGTTAGTAGTAATAAAAATGAAATGACAACACATTTATTAAAACCATAGAACAGTACGCAACAAGGTGTTATTTAATATACAAACTACAAATTAATATGCTCAACATAAACACACATAAAAATGAGACATCATATTTGGATATATTTATATAAATAATTTCAACATTTTGTAACATTAAAATAATAAATTAATAAAAAATATATTATGTTAATAAAATAGATTTTATATTTTAAAGACTTCTAATTCATGTAATATTACAAAATTCAAAATTTGTTTATTACAATTAATATTTTACCATTAGATATATTAAAATAATATTCTAGATTGATATTCAATTGTTAGTTTTCAACTATTACACGTAAAAAAAATTATTAAGTACGCTTTTTTTTTGAAAAGGGGGTTTTATATTTTAAGTAGGTTATTGGAGTACTTTTTCTTTTCGTGAATTTATTCGAGATGAGATTCCGATATTTTATACTAAGATAATTTATGTTCTATACATAATTATATTTTTTTTACATAACTCTAAAATCTCGGACTTGATTTTTCATATTTTATTAGTTAATTATGTTACATATAATAGAAATGTCTACTTTAAACTAAAAATATAAAAAATCAAATTTAAAAATTAGTTATATATATAATTTAACATACAAAAATTCACATACAAATAAAAAAATGATAAATGTAACAAATTTAAATATATTATCCGCGCGTAGCGCGGAGAAATAATCTAGTATCATTAATAGAAAGACTATAACTTTCTTGTGTCATTTTCATTCATGTCCATGTGTCTCTTTATTTTCTCTCCACTCAACCTCTTATTCATCAACTAAAACCCTAAACATTGTTATCCTTTTCAAAGACAGTGTTAATGTTGTCATGACTCGTTAGAATAGATGTCGATCGTCGACGGGTGGTCAGGGGCTGGGCCCTGATCTAGAGGGGCATAACCTATTTATTAAAGATTTTAATTATTTTTCTTTTACAAATTTAAATGTCTAAAGTTTAAAAAATATATATATATCTACGTAATTTTCCTCAAAAAAATTCAGAAAATCTAAACCCAATATTTCATTTGGATTTGCCAGAACCGGTGATGCATACGGTATAGTTCTTTTTTGTTTGTTTACATTTGTAGTTTCATAGTATCAACCTAAAGATCTGAGTAATTTAAATGCAGCAATTACGATAATAAGTAGAGAAATTTATAAATGTAAATGATTACAATTAAAAATAGATGTGTTTGCAAGATATTTATAAAAGATTTACTAGCATATGCAATGACGGTTTGACAATAATTTATAATATTAACACATTATATAGTTATAAACTATATAAAATTATTGGCAAAATAACTATATAAATTATATCATTATTACCGAATAAAAATAATAGTAATTACATTTACTTTTTATATGAAAGTTATAAAAAAAAATTTGAAAAAGATGAAAATTATAATTTTAGGAAAAAATATTATATTTGATGGAAATTATATTATAGATATAAAAATATTTTGTTAGCGATATATATATATATATATATATTAGTTTATTTTAATAAATATAACTTATAATAGTGGTTAGTGAATCGGTAAAATATAAAATATATAAAAATAGTAAAAACGTTTTTATGATTACTATCAGACGCAAAACAACTATTATCACCTGTAAATACAGTATTTCTGGAAGGCAACGGCCAAAACCAATCAAAATCTTAAATTGAAAATTTGTTTTCACAGTTTCACTGTGATAATGACGTTTAAAAACGATTCTTATATATATATAAACCGAGTCGCAAAGAAAGGACACACACACCATCAAAAGCGACATCGAAGAGAAAGACAAAAGAAACAATGGACTCATCTCCAAAACCCAACAAGGATGCCTACCAACACGTATTCGTGATGCGTCACGGCGATCGAATCGACAACTTCGAGCCACTCTGGGTATCAACAGCTGCCAGGCCTTGGGATCCGCCTCTAGTTCAAGACGGCATGATTCGAGCTTTCAGAACCGGTCAAAGGATCCGATCTCAGATCCCGATTCACCGCGTCTTCGTCTCTCCTTTCCTCCGTTGCATTCAGACAGCTTCCGAGGTTGTCTCAGCTCTCTCTGCGGTCAATGTTGACCCCAACGCCATGTCTTCTAAAGACGTCCCTTCCATCGATACATCTAAGCTCAAGGTCAACAGATCATCCCCTGTTTTGTTGGAAAGTTTGAACATTTAAACATGTTCTGTTTCCTAAAAGACTAGTGTTCTGTTCCTTACCGTGTTCGACAGGTTGCTATTGAGTATGGTTTGTGTGAGATGTTGAACTCGGTGGCTATAAGGCGTGAGCTTGCTCCTAAAGATGGAAACTTTGACTTCAGGATTTCGGATCTTGAAGCTCTGTTTCCTGAGGGAATGGTTGATCATAATGTGGATATGATTTATAAAGAGGTGAATCTCTTTTAGGACCCTTTCAAAAGTTTCCATCTTTTTTCCATTTTTTGGTTTTTGTATCTCTCTTTTTTTTTTCAGATGCCAGATTGGGAAGAGCCTGTGGAAGATTGCAGAGAACGTTATGTTAATATTGTAAAGGCTCTTGCTGATAAGTATCCTACAGAGAACTTGCTCTTAGTCACCCACGGTAAGAAAGTCCCCAACTTTTTACTAATGTGCTGTGTGAAGTTACATTCTAATTCTGAGCCTATTTGATGGTGTTTTCAGGGGAAGGAGTAGGAACTACATTTTCTACGTTCTATAAAGATACAACTGTGTACGAAGTAGACTACTGTGCTTATGTTGAGTTGAGAAGAGAGGTCTCAAGCAAAGATGGGTCTGTTGTAAATGGGGAGTATGAGGTGGTTTTGAGTCATGGTCAAGCTGGAATCAGGTTTAGTCATGATCATTTTAGTGATGATCCTGTCATAAGCCGAACACCGGTTTAGTCAATGCTCTTCAGTTCCTCTGTTTCTGTATGTTTGCTTGTATCTGAAGGGTTTCTGTGTGAGTTATGAATCATGGTTTCAAATTTCCATTCAAATCAAATAAGACTTATACACTTCTGCCAAGAAAAAGAAAACAACTTTCATATTAAATAGAGAAACGAGAACTGTCATTACATAAGAATGTAGTTTGAAAACAAAACTCTAGTTAGAGCCTGTTTCAAATTAGACCTAAACACACGTAGGAAGTAGAAAAAAAACTAATAGAAACAAGAACGAGAACAATCTAAGGACTCCTTACTGGATCATCAACTTGATCAAACATGTCAGCAGGGAAATCATCTGAGGAAACATCAGCTTCTTCATCATCTTTTGAAACAAATCTGCATCTTCTAGTTGCTGGTGACGGCTCAAAAAACGGCAGAGAAGGAGCGAACAAGGGCTCACCAGGTCCGTGGATATCATAGAAAAAAGGATTCCGGCAACCTCAAGCTTCATCAACTTGGCCTGATGAGCAAGGTAGAGTGTGAAGATGAACACAAAAGAAGGGAGAATATATTAGGAAAAAAGTTTGCTAGCTACGTGACGTTTACTATAATATGGTGGAAACCATCCGATGTATCATAATGTGTCAATAGCTACTACACAGAGTTTATGTTAATACATGCCACATATACGACATATAATTAAATACGCTAACAACATCATAATCTGGTCTAATTTATTTTAACCTTAGTTGTTAGGGTCAATCCGTAATATTACAAAGTTAAACCCGATTAACAATATCCGACCCGATCCATCCCTTAGTCCCGACCCGACATGACCCTTCTTCCCCAAATCGCGATTTCATTAGTTTTAGGGTTCCAAAGAATTTTTTTTTTTGGAGGTTTCAAAAAGAGAGAAAGAGAAAGAGATTGAGAGTGACTTGAGAGACAGAGAAAGGCGTCGATTTCTAGGTTTGTAAGAAGGTTTGGTGAAATCGGAATCCGAATCCAAGTTTGGTGAAATCGACTCCCAATCCAAGTTTGGTGAAATCGAATCCGAAAGAGCTAATGGAAGAAAATAATAAACTGTAAACCCTTGTTTGTTTATTTGGCGAATAATAAACATATCTTTCAGCATGTTCTTATGTAATTTTTTTGCTAACAGTGCCACAATCTCAGTGAAGATAAACCATTGGCCGGAAACCCAAAATAACAAAGCACATTATCTTCAGTTGTTTTGCTCTTTAGCTTATTGTTCGATCTTCCACCCAATTTCATCTCTCTTTCTCTCTGTCTTTCTTTCTGAAAATCGATTTAGGGTTCGTAATGAAATCGATTTGGGGAAGAAGGGTTATTTCGGGTAGGTTTTACGTAGTTGGGTCGGGTCTGATCGGATTTTCTTTTTTTACTTCGGGCTTAGATTTTTTAATTACAGAATAATCTCATTAATTTATCTTAAAATCATTTACACCTTGTTGTGATGTTGGCACCATATTAATTGTTAAATCGTATATGTGGCATGTATTAACATAAACTCCGTGTAGTTATTGATACATTATGATATATCGGATGGTTTTCACCATATTATAGTAAATTTTTTGTAGCTGGCAAACTTTTTTCCAATATATTAACTATTAATTTCAAAAGATATGAAAGGGGATGATCGTTGCCAAAATAGTTTAAGAGAACACGCTTTCAAATTTGTAAGACCTAAACCTCATTCGTATTTCTCCAAAGAGGAGATATTATGAGAATATGATAATTACCAATTATCTCGTGCACAAAATAAAGAAAAGGAAAATTACCAGTTATATTGTGATGTGTCCATATTTATTTAGGATATTTTCCTTTTTTCTTTCTAAGGTTTATGGAGGTTAACATGTCTATATAGGTGTATTGTGCAAACTTGTTCAATAAAAAAGTATTCACAAATCACAAAGTGTGAGTAAATCGTTTGCTACTCTCATAGCTTCCTCAGTTATTTCAAGCAACCTAGAGAGATGTGGCGGTATCCTTAAAACCTCGACCGTTGCTGAATCTACAGAGTCCCGGACTGTATGCGCGAAGTAAAACCAGAAGCATACACGCCTCAACTAGTCCTTATTGGACCTCTTCATCGTCCACTGAAATTTCAAGCTCTCAAGGCTCTTGATCGTGGAGATTATATCACATACACAAAGTCGATGGACTACTTAAACATGGAACAACATAAGAAGTATTACCTGGCGGCATTCGCAGAAAGGTTTGAAGGAGAAGAGATCATCGATGGATTCAGAAGAATGATTGAAGAAGAGGAAGAGAACATCAGGGAAAGCTATTCAGAATCAACGGCCTGGATTAAATCTTCAGAGTTCGTGGAGATGGTCTTGCACGACTCTGTTTTCATAATAGAGTTTATGCTGAGGTTTCGTGATGCACCTGTACCAGACCGAAGATCATCAAACCGGATTCGAGTTCCAAACCGAAAGTATTTTCATTAAAACTCTATTCCTAAGTTTTAGTTATTTCTTGTGTTTCACGTTAGTTAATAAGAAGATGGCTTGGTCTTCCTTGAGATAAGGAAACCACTTCTTCCACTTTCCCATTTCCAGCTTTGTAGGAGTTGATCTCCATTTCCCTTATTGTTTTGTCTATTTAATCAATGAGAAAATCCAAAAAGAGGTAGACTTATCTACCCAAAAATACTTGTGTATTATTTACAAACAAACTCTTGCTTTGAAGAGGGACCAAGGTAACATTTGGTATCAGAGCACCTTTGCCGTAACTTGAAGTCTATTAGAGTTATGGCAAGCAACAAAGAACGATTATCCGATCTGGAAACTGGGCTTGGTATGGTCCAGGATGAGGTTTCGAAGATCAACGACGGGATCAATACTAGATTCCGAAGTATGGAAGACTCCTTTCGACAAATGCTTAATGCGGCCGTGATTAGCATCCGAGAAGGGGGTTCGAGCACACCGATCGGAAGCCATCAGCCAGAAGGAACCCAACCATCCGCCTCCGTTCAGCGCGAGCACACCGTCACCAACAACCCATTCACGCTTACCACCAACAACCGCCATGTGAAACTGGTGTTTCCAAAACTCCAAGGAGGAGACCCAACAGCATGGCTAAGTAAAGCAAAACAATACTTTGCTTACCAGGAAATACCACAAGATCAGAAGGTTAACTTCTCTTCTTACCATCTGGAGGACGAGGCCAACGAGTGGTGGCAAGCCACCTCCAAAACCCTCCACGAGGAGCATGTTCCAATCACCTGGGATGTGTTCGAAGAAGAACTGTGGGCTCGGTTTGGACCGACTGCAGCAGAGGACTTCGACGAAGTTCTATCTAAGATCCGTCAGACAGGAACCTTACGAGAATTCCAACGAGAGTTTGAACGACTACAGAATAAGGTCTCGGGCTGGACTCAGAAGGCGCTCATTGGAACTTACATCGGAGGCCTCAACGATAACATTTCGGATAACATCCGCATGTTCCAACCGAAAACCCTCAAAGCGACAATTGAGCTGGCGCGAATGAGAGACGAGCAGTTACAACGAAACAGACGTTCTTTCTCCAGTCGCAACAACCGCGGACCGCTGCCGGATCAGACGTCGCCAGCCAAAACTCCACCTACGGGACAACCGAAACGATTGAGTTGGGAAGAGCTACGGAGAAAAAGAAGTCTTGGACTTTGTTTCAGCTGTGACGAAAAGTATACTCCAGACCACCGCTGTCAGAAATCGCAACTGTTACTCATTGAGGGAGACGAAGAGGATGAGGGTGACGACGAAGCAGGGGGAGACGCGGCGGAGGCCGAAATCACCATTCAGGCTCTCACTGGCTGGGATTCACCAAAGACCATTCGTACTCAAGCTCGAATTCAAAACCAGGAGATGATAGCGTTGATTGATAGTGGGGCCACTCATAGTTTCATCAACGAGAAGATCGCTAAACGCCTTGGGTTAACGATGGTCCCGACACAACCTTTCCGGGTCCGAGTTGCTGATGGACGACCCCTCCGCTGTACCGGTGTGTACAAACGAATCTCAACTGTCGTCGGCGGTGTCAATTTCTGCATCGATCTCTTTCCGCTTCCTCTCACCGGTTTAGACATGGTTTTGGGGATGACATGGCTGACTCTTCTTGGGCCAACATTGTGTGATTGGGAAGCCCAAACCATGGACTTTACGTGGGCTGGTGAAAAACAGAAAATCTGTGGGCTGCAAAACAAGACAATGAGTGAGGCCCAACCAGAAGCAATTATCAAGGAAATCCAGTTGGGCCACGCTTGTTTCACTTTGAGCATCCAACAGTCCACCGACGAAACCCCTCCGGCATCAGAGGAGATGCAACGACTGCTCGATCAGTATGACGATCTGTTCAACACACCAACGGAGCTTCCACCGCAACGCGAGATTGAGCATCGGATTGTGTTAAAAGAAGGATGCGACCCGATCAATGTGCGACCCTATCGTTACGCACACTTTCAAAAGGAGGAAATCGAAAGGCAGGTACAGGACATGCTGAATTCAGGTGCGATTCAAAACAGCTCGAGTCCGTTCTCTTCTCCTGTCCTACTAGTAAAGAAGAAAGATGGATCTTGGCGCTTCTGCACCGACTATCGTGCCTTGAACGCGGTAACCGTCAAAGATCGGTTTCCTATACCTACGGTCGATGACATGTTAGATGAATTACACGGCGCCACTATCTTTACAAAGCTCGACTTGACCGCCGGGTACCATCAGGTTCGAATGCATTCTTCAGACGTCCATAAGACTGCCTTCCGCACACACAACGGTCATTACGAATACCTAGTCATGCCCTTCGGACTATGCAACGCTCCATCAACATTTCAGGCGCTCATGAACTCGGTATTTCGTCAATACTTGCGCAAATTTGTTCTCGTTTTCTTTGACGATATCTTGGTGTATAGTCGATCAGAGGAGGAGCACATCAGACATGTTGCACGAGTCTTTGAGATCTTACGAGCACAACGACTCTTCGTCAAACGCAAGAAGTGTGAATTTGGTAAGGAAGAGTTGGAATACTTGGGGCATATTATTTCAAGGGCTGGTGTCATGGTGGACCAGAACAAGATTCAAGCAATGCTGGACTGGCCAGCTCCAACAACTGTCACAGAGCTGCGAGGGTTTCTTGGCTTGACCGGCTACTACCGCAAATTTGTGCACAACTACGGTGTGATTGCACGACCACTTACGAACCTGCTGAAGAAGGGAAGGTTCGAATGGTCTCCGGAAGCCGGCGAAGCTTTCAAGCAACTTCAAACTGCAATGACGACCACTCCAACTTTGGCTCTTCCGGATTTTTCCTTGCCATTCATCATCCAAACTGACGCTTCCGGCTATGGAATTGGCGCGGTCTTAACTCAAAACGGACAGCCAATTGCGTGTATGAGTAGATCGTTGGGAGTAACCAAACAGACGTGGTCAACTTATGCTCGCGAAATGTTGGCCATTGTGATCGCCGTACGGACTTGGCGTCTTGGTCGTCGTTTCACGATTCAAACGGACCAGCGGAGCTTACGGTTTTTACTGGAGCAGCGCATCTTAACACCAGAACAGCAGAAATGGATGGGCAAGTTAGTAGGGTATGATTATGAAATCACGTACAAGCCCGGGACAGCAAACGCAGCGGCTGATGCTCTCTCTCGCCGCCTCAACAGCCCTAGCCTCAATGCTTTGTATGCTCCGCAAACTGACCTTTGGAGTAACCTTCGCAATATCACCAAATCCGATCCTTACTTTTTGAAGATCGGCAAGTCAGCAGAGGATAATCCTGGCAAACCCTACCTATGGCGAAACGGTTTGATCTACTTCAACAATCGGTTAGTCATTCCACCTGACTCATCTTTTGTCACGACGTTGCTACAGGAATTCCATGACTCACCACTCGGCGGCCACTCAGGGGTACTGAGGACTTTCAAACGCCTCGCTCAACAATTCTACTGGCCATCTATGCATAACTCCGTTAAGGAGTACGTAGCCGAATGCGATATCTGCCAGAGGGTCAAGTCTGAAAACCTATCACCTAAAGGGTTACTCCAACCTTTGCCAGTCCCGCAACAAGTCTGGGATGATGTCTCCATGGACTTCGTCGATGGATTACCAAGATCCGATAATCACACATCCATAATGGTGGTGGTCGACAGGCTATCTAAGACAGCACATCTGGTTCCCTTGACACACCCATATACGGCCAAGTCAGTGGCAGCGCACTTCCTCAACGCCATCGTCAAGCTTCATGGAATCCCTAAAACCATACTAAGTGACCGTGACCCCATCTTTGTAAGTTCTTTTTGGCAGGAACTGTGGCGCCTATCCAAGACAAAGCTCCGAATGTCTTCTGCCTACCATCCCCAAACCGACGGTCAAACGGAGGTGGTGAACCGGTGTATTGAGCAGTACCTCCGTTGCTTTGTACACAATCAACCGAAACAGTGGAGCTTTCTTCTTCCGTGGGCGGAGTATTGGTACAACACGACTTACCACGCCTCAACAGGAATGTCCCCGTTCAAAGCTCTGTATGGCAGAGATCCTCCCACCTTGGTTGGCTATGAAGGCAACTCAACACCCCTTCGAGAATTGGATGATTTGCTGCGTGAGCGCGACCGAGTTCTCCATGATCTCAAGACCAACTTGGATAAAGCTAATAATCGCATGAAACAGGTGGCTGACGCTAATCGCATGGATGTCACTTTCACAGAAGGAGATTGGGTATTCTTGCGACTACAACCATATCGACAACACACCATCTTTCGTCGGACATCACAGAAGTTTGCCACAAGATACTACGGGCCTTTTGAGATAACGGCTCGCATTGGCCCAGTTGCATACCGCCTAAAACTTCCCGACGGTACGCGTGTGCACCCTGTCTTTCACGTATCTCTCCTAAAGAAACGTATTGGCAACGGCACTCCCACATCCGGAGCTCTACCGCCAATACGGTCTACCGGTTTACTCAAGCTCTCTCCCGAGGCCGTGTTGGATCTACGCACCAGAGAACAGGATGGTGTGCATGTCAAGGAAGCATTAGTGCAGTGGCAAGGTCTAACTCGAGCAGATGCAACATGGGAGCACGTGGAACAGTTACGTAAGAGTTTTCCGACATTGAATCTTGAGGACAAGATTCATTTTGGGGAGGGGAGTAATGATGCACCTGTACCAGACCGAAGATCATCAAACCGGATTCGAGTTCCAAACCGAAAGTATTTTCATTAAAACTCTATTCCTAAGTTTTAGTTATTTCTTGTGTTTCACGTTAGTTAATAAGAAGATGGCTTGGTCTTCCTTGAGATAAGGAAACCACTTATTCCACTTTCCCATTTCCAGCTTTGTAGGAGTTGATCTCCATTTCCCTTATTGTTTTGTCTATTTAATCAATGAGAAAATCCAAAAAGAGGTAGACTTATCTACCAAAAATACTTGTGTATTATTTACAAACAAACTCTTGCTTTGAAGAGGGACCAAGGTAACATTTCGCGTAAAAGGAAGAAAGAAGATAGGAGATCCTCTCATGGACCGTGGATGTTTTGTAAACACACTCTTTAAGGATCTCATCTTGCTCGAGAACCAGCTTCCTTATTTCATCCTTGAGAAACTCTTCGATCAAATTG
Source organism: Brassica napus (assembly GCF_020379485.1). NCBI lineage: Eukaryota > Viridiplantae > Streptophyta > Magnoliopsida > Brassicales > Brassicaceae > Brassica > Brassica napus. Next base: position 30,637,390 of record NC_063447.1, on the reverse strand, counting down.
TCCAAAGAATCTTGCCTCAAAAAACGTTTCGTGACCTAATCATCAGTTTCTTCAACCTCCAAGGTAAAATCGGAGATGATTCCAAATTTAGACATTTCACTGACCTGCAGAGGTGTGTTCGCGTGGAGACACTTCCCAACCATGATGTTTGTATTCACAAACAACACATACAACATGCGGGGGAGTACAATTTGAGGCCGTAGGAGAACAATTCTCATTGAATGTGAGGTTTAAGAATGGTTGTTTGATGATGCCTCGTCTTATAGTTGATGATAGACTTGAGATGACACTGAGAAACATAATGGCTCTTGAGCAATGCCATTACCCTTTCAACGCCCACGTATGTATCTACATCTTATTCATAGATCGCCTCATTCACACCAAAAAAGCCGCTGACTTGCTTGTCGAGAAAGGAATCATAAAGAATCGGACTAGGGAACGCCATCCAGTCAAGCAAATGGTGAACAAGCTCAGGTCGGGCATCGCTGCGACTGGCTCTTACTATTTTGATATAGAAGGTGAAGTCAACAAGTACTCTGAAAACCGGGTGAACAGGTCAAAGGCCGTCCTGAAGCGTGTGTTTTTTTGGTAACGTCTTGTCAGGGACACCCACCATCGTAATTACCTTATTATTGGTGATGACACTTATCCGGACTTGGGCAATGGTCACTCAGATTAATCAGCACAAATCTTAGAGATCCTGTTGCATCTCTATCTATCTCTCTCTCTTTACTAAGTACTTCTAAATAATCTCTTTCTCTCTGTACTACGTACTTCTCAATCATGTCTCTCTTTACCGCGTACTTTTTTCTTTTTATGTAAAACTCTTTGCTACGTACTTCTAAATTCAGATAAACAATTTCTCTTCCTGTCTTTTCGAGCTCTCTTTTAAGATAGTTTATCTGTAGCGCAGGCTCAAAATAAAAACAAAGATACACTAAAATCATACAACCTTTTACCACATGAGCTATTAAATCTATAATATAATGAGGCAGTTGCCTACTCCTCAGACGACACGTCAGCATTTTGGTGGGTCCCATTTTTAAAAAATGTGAAAAAGTGTTAAACTTGTGGCTCGAACCCGGGTTATTGAGATATAAACACCAATATTTATACCACTAAACTAAGGGATACTTTGTAAATTGATGACTGAAACTAATATATATTTATGAAGGTCGGAAACCTTTGCTTCTTCGGTTTTCTCTATGGGCTGGGCCTACAAGTGTATTATGAGTTTCATTTTTAAATGAGGTTCATCACGTTATATGAAAAAAAACAACATAGCTTTTTCATATTGTAAACTGTCTTCATTTAAAATGAGATTATGGTTCTTTTCATCATTATCTTAGACAAGTCTAAAAGGTCGCGTTGTGTGTCTGTTCGTAATCTATTTTTTCACCGGTGAACTCTTCATCTTCCCATCTTAAATCGCCTGATCTTAAATGTTCCTGATTTGTAGCCTTTCTTTAAACCCTATATATATGATTCTCATCTTTGATGAACCCAATTTGCATCTCCACAAAACTCATTGATTCCTCTTAGCTTTAACAATCTTCTAGAAAATGTCTTTCTGCCTCTCCAGTTCCTCAAACCGGCGTTCCCGGCATCCGTCACTCAACCTTCGAGTCTCTCTGTGTTGGTCATAGTAGTCAGAGCATAGCCTCTAACCTCCTCGCTTATGGGATTCCCTGAACTTCAAGAAAGACAGTGAGTTTATGGGAATCACGGTTCTCTTCCTTGATGAAAAGTTAAGTTAATCTTCGATTTATCACACTTATTTAATATAATTGTTTTTAATTGATTTTCTGATTTTTGTTAAATAATATTATTTACAGATTCTGTGATTCATGGGTTTATTCCCGCCGGACGTGCTAATCATTACATTCGATCTTTGAAAGCTGGTTCCATTGTGAAAGACTGAAAGTCAGTCGTTTTGAGGTTGCTAGATAATTGATCATCCATTCCTCATTCGTTTCATTTCACCAACTATTATTGACGAAGTCATCACATGTGCTCCTGAGATCAATCTCCAATCATAATTAGACTGTTTGACAATTTCCAAACGATTGCGAACACAAACCTAGAACTCTCAGGTATATTATCATATTGCATCTGGGTTTATAATATGTTTTGTTATCATAAATGATATTTAAACTCGCAGATGTAGTTGGGCAAATCCGTTATGTCCAAGGCTCTGACCTTAGCAAAGAAACAACTCGAGTCGTTATCCATCTCCTAATTGATCCGTAAGAAACAATCAATACACAATTCCATTTATACTATCATCTATATTGTGCTAACATCAATAATCAAAAATATTTCCTATCCAAATTTTGTGGTCATCTATTTTTCTCTCTTACTTATCAAACTAATTTTACACAAATCTTTATTTTACAGCTTAAACGAAACCACAACAACCCAAACAATCAAAACATTAAAAACTAGAATTCCAAAAAAGACGAATCATTAATGATCACCTCTCTTTTTTATCTAATCTTAGAAATAAACTTCAAAACAAATATGCCAAACCAATCACCTCAACTAAAGCTCAACGACACATACATCGAGTCAGCTAAACAAATACAAACTACACAGCCAGCTATTTAAAAATTTACAAACTTACTTTCGCAACGATACATACATCGAGTCAACTAAACAAATACAAATTACACGATCAGCTATTTAACAATTTACAAACTTACTTTTGCAACGAAGAAGACGAATACGACAACCAAGATCAATGAAATTACCTAAACAAAAAAGCAGAGTAAGTTATGAACTCTGATAAATACAACTAACAATGATTTTTGTTTACATATTTTCCATCAAATAAAAAATAAACAAACACAACCACAACAAGAGATACAAGAGACAATCCCGACAGACACAAAGGCGGCAACAACATCTCCACCTGCTCACTCTTCTTGTCTTATAAAAATAGCTTACATATCCAATGTCAACAAACCAATGCTATTATCTTCTTATGAAAAATACATAAATTAGTTTAATACTCATTAAAGCCCAAATACTCAGAACTGTCACTCATCTTATAGTTATTTCTACAAGTCTTCGTGTATTTGTTTTAAAGGTCCGGTAAGAGCAACAAGATTAAAATAAAATAAAAACATATAACAAACATAATAAAGATAATAAAAATTATTACTTAATACACACAACTTACACGACTAAACTGGAGAAAAAATATCTAGAAACAAAAAGTATTTTCAACAACTTTAATATAATTTATGTACTCTCAACAGTACAAGAAACAAATTAAAAAGACAAACAAACAATAAGTCTCAGTGACACAACAAATAACAACACGAATTATATCAATCACATTACTAACACAGTTTAGTCCTTCATAAGTGGAGAACAATGCATACACAGTTCATCATCACAACTCTAACCCTATAACAATAAAAAAAACTTGAAAAATAACTCAAAACGCAAAATTCACAACTACAATAACCCTAGCAAAAATATTGAGATGAAACAAGAACTTTGTCCACGACTCCGCGGAGCAATGCCCCTAGTTACAAACAAATACGAACATATATAGTTCCGTCAATCTATTAAGTCATCGCTATGATAAGTTGTAGATGATATTTATTGTTTTTAAAGTCGTCATCTTCATATATGATTTCAAACGCAGCAAGGTTAGTGTGTAAAATCTCTGTAAGATTGATTAGATCATACAAACCTTTACACAGACCTAATGAAGTCTCCTTATCTTATCTTCACGGAGTTTTCTCCTTTGGCTGATCCATTGTTTGAGCCTGGTCGTCCTGGCGAATCTGCAGTGGAGCAAGGACGTTTTATTGTTTAGAATAATCTGTATTAAAGATGCTAAAACAATTCTAGCAGCACTTATGACTGTTTAGGAGACCTGACTGCACTGTAGGAAGGGAGAGCAGTCAAGAAGTTATCATACATCCCCACTAGAGGTTGTGTCTAGTCATATCTTTTCGTTTTAGACATATGCGCAATCCAAAAACCAGGAGAACAAGGGCATGAACCAGAGTGTTATCCTTCATTTGTCTGCGTCTTGCTTTTTCAAGAGTGTTATGAACCAAATCTCTATTGATCCATAACACACACAATACAATGTATCTCTAGTGAATCTCTCCTCAAGATCTCACTCTCTCACAATACAATGTATCAATTGGAACTCTTAAGCTAATAGATCGATAAAGTCTATCCTTCACTCTTTCTCTTTATTTATACTCTAGCTTCACTGTAACTGTCAAAGCCTCTCTGTCTCTCTCACTCAGAGTCTTAGCTTCCTTCTATCTTCTTCCATATCATCAGCTGGTGCTACTTACAGCTTATCCAAGAGCTGCTGCTACAACAAAGATTATTAGAGAAGAGGTAAAAGTTGGAGAGCGTTTTCCTTTTGGATACAAGGAGATAACATATTAATTCACATTTTTGTTGTTCTTTTGTTTTCTTGGTGAAGGTAAAAGCATATAACCGTGATAATATCTTACAGAAGGTGAAGCGACATCCTACTTTGTCTAAATCTGAATTTTTTGGACCTACCGTAAGTATGAAGGAAGGACATAAGAAGTCTTGCAGATCAAGAAAAAGAAGAACGGCTCTCTGGAAATGTGCAGAAAGAAGTAACAGAAGATTTTGAGATGAAAGTTACAGCCCAGGTTATACAACACAAGGGTGGAGATATGACACTCAAGTATGCTGTCAAGCCTAAGAAGAAGAGGAAAAATAAAACAGTTTAAATAAAAGGTCTCTAGTGTTTCTTTTTTTTTTGTGTGTGGACACGATATATTTATTTAATTTTATTTATTTCCAAGGAATTAGGCAAAAGACCAAACTAAAAGATAGATTCAAGGTTTTGTGTGTAAACCATAGCTGGGCAGGCAGCTAATGCTTTGTTCCAAATCACTTAACATTCTTCTTATCTTGAGAGTCATATGGTATCGATCCGACGTTGATAGTATATATAAATGTTAACATTAAAGATATCGTTTTGGAGGAGGAAGCAAGGCCTTAATGTTGCATGTTGACTATAAGGCACTCTCTCATGTTTTGTAATCTAGTTTATTCAGAGTTGTAACGGTTATTCTAGGGAGAAAGTTTAAAATTAGAGTTAGAAATTGCATTATGTTGAGGAAAACCATTAACCAAATATACAATTCAAGGGCTCCACTTGATCCTCAATATAGAAAACTTAGAAACTTTTAAAATTCACATAAAACCGCTAATGTAAATATGATGGCAGTTGATAGTATTCGTGTGCACACTAAAATTAACAAAATAGACTATTTTATCTACCCCTTGAGAATGTAATTGACGTTAATTACCTCCACCAATAATAAATAAATAAAACCTTTAATTGAATGGTAATGGTTTTGTTATTGTAGTTTAAGAAAAAACAAAACCTCATTATATGCTCAAATAACCTTTTTAAGATGTCGTTTTCCTAAAATCTAGGATAACTATAATTGTCATCTTTTTTTGTAGAAAATCTAAAAGCTATTTAACTCTGGTTTTCCGCCAACCAAAAAAACTTCATTCTTTCAAAAGAGATGGCATTGTTTACATGCAAATATTTTTGTTTTATCGTGGCTCTCTTTGCAATCTCATTGAAACTATGTTATTGCCATAATAAAACCCACTGGAACGACGCCGGCATAACTTGGTATGGTGAACGAGAAGGTTTTGGTAGTTCAGGTAATTAACTAGATCATTTCTTGTTCTATAACACTTAAAAATTTTGAAATTTTTTTTATTCTACATATTTAAAACCGGTTCTTAATATATATATATATATAGGAGGAGCTTGTGGATACGGTGATGCAGTTGCAAAACCACCATACGACTGTATGATTTCAGCCGGAGGACCTTCAATCTACCAAGATGGCAAGGGTTGTGGGACATGTTATGAGGTATTTATATATAACTTAAATTGTCTCATAGTGTAATGTATAATTATACTAAAATAAATGTTTTTTTACTAACATTAATGTTTTTTTTACTAACATTAATGTTTCCTATATATATATATATATATATATACACGTTGTAGGTCGTATGCCACCATCCGTTTTGCACGCAAAGGCCGGTCAAGGTGATGATATCGGATGAGTGTCCCGGCTGCACGAAGTCGGCGGTCCATTTTGATCTTAGCGGTAGGGCCTTTGGTGCATTGGCCAAACCTGGCCAAGGCGATCAATTACGTAACCTTGGAGAATTAAAGGTCAAATACAAGCGGTACGTATTGTTAATTCCGTTTTTCAAAAATTGGTTCAATTTAATTTGGATTTTTGGATAGGAAATAATTAACAAAAAAAAAAAATTGTCATCTCAAACTAACATTATTTAATTTATTATACTTAAACATTCTTTTAGCTGAATATATAAGACTAGCGATAGTACAAATAAACTACAGTAAAACATCTATAAATTAATAATGTTGGGACTTTAGAATTTTATTAATTTACAGAGATATTAATTTACCAAAATTTCTTTTTTTAGATTGTATCCATTTTTTGAATATTTTTGTTTATAAAAAAATAAAATATTTGACTTTCATATTGTTTAATTATCGTACTTGGTATATATTTTTATGTTGTTATGTGGTTTTGATATAATTTTACTAAATATTATCAAAATATAGTAAAATGTTAAAAAAATAGATGTATTTTCATCGTGAATATAAAGCTAATAATATAATGTTTAGTTTGTACTTATATAAAAATATATATATATATATATATATATTATTAATTTATGATTTTAATGGAACTATATATTTACATGGAAGTTTTAAAAATATTATTATCTTATCATTTTATCGATTTCTATCATATTTTACACCGGCCTAAATTGGAACCGACAAAATATATTAATTTATACGGATTATTAATTTATCTAGTATTAATTTATATAGGTTCTATATATTGGATTAACAAATTTTTCGTTGATGTTTTTTTCCCTTCATTTTTCGCTGATGTTTCATGGTTAAACATTATAATCTTATTAATTTATTATAGTAATATTATGCAGTGTATTTTGCGAACACCCTAATAGTAAAATAGCTATTCATATTGACCCCGGAGCAAATCCATACTACATGTCGTTCGCTGTTAAATTTGTAAATGGTGACGGAAACTTTGAATGTGTGGAGGTCAAACCGGCCGGCGAAACATACATAAAAATGGAGGCGATGAGATCCGCCGTTTGGAAACTTAACGCCGGTCGTGCATTAAAAGGTCCTTTCGACGTTCGGCTTACCTCCGCTGTAACCAAAACAGTGCTAGTGGCTAAATGTGTTATCCCGGAAAAATGGAGTCCCGGTGCTATTTACCATTCCCATGTTAACTTTGCCGTGCCCAAGTTCGTTCACAAGAAACCCGTTCACCACAAACCCATTCACCGTAAACCCATCCACCACCATAAACCCATCCACCCTAAACCCATCCACCGTAAACCAATCCACCGGAAACCCATCCACCGTAATCCCATCCACCGCAAACCCATCCACCGCAAACCCATCCACCGCAAACCCATCCTCCGTAAACCCATCCACCACCGCAAACCCATTCACCGTAAACCCATCCACCGTAAACCCATTCACCACAAACCCTGCCACCACAAACCCCCTCACCACAAACCCCCTCACAAGACACACAAATGATAACATTTTTTCCCTTCAAACAAATTGTAATGTTTGAAAAAAGAAAAACATGGGGTTGCAAAATTTGCAAGTGATAGTAATTATTTTAAAATTATAACATTGTATATGTATTTAAGGTCATGTGGGTTTAGTGTTGCAGTCGCTCGGCCTCAGAAGCCCACGGTGTTATAAAAAGGGGTGGGGTACTTGCTACTTAACTTGCTTTGTACTAGTAATAAAATTTTTGAATTGTACTTAACTTGTTAAAAATGAATATTTGATCAAAAATAAATTACTTGCAAGTTATTTATCCCATTTTATTACTTGTTATTTATGAATACTTGTGAATTATTTACGAGTACTTGTGAACTATTTACGAGTTTTTCTGAGTATTTAAAAACTACTTACTAAATAATACTCTATAAGAAATAGACATGAAAATTTGTTTTGTTTATTCTACTAAAATTAACATGTGAATTACTTTAAACAAAATATTTGTTCATATTTTAAAGAAGACAAAAAGAATATATATATATATATATGAATATTTTGATATATAAGCATTGTATAATTTTCACGATGACGAAAATATCTTCTCTAAATAAATAACATGTGATAACAAGCCGTATTGCCAAAAATTTAATGTGTGTTACTATTTAATATTAGTCAAATATTTAAAAGTTAAGACGGATACGAAACAAGTAACAAGTATAAGAAGAGTAATTATGAGTATTTGTGTTCATCTTATATACAAGTAAAAGAAAAGACAATATGAACAAATATTTAATAGATTATTTAACAAATAGCAAGTAATGGGCAAGTAACGAGTCAAGTACTAAAAATAATAATGATATTTGATACTTGACTTGGTTTTGCGAGCAATATAAATTGTCGACTTGTTACTTGCCTTGACAATACCGAGTACTTGAATTTTCAAGGCGGATAAGAGTCAAGTAGCGAGTTTAAGGCGAGTAACGAGTAATAATGCTCAGCACTAGTTATAAATATAGAACCCATGCTATTATTGGCTTAGGGTTTTGCTTTTCTTTTCTTTTTTGTAACAACTTAGGGTTTTGCTTTGAATATTTTTTTGTTTGCTAAGAGTTTTGCTTTGAATATGGAACGTAAAGTCTTTAGACCAGATCGGACCGATGTAGGAGAGGCGTTAAATGGTTTTCACGTGAAAGAAAAGGTGACTGATGCTGATGCACATAGCACAATTGGCGCAAGACTAACTTTTCACAAGTTTGGTAAATAAAGATTACTCAAAGTCTTGTTGTAAATCACCTAACTATTTGAAGATCGTTGAGGTTAAATGTTTAAAACGTTTTTGTTAAAAAAAAATACAAATATGAATGGAAAAGATATACAACGGTTTTATTTTGTTACAAGAAAAGAAAAAAACTCTAAATTGGTAATGGGTTTGCTCAACTTATGGCATCTTGACTTGTTCTTCTTTTCTTTTCGGTGTAAAAGACTTGTTTCTTCTTCCTATCACAACCGTACCTTTCTTATATTTTCTTTTAACCAAGAAAGATCTAAACTAAAAGGAAATATTAATCACACGTTGCATGTTACTTTGGTTATCTATAATGATTCTTTGCATTGAAGCTTAATTCATCCGTTACAAAAGTATATTGAATATGTTATGAATAACTTGTAAGAAGGTCAACTCACATTGAATATAACCAGGTTGTTTTGCTTTATTCAACCTTTGATCGGTGAGGGTAATTTTAACAATCGTCGTTGGAGTACTACGTGGATGTCACGTACTGCAAACTCACAGGCAAATGATGTTAACATTCTCTCGTCATTTATCTCGACAACGTTTTTGTTTTTGCTGGTCCGTCGGTATACAACCAAACCTTCCTCAGACTTTTGTACAAACAGCAAATTTTAAAACTCCGAATATATCCTTACTAGAGTTTGACGTAAACTAATTTATTTTAAGCGAAAATGTTAAAGTTTTTTTTTTCATACGAACCTAAAAATAGTTAAAAGCATCTATTTCTGGTGAACAGAAAACTTTGTTATGACTATTTTAAAACAAAATTTGAAAAGAAGGTTAAACCGGGAATATTCAAGAAAAATATTAGCAGAAACGGGCAAATTCGCAATGTTACATTCTGTCGCTTCTTCAACTTAATGCATAAGCTTAATTAGATTTATTTTATTACACTTTCCGTTTTTACAGATCAAAATTTAATTAAGTTTTGTTAAACAGTAAATTTAATTTAGTTGTTTTTAGTTTTTATTTTTATAATATTCTTACAAATACATTAAGCTTATTGGTGGAGAGGAATGCTTGTAGATTCCACCTTTTTCTTCTTCTTCTTCTACTTCTTGAACTCTGTATTCACTATTGAAGATGGAGAGCTACAAGTGCAAGTTTTGCTTTAAGAGCTTCGTCAACGAAAGAGCTTTAGATGGTCACGTGAGATCTCACATGCCTACTCTTCCCAACTTTTGCATTGAGGAAGAAGAGGAAAAGGTAAGACCGAGTCAACTCAGTGGTGATACTGAGTCGGATGTTTCTTCTTCTTCCCCTGAAGAAGTAGCGAGAAAGAGAAATGGGTTGAGAGAGGAGAGGCATCGGACCATGGATGACGATCAGAAGTTTGCTTTTACCGGCTCCCAGAGGAATATTATTAACCTGACACGGAAACGATCCAAGCGAACTCGGAAGCTAGACTCGTTCGCGACGAAGAAGATGAAAACGAGTCAACTCGGTTACAAGACCGAGCCCGAGCCGCATCACAGCTCAGCTTCTGATACAACCACGGATGAAGATCTCGCCTTTTGTCTCATGATGCTCTCAAGAGACAAATGGAAGAAGAAGAACAAAACTAGTAGTAGTCATAAAGAACTAGTGGAAGAGATCGACGACAACTCGAGCAAGATGAATCGAGCAACAACGACGAAAGGGAGATTCACGTGCGAGACATGTGGGAAAGTGTTTAAATCTTATCAAGCATTAGGTGGGCATAGAGCAAGCCACAAGAAGAACAGAGTTTCAAACAAAACAGAGCAACGAAGCGAAACAGAGTACGATAATGTAGTTGTTGCTCCAGAGAAGAGGATCCATGAATGTCCGATTTGTCTAAGAGTTTTCGCGTCAGGACAAGCACTTGGTGGTCATAAAAGATCACACGGACTAGGGAACTTGTCTGTAAATCATCATCAAGTACATCGAACAGAGTCGGTGAAACAGAGGATGCTAGATCTTAATTTTCCTGCACCAACCGAGGAAGATAAAAGGTAGCAGACTTTGCGTGATTTGGGTCGTCCAAATTTTCATAAAGTTTGAATCTTTTTGAAGTTATGTTTTAAACTATTGTTATTATTATTATTTAGACCAAAAAAACTATTATTACTATTGTTATATAAAAATGTTTGTTTTAACTGCAAGGGAGGCTAGTTTCACATGTTCTAACGCCGGTTCTTGTTTCGTATTGGCCTCACGTCTTGTTCGCCTGACCATATCAATCGAAGAACATTCAAATTAGTAGTTTACTTTATAGACTTTTAATGTACATGTATGTTGAATTATAACTTCTTGCTTCTACTCTGTTAATGAAAGCTACTACTTCTAATTGTGCCCACTTGACTGATACCGTTTAGCTTTGTATTAGAGTTAGCCAAGGCTCTTGAAAAGTTTTAGTACATTTTATAATTATTTAGTTCAAAGTGGTATAAAAGACTTGGTTGCATAAGTAGATTTGCGTTTGGTCTACCACAAATGTAATACTTTATTCTTTACTTATGACTTGAGGCAAACCCTCCCCCCCCACTAGCTTTCACCGCCCAATAGAATCCAACACATTGTGATTCAGAGTAGTTGTATCCAAGTTATTGCAAACTTGACTAATCTCACACTAATTCTTTGGTGAGACTAATGACTTGGGATTTGGTGAGATTAGTCTGCTGAAACCATTCAATCTGATATGATCATTTTTCAAAATTTGGAGGCATTAAAGTGTTTGAAGTTGGAATGAAAAAAATACAGTGAGTGGATTTGAAAAACCGTAGAGTTAAATAGTTTATGAAACCACTTTTTAATAAATGTATCTTCTATATGTCTTAAACTGTGAGCCCATGAACTAAATACCAGCCGTTTGTAAAAAGATCCCGAGACTGACACTAACCTTCACTAATACTCGCCTATGAAAAGAATAAAGCTAAAGCAAACCCAAACATTCAACAAGAAATATATAAAGTAAACACGATTAAAAAGCTGAACTAGTTTGGTCTACTCAACTTATGGCTTACTTCACAATTTTGTTGCTATTGATTGGACAAAGCACTCATGCTTACGAAAGACTAAACCCTATTTCTTCTACTTCTTATTTTACTTATCTGATATCTCATTTTATATACATATATATATATATATATATATATATGTGTGTGTGTGTGTGTTTTGTTGTAAATATTACTAGTATTTTTTTATTAAAAATTGATAACAAGAGAAGCAAACAAAGGGGACACATCACATTGGGTGTGGTTTAAAACAGAGAGGCACAAAGAAAAGATGTGTGGTTGGGCGTGATTAAAGTGACTCTCTGACTCAATGCACCAGGCTTGAGAGCTCAAGTCTTCTTCATTTAATTTTCTTTCCGTAGTTAATGTTTTCCAGTGCTCCCTCTTCTGCTTTTCCTAACTTCAATTTGTTTTATGTAGACAAAAAAAAAACTTGTGAAAATGACTTATACTTCACACATATCAACCCTCATATATCAATCAAATACTCCTTCACTTATAAAATTTTCAGGTAACAACATTATACAGTATTAGGAAAACGGCATGTTCGAAACTATGCTAGGCGTAACGTGTGCGGTCGCGTAGGGCCTAGCGCCGAATCAATTAATCGGAGATTAGACGTGGATTAATCGGCGCTTTATTTTGGTTATATATGATATAGTTTTACAATATTTCAGTAAAGACGGTGTGGTGCAGTGGTCAGTTTTGTTCACATTTAATCTAGCAACTCAGCTTCGAATGTCAAATAGAGCGTTTTTTTATGGTTTTTGAGTTTTTCATTAAATGAGGGATAGAATCATCATTTCCATTTCGTCTTCTTCCCTAGTTTTTTTTCCTGCAACTTCAGAATGCAAGTTACGCGGCGGCTGTATGATTTTGACGATTTCTAAAGCCGTTTTCTTCGTTTTCCTTATTGTTTTTGCCTACACTTCATAGATCTTGAGTAGATAAATCGATTTGCAAGTTGAAATGAGTGAAACTTTTAGATTTTTTTCAAATCCGATTTTCTGAACGCATAACTTAAATTTGCCACGGTTACTCACCGTTGAGCGATTTCTCGGCCGTTAAATCGGCTACGCGGCCGAGTTTTAGAACTGGGGGAAAACTGAAAGGACCTGACCCATTTTTTCGTAACATCAGTACGAGTCTGGCTCGACTTCCTCGATCAGACTTGGGCCGTTTTCAAAATTTTCCTTACTTAGAATTATTTCAGAGTGTTAGTTCTTTCTCAGACAGTCAAGTAAAGCATAATACGATTTGAATAGATAATCTGAGGTTCGAGTTAACAAGTCAGTTTGCTATAGGCTATTACATGTTAATCTCGTCCTATATCTACCCAAACCCACCATCCTTCCTTCCTGCCCCTGTCCCGCGTTCAAGCTATGTCTTTACCCTTTCGGGTCTGGTCCTGATCTGCATCCAAACAAGGAGGCATAAGCAAACAGTAAGCTTAGTGAGAGCGGTCATTCCATCCCACTCAGCCAAGTAAAGCAATCGAGTCAATCAGTCAATAAACGGACATGCTTATCATCAGTCAGTTACTTAGCCGACCCAATCGTTCCAAGCCAAAGCGCCATCAGATTCAGTCAAGCCCTAGTAGGCCAATACGGCTCTAGGCGCATGATCCGATCCAGATGCGTCGATGGAAGGAACCGACTGTTCAGACCAAGCCAGAACTTAGCAGATAATTCGAATTAGACAAGCAATCAGAACATAGAACATTCCTATCAATCAGACTACGATTCAGTACGATAGGCTACGGTCACGCACTCACCTTTTTCTTAGAGCCGGTTTGTTCTGTTTGATTCGGTTTCTTCTGACACCTCTTGAGCGGTTTCCGTCGAATCTTCAAACGCTCAGACAGTCGGATTCACCCCACATATCGTTCTTGACTCGGACTTGATCAATCCAGCCAAATATCGAAAACTCTCTCTTAATCGGACTTTTCTCTTTCTGAGTTTCTCTCTGGTTCTTTCTTTCCGTTTCCCGTACAGAAAATGGCGAAATAAGACGAAGAAGACGATTAAAATGGGCAGTTGGGCGGTTTAGGCCCGAGAAACTGCCAAGTTAACCATTCCCGCTTATTTTACTCGCGGCTCTTAATCCGTAACCGCCACCCTGCGCTCCAAAGCGTTCCAGCGCGAGTTTTTCCCCTTTTCGGACTTTAACTGTTCCCGCCAGTTTTACTTAGACGAAACTCGAACTAGAGCTGACTGATCCAGTCGACAACTCTAACCGCCTTGTCTGAATCAGACTGATACTACTGAATCAGCTCATCTCAGCTTAGTCGACAGTCTTGACTGTCTTGTCTGATTTCAGACAATCGCTGTCTAGCCAACCAGTTCAACCGTATTGTCCGAATCCAACAACACTTGTCCGGATCCGACCATCGCTGTCCGAAAATTCTACTTTGCCTGGATTTTCATCGAGTTGCCCGAACATCCTGAGTTTCAACAAACCGAACGGCCTGTCCAATAACCCGAGCGTAAGACCAACTGATGGAGCTTTGTTTGGCTCAAAAATAGATCCGTTCCCAGCTTTAATCGGGTACATGGTTCCGCTCTAGTCGCTACTAATCAGGCGCCGATCCAAGTTCTCCCATCCACCCACGGAAAGTCCTTCGAACTCTGATCAGCTCTTTCTAGCATCATCCAATCCATTCAGTACGTTCTCACAGTTCGGCCAGTCAGTCCTTAGATCATCCTAACATCGATCTTCGGAACACGGTCGCTACAAGTTCTCCCCCACTTGGCTCAGACTCGTCCTCGAGTCTTTCTTCCTGAATCTTCCGTGAGTTTGTCTAACCACTTTGAAAATTCTGCTTTCATTCTCGCCTCTGGCTCCCAAGTCATTTCTTCTTCTCCATCGCAGTCCCAAACGACTTGGATCATTTTGATATTCTTTCTGCCTTCAGGTTTGGTTTTTCTTCCAATGATCCGGACTGGTCGTCCCTCTACAGTAACGTTCTCTCTCAAGTCAGATGGTGGTTCAGGAACCACGTTGTCTTGATTCCTTATGCATTTTCACAGCAAAGATACATGGAACACGTTATGGAACTGAGCCATCGATGAGGGCAGCTCCAGTTTGTAAGCGACCTTTCCAATCCTTTCCAGGATCATGTACGGCCCCATGTATCTTGGACTTAGCTTGGCATTCTTTTAGGATCGGTCCTTGCCTTTGTAGGTGACGTTTTTGAGATATACCATGTCCTGAGACTCTTTCATCTTCAGTTTCAAGACTCGGATTCTTTCAGTTGTCTCTTCTACAAAATCTCGGCCAAATATGCTGCGCTTCCCCCACTTGGGTCCAGCATAACGGTGTCCTACACGGACGTCCGTACAATGCCTCGTAAGGCGACATTCCAATGCTTGCATGATAGCTGTTGTTGTAAGAAAACTCAGCCAGATGCAAGTGCTGATCTCATTTGTCTTCCCAATCCAGAACACAAGATCGCAGTAAGTCTTCAAGTGTTCAGATTGTCCTCTCTGACTGTCCATCTGCTTGCGGATGATATCCTTTACTCATATGGACCTTGGTCCCCATCGACTTCTGCATAACTCTCCAGAAGGCCGAATAAAACTTGGAGTCTCGATCTGACACTATGCTTACCGAAACTCCATGAAGTCTGACGATCTGTTCCACGTACAACTTGGCTAGCACCGCTGCATTGTCTGTTTTGTTGATAGCCAAGAAGTGTGCAGACTTGGTTAATCTGTCCACGATCACCCAGATAGCGTCCTTGCCGTTCCTCATTGGCAAGCCAGTCACGAAGTCCATCGTGATCTTATCCCAAGGCCATTCTGGGATGGGTAAACTTTGAAGTAGTCCACTCAGGACTTGATTTTTTGCCTTCACCATTTGGCAGATTGGGCACCCAGCTACCCATTTTTCAACATCACGCTTCATTCCAACCCAATAATAGTATCTCTTCAAGTCTCGGTACATCTTATTGGCTCCTGGATGTATCGAAAACTTTGACTGATGTGCCTCCTTTAGGATCTCATCCCGCAATCCTTTGTCGTTAGGAACACACACTCGGCCATTAACCATAATCATCCCATTGTTTGAAGTCTGATACTCCATTTTCTCGTTCTTGGAAGCTTTGATCAGATCTTCATCCTTTTCCTGTGCAAGGCGAACTCGGGACAACAAGTCCGCCTGATCCGCTGCACCAAGACCCAACGGTTCCACTTCGTCAGTCAAGGCAGCTAGTCGTAAGGTTCCAACCATGTGAACTAGTTCCTCCATGTCTTTCTCTGAAGCCGAAGCTACTCTCTTCCGGCTCAAGGCATCCGCGACCAGATTTGCCTTTCCCGGATGGTAGGCAATATCCAAGTCGTAATCCGCAACCAGTTCCATCCAACGCCTCTGTCTAAGGTTTAGCTCTGGTTGAGTAAAGATATACTTCAAGCTCTTATGGTCCGTGAAGACTTGGACCTTAGCACCATAGAGATAAGACCGCCATATCTTCAGGGCAAACATGACAGCAGCCATCTCTAAGTCGTGTGTTGGATAGTTCCCTTCGTGTTTCCTTAGTTGTCTAAACGCATACGCGATCACTTTGCCTTGCTGCATCAATACGCACCCAAGTTCAACTTTGGATGCATCTGTGTACACCACGTATGGCTCGTTGTCCACTGGAAGAGCCAATACTGGAGTAGTCGTCAACATCATCTTGAGTTTGCTGAAACTCACATCACAGCCTTCTGTCCACACGAACTGAACATCTTTCCGGGTCAACTTTGTCAACGGTTGAGCCATGCTGGCAAATCCCTTAACAAAACATCGGTAGTATCCAGCCAGTCTGAGAAAGCTCCTGATCTCTGTTGCGTTCCTTGGTCTGGGCCAGTCCGCAATGGCCTTGATCTTCTCTTGGTCCACAGACACTCCCTTGTCTGAGACCACATGACCCAAGAAACCAATTTCTCTTTGCCAAAAGCTGCATTTGCTGAGCTTGGCGAACAACTTATGTTCCCGCAGCTTATCCAAAACCATTCTCAGATGGTCCTTGTGCTCTTCCTGATTCTTTGAGTAGATCAAGATGTCGTCTATGAAGACTATAACGAATTCATCCAGGTAGTCTCTGAAAACGTTATTCATCATCTTCATAAAGGCTGCAGGGGCGTTGGTCAGTCCGAAGGGCATGACCACAAACTCGTAGTGGCCGTATCTCGATCTGAAGGCTGTCTTACGGACATCCTCTTTAGCAATCGGAATCTGATGGTATCCCGAAGCTAAATCAATCTTGGAGAAACAAGTAGCACCTCGGAGTTGGTCCAATAACTCGTCAATCCTTGGAAGAGGGTACTTGTTCTTCACTGTGACTCTGTTAATCCCCTGTAATCAATGCATAGCCTGAAGCTACCATCTTTCTTCTTCACGAACAGAACCGGCGCGCCCCAAGGTGAACTGCTTGGGTGCACACACCCTTTCTCCATCAGTTCATCTAATTGTTTCTTAAGTTCTGCCATATCAGCCGGAGCCATCCGGTACGGAGCTTTCGAGATTGGCTTTGTGCCCGGCTCAAGCTCAATCGTGAAAGGATCAGAACGGTCCGGTGGTAATCATGTCAAGGATTCGAACACGTTCTCATACTCCTTTACAATCGGAATCCCTTCCAACTCAGTATCAGTTCCGACTTCCACAGTTGTGATTGAAGCCAGATAAGCCTCACATCCTTTTTCCAGCATTCTTTCTGCTTGAAGTGCTGAAATGATCAGACTCCCATTGGTCGGTCTGACCCCTTGATAGACAAGCTTTTCATTGCCTTTCTCAAACTGAACTCGGCCACGATGACAATCAAGATGTGCCTTGTATTTGCTCAGCCAATCCATTCCAAGGATCACATCGTATGATTTCACTGGGCAAACGACCAAGTCGGCTGGCATGTTCACTCCTCCGATCATCACAGAGACGTTTCTGATTTTTCCTGAAGTGTACATGATCTGACCACTAGCTGCCCGAACCACTCTTACTTCTTCTTCTGGTTCTTTCTGAAATTCTCCAATTCCAATCATCTCGGGTTGCACAAAGCAGTGAGATGCACCGGAATCAAACAGAACATGGGTTGTCACTCCACCCATGACTAAGGTCCCTACATATTCACCCAGAACACTAAGGACCTACTCTATAAGCAAGAAATTTCACACAGAAATTCTTAAGGCAAAGGTGAGAGATAGGATGACTCACCAGTGATCGGACGAGACGTGCTTGGGTCCATCGACTCATCACCGATTGTGTACACCCGCGGCATGATGGCCTGTCTCTTTGCCGCCGGCTTAGGCCCATCACTCGGACGCTTCCCAGTAGATTGTGCGTCCTATGGACACTGATTCTTGTAGTGCCCCGTTTCGCCGCAGTTGTAGCACACACGTTCCCCATCACCCTTGTTCTGGCTCTTTGGCCTTAGATCTTCCTCAGGGCAATCACGCACCTTGTGATCCATACTTCTGCAACGGTGACAAGCTCCCGTAGCAGCACGACAGACACCAGAGTGCATCTTCCCGCAAGTCGAACACGCACTGCGACCTGTTGCATTCGGCTTGCTGGAAGAGCCAGCCTTCACCGGCTTTTGATTCTTTCCCGCATGCTTACCAGGATGGACATGTGCCACTGTGCCAAACACCTTGGCTTCCTCACTGATTCCAGCTTCCTGTTCTGCGGCCTTTTCCACCAGTTCAGCCACAGTATCATAGTTGCGGATCTTACAACGAGTTCGGAGATCAACCCTGAGTCCGCGCATGAATTTGCGGACCAAGGAGATTTCCCACTCAGCCTCACGCCTAGCATACTTCTTGAGGCTGTTGAATTCCGCTTCATACTCCCTTACAGTCATAGTTCCCTGTTCCAGTCTGAGAAATGCTCCCTCGAGCTGATCAAATGCTTCCGGCAGAAAATACTTTCCACGGAATTCGGTCTTAAAGTTGGCCCACGTGCAATGCTCAGCACCAATCCGAGCCGCTACACCTCGCCACTAAAGGAGCGCATCACCGTCCAAGTAGTGGACATCAATGTCCTTCTTGTAAGAAAGAGGACAACGGATTGACTTAAAGTTCCGCCCTATCCTGTCAATCCATTGATCTGCTTCCTTTGGTTTGGAACCACCCGAAAAGAACTTTGTTCCTAGTTTCTGCATGTGGTCCATAACCTTGAGGTAAGACGGATTCCTAACAACGTGTGCCTCCTCTCCTTCAGGCACCACTTTATCCACTTCCTCCACGACAAGTGGAGCCACTGGAGGTGCCGCCGCAGCAGGCAATCTTGCCAAGACTTGCGCCAAGATAACCAAAACGGCTTCCAATCCAACCGGAGCAGCAGCAGCTCCAGCAGCACCAGCCGCTGCAGCATTGTTCAAATTCGCTGCATTCTGAGCAGCATTCCGAGCCTCTTCCGTACCAGCTTCATTCCTGGCCACGTTGCTCGCAGACCCCTCAGCGGTCTCATTCACAGTCCTTCTTGTGTTACGGTTACTTTTTTCCATCTGCAACAAGATCACAGGCAAGTTAGTCAAAACTAACTTGGGATCAGGACACGGAACACAGAATTTACCGCGAGACGGCAGGCTTGGAAGGATGGTTTGCCCCAATAACCCACTATACTTAGATTGTCCTAGAACTCGACTCCGCTCTGATACCACTTGAAAGGACCCGACCCATTTTTTGTAACATCAGTACGAGTCTGGCTCGACTTCCTCGATCAGACTTGGGCCGTTTTCAAAATTTTCCTTACTTAGAATTATTTCAGAGTGTTAGTTCTTTTTCAGACAGTCAAGTAAAGCATAATACGATTTGAATAGATAATCTGAGGTTCGAGTTAACAAGTCAGTTCGCTATAGGCTATTACATGTTAATATCGTCCTATATCTACCCAAACCCACCATCCTTCCTTCCTGCCCTTGTCCCGCATTCAAGCTATGTCTTTACCCTTTCGGGTCTGGTCCTGATCTGCATCCAAACAAGGAGGCATAAGCAAACAGTATGCTTAGTGAGAGCGGTCATTCTGTCCCACTCAGCCAAGTAAAGCAATCGAGTCAATCAGTCAATAAACGGACATGCTTATCATCAATCAGTTACTTAGCCGACCCAATCGTTCCAAGCCAAAGCGCCATCAGATTCAGTCAAGCCCTAGTAGGCCAATACGGCTCTAGGCGCATGATCTGATCCAGATGCGTCGATGGAAGGAACCGACTGTTCGGACCAAGCCAGAACTTAGCAGATAATTCGAATTAGACAAGCAATCAGAACATAGAACATTCCTATCAATCAGACTACGATTCAGTACGATAGGCTACGGTCACGCACTCACCTTTTTCTTAGAGTCGGTTTGTTCTGTTTGATTCGGTTTCTTCTGACACCTCTTGAGCGGTTTCCGTCGAATCTTCAAACGCTCAGACAGTCGGATTCACCCCACATATCGTTCTTGACTCGGACTTGATCAATCCAGCCAAATATCGAAAACTCTCTCTTAATCGGACTTTTCTCTTTCTGAGTTTCTCTCTGGTTCTTTCTTTCCGTTTCCCGTACAGAAAATGGCGAAATAAGACGAAGAAGACGATTAAAATGGGCAGTTGGGCGGTTTAGACCCGAGAAACTGCCAAGTTAACCATTCCCGCTTATTTTACTCGCGGCTCTTAATCCGTAACCGCCACCCCGCGCTCCAAAGCGTTCCAGCGCGAGTTTTTCCCCTTTTCGGACTTTAACTGTTCCCGCCAGTTTTACTTAGACAAAAATCGAGCTAGAGCTGACTGATCCAGTCGACAACTCTAACCGCCTTGTCCGAATCAGACTGATACTACTGAATCAGCTCATCTCAGCTTAGCCGACAGTCTTGACTATCTTGTCTGATTTCAGACAATCGCTGTCTAGCCGACCAGTTCAACCGTATTGTCCAAATCCAACAACACTTGTCTGGATCCGACCATCGCTGTCCGAAAATTCCGTTTTGCCTGGATTTTCATCGAGTTGCCCGAACATCCTGAGTTTCAACAAACCGAACAGCCTGTCCAATAACCCGAGCATAAGACCGACTGATGGAGCTTTGTTTGGCTCAAAAACAGATCCGTTCCTAGCTTTAATCGGGTACATGGTTCCGCTCTAGTCGCTACTAATCAGGCGCCGATCCAAGTTCTCCCATCCACCCACGGAAAGTCCTTCGAGCTCTGATCAGCTCTTTCTAGCATCATCCAATCCATTCAGTACGTTCTCACAGTTCGGCCAGTCAGTACTCAGATCATCCTAACATCGATCTTCGGAACACGGTTCTAGAAAAACCCCATTCAAAATTTTGGTTAAATGGTTAATTTGCTTTCTGTAGATAGGTGGTGGGCTTTTATGACAAGATGGGCCGATTATTCACTCTGTCTACACGTCGAGTATAACAAGATGGGCCGACACTGTTTCTGTTCCGACATTTTGCATCCAAACACCTCTGTTAGTGTCTGTTTCCAGAATTTTTGCCTGGAGACGTAAAGAGAAATACCCACCAAACGATCTAGGGATCTTTGCCGTTCTTCGATTAGCCGGTGAGTTTTAATTGATCCGATTTCTTCTTTAATTTACTTAGATGTTTCCGGTTTACTTCCCCGAGAATTCATGGTATAATCGATCAGTATAGATTTTGAAAACCGGCTTCAATTTGATCAATCCTTCTCCTTTAAGCCACTAGAACTAGTAAGAAACCTAAAGTTTGCGTATTTGATCTAATCCTTACTCGTTAATTGAATACCGTAAGTGATATAACTATTTTACTTACAGGTTTTTTTATTCTTATTTGCATTGGTTTGACTTTGATTATTTGTGTGCTTTGTATGATTTTGAAATGTTCAGTGTGTTTATGTTAAGAACAGATAGTTGAAGCTTTTTAAGAGACATCAATGGTGAGCCAAGGAATGGTGTCTCTCACCAAATCTCTATGCACTACAACTCCAAGAATCCGCCTCAAGAATCCAAAGATAATGCACAACCTAAAGACCGGCACTTCTCATCATCTCCGCGTCTTATGCACAAAGATGTCTCAGTGGGAACCATCACCTTTCATTCGTTCCTCTGCACAAGAAGCTGGTAACATAGTACTGGAGAAAACCCCAAACGTGTTCGAATCTATCATATCCGAAACTGAACAGGAGGAGCAGACTACTAACTCTCACCAAGTTCAGGTTTTTAAATGGCCGATATGGCTTTTAGGTCCTTCTGTTCTACTCACAAGCGGTATGGCACCTACGTTATGGCTTCCATTGTCATCGGTTTTCGTGGGTTCAAACGTGGTTAGCGTGCTTTCTTTGATCGGTTTGGATTGCATTTTCAACCTCGGAGCGACCCTTTTCTTGCTAATGGCTGATTCTTGCGCTCGTCCTAAAGACCCATCACTGTCCTGCAAGAGCAAACCACCGTTTAGCTACAAGTTCTGGAATGTTTTCGCGCTCTTAACCGGGTTTCTCGTCCCAACGCTACTTCTCTTCGGTTCCCAAACCGGTTTACTCGGTTCGCTCCAGCCTGAGCTTCCTTTTGTATCGTCAGCTGTTCTTCTCTTGCCGTACTTTATTCTCCTCGCGGTTCAGACGTTGACGGAGATCCTCACGTGGAGTTGGCAGTCACCGGTGTGGCTAGTGACGCCGGTTGTCTACGAGGCGTACCGGGTTCTGCAGCTGATGAGAGGGTTGAAGCTAAGCGCGGAGGTGAACGCACCGGTTTGGGTGGTTCATATGATACGTGGGCTTGTCTCTTGGTGGGTGTTGATCTTGGGGATGCAGCTCATGAGAGTTGCTTGGTTTGCTGGTTATGCATCTAGAACAACAACAACAACTAATCAGCAACCAGAATCATCAGTGACTTCTAAGTAATGATAGATAGTTTTATCTCTTCTGTGTACCTTTGCAGTCAGACATGTCTGAAAGAAAAGGATATGTAATTCTTTTACTATATAGTTTTAAATTTTTGGTGATAATAGCAAAAACATATTCTTAATATTCCTCTGTGTATTAGTTAGGTATATGTTGTTGTTGTTCAAAGACAAAGCGTATATGTCAGTTATGTTACTGAAGGCATCAGGCAGAATCTATAGCCTCCAAGTAAAGATAGATATTTATTTCTTTGCCTTAATTAAATTATTACTAAGCTTTTCATCCTTTCTTTGGACGATCCCTTCTGTTTAGGAGAAGAAGCGGGAAGGAACAAAAAAACAACGAACATAACAGCAAACGTACCGAAGATGCGACTGGCTTTGACACGTGAGAGCCACGTGACAAACGCTCCTTATTCAAAAAAAAAAAAAAACATCTACTGAAAAGACTATAATACCCTTGAGACAGAACAAGACAAATAGCGATGTCCCTCTCTCTCTCTTGATCGACGGACTGGTCTCTCCCCTCTCTCTCTCTAATCTCCGGCGATCTGATCGCGATGAGTAACAGCGAGCTTCTCTCCGTCGAGCCTCTCGACCTTCAATTCCCTTGTAAGCTCCTTTTCGGACATGTCTTCTCCTTTGTCGGGACCAGATCTAGATCTTTTCTCGCTGAGTTAATGATTCATCGTGATCTTGTTATATGATGTAGTTGAATTGAGGAAGCAGATCTCATGCTCTCTTTACTTGACCAACAAGACCGACAATCATGTCGCCTTTAAGGTGTGATTATATATTTTCCTAAATTTCCAGATTTTGGTTTGTGTTGTTTGATCTCGTGTTTCTGAGGCTTCTCGGTTTTTGTGTTTTCTTTTAGGTGAAGACAACGAATCCGAAGAAGTATTGCGTTAGGCCTAACACTGGAGTTGTTCTTCCACGGTCCACTTGTGAAGTTCTTGGTTCGTTCTCGCTTGATTTATTGTGTTTGGTGTTTAATCGCCAAAGGAAAACTCCTTTCGATATATTTGTTCTTCGTTTTGGTGACTGTGTAGTGACAATGCAAGCTCAAAAGGAAGCTCCTTCCGATATGCAATGCAAGGACAAGTTCCTGCTTCAGGGTGTAACTGCTAGTCCTGGCGTCACGGCCAAGGATGTTTCTCCTGAGATGGTACTCTACTGCTTTCCCTTTTGTTTATTTTTGTATGGATAATTGATTAATCTAATGAAACTTTGCAGTTTAGCAAAGAGGCTGGGTATCTAGTTGAGGAGACTAAGCTGAGAGTTACTTACGTTGCTCCACCGCAACCGCCATCACCCGTTCACGAAGGTTCAGAAGAGGGTTCTTCACCAAGGGCTTCTGTTTCTGAAAACGGAGGACAGGCTTCTGAATTTTCTGTAAGTATTACATTTTGTCAGGGCTGTGATGTATAACATTTCCTCTTTTTTTACTTAGTGTAGATTCTCATGTGTGTTTGGTTTTAGTTTCAGAGATTTAGCGCGGACAAGGTTGAACCTCAAGAAAACACACCTGAGGTATATTCACAACTCTTAAAGCTCCTTTTTTTTGTTGTTGCAGTCAAGTCTTTTTTTTTTTTTTTTTTGTGTGCAAATATTAGTGTTCTTCTTGTTTTAGATATGTTGAAAATCGCCATTAGTTACAACTTGGGAACTACTTTTATTGGAAAGTTGGCTTTAACAGTTGATGTAATAGGCTGGGAATCTTTCTTATTTGTTGATTACTTAAAAGGTTCATTACACTCTTAGAATCCTGCCAAATCATTAAGCCGCCCATTATACTTTGTTGATGTTTTCCACTAGCTCTAACTTGACACCAGCTAATAGGAAAGTCAAGTTGTTGTACAATATTATCTAGTAAGAGCTGAGTTTTGTGTGTGTTTCAGGCAAGGGCTCTCATCACAAAGCTAACCGAGGAAAAACAGTCTGCCATTCAACTTAACAACAAACTTGAAAGAGAATTGGTAAAACAACTTTCACTTGAATGAAGATGGTTGATGTATCTAGCCTTAAAGAGTATCAACCAAAACAAGTCTTAAACATGTTCCAAAGTCTTACTTCGTTTGTGATTTTTGACAAAGATTTGGTTGATGTGCAGGACCAGTTAAGGCGTGACAGCAAGAGAAGCCAAAGTGGTATCCCTTTGATGTACGTTCTCCTCGTCGGACTAATTGGTCTAATTTTGGGATACATTATGAAGAGAACATAACCAACCACCTCGGACACGCCAGCACGAAGAAAAAAGAAACAGACTTTTCTTTGTTTAACTCATTTTCCAGTCAGAACATTCGTTTTCTCTTTCTGTATTTGACAATTTCACCTAAGAAAGGTGTATCTCTAGGGGATTTATAACTCAGTTTCCTTTTGTGTTTAACTTTTGTAATCCAGTGACTTCATTACATGCTTCTTTGAATGTTCACTTCCTAAAAGCTTCCTTGAATGTTACGCCACTGTCATTGAGCTCTCTCTGTTCATGTCTTGAATGTGATGCATAGTGACAATGTATTTTGCTTAGCTGCAAGGTTGTCCAACGATTTTAATAGAAGAAACATGTTGCACAGATGATGCAAAGTGGCTCGGGGAGCTTTCCTAAAATGTTAAACCTGAAATTCACATATCATAACGATTAACCACAATAAAAATTCACGTATCATAACCATTGACCACAACAAATTCACAAAGACTAAACGAGCTTTAACCATGGAATCAATAAATCATGAAAACCATCAGGTTTGACCAAGGCAGAGACGAAACGAGAGTAAATCGATCGTACCAACGAACCAGAAGATGACTTGTGACCTCGAAAAATCACCTGAGAGATTTGAGAGAGAATCTGATCGACTGAAAACTTGCGAGAAAATCCAATGATTTTAAAAGTGTTTTGAAATCCGTAACGGTAGACTTCGTTAAAGATGACGGAAAGGGCACGTGCCATTTACCACCCGTAACGGCTGCTTCTTGATTAATCTAACGGCCGGATTGTACAAGAACAGATCCAAGAGAGGTAAAAGGAAAGTGAAACAGGGTGGGTCGTATGCTCCCTGATAAGGACAACAAACGGACCCATCGTCCAGCGAGTTAAGGAAATCCTAGTTTCCGAGAACATTGTGTTGGTCTCCACATAACTCGCCGGGAAGCTCGAGTGTGGCGTAACGAGAGCTGTGGGATGAGGAAGAAGAAGATTCCACGTTTTTGGGTCTATTCAATTCCAAATTTTGGAGGCTTTGATTTGGTCTAACTCAAAGTTACATAAAAACAAATTAATTGGTCCAAAATGTAAATGACTGAAGATGATTTATCCGATTTTGTTTGGTTTGGTTATGAAGTAATATAAAGGATTTGGTTAACAGGTCGTACCTACATATAACCTGGTCTATGCCATTGGAGAAGAACGATCAATGATTGTTACAGCCACTACTTATCAACTATAGTTTCAAGTCAATTGAATTTGGATCAATCTATGAATCGACTTGGCACTTCAACAACGAATCTATCCCCAAAGAAAATATGAAATGTCTCCACGAATTTGAATTCCAAGACCAAATGAATTTTACCTTTATTTACATCTTGATCAAGACCAAATGAATTTCTCCATCGAAGAGTAGTTCATGTAAAGTTTTGTTTTTTTTTTAAGTTAGCACTTGATCCCATCTTCATCTCTACAAAAGAGCGATTTGCTATCCTTTGAGTGAGCTTCTTGAGAATTGTTGCATTCGTTAAGATGTGTGTTGCAAACTCGGTTTCAGCTTTCCTGCTTCGCTCTTGGCCGTGCTCGGGCGTTATTTTTTTTTTTTTGTCTCCACATACTCTATAGATGTTTTAGAACACTGTGGCACAGGTGAGTTACGCCCTATTTGGATGAGCACGCCTCTACAAAGCAAGCAACATTATAGTCGCTACAATCATCAAGCACCTAAACTAAAAACTTGCCAAACAAGGAATCTGTGACAATCCGTCCCGCTCACTCGGACCGCGGTTCACAGCCCTACGGGCACCGACCCTAACCCCTCACATGTGAGCCCTCACTGACTCTTCCATGTAGATTATTAATGCGTTTGGCGTTCTTCAAACCTAAGACTTCACTCCCCTTTAACAATACTCATACAGGACAAGTTGTCACCAATTGAGCTTTTTATGTGACAATATATCTGACAAGGCAGGATAGAAACAAGCATTCAGATGAAACAAGTTTTGGAATTAAGGCAGTTGTTGCACTTTGTAGCGAGGATAGATTCTCTGTCAGAACCAAATACTTTGTAAGCAATAAGAAGAATATAGAGAGAGTTACATATTTAGACACATTTGTCTGTCTTTCTTCTTACTCAATTAGACACTTTATGTTTGTAAGACACAATTGCTGATTTTGATGCAATATTGAGACCATAATACCCTTCTGCTGAAGAAACAAGATTGGTTGTGGTAAGGAAAGCATAAAGGGAGCTTATTAGATCTTTTATTAGTTTAGTTGACATTAATTGGTTTTGTATTTCTACAACATATTTTATTGGTCATTATTGCAAATTATAATGTATAAAATTTTATATTTATGCGTAAAACAAATTATGATTTTTTTTCTCTTGTACATTTTGATATCCATAATGTATATATTTCTTGTAAAATTTATAATATATATATATATATATATATGGATGGTGCAGTCGTGGATAGGATATATGTGAACTTGTGGACGAGATTTCGTGGACGAATTCTCGTGGACAAGGTTTTTAATCTTACAAGAGGTTCCGTAGACGGGATTTCGTGGACGAAGTCTTGTGGATGGTTTTAGTGGGTTAAGTTCATCATTTTCATATATAGTAAATTTATCATCTAGAGGACAATAACTAATTTCAAATGGACCAAAAAATTGTAACTAAATTTTTTTTAAGAAAGTTCCATGGATGAGATTGTATGAATGAAGTTTGTGAATGAACTTTTATCAACCTCTGTATACACTACCACCTCTATATCCATAACCACCATAACTTCCACTCATGTATCCACAACCACCCCCACCGTACCACCACAACCTCCACCTTTCGAATAACCACATCCACCATCATTGTATCCACGAGTCTCTTGTATCTACCTTCACGTTTTCCATCTTCGTAACCACCTTCTCCTCCATAACCACCACAGCCTCCACTGGATCTATCTTCTTCATCATCAAAGAGATTGTTGGACATGGAAATTGCTGGATATGAAAAGCATGGGCGACATGTGAATAAAATGTTGCAGGAGAGACATTGGCTTCACTGTTATGCTTAAGAAGAAAATCAAAAAAAAAAATATTTCTTATTTTCTTGTATATCAATTAAAAATAAGCATAAAAGAGGGAAAAAAAAGAAATCTGTATATGAAATTCATAGTTCAATTAAAAGTAAACCTTGGATGTATTCGTGATCTGGAATTTTCCAACCAGAGATTTCAGAATAGATTTTTCTTAGCTCCCAATCTGAGGCTTCCATGAATTTTAGATTAAATGGAAAAAGATAAAGACGCGATAACAAAAATTAGTGATTTAAAATTATAAAGAAAAAGTCTGCAAATTTAGCGAAGAAGAAGATTCAAAAGGATGTGGAAGATGAGAGATGAAGATGACAGACAGATTGAGGCAAGATTAAGTTTATGGAATTAGAAAATATGAAACCAAAAGGTAAAAGTTAAATAGAATAATTTTAGAGAATATTGAAGATAATTTTGACAAATGTTACGATACTTTCTCTAGTTAAAGGGCAATTCAGACAAATGAGTATAAGAAAGTGTTCTTTTGACCCAAAGTGTCTTTATGTGTAATTGATAACTCATAATGTGTCTTAGAAAATAATTTTTTCAAAAATATATGAGGATATTGCGTTGAAATATATATATGCGTATCGTTTAGCGATGTCAAAAGGGCAGGATGACCATAGGCAGACCATATCCAAATTATAATAGACTAGTTATAGATATGTCTTTTGGATGTGGATTTAAATAAGTAAATTTAATTTTCTCCGTAAAAAGGGCTTTGATGGATTGAAACCACATGGTTATTGGGAAGCCCAAAAAAATTAAAAAAAATTAGATTATTTTTTTTTTATGAAAATCATTTACCATATTTATCCCATATTTTATTTTCCAACAAAACTTCAAATATCATATTTTCTGCTAAAATTGTAAGATTATTTTTCTTCAAAGTGAAAAATCATATTATTCCCCCAATACTGCAAAACATTTTTTTTCCAAAATCGCAAAATAACTGCCAGAAACGCAAAGTTACATTTTCGTGTTCGAACCGCAGTGTCCAAAAAATAGTTTTTCGTTAAAACCGTAAAATAAAAAAAAAATCATGTTTTTCTATCAAAACACAAAATCATGTTTTCCACTGAAACTGTAAAATAACATTTTCCGTCGAAAATAGAAAATATTTTTTCGCCACAATCACATACATATATGGGAGAATTGCCAAGTGTGACTCAAAACTTGGAGTCAAACCCAAAACAATAACCCAACTTGGGTCAAAGGCAAAAATAACCTAAAAGGCTATTGAAATTACAACTATCCCTTTGTGACCAAACAAAAAAACGGAATTTTTTTTACGTTTCTACCCCTCGCAAGTCGTCTGTTTAGACGACTTGAAAATAAGTCGTCCAGACGACTTAACTGAAAGTCGTCTGGACAGTTAGTCTTAAACATAATTTAAAAATTTTGTAAAAAATATTTTGATAAGTGAAAAATGGGAATTATGTAATTAACATATGTCTTAGGAGGTATAAATTAAGATATAACAAATTTCAATTGTTTTCAGCATATATGAGTGAAAGTAGTGAGTCATGATATTCTTTAGTTTATGTTTCATCAACATATGTTGTAGTATTGTATGTGTTCTTAGGGTTAGATTTTGGAAAGCATTAAAACCGTTTTTGAAAATTTTTAAAATTACTTATGCGTGTACATTTCTGTGTATAGTAAACACTATTTAAGTATAATTTGATTTTATAACGTGGTTAGTTAGTTAATCTAGTCATTTTAGTTTAGGGGTTCATTTTAGGGTCTAGGACGACTTAATATTTTGTCGTCTGAAAACAGACGACTAAATATTAAGTCGTCTGTTGTACATTATCAGCCAGAATAAGTCGTCTAAACCGGACCAAACCTTAAAGTTTACCAATGTACTTTTAAAGCTAACCGGATTATTTACCCAATATATAAGGTGATTTTTTTTTTGTTTCATTTTTCGCGAAATTCAGAAACCCTAACAGTTCTCTCTCAAAGGCGATTTCGAATTCCCACGATTTCCGAACAAACCATCGTTCTCAACGTCGGCTATCTATCTCACTTCATTCTCACCGTTGTCGCCGCAGCTTCTTCTAACCCTAGCGCCGCCGATTCCTCTAAACCCTAGCGCCGCCGCTTCCACTATTTCCGAACAAACCGTCGCCCTCGCCACCGTGGTCACCAACGTTCTCACCGCCGCTTCCTCTAAACACTAGCGCTGCCGCTTCTTCTAAACCCTAGCGCCGCCGCTTCTTCTATGTAAACCTTAGCGCCGTTTCTCTGTAAACCCTAACGCCGGTAAGTCATCAATCTCGAGGAAAAGATGAACATAAAACGTTGTCTCTATCAATTTACTCATTCTCACCGTTTCACGTTTATTTTTTCAGATCTATAACCGCAATGACGAGTACTCCAACTCCTTCTGCGACTAATCAGGTCCGCTTTGTACTGGAAGACTTGTAAGTAATTTAAGTCATCTGGAAAGTCTTCCAACTGGACGACTTAGTAGATGACTTAAATATAAGTCGTCCATTTGGAAGACTTTCCAGACGACTTAATTATAAGTCGTCTACTAAGTCGTCTGGACTTATATTGTTGTCTTTGATTATTTTGCAGACAAAAAGGATGGATATTCCAGAACTCCCCCGTAGGTTATACACATCAGGGGAAGAGCCAGAAGCCCACAATAGCATTTCGTATCATACGGATAACAGCAAGTTGCATACTGCTCTTAGGGAAGCTCTTACTGATGACGAATTTGAAGAGTTCAAGGAGTCGAGTTTGGGAGTTTTCATCAAGTTCAAGGAGCAGGGATTTGGTTGGGCTTCAAGGCTGGTTCACTACATGCTCAGTTTCAAGCTGGACATTAAGAAGAAGTATGAGATGTGGTCTCTCGTTGGTCCAGAACCTTTGAGGTTTTCACTGTTAGAGTTTGAAAACCTCACTGGTCTAAACTGCGAGTACATCGAGGACCTTGAGACACCAAAATGTGACGTTACCCAAGAGATGGTTTCTTTCTGGGGGATGCTGGGAGTTCATCTGGAAGCTGGGCCAACTACTGATCAGATAATAGCAGCACTGAAGAGATGCGGGGATTGGTCCAGGGAAGATCGCAAGCGGCTCGCGTACCTCTCCATCTTCACTGGATTCATTGAAGGGAGAAAGTTTTCAACCGCTACACGATCTACTCTGGCAAGGCTAGTGATGGATTTAGAACGGTTTGAGAATTATCCATGGGGGAGAGTCGCGTTTAAGGTGCTGATGGACTCTTTGTGGAACAAAGAAATTACTGGCTGTTACACCGTGGATGGGTTTATACAAGTTCTTCAGGTCTGGGCGTACACAGCTATGCCGGAATTGGGTGCTAGTATTGGTGGTCCCAGAGCAGACAGTCCGTCTCCACCGATACTGGCTTACGAGGGCAGCAGAGGCCGCAGATCAATGAAAGCTGCTATCTTGAGTCAGGTATTTACTTCAATCCAAAAGACTGCGCAGACGACTTATAATAAGTCGTCTGGAAGGTCGTCCAGCTGGACGACTTATCGGACGACTTAATTAAGTCGTCTGGAAAGTCTTCCAGCTGGACGACTTATTAGACGACTTATTATAAGTCGTCTGGAAGGTCTCCCAGCTGGACGACTTAGTAGACGACTTATAATTAAGTCGTCTATTTAGTATTTTTTTTCAAATATCTAACTCGATTCTTCTATTTACTGCAGACCCGCGTGATCAACTTTGTTGAGAAGGACATTAGTGAAATGTGGCCAAAATGGGACATTAGTGAAATGTGGCCAAGATGGGACATTAGTGAAATGTGGCCAAGATGGTGTCACCTCCAAAGAGATTGTTGCTGTCACTTCCACCGATCACCAACCGAGCCTCGCTTCCACCGATCAACAACCGAGCCTCGCTTCCACCGAGCCAAGCGATCCAGTTTCAGAACCGAGCCTGGTTGTATTGGACAAGCGTGCAAAGAGTAAACGAGCGAAGAAACCTGCTCCCACTGTGAGATCTCCTTATACGGCAAAGAAAAAAAAAGATAAAGTGGCAGCCTATAATCCATTTCCGCCAGTAAACAAAGATAAGTTGAAGGAACTCGCTGATTGGTTGAAAACTGATCCGTAAGTGATTGATTTACCCATAATAGCTTGATTTAGTCGTCCAAAACTGATTGCTTTTTTGTTTGCAGTCATTATTCAACTAAGACCGAGGACAAACCACGTACATCACCAACAAGGTGGTACCACTTTCTCCGGACAGCCAGAGAATGGCTGGAAGACTGCGTAAGTCTTCTGCACACGATTTAAGTCGTCTACAAAGTCGTCCAAGTAGACTACTTTCCAGACGACTTAAAGATAAATTGTATGGAAAGTCGTCTACTTGGACGACCACGTAGACGACTTATATTTAAGTCGTCTGGTAACTTCTAACTTGTTATATTTAATATGCACCATATAGATGCTTGGATTAATGTGCTAAGGCAGAGGTATCAGGAGAACCCACAAGCTTTCAGGAGCGAGCGAATGTGCTTCCTGGATCACAACTTTTCCCAGTCTTGGAGAGAGCAGTATCAGCTCTTCAAAACATCGGAACCTGATCACAAAGGTTTAGGAAGAGTTCTACCTGGTGGGGCGTCGAATTTTTATGACGGATCAATACCTTCATTTTGCCAACCAAACAAGAAGTGGGGGGAGGACATTGATGATATCTATGCGCCAGTGAACTTGAACGACAAGCATTGGGTTGCTATTTGGATATCGATCCCTAAGAGGCACATAGTCGTCTGGGACAACATACCTTCATCTAGTGTACCAGACGCATGGGATGCGATAATGGAGCATTTTCTCCAGATGGTCCCTTATCTGCTTGTTGAGTGCGCAGCCACCGACGAAATACGGGTCAAATACGGGTTGGAGCCATACACATATGAGAGACCGCTGAAAGGTGTACCCACGGCCAACAATGGTGATTGTGGCGTGTACGCTGTAAAGTACATTGAATGTCATGCTCTTGGGGTCTCCTTTGACCCTAAAGACTTTGCTAGGTGCAACGCGAAGAAAATGAGGGATAATATGGCCGTGGATATATGGAAGGAGCTTGTTGATCAGCATTTGAAAGAAAATGTGGATGGTGATAAGTTCGTGGGCATGTATGATTAGATTTGTGTTTGTATTTGAACTTGTCTTTGTATTTGAACATGATTTTTTAACGAGCGAAGTATTTGTATTTCAGCTTGTCTTTGTATAGATTTGTATATATATAAGTTGTCTGGAAGAAATAAGTCGTCTGGAAGGTTTTCCAACTGGACGACTTACAAATAAGTCGTCTAGAAGGTTTGGACGACTTATTATAAGTCGTCTGGAAGGTTTTCCAACTGGACGACTTACAAATAAGTCGTCTAGAAGGTTTGGACGACTTATTATAAGTCGTCTGGAAGGTTTTCCAACTGGACGACTTACACTGGACTTCTAAAAATAAAATACGCTGGACGACTTAGTAGAAGGTCGTCTAAAAATAAAATACACTGGACGACTAAAAATTTAGTCTTCTGGACGGGTAATCAAGACTGGACGACTTAAATTTAGGTCGTCTGGACAACTAGTCAACTGGTTGTGTACATTGTGGTTTCGTATGGCCAGTTTCCTTGCAGTTTGAGCATCTCCGTGCCCTGTGTTTCTTCCTGGGTTTGTGTCCTCTCATCCTAGATAGCTCCAACCAAGATTGCCATCTTGATTTCTTCGGTCTCCCCCGACCACGCTTTAGTTCTGGAGGAAAGCATTCTCGTTCCTCAATATGTTGTGACACGATAGGATATATATTCTCTGAGTATCCTGCATACAAATAATTCTTTGAGTACAGTGGACATACAAGTGTGGAGATATGCAAACCAGCATGTGTTCCAGCAGCTATAGCATGAGAGCAAGGTATTTTCTCCACTCCATAGACACCACAATCACACTTTGCATGTTCCAAATCAACCACACAGTCCATTTTGCCACCTTTGACAAAGAAATGCCATCCATCAATTGGTTCGACCGTCATCGTATCCGCTATCTCTTCTCGAACAGCAAGCAAGTATTCAACACCCCCGTTATGTTCAGTTGTGAGACTCAAAGCATCTTGTCTCCTTTTCCAATACCATTTTCCTAACTTCTGCCTTATGAACTCCAGCAGGAACGTAATCGGAAATCCTCTTGCTCGCTTCAGTGCGGAATTAATAGATTCAGCAATATTGCTTGTTTTTATGTTGAACCTGTTCCCCTTACAATAAACCCTTGACCATAGCCTGACGTCGGCTTTCTCCAAATACGTTGCAAGTTCCGGGTTTGCACTCCGTATCTCAGCCATGTACCGGTCAAAATCGTAAACCGTGTGAGCATAAGCAGCCCCTTTCACCAAGTACATGAGATGTTTCCCTTTAAACTTTTTGACAATGTTATCTTGAAGGTGATAATAACATATTCCTCGGGTTGCCCAAGGAAACACCTTATCACACACACTTTTAATGGCCTTGTGCCGGTCGGAGACTATCACCAGAGGCTTGTCATGAGATATACAACTAGCCAATTTTGTGAAAAACCATTCCCAAGAAGGTACATCTTCCTCATCCACGATCCCAAAAGCCAATGGGAATATCTGAAAATTGCCATCTTGTGCGGCTGCAACTAACATAGTTCCTCCATACTTTCCACTTAGGTGAGTTCCATCCACCACAATGACCCTTCTCTGATACTTAAAACCTTTGATAGAAGCTCCAAAAGAGAGAAATAGATACTTAAATCTTTTCATAGAATCAAGTTCTATCGCCGTGATAGAATCAGGATTTGCAATGGAGATTTGCTCGAGATATGATGCCAGATGCGAATACCCTTCTTCTGCTGATCCTCTCACCAATCTTTGTGCATATAACAGTGCTCTGTATGAAGTGGTGTAATCAAGCGCCATGCCAAACATGTTCCTCATTGCATCAGTGATATGCTGCGGAGTTATCCCATCAATGATTCCAACACGATCAATGAAAAGACTACCTACATACTTCGGAGTACAGTGTCTCCGCTGAGCGATTCGGTCTCCCGCTGAGCATAAATGTTTTTCCACATACTTTGTTACCCAAAATGTGTTTGTCCCATGTTTGACACTCGCTCTGACCTTCCATCCACAATAGCTAACCCGACATGTTGCCACAACGAGAGTTTTCGTTGATTTGTATAATCTGAAAGAAAACTTACCCCTCACTGCTGCCAACCGCAGCTCTGAAACCAGTGCACCCTTGCTAACAAAACTCTGGTTGACATAGATACTGGTACCATTCGATTTTCCTCCTTCAATAGCATTTGTCTTAGCATATGTCTTTTGGATTTCTTCAAAACAAATATTATCATCATCTTCCTCGTCCTCATCTGGAACATTTCCATAAAGACTGTAATCCCCACCATTCTGATCTATTTCACCAACAATAGAATTATCAGCATCCTCCTCCCCATTTTCCTCCTCCCCATCTTGATTTTCATCTTCAACAAACTCATTATCACCAACATCTTCAAAACATTCATCAGCTTCATCATCATCACCAACATCTTCTTCCCATTCACCAGCTTCATCATCATCACCAACATCTTCTTCCCATTCACCAGCTTCATCATTATCACCAACATCTTTTTCCCATTCACCAGCTTCATCAATATCCCTTTTCTCTGAAACTGTTTCGACCTTGCTGCGGCTTGATACACAAAGACATACTCTATGGGTTTTTAGTATCTCCAGCAAGTTTCGAACTTGTCTATCACTTGTAACATGAATGAGAAGACTGCCTGGAGCCATCATCATTTCTACTGGTAATGAGTAGCTAATCTCCACACTCACTGTTCTCATGTCCAGGTTATAATCTTCTTGAGCCATTGCAACAAGTTCAGCATGTGTTGAATCTTCATTCAATAAAAACAATCTTGCTCCTTTGAGATCATCAACCACAAAATCCCAACGGAAATCTCTCAACAACCATTCTCCATACACTGCATGTAACTGAAAAATCATCTGCAAATATTCAAAATAAAACACATTAGTAAACATAGAGAAAATGAAGAAGTTCAATAAACATTGCCGCAGACGACTTAGCATTAAGTCGTCCAGAAGACTTAAAGGTAAGTCGTCTAAAGAGGTCACTTTTGCAATTGAAAATTAAAAGGGACGACTTAATTCTAAGTCGTCCGGCTTTGTTTGTTAAAAAAAAACTTCAGACGACTTATATATAAGTCGTCTACGAGAAACGGGCTAGTTTTGCATTTGACCGAATCGTGTCAGATCTTTGACTATTTCTGGACGACTTATAATTCAGTCGTCTCTGGGAAAGTTAAAATTTCAATATTTTATGAAAACTTGACGACTTACGTGTAAGTCGTCCTAGGTTAGTTTTGTAATTGAAAAATAAAACTTGAAATTTAACTTTCTCCAGACGACTTAGATGAAAGTCGTCCAGCTAAACGACTTAATTTAAGGTCGTCCGGGATAAGCAAGGTTTGACCAGAAAATTGGGAAAAATTCTGGACGACTTTGCTTTCCCCGGACGACTTTAAATTAAGTCTTCTGGAGGGACGACTTTATATTAAGTCGTCTGGTTAAAGTTAAATTATGAAGTTTTATTTTTCAATTACAAAACTAACCTAGGACGACTTACACGTAAGTCGTCAAGTTTTCATAAAATATTGAAATTTTAACTTTCCCAGAGACGACTGAATTATAAGTCGTCCAGAAATAGTCAAAGATCTGACACGATTCGGTCAAATGCAAAACTAGCCCGTTTCTCGTAGACGACTTATATATAAGTCGTCTGGAGTGTTTTTTTTTAACAAACAAAGCTGGACGACTTAATTTAAGTCGTCTGTTTGACCAGAAGACTCATCAGTAAGTCTTCTACATACAGATGACTTACTAGTAAGTCTTCTACGCGAACAGATCTTGAAAAAAAATTCAAATTCGTACCTTAAACTAGGTGAGATGACTTCGTTTGCACACAGGGTCTTCTCCAACCACCCAGAACCTCAAACGAAAGCAACCGTAAGTCAAAGCGAAAGAAATATGGCTCTGTCAACCATAGCCCATATTTTGAATCAAAAGCTTGAGTTTTTTGGATGAATATAGAGAGAAAGTGAAAGAAATGTTGTTTTTAGTTCATAACAATTGAAACAGAGAGAGTGTAAAGAGATTTACGTGCATTAAAAGGCATTAAAAGCTCCAAACAGTTCGTACAAGGTTGTTGCCACTATTCATTGCAGTGGCAATATTGTAAATACTTGAAGAAGATGAGGTTGAGACAGTAAAGAAGCCATTTTCGAAAAAAAAAAATGTTAATGGCATTTTCGTAGATAAAATGCAGGTGTGGGGTTAAAATCTCAAAAAAAAGGAGTCAAAAGAAAAGGTTAGTTTTCTGTTTGACTCCAAGTTTTGAGTCACTTTTGCAAAAAGCCCTACATATATTTATCGGCCAAATTTGTAAAATTGTGTTTTTGCCAAAACTGTAAAATCATGTTTTTTGTTAAAATCGCAAACTTTTAGATCTTGTGGACAGTCCACTTGATTTATAATTTTAACTAGAGCTTAACCTGCACGTCTGTGCGGATGCTTGTTTTAATTTTTTTTGTAAATTGTTTAGTAACATTTTTAAACATATAGGTTATTTAGATATTTTAAGTTCCTAAAAAGTTACCCGGATTGGGAAGAACCCAATTAGAACCATGTCCAAAAAATTATTATATCTGAACATAATTTAGTTTTAAAATACAAAAACCCGATACCCGTAAAAGCTGATCTATATTCGAATATATATATATGAATGCCCATGTCTAACTGATTATGTAAACAAATAAAATTAATTTTGTTAATCGGTTTGAATTATTTTCACTAATGAAACAATTTCATTTAAATGACATGTGAAATTATTATGGTTAATACGTAACATAAATGACATCTAATTATTATGATAGATACAATTAATGAAGTAATTTGTAAGAGTAAAAAAGAATGTAAGAGATGTAATTAAAATTTTTAATGAAAATAATAAATGAACTAGTTAGAATTAGTCAAAAAGAAATGAAAATCTATAAGAGTTCACTTAAAAATAATCAAGTACTCCCTCCGTTTCACAATATTATTTTTATTGTTATTGCTTAGTAAAAATATAAAAGATGTTATTGCTTAGTGCATAAAGATTAAGAAATTTATTTTTCTCTAAAAATTAGTTTTAAAAATATAATTTAAAAATCATCCAACCAATTACAAAAATGACTACAACATCTAAATTGGTTACACAGTTTTCAATAAAGTTAAAAATAACATAATAATATCAAAACATCATCTATTTTGAAACAACAAAAATCTTCTAAAACATCATCTATTATGAAACGGAGAGAGTATTATTTTATATTTCAATTTTAAAATAGTACTTAAAACGAGATTGATTGGGGGTTAGAGTAACCATCAATCTGCATGCAGAAA
The DNA here is from genome assembly GCF_020379485.1 of Brassica napus. Taxonomy (NCBI): domain Eukaryota; kingdom Viridiplantae; phylum Streptophyta; class Magnoliopsida; order Brassicales; family Brassicaceae; genus Brassica; species Brassica napus. The sequence continues at coordinate 30,598,896 of NC_063447.1, read as the reverse complement.
ACGAGATTGGCGTTAAATATACTTAAAACGTAAAAGCCCAATTATTTGACAGTTTTTCTTCTGGACAAGCCTTGTTCGCAGTCCAATACATTCTGGACCAGCCGAATTACGAATCTCTTTAATTCTTTATAACCTAAAAAGAAAAGCTCGTGTTTATAAAAGATTTAGCTCCAAATTTTCCAGTGTCTGTCTATCTCTTTTGATTCGCTCCGTCTGTCGAAACTAAATCCCGTTCTGATACAATGAGAAATCGAGCGAGTGACAGAGATCAAAACCCTAAGCATTCAACAGACAGGTCCGTTCTCGCGCCTGTTTTGATTGCGCGAAAGTGGTATATACTGATTTTTTTTTTTGTTTGTTTGTTTACCTGTTGGGCAAGTTAGATTTGATACAGTCTCGATGGGAAGCGCCGATGATCGGACCTGCAATGGTGGGGAAGAAATTGTCAAGTTGAAAGAGAGCTTGAAGGTACGATTTAAATATATTTGGGTTTGTGATTGATTGATTGTTTGTCAGGAGGCTGCATGCTTTTATATTATGATGGTGTAATGCGCTTAACAAGTCTCTTAGAATTTCCAAATAACTTTTGTTTGTCTGTTACTGCAGCTCCTGGACATTGGCGAAATTATTGGGAAGGCTAAGATGCATGCAGCTGAAGCATATTCTCATGCTAAGGAAGCATATAGTCTGAGAGATGAATTTTTCAAGCTGATCGAGCAACATGCATATGCTGACCTTGATTCTGGAACTAAAGAGAGATTGTCTTTGGCTGCTGCTTCCTTGAATGCTGCTCTTGGTGTGGCAGATGCTGCAGCTACTGCCGCCAACATTGCTGCTAGTGATGCAGACTCTGATCAGGGTAAACCAACGTTATCTACAAAGCTTGATTCACGTGAAAGAAGCGCGCATAGAGAGGCTGTAGCTCGAGACAAGAAAGTTTTGTCACGTGAAGAAGAAGAAATAAAGCTGGAGCAACAAGGCTGTGAGAAAATGGCGCATCTAGAGGCTGTGAGAGAGGGCTTAGCTCTTGAGGAGGTGGCAGATGCCGCCAACATTGCCGCTAGTGCTACCGACCCTGCTCAGGATAACCCAGCTTTACTAGCTGCATCTACAAAGCTCGATTATGGTGAAAGATTGGCTCGGAGAGCGGTTGTCAGAGAGGGGCTAGCTCGAGGCAAAATAGATTTCTTACGTGAAGAAGCAAGGACAAGGCTGGAGGAAGAAGGGAAAGCAGAAGAAGATGCTGCTTCAGTCGATGCCGCCAATGTTGCTGCTAGTGCATCAGACTCTGATCAGGGTATCCCATCTTTATTAGCAGCACAAACTGCATCTTTTTTTTCGTCACTGACACAAACTGTATCTACAAGCCTCGATGCTGGGGAAAAAAGGCCTCGGAGAGAGGCTGTGAGAGAGGGGCTACCTCGAGGCAAGCAAGATTTGTCACGTGAAGAAGAAAGGATAAGGCTGGAGGCACAAGTGAAAGCAAAAAACGAATGTAAAAAGAAAAAGCGTGAAGAGGAGAGTAGGATGAGAGATGACAAGAGGAAACAAAAGATGGATAAAAACACGAAGCCAAAGGACAAGGGCAAGGGCAAGAAGTAAAAAACTATGAAGACAACAAACGTTTTGCACCTTTAGTTTTGTTCTGTGATCTTTCTTTTTCTAGTTATAACTGAAACAAGGTGTTTCCAAAACCAACCCGCTCAGTTATATATTATATGTGCCCTTATGCCCATACATTGTGAGTAGTCTCATTCAAGTGAATCACTTCAAAAGCTTGTGATCAAAAGGGTTTGATCTTTGTGATGAATGTTGGTTTGTAGGTATTTTGGTCATATAGATATCTCGGTGACATCAGCTGCACTTGTTGTTTCAGTGACATTGTTGTTACATAGAGGAAACCCACGTTTCTCTCAGCTGAGTAGTACTGTCTCTGGTCTGTTTTTGGCTGTCTTCCTTTTTTCGGGTGAAGCTACGTTGCGGTTTTACCACTCCTGTTCTAAACACCGGCAAGCACTCAATTATTACTATTGTTCTGATAGACTCTAGATGTATTCAGAGATAGAGACTAAGAACTTCTACTTCGTATTCCAATGTAAAGAGTTACAACTTTGTAGTAAGATTCTGGTTCACTCTCATAACGAGATCACCATTCACGTCAGTCTCATAACGACTGTTAGCTCAAGACTCATAACGTCTGTGAGTTACAACATACAAAGCATAATCTCTACAAAAGCAATACCATCTCTATTTATAACAACTCCCTGCGTAACTGCAAAGCCTCCACTCCAACTAGAAGTTTCTGCACTCCTTTTATTTCAAACTCCTTCCACATATCTTCAACTCTCTTCCTCATCAGACTCCATCACTTCTTTCCCTCCTCTCTTACGCACATACACCTTCTTAAACCTATCATGTTCTTCTTTCAGTATAATCTGTGTCGTAAAGTATCCAAAGAGAAGTCTTCTGAGCAGTTAAATAACGTATATGAATTGGAAGAAGATGGCCAGTTCCCCTCGGTGGTCAAAAGTATGGACAGTTGGCCTTGTGGCAATATTGGTTTCATTTTGCGGTATAATTGAGTCAGAAACATTTGCTTTCCTCGGTGGCAAGGTATGTCTCTAATGAGGCTTAGATCTAAGCCATATATACATTGTCTATGGGATTATGGTAGATAAAACCGTTTAGACTTTTTTGAGTGTTAGTTATGGTTTTGTGCATTGATTAGTAAAGTAGTGAGCTTTCAGGCATTTGGTAAGAACACATAAGTCCAAAGAAGATATGGGAAGGAGCGGTTGCATGACTTGTTGGTTGTATTGCCATTACCAGTGTCTCTCCAAATCTACCTCATGGCCTCAGTCTCTTGTCAGCACCAATAGCTTTTGGGGTTCTTAACTTCTTTTAATCGGTCTTCGGTGACTTAACCGAGTCAATGACCAAACGTAATGCGGGTGTCAAAGACTCAGGTGGACCGTGGACATGGTAATATTATGAAACAGACCAGTTATTGTTCTAGCCATAATGTATTCTTTAACCGACTGCAGGTGGACAGAGAGCCTACTCGTTCGTAAGGGTTCATGGAGTTTCATTCTACTGTGACTGGTCACCTTAAAGAAACCCATTATTAGAGCTTCAAGAAGGCTTACATTTCCCTCCACGACAGTGAAATTCAAGTAAGGATATAGTAAATGATGGTGATGTGGCTGTATATTCTGGTTGGAGATGAAGCTTCCGGTTTATTGTCTGATTGAAGCTGTATACAACATTTTGGTTCAGTGCGGGTACCGGTTCGGTAGAGCGTTTTCTTTTCTAGGAAATGGATTAAAGAAAAAAAAAAGACTGAAATCATGTGGGGATGTTAATGAATGCGTTGTTCCCAAGCAGACTATTGTAGATTTTGTTATATAAATAAATAAAAAAAAATCTGAATTTAAAAGGAAATCATAAAATGAATAATCAATTATCAATGATAATAAAAGGTGCGGTAATTAAGAAATGATTGGAAAGAGTAAAAACATGGGTGAGAGATCTTATTGGCATCGATTGCAATAAAGAATGTTACACCTTCACAACTTCACTGCAGAATCTTAACACTTAAAATTAAGCAGCTGGATTTATACGTATAAAGTGGTATTACTTTGATTACCATGTGATTTCTTACTGCATTGGACTAACAAAAGGATACTTATATATATCATATGATTGGTTAATAACATCACAATCAAAGATTAATAACACATTAAAACATATGATTAAACCCAAATTAAAAAGCTAAAAACGAAAGAAAGTGACTGATGTTTTTTTTTTTTTACCCTCTTTTAACATTTCCAGGCTGAGACAGCAACAAGTTCTTTCTTCTGCCAACATAACACGAGCGAACTAGTAGTAAAAGACGAAGACTGTCTCTTCTCCAAATGAAACCCTCTCATCGGATTCCTCTGAAGCAAATACTCGGCCTGCGTCTCCGCCGTCTGACTCATCGCCACGGGAGTAAACCCGCATTGTCCAAACAAGCTTATCCACGGCGGAGATTTGTCCATCCAACGGTAACGATTAGTCAACAGTCTATGTATCCACGGCTGCACGCAAAACCTCTCGATACTCGCAACAGCTTCCTGACTACTACTATTCGGTGACTCGAGAGACTCGAGGAGAGATGTGTAGTAGTGAAGCGCGTCGACCACAGCGTTGGGAAACGGCGCGTCGGGGATAGTGTCTGAGCAAACGACGACGTTTGGAGAGATTTGTTTGAGGAAACGGAGGATTAACGGGAGGTAACCGGAGATAACCGAGCTGATCGGGAGATTCACTGCGATTGCTTCTTTATCAGATGATCGAAGCAGAGAGAGAGGTGGATTCAGGAGAGTCTCCATGTTCAGCATCTCCATCTCGAACGTTACTCCGGTCTCTCCGGCGAAGGCTCTGAGATTCTCTTCGGTGAACCGGAGCTCGAACTCGTCGGAGACGGTTGAAGGAGAGGAGAAAGATGTAATCTTTAGCGATGATAACGGAGCTGATGATGATCTGTTCGCGAGTTCTTGAATCAGAGACGACCATTGACCGCCGAAACCGACGTCGAAATCGACAATGCGGATCCGGTCGAACCGTTCCAAAGACTCGAGGATGGTCTGGTTTGCTGTGAAGTTAACGAATTGAAGAAACGGCGACGTTTCGGAGAAGGCTCTGTAGGCTGCGATTTTAAGGAGTAGGGTGTGAGGTGGAGGGAGAGACGGTTGGAGTAGAGATTGGAGAGATTCGGTTACGTACAAAGCCGCTCTTTGAAACGGAGGCTTCGGATTGTGAAGGTTGTTGTTGAGGTTTTGATTGAGCCGCGCCAATATCCCTTGCGCGAGTACGGGATTGTTGTTATCGGTTCCGGTTAGCTCCGCCGCCGCGTTGAATAGCTGCTCGGTGATTACCGCCGTTGTTTCGGTTCCAGCTAGCTTCGGCGGCGGCGCGAGAAACGGGTGACCCGGATCCGAGAACGGGAAGCCCCACTGGTGCGAAACGGGTTGACCCGAGTTGAGTCTTTTCGCCGGAGGAGACGACCCGCCGGAGAAGAAACACGGGTTCGGGTCCGTCGTGATCTGAAACTTCAAGTCTTCTTCTTCCGGTGGCGGCTCGTCGAGAGGGAAGCCGTAGCCGAAGAGTGGATTCGGGTCGGATCCAGAACCCGGGTCGAAGCCCATGAACTCAGAGCCCGGATCCACTACATCTCCGGACATAATCAGTCTAAAGATGCTCTGCTCTTGTCCCGGAGAACCGGAGAGAACTCCGTCGAGATCCTCGAAAGCCATCTGATTGCATTTCCCGGCGGCGGCGGCGCCGGGACCACCGTGAGAGGAAGACAGCGTGGTGGTTGAGGAAGAGAGGAAGGGGCTTGGGCTTCTGCTAGAGTCTAGAACAGAGGTGGGCTCGCTACTACCATTGTTAACACCGACAACACAACAGAGATCTTCACGTGTTCCGTAAGAAAAACCCAGTCCTTGTAGCTCCTCAAAGGGCAGGGGCATGACCAATCTAAGAGAGAGAGAAAGGTTGGGTAAGAAGAAACAAAACCCTAGATCTCAGAAGAGAAGAAGATGAAAGCCTGAAACTGAGATTGGCGCCCACATTTTCTTTATTCTATCTCATGTGTCGTGTCTTCCCTCTACAATAACATACCAAAATGATGATCTTATTCATCAATGCCCTCTCTCTATCTCTCTAGATTTTGTTTTTCCCTGTGTGTGGTGCCTTGTGTCTGTAGATTTACTTACTTATCTACATCTGTATCATTTCATATTCCCCTCTCTCTTAAGCCTACTCGTATTTACAGCGCGTGGTTCTTACTCTCTCTCTCTCTATGGACGACATTCATTTGTATTTTTCTCGTATTTTGACTTCAAAATTCGTATTTATGTGATCTGTTTTTTTTGGCAAATAGCTCTGAATTTGTTAAGAAAATATTTGACGTTTGCAAAAACAGAAAGTTTAATGTAAGATTGAGACTCTACTTGCATTATTCAAACTTTGATTTACCATTACTGTTTTATTTCTCGTTGAATATATGTCTAAATCAAATCATAGTACTGACCAATAAATAGTATACAACATTACTATTTGCTCACGATTTTCACATTTTAAAAACATTTATATACTAATTGTATTATTTATATTTTTTTATCAAAATTCTTATGCCTTATTCTTTAAAAAGTGATTTTGTTATCTACAATATGATACAAACATTTACTAATCCACTAAAACTTAATTTTCAGCGCTTTATAATTATTCTATAAAATCAACTCTAATTAATTTTTCTGCTAATAAAATATTAGATACTTTGTTATTCACTTGATATATCAATCATACTCAGCGTCCAGTCAACTAACCTTACTAAACTAGTGAGTCTAAAAGTATATTTCAGTGTTAGTGTTGAGAAAATATAGTTTACATAAATTTAGTTACATGTCAAAGTGGGAACCAAATTTAAATACTACTCTTATTTTGCCAAATAATGTAAAGTGAACCTAAAAATAATAGTTTCTGCTTTTCTAAGGAGAATCTGTTTAGCATGCTAATATGGAATAAACAATAAAAATAAATTTTACGATTCAAACTGTACATAAAACCTATTTTATTTTGAGTTATTAGTTGATTGTTTTATAATTCAATATTTATAAATATTAAATAGGAGCGTTTAACAAAATTGTGATTGATTTGAAAATATTGTATAGAAATCTATTATGCTAAGATTTTTGTAACCGAAGATTTGTAGTGTCTAAAAACAAAAACAGTATTGATCCTCTGTGATTTTAGAAAGACAATACATGTCTCAAGTAAATACCTTTGACAAACTGGAAATATATTTGTCATTGCAATTAAATCAAAAATATATATGAAGGAAATCAAATAACTCATAAATCACCAAGGTTGGAACTGTTGAGGGTTTTGTGTGTATGAACGAAGGGGGAGACATTGCTTATATGATTGTCATAAAGCCAATTCCATGTTTCTGTTTTTTCTAACCAAGACATAATAGATTAGTCATATTAATTGGATATTACAATAACAAGAGACATGTTTTTTTCAACACAAACAAGAAAAAGCCATGTGAACTTCCACCATCTTTGTAATCTGCCTAACATGTATTGTATTAAATTATAGATTTTTTGCTTTTTGTTATGTTTACTGTTTAAAAATACCAAATTGCGTATATTTACTTAACTTATAGACCGAATGTTACCTTGCATACATATTAGACTATTTCTTATTTTTACCTCTAAAATAAAGTATCTCTAAAATAGAGATGAATTTCTCTCTAATGTATATTTCTATTGTTGCCTCTATCAATGAATATTCTCAAAAGATTATATTTTAATTTTACAAGAAATATCTTTTATTTATAAAAATTGATGACCAACCCTATTTACTTTTAACTTTTAAAAGATTTTCATAAAATTATGAATTTTTTAAAACTAAAGTTTTATTAAAAGACTATTAGGTAAATAAAAATGTAATTATGTTCTTACAAAAACTTTATTTCTCTATACAATAATTATTTTGATTATAACTATAAAATTTGAAAGTTAGAGAACTATTTTGAAAATAAAAAAATATGACTATATAATATAGAAATGCTATTTTTTTCTCTATAAATAGAAAAAATAGCAAATTCTATTTTAGAAGTGAAAATAGAGGTGAGATGGAACACATTTGAGTCTATTATAACATATAGAATCATAGAGATGAAAATAACAATGGGTTGTAGATGTTCTTAGACCATTTCCATTGATTTACTTTATTTTTTCCTTTAAAATAGAGTGATTTTATAGTAGAGTTGAATGTTTCTCCAATAATACTTTATTTTGGAATGAAAAACAGAGTGATGAACAAAAAAAAAATATAGAGTAAACTTATTTTTTATTATATTATAGAGTAGAAAATAGAATACTATTTAAACATTTTTACTCTAAAACTCTATTTTATAATGAAAAATAGAACGAGATTAGAGATACTCTTACGTACTCATGATCAGGGCCGGCTTAGATAGGGGGGCGAGCGGTGCGACCGCTCCGGGCCCAATCCCTTGTCCCCTTATTTCTTAATAGATAAGGGTCCGATTTTAAAAAAAAAATACATGTATTTTTATATTAAAAATAAGAAAAGGGGTCCAATTTTTTTTATATGAAAGTATTTTTTTTATTTCCATAAATTTATTTTTAAAAATACTTCTGGTATTTTGAAAAAAACATATATCTATCCGATTTTTTTTTAAAAAACAAAAGTTTGGAAATTAAAATTTTTTTTTGCCCCAGGGCCCATGACACACGATTGAACCGGCCCTGCTCATGATTCAGTTGCACGTACATAATTAACGCGGCTAATATTGACACAAAAAATCTGGTGCGGACGGAAGCTTTGTGGTACGGGGCATGTCCCCTTACTTTTCTTTATTTTTCTTATATGATTTAACTTAATTTAAACAAATGTTTTTAATCTGAATAAAAGAAAAAAAATATCCTGACTCTTGAAAATAAAATAATAATAAAAGAAAAAAAAATGGAGTAAATGATATTACCCTGGTAATTATTGAGTGGAAACAAGTAGCCTAGAAACAAGTGTGTATTTTTTCTTTGTTTCAAATAGTAATTAGAGCAATATAAAAATATTACACTTGATTGATAAATTATATGTAAATTTAGAGTGATACAATACTTATAGTAAATATTTACTCCACAGTGACCAATTAATAACAGCCTATAAGTTTTAACTGTTTCTAGAGTAAGACGATATATGTTGATTCTCTACTTTCGATTTGGCGGTCTAAACCGGTGGTTTCTTAGTAGAGTAGTTGCTGTTATATAAAAAAAAGTTTCAGTTGTTATGTTAAAGAATATAAAAAGGAGATAACTCCGATGAATCACCAGCTAAAAAATTTCTTACCAGTAGTCTAGTTAGCATTTCATAAATAAAATGGAGTAAAAACGTGAAAATATGAAAATAAATAGATAAAATGGAATAAATGTTATTAATTTGATAAATTATAGAGTGAAAATAAGTGTGTGCTTTTCCTTGTTTTAATAATATTAAAAACAGTATTTCACTTAGCTGATAAATTATTATTAAACTTAATGTAATACAAGACTGAGAGTAAAAAAATAATTTATAATGACCAATCAGTCGGTCACAGCTTAAAAGTTTTTATCGTTTCTGGTCAAGAAAGTTTCAATTGATATGTTAAGGAATTTCGAAAGAGGGGTAACTTAGATGAATCATGTCATATCCAAAGTCACAATCCAAAACAAGGACAGTTTAATTGTTATATGTAACCAGTTATGTTATTTTTGTTGGTTTATGATTGGTTATCAATACTTATTATGATGCACACACTGCTACACAAAACCAATAATCCTGGTTCGAATAAAAAAAGATATAGCGACGGCGGAAACAAAACATAAAAGTAAAAGATGGTGAATAGATTGTATGAGCTTATAATTTGTCATGACAACAACCAACATAACCATGTAGTACTAACCTTATGTTTGCTGGTCAAACTATATAGTATTTGTGATTGACACATTATTAACGTCCCTAATTTGTAATTTCTAAAATCTAGAAACAGTTGACACCAAATTATTAGACAAACAAATCCGACCGGGGCATGGCAGTGTTACTATTCTATTATAATTTATAAGGAGTTCATCTAAATTATTTAATAATTAACAAATAAGGTTACGTCAGCTATGAAATTATGTCGATATTGTTCTAGAATTTAGATGACTACTGTTAAAGCTTAGTTTTCAATCCGTTGACAACTAAAAGTTCAGTAATTTTGGAAGCGAAGAATTAAATCTTGTTCCATTGTTTATTAATCCAAATATAATCCGAGTTGGTCATAGATGATAGCTGGTTCGCTAATTGCTAGTCAATAATCCCTCATTTCTTGCAATGGATTTATGGATACTTCTTTTCGTAAGAAACTCAATTTTTGGAAATTAGACGAAATGTATTTTAAGTTTTGGAATTTAAGGATATCTATTTTTTTTCTCATATTGATGGTAACTTGTTTGGGGGGGGGGGGGGGGGGGGGTTTATGGAAGACTTTTTCTTGGATTCACCCCTAGGGTGATTCACCAACCAATAAGATTATGTTATTTCAAATTTGATATCTTTTATAAAAGGAAATAAAATATTGTCAAGTTATATTATGTTTTAAAAATAAAAAGATAAAAAATAAAAAATAAAAATAGTAGTAATTAAAAAATATATATTTTTAACATCGTCAGGAAAAAACTAAACTCTAAATCCTAATCCATAAACCCTAAATCCGAAACCCTAAACCCTTGGATAAACTCTAAACCCTTGGATAAACCATAAACTCTAAATCAAAAACACTAATCACTAAAATGGATAAACCATAAACTCTAAATCAAAAACACTAATCACTAAAACACTCAAGGGTTTAGGATTTTAGTGTTTAGTGTTTTTGATTTAAAGTTTATGATTTATCCAAGGGTTTAGGGTTTACCCAAAGATTTAGGGTTTACCCAAGAGTTTAGGGTTTCAGATTTAGGGTTTAGGGATTAGGATTTAGGGTTTAGTGTTTTGCTTACGACGTTAACAATATTTTTTTTAAAAAAAATCTTTTTTTTGTAACTACTATTTTTTATTTTTTTATTTTAAAAACATAATATAACTTGACAATATTTTATTTCATTTTTTAAAAGATATCAAATTTGAAATAATGAAATCTTATTGGTTGGTGAACCTAGATGTTCATTCTAGGGGGTGAACCCAAGAATAACTCTTTATGGAATCATTTGAACTTCATTATCTCCTGTTAACTAACTATGGGCCTTGGTCCATAGCTTAACGGTTTAACCAATAAAGTTTAAAACGTTCCTTAAATCACGTTTACTTGCCGAAGAAATCAATCAAATATTACCTCCATAAGCTTATAGACAGTAATAGTGGGTTAGCTTATAATAACAGTGGAAGCCCTAGTCCAGTGGTTTGAGTAAGCCCCCTTACACTAGGAGATCTGGTTTCGAATTCCAGCAAAGGCGAATTATGCAGATTTATGGAGAAAAGCATAGAAGAGATCTTCTCATAAGACGGCTAATATTTATCATAGTTTGTAATAGCGTAATTAACCATCCACACGGAAAAAAAAAAACAGGAAAGAGGAATCGCGATGTTTAATTCGGGTTCAGTTCGTTAACATTCCCGGATCAGGCCCATGGTATATGTTGGGCTTTACCCAAGACAATGATGGGTTTTGTCTGTACTCGATCCGTAGCCGACATGGCATTAAAAGACAAATCACATGGAGAAGAGACACGTGTCGAACTTAACGGCAATGGAGGCTTCGGGTTGTGGTTAGGGCACGATCTTTCGCAAAGCAAACATAAAAACAGAGCGGTGATGGTCCCACGCACACTTGTCTGCTGCATTGTGGGACCCCACTTTGCTAACATGGACCCACACGTTCTTTGCTCTTTTCTTATTTCCATAAAATGTTTAATCCCATGTCAACTACTCTATTATTTATACCCAAGTCTAATCTATTGCATTATTTGACAAAACGCACATAATCGTCTCATCATGTATAGATGTGTCTTTTAACCATGCAGATATTTTCTCGTTAGGTAACACGTTTATAAGGTTTCAAGAAAAGTGTCAGATCACATCATTGAACAAGTTTTCCACCACCATCCGATCAAATCGTTGATCAAAACTCATGAGCATCAAGTTCTTATCATGTCTGCCAAGTTTAGTGTGAGAGTTTATAGACATTTCAGTATTGAACTGCAAGGTTTTAATGAGTAGTACGTTGTGATACTTTAATTGGTCTTATGTATATCAGTACAGTTTTGCATGTCTTCAAACCATAATTAAACTTCAAAATCTATATATCCATTGAATTGAACTAAGTCAAATATATATATATATATATATATATATAAATTGCATGTATTCAACCATATATAGTAACTACAAATTATATTATTTGTATTGAATATAAAATACAAATATCTTTTGAGACTTTAGCAAAAAAAAAAATCTTTTGAGACTTTTGGGGGGGGTTTTAGCAGACACTACCAGTGTCCACTTGTTGATAACATCAAACTATATATGTCCGTTGTTCATTAGAAGCGTGGGAATTAGTACTTTATTAGCATTAGATATATACTATATAATTGCCATAAAGTCAACGTAATGCAACGAAATACCTAGGTGGTTGTAATGTCATTATGTTCAAGTAGATACGAACAACTAAACATGTATCATGTATAAAATTGACCAACATATATTTCAATGTAAATGATTTAATGATACGTACGCATACCCACACAATGAATGAATCATATACAGGACCGTTGCAATACTTGATAGTTATATATTCAATTAATCACAGATAATATATCTTATACATGTGTGGTGTTAGACTTTGAATAATGCGTTAAGTCAATGAATAAGCCATGCGTATGATGAAATAAATTAAACAAACTTGGTTCAATGTTTCTGTGAAAAGAAACGTAGGTTTTACCTGTCAGAAATGCAACAATCCGTTTGGAGAATGTTTTGGCAGAAAAAAAAACTGCTAACCTTTTTGTCAATCGCCATTAGAAATATCGATCTTACCCCGTATGCTAAGGTTCCCGAGAAACATACACATGAAGTGAATGAAAGACGAGTTATAGGGGACAAAAGTTAACAAGGTAGCGTAAAACCATGCAAAGTGTTTGAAGGGTCCAACGTAGAGACAAAGAGTTAGGAGCTAAAAACCGCTTCTTGGGATAAACAAAAGAAGCATATGCATCAAAAACCCTAATCCTCCTTTTTGCACGTTTCAGTTACCAGCTAGATTTTTGCTCCATTTATTAATACAAATATAGATATATACAAAAAATAACTAAGCGGTGTCAATCTGAGGATGCTATAACTTCGAGAGAGAAGACACAAGTTTGGTCTTTTCACTTTTGCTTGGAAGGTTTCTCTGGTTTGAATCAGTGAATCCTTCATAGACATAAGAGGGGCCACATACAAACACCCTAATCTGACCTTCGCTACAGTTTTTTTTCTTCTCATTCAGACATTTGCATGTTCTCTTCTTCTCCTCTACCATCACAATATCTTCAAAACGTCATATCTCTCTCCATCTCTCTATATATATTGGTCTGCAACTGTCTCGGTTATAGTCCAGGTCATATCTCCTTTTTGGTCGCTATTACTGGTATGGATCCGTTGAGGACTACTTGCTTCTATTTCCTTTGTATCGTCTTTGTCATCCTTTCTCCGAGTTGCTTATGCGATTCTCGCCGTCTTGGACCCATGGAGAAGAAGCTTGGTGTGAATCGTGACCACTTAATTGCGGAGGTAATCCCCTTTGCTTTCTTATGTTAGAGCCTGAGTTATTTTCAATGATGTTAGGGGGTTTTTCGTGTGTGTGCAATATATATAGGGTATCTTCTTAAGAAAACGTTTTGGCTGATTCACATACGCATATATATAGTATATTATATAACAAAACACGGATTCAAGTATATCATGATCGTTGATACTAGCATGTGCACAATCCCTTAAAAATGCATGTTGGTTCATTGTGTATTAGGTAGGTTATCTTTGAATATGCCTATTTGACAAAAAAATAAAGAAGCTTTAAATATGCTTGTTTTTAACATATATATAGATGAACTGAATTTCATATTTTCTTTCTCTTCAAACCAAATCTATTTATATTTATGATTTGTAGGCATGGTCCAAATCAACGTACTATTTAAAATCAACACTAGAAGTTTGGGAGCAGATTATATGGTCAAGTAGTGTAACTAGTTTCTCTTATATTTCATAGAATCTCATGTTATGTGATCGGGTTTGTACTAAGCATAAAACGTACTTAGTGTACTTAGATAGAACTATAAACCAAAAGAAAAATAAAAGCTAATTAATCATACACATATACACAACGATACTAATTATTTTTCCATGGCACAGAACAACGAAGAAATTACAAAACAAGGCGTTCCTTCAACAAACGTGAAGAAAACCTTATTGAGTGAAGCACCGATCGAACATGACGTAGCTAATCATGGTTGTCAGATAAATGGGAATAGTACGAAGGACGATTTCAGGGTAAAACGTGCTTCACTAGACAAAACCGTGCCGTCCAAAAGAGTCTCGAGAACTTGGAAAGTTCCTAAATATTCAAAGAAGCAGCCTAGATTAGATCACGAACATCCAGCATTCAGTCTCGACTACATGCAGCCCAGCACCCATCCGCCTCATCATAATTAACTTTCTCTTGATCAAATTTCTACATTTTGACTCGTTTAATGTGGTCACAAACGACCTAGTTTGAAGCTTTATATAAAATATACTATATGTTAACTAAAATAAACTAGTAAAGCAGGTTCTTGATGTTGTACGATACTACTCCGGTTGCATTTCTTGATTTTGTGACTATATCACGCATTCGTGCGCATATATCGATCATGATGCACTACTATATTTACTCGTCTCTATATACATGCATGGGTACCTCTCTTTTTTTTTTTGTCGTTGTTAAAGCAGTCCTTTGAATGTTATGCTAATACTAAATAAGAAGGTACTTTTGTTGTTGTAAAAAAATTGTAAAATTTTTCGTGATATTAGACTAACTTACTAACGATTGATTGATCATGATTCAAATTTTAAAAAGCAGCTAAAAATTTGAAATACTTGATGGTTACTTAGTTTACTACTAGCTATAAGTTCTGATGGCATTAAAACTTTGCATAAGCAAGTCTGTAGTATGTACATATGTCAGTCAGTAAAGTTGGAGCCGAGGAAACAAAAGATTGCCCATAGTGACAAAAACCATATAAATTTCATTTGGCACGCATGATGGTTGTGCATGGCGTTCGGTGTCTCGTTCGAATTAGTTGGTTCAGATTTTTAGATTTTGGTAGCATGTTCATGAGTTCCGTTCGGTTTTACTATTTCTAGTTCAGGTTAATTATTTGGGTTCCGTTTGGATTGAATTATAACCAATATTAGGATCGGTTCTGGGCTAAAGCCCGCAAAACAAGAGTTTTAGGCGCCATGGTTTATGAAATAGTAAGGAGCGCCAAAAGACAATAAATTTCTTTAGTGTAGTGGCTTGGGATTTGTGTTGAAGTCTTATAGCTTGAAGGTTCCAACCCCTGCTCTTTATTTTTTTATTTGTTTCATTTGTTCACTTTTGATAATGAAACGAATGTGATGAGATTGAAGATCTTAATTAATATCCGATCCATTTAGGAAAAGATCTTAGGTTCTTCCTTTTGACAATTTTAGTATATTTTTTCATACTATATTAAGTTGAATATTGTATTCTAACAATATTTATGTTTTAGTTTTTAATATTTACATCCGTTTTTCTTCTGAAAGTCTTATGTCATATGTGTGTTGATTGATTGTTGGTTCCCACTGGAGTTACTCCATCTTCCATGTATTTTTTTTTTCTCTTTTGTCATAATTTTTTTATAATCTATAAAAAATTGAAATGTATATGTGCCACTATGTCTATGAAGGAACTAGATGACTTATTAATAATATCAATAGAAGAACACAAACCAAAACACTGAATCATTTATAGTTGATATATATTATTGTATACATCTCTTTTTCAGCTGTCCATATTCGTTTGCTGTGTGGGAATGTCTAGTCAAAGGAATTCTAAAGGAGAGATTCACTGCAGTGTGGGATGATATAGTGGAGATAATATATGATTCGGCCTATCTAGCTACGGAGATGTTCCTCCTAAGATACTCTTTTCAAGCTGCTCTTCACAATATACGGTGGGAGGGAAATGCAAGGAGGCATGGAGAGGAGCCGAGAGATGCGAGATTGTTGAGTAAACTTGTTGATAAAACTATTCGGCTCCAACTTTTGGCAGTAAAAGCACAGGACCATGAATATTTGGAGAAGGGGCTGAGAACTTGGTTTGGCACAAGACTTATTTCAGACCCACCATAAGGAGGAGATAGAATTATTTTTTTCATTGGTTATGGATAGAAGTATATAATCAAAAACAGATGCACTTGATGTAAATAAGTTTTCTTGCTTGAATAAATTTTACATTCATTCAAAAAAAAAAAGATATATATTACTGTAGAAAAAGAGAAAAAAATTGTTATGAATTTATGTTTGTGTATTATACTTCGAAAAAATAAGCTTTAATACTGTTTTACATTATTCTAATTATATACATGAAATGTAAAAAAAATATTTAAAGGGGCAACATTTTTATATTGTGCTTTAGGCGCCAGTTAAGTCCGGACCAGCACTGCCAATATATATTTGAATCACCCAAAATCTGAATAAAAAAATCTATTAAGATGGATAAAAAAATATTGAAAACATAAATCATTCAAGAGAACTAATTAAAAGCTAGTTATACTATTTAAGCCAACTAAAGTATTTGAAATGACAGAAAAATCTGTATACAAACAAAAATAATCTGTAAAACACTCTAAAATATATAACTTACATCAAGATATGTAAAAGTTTAATAGACTTAACTAATTTCAAGTATTGTTTTTTAATAAACACTCTACAACAGATAGAATTCAAATTTTTTCGGTTTAGGTTCGGATTTCTGATTTATAAACGCTCATGCCTAGTTTATACAAAGTAAGATTTGAGATATGTTTATGCTCAGTATATAATCTCATAGTACTCTGCTCCTTGTTTTACATCATGTACAAAGCCAGTAAAACTAGAAAGGCACCGAAGTTATGTATCTAGTTCGGTGGACGTTAAAATAGTTTAAAAACCTTTGGTAGTGATGGCTCACTTTATCGACTTTTGAGATACAAGGCTCATTTAGTCATAATGGCATGTAAGCCCACTATGGTTTAAATTTTGCCGCCAGAAAGAAAGTCATGTAAACAGTAAACTCCAATTTGTAAAAACTAAAAGCGAGAGAAGGGGGAGATAGTGTGGATTGGAGACTGAAGAATGGAGGGGAAGCAAGCTAGATCTTCTCTAGATCTGTTTGTTAGGGGATTTTTGTGTACAAGCGATCCGTGCTCAGCTCTACGGAATGATAGGAGGAAGGAGACGCGTCGTCGTTGAGTGTAATCTCCTGCTTTGATAGTTGATAAACCAGGAGATCATGCTCTTTGGATACAGCCATATGGGTATGGGCCAGTATAGGTCACCGGTGCCTTAGTAGCAGCAGGGGAGATTGGTCATTAGGCGGGGACCGCCTATCGATAGTGAAGATCGCGGGGCCTTCATGATCTATGATCGATGGTTCCGGCTACCAAAGTCGGTCCTTGGGGGCCTCCTGATCTGTACTTGATGGTTCCGGTTACCAAGGTCGGTCCTTGGGTATCTATGCACGGGACCATAGAAGGTGTTTGAATTTATTGCTGCATCCTTCAGTGGGGATTGCCTACGTACCCTTCAGGGGGGGATCAAGCCGTTCGTAGTTCATGTATATGGAGGCACGGAGCCTAGATGGACGCGGAGCCTAGATGGAGGCACGTAGCCTGATGGAGGCACGTAGCCTGATTGAGGCACATAGCCTGAAGGAGGCGTGTAGCCTAATGGAGGCATGTGGCCTAGGGAGCATGGGGCTCTAGTGGGCACATGGCCTAATGGGCACGTAGCCTTGGGAGCACGTAGCTCTGTAGTTGGTAAAAGTCATCTGTTCTAGGGGGCACATGGCCAGAACAGATGGTAGACCTGTCGATATGCTGCAGTGAGCATGATGTGTCGAGGTGCTTCCGTGAGTATGAACGGACCCTGCGGATGAGCTGGAGACTGTGGCCTGAGCCGGTAAGTAGAGTTGTAGACGTGCTGCAGTGAGCATATATCTTCATCTGTTTGATAGTAATCGCCGGGTAGAACCTTCTGAGACATGGAGGTTTCCGATTGCTGGTGAGCTTCTCTGTCTTCCTTGCCAATGACCTTTGTACCTCTGGCATATGGAGCAATATGTTTGCTCTTTGCATCAGGACGACACTCCATGTGTGCTTCTGTTCTTTCAGGTAAAGCAACAATACTTCTCCGTCCTTGAGCTTGGAGAGTATGGGTTAACATGGTCTCATATGATTTTGGACCCAGATTGGTCCATAGGCAGGGATTGACCTGGGTTTGGAGTCGGAATCCGTTGTTTGGATAGCAGGGGTTGGCGTATTCTATCACGTATCAGGAGATGATTGATCATCCACGAATATTGATTTTCTCATATTCCTTGGATTTCCTTCTTTGCAGGCGTCGTTCGATGACTCATTCTAGCTGCTCTCTGCCCCCGCTTGGGTGAGCCACTCTCAGCGTTTTCTGGACGTCGTTTGATGACTCGTCGCCTCATCTTGAATCTTCTTTGCCACGGGCATGTTGATGGGAGTTGCTGATGCGTGTAACCCCGTGGGTTAACGCTTAGCTCATCTGCCCCTGCTTTCCTCGTGGTCATGTCTTCCTCAAAGATATATCAGGGTACATGGCCAGAAAAAACGGTAGTAAGGTGGTCAGAACCCTGGATCCGGAACCTGGAAGCTGGAACCCGGAACCCAAAGGTTTTCCTTTTCCTTTTAGATGAATAGTAATGGGAACATGTGTTCTCCGGCTTCTTTTACTCCCATTTGCTCCAAATGAGTAGAGGGTATGAAGACCAGCACTCCTAGATGTAGTATTAGCATTTTCCCTGGCTCCTTTGCAGGAGGTAGAGCAGCAGTGTTCTCGGCACTTAGGCAGGGTTTCTTCGCAGAACAACTCCAATGGAATTCGACGAGTACTCAAAGGCGTTCAATCAACCTAGCTATCAGGCTTACTTGGATTCCACTATCACTTAGATTCTAGAACCTAAAGAGAAAGGTGGTTCTCCAGTTACTTCTTAGTGGTTGCCCGATATGCATGCAGTATTTCCTGGAGCTCTTCTTCTGACTCCTCCTGTCTGGAAGCATTGATGGCGTCTAGGGCTTGCTATATTGCTGCTGGTTGATTACCCGCTGATATTGATGTTGGTGATATTCATTATAACAACCCCTGCTCTTTATTTTTTTATTTGTTTCATTTGTTCACTTTTGATAATGAAACGAATGTGATGAGATTGAAGATCTTAATTAATATCCGATCCATTTAGGAAAAGATCTTAGGTTCTTCCTTTTGACAATTTTAGTATATTTTTTCATACTATATTAAGTTGAATATTGTATTCTAACAATATTTATGTTTTAGTTTTTAATATTTACATCCGTTTTTCTTCTGAAAGTCTTATGTCATATGTGTGTTGATTGATTGTTGGTTCCCACTGGAGTTACTCCATCTTCCATGTATTTTTTTTTTCTCTTTTGTCATAATTTTTTTATAATCTATAAAAAATTGAAATGTATATGTGCCACTATGTCTATGAAGGAACTAGATGACTTATTAATAATATCAATAGAAGAACACAAACCAAAACACTGAATCATTTATAGTTGATATATATTATTGTATACATCTCTTTTTCAGCTGTCCATATTCGCTTGCTGTGTGGGAATGTCTAGTCAAAGGAATTCTAAAGGAGAGATTCACTGCAGTGTGGGATGATATAGTGGAGATAATATATGATTCGGCCTATCTAGCTACGGAGATGTTCCTCCTAAGATACTCTTTTCAAGCTGCTCTTCACAATATACGGTGGGAGGGAAATGCAAGGAGGCATGGAGAGGAGCCGAGAGATGCGAGATTGTTGAGTAAACTTGTTGATAAAACTATTCGGCTCCAACTTTTGGCAGTAAAAGCACAGGACCATGAATATTTGGAGAAGGGGCTGAGAACTTGGTTTGGCAGAAGACTTATTTCAGACCCACCATAAGGAGGAGATAGAATTATTTTTTTCATTGGTTATGGATAGAAGTATATAATCAAAAACAGATGCACTTGATGTAAATAAGTTTTCTTGCTTGAATAAATTTTACATTCATTCAAAAAAAAAAGATATATATTACTGTAGAAAAAGAGAAAAAAATTTGTTATGAATTTATGTTTGTGTATTATACTTCGAAAAAATAAGCTTTAATACTGTTTTACATTATTCTAATTATATACATGAAATGTAAAAAAAATATTTAAAGGGGCAACATTTTTATATTGTGCTTTAGGCGCCAGTTAAGTCCGGACCGGCACTGCTAATATATATTTGAATCACCCAAAATCTGAATAAAAAAATCTATTAAGATGGATAAAAAAATATTGAAAACATAAATCATTCAAGAGAACTAATTAAAAGCTAGTTATACTATTTAAGCCAACTAAAGTATTTGAAATGACAGAAAAATCTGTATACAAACAAAAATAATCTGTAAAACACTCTAAAATATATAACTTACATCAAGATATGTAAAAGTTTAATAGACTTAACTAATTTCAAGTATTTTTTTTTAATAAACACTCTACAACAGATAGAATTCAAATTTTTTCGGTTTAGGTTCGGATTTCTGATTTATAAACGCTCATGCCTAGTTTATACAAAGTAAGATTTGAGATATGTTTATGCTCAGTATATAATCTCATAGTACTCTGCTCCTTGTTTTACATCATGTACAAAGCCAGTAAAACTAGAAAGGCACTGAAGTTATGTATCTAGTTCGGTGGACGTTAAAATAGTTTAAAAACCTTTGGTCGTGATGGCTCACTTTATCGACTTTTGAGATACAAGGCTCATTTAGTCATAATGGCATGTAAGCCCACTATGGTTTAAATTTTGCCGCCAGAAAGAAAGTCATGTAAACAGTAAACTCCAATTTGTAAAAACTAAAAGCGAGAGAAGGGGGAGATAGTGTGGATTGGAGACTGAAGAATGGAGGGGAAGCAAGCTAGATCTTCTCTAGATCTGTTTGTTAGGGGATTTTTGTGTACAAGCGATCCGTGCTCAGCTCTACGGAATGATAGGAGGAAGGAGACGCGTCGTCGTTGAGTGTAATCTCCTGCTTTGATAGTTGATAAACCAGGAGATCATGCTCTTTGGATACAGCCATATGGGTATGGGCCAGTATAGGTCACCGGTGCCTTAGTAGCAGCAGGGGAGATTGGTCATTAGGCGGGGACCGCCTATCGATAGTGAAGATCGCGGGGCCTTCATGATCTATGATCGATGGTTCCGGCTACCAAAGTCGGTCCTTGGGGGCCTCCTGATCTGTACTTGATGGTTCCGGTTACCAAGGTCGGTCCTTGGGTATCTATGCACGGGACCATAGAAGGTGTTTGAATTTATTGCTGCATCCTTCAGTGGGGATTGCCTACGTACCCTTCAGGGGGGGGATCAAGCCGTTCGTAGTTCATGTATATGGAAGCACGGAGCCTAGATGGACGCGGAGCCTAGATGGAGGCACGTAGCCTGATGGAGGCACATAGCCTGATTGAGGCACATAGCCTGAAGGAGGCGCGTAGCCTAATGGAGGCATGTGGCCTAGGGAGCATGGGGCTCTAGTGGGCACATGGCCTAATGGGCACGTAGCCTTGGGAGCACGTAGCTCTGTAGTTGGTAAAAGTCATCTGTTCTAGGGGGCACATGGCCAGAACAGATGGTAGACCTGTCAATATGCTTCAGTGAGCATGATGTGTCGAGGTGCTTCCGTGAGTATGAACGGACCCTGCGGATGAGCTGGAGACCGTGGCCTGAGCCGGTAAGTAGAGTTGTAGACGTGCTGCAGTGAGCATATATCTTCATCTGTTTGATAGTAATCGCCGGGTAGAACCTTCTGAGACATGGAGGTTTCCGATTGCTGGTGAGCTTCTCTGTCTTCCTTGCCAATGACCTTTGTACCTCTGGCATATGGAGCAATATGTTTGCTCTTTGCATCAGGACGGCACTCCATGTGTGCTTCTGTTCTTTCAGGTAAAGCAACAATACTTCTCCGTCCTTGAGCTTGGAGAGTATGGGTTAACATGGTCTCATATGATTTTGGACCCAGATTGGTCCATAGGCAGGGATTGACCTGGGTTTGGAGTCGGAATCCGTTGTTTGGATAGCAGGGGTTGGCGTATTCTATCACGTATCAGGAGATGATTGATCATCCACGAATATTGATTTTCTCATATTCCTTGGATTTCCTTCTTTGCAGGCGTCGTTCGATGACTCATTCTAGCTGCTCTCTGCCCCCGCTTGGGTGAGCCACTCTCAGCGTTTTCTGGACGTCGTTTGATGACTCGTCGCCTCATCTTGAATCTTCTTTGCCACGGGCATGTTGATGGGAGTTGCTGATGCGTGTAACCCCGTGGGTTAACGCTTAGCTCATCTGCCCCTGCTTTCCTCGTGGTCATGTCTTCCTCAAAGATATATCAGGGTACATGGCCAGAAAAAACGGTAGTAAGGTGGTCAGAACCCTGGATCCGGAACCTGGAAGCTGGAACCCGGAACCCAAAGGTTTTCCTTTTCCTTTTAGATGAATAGTAATGGGAACATGTGTTCTCCGGCTTCTTTTACTCCCATTTGCTCCAAATGAGTAGAGGGTATGAAGACCAGCACTCCTAGATGTAGTATTAGCATTTTCCCTGGCTCCTTTGCAGGAGGTAGAGCAGCAGTGTTCTCGGCACTTAGGCAGGGTTTCTTCGCGGAACAACTCCAATGGAATTCGACGAGTACTCAAAGGCGTTCAATCAACCTAGCTATCAGGCTTATCTTGGATTCCACTATCACTTAGATTCTAGAACCTAAAGAGAAAGGTGGTTCTCCAGTTACCTCTTAGTGGTTGCCCGATATGCATGCAGTATTTCCTGGAGCTCTTCTTCTGACTTCTCCTGTCTGGAAGCATTGATGGCGTCTAGGGCTTGCTATATTGCTGCTGGTTGATTACCCGCTGATATTGATGTTGGTGATATTCATTATAACAACCCCTGCTCTTTATTTTTTTATTTGTTTCATTTGTTCACTTTTGATAATGAAACGAATGTGATGAGATTGAAGATCTTAATTAATATCCGATCCATTTAGGAAAAGATCTTAGGTTCTTCCTTTTGACAATTTTAGTATATTTTTTCATACTATATTAAGTTGAATATTGTATTCTAACAATATTTATGTTTTAGTTTTTAATATTTACATCCGTTTTTCTTCTGAAAGTCTTATGTCATATGTGTGTTGATTGATTGTTGGTTCCCACTGGAGTTACTCCATCTTCCATGTATTTTTTTTTTTCTCTTTTGTCATAATTTTTTTATAATCTATAAAAAATTGAAATGTATATGTGCCACTATGTCTATGAAGGAACTAGATGACTTATTAATAATATCAATAGAAGAACACAAACCAAAACACTGAATCATTTATAGTTGATATATATTATTGTATACATCTCTTTTTCAGCTGTCCATATTCGCTTGCTGTGTGGGAATGTCTAGTCAAAGGAATTCTAAAGGAGAGATTCACTGCAGTGTGGGATGATATAGTGGAGATAATATATGATTCGGCCTATCTAGCTAAGGAGATGTTCCTCCTAAGATACTCTTTTCAAGCTGCTCTTCACAATATACGGTGGGAGGGAAATGCAAGGAGGCATGGAGAGGAGCCGAGAGATGCGAGATTGTTGAGTAAACTTGTTGATAAAACTATTCGGCTCCAACTTTTGGCAGTAAAAGCACAGGACCATGAATATTTGGAGAAGGGGCTGAGAACTTGGTTTGGCAGAAGACTTATTTCAGACCCACCATAAGGAGGAGATAGAATTATTTTTTTCATTGGTTATGGATAGAAGTATATAATCAAAAACAGATGCACTTGATGTAAATAAGTTTTCTTGCTTGAATAAATTTTACATTCATTCAAAAAAAAAAGATATATATTACTGTAGAAAAAGAGAAAAAAATTTGTTATGAATTTATGTTTGTGTATTATACTTCGAAAAAATAAGCTTTAATACTGTTTTACATTATTCTAATTATATACATGAAATGTAAAAACAATATTTAAAGGGGCAACATTTTTATATTGTGCTTTAGGCGCCAGTTAAGTCCGGACCGGCACTGCTAATATATATTTGAATCACCCAAAATCTGAATAAAAAAATCTATTAAGATGGATAAAAAAATATTGAAAACATAAATCATTCAAGAGAACTAATTAAAAGCTAGTTATACTATTTAAGCCAACTAAAGTATTTGAAATGACAGAAAAATCTGTATACAAACAAAAATAATCTGTAAAACACTCTAAAATATATAACTTACATCAAGATATGTAAAAGTTTAATAGACTTAACTAATTTCAAGTATTTTTTTTTAATAAACACTCTACAACAGATAGAATTCAAATTTTTTCGGTTTAGGTTCGGATTTCTGATTTATAAACGCTCATGCCTAGTTTATACAAAGTAAGATTTGAGATATGTTTATGCTCAGTATATAATCTCATAGTACTCTGCTCCTTGTTTTACATCATGTACAAAGCCAGTAAAACTAGAAAGGCACTGAAGTTATGTATCTAGTTCGGTGGACGTTAAAATAGTTTAAAAACCTTTGGTAGTGATGGCTCACTTTATCGACTTTTGAGATACAAGGCTCATTTAGTCATAATGGCATGTAAGCCCACTATGGTTTAAATTTTGCCGCCAGAAAGAAAGTCATGTAAACAGTAAACTCCAATTTGTAAAAACTAAAAGCGAGAGAAGGGGGAGATAGTGTGGATTGGAGACTGAAGAATGGAGGGGAAGCAAGCTAGATCTTCTCTAGATCTGTTTGTTAGGGGATTTTTGTGTACAAGCGATCCGTGCTCAGCTCTACGGAATGATAGGAGGAAGGAGACGCGTCGTCGTTGAGTGTAATCTCCTGCTTTGATAGTTGATAAACCAGGAGATCATGCTCTTTGGATACAGCCATATGGGTATGGGCCAGTATAGGTCACCGGTGCCTTAGTAGCAGCAGGGGAGATTGGTCATTAGGCGGGGACCGCCTATCGATAGTGAAGATCGCGGGGCCTTCATGATCTATGATCGATGGTTCCGGCTACCAAAGTCGGTCCTTGGGGGCCTCCTGATCTGTACTTGATGGTTCCGGTTACCAAGGTCGGTCCTTGGGTATCTATGCACGGGACCATAGAAGGTGTTTGAATTTATTGCTGCATCCTTCAGTGGGGATTGCCTACGTACCCTTCAGGGGGGGATCAAGCCGTTCGTAGTTCATGTATATGGAGGCACGGAGCCTAGATGGACGCGGAGCCTAGATGGAGGCACGTAGCCTGATGGAGGCACGTAGCCTGATTGAGGCACATAGCCTGAAGGAGGCGCGTAGCCTAATGGAGGCATGTGGCCTAGGGAGCACGGGGCTCTAGTGGGCACATGGCCTAATGGGCACGTAGCCTTGGGAGCACGTAGCTCTGTAGTTGGTAAAAGTCATCTGTTCTAGGGGGCACATGGCCAGAACAGATGGTAGACCTGTCGATATGCTGCAGTGAGCATGATGTGTCGAGGTGCTTCCGTGAGTATGAACGGACCCTGCGGATGAGCTGGAGACCATGGCCTGAGCCGGTAAGTAGAGTTGTAGACGTGCTGCAGTGAGCATATATCTTCATCTGTTTGATAGTAATCGCCGGGTAGAACCTTCTGAGACATGGAGGTTTCCGATTGCTGGTGAGCTTCTCTGTCTTCCTTGCCAATGACCTTTGTACCTCTGGCATATGGAGCAATATGTTTGCTCTTTGCATCAGGACGGCACTCCATGTGTGCTTCTGTTCTTTCAGGTAAAGCAACAATACTTCTCCGTCCTTGAGCTTGGAGAGTATGGGTTAACATGGTCTCATATGATTTTGGACCCAGATTGGTCCATAGGCAGGGATTGACCTGGGTTTGGAGTCGGAATCCGTTGTTTGGATAGCAGGGGTTGGCGTATTCTATCACGTATCAGGAGATGATTGATCATCCACGAATATTGATTTTCTCATATTCCTTGGATTTCCTTCTTTGCAGGCGTCGTTCGATGACTCATTCTAGCTGCTCTCTGCCCCCGCTTGGGTGAGCCACTCTCAGCGTTTTCTGGACGTCGTTTGATGACTCGTCGCCTCATCTTGAATCTTCTTTGCCACGGGCATGTTGATGGGAGTTGCTGATGCGTGTAACCCCGTGGGTTAACGCTTAGCTCATCTGCCCCTGCTTTCCTCGTGGTCATGTCTTCCTCAAAGATATATCAGGGTACATGGCCAGAAAAAACGGTAGTAAGGTGGTCAGAACCCTGGATCCGGAACCTGGAAGCTGGAACCCGGAACCCAAAGGTTTTCCTTTTCCTTTTAGATGAATAGTAATGGGAACATGTGTTCTCCGGCTTCTTTTACTCCCATTTGCTCCAAATGAGTAGAGGGTATGAAGACCAGCACTCCTAGATGTAGTATTAGCATTTTCCCTGGCTCATTTGCAGGAGGTAGAGCAGCAGTGTTCTCGGCACTTAGGCAGGGTTTCTTCGCGGAACAACTCCAATGGAATTCGACGAGTACTCAAAGGCGTTCAATCAACCTAGCTATCAGGCTTATCTTGGATTCCACTATCACTTAGATTCTAGAACCTAAAGAGAAAGGTGGTTCTCCAGTTACCTCTTAGTGGTTGCCCGGTATGCATGCAGTATTTCCAGAAGCTCTTCTTCTGACTCCTCCTGTCTGGAAGCATTGATGGCGTCTAGGGCTTGCTATATTGCTGCTGGTTGATTACCCGCTGATATTGATGTTGGTGATGACTGCTCACGTCAGGCCCAAAGGTTGTAGAGGCTTGATATATAGTTAAGACCCGGAACCAGCAGGAACCAAAGATTGTAGAGGTCGGCTTTGAGGTTGGGACCTGAAACCGGTAGGAACCAACGACTGTAGAGATCTGACTTGTGGTTTAAGCCTGGGACCAGCAAGAACCAAAGACTGTAGAGGTCTGACTTGTGGTTTAGGCCCGGGACCAGAAGGGACTAGCAGGAACTAGTAGGTAATTCCCTTATTGGATCTTGCTACTGATGTTAGCATGGTGCTACCCTCCCATGGGGAGGTGTTTCCAGCCGTGCGAACCATGGGTCCAGTAAGAAGAAGTTGTTTTTTGCCCCCAGGTGGCTGGGGTTGATAGATTTTGCAGGAATAGATGTAATGTCTCTTCCGCCTATCACATTATCAATTAGTTTAAAACTGCCCCTCCTTCTAGCGCCAAGCTGTTAGGGATTTTTGTGTACACGCGATCCGTGCTCAGCTCTACGGAATGATAAGAGGAAGGAGACGTGTCGTTGAGTGTATTCTCTTGCTTTGGTAGTTGATAAACCAGGAGATCCCGCTCTTTGGATACTGCCATATGGGTATGGGCCAGTATAGGCACCAGTGCCTTAGTAGCAGCGGGGGAGATTGGTCGTTAGGCGGGGGCCGCCTATCGATAGTGAAGATCGCGGGGTCTTCATGATCTATGATCGATGGTTCCGGCTACCATGATCGGTCCTTGGGGGCCTCCTGATCTGTACTTGATGGTTCCGGTTACCAAGGTCGGTCCTTGGGTATCTATGCACGTGACCATGGAAGGTGTTTGGATTTATAGATGCATCCTTCAGTGGGGATTTCCTACGTACCCTTCAGGGGGGGATCAAGTCGTTCGTAGTTCATGTATATGTAGGCACGGAGCCTAGATGGGCGCGGAGCCTAGATGGGCGCGGAGCCTAGATGGAGGCACGTAGCCTGATGGAGGCACATAGCCTGATGGAGGCACATAGCCTAATGGAGGCATGTGGCCTAGGGAGCACGGGGCTCTAGTGGGCACATGGCCTAATGGGCACATAGCCTTGGGAGCACGTAGCTCTGTAGTTGGTAGAAGTCATCTGTTATAGGGGGCACATGGCCGGAACAGATGGTAGATCTGTCGATATGCTGCAGTGGGCATGATGTGTCGAGGTGCTTCAGTGAGTATGAAGGGACCCTGCGGATGAGCTGGAGACCGTGGCCTGAGCCAGTAAGTAGAGTTATAGACGTGCTGCAGTGAGCATATATCTTCATCTGTTTGATAGTAATCGCCGGGATCTGCCTATCATAGGCCCGTCGAAGAAGAAGGTCTTCTAGGTGTGAAATTTCGCCTTGGCGGCTGTGGAGTTGATGAGCTCTGGTCATGGACGTCGTGGACCCTTTTCTTTAGGTTTAGAAACCTATATTTTATAATGGAGGTCGTGCCTCCTCTTTGGATTTGGAAATATTCATTATATCCTTAGATAATAGAATATTTCTCTTTTTCTTAAGGAATGTCATATGTATTGGAATACTTCCTTTTTCTCTCGGATTTAGGGAGATTCCCTCTTGTCCAAGCTGGTTATTTTATTAAAGAAAGATTTCAATTTATCCTAAAGTATGATAATTCACTCGGCCTGGAAGCTGGAGGCAAGACCCATACCCGGAAGCAGAGACCTAGACCGGGGGTAGGAACCCGAAACCTGGGGGCAGGAACCCGGAACCTGGGGGCAGAAACCTGGAAGCTGCAGTAATCTCTTAGTGGAAAATTTTCCCCCAGCACTGTTGATAGCTTCCTTTAACAAACGAGTCAGCGAGTTGCAGGAACTCGTCATCGCCCGGAACAGTAAGTCGAGTTTTATTATCACTTTGTTCTCTATGTCCATTTGATTGACCTAACTTAGATTTTTTTGCTACAGTGTATCCGGCGAGCATCATCCCAGATTTAGCGGCGATCGACACATAGTTAAGCTCGATGGAGCTTCAAGTACAGTCGATGGCTACGTGAAGAGACCAAAGCTATCCCAAAAGCCAAGGTACGGCTTGATCACTTCCATTGATTTCGAAATTAGATTCTAGAAACAGTGTTTAGTTTGTGTAATTGATTAGGTTAGTGTACATCTGGACCTAGGTTTCGTTTATTACTACTGAAAAATCGAAACTTGATGTTGCTTGTAGAAACTTATTGAGGCATCACTGAAACAACAAGGGAAGTTGCAGAAGATGTGTGTTTATGCACCCTCACACTTTCCTGACAAGACTACAATGTTGAATTCAGAAATAAATAGATGGTATATATTTATACATTAAGTAGCCTTTTACTTTCATTATCTTGGTATATCCTATGGTTTTGGGAATAATTTAGACTAAGATTAGTTGTTGTTTTTATACGAGTTTGCTCCAAGAAAATGTCAAAATGCATGAACAGATTTCTGCTTTAAGATCTATGAGGTATTTGTGATTTGCTTCGTATGTTACGAATGTCAAATATTTCGATATGCTTTGCTCCGAAAAAATACATCCGGTATGTAAGTATTTACAGATATTTACAAGATAATTTTTTCATAATTTTTTTTTTTCAAATATTTTTATTAGATATATAAAATATAAAATAAAAGAAGCAGTGAACCTATATGTTTTAAATTTTAAAATTAGTTATAAGAAAGACAATCTTAAGAAAAAGTTATAGATATCATAAAAAAATTCTTCTCTTTTTTTTATTTTAATACTTTTATAACTAATAATGTGAATATAATTTATTAAATCATATGTTAAAATAAAAATTATATAAGCTCATACATTTAAAAATCTACATTTAATCAATATGTGTGTATTTATATACATGTCGGAGCGAACAGATATCCGGTTCTTAAAATTTTAGTATTTGTGATTTGCTTCGTTTTTAATGTATACTAGATTCTGATCCGCGCATCCGCGCGGGTGTTTTCTAAAAATTTTATATTGTTCAAATTTTTTCTTATCTGATTGTAGAGCTGGTCAAAAATTAGTCAAAAGTAAATATTTAAAGTAGCTAAACGATATTCAAAACACCCAGAATACTTAAAATATATTTTTCACATCCAAATATTCAAACCAAACCAATTTTTATTTTAAATTTAGGAAATTTTGCTTACATTGCTCAAATTTATATGTTATATTATTTTTATTTTAAATAATATATGAATTTTAAAAATTTAAAGATAATTTAAATAGATTATCCGAACCCGAAATGAACTCTTAAAGATATGAACCAAACCAGAATGGGTAACTAAAGGCCTACCCCTACATCATTGATTGTATATATTTTTATCACTTACCAATTTTTAAAAAATGTTTAATATAATTTTTATGAATCAATTTTATTAATTTTTTAAAATTGTCATTTGTTTTAGTTGTTTATATATATCTTGATGGGTCATAATTGAAATGTAGATTTATAACAATAATGGTAAATTATCATTATTTGTTTTTAGATATCTATTATTTATGGGAAATTGTCACAAATATCAAATCATAGTACCACTTTTTATCTTTTACACTAACCATTTTTAGCATCATTTTTAATGAAGTGTAAAAGATTTTTATATCTCTATGGTTAACTAATCTAGATTTAGGGGTTAGAGTTGAGGGGTAAGGTAGGGTTTTTGTAATGTAATATTTAGGAGTATTAGTTCTTAAAAGAATAGATAAATATGTATTAGATGATATTTTTATAATAAAATTATACACATTTATTATATATATTTTTTTAAAATATGTATTTTGTGCAATATGTTATATTTTAAACTATATTAGATAAAATAGGTTAATTCCTTTATTACTTTTAATTATATATACATTTTCTTTGGGATTTATATTAATCTATTGTACTAAACCCACCTAATCATACAAGTAATCAAAATGGGTAATTATGATATAATAGTAACAAACCTGTGCTAAAATAATTAATAAAATTTATATAAGCCCAATTAATAAAATTTATATAAGCCCAAAAAAAATCAAAAAAAAAAAGGTAGGTATGTGGAATATTGGTTTTAAGTGTAACTGAAATTTATGATTAAATCGATAGATTTCTAATTTATTTTATAGTCTACATATAAGGAATGTTCTATAAATTAGGGTAGTGCAGATTTTTTATTTAAAAATTGATATGGATTAGTTATTGTGATTACTTAAATATAGGAGTTGTTATTAGTTAAGGGCTAGTGGCATAAACTTGTAATACTAAAGGTGAAGTGAGGGTTAATTTCTAGTTGTATTTAATAAGTTAAATTTATTTTCAGTATTTGCTCTGATTCGAAACTTTATGGATATCCAGATTTTGCAGATCAAATCAAAGCAAATAATAGATCGAATAAAATTTAAGGGATAAAATGTCCAGTCCTAGGTATATACTTTGTTCTTGGCCAAAGAGACTTTAGCTAGTGGTGATGCATTCTATTCTACGTAGCATGGAATCGTTGGTGGTCATGCGTTTCGTGCTTCCGAAGCGGAACCGGAAACGGAATCGCTCGGAATCGCCCGGAATCGTCATGGAATCACGTTTCGGATAGTGAGACGTTTGGAACCGTAATGGAAGCACGCGATTCCGGATTGGAAGCGTCGATGGATAGTTGACGGAAGCGTCGATGGATAGTTGACGGAAGCGTCGATGGATATATGTTCAAAAAACTGAAAATTATTTTGGGCTTTTAAATTTTGATTTGTTTTGTGAATATGTGATCCAATTAGCCCATTATAATAACAAAACCCTAGTTACCAAATAAGCTAAAAAGATTAAAACTCTTGAAATTCAGTTACCGTACGAAGCAGTTCTGATATTTCTTCAAGTTCAACATTTTATCCAGATTCTGAGAGAAGAGAAGCAAAGGTACGTAACTCATATATATATAAATACTCAGTTATTGTGCTTTGTTTGATGTGTTGTCACTTGTTTGTGTTTTATGCATGTGGTTTGCATATTCTATTGTTTGATCGTGAGTGTATTAAAGTCATGGCTGCACTTTTCTGGTTTTCAATTTCAGTGCAAGGAATATTTTAAATATAGTATTATTATAAGTTGCTTTGTGTACGTAGCTTTGTGTGATATTGTTGTAGTCTTTTGCAATTTTATGTTTCATATTTGTATTATGTTTGGTAAATTAAGATATTATATATTAGTATTCATATAACTTTTTCACAGGACTAATGTCTCAAGATCCTCTAAACATTGATGAGTCCTCGAACGTGGATGACAAGGCACCTTTGTGGATCTATGTGAACAAAATTGAGAAGTTAGCTGGAGGAGGATCATGGAGGTTTGAATGCAAGTTCTGCAGTAATTCATATGTTGGATCTCATAGTAGAGTTATGACTCATCTGCTGCAAGAGGGAAAAGGAATTAAAGGATGCTTGAAAGTCACTCCTCAACAAAGAGTTAACCTTAAAAAGCTAGTTGATAATTGCAAAGAGAGGTTAAAGCGTGCAACTTCCAAAGCAGTTCCACTTCCTTCGTCATCAAGGAACATGTCTAGTTCTTCTCTTGATTATGATATGAGCTACAAAGTTCCAAATGCAACTGAGTCTGATCCAAAGAAGAGAAAGGGTCCTTTGGAAAAAGCATTCCAGAATGAAGCTAGAGAGCAATGTGATGGGGAGGTATCTAGGATGTTCTACACAGGTGGTCTGTCTTTTAACCTTGCAAGAAATCCTCACTACCGCAATTCATATGTGCGTGCTTCCCAAATTCCAGGATATGTTCCACCCGGATATAATGCATTGAGAACTACACTTCTTCAAAAGGAAAGAAAGAACATTGAGATGCATTTGCAACCTTTGAAGAACACATGGAAACAAAAAGGAGTGAGTATATGTAGTGATGGTTGGTCAGATCCACAACGAAGACCAATATTTAACTTGATTGCTGCAAATGAGAGTGGTCCAATGATGTTAAGGGCGATCAATACTCATGGTGAGACAAAAACCGGTGAGATGATTGCAGAGCTGATCATAGAAGGCATAAAGGAGGCTGGGCATGAAAATGTGGTTCAGGTTGTCACTGACAATGCTTCAAACTGTGTAAAAGCTGGTGCGCTTATTTCAGCCAAGTTTCCTACTATTTTCTGGACACCATGTGTGGTTCATACCTTGAACCTTGCTCTGAAGAATATATGTTCACCATTACTGAGCACAAGAAATAATGAAGCGGTGTATGATGCTTGTTACTGGATAAAGTCTATCAGTGAAGATGTGAATTGGATCAAGAATTATATTATGAATCACGGGATGAGGCTTGTAATGTTCACTGAGCATTGTGATCTTAAGCTCCTCACAATTGCTTCTACAAGGTTAGTTTTCTATATTTTTAATTGAGAGCTTACTTATATTCTTAATCTTTAAGTTAATAATCATTAGTTTATTTTTACAGGTTTGCTTCCACGGTTGTAATGTTAAAGAGATTCAAAAAAATAAAGACCGGGTTACAACAAATGGTGATCAGTCCTAAATGGGATGACTATAAAGAAGACGGTGTAGAGAGAGCATCTGCAGTGAAGAAAAAGATATTAGATGAGTTGTTTTGGGAGGAGCTTGAATATGCTTTATCTTTCACTTTGCCCATCTATAGCGTGATTAGAGCTGCTGATACTGATAAACCTTCTCTTCATCTGGTTTATGAATGGTGGGAAAGTATGATTCAGAATGTCAAAAGAGCAATCTTCAAAAAAGAAAGGAAACAACTTAATGAAGATTCCGTCTTTTGGACTGCGGTGCACTCGATTTTGACTTCTCGTTGGAGTAAGAGTAATACTCCTCTTCATTGTATGGCACATTCTCTAAACCCCAAGTAAGTTTATAAATCTGTTTTTATTCTGTTTTTCTTATCAACTTATAAAATGGTAAAATTGGTTTTTGATCAGTAAGATTTTAATTGTTATATATATTTGTTGGATGCAGGTACTATAGTTCAGAGTGGCTTGCAGAAGAAGACAGTAGAAAAGCTCCACATCAAGATTTGGAGGTTACTAGAGAAAGAAAAAATTGCATCTTAAAGTATTTTCCAAATCAAGATGAAAGGAGAGAGGTTAACGTTGAATATTCTAACTTCTCTTTATGCATGGAGGACTTTGGTAGTGTTGATGTGATTCATGATAGGTTTATCTTAGAACCTTTGAGATGGTGGGCAGTTCATGGATCTTCGGCACCAAAACTTCAAATCTTAGCATTCAAGTTACTTGGACAACCATCTTC
Source organism: Brassica napus (assembly GCF_020379485.1). Classification (NCBI taxonomy): domain Eukaryota; kingdom Viridiplantae; phylum Streptophyta; class Magnoliopsida; order Brassicales; family Brassicaceae; genus Brassica; species Brassica napus. Next base: position 30,565,013 of record NC_063447.1, on the reverse strand, counting down.
ATCCTCATGCTGCGAAAGGAATTGGAGTACATACAAGTTCATTCATTCTGCTATAAGAAACAAGATTGTTCCCCAAAGAGCTGAAGATTTAGTATTTGTGCATACTAACCTCCGTCTTCTATCAAGAAGGAGCTCTTCTTATAAAGAAGGCCCTAGCTGTATGTGGGATGTAGGAGGTGATCAATTTGATTCGCTGGATGAGATTAATTTGGGAAGACTTGAGTTTGAAGATCTTTCTCTTGATGAACCAGAATTGGAAGCTGTTTTGTTTGGTGGAGATGGGGAAAATGAGAACAATGATGAGTTCGATATTTGACTTGAAGCTTGATTTTTTTTTATGTTATGTTGAGTTTTTTTTGTTAACTTTTATGTTGAACTTCATTATTTAAATTATGTGTTGGATTATTATTATTATTATTATTATTATTTTATTAAGTGCTTCAATATTATATATATATATATATATATATAAACGCTTCCAACACGTACCCGCTTCCTAAATATTTTAAAATTTTCGCTTCTACGCTTCCTTACGCTTCCGCTTCCGCGTCCCCGCTTCCGATTCCATGCAGCACAGATTCTATTATCTTGTGTATGGTTAATCTTTGGGTTTCGTTTTCTGGAGAAGAAAGGTCGTGGGCCTCGTGGCTCTCCTCCGCTTTGGTACACAACTGTTGAAGAACTTAGTTCCCTCTCATCGTAAGTACACTTTACTAATGTTTTATGGAAATGCACATTGAGTTTCTGAGATGTTGTTTCCCTGAAAACAAAAGATACATGAGAAGAAGTCTCACCCTAGAGAAAGTGAATGCGGCTATCAATGACATGGCTTCATACGCTGAAGCAAATGCTCATCCAATTTCAGCCCCAAAACAAAAGGTATCACTTACATATACTATGTTTATCGGTTTGGGGGTTTGGTTAATTAACAATACTACTATCTCTTTGTTTGTTATATTGTGGAGCTTGCCAAAACATCTGGGAGAAAGCTCTGGTAAGCTACTTCTTTTGAAGAATGTATTGGAGAGAATATCCCACATTGAAAATATGAATGAAACATGAATAATATATAAGAGATTTGAGCCAATTCATTAATTGCCAATTGGTTTTAAGTTGGAAGCTCAAGAAACTTGTCATGGTATCAGAGCGGGTCCAACAACTGACCCAAATCCGGCCCGAACAGTGGCACGATCATCCCATTAGCTGATGGCCCATAGAAGGTTCGGTTCCGCCGAGATTGCTAGAAAAAAAAAGCATTGTCTCAAGGGGGTACGATGGATTCTGCGAGATTAATGGTTATACGCACTATTATCTCGAGTGAGGGTGTTGGAGAGAAGATCCCACATTGAAAATATGAATGGGACATGAATAATATATAAAGGACTTGAGTCAATCTACTAATTGCCTTGAAACTTCTCAGAATGTTAATAATGTTAATGTAAATATAGTGTGAATATCTTGTTAGACTTCTTCTATATGCTGAAACTACGAGACATTGTAGCTGCATATAGAAGCTAAACAACACAGGCAAAGCAATACTTACAGTAAGCAACATCTTTTTCCTTGATTACAACAACATAAGAGCACATTCATTATAATTGTTATATTTTCATGTATTTAAACAGGTTCCATACTGTGAGAAATTACATAATAATTGTCATATTTTGATGTATTTAAACAGGTTCTTAGACACCTTGGTCGTGTTAGTGAGACTCGCATCGGTCAAAACCGTGTCATTATCCTTAGAAATCAAATCAAGTTTGTCAGTTTCCACATCGTAAGAGGAAGTGGATCTCTTCACCATCTTGGAAGCCTCCTTCTGCGTTAGAAGGTCTACTTGTTTTTTGACCATATTGAATTTGAAGCTACTACTCTTTAGACTGTTCTGCCCAACAAACCTCCTCGCTAGGCCCGGTACGAACTTCGTTGCTCTTTTTAATACTATCTCATATTTGCACAAAAGTAGCAAAACTCGATATCCGTTACTACGTTATAGACTAGTTTCAAACTCCAAGCATTTGTGGAAACTATTTTATTATATATGGTTCAAGTTCCAGTGCACACAAATGGCCTGTCGCATTCAAATCTACAAAGCAGCAAAACTCGGTTTCCGTTTTCATTTTAGTGAATTTTGAATTAACTTTAACTTTACATAGCTTACTAATTATTTTAATCTTTTTGGTCAATACATAGCTTACTTTTTTTTTAATTTTTTTTTATCAAATACAAAGCGTGTACTTATTAATATACACAAATAGAGCATGCAGTTCAAAAAAGAGAGGCATAAATAGAGCAATAGTATTGAGCAGAGCATTATTATTAGTATTCATATGAGTCTAAGAACGAGAAAATATTAAGAGGAAGTAGAGAAGTGGAAAGGAGAAAGGTGGTCCAGGGAAGCAGGAGAGCAAAGACTATTTGCCTCAGAAAACATTCACAATTTCACGTTTATCCATAATGTCTGTCCCAATCTTTTTGTCTTCTTTTCTAATGTAAACCCAATTATTCAATTTTCATTCGTGCATAATCACAAAAAACATTATGCATACAGACAAATCTCATATTCACATACCACAAAACACACTCTTATCGTGGAAAGATTTTCTGAAAAATCTTGTGTCACATTTATTACCAACCAACTGATATCAAATGATTCATTTATAAGTTGTGTAACCTATATTTTCTTTAGAATCTATAAGACGAGACTATCATAAATTATTTTGCAGCCACGTTTTTAGACTATATACGAACTAGTATAGTTCTCCATCACTGTTTTACTTGGTCTCTTTTTAAACGTATCATTTAACTCAGCTAAAGAAAAGATATGGTCGGCCCAAGGCATTTATTGATTTAGATTCATAATCCTCGAAAGTTGATAATTTACTACACCGCAGTAAATAATACTAGTGAACTGAATATTGCAATCATGGAAGTAAAATTATTACCTCACGAAGACATTATTCATTATTTCCATATGCATTTAAATTATTCGAAACAGATAAACATAGAATTTCCACCTTTAAACAAACCATACACAGACCAGACAAAATCAGGAGAACTGCTTTCCTAAACTTTGATTATTTAGATAATGATTTTTTTAATTTAAAAACATATACTACTTTTAGACGACTATATTGTTACGTTACGTGTATTCATTCTACTTACCATACGGACCTAATAGAGCGGTGCTCGTTGCGGCGGAGTATTCTTCCTCCGGTTGAAAAAGTTCACCGGAGCTTCCGAGTTGGTCGAAGCAACCGCCGTCGTGACTCTCCGGCAAGTCGCCGTCAAGCTGCTTCTCTTCTTCCTAACGACTTCAGTTGACGCGGTGCAAGCGAGCGCCTGACACCAGAACATGTCCACTCCTCCGTCACCGCCTGAATCTGTTGCTTCGAGCGTGGAGCTAGGCGTAGTAGATGTTGTTGCTCCTTCGTCCGTTAATTGAAGAAAGTTGCAGACGTGGAGAAACCCCGAGAGTCCTCTTTGTCTCATTATGACGTCACTAATCTACAATTTAAAAAAAAAACAAAATTTCCTTTAATTATTCGTACACGCGTTTAACTTTAGTGGTGCATCGAAAAAGTAACAAACCAAAAATCCAAAATCGAATTGGGTATTTGATGAAATTTAAAATGAAAACGTAATTAACGAAAAAGGATGTTTCTTTAGATTAGTAACCTTGCAGGAGAGAGAGCAGAAGACGTAAGGAGACTGGAGAGACCGGTCACAGGTATAGCAGAAGTTGCCGGAGCCACGAAACTGTCGTGAGTGTGGACGTTCATTGATGAACACAACCTTTGAACTGTTCGTTATGTATGGCTTTAATCATCATCATCAACAACACATACACACAAAACGATAAAGAAACGCGTATTAATTGAAAGCAACGTACTAGCAGTATAACATGAACCCATGTAAATTAGTGGATTAAGTGTAATTAAACCTGAATTAAAGAGCAGTCCATTAGCTTGGAACCATCCTCTACTCTCAAAACGTCGTTATACACATACCTTCTTATCTACAAAAGATTACAGTACCAGAAAGTTCAGAACTTTGAACGATAATTTGAAAAAAAATAAGTGAAAATTTTGTTTTGTTTTTAAAGGAGACCTGAAGAAGACGATGAGAATTGTGTGAAGGGAGACAGTGAGGGCAGATGGAAAGACAACAGTCAATACACAAGATGTTCTTCTCGTTCTTCTTAACTGCTTCATGCTCCAAACAAGCGTTGAAAAACTTCTCCTTAAGCAAAACCTCAAGCCATGCAGGGAATTCTTTTGTTTCCATCTGCAAAATTGAACCAAGACCCATGTTTCAATTTCGGATCTTTTGTCTAAAAAATGAAAACTTTATCCGAACCCAGAACGAAAAAAAGTGATCATAACGCACCATGACACAACTTTCTGTCTCTGTGAGGTGATTTACTCGGGGAAGGGGATAAAGTAAGCGAATTTTGAGCTCTCAGTGGTGAAACTGAGTCACCATTCCCAGAAGGAGAGAGAGAGAGAAAAGAGAGAACGGCGCCTGGAGAGAGTGACTACTAGCTTAATGCTTAATTTAAATGAGTCACTCGAGCCTAGGATGTGCAATCTCTTCGTTAATTAATGTGTTTTTAATTGTTTGACTAGAGAACTTATGATCGAATAGGAATTAGGATCAGGTCTATTTGAGGTTACGTGTGTAGATGAGAACACTCAATGATCAAAACTGATAATTATCATTACCTCAAATAGTTGTAGATGAAAAGACCTTTGACCTACGCTAGCAGTGTTTAAATGTTTAATATGGAATTAATAAAATGGTTCCGTGTTAATAAAGTTAACATGTTAAGAGCATCATTAACATAAAGTTGCTTGAGTGGGGCGCTTAAAAAAAAAAAAATTGTCTGAATTTTTTTTTTTTTTTTTAATAATTAATGACGGACCGCCACGTGTCAGTGGGATCCGCAAATAGTGTAAGCAACAACAGCTTGTGACGTCTAATTAATCGTTGTTTTTTCTTCTTCTTTTTTTCTTTCCTTTTTTTTTAATTAAAAAATTGCTAAGGGTTAATAGTGCTCTAAAGATCAAATAATGTCAAAATTAATATTTGCTCTTTTTTGTAGTCTCTGCATAAAATAATTTTAAGATCAGAACGAATGTTTGGTTATTGTTATATGGGTATCAAATCTTATGTATATAAGTTTTTAGCGTATTTATTTTATTTGTTAGTCTGTGTATACTGTGAAAAAGTGCTACATGACAAGACTCTCCCCAACAGTCTACTTTTCATTTTACCAATGGCACTTTCGTAAAACCAGACATACCTACTAAAAACAAATTATCTTTCTGTTAATTGCATAAAACAGATATTGTATATGTGAATAACAAACTCAGTTTAGTATTCCTAGTCCATTCCAAAAGCTAAGAATGTAACCATTAGCATCCAAACAAAAATTAAATTAAGCACCATTTATAACTAAAAACATAAATGTATATTGAATTAGAAAAATAGAGAGAGCAAATTCCAAGAAGCAAGAGGGCCGCCTAGACCTCATGTCACACAGCTGTACGCTTCTCGAATACCAGTGCAAATTAGTTCTTTGCTGCTTATACTACTAAAAATACTTATTCACACTAGGCCTCCTATATTGTTTTTGTTTTACATAATTTAGAAAAAAATCGCAACTATCAATTTGAATAGTACGAATTAAAAAAAAAATGAAAAGGAATTTTTTTTTTAAATAAGTGTTGAGAGAGAGAGAGAGAGGATGGGACAGAGTTGTTGGTACGGAGGACGAGCAGCAGCCTCAGGCAGAAGACGACGCACACTGCTTTTGATCTGATCCGATTCGATCTACCCAGCTGTCCTTTCTCGTTGAAAGCTTTCTTTTTAGTTACTGAGGGGTTATTTCGTCATTTTCGATTATCTACATGGGCTTGGGCGTTTTACACATCCATTGGGCTACTCTATCGGCTCATTACGATTGATTACTCTGATTTGGGATTCTTCTTCATACTTGATGGCATATAATCCGCCAGTATATTAATTGAGATTAAATATGTAACTTCAATTTTGTAATAATTAAAAAAAATTCATTGTTTATGTGTCAATCAATTAGGTAGTTAAATTAGGATAAATTTTTGAGTTCACCCCCTAGAGTGAATCTAGAGATTCACCAACCAATAGTATTTGAGTATTTAATATTTGATATATTTTTAAAAATGATACAAAATTGAATTTCCAAATAAAATTATATTTTTAAAATAAAACAATAAAAATAAATAAAAATAGTTACAAAAAATAATTAAATAAATATTGTTAAACCGTTAGTAAAATACTAAATCCTATACCCTAAATCCTAAACTCCAAACCCTAAATTATAAACCTTAAATCTTGGATAAACCGTAACCCATTGGAAAATTTTAAACCCTAAATCATACATTAAAAACTAAATCTTAATAACACTAAACCCTTGGATAAACCCTGAACCCTTGGATAAATCATAAACTCTAAATCAAAAATATTTAAAATTAAACCCTAGAGTTTATGATTTATCCAAGGATTCAGAGTTTACCCAAGGGTTTAGGGTTTAGTGATTAGGATTTAGGGTTTAGTGTTATTAAAATTTAGTTTTTAATGTATGATTTAGGGTTTAAGATTTTCCAACGGTTTAGAGTTTATCCAAAGTTTAAGGTTTAGCGTTTAGGGTTTAGGGTTTAGTATTTAGGATATAGGGTTTAGTATTTTGCTGAAGACTTAACAATATTAATTAATTTATTTTTTGTAACTATTTTTATGTATTTTTATTATTTTATTTAAAAAATATAATCTAATTTGGATATTTAATTTTATTTCTTTTTTTAAAAGATATCAAATATCAAATACTCAAACACTATTGGTTGGTGAATCTAGAGGTTCACCCCTTAGGGTGAACCTAAGAATTTCTCGTTAATTAGTCTTACGTGTCAGCCTCACATTGAAATTGAAAAACATGTTGGTCCAATTCGATTTTTATATCTTACTAGAAACATTTAATACCAACTATATGACATCATATGATATTAAATAAAGCAATTTGGCTATTCATTATATATTATTTCCTTAACTATAAAACCTACGGAATTACCTAATTTGATTATGATATATATAGTAATTAATGATTTCAAATAATGAAGATTTGCTAATAATATGTATGCTTTCTATCATTTTTGTTTAATTCTTTACTATTAAAATAAATTACGCAATTACATTAATCATATATTAAAAATTTAGATTTTTTTTTGTATATGTTGTATTTTGAATTTTTCAAAACGAGTATAAATTAGTAAAACTGTTAAAAGTCTCACATAAACTTTTGTGATTAATGTTGAATTTTTTTTCTATAATAAGATACAATGATAATAAAATTATATAAATAAATAATTTTATTTTAATAGGTGTTTATGTTAATATATATATACTTCTTATCGTTTAAATTTAATTATATATCATATACGATAGATAAGATTGATTGTTTTGATTTATTTATTCTAAAATGATTGCGAATAAACAAGAGTGGTCATTTGATTTATATGTGCAAGCCAATTTATTACATAATGGTAACTGATTTCTTAGTTATTTAATATATAATTATTATTTTATTATTTCATAATATGCAGAAAGATATAAAATAAGTATTTATTCTGCACAAGGCGCAGATCTTAACCTAAGTATGTATCTCTTTAATAATTTTGAATCTTAAACATTTTCTAAACTCATACCAAAATAAAAGAAAGAAATGAGAATTAACTCGAAAATCAATATTCATATCGAGCAATTACCAAAATGACACAAAAAAAAGAGAAAAACATCGAAGATAAATAGGATTGACACGTGAACGTAAACTTCTCATAACCATAATTAACTTTTAAATTGCTAAATCATGATATAAAACCGAGCTGACATAGTTTCATTGTAACCAAATAGTAGGCATGAGATTCTTCGGACTAAACTTTAGGTTTTTATGGGATAAATAATTTTTTGACCTAAAATAGTTTTAGAAATGAGATTAGTTCATGAGTAAATAAATTATGTAATTAACAAAAAAAAATTTTAAAATTTTTTTTAAAGGCCAAATATATTAATTCGATCAATAATATAATTTTTTTTCCATACATATTTCAATTTTCATATAAATTAACTTGCGCAGTCTTATCCTAGTCAAATGTTATTTTGTCAAATGAAGTCGTTGTAGAACGAACTTTTATCTAACAACCGATAAAAAGTTCTAGCAACCTAAATCGTTGGTAACCGATTGGTCAAATGAGAACAAGGGACAGTGACACACGACCCACGATTTTGTCTTCATTTTATGATTTTGATGTCCCACTAGTCGTAAATGTATATTATAAATGTTCATGCATTGTGGAATGGAATCTATGCATAATGTTGTGTTAAATGCGGACCGGTAACAAAACCACATAAACTAGCTGTTGGCTTAAATTTCTAGTACAGCAAACAAATCCAATAGGTTTAAAACTCTTACAATTGATAGTTAATAGACAGATGGCACATGATTAGGTGACCTTTGAGATAAAACTAATAATGTCATAATATTTATTTTTTCCAAAAAATAGTCACTTAGAATTCAAATGGAAATTATATTTGCGTCAAATCTAATAATACTAATTACAAAATTACTTGATCTTATAAATAATTTCATTTATTTTACATACTATTGGTTAAATAAGTGTATTCAATAAGAGTATTAATATATTTTAATTATTTTAATATGTGTAAAAATGTCGAAATTACATTATTTATAAAACAGATGAAGTATTATATATATCGTGGTTTTTTATTTAGAAAATTACAAGTTTAAAACGGTTAGTTTAGATTTCTACTACATCAAACTAGAGATGTCAAACAGGTTTACCTATCCCGTTCCGTCCCGTACCGCGGCGGGTTAGTCGTCGAGCGGGCCACATCGGGCATGTCCCGCGCGGACTGCGGTCTTCAAAATGCCGGTCCAAACCCGTACCGCGGAATATATTGGCCTTCGCGGGCCGTCCCGCGGGACGCCTCCTTATCAAACCGCCTGCTACATCTTCTTTCATGAATGTTCAAGTAGAAGAGTTGTGTAAGAGAGTTGAAGAGAGCTCATTAAGTTTCACTAAAGCCTTATCAAAATCAATGCCACAAAGCTCCGTTTGTGTTTGCATTTTTAAGTCAAAAGTTTTCTTTTGTTATCAGCATAAGCTTTTGTTAAGTTTGAATCTGATTGAGTTGTTGTCTTTGTAATAGTTTGGCTCAAGTGTTGTATGTCTTCATCAAACTATCTCTCTTTTTAATTATTTGGATTGCAAAAAAATTTGTGAATCACTTTGGCAAATTATACAAGTGACGTGATATACAGCTAACTTTTCTCCTAAACAACACCATTGTAACCAAATAGTTTTTAATTTAAAAAAAAACACCACTTAACAGTACTAAAAACAAAACCAATCAAGTTAAACAAGAAATATCACATTGTAATAAATCAATTTATAGTTGTGTATGATAAAAAGAGAAAACCAAATCAAAACACCACAAGAACTCGAATCGTCATCGCTGGAGCTCGAATCGTCATCGCCGGAGCTCGAATCGTCATCGCCAGAGCTTCTTATGTTTTCTGGGAGAAAAGTCAGAAGAATCGCTTTTTTTCTCACTTTCTTTCTCGTTTTTTTCAGGTAAAATAAGAAATGAAAAAAAAAATACGAGTCCATGTAATCCCGCATGACCCGTTTCAGCCTATCCCGCAAAAGACCCAGTCCCGCAAAGACCCATCCCGCGAGGCCCTAGAAAACCTCGTCCCAATACCGTCCCGCGACAGTCTTTTACGGGCCAAGTCCGCGGTTCAGATCCATAATTGCCATCTCTACATCAAACAAAGACAACAAGCTTAAAATTAACTTTTACATTTGATAGTTGATAGAAAATGTCACATGATTAATTGACGTTGAAGATGAAACTAATATTATATATTGTGTGTTTTTATTTAGAAAATTACAGGTTCTTTACCCCCCAAATTTTCTGGTAATTTAGAATTATGATTTTATAATATCGGATATGAATTTTCAGTTTTTAATTATTTATTTTATTAAATGATGTATTTGTAATATTCGTTTATATTATATTCATTAAGTAAATATTTTTTTTTTGCATCTTAAACTATCTATTTTTTTGCGAATGTGTGATATCATATAAAAAATATAAAAAAATGAGTATAGAGTTAATTAGATAATTTTAAAAACATAAATTTTTCTTCCGTGTGCGATATCATATAAATAATGATTCACCCAGTTAACAAAAATCATGATTATTTTATGAGTAATTTTTTTATTTTGACCATTTCCTTAAAACTATATTAAATTTTACATATTTTAATTAGAATATTTTTAATATCTTTACCTTTTTATTTGAAATGCAACTCAATATTTTTTTAACAATTATAAAAAAAATATTTAAAAAAGATTTTTAGAATTTGTTTGAAAAATATGAAAATTACATTTTAAATTAAAATTATCCTAAAATATTATAAGTTTTGATGTAAACGAAAACTCAAATTATGTCAAAAATAATGATATTCAATGATAATAACAATTTTAATTGATTATTTTTTAAAAAATACATTTACAAAAATATTGTTTGAAAGAAAATTCATTTATCTTTCAAATATAAAATGAAAATATTATAATTAAATAATAAAAAATATAAATAAAAACCATAAATTTAGCAAATGACAACTGAGTTATATTATGCTAAAATTTTCTTTCTAACAATTTATCAAATGACAAATGAGTTATGAGCAAATAATATCATATAATTTTTAAAAACATAGCCATTCTTAAATATTTTTTGAATAAATAATTATTTTTAAATTTAATCAACTGAAAATAATAACCGTACAATTGTGTGAGTCAAATTCTAGTTTTATTGATGCATGTTATATATTAGTGATGCATGTTTTAGGTAACATTTTAATGATGCACGTTTTTAAAAATCTCAATTACTAAAATTATGCACGTAAGGATAACTCATGAGTTTTTTTGGTTGATTAAATGACATTATGTCCAAATTTATTTAAAGATATTTCATTAAGGTAACTGAAAAAGACAAATAATAAAATAAGAAGTTTAAATTCATTTAATCATATTTCATTAATGTAACTGAAAAAACAAGTAATAAATTAGGCAATTTTATTTGTTTTATGATATTTCATAAATGCAATTGAAAAAGACAAGTAAAAAAAAAAGAAAATTTAATTAACGAAGTAAGAACATTTTCAAATGAGTACTTCTCTTTTAATAATATAGATGCAACTACAATTCAATGTTGAACCGTTCCTGTTTGCTGTTTCATGTGGTAACATAATAATAACACTAACACAACCTTGACTATTTGGGCTTGATATTATAATAGTTACGTATCCAAATGCAAAGTTTCCTGAGAATAATATTTGGGCTTAAAAAACTTTTAGGATCTCACGATTATAAAAAAATAATAATAATAACACTGACACAATAATGCATTTATTTTTTTCGGCAGATTCAATGGAAGCAATTTAACAGTTTAATCATGTCACTGTAGAAGCATCTCCAAAAACAACTCTCTATTTTGGAGTTTGCAAAACTCTATATTTAAAGTTTTAAGGTGTTTTTTTTCAAAAATAAAATTTCAAATTTAACTTCAAAATTATTTTAATTTACACTATGATCCTTATATTTATCATTATTAATATAAATTCATAAAAAAATTATAATAAGTAGCACATATATAAAAAACATTATAATAATATTAAGTTATAAAATCTTACACTAAAATATACAATTATAAATAGAAATAGATAATTCAATATTAAACTACAAGCAAAATGTCATATTATTACATAAAATTATTTCCGTAATGTTTCACCTTCGGTTACTCAAAATTCATTTTGGAAAATATTTTAGAAGTTCAGGATCAAATTTACTAGTCTATTAGTGTTGTTGTAATATGTAAATTTGTGTAATAATTATGTCTTCATGTATCATTTTTGAAAAAAAAGTTATTAAGTTTATTTTGTAATATTCTTGTGGTCTAATTTTAGATTTTAAGATATTATAAATCTTATTTATTTATTTTATTTAATTTTATGTGTAAAATTCAAATTTATAAAAATAAATTTGAAATATTTAAGATATACAAAATTTTTTAAAGATTAAAACGATAAATGAGAAAATACTTAAGAATCATAAATGTGATGTATAATTAATTATAATGACCAAAATGCAAAAAAAAAGATGAAACTTCAAATTTAGAGTTTTGAGTAGTGACTTCTTAAAACTCTAAATTTGAAGTTTTAAAAATCTTTTTGGAAAAGCAAAAAATTATACATTCGAAGTTATCGAATTTTTTTGGAGATCATCTGAATAGTCAGACTGCTCAAGGCTCAAGCTCGGTTGTCGCTTTCATTTGTAATTCGTCATGGTTACGGAATTTTTTTCATTATATCAATCACGTGTAGATGCTTAAGATTGGACTATTAAATAGTCTTGTAACATTAAAGTTGGAAAAAAATGTTGAAATATTAAAACACACAAAAATATTTTTTCTTGAACTTCTTTCTAGCTGCATATGTGAAAATATAAAGCCTGTATTCCTGTTATGATTGAGATACGTAAGAATGATTGAGATACGTAAGTAGATAAAACAGCGAATATCACTATTAACATAGTTATAACTAATTAGCACTATCAAATGTTTGCTAAAAGCATCACAAAGACGTGAAGAAAAGGAAAGAAACAAAGCAAGAATCATGGAGATATTTTTCGGAAGACATCTCTTCGTAAAGGTGAATTCAAAGCTATGATTAGTCTCAGTGGTCAACAATCAAAGTTTTATACAAGTAAACATTTGTTTCAATATACCCAACCTTTACACCATTTTCTTTGTACCAAAACTATCAATAATGATCGGGAAAAATACACTTACCAGGAAGGAGGTCAAGATCTTAAATTATTTGTTAATGGAGCATTAGTATAAATGATAAATATAAAAAGAGAACATAATGTAGAAAGTGGATGCTAGAGCATGATTATCGGTTCAGGTGGGTTTTTAGAGTAATTAGAAAAAAAAAAAAAAAAAAAAAAAAGGGAAATAACTTAAGCGACGTATTCTAATTAAGGCACAAGAACCGTCTCTTGTAAGACACGCGTCACGTGGGAGGAGAATTCGAGAGAAAAAAAAAATCAGACCTGAGAAATTCGTCGGCGTTGAAGTTCTATGGTGGCTCAGATGATTCCGGCGATTCAGACTTGAGATAGGACCTCCGAGTTATGGGGCAAGAGGAAGAGGGAGAGGGAGAGGGATCAATTCCTATTGCAGTTTCTGGGTTGATCGATTCCTGGTTAGTTTCATTCCTATTCCTTTTTATTTATGCTTGGGTTTAAGTATATCACAGAAGAATCATAGTTGAAAAAGACTCTGGTTCCTTTAAAATATGATTGCTTTTGCTCCCCGTCATATAGCTGAGACAGAGTAATAGCTTTGCGAGTATGTTATTTTGGATCTGTAGTTGGAACTCTTCCGCTTGTGCTTGGTTTAAACTTTAAAGTCTCTTTTTTTATAGAAGATTCAATAAGACTGTGTTCAATTTCAAAACCAAATTTGATTCTTGATACAGTCATGGAGTTAGAGAGCTTCAGGGTAGGTCTTACCCTCACAGTCTTCTACATTCCTGGTTTCATCACTCACCAAGAGCAAACTCAGCTCCTCAATCATGTAATCTCCTCCTCTCCACATCTTTTGCATTTGAGACATTGTTGATTTTGTGTTCCTCTCTTACCCATTTTACTTTCATGTTTAAAGATATATGGAGCATCTGGTTCCAAGTGGAAGACATTAAAGAAAAGAAGATTACAAAACTGGGGTCTGTTGTTAGAAGATTTTGTTTTCTTCACGGCTTTAAAGAATCTCAGAACAAACCGTTTTTGTTTTTGGTGGAAACTTTGTTTAATCCTGTTAATTTTGCAGGCTGTAATGTCCAACGACATCGCCATTGCTTGTGCTGGTCATTTTGCTCGGCTACATGTTAAGTCTTCACACTGTCAGTGGAAGGTGAAATTCGTGAAGCTCATCTTGCTAAGGCTCTCGATATCATCACGATTAGTAACAAGGGTATGTGATTTTAGTTTCTTAGTTAAAAAGAACTCTTCACTTACTGAAAGTTCCCTTTCTTGTCTATGTGGTTATGATTTTTAACTTTATTTTAGTCTCTTAGCATATGCTTTACTAAGCTGAGGGAACTCTTACTCTTATATGTCCCTTTTTGAGGCAGAGCTAGAAGAACACACGCTAGCATTGCCGATCTCGAGAATGAGAAGCAGTCTCACGAGAAGAAGCTTGAGCAGTTCTTGAGGAAAGCCAGTGAGGAGAGAGCTGCTTGGTGGAGCAGAGAGCACGAGAAGGTGTGAGCAATCATCGACGACATGAAATCTCGGTGTCATTTATCCTGCAGCTACTCCTGAGTATGCCCCATTGGTTGAATAGTTATGAAGAGATGCAGCGATTCAAGCTACATATAATGTTCAATATTTTTTTTTAAGAATCCCTAAATAGGAAACTAGCATCGGAGCACAAAATCAGGTGTCTCCTAACTAAAGTTCTTAATCACATTTAATTATTAAATTAATCAATAAAAAACTCTGTTAATCAGGCTCTTAACTCGTACGTACCGTTCACATGCGTAGATGACACAGTTAACGTAAACGTAAGGTTAAACTCTTTCTCAATTGTTTATTTATTCTATAAATTAAAACCTATAGGCCAAGTTTACATCCAATCCGATTTACAGCTTATTAGTAGAAAATTACAAAATATTGATTCAAAATTAACCTAAAGTAAACAACTCACTCGAACTGAATTTCATTTACTAAAAGATAAACGTGGATATCGTAGTGACAAATTAAACTTAATAAAAGTATGATATTTATAGATTCGTAAGTTAATGATTTGATTAAAGATTCACTAAGTTTCTAAATTTGAAAGTCTACAGTTCAAAATTTAAAAATGCATTTTATTAATAACTATATAAATTAAAAAAAAACTTATAAAATATTTAGCATAATACAAGACGAACTATCATGTAGATATGATAATATAAACAGAAATGTAAATTATCATAAAACAAGGAGAATTATAAAATATAAAATTGTCAATGCAATAATTTTCAAAACTTGTGATAAAATAATAAAGCAATAGTAAAAAGACACAACATTGATAACATTTATCAACTCACTTAAATGACTACGTTGATGTTGCCTCTTTACATAATTGGTATAAATAATTAGACCTGACACTTATTATCCGAGATCCGGATTCGATCCGAGATCCGCTCCGGATCCGCTTTGAAAATAGGATATTTGGGGTGCCCGTGCAAACCGAATCCGATCCGGATATCTTTATTTTTAGGTCCGGATATCCGGATCACGATCCGTATTTTTAAAACACATTAATTTTTAAATTTTATTAATATTAATATTTATACATGAATTAATCTTATAACATTATATTTTAGTTTTCACAATATTATAGACATATATAAATATATTTATAAATCTTGTATAAATATTTAATTTAGGTAATATATTAAAAAAATTAGTATTTTTTTAAAAAAAATATTATTTTTTAGTTATTTTTACGGACCCGGATATCCACGAATAATAGAATATCGAGACGAATATCAGAAATCCGGATATCTAGAAACCACGTATCCGGATATTAAATCTACGGATCCGGATCCGATACCCTAAGTTTCTCGGATATCCGGATCCGTCCCAAACCTATAAATAATCGCATTGTCGTTAGTATTCCTGGTTACGGTTAACCTAATCATGAAAATAATATAAAAAAATAATCAGCGGAATTAGAGATGAGCATGAATAAAAACAATAATGTAAAAATAAAATAAAAAGTATAATTTATAAACTACTGTATTTTTTGTTTGTCAAACTTAAACTACTGTATATAATGTAAAAATAAAAATAAAATGAAAACGAAGAAAGAAGAGAGTGGAAAGGGGAAGGCTTTTGTGCATTCCTTTCTTCCAATGCATCCAAAGCACCACCACCACCACCACCATTAACCCCTCCTCCTCAAGCACAAACATTTAGATCTTCGCTTTAGTAATAAAGGATAAACCTTTGCTTTCTTCCTCCTTCGTCTTCTTGTGAATTCCAGCAATGCGGGAAGTGGACACATGAGCTCCTCCTCCACAACTCTCCGCCATGTTCCAGAACCGTCAAAACCAAGACTTTCGAGCTCTTCACCGAAGAAGACGACGAGGATTTCATCACCCCTCCTCCGGTTAACGATTCCAAGACCAAGACTTTAGTTAAACCGACAAATACCCAGATGGAATCGAGTCTGATCTCGTCGGTATCCTCTTTCGAAGCTTCGTATCTCCAATTACAATCCGCACACTCCCCCTTCGTCGAAGAAACCGTCAAGGCTGCTGACAGAGCTCTCGTCTCCAACCTCCAGAAACTCTCTGATCTCAAGCAGTTCTACCGAACCCATCGCCAAAGTTTGGATCTTGAGACCGATTGGGTCTTGCTTGGAATCTAGGGTTCAGGAGAATCAGAGCAAGCTCAGAGCTTTGGGAACGGTTTCAAACCGGTTACAAGCTGAGATGGACGGTAAGGATTCGCGAGTTTTGAGTCTGAGGAAGACACTAAGCGAGGCTCAGAAGTCTAACTCGAAGCTGTCGAAGAGATTGTCTGAAAACTCGTCTGATGTTGTGTTATCCGTTAGGGTTTATGAGTCTATGCTGCGTGATGTAATGAAAGGTGTGAAGAAGTTCACTATCGTTTGATTGAGCTGATGGAGAAAGCTGGGTAGCTGCTAGTTATGTTCATCCTGAGGTTGATTACGCTGAGAAAGGGCATTATAGGTATGCGTTGTTGTCTTATGTTTGCTTGGGGATGTTTCGTGGTTTCGAGGAATCTGAGAGCTCTTCGTTGAGGGAGTTGATGCAGCATGTGTCGAGTGATCCTATGGAGCTTCTTGAAAGAGATAAAGATTGTGCATTCTCTAGGTTTTGCGATGACAAGTATCACGAGCTCATTTATCCCAACATGGAGTCTTCTATTTTCAGCAACATGGATCAGAGAGAAGCTGTGTTGAGTTCTTGGAGGTCTCTGAGCACGTTCTATGAGTCTTTTCTTGCGATGGCTAGCTCGGTCTGGACACTTCAGAAGCTGGCCTTGTCCTTTGATCCTGTGGTTGAGATTTTTCAAGTTGAGAGTGTAGTTGATTTTTCGATTGTTTTCATGGAGGATGTCTTGAGAAGGAAGCAAGATAAGAAGTTGACGGTGAATCTTACTCGAGGCAAAGTGGTGGGATTCACGGTGATCCAGTCTCAAGTTTATCTTACCAGCTTGAAATGTAAATGAAACAGACCAAACCATTGCTCAAGTTTCATCAAGTGAAGCTGTTTCAGTGGACTTCGCAGCAAGATCCTAGCAAGCAAACTCAATGTTTCACATACCGAGAACTCGCCACCGCAACTAACAATTTCAGGCTCGAATCTATGACCGGACATGGTGGTTTCGGTTCTGTTTTCAAAGGAAAGTTAGAGTTTCCTCCTGGACAGGTAACTCTCAACATATATCATCTAGAGTTGTGATTTAAAAAGAAAAGAACTGTGATATATGTCTGATATAAACCGAATCTTGTTTTTGTTTTTATTTGGTGTTAAAAGTTCAAGAATGTGGCTGTTAAGATGCTTGATACAACTGGTCATCAAGGAGACAAAGAGTTTCTCGTGGAAGTCCTAATGCTCTCCCTCTTGCGCCACGAACACCTCGTGACATTGTTTGGTTACTGCGCTGAAGGTGAAGAATCCTCGTTTAAGCTTATTGCTAAACGTGGAAAGCTCGATAACCTGAATCCTAGGAATGCTTGATGCCTCTGCTCTTTCTTTCTCTGTGTCATATTACAACACCTGTTTTGTGGTGACAATGTAAACTTTGAGCTGGTAAATTTCAGTGCATCTGAAACTCCCGGATAGAATCTACAACATATAGTAGACTATGTATCAAAGCTGTGAAGGTAAAATGTGCATGCAAGAAAAGATGAAACTTTGACTAAATAGGAAACCAATCATCTGAAGGAAATAATGTTCAAAAAAAAAAAAATTTTGTTCTTCCATTGGAAGATGAAAACATCAATTAGACTAACAAAGGTTTTTAACTTTTCAAATCACCAAATTAACTACTAATTTATTCATAAGAGCCCATTAGGGTTTCTTACCAATAGACTTGCTCTAACTGTGTTCTTTAAGTTTTGGTTTGAGTTATGTAAAGTTCGAGTTCTGTAAAAAAAAATTAAATTAAATTCTTTTTTTTTTCTTGTACAACAAAAAAATTAAAATTATCTCTTCATCTTTGTAAGTTGTAAACTAACGGATTGATTCTCAAAATATATAAGATTTAACCTTTACCCAAAGTGTTTTCTGTACATGTATAGAACATCTATAAAAATAAAAAGTAAAAAAATGGGAACATTTATCTGTGTTTTGGCATTTTCTGCTGTTTTAACACCTACGAGTAGCACTGCGTGTCGTTTTTCACTTCTGACCTGTCAATTCCTCTCGACCCTCATATATATTCATGGGCTTGATAAAAGGGCCCATGCTAGAGTCTTAATATTACTAGACTTGGGCTCTAATCATGCAATTACTAGTCCGCTTAAATAATTTATGGGCTTTTCTAGGGCCATTTTATACCAAATAAGTAGTAAGTAGTGCACGTGTGTAAAGGGTCCACGTTAACGTGACATTAGTATAAAACATTCCTTCGTCATACCTTCAAAAAAGATTTGGTTGCCATGGCGGACTTGACCAAGCTGTACAATTCGGTACGACGTCATTTTACGTATTATCACCAAACGACAATCTTAACGACTAACCAGGATTATTGTATTTGCATACGATCGTCGATTACTGATCACGTATCAAAATATATATTTAGTCGTATATATATTTGAAAATTGCATGTTTTTTTCCTTATTCGTTGACTTTATCGAAGAAGAAAGTGAGACCAAATTGTGAAATTAAATACTTCATCCCTTTCTAAAAAATCAATGTTTTAAAATTTTCACATTTTTTAGCAAAATATCCTAAAATTTAGCTATAAATACATAGTTTTTTGTAATTTTATATATATTTCCTATATTTTTAAACCAATAAAATTTTAAGAAATGTAATTAATATTCTTAAACTTACAGTTTCGCATTATTAATTGACAAAAATTACATTAGAAATATAAAATACGTATTTTTTTGAAACAAATTTTTTTTCTAGAATATATATTTTTTAGGAACGGAAGGAGTAACTTATTGTTGTAAATAACGTATTTAATTCAACGCTGATTAAGGAACCGACTAATCTTTGATTTATGCGAGAGCAATTAAAGATTTAACGACGTGTTTATTAGTCGGACGTTTGTCCCATATACCTTTTAATTGACCTTCGAGGCTTCGAAAGGAGTTCATGCACGTCACGTACGATCATCCGTACTAATATAGACAAAAATATTAGCAGCTATACGGCTATACCTATACGCATTAGTATTCTACATTATCATTAATCGAATTTTTCACCTTTTAACACCCACTTATTCTTCTTTTTGCGTCTCAACAGTCAGCAGTAGCACCCAGCTTATATATGAATTTTAAAATAGTAATGACAATAATATTATTATTTTAATATCAGACTGGACATTTAAAGATATTTTTTTTCTTTTTTTTTGGTAAAAATGTTTTTTTTTTCTAAATTGTAAATATCATATTAAAAAAAAAAAAGCTTGCAAGCAAACATCTTAAGTCTGAAATATCCCGGTAAAAAAAAAATAAAAAACAGGATGGATCACCAACTAAAACATACTAGATGCTAAGTAACTTTTGTAAGAATCAAATCATATCAGCCACATGGACATAAGTGATCTGAATTGTTTCCTCCCTTTCCTAGCAGATATGATATTTCTCAGCTCATTGTTAATGCAGTGGAAGATCGAAGCAACAGATAGAGAGATGTGATTATGGATGAGGTTGTTTCGTTGCTTCCACAGGTGGAAGATCACTACTTGTGTGGTAAAAATGTTAAAACGATATTTTTTTCTTGTTAAAAATAGATTACCCGTTTCTTTGTTTACTGTAATCAAATGAAGCCACTAGTTCAACTTTGATGCATGTATTCTTGTTTGTTCAATGATTTTCACCTACATTACCTTGTGTGTTGCCCATTAATTAGATTTCAGGATTATTCAAGTTACAATTATATTGCAAGAATGCTGAATAGGTAAAGATTGTATAAGATAATTATTATTGTTTCAACGCACACTATTATCATTGAAACAGAACTTCGCATAATGTATCAGTTTATCAAATACAAATATACAATACGAGTTAGATTCCAAACAAAAAAAATATTCAGGGGAAGTTATATTCTTGTTAAATAAGCAGGCAGGTTTATTGATCGTGTTAATGTATTACGATCACCAACAATGTGTTTTGGAGGGTCACATTATTAAAAAAACTAATATACCGAAATTAAGTAGGTAATAAAATGGTTTTTATGTAAGAAGAGTAGGTATTTAGGTAATGAATTGTTCACACTGAGATATCATACATTAAATTTTTAATCATCTACGTAAATTTTATAAATAAACTCAAACGTAACCGAATTGGGGGCCAATGATTAAATTTATAAATCACGATGTAGTATAATATTGTAGTTTTGTTTTTTGAGCTGACTTCCTTTTCTTTGTCAACTCCTAATATTTTTTCTCGTCATTTCAAATGGGTTATCTTTATATCATTCTCAGCCGGAGAAAGAAAACACCAAACTGAATTATCTTTATATTTTGTGTCAACAAGTTGAATAATATATTTTCAACATCAATTACATGTTAACGTAAGATAATAAACTTTCTATAAGAAAACGTTAAATAATTAACATTATGTGACTTTCTAGGGATGTCTCTGTCTTTCTTTCGTTGATTTTCGATTTGATTTTTTCCTTATTTAGAAAAACACATAAGACAATAAACTGTTCTTACCTGAAAGGTTGAAACTTAATGCGTTGTTCGAAAGTCATCGCATTTGCATTGTTGGGTAGTTCGTGGAAACTCACCGTTGACAATATTGTATACTGCTTTGTGGCATAAACTATGCGAGAATCAGTTAGTGCCAACTTAATTCTAGTTTACAAAAAAAAAAAAAAAATTCTAGGTGCAATACAATAACGGATTATCTTTCCTTTGTAGATATATTATTAACTCTAATGTTGAAAGGCAGTACTGTTTTATAATTCCAGTGAGGTTGATCATTTTCCCCGGAGTCTCAGGACTTTTTTTTAATCGAAGAAAATTATTTATTTTTGCTCTGTGGAATTGGTTTTTCTTCAAAATTCTATTTGAAACATTTCCTTTTCAGTGTGTTTATCAATTCATGCATTTATCATTTAAACCAAGTAGTTTTAATGGCGTGTCAAGCTCCTCTAGTATAGATGAATAAGAAGAGTAACCCCTTAGAAATCAAGCTGTTTACAAAAACTTAGTAATTTAGATACAAAAACATTGCAGGGACGAATTCTCCAAACCCACTTTAGTCGAAAAAAACAATTCATTCATTTAACATTTTCGTGAGATAAAAATGTATAACGCTAGGTTCGAAGTTTGGTACTTATCAAAAAATAAGTTTGAAGTTTGGGCATGCGCGAGTCAAATGGGACCTATAGATTTGAAGCTGCGAGTGTTACGTTCATGTTGGTGTACGTATTGGACTAGTACGGAGTCGTGGAGCGATGAATTGTTGAATATACAACTAGTATTATAAAGCATCGTATAGAAAATTAAAGACTTATTCTTGGGTTCACCCCAACCTCTAGGTTCACCAACCAATAGGATTATGTTATTTAACATTTGATATCTTTTAAAAAAGGAAACAAAATATTGTCAAATTATATTATTTTTTTTAAATTAAAAGGTAAAAAGAAATAAATAAAAAATAGTATAGTAATTATAAAAAAAAAATTTTAACGTCGTCAGCAAAACATTAAACCCTAAATCCTAATCCCTAAACCCTAAATCCTAAACCCTAAACCCTTGGGTAAACCCTAAACTCTAGGATAAATTTTAAACTCTAGGATAAATCTTAAACTCTAAATCAAAATCACTAAACACTCAAGGGTTTAGGGTTTAGGGTTTAGGGTTTAGAGTTTTAGGGTTTAGTGTTTTTATTTAGAGTTTAAGATTTATCCAAGGGTTTAGGGTTTACCCAAGGGTTTAGAGTTTATCCAAGGGTTTAGGTTTACCCAAGGGTTTAGGTTTACCCAATGGTTTAGGGTTTAGGATTTAGAGTTTAGGGATTAGGATTTAGGGTTTAGGGATTAAGATTTAGGGTTTAGTGTTTTGCTGACGACGTTAAAAAAAAAATTTTAATTTTTTTTTTTTGTAGCTGCTATTTTTTTTTTTACTTTTTTATTTTAAAAACATAATATAAATTGATAATATTTTGTTTCCTTTTTTAAAAGATATCGAATTTGAAATAATGAAATTCTATTGGCTGGTGAACCTTTAGATTCACCCCAAGGGGTGAACCCAAGAATAACTCAAAATTAAATATTTAAAAACACATTATCCTCACAAGTAAACCATATTTTATGGCATTACTACACGAGTTATTGCTATGAACCTCTAGGTTCACTACCTAATAGGATTTCATTATTTCAAATTCGATATATTTTAAAAAGAAAACAAAATATTATCAATTTATATTATGTTAAAAAAAAAAAAATAGCAACTACATAAAAAAAAATTAAAAAAATCTTTTTAACGTCGTCAACAAAACACTAAACCCTAAATTCTAATCCCTAAACCCTAAACCCTTGGGTAAACTCTAAACCCTTGGGTAAACCCTAAACCCTTGAATAAATCCTAAACTCTAAATAAAAACACTAAACCCTAAAACTCTAAACCCTAAATCCTAAATCTTAAACCCTAAACCCTTGAGTATTTTAGTGTTTAGTGATTTTGATTTAGAGTTTAAGATTTATCCTAGAGTTTAGGGTTTACCCAAGGGTTTAGGGTTTAGGATTTAGGGTTTAGGGATTAGGATTTAGGGTTTAATGTTTTGATGACGACGTTAAAAATATTTTTTTTTGTAATTACTACTATTTTTTATTTATTTCTTTTTACCTTTTAATTTTAAAAAGATAATATAATTTGACAATATTTTGTTTCCTTTTTTAAAAGATATTGAATATGAAATAACACAATCCTATTGGTTGGTGAACCTATAGGTTCACCCTAGGGGGTGAACCCAAGAATAAGTCTTATTACACACCAGGTCCGATTTCGTTGAACAAAACGACACTATACATCAAATCTCTATTATATAAAAAGAACTAAATTGAAACAATTCTAAATGTGCCACGTAGCACAAAATATTCATAACCAATTATTTGTCCATGTCATCAAGGATGTTAAGCTGTTGGACCACGAATCTGTGCTACGTAATATGCACATTAATTTTAATGACCAGTTTGTTTTACTTTCCTCTTCTTCTAACCTAAGTTGTCACGACATCTACAGATCCTCCAAAACTCATTGTCTTCCCATCTCCTCTGTATAACGCCTGCGACGACAACAATGATGAGTCAAAGCTATCCTCCAAAGAAATCGGCGTGTAACTCTCCACATCTCTCCTCTTACTCAATGATATCAATGCCTCTTGAAGATCCATAATTAATCACTTAAATGAAACGCATCCCATCTCTCTCCTTTCCCTATTGAGACTATATATATCCCAACCCAACAATCTCTTCCTCAGCAAACGCATCCCAGCACTATGGCAAATCAAACGACAGTCGCCACCATGCAATACAAGCCATTCTCCACTTTTGTTTCAGCAGGACCAAGAGATTCCAAGTTGATGTTTAGGCTAATCCATTTCTGGGAAGCTTGCAATAATTCCAAAGGAGACATCCTTATCGGAACCAAGAGCGTGACAGTCGATTTCTTTAATGATCATCATCCACATCGGCTCTCTCATGTTCCCTTTTCCCACTATATTCTTAGAGTTCCTTGCTGGCGAGTTCTACCAAAAATTCAGTGAAACGTGTAGTAGGTACTCACTTATCTTTTTCCTCCATTTAAACCATGATTAACTCTACGTTCAGATTCTCATTTCTTAAATAGATAAATACACCTACTTAAGCTTGATTTAAAGATAGATGGAGTCTCTAAAACTGATAGGTATCAAAGGTTTGTAAGTTTCTAATCTTCTTATGACATCTACGTTTTGTTGTTGCTTAGGATGGTTATCTCTCAAAAAGACATGATTGCTTACCACGAACATGCCGTAGAAGCCTCAAATTCACATCTGCCTATGCTCGATGCAGTGTCAAGTGAGTTCTGGGAACCTAAAATTGTGAGGAAGAGCAATGGAGCAGATATCTACAGACTACAGAGGAAAGTTAAGAAACAGGACATGTTAGGTTTATATAAATATGGTTTCGAAAGAGAAAAGACGTGTGTTTTTAAGCTAAGACACAAGAATTTGGTAAGATTTTTAGCAGTATAACTTGATCGCTTTGGTTACAAAATCGACCGGTGGAGAAAATATTAGAGACTTACGCTCAATTCTTCATTGGCTTCGTCATGGAGAAGAAGATTAAGAGTGGTTATAGGAGTTGTAGAAGGTATGTTTTATCTATTCGAACAATGGCCTGAGATTATATTTGATCTGAATGCAAGTAGTAGAAGGTTTGTTATCGATGATGATCAAGAACCATTGATTTCTCAATTCAAGATTGGAGATGAAACCTACTCATCAAGTAATGGCTCTTCTTCGAAAATATAAAATACAAAAATTTCAAGTTACATGTGTTTTTGTTTGTGTTATCATCTACATATATATTTAACTTTGGATTGTTTATCTTGGAAAGGATTACAAATCTAAAACCTGGTGAGGAACAAGAAGATCCAGAAAGGAGGTATGTTGAGTAAATAAGAGTTTATGGTCGGATAACTTAGAGAGAGAGTGGTTGATGAGAATATGAAGATTGAAGAGAGAACGTTGGGGAAAATTAAGCAAGTAATTACACTTGGACTTATGTTCACTGACAAATCCCCGCCAAAGCAAATCAAGCTTCTACGCAGATTTATGACATGGTGTTTCTTCGTATGAGTCTAGCACAAGGCATCAATCATATATGTAATTAGGTTGTGTGTATTGAAGAATTGAAACTTTACTCTTTTGTTTTGATTTTAATAGATAAGATACTGTTATGATTTCAAGACATATTTTGTATACAATCAATAAAATTGCACCTTACTTTTTAGGTAAGATTTGCACGTACACAAAAACACATATCTGTTAGCTGGTTTATTACCTGTCACTATTTTCAGTCCAATGTAATCTCTTTTATATAATTAATAGGCAAAACCATCTGTGGATATGTAAAGGGTTCTAACGAGGCATCAAATGAATCTAAGGTTATAGGAAAACATGGATGAGCTGACATGATGAAGAGTTTTGCTCAAGTTTGCGGGATCAAAACTTCTTCTAAAAAACACACGTACGTATTATTTGTATAATTAGGTACTGGAAATATGAAAAACAATGTCAGCATACAAAAACAAATGCTGTAAAATTCCAAGATAAAAAAATTTATATTAATATGCCTATGATCAATAAACAAAACTTTCAATAAAAAAATAATAAAATTTGTATGTATACAAGAAAAAAACAACAAAACATACATTTAATCGTTAAAAGTCATGAATTTGAATAGTATTGTTTTAACATGAAAACTCAAATATTGGAACAACACAACATATATACACTCACCAAATATAGTACAATACATTACTATGACCTGAAAACCAATCAAACAAATCTGTTAACTATGAGCAATAAATCAATCAAATTAATATTGTCAAAAAATCACAAATAAAATCAACCAATTCTTAGCCATATTTATGATTTTTGGTATAAAATAATGTAAATTAACTTTAAATATTTTTTTTTAAATTAAATTTAAAATTTATAAGATACGAATACCGTGTAACGCGGAAAAGGAATCTAGTTCAAGAACATAAACCACACGCATATGTAATAGATATAAGTATGTATAGTATCAAGTTCTAGTTGGGCCGGTTTAATCCCCGTTTAATCTTATATTAATTGATCAAGCACTTAATTATTTATACAGGCAGTGATCATCTTTTAGTCTGGGGGCACTAAACATATATAAAGGAATACTCCCAAAACTTCTGATTAGGTTAGCACAAATTGGTTTTAATAAACGTTTGTAACTGGGATCCGTCTTCAGTTTTTATTTTAGTTTGTGCGTCTCTTGTCTGCATATGAATGAATCTGTAATAAGGACACACCCGTACAGGCGTACACAACCTTTATAATAAACCTTGTTGCCAACATAACGTGCAGGTTGCAGCTAAATCGATCTATGACCAAAAAACAAAATAAAAAATATATAAGAAAACAAAATTATGCAGAAGATGCGTTTTCATCTCTTGTGGGAGTGTTATTACCTAATCGATACAAAAGATGTTTGCCAAGTGGATATCACACGTGTGTTGGCATCATAATTGTCATCAAACAACATATGTTCCATCCGTTGAATCTCCCATCATGACTCATCCTCTTCACTGCATTTAGACAAAAATTAGTTGTAAAATTCGCAAGTTAGGGATTGAATTAAAGTTGAAAATGCTTAGGAAATGGTGTCTAATGCTTTGGTTAGAGCCGTTTAATTAAAGCTATGGAGCTAATGGAGAAATTTTTAGGTATGAAAAGCTAAAACGTGACGTTATTCCTGAAATCTAATCTAACGGCTGAGATTCATTCTCATCATCCAACCGTCCATAGCTTGACTAAGTCTTCTCTTCTATCATCATCTCTCATGGCTCCTTGTCTATTTAAACTTCTCTGCCTCTCACTCTGCTCTTCCCCTTTAGCGTTTAGACAACCACAGAATCCACAAAACCAAATCTTCTCTTTTCGTTTTCACATCTCCACCGATCAATCTAACGATAAGAAAACAGAGCTTAGAAACTCCACAAGTTTGATCATTTCCTTTGAAACAGAGTATCCTCTGTTCCTTACTCTGTTTTTTTTCATCGATGAGGAGGTTAAGAGGGATCAAAATCAGAAGACCGTTTCAACGAATCACAAGATGGATTCTCCGGAAAACCCGACTCCGCCGTTCGAGATACATCCGGTTAAGCCCGAACCGGCCGGTTTGCAAACCAAAAGCCATCGCAAAGCTCATAAGCTGGGGTCGTAGTCTCACATCACACAGCGCCAGGTTCCTCGGGTGTAAGCGATCAAACTCCGGATACATACCAATTGGGGAGGAACCGGTTCAAACCAAACCCGACCCGGTTCCGAAAGGTCACTCGGCGGTCTACGTCGGCAAAAAAGACGGCGACTTTCACAGAGTTTTGGTGCCTATCGTTTACTTTAACCATCCTCTGTTTGGTGAGCTTCTGAGAGAAGCAGAGGAAGAGTTTGGGTTTTGTCAAGAAGGTGGGATCACTATCCCTTGTCCTTATTCCGATTTCAAACGGGTACAGACCCGAATAGAATCCGGGTCGGGGTTCTGCAAATTTCCATGGAGCCGGCGCCGGCAATAAGGACGGCGGAAAAAGGCGGTAGACGATGATAATGACGAAAAAAGTTTGAGCTCTTTTTACTATTTTCTTTTTATTACTTTTTCACTGCTTTTTAGCTTTTTTTACCCTTTTGTTAGATATGTAAATGTAATGCATATGTGATAATGTGAAAGTGACATTTTTAGTATTAAACTGTAAATAATTGAGAGATTTCTCCATTTCCGTAACTGCATGAGTGCTTCTGGTAGGACTATGTGATTATGAATTTATGATTAAGATAGTAAAATTATAAAAGTGAATTATGAAAACGATAAAACCAAAGAAAAAGTTCAACACGATTCTATTGATTAATCTTTTGGACCTACACAAGATTTTGCGATCAGTCGCAATAATTTATCATTGTTAAACCCACTAATTCTATATACACGTAGTTGAACACACATAAAAAATTCATTTGGTTTGTAATTTTCAAAAAAGCAAGGGAAACAACACACAAAATATCTTTCACGTATTTTTTTCTTGAAGATCATAAGTTATCCAACATAAAATGTGCATAGACTACTAATAAGTCGACATGCAAAGATGATATTATTGACTTCTAGATTTGATTTACCTACGGAACCACTATAATGAGAAATTTTGATTGTATATTATCTAATTTCTCCAATCTATTAAATGGGGCTTTATGATTGTTATTCAATGATACTTTCGTGCTCTTGTTGAATTGTGGTGAATATAGGCTGGGAAAAGTTATGGGGAAACTGCTACCAAAATGACATTTTGGTATTGAAGTGATCGTCGCCATTAGAGTCCCTTTCGATATACGTAGCGACGATTTTATAGTGGAGAGAATTCACCAAGAATCAAGGAGAGTTTATAGAAAAATACTGAAGAAAAAAGATATTCACATGTTATATTTATTTAGCGAACAATAAACTAGTTACGTCGTTGGCTCAAAGCAGAATAGTCATGCTTGGTTTCCTGTACGATTTGATTATATTTTAGTCCAGTTTATCTAAAGCAATAATAACGCTTGGTTTAGTGTTTTACTATTCAGCATGGATAAAAACGAGGATTTTTCACGTGTTATTTGTATGGAAGCTCGCACTTCTCCGGTCTATAGATTGGATCAACAAAAGAACCAAGTAAGTATGCTTATTAAATAAACAATATTCGTTTGTATATTTTTATTTGATTTTAAACAAATCAATTTTTGGACCTTTATACAAAATATTTAACAGAATTAAATATATTTATTCAGTTATGTGTGTTTTTAATATAAAAGCAAACAACAATCTACAAAAAAGCAATTAGTATTCAAATTCGTGGGAGACATTTCATATTTTCTTCGGGGTTAGATTGGTAGTTGAAGTGCCAAGTTGATGATTTATAGATCGGTCCAAATTCTATCGGGCTGAAAGTAATGTGGATAAGTAGTGGCTGTAACAATCAATGAATTTTTCTTCTCCAAAGGCATATATACATTATACCAGGTTAGATGTACGACCTGTTAACCTATTCCTTTTTTTACTTCATAACCAAACCAAACTAAACCGAAAAAATGTATTTCTGTCATCTAACAATTAGACAAGGTAACTTGCATTTATATAACTTTTTGTTTTGGTTAAAGTTAAAACATGATTTTGGTTAGTTTTGATCATATAAAATCAGATTTGATTGAATATTTGCTAAACATGGCATTCAATAGCGTATACAAAATGGTTCAATCACGAACGAGCAGGAGAAGAATAACAAAATGTAGAATAATGGACAAAGCTTGTCAAAAAATGATGAACAAACCTTTGAAACATGGACTTCGACTCATTCACAGCTTAACGGCCCAATAGGCATATCTCCCTTGAGTATCCTTTAAGTTCTATCTCAGTTATGTTTATGATTGGATTGTAGTAATTACCAGTTATTAATTTGTAATGGGGAGATGGTAGACTATATTTAACAGATTTATTTGATCAACCAATTGTATTTAGAGATCTCCAAAAAACACTCTATAACTTCAAATATGAAATTTTTTGTTCTCCAAAAAGGAATTTCAAAACTTTAAATTTGAAGTTTTGAGAAGTGAAACTCTATATTTGAAGTTTTACTATTCAAAACTTCAAATTTGAAGTTTCATATTTTTGTTTGCATTTTGGTCTCTACAATTACACATCACATTTGTGATTCTTAAATATTTTTTCGTTTGTCGTTTTAATCCTTAAAAAAATTATATTTCAGAAATATTTCAAATTTTGTTTATAAATTTAAGTTTTACACATAAAATTAACTTTTAAATAAGCTATAAAATATTTTAAAACTATATTTAATCAGAGCAATATGCAAAAAAAAAAACTTAAAAAAAAAACTTTTTAAAAATTACATGAAGACATAACTATTACACAAATTTAAATATTACAACAACCCTAGAAGTTAGGTAAATTTGATCCAGAACCTCCAAAATTTCTAAAATATTTTTGTGTAATTAAAGATGGTTGTTGTTGTTTTTGATGTCTTTTTTGTATGATTTTCTTTTGTAATGATTGAATGTATTCACGAATATTAATATCATCGATAAAAATAAGTCTTTTAGTAATATTTTATTTTTCTCTTTTACTTTTTTTGTTCAGATATAATGTATCTACAAGTATTAATACCATCCGATTTCTTCTTGTTCAGATCTAAGGTATCTACAAGTATTAATATCATCCGATTTCAATAATTTTTAGCTCGTAATCTATAAATTAGAAATGAAGAGTCATTTTTTTACTTCGAAATGAATTAGTTGAGCACATATGCATTACAAAAATCATTTTATGGAATAATATTGTATTTTGCTTGAAGTTTAATATTAATTATGTTATTTCTATTTTAAAATTTAAAATTTAATTTAATATTTTATTAATCAATATTGTTGTAATATTTTATTTAATTAATATTGTTGTAATATTTTTATATATGTCCTAGTTATTTATAATTTTTTTTATGAATTCAAATTAGTTATGACAAATATAAGGATCATATTATAAAATATAAATAATTTAAATGTTCAGTTTGAAGTTTTACTTTTGGAGAAGAACACCTTTAAACTTTAAATATAGAGTTCTAGAAACTTTAAAATATAATTTTTTTTTTAGAGATGCTCTTACGAGTTTAACAAAACAGAGTATGCAAAAAAGATGATATTAAGAGTAGTACTTTGATGAACACCATATTTACTTCCATCTGAATTCTTCTATCAAGATGTGTATCGATCAAATATGTAAGTGTTTCGTAATTTATTTGTAGGGCTCTATGGGGCCATATATTGTAACATGTATGGCAATACTCTAGCGGTATGCATGTATGTATTTTAACGCAATATCTTCATATATCCTTCTTACTTGATTATAAAGGGTTTGGTTCTTGAGTTCCAAGGAATCCATCCTCATTCCAAACTTCAATAACTGCTTGAATTCAAGAACTTGATCCATCTGAACGCTTGCCATATACCTTACCTATATATCTCTCCAGTTGTCTCAACCTAAAATATCTTCTTCACTTGGTATGACTCTTTCTCTTTGCTTTCCTTGTTTTGCAAGTTTCTAGTTAGTTTCTTGATGAATGTAGTGACTATCATGTTGCTTGCTTTGTAGATGCTTCATGGTTATCCAAATATGGCGAAAATCACAAGCTCACATGTACCACAGTGTTCTAAAACATTTATAGATTATGTGGAGACAAAAATGACGCCAGCGGACTCGCCGAGAGAGAAGCAAGAAAGCTTAAACCGAGCTTGCAATATACATCTAAAAGAATGCAACTGTTCTCAAGAAGCTCACTCTACGATTAGACGGATAACAAATCGCTCTTTTGTTGATGTGAAGATGGGTCAAGTGCCAACTTAAAAAAAACTTTACATGAAGTAACTATTTGATTGAGAAATTCATTTGGTCGTGGTCAAGATTTAAAATAAAGTTGGTTCTATTCCACTTAAAAGGTTAAAAATTCTCCACTATAACATGATGAGAATATATGTGTATGATGGAATCGATCTTGCGAACTACAAATCAAAAGGACATGATTAAAATGGGACCCTCTTTGCACAAAAGAATTCTCAAGAAAATGGCACCCAAAAATACAAACCTTCTTTAATCATGTCTAAATCATTTCACGCAATACTCTATTGTTTATTCAAATAATAAACCAATTATTTCATTCAATTTGTCGAGTTTTTGGTATTGATTCGTTACAACTTACAAACGAATGATTATATGCTAATTGACATGTCATAATTAAGATGATCGAGTTCGAAGCTTATCTTGGTTTGCATTATTCGTTCTAGACATATCCATATCTCTTGGAGACTCAAGTCATTAAATAAAAATAATGCTAAAAAATCGCTATATATATATACATACAGTAATTAACTAGAGTTTTATATGAGATTAGTGATTAGGCGGCGCCGGT
The DNA here is from genome assembly GCF_020379485.1 of Brassica napus. Lineage (NCBI taxonomy): Eukaryota > Viridiplantae > Streptophyta > Magnoliopsida > Brassicales > Brassicaceae > Brassica > Brassica napus. The sequence continues at coordinate 30,532,890 of NC_063447.1, read as the reverse complement.
TAAACACTGCCTAGACTGAGATTCCTAAAAATTAGGCCTGGGCATTCGGATAACCGGTTCGGATCTGGGTCGGGTTTTTTGGATTTCGGATATTTCGGAACTAGAGAAAATGGTACCGTTCGGATAATTTAAAATTTCGGTTCGGATACGGTTCGATACTTCTCGCTTCCGGTTCGGATCCTGTTACATCCGAAGTAACCAAACAATTAACGGCTTCGGTTTGGTTCTAGTGTATTAGCAACCCATTTAATCCGATAGAACCAAAAAATCATCTTAAAGAACCGAAATATCCGATAGAACCGTAAACCATATAACATAAGCCAAAGTTTCAACTCCAAAATGAAAAAACAAAGCATTCATCAGATTTGAAGCAAACATAGCATGAGACAATGAAACAAACATAGCATCCGACAATGAAAAAAAAACATAGCATCCGACAATGAAAAAAACCCATAGAAACCGTCCAACAACAAAGCAAGCAACAACATAACTTCAGTCTTCGGACCACCTTCTTCTTCCCATTCATCTCCATCTTCCCCGACTTGCATACATTCTTCTAGACCAGGTTGAGAGTATCAAACTCTACAAATATCACAAGAATATGTTACTACTTATCTTAAGACACATAAATATGAAGCAATATTTAAAAAGAAAGAAGAGAATGTACCTTTCTCTAGCTTGTCGTGTAGCTCAACCTCAGCTAGCATTTGAGCATTGGTAACACGTCTCTCACACATATTGATATCAGCCTTCATCCATTGCTCTGTGCACATCAAGACTTCAATCATGTAGTGTGTCAAGCAACTCCTAAACGGATCAATCAGTCGACCACTGGTGCTGAAAGCATTCTCAGATGCAACATAGGAGACTTGCATTGCAAATACATCTGGCCATCTCTGCTAAGACCGGATACTTCTGATACATCTCATTAGCCGCGTGTGTTTCTTTGCCGTAGAGCTTCTCAAAACATAGCTTCGCAAACTGCATTTTCTTGGTAGGATCAAACACATAAGCAACAATAACCATCGTGTTGACATTCTTCATGCCACCCCAATACTTATCAAACTTTGTCTTCATGCCATCAGCCTTGCTTCTCAACTCCTTATATAAACTCTGACTCAACCGTATCAGATTCCTATCTATAGTGACTATCTCACCATAACACTTGTGAGAACAGACTGATGTGGAAGCGGAGACAACTAATGTAGAGTTGTAGAAGATGATAAGAAACTTCACTAACCTCTCCACTGCATTCCAATCAACAGTAACAGAAGGTCCAATCCTTTTGTTCCCATTCTCAACTTCGTTAAAGAAGTCATTGTAGAGCCGGTCTTCTTGTTCCATTTTATCAAAAACAACCTTGTACTTGATAGCTCTCTGAAGCATGAGATAAGTAGAATTCCACCTCGTTTTGATGTCCAAAGGTAAACTGCCTCGAGTCATCTTTCCCGACTCAACTCTCAGCTGAAATGACTTCTGTCTCTGAGTAGAAGACCTCACATACTGCACCGCATTACGTATCGCTTCCACGTTCCCATCAATATCCTGCAAACCATCTCTCACAACCAAGTTGATAATGTGAGCTGCACACCGCATATGCATGAAGCTGCCATCCAACACCAATGCTTCATCGCCAAGTAAGATGAACTCCCTTTGAAACTTTTGAAGGGCAGATGTGTTAGCCGTTGCATTGTCAACCGTGATGGTGAACACCTTCTCTATAGCCCACTCAGCCAAACACTCCAGAAGAACAGCAGCAATCGTCTGGCCTCTGTGATCACATACATGCTTAAACCCGATGATAAGCTTCCTTAGCTGCCAACTATCATCTAAAAAATGAGCCGTCACCACCATGTAGCTCGCTCCAGTAGGATTTGCTGTCCAAATGTCTGTGGTAAGTGAAACCCTCTGCTTACTGACTTTAAACCAATTCTTCAGAGCCTCCTTCTTTCTCACATACATTTGGACAATGTCCCTGGTTGCAGTCCTTCTTGATTGAGGTTTGTAGAGACCAGCCCGATCGCAGAAGTGTCTCCAAGCAACACTTTCAGTGAAAGAAAGTGGCAATTCACCCAACACTAGCAGCTCATTAGTCGCCTCTCTAAACACAGCTTCAGAAACTTTTGCATTCGTCAGACCTCCATCATTCGTAATCACAGTTGAACCAGGAGCTTGGCTCTGTTTCCACGCCAAGTGAGACTTACAGGAGAGTAGATGCTTCCTAAGGTTGGAAGTTCCTTGTGAAGACGCACAGCCGAAGACACGCTGACAATGGTTGCATCTGCACTTGTCACGGTCGTCCTCTGTTCTTGTGTAGTGTTCCCAGACGTCTGATCTTGTGCCTGACTGCTTTTTTTGCTGCAGGCCGAGAACTACCTCTTGAAAAAACTTTCCTTTTCCCATTCCTATCACGGAGTGCTATCTCTTCTTGGGTTTCCTGAACTCCATTCTTTGTCTCAAAATCAATGTTTGCCGGCAATGGTGAAGAATCCATCTACAAATAAAAAGAGTAAAGAACATCAATAAGAGAAGACCAATGACAATAACATATCAGTAAGAACATACAGTATGTTACATACTGATAACAATATTGATTTCAATCTCAACTCTATATAACAAATCGATTTCAATGCCAATTCTAGAAAAAAAATCAATTTCAATCACAACAAATCGACAAAACAATTTCAATCACAACTCAGAACATCGACTAGGCCTGCGCATGCAAATCAATTAACTAGCCTAAATCAATTAACGGAAACACAATCAATGATCCTTACTTGAGATATGTTCTCGATGACTCAGAAGCAAAATAAAGAGAATGAATTTGAGATTTGGTTCCGAAATTCATCTCTTCTCTTTTAATAAGCAGATGAAGAGCATCTGAAATCGCAAAGGCCGGGTCTGTCGGGAAGAAAGAAACGGCTGATACAAGAATCAAGAAAAGTTTGTGTTGTGGAAATCGAAATCGCATAAGGCGTGGGTACTGGCTAGTTTGCATTAACTAGGGCTAGTCTACTAAGGGTAACTTAACTAAGCTTTAACTCGGGTATAGTCGGATACCCGTATGGATCCCGGATATAACCCGTATCCGACCCGGTACCCGACCAAATTTAAAACCTCATCCGATCGGGTATTTTCCTCTATCCGAACCCGATCCGAATCCCGATTTTTCGGGTAAATACCGGTTCGGATCTTCGGATCCGGGAAATATGTCCAGGCCTACTAAAAATTGTTATAGAAAAAATGTTTTGTTTATGACCAATTTAACGTCTAACCGTCTACGTCGCCTATACCGTTTTTGAAACTGGGGATAATAAATTAAAGTAAAACACTAGGAATATACAATAAAAGCAAGAACCATTTGAAAACAATCACAAAGAACATCAAAAAGAATAAAAGTATGAGAATGCTCTTTCTCTTCTCTCTCTTGTTCTTCCTCTTCTTCCAATCATCCTCCTCCTCAAGATCATCATCAGAATCTCACATCTTCATCTACGGTGGATGTTCACCGGAAAAATACACACCAAACACTCCTTTCGAATCAAACCGCGACACTTTCCTCTCCTCCGTCGTTACTTCCTCCTCCGAAGCCTCCTTCAACAGCTTCGCCGTCGGCAACGACTCTTCCTCCTCCTCCTCCTCCTCCTCGGCCGCTGTCTTCGGTCTTTATCAATGCCGCGAAGATCTCCGACACTCTGACTGCTCAAAATGTATCCAAAACTCCGTCGACCAAATCACTCTCCTATGTCCTTACTCTTACGGTGCTTCTCTCCAGCTCGAAGGCTGCTTCTTACGCTACGAGACAAACGACTTTCTTGGGAGACAAGACACGAGTCTTAGGTACAAGAAGTGTAGTACCAAGAGCGTTGAGAATGACTATGAATTTTTTAAACGGAGAGACGATGTGTTGTCGGATCTTGAGTCGACTCAACTAGGTTACAAAGTGAGCCGGTCTGGTTTGGTCGAAGGTTATGCTCAGTGTGTTGGTGACTTGAGTCCTAGTGACTGTACGGCTTGTCTTGCGGAATCTGTTGGGAAGTTAAAGAATCTTTGTGGCTCTGCGGTTGCAGCTGAGGTTTACTTGGCTCAGTGCTATGCTCATTACTGGGGTTCTGGTTACTATGACTTCTCTTCAGGTCGGTCCATGAATTCAAATTCTTCATTACATAACATATTTTATCGTTTACCACACATGACAGAGGCATGAACACTAATTAACACCTTTTTTTCTTCTGTACAATTTAGACATGCATGCACACTGATTTAAATTTGAATTATGACATAGTATTTACGTATTAACTGCGTAATGAGTTCATTGGTTATTTTTTCATGAACTATACTTTAGTGCCATGCTTATTACAATTTGTAATAAATTTAATTTAAATGTGTGAGAATATGACCTAGTTTGAAAACACGCCGCTCGCAAAATCACGAGTCTAGTTGCTTCATTGCACGAGAAAGCTGAAGAAATCATAACTTTTTTTAATCTTTCTTTGTGCAAAGACACCATTAATCTTTTGAATAATTCGTTGGAAAATTCGAGCATCATGATTATAATATGATTGGTCAGAAAAGAATGTTGTTCGCAAAATATTATATAACAATACTAATATAATATTCTTTTCTTTATAGGCATAGCCACCCATGTCACAATTCCAACTTTATTGTATATATTCTTTATAGCTTGATAGATATCACACAGTAGAAAAGTCATAACATCTTAGATATTCTAATTCTTAGCTTGATACTATGGTCTTATCCTATGTTCTTTTGTCACATACTATAAGATCTTTCTAAACTAACCCTACTTTCGTAATATAAGATCCAACAAACGGAGATAACGTGGGTAAATCAATTGCGATCATCGTAGGAGTCATTGCTGGATTCGCAATTCTTGTTATCCTCCTCTCCCTCTGCAGAAACAACATGCGTAAGTATACTTGCCTTCCTCACATGATAAACTTAAATCACCCATTTTTATTAAGATTCGAATTTAATTGAGTGTTTAAGAATTATCATAATCTTATGTTTTACGATGCTGATTTGCAGATTGATACAAAGAAGACAAGATTCGCGATAAAAGATTATATAGGGACATCTTTTTTTTTTGGTCAAAGGGACATCTTTTTTTTGTATTCTCTTATTTTGTAGTAACATATCCGTTACCTTGTCGATTTTTTTGGTTGATCAAAAGGAAGGAAAAAAACTCGAAGTGGCCAACATACTCGATGTATAATTAATAATTTGATTAGTGACCCGCAATGTCTGCTTTGAAAGATGATAACTTTATTCCATAAAATAGTTATAAGCTTACATTATATACCCACTTTCCTTAGCAGGCGCAATTATTCGATATTCATCATACTTAGACCATAAAATATTATGTACTTTGGACTAATGTGATCGTCTTGAGAGTATCTTTAGACTTTATAGGTTCTGCTGAGGAAAAAGACCTACAAGGTTTATCCAACCCGTGGTTCGTGTTAATACGATTAGGGTCTAACAACGTTTTTTTACGGCCACACGATTTTTTTTTTCTAACAACGTTTTTTTACGGCCACACGATTTTTTTTCTCAACATCAACTTTAGTCGGAAGGTTTTGACCACAAAGACAATTTGATCTAGTATGAACACTCAAAAGTTATCTAGTGCTATCTAATCTATATTATTAAAAAGAGAAATATCCATTTGAAAATGTTTTTAATTTATTAATTAAACTCTCTATTTTTTTTTTGCTTGTCTTTTTCAATTGCATTTATGAAATATCCTAAAACGAATAAAACTGCTTAATTTATTACTTATCTTTTCAGTTACATTAATGAAATATGCTTAAATGAATTTAAATTTCCTATTTTATTGTTTGTCTTTTTCAGTTACCTTAATGAAATATTCTTAAATAAATTTGGACATAATGTCATTTAATCAACAAAAAAAACTCATGAGTTATCCTTACGTGCATAATTTTAATAATGGAGATTTTTAAAAACGTGTATCATTAAAATGTTATCTAAAACATGCAGCACTAATATATAACATGCATCAATAAAACTAGAATTTGACTCACACAATTCTACGGATATTATTTTCAGTTGATTAAATTTAAAAATAATTATTTATTCAAAAAATATTTAAGAAAGACTATTTTTAAAAAATTTATATGGTATTATTTGCTCATAACTCATTTGTCATTTGATAAATTGTTAGAAAGAAAATTTTAGCATAATATAACTCAGTTGTCATTTGCTAAATTTATGGTTTTTATTTATATTTTTTATTATTTAATTATAATATTTTCATTTTATATTTGAAAGATAAATGAATTTTCTTTCAAACAATATTTTTGTAAATGTATTTTTTAAAAAATAATCAATTAAAATTGTTATTATCATTGAATATCATTATTTTTGACATAATTTGAGTTTTCGTTTACATCAAAACTTATCATATTTTAGGATACTTTTAATTTAAAATGTAATTTTCATATTTTTCAAACAAATTCTAAAAATATTTTTAAAATATTTTGTTATAATTGTTAAAAAAATATTGAGTTGCATTTCAAATAAAAAGGTAAAGATATTAAAAATATTCTAATTAAAATATGTAAAATTTAATATAGTTTTAAGGAAATGGTCAAAATAAAAAAAATTACACATAAAATAATCATGATTTTTGTTAACTGGGCGGATCATTATTTATATGATATCGCACACAAAAGAAAAATTTCTGTTTTTAAAATTATCTAATTAACTCTATACTCATTTTTTTTATATTTTTTATATGATATCACACATTCGTAAAAAAATAGATAGTTTAAGATGCAAAAAAAAATACTTCACTTAATAAAATAAATAATTAATAAAATAAATAATTAAAAACTGAAAATTTATATCCGCGCTGGCGCGCGGTCAGGGTCTAGTCTAGCACTATTGTACCCAGAGCATGATTAACCCGAGATTTTTAGAGTGGAGTTCTTAGCGGAAGTTAAGAAACTGTTTCTTAACTTCCGCTAAGAACCCCACAGTTTCTTGACTTCCGCTAAGAACTCCACTCTAAGAACCCGGGTTAATCATGGTCTTACACCATTATAAGAACAAATTCCTTATATCACAACAAGTAAAAATAAATGGCAGTAGTTTGACGATATTTTTTGGACTCAATGTATATTTACATAAGTTTTGAATTCGATTCTTGATAGAAATTAAATTATCACTGCCTAGTTTTAATGTGGACTTCGGCCCAAATATTTTACATGGTGGATCTTAACATACAATCAATCTGTTATAAATCAAGTGATGAATGTTCATAACCAGCCCGGTACATAAACCGGCCGAAACCCTAGAGAGAGACGGCCTAAACTCTAGAGAGAGAGACGGCGGCCGCGACCTGGAGAGAGAGAAAGTCGGCCATGACTTTCCATTATTCTAGTTTTCCTATTCCTTGTTGGTTTATGATTTAGTAATTATCCTAAATCATGTTGGATTAGGATTTGTACTATTTCCTTTTATCTTTATCTTGTAATCCTTATATAAAGGAACATATGATTCATTAATAATAAGAACATAAACATTCAGTTCTCAAACCCTCTATTTTCAACACGTTATCAGCATGATTGTTCTCTGCAATCTAAGCTAAAAACCTAAAACCCTAAAATCCCTAACTCAGCCGGCGACCACCCTAAACCCTAAGGCGTTTCCTGTCCGTCTCAGACCTCGACGATCAGCTCAACTCCTTGGCGTTCCCTGCTCGTGTCCTGATGTCCTCAGCCAGCTCGTGTTCGTGATCAACCAGCTCGCACCAGACGACAATCAGCTTCAGCTCGCAGACGAGTGCAGCCGGCGAACGTTCCCGGACGATCAGCGATCAGACAGCATCCGTCTTGCATCCGAGGTCCATCCGTTCTCCCTAGGTGGTCCGGCTCAACCCTACAAAGACTAAGGTATACCGTTGTCCTCAGACAGCTCGTGTTCGTGATCAACCAGCTCGCACCAGACGACAATCAGCTTCAGCTCGCAGACGAGTGCAGCCGGCGAACGTTCCCGGACGATCAGCGATCAGACAGCATCCATCTTGCATCCGAGGTCCATCCGTTCTCCCTAGGTGGTCCGGCTCAACCCTACAAAGACTAAGGTATACCGTTAATCTGAGAACGTTATGATCAAACCCTAAAACCCTAATCCATTATTATGGAATTCTATGATCTTGATCAAACCCTAAAATCGGTATAACCTAAAAACAACAATCTCATAACTAGCAATTGAATCGATTCCAACTAGAACATGTTTGATTGTTTATTTGTTTCTACTCTGAAGTTATGAAACCCTAATATTGGAATCAAAACCCTAAACCCTAGAAACTTGAATTCGGTTTTAATGGTTTTTGTTTTGATTGTTTGATTAATGATCTGAGGTTATAGGATTGATAGATTGATTGTATAATCTAAATCTTGAATTTGAATCCTAAAGGCCTTGAAACCTTGATCACATATTGCTAAAATCAACTCCTAGCATTGTTTAAATAAAAACCCTAATTTCATAAATAAGAAATCGAATTGGCTAAGGTTGTTTGCATAAGTTATGAAACTGAATTTGAATTGCATTCGTCTTGTTTCTAAATATCGACCAGCATATAGATTTTATAAACTTGAATTGTTTGCATCACAAAATTGTATGGCCATATGGCCTGATCTATTTGTTACTATGTTTGATCCGCACCATGGTCGATTAGATTGATTGAAACATGATTGTAATAAGACTTGATTGTGGCCGATTTTATTTGATTGACTTGCAGCCACATGATCACATTGTGAAACCCTAAATTTCGAATGACAATGTGATTCAGATGTCGAAAATCTCAAACCTAGACTATGCTGCCCTTAATCTCTCCGGAGACAACTATTTGCAATGGGCATTTGACACAAAGATTAATTTGAGGTCAAAGGAACTAGGTGATACTATCATCAAGAGTAACAATGAGACTGATAAGAATCGGTACATGGCTATAAGTATTATACGCCACCATCTCATTGAGGGTCTAAAAGATCAGTACCTCACCATGGAGAATCCACTAGACCTTTAGCCCGCTTTACAGCGTAGATATGATCACCAGAAAACAGTGATATTACCAAAGGCTAGACATGAGTGAAAGAATCTCAGATTCATGGACTATAAGTTTGTGGATGAATACAATTCAGTATTGTTTAAGATAGTCTCAATGATGAGATTATGTGGTGAGGAAGTAACCGAGAAAGAGTTTCTTGATAAAACATTCTCCACGTTCCATTCGACGAACATGTTGCTGCAACAGCAGTATAGAGAGAGAGGCTTCGCCTCATACACTGATCTGATCTCGTGCCTGCTCCTGGCCGAGGCTAATAATGAACTCCTGATGAAAAACAGTGAGATGAGACCCATCGGAACATCAGCATTACCAGAAGCCAATGAGGCTGAAAAGAAAGATCCCAAAGAATGCAACCACGTCCATGATAATAAGAAGTCACACGGCAAATGCCGTAGTAGATTCAAGGGACGTGGCCGTGACAGATATGGCCGACAAGGAAACCACAATAACCATGGTCGTGGTTCCAGCCATGGCCGAGGTAATTATGGCTGTGGTCGAGGTGGCATATCCAAACCGTCTTACTCGACCAAATCAGCTTGTCACAGATGCAGGATGAAAAACCATTGGGCAAAGAATTGTAGAACCCCTAAACATCTATGTGAGCTATATCAACAGAGCCTTAAGAACAAGAATCCGGAATCCCATATGGTTCATGATACCAGGTATGATGTTGATGATGATTCCGACCTTGAAAGGGACGACCTCTTGGATTTTGAGACTTCTGATTGTCTCAAAGACTAAAATCGACATCTTGTCTTATTGTTTTATGAATTGCTTTGGTTTCATTGCTATTATATCTTGCCTGAGTTTGTTTGATAATGTGAATAATTTTATTGATAAAGAATTGCCTAAAGGGAATTATAGTATGGGTATAGTAGCCTAGTAAAAAACTATGGCCAAGGCATTGTCTAAAGGGCATTAGATACACCCAATAATATGTGACCCATTGAGTTATAATAAAATGGTTTCCAAATAGAAACAATGTGCAAACAAAAGTAAACAAGTTCCTTCAGATTTTGAAAGAAAAATCGCCCAAGACCTTATAAGAAAGTGGTCAAGACTATACATGTGTACTCTACTGATCAAAAATATGCTACAGATCAGTATGAATAAGAGGCAAGAGCCGTGGTGACTATACTCATATATATCCCACGAAATTTTATACACTATATGGCAAAGACCGGATTAGCCATCTTGGTCCACAACTGATGAAAATGTTGAAATTTGAAAGACACAAAGAGTTATTCCCATTAGAACTCACGTTGTGAAACATGTACACAAAGAGAAACTCATTAAGGCTTTATTATCCTAAGCACCACGAAATTATAGTATGTTCATGAGGGGGAGAGAGGATAAAAAAAAACCCTAAATCCATGATCACACTACAAATTCGTGAAACATGGTCTAGAACCATGTATAAACAGCTTGGCCGTGTTGTGCAGGCTTGGCCGCACAGTCCATTACCTATAAAGGTTCAGACATCCATCCTAGAGCTTAGGGACATTATGGATTTACATGTATAAAAAGTTCAACTACATCAGGCCATATAAGTGAGCATAGATATTTCCATCTCAGATTGAATACGGGTCATAAACTAGACATACACCATCTTAAGAGATTTTGAATAAACCACCACATACATATGTGTGCCGTGTAAGATAGAATCTCAGAAAAGGATTGGGAATATATGTTGGATAAGAGTATGACTTTCTCCACGAATTCAAAGAGACCGTGAGCCAAAAACATGGGTGATCAAATAGTGGCCAGGTACGGATTGCATGACCAAATGGATCCGGCTATCCAACATTATGAAGAGAAAGTTATAAACTGGTATAAAGAGCAAAGAAAGAATGATAAGAATGAATGGTATCAGCCATCATGGTCTTGGCAAGATCCTCGGATTAGAACTGTAGACATCCAAAGAAAAGGTTATAAAAGGCTAGCTAATCGAGATGCCAGACACTGACCCGAAAAGAACAGAATGACTAAGTCATAACCAGCTTAGCACCAAACAAAATCTGATGTCCTTGAAAGAGACACAGTCAAGTTGCTATAGAGTCTATACAAGATAGACCAAGTGTTCCATAAGATAAGGAACCTCGGAAAAGAAAGAATGGTGCATAGAATGACAATCTGAGGTTATAAGGAAACCATACTAGACATTGAGAAAAGGCTGCGCAGCTACACATCTAAGGTACCAAACCATGTAGCTTGGGACGCCAAGCTACTAGGTAACAAAGGTCCTGGATAATAAGATCTTAAATCTATTAGATCATGTCTGGAACATAATGGAACCACATACATATATAAGTGTCAACACACACATTAAAGATATTTGTATAGAAATACATAAAGAGAGTAGCGCTTGAGTTTAAAGATATAAGCGAGGATCATGAGCCCACGAAAGAGTATTCATAAAGATTAAAGAAAAGGTAAACGTGGGGTTTAAAGTATCTATAGAAGAGATATGCGTATTGGCCATAGAAACGCCATTTGATATAAACCAGTGAAATAGATGGGTCTTGTGAGGGAAAAGAAACCGTGAGATATGATACATGATCACGAGGTTTAAAGGTGTTCATGTTTCCTACTAACAGCATTCGATCATAGCTTGTTACACAAGGATACTCACAGAGACCATGGAACAGATTATAAGGAGATAAACTCCTATGTGGTGGGTGCTGCTACAAATTTCGAAATTGACAATGGTCTGGTAAGAATTAGATTCACATATAAAGATGTAGTAAGCAGCATATGGATCACTGGATGAAAGAACAACATTGTTCCTAAGCTGTTCATGGACTGAAACAAAAGCAACTGCATATATTATGAAAGGGAGTTCTATAAGAACGATCAAATTCAGTCCATATGAGGATTTATAAAGAAATTCGAAATCCTAGTTTTTATACTAAACCTAAAGAGAGGTTAGTAGATTGATATAGATTATCTATTAATCTGTAACCCTAGCATGGACCGACTAGATCGTAGTACGGGCTAGTAGAGAAGAAAGATCTGCCTAAAGGAAAGTGATCTAAATTGCCTCGGTTTGTTATCGCATATAACATGTCTTCGAATTGACCAAACCGACATCAGATCCATTGATTAGGATCCGGCATAGAAAAATAGTTTGCTACTGCTGTTACTCCCACGAGGCATTGTCGTGAGGATGAGAGGAGACGTTTTATACATCACTCTCGATCAGATACCAAAGTGTATGTTGTCCATCAGCTCGTGTAATCGAGATCGATGACCTAATAGATGTATAATCAAACTCGTATAACCAGTGTGTGATATGATCCACAGCAAGAGAGGTCATGAGACGCCATCAAGAGATGGATAGATGACTGCAATGTCCGAGACATATATATATATATGGCATCACTGAATGAAAAAGAGAGATCGATGACCACATGTATAGACAATGTCTATAATTCAAACATGGATCGATCAGTATGGTCGATGGTAGTAAGAAGAAGAAACTCATACCATCCGTACTTTATCATCATCACTGATCATAATAGCCAGAGGGAGTATCCGTGAACTTATGAAGTTGAAGTCTATGACTCAACATGGATCAATTAAATTAAGAGTATGATGATAATAGAAAGATCAATGGACAAAGGCATTGGTACACATCCGAGTGGTACACATCCGTATAGTACGGCACCGGATCATAGTCTCATAACCTGAGATCATTAATTCATAGTATCATGCTCGGAATATTGTCCATGAGTATGCTTAGTTTGTCCGACCAAAGCATAAGAACAGTCGATGGTAGACGATCACGTCTAGACCATGGACACGTTTTGCAAAAGGATCCATGCATACATGATTTGCAAAAGATTCGAGGACAATGTGGTTCACATTGATCAGCTCATCTATTTCAATAAGACACATGATGTCAAAGGACATGAGAAAGGACCTAAGAGGTCAAAGTGGTCTAATTACGGTACAGAAATAAAACTGGCCGATTCCCCACCTGCATGTTCAGGACAGTTCACGCATCTGATGCGTAGTACGTGTTGTACTCTTTTTCCTTCATTATGGTTTTGTCCCACTGGGTTTTCCTGATAAGGTTTTAATGAGGCAACGTGAAGCGTATTACGGATCATGTATGGTTATGGTATCCAAGGGGCAGTGTTATAAATCAAGTGATGAATGTCCAAAACCAGCACGGTACATAAACCGGCCGAAACCCTAGAGAGAGACAGCCCAAACCCTAGAGAGAAACGACGGCCGCGACCTGGAGAGAGAGAGAAAGTCGGCCATGACTTTTCATTATTCTAGTTTTTCTATTCCTTATTGGTTTATGATTTAGTAATTATCTTAAATCATGTTGGATTAAGATTTGTACTATTTCCTTTTATCTTTATCTTGTAATTTTTATATAAATAAACATATGATTTATTAATAATAAGAACATAAACATTCAATTCTCAAACCCTCTATTTTCAACACAATCCACTCTTTAACATTAGTCGAAAATTATTTCAGTATCGGATAAGGTAATATAAAACGTTTACGGGCTGATTCTATGTAGATTAAGTGGTTTTTACAGACCCATGATATATCAAAAAAAAAAAAAGTAATGAGTCACCTCTTCTTATACCGCACAATTTCAAAAGCCATAACCCAAACCGCTAATAAGATTAAGCGATTGAGAAAACGAAACAAAAGAAAAAGAAAAACATCGTAGTCTTATGGGCGACTTAATAATTTATTTTGGATGTTTTTTTTTTTTTTTTTTTTTTTGATAATCCAGGGGTTCCTCACTTACGTGGATCATTCCCCTGGCCCCGGTTAGGCAGCGGTCCACTTCACCCGGGAAGATTTTACCTGGGCTGGGGACAAGGCCCAACACCCAGTACCGCATTTGGTGACAGGATGGACAGTTCCCCTCTGCCTGACGTCAAATCCAAGAGCATGACAATTGACCCCCAAAGTACTTACCAAACGAGCTACCACATCCCGTCTTATTTTGGATGTTACATCATAATACATTTAATTTACTAAATTTCATCACCTTGGAAACGAAACAAAAGAAGAATATAGTATTCAAAATCATCTCAAGGACAATGCATGCATATGGTTGCTCAATCAGAAGCCAGAGGAATCGACCAGAGATGAGTAAGACGCATTCTCGTCCGAAGCCGTCATGGTCCTAGTCACCGTTCTGGTTCTGGCCCTGAACACTACTCCAAGCTCTAAACCAGCCGATTCACACAACTCCAACTTTTGAGATTGGGTTAGTTCCATGCCAGCTTCCCAACAAGGCGTAGTTATTACATCTTTCACTCTCTCAATCTTGTCCTCTGTTACTAAGGTTTTGTTACGAACTAGCGCAAGACAAGCTTCTTCAGCCGCCTTCTCTCTGATCTGGACCACGTGAAAGACAAAAAAATAAAGTCATGTAACTAAGATAAAATTTTCTAAACAGAGTTTGAGATGGAGATAAGTGATATGAACCTTTGGGTATCGGTGAGCAAGGAATGATAGAAGCTGAGAAAAGGCTTGTTTGCTGTTGGGTTCCGAGACTGAAGCAATATACCCAAGTATCACAACCCCTGCCTCCAACTTTGCGAATATCTTTGAGGCTCTGAGTTCGATGGCTAACGAATCCACAACTCCCTTATAGAAACTCAGCGTATAAGCCTGCAATAAATGACAGATAAGATTTTTGTGAAACGTGTTTTAAGGATCATATAGTCCAAAGACTAAAAACCAACCTCTTCATTCTGAAACGTCTTTTCATCCAAGAGCCCCTCGATTGTCTGTGTAAAAACAACAGTTTTTAAACAGAACCACATAGAAGGCTAAGAAGCTAGAAGGTAATGTATAAGGTAGCGTATCTACCTTTAGACAGGGCACAATAACTCGTTCACATTTCTTGTACTCTTGAAGTGTCCAAAGGATGTCGTCACACATCGCAGACTCTCTTGATCGTTGCTCATTAGCTTCACCTTCCCCCAGATACTGCAGCAACGCAGAGAATGAAGCCTCTTTAAGTGATTTTTGTAATCCTCCGGTAGAAATTACTAATCCAGACATCACCCCTTTGCTGTAACAAGGGAAGCCTAGTAACTGAACGAAACGTGGGAAGGAGAAAGTCGGCACCTACAAAAGGATGTACAATAACTTATACTGTTAGATAAACCTTTGAAACAGAAGAAGCAACCAAAGGCTTCAGGTTCTGCTTACCGCCCATCGAAGGCCTTCTTGGTTGGAAATGATATCTTCAAGTTTTTCTCTGTAAGGAATGTAAGGGACGGTTACTGTTTCGTGATACAGAATCCTTTGAAGAGCTTTTGCAGCTGTTTCTCTCAACTTATCCATTTTCTCCACTCCTTGCTTCACAATACCTCCAATCAAACGGTTTGCGAGATTTGAATCAAAAAGCGAGGATGAATCTCCCGCTGAATCTGCTCCGGCTTTCTTACAGAGAATATATGTACATTTCTCAAGTCCATGGATTGCAGCTTCACGAACCCAAGAACCTACATCACCTCTGTTATCTACCGAGTAATCATCAAGAGCTTTCAGTAAAGTATCCATCACTTCAGTCTTGATAAGAATAAAGAGAGACAGGTCATCGTTTTCAGGATCACTAGCTCTTCGCTGAGTAAGACTCTCACACACGGATGTGAGTCCCTTTACAGCATTCATGCGTGCCTCAGCATCTCTATCTTCAGGATTCGCCTGCTTGGAGGGAAAACAAAATCATCCATCGAAGTCACGATTTCATATTGTTTTTTAAAGATTGGAGACTGATGTACTAGAGTCACATGTTGTCTTTCTTTACCTCTATCATACAGGCACCGCAGAGCTTCAACACTACATCCTTCCATTTTGCAATCAATAGTTCATACGGCAAAACACCTAGTGCAAGTGCAGAACCTCTTCGAACAGCTACGTTTGGGTCCGTTAGATGTTTCAGGTGTTTTGATATTAAATCAGCAGATTTCTTATCATTGCCAATTAGATAGGATTGCACAAGCTGTTGAACAGCACTGACTGCTGCATTCTGTTTATAAGTGAAACTTGTCAACTAATGAAATACGTTAACAGGATAAAATAAATAAATAACTTGATGACAACTGGAAAGATAGGTGGTACCTGTATCTGAGAATTGGGATGTCCTAGATTCACAGTGAGGGTATCAAGCAGGATCCGTTCGGTTCTCTCAGATAATGTCACATGCGATGACGAGATACATTCGATAAACCGTGAGACAGCCAGTCGCATTATTTCTCCACCTTTTCCACGGTAAAGGCGTGCTTTCTCAATGGCAGGGACAATACCAGCAATACGCTTATGGGTATCTGTAAAAATTAAGTGCACCAGGAACATTTAGGCTAAGAGATAATGCTACAACCCATCGAACTTGTTAATTATTTCTTCCCATAGAAAATGAACCTCTCACGTGGGTGAAGACAGTCTGAGTACATCTATGATGATAAGGTCTAGATTCCAAGACGGTTCACATATTACTAAAAATGATTTATAGTTGCATATGTAAAGATGCCACAAAAGTAAAAGCTGCAAATGCGATGGTACCAACCAGAAGAATGGACATAGCCACACTGGTGCAGAGCTAACACAACCTCTCCAGCTGCCAATGTAGCACCATGGCGCATGCACAAATCAGTCGAAAGGGTACAAGGAATTAGTTTCTCCAGCACATAGTTGAAGAAGTACTCAGGCTCGTACTTAACAAGAGCAGCAAGAGCTTTTGCGGCAAGTTCTCTCAAGCTTTTATCCTGAAATCATAACATTGAATAATGATCATATTATGGAAGATACAACTAGGAACAACGATTTGGGACAATATCAAACAAAGCCATACCCAGTGGCAGATCTTGTTGAAGAGCAATTCATCCACAAAAGGATAGAGATACCCTTCATACTGAGCAATGGAAACAGCAACCTGAAGGTAAGAGTTCACCCGAGACGAAAGGGAAAAATAGTCAGCTATGTTCACTATGTCAATCCCATGAGGGTAGTTTCCTTGCCTTCCAACATTCTCTTGGAAAGCAGCGGCAGCAGCCCTTCTACAGTTCACCTGGTAAAATAAATCAATAAACTTTACGCAATGACGATAGAGGAGTTCTACAAAAACACAATTCTTCAACCAACCAGGAAACGGCAAAAACAAATTATAGTCAAAAGAGTCACTAGTACCTCTCTATCAAAGGAACCCACTATCAATAAATCTGGAGCAAGCTGATCCAGCACGTTTTTCATATCTTTGTGGTAATAGGCACGCCCAAATGCCCAGCAAACATAAGCCGCTGCATCACGCACATGCGATCCAACACTGTGCGGACCTCTACGTACATCATAATGGAGTGCCTGTAAATGATTTTTAGATGTAAATCCATAGAGATACTGCATAATTTGCGTGAGTGATGCCATTTCTTTGTATGCGTTGACTACATATATAAGTAATCATGTGCATTGTATATAGTACGACCTTCACAATAATTGGAACGACTTGAGGGAAACTTCTAGGCAACAGTAAACCTCTACGAGCCAGTTCAGCTAAAGCCAAACAACCCCCATGCCATGAACCATCTCCCTGAAGATCATGAAAATCACAATAGTAGTCAGCTACGTGATGCCTTCTGTATGCAAACCATGCTGCCAGATGTCAGTTATGAGTACCTCTCCTGGTGAAAACAGCTCCAATACAGATGACAGCACCTCTTCGGAAAGAACAGATGTTAGCCGTGAAGATACACGGCCTATACCCTTTGCAGCAGACCAACGAACCACGGTATCCTACACGGTTCAGAAAACAGTAAATACTAGTAACATGTGAGATTGTCCGGTTGCCAGTTGCCAGCTAAAAGATATTTATAGCAGTCAAATTATCATGTGGCCATCTAGTTGTATAAGTTAACAGTAGTATTTAACCCACAAAAACATACCGTGTCCCTCAGACCAGAGAGTAGCATTTCAATTATCTCTTCTAAGATTTCAGGAACATCCATATCTTCATCCTCTTGGTCATCCGGAATTTCTTGTTGTGAGACGGCGGCACCAGCATGATCAGCCGCCAATCTCTGGGTCGGACCCGTAGATATATTTTCAGAAAGAGAGGCGGTTCGAGCCTACATGGTTGTTTAATAAACAAGCTTCAGATAACTAAATTGAGGACAAGATTATGTCAATTGCGGTATAAAGCAGAAAATCTATTAAAACCCAGTTGCTATTTGCACATCTATAATACATGCTAAAAGGTACGTACCACATAGCGCCAGGAAGGTAAGCGATGAGGAAGACAAACAAGCCCTATCCTCTGAGTTAACTTGATCAAATACTTGCGAAGCAGAGGACTTCTAGTTGCTGCACTGGATTTGCTTAGCACGATCACATTATTCAAAACAGTAGGAAGCACATCCAGCAACACTTTCCGGCTAGCAGTCTGCCAATGATAGTAGACATATAAGATCCAGATGTAAAAAATAAAAAAAAACTTAAAGAAATCATATTATTATCAAAAGAATTAAAAAAACTTAAATAATAAAAACCAGCGATAGCTCCTACAAGATCAAAACATTCAAATCAAATCCGATATTTACTTCCCTAACATCTATTTATGTCTTCTAGCCATAGAAAAAAACATCTAGAAATGTCTGACGTGTTCAGTATGGACCATTACTGAAAGCAAAGTGAACAACTACAAGTTACAAAAAAGAAAGAAACCTTAAAAATAGCAGCCAGAGCCTCCATCACACCAAGCAAGCGAAAGTGGTTCACCACACTATCTTCCTTAGAAGATAAAACTTCATCTGTCCACTCAACAAAACTGAAATAAAACAAGAAATTAGTTTACAAACAATCTTATTGGTGAACTCAATCATTCAAAGCTAGCTGAAGCACTGATGGTGATCAGTTCATACCTTGTGAAGGCCTTCCCCATATCGGGACGCGTCAAAAGCTTCGACAGCAGCAACCCCGATATCCTCCTCATCGGTCCAGAACTACACAGATAATCCTTACAAAACCCCAAAATCTTCAACACCAAAGGAGCAATATCTCCCACACCAAAGCTCTCATCCTCTGCAATACTCGTATCAACCGAAGAAATATCAAACGGGACCAGCACCAGAATCGAAAGCCACAAGAGAGTCACACATTTAGCCTCCATCTCTCCAGTGCTCTCTTGCCTCAACGAAGAACCAGAACTCGTGGTGTGGCACTTCTCCAGAAGCAACACCGCGAGCTCAAGATCGGAGACTTGATGAGGAAAGAACTTAATTACAGATTTGTAACCGCACACAGTGACTAGAGTGTAGATAATAATGCATATAGGCTTGATTATTTCGAGAATCTCATCGGATCTCGAATCTAGTTCAGATGCTTTGGAGCGGATGATTAGCATTAGTGGAGAGACTATGCTCTCTAAGTAAGGCTCCACTAGTTGACCTTGCTCCTGGTACTTATCCATCTACATTACAACAAACACACAAAGTCAGAAGAGGAATCACCGATTCGATTAGAGTGGATCAGTGAGAAGAAGCTTTTACGATGGATTGGATCTTCTGAACGGAGGAAGGAACAACGACGCGGCCGTTCGAGACGATATCGTCGAGAAGAGATTTGACGAGATTCCATTCTTGTAGGAAGTATCTCTGGAGTACTCTCTCCTTCGAATCATGCTCGTCGTCCTCTTCTTCCTCTTCTAGTTTTACCGCATCCGCCTCGGTTTCGATTTTTTCCGGCGAGATTTGATCTTCTGTAGCTGCCATTGCTCTCACCGGAGATGAATATGTTCGCCGACAATACTATCTCGGGACTGGGAATTTTAGGCGGGCGTTAAGCCCTTTGAGAGCGATCCGTGCGAGAGTATACAGAATAGTGACGATGAGTTCGTTAAGCCCATTTAAGGCCCATAATCTTATTTTGGACTGACTCATGCATTTTTGAACCGGGCTTTTTATCACACTTGACCAATCAGTTACAGAAATCCTAACCAGAGTTGGTAGGTGTGGTGGATAAACAATGGGTTTGAATGCTTGTTATCTTTGGAGGAACCAAAGTTGGTGAAACTAAATATTCTTTTACTTAATTCTCTCAGTATTTTAATTATATAAAGTTGGTAGAACTATCCTATAGAGAATTATTGAATTTATATGTTTAGATAAATTATCTATTAAACTGGAAAATGATTCAAAATTTTAAAAATTTCATCATTTGAATTTAAAAAGAAATTCGATTATTTCTGTTACTAAACAGCTATAATTATTTTTAAACTAATTTTCAACTATCATGCCAAAAAAGTTGAAATAATTTTTTTTCTATCGCACTTAATTTTATATTACTCAATTTCTATTCCACAAATTCTACTAATTAGTTACCCATTATGTTTTTAACTAAAATAAGAAGAAGAAAAATATTCTATCATGGCGGAATATCCAAAGAGGAAATAAAAATTGTGGTAAAGGCATAGAGAATCACTAAACTCTTAGCCTCAATCAACGGCCACGATAACACCCTTCGATGAGACTCAACGGTCAGATGAGATCCTGCTTGTCCCTTACCGAACACGAAGAGATGTCGAAATATTATATGATTGGCTGAAAAAAATATCCTCTCTCACTCATAAAACAAAGTCTGCTCCTTTCTCAAGAGAGCGAAACATCAAGACAATCCATGGCTTCAACTTCCTCCCTCGCTCTCTCTCAAGCCCTCCTCGCTCGCGCCATCTCTCACCATGGCTCCGACCAACGCATCTCCCTACCATCATCTTTCTCACGCGCCTCCGCTTCCTCTCGCCGCCGCAACGCCGCGTCGATGACCAAACTCCGATCTATCCGCCCCCTCGTTCGCGCCGCAGCTGTCGAGACCCTCGAGACGAGCACCGATTCGTCTATTATTGACAAATCCGTTAATTCGATCAGGTTCTTGGCTATCGATGCGGTGGAGAAGGCCAAGTCAGGTCACCCTGGTCTCCCCATGGGATGTGCTCCCATGGCTCACATTCTCTACGATGAGGTCATGAGGTATAACCCCAAGAACCCTTACTGGTTTAACCGTGACCGGTTCGTTCTCTCTGCTGGACATGGTTGTATGCTGCTCTACGCGTTGCTTCACCTCGCTGGATACGACAGCGTTTTGGTCAGTGATCTTAAAGATTCAATATTTTTTTTATTTTAATCTGATAAAAGTAGTCGACTTTACTGATAAAGTGTTGGACTTTGTTGATTAGGAGGAGGATTTGAAGAGTTTCCGACAGTGGGGAAGCAAGACACCTGGACATCCTGAGAACTTCGAGACTCCTGGGATTGAAGTCACTACCGGTTTGTGATTATATCTTCTTTGGCTTGTGGTGGCTCATGTGAATTACAGAGCTCTCTGCTTTTGCTGCTATGTAGGTCCACTTGGACAAGGGGTTGCTAATGCTGTTGGTTTAGCTCTTGCTGAGAAGCATTTAGCTGCTAGGTTCAACAAACCTGACGCTGAAGTTGTCGACCACTACACGTAATATTTTGAAAATTATATCATCATTCTTGTTTTGTAATAGGCTCTGATTGTTTTGTATTTTGATTGTGTAGATATGTGATTCTTGGAGATGGTTGTCAGATGGAGGGTATTTCAAATGAAGCTGCCTCACTAGCTGGTCACTGGGGACTTGGAAAGCTCATTGCTTTCTATGATGACAATCACATCTCCATTGATGGAGACACTGAGATTGCATTCACTGAGAATGTTGACCAGCGTTTTGAAGCGCTTGGATGGCATGTTATTTGGGTGAAGAATGGTAACACTGGGTATGATGAGATCCGTGCTGCTATTAAGGAAGCTAAAACGGTTACAGACAAGCCTACATTGATCAAGGTAAATAGCCATCAAACACTTGTTAGTTAAAAGACATTTGGTAACATCTTGCTTGTGTCAGGTCACTACTACAATTGGTTATGGATCTCCAAACAAGGCGAACTCGTACAGTGTCCATGGAGCTGCACTTGGTGAGAAGGAAGTTGAGGCTACCAGAAACAACCTCGGATGGCCTTATGAGCCATTCCAGGTACCTGATGAAGTTAAAAGGTAAAGTAGTAACTCTAAACATAAGCTATGTGTTTACTTTTGTGGCTATGGACTCACTGGTTGCTTTTCACTTTTTTTGATAGCCACTGGAGTCGTCATACGCCTGAAGGCAAAGCTCTTGAATCTGACTGGAATGCAACGTTTGCAGCGTATGAAAAGAAGTACCCAGAGGAAGCTGCAGAGTTGAAATCTATCATCACTGGTGAATTACCTGCTGGCTGGGAGAAGGCACTACCTGTAAGTTAAACTCTCTTTAGTTTCGGTTTCGTTTTCGGTTCTAGTTTAGTTTTCGGGTTTTGGATATTATGCGCAGGACTAATCTTTGCATTTGAAAATTTTGTAGACATACACACCCGAGTCTCCAGGCGACGCCACTAGAAACCTGTCACAGCAATGTCTTAACGCCATAGCCAAAGTTGTCCCTGGTTTCCTCGGTGGAAGTGCTGACCTCGCATCATCCAACATGACACTCCTCAAAGCCTCTGGTGACTTCCAAAAGGCCACACCCGAAGAAAGAAACCTTAGGTTTGGTGTTAGGGAGCACGGAATGGGAGCCATCTGCAACGGCATAGCCCTCCACAGCCCCGGTCTCATCCCTTACTGTGCAACTTTCTTCGTCTTCACTGACTACATGAGAGGTGCCATGAGAATCTCAGCTCTGTCCGAAGCTGGAGTGATCTACGTGATGACTCATGACTCCATTGGTCTCGGAGAAGATGGGCCAACCCATCAGCCCATTGAGCACATCGCTAGCTTCCGCGCGATGCCCAACACGCTCATGTTCCGTCCCGCCGATGGAAACGAGACGGCCGGTGCGTACAAGATCGCTGTCAACAAGCGTAAGACGCCGTCTATCTTGGCTTTGTCTAGGCAAAAGCTTCCTCAGCTTCCGGGGACATCGATGGAAGGAGTTGCGAAGGGTGGATACACGATCTCTGACGACTCGTCGGGGAACAAACCTGATGTTATCTTGATTGGAACTGGCTCTGAGCTGGAGATTGCTGCACAGGCTGCGGAGGTGATTAGGAAAGAAGGCAAGACCGTTAGAGTTGTGTCTTTTGTCTGCTGGGAGCTGTTTGATGAGCAGACGGATGAGTACAAGGAGAGTGTTTTGCCGTCTGGTGTGTCGGCTAGAGTTAGTATTGAAGCAGCTTCGACTTTTGGATGGGGGAAGATTGTTGGAGGGAAAGGGAAGTCTATTGGTATTAACTCGTTTGGGGCTAGTGCACCGGCGCCTTTGCTCTACAAGGAGTTTGGTATCACTGTGGAAGCTGTTGTTGATGCGGCTAAGTCACTCTTCTAAGAGACTCAAAGATCAGACTATCCTGTATAAGGGTTTGTGTCAACATTGTCTCATTATCTCAAAATAAATTGCAACAAGACGCATAGAGTTTCTTTCTTTCTTTCTTCTTTTGGTGGTTTTTTTTTTGTAATTCGGACAACATAGGTTTTGGGTTTGGAAGAGAAACAAAGTATAAGAAGACAATGTAAAACTCTCATGATCATTCGTGTTTTTGTTGTTATATGCTTGAATTTCAGAAAAATTTCCTGCCTTTTCATCGTGGTTAACAGACAAGAATGACTCGACATAAACAGACACAAACATTGGCCATTACATCCGATTATTTTTGAGGACAAGAATATTAACAGAGATTTTGAAAAGGTTTGGTTCTTCTTAATAGTAGTATATCAGGGGCCCATATTATCAGGAGATATTGAAGGAATGGTGAGCTTTCCACCTTGACATCTCCAGTTATCTATATCCTGACCCAACTTTTACAATAGAAGAAAAGAAAGCTACGTTTATCGCTTTGTCATCATGACGACAACATTTGTGAGAGACACACTCTACTATTGGATATCCACCGAGGAAATGTTACACAAGAATAAGCATATTCGGATTCCATTTTGTTCTTCACTTGTGGTACATTCGGATCTGGGGCCACAGTATAACAAAACAAAAATGCGTAACCGAAATAAAGGTTATGCCAAATTTGTAATCACGCACATAACATAAAGCTTCCACACGGATATAGAGTCAAAACTAAGGATCACATAAACAAGAGTACTCATTAAATTCAAAATCGCATTGTTAAGTTGTAACTGAACAAAAACTAAAAAAAACAGATACAATTCCATTATCATAGAAATTGAGTTGCAAATGCAGCAATGAAAATGTAGTTCATGAAGGACTTTGACAAGCTCTATGAATTCCTTAAGCCACAAGAGTGCTTGCGGTGGTAGATTCACTGCAGAAAAAAATAACACAAAGAAATGAGAACAAGATGATCATTGAAATGTTTTAAGAACAATCTTTCATTTTCTAAAAGCACTTACTACTTCCAGACGGGAGGGAGCTTCTTGGTCTTCTTGTAGTAACGAGCAAGACGGTGGATTCTGCTCTCCACAAGAATCAACCTGAACTTGGAGTCCTTGTCCTTCCTGTTCCTCTCAAGGTGCTTGCGGATAGCAACTGCTTTCTTGATCAGGTGGTACAAATCCTCAGGGATCTCCGGAGCAAGACCTTCGCCAAAATTACATATCAACTAACTCTTAGTTTCCTTTAACGTTTAACTAAAAAAAAGAAGACTCTAGAGTGAAGGATAGAGGAAGTACCATGAGCTTTCAAGATTCTCAAAATCTTGTTTCCGGTAACACTCTTCACCTGAGGGATACCGTGAGAGTCACGAAGAATGACACCAATCTGTGATGGAGTCAAACCCTTCTTCGCAAACTTGCAAATGGACTCATCAACCTATTATTGCATCATAACAAAAACGTCATTACAAGTAATTACATCACAGATGGTAACTATCACATCCAACTCCTAACTTCATATTATTAGATCACTGAATCTCGCCAACATTAACCAATCTTCTATTGCTTGTCCTAAACTAGGATTTTAATCGTATTCTTACAGTTGCAATATGTAAAAAGCAAACAGAAACTTAAGAATATGGTGAAACGAATCTTACATCCTGGGAGGTTGTCTTGAGCCAGCTCGGGGGCGAACGCTTGTACGGCAAAGCAGATGCTGAGATACCCTTTCTACACAACACAAAGCAGATACTAATAGTGTAAGAGAACCAGCCTTCATCTCAGTCGGAAAACGATGAATAAACAAGAAGACGAACCCTTTAGAGTGGAGTCGCCCCATGCCGACGTCTGTGTGAACGGAGTTGGTTTTCTCTGAGATGGTTCTTCGTCCGGCTCCTGCGACTGCGCTAAAGAAAACCCTAATTGGTCTTTGCTTATATACCCTACCTCTTATGGTTTGTTGTGCCCTATCTCATTTTCATTTTCGTTCCAAAAGTACAAACAGGCTCTGTTTATAAAAGCCCATTAAAACTTGCGGCAAAAAGAGGTTTTAAGGCCCATATATGTACAAACGCCCGTCTAAATAATTCCCTTGTATCGACATGTCAAGTCTTAAGGGACAAATACAAATGGTATTTGAATATTTATCAAGGGTTCAAGAACATATGCTGGAGTTATAGATCAAAATTTGTCTTATTTTTGTATAACATTGCTCCATTAAAAAAAAAAATAGCTCCAAAAGCTAATAATATGGTTTTCTGAATATTTGTTGCGACCAACTGATTTTGAGTTATATTCTTTTATAAAATAACATTTAACCTTGTATTCATGTATCTTTCTCAAGAGAATCAAATAATAAAACAAAGACAATATTTTAAACTGATCTTAATTCCTTTGATATTTGTTTTCTTAAGCATGAACCGTACATCATATCAGCACCTCCCGTGGAGGTTTTAGAGAATTTCATACGATGAGCAGGCCTTCTAGTCGAGTGGTAGTAGACGGGCCTTGGATGCAAACACATTCCGGATTCGATATTTCTGTGTTATGTTCACCACGGCTGCAGATACGTCCGTATGAAAACTCGGGAGAAGGCCTGTCGTGGACTGCACCTTCCACCCGGAAGTTAGGTCTGTGTCTTTAATAGATCCGGGTTTAATCCTTTGCTTTTTCAAAAAATAAAAAATCATATGATTTAAAAAAAAGAGAGAGGAAGAATGCAATTCTTTATAGGAATTCATACACACCCATTAACCATTTGTATCTTTTATATTAGTTAGAGCAGCTCCACTGACTTTCTAGCAAAAGTTCCCAACATTCAAAGACAAAGATAATAACTAAAGAGAATATTCCTATGACAACTTTTTTTTAAGTTTTTGTCACAAAAATAGTTTTTAATGAGAAAAATGACCAAAAAAAGTTTTATTAAAAAGTAAATATACATTTATACCGTATGGTTAACTAATCTAGACTTATGGTTTAAAGTTAATGAGTGAGGTTTTGAGGATAAAATTTCAAAATTTTAAAAATAAAAAATAAATATTAAAATTTTCAAAATAAAAAGAGCTATTTTGATCATTTTTCTTATTGAAAGCTATTTTTGTGACAAAAATTTAAAAAATGATATTTGAGAGAATTGCCCATAATTAAAACTAGAGAGAACAAAGAAACATTTTCATTTGAGAGCTTTTAAGAGCATGATTAAAATTGATATCTATCCAATATCTTAGCTTTATAATATAAGAACTTTGCATGAAAACTTTCACAACATTATAAGAAAAAAATTTTACAGGTGGTTTACTCTAATTGGTTCTATTTTTTTTTGTTCAAATTTTGAAAAAATCGTAAATATATTAATATTTTATTTGTTAAGAAACTCTTGAGAGTTTCTTGCAGATAAAGATGCTCTAAGAACATATTGAGAATTTCAACTCACAGAATTAAAACATCACACTATTTACATTTGAATTAATTTTACAAAATTAAAACATAACTGAGTAACTATAATATTAATTTTTTTTTCTATGGAAATCCTTAAAAATTCCAACCGATAGTGTTGCTCTTAAAATTTTTTAAAAAACATTAATGGTTTAACCAAATTATAAGAAAATATTAATATTTTACTTTTTCTTTACCCATTTGAAATTCTTGAATGTGACGTTTTTCAAAGGTAATATCTCACAAATTATAAGAATATGTAATGGTGAGTTGTGAGAGTCTCTCGGTTGAAAAACCCTCGCATGGGTTTCTCAATTTTATTGAAAAATCTCTATTTATGTTTTTTTGTCAGTTTCTCCAATTATGTATTCACTAGTATTTTGGTCCATGCTATGCATGAGCATAGTTGTTTTTCCACTCTAAATTTGAGTTTGAACACAAATATTGAATGTAATCTACATTATAATGAGGCACTTTGCTCACTCATCAGCGCGTCACGTTAGCGTTTTGTGGATCCCACTTTTATAAAGTGTGAAAAGTATAAAGTCCATGGTTCAAACCCAGGTTATTGAGATATAAACACAAACATTTATACCACTAGACTAAAGGATACTTTGTACATTGATGGTCGAAACTAATATATATTTATGAAGGTCGGAAGCCCTTGCTTTCTTTGGCTTCCTCTGAGGGCCGGGCCTACAAGTGTATTATGTGTTTCATTTTTAAATGAGATTCATCACGTTATATGAAAAAAAGTTCAAGTTTGCAACAATTATAGTTTTCCCATATTTTAAACTATCGTCGTTTAACATGAGTTATGGTTCTTTTCATCATTGTCTCAGACAAGTATGAGTTACAGAGTTGCACTGTGTGTCTGTTCGTAATCTATTTTTTCACCGGTGAACTCTTCATCTCCCTATCTTAAATCGCTTGATCATAAATGTTCCTGATTTGTAGCCCCTCTGTAAACCAATCTTTGTTGAACCCAATCTGCATCTCCACAAAACTCATTGATTCCTCTTAGCTTTAACCATCTTCTAGAAAATGTCTCTCTCTGCCTCTCCAATTCCTCAAACTGGTGTCCTTCATTCAATCTTCGAGTCTCTCCGTCTTGGTCGTAGTAGTCAGAACATAGCCTCTGGCCTCCTCCACTTCTGGATTTCCCTAAACTTCAAGAAAGAAAGTGAGTTTATGGGAATCACGATTTTCTTCCTTGATGAAAAGGTAAGTTAATCTTCGATCTATCACACTTATTTAACATAATTGTTTTTATTTGATTTCCTGATTCTTTGTTGAATAATATTATTTGCAGATTCCGTGATTCATGGATTTATTCCCGCTGGATGTGCTAATCATTACATGTCATCTTTGAAAGCCGGTTCCATTGTGGTTGATCGTTTTGAGTTTGCTAGGTGCTCAATCATTTACAAGATAACTGATCATCCATTCCTCATTCGTTTCATCTCACCAGCTATTATTGATGAAGTCATCACGAGTGCTCCTGAGATCAATCTCCAGTCATGATTAGACTGTTCGACAATCTCCAAGTGATTTCGAACACAAACCTAGAACTCCCAGGTATATTATCATATTGCATCTGGGTTTATATTATGTTTTGATATCATAACTGATATCTAAACTCGCAGATGTGGTTGGGCAAATCCGTTTTGTCCAGGACTCTGACCTTACCAAAGAAACAACTCGAGTTGTTATCCGTCTCCTCGTTGATCCGTAAGAAACAATCAACACACAGTTCCTTTATATTACTGTCTATATTGTGCTAACATCAATAATCAAAAATATTTCCTCCCCAAGATCTGTGGTTGTCTATTTATCTTCCTTCCTTATCAAACTAATTTTACACAAACCTTTATTTTACAGCTTAAAAGGAACCACAACAACTCAAACAATCAAAACACCAAAAACTAGAATCCCAAAAAAGACGAATCATTAATGATCACATCTCTTTTTTGTCTAATCTTACCAATAAACTTCAAAACAAATATACCAAACCAATCACCTCAACTAAAAATCAACGAAACATACATCAAGTCAGCTAAACAAATACAAACTATAGGGTCAGCTATTTAAAAATTTACAAACTTACTTTCACAAATGCTTACGAAAAAGACGAAGACGACAACCAAGATCAGTGAAACTACCTAAACAAAAAAGAAGAGTAATTTACGAACTATGATAAATACAAATAACAATGATTTTTGTTTACATATTACCCATCAAATAAAAGATAAACAAACATAGCCACACCATGAGATACAAGACAATTCCAACAGACACAAAAGCGGCAACAACATCTCCACCTGCTCACTCCTCTTGTCTTATGAAAATAGCTTACATGTCCAATGTCAACAGGCCAATGCTATTGCCTTCTTATAAGCAATACATAAATTCGTTTAAAATCCTTTAAAGCCCAAATACTCAGAATTTTAATATAGTTATTTCTACAAGTCTTCATGTATTTGTTTTAAATATTCGGTAAAAGCAACAAGTTAAAAAATAAAAAAAAACATAATAAAGATAATAAAAATTATTACTTAATATACACAACTAAACTGGAGAAAAAAATATCCAGAAACAAAAGGTACTCTCAACAAACTTAATATAATTTATGCATTCTCAACAGTACAAGAAACAAATTAAAAAAACAAACAAACAGTAAGTCTCAGTGACACAGCAAACAACACTACAAACTATATCAATCACATTACTAACACAGTTTAGTCCTTCATAAGTGGAGAACAATGCATACACAGTTTATTATCACAACTCTAACCCTATAACAATAAAAAACTTGAAAAACAATGATCCAACCCAAAACACAAAATTCACAATTACAATAACCTTAGCAAATATTGAGATGAAACAACAACTCTGTCCACAACCCCGCGAAAATGACCCTAGTATTATTAATTATGAACAAAACATTGATATTATTAATGGTTATGTATCAAACTGTGAAAATAATAAATTTTGAATAATAAATTATTCACTCTGTTTCATAATACTTGATGTTTTGCCTTAGTGCACAAAGATCAAGAAAACTACATTTTTCTAAAAAAATTATTTTAAAGATATAATTTTAAAATCTGTTAACCAATTATAAAAAAGACTGTAAAATCTAATTGGTTGAACAGTTTCTAATAAAGTTAAAGTTAACCTTAAAATCTCAAAACTTCATGTAAATTGAAACAAATAATCCTTCTAAAACATCATCTATATTGAAACGAAGGGAGTATGTTACTGTACAACTTGCAACAGACCACGGAAAAACAAAGCCGGCATGTTTATTAAGTATAACAAATTCATAAAAAGTATAATGTTAAATAACTAGGTGATTTTTCAGTGCTCATGCACGAGTATAAATATTTATAAAGTAAATATATTATAATAATTGATTGCTACTTACTTTTAATTTAAATTAATTTATATTTTATATGCATCGTTTATATTAATAATATTATATTACTTTAATTATACATATGATTTTATATATTATATCTAATCGGTTTTGTTGATTTTCTGTCGATTTAGTTATCATTTAGGTAAATTAGATTGCATATATGAATTCAACTGTAATATTTTTTATTCTATATATTAAAATTTTGATTAATTTCTTATTTGCATTTAGGTGGTTGTTATCATAGATATGTAAATATATTTTATGAAGATTATGTATAACTTAAAATATATTGTGTTTAGAATGAAATAAAAAAAATAAACTAAAGTGTCTGATTCCAAATTACATAAATTAGTATAATGAATCGATAATATTCTGAAGTCTCATGAATATATATAAATTTTACAAAAGAACTAAATTGTAATAGTTGGTTAATATTTTATTTTCATTTTTAATATGTTTTGAGTTGAGTTATATATATTTTTTCAAATTCAAAATGAAGTATAATTATTTTTATTATAATTAAGTCAAATGTGCATGTATTTTCATAATATTTATCAAATTATATGTTGATGTTTTTTTAAAAAATATTAGAAAATAAAGCGATGATCAATATGTTACATGCGTAAGTAGCTGATACATTTTTGAAATTTATTTTAAATAATCTTAAAAATGAGAATTCTGATTTGCTTTGGTTTTTTTTATTATGGTTCTATTAAATTCCAAAAAAAAAAAACATAAAATTTAAAAGCATATTTAATATTAAGAAAAAATAACTTTAATATTGATAAAATATAATATATCTATCCCATTAAATATTTTTTAACTGTTTGATTAAACGATGTTTATTTTAAAATTTTTTCTTAGTTTTTTTTAATATCTCTTAAAAATAAGCAGTAAAAAAATTATGATTGTAGTTAAAAATAATATTATATAAGTAAAATATAATTTATCGATATTTGTTTGATGTAATTGAAAGGTATTATAGTTAATTAAATTTATGAAACTCTTAAAAATAAGCAGTAAAAAAGATTGTGATTGTATTTAAAAATAATATTATATAAGTAAAATATAATTTATCGATATTTTTTTGCTGTAATTAAAATATATTATAGTCAACTAAATTGATGAAAATAAATAAAACATTTCAATATTACTAATTATAAAATATTTTTAGACAATTAAACATTATAAAATATTTTTAGACAATTAAACATATATTAGTTTATGTTACTTAATTATTATATGTAATCTAAGAAAATATATAGGTATATAAAAATATTTTTTTTACTTTGATTTTTTTTTGTATTGTTTAAATTATATTTTAAAAGAAATAATATTTCTGTTTCTAATATCAAAATTATCTGTGTAAATTGTTTTTGATGAAATCACGTTATATATAAATTTATAATTTTTATCTAAGAAAATATAGATATAAAGAAAGTATTTTATTAGTTCAAAATTATATTTTATGTTATTTGAAAATATTTTTAAAATTTAATATTACTATTTTGTGAACTTTCGTTTTTTATTATAAAATCTTATTATATATACATATATTTTCGTTTTTCAATTTTTTTTGAACTTTATAAAAAAGTTTCCTTTTTCTTATATGTGTATATTTTTAGAATTTGTTTATAAGGAAATTAAATTATTATTTTATATGTAAGTTAATTCATTAAAAGTATCAGTGTAATCAACATCCGTGAGATCGACACATAGAAAACTGACTTCTTAAATAATATTAGAGAGATATAACTAATCAATAAATAATGATAAACAATTTTATATAAAGAAAACGTGAATATTTATTTTTTAATTTTTATATGATCATACATATTTGTTATTAAAAAGATCACAGCGTGACATAACCAATCACAATCATATGCATTTGTTCACTTTTATTTTCCGATGAAATGAAAAATTCACTCTTTGACTCAAAACAACAAACAACAATTTTGATTGACGTGTTGATCTCCTCCTTCTTTAAAAAGAAATGGAGCTATAAAAACATGCTTGAGTGGATGAAAGATCAGAGAGATAAATAAAACAACTATAAATAACCTGGCTCGAAAACAACGTGGAGACTCCAGTAACCACTGATAGCTCCCACGGTGTTCATCATAATCCTCATTGATGTCTGCAAATTCTGAAATAAAATTAATTAATATAAATATGTAATCAGAATTCAATATAAAAGAGATGTAAACAATACTTGCATCTAATTGTGCGATGAACCTAAATATTTATAAAATAGAAGAAATGATCTATCAAACAATCCCCAAAATTTTAATAGACATTCTGGGCATTGCGAATTGTAAGAAAGTGTGGAGATAGTGGAAAATAAACAGTTGTATTCGGTTGTTTTAAAATACGTTTGTGAAAGCAATTTTCTTTTACAAAAATGTTTAATTTTTAAAATGAAAACACGTGTCAATCACACAATTGCTAACTGTCTTTTGTTTTATTGTACAAAAGATATAAATTTTGAGATACTCTTCTTGAGAAACCCTTATTCTTGACGGTTTGGTTATACACAACAATAATATCTTAAACAGTTTTTTTTTTTAAATTAAAAAATTATATAATGTTACAAGATAAGAGATAAAGAAAACTATGAGTAAAAAATAGATATTTCTCATTTGAAAGACTTCAGGAAAATATGAGAAAATGGTACAATAGTTGTAAAGTTATTATTGGTCTGATTTTTATTGTATTTAATCGTAGTAAAAAAATATTAATTTTATCTCAAATATTTGCTAGAATTTTCGTTGATGAGGATGGTCCAATAATATATATTGGAAACAACCTCTTTCGTGTTATGAACCAGATTGTGGATGACTCATAACCAAGAGATTATGATTTGTAATCTTTCCATTTATCTATGACGGTGTAATGTCCTATATAAGGAACCTCTATGTTATGAATAAATATAGACTTTTCCGTTACTTTCACAACACATTATCAGCACGATTGATCTCTAAAACCCTAAGCTAAAATATCGACCATAAACCCTAAATCTCTCTCCATTGCTAAAACCCTAATCTCTATCGATCACCTCTATTTGATCATGACCCTGATCTGTATTCGACCACTGATCTCAACAAGATCGATCTGTGGACTGATATCTGCAAGTTTCAGTACGCCTCAACTATTCCAGATTGTACGATCAGCCTCTTCCAGTCCGTGATCAAACTGTTCCAGATCAACGAGTTCTTTGACTGCAAGTACCAGCTCGCGTACCAACGATCCCGATCAGCTCAACCTAAGCTAACTCGTGGACTGCAATGAAACAGTTTGGACCAGTCCGCGTAAGGTTCCAGTTTGTACCAGTCCACGTAAGCTCATTCTCTTGGTGGTCCATTCAACCCATCAAAGGTTTAAGGTAAACCTAAACTCTAAGAACCCAGAATCGAATGAACTAATGTTCAAAGTGAAACCCTAAAATCTGTAAACCCTAAATTACGTGTGCATGGATTGTTTTATTTGATTGATTGAATGTTTCTTTGAGGTTTAAATCCATGTGAGTTAGGATTGATAGTTTTTATAACCCGATTGAATGATTTGAGGTTTAATATTGCATGTTAGAATCTGTTATAATATAAACCCTAATTCGAATTGATAAACCCTAAAATAGAATCCGTGTATTGCATAATCCGAATTGAATGTTTTGAGGTTTCATATTATACTAGGTTGATAGTTTCATGATATAATCAACTGTTCTGAGGTTTAAGATTATTTGCTAGAAGCTGGTTGATTGATAAAACCCTAATTTCGAATTGAAACCCTAAACCCTAAACCCTAATTTGCGTATTCCTAAAATCAGATTGCTTGATTCCATCTTGCTAATATCAGCCTTGAAACTGATAAATATCAGCCTTGAAAATGATTAATAAAATTGATAGAATCAGCCTTGAAACTGATTGTTTTGGTTTTTCATGATTGAAACCCTATTTTTGGATCGAAACCCTAAATTGTGTAATGCTTGAATCCGTTTGATTATTTTGATTATTGATCCAATTGCTAGTCTTGATAAAACCTAATTGAATCTGATTGTTAGTCTAGCTAAATCTCATACCTGAAACTGATTGATTAATTGCTAAACCTTGATTGAATGTTTTAATATTACCCTTGCACATATAGAATCCGATTGCTAAGATTGAATGCATCATATCTACTTGGCCGTGTGGTCAGTTTGCATCATATATCATTCTGACCAACATGTTTATGTTATGCGCATGATCTGATTATTATCATCTTTGCATGATCTAATTGTTTTAAATTGAGGTTCCATAATTCCAATCCTGTACATATAGAATCAGTATGCTAGGTTTGCATTATAACCATATGGCCGCATGAAAACATATAGAAATTGCTTGTTTGGTCGATACCCTTGCTTGATAAATCTGTGTGACTTATTATGCATCATATATCACTTTGGCCGTGTGGCCTTATTGCATTATATCACCTTTGGCCGTGTGGCTTGTTTGCTTATTAGAAATGCATTGACTTAATAGCATGTCTTGTTTATGGCCGTATGTTAAATATTTTATGAGATCAAAAATTGATTGATATATGATTTGAGATGTCGAAAATCAACTTGGATTTTGCTGCCCTAAATCTCTCAGGAGATAATTATTTGAAATGAGCACTGGATACTGAGTTTATCCTAAAGTCAAAGGACTTGGTGCATGAATCACAAAAGGCGATAATGCCAAATGAGAAAGATTGATACATGGTAATATTAATTATTAGCCATCATCTTATTAAGAGTCTCAAAGATCAGTATCTAACTATAGAGAATCCTCTAGACCTTTGGACAGAGTTAAAAAAATCGAGATATGATCACCAAAGAACGGTGTTATTACCAAAGGCCCTATTTGATTGGAGGAATCCTAGAATCCAGGACTATAAGTCCGTGGATGAGTCTATTGCTAGCTAGGCAAAATAATGAATTACTGATGAGAAACAGTGAATTGAGACCTCCTGGATTAACCCCATTACCTGATACCAATAAGGCCGCAGAAAAAAAAAAAAAGGTAACCACGTCCAGAATGATAGACCACACGGCCATGCCGTGGAGGGTGGAAAGGACGTGGGCGTGGCCACTATAACATATTTGGCCGTGGGAATCACTATGGCAGAGGCCGTGGGTATCAACCCAATTTGAGCCATGGTCAAGGCAGTGGTCGTGGTATATCCTTTAAACCACAAAGCTCGACCAAATCAGTGTGCCATAGATGTAGAATGGGGAACCATTGGGCTAAGATATGAAAGACTCCCAAACATTTTTGTGACCTCAATCGAAGAGAGTCTGAAAGGGAGGAATCCTGAAATCCACTTGATCTATAAAGATGGTGAAAATAATTTCGAACATGATCAAGATGATCTTATGGAATATGAGACTTATGATTGCTTAAAAGAATCAAGTTGATAATCTGATTTTGATATCAAACTTGTGTGATTGCTTTGCTTGTATGCTTTCTCTGATTTTTATCTCCTTGAATTTATTTCTATTATATTGTCTGCTTAGATTAAATGAATGAATGATTTTTCTATATGAGTACAATGAAAAACGCCAATATAAATACTAAAGCAGGTATCGTCAGTCTGAAAGAAGACTATGACTAGGCTAATATATTATTGCCTAAGGGTATGCATCTAGAAATCAGTGATGCCTTATATTCACCCAGCTCTAAGAGCAAGAGCAGCCTATTGAGTTTTAAAGATATAAGAATGAATGATTTCCATATTGAAACAATGTGCGAAGGAAACAAAGAGTTCCTTCAGATATATGTATAAAATCGCCCAAGTACAATGAAAAACGCCAATATAAGTACTAAAGCAGGTATCGCCAGTCTGAAAGAAGACTATGGCTATGCTAATAATTGCTAAAGACTATACCCGCATTCTCTACTGACCT
Organism: Brassica napus; assembly: GCF_020379485.1. Taxonomy (NCBI): domain Eukaryota; kingdom Viridiplantae; phylum Streptophyta; class Magnoliopsida; order Brassicales; family Brassicaceae; genus Brassica; species Brassica napus. The sequence goes on along the minus strand of NC_063447.1, from coordinate 30,496,626 downwards.
AGAATATGCATAGATCAGTATGATAGAGGCTAAAAGCCTACGAAAATATACACTTTATGGCACGAACGGATTGGCCATCCTGGTCGAAACATGATGCGAAAATTGATATTCAAAAGACACACATTAAAAGATAAGAAGAGTTATCCCAAAGAATCTCACGTGTGTAGCATGTACACAAGGGAAACTCATTAGGTCATCACCAGTAAAACGGCTACGAACCCCTTTTTCATAATAAAGGCTATATGTCTAGATAATACTGGTGAATACATGTCCCAAGCGTTTAAATGATTACGGTATGTCCATGGGGATAAGTGTGGACAATTCTGTGATACATGTCCATACCAAGAACGACTTTGGCCGAAATCTTTTAAAACGCAAATAGCTGATTGATAGACCATAACTTATGAGGTCAAAACTCTCATTCACAGCTTGGGCCACACGAAATTTACATGCACCTAAGTTAATACGCATCAGGCCATTTAGTGAGCATAGATATCCCCTATCACAATTATTAACGGGTCAAGAGCCAGACTTACCCCATCATAAGACATTTGGATGTGCTGTCTATGTACTAATTGCTCCACCACAGAGAACTAAGATGAGACCTCAAAAGAAGGATGGGGATATATGCTGGATATGATTCTCCCACAATAATAAATTACCTTGAGCAAACTATGGGTGCTTATATTTGAGGCCAGGTACACAGATTATTTTAAGACCAGGAGGAGAAATAGAATGAAATCAACCATCAATGTCTTGGCAAGATCCTCAGACTAAAGAATGTGAAATAGATGTCCAAAGATTATACATTTACAAAGCTAGCTAATCAAATGCCAGACACATTTGCTGACCCGAAAAAGAATGACTAAGTCATATATAAACCAGCTTGTAAAGCACCAACGAATTTGATGTCCAAGAAGAGACACAGTCAAGTTGCTACAGAGTCTAGACAACGTATGAAACGTGGTAGACCAATAGGTTCCAAAAGATAAGAATCCTCGGAAACAAAAGAAAGGTGCATAGAATGATAATCAAAATCCAAATCCGAGGTTACTAAGGAAACCATCCCAGACATGGAGATAAGGTCGGCCGACTCTAAGGTACAGGTACTAAACAATGTAGCTTGGGACGCCAAGCTGCAAAGTATTAAAGGTCCTGATAATAATGAATCTCAATCGATTATATCATGTCTGGAACATAATGGAACCAATAAGGAATGTCGACATAAGATGGTTTATTTTCATACAAGGTAGCACTTGAATTTATGAATATGAGCGAGGATCATGAACCCACGTCAATATAAGAGTGCGCACTCGTAGAACAGATTGGATTGAATGGAAACGTGAGGTTAAATAGTTTAAAGAAGAAAGGCATATTTGGACATATGATTAAGACGCCATATGATGTTAAAACCAGTGGATATAAATGGGTCTTGTGAGGAATAGAAATCGTGAGATATAAAGCTGATGTTGCACAAGGATTCTCACAAAGACCAGTAATAGATTATGAGGAGACATACTCCCATGTGGTGGATGCAAATACTTTTAGATTTCTCATAAGTCTGGCTATATAAGAGAGAAAATTAGATTTCAAATGTAATATTTAATATTTAAAACTAATTAATTTTGATGTTTGACCAAAAAAAATCCAAAGTTTTTTTATCATCAAAACTAGTTTCAAATCATAAGAGAAACTCCAAGGGAAATATCTAAGAGAGTATTTCAATATTTAAGAAAACAAAAAATTAAAATAAAACATGAGAACCTCTTTAGAAATTCGATTGCCATGTATTGCTTTGGAAATTATCTTATTTTTTCTAAATAATTAAAATTTAATTATCTAATGATATGATATTAAAATATTATTGTTTTGAAAGTGAGAACCCACTGATTGAGAAATTCATGAATGAGGTTGTTGTATGGGAGTTTCTCCTTTTATCTTACCCAAATCGTTTTCAGTTAACACTCGAACAAATGCAGCTCTCTAGACCGAGGATCAATGTATTTGACCCAACGGCTAGGAAGCCTATTCTAATCCTCTTTGTCGGGTAATAAAAACTCATGTCACAACATGCATGTCACCGAGCCGGTGTGGACGGCCATGACGAATTGACGTTGAGTCCCACAGTGGTTTCGATTGGATCTCCATGTGTCCAAGTCTTGACGATAAGCCTCGTGTTTTTTTTTTTGATAAGTATTTGAATTTTCATTAGCAAGTAATGACACAAAGTGATACAATCAGTTTTGATGAAATCAAATCCTAATGCATCTAAACATGCTGAACACAGCAAATTAGTCTGAGAGGACCACAAAAAAAAAGGATAAAAAAGATCCTCACAAACACGAGAAGTTTAATCAATATCTGATGGATATGATTAAAGCTTAGCTATAACTATGGATTCATCAACAGCCATTCAAGTTTCAGTTGATCAGAGTAGAGACTTGATACCGGAACCTGCACCAAGAACAAAGATCAAAAGAGATAACAGTCGGAGAACGGTCTGAGGCACCGCACCGTAGACCATCCCGAAGGCGACTCCGAAAAGGGGAACAGGCGAAGCAGGGTTGACAGCGTCCTGGTCCGGCCATTACACCTGATGAAGTCCACTCCAGACGCTGAACACTCCAGAAGAGGATAGTCGGATCCCTGTGAGCTCCTCTCCTCTGGGAGCTTGGATATGTTGGATAAGCTTGGATTACAAGTTTCCTTTTTCTTATATGTTTTATGATTATCTCTAGGATTAGAAAATATGATTTATACTAATACTATTTGAACTAGGAGTTATCTACTTATATATATGGAGATGCATAATGTGTTGCATAACATATGATTTGTGATTTGAGAACCTTGTGATTGAATAAGAGAAAGACTTTTTATTACTTGTGATTCTATATTTGGTATCAGAGCCACACAAAGAACTTTGAAAACTACTTCCAACCATGAGTGATGATAAGAATGAGATCGTGTTACACAAAGATGTTGGGTGGGCTTCCATAAAATATCCGATGTTAACCTCGTTAGCACTTAAGGTCAGCGAAGTATGGGAGACTATAGATCCTGGAACTGGAGATATGAAAAAGAATAATATGGCTGTTGCGTTGCGCTGCTATTCCAATCTATTCCGGAAGCTTTGATACTACAAGTTGGCGAGTTTGATACAGAAAAAGCAGTTTGGGATGCAATACATGCAAGATATGTTGGAGTCGAAAGGGTAAAGGAGGCTAAGTTACAGACCTTAATGGCAGAGTTTGATAGACTCAAGATGGAGGATGGAGACACAATCGATACCTTTGCCGGCAAGCTATCCGAAATTGCTTCTAAGTCTGTTTCATTAGGGGAGATGATAGAAAAACCAAAACTTGTGAAAAAAATTCTTAAAGAGTCTACCAAGAAAGAAATTTATTCACATGGTTGCGTCTCTTGAACAGATGCTTGACCATAAGACAACTAGCTTTGAGGATATTGTCGGAAGATTAAAGGCGTACGAAGAAAGAGTCGCTGAAGAAGGAGAAATATCGTTTGAGGAAACCGGGAATTTAATGTATGCTGATTCGAACTCTGAAGCTTATGGTTGAGGAAGAGGACGCGAAGGTAGATCAAACTGGAGAGGAAGAGGTCGCGGTCGCGGAACGTTCCAACAGCAAAGAGAAGCATATAGACAAGGACGAGGTGGAGATGCTTCTCACATCACTTGTTTCAAGTGTGATAAACTTGGACACTACGCGACCGTTTGTCCCGATAAACTTCTAAAACTTCAAGAAACCATTGAGAAGAAAGATGACAATACTACTGAAGCTGATACCCTCATGATGCACGGAGTAGTCTACCTGAATGAGAGGAAAGTAGATCCTAAGAAGTTTGAAGCTGAATCAGGCTCTATTGATATGCGCCAGTAATCACATGAGTGGTAACCGTATGTTCTTCTATCAGCTTGACGATACAGTCACTGGAAAGGTACTGTTCAGAGATGACTCGACGATTGATATAATGGGCAAAGGTTCCATTAGGTTCATTGCCAAAAGTGGAGAGAAAAAGGTGTTGAAAGGCGTTTACTACATACCGGCGTTGTATAGTAATATTGTCAGTTTAGGACAGGCTACCGAGATAGGATTGTGAGGTGCGTATGAAAGACGACACACTAAGCCTATGTGATCGAGGAGGACAGCTGATGGTAAAGACGACGCGAGCAAAGAATTGATTATGCAAAGTGACTTTGGTAGTTGGTCACGTTCAATGTCTACAAGTTGAGAGTTGCGGAGAAGGTAACTTATGGCATGCTCGGTTAGGTCATGTTAATCGAGAGACAATGAGAATGATGGCCAATAAGGAGTTAGTCATAGGCTTACCTTCCATAAACCAAAGTACTGAGACCTGTGTATCTTGCCTAAGAGGAAAACAAACGAGAAAGCCCTTCCCGCAAGCAACCCACTATCGAGGAACGGCACCTCTCGAACTGGTGCATGCCGACCTTTGTGGACCTATTACGCTGTCAACGCCAGCTCTCAAAAGAAATATATTCGTTCTGATCGATGATCACACACGTTATATGTGGACAGTACTTTTCAAGGCAAAAAGCGAAGCCTTTTGGAAATTTAAGAACTTCAAAGTGCTTGTTGAACAAGAAACACACACTAAGCTGAAAACCTTCAGAACAGACGGAGGAGGTGAGTTCACTTCTCAGGACTTTCAAGCCTACTGCGAAAGACATGGCATTAAACGAGACATAACAGCACCATACTCACCCCAACAGAATGGGGGTGGTAGAGCGACGAAACCGGACTCTCTTAGAGATGACAAGGAGTGTTTTAAAGCATATGGATATGCCGCATCAGTTTTGGGGGGGAAGCAATAAGGCATGATACATACTTGATAAATAGAGTTGCAACAAGAACGTTGGAAGGCAAGACTCCATATGAAGCTTTGAAGGGAAGAAAACCGAACATGTCTCACCTAAAGGTATTTGGATGTACATGCTACGCAAGGACAAAATCGGTTGGAAGAAAGAAACTTGACGATAGGTCTAAAGTTCTGGTCCATCTCGGAACAGAACCGGGATCAAAAGCATATCGACTAGTTGATCCTCTGAGCAAACGTATTGTCGTTAGTCGGGATGTCATATTCGAAGAAGATAAAAAGTGGAATTGGAACGATAAGAGTGTTACAAAGGAGCATGAAACAAGTGGGTTTGAGTTAAGTTTGAGACGCATGAGTAACAATGACCAAGATGATGAAAACTCTGTTGAAGAAACAGAGCTTAATGACGAGACTGGTCATGATGAACAAAGCGATGGAGATGGCGATGGTGATGAAGAGCATGGAAACTCCCAACCACTTCCTAGGCGATCAACGAGAACATCAACCCTGCCGTCCCACCTCGATGATTACATACTTTTAGAAGAGATTGAAGGTGAGAGGTTGCTGATGATTGTAAACAACAAACCATAGAGTTTTGAGGAAGCTAAGGAACTGAAAGTATGGGTTGAGGCCTGCAAGGATGAAATCTTCTTAATAGAGAAGAATGACACATGGGATCTTGTTGAACTTTCTGCAGGTATCAAACCTATTGGACTCAAGTGGGTGTTCAAAATAAAACGTAATGCCGACAGTACCATCACTACAAGAAAAAAGGGTTTTCTTAGTGGCTGAAAACCGCTATCTATAGATACCATAGCGATATTGCAAGCGCTATGTCATCGCCCGTTATAATAGATCGAAGACTTTAGATGGCGCTTTTTCGCGCTGCTATCGTATTCCGATATACAATAGCGGGTTATTAATGCTATTATATATTATATAATAGCGCTTTATTAACGCGATCAAATATTATTTAATAGCGGTTTTAAAAAGCCATAGTTAATATTACCATAACAGTTATATAAGTGCTACTGTTTCTATACTCTTTTAAAGTAGCTTCATTTCAGTATTTATAATTATATATATTTTATATATATAAATATTTTTAACTATTTTTAGAAACATAAATTTCAGATTTAGAAATAGAAATTTTATTATAATAAAGATACACTCATTTTTAAGTTCAACATTACATGAAACTCATAATTATGACAAAGTACTAAGACAATTGAAAGTTCTCAATTTCACAACTCATCACTCATATGAAAACAACCTTATCAGTAGGCCACGCCACTGTGCTCCCTACTGCATCACCTATGACTTCAATTTCAGAGTTTGCTCTCCACACTCGTGCATCATCCATCTTGGAAACCTCTACCATGACCTTAGAAGCATTGGGACCTAAAGGGATGAAATGAACCTTGTCTGCTGGATCTGTTGAAAACACACGACCCCAAGCTACTGTCTGTCCAGAGTTATGACAGTCCAAAAGAGCACACTTCTGTCTACCAACTTTTTTGCTACTACCAGTGCTGTTACTAGTACTCTGAAAGACCAAAAAAAAAAAGATCAACACAACACAATCACAATAACATCACAGAATTGCAACATATCGATGACAAATTAACTGGCATCTGAAGCTTACCACATTAGGTTTCTTGGTTGATTCAGCAGTTGTATCAGATAGTCGTGCCCTATCAATTGGCCAAGCAATGATCTGATGTAGTGCATCACCCATGTTTGACATTCGAGGCGCTGGTCTCCATAAGAAAGCAGAATCTTTAACAACTACTTCAACTTTTATAACTGCAGCATTCGGTCCAAGCGGAATATCGTTCACCAATTGGTTAGTTTCAGTTGACACCAGTACACCCTCAGCAATCAACTCATCTTCTACATTCCAGTAATCAAATATTTGTACCCTTCCTACTGATGCATCCATAGTCTAATAATCATCCCAAATGTATTCTATATTAGTAATCGATTTTCAATGTGAATTTGAAAATAACACAAGAAATTTCAGTTTACCTCTGACTCGATAGTGTTAGCATGTTTTGAGAAGTCAATAACATCGTCCAATATTAACTTCTCGGATGGCCATGCAATTTTAACTCCTACAGCTTCAGCAAGTGTTCCAATACTTGTAGTTGGTCTCCAGACACATGCATCTTCGACTGCTACAGAGTTGACAATTACAGCTGCCGCATTAGGACCCAGAGGAATTCGACCAATCTTATATGTGGGTTCACTTGAGTAGTATTCTCCTTCACCTACAACCACATCATCAGTCGAAATCCAATCCAGTATCTGGCACCTTATTCCTCTCTTGCTACCATTGCTTCTTTCAGAACTAGAAACATCATCTTTATGAGTCTTAAAACAACAAAAAAACAAGTAAGCATCATATTGAAACACCAAGTACAATTAATTGGACAAGTGTATAAGAAAGTTACCTTTTTTCCAGCTAAGTCAATAACAACATTTTGCAACTTTTCAATCTTGGTAATTAATTCCGCTTGAGTAGCTTCAAGCTTCTGGACATGTTTGTCTCTAGCTTGTAAGTAAGCCATCTTCGTAATAGTGGCTCCTCTGCCCATCCCCCTAACTCTTCCTGGTCTCTCTTTTCCGAGAACTTTACTCACAGCATCTTCACCAATGTTATCCGAGGAGTTAGAATCTATTTCACTGTCAATTGTCTTAATCTTTTCCTGCAAAGAAAAAACGAAGACATTACGAAATTGTCTTGATCCTTAACTAATAAGAATTCATAATATGCTTACAATAGTTTCAGCGTGTGCTTCCTTCACGGGTCTCCCATCTGAATGCGTATGTCCTGCTACCCAAACCTTAGTTCTAGTAACTTTCTTAGGATCATCGCTGTTTCTTTTGTACAAGTTCGATCAAAAAAAGTTCTTGTAACTTTCTTAGGTGCAAATAAAGTCATTACTTTTCTCCCAAATTCAAAGAATTAGACAAACATACCATCTCATAAGCTAGGCGACTCATGCCTTTTCGGCTTGTTGTGTGTGGAATTTGAATCTTTCTAAGTCTCCTGTATTTATCACTTTGTACCTATTAACACAACCATCAGATACCATAACTTTTATCTAAAATAAATCATATAAGTAATCAAGCATCATTAACTTTAATCTTAAAATCTTTGGTGCACCTAGCTTTCACCCAACTGTTCCAAGAAAAGAAGATTGGATGTTGCTAGGCTTCATTTTCTGTATCTGAGCCTTGTTTTTAATAGAACGGACCCTAGATTTCGAGGCTCTCCACAAGCAACCCATCTGCTTAAAGACTGCATCTTTTTGCCATTCTTCTGTCAAGTTGAACCTCCCCTGTCAAATATTGAAATGTTAAACACTAAAATAGTTTAAACTAGTACTCCAGCGAAAAAACTTATAAAAATTACCTGAATCTCTTCCCATAAAGCGTCTTTTGTTGTTTCTTCGACGTGTCTCCAGTCATCTAGCAATACTGGCACATGCTCCCTCACAAGAGGACCAAGAAAGGATGAGAGTGTCACTGATCCACTACCGACATGCTCACCTATGGAGTTGAACTCTACATCTACCTTGTCCTCTTCATTTTTGGCCACTTTGCGCATTTTAGTTAGACCCCTTGTCTTCCTCGTTTTGATCTCGGATTGCTGTGTCTGAGTGTCATCGGTGTTGGACACTCCATTGCTAGAAGCAGGGATGGGTTCTTCAACTTCAGTTGGTGAATGTTGATCCACTTCTACGTCTTGCGCCTCTTCCTCAGTCGATTCTTTAGCAGCACTCTCTTCTCTTTCATTAACCTTCGGAGCATTCTTCTTTTGTTTCTTATGAACCTCTGACCCGACAGGACTCGCATCAACACCTGCTTGACGCTTACTGCGACGGTTTTGCTCATTAACAGCTTGAGATTTCATCATTGCAGAGAACCTGAAACAAAACTAGAATTTTTATTATCTAAACATCAACAAGGACACCTTCACAGTCTTCCCTAACACAGAAACTCTCATCATAAGATTGATATCCTATATCTTCAATTGGCTGGACTGATGGTTCAAAATCGATCTTCTCTTCTGTCTCTAACTCATGGTATCCTCTTGGTGGTGCCCGCATAACAACATACCAAGGTGAGCTTTCATCTTCTCTAGAATAGAAGACCTGTTTAGCTTGCGATGGCAGAATGTATGGATCGTTTGCAAATGATGACTGGTTCATATGAAGATTGACAAGTGTGAACCCTTCTTCCTCTTTAACTCCTTTCCCTTTGTGAGCCCAACTACACTTAAACAGGGGAACTTGGAACATGTGGTAGTCCACCAATATGATCTCCTTTATCACTCCATAGTAAGCTACCATGTCCGCCATTTGCTTAGAATCTTTAGCGCTAGCTTGACACATCGAAAATGCTTCATATGCAACCCCACTATTCTGTGTACTGCACTTTACATCATCACAATGGTATCGATGTCCATTCACCACGTATCCCTTGTATGTGTGAGCAATATTCCTTGGTCCAAAAGCAAGCCATCTCAGCCTTTTCGAATGTTCCTTCGAGTTATTAGGTATCTAATTAACATGAAACGTGTAGCAGAGTTAATAATCATACAAAAATGTAAAGATTAAAGCATATAATAAGCTCATTTACCTTATCTTTTTTCCACTGGGGGAACCTTTCTGTGTGTATTTCCACAGTAGAGTTTCATTTTGTGCGCATCTTTCATCAGTAGCTTGCAGTTCTTCCAAATGCAACCTGCTTTCTTTAAGTTAGACGATGTATAAAATAGAACAACTTTATATATCTAACTGCTGTTTTACTTACCCAATATACGGATCCATGACTGCTGTATTCATGAGGATATAACGATGAGCTATATCTCTCTCCTTATCTGTGAGGGTTACTTCTGTAGCTTTCTGTAATGGTCTTCCTTCAAGGACATTCTGAATTGCCTCAATATCTTCATTTCTATTAATTGCTTCTTGGACTGGAACAGATTTTCGAAGGAACTCCATACAAAACGCAATGCATTCACTAGACAAATATCCCTCAGCCATACAAGCTTCGGGTCGTGCAAAATTCTTGACATAAGCTTTTAGAGTCTTCATATATCTACATACCAGAACATATAAGTTAGTCTATTTATTGAAAGTATACGACAAAGACAAAAAAAAATTTACCTCTCAAACGGATACATCCATCTGAAGTGCACAGGGCCACCCAAGCGTGCTTCTTTAGCTAGATGGAGAGGAAGGTGAAACATAGTGTCGAAGAGTGATGGTGGAAAAAATCTCTCCAACTGGCACATTGTTTCTACAATCTCAGATTCAAGAGTCAGTAGCTTCTCTGGATCAATAACTCGTTGGCAAAGTCTGTTGAATTAGTTGTAGATAAGATTGACAGCTATCCGAGGTCTTTTAGGCAATAAACCTCTCAATGCCACAGAAAAAAGGTTCTGCAAAAGAACGTGATGGTCATGTGACTTCATGCTGCCGATATTGGGAGGATCCAATGAGACACAATTGGATATATTTGCACAATATCCATCGGGGCCTCTAAACTTGGATAGCCGTCTACAGAATTTTTTTTTCTCTTCTTTGGAAAGCCAGAATGCAGCTGGAGGCAAATAAGTTCTCTTCCCACGCTTCTCTGGATGTAAGTTGCTCCTGATTCCCATGTCTTCTAAATCTTTTCTTGCTTTCAACCCATCCTTAGATTTTGCATTATTCATAATAATAGATAGTAGTGCGTCTGAGACGTTCTTCTCGACGTGCATAACATCTATGTTATGCCTGACAGGCATTTCCTGCAAACATTATGTAGAGTTAATTATCAGAAACAATTTAATTAGCTTACATAAATTCAGAAAGTTAAAATTAATTGTAAAGCAGAACGTATACCTTCCAATATGGTAAGTCAAAGAAGATAGACTTTTTTTCCAACTCCATAAATCATCTTCTTCTTCGATTTCTTCAGCTGTTGCAGCTTCATCATCGTCATCTTCTGCTTCTGCCCTTTTACTCTTCCCCTTTTTAGCTAATGGTCTTCCAAAATTATTTCTAAATCCTCTAAGGCTGTCAAATATTTCTTTCCCACTCTGAATCCTCTTTGAAACACCAGACTCCACTGTGTTGTCAAACCAACCCTTTTTACGTCTGTAGGGATGACCAGGCATCAGTCGCTTCCTGTTGCCCATATATACATGTTTCCTACTAAACTTAAGCCATCTATGCGGTGTCTCCTTCCCACATACAATACACGCTTGCTTCCCCTTAACTTTGCATCCAGCTAATGTCCCTAAAGCTGGGTAGTCTGTGATACTCCACAGCAACATAGCTCTTAAATTAAAACTCTCCTTCTTAAAGGCATCATAAACTTCAATACCTTCGGTCCACAAGTCCTTGAGGTCCTCTATCAGGGGCTGTAGATACACATCAATGTTGTTGCTAGGTGCTGTTGGTCCAGGTATCAACATCGTCAACATAATGTTCTCCGCTTTCATGCACTGAGTTGGGGCCATATTGTAGTTAACTAGGAGAACCGGCCACGTGCTGTACTTGGTGTTTTGGATCGAGAATGGATTCATCCCATCAGTAGAAAGACCTAGTCTCAGGTTTCTTGCTTCAGAAGCAAATTCCGGCCACTTATCGTTTGCCTGAACCCAAGTCAAAGAATCCACAGGATGCCGCATAGATCCATCTTCAGTTGCATTGTTGAAGTGCCAACACAAATCCTCAGCCAACCGTTTCGATCTAAACATCCTCTTGAATCTCTCTTTTATGGGAAAATACCTAAGCACCTTACATGGAACTCCTTTCTTCTCCTCACCAGTGTGCTTATCTCTTTCCCATCTTGATTCACTACATCTTGGACAGCAAACTAACTCTGCATACTGTTTCCTATAAAGGATACAATCATTTTTGCAGGCGTGGATGACATCATAACCAAAACCAAACACCTTTAAGAACTTTTTCATCTCATCCGTAGACTTAGGCAGAACATTATCTTGAGGTAGCATGTCATGAACTAATGTCATTACCTGGTCGAAATAGCTCTCTGACATCCCACTCTTGACTTTTATATGGTAAAGACCCATGATAGCAGCAACCTTGGTGTATTTCTGACATGTCGGGTACAGTGGAGTCTCGGCATCATCTAACTTCTTCCTAAACTCGTCCTCTTCTGGCCTCTCAATACCATCAAAATCCTCTGAATTCTGCTTCTCAAATGGTGTCTTGCCATCGCTCGCTATAAAAGCTGTCCTCATCAACTCATAAGCCTCATTTTCAGACGTCTGAACATCAGCTGTCTTATCTGGCCTTATATCCCCGTGTTTACTCCAATATTTACATCTCTTGTACTTCTGATCCATCCCTCTGATGACGAGATGCTCAAAAACTGTCTCTCTTGATTGATGGCAGACATTGCGGCAATCAATGCAAGGGCAGAACATTTCAACTAGATCACCCAATCGTCTTGATGACGAAAAAACAAACTCAGTTGCACCTTGCTCATACTCGAGACTATTCCTGTCAGATGCACACAAATGAAAATTAATTCAGAAGCACAATTTCGTGAATGAAATCAAAAAAAGATAAGCAAAACACAGTAACATTTATACCTTGGTAACCAGACCCAAGCTTTATCCATCGCACAACAGCTCCGACCAAATGTATATAAAAACACTAACTTTATTATGCCTCAAGAACACACAAAGACAACTTATAGAAGAATCAGTATAAATCGGTTTGGTTTTACCTGATAAAAATGTCTTCTATTTTGATTTAAACGACCTGGAAAATGAAAGCAATGATATAATTCAATTGAAACAAAATCAAAAGCTATAGCCAAACCTAGAAAAATACACGACAGATACCTTTCTTGGAAGATCTGAATCTAAAGCTCCCTGCAAAAGAGTAAAAGACCGAATCAATTGGACATGCAACCCTAAATCAGCCACCAGTTAAATAGGAATAAACGAGATTGTACCCACGATTCAGAATCGAAGAACAGTTGTTGGGTTTTAGAGATTCAGAATCGAAATAGAAATAGGAGATTAATGTGTTATTAGAAGAGATTAATGTTTTAGAGTCAGACCAATCGGGAAAATAATTGAGACGAAGAGATAGAGGGGAGATGAGAACTCAGGGGAGATAGAGAGAGGGAAGAACCAAAAAAGAAAAAAATGAATTAAGTGAAATTGGTAAGCCCGGGCAAATGAAAATTTTGTCCGCCTAACTTATTCGTAGCGCTTCCGCACTAAAGTGCTATGTAAAATGACTATTAAAATTCGGCCCAACTAAAGATAGCGTTTTCAATTTTATAACCGCTATATAAAACCCAATTACATATCAACCATAGCAGAAACAAAAAAAACGCTATCCTACTCCGCTATAAAAACCTCTTTTTCTTGTAGTGCATAAGTAAATACAAAGCAAGGTTGGTAGCTAAAGGATATGTTCAACGGCATGGCATAGATTATGATGAAGTGTTTGCTCTGGTGGCTTGTATTGAGACAATCAGATTGATTATTGCGCTAGCAGGCTCACACGGATGGGAAATACACCACCTTGACGTCAAAACAGTCTTTCTTCAGGGAGAATTAAAAGAAGACGTTTACGTCTCTCAACCGGAGGGTTTCATCGTCGCTGGAGAAGAGCATAAAGTCTACAAGCTTAAGAAGGCTCTTTATGGCCTACATCAAGCACCTAGGGCCTGGAACATGAAACTTAATAAGATCTCGCGAGGCTTAAAGTTTCAGCGCTGCTCAAAAGAATCTTCACTCTACCGGAAGGAAGATGAAAACAAAATCTTTCTTGTGGTGGTTTATGTAGATGATTTGTTGGTTACATGGTCCTCCCTTAACGCCATACTTGAGATTAAACAAGAGATGGCATCCAAATTCGAGATGAGCGACCTTAGAAAACTAACATACTACTTGGGAATAGAGGTCGTGCAGCATGAAGGAGGAATTGTTCTCAAGCAAGACAGGTACGCTAACAGGATACTTGAAGAGACCGGAATGGACTTGTGTAACTTAACTCACGTACCAATGGAGATCAATGCGAAGTTCTCTATAGCACCTGATGAAGAGAAGATCGATGAGAAGGAGTATCGTCGGACTATTGGATGCCTTCGCTACTTGATACACACACGTCCGGACCTGTCGTTCTCTGTTGGGGCCCTTAGCAGGTACATGCAAGAACCAAAGGCCCCTCACAGCTCAGGTTTGAAACAGATACTGAGGTATCTTCGAGGAACCTGCACCCTCGGTCTTCATTACTCGCGTGGACATGAAGCAAGGTTAATGGGGTATAGCGATAGCTCCCACAATGTTGACGTAGACAATGGCAAGAGCACTTCAGGTCATATATTCTATTGCGGTGAGTGTCATGTGACGTGGAGTTCAACGAAGCAAGAAATAGTAGCTCTATCGTCTTGTGAAGCTGAGTTTATGGTTGCAACAGAAGCTGCGAAACAGGCTATTTAGTTGCAGGAACTGTTAGGCGAGGCACTTGGGGAAGAAAGCAAACGCGTGGTACTTAAGGTTGACAAAAAGTCTGCAATAGCTCTTACAAGAAATCCAGTGTTTCATGGCCGGAGTAAGCACATTCACAGGATGTTCCATTTTATACGAGAGTGTGTCGAAAACGAACAGATTGAAGTCGAGCACATCCCGGGAAGTGAACAGAAGGCAGACATACTTACAAAGTCACTTGGGAGAATCAAGTTTAGAGAAATGAGAGAGCTTATCGGAGTCCCAAGAAGTGTGTCAAGATGAGTTCAAGCTTAAGGGGGAGATTTTTGGATAAGCTTGGATTACAAGTTTCCTTTTTCTTCTATGTTTTATGATTATCTCTAGGATTAGGAAATATGATATATACTAATACTATTTGAACTATGAGTTATCTACTTATATATATGGAGATGCATAATGTGTTGCATAACATATGATTTGTGATTTGTGATTTGAAACCTTGTGATTGAATAAGAGAAGGACTTCTTATTACTTGTGATTCTATAGGATATACGGCTCCAGCCCGGGTCTACAATTGAGGCTCGCCTTTCCTCTCATTGTAATCTCTTCTCTCCTCTACTTTATCTGGGTGTCGATCTCGTCGAGCCATAGTTGACCAGAGCCAATAGACCTTGGGCTACTCTCTAGCGTACGTGGTTATGGGATTGGTGATTACTGTGATTTGTGCGGTCTTGACGCAACAAATAGTTCTTGGGTTTTGTGTCTCGATGCTTTGATTCCTTGTCTGTGATCGGAAGTTTGTTCCTTGGAGTGTTGTTCGATCAGTGTTTGGATGATGGATTCAGCATTGTCTAGAGTCTGTTCTGCTCTTGCTCGCCCTGTGGAGTTGATCTAATTCTGCTGATTTTGGGTAAGTTCTTGAGCACTAACTATCTTCTTGGGAATGAAGCTTGAATCTTGGTCGTCATATCCTGGCTATCCTTTCACGCTTTTGGTTGTATTGTGTGGCTTTGTTCATGTGTTGTTGTTCTTTATGTCTTGTGTTCATGTGTTGTTGTTTCTACACATGTTTCAACTCTTGTACTTGGTCATGTTTGTTTTCTAATGAATATTAAAAAAATAATAAAAATATACATATATATTTGGACAATTATCTCAAATAGAATTTTTAAAATTTTTGTCACAAAAATAGATCTCAAAAACTAAAATGACCAAAATAGCATTTTTTTATTTTGAAAATTTTAATTTAAAAAAAAAAATTGAAATCCTATCCCCCAAAGTCCACTCCTCAGCTCTAAACCCTAAATCCTAAACTCTAAACTCTAAACCCTAAACCCTAAACCCCATCCCTTAACTCTAAACCCTAATGTCTAGATTAATTAACCCTATTGATATAAGTGTATATTTACTTCTTTTGATAAAACATTTAAGTCTATTTGGGTCATTTTTATTTTTAAATTCTATATTTATGACAAAAACTTTTTTAGGTATATCCTAGGGAATTTCTCTATATATTAAGACAAAGTAAAATTTCAAACATCAAGATCCTATGTCACATAAATTCTGAAAACAATAATTCAAAATTCAAAACCATATATATAATCCTTACATTATCAAAGAAAAAATACTATATATCATAGTTTTCATCAAAAGCACCCAGTACTAAAATCTTCATTACCTTTAGGAAGTTCCATTAGCTTGGCAACAGCTGCTTCTACTCTTTTTTTTTTGAATGAATGTTAAATTTATTCATCAAAAAAGCCTTATTACATAAAATGCATCCTGTTTGTTATATAAACCTCAAGAAATCATCACCATTTACATTCTATTTTTGGAACCAAAATTGCATTAACTCCCCTGCTCCCTTGATACCTTTCTTGCGCATCACGCTGATCTTGTTTCTGATACTCTTATCAAGCAGTCTTTTAAACACCCCTAATGGCAGTAGCTTGTCACCATGCCTGATTTTATTTCGCTCTCTCCATACCGCATTAAGAACTACTTGAAAAGAGTATCTTATACAGAACAGACTCCTCCTCTCCCTTGATGAATCATTAATAAACTCCATAATCTCTGTCCAATGCTTGGTAAAAGAGTTACCCATTATGCCTTTCGCAATAAACTCCCAAAGTTTGGATGTGTAATCACACTCGAAAAAAAGATGATTCCTTGACTCCTGTGCAGATCGACAAAGCACACAAGTTGAATCCACACCGTGACTCCATTTTACCACTCGATCCATTGTTGACAGTCTATCTCTAGATGCTAACCAAGCCATAAACGCGTATCTAGGAGTAGTTTGAGAGAACCATATCCCACTGGCCCAAGAACATAAAGGAGAACTTTCTCTCACCTGCAACCAAGTTTCTTGAGTGAAGAACTTCATCTTGTATCCCGCTTTTCCTTTCCAAGTGCTCACATCATTTACATATGAATCAAGCCTGCTACTAATTACTGCTGCTTCTACTCTAACTTCTTCATCGGTGGATACGACGAGGTCTCGATCATCATCTTCATCATCACAGTCTTTTGCATCACAAAACGTGAAGCAAACACAAACTCTTCCTTACTCGAACCATTAAAGTTATACATCCACACCTTATAAACGCAAAAATCAGCGTTTGGAAACGGGTTTGCATCCTCCCACAATCTCTCATTAGAGCAGTCACCTTCTTCTCTAGGAGCATTGTTGTTCTTAAACAAAAATATGATAAAATCAGTGAGAGAAGTGATCACAAATTTTATTCAATTAATGAGAATATAGCCATGACATGAATATATACCTTGAACAAAATCTCAGGCTCTATCATTGTGTAAGGCGGGAAAAGGGCTTTTTCAGACCCCAACAATTTGCGTCGTGCCTTTTTAGACCCAAACAAAACATAAGTGCGAAATCATTCCTGAACTGAGATTTTTTTTACAAAAATTCAACCCAAACTTGACTCCGTAACATGAAATCCTACCTTGACCGTTAAACCATGCTTAGTCGGATAAGGGAAAAGTGCTGATTTTAACGTGGACAATTTTGTCGTGCCTTTTCAGACCTGGAAATGAGCAAGTGTGATTTCATACCCAAACTAAAAAATAATATGAATTTCATACCCGAACTTTAAAATTAACATAAAAACTACTTTGACTAATGTTTGGTTAGTCAACCTTTAACTAAACTAATTAAAAAACACTCACTATGACTCAAACCCACACCTAGAGAAGCCCTAAACTGAGCATTAAACCACTGGACTAAGACAAATTTTGTAAAATCTACATATATACTAAATTATATAGGTACCAAAACGAGTAAAGAAATCACTAGCTTCTTCTCCTTGTGCCTATATCTCTCTCTCAGTTGCCAATTTCAGAAGTTTCAGTCTTTAGGAAGTTCTATTTTTGATAGTAATGAACATTTTAAAATCGCATGAGAATGTAACGTTGGGAGCCAAAAAGATTATCTCCGGCTATAACAGGTAGACAAGAGCGGAGATTAGTTTCTTTGTCTAAAATGGATTAGCATGAACAGAGGCATTATCAAGCCCAAGAAATCGAATCCATTTGATCAGGGATTGATCCGCGACGAATCTGTGAGCAAACCTAGTATCGAGAAGAAGTAAAACAATGGTGTAACATGAAAGTAGATATAAATTAGTATATATGTAAATATGACAAAAGTTACTGACCTGATGGTAAAGTGTTCGTTTAATTCAGTTGTCTGTGTCTGGCGTGGGTTCGGCCCTCCAAGTGACAAAATTTTACTATTTTAGCTAAAACGACGTCGTTTTAACTCTCTCTCGACATGTCATCTCTGCCTAGACACTGACACGCTCAAAAATAACGGTTGACTAACCAAACGTTAGTCAGAGTAGTTTTTTATGAAATTCAAACTCACTACAAGAATTCATTAAATTAGCTACGGGTTGGCAAAGGCATTTTCGTAGCCAAATTTTTTACCTACAAGATATAGTGACAAAACACATAATTTTAACTTTGTAGCTAAATATGTGGCTAACTGTACCAATTCGTAGCTATATACCTATAGACGGATTCCATTGGTGGTCTATAGCTAAATAGCTACACATTGGCCAGAGATAAGTGGTTGTTATAATTGTTCTATTTAGCAACGACTAGCATCAATTTTATTTACTTATATAGCTACGACTTAGCTAAAGAAACATAGTACTAAACTCTATAGCTATTTAGCAATAGAGCACTCTGCAGCTATGCCGTTGCTATTAAGCAACAAAACACTTTGTAGCCATGCAGTCGCCAATAGCTACAACTAGTTTTCTCGCAAAATTTGTCGCTACCAAGCTATAGAATGGCGACAGATCAGGTTTAGCATCGACGTTGACGCCACGGTTCCATTCCATACCAATCTGTTGCCTTTTGCATTGTAGCTACAAATTTTTCTTTTTAGCTACGAAAAAATCAGTAGCTATATGATTGATTTCTTATAGTGACTATCGTTCAGTTCGGGTATGAAATTCAAATTATTATTCAGTTTGGGTATGAAATCGAACTTACTCATTTTTCTAGTCTAAAAAGACACGACCGAAATTGTACGGGTTGAAATCGGAACTTTTCCTTTATCCGACTAAGCATGGTTTAACGATAAGTTAGTCAAGGTAGGATTTCATGTAACGGAGTCAAGTTTGGGTCGACATTTTTTTTAAAATCTCAGTTCAGGTATAACTTTGCACTTATGTTTTGTTTGGGTCTAAAAAGGCACGACGCAAATCGTTGGGGTATAAAAATACCATTTTCCCTGTGTAAGGCCATGTCCAACGGGAGTATTCAACTGGAATATCTTCAACTAAAAAAATAAAAAAAATAATGGAAAAACAGGTGAAATAATATGAAGAAGTTCTCTGCACCGGACTTTTTAGAAACTGAGTTTTACATGTGTCAGTTCTGAGTTGGTTTTAGTATTTAAAACAAATTAAAACAGAAAATTTTCATTAAAATACTTTTATTTTTATTTTCTTAGAAATTTGGGTGGTTTCTCCCCGTTAATGTTTTTTTTTTTGAAAAAAAAAACATTTAATTAAAAAACATAAACATACAATGATTTTGCAACCATAAAGTTTTAGAAAATATAATGAGACAAACCTCATATCTAGCCAAGCAATAGCTTAGAAAAAAAGAAACTTATACTACATAAGCTTAATGAAACAAGATAAAAAGGAGCAAACACTAGGGAGTATGATATCCACGGCCTCAACGACTTTGTTTACTGTGGGAACCGAAATTCGCACTGTCGATTTCCGTTTAAATAAGGAAACTAAGAAAACCCTAATTTCCCAGAGGTCCCGGATATCTGCTAATACCACACGCCAAGCAATCAGAACACAACAATGGCAACGATAAAGTATAAGGAATCGTAAAAAGAGAGCAAAAAGAAGTCTTATTCCGAATTTGCGTATGAGCGTTTACAACAAGGAATAAGCCTGGGTTCGAGAGCTGTCAGCGAGATTCCTAGTTCTAACAACCCTAAGACGGCTAAACCTAATTGAGTCGCAGCTCGAATAACAAAAACGGAAAGTTGCCTAATTGCCCTAAGTGCTAAGTTTTCTCTGAATAAGTCCTCCTCCATGCCTCTCGCCTAGGACTCCTTATATACTGGCTCCAAGGTCGGTTTACGCTTTTCCCCTTCTGCCCTAAAGCCGCCATTGCATAAAAATGGAGATATTCCATTTTTTTCGATCTTCGTAATTATCTTCAAAATTTCGTATTTATCCGCGGAAACTTGACATTTATCTTCCCTCGTGAACCAAGCGTAAACCGTCATGCGGCTTACTGGCTGTTTGTTAGGAAATCGTAAGTTGGGCCTCGAGTCATGTCTTAGGTCCCTTTGGGCCGTCTTCCGACTCGAAGCGTTTATTACGGCTTCTTTCGATAAAGAACGAACTTTCCGCGGTTTTTACGGTTAAGTTTGATCGATAACTTAGAATGGCGGGGAATCGTGAAATGGGTTCGCTACGGTCTTTAGGAGATAGCATCGAAGGGTAGACGAGAATGCATGGACTAATGTCGTATCGACGTTTCGGAAGAGCTCGGTCTCTACGTAGCGACCGAACGGAATGGACGTTCGGTCGCTACGTAGCGACCGAACGGAATGGACGTTCGGTCGCTACGTAGCGACCGAACCTTGGCTCGAACTCGGTCGCTACGTAGCGACCGAGCAGAGCACGTGTTCGGTCGCTGTGTAGCGATCCTTTTCGAGCTCTTGTCTGATGACCCGCGTTTCCTCCGCAAAGCTTTTCGTAAAGAAGAATCAATTTCAAAAAAGAATTTGTCGAAGAAGGTTTCTACGTTTTCTTCTTCGGAGATTTGGACGTTAACTTCGCCGCAACCGTTTTCGACCCCAACAGTTAGCCCCCCCAGCTCGTTAGAGTCGAGAATCTACCGGACGGTTTGACGATTTAGGCAAAACTAGGCGTATTGAAGGAAGTTTACTTCAAACTCCGCGGAAGAGAATTCTCGAGAAAGTGTTTATTAAAAAAAATATAAAATTCCGAGCCCATACTTCTATAAGTAGTGAGCTCTTGTCATTCATTTGCTCCACACCTTCCTTTCTTCAAACCTCCAAAACCTCTCTAGCTCCAAATCTCTTGTTTTTAACATGTCTTCTTCCCATGGTGACAAGCGAAGTACCGATGTAGAGATGGGCGAGGCCACCTCTCCGGCGCCGATTCCGACTTCTCTGGTCGAAGCGCCGGCTTGCGTTGCCGACCATCTCTCTTTTCGAGAGAAATTAGTTCATCGCCAAGCCGAGAAAGAACAGGTTCGAGCCGGCGCCAAGTTACCGTCCTCTTCTGCACTGGCCATTACTCCGGGTCATGGGACCGAGGGCGTAACTCCGCGAGATACGGGAACTCTCACAGGCTCGGTCATTCCGGATGCTTCGGCTTTACCGGCTGGATCGTCCACGACTCCAATTCTCGTCGAAGATAAGGAGAGGGATGCTGACTCTATGCCTCCTCCTCCGGCCAGGAAGGAGATCGTTCTAGCGCTGCACACTCCTATTGTTGTTCCGGTTGCTCAGCCTAAGTGCCGGAAGAGGAAGTTTACCAAGGGCGGTGACGAGGAATCTTCGCAGCAAGGAGACTCGAGCATAGCGTCGGGGCTTCGCGGAAAGGTTTGTTGTGGGAACCGAAATTCGCACTGTCGATTTCCGTTTAAATAAGGAAACTAGGAAAACCCTAATTTCCTAGAGGTCCCGGATATCTGCTAATACCACACGCCAAGCAATCAGAACACGAAGCGAGAACAGTAATAAAATAAGAAATCGAAAAAGAAAGCAAGATAGTTCTTATTCCGAATCTACGTTTGAGCGTTTACAACAAGGTAAGTGCCTGGGCTACGAGAGCTGTCGGCGAGATTCCTAGTTCTAAAACCCTAAGACGGCAAAAACCTAATTGAGTCGCAGCTCGAATAACAAAAACGGAAAATTGCCTAAAATTGCTCTAAATGCTAAGTTTGCTGTTCAAAGTCCTCCCCCATGCCTCTCGCCTAGGACTCCTTATATACTGGCTCCAAGGTCGGTTTACGATTTTCCTCTTCTGCCCTTAAGCCGCCATAGCATAAAAATGGAGATATTCCATTTTTTCCAATCTTCGTAATTATCTTCAAAATTTCGTATTTATCCGCGGAACTTAACATTTATCTTTCCTTGCGAACCAAGCGTAAAACGTCATGCGGCTTACGGGCTGTTGGTTGAGAAATCGTAAGTTGGGGCTCGAGTCATGTCTTAGGTCCCTTTGGGCCGTCTTCCGACTCGAAGCGTTTATTACGGCTTCTTTTGATAAAGAATGAACTTTCCGCGGTTTTTACGGTAAAGTTTGATTGATAACTTAGAAATGGAGGGGAACGTGAAATGGGTTTGCTACGGCCTTCGGGAGATAGCATTGAAGGGTAGACGAGAATGCATGGACTAATGTCGTATAGACGTTTCGGAAGAGCTCGGTCGCTACGTAGCGACCAAGCGGAATGGACGTTTGGTCGATACGTAGCGACTGAGCCTTGGCTCGAGGCTCGAACTCGGTCGCTACGTAGCGACCGAGCGGAGCACGTGTTTGGTCGCTGCGTAACGATCCTTTTCGAGCTCTTGTCCGATGATTCGCGTTTCCTCCGCAAAGCTTTTCGTAAAGAAGAATCAATTTCGAAAAAGAATTTGTCGAAGAAGGTTTCTACGTTTTCTTCTTTGGAGATTTGGACGTTAACTTCGTCGCAACCGTTTTCGACCCCAACAGTTAGCCCCCAGCTCGTTAGAGTCGAGTCTCTAGCGGACGGTTTGACGATTTTGGAAAAATTAGGCGTATTGAACGAAGTTTACTTCAAACTCCGCGGAAGAGAATTCTCGAGAAAGAATTTATTAAAAAAAATATAAAATTCCGAGCCCATACTTCTATAAGTACTGAGCTCTTGTCATTCATTTTCTCCACACCTTCCTTTCTTCAAACCTCCAAAACCTCTCTAGCTCCAAATCTCTTGTTTTTAACATGTCTTCTTCCCATGGTGACAAGCGAAGTACCGATGTAGAGATGGGCAAGGCCACCTCTCCGGCGCTGATTCCGACTTCTCTGGTTGAAGCGCCGGTTTGCGTTGCCGACCATCTCTCCTTTCGAGAGAAATTAGTTCGTTGCCAAGCCGAGAAAGAACAGGTTCGAGCCGGCGCCGAGAAAGAACAGGTTCGAGCCGGCGCCGAGTTACCGTCCTCTTCTGCACTGGCCGTTGCTCTGGGTCATGGGACCGAGGGCGTAACTCCGTGAGATACGGGAACTCTCACAGGCTCGGTCATTCCGGATGCTTCGGCTTTACCTGCTGGATCGTCCACGACTCCAATTCTCGTCGAAGATAAGGAGAGGGCTGCTGACTCTATGCCTCCTCCTACGGCCAGGAAGGAGATCGTTCTAGCGCTGCACGCTCCTAGTGTTGTTCCGGTTGCTCAGCCTAAGGGCCGGAAGAGGAAGTTTACCAAGGGCGGTGACGAAGAATCTTCGCAGCAAAGAGACTCGAGCATAGCGTCGGGGCTTCGCGGAAAGGTTTGTTGTGAGAACCGTAATCCGCACTGTCGATTTCCGTTTTAATAAGGAAACAAGGAAAACCCTAATTTCTCAGAGGTCCCAGATATCTGCTAATACCACACGCCAAACAATCAGAACACGATGCGAGAACAGTAATAAAATAAGAAATCAAAAAAGAGAGCAAGATAGTTCTTATTCTGAATCTGCGTTTGAGCGTTTACAACAAGGTAAGTGCCTGGGCTACGAGAGCTGTCGGCGAGATTCCTAGTTCTAAAACCCTAAGACGCCAAAAACCTAATTGAGTGGCAGCTCGAATAACAAAAACGGAAAATTGTCTAAAATTGCTCTAAATGCTAAGTTTACTGTTCAAAGTCCTACCCCATGCCTCTCGCCTAGGACTCCTTATATACTGGCTCCAAGGTCGGTTTACGCTTTTCCTCTTCTGCCCTTAAGCCGCTATAGCATAAAAATGGAGATATTCCATTTTTTCCGATCTTCGTAATTATCTTCAAAATTTCGTATTTATCCGCGGAAACTTGACATTTATCTTTCCTTGCGAACCAAGCGTAAACAGTCATGCGGCTTACGGGCTGTTGGTTGAGAAATCGTAAGTTGGGGCTCGAGTCATGTCTTAGGTCCCTTTGGGCCGTCTTCCGACTCGAAGCGTTTATTACGGCTTCTTTTGATATAGAATGAACTTTCCGCGGTTTTTACGGTAAAGTTTGATTGATTACTTGGAAATGGCGGGGAACGTGAAATGGGTTCGCTACGGTCTTCGGGAGATAGCATCGAAGGGTAGACGAGAATGCATGGACTAATGTCGTATCGACGTTTCGGAAGAGCTCGGTCACTACGTTGGGACCGAGCGGAATGGACGTTTGGTCGCTACGTAGCGACTGAGCCTTGGCTCGAACTCGGTTGCTACGTAGCGACCGAGCGGAGCACGTGTTTGGTCGCTGAGTAACGATCCTTTTCGGGCTCTTGTCCGATGACTCGCGTTTCCTCCGCCAAGCTTTTCGTAAAGAAGAATCTATTTCGAAAGAATATTTGTCGAAGAAGTTTTCTACGTTTTTCTTTTTCGGGGATTTGGACGTTAACTTTGTCGTAACCGTTTTTGATCCCAACAGTTAGCCCCCCAGCTCGTTGGGAGCATGGATTTCTAGCGAGGTCCCAATGCGCGGTATGGCGAGTTTGGAAGAGATTGGTGTATTTGGGCGAAGTTCGTGTCCAAAAATCTGCAAGTAAATAGTAATTTCTCATGCCTATAAGAAGGGAGGTAACTTCTTCACAATCTTCAAACTTACTCATTCTTATAGAGAGGTTTTTCTTGAAAAGTTCTTTCTCTTTCTCTCTATCATTTCCTTCTTGATTTAAAAAGAAAAACACGAGATGTCGAGTAAGAAGAGGAGTTCGAAGAAAGGGTCCTTGTCCGCGAACGTTTCTGAAGAGCTTCGAGTGCCGAAGATGGAATTCGTTCCTCATTCGGTAGACCCAGCCGAGAATGAGGCATGGTGGGTGGCGTGTTATGGTTCGATTACACCTCCCAAAGAAAAATCATTCCCGGTCATGAACCATCGCCCGATGGAGGCTGGTGCGCCGAGTAGGAGTACTAGTGAATTCCTCGAGGTCATGCGGTCGTTCTACCATATTTCGGATGCGGTGGAATTCAGGGTTCCTCGTCAAGGAGAATGCGCTAGTAGTCCCCCAGAGGGCTTCTTTACTTGTTACGAGGCATTCGTAGTGCGTTGCCGTTTGTGGTTCCCGATCCCCGAGATCATCGTCCGTGTGTTGTGTCATTTCGGGGTGGCGATAAGCCAACTGAATCCTCTTGGCATCCAGCACCTCATAGGGATCCTGGTCCTGAGCTACGAGTATGGTCTCTCTCTCACCGTTGATTACTTCGAAGCGCTTCTTCGATTACAGATCATCAGGGACACAGACACGTACAGGCTGGTTCCTCGAAACTTCATGTCAGTGGTAAAGGGGTTCACTTCTAACTTCAACTCGTGGAGGAAGTTTTTCTTCTTCGTTCGTGTAGACGCAGCGTCCGTTGAGGAGAGTTGTATCCCACTGTTTCGGAGGTTGCCGAACGATTGTCCCTTTATCAACCCTCTTGCTCCGTTTCCTGAGGACATTATTGCAATAAGAGATCTGCTCAGGAATGGTCTTTTTTTCGGGACTTCCTTTACGGCGAAGAGAGTTCGAAAGGCACTGAGGTTTGTGCATCCTAGTCCTGCTTTGGGTGGAGAAACAAGGAGTTATTCCGAAACTGAAGACCAAGGTCCCAACGCCACTCCCGCAATTGTGACGGGGCCGAACTCTTCGAAGGGGAAAGATATTGATCTCGGCGACCTGGAGTTTTCGGTGGACGATTGCATGCTTCCAAGATGGGATCCGAACCTTGCTTTCGGCGATGGAAGCGGTACGAACGAGGTCCCTATTCCGGACTTTGATGATTTCTTCGCTGGTCTTCCGTCGGGCTTTGATGCTCCTCCGGCCATGAGCGAGTCAGGGAGGCCGGAAATCGTCGCGGAAGGATCTCGTATCATTAACGGGGTATAAACTTTAAGAATTTTGACGATCGTTATTATTATTTTTTGCTTATAACGTGTCGATCGGTTTTATAGGGTCTGAACTTGCTTGGGTCGGCCATTGAGGCGAGCCATAGAGAGGCCATGATCTATCGCTTTAAAGCGGAGAAGGCGGAAAAGGATCTTGCTCGCATGCGAGACAAGATGTTGGCGCGAGACGCTCAACTCGCTCGTGATCATGCCAGGGCTGTTTGCAGGGCAGAACGGAAGGGCAAGAGGGAAATTGTCGAGGTGATGAAGACTCACGCTTCTCAATTCCAGGTTGAGTACGGGAATATTAAGGGCGCTTTCAACTTGCTGGGCGACTTCCGTGAGTGTCGCGGCTCCGTATGGAGCCTTTGGAAGACACAGGAAGATGACTACGTTTTCGAGAGGGAGATGAAGTTAATGAAGGGTGGCATGAAGGATCATGCTCACGCTGAGGCGACCATTCCTCCGATCGATGGGAAGATTCAGGGATTCTGGGATCCCATCCCAGTTTTCCCTGATACTGTAGAAACTACGACTGATTTTGCCGGTGACGATGAGGAAGTGAACTTTCCCGCGGATGCATTCAGAGCTTCCTTGTCCGAGAGTTTTAACTTTGATATGTGAGCGTTTTGACGGGAAGGAGTTTTTCCCTTTATCTAGTATTTAGCGGCAGAGTGTGGCCTTTGTTCATATATGTCTGGCCGAGTGTGGCCTTCGAACTTTGTATTGGCCTATTTTGGTCGTTTTTGTCGTGATTGGCCGTTGGTGGCTTTGAATCCCTACCGCTATGCGGTTTATATAATGGATGTTTGTTTGAGTTACTTTGTTTAGAGTGGGTTTTGAAGTAAACATGAGTTGTCGTCTCATATTTATCTTCGTTGAGGTGTTCAATCTGTTAGTTTGTTCGAGACGTGAGTTTTCGTAAAAATTATTTACGATCTTTCGGGAACGTTGAGATATGAACGAAGAGACATGTTTTAGGATCTCGTATCGTTTAGATATCATGTCTTTGAGATGTCTGAGACCAATGCGATGAGTTTAGGACAAGACCTAGGTTTACTCTCGGTTTTAAGGTTTGTGCGGTGACTAGCCGGCTATCAGTTTTCCTGTTGCGATTTCTACCTGATTCGTACCGATTTAAAGTCCGCGATAGGTTCCCGGCTTATACGACTTGTATGGTACGAATCAAGCATCTATCCAGAGACAATTTTTAAGCCAACTGGAAGTGCTAGACCAAAATTTCAGATTTTTTTTGTAGCGCGCTTTCGTCCTTGTGTTGGACGTTTGAAGATCAAAAGAGTGATCAAGTTGCGTTTGTTTAAGATGGCTGATGTGTTCGCCGGGACCAATCGACGAACGGAGTGTAAGATTTTTAGTGGTCGCGTTCGGACAATTTGTTCGTATCATCTTGATTTTTAACTTGGCGACGTCTCGCAGTTATTTCGAAAACTATGCGTATATTTTTGGTGCTGAAGTGAGATTGTTTTGCGATTTTGTCTTAAAAAGGAGCGACGCATAATGATCGTAAAAAATTTCGAAATCTCTATAGAATTCGATTACAATAACGCATCTTTTCCTATGTGGGAGTATACGCACCCAGTCCCCCCCCTTTTCAGAGAGGAGGATAGCTGAACTCGTCTTTCGACGAGCTGCCTACGTACGCCTTTCGAGGATCAAGCCATCTCGTAGTTCTGTTTTATGCCGCGAGCGTTTTCACTCGGCGGTTGTCGCCGTGCCGACCGCCTTGATCGTGATGATCGTGCCTGGGTCAGTATTTTCTTCCAGATGTTCCGGTTGAGTTGTAGTGCCGGCTTCGGATTCATGTTGAGTTTCAACACCCGAAGCGCCTGCGTCAGCAGACGATGTTAAGTCGTCTTTTCTTGGAACGTTGTTGGTTGAAGATTTATCAATCTTCGTGCGTTTGCGTTTTGCCGTTGCAGAGGTCGTCATCTGTCTTAACTTGTGTTCCGCGAGGAAGCACTGTCGCGACTGTTTCTGACATCCCCAGATAGCCGCGACTCCATTTGGGCTCGGAATTTGACGCCCAGGTGGTGCGTCGATGTAACGGCTTGCATAGCGTTGAGCCATGGGGTTCCCATGATCACGTTGTAGATGGCAGGATGATCGACTACCGCGAACTCGACGATTTTTGTGATCTCCTTGGCCATGACTGGTAGCTGAATCGATCTGAGGGTCATCGATACTTCGCCCGAAAAGCATGTGAGCGGTTTCGGAGTTGGAGTTACTTCTCCGAGTTTGATGCTCATCCGATTGAGAGTGTCGCGGAAGATTACATTGACCGTGCTTCCCGTGTCAATGAGTACTCTTCCGACTTCCAGATCTCGTATGAATAGGTCTATGACGAACGGATCACAGTGGGGCTGATCAATCCCACCGGCTTCCTCCTTTGTGAGGGTGATTGAGCAGTTCTGTTCATCTCGGGTGGGAGACCATGTAGGACAGTTTGTGCTTGACTCCGCCTTCCGCTGGTAAGCCTTGATGGCTGAAACCGTATCGTTGCAGAATTGCGATCCTCCGATGATCATGTTGACTCTATGACGATTGTTATCGTTCCCTTTGTCGTCTGGCCTCCTGTCGCGTTTATCCCCATATTGGTTTCTTTGGGGAGATCTCTCCGCGGGAAGATTTCTGTCCGGCTTTGGGGGGCGATCGGTCTCGAGGATGAGATCTTTCACGCTGGTCACTTCCGAGAGTTCTCCGGCTAGTAGCTTCGCGGCCAGCCTTGCTCCCAAGACCTTACAGTTAGTCGTGGAGTGTCCTCGGGACTGGTGGAACTCGCAGAAGGTATTTTCATCATATCCTTGGTTGCGAGTTCACGTATTACACGTAGTTCGGCCCTGGTCTACACCGATCGCGTAATTATACTCTCCTTGGAGTTCTTCCCCCTCGTGATGGACATACTTGTCGTTACGAGGTTTTTTCTTCCTCGTTTTCGGGTCTACATCTTTTGAGGACGATCTCTCCGACTTATGTTTTTGCGATAAGATTTTCGTTTCTTCCTCGATCATGATGTAGTCTGTCGTCTTGTGGAGGGCGTCTTGGATCGTCCGCGGTTTTTCGAGGGATACCCATTTTCTGAATTTCGACTTGTACCAGAGCTCGTTTCTGAGCGCATCGATGGCCACCTTGTCGCTTATCCCGCTGACCCTGGACATTACCAACTTGAATCGGCTGATGAACTCGCGGAGGGGTTCCTCTTCCCTCTGGGACAGACTACAGAGATCGACAT
The DNA here is from genome assembly GCF_020379485.1 of Brassica napus. Lineage (NCBI taxonomy): Eukaryota > Viridiplantae > Streptophyta > Magnoliopsida > Brassicales > Brassicaceae > Brassica > Brassica napus. Next base: position 30,467,466 of record NC_063447.1, on the reverse strand, counting down.
CGGAAGTTTCTCTATCTATGAACATAGAGTATTGCTTGAGAAATTCTGATGCGAGCTGTCGGAAACTCCCGATAGAGTTTCGCTTAAGGCGCGCGGACCATTCGAGGGCTGCTCCTTCTAAATTCTCGACGAACAGGCGGCAGTAGCCGGCGTCTCTCTCACCGTCCTTCAGTCTCGCTCGCTTGAAGGTGCGCTCTCGGATCGGTCATACCATCATACTTTGGTACTTTGATTTTTCCCGGATCGGATACCCTCGTATCTGAGATGCGAGCGGTGAAAGGGGTCTTCCGAGCCCCTTCCAGCAGCCTGTCGATCTCGGGGGCCGCGCTAGTAGCGTGATGGATTTGGGATTTTAAGGCTCTTACTTCTGCCGCAGTGTTGGTGATATAGTCGCGAAATCGCGTATATCCGACGTCTCGTCAGCAAATTTCCGCGCTTGTCGGCGTTTACTGCGAGTGAGCTCGGTTTGTTTTTCAGCCAGCTCTTCCTGTTCGTTCCAATAGAGGATTTCCTCCTCTTCTGTCATTGGTTTGTCGAACGGAGAGCTTTCCCGAGTGAATCGGCTTCTGGTCCTCCTTGGATGTCTGTCGACGTCCTCATCAGTATTGTTGGAGACATCGCTAGGATCCAGGTCGACTTGCTCGACTCCATTGTCCTCTGAAACCTTCGCGGGAGGCGGAGGGCTTGTACCAGAGCTCGTTTCTGAGCGCATCGATGGCCACCTTGTCGCTTATCCCGCTGACCCTGGACATTACCAACTTGAATCGGCTGATGAACTCGCGGAGGGGTTCCTCTTCCCTCTGGGACAGACTCCAGAGATCGACATCAGAAGTTTCCCTATCTATGAACATAGAGTATTGCTTGAGAAATTCCGATGCGAGCTGTCGGAAACTCCCGATAGAGTTTCGCTTAAGGCGCGCGGACCATTCGAGGGCTGCTCCTTCTAAATTCTCGACGAACAGGCGGCAGTAGCCGGCGTCTCTCTCACCGTCCTTCAGTCTCGCTCGCTTGAAGGTGCGCTCTCGGATCGGTCATACCATCATACTTTGGTACTTTGATTTTTCCCGGATCGGATACCCTCGTATCTGAGATGCGAGAGGTGAAAGGGGTGTTCCGAGCCCCTTCCAGCAGCCTGTCGATCTCGGGGGCCGCGCTAATAGCGTGATGGATTTGGGATTTTAAGACTCTTACTTCTGCCGCAGTGTTGGTGATATAGTCGCGAAATCGCGTATATCCGACGTCTCGTCAGCAGATTTCCGCGCTTGTCGGCGTTTACTGCGAGTGAGCTTGGTTTGTTTTTCAGCCAACTCTTCCTGTTCGTTCCAATAGAGGATTTCCTCCTCTTCTGTCATTGGTTTGTCGAACGGAGAGCTTTCCCGAGTGAATCGGCTTCTGGTCCTCCTTGGATGTCTGTCGACGTCCTCATCAGTATTGTTGGAGACATCGCTAGGATCCAGGTCGACTTGCTCGACTCCATTGTCCTCTGAAACCTTCGCGAGAGGCGGAGGGCTTTCGGATTTTCCCTTTTCGACGGGAGATTTCTCGCTAGGGTTTTGACCCGAAGGTCATTCCTGCGCGGCTCCAGGCCTGTTGAGTGGGGTTGCGAAGTCGAGTCTTTTCCCGCGGACTTTAGTGGTTCCGCGGGGGCGGATTGCTCGAGTCCTTGCCGTTAAAGTTTCAACTTGTTTGGTCAAGGTGCTCACGAGCTTATCATGTTCTTCCGACCTTTTTTCGTAGGTGGCGAACATCTTTTTAAACTCCTCGAGCGCGGCGTTGGCTGGTGCGTTGGCCGCGGATACGTCCGCTGCGGGAGTGTGGAGATCAGTGCCGCTGCCTCCGTTAAGAGGAGTCTGCACGTTATCCGTGTCGTCAGTTGACATGTCTGGTTGAGCGTGATGTGGTTGAGAGTTAGATTGATCCGTACCCCCCCCCCCCCTCCTTCTAGCGCCAAACTGTGGAAACCGAAATTTGCACTGTCGATTTCCGTTTAAATAAGGAAACTAGGAAAACTCTAATTTCCCAGAGGTCCCGGATATCTGCTAATACCACACGCCAAGCAATCAGAACACGAAGCGAGAAGAGTAATAAAATAAGAAATAAAAAAAGAGAGCAAGATAGTTCTTATTCCGAATCTGTGTTTGAACGTTTACAACAAGGTAAGTGCCTAGGCAACGAGAGCTGTCGGCGAGATTCCTAGTTCTAAAACCCTAACACGGCAAAAACCTAATTGAGTCGCAGCTCGAATAACAAAAACGGAAAATTGCCTAAAATTGCCCTAAATGCTAAGTTTGCTGTTCAAAGTCCTCCCCCATGCCTCTCGCCTAGGACTCCTTATATACTGGCTCCAATGTCGGTTTACGCTTTTCCTCTTCTGCCCTTAAGCCGCCATACCATAAAAATGGAGATATTCCAAATTTCGTATTTATCCGCGGAAACTTGACATTTATCTTCCCTCGTGAACCAAGCGTAAACCGTCATGCGGCTTACGGGCTGTTGGGTAAGAAATTGTAAGTTGGGCCTCGAGTCATGTCTTAGGTCCCTTTGGGCCGTCTTTCGACTCGAAACCTTTATTACGGCTTCTTTCGATAAAGAACGAACTTTCCGCGGTTCTTACGGTTAAGTTTGATCGATAACTTAGAATGGCGGGGAATCGTGAAATGGGTTTGCTACGGTCTTCGGGAGATAGCATCGAAGGGTAGACGAGAATGCATGGACTAATGTTGTATCGACGTTTCGGAAGAACTCGGTGGCTATGTAGCGACCGAGCGGAATGGACGTTCGGTCGCGACGTAGCGACCGAGCCTTGGCTCGAACTCGGTCGCTACGTAGCGACCGAGCGGAGCACGTGTTTGGTCGCTGCGTAGCGATCCTTTTCGAGCTCTTGTCCGATGACTCGCGTTTTCTCCGCAAAGCTTTTCGTAAAGAAGAATCTATTTCGATAAAATATTTGTTGAAGAAGGTTTCTACGTTTTCTTCTTCGGGGATTTGGACGATAAGTTCGTCGCAACCGTTTTCGACCCCAACATTTACCTTTCCCTCGTATTGTTGCCCTAAGTAGTCCACATAAGCAAACGTTCTTTCAATATCTCCACTTCTGTAGGACTAGTCATGTCTACAATCACCGATAAAGTTCCATGCGGCCATGCCTTGTCGTCATACCACGAAAGTCACTCACCAGGAGCTCATGCCAAATGTTTCTTGTCTCCTATGATTCATATACATCATACATGTCAAAAATATATATACATTTATATATATATAACCACATATGCTTGTAATTTGTTTTTTTATTGATTCTTTTTTAGGTTCTAGTTTCCGGTTTCCAAACCCACTTTAAATTTGAGTAATAGAATATCTTTTTAATAAAAAAAGTACTAAGTGTGTACCTGAACAAGTTCTGTTACATTATAGCTGATGTGAGGACGATAAACACACCTAGAAACCCAATGGTTTCTGTTAAACTGGATGTTCGGAGCAGTGAGAATGAAGTTATTCTTGCTCTCACATTTGATATCCCTGATGTCTAGAACATCTTGACTGGGTGCATTCACTTCGAACCTCTCAACGTAGTAAGGGAAAGTCACTTGCAAGAACTTTAAATTTTTGTTCTCGATCTTCAACCCACCATGTCCGGTTAAGAAAGCGATTTGCAACACAATCACCTCGAGGGAGGAGCAAGCTTCCAAAACGCTGCAAAGGGTACTAACCCGAATGAGGACCATGTTTAAAAGCTTGAGGGTCTTGAGATTCCCACAATTATCCACTAATTTATTTTTTCGCAGATTGTAAAGGATGATTACTTTGATCGGATATGATGCCTTCTTCACTTGTTTTCTGTTAATCAGGTTTTATCTTTTACTTTTTTACTAGGATAAGACCGAGTTTATTTGTATATATTATCGATAGTTTTTTTATATATTTGATCATTTTATTTATATATATAAAATATTTTTTCTTGTTATTATATAATTTCTTTCCGATGGATCGGATCAATTTGTATTACAATAATGGAACAAAACTATAATTAATACATCATGGGTTGATCGGATTGGACATTAAACAAATTATGATATAAAAACCTTATTTTTTTCATCGAACACATTCTTGAAAAAAGTGAACAGTATTGTTTTCACAGTTGAATTATTTTGACTTTTATATTTCATATGGTTTTGAAAGCTTTCAAATCAACCATCGAATTGATACATGTCATTTTAATGTTTTTAGTCGTATACTTAAGGAAAACTTACATTTTTGTAATTTAAAGTCGTTTTACAAAATTCAAAATATAACATATAAGAAAAAATATAACATATAAGAAAAATATAACATATAAGGTGTCATCATTTTTGTATTTTAAAGTCGTTTAAAAAATATATATAACATATAAGGTTTCCTCATTTTTGTAATTTAAAGTCATTTTAAAAAATTCAAAATATAACATATAAGAAAAAGTCTATTTTTTTATTATATGGTTAATGTGATTGTTTATTTTTTTAATACTATAAAATTAAACAAAATGAAGAAGGATGCAAAAATTGTTATCAAATCTTTATTAGTCATAATCATTAATTGCCTTATATATGTAAATCATATTAGGTAATTTCGTAGCTTTTATTTATGGAAAGAATACACACTTCTTATATTTTAGGTTAATATAATGTTCTATAGTAGACATTAAACAAATTATGACATAAAAACCTTATTTTTTTTATTTATGGAAAGAATACACACTTCTTATATTTTAGGTTAATATAATGTTCTCTAGTAGACACTAAACAAATTATGACATAAAAACCTTATTTTTTCCCTCGAACACATTATTGAAAAAGTGAACACTATTGTTTTCACAGTTGAATTATTTTGACTTTTATCTTATATATGATTTTGAAAGCTTTCAAATCAACCATCGAAATGATACATGTCATTTTAATGTTTTTAGTCGTATACTTACGAAAAACTTACATTTTTGTAATTTAAAATTGTTTTAAAAAAAATCAAAATATTACATATAAGAAAATTCTAACATATAAGAAAAATATAACATATAAGGTGTCCTCATTTGGGTATTTTAAAGTCGTTTTAAAAAAATATATAACATATAAAGTTTCTTCATCTTTGTAATTTAAAGTCATTTTAAAAAATTCAAAATATAACATATAAGAAAAAATTTAATTTTTTTATTATATGGCTAATGTGATTGTTTAATTTTTTTAATAATATAAATTTAAACAAAAATGAAGAAAGATGCAAAAATTGTTATCAAATCTTTATTATTCATAATCATTAATTGTCATATATATGTAAATCATATTAGGTAATTCCGTAGCTTTTATTTAAGGAAATAATACACACTTCCTTTATTTTAGGTTAATATAATGTTCTCTAGTGTTATATAATTATGGAATAATGTGACACCATTAGATTAAACTATACTTTATATTAGATGCTCTAGAATTCTTTGAAATGGAATTTAGAAGGCATTTAGAGTGCCACCTAGGATTTGGAGTTTTTTTTAATTAATACAAAATTAAGGTTCTAATTTTTCAAATGCTTCTCAATTAATATATAGGGGATAAAGAGTCTCTTTTATAAACCTCTTTTTAATTTTCTGTTTTTTTTTTTCATTCAGCCAAACATGGTTTTTATAATCTTTTTTTTTTGTCAAATACTTGTTTTAAAAAGATAGAAACCAAATTGTAAATTTGGAAAATGTTTATATAACTAGTCTGATCATGGAAACCTAATTGTAAATTTGCGCTAACAAATAAAATGTAATATCATGTCATTAGATGGTTAGAGATAAACAAAATGCTCAAAAAAAAAAGATCGTTAGGGACATTATGTTTTGTTTGCTTTAACACTTATTATCACTAAGTTTTTCCTAATCATTCTAGCAATTATAAAAATAAAGTCCATTTTTTCTGATATTTTTGGCAAAGAAAATTTTTTAAAAACAGAACAACGTTTTTATCAAAACTTCTAATTTTTCCAAAGTTTTTGGGAAAAAAATTATATAAACCTAATTGTAAATTTGTGCTAACCGATAAAATGTAATATCCTGTCATTTAGAAGATCTCAACATGTCTTAATTAATCGATTTTTTTTTTCCGCAGATTGTGGAGGATGCTTACTTTGATAGGATATGATGCCTTCTTCACTTGTTTTCTGTTAATCAGGTTTTATCTTTTACTTTTTTATAAAGAGTCTCTTTTATAAACCTTTTATGTTATAAATCATATTGTGGATGTCCATAATCGGCCCGGTTCATAATCGGCCCAATGCTAGAGAGAGAGAGAATCGACATCTTGCTTTTTCCTTATTAGATTATGATTTGTACTCTTTCCATATTTGTATTTCCTTTCTTTAGTCTTTTCATTATTTTATGACGGTGTAATTTCCTATATATAAATGGCTCCTTATCAGCACGATAGAATCTAAATCCCTAAGCTAAAACAAACCGCCTAAAACCCTAATCCTAATCGGCGAACATCCTTACCGGCGAACCATCCTAATCCCGATCGCGAAACCTTACATCCCGATCCTTGTTTGCAATCTGTTCCCGATCAGCTTCAGCTCAAGGCGTTCCTGATCCTAGCTCAGACGATCTCGGCTTGTTCAACCTCAGCTCGCAAACAAGACGATCTCAGACAGCTCGCGGACAGCTCGCGACCCGATTAGCACGTTGGACAGCTCGCGTTCCCAATCTCAGCAATCAGACAGCTCGCGACAACATCAGCTCGCGTTCCGATCAGTTCCAGCTTGCGGTTCATCTCTTTGGTGGTCCATTCAACCCTACTTGAGGTTAAGGTAATTCGAAACCTTAAAGAGAACCCATAATCGAATTTGATTGTTTGATAAGAATCGAAACTATAAAAACTACAAACCCTAATAGTATGATCTAATGTTGAAATCAAAACCATAGGGTAATAGATCAAAACCCCAATGAGTAAATCGAAGCTCATAATCATAAGTTCGATACCCCAAGCCCTAGTCGAGATTGATTGTTTGATCAATTAAAATCGAAACCTTAATGGTTTTGAATCTCAAAACCCCAATGATCTAAGATCAAAATAGAAACCCTAATATCCACCTAGCTGCATACATGCTTATTGCATGAATGCATGGAATCAATTTTATTTAAAACCCTAATACTAAAACACATTCGATTTTATAAACCCTAATTCGAAATCAAATTGATTGATTGAATGAATTAAAATCGAAACCCTAATCTAATGCTTTGAATCGAAATTGATTGTTTGAATGATTGTATGTTTGGATATAGTATGCTAGCCTTGATTAATTAAAATCGTATTGAATTTGATCACATAGAAATCGATTGCTAGGATTGATAATCTCATTCTTGAATTTGGTTGTTTGAATTGATAAAACCGATTGAATGATTTTCAAATTGAAGTCGTATTGATTGTTTGATCGAAACCCTAATGTCTTGAAATTAAAATCAAATACTATCTTGTTTGATTGATTAAAACATAATGCTTGAATTGAAATAGAAATTGCTTGCTAGGTTAAATGATTTATGCATTCTCGTCTTGATAATGATCCGGCTAGTATTGATAGTTTTTATACATTCTCAAATGAACCCTAATTGTTGCATTGCTCGACTGTTTGATTGCAATTACACATTGAACTCTTAGAAAACCATTTGCCAAGATTGAAAGCGAATAACCATTGTATTGATTGCATTGAAACCGTTTGCTAAGATTGTAGCCATGCATCATGCATGCATAATAATACGAACTAATTGCATATAGAATCTGAATGCTAAGATTGAACATGTATGCATCATATACGAATGACCTATTTGCATCATACCTAGAATCCGGATTGCTTGAGCATATTGATTGCATTCGCTTGAACACTTTTAAATCTAAATTATTAAACATATGATTTCAGATGTCGAAAATCAACAACTTGGATTTTGTTTCCCTAAGTCTCTCTGGAGATAATTACTTGCAATGGGCACTTGATGCTAAGATCATATTAAAATCCAAGGGACTCGGTGAATGTATCACCGAGGGCAATAATGCAATTGAGAAAGATAGATACAGTGCAATATTAATTATACGCCATCATCTTATTGAGAGTCTCAAAGATCAGTATTTGACTATTGAGAATCCTCTAGACCTTTGGACAGAGTTGAAAACGAGATATGATCACCAGAGAACGGTGTTATTACCAAAGGCTATGTATGATTGGAGGAATCTCAGAATCCAAGACTTCAAGTCCGTGGACGAGTAAAACTCGGCCCTGTTTAAAATAGTTTCAAAATTGAAACTGTGTGGTGAGGATATAACGGATAAGGATATGCTTGAGAAAACATTTTCCACCTTCCACACAAGCAATGTGTTTTTACAACAACAGTACTGTGAGAAGGGCTTCACAACTTATGCTAATCTGATCTCTTGTCTCTTGCTCGCTGAGCAGAACAATGAACTGTTGATGAGAAACAGTGAACTGAGACCTCCTGGAACAAACCCATTACCTGAGGCACATGCGACCGTAGAGGCTAAGAAAGAGTCAAACCATGTCCAGAGTGATAGCCAACACAACCGTGGTCATGGAAAATGGCATGGACGTGGTGGTCGGACCGAAACTCGTTTGGTCGAGGCCAAGGCAATTCATATGGCCGTGGACATGGCCGAGGCCGTGGTACATCTTTCAAGCCACAAAACTCGACCAAATCCGTGTGCCATAGATGTGGTATGGAGAATCATTGGGCTAAGACATGTAGGACTCTCAATCATCTCGTTGACCTCTACCAAGAGAGTTTGAAAGGGAAGAATCCTGAAGCTCATATGACTTATCAAGATGGTGAAGATAATTTTAATCATGAACGAGACGATCTTATGGATTATGAAACTTCAGATTGTTTAAAAGAATGAAGTTGAATTCGACATCTAAGTTTTCGTGTTCTTTGCTTTATGTTTTCTATGTTTTGATTGCTTTGAACTTATTTTATTAATGAATGAAAGTTTTTATATGAAGTCTCTAAAGTATCATTCCGGGTATAGCCAGTCTCATAGAGGGCTACGACCAGGCTAACATCCTGTTGCCTAAGGGTACGCATCTAGAGATATCTGATGCATTGTATTCACCCAGCTCTAAGAGAAGTCTATTAAGCTTTAAAGACATTCGAATGAATGGCTTTCATATTGAGACTAAGGGCGAAGGAAACAAAGAGTTCCTTCAGATCATAAAGATCGCCCAAGGCTATAAGAAAGTCCTAGAGTCTATACATGTGCTCTCTACTGGCCTTTTACTATGCTAAGGTCGGAATAATAGAGACCAATGCTGGTGAGTTCACGTCCCAAGCGTTTAATGATTACTGTATGTCCATGGGGGTAAGTGTGGAACACTCCGTGGCATATGTACATACACAGAACGGCTTGGCTGAATCATTTATAAAATGAATTCAACTAATAGCTAGACCATTGCTTATGAGGTCTATGCTTCCGGCCATAGCTTGGGGATACGTGATCTTGCACGCGGCCGAACTGATTCGTATTAGACCGTCTAGTGAACATAAATATTCCCCATCACAACTGCTTACGGGCCATGAGCCAGACAAATCCCATCTTAAGACATTTGGCTGTGCCGTCTATGTACCAATTGCTCCACCACAGAGAACAAAGATGGGACCTCAAAGGAGGATGGAGATATATGTTTGATATGATTCCCCCACGATTATAAAATACCTTGAGCCAACTACGGGTGATTTATTTAAGGCCAGGTATGCGGATTGTCACTTTGATGAATCCGAGCATCCAACATTAGGGGAGATAGCAATAAGCCGGTAAAAAAATATTACATGGAATCAAACATCCTTATCTTGGCAAGATCCTCAGACTCAGGAATGTGATTTAGAAGTCCAAAAGATTATACATTTACAAAAGCTAGCTAATCAATTTCCAGATTCCTTTGCTGACCTGAAAAGAGTGACTAAGTCATATATACCAGATGCTAATTCACCAATCAGAATTGATGTTCAAGAGGGACACAATCAAGTTGCTACAGAGTCTAGACAACGTTTGAAACGTGGTAGACCAATAGGTTCCAAAGATAAGAACCCTCGGAAAACTAAGAAAGGTGCAGAGAATGAAACCAAGGTTGTTGAAACCCTAGACACGACCGCAGCCTTTCCTAAATCCCGAGACTTAACTGCGGCTGATCCCAAAACCCTAATAGAGATCGCGGCCGATCATGAATGCTTAGATGCGGCCGGCCCTGATGTATCTAACACTGATTCTTGGGACACCAACATTCAAGGTACTGAAGGTCCGGATAATAATGAGATCTCAATAAACTATGTCTTGTCTGGGATACAATGGAACAGAAAGAATGTCGACATTGATGATATATTTTTATACAAGGTAGCACTTGAACTTATGGATTTGAATAAGGATCATGAACCCACGTCTATTTATGAGTACACTCAACGATCAGATTGGATTAAATGGAAAGAAGCTATAAACGTGGAGTTAAACTCTTTAAAGAAGAGAGATGTCTTTGGACCAATAGTCCGGACACCATATGATGTTAAACCAGTCGGCTATGAGTGGGTCTTTGTGAGGAAAAGAAATGAACATGGCAAGGTCGTGAGATATAAAGCACGGCTTGTTGCACAAGGAATCTCACAGAGACCAGGAATCGATTATGAGGAGACATACTCCCCTGTGGTGGATGCTACTACTTTTAGATTCCTGATAAGTCTTGCTATAAGAGAGAAATTAGACTTGCGGTTAATGGATGTTGTAACTGCATACTTATATGAGCCACTGGATAATGAAATTTATATGAAAGTACCAGAGGATATAGAGTTGAAAAACAAATCGAGTACTCGAGAACAACACTGTATAAAGTTGAATAAGTCACTTTATGGATTGAAACAATCAGGCCGAATGTGGTACAATAGGTTAAGTGAGTACCTAGAGAGAGAAGGATACAAGAATGATCCGATCAGCCCTTGTATCTTTATAAAGAAATTCGGCCAGGGCTTTGTGATTATAGCAGTGTATGTTGATGATTTAAATATCCTAGGAACCTCTGGAGAGATTTCCCAAACAGTTGAATATCTTAAGAAAAAATTCGAGATGAAAGATCTTTAAAAAAAAAAGTTTTGTTTGAGATTACAGCTTGAGTACATAAGAGATGGAATCCTTGTGCATCAAATGGCATATACAGAAAAGTACTCAAGAGATTCAACATGGCCGAGTCTCACCCAATATCTAGCCCCATGGTCGTGAGGTCCCTCGGCCTGGACACTGATCCGTTCCGTTCTAAGATGGACGATAAAGATGTCCTTGGTCCTGAAGTGCCATATTTCAGTGCCACATGAGCTTTGATGTATCTGGCTAGTCACACGACCATATATATATTTTGCCGTGAATCTATTGTCTAGATTAAGCTCTTGTCCAACCCAAAGACACTGGAACGGGATTAAACATGTTCTTCGTTACCTGCAAGGAACGAAAGACTTGGGTTTATTTTATACTAACCAAAACAAAGAAGGTTTAGTTGATTTTGCTGATGCAGGTTATCTTTCGGATCCACACAATGCTCGATCACAGACATGCTATGTTTCCACACATGGTGGAACAGCCATATCATGGCGTTCCAGGAAGCAGACGATCGTGGCCACATCTTCAAACCATTCGGAGATCTTGGCTGTTCATGAGGCCAGCCGCGAGTTGTTCAGAATAGGGGGAGTAATACGTGTTGTACTCTTTTTCCTTCACCATGGTTTTGTCCCAATGGGTTTTCCTGGTAAGGTTTTAATGAGGCAACATCTAAAGCGTATTACAATCGCTGTATGGTTATGGCATCCAAGGGAGAGTGTTATAAGTCATATTGTGGATGTCCATTACCGGCCCGGTTCATAACCGGCCCAATGCTAGAGAGACAGAGAGTAGACCGTGAGGAGAGATAGAGAGTCTACTGTGAGGAGAGAGAGAGAGAGAGAATCAGCATCTTGCCTTTTCCTTATTAGATTATGATTTGTACTCTTTCCATATTTATATTTTCTTTCTTTAGTCTTTCCATTATTCTATGACGGTGTAATTCCCTATATATAAATGACTCCTTATGTTTATAAATAATACAGAAACATAGATTATATTCTCTAGTTTCACAACATTTTTTTAATTTTCTGTTTTTTTCATTCCGCCAAACATGGTTTTTATAATTTTTTTTTTGTCAAATACTTGTTTTAAAAAGATAGAAACCAAAAACTTTTTTTTCGTAAAACTTATAACTTTTTCAAAGTTTTTAGGAAAATGTTTATATAACTAGTTTGATCATGGAAACCTAATTTTAAATTTGTGCTAACAAGTAAAATGTAATATCATGTCATTAAGATGGTTAGAGATAAACAAAATGCTCAAAAAAAAAAAAGATCGTTAGAGATATTACGTTTTCTAATCAAACTAGCAATGATGGATATATTCAGCAGATGTCTCTTTCTGTGGGGTCTGATTGATCTTAGGGGTTATAAACTATTCCGTTTTAATTACTAGTATTATCTCTCCTTTCTTTATTCCTGAGGAGGATGCCTGAGCTGCAGGGACTTGAATACCCTTCCAAGCCAGACTTTGATTCCTAGTAATGCTGAAGAAGAAGATGACTTTGATCTTCAAACAACAATGCGCAGGATACAGTGAGACCCTGGAAATGAGCAATTTGAAGGAGAAATCTACTACTTGAAGGATGATGCTTTCACTTTTGGCAATGTGTAGTGTCATTATACTCTTCCTTACTCGAACCATTAAAGTTAAAAAGGTTATCATATAAAATTAAGCTTGTTGGTTACACATTTGTTCATCTTCTTAAATAGAGTTTATATATACGATGATCATTGTTGGACCATGATTTGTACCAAATCACTTCTACTATAATTATATGTTATTATAGAGATTATTGTGGAACAATAATTCATCACCAAAGCGTGTTGTTATTAAATGTCAAAGACGAAATCAAAAGTTAATTACCGATTTTTCGGACTCACATGGACATAAGAAGAGATCAAAGACTGAATTTTAGGAAGCACGTGCAACAACTTGAAACCCTTATAAAAAGACAAAGCAATTGATTTATAAGGCTATCTTCCAAGACAGCTTACGGAGGTTCACAACGACAAATAAAACACCATCCATTACCATTATTATTAAGAGAGGAGACGTGTGCACTTAGTGAATCCAGGCTCCATGCGTTAACATAGATCAATAAGACGAAGGATTTACTACACATCATCATACACGTTTCCCTATCACTCCAATACGTCTCTACGTTTTATGAAGAACAAGACTTATCCAATTCGTACGATGCACGATCTAACGAGATCGTAATCGACCGTCTCGAGTTCAACTCATTCCCTACTCGTGAATGATGTCTCGTTCTAAAGGAGGTAAACGACATCTCGCCGAGATGGTAAGAGATAAAAATCGACGTCTTCAGAGAACTGACGAACTCGATGTCTCTCCTGAGAACCAACGAACTTGATGTATCGATCGAGACCGACAAACCCGACGTCTTTCTCAAGACCGATGAAACCGACATCCCTTTCGATATGATGATAATCGAACTACGTTTAGACTTGATCCCACGACGGGTACGTAGGCAGCTCGTTCTCAATTTCAGTCACGATCTTCTCTTTCCCGATATCTTTATGATATTCGACCTGCGAATATAGTCCATTTTCGCCGACTCATACCTGATTATATCGTTGTGTTCTAACGATATCGTTGCCCACATCCTTTTTCTTCCCCAGATTAAACTCCCGAACAGTATCAAATACTTAGTGTAGATTTTAGTATCTACATTTTGGCGCCGACTGTGGGGAAGAGAAACGAAAAAACATCCTTGCTACGAACCCGATCTAAGGCTTGTAAGCACGAAAATGGATCCATCTCATATGGCGTCCGATACCCCACCAAACGAGCCATCACACCACGGTGGCATTGATCTTGCTAGATCATAAATGAGAAATGAAACATGAGGTCTGATTCCGACCTCAGCCAAATCGAATCTCCATTACTGATAAAAAAGTAATTCACCTCGTCGAGTTTCACGGATAACACCCTCAAACCATAGCAGACCGATGATGAAATCTGATCGCCCGACCTCCCAAGTTCAGCGAGCCCGAGATCGATCTGTCAAACGAATATCAACACTATATGGTCTTAGAACAAACGAAGAAAAGAAAACGAATTCGCCACGCGCAAAGCAACGACTTCCTCGATCAATAAATGATCAGAAGTGAGGAAAAATCTTGAAGAGATCGAATTACAATATCTAGAGCGCACCTGGACTGTGCACAAGAACTAAGTACATCCTATTCTCAAGATTCGAGATCAAAGAGGCGCCAGGAAATCAGATTCCTCCAATTCCCAAAACAAAAGAGCGCGAGCTCTTAAAAGACCGCTCAACAAGACACCACGTTGGAGGATAGAAACAACTATAAACAGATATATTATTATCATAACATGGATCCCCCACCTTGAAGAAGACAAAAAGCTAATCGAAAACAAAAGATTGGAGACATACGTGCCTTCCCCATAACGATGGTGTAACGACCCAGTCCCATGAAATATGCCGTCATCACGATAAAGGAGGGATGAGCCACCATTATTGTACCATCTTTTTCTTCAATCTCTCCCACGCTCGTGCACTTTACCATCGAAAGAGAAGTGATGCAATCACCACTAAGAACCACGTATTGCGACCTCTGACGTCATCGACCACCACAGCTCGAGGCCTGGAGTTGTTTTAGCCAACCAGAGACCTTTGCTGTCCTTGTACGATCGTCTCTAGTCATCGTCGATTAGACCCGAGCAAGTCTCGTCACGATCTAGTTCTTTCTTGTCTCCTAAGATTTGTTCTCCCACTATCAATTGATTGCTTAGCACCGGCCATCAATCGGGAATTCACATAATGAGCTAAGTGTCATATTCCATATTTTATTGTTTAGAAAGTAATAATTACTAAATCCGATCGTGGAAACTATTTCCTCGTACTACTCACAGTTTCTAAATATTATTGTTAGTGTCTTTGGTCAATGAGACCATACCCAGTAAGCGGATTCTTTGCAAGAAATTAATAGGGCACCTCGTGGCGACTCCCACATTAACCCGTGCGTGCATCTTAGTCGGCAAAGAAGTCGATATCTACGACGGGTGTCACAGATGATTCAACTTTCTCATAGAAGGAATTTGGGAGCTAAAGAGACGAAGACCATCAACGTTTCTCACCATGGATTTATGAAAAAATACAGACTCATATTTAATCGAACGAAAGACCTCTTATAGAGTGAAAAGAACGACTACAGAACCTTCCATTTCTATCACTATATTGTGGAGACGATTAAACAATTCCTCCATCATTTGGGTCATAGAACAGGACGAAGAGATAGTTCCTATGCTCCATGAGAGAGAATTGCAAAGACGACAAAAAATCTTACCACCGCTTGATGGGTCAAATGCATAACGCGTTCCATCAGACTGAGAATCGCTCACGAGCTCGCCAAAACCCTAGATCCGAACCATTCGAAACCCCCCGAGTTTTCCAGCTCCCGATCTGTCCGATTTGAAGTCAAAGAAATGTAGAGGGCGACACCTCGACCTGAGATGGCTCATCAGAGTTTGAGCTTCACAGCTCTAAAAGAGGTACAAACAAGGTGCCGAGAACGCAAGAACCCGCCAGTTAACACCCATAGAAACTCGGTGTGAACCACAACCTCAAGAGCCTCCCGTGAATTCTAGATATCCCGAGAATGGATTCCTAGTGGCCATAAACTAGTATCTCACTCAGGCCACCGACCTACTTGTTAACGGAACATAACAGAGGGAAATATACCTCACGAATTCGCCAGCTTAAACAACAAAGGGGAGACCCGAGAAAATTCACCAATGCAGGAGCATTCCAAAATCACATAGAAAAAAGCCGAAAAATTACCACTTCTTCGCCGAAAACATCAAATGCTTACGAGGTCAATAACTAACCAAATCAGAAAACGACCACGCACCTCGTGCCATTGCAAACTGGCAATCAAAACGTCAGAGATCCAAACCGAAACGTCGAGATCGAATCAGCATAACAACTATGGTACGACGACTTAGACCCCAAAGAAAAATGAGCTCGAAGAACGCTCAGAGTCTGAGTCGAATCCTCGAGAAGCCTATTTCCCAAAAAAAAAAAGAAGAGAAAACCCACCTGAAAAACAGCTTGAAGTCATATGACCACAACCTGTCTGGGGGGAAAGGGCACTACCCAACGAAAAGTGGCATCACCTAGCAATGAAGAGGTGCGACCAACCAAATAAGCGAACCGACTCGATTTATGGAGAATCGAAATTATGTTACTCGATCAAATCAATTAAAACTTACCAGGGAAGGGCCGGAAACAACATCAAAACCCGATAACTTATTTCTGGCCCTGACCACGAAATGACACTCTAAGCACATGAAACTGTCAAGCTCGATATGCCACACGGCGACGCTCTAACCATACTCCTGAAAGTCAGGGGACACGAGCTCTCCCGAGTAATGATCGACATTGGAAATTCTATTGGCGTAATCTTTTACGACGCATTCAAAGGACGAGTTTCACCAAAACCCTTCTAAGACAAGAATTTACGCCACTAATTGTCTTCAACGAAGTAAACGAACTCGCCGCACAGCAAGGTGAAATCATCAAATAATAAATGATCATAAAGGAGCAAGAATCTCAAGGATATCAAACACGATACCTTGAGCTCCCTTTGGACATTGACAAGCATTAATTACAAACGACTTTCATGACCTCGATTTGTGTATCTGGAAATCGAAGAGACACCGAGATCGCTATCCCAACCTGGAATGATTGATTATAGATCCAACCATGACCACTATAAGCATGATCCACAACGACGAAACTAGGAGCCACATGTAGCTGCCCTCCCACTCACTAGATGCAGGAGGCAAACAGGCTAACCACCAGATCCGATGGAATCAGACATCACACTCGATCTCACAAGATCCTGACACAAAAATTTGCGGGGTCCCGTGTCAACTTCGATAATTACTGCAGTACCAAACCCCGAGACATTCCCGAAGCGAGATGAGAACCCCGTACGAGATGCAAAGATTCCTAGTGTCGAAATCCAAAGAATATGAGCCTTCACGACACTCTGCTTACGAAAACAGAGCGAGACGACTTGACTGCGACCTATAGGGAAAATCTGCCACAACGAGTATCAACACCTTCAAACGTGTTGGGATCTACAATCCCCGATCGACCGACTTCTTGGGCACATACTCTCGAAGAGGATGACAAGCTGTGATGCGTGTTCACCAATCCAATAGACAAATCAAAGAGCTAAGGACTCACACAATAAAATTTAGTAAGTCATTTAAAACAAACGAAAGAGATCTCGCGGCACATCAAATGGAAGCTCTCAGGCGCCTAAGGAACCAATCTAAAGTCATAGATCACAACCCATACCACGAACAGGATCGAGCCACCAAGAATCTCCAGGTGCTCCCAAAGTTTCCATCTCACGATCCGTACATTTCTAGACCGAAGAAACTTCTGGAAATCACCTCCATCATCATGAGTCTAAGCGGAATGAAAAGATTGGATCGGCTGGCTCAAACACGAAACCCACCAGTTCACGCTCCAATCAATTTAGCCGACCAACAAAACCACGGAATTCCTCGAGCTACTGAGCTCCCGAAATCCTAATGATGTGGATACAATCCGTATAAGACACAGATCCACCAACATTAAGAAGAAATAGATCTTGCATCCAAATTAAAAGACAAACGAACTTGACCTCTAACGACCTCGTGAAACACGAAGGGTCAAGAAATCGCCCTCCTCCGGTAAGCGGGTCAAATCCAATCTCCGGAAAGCTTGGATAACTTGAGGAGCAGGTACATAACATCTCTCCATGAAAACAACGAGCCGTATATCTAAGGAACCTTACCAGCTCGACGACCAATGAAGTTTGACGCTTCCGGAAGACCAGCAAACATAATTCCCAAAGAGTTAAAGTCAAGGAGCAATGAAACATTTCTCTCAGATTGATAATGCATTTTCGAACAAGCTCTTATCGTGCCACCGAAAAGATAGCGAGCCCGATATCATGAAGATCGAGAGAAACATACCGAAGAGACGCAAAGAAGGCTCGAGCCTTGTTCTCCACACTCCTCAAGCGATAGTCCATCCCCTTCATTATGAAAAAAACCATCCACCGTAGAAGTAGCCCGACCTCAAACGATCGAAACATGGAAAGTCACGAATAACATAGGACTGAGAACATCACTTAGAAGCTCCGACCACGAAATCATTTCATGTGAATGAAAACGATAATTCCAGAAAAACCATACTGAAGTATTCGAAGATCGCATGAGGCAGTGAGTGCGATATGATTCGCGATCGCGTACTACGAGATCTGCACAAATCAAGTCAATAATTCACAGTTTGAATACCTCGACCTCTCAGCCGCTACGCAAGGAACACGTAACCAAACACCCAACACCATTTATTCTACGCCAGCTCGCAGTCACCAAGACCGGAACATGCCCATGTCGATTGGCACGAAATCGTACCGAACTCTATTTTCAACTTTAAACAAGCTCAAACACTTAGCGAGTTTTACCACACGGTCTCAAACGACCCAAATTCTCATCGACCTGAACCATCCTCCATGTCAAAAACGACATCGATGTTCCACATCCTTTGGCCACCACGGGCCCGCGAGTTAGATTCCTGATCAGTTTCTATCTCGCAAAACATCTCGAGGACGAGCGATATAAATTGCTCCTATAGTCGAACCAAAATAAACGTTCGACTCTCTATGTGTAGCCAATCATTTTACATTGACTTAATGATTCGTTGGGACTATATATATATATCTCCAACACCTTTACACAAAACACGAAATATTGACATAAGCCTGAATCAATGCGAAATAAGCGACCAGATTCACATCAAATTACTCATAAATAAAAAACAGACTCGATAAACATATTCATCATTCGAGTCCAACCTACCACGAGAGATCAAAGGAACTCACTGTACTTCTCAGAATCAGCAACTTTGTCAACCAGCTCGACCTTTTACCTTTAATGCCACGAACTCGATCCACTTTCCATATTTCGTGCAACATTTTCGACATACTATATCGAGCTCTTATCCCGACCCAAGAGCATAAACGAATTCGATTACCCAATGATCAAAAGATTCTCAAATGACTTGCTACAATACAGCTAAAATCAAACTCGCATTTTGATCACGAAGGAACCAACACTAAAAGCTCAATGCAATCTTTCTTTTGTGCGATCTTGCTATCAAATGGAAAACGACTTCGTTTTGGTTATTAGAAATCTTTTCCATTCTCCAACCTCGTCACTGATGTTGGGAGTTTTCAAGGCTCCTAAGACAAATGATGTAGTATAAAAGATTGTCGAACCAATTCTAAGGGATTTCAAAGCGCCGAGAATGCAAGTACGTACTTAATCTAAGTGCAACTGATAATTTGGATGGTTTTATACTACTACTAATAATAAAATGCAAGAGCAGAACAATAAAACAATAAAAGAAGTGACTTTCTTGTTTATGATAAAAGATAACTCATGGGTATAGGAATTAGACCTTGAGTGATCAAGTTTCGAACTAAGGATAGCAAATGATCAATCAAACTATCAACCTTAAGCTTAGACACAATCTTAAACAAGCTCTATGTCTAGATGAATGTTCATTTACTAACATATTTCAAACATCAAATGTCTTTGGTTGAATAATATGAAAGCAATCATTACTAACAAGTCTATTGGCTATCTTAACACCTTTAACAACAAATGTCTTTGGTAAAGTATGTTAAAAGCTTAGGAGAGTTGTCTCAAGCATTTCATCAAACACCTTGTGGGTGGGAAATGCCTAAAGATCAACTTTTGAGAGGCCAACTCAGAAGATGCATTATGAATACTCTATTAGCAAGGAATAAGAAGGATCTACACTATAGCATCCTAGATCTAGCCTAATCACCCTTAATCTCCCTAACCCATGAATTCAAGAATGGATTACTCACTACTCTTCATGATTCCTCTTAAACCCATATTGGATTTCAGATTAATCATGTAGAGAAATACAGATAATAGATATGAAAACAACAGAATTGCAATAACAAAATGATCAATTGATTCAAAGAGATGAACTTTCAAGAGGTTTTTGGTGGTTTCTTTTGATAAAAGATAATCTGCCTCCAATGGCTTACAAAAGGTACCTAAACATAGGTTTAGAAAGTGTAAAACGTGCATAACAAAATGACCAAAAAGCCCTTGATAAATCATAAGTTCGACCAAATAGACGACGCAGAGCGACCTCGGCACGTCGCTCTAGGTGCTGGGAGCGACCTCAGGTAGTCGCTGTGGGACGTCGCTCCCGGCTTGTTCGTCGCTCTCAAATCGACACAACCCGAGCGACCTCTGGGTGTCGCTGTGGTGAGGTCGCTCTAGGAGCTGGAGCGACTTCGCCTTGTCGCTCTTGCAGGTCGCTCCAAAGCGTAAATGGCGAGCGAGTTCATGGCGTCGCTTCGGTAGGGTCGCTCCCATGCATTGCTTGTCCAATGATCACCTTAATCACCTCTTTTAAGCTCCAAACGCACCCAAATGTCCCCAAGAACTCCATGTTGATGTTAGGAGATTTCAAGGCTCCTAAGACAAATGATGTAGTATAAAAGATTGTCGAACCAATTCGAAGGGATTTCAAGCACCGAGAATGCAAGTACGTACTTAATCTAAGTGCAACCGATAATTTGGATGGTTTTAAACTACTACTAATAATAAAATGCAAGAGCAGAACAATAAAACAATAAAAGAAGTGACTTTCTTGTTTATGATAAAAGAGAACACATGGGTATAGGAATTAGACCTTAGGTGATCAAGTTTCAAACTAAGGATAGCAAATGATCAATCAAACTATCAACCTTAAGCTTAGACACAATCTTAAACAAACTCTATGTCTAGATGAATGTTCATTTACTAACATATTTCAAACATCAAATGTATTTGGTTGAATAATATGAAAGCAATCATTACTAACAAGTCTATTGGCTATCTTAACACCTTTAACAACAAATGTCTTTGGTAATGTATGTTAAAAGCTTAGGAGAGTTGTCTCAAGCATTTCATCAAACACCTTGTGGGTGGGAAATGCCTAAAGATCAACTTTTGAGAGGCCAACTCAGAAGATGCATTATGAATACTCTATTAGCAAGGAATAATAAGAAGGATCTACACTATAACATCCTAGATCTAGCCTAATCACCCTTAATCTCCCTAACCCATGAATTCAAGAATGGATTACTCACTACTCTTCATGATTCCTCTTAAACCCATATTGGATTTCAGATTAATCATGTAGAGAAATACAGATAATAGATATGAAAACAACAGAATTGCAATAACAAAATGATCAATTGATTCAAAGAGATGAACTTTCCAAGAGGTTTTTGGTGGTTTCTTTTTGATAAAAGATAATCTGCCTCCAATGGCTTACAAAAGGTACTTAAACATAGGTTTAGAAAGTGTAAAACGTGCATAACAAAATGACCAAAAAGCCCTTGATAAATCATAAGTACGACCAAATAGACGACGCGGAGCGATCTCAGTACGTCGCTCCGGGAGGTCACTCTGGGTGCTGGGAGTGACCTCAGGTAGTCGTTGTGGGATGTCACTCCCGGCTTATTCGTCGCTCTCATATCGACACAACCCGAGCGACCTCTGGGTGTCGCTATGGTGAGGTCGCTCTAGGAGCTGAAGCGACTTCGCCTTGTCGCTCTTGGAGGTCGCTCCGAAGCGTAAATGGCGAGTGAGTTCATGGCGTCGTTCCGGTAGGGTCGCTCCCATGCATTGCTTGTCCAATGATCACCTTAATCACCTCTTTTGAGCTCTAAACGCACCCAAATGTCCCCAAGAACTCCATGTGGTACTCCAATATCTAATAAAGACTCATGCATGCAAAATGCAACCTAAACATAGCTAAATCCTAGTCTATATGATCAAAATGCACATGGTTGAATGGATAACACAATGGAAATATGCAAGATATCAACTCCCCGAAACTTGTTATTTACTTGTCCTCAAGTGAACTTGCAAGAACTCATATAGGAGAGAGGTTTGAAGGTGGGAACTCATAACCAAAAGTAACACTTCCTAGCACTCAACTTAACATCCTAAAGAAACATAGCAAATAGCATGAGCAACTCTATTATTATACTCTAGCTTCTCTAGGCTATCCTTACTCTTATGCCTTTACACAAGTCGCAATACTCATCAACTAGCAAGTCCCTTCAACCAGCTCTCACATTGATTCACACATACACACACAAAGTGAATTCTCACAAATGAGCATTTGATCTCAATCATTGGGCTAGGTAAGCAATGGTCTAATATGAATGAAGAGACGGGTTCAAATGTTTTCATTTAAAAGGGATCATCACTCGAAACAAGGAGCTTGATCATTATGCAAAATTTATCTAAGATTAGAAGCAACTCATGCATACATAGATTCATTCTCATCATTCTACCCCCCCCCCCTTTTGTATTAAGTTATCACAAGTTCTACCTTTTTTATCATCATCTCAGAATCAAAATAAACTCCTCACATCACTCACCCAATGAACAACTCTCCTTTCCTTTTGACTCAACCACTAGGGATTTAAATTCATTTTTTACATGATCTAACTCTTTCTCATTTTCTTCCCCACCTTCTCTTGGAATTTTTTTTTTCTCTTTTTTTTTATTGTGGGAGAAAGGTTCTTTGTTACATAATCTAGAACTTTATACCTTCTTTTTTGTCCCTAGAGTTTTCTTTTCTATTTATACTCTTTTGCTCATCTCTCTCATCTTTCTCACTCCCCAAACCCAAGATATTGAAATTTAGAACACACAAACTCTTCTCACCATCCCCAAATGCTAACTCATTGTGCTAGCAAGAGATGAGAATAAACCTATGTCGCCTCCAATACTCTCAAGATTTTGCACATGACAAGCTGTCAAAAGAGGCCTCACTCATGCAATTCAATGTTTGGTCTCAAAGAATGGTTAAGGTTTTAGGGTAAGGAGTGTCATTTGGGTTAACAAAGATAGGTATAAAGGAATAAGATAACCCAAATGTGTATGAGATCCATGATCAAGTATGCAAATGCCCATATGCAAGAGAGATTAAGTTCATTGAAGCCAAGTTCAAGTTGGAGCTGATCTTAAGGACAATGCTAACATCAAGCAAGCAAACAAGTTTCTAGAAGAGTTTTCAAGGCTCGAAGCGTGCAAGGCTTTCAAAAGATGCTTAAGCTACTTGATATGTTTAACTAGGGTGTCATTTTGAGTTCTAGACAAGAGTTCTTCGCAAGGCATTTTAAATCATTGTTCCCAATGCAAGTGAATGTAACCTATATGCTCAAGACTCAATCTTAAAAGTGCAAGTGATGCAACTACATGTTTCTTTTTGTGTTTTTCAAATTTTTCAATTTTTTTTCTATGCATATATGTATGCACAATGCAATGCATGAGACTCAAATCATCAAAGAAAACATGATCAAATACTTGGTACCTCCCCCAAACTTAAGTTACACAGTCTCTGTGTTGTCAAGTAGAGGGAGATACCCACAAGAAAAAAAACTAATATGCAAAAACGAGATGGTATATACAAGGGAAAATAATGAAGTACCTTCAAGGATAGTGAGTAGGGGCAGAGGCCCCAGCATCGTCGTCGTCCGGTGGGAACGTGGTGTAGTAACCACCTGGTACTGAGCTTTAGCCTCCAAACCATGAACCCTGGACCGGTCGTGGAGCGACCTGAGGTAGTCGCTGCGGGATGTTGCTCCCGGCTTGTTTTTCGTGTCTCAAATCAACACAAACCCGAGTGACCTCGGGGTGTCGTTGTGGTGACCTCGCACTAGAGCTGGAGCGACTTCGTGTCGTCGCTCTAGGAGGTTGCTCCGAGAGTATTTTCGAGCCCCAAAACACCGTAAAGCCGAGAGACTTGTTACACTCGCTGTGGTGACGTTGCTCCCAGCTGGAGCGACCTTTCACCCTCGCTCCCACACCTGATCCAGGTTCTCTGTTGTGGCATACCTCACCTGAGCATCATTCAGGGTTTGGCTCGCGTAGTAGATCACATGGGTCTTGCCGTCTTTCTTCTGTCCCAAAACAGCTCCCACAGCATAGTCACTAGCATCACACATGATCTCAAAGGGGAGATCCCAATCAGGTGGCTGGACAATTGGAGCACTGATGAGTTCACCTTTCAGCCTCTTGAAGGCTTCCTTGCACAGCAGCTTGGTCAATGGTCTAGTGATCATGGAGAAGTCCTTGATGAATCTTCTGTAGAACCCAACATGACCAAGAAAACTTCTGATGTCTTTCACTGTCTTCGGTGGGGGGGCAAACCAACCATAACATCGATCTTAGCCTTATCCACCTCAATCCCCTTCTCTGAAATCTTGTGTCCCAGTACAATCCCTTCCTTAACCATGAAGTGACACTTCTCCCCATTCAGCACAAGGTTGGTGTCTTCACATCTCTGTACGATCCTTACACCATGGGGGAGGGGTTTAAGCTCCTCTTTAGGTGACTTAAGCTCGCTCCAGTCGTCTTGCTGGGTGTCCTCTTATTGAATGACTGAGGCTTCTTGATGAACCACTTTTGGCAGCTCCTCATACTGATCCTTACTACCAAATCCTCTGTGTGAATCCAGCATCATCCCATAGGCAGCACTCTCCTGGTTCTCAATCACTTCAGCTTCTCTCTATATCGTCAAAGCATGCTGTAGAGGGTCTTCTAGTGACAACTCTTCAAGGAGCTCATCAGCAAGGGCGTCCATCTCTTCAATGTAGAAAACTTGCCCTTGAACTGTTGGTTTCTTCATTACCTCCTTGATGTCAAAGTGAAGAACATACCCTTTACCCAAGTGGAGATCAATCTTGCCCTCTTTCATATTAACAATTGCTCCTGATGTAGCTAAGAAAGGCCTTCCAAGGATTAAAGGATCTGCAGCTTCCTCACCCATCTCAAGCACCACAAAGTCTGTAGGGATCTCATAGTTTCCAACCATAACGGGGAGGTCCTCCAAGATACCCACAGGGTACTTCACTGAACGATCAGCCAATACCAGAGACAGTCTACACTTCTTGTACTGAGTGAAACCAAGCTTCTTAGCAACAGATAAAGGCATCAAGCTGACACTAGCTCCCAAATCGCAGAGACATCTATCAAATACCATAGGTCCAAGAGCACAAGGTAATGTGAAGCATCCTGGATCTTCTAGCTTATTTGGAACAACAAGCCTCTGGATGATGGCACTGCACTCATGAGTGAGAATCATCATGCCCTCCATCTCTTTCTTCTTTGCAGCTACAACATCTTTCAGGAACTTGCTATATTGAGGAATCAGCATGAAAGCATCAATGATGGGCATTGTGACTTGAACTTCACTCATTTGCTTCTCAAATAGAGCTTTGTACTTCTCTAGCAGCTGCCTCTTGAATCTACCAGGGAATGGAAGTTTGGGTTCATAAGGAGGAAGAACAAAAGAATTCTCACTTGCTGGAGCAACAACTTCACCATCTTTCACTGTTTTCTTCTCTTCCCCAACCTTTCCTTTACCTTTGCCTTCCACAATCTTCTCCAAGATTTCATCATTCATTTTCTCATCAACAATCACCACTTCATCATCTATGTTGATGGCAACCCCCTCACCTTGTTTCTCAGCATCCTTGGTAAAAGCTCTCTGAGGTAACTCCTTACCACTCCTAAGGGTGATAGCTTTCATGGTCTCCTTGGGGTTTTGCTCAGATTTTCCAGGTAAAGAACCTTGTTGGCGATTTTGGTGAGTGTTCATGTCAGCAAACTGGTTCTCCAAGGTTCTGAACTTGTTGTTGAGCTCATTGTAGCTTCCATCAATCTTTGAGTGAAGGTTCTTCAACTCATAGCCAACATGCTTCTCACTTCTTGTCTGAGACTCCAAGATTTGTTTCAGTAGGGCATCAGTGCTGCTGACTTGAGGAGTAGAGGTAGAAGGATTAGCTTGCTGTTGGGAAGAATGGTGTCCTTTGTTGTTGAAACCAGGAGGAGGGTTTTGTTGAGGCTGATAGCTGCCTTGCTGGTTGTTCCGAGGCTGATAACCACTCTGTTGGTTGTTGGAATAGGATTTCTGTTGGTAGTTGTTGTACTGAAAGTTGGGCTCTTTTTTGTACCAGCTACCATTGTTGTTGATAAAACACAGCTCTTCTTGACCTTCCAAACCCTCAACCTCATGGACAACAGGTGGTGTCTCTTGGCTTGGGTTACCAACAAAGTGCAGCTGCTCTTGGGTGGCTTTATCAGCAATGAGGATAACTATCTTATCCTGTAGAGCTTTCAACTCCTTCCTCGTCTGCTTGTCATCTGATCTACTGCCTCTGTCGTGGTCTCCACTGTACACTGCATCACTCTTTACCATGTTGTCAACCAGCTCTTCTGCATCTTCCTCAGTTCTCCCCAAGAAGAACTCATTGCTAGTTGTATCCAGTCTGGCCCTGTACATAGGAAGAGCACCCCGGTAGAATGTGCTCAGCAAGCTTTCCTTAGAGAAGCTATGGTGTGGGCATTGAGCTTGGTAGCCCTTGAATCTCTCCCAGGCTTCACTGAATCCTTCCAAGTTCTTCTGTTGAAAGATGAAAATCTCATTTCTCAGCTTAGCAGTTCTTGAAGTAGAGAAGAACTTCTCCAAAAATGCTTTCTTGCAGTCATCCCAGGTGGTTATAGAGTCGCTGGGTAGAGAATTTTCCCACTGATGTGCCTTATCCCCCAAAGAGAAAGGGAATAGCTTGAGTTTTAAGGCATCTTCGGACACACCATTGGTCTTTGACAACCCACAGTAGCTGTCGAACCTGTCCAAGTGATCAAATGGGTCCTCTAGAGCCAAGCCATGATACTTGTTGTTCTCGATCACGTTGAGGAGTCCTGATTTGATCTCAAAGTTGTTGGCTGCTACAGCCGGTGCTCGGATTCCCAATCTATGACCATGAATGTTAGGGCGGTCATAAGTGTCAATGGGTCGAGCTGCTCGCTGTTGGTTTTCTGGAACGTTGTTAGCTCCATTGACGCCTGCATCATTTTGAGGTATGTCTCCCATATCAATATCCAATATCTGCAAGTGAGCCTGCTGCTCTTCTTCTCTTCTCTTTCTAGCACACTCTCTCTCTAAAGCTCTGATGTCTGCAGCTCTTGGAACTAGGTTTGATGGACCCCTGCTCCTCAAGTTCATACACCTGTAAATTAAAGGGAGGTGAAGAAGTAGAATCAGTAACAAAAGAAAATAAAAATGACTTAGTCTCAAGCAACTGACTAAATCTCAATGTTCAAATCTACTCAGAATTTGGCAATGGCGCCAATTTGATGTTAGGAGTTTTCAAGGCTCCTAAGACAAATGTTGTAGTATAAAAGATTGTCGAACCAATTCTAAGGGATTTCAAAGCACCGAGAATGCAAGTAAGTACTTAATCTAAGTGCAACCGATAATTCGGATGGTTTTAAATTACTAATAATAATAGAATGCAAGAGCATAACAATAAAACAATAAAAGAAGTGACTTTCTTGTTTATGATAAAAGAGAACTCATGGGTATAGGAATTAGACCTTGGGTGATCAAGTTTCGAACTAAGGATAGCAAATGATCAATTAAACTATCAATCTTAAGCTTAGACACAATCTTAAACAAGCTCTATGTCTAGATGAATGTTCATTACTAACATATTTCAAACATCAAATGTCTTTGGTTGAATAATATGAAAGCAATCATTACTAACAAGTCTATTGGCTATCTTAACACCTTTAACAACAAATGTCTTTGGTAAAGTATGTTAAAAGCTTAGGAGAGTTGTCTCAAACATTTCATCAAACACCTTGTGGGTGGGAAATGCCTAAAGATCAACTTTTGAGAGGCCAACTCAGAAGATGCCTTATGAATACTATATTAGAAAGGAATAAGAAGGATCTACACTATAACATCCTAGATCTAGCCTAATCACCCTTAATCTCCCTAACCCACGAATTCAAGAATGGATTACTCACTACTCTTCATGATTCCTCTTAAGCCCATATTGGATTTCAGATTAATCATGTAGAGAAATACAGAAAATAGATATGAAAACAACAGAATTCCAATAACAAAATGATCAATTGATTCAAAGAGATGAACTTTCCAAGAGGTTTTTGGTGGTTTCTTTTTGATAAAAGATAATCTGCCTCCAATGGCTTACAAAAGGTACTTAAACATAGGTTTAGAAAGTGTAAAATGTGCATAACAAAATGACCAAAAAACCCTTGATAAATCATAAGTTCGACCAAATAGACGACGCGGAGCGACCTCGGCACGTCGCTCCGGGAGGTCGCTCTGGGTGCTGGGAACGACCTCAGGTAGTCGCTGTGGGACGTCGCTCCCGGCTTGTTCGTCGCTCTCAAATCGACACAACCCGAGCGACCTCTGGGTGTCGCTGTGGTGAGGTCGCTCTAGGAGCTGGAGCGACTTCGCCTTGTCGCTCTTGGAGGTCGCTCCGAAGCGTAAATGGCGAGCGAGTTCATGGCGTCGCTCCGGTATGGTCGCTCCCATGCATTGCTAGTCCAATGATCACCTTAATCACCTCTTTTGAGCTCCAAACGCACCCAAATGTCCCCAAGAACTTCATGTGGTACTCCAATACCTAATAAAGACTCATGCATGCAAAATGCAACCTAAACATGGTTAAATCCTAGTCTATATGATCAAAATGCACATGGATGAATGGATAACACAATGGAAATATGCAAGATATCAGTCACCTCGTTTGAAGAACTGGGAGGCAAATGTTGGACCATGATTTGTACCAAATCACTCCTACTATAATTATATGTTGTTATAGAGATTATTGTGGGACAATAATTCATCACCAAGTCTCTTGTTGTTATTGAACGTCAAAGACGAAATCAAAAGTTAGTTACCGATCTCTTGGACTCACATGGACATAAGAAGATGTCAAAGACTGAATTTTAGGAAGCACGTGCAACACCTTGAAACCCTTATAAAAAGACAAAAAAATTGATTTATAAGGCTATCTTCCAAGAGAGCTTACGGAGGCTCACAACGACAAATAAAACACCATCCATTACCATTATTATTAAGAGAGGAGACGTGTGCACTTAGTGAATCCAGGCTACATGCGTTAACATAGATCAATAAGACGAAGGGTTTACTACACATCATCATACACGTTTCTCTATCACTCCAATACGTCTCTACGTTTGTTGAAGAACAAGACTTATCCTTCGTACGATGCACGATCTAACGAGATCGTAATTGACCGTCTTGAGTTCAAATTGTTCCCTATTCGTAAATGAGGTCTCGTTCTAACGGAGGTAAACGACATCTCGCCCGAGATGGTAAGAGATAAAAACCGACGTCTTCAGAGAACTGACGAACTCGATGTCTCTCCTGAGAACCGACGAACTTGATGTATCGATCGAGACCGACAAACCCGATGTCTTTCTCAAGACCGATGAAACTGACATCCCTTTCGATATGATGATAATCGAACTACGTTTAGACTTGATCCCACGACGGTAGGCAGCTCGTTCTCGAGTTCAGTCACGGTCTTCTCTTTCCCGATATCTTTATGATATTCGACCTGCGAATATAGTCCATTTTAGCCGACTCATACCTGATTATATCGTTGTGTTCTAAGAATATCGTTGCCCACATCCTTTTTCTTCCCCAGATTAAACTTCCGATCACTATCAAATACTTAATGTAGATTTTAGGATCTACAATCACCTTCTTCAAAAAGCTTTTGTTCTAAACAGCTTGTTTTCAGTGTTAATATTTTTATTAGTAAACAAAAACATGTTTACATTAGTAACAAAAGTCTTAAATTATATCATTTTCAATCTTCTTTTTAAATCTAATTTATGGAGAAAAAAATTGAAGTCAAAACCTAAACTAAATCCCCCAAAGATTTATAACCACAAATACTTTCTATCATAAGTTTATAACATAATCCACATTTGAGAAAACATTAACCAAAAGAAGAGCACCATGAAACAAATCATATAATATTAAAATTAAGACAAAGCATAATCTCAATCCTTTGTCACATAAATTCGGAATATAATAATCCAAAATTCAAAACCATATAATCCTTACTAACAAAGAAAAAAGCTAGCATCATAGTTTATAGTTATTCTAGAAATGGATTATGGAAAAACTGGAATCAAACTTCCATCAGAAGCACTCAATACTAAGATCTTCATTACCTTTAGGAAGTTCCACTAGCTTGGCCACAGCTGCTTCTATCTCTAACTTCTTCATCGGTGGATAGGACGAGGTCTCGATCATCATCTTCATCATCACAGTCTTTTGCATCACAAAACGTGAAGCAAACGCAAACTCTTCCTTACTCGAACCATTAAAGTTATACATCCACACATTATAAACCCGAAAATCAGCGTAAGGGAACGGCGTTGCATCCTCCCACAACTTCTCATTTGCTATGCCGTCACTATAACATTCACCTTCTTCTTCTCTAGAAGCATTGTTGGTCTAAAAGGAAATTATGATAAATGAGTAAGAGAAGTGATCAAACATTATCCAAGTAATGAGAATTCAACCATGACATGAATGTATACCTTGAACAAGATCTCAAGCTCTATCATTGTGTAAGTAGTCCACATAAGCAAAAGTTCCTTCAATATCTTCACTTCTTTAGGACTAGTTATGTCTACACTCACCGATAAAGTTCCATGCCTTGTCGTCATACCATGAAAGTCACTCACCAGGAGCTCATGCCAAATGTTTCTGGTCTCCTATGATTCATAAAACTCATACATGTCAAACTATATACCTATCTATATATTATATCCACACAAGTTGGTGATTTGTTTTTTATTAGTTGTCAAACTATATATATAATATATATACATATTCGTTTTAACTGGTTTTTCTCTCCCGGTGTAGTTTCCAAAACCGTTTAAAATTTGAGTAATAGATTATTATTTTAATATAAGAATAATTGTGTACCTGAGCAAGTTCTGATACATTATAGCTGATGTGAGGACGATAAACACACCTAGAAACCCAATGGTTTCTGTTAAACTGGTTGTTCGGATCAGTGAGGATGAAGTTATTCTTGCTCTGACATTTGATATCCCTGATGTCTAGAACATCTAGACAGGGTGCATTCACTTCGATCCTCTCAACATAGTAAGGGAAAGTCACTTGAAAGAACTTCAAATTTTTGTTCTCGATCTTCAACACACCAAACCCGGTTAAGAAAGCGATTTGCAACACAATCACCTCGAGGGAGGAGCAAGCTTCCAAAACGGTGCTAAGGGTACTAACCCGAATGAGTACCATGTTTAAAAGCTTGAGGGTCTTGAGATTCCCACAATTATTGAAGGAACGTGTACTTAGTAGACTGTATCCACTAAGTGACAGTGAAGTGAGGCTATGATGGGAAAATATTTCTGGGAGCATGTCGAGCAAATGAGTTCCTCTGTAACGTCTCTTACGACCATGAATGTAGTTTAGTGTGAGATCTTTAGTGTGTTTCACACGAATCGCATGTTGGACCCAATTTTGAAGCGTACCATCATAACATTGGGATGTGATAATGCAGCTCTCCAGGTCGCCGCGGTGTTTTCTAAAAGTCTTCAGAAACCACAAAATTAAATGATTATAATTTTTTTTTTAAATGGTACAGGTGTAAATTTCATATGCTATATATGTACAAATATCTGCATGCATGCAATAGAAGTTGTCTATCAAAACCTATTTATAAAATTTAAAGAATGTTGTCTAGTTTGTGCATAGATTTTATTTAATTGTATGTGTATTTAATCTGTGGGGGTCGTAAATGCAACACATCACTTTTTCTAGAGTCTAACTCTCTACTCTTTAGTCTTTACTCTCTTTCAAACCCATTGATCATATTTTTAGAAATTGTTGTTTTAAGATCCCTTTTTGTCCTAAGAAATATATAGTTTTAATCAAATTTCAGCTTTATCCGTAGTTTTGATTTTAACTAAAAAAATATTTATTATACTAGCAAAATCATAATATAAATTTAAATTGTCAAAATTTATAACAAAACATTTTTACGAAATTTTTTTTTTTTGAAATTTTTTTTTACGAAATTGAAAGTCAATTTCTAAAAATTTCAATATTTTCGACACATAATACTGCTTTTATTCATCTTATTTTATAATTTGCCACTGAATCTAATACAATAACCTTACAAAATTCTGAATAATCAATAATGTATTTAAAGAGTATAGTATTTTATCGCATATTACTTCATAGATCTAATCAACATATAACATTTTAATACTACAAAATCTGCAAGGCACTACGTCTATCCAAACATCAGTTTATAGAGCGACCTATTTTGTGTATTATTTTATATACAAAATCTTTATAAAAATGATTGAAATGAAATCTTTTATTTTTTGGCATCTATTGAAATGAAATCTAAAAGAAGAGAAATGAACAGAATAAAAATTATGAACCTTGTCCATTGAACTAGCCAACTGAGTGGAAACGTGGTGCCAAAGTTCGGTAGGGGGTTTTATCTAAGATCCTTTTCATATCCAAGACGAAATGAGGTCTCCATTTCCACAAATCCATCCATAGTGATTATAAGAGAATTGTCTTCACCGCTTCTTCAGTGGACAATTTTGAAAGGATCATTCGTAATAGATCGTCTGGGAGTTCGCTGATACAATCATCGTCAACGATAGGATTTTGTAGCTTTCTGATTTTTTCATCAGGCGATGATGATGACGATAATGATGACTGTCTCTTCATGGCTTTTAAATCAAAGAAGATGAGAGAAAAAACTAAAGCCAGAGAGTCTTAACGCTGAGACAATGGGAGGTATTAAAAAAATGAAAACGAAGCTTATGAAAGACATGAAGAAATTGATGTTTAGTCATATTAATTAAGTAGCTTTATTTATTGTTGACTATTTTAATTTATTTCCTTTTGGCCTTAGAAATTTTGAATTCTGTATTGTGCTTCCTTTTTTTTGCATATGTACTTACATAGAAATAGATAATATATTTTTTTTGTAAAAAAATGAATCTAAATATTATTGAGTACATTGTTTTAATATGCAAAGAAATATGAGGCTCTGATTTTTATTAGACATACAGTTGTTTGTGTTTCCCTTTTGGGATAATCTCGTACAAATATTTAACATTTAAATCTTTAAGACGAATTATTTTGAAGTTTGACAAAAAAAACAAACTCCAAAATTTTTGGACTTATTCTTATTCTCTAAGTTCACCAACCAATAGGATTGTGTTATTTCAAATTTGATATCTTTTATAAAAGAAAACAAAATATTATCAAGTTATATTATGTTTTTAAAATAAAAAGATAAAAAATAAAACGTCGTCAGGAAAAAACTAAACCCTAAATCCTAATCCATAAACCCTAAATCTGAAACCCTAAACCCTTGGGTAAACCCTAAACCCTTAGATAAATCATAAACTCTATATCAAAAACACTAAACACTAAAATCCTAAACCCTTGAGTATTTTAGTGTTTAATGTTTTTGATTTAGAGTTTATGATTTATCTAAGGGTTTAGGGTTTACCCAAGGGTTTAGGGTTTCGGATTTAGGGTTTAGGGATTAGGATTTAGAGTTTAGTGTTTTGCTGACAACGTTAACAATATTTTTTTAAAAAAATCTTTTTTTTGTAACTACTATTTTTTTTTTACCTTTTATTTTAGAAACATAATATAACTTGACAATATTTTGTTTCCTTTTTTTTAAAATATGAAATTTGAAATAATGAAATTTTATTGGTTGGTGAACCTAGAGGTTCATCCTAGGAGGTGAACCCAAGAATAACTCAAGTTTTTGACCAAACTAGTTCGAATTTGAGCAACTCAAAACATTTTTTAAAAATTATATGAAAAGCTTCTTTAGAAACTCTATTGCCCTGGCTTAAAACTATCTAATCTTTTCTAAATAATTTAAATTCAATTATCTAATGATATGGTATTAAAATATTAATGTTTTGAAATTGAGAACCCCAAATTGAGATATTCATGAATGAGGTTGTTCTAAGGGAACTTATCCTTTTATTTACCCAAATCGTTTTCTATTAACACTTGAACAAATGCAATTCTCCAAACCGAGGATCAATGTATTTAATCCACCCGCTAGCTAGGAAGCCTATTCTGATCCTCTTCGACGGTAATAAAAACCCATCTCACGACATTCATGTCTTATCTCAAACACGGTGCCGGTTCGTGTGGACGACCATGGCGATAAGTCCCACACTGGTATCGATTGGATCTCTATGTGTACAAGTCTTGACGATAAGCCTCGTGTTCCATCCCGCCGTACCCGCGATACATATACATATATATATATATAAACTAAAAAATTGATCAAGATTCTAGTTTCATATACATCAAGAACATCTAAACAACAATCTCTTACAGACACATCGTCACAAATAACCATAAAATATCGTAATAACCATTGAATTTGTATAATTCATATACAAATTCATCAAGAAATTATATTTCAAGAAAAGATAACTCAGAAACTGAAGATGGTAAAAAAATATGTGCATGACTGATTTAGAGTATTCTTACAGATCTAACAGTGTGGATGTAAGCTTTAGAGGCAGTTCTGGCGACCAGACGAGCTTCATGATCGTGATTTAATATTTTAATTTCTCGATCCAATCTCTTTCGATAAAATCTTAAAATGTGTTATTTAAGGAGAAGAAACGTTTTTATATAAAGTGAATTGATGAAGGAGGAATGTGATGACAAGGAGGAATCTCCTTCATTCTCTTTTTATCACATTTTTCTACTTTTTTTTTTAACACAAACTGATATTAATGCATTTAAGCGGTTAGGTTCCAGCCATAAAGGCTTCTGCGTCAACCAGACAATGTTTGGCTAGATTATCAGCCTCTCTGTCTCTCTCTCTCTTGATATCCAAAAAAGGAGAGTTCATCGAGAAAACTAGGAATTGCAAATACATCTAAAACAATCCCGTGTAACTGTGGGTAAGATTCACCGTTGTTGACTGCCTTGATGAGCTGAGCAGAGTCCGAGAAGCAGTGTAGTCGTTTGATACCTCTCTCCTTGCAACAAGAGAGAGCCATCCTCAAAGCTAAGCCTTCCGCCACCAGGGCAGATCCAACATGATAAGCAGCTGATGTGAAGCACGGAGAGCCCTCCTGGTCCTTCATCATCCATCCCAGACCAGCAGTAAGGTTGGTAGCTCGCCACGCCGCCTGTATTAACGATTGTATGGTTCTGCAAATCTGGAGTTCAAGTTGGATTCTTGTGGGATGGAAAGTGCTTCTTCTTCTCTTGACTGTTAGTCCATTCTCTTGCCATAACCACAGCTTTCGTGAGAGTTTCCTCTGCAGACATAATCTCACCTTCAAATATGAGTTGGTTTCGAGCACACCTGATCTGGCATAGGATCCAAAGCACTAGGTGTCCTAATACGAGACCTGTAGGAGGTAAACAACTTCTACCACACAGATTTAGCCATACATTTTTAAATCTATCAATCCTCTATACAAAAAATTTGTTGCAAAAGGGGCAGCTCGCCAAACTTCCTTCGCAAACGGACAATGTAAGAAAAGATGATCTATAGATTCAGATATACCACATCTCTGGCAAAGGTTTTCGGCGGTGATGTTTCTCATCGCAAGCACTTCTCCCACTGGCAAAGCTTGTTGAAACATTTTCCATAGGAACATATTTATCTTGGGTGAAACATGAAGATTCCAGACACCCTTAACCACTCTAGATCCGCTTCCTCCGCATTTGGTTCCATTTCCTATGTTCTCTCTTTTGTAGCTGTGTGGTATCATGACTTCCTCGTGTACTCACCGGAAGGTTTGCTCAGGTATATTTGCTTGCCAGGAGCTCCTGATTCACTTGGTGTGATGGCTTTTATAACCTCTTCCCATTGTGGCAACAGTTGTTGGATCTTCTCAACATTCCAGCTTCTTGATCCTTCAATAAACTAAGTCGTTAACGGTGCACGTTGTTGATGCTTCTGTAGCTGGTCCTGTTGGTCACAGTTGAGCAGTGAGGCTGAGCCATGCATCATCCCAGATTCTATAGTGATAATTTGTGGGATTATGAGAGCTTGTAAGTGTTTTAACCGTGATGAAGCACAAGAAAAAGTAAAAAATGAGTGAAGTAACCGTAAGTATTTGAGAGAGAAGAGAAATTTGTGAAATTAAGAGAATGAGAGGATTTGCGAGATTGAGAGAATGAAAGAAATGTTTGTATTGAATTGTGTGTTTAATTGTGTAACATACATGGTGTATTTAAAGAAAACAAAAGCAATAAGCACTCAGTGGTGGAAGAATAAACAACTAGCAGTGGACTGGCCGCTCCTCCCCATTTGGTAAGTGATATGGCCGCTCCTCCCACTTCCTCCACTACTTCTTTATTTAATCTTGCCGACATCTCCCTTTGTTTAATTCTTCATGTCAACACTCCCCCTCAAGCTTGACAGTAGTCAGTGTCAAGCTTGGAAAGCCATGAAGTATTCCCTCATTAAAACTTTTTCTTGGAAAAACCACTTGGGATAAAAACCAAGCAAAGGAAAAAGAGTAGAATACTCCACGGTGAGGGGATCATTGACATGGAAGGTTTATGAGTCCAAGTCTTGGAAGAATGGACTCACAAACTTTGCTACTGGCCACCTTGGTGAAGATGTCAGCCAGCTGATCCTCACTTCTTGTATAACATGGGAGAATCACTTGCTGCTCCACTGCTTGTCTGACCTTGTGGCAGTCTACTTCTATGTGCTTTGTCCTCTCATGAAAGACTGAGTTGGATGCAATGTGTATTGTGGCTTGGTTGTCATAGTGCATGGTCATGGGAGTGGTGATCTCAATTCCCAAGTCGCCTAGAAGCCCCTTTATCCAGATAAGCTCACTGGTTAGCTTCCTCATTGATCTGTACTCTGCTTCTGCGCTTGAACAAGATACTACTTTCTGTTTCTTGCTCTTCCAAGTGACAAGATTCCCTCCAATGAATGTACAATAACCGGTGGTTGACCTTCTGTCTACTCTATCTCCAGCCCAATCTGCATCACAGTATCCTATCACCTCAGTGTTCTTGTTGCAAGCCATCCATACACCTTGTCCTGGCGCTTCTCTAAAGTATCTTAGAATCCTCTCCACCATGTTCCAGTGATGAACCTTGGGAGTTTGCATGTGCTAGCTCACTTGATTAACTACGAAACACACATCTGGCCGAGTGATGGTTAGATAGATCAGCTTCCCAACCATCCGTCTATACTGCTTGACATCTTCAAATGGAGTGTCTTCATACTCCCCCTCTCGCAATACCTTGTAACCTTCTTCAAGTGGTGTCTTGGCATTTCTTCCTCCAAGGTCTCCTGCCTCCTTTAATATGTCCAGGGTATACTTTCTTTGGGACATGAATAATCCTTCCTTTGATCTGCACATCTCAATGCCAAGAAAGTACTTCAGTTCTCCTAGGTCTTTGATGTCAAATGCGGCCTTGAGAAATGTCTTGGTTAAACTGATCCCCTCCTTGTCACTACCCGTGATGATGATGTCATGTACATAGACAAGAATTACCATAATTCCTTGCTTGCTGGTGAGAGTAAAGAGTGTGTGATCCGCTTGAGACTTCACAAATCCCCTTCCATTCAATGTAGTGCTTAGCTTGTGGTACCAAGCTCTTGGTGATTGCTTCAAGCCATAGATTTCCTTTCTGAGTCTAAGGACATTCCCTGGTTTCACCATTTCTTCCATCCCCGGAGGTGGTTTCATATACACTTCATCTTCTAGTTCTCCTTGCAGGAAAACATTCTTCACATCCATTTGCCAAAGTTCCATTCTAGGTTCACTGCTAATGAGAGTAGAATCCGGATTGTATGAAGCTTGGCCACTGGTGCAAAGGTGTCTAGATAGTCCTCTCCATACACTTGTGTGTATCCTCTTGCCACCAGTCTGGTCTTCTTTCTTTCTGGCTTCCCATTTGCAAGATACTTAATGGTCTGTATGAGTCTGCTGGTCACGGCTTTCTTCCCTTTTGGAAGTTCTGTCTCATACCAGGTGTTGTTCTTCTCCATGGCCCCCATTTCATCATCCACCGATTTCCTCCATTCATCATCTTCCATAGCTTCTGCATATGTTCTTGGTATCCATTCCAGGTCCAATGAACTCATAAAGACTTGATGTTCTTCTGGATAGTGAGCTAGGGAGCATAATTCACTTTCTGGATGTGCCATAGCTTGAGCATTGTAGTAAACAAAATCATTTTTAACCCAATCTGAGGCTGGTCTTCTGATCCTTGTACTTCTCCTTAGGACTTGTGTCTGCTCAGGTTCATTACTGCTGCTTGGTTCTCCTTCTTGAGCTTCAGTGTCTGGTTGTCCCATCTCATCTTGATCATGAGACAATACTGGGTTTTCTTCATGTTGAGCTTGCGCCGGTTGATCTTCATTCCCCCCTTCATGGTCAGGATGAGAGTCTTCAGTGTTATGAACCATGGTCTCTTTATAAGGAGTAGTGTCCCGGCCTTTCTCTGGTTCCTTTTCTCGGTTAATGCCGAGTCTTTCCATAAGAATCTTCAGGTTGTTAGCTCTGTCCGAGGCAGAATGAGATAGATCTTTGAGTTCTTCCCAACTCTTCTCATCATAATAGGCCTTGGATTCCATGAAGTTAACATCTCTGGATACTAGGACTCTCCTTGTCTCTGGTACATAGCATTTGTACCCCTTTTGGTGCGTAGAGTATCCAATGAACATTGCCTTTGTGCTCTTTGCCTCCAGTTTGTTTCTTAGTTCTCCTGGAATCAAAACAAAGCACACACACCCAAACACACGCAAATGATCAATTGATGGTCTAGATTTGTTTAGTACCTCATATGGGGTGGCATCAAAGAGGACTCTTGTAGGTGTGCGGTTGATTAGGTAGGTGGCTGTGACTACTGCATCCCCCCAAAACCGCTTGGGTACATTTGTATGGAACATCATACTCCTTGCCACTTCCATCAAGTGTCTATTCTTTCTTTCAGCCACACCATTTTGTTGGGGTGTGTAAGGACAGCTGGTTTGTTGAATGATTCCATGTGAAGCTAGATGTTGTTTGAAGGTTGTGCTAGTATATTCACCACCATTATCTGATCTAAGAATTTTAATCTTAACATTGAAATGGTTAGTAATATAGTTCTGAAAATTTTTAAATGCTTCTAGCACCCTATCCTTAGATTGCAACAAAGTGATCCATGTGTATTTAGATTTTTCATCAATGAATGTCACAAAATATTTATGTTGTTCTCTAGATACACATGGAGCAGTCCACACATCAGAGTGAATCAAATCAAATCAGTTTTCATATTGGGTTTTTGATTTAGGAAACACAGTTCTGCAATGTTTTCCTAATATACACGCTTCACACTCATTTTTAAAAGAAATACTAGGCAACAGGATGTTCAAGGCACGAGAATGGGGATGTCCTAGTCTAGCATGCCAGATTTCATCTTTAGGGAATTCAGAAACAGAATGAAACACACACGATAATTGAGATACAGGTCTTGTGTCCTCAAGTAAGTACAAGTCTCCCTTGGTAACACCTTTGCCAAGCAACTTACTAGAATCAATATCCTGAAAGTATACACTGTTAGGCATGAAAGTAACTTGACAATTGAGATCATTAGTTACTTTCTTAACAGACAGTAGGTTTGAGGCAAATGTAGGCATATAGAAATCTTTAGATTCTTTATCAAACAATCTAAGTTCACCTACACCTTTTATTGGAATTTTATCTCCATTTGCTATCATCACATTTCCTAAAGCCGGTTATATGTTCTTAATCAGTTCTAAATCATTTATCATGTGATGAGAAGCACCAGAGTCTATAACTAAGAGCTTAGCCGATTTAAAATTATTCATAGAACCATTTGCATTGTGAGAAGCATTAAGGGAGATGCCAAGAGTTTTAGATATACCAGATTCCTTGAGAGCCTTGATGAGAGCGGTTAAGTCAGACTTCTTGATGGTCTCATCTAGATTGGCTCTTGGCGTGGCATAGCCTGATGTGGAGGCAGTAGCACTTCCCACACCTAGGTTGCTTATACCCATGGTGATTGGTGTTGTTGGCTCGGCACCATCAGTTGAGAAGTTGGCTCTTGCATCTTGGTATTGAGGGCGGTTGTCCCTGAATTTGTTGAGCTTGAGGTGCGGATGTAGTATCCAGCATTTGTCCTTCATGTGGCCCTTCTTCTTGTAGTGATCGCATGTTAGGTTTTTCTTCTCATCTAGCTTGTAAGCTGCCTTGTTTGACACGACTCGTTCAGCTTGATGTGCCATGTTTAAGTCTCCCTTGCCTCCAAATAAGCCCACAGAGCCTTCTTCCTTCTGAATTTGAGCGCATACTTCATCTAGGTCAGGTAACTTGTCAGCTCTCAGGATGTGCTTGATTAAGCTCCCATAAGATGGATTAAGCGTGAGCAGTAGTCCAAACACTCTGTCCTCTTCACGCCTGGTTAAGAGAGTGGCAGGGTCGGTAGTATGTGGT
This sequence comes from Brassica napus, assembly GCF_020379485.1. Classification (NCBI taxonomy): domain Eukaryota; kingdom Viridiplantae; phylum Streptophyta; class Magnoliopsida; order Brassicales; family Brassicaceae; genus Brassica; species Brassica napus. Next base: position 30,426,847 of record NC_063447.1, on the reverse strand, counting down.
CTGAGTAGTTCCATCTCTGCCCAAAGAGACCGGAACTTGCCAAAGTGAGGCTGGAACTCCATATCTCCTTGGTTGAGGGTATTGATAGCTCTTTTTACTTCAAAGACCCTTGTAAGGTTGGAGGTATTTCCATACACTTTGTAGAGTGTATCCCACAGCTGCTTGGTAGTTTCACAGTAGGAGTAAGACTCCATGATGGCGAGTTCTAGGGAGCTAAGGAGCACCGTGAGAACCATGAGATCTTCCTGAGCCCATTTGTCTTCATCAGCAGCTACCACAATCTCCTGTCCATCTTCTCCTTGGGTGGTTTGTTTTGGAGCCGCTTCTGCTGAGACATGACTCCACAAACCCTTTCCTCCAAGGGCAATCCACAAACCCTTTCCTCCAAGGGCAATCTTCACCATCCTGGCCCACAAGAGGTAGTTAATCCCCTTCAGGGTCACATGTATGCTGATGCGGTTGTTGTTATTGTTGTTGTTGTTCTCCATCTTGAGGATTTACTTGGTCAGAGGTAAAGTTTTTTTTTTATTTTTTTTTCTGGGTAAATGCCGCAAGAATACTAAGAACAACAAGAACTAGAAACAGAGTTTTGATTTTGCGGAATTTAGAAAGGTTTCAAGAGTGTTGCTGCTCTGATACCATGATAATTTGTGGGATTATGAGAGCTTCTAAGTGTTTGAACCGTGATGAAGCACAAGAACAAAGTAAAAAAGGAGTGAAGTAACCGTAAGTATTTGAGAGAGAAGAGAAATTTTCGAAATTAAGAGGATGAGAGGATTTGCGAGATTGAGAGAATGAAAAAAATGTTTGTATTGAATTGTGTGTTTAATTGTGTAACATACATGATGTATTTAAAGAAAACAAAAGCAATAAACACTCAGTGGTGGAAGAATAAACAACTAGCAGTGGACTGGCCGCTCCTCTCCATTTGGTAAGTGATATGGCCGCTCCTCCCACTTCCTCCACTACTTCATTATTTAATCTTGCCGACATCTCCCTTTGTTTTATTCTTCATGTCAACATATAGAGGAGCCATTTCCGACGACCCATCCCATGTCTTCTTTAAGCAAGTCTCTGCCTAACAGGATTTCGCGCCACCCGTGTAAAGTTGCTGTTTTTTTGTGCCACGTCCTGGAGCTTTCCGAGGGGCAGTACTTCCCCATTAAGATCCTGGATATCAAGAGCTCAGGGTTGTTGAGTATCCTCCTGCTCAATTTTCCTAGAAAAACATCATTGAAAGCTTGGAAGTCTCTAAATCCGAAACCTCCGATGTCTTTTGGCTGTATCATTTTTTCCCATAAAACCCATGCCATTTTTTTCTGTCCATCCTGATCGTCCTACCAGAATAGAGTAACTGCAGATTGGATCCGTTTACAAAAGGAAACTGGAAATTTAAAGCAGCTCATAGCGTGTGACGGAATGGGAGAGAGTATACTCTTGATCATAGTCATTTTCCCCTCTTTCGACAAGAATCTGTTTAACCAGCTGCTTCCTTTTTTTCTAATCCTGCCACCAATGGAAGTGAAGAGATCACTCTTTCTTTTTCCAAACTGCTCCGGTAAACCGAGGAGTGTTTAGTGAGTGAGAAAAAATATTAAAGAAAGAGATCCCTCTTTCTTCTTCCAAAATCACATTTATTTACTTCATTTTAGGGATTTTGAACTTTGTTTTTAATACTAGCATTTAACATAAACGAGAAGTTTTGTTTCTTTAAATCTAGGGTTTAGATCGAGTGCAAAATATTAAAATGTTGATTTGATGTTTAATTATAATAAGAACTTTTATGTGTCGGAAGTAAAAGAAAGAAAAATCTGCATGTGTGTCGTGGGTTAGATAGGCATTTCAATGGCGGATCAAGGATGCCTTTTGGTATGGGTCACACAACCATTTTCTTATAACTAATAGCTTAGCATATATATACTTAGAACAAACTTACACTAATTATTAATGAAATTTGTTTTTTAGGGTGGGGCACATACCACACCCACTAAGAGCATGTTTATCTGGAATCCTTATTGAGGTTCTTAGTGTGTGGGCCCCACAAAATCCTTAATGATCGGTTACAAAAACTACTAACTAAGAACCGATTTTAGTGAGTTTCTTACACTATTCGTGGGTCCCACTGACTCGTAGCGGCCCGCGAATGGTTTTCTCTTTAATTTTTTTTGTTTAGGCCAAAAAATCTAAAAAATCCATTTACGGATAAACATGCTCTAAAGCTCTGTGTCCGCCCCATTTCTGATGTAATGTGTATGTTGAAACCAACAACTCACCGAGTCACCGGTTTGAAATTAACCGGATCCCTTATATAATAATAAAGTACACGTCACCTTGCCAGTCAGATTCTGACGTATGGAAAAAATATTTAATTTTTTTTTAAAAGAAAATCAGTTAAGTAAGATAATGATCTAAAAAAATTGTAATGTACAACAGTTTCTTACGATCTACAACCCACGATCATTTTCATTTCCCACTATCTTTTGCTTTTCTATATTTTGAAATATTCTTAGATTGGATAAACAAATATCACAGGAACTTCTATCTATCTAAAACAAAGTATGAAAGATTTATGATCTTAATGCAAATTTGGGGTCGTATGGAATGTCCCGAGCCAGTGCTGAAATTGATCTGTAGGAAACAGATACCAACAAAGCATATTTGATATTTCCTAGTGAAGCTATCTTCTTTGGCAAAACATCCTTCACCGAACCGGTTTAGAGTTATAGAAAGGTTTAAGAAAGAGTGGATATGGTGGATCTGAATTGGAGGAGACTCGACTCCAACAAAGACTTTAGGACAAAGAAAAGAGAAAGAAAGAGGACGAAAATAGAAAGCATACACCAATGCAGATGAAGACGTGGTTGAATTAGAAGAACATCTTTGATAAAAGGTAAATGTGCATCTATTAATTCACCACAAAATTAAAGGATCATATTGTAAACTAAAACATCCTTTAATATGATATGCTGAGCACTTTTTTTTTTTTTGGTAAAATTATGCTGAGCACTTTGATACTCTTTTCTTTAAAGGTTTAATGTTTCAGTCAGATATTAAGTAATCAATAGCGAGAGGGACACAAGAAGTTGAAGATGACAATGCCACGTAAAAGCTGATTAAATTTTAGGATAAGCACAAATAAATATTAATTAGCAGGTACACGTTTATATTACTGCAATATTTCCAATACACAATGTTTTCTTTTAGATGTTTGATATATTAATACACAATGATTAAATTTTATTTTCAACTCCATTGTATTCTCTTAACTACCATGAAAAATAGGAAGATCAATGATTTTATATATTCTCTAAGGCAATGTTTTAATGTTTTTGTTCTTGATATACACATCTCTTTCTTATAAATCGAAGTTATTTTATACATACATTTTAGTCATATAAAACAAAATATTTTATATGGAAAAATATTCCCATGCGAACCACGGCGTTAATACTAGTTTGTATATAGAACAAAGCACGTCAACATTTTATTTCATCGAAATGTTGTGAAAGTAATGGAAAAGTTTATCTTTATTCATGACATAGAGGTTCCTTATATAGGATATTACACCGTCATAGATAAATGGAAAGATTACAAATCATAATCTCTTGGTTATGAGCCATCCGCAATCTGATTCATAACACTCCCTCTTGGATGTCATAACCATTTAGAGCTTGTAATGTGTTTTAATGTTGCCTCATTAAAACCTTACCAAGAAAACCCAATTGGAATAAAACCATAGTGAAGGAAAAAGAGTACAACACACATTACTCCCTCTGATTTGGACATTACTGAAGGTCCCTTGGACCTCTCCAATTTTCTACAATCCGTGGGTGATGAAGATCTTGGGAAAAATATGATTCGTCCTCGAACATGATAGTTGGTTCTTCTTTACCATCGGCCATGCCACAATCTGATCGAACATATTGAGTCATCGACCTCAAATACACACACATGAAATCTTGGATAATGTTGCTGTGATATGCATGTACCACCATGTGTAAACCTAACCTTTCTGGAAAACAAATTAACAAAACCAAATAACCCCTCTTTGGGCTGGTTAGTATAAAATAAACCAAAATCAAAGGCTTCTTCATCGTCCTTCTTATGGACCAAACAGATCAGTGTCTAAAACAAGACTTCTGCATCACCCATCTCAGGACTAAATGGACTTCTTTATCGTCCACCTTTGGACTAAATGGATCAGTGTCCAAAACAAGTGATCTCACGCCCATGTACTAGATAATGAGTGAGACTGATCCATATTAAATCTCTTGAGTACCCTTTTCTGTATATACTATTTGATGCACAAGGATTTCATTGTTAATGTACTCAAGCTGTAATCTCAAACAAAACTTTGTTTTCCAAGATCTTTCATCTCAAACTATTTCTTAAAATATTCAACTGTTTGGGAAATTGTATTCAGAAGTTACTAGAATATTCAGATCATATACTTTGATGATTATCAATATTGTTCTCGAGAACTTGCTGTACTTTCAGCTCAATACCCTCTAGTACTTTCATTATCTAGTGGACCGTATAAATATGCAGTCAAAACATTTCAGTTCAACCAAATAAGGAGTGTACCGAAGAAAGACGAGTGGGAAATGTTTCAAAACATTTTAAAATATGTCAGCGTTGATCAATTAAAGAAGATACTTATGACCAAACCAGAATCGGATATTTTTATCATCAAAAGTTTGCATCAGAAAACGCAAGAGGCAAGAACCTACGCGTAGTGGAAAAAATAAGGTATGTGTTTAACTTATTGATTTATTGATTTTTCAAACATAAACTGTGTTTTAATCCCATATTTAGACTGTGCCAACATCATTGAAGGAAGATCAATGGTTAAAACCTATGGGACCTGTGAAAAACCAAGGAAATCATGGTAATTAAGTCTATGTTTTATACAACTAATTTTATATTTTTGATTCTAAATAGCAAAATGGGTCAAACCTTTGTCTTGTTTTTTTTCACAGAGGTATGTTGGGCACTTGTCTTAGCCGAACTTGTGAGCGTGGTAAGATACGTTAGAGGACATGACAGGGTGAAGGTGGACTATTCTATACAAGATATAGTTGACTTCACCAACAAGGAAGAACGTCGGCTAAGGAAGGATACCGGGCACTATTGCTATCCATGGTACATACATTCAGGCTTGGAGTACGTGAAGAGATGTGGGGTTCAACGAGAGGAAGATCGACCATTTCAAGTCAACTCTTGTACCAAAAATGTAGCTCCACGTGATCCCTTATCAAAACTTACTTACATAAGTAAGGTGATACACTTGAGAACCATCGAAGATACTCTCACGGTTCTACATGAACATCCCGTTGCAGCGGAGATACCCATTTTCGTACCTGAGTACACAAACATAGGGAATGTAAGTCTTTCTCTTTTTCTTAATTTTGAACTTACCAATTTAATTGTAGGTATATATATTCTCACGTAAATTATCTTTGCAGAAAATATATCGTGGTCCTACTACTTCGTCGTCAGTGTTTACGAGTATGCATGCGGTAAATATTATAGGTGCGGCGACTGAAGAAAATGGCGAGAAAAATGTTTATGTTAGATCAAGTCACGGTGAAACACTTGGTGTCAATGGAAATTTGAAAGTTTCCATCGAAATAATGATGATGTGCCTCACTCCTGATATAGGGAACGAGTTTGGGAAATATCCACGGTCCTTAATCGATATGGTTGTCTATCCCGAAACATGCCCTGAGTCTGGGATCATCGACGTGGATCCCCCGGAGCACTGCATCATTAGTATTTTTTAACTATATATTTAACAAAATGTGTTTCTATTAATAAGTTTCTGCTAATTTAAGGATTATTTGTAATGTATGGCAAATTGGTAATTACTTATTTTGAGATTATTTTCTTTTTAAATCGAATTCTCATAACTAAACATGGAATACACAATTAATAACCCTGACGTGAGCATAGAAGCAACTCCAATACAAAAAAATAAAAGGATTGGTTTTGAGCTCTAAACAATTCACATCAGTCAAATATTCTCTCCAATCAAATTGACAACTCATCCTCATTTTCCATGTCACTGGCTAAACTAAAAATCCGAGGAAAACTTACAAAGGCTTAAATCAAGTTTTTTCTTTGTTCACGGTAGAAACATAATATGTAGCCCAAGTAAAATCCCTTCTCCACGTATTTTTTTTTTACCCAAAAAAAACTAACGCCACCAGTTCATAGGCTCCATCTTAGCGTAACCCCTCCACTTACATTCTTCAAAGCTCTATTTACTTCTGTTAAGATTTCCTTCAACAGACAAGACTCTAGTTGTGTTAACTTAAAGATACATAACAGATTTATGTTGAGATGAATGAAACAGAAAGAGCTTTGGATAAGAGAATGTGAGAGAGAAGAGAAGGAGAACACACACACATTTAACGAGTTCACGCCCATTAACGAGGGTCACTACAACTTCAGTAACCCTTCAATGGCGGCGACCCCTTCAATTCTCCCAATATCCACAATATTTATCTTACTGGCCTCATTTGTACAGAAACCCTGCCATGAACAACTCGATTTGTTGCATCAAATAGAGCCTTTCGTTATATATTCAGGTTTGGTTTGATGATACAAGACTCTTTGTAGCCTGTTTCTTTTATGTTTATTGAATTTCTGAGATTTCTTTATAGTTGACCCTTTCTTATCTTAGCGATAACTAATGGATTATGTGTTTAATTGAAATCTTATATTAGGTGTTGGCTTACGCACACCAATCTTACAAAAGTGATAAAATCACTTACCGCTCAGATAATTTCAAAGCAAAACAAATTAGAAAATGAATTCTTATAATCTCTGTTCCGTGGGGTGAGAGTCCCTCCTGTCCAAGGACCATATCATCGTGCCGCAAGTGGATGCTGTGAGAGAGGCAAACACGTTGCAGGACTTCTCGAAGCTTCTGGGGTTGCCAATTCGAATCTCCGGGCGATTGATATCTTTTTTTTTCGCGGGACCTCCAGAGTTTCCGAGTACAACGGCTTTGATTTTTGCAGGGTTGCTACTAACGCCTTCGTTGGATATGAAGTGACCAAGGTATTCCATCTTGGTTGCTCCAAAGGTGCACTTTGACTGTTTGAGATAAAGTTGTTGGTGTTGCAGGATGGAGAAAACCGTTTCCAAGTGTAATAGATGCACGTCCCAGCTTTTACTGTATATTAAAATGTCGTCAAAGAAGACCAGTAGAAATTTCCAAAGGATGGGCTCAAAAACGTGGTTCATGAGGCCTTGGAATGTACATGAGACATTCGTTAAGCCTAATGGCATGACGAGGTATTCATAGTGACCAGAATGAGTGCGGAAAGCTGTCTTATGCACATCATCGGGAGACATTTGAAGCTGATGAAACCCTGCTCTTAAGTCGAGCTTGGAGAAATATTTTGTGCCACCAAGTTAGTCGAGAAGGTCTTCTAAAAGTGGAATAGGGTATTTATTTTTAATCGTTTGCTTGTTTTAGATAACTATGAATAGCTTTGTGACTTTATCGTGTCACTGATACCACTGAGACGGTAGTAGGATGATAGATTCCCGAACTAGAAATCCTACTTACGGATTCAAAGAATAGGGATATGTAAACCTAAAAGATGATCGAGCATAAGAGAAATCTTCGTAAGCGTAGCTTCGTATAGGAGCTTTGCAGGATAGCTTGAGAGTAAAGTAAGATGAGGTAAAATAGTTTATTGAATGTGTAAGAAACGTAATCAGCCGTGAGGCTTACATATATATGAAAACTCTCTAAGAGATAAGGCTAATAAATCTTTATCTTAATATGAATAAAAATCATAAAACTAACTTGATAATGATAAACGTAAAACCGTTAAAACCGTTATGAAAACTATGTGACGTGTCCTGTCACATGTTGCATCAAATAGAGCCTTTCGTTATATATTCAGGTTTGATTTGATGATACAAGACTCTTTGTAGCCTGTTTCTTTTATGTTTATTGAATTTCTGAGATTTCTTTATAGTTGACCCTTTCTTATCTTAGCGATAACTCATGGATTATGTGTTTAATTGAAATCTTATATTAGGTGTTGGCTTACGCACACCAATCTTACAAAAGTGATAAAATCACTTACCGCTCAGATAATTTCAAAGCAAAACAAATTAGTAAATCTATATTATTAAAAGAGAAGTACCCATTTGAAAATGTTCTTACTTCATTAATTAAACTCCATATTTTTTTACTTGTCTTTTTCAGTTGCATTTATGAAATATCATAAAACGAATAAAACTGTCTAATTTATTACTTGTCTTTTCAGTTACATTAATGAAATATGCTTAAATGAATTTAAACTTCCTATTTTATTGTTTGTCTTTTTCAGTTACCTTAATGAAATATCCTTAAATAAATTTGGACATAATGTCATTTAATCAACAAAAAAAACTCATGAGTTATCCTTACGTGCATAATTTTAATAATGGAAATTTTTCAAAAGGTGCATTATTAAAATGTTACCTAAAACATACAATATTAATATATAACATGCATCAATAAAACTAGAATTTGACTCACACAATTGTACGGATATTATTTTCAGTTGATTAAATTAAAAAATATTTATTTATTCAAAAAATATTTAAGAATGGCTATGTTTTTAAAAATTATATGGTATTATTTGCTCATAACTCATTTGTCATTTGCTAAATTGTTAGAAATGAAATTATAGCATAATATAACTCAGTTGTCATTTGCTAAATTTATGGTTTTTATTTATATTTTTTATTATTTAATTATAATATTTTCATTTTATATTTGAAAGAGAAATGAATTTTCTTTCAAAAAATATTTTTGTAAATGTATTTTTTAAAAAATAATCAATTTAAATTGTTATTCTCATTGAATATAATTATTTTTGACATAATTTGAGTTTTCGTTTACATCAAAACTTATCATATTTTAGGATAATTTTAATTTAAAATGTAATTTTCATATTTTCAAAAAAATTCTAAAAATATTTTTTAAATATTTTGTTATAATTTTTTAAAAAATATTAAGTTGCATTTCAAATAAAAAGGTAAAGATATTAAAAATATTCTAATTAAAATATGTAAAATTTAATATAGCTTTAAGGAAATGGTCAAAATAAAAAAAAATTACACACAAAAAAAATCATGATTTTTGTTAACTGGGCGGATCATTATTTATATGATATCGCAAACGAAAGAAAAATTTATGTTTTTACAATTATCTAAGTGGGTGGTATTCAATCCAAGAATTTGAAAGAATTCATAAGGAAAAACTTTTGCAATATTTTCAAAGATTTGATGAGATTTTAATGCATATATCTAATTCCTATGCTTACTTCTATTATTGATTTTAAAAGAATATACATAAATTTGATAGAATACTAATTCCTCTAAATTCTATGAATTTTCGAATCCTTGTATATTTAAAAAGGTAACAAAAATTATTTTATTCTTAAAACTAAAAAATAGTAATTAGTACTACATAGTTTATGGATTGTAGCAATTTTATTAAAATCATAATACTAATAAATAAAATATATGGATCATCTAAACTCATAGCATCTCTCCACATATCTTCTAAGTTCTGCTATAGTTTTTCTCCAAGTATTTGTATTTTTTTTATCTTGCTCTTGTGTTCGTAAAGGCTCTTAACAATGATGTGCAAAAGCACACAATCGAAAGTCTCAAAAGGCATCTTGATTTGGTTAACATACACGGGTTTTTTTCAGTAACAAGGCAACATTGACTTTATATTTGTTAATTATTGTTCTTTATATTTGCTGGTAACTCATTAATTATCATCTACAAAGGTCTCTTCATTCTTCACGTACTTCTGAAAAAATGAGAAGCAGAGAAATGCTATTGTTTGTGTTTTCCTACGATTCATTACGAATCTCTGCATAAGAGCAAAGAATTGACCATTTACATTTATACATGACATTTTCCATTAAATTCTTATCAAATATCATTACTACAAAATCTATCAAATATTGAATAACAACAGAATTTAAAGTAATTAAAAGAATGATTCCAAATGCTTAATCTAATAACAAAAGAATTTAAAAGAATTGATGAAATCCATAATTGAATAACAGTGGAATTTAATGGAAACTATAATTCTTTCTAATTCTATCAAATTTCTGAATCCAATACCCCCACCTAATTAACCATGTATACTCATATTTTTATATTTTTTTATATGATATCACACATTCGTAAAAAATAGAGAGTTTAAGATGCAAAAAAAAAATATTTACTTAATGAATATAATATGAATAAATTTTACAAATACATCATTTAATAAAATAAATAATTAAAAACTGAAAATTCATATCCGCGCGCGGATCAGGATCTAGTGAATTCTTATAATCTCTGTTCCGTGGGGTGAGAGTCCCTCCTGTCCAAGGACCATATCATCGTGCCGCAAGTGGATGCTGTGAGAGAGGCAAACACGTTGCAGGACTTCTCGAAGCTTCTGGGGTTGCCAATTCGAATCTCCGGGCGATTGATATCTTTTTTTTTCGCTGGACCTCCAGATTTTCCGAGTACAACCAATGTGAAAATCGAGACTACAACCCCTTTCACTGGCCAGATCGGATCAACTCCAAGAGACCGGAGAACCTGTTGCAAAAAGCGACCTCAAAGAACACGAAATATTTTTGTTGTTGTGATCTCGTTGGATCAATATTTTGTTAGGCCACTGGAAAAATTTTGCATTATTCAAGTCGTATGCTGGTTGTTGGATATGACATATTCCGCTATCCATGTACATAGCGCCTGTATTGAATGGTATACAAAACTTATAACATTTTCCAATCTTTGTTTCCGTCTATAGAATTACGCTAGAGTGTTGCATCCTTTCGAATGATTGTACTGCTTTTGAATATGTTTATTTTGTTTGGATTCCTCGAGGGAGGAACTCTGTTGCTGATCGTTTGGCTATAGGCTTTGGCCTTGTATCAAGTGGTGTGACCACTTACTCTTGTGATTTAATGAAGTTGTGTCCAAAAGAAAAAAAATTAAAAGCAGCTGAATGAATTGTTCAGAACCTGAAAGCAGAATCGGTCTGGTACAAAATATAGCACAATTTAGTTAGATGATATTAAGGTTAAAAATTATATTATTTTCAATCACCACATAAAAATAAATAACAACTTTTTTTATCAATTGGATTATGCAAATTACTTTTTCATTGCTCAAATTATTTTATAATGAATTTATCATTTAAAACTTTATTTAATACTATTTTAAGATATTTCTAATAAATTAATAAATTATCATGATGTAAGTATGGTTAATTTAAAGGACTGTTACTAAGAAGTTTTTGTTTCAAATCAATTCATAAAACCAAATTATATATCAGTTATATCTACTAGCACACAGCCCAACCTTAAGCAGCATTTTCCAACCATCTGAAGAACTATACTAATAAACTGTCCGAGAAAGACTTTATACATAGTGGGAACTCTCAAATCAAACACTTGACTTCAAGCGAGAAATGCCCTGGCAATCTATCCGTTGTCCTCCTTATAATAGCATTGAAGTCTCTACCACAGCGAGTTTTGAAGCTAATGTAGAAGATTGCATTATACGCCTTGACTTTCTTCTTCGACTCCACATCCTCCCTGGTTCTTACAATTATCTTCCTCATCTCAACTGGCAGACACAATTTCTTCCTGAAAGACAAGACAAGACAAAAAAAAGAAGTTTAATGAACATAAAAAACCATCCAGTTTCACTCAAGTTTGTTTCCTCACCAATTGCGATCGCTTGGAGTACAGTGCGAATTTCGCGTATAGATGAAGCCATCCAGTGTCTACTTCCATCTGTAGATGAAAAAGATGTTGACATGATGCAGATGAAAGAAGATAAAAATGGGCAAGCAATATATATATATATATATATATATATATATATATATATTTCCATTTAGCTTTCGACGACCTCATAGTATTGCAGCTTATCACTTCCCGTGAGTTCATCCTCTGTCATCCTTTGAAAAAAATCATCCACAGCTTTTTTCGTCCCACCATCCACGTTCGTCTTCCTCCTCTAACCCTTTGATACAGAAGTAGACATAGCAAATAAAGCGAGTGAAAGAAAATTACATCCGAGTAAATGATACGGCAAATCTATCAGAGTCTAAGAATCAAGAAAGTTACCTGGCGTTGTACTGCAGAGCGTTGTAATTTCACTCAAGCAACCTTTGTGCTCAAGTGCTTCCCTAACTAGTGTTTCAAACACACAGCTTGAGTGGTCTACTGGATCTATTGCCTCTAATGTTATAAAAAAATTGAGGTTATCCATGTCTTAAACTTGTGTACAGTCAAAAGTTTCAAGTCTGTGCCCTACAAGCTCATAAGTGAAAGTCAAATTAGTAAGAATCAAACCACAATGTGATCTTGTGATACCAGTTGTTTTTCGCTGCTGAAGAAAAGAGAAAGCTATGATATTCTACCTTGTGCAAATAGTAGTAATGGAGTCCAAGTTTACCAAAGAGCTCCATATTTGAATACGGGTATAAAGGGAGGGTATTCCTGATTGTAATCAATATAACGATTACGATCATAGAGCATCTAAACAAAACCACATTCACATAAACTGAAAATCATTATATTAAAGAAAATAAACGCAAATCATTACAAAACAGAGAATTAAAGAACTAATCAAAATTGTGAACAGTGAAAAAGGAATAACAGTTTGTTACCCGAGTGACTTGTGATGCTAGCGCTTCTTCCCTGTTGAGAGGGTAGAATCTCTGGTGCAATGGTTCTGCGGTCGAGTCTTTAGATTCTCGCTTCGACATGACGTTACCCGAATTTGGAAAATCCAAGCTAAGTTAATCAATCACAACAGTTCAACACCAAAACCCAAGACTCAAAAGACAAAGTAAAGATAGTTAAGGGGTATTTAAGTAATGATGTTGCTTCTTCAACCGCTACTTTCACTTGTTATTATCAAACATAAAGTATTAACACTACTTTTTGGTCAACTTTTTCTTTTGGTTCATAACTGCAACATCAATTTTTGCATCCCCTTCAACAAAGATGAAATTAAAACCTAGGTTGCATGTCAAATACGTACGCAAAGAAACAACTTTAAATGTGTAAAATCAATTATTTTAATACAAAAACAAAAGAAAAATTCATTAGTATCTATATATATAAATCTTTTAATAAAATAGTTCACAAGATTGAAAGTCACAAAATAACACTAACTAAATAGTGAAAATAGTAAATTATCTTTAACAAATAACATTAAATATAATCAAAATAGTTTTAAGCAATATAATATTTATAGGAAAAAATAAATAATTCATCATTAATCGAATAAGAAAAAGAACGAAAAAGGGATATGTAAATACTTCAGTTGCTTCTTCAACCGTTACTTCTTGTGTTCAGCATTCTATTCTCAAAATAACGTATTGACCTTCCTGTTGTACATAACTACCAGAGCAATTGTTGTAAAAAAAAACTACAAGAGCAATTTTAGCATCTTTTACCAAATTGTCTGCAATATTTTTTACATCTCTTACAATAAAGAAGAAATTAAAACTAAGGCTGCAACATCAACTCAAAATTCAAATGACAACATCAGTCTCGCTGGTGTGTTCACATACCAACTGTAAATCCATGTTGTCATCAAGTGCGTTCCATTTGTGAATTTTCGAAAACACAAATATGAAAAAATTTCTTGTATGGAAAAAAAAAACACAAAATCATCAACCCTTTCATAACAAGAAAAATGATTACAAATAATGATGCAAACTCTACCATGTAGAGGAAAAAGAAAGAGATATGTCAAAGGAACGTTTGGAGGGTGGAGTGACAACAGTCTCAACTTCATTAATTTGTATTTGCTATGGGAATATATCATACCTTTATAATATAGATCAAGGTTTAATGTTATATACAACGAACCGTCCTCGTTCTTTTGGTTTAGTATGCAAAATTAATCCGGGCAAATCTCCAAAATATCACCTTTCTAAGCTTATATCACAAAAATAGCACTCAAAAACTAAAATGACCAAAATAGCATTTTCTCTTTTGAAAATTTTAATTTTTTTATTTTTCAAAATTTGAAATCTTATCCCCAAAACCTCATTTCTCAACTCTAAACCCTAAACCCTAAACTCTAAACCCTAAACCCTAAACTCTAAACCCTAAACTCTAAACCCTAAACCCTAAACCCTAAACTCTAAATCCTAAACCCTAAACTCTAAACTCTAAACCCTAAACCCTAAACCCTAAACCCTAAACCCTAAACTCTAAACCCTAAACCCTAAACTCTAAACCCTAAACCCTAAACCCTAAACCCTAAACCCTAAATCCTAAACCCCACCCTTTAACTCTAAACCCTAAGTTTGTGACTTTTGATAAAACATTAAGTGCTATTTTTGTGATTTTTGACCTTAAGTGCTAGTTTGGGAACAAAAACTTGATTTAGTGCTATTTTTGTCTTTTTCTCAATTAATCCTTCAAACTGATCGTAAGGTTTGCCTTATCCTTTTCTTACTTCTTATGCATGACTGCATAAATTCTAAATCCATTTAGGCAAACTAAAACCTGGAAAATGATAAATAACAAATCTAAAAACAAGCAACATAACATAAGAAATGTGAAATCAAACAGGAATGGGCAAAGCTTGAACCCATCCACCACTGTTAATGAAGTCGAGATTAATCAAACTTTGAACACTTTATCCACTCAGCTTCTTAACCCTGCTCACACGTCTCCCCGTATTTGATCTACTCCCATAGCATCCAATCTCTGCAAACGTCAGCTGAGATACATGGCCCGCAAAGTGCCATGAGTCCAAACCTTGGGGAACAACCACGTCGGTCAGGTCTGTTTGGTAAAAGATCACTCGAGCGTAACTGCGCCACGGTCTGCCCAAGAAATTCTCCGATCCGAGAACGAGGCTGTCCGTGAACACAAATCCACTAGCGTCATACGGGTTGGTCTATCCTTGAGGGTTTATAATGTAGCATTTTTTAGAGCAAGTCAGCGCTAGTTTTCTATAATATAAAATCTTATACTGTCCATAATTAAATACAGATCTTTGAAGGAATGGCAAATGATACGGTTTGATTTCTATGCTGAAGCTTGAGTCAAATAATTGTACAAATTTTCCTCCATAAATCCAATTACGTTGGTGACTTAGAGCATCCCTTTAGTAGTATTTCAGTGGGTTCTTAAAAGTATAAAAAATAACAATATTCAGATACAAAAACAATGATTTTTGTTTATTTGTTAGCTTTTAGAATTACATGGAGATATTATTATCCATGGCGATCAGAGGATGTTCCAAACCACACTATATATTAATAATATCATACGAAATGTATAAGGAAACAAATAATTATGTTATTGGTGAAACACAACTCAGAAGAATTTAAGTTTTGGCCGGTAAACAGTCATTGATGAAGAAAAGCTTCTTGTGAATTATCCTTATGATGTTTACGAATTTGTTTTCAAGTATTAATTGTTTTATAACTTAAATTTAAAACAAAGTAAAAAGTAACATGGTTCACAACATTTGAACAACTAAAGCATATTTAAGAAAGTTTTGAATAAAACATAGATAAGTTAAATTGGGCTGAGTTCAATTGATGTGTTTTGTTTCTTTGATTGTTTTCCTAGTAGCATATTGGGTAGTTTAAGCACCGGTATAGCTTACATTTTCGTTTCTTTTCTTTTATTCTTACATTTTGTTATAAAATTCAGTTTTCTTGGATTTCCAAGAGCATAAGTTTAGGTCCTAATCATATATTTATACATAATCGGGTTCACTTCGAATAAAAGAAACAATATCAAACTGTATTGTATGCAATGTGGATTTTAAAGGCAAAATCTATATCATTTTTTTTATTAATTTGTTTCTAAGTGCTAACTTTGAAATTTGAAGTTATTAAATTCCTGCGCATTTTTTAGATTTTTAGTGGTAAAACTCATCGGTTAAGTTTGGTTTAAATAAAAGTTCCTGAACTAATAATGGTTTACTGATAGCATGGAGGAAGGTTTAATCCACTTAATAAATAGTATGAAAGTTTCTACATTAGATCATTAACTTAGGAATTTTTATCGAACCAATCTTAGTTGAGCTATCTAAATGAGAGGTGGCACTTTAGTTTTTAAATAGTTAATTTATGGTCAAACTACACTTTAATTAAGGAGATATTTAAATTAAGGAGCTATCTAAATGGCAAACCGTTTTGTTTTTCATTTATATATACGGGTTCTTTTATAAATGATATAAATTTGAGAAAAAATATAATTTATATATAGGGCTGAACTACACTTTAATCAAGTGCGTTCCATTTGTGAATTTTCGAAAACACAAATATGAAAAAATTTCTTGTATGGAAAAAAAAAACACAAAATCATCAACCCTTTCATAACAAGAAAAATGATTACAAATAATGATGCAAACTCTACCATGTAGAGGAAAAAGAAAGAGATATGTCAAAGGAACGTTTGGAGGGTGGAGTGACAACAGTCTCAACTTCATTAATTTGTATTTGCTATGGGAATATATCATACCTTTATAATATAGATCAAGGTTTAATGTTATATACAACGAACCGTCCTCGTTCTTTTGGTTTAGTATGCAAAATTAATCCGGGCAAATCTCCAAAATATCACCTTTCTAAGCTTATATCACAAAAATAGCACTCAAAAACTAAAATGACCAAAATAGCATTTTATCTTTTGAAAATTTTAATTTTTTTATTTTTCAAAATTTGAAATCTTATCCCCAAAACCTCATTTCTCAACTCTAAACCCTAAACCCTAAACTCTAAACCCTAAACCCTAAACTCTAAACCCTAAACTCTAAACCCTAAACCCTAAACCCTAAACTCTAAATCCTAAATCCTAAACTCTAAACTCTAAACCCTAAACCCTAAACCCTAAACCCTAAACTCTAAACCCTAAACCCTAAACTCTAAACCCTAAACCCTAAACCCTAAACCCTAAACCCTAAATCCTAAACCCCACCCTTTAACTCTAAACCCTAAGTTTGTGACTTTTGATAAAACATTAAGTGCTATTTTTGTGATTTTTGACCTTAAGTGCTAGTTTGGGAAAAAAAACTTGATTTAGTGCTATTTTTGTATTTTCCTCAATTAATCCTTCAAACTGATCGTAAGGTTTGCCTTATCCTTTTCTTACTTCTTATGCATGACTGCATAAATTCTAAATCCATTTAGGCAAACTAAAACCTGGAAAATGATAAATAACAAATCTAAAAACAAGCAACATAACATAAGAAATGTGAAATCAAACAGGAATGGGCAAAGCTTGAACCCATCCACCACTGTTAATGAAGTCGAGATTAATCAAACTTTGAACACTTTATCCACTCAGCTTCTTAACCCTGCTCACACGTCTCCCCGTATTTGATCTACTCCCATAGCATCCAATCTCTGCAAACGTCAGCTGAGATACATGGCCCGCAAAGTGCCATGAGTCCAAACCTTGGGGAACAACCACGTCGGTCAGGTCTGTTTTGTAAAAGATCACTCGAGCGTAACTGCGCCACGGTCTGCCCAAGAAATTCTCCGATCCGAGAACGAGGCTGTCCGTGAACACAAATCCACTAGCGTCATACGGGTTGGTCTATCCTTGAGGGTTTATAATGTAGCATTTTTTAGAGCAAGTCAGCGCTAGTTTTCTATAATATAAAATCTTATACTGTCCATAATTAAATACAGATCTTTGAAGGAATGGCAAATGATACGGTTTGATTTCTATGCTGAAGCTTGAGTCAAATAATTGTACAAATTTTCCTCCATAAATCCAATTACGTTGGTGACTTAGAGCATCCCTTTAGTAGTATTTCAGTGGGTTCTTAAAAGTATAAAAAATAACAATATTCAGATACAAAAACAATGATTTTTGTTTATTTGTTAGCTTTTAGAATTACATGGAGATATTATTATCCATGGCGATCAGAGGATGTTCCAAACCACACTATATATTAATAATATCATACGAAATGTATAAGGAAACAAATAATTATGTTATTGGTGAAACACAACTCAGAAGAATTTAAGTTTTGGCCGGTAAACAGTCATTGATGAAGAAAAGCTTCTTGTGAATTATCCTTATGATGTTTACGAATTTGTTTTCAAGTATTAATTGTTTTATAACTTAAATTTAAAACAAAGTAAAAAGTAACATGGTTCACAACATTTGAACAACTAAAGCATATTTAAGAAAGTTTTGAATAAAACATAGATAAGTTAAATTGGGCTGAGTTCAATTGATGTGTTTTGTTTCTTTGATTGTTTTCCTAGTAGCATATTGGGTAGTTTAAGCACCGGTATAGCTTACATTTTCGTTCCTTTTCTTTTATTCTTACATTTTGTTATAAAATTCAGTTTTCTTGGATTTCCAAGAGCATAAGTTTAGGTCCTAATCATATATTTATACATAATCGGGTTCAGTTCGAATAAAAGAAACAATATCAAACTGTATTGTATGCAATGTGGATTTTAAAGGCAAAATCTATATCATTTTTTTTATTAATTTGTTTCTAAGTGCTAACTTTGAAATTTGAAGTTATTAAATTCCTGCGCATTTTTTAGATTTTTAGTGGTAAAACTCATCGGTTAAGTTTGGTTTAAATAAAAGTTCCTGAACTAATAATGGTTTACTGATAGCATGGAGGAAGGTTTAATCCACTTAATAAATAGTATGAAAGTTTCTACATTAGATCATTAACTTAGGAATTTTTATCGAACCAATCTTAGTTGAGCTATCTAAATGAGAGGTGGCACTTTAGTTTTTAAATAGTTAATTTATGGTCAAACTACACTTTAATTAAGGAGATATTTAAATTAAGGAGCTATCTAAATGGCAAACCGTTTTGTTTTTCATTTATATATACGGGTTCTTTTATAAATGATATAAATTTGAGAAAAAATATAATTTATATATAGGGCTGAAAAGAATTAAATCTATTAAAAAAGTTTTACTAAAAAGAGCTTTAAAAGGCTAATAATCCTAATAATCTATTCGTATTTACTGCATTGATTATTTTGTTTTATATGTATATTTTATCATTAATTTCAATAAATATTTGAATTTAAAATAATCAACTAATACATATTAAAGCTGGAAAAGTTGAACCAAATCAAGCTATCAGAATCTAAAAAGAAAAAAAAATACATATATAATTTTTATTTGGATATTCATTGACGTGCAAACAAATTAAAAGAAAAAAAAGAAATTTTATGACAAAAAAGAAAAAAAAGGAAATTTAAAGGTGAAACATAATCTGCTTTTTCGCAGCTGAAATAATTGAACCAAAAAAAATGTCCTTAATACTTAGTTACCAATCACTCTATTATTTTCATTATTTATTGAACATTTTAGGTTATTTTCAAATTTTCATAAGCTTTAAACAAACAACTAATTAAACTTGGTCATTTACAAATTTTCTTCATTGTTTCGTTGTCCAAGATCAGGTACATCTCGCTCTTTCTCTCTATTGTATATTGTTAACTTAAAACTGAGTTTTAAACATGTAATCAATCAAGCATTTGTCTCTATATCTCGAATACTTTTGCTTATCTTCGTTTTTAGTAATTAGTAAGTATGGTTTTCATGCTGAAATCACATGCATATATGTCAGTTATTCCTTTTTAGCTTAACAAAACATTTTCCTAACTACTTTTACATTATATATTAATGTGTTTTTGTGAAGTTTTTAATCCAAATTCAAAATTATACATATATACTTCCTTCGTTTATTTTAATATTAACGTTTTTGAGGGAAAAACTTTTGTTCCAAAATTGATGATGTTTTCAATTTTAATGCAAAATTTATTAGCCTTTTATATGATATTATCTTTTGTATTCTGTAATGTGTTTTATCATTGATCAAATTACGATTAGATCAATAATTTATGATTTTTTTTTGTTTAAAATGCAATTTTTTTATAAAACAAATTGTATGTACAATCTTAAAAACTTACCCATTAAAAATGGATGGAGTATTAGAAATTTAGAACCTTTATCGGATGCTAGAAATGTTCCATTATATCATTTTCCATTATTTTCTATAAGGTTTGTATTTTTGAGAAAGAAGTTTTTGATAAGCTTTCAAGCAAGGTTTTAATAATTATTCTATTAGAAATCACATGATTTTTAACAGTAGTTTACAATAATAATAAAAATTCTTTGAAAATTGGTATAAGAACATATTGGGACTTAGTACCGGAAAGGAGAGGAAAAAAAATGTTTTATGACATTTTGTATTTTGAAATTTAATTTTAATAAAATAGTTAATTTAATTTAAATATATTTTGAAATACCTTTTTATCCTAACTAGGAGTTTTAATTTCAATCCAGGGTTTGGTCCGATTTTGATTATGTTTGGTTTTTGTTCTTTAGCCGATAAAGTTTTTCTGGATTAATGAAGTCTACTATATCTTGTATATAATACTCTATCGTCACCCTATCATGTCTTTTGATATATTTTACAACACTCACAAGTTCAGCTATGACTAATTCCCAACATACCTCTGTGAAAAAACAAGTCATAGGGTTCTCACCAATTCTACTATTTAGGATCACAAATATAAAACTAGTTGTATAAATTTATAGACTTAGTTACCACGATTTTCTTGGATTTTCACACGTTCCATAATTTTTACCCATTGTCTTTCTTCAGTGATGTTGGCACAGTCTAAATTTGGGATTAAAATACAGTTTACGTTTGAAAAAAATAATAAACCAATATAAATATGCAGTTAAAGCACATAAGTTACATACATACCTTGTTTTTTCCACCACGTATAGACTTGGTTATTGCGTTTTTGGATGAAAACATTTGATGATAGGAATATCCGTTTCTGATTTAGTGTCGAATATCTTCAACGAAATAAGGAATAATGACGAATGAAAAAAATTTCATAACATTCGTAAATATGTCAATTTTCACAGTAAGCAGCAAAATACATAATATCGAAAGGCGAATCATATTAGGAATATATATATATATATATATATATATATATATATATATATATATACACTGATATACATGTTAATGTTAGAAGTTTTATATTGAGGAAGACTAAATTTATTTCACTGAAAATAAATAGCATTTTCTGCAAATATTTCTTAATATACAAAATTTTAGTTTTTGTAACTATATATATATTTATATTAAAAAGTATATATTGCACCATAATTTTGTCTAATGATAGTTTTCAAATCTGTCTGTTTCTTACTTCGAAGGATATTCAGGCAAAGAGTTTTGTGATGTCCTTTATTTTGTCCATGTTGATGGTCTTTACTCTTACGAGCCTTATTCCTACAATTTCAGGTAAGACATTTATTTGTTTATGTTTATGTTTTCTCAAAAGCAAAATAAAAAGTGTTATCAATCCGAAGTTCTTACAAATCAAGAACTTTTAAGTAATTGATTTATTCAAAAGAAATGAAATGATTTTTTCTTTAAATCCTTAATATTCTGAATCTGTCAGTTTCTAATTTAAAACCAATATTGCTCTACTTACTATTATGAGCTAATAGGGATAGGCAAAAATGGGATATGTACAGACTGTGGACCATGTGTGGGCGAAACATCGGGAAAGACATGCTATGAAAAATGCATCTCTCTGAATTTCAAACTTGGGGGAGTTTGCTTACCTCGGCAGAATGCTGTAAATGTAAATGCAAATTCAAATGAAAATCGTTATTGTTGCTGCTTAAAATTGAATTCTTAATCTAATATGTATCCTATACATTGAATCAAAAAATATTACTTCAATTATATAAATAAATTAATGTATTTGGTATTCAAATATGATATATTTATTTCTAAAATCCAAACATTCAATTATTAATTTTTATTTTGTGAGAGCACCAAAATAAAATATTGAAATTTCTTTCAGCGAAATAAAACATTTTAAATGCAGAAATCCCGTTTGATAAAAAAAAGTTCACAAATTTACGGTGTGGAATGGTGTGTTACATGTTAATTTTTTTTTCATATTGCATCTAATATGAAACTAAATTTGTGGTGTATATCTTATGTACATTAATAATAAAAATACAGAATATAAATTTTTTAAATTTAATATAAACCACACAATTCAGTTATTTTATAATATAAATTTTAAAAATAAGAATCTAAAAAGGAATATTTTTTGGTAAACAAGTAACTCTATAAATTAATAAAATATGACAGTCTCAATTTTATTAGTTTATAAAGTTTTATTGTATATTATTATTCTTTTGCTACCCGCAAAGATTTTATTTTAATACTATATTGTTTTACTTTGTTATATGTATTCTATCAATGTAAATACTGTCCAAGAAAGACTATACAAAGTGGGGACTCTCAAATCAAACAGTTGACTTCAAGCGAAAAATGCCCTGGCAATTTATCCGTTGTCCTCCTTATTATACGCCTTGACTTTCTTCTTCGACTCCACATCCTCTCTGGTTCTTACAATTATCTTCCTCATCTCAACTGGCAGTAAAGACACAATTTCTTCCTGAAAGACAAGACAAGACAAAAAAAAAGAAGTTTAATGAACATAAAAAACCATCCAGTTTCACTCAAGTTTGTTTCCTCACCAGTTGCGATCGCTTGGAGTACAGCGCAAATTTCGCGTATAGATGAAGCCATCCAGTGTCTACTTCCATCTGTAGATGAAAAAGATGTTGACATGATGCAGATGAAAGAAGATAAAAATGGGCAAGCAATATATATATATTTCCATTTAGCTTTCGACGACCTCATAGTATTGCAGCTTAGCACTTCCCGTGAGTTCATCCTCTGTCATCCTTTGAAAAAAATCATCCACAGCTTTTTTCGTCCCACCATCCACGTTCGTCTTCCTCCTCTAACCCTTTGATACAGAAGTAGACATAGCAAATAAAGCGAGTGAAAGAAAATTACATCCGAGTAAATGATACGGCAAATCTATCAGTCTAAGAATCAAGAAAGTTACCTGGCGTTATACTGCAGAGCGTTGTAATTTCACTCAAGCAACCTTTGTGCTCAAGTGCTTCCCTAGCTAGTGTTTCAAACACACAGCTTGAGTGGTCTACTGGATCTATTGCCTCTAATGTTATAAAAAATTGAGGTTATCGATGTCTTAAACTTGTGTACAGTCAAAAGTTTCAAGTCTGTGCCCTACAAGGAATAACAGTTTGTTACCCGAGTGACTTGTGACGCTAGCGTGATATCTTGCATATTTTCATTGTGTTATTCACTCACCCATGTGCATTTTGATCATATATACTAGGATTTAGGCAAGTTTAGGTTGCATTTTGCATACATAAGTCTTTATTAGGTATTGGATTACCGCATGGAGTTCTCGGAGACATTTGGGTGTATTTGAAGCTCAAAAGACGTGTAAAGGTGATCATTGGACGAGCAGAGCGTTGGGAGCGACCCTCCCGGAGCGACACCGTCAAGTCGCTCTGACCTGCCTTATCAGAGCGACCTTACCAGAGCGACGCAGAAACACGAAAACGGGCCCGGAGCGACGTCTCGCAGCGACCCCTCCAGGTCGCTCCCGAAGCCTAGAGCGACTACTGGAGGTCGCTGCGCGCCTCTTGTTTGCTCGAATTCATGTTTACTGGGCCTTTTGGTCATTTTATTATGCACGTTTTTACTTTCTAAACCTAAGTTTAAGTACCTTTTGTAAGCCAGGGAGGCAGATTATCTTTTTTATCAAAAAGAAAACCACCAAAAACCTCTTGGAAAGTTCATCTCTTTGAATCAATTTGATCATTTTGTTATTGCAATTCTGTTGTTTTCATAGCTATTGTCTGTATTTCTCTACATGATTAATCTGAAATCCAATATGGGTTTAAGAGGAATCATGAAGAGTAGTAAATAATCCACTCTTGAATTCATGGGTTAGGGAGATTAATGGTGATTAGGCTAGATCTAGGATGTTATAGTGTAGATCCTTCTTATTCCTTGCTAGTATAGTATTCATAATGCATCTTCTGAGTTGGCCTCTCAAAAGTTGATCTTTAGGCATTTCTCATCCACAAGGTGTTTGATGAAATGTCTGAGACAACTCTCCTAAGCTTTTAACATACTTTACCAAAGACATTTGTTGTTAAAGGTGTTAAGATAGCCAATAGACTTGTTAGTAATGATTGCTTTCATATTATTCAACCAAAGACATTTGATGTTTGAAATATGTTAGTAAATGAACATTCATCTAGACATAGAGTTTGTTTAAGATTGTGTCTAAGCTTAAGGTTGATATTTTGATTGATCATTTGTCATCCTTAGTTCGAAACTTGATCACCCAAGGTCTAATTCCTATACCCATGAGTTCTCTTTTATCATAACCAAAGAAAGTCACTTATTTTATTGTTTTATTGTTCTGTTATTGCATTATATTATTAGTATTAGTTTAAAACCATCCAAATTATCGGTTGCACTTAGATTAAGTACGTACTTGCATTCTCGGTGCTTTGAATCCCTTAGAATTGGTTCGACAATCTTTTATACTACATCATTTGTCTTAGGAGACTTGAAAACTCCTAACATCAAATTGGCGCCGTTGCCAAATTCTGAGTAGATTTGAACATTGAGATTTAGTCATTTGCTTGAGACTAAGTCATTTTTATTTTCTTTCGTTACTGATTCTCTTTCTTCACCTCCCTTAAATTTACAGGTGTAAGAACTTGAGGAGCAGGGGTCCATCAAACCTAGTTCCAAGAGCTACAGACATCAGAGCTTTAGAGAGAGAGAGTGTGTTAGAAAGAGAAGAGAAGAAGAACAACAGGCTCACTTGCAGAGATTGGATACTGATATGGGAGACATACCTCAAAATGATGCGGACGCCAATGGAGCTAACAACGTTCCACAAAACAAACAGCGAGCAGCTCGACCCATTGGCACTTATGACCGCCCCAACATTCATGGTCATAGATTGGGAATCCGAGCACCAGCTGTAGCAGCCAACAACTTTGAGATCAAATCAGGACTTCTCAACTTGATCGAGAACAACAAGTATCATGGCTTGGCTCTAGAGGACCCATTTGATCACTTGGACAGGTTCGACAGCTACTGTGGGTTGTCAAAGACCAATGGTGTGTCCGAAGATGCCTTAAAGCTCAAGCTATTCCCTTTCTCTTTGGGGGATAAGGCACGTCAGTGGGAAAAGTCTCTACCCAGCGACTCTATAACCACCTTGGATGACTGCAAGAAAGCATTTTTGGAGAAGTTCTTCTCTACTTCAAGAACTGCTAAGCTGAGAAATGAGATTTCCAGCTTTCAACAGAAGAATTTGGAAGGATTCAGTGAAGCCTTGGAGAGATTCAAGGGCTACCAAGCTCAATGCCCACACCATGGCTTCTCTAAGGAAAGCTTGCTGAGCACATTCTACCGGGGTACTCTTCCTAAGTACAGGGCCAGACTGGATACAGCTAGCAATGGGTTCTTCTTGGGGAGAACTGAGGAAGATGCAGAAGAGCTGGTTGACAACATGGTAAAGAGTGATGCAGTCTACAGTGGAGACCACGACAGAGGCAGTAGAACAAATGACAAGCAGACGAGGAAGGAGTTGAAAGCTCTACAGGATAAGATAGACATCCTCATTGCTGATAAAGCCACCCAAGAGCAGCTGCACTTTGTTGGTAACCCAAGCCAAGAGACACCACCTGTTGTCCATGAGGTCGAGGGTTTGGAAGGTCAAGAAGAGCTGTGTTTTATCAACAACAATGGTAGTTGGTACAAAAAAGAGCCCAACTTTCAGTACAACAACTACCAACAGAAATCTTATTCCAACAACCAACAGAGTGGTTATCAGCCTCGGAACAACAAGCAAGGCAGCTATCAGCCTCAACAAAACCCTCCTCCTAGTTTCAACAACAAAGGACACCATTCTTTCCAACAACAAGCTAATCCTTCTACCTCTACTCCTCAAGTCAGCAGCACTGATGCCTTACTGAAATAAATCTTGGAGTCTTAGACAAGAAGTGAGAAGCATGTTGGTTATGAGTTGAAGAACTTTCACTCAAAGATTGATGGAAGCTACAATGAGCTCAACAACAAGTTCAGAACCTTGGAGAACCAGTTTGCTGCCATGAACACTCAACAAAATCGCCAACAAGGTTCTTTACCTGGAAAATCTGAGCAAAACCCCAAGGAGACCATGAAAGCTATCACCCTCAGGAGTGGTAAGGAGTTACCTCAGAGAGCTCTCACCAAGGATGCTGAGAAAGGTGAGGGGGTTGCCATCAACATAGATGATGAAGTGGTGATTGTTGATGAGAAAATCAATGATGAGATCTTGGAGAAGATTGTGGAAGCCAAAGGTAAATGAAAGGTTGGGGAAGAGAAGAAAACAGTGAAAGATGGTGAAGTTGTTGCTCCAGCAAGTGAGAATTCTTTTGTTCCTCCTCCCTATGAACCCAAACTTCCATTCCCTGGTAGATTCAAGAGGCAGCTGCTAGAGAAGTACAAAGCTCTATTTGAGAAGCAAATAAGTGAAGTTCAAGTCACAATGCCCATCATTTATGCTTTCATGCTGATTCCTCAATATAAAAAGTTCCTGAAAGATGTTGTAGCTACAAAGAAGAAAGAGATGGAGGGCATGATGATTCTCACTCATGAGTGCAGTGCCATCATCCAGAGGCTTGTTGTTCCAAAGAAGTTAGAAGATCCAGGATGCTTCACATTACCTTGTGCTCTTGGACCTATGGTATTTGATAGATGTCTCTGCGATTTGGGAGCTAGTGTCAGCTTGATGCCTTTATCTGTTGCTAAAAAGCTTGGTTTCACTCAGTACAAGAAGTGTAGACTGTCTCTGGTATTGGCTGATCGTTCAGTGAAGTACCCTGTGGGTCTCTTGGAGGACCTCCCCGTTATGGTTGGAAACTATGAGATCCCTACAGACTTTGTGGTGCTTGAGATGGGTGAGGAAGCTGCAGATCCTTTAATCCTTGGTAAGCCTTTCTTAGCTACAGCAGGAGCAATTGTTAATGTGAAAGAGGGCAAGATTGATCTCCACTTGGGTAAAGGGCATGTTCTTCACTTTGACATCAAGGAGGTAATGAAGAAACCAATAGTTCAAGGGCAAGTTTTCTACATTGAAGAGATGGACGGCCATGCTGATGAGCTCCTTGAAGAGTTGTCACTAGAAGACCCTCTACAGCATGCTTTGACGATAGAGAGAGAAGCTGAAGTGATTGAGAACCTGGAGAGTGCTGCCTATGGGATGATGCTGGATTCACACAGAGGATTTGGTAGTAAGGATCAGTATGAGGAGCTGCCACAAGTGGTTCATCAAGAAGCCTCAGTCATTCAACAAGAGGACACCCAGTAAGACGACTGGAGCGAGCTTAAGGCGCCTAAAGTGGAGCTTAAACCTCTCCCCAATGGTGTAAGGTATGCATTCCTTGGTCCTAATGAAACTTACCCAGTCATTGTGAGTAGTGAACTTACTAAAACTGAGCTATCTGAACTTTTGAAAACACTTAAAAGATTTAGAAAAACAATAGGTTACTCTCTTGATGACATCAAAGGAATATCACCCTCTTTGTGTATGCATAGGATACATCTTGAGGATGAATCAATGACTTCTGTCGAGCATAAAAGAAGGTTAAATCCTAACCTGAAAGATGTTGTAAAGAAAGAGATTCTTAAATTCTTAGATGCTGGTGTGATTTACCCTATTTCAGATTCCAAATGGGTATCTCCTGTGCATGTTGTGCCAAAGAAGGGTGGTATAACTGTAATTAAAAATGACAAGGATGAATTGATGCCAACAAGAACAGTCACTGGTCATAGAATGTGTATTGATTACCAAAACAGTCACTGGTCATAGAAAAAATCATTTTCCACTTCCATTTATTGATCAGATGCTTGAGAGACTTGCAAACCATCCATTCTATTGCTTTCTTGATGGCTATTTAGGATTTTTCCAAATCCCCATACATCCCAATGATCAAGAGAAAATGACATTCACATGTCCTTATGGTACCTTTGCATAGTGAAGAATGTCATTTGGTCTATGTAATGCTCCAGCCACCTTTCAAAGGTGCATGATGTCAATTTTCTCTGATCTAATTGAGGATGTTGTGGAGGTGTTTATGGATGATTTCTCTGTCTACCGATTTTTCGTTTTCTGCTTGTTTGTTAAATTTGTGCAGGGTCCTACAGCCATGTGAAGAAACCAACCTTGTGATGAATTGGGAGAAGTGTCACTTCATGGTTAAAGAAGGGATTGTGCTGGGACACAAGATTTCAGAGAAGGGGATTGAGGTGGATAAGGCCAAAATTGATGTTATGGTTGGTTTGCCCCCACCAAATACAGTGAAAGACATCCAAAGTTTTCTTGGTCATGCTGGGTTCTACAGAAGATTCATCAAGAACTTCTCCATGATCACTAGACCATTGACCAGGCTGCTGTGCAAGGAAGCCACTTTCATCTTCGATATGGAATGTCTACAAGCCTTCAAGAAGCTGAAAGGTGAACTCATCAGTGCTCCGATCGTCCAGCCACCTAATTGGGATCTCCCCTTTGAGATCATGTGTGATGCTAGTGACTATGATGTGGGAGCTGTTTTGGGACAGGAGAAAGATGGCAAGACCCATGTGATCTACTATGCGAGCCAAAACCTGAATGATGCTCAGATGAGATATGCCACAACAGAGAAAGAGATGCTAGCTATTGTCTTTTCCTTTGAGAAGTTCAGAAGCTACTTGGTAGGATCTAAAGTCATTGTCTACACAGATCATGTTGCGTTGAGACACCTTTTGGCAAAGAAGGATGCAAAACTCAGGCTCTTGAGATGGATTCTTTTGCTTCAAGAGTTTGATTTAGAGATCAAGGACAAGCCAGGAGTTGAGAATGGTGTAGCTGATCACTTGTCCAGGCTGAGAGTGGAGTGTGGCATTCCTATTGCGAAGGACTTCCTGAGGAACAGATCATGGCTATTGGAGCAGTGATGGCAGTTTGTGAGACTGGTAGGAAGCTTGAAGAAGTCAAGGCAACAGAGGAGAAAGAACCTTGGTATGCTGATTTAGTAAATTACCAGGAAAAGAACCTTTGAATCTTGTGGGCTATGCCAAGAAGAAGTTCTACAAGGATGTGAAGAGATACTACTGGGATGAGCCCGACCTCTACATTCTCTGCAAGGATCAACTTTATAGGAAAGTGGTTGCTAATGAGGAGATTGATGGGATCCTTACACAGTGTCATGGATCATCCTATGGAGGCCACTTTGCTACCTTCAAGACTGTTACGAAGGTGCTACAAGCTGGATTCTGGGGGCCACATATGTTTAAAGATACACAGGACTTTGTTTCAAAGTGTGATTCATGCCAAATGAGAGGGAACATCACAAAAAGGAATGAGATGCCTCAAAATCCAATCCTGAAAGTTGAAGTGTTTGATGTATGGGGTATAGACTTCATGGGGCCATTTCCATCATCTTTTGGCAACAAATACATCCTTGTAGCTGTTGACTATGTCTCCAAATGGGTGGAAGCTATTGCAAGTCCCACCAATGATGCTAGAGTTGTAACCAAGATGCCCAGGAGCACCATCTTTCCAAGGTTCGGGGTTCCAAGAGTTGTAATCAGTGATGGAGGGACTCATTTCATCAACAAACTGCTTGAGGGACTTCTCAAGAAGAACGGTGTTAAGCACAAGGTAGCAACTTCTTACCATCCTGAAACAAGTGGTCAAGTTAAGATTTCTAACAGAGAGATCAAGTCCATTGTGGAGAAGATTGTGGGGATTACAAGGAAGGATTGGTCAATTAAGCTTGATGATGCGCTTTGGGCTTATAGGACAGCTTACAATACACTTCTAGGGACCACACCTTTCAACCTAGTGTACGAGAAAGCTTTCCATCTGCCAGTGGATCTTGAGTACAAGGCACTATGGTCAGTAAAGTTGCTGAACTTTGACATCAAGAGTGCTAAGGAGAAAATGCTTTTTCAGCTACATGAGCTTGATGAGATAAGAATGGATGCTTTTGAGAACTCAAGGATCTACAAGGAGAAGACTAAAGCTTTCCATGTCAAGAATATCCTGAAGAGAGAGTTTAAAGTAGGAGATCAAGTTCTTCTCTACAACTCTAGGCTGAAGTTATTTCCAGGAAAGCTTAAGTCGAGGTGGTCCGGTCCTTTCAAGGTCAAGGAGGTTAGTCCATATGGAGCAATAGCCAGGTCGCTCGCATTTTCGCCGAATCACGACGCAAAAAACGACCCGGGAGCGACCTCTCGCAGCGACAACCTCAAGTCGCTCCCGAGCCAGTCAGGTAAGTTTTCTTCGTTTTAAACCCGGTTTAGTTAAAATAACCAATCCCCAATCTACCTAAACCGAACCGGATGCCCCTAAACCTACCCAACACCCACGATTTCATCTTCCTCACCTTCTCCTCCTCTCATAAACACTCATACTCTCTCAAACTCACCCACACAAAAAATCCCCTAACTCTCTCAATTCTCACCCAAAGCAACAAGTTCTTGTTTCTAAATCCAAGCTTTCGCCCCTGTAGTCTATTCCTCACCATCCATTCACTATTTCCTTTCATCCAAAGCAATGTATTGAGTTTTTAAATTCAAATTCGTAGGTCCATGAACCCTAGAATTTGAAAATCAAAATTTGGTCATTTTCTTGCTAGATTGTGGTAAAATAGACTAGGAAAAGCTTATCTATCAAGTTGGGTTGTTGAATTAATGGTGAAATTGAGTCTAATTTGAACTTTGGCAAACTTAGGGTTCATGGATTTGGGGGTTTTCAAAATTGACCCCAATTGAGTGTACTAGTGGGTAAGTTAGTATGTTAAGGTGTTGAAAGGTTTGATTAAAGAATTCTCTCATTCTAAAACCACTTTGATTATTGAATTTTACTTGTCTTGTAATTTTCAAATTTTTAAAAGATTGAGAAGTGTAAGTCTTTACTCTTAGCTTGATTGCTTAATTAACTTGAGTTTAAATTGCTATTCATTTGTTGAGTTTACTCTTGCAATTTTCATTTGCAAAGTTCATCCACTTATCCCTTTCCAAGTTTTGAATTTTTCAGGTACCAATGTTTAAGAAAACTAAGGGAAAGTCGGATGCTGAGAAGCAAGAAGCTGAGAGACAAGAATCTGCATTGAGAGGGAAAGATTTATCCTCGGAGCAGACTAGCTCTGGGACACAGAGGACTTCTCGACAGCAAACCTTGGCTGCAAAGAAGGCAAAAGAGCAGGAGAAGAGGGCAGGAAAAAGTGTAGCAGTTGCCACAGACGAGGAGAGTGGCGATGAAAGTGCAGATGAGCAGGCTCCTACAAAGAGGGCCAAGATGTCAAAAGGGAAGGAGGTTGCTATTGATAGAGACAGGGCAAAAACTCCATCTGCGGAAGAGCTGTATCATCATTTGCTGAATGGGGTGACTTAGACTCCAACCAGATTCGCCGACCTTGATTTGCTGAAGGAGTTGGATCTCGATTATGATATTGAGGCAATTCTGGGGCACCTGAAGATGCCCAAACTCCTCACCATGGCCTACCCTGTCTACAGGGATGTCTCCTGTCAATTCTTGTCTTCCCTTGAGGTCACTTACCATGACGCTCCGCACGTGAGGCAAGGATGGGGCAAAATCAGGTTCAAGGTCAATGGGAGAGACTACAACATGAACTTCAAGGACATTGGGAGAGTCATGGGTTTCCAAGACTTGGCAGACTACTTCCTTCCCAAGTGTGAAAACCTCCCCACCGAGCTTTGGAAGTTGATCACTGGAAACAAGCACTCTACCGGGGCTGACAAGAACTCACATATCCGGCACCCGTCTGTACGCTACCTCCATAGGATGCTCGTTCATGCATTCTACCCCCGGAAGCAAGCTGGTAATGTCACCGAGGAAGACATGCGACTGCTCTGCCCGGGTATCCGCCCCTACGCCCCCCCTGGAGTGTTGCCCCTTCCAAGCACTGATATCTATGCTACCTTCGGGATGGTCAGCTTCTTCGTGAATTGTCTCGAGCACTACAGAGACTGGACATGGTACACCTCTGATTCGCGCCCAAAGGTTGGGATAGGCGGGATGATCACACCACTGCTCCAATTTCTGAATGTTCCTTTGGGAAAGGACGCAGCAGAGCCTAAGTTCATTGATGGCACTTACTTGAGGATTGCCACATATTTCAGTGGGATGTATGGGAAGGACTACGTCTACCACTACTACTTGAAGGGCAAGCCGGTCGAAGTGGTTCTTCCAAACCAGAACCTGACGAGCTTAGAGAGACCTGGAGCTATCAGCTTCAACATATCCCAGGAAGACTTTCTTGGAGAACACGTGTCTCTCGGTCCCATTGCTCCACCAAGGAAAATGAGTGTTCCGATGAGACATTACGAACCTCCTAGGGAAGCATCTGTACCCATCTATGGACCTCCGCGCTACTAATTCATGCCACATGATGGGGTTCTTCCTCCTGGTGCGCTTTGTGACGCTCATGAGCATATTGGTCGACTTCAGAGATGGAACAAGGCACAAGACAGGACAATAGAAAATCTGAAGGACAAGTGCAAGGCGCTGAGCAAGACGGTGAAGAAGGAAGCAAAGACTTCAGCCAAGTTCATGAAGAAAGTGGCCGATGTCTTGACCAGAGGAGGAATAGCTGGATGTAGCTCAGCGGACTTCGCCTTCGCGAACACATCGGTACCCCAGCCCCCACCTCAGCCTACTGACCTTCGTTTCCCCCTCACTGATAGACAGCTCCAGCGAACATGGAGGAACCCACCCATTCAACCCTCCACCTCAGGAAACAAGTCTCCATCCCTAGCCTCTTCAGATAGTGAGGTTGAGATTGATGAGGTTCAGAGCCAACAATGGTATGGAGACTGCAGCTCCGCACCTGGGGGTTACTGCAGCTCCGTTCCCACCGGACGACGACGATGCTGGGGCCTCTGCCCTTATTCACTATCCTTGAAGGTACTTCACTATTTTCCCTTGTATATACCATCTCATTTTTGCATATTAGCTTTCTCTTGTGGGTATCTCCCTCTACTTGATAACACATAGACTATGTAACTTAAGTTTGGGGGAGGTACCAAGTATTTGATCATGTTTGCTTTGATGAATTTGCATTGAGTCTTGCACACATACCTTTTTGCATAAAAAAAAAACATATAGATTGCATCACTTGCATTTTTAGGAGAGTCTAGAGCATATATGTTGTATTCACTTGCATTGGGAGCAATGATTTAAGATGCCTTGTAAAGAACACTATCTCACACTCGAGTAGCTATTGCATCTCTCAAAAAGCCTTGTATGTTTCGAGCCTTGAAAACTCTTCCTGAATCTCATTAGTTGCTGAAACTCAATCTTTGAAGCCAACTACAACCTTATTTGAACTGAACGAACTTAATGCTTCTTGCTTATGGTCCCTTGTGTACTGAGTCATGGATATACACACTTGAGTTGTCACATCCTTTAGGCCAATCTTTTTGACAAACTCGAGTGGTACACCACTCCCAAAACCCTTTTCTCCTTTTAAGCTTTCATTGTTTGATGAGTGAGGCCTTTTTCGGAAAGTCTTACATGTGCATAATGTTGAGAGTATCGAGAACGACAATGCTTGATCTTCATTCTTGCTAGATTAGGCACTCTATTGTCTAGCTATAGGTGGGGGGGGGGGGGTGAGTATTGTGATTATGATTTGGAAGCATGAAAAGAATAGACTCTTTGTGTTTAAATGGATAATCTTATTAGAATTAGTAGATAAACATCTAGCTCGAGTTTATGAAAAGTTTTGGCCCCCGGAAAAAAAAAAGAAAAATATAAGAAAAGAAAGAAAGAAAAAAAGAAAAAAATAATAATAATAGAAAAAAGAAGAAAAAGAAAGAAAATGGAGCTAGCAAAGTTGTTAGGAGCTAAGATTGTTTTGAAGTTGAGAAAAATCCGTTATAGATTTCAAAGAAAAAGAGTTTTATGTGCAAAGTGTTCTTGGGATCTTTTGGTGAGAGACGTGAGTTGGGTTTGACATTGGGAAGTGATCGTGTAACTTGTATGTTTGGAAAAAGGGTAGAACAATGGAGATTGAGCATTGTATACATGAGTTGGTCCCTTTCTTAGATATCTTATGTGCAATGTCAAGGCTACTTGTTTTGAGAGTAAACCACCTTAAAAGATCATGTATCTTGAACCTCTTGACTCACTTGAATAAAAGCCTTCCCTTTAACCAACCAAATGATTTGAACCAATTGACCATTTGCAAGAATTCACTTGATGTTTTATGCTTAATGAATGTGAGAGTTGGTTGATTTGAATGTGTGGATGCTTGATGATGATTATAAGGGCAAAAAGAGTTGAGATAAGCCTAGAGAAGCTAGAGTATAATAAGAGAGTATGCTCATGTTAGATTTAAATGTTGAATTGAGTGCTAGATGTGTTTCTTTTGGCTATGAGCTCCCACCTTCAAACCTCTCTCCCAATGAGTTCTACAAAGTTCACTTGTGGACAAGTAAAAGAACAAGTTTGGGGGAGTTGATATCTTGCATATTTTCATTGTGTTATTCACTCACCCATGTGCATTTTGATCATATAGACTAGGATTTAGGCATGTTTATGTTGCATTTTGCATACATAAGTCTTTATTAGGTATTGGAGTACCGCATGGAGTTCTCGGAGACATTTGGGTGTATTTGGAGCTCAAAAGAGGTGTACAGGTGATCATTAGACGAGCAGAGCGTTGGGAGCGACCCTCCCGGAGCGACACCGTCAAGTCGCTCTGACCTGCCTTATCAGAGCGACCTTACCAGAGCGACGCGGAGAAGTCGCTCGCGTTTTCATCGCTCGGATACACGAAAATGGGCCCGGAGCGACGTCTCGCAGCGATCCCTCCAAGTCGCTCCCGAAGCCTGGAGCGACCTCTCGGAGCGACTACTGGAGGTCGCTGCGCGCCTCTTGTTTGCTCGAATTCATGTTTACTCAAGGGCCTTTTGGTCATTTCATTATGTACGTTTTTACTTTCTAAACCTAAGTTTAAGTACCTTTTGTAAGCCAGGGAGGCAAATTATCTTTTTTATCAAAAAGAAAACCACCAAAAACCTCTTGGAAAGTTCATCTCTTTGAATCAATTTGATCATTTTGTTATTGCAATTCTGTTGTTTTCATATCTATTGTCTGTATTTCTCTACATGATTAATCTGAAATCCAATATGGGTTTAAGAGGAATCATGAAGAGTAGTGAGTAATCCACTCTTGAATTCATGGGTTAGGGAGATTAAGGGTGATTAGGCTAGATCTAGGATGTTATAGTGTAGATTCTTCTTATTCCTTGCTAGTAGAGTATTTATAATGCACCTTCTGAGTTGGCATCTCAAAAGTTGATCTTTAGGCATTTTCCACACACAAGGTGTTTGATGAAATGCCTGAGACAACTCTCCTAAGTTTTTAACATACTTTACCAAAGACATTTGTTGTTAAAGGTGTTAAGATAGCCAATAGACTTGTTAGTAATGATGGCTTTCATATTTTTCAGCCAAAGACATTTGATGTTTGAAATATGTTAGTAAATGAACATTCATCTAGACATATAGTTTGTTTAAGATTGTGTCTAAGCTTAAGGTTGATATTTTGATTGATCATTTATCATCCTTAGTTCGAAACTTGATCACCCAAGGTCTAATTTCTATACCATTGAGTTCTCTTTTATCATAACCAAAGAAAATCACTTCTTTTATTGTTTTATTGTTCTGTTATTGCATTTTATTATTAGTATTAGTTTAAAATCATCCAAATTGTCGGTTGCACTTAGATTAAGTACGCACTTATATTCTCGGTACTTTGAATCCCTTAAAATTGGTTCGACAATCTTTTATACTACATCATATATCTTAGGAGACTTGAAAACTCCTAACATCATAGCGTTCTTCCTGTTGAGAGGGTAGAATCTCTGGTGCAATGGTTATGCGGTCGAGTCTTTAGATTCTCGCTTCGACATGACGTTACCCGAATTTGGAAAATCCAAGCTAAGTTAATCAATCACAACACTTCAACACCAAAACCCAAGACTCAAAAGACAAAGAAAAGATATTAAGGGGTATATAAGTAATGATGTTGCTTCTTTAACCGTTACTTTCACTTGTTATTATCAAACATAAAGTATTAACACTACTTTCTGGTCAACCTTTTCTTTTGGTACATAACTGCAACAGCAATTATTGCATCTCCTTCAACAAAGATGAAATTAAAACCTAGGTTGCATGTTAAATTAAGAAAAAACTTTTTAAATGTGCATCTACTCTCAGCAAAAATTTGATTAAACCGTTTGGTTTAAAGCAGGCCTTCAATCATAAAATCGTTTAAAACTCGGTTACATCCTGAAAAAAAATGTAACACATGTTTTTTAGACTTATTCTTATTCTTGAGCTTACTTCTTAGGTGAACCTCTGAACCGACAAATAGAATTGTGTTATTTCATATTTGATATCATTTATAAGAGAAAACAAAATATTGTCAAATTTATTATGTTTTTAAAATAAAAAAAAAGTAAAAAGAAATAAATAAATAAAAAATAGTAGCAATTAGAAAAAAATATTTTTAATGTCGTCAGTGAAAAAACTACACCGTAAATCCTAATCCCTAAACCCTAAATCCTAAAACGTAAACCCTTGGATAAACTTTAAACCATTGGATAAGTCCTAAACTCTAAATCAAAAACACTAAAACATTCAAGGTTTAGGGTTTAGGATTTACGGTTTAGGGTTTAGGGTAGTGTTTAGTGTTTTTGATTTAGAGTTTATGATTTATCCAAAGGTTTAGGATTTACCCAAGGGTTTAGGGTTTCAGATTTAGGGTTTAGAGATTAGGATTTAGGGTCTAGTGTTTTCTGATGACACTAAAATATTTTTTTTAAATTCTTTTTTTCTGTAATTACTTTTTTTTTACCTTTAAAAAAAACCTAATATAACTTGACAATATATTATTTTTTTTAAAAGATATCGAATTTGAAATAATAAAATCTTATTGAACCGAGAGGTTCAAGAATAACTCTGTTTTTTAGTGTGTCTTTATTGGGAATCATTAAGTTTAACCAAGACTAGAATACGACCTGAGTATTTAAATTTTATCTTTCTTTTTTTTTTTTTTTTTTTGACAACGAACGGTCATTCTATAACTCAAAGAACTTGAGATGGTCTGGGTAACCAGACAGGAATAGAACAACCAATGTAACAAAGCTTCCTATAAAAGGATCTAGCAGATTTAGCTAACGAATCAGATATTCCATTTTGTGCTCGTGGGATGTGAGAGATCTTGAATTCTGGAAAACATAGCTGGAGCGTCTTTATTGCCTCCAATTCAGTCGCGAAACTTGGCCAAGCTTGAGGTTCTCGTATCATTGCTATTAGGTCTTTGCAATCTGTTCCAAATCTCTGACACGAAGAATGTAGAAGCATGCTCTCCATTGCCCACCTTAGTGCCTCCACTTCCGAATGCAAAGAAGTCTCTCTCCTACTTAAGTTGCGCATTCCCATAAGCTGTGTCTGTCCCAGACTATCCTTCCAGACCCATCCGCAACCACTAAACTGTGCCATGGAAGTCCATGGTCCATCCACCATACATATATTATCCAAGCTTATGGCTTGGAGTTCCTCATTGTGCAGCTCACGTGGGTTATCCGGTATCCTCTCATTGGCATTAAACCAAGCCTGGCATTCACTTTCAGCATATCTAACTAGTTCCATAGGGTCTCTGTCTATTCCTCTAAACAGTTTATCATTTCAGGCCTTCCAGATATACCAGATTATCCAAGGATAAGGTTCTCTGTCAAGCTCTGGTGCATCAATGTTGTTCTTCCTCCAGAAGAGATAATCCATGTTGGCGTAAATACTTGTTAGAGGAAAGATGTCAGGAGCAGATGGTGTTGATGCTAGGGACCACACTTGCAGAGCTGGAGGGCATTCAAATATGGCATGAGTTACTGTTTCTTCTGATTCTCCACACCTTGGACAGTAGTTATCACATCTCATGTTTCGTCGTACTAGATTCTTTGTAACAGCAACTTGTCCAGTTATCAATTGCCACATAAGGTGACACATCTTCTGGGGTGCTTTTACCTTCCAAACAAAGGCTTGGAGTTTGGTGATGCTCGGTTCCAGGATCTCCTTATCTTCTTCATTCCTCATTAGGTTCCGTGCTACCCAATATCCCGATTTAACTGTGTATTGGCCATTTTTGGTATAATTCCAGCAGAAGGAGTCTCTGTGGTGAGTTGAGCTTATGGCCAAACTCTTAATGAGGTGTATATCATCTGGATTGACATACTTTTCTAGTAATCCATCATCCCACTCCCTTGTTTCCCCATTAATGAGATCACTAACTCTCAAGTTTGGACGGAGGACTGGAGCAATAGGTCTTGCCGGCCTAGCTGGTGTAGTAGGGATCCAAGCATCCTCCCAAGCCCTAACCTCATATCCAGAATGAATTTTTTGTCTGATCCCCAAAAGTAGTAATTTTCGTGCCGCTGATATACTGGACCAGACGTAGGATGGGACACTCACAGAATGCAATCGTAACGGCGAGCTCATTCTATAATATCTTCCTCTCAATACTCTAGCTACTAACGAGTCGGGGAATTGGACTAGTCTCCATAGTTGTTTGGCTAGTAAAGCCAGGTTGAACTCATGGATCATACGGAAACCAATCCCGCCCTCTTCTCTTGGTAAACACATCTTCTCCCATTTAGCCCAATGAATTCCTCTCTTTGGTGGATTTGAGCTCCACCAGAATTGTGCAATGGCACTTGCGAGGTTCTCACATATCTCCAGCGGGAGCAAAAAGGTAGACATAACATATGTCGGGAGTGCTAACAGTATAGATTTTATCAAAACTTCCTTTCCTCCTTTTGATAGCCACCTCCCCGTCCATCCATTCACTCTATGCATTAATTTCTCCTTCAGGAACGCAAATAGCTTGCATTTAGATCCGCTGATATCTTCTGGGATTCCAAGATATGTTCCCATACCTCCCTCATTCTGTATCCCCAGTTTATCCTTGATTTGCTGTCTGAGATTTACACCTATCCTCTTACCAAAGAGTAAAGAGGATTTGTCAAAATTGATACACTGTCCTGATGCTTTCCCATATTTGCTGACTATTTTCATCATTTCTTCACATTCACGGGGCTCCGCCTTACAGAAGAACAGGCTATCATCAGCAAAGAGAAGGTGAGATACCGAGGGACACGCACGTGTAATACGCATCCCCGTTATCTTACCTTGATTCTCTGCATGATTAAGAAGGCTAACGAGCGCTTCCGTGCATAGAATAAATATGAAAGGAGACAAAGGATCTCCTTGACGTAAACCTCTGTTCGGGACTATATTTCCCCTTGGTTGCCCATTCATGAGCACCTTATATTTAACCGTAGTGATGCACCTCATTATCCAAGTGATCCAGACTTCAGATAATCCCATCTTGCGCATAACTGCTTATATAATTTGCTTATAATTTGCTTATATGATAAACCGGCTTTTAACATTGTAGTTTTGTATACTGTTATCATTCCTCCCAAATTAAACGTATTTTACTCTGGTGTTGTGTATTTTTTCACGATACATTGTATTATGTTATTGGGGCTTACGTTGTCGTCGGATGATATTTTCCATTTTTAGCAAAACTTTTATATATATTTTTTCAATAGAGATTTTACAACTTATTTAAAATTTTAAAATACGTATTTTAAATTTTTGTTTAAGTTTTAATCCATTTATTACTACTTTGTTATTTGATTTTCTAATCAGAGTAGGCAATATTTTGGTATGTATTTCCTATATCATTGTTTTTGAAAACTATTTCCTATTAGGTGTTGTTCCGGCACATATAGGCATAATCTTTTTACGAATATTTATTTGTTTAAATCAAATCAGTACGATAAGTTATTATTTATCGCTTCAAAAAATTAAATCAAACATCAAATTATTTATATTTAATATATATTTTCATTAAAAACACTCAAATATTAAAAATATTTTAGAAAATATATGTATAGAATTTTTTTACCTAATTAGTATTTGATTATAAATTGTTGTATATCTTAATTTAAAAATTTATAATATAAAAATATTATTTCAAGATAACAACACTATATATTATAAATATAAAATTCCTTTTTTAATTATATAATATATATATATATATACAAATTCATTAAGATAACAACACAATATATGAATTATCTTCTTTAAAAAAATATAATATTATTAATATTAATTCGTTTTTAATTGAAAAATATAATATATATAAAAAATCATTAAGGGTAACAATGACATTAACCAGTTTAACTTTTGACGTGAGAGCACAAAAATATTATTTTTAAGATAACAACACTATATATATTGCAAATATAAAATTCCTTTTTAATTATATATATATATATAAATTCATTAAGATAACAACACAATATATGAATTATCTTCTTTTAAAAAAAAAAATATAATATTATTAATATTAATTCGTTTTTAATTAAAAAATAGAATATATATAAAAATTCATTAAGGGTAACAATGACATTAACCAGTCTAACTTTTAACGTGAGAGCTCCATTGCGAAAAGTTACTTCGCAAATAATAGTATAGATAGATATATATCATTTAGATCCTCTGTTTAATTTTATTAAGATAATATGATTAGTTTTATTAAAGAATAGATAATCCAAGAAAAGATAAACACTAGGAGAAACGAGTAAGGGTTAGCAGGGACTATGAATTAACTTCTTTTTTTCCAATAATTATCCCGCATGCATTGAATGGTATCTCACTATTTCTAATTATAGATATAGACTTGTATTTTAACCTTTTTGTTTTGGTAGGTGTTATTTTTATCCTTTATCATGTTGTTTTTGGCCAACAAAGTAATGTAACATTTTTGAGAGAAAGTCAGCGCTAGTTTCCTATAATATAAAATCTTATACTGTCCATAATTAAATACAGATATTTGAAGGAATGGCAAATGATACGGTTTGATTTCTATGCTGAAGCTTGAGTCAAATAATTTTAGTTAATTATAAATATTATTTACAAATTTTCCTCCATAAATCCAATTACGTTGGTGACTTAGAGAATCCCTTCAGTAGTATTTCAGTGGGTTTTTAAAAGTATAAAAAAGTAACAATATTCAGATACAAAAACAATGATTTTAGAATTACATGGAGATATTATTATCCATGGGGATCAGAGGATGTTCTAAACCACACTATATATTAATAACTACGGTCGGTCCGCGCTACGCGCCGAATGTGATGTATATTTTTGTTTAAAATATACTTTTGGAAGGTTTTTTGTTTGTATTTGAATTTATTGATCATGTAAATGTTCTTAGGTTTTGAAAACTTCATTCACATAAGTTGATTGTTGTTGGACCAAATGAGGGGGTAATTTATTCTGGTCTGAGTGAGTCCGAGAGATAGTGAGATTAATTAAGTTTAAAAAAAACTGGTCACCTTAATTTGTTAATATTTAGTGTATTTGTTTATGTCTTAAAAACATATTACTTTAAATTTGAGAAGTACTATGAATTAACATATTAGTAAGAGTGGGTGGGTCTGCGAGTATTATTTCGGTTAATCATCTTTTACAATACTTTAGTCGGCTGCATTTAAAATTTTTTATTCATACCCTAATAACAAACTGATTAGTGTAAAGCTAATATATGTTTTTCTTCAAAATGTACCGGCATTAATACATGTTGCCTAACACATCTCTCTTGCCTCGTAGTATTGGTAAGACAATGTGTATGAAGTTTCTAGTGAACTTTTATCATAACTATTATAAATGTATAAAACCGATAAATAATCCATCATTTATGTTTTAACATATTTTTGTCGAACTCTTATTTTATTTTACTTATCAATATAATTAAAGTAGAATGAACATGTAAATTTTCAAAATAAAAAATATATAAATTAATGTAATCTATAGAAAACAGTCAGTAAATGGCATAATACATGGGATAATACACATATGCTATGGTTCACCAGGATATGTCAAAAACAGTCACTAAACAAAGCACCCTCTGAGATTTTATGGTAGTGGTATTAAGAGTAACCACTTTGCTGGCGATGATCTTAAAACTGGAACGTCTGAGTCTCCAGTAGAAAGTAAAGATTAGGCTGATAGATGCATAGCCCAATAATCGTTTATTTCAGGCACAATCCGAAACATCACGTAACTCATAAAAACTAACTTAAACTTGAGTCAAACATTTAATAAATTATCTGTAACTTAATGCTGCCATGTTTCACTCTCAATTTTTATGTATTTTTTTTTATGCTATAATTCAATGTTTTTTTTTTCTTTCTTTTTGTAAGTAAACAATTTTGTGGTAGTCTCTCCTTTCTATTGTATTCTTTTTCAATTGTTTGTTGTAAGATTAATATTTTAAAATGTTCATGTAATCTACGTTTGGAAACCCAGACATATGAGGTTGACAAAAGAAAAAAGGAAACCCAAACATCATCGGACAGGTGATCATTTTCTAGAGTTGAGAGGG
Source organism: Brassica napus (assembly GCF_020379485.1). NCBI lineage: Eukaryota > Viridiplantae > Streptophyta > Magnoliopsida > Brassicales > Brassicaceae > Brassica > Brassica napus. The sequence goes on along the minus strand of NC_063447.1, from coordinate 30,384,366 downwards.
CATGTGTTTGGACACTTGTTTTGCTTATCATTCTTGTAAGGTATACCAAGAAACATTAGTTCCCGAATTTAGATATACCAAAATTACATGAGATCTTTGGAATGGTCATTATTTTTCTTTTATCCAAGAGGCTGTTAAGGTTTTGATAAAATCATTTCCATGGTAGAATCATTTTAAAAATTATCAGGGTGTTTGTCTCCTAATGTATGTAGGAACTTTTGGGCGAGTTTTTTTGTTTCAAAATCGAAAAGATCCAAGATTGGATGTGTATCGGTTCTAGTGGTGGTATACCAACGGGCGTCTCGAGTCATCTTCTCATTCTGTCTTTTTTAGTTTTGAAACACCATTCTGTCTTCTTTACAATGGAATTTTTTGTAATTAGTTAATTGTTTGACCAACTTTCAAGAGGGAGATAAAGAGAGGAGCTTTCCACTATCTTGTTAAAACATAGATGATTTAATAACCCAGTTTTCATAACAGAGGAAAACAAACCATGCTTTCTTTTGATTGGAGAATTGGAGGAGAGGAGAAAAACTTATCTTTTCAGTTAGATTAAGTGATGGGTTTCCTACAAAAGCAGACATTGATGGAGTTAAAGGGAAAGAGGTTGAGAGATAATCATATAGAGAGATTGAGAGATAGTCATATAGATTGAGAGAGATTAGTCGGGCACTGCATTCAGGTGAGAAGATATACGTTTTTGTCGCCTTTTCGATTACAAATGGTGATGTTGAAACCCAACTACGTACGCCTAAAAGAAACCCATCAGAAGTTGATAAGGCTTAGCAAAATGAAGCCACCTCTTAAAACACGTGTTACCAACTCGGGATAACACATAAGTCACAAACGGTGCCGAAAAATAGAACTTCTTTAACGCCGCCGGCGAGCATACAAAACATCACGAAAGCTCCTTCGACATGAGCACCGGCGCTAACCGAGTAATAGTCTTGAGTTGTCGATCAATTTCTTCAAAGAGAAGTAGGAGCTCTCATCCTCATCTCAACTCCATCTCCTCCCATATAATCTTCGCCATACACTTCCGACGAAGTCCGCTTCACACTGAACGGCAGTGGTCGTAAGGCCGCTTCACCAATATTTTTTACTGCATTAATTTCTATAACATCTGTGAGAAGATAACCGCTATTAGTACATCATATGGATAAAACAATATCTATCAATAAAACTCTCTAAGCACATATATATATATATATATATATATATATATATATATATAAGACCGTTTCAGTAGAATCTATAAAACTATAAGCCTATATATATACAAAGGCCGTTTCAATTAGAGTAATTTACCTGGTACTAAAAGAGATGAGAGAAAAGATGATTCGAATAGCTGAAGTACTGACATATTTATACCGTAAACACACACCGCCCTGCCGACGTGAACCACACATTTAAGAGACGCCATCGTGGCCGATCGAGTTAATGGAATTAATCATAGAAGCCATCGGGCCGTTTCAGAGATCGGGGAATCAGAACAGAAGAGGAGAGAGAATGAGAGACGAACCTGATCCTAGACTCCTCCCGTAAGAACAATTAGGGTTGACGATCGATAATGGTCCACCGGGCCCATTGGGATAAAAATGTAAAAGATACACGGGCAAATGAATAACCCCAATAAACATAAAAAGCGATTAAATAAAACGGTGTGCAGCGAAGAAGCCTCGATGAAGTGTTGCGTTTTGTATTTTCAGGACAGTGTCGACACCATAGAGCTCAAATTTATACGATGGCAACTGAGGTGGACACCCTGGGAAAGAAGCAAAGCCTATTATATATATAAAGATATCATAGGAAATGTATGAGGAAACAAATAATTATGTTACTGGTGAAACACAAGTCAGAATAATTTAAGTTTTGGCCGGTAAACAGTCATTGATGAAGAAAAACTTCTTGTGAATTATCCTTATGATGTTTACGAACTTGTTTTCAAGTATTAATTGTTCTATAACTTAGATTTAAGACAAAGTAAAAAAGTAACATGGTTAACAACATTTGAACAACTAAAGCATATTTAAGAAAGTTTTGAATAAAACATTGATAAGTTAAACTGGGCTGAGTTCAATTGTTGTGTTTTGTTTCTTTGATTGTTTTCCTAGTACCATATTGGGTAGTTTAAGCACCGGTATAGCTTACATTTTCGTTTCTTTTCTTTCATTCTTGCACTAGGGTCGGGCGGGATATACTTTACTTGTGATTTTTGTTATTATTTTTTGTATGGTTCTATAGTTTGTGTTTTAGGTTTGCATTTGCAAAAGATATGTATGATGCACTACAAAACAAATCATATTATATCACATAAATAGTATCAGAAAAATAAATGATATATTAATCTTTGTTAAGCAAGTGAAAATCAATTAAAAAGTATATAGTATTTTTATATACGTGTAAAAATATACAGTTTACTCTAAACTTTAAAAAAATTTAATTTTTACTATTGTTTCTGTTGTTTTTATTAGTAATCAAAGGTTTAATAAATTAATGAAAAACTTTTATTTTTTCATTAATGTAATTATTTTACATTTTTAGTGTTTGTTATATTTTTATCATAAAAATAAGTAAAATAAAAATACTTGTCACTACAGTTGAAATTCAATGCAAAAATTATGAATTGTTTTTCATTCTTATATATTTGTTTTGAATGTGTTGGTACTTTTTATACATTTTCAAACCTATTGATTTAGATAATGTTAAAAATGAATCAATTTACAATTTGATTTCTAAAGTTAGTTAAATAACATAACAATCTAAAATTGATTATTTAAGTATACACACATTTTAAAACTTTTATCAAAATGAAAATGAAAAAAAAAATACAAAATATTTTAAGTTTCTTATACATGTTTAAAAATATTTAGTGGCATAGGACATAATTTCATTGTTATTTGAGTTTGTTTGTTTTTTAATTTAACTATTTTCATAGTCCTTGATAAAATAATTTGTGGAAGCCAATATTGGCCAACTTATTAAAATTATAATAAATATGTTATGGTTAATTTCTCATACATCATATTTATGAAATGGTTGCTTGAAAATCAGAATTATTTTAATATATATATATATATATATATAAATATTATTTTATATTATTTATTTCTTTAATTATTCATCACGTAAAGTCTTCCGACCAATCTACCTTTGTCATTTTTTTTGCTCCCAATCACATAGCTTCCAAAAAACATTTTCTTGAGAAGCAAAAACAAAACAAATATGTCTTAATAACATTTAACTTTTTATTAAAAGCTTACTTATACTTTATTAAAACTTAGCAAGCTTTATGTATAGATTTTATTATAATTATGTTAAACTTGTTTAGTAATTTTTGATACATCATTTTTATGAAATGGTTAATTGAAACATAAATTATTTTAGTATATAGATTGTTGATAATTTTATTATTTTCTTTAGTTAGTCACTACTTAATGTCTTCAATCCAACCCACCTTTATCAAATATTTTGTTCCTATTCAGATAGCTATTTTGATTTTTTTTCTCAGAACAAAAATAATAAGATATGTTTTAGTAATATTTCACTCTTTCTCTCAAAACTTAGCGCGCTTATGTAGATGTTTTATTAAGCTTGTGTTATAACTTTTATTTTTTTGTATTTTCTTAAATTTTTTAACGTTGTAATCAAGATTAGTATGATAATCATACCCTTTTTTTTGCTAAAGATAATCATACTATTCAAAAAAATGAAAGCTTTTTACAAAAAAAAAACTTGTTAGACTAAAAAATAACAAACCAACAGGGCACTTTCAAAGAACAGAATCTCACTATAATATATGCTTAGTTCGTTCCACAGCAAGTCATAGTTAGATCATAGTAGCAACTGTCTCCATACAGTTGTCAGCTCTTACCTTGTCAGAATCCAAAACTTACTTTGAAGCTTTGATGACAATTTGATTATTGATATAGTGCTTAAGACAAACGGGCATATAGACATCAACCCCACCAATCAGCTCGGTTCTGGTGTCAAAAGTCTTCCTCACAGTGAAGAAACCTTTGTGTCCACAAACCTCACACCTTGCAGTTAGCTTTGTGTCAGAATCATCTATTTGTACAATATCAAGAACATCACCAACTCCTCCTAAATTTTACCAAGAAAGGATCATTAAAGTTAAAGCTCAACGGAAAATGTTAAAGATTTGAAGTAAAAATGTCAAGTAACACCTTAAATAATCACCATCAACGACTGCAACAATAACAGTGTTGCCATCATCATCAGCGTCTTTGCAACAAAACTCATAAAGATCTCCAGTTCTCTGTTTCGTCAATACCAATCACATCAAGCTGCCAATCATTTTGAACTGTGTTTTAAAAGGCGATCACCTTTTGTGCCAAGGCGCAAGGCGCACCGGGGCGATGGTCCTAACGCCTCAGTCCTCTAAGGCGAGCCCTAGTTCCTCAAGGCGCTCGCCATGGTGCGCCTTTGAACCTCTTAAGGCGCGCCTTGTAGTTTCCGTTACACACTACTTTGACGGAACCCTTAAAACATCTTGGAACTCTATCACTACTTTGTCGACATTTAAATATCCTTAAAACATAATGCTTAGTTTTTCAGAGTTATAGGTTTTGTTGGATTTGAGCAATTGAATTTAGTTTTTTAGTTTCAAGTTCTTTGTTTTGGTGTTTTGGGGTTTATATGTGTGTACATAGCTGACTATATTAGTGTGCATGACTAACTCGTTGCTGACTATATTAGTGTGTATAAATAAGACAGTTTGGTATAGCTGACTGTACTATTGTTATATACAAGTCTACTATGTAACTATCTTCTGTACGTAACCATAGAAATAGTTACGCGTCGGTAGCTAACACATACGCTTGTAACCTAAGAACATCTATCAATGCATATCTAAGTTCCTCTAAAGCTGTATATAACTAAACCACGTTTGAATGCATCCTAACCATAAGGCGAGCGCCTTGGAGTGCCATGGCGCAAGGCGCATGGCTCCAACCTCCTCGCCTTAGAGCGCCATGCGCCATTTAAAACACAGATTTTGAAAAAACACATCTTCAATCCAAATCCTTCACAATAACACAACAATTACTACCAAAAGGACAAAAGACTTTACCTTGTCGTAAGCATCTTGTCTGAATCACTCAGGAAAAGACATAAGATCTGGAAGAACCCAGCAAGGGAATCCAATTCCTTCCTGAGCAACGGCGTGGTGGTGATTGAGATTGGGATCCCTTAGAGGAATACGTAAGCTCTGTTACCAAAGAAGGTGATGCATCTTCCCGAAGAGAGACATACGGCGAACTTCCAGTTAGAGCTAAACGCGGCAACTTAACCTCAACGGTGGAAGAACAGGAACCTACTTCAGATCAGAGGAGCTAGCCATTTGAAGATAAGCTTTCTTTGTTGTTTTTACGGTTGCCGAAACTGCAGCCATTGAGATGAAGCGATTCAAGGTCTGTCGCTTCCTGGAATGGCCCAACACCGCCGTATCTAACTCCGGTCAGATACATAAACAGTAGTAATTCTAAACAATAACAACGGGAACTTATAATCTCAGAGAAATTGCAAAGGGAGATGAGAAAGAGAGAGAACCATCTGTAGAGAGGATGGTTTTGAGAGGAAGAAAGCATATCTTTTTATACCAGTAGAAACACCGAAGATTAACGCACATTAAAGTGTAGATCGTGGCCAAAGGAATTAAAAACATGTTTAATGGGATGGATCTGGAAGTAGTTTCGTTTCGAGTGATCGAAAGAAGGCTAAAGGACGTGATCCAAACACCAAGGAACGGAATCCGTGACGCCACAGAAGCAGATATGTCTCTCCGAATGGCAGAGATCGAAGAACGATAAGAACCCTAAGAACGTAACCGGGCCAACGTTAAATTTCAATAACAAAGCCCAAATGAAGATGAAGCCCATAAAATATCCAGACATTTGATTAAATGATACGCTGAGTTTCGACCTCATGGGACACGTGTCGCCAGCACGTCGACCGAATTGATGACGTGGATGTCGACGTGGACCCCCTGGGAGAGAAAAAAAATGTACTTTATATATAAAGGTTTTGTTATAAAATTCAGTTTTCTTGGATTTTCAAGAGCATAAATTTAGGTCCTAGTTCATATATTTATACATAATCGGGTTCAGTTCTGATAAAAGAAACAATATCAAACTGTAGTGTATGCAATGTGGATTCTAAAGGCAAATCTATACATCTTTTTACATAATTTGTTTCTAAGTGCTAACTTTGAAATTTTAAATTAATAAATTCTTGCACAATTTTTAGATTTTTAATGGCAGAACTCATTGGTTAAGTTTTGTTTGAAATTTGAATAAAAGTTCCTGAACTAATGGTTTACTGATAGCGTGCAGGAAGGTTTAATCAACTAAATAAATAGTATGAAAGTTTCTAAATTATATCTTTAACTTAGGAATTTTTATCGAACCAAACTTAGTTGAGCTATCTGAATGAGAGGTGCCACTTTAGGTTTTAAATAGTTAACTAGATCTTGACCCAAGCAACTGCATGAGTGTTATTTTCAATTTTATTTGTATATATATTTATTTTAGATCAGTAGTGCTATATATATTTTAATTTTAATCATATATTTAAATATTTATATAATTATTTCAAATACAACTATTTATAGTTTACTTGTTGTAAATAATCAATCGTTTAAAACTGTCACATGTATTTATTGCCTATATATATATATATATTTTTTTTTTTTAAAAAAAAAAAAAAAAAAAAAAAATCTGTCGACAACTTTAACAGACTCATATAACTTCTGCAAACCAAACTGGTAGTTCTTCTTCTATATGAACAACAAACGATGGTTGCTTCATTGCATTGCATGCGAGACTGCCCATTTTTGAATTCTGCGTTTGTGATATATGAATGAGTTCTTAACTTTTGAAACTTGTCTTTAAGATTTTTATGTCTTCCAAATAACTTGCAAAGACTGGCCTTTCGTCTGGTTCCAAAACCAATTTCACCAACTGGAAACAATTTGTTGCAAATGTAACAGTAAACTGTCTTAGAGTCTTCATACATTACATTGCCTAAATGAAATCATCTATCTCCGAGTGCAGTGACGACTAACTCGCTCTTGTATTCCTTGCTCCCATTAAACCTCAAAACCTTCCAATGTACTATACCACCCTTGTCCCGAATAGGGTTCCTGATTTTTCCATGATTCATCCGTAAAACACCATCTACTAGGGATAGACAGTATTGTTGCTGCTACTGGTAATCGAGTTTGATCGATTCCCTGTGTAATAGAAACTTGTGCCTCAGTCCAAAGTAGTGACTCCGTTTTTGCCAATTTGAGAATATCCCTAAGATCAATATCCAAATTGCTAAATATTTTATTCTTTTTTCCTTACCATATGTGTCATAAGATCCATGCAAATTGATGATCTTCTAATTATGGAGAAACTCTCCAAAATAAAAGATCTATGTTTGCAAAGAGTGATTGAATGGAAAAGATGTCTGGATTCGATGGAATTCGTGATAGTGCCCAAATCTGAACAGCCGGTGGGCATTCAAAAAGCACATGATTTATGGATTCCTCAGTTGCTCCAAATCGTGCACAAATTGTATCTCCTTGTATTCCTCTTGCTCTTAATTTTTTCTTAACCGCTATGCATCCTGATACCAATTGCCATAAGAAATGTTTCTTCTTAGGTGGACAGCGTACTTTCATTATTATATATTTATCTTATTGTATTTACAATTAGTTTTTTTTTTGTCAACTTAATATATGCACGGAAAACATATCTGAAAATTATTTTGTATTTAATTTATGTCAAATTTTTACCGGTCCTTCAAAACTGGATTTCCCTTTAGTAATATTTTTTACGTTTATTCATTTTACATAATATATTATTGTATATACAAAAATCTAATATATGTTAATTTTTATACATGTATCATATATTTTGCTAATGTTAAGATGTTCTGTCATCATATTATATTTTCAACATAAATATTTAATATTTATGAATTTTTTTTTTCAATATACCAACTTCATATAATTTTATTATATTTAGTTCAATATAATAATTTTATTTTAAGATGATTGATTATGATTATAAAATAGATAAAAGTATGATATAATTTTAATTTTTAATTTTATAAAAAATAACTAAATATGTATTAATGTATAATAATAGTTCATTGCTAATTACAAAATTAGTGAAAATATTACATAAAGTTTTGAAAATTAAGATATTGTTAAAATATTTAGATCTACATAATAATTTTCTTTTAATATGATTGATTGTGATTATATAATAGATAAAAATAGAATAGAATATTTATTTTCATTTTATAAATAATAACTGAATATATTAATGCATAATAATATTTCAAAACTAATTACAAAATTAGTGAAAATATTTACATATAATTTTTGAAAATTAAAATTTTGTTAAAATCTTTTAAACAGATTTTTCAAATATATATATATATATATATATATATATATATATATATATATTAAAAAAAAAGATATCAAAAGATAATATGATTAAAGTAGTTCAAAGATTCTATATACTATTGGTATTATTAAAATACATTTAATTAAAAAATTTAAAGATAGTCCTATTTAAAAATCACTCATGAAATAAGATTGTACTTTTATTTTAATAGAATAGATTTATGGTCAAACTACACTTTAGTTAAGGAGATATCTAAATTAAGGAGCTATCAAAATGGCAAACCATTTTGTTTTTTTTCATTTATATATACGGTTTTTTATAATAAATTTGAGAAAAAAATAAAATTTATATAGGGTTATAAATTGATTACACAAAATCTGCAGTTTATTGATGAGAATCAAAGGAACTACATCTATAAAAAAAAAGTTTTACTAAAAAATCATTTAAAGACTAATAATCCTAATAATTTCTTTGTATTTAATTACTGCATTTATTATTTTGTTTCATATCTATACTTTATCATTTTTTGCATTTAAAATAATCAACCAATACATATTAAAGCTGTAAAATTTGAACCAAGTCAAGATATCAGAATCTAAAAATAAAAAAAATCAAGACATAAATAATTTTTATTTGGATATTCATTGACGTGCAAACAAATTAGAAGGAAAGAAGGAAATTTATGACAAAAAAAGGTAAAAAGAAATTTATGGTGAAACATAATCTGCTTTTTCTCAGCAGATATAATTAAACCAAAAACCTTTTCCTTAATACTTAGTTACCAATCACTCTATTATTTTCATTATTTATTGAACATTTTAGGTTGTTTTCAAATTTTCATAAGATTTAAACAAACAGCTAATTAAACTTGGTCATTTACAAATTTTCTTCATTGTTTCGTTGTCCAAGATCTGGTACGTCTCGCTCTTTCTCTATATTGTATATTGTTAACTTAAAGCTGAGTTTTAAACATGTAATCAATCAAGTAGTTGTCTCTATATCGCGAATCCTTTTGCTTATCTTCGTTTTAGTAATTAGTAAGTATGGTTTCTAAGCTAAAATCACATGATATATTAATGTGTTTTGTGAAGTCTTTAATCCAAATTCAAAATTATAGATTTATACTTCCTTCGTTTATTTTAATATTTAACGTTTTAGAGAGAATTTGTTTTCCAAAATCGATGATGTTTTCAATTTTAATGCAAAATTTATTAGCCTTTTATATTATATTATCTTTTGTATTCTGTAATGTGTTTTATCATTGATCGAACTACGATTAGATGAATAATTTATGATTTTTTTGTTTAAAATGCAGAATTTTGTTTAAAACAATATTGTATGTACAATCTTAAAAAGTTGCCCATTAAAAATGGATGGAGTATTAGAAATTTAGAACCTTTATCGGATGCTAGAAAAATTCCATTTTATAATTTCGCATTATTTTCTATAAGTTTTGTATTTTTGAGAAAGAATTTTTGATAAGCTTTCAAGCAAGGCTTTAATAATTATTCTATTAAAAATCACATGATTCTTACAGTAGTTTACAATAATAATAAATATTCTTGGAAAATTGGTATTAGAACATATCGGGACTTAGTACCGGAAAGTAGAAAAAAAACAAAAACAATGGTTTATGAAATTTAGTATTTTAATTTTTAATAAAATAGTTAATATTATTTAAATATATTTTAAAATACCATTTTATCCTAACACGGATAGTCCACGGGAAGGGCCAACGTGCTGATATGTGTACTGATGTACTGTCCTCGTGGGCAAAAATCACTCGGACAGTCCACCCAAAACATGGAGAGCTCTCGAATTTTGATTGAATCCATTAATAGCAATCACCGTACCTTCACTATCTCCACCATCACTGAAGATACCATCATAGAGAACTATGGCAAAGTTGTCTAATTTTACTTGTCATCACGTTCAAAGTGTTGGAAGCATAAGGTTTGCTTTAATTCAAACCATCCAATGAGCTTCTTCCTTGTGCATAAAACTCCTTTTGCTTTATCCAGCTCTTCTCCAGCCTGTCACACGTGCCTCATCTTCCCTTGCAACGGTCTGATGCTCAAGGAGTTTTAATTTCAATCCAGGGTTTTGGTCCAATTTTGATTCTATTTGGGTTTTGTTCTTTAGCCGATAAAGTTTTTTCTGGATTAAGGAAGTCTACTATATCTTGTATAGAATACTCTATCGTCACCCTATCATGTATTTTGATGTATTTGACAACTCTCACAAGTTCATCTATGACTAATGCCCAACATAAATCTCTGAAAAAAAACAAGTCATATGGTTCACCAATTCTACTATTTAGGATCACAAATATAAAACTAGTTGTATAAATTTATAGACTTAATTACCACAGTTTCCTTGGTTTTTCACACGTTCCATAATTTTTACCCATTATCTTTCTTCAGTGATGTTGGTACAGTCTAAATTTGGGATTACAATGCAGTTTACGTTTGAAAAAATTAATAATTCAATATAAATATGCATGTAAAGCACTTTTTTTTTTGAGCAACATAAGTACACACATACCTTGTTTTTTTTTTCACCACGCGTAGACTTGGCTCTTGCGATCCAAACATTTGATGATAGGAATATCTGATTCTGGTTTAGTTGCGAATATCTTCAACAAAATAAGGAAGTGTACTCAAAAATGAAGAATGGGAAAATTTTCATAACATTCGTAAATATGTCAACGTTCATCAATTCGAGAAGATATTAGCAACTAAACCGGAATCAGATATTACTATCATCAAATGTTAGCATAAGAAAGTTTCAAAAAAAAAAAAATTAGAATCAGAAAATACAAGAGTCAAGAGTCAAGAGTCAAGAGTCAAGAGTCTACGTCTAGTGGAAAAAAAGAAAGAACGTATGTGTCTAACCTATGTGCTTTAAATGCATATCTATATTGATTTATTATTTTTTCAAACTAAATTGTATTTTAATCCCAAACTTTGACTGTCCAACATCACTGAAGAAAGATCAATAGGTAAAAACTATGAGACATGTGAAAACCAAGGAAATCTGGTAATTAAGTCTATAAACTTATACAACTAGTTTTATATTTTTTTATTCTAAATAGTAAAATTGGTTAAACCTTTGTATTGTTTTTTTCACGGAGGTATATATGTTGGGCTCTAGACACAGCTGAACTTGTGAGTGTTGTAAGATACATCAAAAGATATGATAGGGTAAAGATGTAGTATTCGATACAAGATATAGTAGACTTCACTCATCCGGAAGAACGTTCTTGGCTAAAAAGGATACCAAGCACTATTGCTATCCATGGTATATACATTTAGGGATAGAGTATGTGAAGAGATTTGGGGTTCAACGAGAGGAAGATCGACCATTTCAGGTCGACTGTTGTATCAAAACTTAGTCACATAAGTAAGGTGATACAAGTTCTTTGTCTAAATGTTTTGTTCGTTGTTTCAACTTCTTGTAACTATAAATTTTGTCTTCATTGTAGATCATTTATTAAGACAAAGGTTGTGCAACTTAAAGGAATACTTATGTGTTGGTGTAAAAAAAAGAAGGGAGACTTATCTGCTGTCTCTCTATTAATTTTGTATAATTTGGATGATAATGATGATAACAAGTGATATTTATTACACACTAAGTTATTATAAAATAATATTTGACACAAGCTCAACATAACAAAGTTCAAACATATCACAATTTTAGTATCACATAAATTCAGAAAAATACATAAGTTTAAGCATCTGACATCCAAATTTTAACAAAATATTTATGCATCAAACTAATATAGTAATCTTTTGTAACTGAGCCAATCTGTAAAATAACATTAAAGCACATCAGCAAAACATAAAACATCATCTTCAAAGAAAGTTATCCGAGAAAAGTTTGCTCTTATTAGCTAGACATATAAATAAACAAGAATATTGTTAACCTCATCATTATATACAATAAATTTATAAAATTCACTCAAGAGTTCAAAAGTTGATATATATACATGAACGAACAAAAAATCTTCAAAATTCATTTTAAATTTGGATAAAATGTAAGTTTATTGAAATTAGCAAAGAATGCTTCTTGAGAAATCTACTTAATTAGTAGACTTCTTGAGAATTCATCATTTTAAATTATTGAGTTTTTTTTTGTAATTGTATAAATTTTTTATTTTACCAGAGAAAAAATTTACTCTCAGAATCAGGTTCATTTTGCAATTGACCAAAACCTTACAGAAATTAACTTTTTAATTGAAGAATTTTAGAGAAAACCGTTGTGAGTAGTCTTCTGGAAAAGTCTTCTTATTGTTACATGAAGTCTTCAAAATGTTGCAAGAAGTCTTCAAACTGTCACAAGCGTATATTTGTTTTGCAATTGTTTTTGTTTGACTTTATAAGAGAAATATTATTTAGAGGTCGTCTATGACAAGACTTCTTTGATTAAAATCTCGGAATAAAAATAGAGTATACTTATGGAAACATCTCTTATGAGAAGACTACTCCAGAAGTATGCTAAATAATTAGTTCTAAAATTAAATATTTTATTATTTTTTATCAATTGTAAAACTGATCCCAAAAGACTTTTTGCAATATTTTAAAGACTTTATGTGACATTTAGAAGACTTCTCATGAATTCTACTCACATCGGACTTTTCTAAAAGTCTTCCATGAAAAGTCAAGCTTCTTAAAAATTTTGGTCAATTACAAAATTAATCTCGCTTTTTGGAGACTTCTCGAGAAGTTATTTTTTTTTTGGTTACAAAGAAAAATTTGTAGACTTCTAGAAAAGTCTTCTATGAAAATTTCTTAAAAAGTTAATTGTAAGACTAACTTATGCATTGACCATAAGACTTCCCAAAAAACTTCTCTGTAGATCTGTTTTTCAGTTTTGCAATTGACCAAAAAATAATAAAACATTTAATTTTATAGTTAATTAATTAGCAGACTTCTTAAAAACTCAAGAAATTTCAGTTATGTTTCCAGTAGAAATCATACATACCTAGATCCAGTGAGAGTTTGTGCTTAGTTTCTCCAAATACCCAAAATTTCTTAATAAAAAATACACATTCGTTATTTACCAAACTCACTAAACTTGGGAAACTCTAATGAAAATATAATCTTGAAATCCAAAATTTTGAGTTTTAAAAATGAAATAAGAGACAATATGCAAGATAAATGATTTATGTATGTAAGAAATGAGATTAGAAGATGTATAAATTGATTTCTAACACATTTAAAACTTGTTTTAATTTGGTTGTTAATGGTAGTTGGTGATATTGAAAACAATTGTAAATAAGTGATGAAGATGAGGATGTTTAAATAAATCATCATATTGCGAAAAAGATAAGTAGTAGCATTTTACGTGAATTAGTTAACTTTTAGGACGAATTATAACCAAAAGTTTTAAGATATTGGGTTAATTTTGTGTTTGAACATAAAATTTAGGATATTTTTAAAGAACCAGAAAAATAATGTCAAAGGAACGTTCGGAGGTTGGAGTGACAACCAGTGGCGGATCTAGACACGATTTTAGCTAGCTTGGGGCACACTGCTACAAATAACAAAAACAACTTTGAATTGGGGGCACTTTTTATGCTTGTTCAGTAAACTACAAACAATTTCATCAAAATAATCTAGTTCAAGAAAAAATAAAAAACAGTAGGGGGCACGTGACCCGTACCCGTACACCTACGTCCATCCCTGGTGACAACAGTCTCAACTTCATTACTATTGCTTGTGTTTGCTATGGGAATATATCCTACCTTCAATATATAAGTCCAGGTTTAATGTTACATACTTACATACAACGAACCATCGTCGTATTTTTTGATATTTAGTATGTAATAATATGTAAAATTAATCCTTAAAACCAATCGTAAGTCTTGTTTATCCTTACTTACATTTTATGCATAAGTCATAACTGGATAAACTCTAAATCCATTTAAGCAAACTAAAACCTGGAAAATGATAAATAACAAATAAGAAAACAAAGTAAACATAAAAATGTGAAATCAAACTGAAATGGGCAAAGCTTGAACCCATCCACCACTGTTAATGAAGTCGAGATTAATCATACTTTGAACACTGAATCCACTCAGCTTCTTAACCCAGCGCACGTCTCCCCGTATTTGATCCACTCCCATAGTATCCAATCTCTGCAAACGTCAGCTGAGATACATGGCCCCCAAAGTGCCATGAGTCCCATCTTTGGGGAACAACCACGTCGGTCAGGTCTGTGTTGTAAAAGATCACTCGAGCGTAACTGCGCCACGGTCTACCCAAGAAAGCCTTCCCCGTTCCGTGAACGAGGTTGTCCGTGAACACAAATCCGTTAGCGTCATACGGGTTGGTCCGTCCTTGAGCCGTTATGTAACCAGCTACCCCCGGTTTTAGCGTCGCTCCTAGCACGTTTATCACGCATTTCTAAAACCCACCAATCACACAATTTTATTTAATGAAAATAACACAAGATCACGGTTACTTAATTAGGAGTTAGGACTACTATATGTGTATTCATTCAAAAACAAATATACTACTATGTGACTATTCGTTTTTTACCTTTCCGTTGTTTGGATATAGATATGTAAACACTTTGATAAAAAAAAAAAAGATATGTAAACATTATTTAATTGTAGTTATCAATTTGATTTATCTAGATTTAATATATTTGCTATACACGGATCTTTTACTGGTTTTGTTAAAACTAAAAAATATAATAAAATTCACAAGGTTATGTGAATAGTCAGAATGTAACGAACCTTGTAAATAGATTGGCCGTTACCAAATATGAAATCAACGGCGCCTTGGATAGTGCAGAGGTGGAAGAAGTGTCGGCCATCAGCATCCCACAAGGTGTCTTGAACTCCAGAAAACCCTACCGAGTAAAAAGCACATATATCACCGTTGATCAACGCCGCCACGGCGGGGATCCTAGGGTTTCTGTTCACTTTCCCTTTATTCGGGAAATTGTACGTGTTCTGTAAATAATGCAAAAAGGAAAAAAAAAACAGTCATCTATAGGAAAAAAATCAAATAAATAGAAGAAAAAGACAGAAGAAAAAAACAAAAGTCACCGTACCACGAAAGTAAGGCTTTTAACGACGGTGTTATCGGCGACAGTAGCAAAGGTGGGGCTTTGTGCAACCGAGTCATGATCGCCCCATTCAACTGTAGTTTTCCTCTTTCCAGCTCCAACTATTACTATGAACGATTTAACATAGGGTATATATCTTTATTTTCTCCCTGCGGCATAAGATAAATCGTTACTAAGCTCTCTTTTTTTTTGCAGATATGTCAAGTCAGTTACATGTGGCTTTACTGACCTGTAAAGGCCGGCTGCAACGTTGATGAAGGACCAATGGCGGTTGTTGACTGGGACCGAATCAATAGCCTTTTGTATTTTCGTGAAATTTGCATGACCCGATTGATCCACGAACACTTGTTGGTGGTACGCTTCGATGATATGAGGTAAGCAAAAACAACAGAAAAGAGCGATGCAAAGTCGACGAGTTCCCATTAGATGATGTCAAAACGTAAGAGACAGTGGAGTAGGGCGAAAGACAAATGAAAATAGTGAAGGAAATGTATTATTTAATAAAGGCTCTGCGATTAATGCTTTTTATTTTGTTAAATATTTTGATCAAGATTTATTACTTTGTTTCCTTTTGATTATGTATGGAATCACACTACAAGAAAACATGGTATGGCGGAAATCGTCAGAAATTCGTTTGAATAGACCGATTCCGACGAATTTCCGACGAACCCGTCCGTCGGTATCGTTTCGTCGGAAAAAAAAAATTCGTCGGAATTTCGTCAGAACTTCCGACGACTTTCTGACGAATACCGAGAAACGTCATTCTGACGAACTTCCGACGATATTACGATGCGGATACACGAGACCAGAGTTCATCGGAAAAACTACGTACCGACGGAGAACGTTTCTCGGACAATTCCGACGTAGAGTGTTCCTCGGTGTATTCCGACGAACTTTAGGCGTCGGAATTTACCGACGGACAACGGTCGTCGGAATATACCGACGAACCTCGTTCGTCGGTATATTCCGACGGAAATGGGGTTCGTCGGTAAATTCCGACGGATATATGTCCGTCGGTATATTCCGACGACCACTGTCCGTCGGTATATACCCATTTTTTAAAAAAATTAATTTTGCATTTTTATATATTTTTCGATATTAATAAATTTAAAAAATCAGAAATTTAAAACTAATAATATTATAAAATTTAAATTCATAAAAACCGAAATAGGAAAAAAACATTCATAAAGTTTAAAATTCATACAAACCGAAATAGAAAAAAAAAACATTCCGAAAGTTTTAAAAAGCCGAAATAAACTAAGATGAACTCGAAGACATCAAACGATCTAGCTTCTGCATAATCTCGGTGTTGAACTTCTTCTGGGATGCCAACTCAGCAAGGATAGTGGCATTCTCCGAACGGATAGTGGCATTCTCCGAAAGGATAGTGGTGTTCTGCTCCTCCAATGCCCCAATCCGTTCATCTTTGTCATGTAGCTCCTCGAGAATCATGGGATCGGCATACGGAGCTTGCGAAGAAGATGCCGGATACGAAGAAGCACGACGGGCCAACCCAACTAAACGGCCTCCTTTCCTTTTAGGAACCGCCTACAAAAATATTTAAAGTAAGTAAATAGGGACAAGTAAGTAATCGACATTATAAAAAAAATATATTAATACAAAAAATTACCTTTTCAACCATCTCATTTATTTGCAATAGAGACAGGTTGGTTGAAGCTCCCGTGGATTCGCCGTCATCAGAGAGAGGCTGAGATTGGGCAACTATTTCAGCTTCCACCAAATCAACTACACCTTTGATCACGGGGTCCTGAATTTGACCCGTCGTCTTGTTAGTGTGAGCCACCTTAATGAGTTGGAGACGATCAACGGGATTACCGTCATTTGCTTCGATCTAAAAAAACCGCCATTATTAGCCAAGAAATATATAAAATATTTATTTAAAAAATATAAAGATAAATAATAATAAAAAACTTACAAGTTCATCCTCCTTAGTAGACATAGAGCAAGCGCCAAGGTTGTGCACATACATACCTTTCCCGCCACGATCGCTCTTCCGGTTCCTGGAGTTCCTAGAAGACGTCTCTGCAGTTTCTTCCTTCTCCCAATGACCTATCAACTGCTCCCACACCGTCCCGTTGATGAACCGTGGCTTCTTGTTCTTCTGCCAAACTGTCTTCCACGCGTTTATCTGCTTTGTGTAAGAGTCCATGGCCTTCTCGTTGAATTTCTTACGGACTGTTTCCGTAAGATCGGAGTGCCAGTTGAACTCTTGCTACAAAACAAACACAATTTAATAAGTAAATATATTTAAAAAAATGTAAAAACTTTAAAAAAATGAAGAGTTACTATACCGCAAACTGACGAAACCACAACTCTCGTTCGTCGTTAGGGATCACACTCCACTTTGGATATCCAAAACGGAGCATGGAGTACATCATCTGGTTGATGCTCCGGTTAATGCCATTTTTCGACTTGGTGAACCTGTTAAAAAAAATACAAGTTAGCAAGTTAATTAAAGGAAAAAATATAACGGTACAAATAAAAAAATACTAACCAAGTGCTATGGCCTCGTCGTGGGTTGGGTTGGAGAAACGGGAGATGCTCTCGACCTGGTTGTTGAACCAATAGATGAACCGGCATGACCCCCGGATCCTGTTGAGCAGCAGCGTGAGGGGCAGCGTGAGGGGCAGAGGGAGCTGGAGCGGGAATATATGCGGGAACCGAGTCATGAGACGATCCCGATGCACGGGAACTGCTCACCGAATTACGTCGAAGACGGGCTGCGGGGCGGGCTTCATCCTCGGCCCTAAAAAAAAAAAATTAATACATCAAACATATTCTCAAATCATTTCTATTTTTAATGTTTTCATTTATATATTTACAAAAGGTTTTATAAACGTTTTAAAAAAAACTATTAAACCTTTATATATATATATATGTATACAAAATTATTAAAAATTTATAAATATAAAAAAATGTTGTTAAAAATTTATAAATGAAGAAAAATGTTGTTAAATATTTATATTTTTTTTTTAAAATGTTTTATTATACATAGTTTATTAGTGGAAACTTATTAAAAATTATAAAAAAATTTAAAATTTTTATTATACATGATTTACATATATATATATGTATACAAAATTATAAATATAGAAAAATGTTGTTAAAAATTTATAAATGAAGAAAAATGTTGTTAAATATTTATATTTTTTTTAAAAAACGTTTTATTATACATAGTTTATTAGTGGAAACTTATAAAAAATTATAAAAAATTTTAAAATTTTTATTATACATGATTTACATATATATATATGTATACAAAATTATAAAAAATTTATAAATATAGAAAATGTTGTTAAATATTTTTAAAAAATTTTAAAAATGTTTTATTATATATATTTCATTACTGGAAACTTGAAAAACGTTTTTAAAAATAAAAAAAAAACGTTTTAAAAAATCAAAAAAAACGTTTTTAAAAATCAAAAAACGTTTTTAAAAATCAAAAAATGTTCCAAAAAAAAATAAAACAACAATCCAAACAACAATCCTAACTTATATATCCTAAACTATCAATCAAACAACCTAAAATCCGAGATCTAACATCCAAAACCCTAAACAATTGAGATTAAAGAAGGTTTGGGATGATTCTTACATGATTTAGGGTTTGGGGGAGGAATCGCCGGTGTAGAGGGATGAATCGCCGGTTTTGGGGGAGGAATCACCGGTGAATCGCCGGTGGAGAGAGGAATTTAGAGAGAGAGATGCGGAGATAACGAAGAAAGAAGGAGGAGGGTTATTATATCAGACGATTCCGACGGACACGGGTTCGTCGTTATTCCGTCGGTATAATTAAAATATACCAAATGCCAATTCGCGAAAATTTTCAAGCGGTTTGGTTCTCCCGGGCAAATTTAAATTCCGACGGAATGTGTCCGTCAGTATATTCCGACGGACACATTCCGTCGGTATATTCCGACGGAATTCCGACGACTTAGTGTTTAGGGTGTTGATTTCAAGTTTCTAAATGCAAAATCCAAATCTTTGATAATATATATAGTATTTGCATAAAGATTTAACAATAAAAATGTTTTATAACACGATTTTACACAATAACATTTTTTGTAGTGTAAGCTTATATAAATATGATTGTATAAGTATATAATGTTAAGATGAGATGTTATGAAAACAATGATATGCATACATAAATATTTTAATGAGTTGTTATATTAGAACGGTTGCGATCTAATACTATACTAAACACTTATTATGTGTTATTTTCATAGTTTTGGCATCTAAATTTATAGATTTTTATGATTGAAAATTTATAGAAACATATGTCGTCGGTATTTTCCGACGAAATACCGACGACCTTTCCAATTTTCACTGAAACCCATTGTCGTCGCTATGTCGTCAGTATATTGCGAGGGATTTCCGACGGACCATTAAAAAAAAAAAAAAAAAAAAAGCTAATCAGAATCTTCTGAATCTTCATCAAACTCCCCAACCTCGGCTTCCGGCTCTGAATGTACGACAGCATCATGTCCAAACACAGTCAAATTCTCAACGAGTTGAACATTTTACAAATCTTCAACTGCCTGGGCGTTGCTGGTAGACTCTGGTTGCAATGGTTCATCATCATCAGAAGTTCCATCCACTCGTCCTCTTGGGTTGATTTGCGTTACAGTAACCCATGGATCGTCTCTGTACGTCACCCGAGGGTAACTGATGTAGCACACCTATACATATCAATTATACAAGTATTAGTAAAATATATAACATTAATTAATTATATTGGTAAAAAATTATGAATAGATTGACATACCTGATCAGCTTGCGAACCAAGAATGAAGGGATCATAATATTGAAGTTTCCGCCGCGAATGAACTGATGTAACACCAAACGCATCAATCTTCACTCCTCTATCTGGGGTGGTGTCATACCAATCACAATAGAATACTACACAACGCAATCCAACCATTCCAGGAAATTGGATTTCCAATATTTCTTTTATGTTGCCGTAGTAGACATCGTCACCAGAAGAAGATGAAACACCAGCATCATATGTTGTCTTAGAATGACCTTTCCTTGTGAATGCATATCCTCGCGTACAAAATTTAGGATATGATTTGACCACATAGTTTGGTCCCTGCACAAATTCGTGTATCCAATCATCGAACACAAGACCTCTGGCCAAACCATCATTCACCTATAAATTAAAAACATATATGATTGAAAAGTTAATTAGTTTATATATATTAAATTTAAACTAATCATTTGCATAGGGTAATATGATATATGACTCGGAATATACCGACGAACTTCCGACGACTACAACGGTTACATTTTTTATCGGAATGTCGTCGAAAAGTTCCGACGAACCATATTTCGTCGGAATTCCGTCGGAAATGGCC
Source organism: Brassica napus (assembly GCF_020379485.1). Taxonomy (NCBI): domain Eukaryota; kingdom Viridiplantae; phylum Streptophyta; class Magnoliopsida; order Brassicales; family Brassicaceae; genus Brassica; species Brassica napus. The sequence goes on along the minus strand of NC_063447.1, from coordinate 30,363,494 downwards.
GACGGAATTCCGACGACTTAATTTTTTTGGATTTGGTCAGAAATTTGTCAGTATTCCGTCACAAATGTCCGACGACCTTGGTGTCCGTCGGAACCTCCGTCGGAATTTGGTGTGTTTTCTTGTAGTGTCAAAGTTTGAATTTACATGAAACTGGCAAGTTTAGCTTTGTTTTGCGATTTGGTGATCAATTTTAGTTTGTGTGAGATGCCATAAACCAAAGAAGGAAGCTGTGATCTTTGTGATTGTGGCAACTATAAAGTTTGTGGTCGAGACTTTGTATTTATTCGGAAATTATTACAAAAAAAAATAATAGTGAATTTTGTGTAGTAGAAACTACATTATATTGACAGAAAATTACAGACATGAAATCAGGAATCCCCTATATATTAATTGAGGAACATTTGAAAAGATGTAATATCAATTTTGTAATAATTAAAAAAGAATTCTTGCTTATGTATCAATCAATTAGGTAATTAATTAATCCTATGTGTTAGCCTCACATTGAAATTGAAAAACATGTTGGTCCAATTCGGTTTTTATATCTCACTAGAAACATTTAATACCAACTATATGATATCATATGATATTGAATAAAGCACGGTGGCTATTTATTATATATTATTTCTTTAAATAAAACCTACGAAATTACCTAATGTGATTATGATATATATAGCAATTAATGATTTTAAATAATGAAGATTTGCTAATAATCTGTATGCTTTCTATCATTTTTGTTTAATTATTTACTATTAAAATAAATTACACAATTACATTAATCATATATTAAAAATTTAGATTTTTTTTGTATATGTTGTATTTTGAATTTTTCAAAACGAGTATAAATTATTAAAACTGTTAAAAGTATCACATAAACTTTTGTGATCAATGTTTAAATTTTTTTCTATAATAAGATACAATGATAATAAAATCATATAAATAAATAATTTTATTTTAATAGGTGTTTATGTTAATATATATATATATATATATATATATGTACTTCATATCATTTAAATTTAATTATATATCATATGCGATAGATAAAATTGATTGTTTTGAATTATTTATTCTAAAATGGTTGCGAATAAACATGAGCGGTCATTTGATATATATGTGCAAGCCAATTTATTACATAATAGTAACTGATTTTTTAGTTATTTAATATATAATTATTATTTTATTATTTCATATTATGCAGAAAAATATAAAATAAGTATTTACTCTGCACAAGGCGCAAATCTTAATCTAAGTATTTATTTCTTTAATAATTTTGAATCTTAAACATTTTCTAAATCTCATGCCAAAATAAAAGAAAGAAATGATAATAAACTCAAAAATCAATATTTATATCGAGCAATAACCAAAATGTCACAAAAAAAAGAGAAAAATATCAAAGATAGATAGGATTGACACGTGAACGTAAACTTCTCATAACCATAATTAACTTTTAAATTGCTAAATCATGATATAAAACCGAGCTGGCATAGTTTCACTGTAACCAAATAGTAGGCATGAGATATTTCGACCTAAACGTTAGGTTTTTTATGCGATAAATAATTTTTTGACCTACAATATTTTTAAAAATGAGATCAGTTCATTACTAAACAAATTATGTAATTAACAAAAAAAATTTAAAAAAAATTGTTTAAGGGCCAAATATATTAATTCGATCAATAATATAAATTTTTTTCCATACGATATTTCTTAAATAATTTTGATATAAATTTGTTTTCCATACAATATTTCTTAAATAATTTTCATATATCCTAGTTAGTCTTATACACTAATAGCACAAAAAGGAAGTTGTAATTGTTGTATTGCGGTAACTGTAAAACTAGTGATCGACACTTTACATTCACTTTGGAAATCATTATAAAGAAAATTAACAGTGAATTTTCTAAAAGAATTTACATCAGATTACTGGGAGTTTTGGAATTAGCCATACACTAGTATGCAACTCTACCCAATTCGGTCCTTCAGTTCAAGAAAAGATTTAAACATGGTTACATATGAGTCACCGGGTTCATCGGTGAGACCACAGATTTAAAAATAGATGTGAAAATATTGATTTATCTAATTTAAATAATCCAGTTAAAAATAATGAACACGTTAAATACTGGTTGAAAGATAAATAGAGATAAATAATTTAAATAATCCAATTAAAAATAATGAACACGTTAAATACTGGTTGAAAGATAAATAGAGATTACAATATAAATCAAGATAAATAATCAAAACAATTAAAATACAAAAATGTAAGTTTTCTATTTATGTGTTCATAGAAGATATAAATTATGTATATTGAAAGATAAAAATATATAAAAATGTATATTTTATGTGTATTTAATATGCTTTTGACAAATAAAAAGATTCTACGCTTTTAAAATGCGGGTCAAAATCTAGTGTATATATTATATCTTAGGGATCTCTAAGTTAGGTGCTATATTATCATACCGAGGACTACGTGAATGCCTCTGAGGCCCTAAGGGGTAAGGTTTCCGCCGGTGTAAAAGAACCGTTATAAGATCGGATAAATGGTTGATCGGCTAAGTTTCTCTACTAACGTTGTTGAAAAGGTTTTTATCGAACCATGTTAACAACTTTGCCTCATATTTGAGATATCAAGTTGTCGACTACCCAAAACAATAACCCTGAATCTTATGAGTACGGTGATGAGGTTATGGTGGAGTTTGAGAGGCCAACGAAACGACTTCAACATATGTCCACAATACAAAACATAGTCTTGTCGATGCATCATTTCATCAGTACGTGTAAGACAGATAAGTTTCTCAGGAAACTGCATATGTGAGTTCATTAGTACATATGTTAACAGCTTTGCCTCCTATGTGAGTTCATTAGTACATATGTTAACAGCTTTGCCTCCTATGTGAGTTATCAAGTTGTACACTACTCAAACAATAAGTCAATAACCATAAAGCTATACGAGTACGGTGATGAGGTTATGGTGGAGTTCGAGAGGCAACCCAAACTACTTGAACATATATATGTCCTCAATACAATACATAGTCTGATCGATGCATCATGTCATTATAAGCTAATTGAAATAAGTGAATATTTAAATTAGTTTATGTTACCCATTCTGCTCTGACTGAGTCCAAACATTTGAAACTTTAATTTTCATCACTTCTTCCTTCCAACTTTCTTGTGTTCTTAATTTCTTTTTCTTTCTTAGAATTTGATTTTTCATCCCGACTGCTAAGTTATTACTTCCTACAGCGGTGAGACCTGAAAGAAACGGCCTGGTATGAGTAGCCCCGATTAAATATCATCGAAAAAAACAGATCAATGTTTTTTTGGATAAATAAAATATATGACGTGGTTTTCAAAGCGTCAATGCATTTGTGTCGCAGCATTTAAGAATCTAAATAAGCATCTTAGGATATTTTGTGGGCAGCAAGTCTTAAGGCTGGTGATGGGAATATGGCGAAGGTACCATCATAACATCATGGACCAACTGAATGGCTTCATCTGTACATAAAAATGGTGTAACAAGGTGACTTGCACCGAGATTGTCTTCCATTTTGACGTCCATTCTGATCAATGGGGGATAAGAGAATCCGGGTACTCCAACTTTTTTAGGTCTCTTGTTCAAGACGAACACTAAATTTAAAGTAGACTAAGAAGCATATTGAAAATGAGAGTCCGGAGAGGAAGAAGACAAGTTGATAATGGATGAAGTTTGTGATGAGATCTGATCTCTTTTACTTGTGCAGTTTATGTGTGTGTTTCTTTATTTGTGTAAATGTAAGCAACAAGGTCTTAACAAGAACTAATGTCAATGGAAAAGTCAACTAAAAAATCTTAAAATAAAACACAAGGAACTGAGTCACAGGGGCGGAGCAGTTGACCACCATGATTTTTTTTAATTAATGTAATTTTGTACTAAATTTTAAAAATGCCCCTGTTTAAAATTTAATTTTTTAAATGTAGTAATAGTATTTTAGTTTTGCCACGGATAAATGTTGTTTCTAGATCCGCCACTCAGACGACCATAAGTAGAGAAAGTGAAAAAATGAGAATAATACCAGAGTCTAGAAAATTGAGAACATGCATGCTCCTATATATAGCTAGATTTTGATCCACGTTTTGAAAGCATGAATTTTTCGGATAATAAAATGTTAGATATAAATTAATTTTTTTATGTACATTATTAAGTTACAAAGTTGTATTATATCAAGGAAATGATTTTTTTGTTTAATATTATATAATTTATCAATTAGTTTATTTAAAATTTGTATGTACACTCTTATGTTAAAATGTCATCTTTATATTTTTTGTATATTTTGTAAAAGTCACATTTGTTAAGTTGATGAGACATAAAATTTACTTGACATATTTTGAACTACTTTAATAGTATAGATTTATATCTGTTAGATGAATATATTTGAACTAACTTAATAGTATAGATTTATATCTGTTAGATGAATATATTGGAACTGTCATTAATTATATTCTATTAAGTAGCAAAAATATAGGACGCAATCTTGTTAAAATATAAATAATGTATTTGGTTTTAAACACCAACCCAATCACCCCGATAAATCTATTATTGCTAAATTATAACCAAACAAATATTTTGTGTGACCCTAAAATTATATTCTAAAACCTTATAAATATACATGTATATAAATTATTGTTTTACGGGTGTATATAAGGTATATGAGTTTATGACATGGTTAGAATTGTTAAAATATTGTCATTCAATGATGAATAGATTTGTGTAAGACCTATATATATATATATAACTAGAATTTGATCTGTGATGGTGTTTATTTTATTTTTATAAATATGATAATATATTTTTAAAATTTACCCATATTAAATAATTGTTTAATATAATATTTCTAGACACTACAATTTTATAGTTTATATTAAATAATTTTATTTTGTCTTGTAAAATGACAATTGTGTCATTTATATTTTTATAATATGATATGTGCATCCGCACAAATGTATATCTTTTATGAATCAAAATTTTGTGATAATGTATAATAAAATTGTTTATATACTATTTAAAATCTGGTGCTATATATCTTATACTGTTTAGCATTTATTATATTGAATTTATATTGGGCTATTACTTATATGAAAATATACGTAAAATAATATATTTATATATTAATTAATATTTTATTTATATTATTATTTAAATGATTATTTGATGTGACTTCTATTTTTTAGTTATTACTAAAATAATAAAACAATATAACTATATAGCTTTAATACAATATTGTGTTCTAAATTTAGTGAATGGATACTAAATCAATTTAGGTGGTTTTCATATTTTTCATGTTTATTAGTTAGTTATTTTAAGTTTATGTTTCAACATTAATAATTAGTTTTTTTTTTTTGTCAGCAACAAACAGATTCATATAGATTCTGTAAACAAAACTGGTTGCTCCGCATCCATATGGATCACAAAGAAGGGTTGCTTTCTTGCACTGCGTGCTAGACTGTCCGCCTTTGAATTATGCGTCCTTGGTATGTGGATAAGCTCTGAGCTGTGGAAACTGCTTTGTAGGACCTTGATGTCTTCCAGATAACTTACAAATGCCGGCCATTCTTCAGGTTCATAAACCATCTTCAACAATCCGTCGCAAAAGTAACCGTAAACTGTCTTAAATTCCTCATACATTCCATCCCCCAAATAAGTGCTTCTATCTCCGAATGAATGGGTGATTGACTCATTCTAGTGTTCCTCGCTCCCATCAAACCATCAAAACCTTCAAAAGTACTGTACCACACTTTTCCCGAGTATCTATCATTTTCTTTCCATGATCCATCTGTATAACACCATCTACTAGAAATAGTTGGTACTGTCAGATTCACTACCGATCGTGCCTGAGCAGCTCGCTGTGTATGGGCAATTTGCGCCTCGGCCCAGAGCACCGACTCTGTTTCTGCCAACTTAAGGGTATCTCGGGGGTCAATATCCAAATTGCTAAATACCTTATTGTTCCTTCTTTTCCATATATACCATAGAATCCATGCAAAATAATGATCTTCCATTGCCGGAGAGACTCTCCAAAATAAATGATCCATATTTGCAAAAAGTGATTGACATGGAAAAATATCTGGATTTGACGGGATCCGTGAGAGCGCCCAGACCTGGATTGCCGGTGGACATTCAAAGAAGACATGGTTTATGGATTCTTCAGGTGCTCTACATCGTGCACAAGTCATGTCCCCTTGGATTCCTCGTGGTCGTAGATTTTTCTTTACCGCTATGCAACCTGTTACCAATTGCCAAAGAAAATGTTTTAACTTAGGTGGGCATCACACTTTCCAGCAGTGTGCTTTCAACAACGAAACTGAAGGACCATACTCTGGTAGTGTCCTCTCTTTATCTTGATACACTCGCTCCACCTCATAACCAGTTTTAACCGTGTATCTCCCATTTTCGTGAAATGCTATCCATCCCGATCTGCTGTCCGAATTCGGCTTAAAGGTATACTCTCAATAATTTGCACATCTTGCGGGTCCACCAAAGTCCTAATAACCTGTGAATTCCATGTTCTTGATGTTCGATCAATAAGAGAATCCACTGTAAGATCCAGGTAAAGGTTATGTTGATTTTTGTTTGCTGGTCTCGGGCGATTGGATGGGAGCCAAGGGTCATTCCATACTGAAATAGATGATCATGATCCTACCCTTTTGACTAGTCCTTTGCTAACCAGAGATCTAACTGAGACAATACTATGCCAGCCATAAGATGACGAGTAAGATCTAATAGGTTCCATGGGTGATGCATTCCTGAAATATCGTCCTTTGAACACTCGGGTAAATAAAGTGTTCGGTTTCTCAATTAATCTCCATAATTGTTTCTCAAGCATAGCCGTGTTGAAATTTGTGAGGTCTTTAAAACCCTACCCTCCTTCATCCTTAGGCGCACAGAGTTTATCCCATGATTTCCAATGCATTCCTCTAGTGCTCCCCCCTGGACTCCACCAAAACTGTGCTACTGCACTCGTCAGTTTTTTCATCACCGTTTTCGGAACCCGGAAAAAACCCATTACATGGTTTGGCAGAGCTGTTACCACCGATTTTATAATCACCTCTTTACCCCCTTTAATGAAAAAATTGAAGGTCCAGCCATTGACTCTATTATTAAATCTCTCTTGAACAAAACCAAACACTTGTACCTTTGAACCTCTGAAACTCTCAGGTATTCCTAAATATGATCCCATTCCACCTAGGTTCTGTATTCCCAGAATATCCCGCATTTCTTGTCTTAAGTCTTCCTCAATCTTATGTCCAAATTGGATCGATGATTTTTCAAAATTTATCTACTGACCTGATGCCACTTCGTATTCCTTAAGAATCCTAAGAATAGTCTGATATTCCTCTCTTTTAGCTTTACAGAAGAAAAGGCTATCATCTGCAAAGAGTAAATGGGATATCGGGGGACAAGCCCTAGCAACTTTTATACCCGTCAGATGTTTTTACCTCCCCGCCTTTTTAATATTCGCTACCAACGCTTCCGTACACATAATAAATAGATAAGGGGATAAAGGATCCCCCTGACGAAGCCCCCGTTGCGGAATAATATTTCTTTTTGGCTGCCCATTTAGTAACACTTTGTACTGGACTGAGGAAATGCATTCCATCATTAGTTTTATCCAATGATGATCAAAACCCATCTTAGAAAGAAGTTGTTGAATAAAGATCCATTCAACTCTATTATAAGCTTTACTCATGTCCGTTTTTATAGCCATAAATTTATCCTGACACGTTTTATTAATCTTCAATCCATGGAACATCTCCTGGGCTATAAGTATATTATCTGAGATCAATCTTCCCGGCACGAAGGCCGATTGTGTTTCCGAGATAAGAGAGGGAGACACACCTTCAATCTCTGACACAAAACCTTCGAGATAATCTTATATCCTACATTACATAAGCTGATAGGTCTAAGTTCAGTCATTCTCGTTGGCCTCTCCGTTTTAGGGATTAAGCAAACATTAATAATTAGTTTGAAAATCAGTTTAAGTATGTTATATGGTTGTTTAATTTGACTAAAGGATAATAAATGCTAAAAGATAGTTTTTCGGTGGCATTAATGTGTTATTAAGTAGTTGTTTTAATTGAAGATCGACTTAGGAAATTATTTATGAAATTAGGAAAAACAAAGAATACTTAATATTAGGCTTCTTGATTATTTCAATAGCATAGACTTATAAATAAGTAGTAATTCTTAGTTTATTTTTTATTTGCACTTCTATTTTAATAAAATAGATTGTATGTTACTAATATAATTATAGAAAATACACATTTAAAATTTCATGAAATATTACTTTGTGAATCATGCATGTATTGAAATGCTTTTCCAAATGATAGAATACCATCATAAGTGTAAAAACTAAAAAGTCAGACTTATTTATTAGAGTAATATTTCCATATATATTATGTTAAATATATGAATATTGTTATATGTCTTTTAAACATTTATAAAGAGCTTTAAACATTACATATGTCTTAGTGAATATTCCATTTGTTCTTAAAAAGTGTTATTTTAACATTTGTTTCTTGTTACACAAAAAGTGTCGTTTTAAAATTCCAACGTAATTTATACATACTTTCAGCTTAATATTAATTGCAAAATGCATTGATCTTATAAATAAATTTATATATCTAAAATACTATTAGTTAAATTGATATAGTTAGTGAAACTTGTAATGCATTTCAATCATTTCCTTAATATATTTAAGTGACACTCTTTATAAAACGAAGGGAGTAATATATTTAAGAGCTAATTTGGTTAAAAACAAAGGAAAAGTGGAATATTAGGCATATACCAATGACAGTACCTCTTAAGCATCGTTCATGATGTGGCATGTAGTAAATTGAAAATATTTCTCTTCCTACTCATAGGCGCTTCGATTTCTCAAATAATAGCAGGCATAATTTTTTTAGATATGATGAAATGTAAAAACGATTTGAGCTAGGTTTATTAAAAGAGCTAATTTGGTTAAAAACAAAGGAAAAGTAGAATATTAGGCATATACCAATAAAAATAACTCTTAATAATCGTTCATGATGTGGCATGGAGTAAATTGACAATGTTGCCCTTCCTACTAATAGGCGCTTCGATTTCTCAAGTAATAGCTGGCGTAATTTTTTTAGATATGATGAAATCTAAAAAAGATTTGAGCTAGGTTTATTAAAATTGTCTAGGTAAATGAGGGTACACAGTGGTGCAGAGTAAACTTCATCCACTTGTTCACTGACTTTGCTTCCTCTACATACAAAATTGTGTGAATGCTTTGTATTGTTTTTGAAATTTTGGGGGTCTATAAATTGAGTGTAAATTATAAGAAAGTCAGGTTTGCTAAAATTAAAACTGTATGGCTAAAATAATTTACCATCTAATAAAATTATTCGTTAGCTATCTAAAATAATTTATGTTTCAAAGTCATAACAGAACCAAATCATAGACCGTAAACTCTAACCAAATAATAAACTCTAAGCCTAAACAAAATATATTAAATCCTAAATTCTAAACTCTAAATCAATACCATAAGCCTTAAATCTAACAGCAATACCTATACCTAACCCTTGACACTATAATACAATACACTAAACCGTATAGACAATTTCATTAAGTGTAAGACCTGGTAGATAGAGAAGAAATATAAATCTATTATCAGATGTCCAATTTTCCTTGTGGATAGTTACCATATTTTTTGGCTGGCTAACACAATTAAGGAACAGGTTAATAATAATATTAGCTATAAATGATTATACCCCTACACTCTGTAGTTTTAACCATAAAGTGAACCCTTACACCCCCTACAGTTTATGATAAAAAATTGCTTGTTAATTTTATAGTTGGATGTGTAACTTATAAGATTGCTTGTTAATTCTATAGTTGAATGTGTAACTTGTTTAATAGCTTGTTAATGGCAATGAGAAACCTTATTTTCAATTATCTGAAATTCATTGTTATGGTACAACAATTTTCACTATATATATATCTTAAAATACAATTTTCACTATATATATCTTATGTGTATATATATCTTAAAATAAATTTTCACTATATATTACGTTTAAAATATAGGTATCTTACTTGCACCTATAACAATATACGAATATTCTTTATAATGGAATTGTAAAACCCGTATTTTCCAAAATAACTTAAATAAATAAAAAGTCTGAAATCTCCAATTATTACTCCTCAAAAGTCAACTCCAAAGTCGTAAATCCAATAAATAGCCATAAATCCAAATAACATAATAAATCCCGAAAATATCGATAAAAGCATAAAATCCGCAAGTCTGAAAAAGAAAGAAATAAAACTCCCAAAGCACCAGTTCGATAGCAATCACTCCTGCTCGTCAGTCTCACCTGAAAGGGGAAGGAATAGGAGGGGTGAGTAACAGGAGAGTTACTCCGTGAGGTATGGGATGCTAAACACGCAAACCACTGACTTGAGTAAATAGAACTCCCACTATATATGGAAGTTTAGCTCTAACATGAACAAACAAGATGCCTAAAGCATCACACAACACAAACAATGCGATGATAGCATATAGCTAGTCCATACACTCCGCATCTCCTCATACGGATATATAAATTCATACGCTGCGTCGCTAGTACAGTCTGTCTCTGTACCCCCGCCCTCCAAAGCTGCGTCGAATGCAAACATCTCTGCACCCACGCCCCACACAATCTGCGTCGCTAGTCCAGACGTCTCTGAGCCCCCGTCCACCAAAGCTGCATCGCTAGCCCAGACATCTCTGGACCCCCGCCCACTCACATAGTCCCTACTCATAACTATGTATACATACATATATATATATCGCATCTCTTAACATCACGCAATCAAATCAACGGTTGAATCCTCTAGACCTCTAATTCCAGTTTACAATGAACCAACTAACAATCAAGACTCAAACAAACTCAATTCAAACAAACGGATGGATCATGATTCGAAATCTAAACTACGATAGAGAGAATTTTACACTGGTACAGGATTTACGGAATAGACCCTCACCTTAGCCAATATCAAGAACCAGAAACGGAAAACAAAGGAGATGACTTGATTGCCAAGAAAGCTAAGGTTTCGCCATGGATCTTGACTCTCGCCAACGTCACACCAAGCCGGAAAGTTCGAAGACAAAACATAATACATTATTAAATATAATAAATCTTAGGGTTTATGCAAACGTTACTTATGGCCCAAGAACAATATGTGAAAGAAGAGCTTAGCTCTTAAGGCTTGGCTTACAGTTATGGATCTCGGACTCCGACGATGTAAACTACAACTCCGGTGACACACCGCAGCTCTCCCGTGACATGGCCTACTCCTCCACTAGTTCACGGCTGATGGTGGTGGAGATCAACGATCGATGGTGATGAGACGCGACAACTCCGATCCGTATGTCATCTCTTCCTCCTCTTGGCTCCATAACACAACGCCAACAAGAGGATGCTCCATGACAGTAGCTACCCTTCTGGTGATGAACAATAGCTCTGGTGAAATGAGGTGAGGTGGCTCACGGTTGTGGATGCGTAACGTCTTCTCCGACATCAAACGTACGAGACCACAAGAAGAATAAAAGGGGAGAAGAGGAGATGAGAAATAATAATACATAATCATACAATATGTTATTAACTAGGTATTTTGCCATCATATGAATACTTATTAGTACATACATCATTAAACCGAAGATCAACATATTCAGTTATGTTTTAAGATTTTTAATCAAACATCAGACTATTTATATAAGTCAAAATTTTCTTCAAAATATAATTTAGTAAATAATAATTTAATTTAATAATTAAATCTTCAAAATAACTGAAAAAGTTTCCGATTATAATTTTTTTATTTTTACTTGATTAGTATTTCGTTATGCATTTTTTATTTTTAATCTTTAACGTTTTATAATTAAAATATTTTACTTTTTGATAGCAAGACATTATATATGCATGAATTATATTTAACTAAATAATATATTAAATGTATATAATGAATAATTATATAATTATACAGATAATAATTGATATCACTCAAATTACCTTAAGAAGTGATTTTACTCTCTCAAATAAGATGTTCAATTGTAGTACTTGGGGATCGAATTCACAGGGAGCTAGGGAACCAAATAAATCTAATCAGATTGATTTAGCTAGGTTGATTTAATGATATTAAATGTAAAATTGCAAGTTTGTGAGCAAAGTAAAATCGATTGATTTGATTGGGGTTTGATGGAAGGATAGTTTCTAGACTTAGGGTTTCTATTCAGGTATCAGAGATTATAATCCTATAGGTGCTTAACAGTTGCATGCATGATATTATAGAGCTCAACTACTTAACAACAAGTCAATCAGCTCTCGTGTTTCTAGACTTGTCTATTAACTAGATCTAATGACCCAAACAAGAGTGTTCGATCAATAGCAAGTGTCGATCGATTATCCTATATGGATATCGATCGATACACCTTGCACTCCGTCGATCGATTGTCCAGTAGGGATATCGATCGACGCGCTTCTAGTTAAGCTTTATGATCGGGTTGAATGATGCTCACTAAGGCTGCTAGATCAGCTCTCGCCTTACTCTAGCAATCTTAGCTCAATAAATAGATCAGGACAATATTATTCAAGGATGCTCAAACATACAAGTTCGTAGGTTCATTATTCTAGTTAGCAACTCTAGAACAAATCATTAAGAACAACCTATCAACGAATATCACAACTAGCAATCCTATAGTTGGGGCTAATCCCCTTTAACCTATTTGAACCCTAAACCTAACAGGTGGATCTATTCAAGCATGAAGTTTATCACAGAATTCATAGATGAATAGATATAAAAAGCAATAGATATAAAACTAAAACCAATGGAGTTCCAGGAGGACTCTGAAAGAGTTCCAGGAGGAATCTGGAGGAGTTCCTCCCTTCTCTCCTAACTAAGAATAATAGAATAGAAAGCTTAGCCGTCAACAATGGCTTAGAAAACACATAAATAGGGTTTTAGGTCGTCCAAAGATATTCTGGTAATTTGTGATTGCATCTGGGTTTCAGTCGGTCATAAAATATGCTCAGCACATATTCTAGCATCACCGTCGACCGACGCCAATGCTGTTTCATCGATCGACAGTCTTTCATCTCCTCAACAGCTTCCTCTCGCGAGGCAGACAGTCCACTCTTTAGTAAAACGAGCATAACTTCTGCTATAGGATGCTGATTGACCTCAGACCGATGGCATTGGAAAGATGGGCTCAATCTATCGGTGGGAAAGTCTCCATCCCTGGAAAAACATCTGACGCGTCTGTGCAGTTCTGCACCTCAAAAGGCTCCAAAATCAACATATTTCTCCAGAACGTACCTGAATCTGTAAATACTCTAAATAGACTTTATACCGTAGTAAATATATATTAAAACACCTATATACCATGGCTAATAATGAGTAAAATCCATGGTATATCAACTCCCCCAGACATACCCTTTTAAGACAAGCAAAACATAGAGTAGTCATGTGAAAGAGGTTTGAAAACAGCAGAGACTCACACAATTTTAAACTTACTACTTTTACCTCTCCAATGTTGCAAGCCACATCAGATCAATGCCAACTTTAGAGGCACTTCATGTACTAGACCTCAGCTTAGCAACCAAACCTTCCAGCCCACTACTTAGCTGATTCCGCCTGACATACCCCTCTACTGACTTCATTTATGCATATAAATGTGTAGGCTAAATCTTGGGAGTATCGATCAAGGGACACATGCACTCTTACTCTAGTAAGTATCTGAGTAAACAAGTAGTCTTATTCTAGTTTCCTTTATCCCTATATCTCTCTTATCTGAATCTCATTAGTTTCAATTTCAATGAATGTTGATGCTGATATAGCCATCTTGTTCATCTCATTGACTTTTCTACATTTGTAGCTCTTTTTTGACAAAATATAGCGAATAATGGGGTCACAGGAGACACTCCTACCCCTCGTTTCCATAATGTGTGATCATTTCCTTCAGACTTAGAATAATAGGGTCACAGGAGACACTCCTACCCATCTGCTTCTTCCAAGAAATCATTTCAATCTTTTATTATTATTTTTTTTATCTTGAGATGACAAAGAGAGGAGAGAAGGAAACCAAAAAGTTTACAGACTTGTATCTTTCAGACCTGAAAGAGGAATCCGATCCGATGTATACCAAGCTCCAAAACAAGCAGGTTGAATTGATTAAGGTTGGAAGTCAGCTTCGGTTCATTCAGACTTTCTCAGCTAGCATGGATGTTATTGGCAGGTGATCCACTTTGGTGTTTCCATTTAGTACACCCTGCAGTCAATAACCTCAAAGAATGGTGCTAGAGAGTGGTTAGATAGTAAGTAAAATTGAAAAAGTTCATCATCCCCTTCTTACTCAATAAAACACAATAAAAACTTATAAAACTAAAGCTCAATACAAAACACAATATCAGTAGAACCTCCCCAAGACTTAAACAACACTGTCCCCAGTGTTACACAGTCTAAGATTGGTGGTGAAACAATTCATAAGTACTAAATTTAACAAGGTGAAATGGTATACCTGCTCGCTGATGGTGAGCGTCGATCGACACATTTAAGTGGTGATCGATCGATACTCGTGATGCTCTGTCGACCGACAATGGCCCCTTGTCGTCGATCACTACTGGTATATCAACTGTTCTCCCTTGGATCTTTTTTTTATTTAGACTTGCTATAAATTAAATGCAAAAATAAATAACAATTCTGAAATAAACTAAGTAAAATTACCTATTAGTGGGTTGCCTCCCACTCAGCGCTTTGTTATAGTCATATAGCTTGACTTTTGGAGATCTGATTCAGTCCGAATGAGAGTGAGAACATGCTTCAAAACAAGTCTCAATGTCTGCTCTCTGAAGCTTTATCATTCTTGTGTGAAAGCCTCCTCCATAGACTCTTCTCCTTTATCTATCTTCTCAGCAATAAGGAGCGCTCAAAGCTTTGCAAATGGCTTTGAGAAGCATCAGCTGCGTACTCTGGATTTTCTGACACCATCTGAGAAGCGAGGAATCAATGATAACTGAGAATCGCCCATGATCATTTTTTTCTTCTTCCAATTCCTCATCTTCTTTCCCCCAGACTTGTCTGATCGTGTGGTGGGTTCTCCATCCGTAAGATTTCCACACACATCGAACTCCTTCTGCTATGATACGTGCCCAGTGTCGATCGATGGAGAAATGGTAGCGTCGATCGATGCCTGATTGTTGATGTCGTTTGATGGTATCTGGTCGGTGTCGATCGATGCTGCTTCTCCTGGGCCCTTATCGACTTCATATCTAAAAAGCAACTCTCTCTGGGAAGCTTCTACGTGCTGATGACCATCCAATACCTCAATATAAGAACTGATCTGCATACTTCTATCAGGTGGAATAGAAGATTCAGCTTCAAGTAAGAGCATGGAACCACAATCTTCACAGGATCATGTATCCTCTTCACTCTTTTGTGAAACCCAGAAGCTTCTTCTCTCCAGATAGGTGGTCTCGTTCGGAAACAAGGGTCTCCGTCGATTGATGCTTGGATTGTTTGTGTGATCGATTCTGAGGTTGTACCGTTGGTAGACATTAAGGTCGTACTGTCAATCAACGTTGAGGTTGTAACGTTGGTAGACGTTGAGGTCATACTGACGATCGACGTTTAGGTTGTAACGTTGGTAGACGTTAAAGTCCTGGCGTCGGTAGACGTTGAGGTCTTACCGTCGGTAGACGTTGAGGTCGTACCGTCGGTAGACGTTGAGGTCGTACCGTCGGTAGACGTTAAGGTCGTACCGTCGGTAGACGTTGAGGTCCTGCTGTTGGTAGTCGTTGAGGTCATACCATCGGTCGACGTTGAGGTCGTACCGTCGATAGACGTTGAGGTCGTATCTCCGGTAGACGTTGAGGTCGTGTCTTCAGTACCAGCTTCCTCTACTCTGCTCAGCTCTCCAGATACATGATGTTCATCACCCTCTGCCATAATGTAGTCAACCAATTGTCTTGGAATTAGATCTTTCCTCTTTATCTGCCAACTTTCAACCAGCCTATACCATTTATTGTTCTTATCCTTTTCTCGAGTTGCTTCCGTCTCATCAAGAAATTTGTAAAGGAAGGCTCTTTCAATGTCCTCCCAGCTGGTTAGAGATCCTGGCTGTAGTTGACTGAACCAACAAAATGCATCCCCAGAGATAGAATATGGGAAGATCTTGCAGAGCATATGATATTCAAACACTTCATTCTTCTCACTCCTTGACATGAGATCCTCAAGCTCTTCAATGTGGTTTATGGGATCTTGGTGAGGGAGACCCTGGAAGGGGTCTTGACCTACCCAATCATACCACTCTCGGCTCAAGTGAAAGTCATTCATCTCAGCAACATCAATCACTTCAGGGATCTCATCACCCTGATCATTAATCAATTGTCCTGCGCTGTTGTGAGTGCGACCTTCCTCATCTCTTATCGTCCCATTCTCGTCGACTTTAAGTATGAGTACTTCGATCTTCTCTGCCTCCCCGCAAGTGGTGTCGTTTTCCACCGGATGAACAGTATCAGGATGAACAGTACCCTGTTGAACAGTGTCGGGGTGAATAGTGTCACAGTGAACAGTGTCACGATGAACAGTGTCGATAGACGCGGGATGTACAGTGTCGATCGACATCAGGTGAATAGTGTCGATCGACGCGGGATGAATATTGTCGATCGATGCTTGGATTTCTACGCTACCAATCGCAGCTTGGAGGGTGTCGACTGCCCTCTTAGACTTATGGATCACGCGTTCCAAATCCAGTGGCTCTACTAGTAGGAGCCATATTCCCTTGCTGCTTCTAGTACTCATATGTATCTACCTGAAACAGAAGAAAAAATTTTATGAGTTTTTTTTTCAAACAATTGAAAAACTTAGACTAAATCTAACTTAAACAAGATCTAATGGCCATCAAAGCTCCCCGGAAATAGCGCCAAATTTGATATCACTCAAATTACCTTAAGGAGTGATTTTACTCTCTCAAATAAGAGGTTCAATTGTAGTACTTAGGGATCAAATTTACAGGGAGCTAGAGAACCAAATAAATCTAATCAGATTGATTTAGCTAGGTTGATTTAATTATTTTAAATGTAAAATTGCAAGTTTGTGAGCAAAGTAATTGGTCGATTGATTTGATTAGGGTTTTATGGAGGGATGGTTGCTAGACTTGGAGCTTCTATTCAGGTATCAGAGATTATAATCCTATAGCTGCTTAACAGTTGCATGCATGATATTATAGAGCTCAACTACTTAACAACAAGTGTGTTAAGGACCCAAACAAGAGTGTTAGATCAATAGCAAGTTTCTGGACTTTTGCATTGAATGAAGAAAATATTTTTGAAAATGTCTTTTTAATGGTTGTAAACATGCATAATGATATCAATAAAGTGGTAAACACGAAAATTCTCCATATAAAGTTGAACCTATGTTAATAAGTTTATTTTTGAATAAAAATATTATATAGTTTACGAAATTTAATCCATTTTACTGATGATTGATAATTTATATAATGAAACTATTTGAAAAAGGGGTCAATTTACCTATTTAATATAATTTTTTTGATTTTTAATTCATATAGCACTTGTATTTTAATATAGCACAGAATATAATTTTAAATTTATAAAAAATATTATATAATTTTATTTTCTTGTTTTATAATAAAATTTTAATTAACAGTAATTTATAAAATAGTATATTACTAATTCTTAAATTAATTAATGTGTTCTTTTATAAAATATTTAAAAGGTTAGTAAGATTTTGTTTAGATTATTTCTCAACAGATTTTGTTAAAAAGAATTAAATTTGAATTTATCGTTGGTTTATTATTAATGCAAATAATCAAATATAGTCATATTAACTAATTCTTTAAGTTCTCCTACTATGACTTGTTAATGGTAGATAAAAATTATGATCCTAAATTAATAGATTAGATTTATGGTCAAACTACACTTTAATTAAGGAGATGTCTAAATTAAGGAGCTATAAGGCAAACTTTTTTTGTTTTTCATTTATATATACGTTTTTTTATAAATGATATAAATTTGAGAAAAAATATAATTTATATATAGGGTTGTAAATTGATTACTCAAAGTCACTTTATTGATGAGAATCAAAGGAACTACATCTATAAAAAAAGTTTTAATAAATAAAGTCTTAAAAGGCTAATAATCCTAATAATCTATTTGTATTTACTGCATTGATTTTTTTATATGTATACTTTAGCATTAATTTCAACAAATTTTTTCATTTAAAATAATCAACTAATAAATATTAAAGCTGGAGAAGTTGAACCAAGTCAAGATATCAGAATCTAAAAAGAAAAAAAAACAAGACATAAATATTTTTTATTTGGATATTCAGTGACGTGTAAACAAATTAGAAGGAAAAAAGGAAATTTATGACAAAAAAAGGAAAAAAAAAAGAAATTTAAAGGTGAAACAGAATCTGCTTTTTCGCAGCTTAAATAATTAAACCAAAAACTTTTTCCTTAATACTTAGTTACCAATCATCCTATTGTTTTCATTATTTATTGAACATTTTATGTTATTTTCAAATTTTCATAACCTTTAAACAAACAACTAATTAAACTTGGTCATTTACAAAAAAATTTCATTGTTTCGTTGTCCAAGATCATGTACGTCTCGCTCTTTCTCTCTATTGTATATTGTTTAACTTAAAACTGAGTTTTAAACATGTAATCGATCAAGCATTTGTCTCTATATCTCGAATACTTTTGCTTATCTTCGTTTTTAGTAATTAGTAAGTATGGTTTTCATGCTGAAATCACATGCATATATGTCAGTTATTCTTCTTTAGCTTATTAAAACATTTTTCTAACTACTTTTACATTATATATTAATGTGTTTTGTGAAGTCTTTAATCCAAATTCAAAATTATAGATATATAATTCCTTCGTTTATTTTAATGTTTAACGTTTTAGAGGGAAATTTTTTGTTCCAAAATCAATGATGTTTTCAATTTGAATGAAACATTTATAAGCCTTTTATATTATATTATATTATCTTTTGTATTTTGTAATGTGTTTTATCACTGATCGAATTACGATTAGATGAATAATTTATAAAAAACTTTGTTTAATATGCAAGAGTTTTTAAAAACAAAATTGTATGTACAATCTTCAAAAGTTACCCATTAAAAATGGATGGTGTATTAGAAATTTAGTTCCATTATATCATTTTCCATTATTTTCTATAAGGCTTGTATTTTTGAGAATTAATCTTTTGATAAGCTTTCAAGCAAGGCTTTATTAATTATTCTATTAAAAATCACATGATTTCTTGCAGTAGTTTACAATAATAATAAACTTTCTTTGAAAATTGGTATTAGAACATATCAGGACTTAGTACCAGAAAGGAGAGAAAAAAAAACAAAAACAATGTTTTATGACATTTATTATTTTGAAATTTAATTTTAATAAAATATTTAATTTTATTTAAATATATTTTGAAATACCTTTTATCCTAATTATATTATATTATCTTTTGTATTCTGCAATGTGTTTTATCACTGATCGAATTACAATTAGATGAATAATTTATGTTTTTTTTGTTCAATATGAAAGATTAAAAAAAAAAAATTGTATGTACAATCTTCAAAATTTACCCATTAAAAATGGATGGAGTATTGGAAATTTAGAACCTTTATCGGATGCTAGAAAAGTTCCATTATATCATTTTCCATTATTTTCTACAAGGTTTGAATTTTTGAGAAAGAATTTTTTGACAAGCTTTCAAGCAAGGCCTTAATAATTATTCTATTTGATTTCTTACAGTAGTTTACAATAATAATAAAATTTCTTTGAAAATTGGTATTAGAACATATACTTAGTACCGGAAAGGAGAGAAAAAAAAAAACAAAAACAATGTTTTATGACATTTAATATTTTGAAATTTAATTTTAATAAAATAGTTGATTTTATTTAAATATATTTTCAAAATACATTTTTATCCTAACTAGGAGTTTTAATTTCAATCCAGGGTTTGGTCCGATTTTGAATTTGTTTGGTTTTTGTTATTTAGCCGATAGAGTTTTTCTGGAGTAATGAAGTCTACTATATCTTGTATAGAATACTCTATCGTCACCCTATCATGTCTTTTGCTGTATTTTACAACACTCACAAGTTCATCTATGACTAATGCCCAACTTACCTCTGCGGAAAAAAAGACAAGTCTTATGGTTCACCAATTCTTCTATTTAGGATCACAAATATAAAACTAGTTGTATAAATTTATAACTTAATTACCATGATTTCCTTGGTTTTTCACACGTTCCATAGTTTTTACCCATTGTCTTTCTTCAGTGATGTTGGCACTGTCTAAATTTGGGATTAAAATACAGTTTACGTTTGAAAAAATTAATAAATCAATATAAATATGCATTTAAAGCACGTAAGTTACACACATACTGACATACCTTGTTTTTTTTTTTCACCACGCGTAGACTTGGCTCTTGCATTTTTGAATGCAAACATTTGATGATAGGAATATCCGATTCCGGTTTGGTTGCGAATATCTTCAACGAAATAAGGAGTGTACTCAAGAGTGACGAATAGGAAAATTTTCATAACTCTCGTAAATATGTCAATGTTCATCAGTTCGAGAAATATTAGTAACTAAACCGGAATCAGATATTACTATCATCAAATGTTAGCATAAGAAAATACAAGAGCCAAGAGTCTACCTCTGGTGGAGAGAAAAAAGAAGGTGTGGGTATTAAATGCATGTCTATATTGATTTATTTTTATTTTTAAATTTAAATTGTATTTAATCCCAAACTTATACTGTCCCAATATCACTGAAGAAAGATCAATAGGTAAAAACTGTGAGACGTGTGAAAACTAAGGAAATCACGGTAATTAAGTTTATAAACTTATACAACTTGTTTTATATTTTTTTTATTCTAAATAGTAAAACTGGTTAAACCTTTGTATTGTTTTTTCACGGAGGTATGTATGTTGGGGTCTAGTCACAGCTGAACTTGTGAGTGTTGTAAGATACATCAAAAGATATGATAGGGTGAAGATGTAGTATTCTATACAAGATATAGTAGACTTCACTAATCCGGAAGAACGTTCTTGGCTAAAAAAGGATACCAAGCAATATTGCTATCCATGGTATATACATTTAGGGATAGAGTATGTGAAGAGATATGGGGTTCAACGAGAGGAAGATCGACCATTTCAGGTCGACTGTTGTACCAAAAATGTAGCTCCACGTGATCCCTTATCAAAACTTAGTTACATAAGTAAGGTGATGCAAGTTCTTTGTCTAAATGTTTTGTTCATTGTTTCAACATCTAGTAACTAGCTATAAGTATTGTCTTCATTGTAGATCATTTATTAAGACAAAGGTTGTGCAACTTAAAAGGGAGACTTATTCATTGGTGTAAAAAAAAGAAGGGAGACTTATGTGATTTATTTCTATTAATTTTGTATAATTTGGATGATAATGATGATATCAAGTGATATTTATTACACACTAAGTTATTATAAAATAATATTTGACACAAGCTCAACATAACAAAGTTCAAACATATCACAATTTTAATATCACATAAATTCAGAAAAAATACATAAGTTTAAGCATCTGACATCCAAATTTTAACAAAATATTTATGCATCAAACTAATATAGTAATCTTTTGTAACTGAGCCAATCTGTAAAATGACATTAAAGCACATCAGCAAAACATAAACCATCATCTTCAAAAACATTTATCAGAGAAAAGCCTGCTCTAATTAGCTAGACATATAAACAAACAAGAATATCGTTAACCTCATCATTATATACAATAAGCTTATAAAATCCATTCAAGAGTTCTAAAATTGATAAATATACAAGAACGAACAAAAAATCTTCAAAATTCATTTTAAATTTAGATAGAATGTAAGTTTATTAAAATTAGCAAAGAATGCTTCTTGAGAAGTCTACTCAATTAGTAGAATTCATCATTTGCAAATTCTTGAGTAAGTTTTGTCAATGGAAATTTTTTTGATTTTACCATAGAAGAAATTTACTCTCAGAATCAGGTTCATTTTGCAATGACCAAAAATTTACAGAAATTAACTTTTTAATAGAAGACTTTTAGAGAAGTCTGTCGTGAGCAAACTTCCGGAGAAATTTTCTTATTGTCACATGAAGTCTTCAAATTTTCACAAGAAGTTTTTATAATGTCGCAAGCGTATGTTAGTTTTGCAATTGATCATGTTTGTCTTTATAAGAGAAATATTCTTCAGAGATCTTCTATGACAAGAATTTTTTTGATTAAAATCTCGGAATAAAAATAGAGCATACTTATGGAAATGTTTCTTATGAGAAGACTACTTCAGAAGTATGCTAAATAATTAATTTTAAAATTAAATATTTTATTATTTTTATCAACTGTAAAACTGATCTTAAAAGAATTTTTGCAATATCTTAGAGACTTTTATGTGACATTTAGAAGACTTCTCAAGAATTCTATTCACATCAGACTTTTCTAAAAGTCTTCCATGAAAAGTTAAACTTCTTCTAAAAAATGGTCAATTACAAATTAATTTCGCTTTTTGGAGACTTCTCGAGAAGTCTATTCAAAAACAATTTTTGTTACAAATAAAAGTTTATAGACTTCTAGAAAAGTCTTCTATGATTTTTTTTTAACATATGCATTGACCATAAGAATTCCAAAAAAACTTCTCTAAATCTGTTTTTCAGTTTTGCAATTGACCAAAAAATAATAAAACATTTAATTTTATAGTTAATCAATTAGAAGACTTCTTAAAACCTCACGAATTTTTTCAGATATGTTTTCAGTAGAAATCATACCTAGATCCAGTGAGAGTTCGTGCTTAGTTTTTCCAAACACCCAAAATTTCCTAATGAAAGATACACACTCGTTATTGACCAAATCTCACTAAACTCGAGCAACTTTAATGAAAATATAATCTTGAAATCTAAAATTTTGAGTTTTAAAATGAACTAAGAGACAATATGCAAGATAAATGATTTATGTATGTAAGAAATAAGATTAGAAGATGTATTAATTGATTTCTAACACATTTAAAACTTGTTTTTGGTTGTTAATGGTAGTCAGGATATTGAAGACGTAAATAAATGATGAAGATGAGGATGTTCAAGTAAAATCACCATATTGCGAAAGGATAAATAGTAGCATTTTACGTGAATTAGTTAAACTTTTAGGATGAATTATAACAAAAAAAAATATAAAATGTATTTGCACACAAATTTTAGGATATTTTTAAAGAACCAAAAACTGTCAAAGGAACGTTCGGAGGTTGGAGTAACAACAATCTCAACTTCATTACTATTGCTTGTCTTTGCTATGGGAATATATCCTACCTTCAATATATAAGTCCAAGTTTAATGTTACACTAGGTTAAGATCTGCGCCTTGCGCGGGATCAACATTATATATATAAATTATTTTATGTATTAAATATTTTTACATATTATGAAATAATAAATATATATTAAAAAATTAAAAGTCAATAACTATTAAATATATAATTAAATTGGTACGAACATATAAATCAATTTTATTTATCCAAAAAATATTTTTTTATATATTTGATAGGATATGTTATTAAATTTAAATGATACTAACATAGATAATATATTTTAGTATATTTTTAATATTAATGTCTATTAAATGATGATTTCTACTCATATAGTTTTTTTGATCATTTGTATCTTTTGTAGAAAAAAATTTAAATTACTGATAACAAAATTTTCACTGTGGGATTAATAGTTTTATTAATTTATAATTTTTTTAAAAAAAAGTTGTCAATGTTCGTTCAAAACTTTTATCAAAAAAATTGTTCAAAGTAAATTTTGAAACTAAAATATTGTATTTTATATGGTTTATAGTTTATTTTAAAATGATATATATATTAATCTTAATAATTAATTAAATTAGGCTTTTTACTTATATAATTTTTGTAATCATTTGTATTTTGTCATAACAAAAATTTTAAACCATGGATCATAAAATTTGAATGTGAGATTTTTAACAGTTTTAGTAAGTTATAGCCGTTTGTAAAAATTCAAAATATAACATATACATAAATATCTAAATTTTTATTATATAGTTATTGTGGCTGTTTAATTTATTTAATAGTTTAAAATTAAACAAATATGATAGAAGATATACTATTTTTTATCAAATTTTTATTATTCAAAATCATTAATTGTCATATATACTTTAGTCACATTAGGCAATTCCGTAAATTTTATTTAAGGAAATAATAAAGTACATTAATGATGAATTTATTGTTATTTTAATAAAAAGCTTATTATATAATTAGATGGACCAACATATTTCCATAATGATTCTAAGAATCATTCTAGTGATGACATGTGGCTACAAAAAGAAGCTGTAATGCTTCTCAAATAATATATAGGGGATTAGGTTGAGATCCGCACTATGTGCAGTATGAGATTTATATTGCATTATCAAATTAGCATAATATCTTTCATTACATTAGTTTGTAATTTAATAATGCACAAACTAATAAAATGACCTAAAACATGCATGGGAAAAGCAAAATAATATTCTTCTATCTCTTGTAATACGTGTGTTTGACCAAAAATAATATACTAAAAATATTATTTTAGGATTATTCTAAATACATGATTCATTGGTACAAATTTGGGTTATTGTAAATCGAAAATTGGTGCACATACTCTGTTAAACATTTTTGGTCTGTGTCCCATTAAAAAGCCCGTGTAGAAAAAGTTTAAAACAAAAACCATAAATTTATATAAGACAAAGGAAGGTGATTTAAGACCATAATTGTATCAATATTGAGGAGAATCTTCAATATAAGTTATATAATTTAACTTTGAAAACTTTCCTATACTAAATCTATTAAATGATTCTATTTTAACGGGTTGAACTAGATTTTGACCCGCCATTATATTTTTTGTTTTAAATTTTATATAATCATATTTGTATTTAATAATAATTTAATATAATTTTTGGTAACTGTATTAAATATATCAAGTTGCATAACTATACACTTGTGTCATATGAAATTCAAAAATTAAGTTTGCAACATATTATATTTTCTTAGTATTTACCTAATATAGTCAACAATATTCGTACCCAGAAAACTCAACTCGGAATCGACCCGAAAATCAAAGCCTCATACTCTATTAGTATGTTAGACATGACCTATATAATCAAACGGTTCTTAAAGTGTTATATCCGAAAACTAATATCAAATCCAACCTACACAGGAAACCGAACAAAATTTTTGAAAAATGTTTGAAAAAAAATAATTTTTAATACATATATATATATATATATATATATATATATATATATATATATATATATATATATATGTGTGTGTGTGTGTGTGTAAATGAGTTAATATGATCTTCACTAGCTTTAAGTAAAATTACATTTAATAAATATTTTTAATACAATCTGTTCTATTAAATTATTTTATATATTTAAAAGTATTTTATTAATTAGGAACATGACCTATTGAAATATGCTTAGTCCAACTATTTTTTCCCACCATACCTACTAACAAAAATAAGAGGTCTCCAAAAATAAACCATATATTTTCGGACTGCATATAAAAGTTAATATTCACTTTATTTATACTCTATTTTAATTCCATAATTATAGGAACCCACTAATTTGATAATCCTTATATATAGGGGCAACTATGTTTTTTTTTTTTTGAAAAATGGCAACTATGTTTTTTACGAAATCTTTATTTCCTTTTTTTGTTTAATGCGAATTCATATGCTTGCTTCACGAGAGAATCGTAATTCTATTTGTAAATTTCACAATGTTTAGTTCCAAAAAATGGTGGAACTAAAAGAGAAATTAAAAAATATTTATATTATTAATTGGTAGTTACATATAGATGAATGGCAGTTTATATATTTAAAAGTATTTATAATATCAGTTGGACATGACATTTATCAACTGGTCATGTTCCTAATTTAATAGTATTGATTCTTAGTAGTTACCTAGTATAGTCAACAATATTCGTACCCAGAAAACCCAACTCGGAATCGACCCGAAAATCAAAGCCTCATACTCTATTAGTATGTTAGACATGGCCTATATACTCAAACGGTTCTTAAAGTGTTATATCCGAAAACTAATATCAAATCTAACCTAAACAGGAAACCGAACAAAATTTTTGAAAAATGTTTGAAAAAAAATAATTTTTAATATATATATATGTGTGTGTGTGTAAATGAGTTAATATGATCTTCACTAACTTTAAGTAAAATTACATTTAATAAATATTTTTAATAGAATCTGTTCTATTAAATTATTTTATATATTTAAAAGTATTTTATTTATTAGGAACATGACCTATTGAGATATGCTTAGTCCAACTATTTTTTCTCACCATACCTACTAACAAAAATAAACCATATATTTTCGGACTGCATATAAAAGTTAATATTCACTTTATTTATACTCTATTTTAATTCCATAATTATAGGAACCCACTTATTTGATAATCCTTATATATAGGGGCAACTATTTTTTTTTTTTGAAAAATGGCAACTATGTTTTTTACGAAATCTGTATTTCCTTTTTTTGTTTAATGCGAATTCATATGCTTGCTTCACGAGAGCATCGTAATTCTATTTGTAAATTTCACAATGTTTAGTTCCAAAAAATGGTGGAACTAAAAGAGAAATTAAAAAATATTTATATTATTAATTGGTAGTTACATATAGATGAATGGCAGTTTATATATTTAAAAGTATTTATAATATCAGTTGGACATGACATTTATCAACAGGTCATGTTCCTAATTTAATAGTATTGATTCTTAGTAGTTACCTAATATAGTCAACAATATTCGTACCCAGAAAACCCAACTCGGAATCGACCCGAAAATCAAAGCCTCATACTCTATTAGTATGTTAGACATGGCCTATATACTCAAACGGTTCTTAAAGTGTTATATCCGAAAACTAATATCAAATCCAACCTAAACAGGAAACCGAACAAAATTTTTGAAAAATGTTTGAAAAAAAATAATTTTTAATATATATATATGTGTGTGTGTGTAAATGAGTTAATATGATCTTCACTAACTTTAATTAAAATTACATTTAATAAATATTTTTAATGGAATCTGTTCTATTAATTATTTTATATATTTAAAAGTATTTTATTAATTAGAAACATGACCTATTGAGATATGCTTAGTCCAACTATTTTTTCCCACCATACCTACTAACAAAAATAAACCATATATTTTCGGACTGCATATAAAAGTTAATATTCACTTTATTTATACTCTATTTTAATTCCATAATTATAGGAACCCACTAATTTGATAATCCTTATATATAGGGGCAACTATGTTTTTTTTTTTTGAAAAATGGCAACTATGTTTTTTACGAAATCTTTATTTCCTTTTTTTGTTTAATCCGAATTCATATGCTTGCTTCACGAGAGAATCGTAATTTAATAGATGAATGGCAGTTTATATATTAAAAAGTATTTATAATATCAGTTGGACATGACATTTATCAACTGGTCATGTTCCTAATTTAATAGTATTGATTCTTAGTAGTTACCTAGTATAGTCAACAATATTCGTACCCAGAAAACCCAACTCGGAATCGACCCGAAAATCAAAGCCTCATACTCTATTAGTATGTTAGACATGGCCTATATACTCAAACGGTTCTTAAAGTGTTATATCCGAAAACTAATATCAAATCTAACCTAAACAGGAAACCGAACAAAATTTTTGAAAAATGTTTGAAAAAAAATAATTTTTAATATATATATATATGTGTGTGTGTGTAAATGAGTTAATATGATCTTCACTAACTTTAAGTAAAATTACATTTAATAAATATTTTTAATAGAATCTGTTCTATTAAATTATTTTATATATTTAAAAGTATTTTATTAATTAGGAACATGACCTATTGAGATATGCTTAGTCCAACTATTTTTTCCCACCATACCTACTAACAAAAATAAACCATATATTTTCGGACTGCATATAAAAGTTAATATTCAATTTATTTATACTCTATTTTAATTCCATAATTATAGGAACCCACTTATTTGATAATCCTTATATATAAGGGCAACTATGTTTTTTTTTTTTGAAAAATGGCAACTATGTTTTTTACGAAATCTTTATTTCTTTTTTTTTGTTTAATGCGAATTCATATGCTTGCTTCACGAGAGCATCGTAATTCTATTTGTAAATTTCACAATGTTTAGTTCCAAAAAATGGTGGAACTAAAAGAGAAATTAAAAAATATTTATATTATTAATTGGTAGTTACATATAGATGAATGGCAATTTATATATTTAAAAGTATTTATAATATCAGTTGGACATGACCTTTATCAACTGGTTATGTTCCTAATTTAATAGTATTGATAGGTGTATGTTGCTTTATTAACATTTACACCCAAAAAAAAAACTTTCCAATACTAATTCCGGTAATATAGTAATGTCGTAACAATGAACACGTGATTGACACTAAACCATAAAAATGAACGCGTGATTGACAAAAAATCTCCTAAATTTGGAAACTCTTAGTTATTAAGAAAATTTGATATAACTCCCACTCAATATCTTTGCACTCCAAGCTGTGCGTGTTCAGTATTCCATTTGGAATATAGAAAGTTTATACTCCATCCATTTCAGATTACTTGTCATTTTATACTTCGGCACACAGATTAAGAAAACATTTGATTTTGTATATTTCCTAGATAAATATACCATTATCAATACACGTAACCACATTTCAACTAATTAAAAAATAGTTAAGATATAAAATTAATAAATTTTGCATTGAAATTATAAAACGAAATTTATTTTGAAACAAAAATTTTACCCTACAACTATAAGTAATCTGAAACGAGGGAAGTATTGCATAGTAATGAGTGCTGCAAACATTAGATGCTAACACTTTTTTTTTTTAACACTAGAGGATATTTATATTAACAAAAGTAATATTACAAAGCCGGCGGTTAAGAAAACCCCGGAAACAGAGCCGTCAGACTAAACAATAGTCTCCAGAGACAGATGTCCACACATGAGAAACAAGAGGAGAAACATAGACAACTGAAACGCTTAGAAGCATACACAAACTAGAACAAATAATGATTGACCAAAAGAAACCCAAACGGTTAAGAACAGCTTGCATGTCGGTGATAACAGAGAGAATTTGCGAGAGAAGACGATGGAGCCAATCTTGGCGACAAACCATCGAAGAACCCACCTATAGTGAATAGCGCAAACAAATAAAACCATAGCTCCAAAACCAGTGAGACAGAACTTCGAGTTCCTAAGCCTTTGACCGGTAGAGGCGACGTCGGAGAGGTAACCACTTGAACCACCAAGTTGGAGCTTAACGAATGATTAGATCTCGATCAGATCTGAGAGGTAATGACAAGGAGCGGTTCGAAAACGACCCTGGATTCAACCACACCCGAAAAGCCGAGAAAGGCTGATGATCGAACCAGAGACGAGGCAAAGAGATCTCAACACCAACATGCAAGATCAGACATCAAATTAGGGTTTTGACAAAAACAAAACTTAATCATATCCGAATAGTTTATGCATGCACCGAGAAGCGATTAAAACACAGGAAGATCAAACCCCGCCTTCATCACTCAGGTATGACAGAACCTAGATCCAGATCTAGAAATTCTCTCCGATGAGTGAAGGGGAAGACATGAGGAACGAACTACCCAGAGAAACAAAAATGCAAAGGATTTTAACCCGACCCCGGCTCTATCGAAGCAGTCGGAGGAGGAGAACTCAGATTTGAAAGATCTAGTGAGAATGCAGAGGATTCTAGAGAGAGATTTGTTAGATGCTAACACATAAACATGTTTTTTGTGTATATATAATATATTCCCTCCGTATCATTGAGATAGAAGTTTTAGAAAAAATGTTGTTTAACAAAGATAGATTTTCTTATGTTTTCTATACAAAAATTGTAAATTTCAATAAAATTAATTAGATTTATTGAAAGACTATTGGTTAAAAAGCATTGAAATTTGAAAATTCAAAAAACGACGCAAGATTAATGTATTTTCTTAAATATGTGTAAAAACACCAAAACATCTATCTTTAAGAAACTGAGGAGTATATAACTATTTATTCACGTGATTTCTAACATTTAATACTGGTATGCTGAAAATATAGTTAACACGTGGTTGTCGTATCCCAAGATTAAACCGTAAACCATTTCACAATATATATCATAAACCATTTGCAATATACCATAAACACACTACAGGAAATGTGGGTATTAATAGCATCGTAGCATAGCGTTTTTGGCATTTCTGCTATGTATACCAACACTGGCCTTTATAATAGCGTTTATAAAATTTAAAAGCTATGTTTGTAATCGCGGGAAAACAGAATAATTCAGCCGTGTTAATTTGGTAAGTGGAGGCGCCTTACAATTGCAAATCAAAAAATAAATGCTATCGTATATGAAAAAATATATCAAAAAGTACTTAAGTTAAAATCGAAACCTTTTTCTCTTCACTCTCTTCACATTCCACTAGAATCGAAACCCTTTGTTCTTCATAGTTTCGAAGAAAATCCCGAGAGTTCTCTCGAATCGAAGCTTCAATTGGTATGAGTCTCGATTTGATTCTGAGTTTAGATTAGAAAGTTTCCTCCATGATTTTGATTGGTATCTCTTCGATTTGATACTATGTTTGTGTGAACATGCATGTCGATTGGTATCTCTTCGATTTGAATCTCTTTTGATTTTAGGATTCGATTTTGATTGTGGGTTTCGATTTTGATTCATGTCAAAGTTTGTGATTTTGCGGACTTTGATTTTGGGTTTCTATTCTTAGTTTCTGTTAACACATGCATGTCCAAGTTTGTGATGTTCGGTTTAGATTTTGATTTTGATTTTGGGTTTTGATTTTACTTTGATCGAATTTGTTCTTTGTTAATCAGTTTCAGAAATGGCAAAGACAAGAGGAGGAGGACAAGTTGGTTCTCGTCGGAGTAGACGTAATCAAGGCTTGAAGGTAGTAGATCCAACTCCACAAGTTGCTTCTGCAACAACACTAAAAGTGAAGAAAAGAACAACAAAGAAAATGACTTCCCCAAAAAAGAATTCAGTTCTAACGCCAACGAGAAGTACTAGAATCAAGAAAGTGGCTGCTCAAGATGATGAGGTACAAGATGTAACACCTGCTCAAGATGATGAGGTAGAAGATAAAGATGATGAGGTAGAAGACGTAACACCTGCTCAAGATGATGAGGTAGATGATGAGGCTGAGAAGGCAATGTCTGAAGATGATAAAGACGATGCTGGGATAGAAGGAGAGGATGAAGAAGATGGAGTACTCAACGAGAAAGAGAATGAAGAAGAAGCGGCCAATATGGAAGATGATGGAGTTCTCAATGAGAAAGGGAACGAAGAAGAAGCTCTCGATATGGAAGAAGATGGAGTTAGCAATGAGAAAGGGAACGAAGAAGAAGCTCTCAATATGGGAGAAGATGGAGTTAGCAATGCTCAAGATGATGAGATTCCTAGTACTGAAGGAGTTGAGCTAGCAGGGGATGAAGTGAAAAAAAAAAATAAAAGAGGACCAACAAAGATGCGTAGAGTGGCTGAAAATCCCAATGAAAAGATTATGGTCATATTCAATGACTTTGGTGATCATATTGGACCTGGTTCAGTAACACTATCGTCTTTTCTTGGTCCTCTTGTGAGGGAACATGTTCCGGTTACACTTGCTGATTGGAGAAATCTTGATGCAGCGACTAAAGCAACAGTGTGGGAACATGTTTCCTTTGAAATTAAAACATGTTTGACCTTTGTTAATTGTGATGCAGGGGAGGTTTAACTTGCAAGAAGAGTGGCAGAAAACTGTTATTTTCAAGCAGCTGGGAAATTTGTGGAGAGCTGGAAAGTCGAGGCTAGTGTCACAAGTACGTGCTGCGAAGACTGCAGCTGAGAGAATAGATTTAAAACCGAGCAACATCCAATCCATTCAAGTGTGGAACTCTTGGGTTAAGAGCAAAACTACAAAAACTTTCACGGTGAGTTATCTACGACTAAGTAACTTTCATCCTTAAAGGTCATGTCTTATAGATTTAAACACTGTCATATTTATATTGTAGGAAGTGAGTAACAAGTACATAGAGATGAGAAGAAATCAGATTCCTCACACTACCAGCCGCAAAGGAATGCTTCGTTTGGCTGAAGATATGGTAAAACAGTAGTCAAACATCTATATATTGTACAGCTTGTTAGATTAAAATGGTATTGAGATATGTTTGTTTTTATACAGAAAAAAAAAAGAGAGTAAATACCCAAGTAAGGTGAGTAGGAGTAAGGTATGGATTGCGGGACACACTCATGCTGATGGTAAACCTGTGAAGCCCCAGTTTGCTGAGACTATTGTAAGAATTATGGAAGTTGTATATTGTGCATAATTAGTAGATTATGTCAATGAATTATTTTGTGTTTAAATGAATGTATCAGGAACAAATACAGTCACTTGAT
This sequence comes from Brassica napus, assembly GCF_020379485.1. NCBI lineage: Eukaryota > Viridiplantae > Streptophyta > Magnoliopsida > Brassicales > Brassicaceae > Brassica > Brassica napus. Next base: position 30,330,953 of record NC_063447.1, on the reverse strand, counting down.
AGTAAGATGGACTCAACATCAGCTGCTGATAACATAAGGGAAGATGTTGTGAGCAAGGTTTTGGGAAAAGAAAAACCTGGACGAGTAAGGGGGTTTGGTAGAGGGATTACGGCTACTAAGCTAGCATTTCTGCAATTTAGAGACTCAAAGATTGCATAAATGAAAAGTGAGATTGAAGATTTAAAGGGCATAGTGTGAGACTTAGCTGGGAAGAATGTAATCCTTTTCATTACATTTGGTCAATTAGTTTCAAGACATTTACGATTTCCTTTGCCTTCTCTTAGAAAAGTAATGGTGATGCTGAAACATCTGAGAGTAGTGGTGGATTCAAAGAAAGAGTCAGAGTACAAATACTGGATTGGATTGAATCTGAAGATGTTGTTGTTGGTGAAGGAGAATTCTGCTCTGCTGAATCGAAGTACAAAATTGGTCGTATACCAATTGGTCCTAATGCAGTGGCTCTCGTTGTTAAGTCTGCACTAAGCTCAGTAGCTTCACTCTGGAGGCCTACGACAGATGTGTCAACTCTTGATGAAGCTGTGGGATACAAAATATCTTGGCCAATGGATAAAGTTATTTTGGATAGGGATACAAACTTTTCTGAAGATATATCCATGGTAAAAATTCAAATCTTGTTTTCTTCTTACAACAATTGTGTTAATCTCTAATCATTACCTTCTTACATTTTAGCAAACCAAGGAAGGTGAATCTTGAAGATGCAAGATATATGATTGGACCAATGACGAGGATGAGGTTATTGTTGAAGGTATCGTGTGCTCATCTAAATCCAAAGAGATGGTTAACAATATACCTCTAGGTCCCAATGCTGTTAGTATCAAAGTTGTGAAGGTGTTCAATGATCAGGCATATTTATGGAGGCCAACCGCTGATATGTTCTTGATTGGTGATGCCCTTAGCGAGAAAATAGCATGGCCAGTCCTAAAGGTTGAAGTCATGCCTACAACCGCTACAGAGGCAACACCTACTAAAATTGCAGGCAAGAAAATAGCATCACCTTCGAAACTAGCCAAGAAAAAAGCAGTGGTATGTTATTGACATGAAGTTATTTTATTTGTTTGTCTGATGATTGATGTTGAGTCTTTAATTGATGTTGGAACTTGCTTCTGTCATCTTGTTTGAGTGATAAAGGAGATTTTACTCTTCGACTATCACACGTTCAAAGTGCCACTGTTTAGATGCAACTGGGCAAACACAGGGAATGGTGCGAAGGAAGAAGATGGCTTCACTCTTGTTAACCTTCATATGAATCAAGCAGCCTATTTGAAAGATCCATTCATTCTACCTTCTCAAGCGAAACAGGTTTTCTACTCTAGGGAGGATGATCATTCAAATTGGTATGTTGTTATGAGAGCACCACATAAAGGTTATCATGAGTAAGAAACAGAAGAGGATTTAGGCGGTGCACCTTTGCCTGTCCAAGAAGTTGATGATATGGGTGATGAAGCTTCGGATGATGACACTACAAAAAAATGATCATTTAACATCATTTATTTTATATATTTGCATTAGTTATAAATAATGTAAAAGAATTTTGCATCACTTAAATAAGTGACTCTGAAAGTGGTAATTGACATCATTTTATCAATAATTGATACAAAAAAAAAAATATACACATCAGTTATTATAAGTAATTCCAATATATATCAATTGTAAAAATTGATATTAACATCTACATCATTCGTTTTAAATGATGTAAATAATAAATATTTACATGTTAAAAATAAACGATTTTCATTATTTTCATCATTAATTAATAATTAGTATTAGACTAATAATAAAATTTAAAATAACTTTAATTACAAAATTTATCATTATTCATTTGAAATAAAATTATTTGTACATAATTATTGTTAATTAGATAAACAAAATACAATTATTTTACATTAAAATACAATATGACGACAAAAAGATTAAAGAGAAACCTAAAACAAAAGAATAAGGAAAAAGATGGATTGAGACATAAAACAAGACTAGAACAATTAAATTGAATTAGCCATGAGGATTTCTTCAAGTTTCTTCTTCATTTTCTTCTCGTTCTCTATATCTCTCTTTTGATCATCAAAAGCTTCTCCATCGTCTACTTTTCCTTCAGATTTCCGACGTCGTCTCTTCATATAGCTACGGATGTTTCTGATCCTGAAAAAAATGATCATTTACCATAAACATAAGGCTATAGAAAGTTGTGATATTCCAGAAAAATGAAAAGAAGAAGAAGAAGAAAAAAACTACTTTTCAGAAAATTCTCATCAGATTCTTCTTATCATGACCCATAAAACTGCTTGATTTACGAGAGGAAGAATCACGACAGTACAGAAGATGTGTTTGTGGTGAAACAGTTATGAAGATAATTAAATTAAAGGCTTTAAGAAGAATTAAAGCCATAAAAATCGTAACCACTTCTAATAATTCAAAGCCCGGTCCGGCCCTTCTATGTCTATAAGGCTTTTGTTTTTCTCTTCTGAGTTTTTCGAAAAATATTTTGTTATAGTCATTTCCGTCGTTTTAATACATGTGAATTTTTATTAGAAAAAACAGTTTTATTTTTTATTTTAAAATATAAAATGAGTTTAAAATTTTCTTCGTTATCAAAAATGTTTTTCGTTTTCTTATGCTTTAAAAACATATTATACACAAACTAAATTTAATAAGATTTAAATAATCAAATATAAACTAAAACTAAACATATAAGAGAACAAAATTTTTGATCAAAAAAAAAAAAGAAAACAAAATTTATGATAAATATGGTCAGACGTTTCATACTTGTATTTAAAAAAAACATGTTGTACATTTGTAAAATTTAAAATGTGACACTTGTATGATCAAACAATAAAATACATTAACAACTTTTATATTTGCTTTATTAGATTTTGGATAAAAATATTAAAATAATATATCAATACTTATAGTAGTTTTGATTGCAAGAACGATAATATTTTATACTAAAATATAAAATTTTGGGTTTTCGGGACGGCCCTAACCCAAACGGGCTTAGGTCCAAAATACCCAAAGCCCAAATGGGCTTAGGTCGAAAGGCCCAATTTTTTTTGGGCTTATAAAACTAGCTCGGACTGCGGGCTTCGGGCTGCGGGATGCGGGCTTCGGGCTGCGGGCTTCGGGCTGCGGGCTTGGGCTGCGGGCTCGGGTTGCGGATTTTGACTCTAATTAACATGTCTAAGTTAAACCTACATTAAATCATTAATATTCATTTTTTTTATACTATATATATGTTTCTAAACAATATACTTCTTTCTTTATATTACTATCTATATTTACAAACAACACTATGGTTAATCTAGTGTCCAAACAATATAAAATATTGTATCTCATCTTTTTAATAATTTATAACAATTTTCTTTCAAATTATTTAGATAAACTAAATAATTAAAATTTTCAAATAATTTATAAAACAACAAAAATAAATAGAACTTATTTTCACAGGTTTAAATACTACAAAAACATTTCAATCAATAATAAATCAACTAAATCAACAGTTTATTATTTATTTAGTAAATAAATGTTATACATTGTAAAATAAATATAATAATAAAAATATTTATAAAAAATGGTCAAAATATATATTATATAAAGAAAAATAATTGTTAACAACAAATTAAAACCGATTATAATATAAACCAAATTATTAATAAAATTAATTACACAAAAATATAATAAAATTAATTAAGCTATATAAAAGGAGCAATAGCATGTTTATAGTTGTTAATTATTGTATACCTATCACTTTTTCTATCAAAATTTTGTTGAAACGTCATAATTTCATAAATTTACAAACAATGAAATTTAAAATTTGGGTTAAAAGGTGACAAATTATGATACTAAACAATTTAAATCATATTGGATTACGTATCGATCATCCATCGGTTAAATCGGTTAGTTTCATGTTTTAGTGATTTTTGTAATATGGATATTTTAGAAAACCTAAATTAAATTATCAGACCACCGGATTAACCGGTTTTACCACGGATTCGGGTCAAATTTAAAAGTACTGATTCGGGTCAAAAATATTTTAAATACACAAAATTCTTACAAACCAACAAAATATTTGTTAATTTATTAGTGAACATTTTTTATCATAAAATAATCCGCGGTTACAAAACACGGCCAAGATCTAGTTAATCCTTAAAACCGATCGTAAGTGTTGTTTATCCTTACTTACATTTTATGTATGACTGGATAAACTCTAAATCCATTTAAGCAAACTAAAACCTGGAAAATGATAAATAACAAATAAAAAAACAAAGTAAACATAAAAATGTGAAATCAAACAGGAATGGGCAAAGCTTGAACCCATCCACCACTGTTAATGAAGGCGAGCCTAATCATACTTTGAACACAGAATCCACTCAGCTTCTTAACCCAGCTCACACGTCTCCCCGTATTTGATCCACTCCCATAGCATCCAATCTCTGCAAACGTCAGCTGAGATACATGGCCCCCAAAGTGCCATGAGTCCCAACCTTGGGGAACAACCACGTCGGACAGGTCTGTGTTGTAAAAGATCACTCGAGCGTAACTGCACCACGGTCTGCCCAAGAAAGCCTTCCCCGTTCCGTGAACGAGGTAGTCCGTGAACACAAATCCGCTAGCGTCATACGGGTTGGTCCGTCCTGGAGCCGTTATGTAACCAGCTACCCCCGGTTTTAGCGTCGCTCCTAGCACGTTAAGAGTTAATAAACAAAAGATCACGGTTACTTTAGAGTTAGGACTACTATGTGTATGCATTCAAACTAGGGGTGTTCAATCCGGATATCGGTTCGGTTTCGGTTCGGTTTTTTCAGTTTTTCGGTATTTCGGTTAGTAAAATATAACTACCATTCTAAATCCATATTTACTTCGGTTCGGTTCGGTTTATATACCGTCGGTTTTCGGTTTATTCGGTTTTATACCAAAAAAACATAATTCTTTATTTTAGGATCATATTATATGAATTTTAGAGTCTTGTTGTCAACACATTCATTTATTAAAAAAATATTATAAGTTTAAATAAAAGAAAAAAAATAAAAAATGTTTCTATCATCTAATAAAATAGTCAAATCTATAATTAAAATCAAAGCTCAAAATTTTGATAATAAAAATAATAAAACAAAAAATAAAACAGAAGCATGAAGCACAAAAAATAAGTTATTATATTCTTTCATATTTAGCGTTCATCAAAGTCATGTTTCTTCTATTAAACACGAAACTCTATTCGTTTATAGATAAAAAAAATTGTGAAGATTTTCCACTAATTGTTTTCATCAAATTTATAATCTTTATTTCAATTTAGTCAATGCTAAATTAAAGCAAAAAGATCAAAAGAAGACTAAGAAAATAAGAAACATGTTTGCGATGAATTGTTATTTAATTATAGTTCAAGTGTTTTACAAATCATGACTATTTTATTACTGTAAAAAATATGGTAATAGTTATTAGCAAAAAAATTAACTTATGATTTTCATACGTTGTTATAAAATATATACATATTTACATGTTTCTATTTTTTGATCGGTTTTATTCGGTTTTATCGGTTATATACCGAACCATATCCAAATCCTACGATTTTTTAAAAATCATATACATTCGGTTTGTATGGTATATACCAAATCCAAACCATATTATCTATTTCGGTTCGGTTCGGTTTGGTACGGTTCGGTTTTGCCATATTGAACAGCCCTAATTCAAACAGAACAAAATACTGTGACTATTCCTTTTTTACCTTTTCGTTATTTGGATATAGATATGTATTTTTAATTGTAGTTATCAATTTGATTTATCTAGATTTAATATATCTGCTATATACGGAACTTTTACTGGTATTATTAAAACTAAAAAATATAATAAAACTCACATGGTTATGTGAATAGTCAGAGTATAACGAACCTTGTAAATAGATTGGCCGTTACCAAATATGAAATCAACGGCGCCTTGGATAGTGCAGCGGTGGAAGAAGTGTCGGCCATCAGCATCCCACAAGGTGTCTTGAACTTCAGAAAACCCTACCGAGTAAAAAGCACATTTATCACCGTTGAAAGAGTTCTTTTTTCTCTCTTTTCTCTTTTTCCTCCGACTCCTTCTTCTCGACTCAGCCTCTCTGTTTCCAGCTTCCGGTGGCCGACGGAGGGTCTCTACCCGTCGGTTGCCACCCCTGTCTCCCGTGTTTCCAGCCTTCCCCTTCTCCAGCTACTACTCTGCCCCTTCCTCCTTGCTTCATCTACTCTGTTCTTCGTCGGGTTGCGGCCGGATCCGGCGTCCTAAATCGGAGTATGTGGCCGTCTACAGCTTCCCCGGAGTGATGGCGAGGTCGTGGCTAGATCTGAGAAGGAGGCGCCATCTTGATGGTAGATTTAGGGTTTGACCTTGAGCAGATCTGGGTCAGATCTCTCTCGGAGTGCCCGCCAGAGTGGTGTAGCGTCGCTGCCTTCGCCGTTCTTGTCTGTTCGCTGCTTCCACTGTCATCCCCTGTCTCCTAATCCGGCTGCTTTGGTAAGAACTTCCCTCACTTGTTTCAAGTTGAAAAGACGATATAGAGGCTTATCGTTGGGGATTTCTTCTTGGGTATGATTTCTGGACAACCACCATGGTGTTATGTTGGGCTTTGAACTGTCTGGGGTCTCAGGTTTGATTGGAGCTTTCATTCTGTTACTCGGCTATATCCTTGCTCCATCCGACAGCTCTCTTCACGTCTCTCACCTGCTAATAGGGGCTTCCTGCTCCTCCGCTTTCAAGCTTCAGAAGGAAGATTGCTACTGTCCCCTGCCTCTTTTGATGCTCTGCGATTGGATTCCTTTGTGCTCTGCTAGTGTGGTGGGACCGGTGTCGAGCTGTTAAAACCTCCGCTTCCACCAGCCAGTACTTCACTTGTACTTCATCAGCTGGTTTCTCTGTGTCAGTTTGGATTCCTAGAGGACGGTCTGACATATTCTTGAGATTGCAACGTTTGGAGTAAACTTCACCAGAAGCGATGGCCAGACCAGGACTTGCCGACCCTGCTTCGCCTGTCCTTCTGTCGAAGTTGCCTTAGGGATGGTCTGCGGTCCCTCGGACCGTTCTCCGGTTGTGTTCTCTTATGAGCAATATGATTTTGAAGCAGGTCCCGGCTTGACGAAAAACACATTGGTCTCCTGCTAGCTAAGTGTTGTCCATGAAATTGTAATGTTCTAGCTAAGCTTCAGTAGCTTTGGTTGTGCTTGAACCTTCTTTGTCTTAGTTAGTCTTTTTTACCTTTTTTGTGGCTACCTAAGACACCACTGCTTTGTCTTCTGACTTAGCGACTTAGATACATTAGGATTAGATTCGTCAAAGCCGATTGTATCTCTGTTCACTTTTCCTTTATTCGGGAAATTGTATGTATTCTGTAAATAATACAAAAAAGGAAAAAAAATTATCTATAGTAAAAAAACCAAATAAATAGAAGAAAAAGACAGAAGAAAAAAAAAGTCATTGTACCACAAAGTAAAGCTTTTAAAAGAGTTGATTGGCATTTTTTTTGTTTTGAAGGCTTTACACAACCACAAGGCCTCACCCAAACAACAATCAGACCCCTAGTGTTCCTCTTTCCAGCTCCAACTATTACTATGAACGGTTTATCATACGCATCTTTATTTTCTCCATAGGGCATAAGATAAGTCGTTACTAAGCTCTCTTTTTTTGCATATATGTCAAGTCAGTTACATGTGGCTATACTGACCTGTAAAGGCCGGCTGCAACGTTGATGAAAAACCAATAGCGGTTGTTGACTGGGACCGAATCAATAGCCTTTTGTATTTTCGTTAAATTTGCATGACCCGATTGATCTACGTACACTTGTTGGTGGTACGCTTCGATGATATGAGGTAAGCAAAAACAACACAAAAGAGCGATGAAAAGTCGACGAGTTCCCATTAGATGATGTCAAAACGTAAGAGACTGTGGAGTAAGGCGAAGACAAATGAGATTAGTGAAGGAAATGACAAATGAGATTAGTGAAGGAAATGTATTATTTAATAAAGGCTCTGCGATTAATGCTTTTTATTTAATTTGTTAAATATTTTGATCAAGATTTAGTACTTTGTTTCCTTTTGATTATGTATGGATCAAAGTTTGAATTTACATGAAACTGGCAAGTTTAGCTTTGTTTTGCGGTTTGGTGATCAATTTTAGTTTGTGTGAGATGCCATAAACCAGAAAAGGAAGTTGTGATCTTTGTGATTGTGGCAACTATAAAGTTTTGTGGTCGAGAGTCGAGACTTTGTATTTATTATGAAATTATTACAAAAAAATAACAGTGAATTTTGTGTAGTAACTACATTAGATTGACAGAAAATTACACACATGAAATCAGGAATTAGTCTTATACACTAATAGCACAAAAAGGAAATTGTAATCGTTGTACGGCGGTAACTGTAAAACTAGTGATCGACACTTTACATTTACTTTGGAAATTATTATAAAAAAAATTAACAGTGATTTTTCTAAAAGAAATTACATCAGATTACTAGGAGTAGACCTAACTAGGAGTTTTGGAATTAGCCATACACTAGTAGGCAACTCTACCCAATTCGGTCATTCGGTTCAAGAAAAGATAATATATATATATATATATTATATCTTTAGGGATCTCTAAGTTAGGTGCTATATTATCACACCGAGGACTACGTCAATGCCTCTGAGGCCCTAAGAGCAAGGTTTCCGCCTTTGTAAAAGAACCGTTATAAGATCGGATAAATGGTTGATCGGCTAAGTTTCCCAACTAAGGTTGTGAAAAAGTTTTTATCGAACCATGTTAACAACTTTGCCTCATATTTGAGATATCAAGTTGTCAACTACCCAACACAATAACCCTTAATCTTATGAGTACAGTGATGAGGTAATGGTGGAGAGTTCGAGAGGCCAACGAAACGACTTCAACATATGTCCACAATACAAAACATAGTCTTGTCGATGCATCATTTCATTAGTATGTGAGAGACAGATAAGTTTCTCAGAGAAACTGAATATGTGAGATATCCTTTCAATAGGACATATGTTACCAACTTTGCCTCATATGTGAGTTATCAAGTTGTAGACCACCCAAAACAATAACCATAAAGCTATACGATGAGGTTATGGTGGAGTTCAAGAGGCAACCAAAACTACTTGAACATATATGTCCTCAATACAATACATAGTCTGATCGATGCATCATGTCATTAGGTCGTGTAAGACAGATAAGCTACTTGAAAATAAGTGAATATTTAAATTAGTGTTTTTTACCCATTCCGCTCTGACTGAGTCCAAACATTTGAAACTTTAATTTTCATCACTTCTTCCTTCCAACTTTCTTGTGTTCTTCATTTCTGTTTCTTTCTTAGAATTTGATTTTTCATTCCGACTGTTAAGTTGTTACTTCCTACAGAGGCGAGACCTGAAAGAAACTGCCTAGTATGAGTAGCCCCGGGTAAAAATCATCGACAAAACAGATCAATGATTTTTTTTTTGGATAAATCAAATATATATTAAAAGACAAAATGTGGTTTTCAAAGCGTCAATGCATTTGTGTGGCAGCATTTAAGAATCTAAATAAGTAAGCAAAAACTAAGAAGCTCTATTACTCTGTGCTTCAAAGAGCATAAAGATCCTTAAAACTGAACCGATTAATATTCTTCGTGCTCGATGCTTTAATGAAGATATCAACAGCAAGAGAAGAAAATTTGTCGGTCTGGAGATTACAGGGGCTCTATTTAAAATAAAAATATTTATAGTAACTGATTTTTTTTTTACACTTTTTATAAAAACTCTTATTTAATGAATCATATATATATATTAGGTGTTTTCCTGCACATTATGCATAAATAAATTTTTAATTTTAATTTAAATTTAGAATAAAAATTTATTATTATTTTACATTTATTATTTTTACCAATATTTTACAATAATTTTTTATTCAATTGAAAATATTTTTATTATAACTCTTAGAATTAAATTTCATTATAAGTTTTATTTAATTTTTATATGTTTTTAAGTTTGAACATTTTACCAATATGTTTTTAAAATATATTTAATTTGTATTTGATATGTAGATGTTTATCAATTTTTAGTTAAATTATAATTAAGAATAGATATGTATATATTTAAAATTACAATCTTAGATGGATTTGTCTATTTATTTGGGTTAATATATATTAAATCAACTTGTATAAAATTAAGAAAAATATTTTTGATATAACATTGTATAATTATCCAAGTAATACTAAACAGTATTTCTAAAATTTGTAAATCTATAAAATAATTTTTTTTAAATTGTAAAAGTTTGAAAATCTTTTTTAGTAAAGAAATTGTGTAATTATAATAAACAGAAATAAATAATATTTTGAAATTTGTAAAATATTATTATATTATTTAGAGTCATATTTGAATAGACTTACTTAATGATGATGTATAATTTACTACTATATTCTAAAAAGTTTACAACAAATAAAAATCAGCATTAAATGTAATTATTCAGTCAAATTTAGTCATAAGCTATGTCATCATTTATACTATGTTATATTACATTTATTTAGTGAAAGAGATTATAGAAATGACATTTGTGAAATTACTTTGTAAATAATGTCTTAATGATATAATAAATAATCACAGAATATAAAATAACACCTAAGCTATTGTAAAATAAAAATATAAATCTAAAAATATTTTAGAAAGATGTAAGAGAAATTGCCAAAAATATCATTTTCAAAGTACCACTTTTCATGTTTACACTAACCACTTTTACCCTCATCTTTAATAAAGGGTAAAAGACATATATAACCTTTTGATTAACTTTGACAAAAAAATAACTAATCTAAGCTTAAAACATCAACTCTAAACCCTAAATCATCAACTCTAAACCATGAAACATCAACTCTAAACCCTAAACCCCGAAACATCAACTCTAAACCCTAAACCCTAAACCCTAAACCCTAAACCTTCAAATCAAAAACCCTAAAACATCAACTCTAAACCCTAAACGTAAACTCTAAACCCTAAATCTAAACTTAAGACATCAACTTTAAACCCTAAATCATCAACTCTAAACCCTAAACAATAAAACATCAACTCTAAACCCTAAACCCCGAAACATCAACTCTAAACCCTAAACCCTAAACCTTCAAATATAAACCCTAAAACATCAACTCTAAACCCTAAACGTAAACCCTAAACCTACAAATCTAAACCCTAAAACATCAACTCTAGGGTTTTAGGGTTTAGGGTTTAGGATTTAGGGTTTAGAGTTTAGGGTTTAGGGTTTATGGTTGAAGGTTTAGGGTTTAGGGTTTAGAGTTGATGTTTTATAGTTTAGGGTTAAGTTTTTAGGGTTTAGAGTTTACTTTTTAGGGTTTAGGGTTTAGTGGTGATGGTTTAGGGTTTAGAGTTGAAGTTTAGGGTTTAGGGTTTAGGGTTTAGAGTTGAAGGTTTAAGGTTTAGAGTTGATTTTTCGGGTTTTAGGGTTTAGAGTTGATGTTTCAGGGTTTAGGGTTCGTATTTCAAAAAAAAAAGGTTTAGGATTGATGGTTTAGGGTTTAGGGTTCGTATTTCGAAAAAAATAGGGTTTAGGATTGATGGTTTAGGATTTAGAGTTTAGTTTTAGGGTTTAGGGTTTGAATTTCGAAATAGTATAATTTGAAAAAAAAATTATTTTTTATTTTTTTAGATTTTTATTTATTTAAATATTTATTTATTATATATATAAAGAACAAGGGTATAAGAGTCTTTTGCCACTTAGTGGAGAAGGTATTTTTGAAAATGTCTCATTAATGGTAATAAAAATGAAAAGTGGTAGTATGAAAGTGGTAAACATGTAATTTTCCCAAGATATAATAGTAATTCAAAAACTAAAAATGATATTTTCTTTACTTTAAGTTCACAATTATTTTTTTGTATATCTAAATTATAATAATATGAAACTTACTTGATAGTTTATTATTATATTTATACACAAATTTTCCAATTTTTAGTTGTTCCTTTTATATATACATACTACTTTATATATATATATATATATATATTATTGTTTAAAAATAGGGTGTGTGCATTTCCGGCTCTAAAATGAAACAATAGTCAATTTCAGTATGATTATTATTTCCGTGAAAGATCGGATTGGTTTTCAACTAGAATCTCACCAAGGTAAAAAACCAATGGTCTGAGAATGACCAGCAACATGACATCCAACCACATCAGACTGACACTTATGAGTTAGACCAGAGAAGTATATCCATTGGCCATGATAAGCTTTCGGAAAAAAAAAAACTCATCCTATTCAATATGAGCAAGAGTATGCATGTAATTTTGTAAACATGCATAATGTTCAAAACAATTAGTACATATATAGACTAAATTTAAAAACTATGTTGCCTGGCTTCTATTGCCGTAGTGGAATCGACACCACCAAAACAATTTAAGAAAAAAAAAAACTCGCGACTAATTACACAATAATATGTTGAACACATCTCGATAGCTGAAATTTTACTGAATTTTTACTAATTTTTTTCCTAAGATTTCACTCTATTTTTTTCCCAAAATTTGACCCTAATTCCCCCTCCCCCTGTTTTTCTATATGTCCCAGACAATTCCGAGATCTCCAAGACTCCAACTTCTCAAGATTAATATCTTCAACCTTACTAGACCTTTTTGTCCACGTTATATTGGCGCTATATCAATGATACTGAACTTGTTGCTCGTTTCATCACCTCTTATTAGCATCTTTAGCATAACCCACCCTTTTTCATTGAGCCGATACATGATGCATTTACAAAGAGCCTTAACGATCGAGTGACAAGACAACCAGTTGGCAAACTAAACAACATTAATATTTCTCAGTTTTAATCCAAACTTCGTTTAGACTCGGAGATAATATACAAGGCATGGTTTTGACACAAATAGATACTTGGAATACAAGGAAATCTATAAACCTTCTTCGTTCGTTAGCTTATAATTTTAACAGACAAAATCGTTTTTACCCCCTTCAATCTTCGAGATTGGTATTACTAATCGTTTTTGATGTAAAATAACTGATATATTCCTATAAAAAAATTTCTTGAAACCTTATACATGGTGTGAGGCAGACATAGAGTTCACGATAATTTTTATTGAGTGACGAAACTTTTTGTTAGCACATTTTTGGTCGATATTTCAACATAGAGAGGATCTTAAATTATGACATTCTAAACAAAACTTTTTGGGTAGATACGATTTTAAGAAAAAGATATAATAATCATATATTTTGATTACTAAAAATATAAGTATTTTCAGTTTCTTGTCACGTTTTCTAAGTCCAAATCTATTTATCTTTGAATGCTAAGCATATTTCAATTTACTTATTAATTAGAAACTGGTTCCTTGTACCAAAAAAAACTATATATGCTGGTCTACTCAACTTCAAAATATTAATTAGTAGTTGTTTGTTTGCCGACTGGACCACTTGTTAACCTTATGGACGACAGATGTAGATGCAAGAACTATAAAAAAATTTCACTATTTTTACAAAGATATGTGTATTTAATTACTAGTATTGTTTTAAAGCAAATTTATAAGTTTTTTTAAAACAAAACTTTAACAAGATCAAATACTCTTTGTTTGTTATTCTCGTCTTACACGTCCTAAGGTCGGATAAAAAACTTTAGAACCTTTCTCTTTAGCCCTTTGTGCTTTTCATTCACTTACAAGTTTACAAAACTCATACTTATGCTAAGAATACAATTCTGGTAACAATCCTAATACCCAGATCAAGCATGACTATATATACCCCAATAACCAATCGGCTAAGTTAGCCTCCCAAAATATATTTCCTATAACTTCAGACATGATAAGCTCCCTAAAACTTCTCCTAAGTTTTTATAAAATTTACGAGATGTCTCTTTTCCAAAGTGAATCTTCTACACTTTTGCTAAAAAGTGATCTCTACATTAACTATGACTCGATCGCCAATCCAGTCTTCAAGTATTGCTCCTCTTTATCTTGATCATTTCACATGCATACTCATTGTAGTAGATCATGTCGTGCTTGTTGCCTTACTTGTAACCTGTGGCAGATGTAGAGAAATATTTTTTAGGGGGCAAAACTAAAATTATCTAAAATACTAAAGGTAAATTGCTATAAGCAAAGGGGACAAAATTGAAATTATTATGTGTTTCACCTAGAATTTTGAAATATTATTGGGGGCAGTTTTTCCCCTGGTATGTAACGTGGCTCCGCCACTGCTTGCAACTCATTCAAGAAGTCTGCCTGATCTTTGCACTCAAGCAGGGGTAGATGAGAATCCGCATGGGTCAGCTAGAGCCTTCTTAAGGCCGGGTCGGACTTTGAAATATAAGCCCAAAATATTTATGGGTTGGGCTCTAATATCAATGGGCTTTGCAGGTTTTAGGCCGAGTCGGGCCAGCTCGATTGCCCCATGATTATTATAAATTTCGCTTCACTTAGTTTTTCAAGAATACCAGAGAGAACATGGAAGAAGTTAAGGATTTTTCCGATGAGGCTAGAAGTGCATTTAAAGGGGTCAAGAAAATGACAAAGGTAGGTGACCCTGGGAAGTTTGAAGTTCCTTGCACTATTTCAGGAATTGAATTCCATGATGCTCCACGCGATACTTGGACTGTGGTTAGTGCCATGCCTAAGGACATCACTGAGAAACTGGGACTTGCCACAAAAGTTTCTAAAACCAAACTGGCTTTTCCAGACCTCTCTAGCAGATCGTCACCTAGTCAACAATTTGGATGTGAAGATAGAAAATTACATTGTTTCTGTTGAGTTTCATGTGTTGTAGATAAAAAGTGGATCAACAATGCTTCTTCTTTTGGAAGACCATTTCTAGTTACAGTGGGTGCAGTATTTGACATGCAAATGAACAAATTATCTCTTGCGAACATCGATAATAATGTTGTCTACAATCATGTTCCACCAAACAGAGCTATGCATCTAGTTTCTTACATTGGGATATATGACGATCCTTTTTAAAAGTCTCTCAGATAGGGCTGCAAATTATCTGTACCCGAAAAACCGAACCGAAACCAACCCAAAAATCAGGGTACCGAACTCGATTGGACCATGCCGAAATATCCGAAAGGGTCCTTTTACGTACAAAACCCGAAAAACCTTGCCCGACCCGCACTGAGAATTCGAATGAGTATTTGAATATATCAGAGCATATAAATATGATTTAAAATTATACTTATACTAATAATAATACCTAAATTTAAAATTATTAATCAAATATATTAGTTATTATAGGTCTCTATAGATAGAAATGGATGTACTGGATACAAAATACCAAAATCAAATTGTATTTATGGTTATCACTAAACCCAAATATAAATGTATTTTTGATTAAATGTATTTTTGAAAAGTGATATCTAATCAAGTGTATTTCAAGCAAATTCTTTAAAATTTATAATGTATTAACAGTTTACATGTATCCAACAATCTATATAATATTTTAACCAAAAAATTAATATTTTCCATATATAAATATGTTTAGAAACATAACTAATACACATAAATAAATAGATAATATTACGCGTAATGCGAGTATAAAATTTTGTAATGTATAAAAACTGAGGATATAAGTTATTGAAGGTGTGATATAGAATTTAATGCCACCAATCAAATTATTACAAATAATTATCTTAATTTTTATATTTCTAAAAAGTCAATATTAACAAAAAAAATTATTTCAAAATAAAATATAAATCAATATCAAATATGGTAAACTTAAAAAAGTAAAAAAAAAACATATATAAATTAACTTCATATATAACAGAATTTTGAATACTAACATAATAATTTATTTAAAAATGAAAAAATAAATTTAATTATAACTATATAAATTAATAACACGTTTTAAAATTTTGTTATATATGCTATTTAAAATATTCACAAATAACGTACACCATATAAGTTGTTTTTATAAATCTTTGAGAGTGTTCACATATTATTTTAAAACACAAAAACAATTATGCTAAATAACCGTTTTATTTATTATTTTAAATTTTTTTTGAAGATTCTCCAAATAATATTTCTTTCAAAATAATTAAAAAAAATAATCATGAAATTTTGTAGAAAAATTAAAATCATCAAAGGAATCAATTCGATATATAAACTAAATATTTGGACGATTAACATAAAATGAACTAGCAAAAAAATCATAAAGAATACAAGAATTTTAAATAATAAAGACAATATAAATCTAAAGAACATATGATTTCAAACTAAGGTTATATGTTATTTAAAGTGTTCACATTAAATTTACAAACAACGTAAATAATATACCAGATCCGCATGCCAATATGATATTTTTAAATATAAACTTCGAGAAATTATGTTTACAATTAAATTTAACAAAGAAAATAATTATATTTAAATAATTAACTTGATATATAAACTAAGTATTTTAAATTTAAACAATATTTTTTTAATCAATTTTAAGGTAAAAAGTTTCAAATAATCATGTATGTAAGAATAAATTAAAAATCATACAAAACTACAAAATATATAAATTAAAAATGTAAGAAAATTAACTTAAAATTTAGCTTGGTATTTATACAAATTTGTTGAAAAAATAACATAAAAAGAGTTTAACAAGAAAAAACAGAATTATGTCCACAGTCCATTTTATGATAGGGCTATATACTTTTAAAAATATCACTTAATTCAAAGGTATCAATATATATCAAATCAGCATATAGTTAATATTTATAAAAATCTCAAAGTTTCCAAAAAACAAACCTATCAAGTAAACTAAAAATATAAACTAATATAAGAAAACAAAAATAAATGAACTTGATATACATATGCTGATTATTTCAAAAAATAAAGTAAACAATTTGATAAAAGTTATGTCATAAAGTGTGTCAAGACATATTAAGCATATACATCAAAATGAAACAGATAGTTAACCTAATAAAATAAATAAAAATCTAAATTGAAATTTACTATTTAAATTTTATTATTTATAGTTCTATCAGCTACAAAACAAATCATCTAAATTTATATTTTTAAGATAGGGCTATATACATTTAAAATATTTACATTAATTTTTAAATAGGAAAAATATGTCACATCAGCATCATAGTTAATATTTAAAATATTTATAAAAATATTAAAAAGGAATTAAATTTATATATATGCTAACTCTTTCAAAGATTAACATAAAAATTGATTAAAAAATATTTCAGAAAGTATGTCAAGACTAGGGCTGGGCAAATAAACCGAACCCGAAAACCCGAACCGAATCCGATCCGATAAAAATGAATCCGAACCGATCCGAACCCGACGTAAATACCGAATGGATCTTGTTTTGTGGTATTTCGGGTTATGGATATTATCCGAACCGAACCCGAATCTAAATGGATATCCGATAGAACCCGAAACATTCAAAATCTCGAAAAGATCTCGTACCAAACATGATGTCAATTCCTAATATGTATCCAAAATACACTAAGAAATATTGAAAATCTAAAATACTTATCTATTACATGAAGGTTGATGGTTGAAGATGGCCGTTGAATCTTGAAGTATTTAGATTTAGATTTTGTTTTCGTTAAACAATGTTTCTCATTTCATGAGAACTTGGTTTTCATTTTATGTTTTTATTTATTTGGTTTTCTTTTTATCAGTAAATATGTTTATTTTTCATTTGACTTTGAATGATCACGGTTGATGTTGCTTACTTTTTGAATCGATTTTACTTAAGTTTTGGTTACAAAATAGGTACAAATCAGGTATTTTAAAACTGAAGAACCGATTTTACTCATGTTTTGGTTATAAAATAGGTAAAAATCAGGTACTTTTAAACCGAAAAACCGATTGGGACCCGAACCCGAAAGTATATTGGGTTGTACCGGTTCTTTGAAGATTTACTAACCCCGACCCGAACCCGATAGAACCCGAACCGGCCCCGAACCGAACTTTCATATAATCCGAATGGGGCTGATTTTGATAAACCCGAAAAACCGAAACCCGATTGGATAAAACCGAAACCCGATTGGGACCCCGAATGCCCATGCCTAGTCAAGACATAAAAATAGATTATACATCAAAATAAAACAGATATAAAATATCAAAAAGTTAACCTAATCAAATAAATAAAAAGGTAAACTGAAATGGGAGAATCCTATCTTTACCTCAAATTTGATATTACTTTTTATATGAACTTTTAAATATTAATCGTATTCATAAATACTTTAAATTTATTATCAAATGATTTATAAATGTCTAAGAAATGTTTATAGAAGTTATAAAAATAAACTCATTTTTATCAATAGCAGCAATTTTTGAAGGAAAAGATTTACCCAATTCCACCAAAACCTAAGCTCCACTCTTTAGAATGTATCAGTCGAACTTGAGTTTGTGAGTTGCCATAGAAGTATCTTTTTTTAACACAACTTTCATTAACTTCAAACATAAAGGTTAGGTGAGTGCAATAAAAGCCTCAACCATACATAAAGCTTCTTTAGCTAGATTATCAACAACAACATTTTGGTTCCTAGGAATCCAATAGAAGGAGATTGAGTTAGAAAAGGATGAGCTCAGCATTGAGATATTCGACAGAACACCATGTAGTTCGGAGGTTGGATCCTTGCATTTAATGGCCTTGATCAGTTAAGAGGAGTCGGATTCTAGTCTGATGGGGGATAACCCATGAGCTCTGCAATATAGCAGTGCTTCACGAACCGCCAACCCTTTTGCCATTAATGGAGAAGCTACATGCCACACAGGCTTCTTCAAATGGCGGATCATCGATGCCCTTTGTACTGTCCATCCAAGGCCTGCTTTTTTTATCTTCCTTACGCCAAGCTGCGTCCGATCGAATAATTACCGATGTTTTCTCCTGGGTCTCATAAGTCAGGGGCGTCCGGGAAGGAGAACTCGTTACCGCCGCCTGCATTTGGTCCCACTCTTTTGCCGCTCTAATAGCTACTGTAAGAAAATCCGTAGGGGGAGAACATCCTCCGTTGAAGATACACTTGTTGCGCTCCTTCCAAAGAGTCAAGAGAATCCAAGGGAAGAGAGGACTTGTAACCACTCATGTTGGACGGAGACAAGGATTTGTACAAAGTGTGGTCCAAAGGTTCTCTAATTCTACTATTCCTCTAGTATCAAAGTCCAATGCTATGGGGGCATCTCGCCATACCTGTTGTGCAAATGGACAGTGAAAAAGTAGATGAATAATAGATTCAGAAGCTCCACATCGTTTACATCTTGGGTCAACTTCAATGTGTCTATCAACCAACCGTTCTCCCACCGGTAAAGCTCGCTTCAGAACTTTCCAAGCAAAAGTTTTGACCTTAGGCTCTACTTTAATATTCCAAACGTTTTTATACCATCGATTAGCTTCAGGCCTTGTCTCCTCGGTGTCTTCTTCTAGTGTTGTCGCAAAATAGTACCCGATTTGGTGAAGTATCTACCTGATTTGGTTCCCAACCAGACTAATTTATCAGGAGCATTTGAGATGCTTAGCTTGATAGATAGGATATCCTCCTCTCAACGTCCCATTCTTCTTCTAAGCTTACTTTCAGGTCTGCAATGGCTAATGCTTCCGGTGCGGGGCCATAAGGGCGTTTATGCCTAGTATGATCTAGCCAAGGATCATACCAGATGTTGATATCTTTGCCGTTACCGGCGATATAACCCAGATTCTTGACAAGCAAGTCTCGGCCCACCAGAACACTCCTCCATCTATGGGATCCCGCAGAACTTAATTCGCAGGTGAAAATATCTGTGTTTGGGTAGTACTTTCCCTGCAGCGTTCGACTCAATAAATAATTTGGGTTCTCAAACATTCTCCAGCTCAGCTTTGCAAGAGACGCTTTGTTGAATCTCTGGAAGTCTCGGAAACCCAATCCTCCGAAGGCTTTTGGTTTAGTTAAGTCAGTCCATGAAATCCAGGCCAATTTATTCTTCCCCGACCTGTCATCCCACCAGAAGCGAGTGATCGCTGACTGGATACATCTGCAAAGCGAAACTGGGAGTTGGAAACATGTCATCGCATGTGAGGGAGTAGCGTACAGCACGCTTTGGAGCAGGACCACCTTTCCTGCCGTAGATAAGTATCTCGTTGACCAAGAGCTCGCTTTTTTTTTAATCATATCAACAATGGAGGAGAAGAGGTCACGTTTCCGTCTACCAAAATGCTCTGGTAGCCCCAAGTATTTTCCTACGCCTCTCTTGTTTTGGATGTTCAGTATATCCTTCACACTGGTTTTGAGAGCAGTTGGGGTTCGTTTAGAGAACATGATGGCCGACTTCTCCTCATTGATAGCTTGGCCTGAAGCTTCCCCATAGCTGAGAAGAATTGCCTTGAGATTTGAGGCAGCCTCCTTAGATGCACGGATAAAAAACATAGTGTCGTCCGCAAAGAAAAGATGGTTTACTCGGGGACACCCCCTCGCAACTTTAATTCCTTTTAGGCTTCCCTCTTCTCGTGCTCTATTAGAGCATCTCCAACCCAAGACATCATTTTAAGGGGAGTAAAACCTCAAAATGAGGATTTGAAGGGTGGTTTCTCCAACCATGAATCCTCAAAAAAATCCTTAAAAGTTTATCTATTTGAATTATAGTCCTTGACATTAACAAAAGTTACAAATAATAATAAAAACTTCACAAATACATATAAAACATACATTTAATATATTATACAACACGCAAATAGCCTTAAAAGAACGAGAACGAGATGATAAGATAGCCTTAAAGGAACGAGAACGAGATGATAAGATATTACTAACAAAATTAGATTCTGTCGATGATGATACACGTGAGTATATGCTAATCGAAAAAGAGAGAATCATGCAAAAAAGAACTCAAGAGCTACAACAACCTTCATTTGATCCAAATATTTATCAACCATATTTTGATTATCTTGGAGGTTCAGGGTCCGGTTAACCAATGAATTCTACAATTAGTAAGATATGTATTATTTAAATGTTCATGTAATTTGCTTTAATTTGTGCTAAGCTTGTTTAATGTATTTTTATTTTCTGTGAACTTTATTTTATGTATTTTTATTTTGTGTGAATTTTATTTTATATATTTTTATATTGTGTGAACTTTATTTAATTGTTATGTAATATTTATCTTATTTTATTTTATTTTTGTGTACTTAAGTTATTCTAAATTAAGTTTAGTATATGTATTTATGAAAAGAAATAACTATAAGGACCAAAAACAAAATACAAGATAGTTTTGAGGTTGTGAATAGTGAAACCTCAAATTTGAGGTTTCACGATTCACAACCTCAAAATTTTAGGATTTGAAGTTGGGTTGGAATGACACAAAACCTCAAAATTTGAGAATTTGAGGTTGGGTTGGAGATACTCTTACAAATGCCCGAGACTACTTCACTGCACAATATGAATATGTACGGTGAGAGAAGGTCTCCTTGACGGATACCTCTACTCAGGGAAACCTTTCCTCTAGGCGAGCCGTTGATGAGGAAGGAGTATGTAACAGTCGAGATGCATTGCATGGTCATTTTGATCCATCGAGGATGAATGCCGAGCTGTTGCAGCACTAGAGAAATGAAGTCCCATTCTAGCCTATCGTAGGCCTTGCTCATATCAGTCTTAACCGCCATCGAGCATCGCTTTTCCGTCATTGTCGTCTTGAGATAATAGAGAACCTCAGTAATCAGCACATTATCAGAGATCGCTCTCCCAGGTACGAAAGCTGATTGGTTCTCAAAGATGATAGATGACAGAAGCGGATGTAACCTTCGGGTGAGGATTTTCGAGTATATCTTGTAGTACACATTTCATAGCGCTATGGGGCGATACTCAGCCACTCTCTGTGGGCTTTTCATCTTTGGGAAGAGCCTTATATGTGTTTTGTTGATGTTTTCTGGGATTATATCCATCTCAAAAAGATTATGCACTTCCTTTACAATATTGGGACCTATTTTCTTCCAATGTATTTGATAGAATCCCGCCGAGAAACCATCCGGTCCGAGGGCTTTATCGGCATGAATTGAGAACAGAGCATCCCGAATCTCCTGCGCCGATGGTGTAGCTGTTAACTTTCTGTTATCCTTCTCCAATACCATAGGCTGGAGAGCTCTACGCATAGTTTCAGCTTTATTACTCGTCGTTCCCAGTGAAGTAAACATCTCCTAAAAATATTTCACTATCAC
This sequence comes from Brassica napus, assembly GCF_020379485.1. NCBI lineage: Eukaryota > Viridiplantae > Streptophyta > Magnoliopsida > Brassicales > Brassicaceae > Brassica > Brassica napus. Next base: position 30,308,821 of record NC_063447.1, on the reverse strand, counting down.
TTTTGAGATCTCTTCTTCTTTGTAATACACGGTCCCCTCACAATCTTCCAAGACCGAGAAGCAGTTTGCTCTCTTGCGCCCTTTGGTGGTGGCATGGAAAAATCCTGTGTTGCGATCTCCGAGCCTTAACCAGAGCATGCTTCCAATAGGCTTCTTCCGCAAGATACGCTTCATTCAACTTTGTTTTGATTTCCAGGATAAGTGCAGTATCATTCTCCGGGGACGTCTGATGTTAGGAGTTTTCAAGGCTCCTAAGAAAAATGTTGTAGTATAAATGATTGTCGAACCAGTTCTGAGAGATGTGAAAGCACCGAGAATGCAAGTAATCACTTAATCTAAGTGCAACCAATGGTTTTTAAAAGGGTTTTTAAACTATAACTAACTAATAGGGATAACTAAATGATACTCTCTTAACTATGGGAAAAGAGAACTCATGGATATAGGGATTAGACATCGGGTGATCAAGTTTCGAACTAAGGATGGCAAACGATCAATCAAACTATCAACCTTAAGCTTAGACACAATCCTAAACAAACTCTATGTCTAGATGAATGTTCATTTACTAACACAATCCAAGCATCAAATGTCTTTGGTTGAACGATATGAAAGTAATCATAACTAGCAAGTCCAATGGCTATCTTAGCACCTCTAACAACAAATGTCTTTGGCAAAGTATGCTAAAAGCTAGGAAGAGTTGTCTCGGGCATTTCCTCGAACACCTTTCGGGTGAGAAATGCCTAAGAATCAACAACTGAGTGGCCAACTCAGAAGATGCATTAGATTCACTCTGCTAGCAAGGAAATATGAATGATCTACACTAAAACATCCTAGCTCTAACCTAATCACCCTTAATCTCCCTAACCCATGAATTCAAAGGGGGATTACTCACTAATCTCCATGATTCCTCTTAAATCCATGCTGGATTTCAGATTAATCATGTAGAGAAACACAAAGAAAATAAATATAAGAACACAGAATTTCAATAACAAAACTGATCAATTGATTCAAGAGATGACTTTCCAAGAGTTTTTGGTGGTTTTTCTTAAGAACAAAGATGATCTGCCTCCTGGTGGCTTACAGAGTATTAAAACATAGGTTTAGAAAATAAAAACGTGCATCATGAAATGACCAAAAGGCCCTTGAGAAATCATAAGTTCGAGCAGAAATAAGACGCGGAGCGACCTCCGCTCGTCGCTCCAAGTAGTCGCTCCATACTTCGGGAGCGACCTCGCTGTGTCGCTGCGAGAGGTCGCTCCGGACTCGTTCTCGCGTTCCCGAGTGATGAAAACGCGAGTGACCTCCGCTCGTCGCTCCGAGTAGTCGCTCCATGCTTCGGGAGCGACCTCGCTGTGTCGCTGCGAGAGGTCGCTTCGGACATGAAAATGCGAGCGAACTCCGCTCGTCGCTCCGAGTAGTCGCTCCATGCTTCGGGAGCGACCTCGCTGTGTCGCTGCGAGAGGTCGCTCCGGACTCGTTCTCGCATCTCCGGGTGACCAAAACGCGAGCGACTCTTCCTTGTCGCTCTGGTAAGGTCGCTCTGATAGGGAGATCAGAGCGACTTGACGGTGTCGCTCCGGACTGGTCGCTCCGGTAAGGTGCTCGCCCAATGATCACTTTGAACACTTCTTTTGGACTCCAATTGCACCCAAATGTCTCCAAGAACTCCATGTGGTACTCCAATACCTGATAAGGACTCATGTATGCAAAATGCAACCTAAACATGGCTAAATCCTAATCTATATGATCAAAATGCACATGGGTGAATGGATAAAACATTAGAAATATGCAAGATATCAACGTCAGCACTTCCTCGAGTTCCCCTTTTTTCTCCTCAATCACTCGTCTGCTGTTGTGATGTTGAGTTTTATTCCACTCTGTGATTGCATGTCTGGGTAGCAGCAATTTTGTCCTTGATCGTCACAGTCCTTGAGTTTTGCCAAGCATTTAGAATGACTTCTTTCACTTCCCCCATTGTCATTTAGTATCCGCTCATATCTGAACATGCCCTTTCGACGCTTAGAATCTGGTTCAAAAAAGGAAAATTTTGGCTTGTGATCAGATCCTTCGTAATCGAGATATTGACATCTAGCTGTTGGATAGGTCTCAGCCCATAAGCTGTTTGCTACAGCTTTATCAAGTCGACATTTAACCAGGTAGTCCCCAAGTTGGCCTCTCCATGAGAGTGGATCACCGGAATCACGCAAATCAAATGGGTCCCCTTCAGAAAAGAAGATACGCAAGTCTACAAAGGAGCTACCGGGTCGCGCGGGTCCTCGCAGTTTTTTCTCCTCATATAATAAATCGTTAAAGTCCCCGGTGACAAACCAAAGAGAATCTCGTGCTGAGGCTAAATTTAGAAAGTGACCCCACTGTAATTTCCTTTGTTTCCTATCACAATCACTATGTACAAAAGATGCAAAGAAACCTTTCTCTTCATATTCGATAAAAATATCAATCAGATTTGCATTAGAATACACAATATCAATCTTGATCATTGAGGTCCAAAACAGAGCGAGCCCTCCGGCTCCATGGCCTCTCGGAGAAAACAAATGGTGCGACTCGTATCCTAGCTGCTCCAGTTTCTTCAAAACAAAGTCATTGGGATTTTTAGTCTCCATTAGAAAGAGGATATCCGGATCAACATTGCGTTTAATCTCTTGGAGATGAAGAACTGTCATGGGGTTCCCTAACCCTTCACAGTTCCAGCTGGTAATCGCTAAGGAAGTAGATTTGCCGGGATACGAAAACCTGGCTTCTTCCGCGCCACAGAAGGGAACATGTTCCTGATAGGCTGATCATCTGAGTTTGTGCTTCTGTCTGAGTTTCTATCTGATCTCGTGGATGATTTTCTCGAGGTCACTGACCTTGCAGTAGAGGGTTTTTTTGCTCGGTTCACTTGAGAAGAAGCTGTAGCCAGCTTTCTATGACTTATTGGCGGTTTTGCAACTGAAGTTCTTCGTCGATTAGTGGCTGAAACCACTTGCTTGTTAGAACTTTCACTTACTACTTTCTTCCATGGGGGACGTCCATATTTCCTGTTAGCTGTCGGGGTTCCCGCAGAGGGTCCAGCGTTGCCAGGGATCATAATTTGAGGGCTAAGCCTTTGTAGGACAGAGGGTGCAGTTGCGTCTGGGTTCATAGTCTGAGGACCACCAAGCCTTTGTAGGACATAGGGTGCAGCTGCGTCTGTGATCAACGTCTAAGGGCCAAGCCTTTGTATAGCTGAGACTCATTATGCACTTGTTGGAGAGGGTTCATTGCGCAGGAGAGGGGCTCTTTCTTGCAAACCTGCTTGCACCATCATAGACGCATTCGTTCTTTACAAGCCGCGCTTTCTGTTGGGTCAGCACACAAAGTGTATTGGGTCATAGATTCCCTTACTTCTCCTATAGCTTCCTCCATCGCAGCCTGAGTATCGAAAGCCTTATCACTCCAAAGGGAAACCCCCCTTGTTGGAGGATTTTGCGACAATGGGGAAGAACTTGCCTCTTCCATTCTGGGTTGGACTATATCATGAGGGGTTTTTTTTAGTCAGTTGTACACTAGTTTCTATGCGAGGGCGCCATTGGAGACTTGTAGAATGTCGTAATCTTTCCTGGTATAGGGGGGTCTGTATCCTCGTTTCTGTCTCTGCTCTAAGATGGTATGTATGACCTGTTCCTGGGATAGCCATTCCTATGTAATTTTATTTCGCCACGTCTTTCTGAGGACAGTTGTGGTTGCGAGAGGGGTACCCAGAGGTCTCCTTTCGATCGTTTTGGTGAAAGCTTTCCTGATACCTTCTCTTTCCAGCTTCTCCATATGGTTGGACCTCAAATTGAAAGATATCTTTTCATGTTTTTGAGCTTGCAAGACTGTCTTTCTGTGTTTCAGGATTTATGCTCTTAGAGGATGTCTCTTACTTCTCTTTCAAGGCTAGGAGATGTGCTTTTGCTTCGAGGAAATCCTTGATATCATGATCCAATCTAAAGCACTTCGAGCAATGTTTTTCGAGTCTTTCATATTTCAGTGAGGCAGTCACCTATTCTCCATTAGAGTACTCGATAATGGTTTCCATCATTAACAGCAGACGCCCATTGACTTGGACTCGCATTCTGACCGATGATGAGATAATTTCCGCCTCTTCGAAAACTCCTAAATCATCTCCAATGCTCCTTATAGTTTCCTCAGACCACGTACTTATATTCCCTGTACTTTTATCCAAAATGGAATAAAAGATGGGGAAAAAAAGTAGAGTAAGTGTGCTCCCATCTTTCCACAATCACCATCCATCGAGCATAAGTGGTATGCTCGTTTCTACAGAACTGCTATCAAATCAGCTTCTTTGTTAAATTGGAATCGTTGGATTGAAGGGTTAGTGACTCTCCCAATCAATTTGAGCGCATTTTTGCGCAGTAGGTCCGGGTGTTCAGGGGCTTAGGCTTTAACCCTGCCTGTTAGAGGGGTTTGATGTGGTTTAGAAACCAGGCCTTTGTCTTTTTCCGCGGAAGAGAGTCGACGTTTGTGCGTTCTTCCGAGTGTCCGTGGATGTCAATTCATAGGAGAGCGATGATAATCTTTTAGTCTGCAGCTGTTATGGGAGCTTAGATTCAAACGAGAAACATCAGGAGCAAAACTAGTTGAGAAGAAAGACAGGAACCCCTGTATCACTATCGTTGGATAAATGTGTTATCGTCGTCATCAGAGAAGTATATATGACTAATTACAGAAATTGAATATAATATGGTTTTCAAGTATTTGATGTGGATTATTTTTTATGATGTTTACGAACTTGTTTTCAAATGTTGTTCCGAAACTTAATTTTTAAGAAAAGGTAAAAGAAGCAATATGGTTTATAACATTTGAACAACCGAAATATTGTTTAGGAAGGTTTGAGTAAGATTATATATAAGATAAATTGAGTTGAGTGCAGTCATTGTCTTCTATTGTTTTGATGGTCTTCCTAGTGGCAAATTGGGTGGTTTATGCATGGGCAGCGCTGCGTAGCTAACATTTTCGTTTCTTGTCTTGTACTTTGACATTTCATTATGAGAATTTGTATGTATTTTGTTTTCGGAAAAATAAGTTAAATCCTATTTAGAAATTTATACATAAGACATCAGGTTTGGTTCATATAAAAAAAAACATGTAGTTTAGAAAAAAATATCATATTATATTGTATGTATGTGGATTTTTTTAATATATCTCACTCATCTATTTTCATAATTTATTTAACTGTCAAATTTGCAAATTTGAGTTGTTAAGATTTTTAGACTTTTACTGGTAAAACCTTTTAATTAAGTTTTTTTTTTTGAACACCAATATATTAATATAAAGCTTCCATCCATAAACTATGGGGGAGAAGGAGTAGCAGTACAAAGTGCAGCTTTAGCAAGTTCATCTGTTGCCGAATTCGAAATTCTAGCTATGAATTTAAAAGAAACAGAGCTGAAAGATAAAGATAGATGATCGATGTCCTGGATGATCCCGTAGAGACCCGCCGGAGGAGTTGTCGAAGAATGCGCATTAAGCGCTGTAACGAGTGACTGACAATCTGCTCTGAAACAGATTTTTGTGTAGTCCAAGGAGAGAGCCGTGAAGAGTGCCCACCGTAAAGCCAAGGCTTCTGCTACCAATGGTGAAGGGATGCTCCTCTCCACCCGGTTCGCTTGAGAGACCACTGTCCCTCGTTTGTCCATGAAGATGCATCCAAAGCCCGCCATATTAGTTTCCTTTCTCCAAGCTGCGTCTGAACAACAAACTATTAAATCATCCAGGTCGGGTATGATCACTTGTTTGATGGTGCATGGTTTCTGAGTTACTGTTGGTTGTGCCAGTTTCCACTCTCTTGCACTCCAAATGGCCTTTGATACAGTAATCTCTGGCTTGATAAATCTTTTTTCAAAGATCATCTGGTCTCTCGCAATCCAAATGTACCAACAAACCCAAGGAAAGATGTCAGCTAGAACACCCAAGGGAGGGAGGCCTACCGCTGTTTTCCCAAAGGTGAGGGCATCAAGAAAAGTCGGGAAGGCTGAAGGATCAAGCTGGTCTCTAAACAGAGACGATGTCCAGACTTGTCGTGCATAGTCGCAGTGCAGGAATAGGTGTGCTTCAGTTTCGAGTTCCCCACATCGTATGCAGGTAGTATGTTGCATTAGACCTCGTTGCTGAAGGTTAGCACCGGTAGGGAGAGCTCCTTGGGTTATCTTCCATAATAACAACCTGATTTTCGGTGATGTCTCCCCTGTCCAGATGAGTTTTTTCCAGTCCGGGGTTTGAGTTGTTGCTTCCATCTGTTGTTCTTGGTCTACAGCCGCGAAGCAACCTGAACGTGTGGTATAGACTCCGGAACATGAGCCTAGCCAGGCTATACCATCCTTAGCCCCAGTGATGCTTGGTATAAGGAGAGAGATGGTATCGGTTAGGAGTGGAAACACTTCCCTGATAGCTTCTACATTCCATTCTTTTGTCTCTCAGGTTAGCAGATCAGCCACCACCAGGTCCTGAAACTTCTCCGGAACAGGGCCGCACGGTGTCATAGGAGTATCAGTACTAAGCCATTGGTTCTTCCATACTCTGATCGTTTCTCCATTCCCAATAACAGCTCCGAGCTTCAGCTTGAGAAGGTCTCTTCCAGCCACAATGCTTCTCCATCCATGAGAACCGTCCTTTGTCGGTTGGACTGTTAAGAAAGGAGCGGCTTTGCAATATTTTCCCAAGAGGACCCGAGCAAGTAGACCTTCTGGTTTTGTAACTATGTGCCACGCTTGTTCCGCCAATAGGGCCGTGTTGAAAAGCTGAATATCCCTAACGCCTAGCCTTCCCAAGACTTTGGGTTTTGTGATGCGATCCCACGACACCCAACACATTTTCTTCTTTCCCTCACAAGCATCCCACCAAAATCTTGTAAGAGCGGATTGTATTCGCTTACAGACACTAATTGGTAGCGGAAAACATGTCATAGCATATGTAGGGATGGCCGACAACACTGATTTTAACATAACTAGTTGTCCTGCTTTTGTTAAGCGCCTAGATGACCAGCTGTTAGCTCTTCTGCGAATGCGCTCAACAATGCTCGTGAACAGATCCCTCTTCTTCCTTCCAAAGTGTTCTGGGAGTCCTAAATATTTGCGTACCCCACCTTCTTTCTCGATATCAAGGTATGAGTGAACACGTTGACGTGTCTCCTGTGGGGTTTTCGAGGAAAAGGAAATCGAGGATTTGGCCATGTTTATCATTTGTCTGGATGCAGTCTCATACTTGCGGAGTATGTTGCTCAGTGTGGCGCAGCTGCTCATGTCTGTCTGCAGGAAGAACATAGTGCCGTCGGCGAAAAGAAGGTGATTGACTCTAGGTGAACCTGTAGCCACTCTCAGTCTGGTCATATGTCCGCTCGAGTGTGCTTTTCGACAAAGCCCTGAGAGAACTTCACCGCAAAGAATGAAGATGCAGGGAGATAAAGGGTCTCCTTGTCGGATGCCTCGTGATGGTTTGACATTGCCATATGCTGAGTCGTCTAGGAGATAAGAGTATGAAACCGACGATATACAGCTCATGATCCACTCCGTCCACACCGAGTCAAAACCTAGCCGTGTCGTACGATCCGGATGAAATCCCACTCTAGTCGGTCATATGCCTTGCTCATATCCGTCTTAACTGCCATGGAGCAGTTAATCTTTTCCTCCGAGGTCTTAAGGTAGTGTAGGAGCTCGTGAGTGATGAGGACATTGTCCGAGATGGCTCTGTTTTTAACGAAGGCCGACTGGTTCTCTCCAACTATATACTGAAGTATAGGTCTTAAGCGTAGGGAGAGAATCTTGGATATTATCTTGTACGTAACATTGCACAACGCAATCGGCCTGTAGTCGGAAACTAGCTTCGGGCCTGACCCCTTAGGGATAAGTCTGACGAAGGTACGGTTTGTGGTTTCTCTCAGTTCCCCCGTCGAGAAGAACTCATGTATTTCTCTGCAGATAGCCTAGCCGATAATAGTCCAGTTTGATTGGAAGAAACAATTGGAGAAGCCATCCGGTCCAGGAGCCTTGTCGGGGTGTATGGAGAATAAGGCTTCTCGTATCTCGGTACAAGTAGGTATTGAAGTGAGAGTGGTGTTCATCTCAGCTGTGATACAAGGTGATATGGCTTCATTTACGATCGATACCGTTTCTTCTCTAGAGGATGGGAGTGATGTGGTCGTGAAGAGATTCCCGTAGTAGCTTGCAATCTGAGTCGCAATCTGCTCCTCCTATTGGAAGATGTTCCCCTCCGCATCCTCGATGACAGAGATGCAATTACGGGCCTTCTTTCCGGAAGAAACTGCATGAAAGAACTGAGTATTCTTGTCGCCGGAAGCCAACCAAATGATTCTGCTTCTTTGTCTCCAAAATCTTCTTCTGCTTTGTAGGCTGAGAGAAGTTCATTGTTTAGGCGATGGATCAGTTCATCATCCCAATGTGACTACTCAGTGCGTCATCCAGTTCTTTTTTCAGTCTCTCTATTGTTTCCTTGCTGTTTAGAGGCTTCTCTCTGCTCCACTTGACTAGTGCTTGTCTGACTTTAGCTAGGCGCATCTCAGAATGTAGATTCTCAGAAGATGTCCAGATCGATGTGATCAGATCTTTCACCTCCTGGATGTCTTTGAGCCGACGGTCATACCTGAAGATACGTGTTGACTTACTTCTCACTGAGTCGAATATTGTTACCAGGGGACGATGGTCGGAGCCATTAAACTCCATGTAATGGCTCCTTGCTGTCGGAAAGCTGTTGGCCCAGAGACTGTTGACCATGGCTCTATCTAGCCTGCAGAAGACTAGGTGTGTTCGTCTTACTCCTCGCCAAGACAGTGGACAGCCGGAGTGTTTTAAGTCAAAAAGGTCGCATTGAGCCAGAAGATCACGGAAAGCTGCAAAGGATCCTTCAGCTCGGAGAGGCCCTCCATCTTTCTCAGAGTTATCGATGATCTCATTAAAATCTCCGGTGAGAAACCAAGGTTGATCTCTGTTAGCCGAAATAGGCAGAAGTTTATTCCAGATAGTGCAGCGTTTAGCTACATCAGGTTCACCATAAATAAACGAACCATAGAAGAAAATGCCTTTATGAATAACCTCAGTGATTACATTCTTATTAGCACTCAGAACTTTGAGGTTTAAATCTTTCTTCCATAAGAGAGCTAAACCACTACTTGTTGGCCTCTCCGGGAGGACAAGAAAGTGTTCATACTGATCTAGAAACTCCAGTTCCATGAGAACAAACTCATTCGGATTTTTGGTTTCCATTAAAAAGAAAATGTCAGGAGAGATTTGTTTATGTATCTCCCTGATATGCTGGACTGTTTCGGTGGTCCTCAATCCGAAACAGTTCCAGCTAAACGTCACTAAGGTAGATGGTGAGGATCCTCGGAAAAATCCAGCCGAGGACGTTTGTTTGCTGATGATCTTGTTTTCCCTGACCTTTTAATTAAGTTTAGTTTGAATAAAACCCTAAACTAAAAGTTTACCCGTAGCACCGAGTTTGTATTAACTGGTACTTAAGACAGAATAACGTCTAATCCATTAAAGATTTAATTTATGGATTTTTACCCAAATCAAATTTCGTTGAATTATCTATGATCAGAGGTGTCATCTGAGATTTTAAATAGTTATTGGGAAAACTGGAAATATATACTAAAAATTTAGCATGTTTATCTTTATAGGATAATATTATTTTGTCCTATTTTTTTTATTGCCCTTTTTATTTATCAACATAATGAAATAAGTAATTTTACAAACCCAACCAATTATGAAAAATAGAAAAATGCGAAAGATAGGTGGATATCAGATTTTATATTCTACGGAAATGGCATAGTGGAAACTGAAAGTCCACATTTTGAATGACAATCAACTTTTATTAGAATTACAGATATCAAAGCTTTCTAAGAAAAGGTTTGAATGCATATTCTAATCTAACATATTACTCCAAAATTGTAGGAATATATGCAATCTACAAAAAAAAAAACTCAATGTTCTGAGATTAGTCGAATTTGAGTTCGAACCCCTTGTATTATACACCAAGTAGAATATGTAATCTACGAATAATCATGACGAGATATGGAAAGTACATTTACTAAATACTTTTAAAATATACGAAAGTCTTGCTCATTTCCATATATGACTAAAATCAAATTTACGAAAAAGAAAAAAAAACTAAACTAAACTTAATCCTTTGTTCTTCCTTATTCATTGGTTTTCATCAGTTGTTTTATTTATTTTCATAAGCTTGTGGAACTTGTTTGTTGACAATTGAAGAAGGAACTATTTCTATATATTTGTTCAGTTAAAAGCTTAACACTCTCAGACATTAAACTGCACAAACATAGTTAACATTGAAGAAGCTCTGCATAGAGATTCTGGATTATTGATACAACAAAAAGACAATATATACAACATTAGGCGGTTGGAGGTTGAGTAGTTTTGTTTTCTTGATAAGCTCTTCTATGTCTTTCTTGTCGCTCCTAGGAGGATCTTCTTCCCCGTTCTATATGCGTGTTGCATCATATATTTTCCAGACACTCAGAGAATCAGTCAAGAGGCCAAAGACAATGTATCTCATGTTCCTCTGCGACTAGCTTCTTTCTCAGATTCTTATTCTCATAATTAAATGACAGCAACTTCCCAATGGGTGCAATCAGAAAATCAGGTCTAAGTTAAACTCTACACCAACTAATCAGCCACAACGTTGCAGAAATTAAACAACATCAAGACTAGAGTTTACTCACCCTAATGCCTGTAACCCACCAAAAAATTTGCATGATGATGTGCCAGCAGCATTCATATGCCACGAAAGAACCAACTGAAATCGAAGTAAAAGCACCCATTAAACTAAAAGTCCAGAAGATGAACAACAACCAGAGCGACAAGTGAGAGAAACCAATGAGTTTAAACCCCCATTTTCAGTCTGTTCCTTTGTTTTGGTCACTCTTAGCCTTTCAAGTTATTTACACAAAAGTACTTATTAACTCAAATGGGTAGCCAAATAAACACATGAAAAAAATCAAGCAGTGGCAAATGATTTAAGAATAAACATACCGTGACAATGTCTTGGGGTTCCACCTGGAGAAAAATTCAAGTCAATTGTTAGTAAGTGCTATATAAGAATAAATAAACCACATCACTCTTAGCATTATTCAAGAAGATCACTACACAAAACCGAGATACCATCCGCTAGAATCATATCAGAATACGGATCTTAAGAATGTAATAGTATCACATTTGTAAAACACAAAGGTACACGAATTATATCAAAACGTGGCCTTTGATCAACTCAAGAGAAAGAAACATGGACGAATTTTAACGGTGAGTTCCTCAACCGGTGATGCTGGATGCTGCTGCTCGGGTGTTCAGACTCACCGAAACAGAGGAACCAGAGAATTTCAGAGGCGGAGATCCGGTGCCGGTGATCGCTGCGTCCGCTCATAGATTCGATTTTCTTGCACTTGAGACGACCACGCTGACTCCCACACTTCAAATTCGAGATAGCAAAGTTATGGGCCTCTCTAGTCTCCTCGGTGGTCGGAGAAAACAAAGGGGATTAGGTTTGTTAGATTTAAAAGAAATTAAAAAATCTAAATCAAAGGACTTAACTGGATTTTCATTAGACATTATTAACTTAATTGAATTTTCATTAAAAAAAGGTCTCTTTCTTCTCTCTCTAGTAACTTCAATACGCAAATAATCCTCATAATCTCTTCGTATTTATTGAATTGATTATTAGTAGTATACGCTATCATTAACTTTAACAACTTCTTGCACCTAAAATAATTAAATAATACATTCCAACGTTGGCAAAGTTGAAGAATGCTAAAAAAGAAAAGAAGACAAAAAGAGTTTTTATTTGGATATTCATAGGCAATTAAATTTCTATGGAAAAAATAAATTAAAAGCTCAAACAGAATCTGCTTCCCTAGCTAACTGAACCAATTAGACCAATAACTTTTTCCTTAGCCCTTAATTACAAATCACTCTATTTGTTTTTATTATTTATTAAACATTTTGCTCTCTAACTACAGAATAGGAAAACTAGATTTTAGAATATACAGTATATGTTCTTAATATGGCTACGATACGATCATAATCATCTTCTCAAGATGGCAACGTTAAGGACGTAAGGGCAATGTGCAGCTGCTCAGAAAGAGGACAGCAAGCAGGCCAAAAAGCAATCCCCAAGACCTCACTGAGTCTGCCAATTTGTCATACCCAGTTAGTCATGACAATTGCTAATATATTTTGGCCAAAATTAATTATTCGTGCTCAACGCTTTAATGAAGATATCTACAGCAAGAGAATTTAGATTTGCAATAGCTCAGCTAGAATGAAACAATTGTCAGTTTCAGTATGATAATTATATTCATGCAAGATCGGATTGGTTCTCAATGAAACAACAAAAATCTATGGTCTGGGAATTGACCAGCCGTATCAATTCCCAGACTGATACTTATGAGTTAGACCCGAGAAGTATATCCATTGGCCGTGATAAGCTTCTGGAAAAAATAGCTCAAAAGATTCATTTCCCACTCAGTATGAGCAAGCGTAATTTTGTAAACATGCATAAAGTTCAGAAAAAGACCTAAACGCTGTATTTTGCTCACATATATAAATTGAGATCTTGTTATGTTTCTATGACCACAACCAACTCATAAACCATCTTCCGTCGAGTGAGAAAAAAATAAGAAGAGAAACTCTCCAGTTATGACTAACGTAAGTGAGCACTTCAATATTAAAAACTATTTCGTTGTATTAAACAAGAATATCAGAGTTTGATGTTCTGTTTTTGTGTATATATGGGTAATCCTTGTTATTGGTGCAAATTTCTTTCCCATATTGTGGACGTGTGTCTTGATGAGTTAAACATGTAATAATTTCTGGTCTGTATGTCTAATAAAATATCAGAGCCTCATATTTCTTTGCATATTAGAATAATGTACTTTACAACTTAGACAAGGTAATAACCCGCGCAAGGGATGTGATTATTAGTTTCGTTATTTTTAATAAAAAGACATTAAATCTTTTTAATTTGGATATTGGTTCGGTTTTAAGTATTTTTTGTTTCTAATCTTCTAAAATATAACTATTATTTTAAATTAATATTCATTTTAGTTTATTCGGTAAAAATGTTTGATTTTTTGGTTTTTTCCGGTAAAAACCAAAAATTAATATTATTTATTTATTTTCATGTTATGAATTTTAGATAGTCGTCATGTCGAACCAATAGTTTCATATTATAGTTTCTAAACAGATAATAGTTTAAGAAAAAAGAAAAGAAAATTATTAAGACAAATCATTTCACTACAATTTGGTCGGGAGTGAAAAAAGCATTAAGAAAAAATAATTCAACTTTCAAAAAAAATAGATATTTTAGTTGTGGTGAATACTTAGTTACAAAGTGCTCACATCAAGGTGCACATGTATGTGTATGTAAAAGTATATAAAAATAGTTGACAAATATATAAAGATATTGTTAATTAATATTGCAAGGAAATAACTGTCGTTTGTCGTTCATATGGATGCAGAGCTACCGGGGTGGTTCGCAGAGTCTACATGAGTCTGTTTTTGTTGCTGACAAAAAAAAAATATTAAATGACATTTTTGTTCAAAATAATACATGAAAGATAAATTAAAATAAATTTAAAATAGAAAAGGCCTTGACATTAGTCATTTTTTCATATAAAGAAAATAAAATTGTATCCGTAAATAGAGGTGGACACAGATTGAATATCTGGGTATTTGGAAGCATTCGTGTCGATTCAACGGTGACTCGGATATCTAAAATATTTTAGAATTTTAAAGAATGTCCGATTTGATCCGTAAATAAAATAAAATTGTAAAAATAATTGGAAATTTTAATAATAACATTTTATTACAAAAATAAAACATTATTTAACTTTTTAAAATCTAGTACCTAATATAATAAATTTAATTTATAAAAATATTGTAAAACTGATATAAAGTATAATATATATAACATATATATATATATAATTCTTTACATATATGTATATATATGCATATAACAGATCGAATTAGATATATGTTCCTAAAAATATTGGTATTTGTGATTTGCCTCCTTTTTGGATATTGTATTTTAATATTTGATTTATTTCGTAGAGTTACGGATATCCAGATATTTTGGTTCAAATCAAAACGGATAACGAATCGAATCAAAATTTAACTTTTTAATTTCTAGTACCTGATATAATAAATTTAATTCATAAAAATATTCTAAAACTGATATAAAGTATAATATATATAACGTATATATATAATTCTTTACATAAAGTAAAACTTCTATAAATTAATAACGTTGGGACTTTAAAATTTTATTAATTTATAGAGACATTAATTTACAAAAGTTTCTTTATTTAGATTTTTATTTTAAGATATATTTATTATAAGATAAGAAAAATATTTGATTTTAGTTTATAGACATTAATTTTTATTTTTTGAAATTTGACATTTATATTAATTTTATTATATTATTTTATATATATAATATATATTGCATAGAACTTAAATGTTGTTTTAGATATAATATTACTAAATATCCTCAAAAATATATTAAGTGTTAAGAAAATATAAAAATAATTCCATTATGAATATAAAACAAACAATATAATAATAGGTTCTTACTTATATAAATATGTATACATATAAATTATTAATTTATAATTTTAATGGGACCATATATTTACATATAATTTTCTAAAAAATGTTATCTTATTATTTTATCGATTTGTGTCAAATTTTGAACCGACCCAAGTTGGGACCAGCGAAATTTATTAATTTATAGAGATTATTAATTTATCGAGTATTAATTTATAGAGGTTCTATTGTATATGTATATATATGCATATAACATATCGAATTAGATATATGTTCCTAAAAATATTGGTATTTATGATTTGCTTCCTTTTTTGGATATTGTATTTTAGGATTTGATTTGTTTCGTAGAGTGACGGATATCCAGATTTTTTGGTTCAAATCAAAATGGATAACGAATCTTATCAAAAATTTATGAATATTTGGCTCAACTTTATCCGTAAACAATAAAAATAATATATATATAGTTTGGCTTTTGATTCGTTATCTATTTTTATTCGAACCGAAAATTCCAGAGTTTTATTGGAACTATGTATGTCAGTTTTATATTAAAAAAAAAGTAAAGTACATAGTGTGAACACATTTATGAATATAGTATGAACGCGTTAGCATATTTATTATCAAATCATTGTGAGACTGCCACATGTCTATTATATTGTGAATGCATTTATTACAATGCTTATCTTTTAATATATAAGGGAGTCATTTTTATTTACAAAAGAATAATTAATTTCTATGTATACACATATGCCAAAAAAGGAAACACAATACGTAAATCAAAATTTCTAAGGTCAAAAGGAAATAAAAATAAAGTAGTCAAGAAAATAAACTACTTAATATGACTAAACATTAATTCCTTCGTGTCTTCATAAGCTCCATTTTTTTATTTTTTAATATCTCCCATTGTCTCAACATTAAAACTCTCTCGCTTTAGTTTTTCTCTCATCTTCTTTGATTGAAAAGCCATGAAGAGACACTCATCATCATTGTCATCATCATCACCTGATGCAAAAATCAGAAAGCTACATCATCCTTTCATTGATGGTGATTGTATCAGCGAACTCCCAGACGATCTATTACGAATGATCCTTTCAAAATTGTCCACTGAAGAAGCTGTGATGACAATTCTTTTATCACCACTATGGATGGATTTGTGGAAATGGAGACCTCATTTCGTCTTGGATATGAAAAGGATCTTGGATAAAACTCCCACCAGACTTTGGGACAAAGTTTCCGCTCAGTTGGCTAGTTCAATGGACAAGGTTCATTCATTTTTTTCTTCTACTCACTTCTCTTCTTTTCAATTTCATTTCAATCATTTTGTAAAGATTTGTATTTAATATAATACGTAAAATAGGTCGCCCAATAAACTGATGTTTGGATAGATGATAATACCTTACGGATTTGTAGTAAAAATGTTATAGTGAATCAAATCTATGAAGTTATATGCGATAAATACTATACCTTTTAAATACATTATTCAGCATTTTGTAAGATTATTACAGTAAATTACACGGAAAATTATAAAATAAAAGCGGTATTTTGTGTCAATAATATTGAAATTTTTAGAAATCAACTTTCATTTTCATAAAAAAAAAAATTGTTTTGTTGCTATAAATTTTCACAATCTAAATTTATATTATGATTTTACTAGTATGATAAATATTTTTAGTTAAAATCAAAACTATGGATAAAAATGAAATTTGATTAAAACTATACATTTCTTAGGACAAAAATGATCTTAAAACAACAATTTCTAAAAATATGATCAATGGGTTTGAAAGAGAGTAAAGTGTAGTGAGTTAGAATCTAGAAACAGTGATGTGTTGCATTTACGATCCCCACAGAATAAATACACATACACTTAAACAAAATCTATGCACAAACATGCTCTAAATTTTATAAATAGGTTTTAATAGACAAGTTCTATTGCATGCATGCAGATGTTTGTACATATATAGCATATGAAATTTATACCTGTACCATTTTAAAAAAAAATTAGAATCATTTAATTTTTTGGTTTCTGAAGACGTTCAGAAAACACCGCGGCAACCTGGAGAGCTGCACTATCACATCGCGATGTAATGATGTTACACTTCAAAATTGGATCCGACGTGCGACTCGTGTGAAACACACTAAAGATCTCACGCTAAACTATATACATGGTCATAAGAGACGTTACAGAGGAACACATACGGTCGACATGCTCCCAGAAATATTTTCGCATCCTAGCCTCACTTCACTGTCACTTAGTGGATACACTCTACTAAGAAGACGTGCCTTCATTAACTGTGGGAATCTTAAGACCCTCAAGCTTTTGAACATGTTCCTCTTTCGGGTTAGTACCCTTAGGCGCGTTTTGGCAGCTTGCTCCTCCCTCGAGGTGATTGTGTTGGAAATCGTTTTCTTAAGCGGGCTTGGTGTGTTGAAGATTGGGAACAAAAATTTGAAGTTCTTGCAAGTGACTTTCCCTGACTATGTTGAGAGGATTGAAGTGAACGCACCCTGTCTAGATGTTCTAGACATCAGGGATATCAAATGTGAGAGCAAGAATAACTTCATCCTCACTGCTCCTAACATCCAGTTTGACAGAAACTATTGGGTTTCTAGGTGTGTTTATCGTCCTCACATTAGCTATAGTGTATCAGAACTTGTTCAGGTACACATTTATATTTTTTACATTAAGATGATATTTTATTACTCAAATTTGAATTGGTTTTAGAAACCAGACCTGGAAAACAACTAATAAAAAACAAATCACAAACTTGTGTGGATATAATATATATATATATAATTTGACATGTATGATGTATATATGAATCATAGGAGACAAAACACATTTGGTATGAGCTCCTGGTGAGTGACTTTCATGGTATGCCAAGGCATGGAACTTTATCGGTGAGTGTAGACATAACTAATCCTAAAGAAGTGAAGATATTGAAGGAACTTTTGCTTATGTGGACTACTTACAAAATGATAGAGCTTGAGATTTTGTTCAAGGTATACATTCATATCATGGTTGAATTCTCGTTACTTGGATAATGTTTTTATCATTTCTCTAACTCATTTATCATAATTTCATTTTAGACCAACAATGCTTCTAGAGAAGAAGAAGGTGAATGTTTTAGTGACGGCATAGCACACGGGAAGTTGTGGGAGAATGCAACACCGTTCCCTAACGCAGATTTTCGCGTTTATAAAGTGTGGATGTATAACTTCGATGGTTCGAGTAAGGAGGAGTTTGCGTTTGCCTCACGTTTTGTGATGCAAAAGACTGTGATGATGAAGATGATGATCGAGACCTCATCGTATCCACCGATGAAGAAGTTAGAGGTAGAAGCAGCTGTGGCAAAGCTAATGGAACTTCCTAAAGGTAATGAAGAGCTTAGTATTGAATGCTTCTGATGAGAGTTTGTTTCTAGTCTATATATTGCTAGTATAAACTATTTACTAGTCTTGCTCAAAAAAAGAAAAACTATTTACTAGTCTTTTCTTTATTAATGTAAGGATTGTTTGGTTTTGGATTTTTTTTATTATTGTTTTGAGAACTTATGTTGATGTTTGAGGTTTACTTTGTCTTAATATGAATATTATCTGATTTGTTTTATTGTTCTTTTCTTTTGGTTAATGGCTTAACGCTTTCTCAAAACGGAATTGTGTTAAACATAGTTTCTTTTAGGTACTATATGAAAATTAAATTGTGACTATAAATCTTAGAGATTTATATTAGGTTCTGTTTTAATCTTGAAAACAAGCTGTTTAAGAAGGTGATAATATATTTAAGAAGATTAACAAATATGTAACCAACAATGCTAAGGTGTAATCCCCTCCATCGTCAGAAGTGCATCATCCTTCAAGCTAGTAGATTTTTGGATCCTTCAAATTGTCATTTCTAGGGTCTCACTGTATCCTACGTATTGTTGTTTTACATGAGGATGAAATGATGAAGATCAAAGTCATCTTCTTCATCAGCATTACTGGGAATCAAAGTCTGGCTTAGAAGGGTATTCAAGTCCCTGAAGCTCCGGCATTCTCCTCAGGTCTTCTTCTGAGTATCCTGGAATGAACCAGTACCTCTTATCCATTCCAAATACCTAAAGGGAGAAAAAGGCAACAGCTTAGAAACATGCAACCGGTATATATTCTTCAGAAGAATATCAACTCAGGTCTTTAGCTTAACTAACCTGTTCAAAGTTTTTCTTTCTACCGAGGTCATACCGCCATTTTCCACTTGTTTTCTTCTCATATGCCTGCTCACAACTCAACACCGAGAAAGCTCGATGAGAAAAGAGACAAGGGATGTACAGAGACTCTACAGGTTCATTTGTAGAGGAGGAGTTACCTCTATAGTAGTGGTATTGCCAGCTACCAAAGAAATGTGCATGATTAAGAAACCCATCACACTCAAAGCAAATGCCAAGTTCAAAACTGTTGCTCATGATGGTAGCAAACAAAGGTGAGGTTGATAAATAGATTAAAACTAAATACCATATAAGCATAAGGAATACATCCCAACATACCAAATGAAAGAAAAGTAGTAGCAAGAGTTCCAGGTGTTCCAGGTATCTCTTCATCACTAAAGAAGGCTATGAAGTGCGGCATAAGAACCAAAGTCACAAGCGTCGTCTCTAAAAATGTGTAGAACTGCATTTTTAACACAGAAAAAGTTTTGACAAGATGAAGATATTATAAATAGTATTATAAGTCCAGGAAAAAAAAAAAAAACTTACCAAGAAAAGAAGGAAGTACTTATAATTCAATGCTCCTACGCAGTTAACAACCCAAACGCAATGGTGATCCATCTTCAACACACACCTACCACCTATATACATCCCCAATGTTAAACACAATCAAGACTCTCTCTATATATGCTCAGGTAAAGAAGAGAGAGAGACAACTTACAAACAGAACAGTGATGGCAACGGGAAGGTTTAGGTTGGTTGCACTTTCTACAGAATCTAACTCTCAGGTTTGAATTATCAAACTCAAGACTGTTCAACGGATCAGATTCGCCTCTCTCTTCGTCACTAGCTGGTCTCCAATTAGGAGGGACAACACCAGGATCAGTAAGCACAACTGAGAAGTAGCTCCATAGAAGCATCGCCAGCTGCATCAAATTGAAAAACAAAAAACACCACTTTCTTTAGCTAAAAAGACAGAACAACAAGACTAGTTCACATCTTAAAGAACCAAGCTTTGTTGTCCGAATTGACTTAAAGTACAAAGCTTTACCAATCTTGGCTTACAAGGAAATGGAAGAGGAGAAGGATGGTGAGAGCAGTAAAGGAATCAAACCCTCCTTGAGAGAGAGCTGGTCCGTAGTTAGTCAAAACGACGGCGTAGTAGGTGACACCGACAACGCCGAGGACTAAGAGGATCATGATTGATCCGAGGCCTCGTAAGGCTGTACAGAACTTGAACACGTTCCACGCCATTGCGGTTCCAGATCTATGCATTAGTCTAACAACACCAGTTGATCTATTACAGTATCTTAGAGATTAAAAATTAAACCTTTTTCAGATTTTAAGGAGACTCTGTTTGGTTCAGAGTATTAAAGGTTTATACTTTGTTTAAGGAATAGGATGAGAGTGATGATTCAAAGATGCAGACCCCATGGAGGAAGAATGGGTCTATGTGAATTGAAGAAGATGGAGCCTCAAGATTGAGACTTTTTCTTCTTTTGTTTTCTGCTTTTGGAGCTGAGAACATCATTATACCAAAGGTTGCTTAAATTTTTTTTAGTATAAATAAAAAGGAAAAAAATTAAAAAAAATGTACTAATCACGGATCGCCACGTGTTGATGGAGCCCACGAAAAAAAATTCGATATTTATTTTGTATGCGAAAAGAACGACGCTTGTGTTTTTGGTAGGGCCCAAACCATAAGCAATTCTTTTCTTAGAGCGATAAAGATGCTCAAAGCTAACTAAAGATTTGTAATTTAACGTCTTTGAGTTAATCAGGATCCAGAAGAAAATTATAAAATTGGAAAATATAAAAAAAGAAATCGCCCACTTTGGGGCTCGAACCCACGACCTTGTTGTTAAGAGCCTTGCGCTCTAGAGCTAGACGGGCTTGTTGTTCTCAAACACTCACCCCCAATCAAGTTTTGTTACTCTTCTTAACTTACCACTTCGAAGGGTCAAGAAGAGAGAACTCATGAGCTTCTGAGGATCGGCTCTATGTCCTGCGACAAACAACTGTGCTCCACCGCGGTAGCTAACCAAGACGGTTGTGTTCATAAATGAGAGAACTAGAATTTGTTATTGTTAACAACATAAGGAAACAGTTTTGAACTTCAAACACAGTTGATGATATTGATAACCGAAGGAGCTTTGAGGTGCGAATAAGAAAAAACGACAAGTAACAAAGGCGTGTTCCCACCCAACACACTCATATGCGCTGAAAGTCGCTTAGTCTTTCCTTAAGTCCATGACTTCGGTCTTGATGCCATCGGCCTTGAGAATCATGATCTCAAGCTTGTCTCCCTATTAAAAAAGCAAAGCACAAGACAAGTCAGCCATAGGTGAGAGTCATTCATCACAACTAGGGAAGGAAACTTACAGTGTAGATATCTCTCTCAGTGGCAGATGCGAAAACAGTCTTCACCAAGTCAACTGCTTCAGGTTCCGAAAGGGGAGTGATAGCATCCTACACAAGCAGAAGACTAAAAATAAACAGCTGCAATGATTCTATTATGTGCATAGATTGCTTGAAGGCCCCAAGCACAACAAACAAACCTGGGCAGGAAGCAGAAGAGGACTCGGGCTCTTGAGCTGATTGTCAAGAAACGGCATGATCAGAGTCGATCCAGAACCTTGAGCACTGTATCCAACCTTCTCATACGAACCAACAGCGTCGTACGTGAAGACACACCCTTTACCATTCTCGTCAAGCCCTCCGAGAACATTAAACGCATAGTAAGGAAAAAACCGCTTGAAGTAAAGCGTGTTGGAGAGAAGCTGGGCCATAGCAGGACAGCTCATGTGCTTGTTATGCTGATGCTGATAAACCTATAGCAGAGAAAAAGAGAACACTTTAATATAAATGCAAGGGAGAAACTTTTCAAACAGAAGTGATGTATTGAAAACAAATCTCTCACCAAGTGCCTTGATGTAAGTACTTTCTGCAGAGCTTTCACATCAGCTTGAAAGCCAGAGGAAGAGAGCACAGCTTTGTCTGCTCTGGAAAGAGATTTAAAAGAGAGCAACTTTGCATACTCAATAAACAAAAAAAAAAATGATATTTTGCAAGAAACCCATAAACAATTACATGATGAAACCCACAAAATCCAGATCTACGAATCATCGATTGCAACCTTTTCTACAGAAACCCTAAATCCCCTAACCTACTGATTCCAGTAACAAAGAAGGGTTACTTACAGTTTATGGATTTTGGAGTAATCGCGAGTGAGAATGCTGTAACCGGTAGACATCCGAGTATCGGCGGCGATAACGCAGTAGTCGGATCCAGCTATGGCCACACATGTTCTGATCAAAAACACACATGAGTAAATCGCGATTGCAAACGCTCAATCGCAATTACAAAACGCTCAATTAGACGAAGTGCGTTACCCTCCATTGTTATCGTAAGGAGACCAGTTCGCGTGCTGCTTCGTCATGGAGAGTTAGTTACCTGTCTTCGGAAAAAGGAGTCCTTTGTTAACAAAGAGGAACAGAGACTGGAATTTGCACAAGAGGGACGAGATTCGAGGGCTGAGAAGAGCTCTCTCACTCTGCCTTTGTAAACACGAAAGGAGACGAAGACTGAAGACGGGCTTAAAATATAATATGGGCCTTTTAATATGGGTCCATGAGTTTAGAATTTAAACTTTTAGGTTTCAAGGTTGGTAATTGGATTTAAGTATTTAACGAAAAAATCTTCAAACTAATTTTATTTAATTAATTAAATCCTACAAGATCATAATTACCATTATTATCTGTAAATTTTTAATTTAGAGATTTCTAAATTAAGTAAACATAATTGAGGAGTTATCATTAAAATCTAAAAAATCAAAAAAGTTCAAAATTCTATAATATTATATAAAAATTATCTAAAGATTTACCTGTGATAAAATTACTAAAATATTAAAAATATAAAAAAAACAAGAAAATATAATAAAAATTATATCTTATCTAATAAAAATGTAATAATAAATCTTTAGATAATGTTTATCATATTTTATGGATTATATATTTTTATTTTACACATATATAATGTTTATGTTAAAAACACATCAAACTCATCTATTTACAAAAAAAAAAATGCTAATTTTGAAAATTTAAGTTACTAATATTTAGATAATATTATAAAATTTTGATTTTTTTTTTGATTTTTTATATTTTTAATGGTAAAACCCTTCAATTGTATTTACTTAATGTAGAAACCCATAAACTAAAGATTTACCGGTAGTCTTGGTAATTATGACATGTTAGGGTTTAATTCATTAAATAAAGCTAGTTTGAAGATTTTTTTCATTAAATACTTAGTTTGGGGGTTTTTGCCCACAAAATAAACTTAATTGAGAGGTTTTAACGCTAAAAATTCTTTATAATTTAAAGTTCAGGGTTTAGTGTTTACCGTTTATAGTTTAGGGATTAGTGTTGAGAAATTAAAGTTTAGAGCTTAAGTTTTATGGTTTATGGTTTTCAACTCATTCACCCTATATTTGCAAAAAGAGAAAAATCAGAAAATAATCAATGAGAAAGCAGATAATTTCGAAGTGTCAACTAGGTTTGGGCGTTTGGTATCCTATTGAGCTCGGTTCGGTTGATTTAAATTTTTGGCACTATGCTCATAAATATTATTTGAGTTTTACTAATTTTTGGATTAAGTTTGATTCAGTTTATTCTGAATTTATTTCCGTTTTGTTTATAACCAAGGTCTAAAATTCAAAAAATCTATTAAAAAATAATAAAACCTACTAAAAATATTTAAAATATATAAATTATTCAAAAATATTACTTAACAAATATTTAAACTAACTAAAAAACATTCAAAATCTTGTATTGTAAAATAAAAACTATACAAATCTCTGAAATATCTAAGTAAAAAATTAATAAATTTAACTAGTTTCAGATGTTTTGGATTATCCAGAACCCAAAATGAATTAGTTCTTAAGCCTATTTTTTTTAATGGTTCGAGGTTTAGTTGAAAACACCCATGCCTAATGAAAACAACGAGAATATAGTTAACAAAGCAGATAGACTAATACTACTATTTTCTAAATAATATTTCTCTCTTAACCTCTTATTACAATCGACTAATCTCTTTTAGGGTTTTTGCTTTAGTTGTCATCATCATCAAAGGCAGCAAAACGGTTTTGTATAATCAAATCCTGAGCTGTTCCAGATGTTGAGTTGTTGACATCTTCACTTTTGCTATTGAGGAAATTGTCTCATTAATTTCCTCTGTGAAGGTTGAAGACGACTGGTGAACTTGTGTGTTTGCAGGCTGCGTTATGGTGTTGGTCCCGTGCTGTGAAGTTTCTTGTAGGCTTCTGCTAATACTTCGCTTGTTGCTGTTTGCTATGGAAACATCCAAACGGTCCATGAAGGCTTGCATGCTTGGGGCTAGTGGTAAAGGGCCTCTTCCGGCTGATATACTTGACCAAAGCTATTTCTCTTTTGATTCAGTACGTAGCTGTTCTTCAAATCCATCAGGTTGTGCTATGAGAAAATGGTAACTTCCCTCATTACAACTCAAAGCATGAGTAGTGAAGATGAACTCCCCGTGTCCCGACATGTCTCCCAGGATTAGCATCAAATTCTTATTGTCATGGGACTGTCAACAGCGCAGCAAAGAGCGTCCACCAAAATCATCACAAGCTTATAATTTTGATCTCCTGAAACAATAAATATACCAGATCTGGATCCGCGCAACCGCGCGGATGAAATTTTCAATTATTTTTCATAGACATTTTGTATTTATTTTGTATATTATAATCACATATATTCAAATGTGTATATGGATTTTTCAAACATAAGTATGTGGTTCCATTTCTTTGTTTTTTCATCAATTAACAATTTCAAATTTAACATGTATTTGTATCTTCTTTTATGTATTTTAGTTTGTTGAATTAGTGTTTGACTATTTTGAAATGTGGTTTAGTAAAATAAATAATTATTTTCATTTAAAAATATTGTAACATCAAAAATAAAATTATATTGTCTTAAGTTATAATTATAAAGTAATTAATTAAACATTTAGTATTATTTATTTTCCAAAAAATGAATTATCAAATATTAAACAAATAAAATTTACATACATTTAATAAATTACATATGAAGGTATACTATTAAATAAAAATTTCAAAATCTATATTTATTCTAAATATTTAAAATTAAAATGATGTTCGTAATAGTAAAAATAATCTTATTAAAAGTATAGTATATATTTTTTAATTAATAGTGTAGATAATTTAAATGTGACAATTTTTACTGATCAATATTATACTCAGCCCAATGGATTCACTAATCTATTCTATTATTTATTTAAGCCCAATACACAATTAACTTAAGCTCAAAATAAAAAGCTATTAGAATTTTTTTTCCGGAAAAAGATAGCAACGTGTTCTAATCCTAACAACTAACAAAGTCTCAATTATGTCGATCTCATATCTCGATTTTATCTTTCTCTTTCTCTTTAACCTAACTCCCATTGCATCAACCATAAAACTAAACCCGCAATAGGCGTCTATTGTCATAGACCAATTATGTAACAAGTTTTAGTCTCAATATTCTTGTTACATTGGTCTTCACTCTGAACACATATATCCTGCGAAATAGCATATATTCATTGCTATGCGATCAATTCCTGGAAACAGAGATGAGTTTTTTTTGTTTTGAAAAGATAGTATAGGTATACTTTATAATTTGAATACAAATGGTTTGTTTTCTAGGACCTAGGTTAGTTTTATTTGATAAGATTTGATTGGTTTATCAAATCTCTGTAACATGTAAGCCGCCTGTAATTAATTTATATTAAATGTAGGATATTATGAAAAAAGTTTTTATGGTTATCTATATAGTAGTGTTTGAGATCTTCGTTGAAATCGGATATGTATATATTGTGAGAATATATTGAATGAGTTGTTTTGATATTCAAAATTAACATACGATATTTGCTGATTTTTATCCACAAAAAATTAGGAAAACAGGTGAGCAGTTTAAGAAAACTCAAAATATGGTATATAAATTTAGAATATTCTTCTTTTAAACCCTCAAGTAGTAATAAGATATAGTATGGATTAGTTTAAACCCGCGAGCTGTTTATGAGATTTTTATTTAAATTAAGTGAATATTATGTAGATATTCTTGTTGCAACCGATTTATGGATTTGAAAATTCTTGTTACATTTGTCTTAAAGATAGGAGTTTGAATCTGAAACAGTTCGATGAATATGTGATCATATATGTATATAATGTGTAAGAAGAAATCGCAAACTAAAACTTGCCGGTTTAATATTTCTTTACATGTGAAATGGTTCAAGGGTATGTGTAAGAGGTGGATCATCACTTGATCATACATATATATATAACATGTAAGTGAATAAAATAGAGGTTCAATGTTAAACATGCACAGAGGTTTTATGTTTGATTTCAGGTCGAGTCTAGTGTATTTTTAAAATAACAAACAACTCACATTTACAACTCTAGAACTATACGTTAACGTTTTAGTCTAAGTCACTGTTTGTTAATGATTTATGTTTACGGCTGAGCATTAGAAATATACGATGATGTAATGGTTTGATAATGATTTACAATAATTAAAGAAGAAAATATTGGTTTGTAAACCGAACCGTAATTGTAGGCTTGTATAGAAATTTTATGGAATGATATAATAAGGCATATTATTAGTAATGAATAAATGATAATTGATTTCTAGTGATGATCCATTTTTTAAAAAATACACATGAATCAAAGTTGTGACTTCTGTTTTAATATATAAGACTACATACAGACCTGCGCTGTGCGCGGATATGGTTCTGCTAAATCTTTTTTTAAAATATTTAGTAGTATATTATATTTATATAATATTTTAATGTTACTGACTTGTAAATAATAAGTTTTAAAAATATATTGAATTGTGATGTTGTTACAACATATATTGTACATGGTGTTTTTTTGTGTGCAGAAATTTTTAATATTGTACATAGTGTTTTTTTTTGTTATATATGTTCTTTAAAATATATTTATATGTTATTTAAAATCTATTATTAACATAATTGGAAAAAATATTTTTCGGGTCCGTACTGTTAAGATATAGTTTACTATGTTTTAAAAATATATGGTCAATTTAAATTAACTGAGATTAGATTTATTTTAATATTAATTATAATTTTAAACAAAAAAGCCTGATTTTGTTTATCTCATTAAACTCAACATAGATGTTTTTATTCACCTCTTTAAATGGAAAGAAGTCTGAACTTTGTCTCATAAATGGGTCAACCTGAAGTCCAACATTTAAAACCACGCAACATATATGTTTTATGGGCATTATTTTGTTTCTTATATTTTACACGTTATGACCCATTAAGTTTTCAAAAATTATATTTGTTGTTACAGAAATGGCCCATTAGCTAAAAATGTATTAGATTGATCGAAAGGTAAATTAAGCCCACACCTTTTTTCGGGGAAGGAAACCACTTTTAACGTTTTCTTGAAAAATCAACAACTTTTTTTCTTTGCTTCTCCGTCGGTGGTTCTCAGTTCGACAAAATAATCTTTTCTATAATCATCAACAGAAATTCTTTAAAAGTATATCAAATCCAGAATAAACACCGTTCAGTCAATCACCAAACTCAATCGATAACTGAATTCTCGGTAAGTTTTTATAATTTTCTGATTGTAAACGATCCGGGTTAACGATCAGGGTTTCGTTATCTAAATATCTGGTTCTTACTCATATTGATAGATCTCTTAGATCTAGCTCTAGATCGATCATCAATATTATCTTCTTACTCAGTTTTTGTTTCTATTAATTTGTCTTGCTCGCGGTAAGCTGACAGAGGAACTTGGTATTTTATTAGGTAATTGGCAAGGATTGTTTAAACGATGGATCTTTAAAAAGACAAAAGCAGAGTAGAAGACAAACTTGACAGATATTTAAAAAAGTTAAGTCTGACCTGAGATATAATCATATTACATATGTTCACATCAACACAGTTTTTATTTATTCTCTTGTTGATCTTTTGCTATGTTTGTGTTTCTATTATTTCCTTGTTCTTATTTTTTTTTGTCATTTCATCTCATATATTGATAGGTCATTGATAAGGGTTGTATGCCATAGAAACAGGAAAATACAGCATTGGAACTATTCACAAAACAAACTACAGAAACAAAGGTTAGTACTATATTAAATTTTATTTTATTCGAAAAATCGTGAACTGAACTTGTAGAATCATCCTAGGATTTTCAAATTTAGGATTGTACAATTACTTAGATGATAAACTATATAAACTGACTTGTTTGTAGATGAACGTACTTGATCTTGCATATCTGTTTTTGGGTTGCTGATTAACTGTTCTATGTTTTGTTGAATTTTATTAGATACATCGTTAGTTTAATTTTAGATGGCAAACTGTTGTTTCTTTTGGATCAAAACATGATGATCAATACATGTTTGGTTTGATTTCATACCTCTATTAGTAAGATAGAATAAAATATAATAGATTGAGTCTCCCTAACCGATAGAACAAAGAATTTATTTAGTACAAAATCGGAAGTGACTTTGAAAACTTGAAAGAAAATGTAGTACAACAAAAAACACAACCAAAACACCAATTTCAGTCTGCAAAGTACTAAAACAGAAAACAAATTCGCAGCAAGACACTCACATCAGTCATCTATGGTTTCCAGATTAGTAAAAACCTCTTTGAAAACAACATTAGTAGTTTTCTTTTGCGGCTTTCCTTCTTTATCCACAATCAAGATTTTCAAACCTTTCTTTGAAGTAACCCTTGAAATAGCAACATATAGTTGGCCGTGAGAAAAAACTGGTCTAGGAAGGAATAATCCCACTTCAGACAATGATTGTCCTTGACTCTTGTTGATTGTTATTGCAAAAGCCACAACTAAAGGCAATTGTCTTCTGCGCATCTTGAAAGGAAGTCTTTTATCTGTAGGCTCGATCAACAATCTAGGAATATAAACGTCTTTACCAACCTTGTCACCAGTTAAGATTCTAGCTTCCACCATGAAATCCATAAGTTGTGTAATTTCCAATCTTGTTCCATTCATTAAACCTTCATTAGGATTAATGTTCCTAAGCAACATAACAGGACAACCAACCTTCAATCTTAGATTATGATTTGGTAGCCCAGAAACTTTAATACTGTTTAGAAAGTCGGAACTGAGAGCTTCATTACTGACCGAGGCAGTATCAGATGGATCTATACTGTCAGATGAGATATAAATCATTTCTTCACCTGATGGGAAATAACCAAATTTTATAAAAGAGTCAGTGTCAATAAAATAACGAAAATATATATAGTAAAAAAACACTTAATTACCTTCGAGTTTAGATAACATATGATCATTAATCATATTAACATCCTCATTAGTTGGACATAAAATTGCTCTCTCTTTGAAAAACTTAGGATCTTTCATCCCTCTCAATGAATCAGTGTCTCCATAAATGGTCAGACTTATAGTCTCAATAGGATCGTTAGGGTCCATAATTAGAAACTCTTCTGGAATTTCAATTAATGCCTCCCCATCATTAGGCTCTGATACTTTCCCATCACCAACAGCCAAAATCCACTCAGAAAATTCTTTCAGATCTTTTGCCTCATCATATGTGAGATTGTTTGAACACAGTCTCATGTTCTTAGTAAGCTTCAGAACCTTGCAATGTTCCCAGAGATATGATGAGTTCATGGAAGCCAGAACAATCTCAGCCCTACAACCTCCTGTAATAACAGGAAGTACTTGTCGAAAATCACCTCCAAACACAATTACTTTTCCACCAAAAGGCTTTTTATATGGATTGTCCATTAGATCATTTAAACTTCTGTCTAAGGATTCAAAGCAATGCCGGCTCATCATTGGTGCTTCATCCCATATAATTAGAGACGCTTCCTTTATCAAATTAGCTTTATCTGATCCGGGAGTCAGTGAACATGTAGTGAATTCATCTGGATTAATGGGTATGCTAAAACGGGAATGAGCAGTTCTGCCACCTGGTAACAACAGGGAAGCAATTCCGGATGATGCAGTATTAAGAACTATATCTCCCTTGCACCTCAAAGCAGCTGATAGAAGTTTCCAAAGAAAGGTTTTTCCTGTGCCACCAAACCCGTAAACAAAGAACATTCCACCTCTATCTTCAACAACAGCACTAATGATCTCATCATAGATTTTTCTTTGCTCATCAGTCATCTTTGAAAAATCTATATCATGAGTGGCTTGCAAGTCTTCCATATCATAACTTAGCTCATCCAATATCAAGACATTTTCAATCGATTTGGCATTGGCAGGAAGCTTTGGCATAGACTCATATAGTGAAAGTGAACTCCCATTTCTTTTCATAAGCTTCTCAATCTCTATTAGAGCATACAACTTCTTGTCATTGTCAGTCAATTTAAGTCCTGCCAATTCACGAAATGAACTCTCATGTGAAGCTGTAAATTCTAATAAAACAAAAGTCTCACATAATAAATAGCTGATTATTAGAACAATCAACAAACAACAATTTGACAAAAACGTAGATACAATAGGGGAATTTGATAGAAGAAGTTAGTAGTGTACCTGGCCTATTGAAACGATGTCTACGATTATACTCGATATCTTCAGATAAGAGTTCCCAAGATTTTTCTCAAACCACCTCTGGTTGAGAAAGACTGTTCGACAGAAGCATTAGAACAAATAGATCACGAACAACTGCTGCAGAACTATCATAGCTACACCTTATCAAATCATCTATGTACTCCTGGTCATCATCCAATATTCCCCGAGCATAACATGTTTCTTTATACCTCTCATAAACCACATCATTATATGTTTTAATATCCTGATAGCTAGTAGGACCTTTGACATAGTTCAACAAAACTCTCAAATAATAAGAGCTTTCCTGCTTCCTTGGGGCATAATTAATTCTTCCAACACTGAAACCTTGTTTCCTTCTATTGAACTTCTTCTGACTCTTCGAATATGTATAATAGTTGGGAATCTGAATATATGTAAGAGTCCGAGCAAAAGCATCAACCTTACACAGCTCAAACCATGCCAAGAACATTGTGTTTTCGATGAGCTTACGACTGACGACGTCCTTAACTTTATCCTTCCCTTTGAAGATAATGGTCTGTTTCCCTGGAAGATGAAATGACAACTTCTCAACCGCAGTAGATCTGTAATGTATTGGAAACTTAAAAATTCTCCATGATCCTTCACAAGTTGAAACATATCTACATTGATCAGAACAATATAAGTTAGAATATAAGATTGAAATAAATACTACATACTGAAAATAAAATATTTATGGATCAGTTAATAAACTACCTGCAATCAAAGAAATCCTTTATTTTATTCTTTTTAATCTCCACAGTTTCTTTCAATATGTTACCACCAGTCTCTATGGCAGAGTTTCCTAACGTCGAGTTAGCTGCTACTGAGTTCGCTGCAACTGAGCTCGCTGCGGCCGAGGTCGCTGTAGCTGAGTTCCCTACAGACGAATTTGGTGCTGTTTGATTCGTAACATCTGGCCCTGTTGATTCAACTACCACAGTTACACGGCCAGCTCCTTTATTAATGTATTTAAATAAATACTTAATAGAACCAACTTGGTTGCACCACTCTACATTAATGTGTGCTCGGTACCGAAGAGAGAGTTTCTTGTTATAAGGGATGACCCATCTGTTGTCACATTTCAAACCATTCTTCTCAACATAACTGTTAGATTGCTCACGTCTTCTGTAAACAGGAAATCCATCTTTTTTTCACTCTAGTATTATCAGCAAAGGGTTTAGGAAAACTTTTCGAGCACTGTCCATTTTCCATGCACGGTGAATTCCTATTAGCAGCTCCACACGGACCATGAATCATCATATCCTTAACAACATCGTAGAGATCTGGATCAAGTGACTTATCAGGAATCTCAGCCGATATGATTTTATCGATGTCTTCTGTTTTTGGAAATTTGGATGAAGGATGCATAAAAAGCAGTATGTGAGCATGTGGCAAACCTCTCTTCTGAAACTCAACAGTATACATAGCTGAAATATATAAAAAAACAGTTGACATTATTGTAAGAAAACGACCAAGTCAGTATAGAAATAATAAGAAATATTTTAAACTACGGTTGAGTCAAAACAAAACTTACATGAAGCTGTCTTCCCCAATATATTCTTCTTTGTCAAATCATGCATCAAAGAATCGAGTTTCATCTTAAACATCCGACATATAACATCTGGTCTGTCATCTGAATTCAGGCCTCTCTTTTTCAGAAATCTCGTAAGTTCTGGCCATTTTGGATTGCATGTAAAGGTGATGAAAAGGTCTGGAAAACCAAAATGTCTACAAATGGCCATAGCATTTAAGTACATATTCTTCATGTATCTTGGACCCCTTGTGAAAGTAGCTGGTAGAACAAATTGCTGACCTTGTTCATTCATGTCCGACTGTCCAGCATTTTCAGACTCCTTGATAGAGTCGTAACTATCTGAACGCAAGCATGTCTGGTTGAGCTGCAAATACCTAAGTCTGTTGGCTTCGATAGTCGTATATGCATCAACTATGAATTGTTGAAATAACCTTCTCGAATATAGAAGAACATGCGATTCATTTTCTCGCTCTTGCATCCGGAAAGCAAAAAACTGTCTCATACAGATAGTATCTTTTTTTAGTTTCTTCGACGCTTCTGTGACACCCTTTTTAATGTCAATCCTGAATCCATCCTCACCATACACAAATAGCAGAGGATACTGTAGTGCTAAATAGGAAATATGAATCTCATCGATCCTTGTAAGTCTACCAGACTTATGATGTAGAACAATATCCCAATTATCCATTCCTAAATTAAAATCTCCAGGAATCAATGCAGCAACCTCAGATGCAGTTGGCATATTATATGTCCGACCATCTCTGTCACTTCTACTTACGATTCGCATATGGAAAGTCTTTTCCGGATTCATTCGAAATCTATCTCTTGCTGATCGAAACTGCTTAACATATGGATTAACAGCATTCAACATCATCATTATAGGCTGAATAATTTCTTTCTTCAACCCATCTATCGCACTCTCTGTCTGAGCATTTTTCCCATTTCTGAAAAACAGTAAAGTAGATATAATAAGTTTACATAACACGTTATTAGTAATGTTTAAGCACTTATATGCAAAATTAAATTACTTACCTCAAAGCATTAGATCTGTTTTGAAGTTCATTCTCTGTGTCAACAATGTAAAGCTGTCCAAACTTGGCATAATTTCCTTCAGGTGGGGTTAAACTTCCCATCAGATGATAATTCTCACCATGAAGCACCAACATTTGTGGTCCTCGTCCCTTTCTAACAGACTTATCTACTTTACCACCAAGTGAAGTGAATGAAAAAACCATATTATATGATCTGGTATTTTTTTGGAAATGTTTGCTCAGCTTATCATTTCCTGTAAGAAGCTTCATTAGAACATCAGAGGATTTCTTTAATAATGGCAACTGGACCTGACCTTGCATGCAACAGAATGTAAATATAGGTTTTTTTCTAGATTTGGTCTTATTTATGCGCTCCCCAAACCACATGATAGCTCCACAATGAACACAGGTGTAAGTTGGGTCACCTTCATCAACATAATCTGCTTTATAAGAATGTTTATAGGTTAGAAAAACATTGTCTACATAGAAACCATCTCTTGACAAATTTTAGCTTACCATATTCAGATGATGACACTGCTTTCACTTTTGGCTTCACTGGTTTTTTCACCTCAGAGAAGTTTTTCTTAAATAAAGCTGCTAGAAAGCTAACTCTCTCTGTTTGATCTTCTTTCAGTGGTTCTTGTACAATAGACTGTTCGTCATCTGAAATTTCAGTATCCGAACTTTCCTGACTACTACACTCGACTTCTAGATCATCACACTCATCTATGGATCGCAGTAAATCTGTAAAACATACAATAGATAAAAGTATCCAACGTATGAATTTAGTTAGGGACGAAACAACATAAAGTTCAAATCATTCTCTGGATGAAAAACGGTTTACCTTCATTCTTTGGATCATCTATAGAACAATCATGATCTATATAAGATGTGTTTGAAATTCCTGAATCAAATGTAGTATGACTGGTGGATGTCATAGGTATTTTTGTATTTGGTGTGTTTTCTCTTTGAAATGTGCCTTGACTTGAACATGATCCTCTTATTATACTTGAGATGGGAGCATTATATTAGTATATTATATAATGAACAAAAAATTAATCAGCTACCATTGTAGTCTCTGCTATTATCAGTAAATTAGGATATATAACAGACCTTGATCTCTTCGACTCTTTTTTGTGTCATTAGGGTTCTCATTATTTTTTTTGTCAAAACAAACTACACCAAATAAGATTAGAGATATTAGCTGAATGTGAGGAAACCTGGTATATAAACAATGGTCAATAGAGAATATAAAACACCTCGTTTGTTTGTAGGATTTGACACTGAAACTTGCGTTTTAAACCTTGATGAAACGTTATTATTGGTAATATCACTCATTAATCTTCGAAAAACTGTACTCAAAGGGACATCTTTTCTTTGAGAATGATCTATTCTCTGTTTTGAAATAGATTGGGAACGCAGCCGATGACCATCATCCTCAAAGCGAGGTTGATGCTTTCTTTTCATCCTGTTCATAGAAGGGCTATGTTAGCAGAAACTCTTCGTATTAAAGACAGCATATGGAAAATACACGGTTTGTTCTCAGTTACATGCACTGGAACTGAGGAGTAGTATAATCACCTTTAAAACAGAGTTGCTAGGTATAAAATTGTTCAATGAATTCTCAGAGTCATTCTGTTGCTAATAAGAATTTAATGGCGTCTTTGTTTATACATTGAAACTTTCTAATTTGTAGTATAGGCGGGATTATGAAAATAATTGAAAAGAGAATTAATTAAGTTAAGATTATTTACATATGAAATATTGTATAAAATCTTTTTAGATCACATGAATATCTAAATGTAGATTAGTTGTAGGTTATATCTTCACGGATACGTTTAATATCTTTAGTTGTTCAAAGTAATAATTGTAATTGATTATAACATATATTCGTTTGAGTTACTTTTTTGAGTACTACAACTTATTTCTTTATATAATTATATGAAGTATTCTAATAACTTAATTTTGTTTAGGATGCAAATATGGATTTATCAAACAATCTACATTAGCTGATTTACTAAAGGGAGTTCAACAACAGCTTATTAAAGTAAGTATATTTGTTTTTAAATTTCTGTATGCTCATATATTTAGTCAAGTGCGTTTTGTGAAAACTTATTTAAAGATTTATAAGTTTAAACATGTATTCATTTTCCTGATAGTCAGTTTGATAGGTTAGATTCACAAAACACATCTAGTCTTAATTAAAAATCTTCTTTATTGATAAAAACCAAACAATACGACATATGGAAATAAACCAGATAATAGAAAATTCAAAAAAACATAGTTTCTGAAAATAAAACGATTATTAAAAGCAAAAAAAAACACGCAGCATCTCAGTTTTCTCCACTTCTACTTCTTTTCCTGCTTCATTATCTTTGAGCATTGTTTCTTAGAGGTAGAAGAAAGATCATCAATCTCACATTCTCCCTTTCGTTTTGATAGTGGAGTTGACGACAAACATGTGTTCTCTTCACTTTCCATGCTGACCAAAGAGACCTTGAAAATAATAGAATAAAATTTTAATGAATACACATATAAACATGAATAATAAAATATCTAATTAGGAAGAATAATGATAATTTGAGTAGACCTGTCCTGAGGAACGGTCAGATAAAGCTCTGTTAGTCAATGTATCATCAGTATTCTCATCATCCGAGTGAGTTATGATCTCATCAGCAGACCATGTTTTCCCAATGTTAAATATATCAGCTCCATAGTCAACATTGTCTTTGCTCACATAGACACCAAATTTGAAAGTTTTTCCAATAAGCTCGTTAATAGCATCAGGCAAGTCTTCAGGATCTTCAACCTAAATAAAAACAAACACCTACTATATTAAAAACGACTATATGTATGTAATATACAACAATTAAATGGAAAATTTTACATACCTCTTCTAGAGAACCATCTAAGAGCACTTCAGCACTCACTCCCAAAATTGGTTCAGCAATAGTATCAAGCAGCATCACCTTAGTTTCACCAGTGTCATCCTTTATAAGTAGATGGAGTTTGAACCTTGAAAATTTTAAAATTGGTAAGTTATATGAGTCAGATACATATATCTATACAATTAAGATCAAAAAACATACTGAGGTGCAACATTGGTTACAGACTGATGGCATGAATCACAATACCATAGATGTTTCACAGGAACCACATCCCTTTTGGTAATGTCGGTAACCTTTTTGAAGTGGCACTTAACACAACCAAAATAAAACCAAGCCCAGTCTGTGTCAATTGCATAAATTGTGCCCTTAACAATGCAGTTTTCAGTCTACAAAAATAACATTAGTTTTAGAATATAGGTAGATTGTAACAGTATATACCTTAGATATACTAAAAACTTACATCAGTCGCCATAATGATATCCAGAATTGATCTCTCAGGATAAATAGACCATTTATCAGGTTGGCGTTTGCTTCCTTTATGTTTTGCAAGCTCATGACTACCAGTTGTGAAAGCAAGCTCGTTCTTAGGCAACCTGAATAATTAACCATACGGTTAGAGAGATCATGTATATTTAATGAGTAGATATAAAATAGTTGGTATGTGATTAGAATTAAACGTACACTTGTAGATAGTCTTGGACATCAAATCTCCGATAGTGGAAGAATCAAAAGCATTTGTAATTTGAACTTGTCCTGCAACAAAGCATAAAAATCTATTAAGTGAATCAAAAGCATAACAAAGTAAAAAAAATTCTTAATCGTTTAGTCAAATTCTTACCCTTGTAAACATTGATTTTAGCAAATCTCAGTAAACAGAGAAAATTCTTATTGACTTGAGCAACTTTGTATGCATATAGCATAAGTTCAGCAAACCGGCCCCAAAGACAACATGCTATTTGGTGATCCCTGAAATATACATTAGAAGATTAACACATTAAAAAACACGATTTGATTACATATGAAAAGTATATTTGCAAAAGGTAATCTATAACTTACTCTGTATCTGTCAAGGTAAACTCAAGCTTCTCTGTTTCTTTACCTTGCACAGGCACAACCTGGATATCTCCGATATCAATTGGTTGACCAATAACATCTACAAACATATTATTAAAAAATAAGAAGATTATTAATCAGAAACCGTAGCATATTTGTGAATAAGAAAACTCTAAAAATTTACCAATCAAAAAATTAGAATCAAGACTTCCGTTCATGATTTCTGTGAAAGATGTTAATGACAGAAAATTATCCTCATCTTTGAGGGTGGAATTGGTGACGTTGGAGTTGCTGAGGATCGACATTTTGTACTTATGACTCGTCGGTCGGTACTTTCCGGCAGCTGCGGTTAGTGAGAAATTCTCAATGAACCTCCATTGTCCAAGCTGAAGTTTCTTAACACGAGCAAAGAAGAGTCTCTTGCAGGTACAATGAATCTTAACTCCCTACATTGACATTTGATATAAGGATCAGTTTAGACGCCCATTTTAAACATGTACAGAAATTAACTAATAGATAAACTTACTGTTTTATCTGCGAGAATGAACTGAAGAGAATCTCCACCAGAATAAGATGAATGTTGTGTCAATGAATGCAGGACTTTAACTTCGACCTTCCAAGATGTTTTGTATGGTTTGACATCATTGAGCAAAGTGATAGTCGGGTCTGAGGTAATCATAGCCATATGAGTGTATGTTTTTTTTTGCGGATGTAGGAGGTATTAGTTGATCGTCCTAGTATTTATAGTGATGTGCTAAACCTTTAGGTTTAATGATAGCGTGCTGAAGATTTGATTCGATTTCCATATAGTTAAATTCGATAGGATATTCTGATTACCATATTCTGTTGGAGTTGTTATATGAATTTAAGATCTAAAAGATTATGAACGTAGATGGATAGTGGAGTAAAAACGTAGTAGAAAAAGAAGGGAGGAAATCTTGTTAGGCAAAAAGAAATATCTATTTTCAATTTCGCAAAATAGCGTTAAAGATATACTATATTAAGTTGTTATTGATTATTGATAACTTGGTGTGCACATCAAGACAGTTTAGATTTGATGAAAATAGTATATACGAATTTAAAATAAAATAAAATGCATGTAATTTTGAAATTTTTATGTATTTCGAAAAAGCAACTTTGAGAAACTTATATTTTTAAGTTTGGCACACATGAAATTATGTGATTGAAGTTTATATATGATTGAAGTTTATTTAACACATTGTGTTCATAATGGCAGCTATCTCTAAGTGTAATTCGTTTGTTATACTTATAATAGAGTACATAGTTGGATTAGTCTAATTGTATATAACACTTATTCACGATTTAAATTAAATCATATGGTTATATTGGTTTACATTTAATAGAGTAGATGGTGGGTTCACGATTTAAAATAAATCGTATGTTATATTGGTTTACCTTTAATAGAGTTAGATGTTGGGTTAATAGATGTCGTCGGTTTAATAGGAGATAAAAGCGTGTGATATATCTAATAATAATAATGTAATTAACTTGTTATGGTCCATAAATTAAGTAGCTTCCTAACAAACTTCAAACAGGCCAAAACTTAAATGAGAACTTTTATGGTAGATAAATTTAGGACTCTATTTTAATAGAGTAGATATATTCAAATGTGTATATGGATTTTTTCAAACATAAGTATGTGATTCGATTTCTTTGTTTTTTCATCAATTAACAATTTCAAATTTAACATGTATTTGTATTCTCTTTTATGTATTTTAGTTTGTTGAATTAGTGTTTGACTATTTTGAAATGTGGTTTAGTAAAATAAATAATTACTTTCATTTTAAAAATATTGTAACATCAAAAATAAAATTATATTGTCTTAAGTTATAATTATAAAGTAATTAATTAAACATTTAGTATTATTTATTTTCCAAAAAATGAATTATCAAATATTAAACAAATAAAATTTACATACATTTAATAAATTACATATGAAGGTATACTATTAAATAACAATTTCAAAATCTATATTTATTCTAAATATTTAAAATTAAAATGATGTTCGTAATAGTAAAAATAATCTTATTAAAAGTATAGTATATATTTTTTAATTAATAGTGTAGATAATTTAAATGTGACAATTTTTACTGATCAAGATTATACTCAGTCCAATGGACTCACTAATCTATTCTATTATTTATTTAAGCCCAATACACAATTAACTTAAGCCCAAAATAAAAAGCTATTAGAATTTTTTTCCGGAAAAAGATAGCAATGTGTTCTAATCCTAACAACTAACAAAGTCTCAATTATGTCGATCTCATATCTCGATTTTATCTTTCTCTTTAACCTAACTCTCATTGCATCAACCATAAAACTAAACCCGCAATAGGCGTCTATTGTCATAGACCAATTATGTAACAAGTTTTAGTCTCAATATTCTTGTTACATTGGTCTTCACTCTGAACACATATATCCTGCGAAATAGCATATATTCATTGCTATGCGATCAATTCCTGGAAACAGAGATGAGTTTTTTTTGTTTTGAAAAGATAGTATAGGTATACTTTATAATCTGAATACAAATGATCTGTTTTCTAGGACCTAGGTTAGTTTTATTTGATAAGATTTTATTGGTTTATCAAATCCCTGTAACATGTAAGCCGCCTGTAATTAATTTATATTAAATGTAGGATATTATGAAAAAAGTTTTTTATGGTTATCTATATAGTAGTGTTTGAGATCTTCGTTGAAATCGGATATGTATATATTGTGAGAATATATTGGATGAGTTGTTTTGATATTCAAAATTAACATACGATATTTGCTGATTTTTATCCACAAAAAATTAGGAAAACAGGTGAGCAGTTTAAGAAAACTCAAAATATGGTATATAAATTTAGAATATTCTTCTTTTAAACCCTCAAGTAGTAATAAGATATAGTATGGATTAGTATAGTATGGATTAGTTTAAACCCGCGAGCTGTTTATGAGATTTTTATTTAAATTAAGTGAATATTATGTAGATATTCTTGTTGCAACCGATTTATGGATTTGAAAATTCTTGTTACATTGGTCTTAAAGATAGGGGTTTGAATCCGAAACAGTTCGATGAATATGTGATCATATATGTATATAATGTGTAAGAAGAAATCGCAAACTAAAACTTGCCGGTTTAATATTTCTTTACATGTGAAATGGTTCAAGGGTATGTGTAAGAGGTGGATCATCACTTGATCATACACATATATATATATATAACATGTAAGTGAATAAAATAGAGGTTCAATGTTAAACATGCACAGAGGTTTTATGTTTGATTTCAGGTCGAGTCTAGTGTATTTTTAAAATAACAAACAACTCACATTTACAACTCTAGAACTATACGTTAACGTTTTAGTCTAAGTCACTGTTTGTTAATGATTTATGTTTACGGCTGAGCATTAGAAATATACGATGATGTAATGGTTTGATAATGATTTACAATAATTAAAGAAGAAAATATTCGTTTGTAAACGGAACCGTAATTGTAGGCTTGTATAGAAATTTTAGGGAATGATATAATAAGGCATATTATTAGTAATGAATAAATGGTAACTGATTTCTATTGATGGTCCATTTTTAAAAAAATTACACATGAATCAAAGTTGTGACTTCTGTTTTAATATATAAGATATAAGCTCAGGGCCAAAAATATTTAATATAAAAAATTTCTACACAAATTAGTGTATATCATTTCTTAAAATTTTAAAATGTTGATGTCAATATTTCACTACACTGTGTCGAGAACAATATAAGACCAACTCCAACCAAATTCTATTTTTCTTCTATATTAAAAAAAATAATAGAATTGCATTAGAGATGCTATAAGTAGATAAAGAGTGAGTGAAAGGAGTTCACCTCCTGCGGAAAAGTATCTAGGCATGATTCCAAATGATTCAAGGCCATCTATCTGATCCATATCACCATAAGCATAAATAGTTACCGTATCACCAAAACCCTCGTTCACAAGTGCTGATATAATGTTCTTGGAAATCAATTCAACATTACCACCTTCAGGAATTGTTCAACCGTCCATGTCCCAGAAGACTGGAGTCTTTGCAGCTACGTAACGTCCCTCACAATCAGAATAATCATCCTCCTCCTCGTCTACTTCACTATAAATGAGAGGGTCTTCTCCACGTGACACGCTCGACCAAAGCCATACTGAACGTACAGTACTAAGTACGTAGTTTATTATCTGATAACACAGGCTGTGCTAAGTGAATCCTATAATTATGTTTACATGATTTTAAATAGCGAAGCTCACTGATAAAACCAGGGTGTTGTGAAATGTCCCCAATGATCAGCAAAAAGATTAATCTGCAAGAATTGCCAATTGCCCCGACGAGGAAGTTAGATAAAAGATAGGTTTGTCTGAGGTATGGCTTCTCCTTGGGACAGTAAAATATTGGGATCCTGGCGTAGAAAAAGTCGTCTCGCAACATTATCACTAAAAGGGATGATCTCGACGATGCCGTGATAACCCTGTTTCCAAAGGTAACGGAGCGGAAGTACCGTTTAGTAACCGATAACACGATGATCCTATTTAGTCTTGGAATGCCTAAGATCCAAGTCTTCTTGTGATCGTTGAGAACACCTATGTTCTATCCGATTGCAAGGATTCAAGAGATGTTGTAAAACAAAGCTCTAAGTTTTACATAATTCAATAATCAAGTCGTGTCTCTTACAAATCAAGAGATCACTATATATAGCGATAATAAAAACCCTAAGATGGTTAAAGATAAAAACTAAGGAAACCTATTCTCGATTTGAAAAGGAAACTAACATAAAAAGGAAACTAGAAAACCAAAGCTTATCGAGTTGATGATGTACGCTACATCAGGTCCCTCCCCCTGCGGAAGATTCATCTGGTTCATATTTGAACAAATTTTTGACATTGAACACATCTGCCGTATGAACATGTGAGGGCAGAGCAAGACGATATGCATTGGCATTGATCTTCTCAGTGATCTCCACGGGACCAATCTTTTGAGGCTTGAGCTTGTTGTATTGACCAACTGGAAAACGTTCCTTTGTTAAAACTGCCTATACGTACTCCCCGGCCTGAAAATTCACCTCACGCCGTCGAGTATCCGCCGCTCGTTTATACTTAGATTGCTGTTCCCTGTAGGTTGTCCTGAGCCCGAGCATGCACGGTAGCCAACTCATCGATAGGCTCAATAGCACGGCCATGGAACTCACCTGGTTGAGGAAGAGTTGATAAAGCCAAAGGCCCACGCGGAATCACGCCATAAACGACTTTGAAAGGGCTGAAACCCAGGCTCCGATTATTGGCATGATTGTGAGCAAACTCTGCTTGGCAAAGAAGAGAATCCCACCAACCTCAAGTTATCGCCAACCAAGCATCGCAACATATTTCCTAAGCTCCGATTGGTGACCTCCGTTTGACCATCCGTCTGAGGATGATACGCAGAGCTCATTTTTAAGCTGGT
Source organism: Brassica napus (assembly GCF_020379485.1). NCBI lineage: Eukaryota > Viridiplantae > Streptophyta > Magnoliopsida > Brassicales > Brassicaceae > Brassica > Brassica napus. The sequence goes on along the minus strand of NC_063447.1, from coordinate 30,266,461 downwards.
CTTAAACAATTTCCATAGAGAACGCCAAAAGTGGCTAATGAACCTGGAGACGCGGTCAGACACGATAGAAATAGGCAAACCATGTAAACGATACGATCTGGACAGCGTCCGTCGTCTTCTTGCAAGGAATAAAATGAGCCATCTTTGAGAAGCGATCGACCACCACAAAGATTGAATCATTGCCGCGTTGGGTTCGCGGAAGACCAAGAACAAAATCCATACAAATATCGCTCCAAGTCTGCGTAGGGTTCGGTAAGGGTAAATAAAGACCTGCGTTGGAAGCGTGTCCTTTACCCTTCTGGCACATTGTGCAGCGAGCCACACATCTCTCTACATCGCGTCGTAACGTCGGCCAGAAATATGAATCCGTAACGAGCTTCAACGTTCGATCCCGTCCCATATGACCTTCATTATGCAACTCTGCGACGATCTGGAGGCGCAGACTGCAGTCTGGGACACAAAGCCGATTATTTTTAAAGACAAACCCATCAATAAGAGAGTAGTCAGACCGCAGGCCTTGAGACAGGTCCGTCCAGAAGGAAGAGAAGAAAGGATCAGACGGGTAGAGTTCGACAAAGCTCTCGAAGCCCGGAACCGAAACTCGAAGAGTAGAGACCAAGGCATGCCGGAGACTTAAGGCATCAGCCACTTTATTGAGTTTACCCGACTGGTGTTTAATGACAAAAGTGAATTGTTGCAGATAAGCTGTCCAAGAAGCATGCCGGGATGAAATCTTGTCCTGCGTCCCCAAATATTTTAAAGCAACGTGGTCTGTAAACAGAACAAATTCTTTGTGAGCAAGGTAGTGACGCCAATGTTTGATTGCTTGGACGATTGCGTAGAACTCGACGTCGTAAGTGCTATAACGTGTGCGAGCCCCAGCCATCTTCTCTCTGTAATAGGAAACCGGTCGACCCTGCTGGCTCAATACGGCTCCAATTCCTAGCTTACTTGCATCACAATGTAGTTCAAAAGGAATATCGAAATCCGGAAGCACCAATATAGGGGCCGTCGTGAGCTTGATTTTGATAAGTTCAAATGCCTTTGACGCTTCTGGTGACCACACGAACAAGGTGTACTTCATACAGTCGGTGATCGGTGCCATTATGGCACTAAAGTTATTCACAAAACGCCGATAGAATGACGCTAAACCGTGAAAACTTCGGACCTCTGAAATCCTGGTTGGTGTTGGCCACGAGGAGACTGCTGCGACCTTCTGGGGATCGACTTGAAGTCCCGAGGCAGAGACTACATAACCAAGAAATAAGATCTCTGTCACACCGAACTCGCATTTGTGCCTAGCCACAAAAAGTTTTTCTCGACGCAAGGCTTGCAACACGTCCCGGATATGCGAAAAGTGTTCATCCAAGGCAGTGCTGAATATGAGAATGTCGTCGAAGTAAACGACTACAAACCTACCAATAAATGGTCGAAAGGCTTGATTCATGACACGCATAAACGTACTAGGAGCATTGGACAAACCAAATGGCATGACGAGCCATTCAAACAACCCTTCTCGCGTTTTGAAAGCCGTTTTACATTCATCTCCTGGCCTAATTCGAATCTGATGGTATCCACTCTTTAGATCCAGCTTCGTGAATATAGTAGCCTTACCAATTTGATACAAAAGACCATCAAGGCGAGGGATCGGGAATCGGTATCGTGTTGTGATTTTGTTTATTGCGCGACTATCCACACACATACGCCATGTCTTGTCTTTCTTTGGAATGAGGAGTGCGGGTACGGCGCACAGACTGAGACTTTCACGTATATATCCTTTGAGAAGAAGTTCCTCTACTTGACGTCGCAACTCCTCGTGCTCCTCGGGACTCATCCGATAGTGAGCTCGATTCAGTTTGACGGTGTTGGGAACGATATCAATGTGATGTTGAATGTCTCTAAGAGGTGGCAACCCTGCCGGTAATTCCTCGGGAAATAAGTCTTCAAACTCGGTGAGGAGAGTCGAGAATTCGGGAGGAACCGTGCTGGGTTGTGTATGGTTTGCCGTCGTTGCTACAAAGGCGAAGACTGGACAAGCGGCTCGAAGTTCATCTTCAAATTGGGATTTGGAGATGATAAGAAGGCTCTGCTTCGTTGTATTCTGTTGCTTGTTGTTGGTGAGAGCAAGGTCAGTTTCCTAAGAAGGAAGGAGCATAATCTTGCGCCCTTGAAACATGAAGGAGTGTGTATTAAGTTTGCCGTTATGGATCACCTCTCTATCATACTGCCTTGGGCGGCCAAGTATAATGTGGGACACGTCCATATGAGCTATATCACAATATAATGTGTCTTTGTAGAATGATCCAATAGAGAGTGACAACAAGGTGCGTTGAGAAACGTAGACCTCAGCTCCTGTTTGCATCCATAGAAGTCGATAGGGGTGCGGGTGAGGCTCGATAGATAAGGACAGTTTGCGAACTGCCTCCTCAGAAACTACATTCGAGGAGCACCCGAAGTCGATGACAAAACGACAGATTTTGCCTTTCACCGTGCAAGTGGAGCTAAAAAGAGAGGTTCGTTGCCAAGCTTCATCAGTTTTTGGAGCCATACAGCTGCGGCGGAGCATCAAGAAGGTTCCCGTGTCGCCGGTGACTTGTTCTTCGGTGACATCATTATGTCTGTTGGACGATTATTGACCCGTGCGCCATGTGTTGTGTTGCGACCTGATGACGATTTGGTGTCGTCGGTGGTAGTTGTTGTAATGCGAGATTTCGCGTTATTGTTCCATTGATTGGTGCTGAGGCAATTTTGTTGTTCAACGAGTAATGCCCGGTAATGCCCGTTGTCTTGCTTCAGCTATCGAGCTAGGGTCAAATTGATGTAACATTGTTTGAAGTTGGGGACGTAGACCCGCAATGAAGCGTGCTACAAGTTGATCTTCTGAATCATGAATGTCCACCCGAGTAAGCATCTGATAGAACTCATTCGCATAATCCTCAACAGATCGCGGACCTTGACGAATATTTTGAAATTTCTGAAAAAGGAGACGTTCAAAGTTGTATGGGATGAATGTTTTGCACATGTGCTTTTTCATCTTATCCCACGACGTTATCTTCTCTTTCCCCCGGCGTGAGCGTGTCAGCTTGACTTGGTTCCACCAGGAAGCGGCGTGACCGCGGAATCGAGTAGTCACGTATGGTACTTGTTTGTTTGCAGGAACCTCTTTGAATTCGAAGACCTCATCGACTGTTACAAACCAATCAAGTAGTTCCTCTGGCTGAGAGCCACCATGATAATCGGGAATATCTAGTTTGATACCCGATATCCATCGCGTCCCATTGTCATTCTGGTGCTGGCGATTGTGGAGTTGATGACGATGTTGGTTGTTCTCTCCGAACGGATTAGCTAGGTCGTCGTTGTCTTCTTCATGTTCTTCAAAGATGGGGTTGTTGTTATGGTGTGGGCGTTAGCGCGGAGCTACGGGAGCGGCGTTTGCTGTGTTGGCTGCGAGGGCAGCCTGAACTCCAGCTTGAACTCCGGTCTGAATTGCTTCAGCCATCGTCCGTCTCATATTGTCTTGAAAATTTTCCTGAAAATCTTCCAGGAATTGTTGCATCTGTGTCCATTCGTTTGGACGAGATGCCATTGAAATCAAAGATCGCTAATCACGAATAGAATCGTAATTAAAAGGTCTCTGATACCAACTAACGGAGCGGAAGTATCGTTTAGTAACCGATAACACGATGATCCTATTTAGTCTGAGAATGCCTAAGATTAAAGTCTTCTTGTGATCGTTGAGAACACCTATGTTCTATCCGATTGCAAGGATTCAAGAGATGTTGTAAAACAAAGCTCTAAGTTTTATATAATTCAATAATCAAGTAGTGTCTCGTACAAATCAAGAGATCACTATATATAGCGATAATAAAAACCCTAAGACGGTTAAAGTCTTAAAGATAAAAACTAAAGAAACATATCTCGATTTGAAAAGGAAACTAACATAAAAAGGAAACTAGAAAACCAAAGCTTATCGGGTTGATGATGTACGCTACATCAAAAGGGAAGCTTTAATGTTCTTCCAGACAGCAATAGCATTCAGACCATCAGTGATCGGGCAATCATCTATGTCCCAGAAGACCACTGTCTTGTGACATGCATAGTATAGTTCACAAAATGAAAACGCATTTTTTCAAAAAGAAAAATTTACGAAACTAAAAAGAAAGCAAAGAGAAGGGTTCGAGGGAAGATATATAGCGGAGAGATCTTACGGGTGGACATGGTTTTGATGGATTGATTCGAGAAAATCGTTCAACTACTATTTGTTGTTGGTGGCTACGGATGAGAGATAAACGGTGACCTTCTAGCTATTAGAGCGCTCTCAGGCACTCTGCCTTTGTAAACACGAAAGGGAACGAAGACTGAAGGGTGAGGATGGGCTATAATATAAAAATATGGGCCTTAGGGTTAGGGGCCTTCTATTGAGCTTTGTATGGGCTTTAGATTACCGAGGACCACGACGCTAAATCGAGATGGCCGTTCAGATAGCCATTCGGTTTAGGTCGAATATCTCAAAATTTTGGATATTTTGATAGTGAAGTATATAATTTGTTCGAGTATTTTGCACTTCAGATCAATTTCAGATATTTATAGGTTGGGTTTGGGTAATTGAGACAGAGTTAGAATTTTTATATTTTTTCGCAAAGTTACATAGTTCTTACAGCAAAAAGAAAAACAAATGATCAAACCGAAAATTCATAATTTATAATCTTAGATCACAAAATAAATCCAAAAACTAGTATATATCATTGATCATGAATCGCTTAACCCCAGAAAACATTTGAAGATGAATCACATGCGACTTTTTCTTCTTCATTGTCGATGGAGAAGAAGCTGAAAAGAATAAGTTTTTTTTGGTGTCTAATTTGATTAATCTGAATGATATCTTTTGATTTGATTTTTGAAATTATGAACATCTAAAATCTTATTGCACGAGTTCGACTACAATGAAGAAAAAGATGAAAAAAATAGGTTTAATTTAATATATATATACTAGATTAAGATCCGTGCCTTGCGCGGGATAAACATTATATATATAAATTATTTTATGTATTATATGTTCTTACATTTTATGAAATAATAAATATATATTAAATAATTAAAAGTCAGTAACTATTACATATATAATTAAATTGGTGCGAACGTATAAATCAATTTTATTAATCCAAACAATTTTTTAAAAAATTTGATAGGATATGTAATTAAATTTAAATGATATTAACATACATAGTATATTTTTAATATTAATGTCTATTAAATGATGTTTTCTACTCATATGTTTTTTGATCATGTGTATCTTTAATATCAAAAACTTTAAACTACTAATAACAAAATTTTCATTGTGGGATTAATAAATTTAGTAATTTATAATTTAAAAAAAAATTATCAATGTTAGTTCAAAACTTTTATCAAAAAAAATTATTCAAAGTAAATTTTGAAATTAAAATATTTATTTATTCAATATGGTTTATAGTTTAATTTAGAATGATATATATACATATATATTTTAAATCTTAATAATTAATTAAATTAGAATTTTATTTATATGATTTTGTAATAATTTGTATTTTGTCATAACAAAAAAAATTAAACCATAGATCGCAAAATTTGGATGTGAGACTTTTAACAGTTTTAGTAATTTATAGTCGTTTTTTTTAATTCAAAATATAACATATACAGAAAAATCTAAATTTTTATAATATGGTTATTGTGATTTTTTTTAATTATTTTAATAGTTTAAAATTAAACAAATTTGATAGAAGATACATTATTTTTTTATCAGATCTTTATTATTCAAAATCATTAATTGTCATATATACTTTAGCCACATTAGGCAATTCCGTAATCTTTATTTAAGGAAATAATAAATGACATTAATAATGAATTTGTGGTTAGTTTAATAAAAAAATTATTATATAATTAGATGAACCAGCATATTTCTCTAATAATTATTCTAGTGATGATACTTGGCTACAAAAAAGAATTCATAATGTTTCACCGATAATACCGAGGGGATATTATGATTTCGGGTTTTAGTTATACCAATGAGAAGTTCGGATATCCAAACTTGTTTAATATAAAATCCGGTTACGTTGGTTCAGATTTTGGTTTGGTTTTTTTCGGATCAGGCTTTGGTTTGAATATCTGGTAAAATGTCCATGCATCCTCTTAAAACTGGACTGTAAAATATGTTTTATGGACTTTATAGAGGTTTAATGGACTTTATAGAACTTCGTCGATTCTCTGTTTCCGTCTCTAACTCACTCACTCACTCGTAAAGCTTCTTCCGTTTTCAATTCAAAGTGGATTAGGAGGGACCTCGAAAAGCCATTTTCTCTTTCTCTTTGTCTCTGTCTCTAACTTGATTCGGCGCTCCCAAGTTCTCTTCTTTAGCTTCCTTAACTTGGTGGTTTGTGAAATAATGGAAGCACTTGTAGTTGATGCTGGCTCCAAGCTCCTCAAAGCGGGAGCAGCTATTCCTGATCAGTCTCCTCCAATGTTAATTCCATCTCAGATGAAACGAATGGTTGATAATGGTGATGTGTCTTCTTCAGCTGTCACTGTTCTTGAAGATGTCACTCTTCTTGACCCTATTGAGAGAGGGTTCATTAGAGACTGGGATGCTACGGAGGATCTGTTGAGTTACGTTGTGTACACTGGGCTTGGATGGGAGGAGGGTAACGAAGGCAACATACTCTTCACTGATCCTCTCTACACTCCTAAGGTCTGTTCTATCTTCTCAACTTCGTTATTAACTGAAAAGATTACAAGTTCCTTTGTGTCCCATTTTTTTTGTTAAAGTAAATAAAGTTAATTTGATTGAAAAGATTAAAACTTTACAAGTTTCTTTTTGACCCATTTTTGTTTATATAGTAAATGAAGTCAATTTGATTGCATAGATGAGAACTTTACAAGTTTTTTTGACCCATTTTGTTGTTAAAGTAATTGAAGTTGATTTGTTTCTGTGAATGATTTTTTTGGGGGCAGGCTATTAGGGAGCAGTTGGTGCAGTTGATGTTTGAAACGTTCAATGTTTCTGGATTCTATGCATCAGAGCAAGCAGTGTTGTCTCTTTATGGTGCTGGGAGGATCTCCGGTTGCACTGTTGATATTGGTCATGGGAAGATAGGTAATGATTACAACTTGGTTCACCTTTGTTAGAATCTGATCTTCTAACTCTTTGTGTCTTTTCACATTGTCATGGTTTCCATCTTTTATGTGTGTTTATGTTAGTGGAGTTGTTATGTCCCTTTACAAACTTCTTTAGATGCTCTAAAACGTTTAGTTAAACCATATAATCTTTCTCCTGTAAGTTGTTGTAGATTGGAGGTTCCTTGTGTATGTAGCTGGTTATGATTAGGATGTTGTTATGTATGATTTTCTTAACTTTATGATTGATCTCTCTTCCGTTGTATCCAGATATTGCCCCAGTTCTTGAAGGTGCTGTGCAGCACATTGCCTCGGTGGAACCGATCTTACCAAACTATTTGTGCAAGAGCTTGGAAAGTCCAACCCTTTGGTGAATCTAAGCATGTCTGATGTTGAAACACTAAAAGAACAGTATGCAAGCTGTGCCGAGGACGAGATTGCTTACGAGAAAACCCAAAACTGTGAGATCGAGCTGCATACGCTTCCTGATGGACAGGTTTGTGTGACTACAAATCAAGAGTCTACAACTTGTGTTACATTAATACACAAATATACATAATAGAATGATGGTCCTCTAGGTGATAAGCATTGGGAGAGAGAGATTCTCTGTTGGTGAAGCTCTGTTTCAGCCATCAATATTGGGACTTGAAGAGCATGGAATAGTTGAGCAGCTTGTCCGGATTATATCCACAGTATCATCTGAGAACCATAGGCAACTCTTGGAGTACACTGTGCTTTGTGGTGGCACAACCTCCATGACAGGTACTAAGTCCAACTTGGTACAATCTTGTGTGTTTGAAAAAAATTAAATGTAATCTGTCATTGGCAGGATTCGAAGGCAGGTTTCAGAAAGAGGCAAACTTGTGCTCATCAGCCATTAGGCCAATGCTGGTGAAACCGCCAGAGTATATGCCTGAGAGTTTGGGATTGTACTCAGCTTGGGTAGGAGGAGCAATACTAGCCAAGGTGGTGTTTCCACAGAATCAGCATGTTACTAAAGCTGACTATGACGAGACTGGACCATCCGTGGTTCACCGGAAATGTTTCTGATCCTAAACGGACCAAACCGTTGTTGTAGTTGAGGATTGATTTTGCATTTGTTGTGGTTAGGAACACTAATAATTTGGACAGCTCCCACTCAATCTATGTACGTTTAAGCAGCTTACAAGATTTAAACACTCCGACCAAACTAAGTACTTACTGCGTTGTAAGCAACTCTTCAATCTTAGTTCAGGAAAGAAAAAAAAAAGCGATTGATGAAAAACGCAAAAGTAGTACATCAACATCAAACCATAAAGCTGGTTGTATAGTAAACGCAAACGTTTTACAGAAATCCACTGTGGGAAAGTATTCAAGTGAAGAACAAAACACAAAATGTGTTTTCCAATCAAACCGATTTACTACAAAAGCAGTCAAACCGAATCCATTTTTCCAGCTTTCTAAGTCAAACGAGAAAACCTGATATTATCACGGTTTAGCAAAAACCGGCTCTAACCTCTTCAAACGAGTACTCAACACCTTCTGCATTGTCCAGCCTCTTCTTCACAGCCTTGGACGCAGGAGTAAACGGCGTTGTTGCCTCCGACATAGCAACTGAAGCTGCTGGAGTTGTAGGTTCAGAGATTGGAACAGCCGCTCTTCTGTTCTCTTCGTTGGTTTTAGGAGATGACTTTGTAGGGTAAGCATCCTTGTGATCTTCAGGGGAGTTCAAGATATTGGAAGTAACAGGTGAAAGAGGTTTCCTAAGCATTGGAGATCTCCCTTTGTTCATCACAGCTTTTCCTGCACCCGGAACGTTCTTTGCTCTGAGACGACCAGGAAGCTCTGAGTTTCTCCTCCCTATACATATTTGACACAATAAACATAAACAACGTTCTCTTGGTCTCTATAAAGTGTAAACCACAACGTGTACGGCACCTGAAGGATTTGGGATAGTAGACTCTCTTCTACTAGGAGCGTTCTGGTCATAGTAAGTAGTCTTTTTGCTATTGAGTGTTGCCTTCTCAGGCTTGGAACTTTGAAGCATGGCACCACCAAGGGAGAGTTTTCGGTTCATGGCAGAAGAAGGTAAGGCAGTTCTCAGTGGTTTCTTTCCACTTTTACCTGGGCTTGGTTTTGACCCGTAAAGTGCCTCTTGCTCTGTGATGTGCTGTCCATGGAGTTTCTTCAGATCCTGTTACAGAAACAACAGTGTCACATTACCAATTATGTTTAAGAATTGGTTACTTGTGAAACTTGTTTTTCCTTACTCTTTGTCTCTGTTTTTCAAACTCTTTCTCTTCCCATAGAGTCTTGTACTGCTCAAGCATGGATAAAACTCGGACCTGGACAATTCTCATGGAAACGTGCATTTGTGTTAAAGATAGATGTTGATTTGATAACCATGTAGAACAGTGTCATTGATGAGTAAAGACACTTACACCATCGTATAAGAATGCATGTCCTCTTTCATCTTCCCAAGCGTTGACTTTTGCTGTCAAAGTCTCCACCATCCCTGCATCAATACCAGCAGAAAGCATTGGAAACACAAAAATCTATTCAAAGATTCAAGGTAACCAAGCTTATGGGTTTTGTCATATAATCTAGATGACACCAAATGTTACCAGGAAGTTTATTGACAAGTATACGAGCTTTTTCTGCACGCTTTAATGTAAGATGAGCTCCTCTTCCCGCATTGTACCTATTATCATCCTGAAGCAGAGAAAGAGATTGAGATTTAAATGTCCCTCATCATGAGAATCCAATATAGACGAAAAACTGAAGCAGAGAAAGAGGTTGAGATTATATGTCTTACTCTATTGTATTCTTGGAGCCATGACTCTTCTTCACATGCTGTCATCCATTTCTCCACCTTTTCTAGAATCTCTTTCCTGCTTGAAGCTTCCTCTCTGACCTTTGCAATCTCGGAGTCAATTTGCTCTAACAACTGTTCAGGATCCTTGACACCTGAAAGATGAAAGTAACCCTATTATTAGCATGTGTCAATCGACCATTATAGTAAGCAGTGAAAGAAGCTTTTCTAACAATGGTTTACCAGATTCTATAGCTTCAATTGAAAAGTTCTCTGACTTAAGAACTTGGGGTGCCATGTGCACTTTCCTTGATATTTCCTCAAGCTCCAGCTTCTTTCTAAGGATCACCTCTTTGATCTTAGTTATCTTGAGCTTGCTAAGCCTAATGACTTCATCCTCAACCTGTATAACAAACCGACGTTTATTAAAAATTGGTCCATATACTGTCATAAACAGATAACCAGCAAGTTAATTCCTGTGCACTCACGTTTTTTATGGAAGCAACAGAGAGTATGTTGGCCTCCGTAATTTCAGACTCAGACAAAGCAATGCTGCAGGTGACATTGTGAAATGTCTTTTGCTCTTCCGCAGGTGTGTCCAGGAGATTCCAGAGCTCCAACAGGGAAACTGCAAGATCTTGAATCTAGACAAACATGTGAAAACAGTCAGAAACTGTAAGCATGCAGAAACTGTTTGCACAACATTCTCAAAGAGAGATTAGACTTCAAACCTTGTGCATTCGCTGTAACTTGACCCCTCGTAAATTCCCAATCATGAAATCCAACTTATCAAGTGTACTTCTGCTCACATCTCTCGTGTTGGAATCAACCAGAGATGGATGAATTCCTCTTGTCAAGTCCTTCAAGTCTTCACCAAGCACCGAGCACAAAAACTTCAGCGTTTCCAGCAAACGCTCTACCTCTTCCAATCTTTTACTCTACAGTTTGAAAAGAGTACATTACATCATACGAAAAGTAAATACAGAGAGACTTGTACGTCTGGATATACTAACATTCAAAGGTAAAACCAACCTTTTCATTCTGGAGTTCAGCCAACTGCCTACGCAAGTCTTCCAACTTATGAAGCGAAAGATCAGCCTCTTCTGCACCAAGCTTCTTCAGATAATCAGTAGAATCTCCAAGTTGAAAAGACAAGCTCAGCAACTGATCAATAACCTCCTTAAACCGATTCATTCTCTCAGCTTTCTTTCTTCGCAGCTCCTCTAACTGCACAGTAACGTTCTCAAGCTCCTCCTTCAAGTTCTCACCCACCCTACCGTTACACTACAATAAAAGGAAACATCTGTATCGCTACCTAACCAAAACTCACACAAGAAAGACGAAGAAAAAGGTAATCAAAAAGCACACTACTAACATGAATCTCCTGTCCACCCATAGAAGATCCAATGGCTGCAATCTCCGCTCTCCCCAAAGCGATCTCTTTAAGCAAGTTCGCTTTACACCTGCTAGCCTCCTCGACTTTACGCTTGTAAACCAAGAGGCACTCTTTCTCAATATCAGCCAAAGCAGCGTCCTTTTCATCCTCGTTCTCTCCCATTTCACTCCATATCTCCTGATATTATCAACCAATCTTACATAAATAAACAATCTCTATTCAACAAATCCTTCGAGGAACACCTGTAATTGGCGAAGCAACAATCCACATGTAGTCTCGATTCGCGAAAACTGCTCCGTTGAGTTTCGAATCATCGTGATTGAAACCTGCATAGAATGTAAATCAGAGAATGTAAATCGAGATTCGTGCTATATATGAACCCTAACTATAGATTGTTTCGTAAGTCTCTGCATCGTCTAAACTCAGATTCTACCTTGATCAAAGATTAGCGCCAAGAAAAGAAAGATGATCGAAGCTGATGAGAGAGATTAGGGTTTATAACTGTTTTTGTGGAGGTAACTGATGCGAAATCAAACTTTTGAAGAGGGAGCGGGAGGAGGGGTCCGTTACGTTTTCCGAGGGTCACGGTTTTATGCTGACGTGGCGTTATCTTCGACGTTGGATGAAAACGCTCTTTCCTCTTTTTTTTTATTTGACGGACGAGATTTCGTAACGGAGTATAATAAAGGCTTTGGTTTTGAAAAAGGGGCTGTTCTGATTTTTTGAAATATATTTGGCTCCATTTTTGATCTTACAGGATTTTGAAATATGGTAACCGGATAAACTCAATTTAAAAAGGTATATGTTTGACAAAAAAAAAAAAAAGGTATATAAAAGACAAATAAATTATCAAATCTTTTCATATTCTGTCACATATTCTCATCTTTTTTGTTGTGTATCAAATGGATAATGATTAAATTGAACATCTCTGTTCTTTTGAATTTAGTTTGTAATAAGTCTGTAAAATCAATTAAAAGTTATGACATTGATGCACAGATCCATGTACAAGCATTTGAATATAACATATTAACGATAGAGATTAAGAACTTTAAAACCTTACTAGAATTAGATGGATGCTTACCGTGGAATTGTTTTTGTATAGGTCTTTCTTTTAAGTTTGTGTTATATAATTTCTCTTATCCTATAGATCTAAGGTATAACCTTTTAAATTATAAAATGTTTGAGCTATACCTGGTTATCGTTACAGGGGCTGTTTGTTTCATCATTTGTCATCTCCATCCAAATGATTCATTTGTATGATCTATTCAAATGATCAATTCAGATTTTTGTGATTGTTTGTTTGTCCATCCACATAACTCATCTAGATGAATCATCTAAATGGATCTTATGTTTATTTCTTTATTTTCATTTTCATTCAAATGAGTTTAGTAAAGAAAACGCGTTTTTGCGGTTTTGGCGAAAAAACGCGTTTTTGCGGTTTTGGCGAAAAAACGCGTTTTTGCGGTTTTGGCGAAAAAACGCGTTTTTGCGGTTTTGGCGGGAAAACACGTTTTTGGCGGAAACACGTTTTTACGGTTTTCGCGGGAAAACGAGATTTTTCGGTTTTGGCGGGAAAATACAAATTTCCGGTTTTGGCGAGAAAACACGTTTTTTGGTTTTGGCGGGAAACACACATTTTTTGGTTTTGGCGGGAAAACACGTTTTTGCAATTTTGGCGGGAAAACACGGTTTGCGACTTTGGCGGAAAAACGTGTTTTTTGTGTTTTGACGGAAAAATGTATTTTGGGGTGTTGGCGTGAAAACATTTTTTTGTGATTTTGGCATGAAAACATGTTTTCGGTTTTTGCGGAAAAACACGTTTTTGCAATTTTGACGGGAAACATTTTTTTGCAATTTTAGCGGGAAAATGCGTTTTGGGGTTTTGGCGTGAAAAAGTAGTTTTTAGCACGGGAAAAAGTGTTTTTGTAGTTTTGTCAGTTTTCGGTTGTGATAAAAATGATATTATGTTTAGGTTTGTAATTTGTGAATTACATTAGAGGTATAATAGACATTATACTATTTTGAATGAACCATCTCTATTCAAATGATCCAAATTCGTTCAGCTGAATAGACTTTAAAATTAAGCTTAAATTTTCAAAAGTCATCCGGATGATCCATCTGAATGAATTGCACTTTTAGTGCCTAAACAAACAAAACTTTCATCTTCTTCTAGATGGAGAAACAAACGGGCCCATAATCGTATGAATCTCTACATATATAATTTTCATGTTCTACAATGCCAGTGCTTTGTTGGACTATTTGGAGGCCCGAGGACCAATAGAAAAATTGTAAATTATACATTAATAATAATTATTATTTTTGTATTTTTCATAATTAAATTGTTTATTTATTTGTCTAAATAAAACAGTATAAACACAAAAATAATAATATATATCTCTTATATACTAAAGCGCAAGTCGCGTGACAAATCAAAATCTAACGCTTGGAAAATATTTTTTTAAAAAAAAAATTGATTGGAAAATAATTATTGATTCCTAATTTCCAGCAATTGCGTCCTAAAATTTCTCAAAATATCTCATCTAACTGATCACGACTTCAAAATCTTTTTTTCTGCAGTATAACTTTTGATCAACTAATTTAATGTCTGTAATTTTTTTCTTCCATTTTTCTCTATTCTTTTCGTTATCAAAGCAGCAAAACAACATATCCTTTCATCTCTCCTAATTTTCAATTTTGATCTCGAATATTTTCTTCATATCTTATTTCGTTTTTGTTTGCACCATTTCGAAACTTTTCTTTATTCATAGCCGGGATTAGTAATATTATCGACAAACTTTAGATGAATACGGTGGAATATAGTCATCTTTGAACCTCTTTCAAAGCATTGGATTGTGGCGGTCGAGTGGGAATTGCGTCCGAAGAGATTAATATGTCGATCCTTAAAACATTTTGTTGCAGGGCTTTCAGAACTTGCAGGTATTCATGGTGGTGTGTAATGAGTTCATATGAAACTTATTCTGCAAAATCATGGTAACAACATATATAGCATAAATATTTGTATTGTTAAGTTCTGAAATTATTTTAGTTTATTGCAGACATGTATGAGAAATCAAAGCTGGTCGAAGAAGAACATCTGAGGGTTCAAAGAAAACTTTGGATAGATCTGTTCTAGAGGTTGAAGACGATGGATTAGGTAAGCAAGATATCAAACGTTTGACATTTACAATTTGAAGTGAAAATATATTTATTTTATAGTCCTTACAAAAAATAGGGCTTTAATCTTTAATGCTGTAATTTTTTTTGTAACCATTTAAATTGTGAAAGTGTGTTAGATAAAATCATGTGTTAACTCAAAAGAATTCTTAACATCTTTCTGTAATTGATTTTGAAATTTCTGAAGTTTTTACTTGATAGTTTTAATACCTATCTGAAAATTTAAATAATATTTATATTTAAAACCAGTAAATTTTAAAGGCTTAACGGAAAATTTTTAAAAATTTAAGAAAACTGTTTTCTCTTACTCTTATAAATTCAACAAATATAAGTAATGTGGTTTAATTTTGTTGGATCATGTGTTCTTTTTAAAAAACAAAAATGGTAGGTAATTAAACATGGAATGTCAACAAAATCCTTCTTTTTTTAACTTTGAAATTGTAAACATGAAATGAGTATAATTTGGTATATATTTTATAATTTGGTATATATTTTATTTATTTTTCAATATACTACAAACATGTATCCATTTTTATAATAATAACAAAGTTACTGTGTTATCTATTTCAGCACTGTTTCGATTCAAACATTTGTAATACTATGCATCACTGTTCATATAATAATATTTTTTTTGATTGAAAATTTTGACAAAGATCAAATAAATTAAAAACAGTAAATTGGCTGGTGCGCTGTAATACTAGTATATATATAAATAGATAACATTTTTACACTGGTAAGGTTCTCTTTATAACCAATTTCTCACTCTTTATCTCACACCTTATCCCCAATTCATAACTGATGATCAGATTGTATCCCCTATATATTAATCCTGGAGCATTACAACATGTTTTCATAGTCACGTGTTATCACGAGGATGATTCTTAGAATTCTTAGAAAAATAAGTTGGTCCATAAAAACTTATACTATGCTTTTTATTAAACTAACTATCAAATTAATTATTTGTGTACCAAATAATATTTTTTCTTTCTTTAAATAAAAGTTACGGAATTACCTAATATGGTTAACATATATATGACAATTAATGATTATGAGTAATACATATTTGATAACAATTTTTGCATCCTATCTTTTTTTTTGTTTAATTTTATATTATTAAAAAAAATTAAACAATCACATTAAAGATATAATTAAAAAAATTTAGATTTTTTCTTATATGTTATATTTTGAAATTTTATAAAACAACTATAAATTACTAAAAATGGTAAGAGTTCCACTTTGAAAATTTTGTGATCAATGGTTTAACTTTTTTCGTTCAAGCAAGATACAAATGATCATATATCGTAGGGGTGAGCGTTCAGATACACGTTCGGGTTCGTATCGGGTATTTAGGATTTTTAGATATTTCAGTATAAAGGTATAGAACCTCGGGTATTTCTACACTTCGGGTCCGGTTCGGGTATTTTATGTTTGGGTTCGGATATTTTGGGTCGGGTTTGGATATCTAAATTTTGAAGTAAAATTAAATAAATTATTCATTGTTTAAATTTTTTTTGTATTTAAAATATTTTTTTTAACTTAACTAGTTTACTAATTTTCAAAAGATTAATCTTTTAATATGTTTGGAGATAAAACTTTAAAAACAGAAAATAACTAATTTAGTTGTTGTTTTGTAATTTAAGATGCAACTTTTGTTAATGCAAGAAATAAGAGCTTCATATGTATTTTAAGTAAGTAGCAAATGATTTTGTCCATTATTATATGTATATTATCTAATTTTGAGCAATGTGCATCATTAATATAAATATTTTGAATAAAATGAGAGGAATAAACTAGAAATAGATGGTTAAGTATACTTATGTTTAGTTATCTTCGGATATCATTCGGGTTTGGATATTACCCGTTCGGGTTCGGATATTACCCGTCTGGGTTTGGATATCCAATCTCTATGTTCGGTATTTTACTACTTCGGATCGGATTCAGATACGGGTTCGGTATCGGATAAAATGTCCAACCCTAATAAATCATATGAATATGAAGTTTCATTAATAGATATTCATATATATATATATATATATATATATATATATATATATATATTAATATCATTTGAAATAAATAATGTACTATATACAAATATATAAATATGTTAATTTTAAAATTTTTAGTGAAAAATTATTGAGATCTTAATATTTTTATTTTGAAGTTTGTATTGAAAAATCTCACATTAAAATTTTTGTGATTAATGGTTTAGATTTTTGTTACATCAAATATACAAATGTTAAAAAATAATATGAGTAGGAAGTGTCAATAGTAAATATTTATATTAAAATATACTATATATCTATGTCAATATCAATAAATTTTAATTTATATCTTTTTTTGTCATCTAATTTTAATTTATATCATATACAGTAAATAAAATGATTGTTTTGATTTATTTACCAAAAGCATGATTGTAAATTAACAATGGGTATTGGTTTTAATTTATGTGATTACTCAAATGTATGGATTTTTATGTATACAAATTTATTTTTTAAATAGATGGTTTCTGATATCTTATTTCATCCTGAGAATCCGAGAAACACACTTCTTCAAACCGAAGTGATTTTTAATATTGTAAGCACTATATATATATATATTATTTCATTCGGATTAAATAATTTAGTTTTATCTCTAAAAAGTTTTTAATGAAATATCATGACAAGATTCCAATCACCTCTTTTTGAGTTTGTTCGAAGAATGAGAGATTTGATCATTCGTCTAATATTTTTTCTCCGTAATATCCTATCTAACTATTATAATTGTAAGAATGAGAGATTTGAACTATTTATTATAAGTTTTCTGGTTTATCATTTAATAAATCAAACAGTTCTTAGTTTATACATAATTTACATATACTAGAATGGTAAAATATTATATATATTTTTATTTGTATACTCTTAAAATGGTAAAGTATTATATATATTTTTATTTGTATACTCTTAAGTAACTAAACTTCAAAAGCCTAGGCTAATAAAATAAGTAATTTGTTTTGTTGTTCTAAAATTAGATGCTTTTAGACCAAATTGGTGAATATATACTAGACAAACATTTATTTCGCCTCTGCACTTATATTCTATAATAGCTTGATATATTAGATATGAACAGTAACCTGTTAATATAGTTTGCCGGTGATTTTCTTCAAAATTTTGATTCTTAGATATGTATCTGGAGTGAAATTATTTTTTTTACAGATGTCCATCTTTTTAAATCGGCACTTATGTAATTCACCAAATTCATAGAAGAGTTAAAAAAAAAAGAAACTAAACTCATATCAATGCAACAAAGACTAGAACGAAAACACAATTTTTTAGAGGTATCAAATGAAATCACTTATGAAAAGTCAATTGTAAACAAACCGAGAGCTGAAAACCCAAATCTCCTTTCGTCATTATTCAGTCGATGTTGCCTATTTGGTTTTGGTGATTTGTATCACCCACAATAATTAATTTCTTTTTGTGCATATAAAATCTTAAAAATAATTAAAATAATATGTAATACGTTAACTTTTTAACAACGAAGATACATTTAAGATACTAATATTTGTATTCGTCACTTTATAGTCGATAAAGACGATAGTGTTGCAAAATGTTAAAACCATTTAATAAACAAACATTATTAAAAAAAAATCACTCTGCACATACCCGCGGATTATCATCTAGTATACATGGATTTGATACACGGCTTCAGGGGTATCTTGTTTGTGCGTTGTAGAGCCTGTAGGGGTTTGTTTCTTTGTTGTCTGATTATGTAAAGTGGAACACAGATTGTTTCTCTGCACATATAATATTGTTGTAAGCTTATTTAACCAAAGAATGTGTAACTTTTTAACTTTCTCACTTTTGATTATTGTGGAATGATCATCTTTTGCTTTTGTACAGTATATATATATATGCATCTTATGATTTTTTTCTGGAATGTGACACGTAATTAGGGGAGCTAATTATGGTCTAATCAACTTGATTAGAAAAAAACGTGGTTACATTCACTCTAACATGTCCAAGATTATTAATTAATTTTTTTTTTTTGTGCACATAATTTAAATTTAACTGTGGTTTAGTTAAGTAACGCCGAGTTGTAAAATGTCCAAAATGGTGTCTGAGTTTCCCCAAAATTACAATTTTCCCCTTCACAATCCAGTGACAACTGAAAGGGTAAATCGGTCATGTAATTGCGATTTTTTTGGTTTCCATTTCGATGGCAGAAAAATCAAACTACGACGCGATCTGAACGTTTCCGTCACATCCCACATCTTTGCTCTGTACCCTGCGCGGTTTGAGTCAGACTCACTGAGCCAACTCGTCCCCGTGGATCGGTCGTTATATCTCCGAGTCAACTCGGTTTCGAGGCTGTGGCTTCAGATCTGTTGTTGTAAGGCTGAGTCGCTGAGCTCGCCGTGAAAACTGGGGAATGGCTTCCTCGGAAGTCGATTCCCGATTGAGTCGAGTCGTGACGCCAGCTCTAGAGAAGATCGTCAAGAACGCGTCGTGGCGGAAACACTCGAAGCTGGCCACCGAGTGCAAATCCGTCATCGAGCGCCTAAATTCGCCGCAGAAATCCGATCCCGATTCCTCCTCCGTTCCAGGTCCGCTTAACGACGGCGGCTCCGTCGAGTACTCGCTCGCCGACTCCGAACACATCTTCAGCCCTCTGATCAACGCCTGCGGCACTGGCCTGGTGAAGATCGTCGAGCCTGCTATCGACTGCATTCAGAAACTCATCGCGCATGGCTACATTCGCGGCGAATCGGATCCATCGGGTGGAGCTGAGTCCATCCTCTTGTTTAAATTGATCGAGTCTGTTTGTAAGTGCCATGATCTGGGAGACGAAGCGATTGAATTGCCTGTGCTTAAGACTCTGTTATCAGCGATCAACTCCATATCGCTGAGGATCCACGGGGACTGTTTGCTTCTGATCGTGCGCACGTGCTACGACGTTTACTTGGGAAGCAAAAACGTGGTCAATCAGACGACGGCGAAGGCTTCCCTGATCCAGATACTGGTGATTGTGTTCCGGAGAATGGAGGCGGATTCTTCAACCGCTCCGATTCAGCCGATTGTGGTGGCTGAGCTTATGCAGCCTGTTGAGAAATCAGATGCGGATAGGACAATGACTCAGTTTGTTCAGGGCTTCATCACCAAGATTATGCAGGATATCGACGGCGTGTTGAACCCGACGATGGTGGGATCAGTAGGGCAAGATGCGGCACTGGGGAGTAGTACCACGGTGGAGACTACGAATCCTACGGATTTGTTGGACTCTACTGATAAGGATATGTTGGACGCTAAGTATTGGGAGATTAGTATGTACAAGTCCGCTCTAGAGGGAAGGAAGGGGGAGCTAGCAGACGTCGAAGCTGAGAAGGATGATGATTTAGAGGTTCAGATAGAGAATAAGCTGCGGAGAGATGCATTCTTGGTGTTTAGAGCTTTGTGTAAGCTCTCCATGAAGACGGCTCCTAAGGAGTCTTCGACTGATCCGCAGTCGATGAGAGGGAAGATTCTGGCTCTTGAGCTATTGAAGATCTTGTTGGAAAATGCTGGAGAGATCTTTAGGACGAGCGAAAGGTATCTTGTTTTAACTAAAATGTTTTGAGCAAATTCAGATTTAATCTTACTGATGAATTGCTATCTCTGTTGTACAGGTTCTTAGGTGCTATCAAACAGTACTTGTGTTTGTCGTTGTTGAAGAACAGCGCTTCCACTCTTATGATTATCTTCCAGCTTTCTTGCTCTATTTTTATCAGTCTTGTTGCAAGATTTCGGGCTGGACTAAAAGCGGAAATCGGAGTTTTCTTCCCAATGATTGTTCTCAGAGTCGTGGAGAATGTTGCTCAACCTAATTTTCAACAGAAGATGATTGTTCTTCGGTTTCTCGACAAGCTTTGTTTGGATTCACAAATCCTGGTTGATATATTCTTGAACTACGACTGTGATGTCAGTTCATCAAATATTTTTGAGAGGTACGTTATGTTCCTTGATGGTTTACTTTTCATAGTTTTAGTTCTAGTGAGGTGAAAGTTCTTTGCGTAATGTATGTTTCCTCTGTATGATCATGTTTAGGATGGTCAATGGTCTCCTTAAAACGGCTCAAGGGGCTCCTACTGCTACATCTTCAACGCTGTTGCCACCTCAGGAGGCAGCTATGAAACTTGAAGCCATGAAATGCTTAGTAGCCATATTGAAATCAATGGGAGAATGGTTGAACAAGCAGTTGCGCCTGCCAGTTTCTAATTCGCTGAATAAATCTGAAGCACTTGAGATCGAACTGGGACCCGGAAGTCCCCAGTTGGCAAATGGAAATGCTGATGAGTCTGCTGAAGGATCAGATACCTATTCTGAATCTCCAGGAGGTACATCTGATGCTCTGGCCATCGAGCAGCGCCGGGCTTACAAGCTCGAACTTCAGGTAAGAATGTAAAGATGTTTGTGTATTGGGCAGATTAATTCAGAAGGGTGACATCCTATAATTGTCATGTGGTCGTTAATACTAATTTAAATGTTTGTCCCAGGAAGGTATTTCTCTTTTTAATCGGAAGCCAACAAAAGGCATTGAGTTTCTCATCAATGCGGGTAAGGTGGGTGACTCTCCTGAACAAATAGCAGCTTTTCTCAAAGATGCGTCAGGGTTAAACAAATCTTTGATAGGCGATTATCTCGGGGAAAGAGAAGAGTTACATCTCAAGGTGATGCATGCGTATGTGGATTCTTTTGATTTCCAAGACATGGAATTTGATGAGGCAATAAGAACCTTTCTGGAAGGTTTTAGGCTGCCAGGAGAAGCACAAAAGATTGACCGAATCATGGAAAAGTTTGCTGAACGTTACTGCAAGTGTAATCCTAAGGTGTTTACTAGCGCAGACACAGCTTATGTTCTTGCATATTCTGTGATCATGCTTAATACTGATGCCCACAATCCCATGGTGAAGAACAAGGTTTGTTTTATTCATTTTATATGATAAACACAATTATTCTGGAAGTTCGGGATAGAATGTTGATGAGGTTCTTTGTACATTTTTTTTTGTTCTTTTGGAACATATAGATGTCTGCCGATGACTTTATTAGAAACAATCGGGGAATAGACGACGGAAAAGATTTACCTGCGGACTACATGAGATCGCTGTATGAACGGATAACAAAGAAAGAGATAAAGATGAAAGAAGATGATTTAAATTTGCAACAGAAACAATCCACAAGCACAAATAGAATGCTTGGTTTGGATGGTATATTAAACATAGTGATCCGTAAGCAGGGGGGAGATTCATATGTGGAAACAAGTGATGATCTGATGAAGCATATGCAAGAGCAGTTTAAGGAAAAAGCTCGAAAATCAGAGTAAGATCACTCACTCTTCCTTGCATTAGAAGTTGTTAATAATCGTTTCTGTCGTAACAACCATGTCTTTGTAACACATTGTATTCTCTTCAACTCGGATCTACACTCCTGAAAATGTTTCCATATGTTAGGCATCTTTGATCTGATGCGGTAAATTAATTTGAGTTTGCAGGTCAACCTACTATGCTGCGACAGATGTGGTTATTCTCAGATTCATGATTGAGGCTTGTTGGGCTCCTATGCTTGCTGCATTCAGTGTGCCGCTAGACCAGAGTGATGATTTGGAAGTTATCCACTTATGTCTGGGAGGCTTCCACCATGCAATCCATGCTACTTCTTTGATGTCAATGAAGACTCATAGAGATGCTTTTGTGACTTCACTAGCGAAGTTCACTTCACTTCACTCCCCAGCGGATATCAAGCAAAAGAATATCGAGGCCATTAAGGTTGGTATCCTACTTAGTTAAGTTCTATGTTATGGTTGCTTGTTATAGTCCCCCGTGCCTAGCTGTACTGAAAACATGTTACGTATCTCGGATATCTTTCCCCATCTTACCTTTTTCTCTGTCTATCCCTTGTGTTACTTTCATGTCGATGCTGTCTCCTTCCTGCTCTCACTGTCGCCTTTTTCTTTTAAAATTTGTTTGGATCCCAATTAATACTGGTTGTTTTCCAGGCGATTCTCAAACTTGCTGATGAAGAGGGAAACTATTTGCAAGATGCCTGGGAGCATATACTAACTTGTGTTTCCCGTTTTGAGCAACTACATCTCTTGGGAGAAGGTGCTCCTCCAGATGCCGCTTTTTTTGCTTCCAAGCAAAATGAGTCAGAGAAATCAAAGCAACCCAAGCTAAATGTGCTTCCTGTTCTGAAAAAGAAAGGTCCCGGAAAAAGTCAATATGCAGCTACAGGTGTCTTGAGGGGTTCATACGACAGCATGAGTTTTGGTGGAAAAGGTTCTAGGAACGTGAGACAAGACCAGATGAGCAGTATAGTCTCTAATTTAAACTTGTTGGAGCAGGTTGGTGAAATGAATCTAATATTCGCACAGAGTCAGAATCTGAACAGTGAAGCTATAATAGACTTTGTTAAAGCTCTCTGCAAAGTTTCTATCGACGAGTTGCGATCTCCTTCTAATCCACGCGTTTTTAGCCTCACAAAGATTGTTGAGATAGCGTAAGAATCGCCTACTTCCTTCCTTTCTTTCATATACTACATATAAAAGATGTACTCTGCTCTTAGCATTTTTAAGCTATAGTCTGATCATCTTCTCTTGGTATTGGTGACAGTCATTATAACATGAACCGCATAAGGCTTGTTTGGTCAAGCATCTGGCAAGTGTTATCCGGTTTTTTTGTGACCATTGGATGCTCAGAGAATCTTTCTATTGCAATTTTTGCGATGGATTCATTGCGCCAGTTGTCAATGAAATTCCTGGAACGGGAGGAGTTGGCTAATTACAACTTCCAGAACGAGTTTATGACACCTTTTGTCATTGTTATGCGTAGAAGTAATGATGTTGAGATCAGAGAACTTATCATCCGATGTGTTTCTCAGATGGTACTGTCGCGTGTGAATAATGTTAAGTCGGGATGGAAAAGCATGTTCATGGTAGGCATCATTCTTTTTCTCTTCTAACCGCATTTATTTAAAGAAGTTTTAATTTACTTATGTAATCTCATAATGAGTTCTCTTTCTTTGCAGGTCTTTACCACAGCAGCTTATGACGATCACAAGAATATTGTTTTTCTATCTTTTGAGATTATCGAGAAGATAATTCGAGAATACTTCCCGTACATAACTGAGACAGAAACCACCACGTTTACAGATTGTGTGAATTGCCTTGTTGCATTCACCAACAACAGATTTAGCAAGGATATCAGTCTCAGGTCCATAGCTTTCCTCAGGTATTGTGCAACAAAGCTTGCAGAAGGAGATCTTAAATCACCATCAACGAACAAAGACAAGGAAACTTCTGGAAAGACTCCTCAGTCATCTCTCCACACCGGAAAAAGCGGGAAGCTAGAGAACGGAGAGATTGGAAACAGCAATAATCAGCTATACTTTTGGTTTCCCTTACTAGCAGGTAGAACATCAAACTGAATAGTCTCTACATTTGGCTACCTTTTCGCATGTGTTATCTAAGTTGAACATTATTATTCCTGTCTTATTTGAAGGCTTGTCAGAGCTTAGTTTTGATCCAAGACCAGAAATCAGGAAAAGTGCTTTACAGATTCTGTTCGATACCTTACGCAACCACGGTCACTTGTTTTCTCTGCCACTATGGGAAAAAGTATTCGAATCGGTGTTGTTTCCTATATTTGACTACGTACGGCATGGTATTGATCCAACTGGCGGAGACGAGTCTCCAGATCAAGGAAACTATGGTGAAGTGGACGAGCTAGACCATGATGCTTGGCTATACGAGACCTGCACATTAGCACTACAGCTCGTAGTGGATCTCTTTGTCAAATTCTACACTACAGTCAATCCACTACTAAAGAAAGTACTAATGCTTCTTGTGAGCTTCATAAAGAGACCTCACCAGAGCCTTGCAGGGATTGGTATCGCTGCCTTTGTTCGTCTTATGAGCGACGCTGGTGTCTTGTTTTCTGAAGAGAAATGGTTAGAAGTAGTGTCGTCTTTAAAGGAATCGGCGAAGACGACGTGCCCAGATTTTTCTTATTTCGTCAGCGAAGAGTATGTGGAGAGGAGCCAAAGAAATGCTGAGTCTGTGGCTCCAATTGGCTCGGATGGTAATGAAGAGAGTCAGACAACAGCAATCCGTCTTTACGCCGCTATCTCTGATGCTAAGTGCCGTGCCGCTGTACAGCTTTTGTTGATTCAGGTCAGTTCTTGTTCATACCTTTGCTTCATGTTATAGTTGTACTATAAGCTGTAATGTTTGTGTTGTTGTAATGTTTGTTTTTCAGGCTGTGATGGAGATTTACAACATGTACAGACCTCAGCTCTCAGCGAAAAACACATTAGTTCTCTTCGACGCATTACACGGTGTAGCGTTACACGCTCACAGCGTAAACAGCAACTCGATACTGCGTTCAAGACTACAAGAGCTAGGACCCATGACACAAATGCAAGATCCTCCACTACTTCGTCTGGAAAACGAGTCTTACCAAATCTGCCTCACTTTCTTACAGAATCTCGTCACAGACGAAAACAAAGAAACAGGAGAAGAAGCAGAGGAAATAGAGTCACTCCTAGTCAAAACCTGTCAAGAAGTTCTCAACTTCTACATCGAGACTTCCTCCTCTGCTAAAAAACAACCATCAGAGTCATCACGAGGCAGCGAGTACCGATGGAGAATACCTCTGGGATCAGGAAAACGAAGGGAGTTAGCAGCAAGAGCTCCTCTTATAGTTGCAACACTTCAAGCAATGTGTACACTGGAAGAGGTGTCATTTGAGAAGAACATGAAGTCTCTGTTTCCACTTCTGGCTAGCTTGATTAGCTGCGAACACGGCTCTAGTGAGGTTCAGGTTGCTCTTGCCGACATGCTCGGGTTATCGGTTGGTCCAGTTCTACTCCAATGGTGCTGAATTTTTTCTTTCTTTTGACTTTCAGTCTTTTCATATCGGATTGTGATGTTAAATGATTGCCTATAGAGTTCTGTTTTTATTCATCGGTTCAAATATACGCCTAATGGACTTGTTGGGCCTAAGTTCCCTTAGGCCCAACACACCTGCAAACTACTCCGTATTTGTCCACATGTAGTTGGGGTAACATGGTCAACGTCACTATATAACGATCATATCTTCCTCGTGGCAAATAGTTATGAAGACAAGAAAGGTCAAAACCCTAATGTAGACACACTCCTTGTCTTTATTTCTTCTAACATCAGTTTCAGGCTTCTTCAGCATGCTCACCCTCTAACGCCTGAGCTCAATCTATTTCGCCGTCGCTGCAACGTTCTCAGCTTCGATCATCTACACTGTGCCCACTATTAACATCACCGCCTCCAGCTGATCTTCCGATTGAATTCAAAAATCTAGTTGGTTTTGCATTGAAAGATGGCAGCTTTGAAAGGTTACGGCTTGATCTCCATCGACTCTGCCCTCCATTTCCCTCGCCCACATCAATTCGAGGGCTACAAGAGGTTTCACTACTCTCTTCTATCCATCCATTCCCACAACAACTGATTTGTGATTTAGATGTTTTAGAGTAGTAATTTGTTTCTGAACATGATCCCTGAGTCATGCGAGTCTTTATGACCGGACATCATTACTCGAGGCTCTGTCTTGTGTAAATCGTTATATGCTCTGCTTTAGATGTTTAGATTAGTTAGTGTTTCCGAGACATAGTCTTATGATGATCTCTAAGTTGCTGAGTTATGCCAGTTTATTTACTCAGAGGCTCTGTCTTGTCATAATCGTTAACACGCTCTGCTTTTATCTTCTCATCACGCAGAAGGAATCTTAAATGGGTCTCTCCAAAAGCAGCTGTAGTACCTAACTTCCATCTCCCAATGCGCAGTCTCGAAGACAAAAACAGGTCTGTTTAGCTTCAGTTCCTTCTTAACGCCCACTAGTGTTTTCATTGATGTCTCTTCCTTTGCGTGTTTGCAGGACGAACACAGAAGACATAAGGTCCCTCAAAGTGATCACAGCCATCAAAACCCCATATCTCCCCGACGGAAGATTCGACCTCGAAGCATACGACGAGCTAGTCAACACCCAAATAATCAAAGGCGCAGAAGGCGTGATCGTCGGCGGAACAACCGGCGAAGGCCAGCTGATGAGCTGGGACGAACACATAATGCTCATAGGCCACACCGTGAACTGCTTCGGCGCGAGAATCAAAGTCATTGGGAACACCGGAAGCAACTCAACAAGAGAAGCCATCCACGCCACCGAGCAAGGGTTCGCCGTGGGGATGCACGCTGCTCTCCACATCAACCCTTACTACGGCAAAACATCTATAGAAGGCATGACTGCTCACTTTCAAACCGTTCTTCACATGGGACCGACGATTATATACAATGTACCTGGTCGAACGAATCAAGACATACCTCCACAGGTTATCTTTAAGCTCTCTGGGAATGTTAACTTGGCTGGTGTTAAGGAGTGTGTGGGTAATGATAGAGTTGAGGAGTATACTGAGAAGGGTATTGTTGTGTGGAGTGGGAATGATGATCAGTGCCATGACTCTAGGTGGGATCATGGAGCTACTGGTGTTATATCGGTTGTTAGCAACTTGGTTCCGGGGTTGGTGAGGAAGTTAATGTTTGAAGGGAGAGACTCTGCGTTGAACGCGAAGCTTCTGCCTTTAGTGGATTGGGTGTTCCAAGAACCGAATCCTATTGGGGTGAACACAGCTTTGGCGCAGCTAGGAGTTGCTAGACCGGTGTTTAGGCTGCCTTATGTGCCGTTGCCTGTGTCCAAAAGGGTTGAGTTTGTTAAGCTGGTGGAGGAGATTGGGAGGGAGCATTTTGTGGGGGAGAGAGATGTTCAGGTGCTTGATGATGATGACTTCATTTTAATCGGCAGGTATTAGATATACCTTGGTTCTGTTTATAGTTCTCTTTGGATGATGAGAAACTTACAGATGGATCATGTAGTTGCTATGTTTTCTTGCTTTTGTGATAAATCTGGTTGTTTTTTTTTTTACTTACTATCTGTTATATGGGGATGATTCTGTTTTTTTGTATCTGCTTGTTTGGCTCTGTTATACCAAAACGGCAATGTTCTAAAAATTGCAGTTGGCAAATTGGTCTATAACCGAAATGATTTTCTTGAAATCAGATTTATGTGATTCAAATTAGTTTAAACCGTTGTAATCACTACACTAATCACGATACTAAAAAGGGGATAATTTCCAATTCTAGCATGTCCACGTCAGCATAAATAATCCTCCAATCAGAACATTTCGTTTTCGGGCAGGGCTTAAATTTTTTTCTGAATTGACTTATGCGCGTTGGCTTCTTTTGATTTGGGATTGGGCTTTTAGATCATCTAATAATTAGACCTAGGTCTACGACGCGGAGCTGAAGTCGCGTGTCTCTCTTCTTGCCTCCTCTACCACTTCGTCTTCTCTCTTCTCCTCTGCCACTTCGGCTTCTCCCCCTAAACCATTTCGACTGAGTTTTAATCGATCCATCAATACTCCTTTTTTATGGTTTCGTTTCAGCTCCTTTTTTTCCTCCTTCTTTATATACTCAGAAGCTTATAATTTCCTGATGTCGCGGAGTTAGCTGATGTCGTTAAGCATTTCTCTCCTTTATGTTTCAGCTGCTGTTGGGTTGCAGTCAGATTCTGGTGTGAGCCGCTTGGTGAGTTTTGGTTGCTTGTGTTGTTGTTTTCCTTTCTCTGATGTTCGTAGGAGAGAGGCATCATTCTTGATGATGATGATGATGATGATGATGATGATTCTTTCTCTCTCTATGTATGCTTAGTTGGTGGATAAACTGTCGTTTAAAGCTCCTGATGGTCCAACGAAGAACAAAATTTTGAAAGAGATTGCTACGGAGCATAATGTAACATGGGAACCATAATGTAACATGGGAACCATAATCTTTGGTTGAGCCAGATCCAAAGGAGACTATATTGATGGTCAGTAACTACATCTTCATTTCTTTAGTATAAGTTTCCTCAATGGCATTTTCAATTTCTTTGAGCAGAGTGGAGCAAGTTCCTCTCAATCCGTGAGTGGAATAAACTCATATTCTTCAAGAATCCAAACAATCAACCTCCAGAGTTTCAACCTCCATCTACTGCTAACGTGGAGCAGGACTTATATGAAACTGGCGGAATATCTTCCAGCCGCACTGCTTCTACTGATCACTATCGTCAAGATCCAAGACCTTCTGGTTAGTTTTTTTCATAAGAAAAAACTTTTTGTTTAATGTTTGTTCTATCTGTGTTGAAGCGTTAGATGTAACAAATCGTTTCTTCTTTTATACAGGAGATAAGAATGGTGGCAGAGAACACATACCTCATCCAGGTTATGTGGATTCATCTCCATACGAAACCGAATTTGCTAATGCTACAGCTGCTGCACATGCAGCTGCTGAATCTGCTGAAAGAGTGAGTTTTGCTGCACGTGCAGCTGCTGAGCTTTCAAGTAAAGAAAGGATGAGGATGACGATGCAGAGTTCCACAGAGTCGCCGAACTCATCCTCTTATGATAATATAAGAAACGAACCTTCACATAGACATAGTAGCTCAAATGTGCAAAGCGGAGGTTTTGCTAAAGAAGAAATCCCAAGAAACATTTATAGGGAAGAAGAAGATCAATCTACTACCAGGGCAGATCTTTCTAAGAAAAATGTTGATGAACAATCAGAAAATGCTTCATGGATGAGAGGTCATTCCCGAGATAACTCATTGGAGATGAGGCAGAGTGATTCCTTTGCTAAAGTAGGCAGAGCGAAGCAGCAGCCAATTAAAGATGATGTCAACGATAGCTGTTCAGAAGATGTTCAGCTCAAGAAACATTCAAGCTTGGCTTCATCGAGTTCACACACAAGCAATGTTTCTGATGACAATAACATCATCTTTGATGATAAACGATTTCAGAGCACTGTTGAAGAT
Organism: Brassica napus; assembly: GCF_020379485.1. Taxonomy (NCBI): domain Eukaryota; kingdom Viridiplantae; phylum Streptophyta; class Magnoliopsida; order Brassicales; family Brassicaceae; genus Brassica; species Brassica napus. The sequence continues at coordinate 30,237,073 of NC_063447.1, read as the reverse complement.
ACAGAGAGAAAGAGTCATGGTCATGATGTTGCTTCAGTCATTGTCACGGCTGATAAAAGTATATTATCAGTTTTTGTTTTATGTTGCCTTAGTAGATTATTTATGGATTGGGTTTGAATTTATGAACCTTTATAAATATTTTATAAATGATTTTAAACATTTTTAAATGATTTATAATGTCAGTTTTAGTTTTTGGAAATTTAAAGTATTTATGAAAATTGTTATCTCTTAAAGATAAATTTAAATAATGATATCAAATTTGGGGTAAAAGCTAAAATTAAAATTCTCTCAGAAATCATAACATACATTTGTTTCTCCAAAAATTCTAAAAAAGGACGTTCATGTCTAATTGGAGCTTCTTATGTTTATTCCTTTCATATATTTAAATTTATTTTTTCAAAAGAAATTTTGGTTCATACACTATTATGCGTTGTATTTAATTAGAAAATAGTTTATCCATAATTGTGTTTCAATTTACAGAAGTCCAACGCCAAATAAGACTTATTTACTATAATGTTATCAAAATTATATTAGAACAAATTTACAAAACAACATCTACGCATTCTAAGAAAAGTTTTTTTTTTTTTTGTTTACCCCAGAAGGCGTAGGTTCACCAACCAATTATAGCATGTCATATCATATTTAATTATTTTAGAAAAAGCAAAATAACAAAAATTTGCTAAGTTGTATTGTGTTTTTAAAATAAAAAAAAAGTAAAAAAAAATTAAAAAAATAGTACTAGCTGCAAAAAATGAGTTTTTTTAAAACAACATTATTAACGCTGTCAATAAAATTACACTAAATCCTAAAGTCTAACCATTAAACCCTAAACCATTGGGTAAATCCTAAACTCTAAATCATAAACACTAAACAATAAATCATAAACACTAAATCCTAAACACCGTCATTAAAACTCTAAATCTTAGCCCTAAACCCTAGGGTTTAGGATTTACCCTATAGTTTAGGGTTTACCCAAGGGTTTAGAGTTTACCCAAGGATTTAGGATTTACCCAAAGATTAACGGTTTACCCAAGGGTTTAGAATTTACCCAAAAATTTAAGGTTTAGTTTTTAGGATTTAATGTTTAGGATTTAGGGTTTATTGTTTTGATGACTGCGTTAACAATGGTTAAAAAATATTTGTACTATTTTTTATTTATTTTTACTTTTTTATTTTATTTTAAAAGCATAATATAATTTGGCGAATTCTTATTATTTTGTTTCTTTTCTTTCAACTACTGAATATGAGCTCGCAGACTTTTATTGGTTGGTGAACAAAAATTATTTTTCTAAGAAATATCAAAGTATGGATCAATAATTTTTCTATATTTAAATTATTGGTCACTAATAATAGTATTATTACATCACTTCCAATAAATATTAATATTATTTTATAATTTAATATTTTAACGATTTAATAATGCATAGACAAATTTTAAATGGTTCCAGTTCTAAAATGGTTATCAATCATCTATTTTATAAAATTTACGTAAAACAATAATAATAAATGCAGGTGCATTATTGAACAAATTATTTTGTTTTGATGTGTTTTACTTATATGAAATTTTGATCCCTAAAATGTTTCAAATCTTATACAGAAATAAAGTTTACCAAACATAATAAAAGAAAAGTAATTCAAACTATCTTCCTAATTTTACTGTGAAAGTCAGGTTACTCTTTTTCATTTCATATAATAGAAACTTATTTGAGATTAATATAAATAAAATTTTAAAACGAGAAATAGAATTTTAAAATTAAATTTCCTCATTTATACAAAAGATTTACCATGAAAGTAAAAATAGTAAGTTGCAATTGATCAAATAAACACAATTAATCTTAAATTGAGATGATAATTTACATGTGATAAAAAGTGAAAAAAATAAAAGTATATTATCCGCGCGTAGCGCGGAAAAATGATCTAGTCAGTTTAAAACATTTAAATCACTATGCCACGTCATCGCCAATGTTTAGATGATGGGTCTCGAACCATCCAAATCCATCAAAGTAGTCAGCCCAAATCTGTTCGTCTACCCAACTTCACCGGTGTAACTCCTACGACTACAACAATGGCACTTCAATGCTCCATTATAACTCATCAATTGAAGATTCTTTGTACCTCTCCACATCTCTCCTCTCAATCAAAGATATCTATGCCTCTTCAAAAAACCATCATTACTCACTCAGTTGAAACACATCACCATATATATACCTCAACCCAACAATCTCTTGCCCAGTTCCTTAAATTCATTCCTAACACCACCGCACAAGCTCCTTCTCCATTTTTCTTTGCTCAGGTTTCACGAGGACCTGTAGATTCCAAGATGCTGTTTAGGCGAATCCATTTCTGGGAAGATGACAATAATTTGAAAAGGAGGCATCGTTATATATGGGGCTTGAGATGTTGATGATTGATGAAAAGGTATGTGTCGATGTCTCATTCATCATGCTTTTGATTTCCTAACTGTATACCTCTCAGAATTTATTTCAAACAGTATACATTATTCATCACTAATAGAGTTGAACTGTTTGTTTTGTGTCCTCATTGATGCCATAGCGCATGATTGGAACAACTGCTGGCAAGAATGTGCACTTTTGCACGAGATTTGCGGATAAAATTATGTCATAGCTATTGTTACCGAATGGGGATAAGATTACTTATAATGTTACTGACGTATGTGGCTTCTGCCTGTGTCTGTCATTTCATTTTTTGCCAACTGGATAGTTTAATCTGCCATTGATCGTCTAAGAGCCTCCTTCAGGGACGAACAATGGTACGTTCATCCATTATCTTTCTTCTTCCTCTTCACTCTTAAATCACTGTAAGTTATGATTGTGGAGGTGTGATATTAAAGACAGTCATGTCTATGTTTCAAGTGCAGGTCGAACCTCTGAGTAGGCTGCAGTAAATCATTTGCATTTTCTTATCGTTTTGTAAGTTTTTTAATGATTTGCTATTTATATAGTCCTTTATAGTATAAAATTCCTATTTCATGTCTTCTAACACACTGTTACGAAACTGTATCAAAGCAGGAGGTAAACGAGAATGGTAGAAATATACAATGTGTGGTTCAGAGCACAATATATTTAGCTTCAAGTATCTGGAGGTCACCAACAACTGGAACATGTCCAAATTTTGATACTGGAAAATGAGAATGGAGATAATGATCCTTGGGGCAGTGGCGGATGGGAGAACGAGAGAGCCGAAGAAGGAATTAAAAAATAAGGTACAAGCTTCATTTGATAAACACAATCTTTGCATTGGCTGATGGAACAAGCTTATTTGTCGTGTGGTTACTGGAATCTAACGGCTAGGTGGGTTGGTTTTGAACATGTGTGTGAGATTGAAATGACCACTTTTTATTAATCGAACTTGAGAAAGATCCGCAAAACAAGGTAAATGATTCGGTTTTATTTCTAGCCAATAAAAATATGATTTCTGGAGGAGCTTATTGGGCTTCTAATCAGCCATTTATGAAAACTGGAAAGGAGAAAGAGGTATTGTATCTTATAATCTGTTTAGTTATCGATTCAGAATACTGAAAATATATAGGATCCAGAACTATTTTTCTGCAGCCTTTGAAATGAAGAGTTTTGACTGTTGATGGTTACTTTGAGTTTGGTTAATCTATGATATATGGATTTACTAAATGTACTTTACTTAACATGGTATTGGTTTCTTTATTACATCTTGCTGAAAACATATTCATACATTTTATATCGGTATTTTGTTATGCAAAGCTGAAGCCTGTATATGATACTACATTTGTTTAGCTTAAAGGAAGTGCATTATGATACTGTTTACTTTACAGTCAGGAAAAGGAAGTGCAACCTCAAAGGAGATGGGGAACGGCTAATGCAAAGGTGGATGAATGGATGAAGACTACAATTATAACTTCATTAACAAATTGATGTTGAGCTTTTTGTTATCACATACAAGTTGGAAACGTCCAATTGACGGTATGGTGAAGTGCAACTATGATACTGCTTCCAATACTAGCGATGGATGGGTTTTACGTGATCGTCTTGACTGGGGGTCATCTCTTTTAGGGATGGCATGACCGAATTTAGAGGCAGAAGCAATGGTACCAAGCACATGCTTATGAGATCATGGATGTAAGCAACAATACCAAATGGTGGGCCTTGAAAAATAGTTTACAAAATTCATTTGTCTTGCTTTTTGTTCTCTCAATCACATAGGACATGATAGCATATCTGCACCAGATAATTTTTCCAGATTATCATCTATCATAAATCAAGTTAACGAAACAAATCGATGGGCCATATAGACCTATTATAATTTTTTTTATTTTTAAATTATGTATTGTAAATTATAAGACATGAAATTAAACATGGCTGATTTGAATATAAGTATTAAAACTAAAATTTCGTTTAATAATATTAGAAATTTTAATTTCTATCATTGTTTAAGTTTTATATTCTAATATTTTTAACATTATTTTTACAATATATTTTTGTAAACAATCACAAACCATTTGACATCTTTAATCTTGAATGAGACCATCTTCTCTTTTTTTTTGGACAAATAGACCATCTTCTCTTTATTTCCATGTTGTTACGAGTTTAATCTTGCAAAATTCACCTATATCAAATGACGTACACTTTTTCTATGGCAAAGTTGTTACTGTTACTATTAACTACGTGGAATTGATTTAGTGAAAAAACTAATGGAATCATTAATTTGATTTGTCACAAAAAGTCAGTGCATCAGATAGTTTTTGAAATTCAAATAATATACAAACATATGAAATAAATTACTCCAAATTGTTATAAAATAAATAGTAACGTGTTAACTAAAAGATAACTTAAATTATATTCCCAAACTAAAACTGAATATTTACTCTCAAAATTTTAGTGATACAATTAATTAAAAATAAATCAAACTACTAAATTAAAACAGTTTGTTTTATGGGCTAAAGAGGAGTAACAATTTTGGAACAAAAGAAAAATCAAGTTATTGTTTATTTTAATATTTGATGACTACAAGTGTTTTGGATCAAAAAAGTTCAAATACTATTACAATAATATTTTTCATATATTAAAATAGTGTACAGAATAATAATTAACACCACTTAGAATAAGAACTGATTAGAAAAAATTACAAAAATCTAATATGAGACAAAATGATAAAGAACAATATGCGAAGTTCTTCAATCAAGAAATCGCAATGAAAAAAATTAAAGTTATCATCTGTTTTATTATCTTTTACATTCTATGATTTATAAGAGAAATACTGTAAAAATTCCAAATATAAAAATACTATAAAATTTTATAATACACACAATCCGCGCTACAGCGTAGCGCGAACAAAAGGATCTAGTTAATCTAAAATGGTCTAACATTTTTTTAAATCAATCAATAATATTAATTTAAATCTGTAATTCATCAAAATAATTTTATAATTAAACTTAAATTAAAAATTTAGTATAAATAAATATAAATATATATAAATATATATATATATATATATATATATTAATATTTTGTAAATGACTAGTCCACCAATCCCTAGAGCATGATTAATGGAGGTTCTTAGGGTGAAATTCTTAACGGAATATAAAAAACTGCTTCTCTTGACATTTAGTTGATAGTTTTTTTACTAAGTAACTAGTTATTGTTTATCATTTTTTGAACATTACTAAAAGAACATGATGATCATGGATATATATATATATATTAATACTTAGTACATAGATGAATCTAGGCTCTAACTTGGGTCCGGAGCCTGAGGTTTATTTTATTTTAGTAGAGAAGACGAGAAACAAACGTAATAAAGAAACATGTTTCATGAACATCACTTGAGGAAGGAGGATGAAACAGGGGAGAGTTATGGATGAAGCAGAGAGAAGAGAGCATTGTTTTCTTGGTGGAGAAGAAGAGCTTTCTTCGTTAGGGCCTCATTCTCTCGTATGATGCTTTGATTCTCTAGAAAAAGCTTCATGTTTCTCATCTCCATCTCCTTCTCTGCCCTCAGTATTCTTCTCCTCCTGCGTCCAAAGAAAGGAAAAAGAAAAAACAGAGTGAGGCTGTTATAGTTCAGAACGCTAAACGAGAGTCAAATGTGTCTGAAACTGAACCTGGTGAGACTAAGGACACGGAGATGGATTTGTGTCTTAGGTTTACGTTTGTTGTGGCGCGAAGCTGATGTCATCGTGGGTGTGCGTGTGCCTGGGAATGATTCTGAAGATCTCAGACACATCTTCTTCTCGTTTTATTCTGCACAATGAGCTGAGTAACACACAATGGGAAAGTAAGCTTTATATAGAGATAGATAAGCTTGTGTTTTGTCAGAGAGGGAGAGAGAGACGAAGAAGTCTTTTGAAGGTAATGATGGTAAAAGGAAACTCATGATTATAAGAGGGACCAGTGATGCATGGGTTTAGAACGAAGATGATGGAGAAGAAGACCAAAACAGACTCTCTCTCACACACTCTCTCTCTCTCTTTCCTTCTCTCTCTCTCTGTTTCTTGTTCTTGATTGAATACTTACAATACTCATACAGGTGAGGAGACTTTACCAGTGAGGTTTTTCTAACAGTTGAGGTACATACTAAATAGACCATAACGATAGACAAGTCATTCAGTTTCACACATATTGTTTACTTGTATTGTAACAGACAAGAGAAATGTAACAAAAGTATGTACTAGAATTTGATTTTTCTTTCTTTCTTGTTTTAGTTATATTAGGTGATTTCATGCTCAAATAATATTATTTTATTTATAAATAAAAATAGTTTATAATTTGATTTGAGTCCGTACTTAATTTCGAACTTCAATTTTATTAATTATTTAAAATTACAAAAATAATTTCATTTCGTCAAAATTTTAATTTATCGTTTTAATTTGACTTAATTTGAAATTTTTAATAGTTAACATTTATATATATATATATATATATAAATAATTTTATTTTATAATAAATTTTATATATTCTGAATGTATATATATAGATTTCAGTAAATTTTGATTTATTCGGTTTTTATAAAATACATTAAATCAATTAAAATAAAATTTTATTAATTTATTGGTCTATTTGTCTAAGTGATTATCAATTGATTGGCCAAAAATACTTCACTATGATTAAATCCAAATATGTTAAACAATTTGAAGACCTCATTATTTGTCTTTTAAGACTGATTAGCCGGACCAATAAAATTTCAAACACCTAATTATTTATAGTAATTTTAATTTACAAATAGTATCTATGTAATTGATTGATTTTTCTGACGTAAAAACAGAATTATATAAAAACACTCTTTTAACTTCCTACCAAACCCATGCCAAGGTCGAGGTCTCTCTCTGATCCCTTGCGGCAGCACATTGGCATCTTTTCTCATAATTGGGGCCTGAATTTTAAGAGATAAGAACCTTGATTCCTAAGAGACCTCTGTATATATCAATAGTTCCTATATAAAAAATTATATAATCATGTGATATGAATAGAGGAAAAAACATAATTGATGAGGCTAAGGACTAGGACCACTAAAAATTCTTACTCATTTCTTGTGTTGATATTTTCTTTAGATGAAACCAAAAAATATATTAAAGAATATGGTGAAGAAGCTAATACTACTAAAGACTAAATGGCAAATTGGAGTAACAAGTCAACATCTAGAATTATTAGCATGCTTCAAAATGATCAAAGCTGTTATTATTCTATGCCTATATTCTCTACTATTTCTAGCTATTCTTAGAGTTAGCTTTGTCTACCACAAACAAAGAGATGATGGGTACCATGCATCAAACATAAACTTAAGTTTGTAAAAGCATGAAGCAAGTATCATAAATGGCAAAAGATTTACCATAGAATGTGGGTGATTTCTGTAGCTGGTACTGCTTACAATGATGAGTTTTATTTAACTTGGGACGTGAAAATTGTGTCGGTTGTGTGGGAATAGTAACATTATCCATAAAAGTTTTTTTTTGGTAAAAATGTAAAGATATTATTATCCATAAAAAATGTTAGTTTATAGTTATATTGATTAGACTAATCAACGTATGTGTTTCTAATGTACTTATCCCATGTAATCATCTAGTTTGTAAGTATATATCATACCAAGAACTTTTGGCTCACCTAATAAAGTTGTAAGCTAATCCAAGCGTTGTAGTTGATTTTATCATTTACACAACACTCCGAAACAAACATGTGAAAAGCTAATCCAAGCGTTGTAGTTGATTTTATCTAGTAATAAAAATGGTAGCAACAAATGAAGACCATCTTTTGTTTACGCTAGTAACCAAATGGAGGAGCGGAAGGAATTGTGGAGTGACCTTTGCCATCAGCACAATTCTTCCGGATTAAAAAATAAGGCATTGCTGATTATGGGAAATTTTAACGAGATATTGGAGGGTTCGGGTTTTGGGAATACGGGAAGGATTTCAAGTGGGATGAGAGATTTTGAGAGAGCTGTATTGCATTGTCAGCTTGCAGATATGAGCTATCAAGGGCAAAAATTTACTTGGTGTAATAAGAAAGAAGAAGGGGTTATTTGTAAAAAGCTGGATAGGGTTTTGCTGAATAATGTTGCTCTCCTCCGGTTTACTAATGCTTACTCAGTGTTTTACCCAGGGGATTGTTCAGATCATATGCATTGCAAGATTCAAATCTGGGCTCCTAGTGAAAAGATTAGAAGGCCGTTCAAGTTTGTAAATGCGATAAGTAATCTTCTTTCTTTTCTGCCAATGGTGAAGGAGTATTTGGATGGGACGAAGAAGCTCTTTCACTCAACCTCAGTTTTTTTTAGATTCTCGAAGAAGCTCAAAAACCTGAAGCCTCTTATTAGAAAATTGGGTAGAGAGAAGTTGGGAAATCTGACTAAGCGAGCTAATGAAGCATATGAAGTTCTTTGTAATAAGCAGCAAAACACTCTCTAGTCCCAGTAGTACTACTATTCAGGAGGAAGCTGAGGCATATGAGAAATGGATGTATGTTGCTGGGTTAGAAGAGGAGTTTTTAAAACAAAAAGCGAAATTGCATTGGCTAGATGTTGGTGATCAGAACAACAAGACTTTTCATAATGCTATAAGAACTCGACAAGCTCAGAACACTATTAGAGAGATCAGATGTCTGGATGGTAAAGTGGCTACAACTCACGGTGATATAAAAAGAGAAGCAGAGAGATTCTTCTCTGAGTTTTTGAATACGCACCCTATGGATTACAAAGGTGTTTCGGAAAAGGAATTGCAGTCGTTTTTGGAGTTCAGATGTTCTTCGGGAGATATGAGTATGTTGGAAGCTGAGGTCACTGAAGAAGAGGTTCGAAAGGTGATCTTTGCAATGACAACTACTAAATCTTCGGGACCAGATAGATATCCATGTGAGTTTTTCAAGATAACCTGGCCAATCATAGCACAATATTTTACGGTGGCTATACAATCTGTGTTCAGGTATGGATTCTTACCTAAAAGAGTTAATTCCATTATTCTTGCTTTGGTTCCAAAGAAGATTGACTCTATGGAGATGAGAGATTATAGGCCAATTGCATGTTGCAATGTCTTATATAAGGTGGTGTCAAAGATCATTGCTAACAGATGGAAGTTGTTGTTGCCGAGAATGATTACAGAAAATCAATCTGCATTTATAAAGGGTAGATTACTCATGGAGAATGTTCTTTTGGCATTAGAGCTTGTTAAGGATTATCATAAGGATTTGATCTCTCCAAGAAGTGTAATGAAGATCGACATCTCGAAAGCATTTGATTCAGTTCAGTGGGATTTTGTGTTGAGGAGTTTGGTGGCTATGGGGTTTCCGGAGAAGTTTATTCATTGGATAAAGCTCTGCATCACTAGTCCATCTTTTTATGTCCAAGTTAATGGAGATTTAGCTGGATACTTTCAGAGTGCTAGGTGTTGGACCCAATTTCGGTCGATACATTAACGGGCCACGATCAATGACATGGGCTGCGAAGAGCTAAAGCCCATAGCGAGCACGCGAGCTCCAGACGGAGGTCTCGAAGATCCGAAGATCGCGGAACAGTTGCGAAGATCACGGGAGCAGCCCGTTATAAGAAGAGATCGATGCATAAGGAAGAGGACACGTTGAAAACCCTAGAGAGAGCTACACCCATACTTCGACCTTGTTTTCATCCATCTTTAGAGCTTTTCTCTTAACGATCTCGTTTGTAACATTCGATCTTGTTCAACTCATTGTATTCAATCTTATTCAACAATAAAGTCCATTTTTGCCTATTGGAAATTGATTATATCGTTGTGTTCTAAAGATATCGTTGCCTACATCATTTATCTTCCCTAGATTAAACTTCCGATCACTATCAAATACTTAGTGTAGATTTTAGTATCTACATTTTGGCGCCGACGGTGGGAAAGATAAACAAAAAACATCTTTGCTAAGAAACCGATCTAAGTTTCCTAAGCGCGACTATGGATCCCAATCAAACCATCGGAGCCACGCCATCAGGACTCGACAATGTCGATCCTACCAGATCCAACTCGAGAACCGAAACCTTACCCGTTGGACCAACGAGTACCGACGGGACAACTGAAACAGCCCAGACACAACGAATCCCTCCAATCGGAACCTCGAACTAGGAGCGGTCGTTGATCCAACCTCACCACCAGATCGCACTTCGGTTCCGGAAAGGACCTCGATCCCGATTGAACCGGAGCTCGAGTCTGGAACCGCCCCGGAGAAACACAGGCCGCTGATGACCTAACCCGACCTCAATCAACTAGGCCGATATCTCCGACCCCCCTAGCACAGACTCGGGAAGAAGTGACCGAGCTTCGAGGGATGGTCTCGTCATTAATCGACGAAACTCGCAGCCAAAAGGCCGTTTATCGTGCCATCGCTAACCGACTGGATCAAGCCGAACGAGAACTCGCAGAGCACCGAGCTAACGCCCGAGAAAGAAACCAACCGCCGCCTGATCCATTAAGGGAAACACTAAATCCTCAAAATACCGGAGCCTTCAGTACTCCAGAGATCTCGAGCGCTCGATCCGGACGCTACATGGGAGAGAACTCGCAATGACCTCCGCAGCAGAACATGCATCAGCGAAGCATGAGTTACAGCGGGCTGGACGAAGTAGACACCGGACTACAAGCTCAAAGAAGTACTCCGATCCAACCACAAAACATATATATGGAAAGACCCGGAGAGCCTAGGAATCAAACTTCACATGCTGCGAGAACCGTTCAGCAAATGGGGTTCAGTGACCCAATAGGGTAAGCTCGAGGTCACGACTCCCGCAGACCCATCGACGCGGATCCTCAAAGAGAAGACCTGGGGATCCCAGGCGAAACCGGAACGTTCTAGAATTATATCGAAAGAAACGACACCGAGCTCAAAAGAATACACACCATCGTGCATATGGCGACGAGCTCCGCTCTAGAATAGATATGGTCATCGAGGAGAGAAGGAGAACTCTATTCACGAACCGAATCGCCAGCGTAAGGATACACCATGTCGGGAAACTAAAATTCCCCGAATACGCCGGGAACACAGACCCGAAAGCTCACGTACGAGCCTTTCGACTAGCGATATCAAGTGCACACCTCAACGATGACGAAAAAGAGGCCGGCTACTGCCGCTTCTTTGCCGAAAATCTTACCAGGGCCGCTCTTGAATGGTTCACGCGCCTCGAAGAAAACTCAATCGACAATTTCACCCAGTTGGTGTCTACGTTCCTCAAACAATACTCGTTTTTCATAGAAACGAGGGTTACCGAGGCAGACCTCTGGAATCTCAAGCAAGCGCCTTTCGAGCCGTTAAGAGCGTACATAAACAAGTTCAGAGAAATCAAAGCCAAAATTTCGCACCCAAACGAAGTCGTGGCCCTGGCGGCATTAAAGAACGACGTCTGGTTCTCATCCAAATTCAGGGAAGAAATGGCAGTGCGAGCACCAATCTCTTTGGACGATGCCCTACACCGAGCTTCTTACTTCGCAACCTACGCAGAGGAGGTCGCAACCTTAAAGGAACAGTACATCGCAAACAAAAATAGCGTCGCCCAAAAGAATAATGCTCCTAAAGAACCAACAACTAAAGGGCAACACTCCTACGCGATAAACAATTCACCACAAAACAAATCATCGATGTACGATCCCAACAAACACTGTATCTTCCATGACCGAAGAGGTCATTCGACCGAGGAATGTCGAGCACCACTTCGCAGTCAAAACGAAAATAAAAAGACCAGCGAGGATACCGAAGAAGAAGAGGAAGAGCCAGCGACTCCGAAATCTCATCGAAAAACTAAAGGCTCTTCGAATAAAAGAAGCTGGGAAACCGAGCCAGAGACGCCTAGCTCTCCACTCCCAGCGCCAAAGAAAAGAGTCGACATGATCTCATGGGGGTCAGAAAGCCATACACCTAACAGAATCGAGGAACAGACCGAAGAAAGAGTATGCATCAACATTACGGTAGCAATCCGCACACTAGAGAACCTCAATGAAGCTACTCCCCCTCCTAGCATTACTCGATACAACCCAAATGCGGGGTCTCCCTTTAGGAAAATCCCCTACTTCAAGCGAAAGCAGAAGATGGTCAGAATCCGCGAACTGCTAGAAAGACCGATTGCCCCACAAATTCAGAAGAAAGACAACATGTGAACCCTTAATCGCAACATGTCTGGGGGACATAGACACTACCGACCAACACCAACCAAAAGGTGGAATTTTCCGGGGAGCAACAAAGGCAAACAACGAATCGACTTTATCTATGGAGGCTCTAAATTTTGCAGCTCGGTTAACTCCATCAAAGCATACCAACGAAGAACCGAAAACAGCGTAGGCGTCAGAGAGTTCCTGTCAGGTCCTGGCCACGAAATCACCTTCGACGAAAATGAGACCACAGATCTTGACAAACCACACGACGACGCTCTCGTAATACGACTTAACGTTGATGGCTGTGAACTAACTTGAGTAATGATCGACACCGGTAGCTCGGATGATGTCCTCTTCTACGACGCATTCAAAAGAATGTGATTCACCAAAGCACTCCTTAAGCAAGAACAAACCCCTCTGATTGGGTTCGCATGGGAAAGCACCTACTCCCTTGGGTCAATCGAGCTCGCTGTAACCGCCGGAGAGATCAAGAAAATCGTGGAATTCATCGTGATAGACCATCACGCAATCCTTGGAAGGCCCTGACAATACAACATGAAGGCAGTTCCCTCAACCTACCACCAATGCCTGAAATTTCCGGCTCCAAAAGGAATCGAACCTATTAGAGGAAGTCAGAGGAGCTCCAGAACATGCTACCTCGCAAGCTTCAAAGATATCGAGCAGCACTCCTAATCATGCAATCAAGATCAACAACAGACGTACACGCGTACACGAACCACCGAACAAAAGACCCTATCTCTGGGAAAACAATCGAACTACGTTATGACTTGATCCCTCGCCGAGGGTACGTAGGCAACTCTTGACACGAGTTCAGTCACCCACAAACCACAAAGCTCGAAGGACGCGCGTCGCAACACCCGAAGTACGCTAGCACGACAGCATCGACTTCGAATCGAAAGACAAGCTTCCTTCCTTATTTCAAATTTGTAGCAAACCGAAACCTAACGTTTTAATAAAATTCGGTTCTTACATCGCGTAGTTCGAGCTTGTTAGATTTCCTATATCAAAAACCGTAATATTCTTAACGGTTGACTGTAAACCAGGACCCTGATCAAGTCTTCGATTACAGCCAGCTCCGCTAACGAGCGCGGCGAAACTAGTTAACAAAATCATTTGTTACATCAAACGTACGTCGATAAAAGTACCTACGAAAAATCGACACACGGCCTCAAAAGATCGGTCTCGCGTAAACATAAAAATTGCGACAAACAACTCGAGAACTCACAATCTTTTCTTTATTAAAAATATAAAGCAACAGAAACAAAGGGGAAAGCAAAAATAAAAATCAATTCCCTAAAACTACTCTTTGATATCAAATTCACCATCTTCGAACTGGCCGCCGCACGCTTCATCTCGTCGCCCACCGCAGAAGGAACTTTAGCAAAGAAATCCTCTGGCAGACCTCCGCAATCTGAGGCAGATCAAGCTTCTCAACAGAGAAATCTGAAACCGCCATCACATCAAGCTCGGATCCGAGCTCAACCTCCTTCGTTCGAAGACGCAACAACTCATCCGAAGCCAAAAGGTTGTTGTTCATGATCTCCTTCAAGAGATCTATGTTCGCCATAGCCTCCCTAAGACGAGCTTCATAATCAGTCGCGACCTTCTTCTTTTCCCACTTTTCCTTCAGAGATACCAGCACATCCAAGTAGCTGTCTGCCAAAGCTTTTTTAGCATCGTAAGTTGCGTGATGAAGGTCATCAGAGAACTTATTTGCGGAAGACTCGACCTTCGCCTCCAAAAACGAAACTTGCTCTAGGGCCGACTTCCTCTCGTTACTCACGACTCGTAAACGAACCTCGAGCGAAGTATCTTGATTCCCCAGCTTCTCAACAGCGGCCAGCTGAGCAGCGTTAGCACCCTCTCGATCCTGAGCCATCTTCAGACCAAGTTTCAGCTCCCGAACGACCTTCTTTATCTCGTAAAGCTCGTCGGAGCGCGGAACATCCTGCAGACGCCTCTCCAAAGTCGCTGCGAACTCCTTATTAGCCTCCATAGCCTGGAACATAACCAGTCAGCACGGACAAGACAAGCTAAAGATTCAAATTTACAGTTATCAAAAAGACGACCTTAGCATGAGCGACCACCATCTTCACATAAGCCTCGCGCTTCGTGATATTTCGCAAGGAAGGAAGTGGACATCCAGCAGGCTTGAAATGCCTCACCAAGTGAGCGACACAGTCTGGATCCTCCGTGATAGGACAATTCTTGGAGTGAGAAAACTGCCAATCAAACGGTTTAGCAACAACCGTATCACCTGAAACACCGAGACGATGGTCCGCACCATTCGTTTTCGCCTTCTTCGGAGGACGATCGCGCCGCTCCGAACCGGTTGGGCTGCTCGACTTTATACGAGCAGCAGACTTTTCGCCCTCGAGGTCTTTTCCCTCTTGAGGAGAAGCTCGCGGAAGTCGAGTTTCCTCACAAAGAACCTCTGTGAGCGCTTAGCTCACATCTCCGGATCAAATGTGTTCCGCACTAACGCCGCCAGCTCGATTTCAAATCCTTTCGGATTCGCGAATGGTCGTCCTTCTCGATGCCATGTATTTTCGGCAAGAGGGAACAAGAATCTATCGGAGTACTGTGATAAACCCTAAGCGAAGTAAAGCTTTATAAAGACCAAGGCATCTACGTATCTTAACAATCTAGATGAAAGAATCTCGAAAACTAAGGAAGCAATGATATTCCAAAAATCATGTTTATCTATTCAAAATAATCGAAACTTCGCAATCAAAGATCACGGAAAACAAAAATTTGGAACAAAAAAAAGATTTCGAAACAGAAAAGATTAACTAGAATCAGCTATATCGGGTACAGACGACCATGCGGCTTGATCCACCGAATCTTCAGAAAATTGAGGAAGATCAAGCTCGGAGATTGACCAATCCGGTACGGCGGCCAGAGTAACAAGACCTTCACAGTCCTTCTCCATCTCCTTCAAACGAGCAAGCTCAGCATCCACGGTTAAGCCCCCATCCTTAAGCTCGTTCAAGAGATCGATGTTGGCGACCACCTCTTGCAACCGGATCTCAGTCTACACCTCCTTTTTCTTGTTCATCCACTTCTCCTTCAAAGACTCTAGGATCTCTCGATATCGTCCCGCGACGTCACGGCGAGCGATGCGAGAAGCACGGCGAATATCTCGATCCCTCTCGACCTCGAGCGCTGCGATTTTAGCCTACTGAGCAACGACCTAGGCCGCAAGAGTCGCGCTTTCCTGGCAAGTCCTCCTCCAGTCATAGGTCACAACCTTGATCTTCCAAGCATCCCTTTTACCCTCGCGTTTGGTGGCTTTGAGCTCCGCCGAAAGCCTCTTGATCTCAGAACCAATGCTCTCGATCTCTTTGTCATTCCGAGAAACTTCAACCCGATCCTCCATCGCTACAACATACTTGTTGAAGGCTTCCACAACCAAAAGAAAATGAAGCCAACAAATAAGAACCTCGGAACATCTTTTAGAAGGAAAGAAAGCAGGAAACGAACCGTAGAGCTCGCGACTGCCACTTTGGCGTAAGCCTCCTTCTCGGTCAAATAAGCAAGGGACGGGAGACGGCAACCCGTAGACCTCATGCGACCGACGAGAGAGATCAGATCATCTTGAGCCGCAAATAGAGGATCATCACCTTCAGAAACAAGCCCCTGGACAGTCGATTCTCGTCTAGAACAGGACGGACCGGGCAAGGCGGCCTTCGACGATCGACGTCGCTTACGATTTTGTCTAGAACAGGACGGACCGGGCAAGGCGGCAACGATTTTGTCTTTCGAGCCAAGGCTCAACGAGACATGAGATTTAGCTCCCCAGGAGCATCTTCATCATCGGAATCCCGAATCGGAATCAAGGGAGGTCTATCAGAAGCTCTGCTCCTCGACGCCGACCGATACACTAAAAATGAATCATTGCTACTGTCAAGTTAACAGTAGTAATTGTAATATTTGAGATTCAATCCAGAAGACCAGTTTACTCTTTACTCTTATGAGTTCAATATTAAGCTGGGAAACAAGTGGGGTTTTAAAATCAATGGCGACGCAAGTAACTAGAATACCTAGAGATTCAAATTCGATTTAAATGAAAGCTGGCTTAGGGTTGTTCATCGGGTGTCAATGCGGAACCAAACAACTATTCAAGTGTAATGAGATGCAGTCTAGAACTCGGATCACTCGGCTAGAACAATCCACTATCGTGGACTTGTTCCCTTGCTGATCGGTCTTGAGTCCTAAGCTCTCACTTGGAACAAGACGCGATAGCAAGCCTTAGAGATCAGGTCCGATTAGTTCACTTAATACCCAAATATCTACTCTCGCTGATTAG
Source organism: Brassica napus (assembly GCF_020379485.1). Taxonomy (NCBI): domain Eukaryota; kingdom Viridiplantae; phylum Streptophyta; class Magnoliopsida; order Brassicales; family Brassicaceae; genus Brassica; species Brassica napus. Next base: position 30,220,163 of record NC_063447.1, on the reverse strand, counting down.
TTTAACCTCCTCTGATGTTCAACAGAAGTCATTGATTCATCTTCTAGGTGTATTCTATGCATGCATAAATCAGGTGAGATGCCAGGTATATCAGCTAGTGAATATCCTAGTGCCTTACGATACTTCCTAAACTCACACAAAAGCAATGCAGTTCCACATTTTTGAGTTCAGCGTTCACAATGACAGGGTAAGTGGAATTCAGACCTAAGAAAGCGTACCCGAGCCCCTTGGGAAGGGGTTTTAGCTCAACCTTGGGAGCTTTCAACTCGCTCCAATGATCATTGGGTAGGTTCGGCGGAACAGGCGAGTTCGGTAAAGGGGTCGCTCCAGTTGGAGTGTTCTCGTCCTTGTTGCTCTCTTCCCCCAGACTTAGAGTCGCAACCATTCTTCCCATACTCCTTGCGGAGTCAAGCATCTTAGCATACCCATCTGCATCAATGTTCTCGACACTCTGTTCAGCCTCAGCTCTTACTAGTGCAAGCTCCAGTGGATCTTCTGTAAGAATCTCCTCGATCATCCCTTCGCGAGGTTGCAGCGGATCAATCCCTTCATCCACCTCGAAGGTCTGTCCATCCAGCATCGGCTTCTTCAGCAGCTCATCCATCTCGAACTGCATGACTATGTCCCCCAGATGGAGATCAATCTTCCCTTGCCGCACATCAATGATGGCTCCAACAGTACATAGGAATGGTCTTCCTAAAATGAGAGGATCTTTGGATTCCTCTTCCAGCTCTAGAACTACGAAGTCTGCTGGAACAGAGGTGTTCCCGACTTTTACTTGGAGATCTTCTAGAATACCAACCGGGGACTTAACTGATCCATCCGCGAACACCAAGGACATCCTAGTTGGTTTGAAATGCGTGTATCCCAGATGTCGTGCTACAGAGTAGGGCATGAGGTTTACGCTGGATCCCAGATCAACCAAGGAGCATGAGAAAACTGTCTTCCCAATCTGGATAGAGAGGACGAACTTGCCAGGGTCTCCTCGCTTCTTTATCTGCTTGTTCTGAAGCACTGCGCTGCCCTCCTTAGAGACAGTCATGAATTCGCTCTCCTCTGATATTTTTTCTGAGATCAATCCCTTCATAAAGCTACGCATGGAGGGCATCATCTGGATCGCATCAATCAAGGGGAGTCGGACGGTTAGGTCCTCCAGCCCTTTATGCACTTCATATCCTCTCGGTCCTTACGAGTAGCCTTTGCTGGAACAGGGTAAGGGACTTTAGTAGTGTATTCACGAGCAGGAACATGCTCTGGGATCGGGCGGACAGCCTCAGCTGGTTGTTCTGGTCCTGGCGAATTGGTTCCAACTGTTGGTTCCCTCTCCTTCTCAGCTGCCGGGGTATCAGCTGGTGGTTGTTCCGACTCTTTCTGCTTCCCCTTCTCAGCCGCAGTGAACCTCTTCTTTACCGGTTCCGACACTTGCTTTCCACTTCTCAACTCAACCGCATTGCACTCCTTAGGATTTTTGTCGGTTTTCCCAGGTAGAGTACATTGTTGCCTCTTGACGCTCTCAGCAGTCTGAGCAATCTGAATGTCCATCTGTCTCATATGGCTCGCGACATTGTCGTACTTGGTGCTCAAATCGATGAACATATGGTTCATTCTGGTATTGATCTCGGTAGTAACGTGGTTTAGAGCCTTCCCTTGGAGCTGTTGTCCTTGGAGCAGCTGCTGCAACATATATTTTGTCTCATCTTGCGGAACAGCGACAGGAGCGGAGGTAGCTGGCTGAGTGTTCTGGTGTTTCTGCATCTGAGGTGGATTGTTCTGCCGTTGGCTTAGAACATAGGTCTGGGGTTGGTAGTTCTTTTGATACCCGACATACTGACCTTGGTTACTCTGTGCAGGATCAGCTGGTTTGTCTTGCTTAGGCCAGAAAAGCTGTGGGTTGTTCCTCACGTTAGGGTTTGGGTGGTAGTTTTTGAGCTGACATCCTTGCCCATTCACATAGCTCACCTCTTGCTGATCATCTCCTGATATTTCAGCATCAAACGCCAGGTCACCGGCACTCTTCTCAGGAGCTGCTTCTTCCATTATGAACACTTGGCTTTGGTTTCCCTTAAGCAGTTGGTCCACCTTTGCAGCGAGATCATCTATGCTGTTCACACTATTCGAGCGGTCATGCTCCTTGTTCTTGTTTAGTGAACTTGAAGCCATGTTCTCAATCAGCTCGAACGCACTATGTGTGTTTTGAGTCATGTAATCTCCATTACTCGAAGAATAAAGGGTGTTTCGAAACTCATAGCTCACTCCATCATAGAACACCTCCAATATATAGTCATCGTCAAACCCATGGTGCGGGCACTCTCTCTGGTACTCCTTGTACCTCTCCCAAGCTTCATGAAAAGGTTCATCAGACTTCTGCTTGAAATTGGAGATCCTGTGCCGTAGAGCCGCGATTTTAGACTTCGTGTAGAAGTGGCTCAGGAACGCTGATCGGACCTGGTCCCATGAGGTAAGAGAACCGGTCGGCAGAGATTGGAGCCAGCGAGAAGCTTTCCCTTCAAGAGAGAATGGGAACAACGTGCATTTGACATAATCTGGTGGTACTCCGTTAGAGCGAGAGAAATTGCAGATTCTCTCAAAGACTTTGATGTGGTTCATCGGGATGTCAGTAGTGAGACTGCTGAACGTGCTCTTCTGTACCAGACTTATCAGTGCAGGTTTGATCTCATAGTCTTTCCGAGTGCAAGGAGGAGGGTTGATGGGGGAGCAGTTAGTAGCGAAGTTCCGCGGAAGGTTCCGCTCCCCAATAGGAGCACCACGCTCTTCTTGCGCGGCGTTCTCAGCTGCTTCTTGAGCAGCTTGTTGCTGATTTTGGATGGTCTGCTACATCTGCAACATCTGTTGTTTCTGAGTCTGCATCTGTTGTTGAATGATTGCCAATGCAGCAGTGAGGTCATCATGATTGCCGTGATCACCCATGTTGGTGTCGGTTGTTCTCGGCTGTTGACGGTTCTGTCTTTCTAATCTTGCGAGTTCGTCGTTGGTCAGTTGATGTAGTGGTCCTTGTGCGTTGCTCCGAGTATTTGTACTGGTCATGCACTTGGATCATCTGTTCCAACAAAGAATTAAAAGCAAGTTAGATATCTCAGACTAAATATTAAACCAAAAAATAAAGGTAAAAGCCTGGTCCCCGTCGCAACGGCGCCAAAACTTGATACACTAAAAATGAATCCTTTCTACTGTCAAGTTAACAGTGGTAATTGTAATATTTGAGATTCAATCCAGAGGACCAGTTTACTCTTTACTCTTATGAGTTCAATATTAAGCTGGGAAACAAGTGAGGTTTTAAAATCAATGGCGACGCAAGTAACTAGAATACCTAGAGATTCAAATTCGATTTAAATGAAAGCCGGCTTAGGGTTGTTCATCGGGTGTCAATGCGGAACCAAACAATTATTCAAGTGCAATGAGGTGCGGTCTAGAACTCGGATCACTCGGCTAGAACAATCCACTATCGTGGACTTGTTCCCTTTGCTGATCGGTCTTGAGTCCTAAGCTCTCAGTTGGAACAAGACGCGATAGCAAGCCTTAGAGATCAGGTCCGATTAGTTCACTTAATACCCTAATATCTACTCTCGCTGATTAGGGATATGAAGCTCATTCAATATATGTCAATTTATCTCCTAAGCGGTTAGCTAGGTGAATAAACTTGAGATCGAACATTAAGTGATCAATTCAATGCAAGCAGTAAGAACAATATGAATGAAGAACAATTAAAATCACTTATTTCCGTTTAGCTCATGCGATTGACACCCTAAAACCCTAAGCAAGCTTACCCGACTACTCAATTATAAAGCAAAGTGATATAGACATGATTTCTGAATAATACTGCATATAAAATAAAGTAGAAAGACAAGGGTTCAGGATGATCTTCTCGTGAAAATGAGAGATGAAGCCTTCTCCCTTACAAGTTGCTAAATCGCCAAAATAGTTCTAGGTTTCTTGCCAAACTAGCCTCGTCAAAAAGAAATGATAGGATAGGCTTTTATATGGAGGCGTCGGTGGTAAAGAGAGAAGAGATGGAATCTAGGGCAAACTTCCGAAATCTTGGAAGTTTCCTTAATGATCGGGAATAGTCAGACGCTTGTTCTCTTCGGGAACAACCTTCGGATTGGTCTGACTGGTTGTTATGCGTCGGATATTCCAAAATGACATCTTTCTTCATGGAACTCTCTTCATTGCTCTTTCACCTACTCCAAACCTAGAATGATATCAAATAAGCACGAATTAGGACTGAGAATTAACTCAAAGCACACATATAATGGTATTAAAAACACCATATATCACCGATCCAGAAGTACGAAACGACGATCTCCTCACAAGCTGCCTGGCCAATCGGTTTGAAGACTGAGCTTGGATGGAAGAAGTCGCAATGACTTCCTGAGAACGCTCCGCTCATCTTCAGAGCTGCCAACAACCGGTGGGGCCCTGTTTGTTTCTCCTGGAATAGCAAAAGCATCTCGAATTTGGGACTGGTCAAACGATGACCAGTTCGAACCACCTCTCTGGAGGACTCCGATCAAACCCCGAATCTCGTCCGACATCAAAGAACTTTCAGAATGAACTGAAACAATTAAAGAAAACCGAAGATTTGAATCACAAAATCCCCTAAAGAAAAAAGATCGACATCAAGATCAAGAAAGAACTAACCTATATTCTCAGCCCAATTCCGAGGAAGTCGAGAGAAATCGAAATCGCCCATGGACGCTCGATCCACCTTAAAGACAAAAAAATGCTCGCGCCACTTCTCATCGTGATAAGGGGTGTCCTCAATGACGTGGCGACCCGGACGCGGAGACACGAGAAAAGTTTTGGGACTCTTCTTGTTCCGCTTCACCAGAACAAGGTGACGAAACTCACCAAGACCGAAGGAAAGACCTTCCTCACTAGCTCTAACCAAGAACGCTATGAGATGTCTAAGGAAGTTCAGAAGGATTTGAGCAAACGATAAACCGAACTCTGCCAAGATCTCGAGGATAGGCTCCAGAATCGGGAAGGAAAGACCGCAAGATTGGAAGAAAGAGAGATAAGCTCCGTAATATCCTCCTCGAGCGGTTTCGGGAGTCTCAGACGCAGAAGCCAAGTCAAGGATGACCGCGCGGTCGACTCTATACACTGTGTGGAGATCCTCAAGATCGTCGGTCGTTATCGTCGGGTGAGGGAAACTAAATGATGAAGACATCTCAGGTTCAATGATTAAGAAATCTCAAAGCAATAGCAAAAAGAGATGAACAAGAAGAATCAGAATTGAGACAAAAAAAGAAATCCCTTGCGTATTTATAGCCACCCTAACGGCTCTATCATCATTCTCGAGAAGGGTAATGATGACCTAGGACTCGCCCTAGCGGCGGCTGATATAGCCGTTACGCGCAAGAATAAAAACGCGCCAAACAACGGTCTTTAAAGTTCATCATTAAGTTAAACCAAAATCACACCGGTTACCAAGAGACGAAATCAGGATTAAAGCAAACCGCCTCTTTTCTTTTCGTTCAAACCAAAAGAGGCTGGGGGGAAAATGTTGGACCCAATTTCGGTCGATACATTAATGGGCCACAATCAATGACATGGGCTGCGAAGAGCTAAAGCCCATAGCGAGAACGCGAGCTCCAGACGGAGGGTTCGAAGATCCGGAGATCGCGGAACAGTTGCGAAGATCACGGGAGCATCCCCTTATAAGAAGAGATCGATGAATAAGGAAGAGGACACGTTGAAAACCCTAGAGAGAGCTACACCCATACTTCGACCTTGTTTTCATCCATCTTTAGATCTTTTCTCTTAACGATCTCGTTTGTAACATTCGATCCTGTTCAACTCATTGTATTCAATCTTATTCATCAATAAAGTCCATTTTTGCCTACTGGAAACTGATTATATTGTTGTGGTCTAAAGATATCGTTGCCTACATCATTTATCTTCCCTAGATTAAACTCCCGATCACTATCAAATACTTAATGTAGATTTTAGGATCTACACTAGGGGTTTGAGGCATGGCTGCTCACTTTTACCTTATCTATTTGTGATTTGCATGAACGTGTTGTCTCGGAAAATAGATAAGGCTGCAAAGGAGAAGAAATTTAAGTTTCATCCTCGCTGTAAGTCATTGTCTCTCACTCACCTCTGCTTCGCAGATGATCTTATGGTGTTTGTCGAGGGATCCAAAGAGTCGATTGAAGGAGCTCTCTCAGTATTCAACGAGTTTGCAGAATGGTCGGGGTTGAGAATAAGTTTGGAGAAATCTACAGTTTATATGGCAGGGGTTGAGGAAGATGAGAAAAGAAGAATTCTAACAAATTTTCCATTCGAAGAGGGTGCTCTTCCTGTCAGATATTTAGGTTTACCGCTTATGACTCTGTCGATGAGGAAGCAAGATTATCAACCACTGGTGGAGAAAATAAGAAACAAGATCAGCACCTGGACCTGCATATACTTATCCTATGCTGGAAGGCTGCAATTGATTAATGCAGTGTTGATGAGCATAGTTAATTTTTCGGCTGTTGTGTTTAGATTACCAAGTTTGTGTATTAAGGAAGTGGAAAGCCTTTGCTCTGCTTTTCTTTGGTCAGGACCAGAGCTCAGAACAACGGGTGCTAAAGTGGCTTGGAAGGATGTTTGTAAGATGAAAAGTGAAGGTGGGTTAGGTATAAGAGCGCTTAAGGAAGTGAATAAGGTCTATGGCTTGAAGTTAATCTGGCATATGCTTACTGGAAAATCCTTATGGGGGAAATGAATTGATGAGAAACTGTTGAGGAAGAGGAGCTTTTGGGAAGTTAAGAGTAAAACGCAGACTGGATCGTGGATGTGGAGGAAGATGTTGAAGCTGAGAGATATAGCAAAGAGTTTTTATACGAAGGATATTGGGAATGGTCGGCATACATCTTTTTGGTATGATAGATGGCTAGACAGAGGTGTCCTCTTTCATTTGTTGGGTGAGAGAGGTATTATTGACCTGGGTATTGGCAGGGAAGCTACGGTTGAGGATGCAACTTTAAGTATGAGAAGGAGAAGGAGACATCATATAGAGGTGTTAAATGATATTGAAGTTGAGTTGAATGAAGTGAAGAATCAGTTGTGTAATACGAGTGAGGATGTTAGTCTGTGGAGAAGAGAATCAGGATTCAAACAAGAGTTCTCAACTCATGAAACATGGTGTATCTTGCGAGAGACTAAGTCGCCGTGTCGTTTGTCTCGTGGTGTTTGGTTCTCTCAAGCAACTCCTAAGTATGCATTCTTGACTTGGTTGGCTACGTTAAACAGGCTATCTACTATGGATAGAGTTTTCCGTTGGAATCAAGGAGTTGATACAACCTGTGCTTTATGCAAAACAGCTCAAGAGTCAAGAGATCACCTCTTCTTTGAGTGTTCTTATTCAACTCAGGTATGGGAGTTTCTTGTTAAAGGGATTTTGAGGGAATCGTATAGAAATGCGTGGGAGGCTATTCTGATCCTGATATCTGATGAGAAGATGGAAAGGAAGAAGTTGTTTTGTATCAGATATGCATTCCAAGTGGCTATGTATTCTCTTTGGCGTGAGAGAAATAAGTTGCATCATGGGGAGAAGATTATGCCAATGGAAGTTTTGAAGAGGATGTTAGATAAAGGGGTGAGGAATAAATTAAGCTTGATGAGATCAAAGAAAGTAAGAGGCATGGAGGGTGGTTACAATTTTGGTTTAGTACAAGATTGTAGAGTTCTTTAAAGTTTTTTAGAAGGTTATTTCTAAATACAAAGTATGCATATGATGTAAAAAGGTTTTTTTGATGAATAAAAATTTAACATTCATTCAAGAAAAAAGAATAAACATCTACTTTTGTTTGGTGGCAAAAACTTACATCTGAGTTGGTGAAGATTATCAACTGTCTATCTTCAGTGGAAACTAAGAGGTTTGTTATATGTTCAGAGCTATAGTTGTTATATTCTGCACTGAGTGTAGTCTTCTTCATCCCCATGTATAACACCGATCAATTGTTGTGTCTTGTCTTGTGATCTTATCCCAGTTGTTATGTTCACATAATAAACTGCCAGAGAAAGGGATATCTCCAACATCTATATAACTTTTATCAATAGCTCAATAACCATCAATCCACAATATATATAAGAAAATTTAAGATGAAATAACCATTAAGCTAATATACATTCACATTAACTAGGATGATATCTTCTCGTACAAGTAAAGGAACATTGCTTGGATCCAAAGCGTTGGAAGACCATTTTTTGTTGACAACGTTGGCGGCATGTGGAGCATATCGGTCGAGTCATCCGATTGTTGGGTAGAATATCAGTCTTGCCAGGACCGGACGAATATGAACGAAAGCTTGAGTGCATGTCTTTTCCAAGTAAACATTCAATATGTAAAGTAACACAACATTCATCACACGTATAGAACCGTTGACCTGTCTTTATTTTCTTCTCACATATCTCGCACCAATTCTGATTGGACTCGCTTGCTTCTTGATCTCCATAAAAAAGAGTAAGGATGTGTTCATCATGCTTATACCTCACCTTTTGAGGTAAACTAGCACATTCGAAACACAAAGAAAAGTCGCATTCAATGCAGTTGAACGGCTCATTAGAACCAGAACTACGCAATCCCGAGTCAAGGCAACTCGAACAGCTCCTATACTCGTCAGGTTCAGATGTTAGGAATAAAGGATGCACGTGACTTTTATGGATCAATGGCTCATAAATCGTAGCACACTGTACGTGCAACATGAAATGACATCTCTGGCTACACTCATGATAGAAACTACTGCACACTTTCGAGCAAGCTGAGCATGTAACTAGATAAGGAGATTCTATCTCTAGAGTAAGTGGATGTGGATGTATGGCATGATATACTCTACGAGCAAGATTTGCGCATGTTTAATGGAGGATGTAATAAATAGGCATGACGCAAGCTTTACAAGATTTGTATCGTCATAAGCTCTATCATCAGTCTCCTCATTCAGTTTAAGATGATGGTGTTCATGACTGAAGTGCCTAATCATTCCATCACTTAACCGCACGAACGGCTCAAGTTCTTCTTCTTCTATCTCTTCTGGCTCTCCCTCAAGCTCCTTCCCATCCCACACATTTTTTCCCGTCGCACATCTTGAATGAACAACATAAGAGCAACCATCCTTGTTACAAGAATATCCTCCATAGTCGACGTTAATCTTTTAACGACAGATGCTACAAACCCAATCTCCCACGTCAAAAGAAGGTGTAAAAGAGATGCGGTGTTCATGACGAGATATCCGTATGACCCATGGCAGATCGATACACCTTTTATGAACTACAAAGTCACAAGAAGGACATATGTAGATCGGACACCTTGAATGATCCAACACACAAACGTTACAATTTATGGTAACCTGTCTAGGAAACAAGGTGAGTGTATGCTCATGCCTCTTTGGATGCTTTATAGAAAAGAGCGGTAGCTTACTCACGCAAGCAAGATTTATAGCAACATCACAACTTGGACAGCAGTAAAACAACCTGTTGAGAGGATCTTCACAACAAAAGCATTTCCTAGCTTTTACATCATTGTCACACCCGACAAATTAATATGAGATTATGTTTTGGATGAAGAGGGTGTTTGATTGGTGGATTCTTGTAAGGCTCTTCGTGGCTATTACCATAGCATTTCCCGAAGTAGACGTACCTGGTTACTGATCCTACTTGAAGAAATCTGTTGAACGTTTTGATGTCAGCTTCGCGTTTTTTTTTCTTTGGGATGTGATGATTTCTTTATGAGATGAAATTTTCCTTCTCTAATTGTGACCAGAGAGAGAAACGTATGTGTTATGAAAGAAATAATGTGAATCAACGGGGTGTGTGATCTGAGTTTATCTTACCAGCTATGCCTCCTTTATATATTTCCTTAATTATTTTGGTCGGCAAAACATATAAACAAAGTCGTGAATCACGCTGCAAACGTATATTTTAAAACTGTTATACGGACAGCTCAAGATAGTCATATGGTAGTAGTATTATTTATTACTTATAAAATTCAAGACAGCTAATAACTTTAACGGTCTTGTTGTAACTCGATGCAGTTTTTCTTATATTACCCCCTATACTGAAGACAGTTAACAAGTATAGTTTTCAACTTTTCTATATTGTCCCTTAAATATGTTCATTGACAAATTTTAAATTCATAAAAGTCGTAATACTAATCAACATACATTTGTTTCTACGGTACTTATCCCACGTAATCATCTAGTTTGTAAGTACCATACCAGTATACTGTTATTGTTAATCATAAGTTAATAATACATACGAAGAAAATGTGAAAACCTGACTATACATAGTAAAGTTCCGTGAGTTTGCCGTTAATTTTATCGAAAGGTTTTGATTGAATACAATGTTATTACGATCCAAGTTTCACTGTCTGATCCACCACCTTCGAGTTCAATTTGAAGCAATTTGATTCTGATTCATAAGCAAATCTTACTAGTAAGAAAATGGTAGCAACTAATGAAGAAGCTGAAGTAAAATGCTCAAAATGTAAACATGGTAACAAAAAACTTACAGATGGGCTGGTGAAGATGATCAACTGTTTATCTTCAGTGGAAACTAAGAGGTTAGTATTGTCTATGTTCAGAGCCATAGCTGTTATATTTTGCCCTTTACCAAGCTTCATCACATGGAATACCTACACAAGAAGAAGAGTTACTTGTTTGTTAGTCAAAGTTCTCTTTCAACAACATCAAGAGCCATCTATGGTCTTGAATAATATAGTAATACGGTCCTGAGCATAGCCAAGTAAAACATTAGCATTAGACCTAAAATTTTCCGAGTTAATATATATATAAATATCCCACATTCTTTAAAAAAATGTTACTAAAACTCTACTAAATTGTTTGAAGTTCCAAAATTTCAAGGCCGGTCCTGATAATACCTTGAGAGTGTATAAGTTGAGGAAGCATATTGATGGAGATGGAACGTCCAGTATGTTAATTGCATTGTCTCCACTTGATGAATCTTCTTCACCAGTGTAGGAAAACGAGTTCACGCCGACCACAATGTTTTGACCATCCATGGACAGTTCCATGCAGCTTATAGTACAAGAGGAAGGAAGTTTCGCTTTTGAAATAAGAACACCATTGATGGTGAACGTGCTGATAGAACGATCTGATCTACTCCAAACCACTAAAACTCCACCAGAAGAGATGCATAGAACATGAGCCTTGACGCCAACAATCCGTCTTATTAGTCGACCTTTCCTTATGGAATGCACTAGAACATCTGTTGACTCAGAGGAAGAAACAACTATTCCATGATCTGAGCTAACACAGCAACATGTTACTTCTCTTAAGTGGCCATGGAGCACTTGTATAGGCCCTTCAATGCGACGCTTTTTGGCTTTGTTCATCAAGGTGTTGCTTGCGGAGGAAGGTGTCTCAGAGGTTTTTGTCTGTTGGGACTCACTTGTCTGAGAAGTGAGTCCCTTGTGAAACCTCCACATCAAAAGAGTTGTATCTCTTGAACCTGTTACAAGGAAGTTGCTGTCTGGAGACAGCGCCAGACATGTTACAGGAGAACAGTGACCAAAAGCTGTTTCTAGTGTTTTGGCTCCATCAGATGAGACTAGCTTGATGCTATTATCCACATGTCCACCTATAACATAGAATTTTATTAAAGGCAAATTTCCGAAATAACACATTTTATAAGTTTATTCTAAAAAATTCACAAAATATCACTCATTTGGCATGAAAAATACTAAATTACTCTAATTCCTAAATTATACCAAACGGTAAATCCTAGATACTAAACCATAAAACCTAAAGATAAAACAATGTTTACCATTGTTAACAATGAATATTACGAAAAGAGCGAACATATCTTGTGGACGCCCTAAAGCACTCACGGTATCATTATAAACTTTTTATAAATTCTACTTGTGGAAATTTTCCTCCAGTGTGCTAATTTTGTCATATAAACAGGATTTAGTGTTAACCAGAGTATTTCTCTTTTATTAATCACCAAACCTTCACAACATAGATCATAACCGTTAAAAACTGCTTACCAGTGATAATCTCTCCATCGCTTGTAATAGCAGTCACCGAAGAACTTCTGATTCCTGATGAACCATAAGCCTGTGCTTGTGGATACTCAGAATCACCCTTGAACATGCGTATCAACGTTACACCAGTTGAAGCCTCCTTAGCGTGATGAAAGATGAAAGGTGTACTCTGACCATCGGGAGTGTTTGGTTGCCACTTGTGCTGTGCAATATGTGCTGCAGGACCATTCATGTCAACGACCACAACGTTATCAGAAGATGCCTTGATTGCTGCTGCTGGTAAGTTGCAGTGTTCTGGTGCTGTAACTGGATACGGTTTTATCTCCTTTGGGTTCCTAAATATTGTCTGAACAAGAAAGTGTTTGTCAGATTCATCTCTTGTAACTCAGAACCTCATAACATAACCATGTTACCTGCATATGAAGGACATCTTTAAGAGGCATTCTTTTGATGTGAGGAACAGTCAAAAGCTGGAACGGTGTTTGCCCTAGGTAAGCTATCTTGTCTTGAGTAGCTTGTTGTTGTACCTTCAACAAGTATCCAACAGGCAAGTCAAGGAGACAGAGTAGTACCAAACCAAGAGCAACTTCATTAGTGCAACCAAAGATAACTTACAAGATCCTTGATCTTGTCAATATCAACAGTCCCTTCGTACGTAGTATAGAAGAAAACATTATTTGACATTATAGCTTCTTTACCACGTTGCTTATACCTAAAATGAATAAGTTGATAATTATAAAAAGCAAGACCGAAACTTTGTCTACACTTGTTTTCAATGTCCAAGAAAGAGTTATGCGGTAATTAAATGCTTTATAGAGGACTAGTTACACCGTAACTAAATGCTTGATGAGGACTATCTGACTATGCGTATTATTTGGAGTATAGGTGTTAACCATTGTTTTTAAAACTGGACCGCCTAGCGAACCGGAAATTTTTTGGGTCATGGGTCATTGTGGTTCGACCGGGTTCGATCGGGTTTACTTAGATTAAACTAAATTTAATGATATTTTATAAATAATATGCATATTCTTAAAAAAAAATAGATCATATCAAATAAAATGTTTAAATAGCCATAATGTGTTGAAAAACTTAAAAATAAGAATTAAAATCTAAAATCAATATGAAAATTACATTTATACTTAATTCGCAGATCTTATCACTCTAAATCTTCATCATCTTTTTAAAAAAAAATTATATACACATTAGCTAAAAGTTATATTTTGAAATACAAATTTCACAATGTTTCAATTATTTAAATCTTCAAAACAAGCGATCATGAAATAAAATTAAAACAAAGTGAGAAGTAGACAAATAAAATATCTTGACGTGAATATTAAACTTTGTGAATCTTATAATTTATGAATTGTAGAGACGACAAAAGAAAAAGACGAGAGACGATACTTTATTAATCTTTAATAAATCTTATTTTTACTTTAAAAGGAAGAAAAATTAATTGTTTCATTAACAAAATTTTGGCTTATTTACGAACCGGGTTTGGCTGGTTCATTGGGTCGCCGGTTCCCGAGTTTTTGACGGTTCGATAGGGGTTTTAACTGGTTGGATTTTAGTTGGGTTTTAACATTAACCCAACCCGGATTATTTCCGGTTCATGGTTCAACCCGGTCCGACCACCGGTTCGGTCCGAGTTTAAAAACACTGGTGTTAACAAATTTTTAATTTATTTTATATATATTTTATATTTATATAAGATATTTTAGTGTTTGGATTTATAAAATTATTGTGATAAATTATCAAAATTAGATATACAAAACAAAAAAAAAATAGACAAATTGTACTTAAACTTATTGTTACACTAAATGAGATCAATTTGAAGATTATTGACATTATAGCTTCCTTACCACGCTGCTTATAGCTATATGAATAAGTTGAGAAGTGTAGAAAGCAATTAACATGGCTATATGAATAAGTTGAGAAGTGTAGAAACTTACCCAAAAATGAGATCAATCCATTCATGCAAATGTGCAGAGACATGCTCACTCTCAAGAGCCATTCGTTGCTTGTGTACAAAGTCAACAGGGGTTTTAGCCCAAGGAGGAAGGTTTGCAGTACCAAGCTTTGTATGATTCTCGTTGGTCAACACCTCGGGAAGGTAAAACAACTCTGGAACCTACAAAACAAAGTGAGGTGTCATGAACATGGCTACACTCTTTCACTTGCAAAGAAGAGAAACTTACCAGCTCCTTTACATTCTCCATATCTTGTAGAACTCCTTTCCATGTGGCTGCAATGTCTGAAAACATTCGGTCTGCAAGATCGAACTTTCCACCGAGCAGTTGTATTGAGAGTGTTGTAAGAGGTTCAACTCTAGCTAAATAATTTAACACCTACCACATGAGATAAACAACAAGATAAACCAAATGCATGGAGCATCTTAACAATGTATCATACAACAGATAACCTACTGCTCCAGCACTTGAGTAATGTGAACCATAATGGAACTTGGGGATTACTGGATCTTCAAAGTTTGTATATTGTTCTTGAAACTTTTTAAGCCGCTCTGGGTTCAATGCACCAATAGGCTGAACATAATCAGACCCACATTAATTTTTTTTTAAAGCTTAATGAACCATTACATACAGGCATAGAGCCAAAACTACAAGTAGTGCCACCTTTGAAAGATCTCTAAAGCTAGATGGATTTGAAAGGTCCAGGACTTCTGATGTATAGTCACACAGAATCCATGGGAAAACAGGATACTGCAAAGGAAGAAGATGATATCAAAAAGCTTCACATAAGTTAAAGCATTCTCACTTCAACAAGATTTTTACCTGAGTGATATCATTATAACTACGCCCAGCCAACGTGTTGAGCTGCATTAAGTACTCAAAGTTGCTGATCTGCAAGTTATCCAATATAAAGGTTTACTCCAGATGTTATTAAAGGGGGAAAATGAAATAGCATACCTCCCATCTAGACCATCGTTCCATTAACTGAGTTCTTCTCAAAAGCTGTTCTGGCCTCTACAAAGGAAACGAATTATGTAAGTTTTACAGCACATAGAGAACACTTAAGGTGTACAAAAACACACAAACCTGAGTTGTCAGGTAAATATTGTTTAAATGAGGAGGCCTTGCTTGAACTATAGTTCTATATGCATTAGTTTTTCCCTCAGTGTTCTATGTGTTCATCAGAGTTCAGAAAAATACTTTCGTTAGAGAAGGTAAGAAGATAAATATAATCAAACAGAGAGAGAGTTCTTGAGATACCCCAAAATCAAATAAGAAGTTTGAGCGATCGACCATGAATAGTTCCAAAGCACTCTTTCTCAGTTGATATCTGTATATTCAAGTAGTATATAATCTTTTTTTGGAGCACAGTAGTAGTACATAATCTTTTTTGCTTTTTAACATGAAAATTTCATAATAGCCATTTTTATCATCTCATAATAAAATAGAGTAAATAGTGAGCTAGGTATAGAGACAAACACTGATGATGAAACTTTACCTCCGGGTATAAATCTGATGAAGAGAAGACATCAACCAACTACGATCTCTTTGTTGGTCTTCTGAACCTTCTGACTTACCATCTACATCTTGGCATTCACTCATGTCAACAAGAAAATTTATTCTCCTTGTTGTAATCTGAAAAAGGCAGAAGACAACCATCAGACATACAAGGAAACAGGAGACAAAATGGTATGTTAGTTGAGCATATATACCTGAAAGGTTCCTTTCACAACCCTTAGTGGTCGGACCATAGAAGAGGAAATTTCAAGAACAATCCTTTCATCAAGTTCCTTGAGAACCACTTCTCTAGAATTCTGAACCACATCTTGGTCACTCAATGGTCGAGGATCACTGATTCCACTTGACAGTTCTATTGCATCCTCAAGTGAGCCAGACATCCTCTCTTCATTTTTCCCTTCGTGTTCAAGATCATTTGCATCTTTATATTCATCATCTTCATACATTATCTCCTTTGGTATTGCTTCAACAGCAAGAAAAGGTGCATTTAATGCAGAATCCAAGTTTACTGCTGCCTCAGGATGATCACTACCAGTGTAGTTCCTTCTTAAACACTGTCTCATCCTTAAAGAACTTTCCATAGAATCAAGTTTCCAGAACACCTGCACATGTACATCACTGAGAAAATCCTCAACATGTTTCAAATTTAGACCAAAGACATTGTGGCTTACGTGTTTAGGACTGCATAAATGGTCTCCAAAGGGTCCAAAGAAGCATCTCATCTCTACTAAGTAACGTACTAGTTTGCGCCATCCACGTACTCCCATGCACAAGCGGTTCCTCATTATTTTATCATCTCGTTTACGCCTATCAATCTAGTGAGTAGTGGATTAGAGTGTATAGTGAGAAAATCAACAAAGTGTGACAAAGGAAGAAATAAAACCTCAGATCTCTGCATGTTACGTGCTAAGGCAAAGCTTGCAACAAGCACAGCAATAAACTTGTAAGACAAGGCATTAAAATCTTTTCCATAAACTGATTTTGTATCAACTGGCTGAAGACATTCCATCCACGCTACTCCCATAGCTTCAGAGACGTTCCATCTCTGTAAACGCTCCATATCACTTATAGTCCTCCTCTGACCAGATGTGGCCATTGCAACAGCACTTAGACCTCTCCCGGTACCAATCTTGGCACTCCTTTCAAGATCACGTGCAGCAGCCAGAGCAGCCGCTTTTGCAGCAGCCTTACCTCTTGGTGTACCTGGTGTGTCATCTTTGGGAGCCTGCAAGGGCTTCTGGAAGCTGGAGAAGCTCTGAAGTTTAGCACTCTTACGCTCAAGCAATGATGTGTCTCGCCTAAGAGATGGAGGTGCTGGTGGTGCTGGAGGTGGAGGCGCTTCCCAACCAGCTGCTCCTGCGGCTACCATGGCCAGTGCCATTGCAGAAGGAGGTGATGCAAAGGCAACTGCCCACTCCGGAGAGATCATAGAAAGAGCCGCCTAGGATACAAAGAAACAACAGGACAGTTCAATAACACACAACAAACATGAAACAAATCTTATGGTAATAGATAATAAAACCTCAATGGGGAGTGCATCAGCAGCCAAAGCACGATCATCAACAACAAGAGGATTCAAACCATCAGCAGTGGAAAGTTCATGAATGCCAGCCAAAAGAGGTCGCCACCTTCTGAGAATTGCAACAAATGGTGGTAATATTGCCTCTAGGTACTGCTTACGTAGTGGCCTTTTGTCTCTGCTTACAGCATGCCATACCTGCAACATACTTGGTATCAGAAAGTGAAAAATAAAAATACAAAATGAGCATCAAGATTCACACAAAAAAGATTGTGAAAAAAGTGGAGAACTAACCTCAGAGTATAGAACACATGTAGTAACCAATACTCTCTGCCTCTTTGAATCAGATATTGGCATGTTTAGAACAGGAGATAGCACACTGCAGATCAAAAGACAAGACACCTCTCTAGATATACTATTGAGTAATAGCAAGCAGAAGAAGATGACAAATACTCTCTCTGTTTCAAATTAGATGTTGTTTAAGGTCTTTTCACAATGATTAAGAAAATAATTAAAAGTTCAATTTTACTCTTATTTAATTACTAAAGTTTTATTGTATTTATTGTTTTAAAAAATTTAATTAGGGACAAAAGAGATAAATTAATGTAAAAATTGCATTGAAATCACAAAAAGAAAAACTTATTTGCACCGAAAATTTTATTCTACAACAACAGATAATTTGAAGTGGAGGGAGTATGCTTTACCTCCACAATAATGCTGATGGTGAGATCTGAGGACTGATATTTAATGGTCCACTAGAGGAACCATCTTCAGAACTTAAGTTTTTCATCAAGAGACTATCTTCACCATGGTCTTCTTCCCTCAAAGACAAGAGCACCATTCTAAGCATGCATAAGAAAGGCTGATCACTATCCAGCAACTGGTAGAGAGATGACACCCCTCCCATCCCAGTGCCAGATCCTCCACCAATTCCTAACCCACCTCCAAGTCCAGACTCATCAACCAGCAAAGCTTGAAGCATGGAAACTGATTTTTTAACCAAAGGAAGTTCAATCCAGTTTCCATGAGCATCTTTCTGTAAAGAACATTTCCAAGACTCCCAACCACTTCCACCACCACCAAAAAAAGTTGTTTTAGGAGGTAGTCCAACACCATACCACAATCTACTCCTGTACTTCCAACCGTCAGCCAAGTCCATTGTACAGCTTCCATATGAAACAAAGGCGCATGAAACAGATTCATAAGGCTCAGCTGCTGCTGCAGCAGCAAGACGCTCCATTACTGCTGTAGATATCTGGCCACTTGCATCAGCCATTGAAGCAAGAATCTGAAGAAAAAGTAAAGTAACAATAAGCGTCCTTAACAGATAATGGTTGAGTAATATATCCACTTACATCTAGATGGACCCCTCCTGAATCACTGGACACTGAAGCACGGCTGCTAGAAACCTCTGATGATTCTCCTACAGTTGTCAATGTGTGTGGACGGTTGTTAATGGGATAAACAAGAGAGAGAGGGGATGGGGAAACATCAACTGCGTTTGCAGCACAGTTCTGCTTGCTTTGTAGTCGTAAATGATCTTCCACAAGCATCAAAATCACAATTGTGTTTTCGACGAGAAACACTGAAAGCTGAGCAGCGTTTTCTACTCCAGCCTTTGCTTCTTTTGGTGCTAGACTCTCTGCTGCGACACCAGCTGATGCTTCAGCGATAACTTGAGTCTATTGAGGGGGAAAGAACAATGTGTAGGTTAGGCTATAGCAGTCACATAGTGTAACAAGACAGGTGAAAACACAAGAAGTTACCTGAGCTTGTAGTTCTGTGGCAGCAAAGTCTAGCAACCCACCAAGAAGCCTTCTTTTGAAAATTGGTAGTGATTCCTCACGCCTGCCAAAGTTAAGTGAACAAAACATGTAAAAAAAAATTGAATAGAACACATGTATCTCTCAAAGTACATAAGAAGAAGCAATGCATTACAGAAAAAAAATGCATAACAATGTGGTGTGTGAAACTACCTAATGCGTTTCTCTCCAGTGCTAGACCCACCAACAATAGAGAGCCACTCTGCACAATGAGTTGTAGCCTCAATATCCTGTAAAAAGAATTAGAAACAATTAAGCTTGAAAAAAATGTGAAAATGATATAATCTGGTTAGAGGCGGTCATAGACATAGCGAGATGAAACATTCGTCTGTAGCCCGCAAAATCTTAGTGGTTAATATGTATATATATATATTTATTAGGTCCCCAAATGATTAAGAAAAATATGTACTTAGTAATTGTTTCAAGCCCCATGAATTTTAAGGCCGCCCCTGAATCTGGTAGAGAGCTGAAACAAATAAATTTACCTTCCAGCCATCCTTTTGGCGCATTGAATGTTCCAACATTATGATCAAGAAGTTATGAATTAGATCTTCCACCTCAGCAGAGCCAGGTGAAGCAGATTGTTTACCTGCATCTCTCTGTATGTGTACACAAAATAGTCAGCATATAAAGAGACCTTGCTGGTACATGCTTCAATCAATCATGGAGGGAAACTTTAAAAGTGTTGAGGTTGGAGTCATACCTCATAGTTTGAGATTAAAGTCTCCAAGATCCACTCAGGCCACTCATCCATTTTTGTCAGACTGCTTCTGTTTTCCGGATGGCTACAAGCCAAAAATAGAAGATCCTAACATAGAAAGAGTGAGTTCAGAAAGAGACAAAACTAACTTCACAAAGGTGTCTTTAGCTATGACATTCATACCTGAAGTGCTCGCTTTTGTAGAGCCTTAGATGCAAATGGCAGAGAACGCAGGAGGATTAACAGAAGCTGAGGGTGTTCAAAGCGATGACCTGAATCATAAATGTTCACGCCATCCTCAGTTGATGAAGCATTAACCTGCAAGCAAATGATCATTACAGGTTAGCCAGATGATAGCATGACCAAACGAGACCAAACATGACTACATACCGAGGTCCCAAGCAAAGTTGTGTAGACATTCTCAGTCATCAACCTATTTGGAGCTGCTTGAAATGCTTTCAACAATGCAAATAGAAGCAATGATACTTTATCATCAAACATTGTTCCACCAGTTTCATGAATCCCATGACCTATGAGGTTACTCATGACATCAGACTTGGAACCGAGAGAGAATTTCAAGTGCCCTTTTGAAATCAATGCACCAATCAATCTAATGATCCCAACCACAACGCAGTCACTATCGTCAACATTGTTTCTTGTATTGTTCCTTGTGTTGTTACTAAATGGGGTTTCAGAAACAGATGATGTTCTGTTATCATTCATGGAGATGGAGATGGTAACTGAGTCACTATCATGAGCATGACTGTCTTGTGGAACTGAATCCAACTTCTTTAACAAACCAGACTCATTGTGCTGACTCTGTTCACTAGGAGTAGTAGCCACAGATTCTACAATGTTGTCATCACCCATTTTCGCTTCTCTCTGCAGAAGAACAAGAAGTGTTTCTATCCCACTTGATGTTATAAACACCTCTGCAAATGTCTGAGCCTTTGCAGTATTTGGCTGTACAACCAACCTGAACATGAGATGCAATACCCTTGCAACCTAAAACAGATGTAACAATTGAACAATATTAAAATATCTGATACATGACATATGTTTGATAGTTAATGTAACATGATACCTGATTTGGCTGTGGACTATCAACTATGAAGCCAAGTAATCTATGAACATCAGCAGAAGCAAAGGAAGAAGATGCTGCTCCCATTAGAAGTTCAATAATCACCAAAAGCTCATCAACCAATGCATTAATTTCCCCCATTGGTCGCACATCCCCATCTAGAGAAAAAGTGTTGACAGAGTCTTTCTCTTGAACCGTCCAGTAACATCTCCTACATCCATCAAGAAGTATCTGAATAGCATCAGCATTTCTCATAGCTTCTGCTTCGGTGAACACCATATCTTGAAGTGATGACAAGAGATTCTTCTGAAGTCTGTAATGGCACACACTCCATATCTTCAGGTCCAATAGTAGTGTCCGGAAGAGCTGCACTTTGAGTGCATGGTTGATCTTTTGAGATTGACAAACCGAGACAATGGCAGCAACTAGTTCATCATCTTCTACTCTAAGGGATGCAAGTGAGTGAAGAAGGTGGCCAAGGATGGTGGCTAGAATCTCAGGGCCTCTAGTACGAGACAGCTCTTCATTGTTCCCAGGATGTTGAATAGCAACTGAGATGATTCTAAAGATAGGTGCAGCAAGAGCGTATGTAGGAAGATTACTAGAAGATGGCTCAAGAGTATCTTTACACACATTGTTAACTGTTAGAGGAAGCAAAGACATTGGTCCTCCATAAGCTAAGGCCCAGAAAGACTCCACTGCCTTCATTCTTGTTGCAACCTGGACTTGTCCAATCACTTCAGCTGGTCGTCTTAAAGTACCTTAACCAAAACAAAAACAAATAACATATATTTTTCAAGACTATAGGAACACCAGATGTTTCACCCGTGTTCATGCACAGATATAAATATGTTAGTATAGACTATAAATAGAACCAAGAGGGCATACCTGCTGCTCCAGGTAGAGAAGCATCTGGACAGAACCGTCCACTAAGTAGACATGGGTGGTAAAGTAAGTGAATGTACACTCCAAGCTCTGAATCCAAAAGACAGCTTTCCTCTGCCGCATTACGGACATGGTCATTTGTAGCTAACCATGGAAGACCAGCCCCATTGCCAAAACAAGGCAAAACATCACCACCTCTTGATGCTAATCTTGTCATTCTTTCAGGACCAATGGGTTCTTTAAATATGTACACTGGTCCCATCTCAGCAAACAAAGCACACTGACGTCGACGACGGTCAGCAGATGCAGGAGGAGGAGGGTTTGATCCAATGCAACAAGAAGAAAGTGGTTTAGATATACGAGGAAACTCAAAGGGAAGAGTCTCATACAAGGAACCGTCAATGTAGAGACGCAGTTCACTCTCTGAGTTCCCTAAAAGTCCTTGGTTGCATGTATGTTCAAGACCAATGAAGTACCAACATTGAGGCTGAAAAGCATGTGTGAAATGAAGTGAAGCTTTGTTTCCTTTACCACTACTACTCTCAACTACTAAGAACTGTGCATAGAAGTACACTTCGATTCCTTGGTTATTATCAGGAGTCAAGAAGCTGAACAGACCTGTACCTTCACCAGCATGTACATTAGCAGCAGCCGATGTCTTTCCTGATTTGGCAGCTGAAGCTGCAGCAATGGCGGCTGCTGCGGTTGAAGCGTTTAGTGTGTCAGCAAAGGATTCAATATAAATCCAAGTTGCAAATGCATAGCCGTTAGTGAAAGGCCAACGAGTTTCTCCTGGACCAAGTAGCCCTGAGCTTTCACCAACGAACTCAAAGCTACATGAAGGTCCTCTTGATTCGTTCCCATTCATTGCCTTCTCCAAAGCATCCATTAAAGGGCTTGACCACACTGTTGGAAGAGATGTTTTAGTAACATGAAGCCATGTATGCAAGTCTTCAACACTAAGTGAGTGTCCAGCTAAGTGTTGTATACTGTGCAACAAAGCTGATGCATTCCATTTCATATCACCGTCCTTGGCAAGTATCTCCTCTACTGATCTCAAGAGAACACTTAACAGTCCAGCCATCGAGCACATAGCTCTGTTCCTCGTGCAAGAACGTAAGATAGCAAGCAAGCCACGCACCATGCGTGTCCTAGGAGACATGAAGACAACACTGTCACCAGAACAAGGAAGGTTAGGGATAAGCTCGCCAGATACAATGGCGGCACGAGAGTTCAACATCACACTAGGTGGATTACTATCTTCATCCTCTTCAAAGCTCTCAACTCCACCCATTGTAGCGAGAAGAGAGTCAATAACAAGGAAAGCAATAGTCTCTGCATCATCATCTCCAGACCCAAAACTTTCAGCACCGGTGACAATGTTCTTTAGCTTGTCTAAGCTTTCAGGCTTGCCCATGATGGCAGAATCAACTAGATGGAGCAACTCTGGAGAAACGTTTTGCATTGTATCCTTTGGTTTGGGTCTATGTGGGGACTGAACCAGAGGATCTAGACTCGTTGATGAAAGAGATGTTTCCTCTTTTAGAGAAACTTGTTCGAAATTGTCATCGTCAACTAAACTAATCCCTTGTAGATCCTCGTGATCATGAGCGTGTTCATCAGGAATAAAACTAGGGTTCCCTATATCAAAATTGTTCTCTACCACAGGCTTATCAGCAACATTGAGGGTTTTTTCTTCGTCTTCTTCCATATTAAACAGCTTATACAGATATCCCACTCACGACCTGTTTAAGATCCATAAAGAAAATCACATGTTTAGCAATTTAAGACACCAAAAGATTAACAGGTAATGGAAAATGCGCACTAACGTAGGGAGCAAGGAAACCAATATGTAAAATAAAAATATTAGGGCACACAGGACAGAACAAAACTCCATCCAGTTGATGGTTTCACTTCCGACAACAAGAAAGCGACAGAACTTTCAAACACGAGATCTGTCTACAATGGTCGGGAAAATGTTGAAACAAAAAAACGATTGGGAATTAGCAACTGAGATTATCCGGCTAACCTATTCACTGCCTTTCTTGTAAAATCGGATCTGATCGGAGATGGAAAGGAACGACGACGGGAGAGGAGTAGCAATGATCGGAGAAAGGTGAGCGCGAGAAAGAGGGACTGATGTTTGATTTAGCAATTTCGTATACGATGGTAAATTTCCTTCTTCCTCCGGTCTCTGCTCTTGACCAGTCAAATCTCATATATATTAATTGAGAAACATTTGAAAAATTAGAAACCTTAATAAAAATCTTAGGTGGCACTCTAAATGCCTTCTAAATTCTATTTCAAAGAATTCTATAGCATCTAATAGTATAGTTTAATCTAATGGTGTCACGTTATTCCATAATTATATAACAATAGAAAACATTATATTAACCTAAAATATATGAAGTGTTTATTCTTTCCTTAAATAAAAGCTACGGAATTACCTATTATGATTTACATATATATGGCAATTAATGATTATGAATAATAAAGATTTGATAATAATTTTTGCATCATTCTTCATTTTTGTTTAAATTTATATTATTAAAAAAATTAAACAATCACATTAACCATATAATAAAAAAGGGTTAACGATCTATTTCCCCACGAGAACTATCATATAGCATCAGATTCTCACCAAATTATGACTTCATGCTAAATCTTCATGAATTAAAAGTTTCAAATCTATTTATCCCTGAAACAATAGTTCGAAACTTAATTATCCATAGACAATGGTTTTAATTGGTCTATTCTAAACCAAACATTCTTAACCAACTAAACCAAAACAAAACCCAATTAACTAACAAATACAATGTCGTGTTCTCCGCCTCTAACCCATCACACATCGCCTTCGAGCATCACCACAATCATTCCTCCTCCGGGCGACTAAACGCAGTTCCTCCGGTGGAATCTCCATCATTCACATATATGCTTAGACAACAGTTCTCTCTCCGATTGTATCTTCAAATCTTGCGGCTCAGTTTGTCTATCTGTTCTCGAGCATCCAAAGATGAGAGCTGTTCTAACGCAAGTTGGGTTAACGCAAGCTGTTCATCATTATCACCTTCGGCTGATTGCTTGCATGATTGTTGTTCCTCATCATCACCTTACATTGGATTGTTGAAGCCTAAAATATATGGATTTTGAGAGATAGATTCATTACTTGCTTGAGCTCATTGATCTCTCTTCTACGAAGAAGATGGTGTATATTCATATCCGCAGCTTGTCACATTATTGAAAAAGATCATTTTTTAATTAATTGGGTTTTGTTTTGGTTAGTTGGTTTAGAATGTTTGGTTTAGAGTAAACCAATTAAAATTATTGTGTATGGGTAATTATGTTTGGAACTATCGGGGATGATTGGTAAGTGCTGTATCTTTATATTTTTTTCTGTAAAATTTAATCTGTAGATTTATTTGCTGTAGCTTTCCTTGCTGTAGATTTTTAAAGCATTAATTTTTTCCTTTGGAAATAAAGCTCTCTGCAGCCATATTTTTATTTTGCAAAGATTTTTTTTGCTGTGAGTTTATTGGTTGACATATATAGCTGTAGACTAAATTTTGGCTGTCCAGAGCATCTACAGCCCCAACCAATCATCCCCGATCGTTTCAGGGATAAATAGATTTGAAACTTTTAATTCATGGAGATTTAGCACGAGTTCATAGTTTGGTGGAGATCTGATGCTATATGATAGTTCTCGTGGATAAATAGATCGTTGACCCAATAAAAAAAATAGATTTTTTTCTTATATGTTATATTAATGACTTTAAATTACAAAAATAAGGAAACCTTATATGTTATATATTTTCTTAAAACGACATTAAAATACAAAAATGAGGACACCTTATATGTTATATTTTTCTTATATGTTAGAATTTTCTTATATGTTATATTTTGATTTTTTTTTTAAAACGACTTTAAATTACAAAAAAATGTAAGTTTTCCTTAAGTATACGACTAAGAACATTAAAATGACATGTATCAATTCGATGGTTGATTTGAAAGCTTTCAAAACCATACGGAAGATAAAAGTCAAAATAATTTAACTGTGGAAACAATACTATTCACTTTTTTCAAGAATATGTTCGATGGAAAAAATAAGGTTTTTATGTCATAATTTGTTTAATGTCCACTAGAGAACATTATATTAACCTAAAATATAAGAAGTGTGTAATGTTTCCTTAAATAAAAGTTACAAAATTACCTAATATGATTTACATATATATGAAAATTAATGATTATGAATAATAAAGATTTGATAACAATTTTTGCATCGTTCTTCATTTTTGTTTAATTTTATATTATTAAAAAAATAAACAATCACATTAACCATATAATAAAAAAATTAGATTTTTTCTTATATGTTATATTTTGAATTTTTTAAAATGACTTTAAATTACAAAAATGAGGAAACCTTATATGTTATATTTTTTTAAACGACTTTAAAATACAAAAATGAGAACACATTATATGTTAGATTTTTTCTTATATGTTATATTTTGAATTTTTTAAAACGACTTTAAATTACAAAAATGTAAGTTTTCCTTAAGTATACGACTAAAAACATTAAAATGACATGTATCAATTCGATGGTTGATTTGAAAGCTTTCAAAACCATATGTAAGATAAAAGTCAAAATAATTCAACTGTGAAAACAATACTGTTCACTTTTTCAAGAATGTGTTCGAGGGAAAAAATAAGGTTTTTATGTCATAATTTGTTTAATGTCCACTAGAGAACATTATATTAACCTAAAATATAAGAAGTGTGTATTCTTTCCCTAAATAAAAGCTACGAAATTACCTAATATGATTTGCATATATATGTCAATTAATGATTATGAATAATAAAGATTTGATAACAATTTTTACATCCTTCTTCATTTTGTTTAATTTTATATTATTAAAAAATAAACAATCACATTAACCATATAATAAAAAAATTATATTTTTTCTTCTATGTTATATTTTGAATTTTTTAAAATAGCTTTAAATTACAAAAATGAGGAAACCTTATATGTTATTTTTTTTAAATGACTTTAAAATACAAAAATGAGGACACCTTATATGTTAGATTTTTTCTTATATGTTATATTTTGAATTTTTTAAAACGACTTTAAATTACAAAAATGTAAGTTTTCATTAAATATACGACTAAAAATATTAAAATGACTGTATCAATTCGATGGTTGATGTGAAAGCTTTCAAAACCATATTGAAGATAAAAGTCAAAATAATTCAATGGTGAAAACAATACTGTTCACTTGTTTCAAGAATGTGTTTGATGGAA
This sequence comes from Brassica napus, assembly GCF_020379485.1. Classification (NCBI taxonomy): domain Eukaryota; kingdom Viridiplantae; phylum Streptophyta; class Magnoliopsida; order Brassicales; family Brassicaceae; genus Brassica; species Brassica napus. Next base: position 30,193,365 of record NC_063447.1, on the reverse strand, counting down.
AAAATAAGGTTTTATGTCATAATTTGTTTAATGTCCAATCTGATCAACCTATGATGTATTAATTATAGTTTTGTTCTATTTTTTTTAATAAAAATTGATCCGATCCATCGGAAAGAAATTATATAATAACAACAAAAAATATTATATATATATATATAAATAAAATGATCAAATATATAAAAGAAACTATCGATAATATATACAAATAAACTTGTGCAGGTCTAGGTCTTATCCTAGTGAGTGGTTAAATTGGAATTTGTAACGACACAGTCTCATTCAGATTTTATTTATGTTCGAGTCGGGTTCCTTTAATAATTCTCCCGGTATGGATATATTTTTGAAGTTTCATCTAAAATTCACTTTTGATCTAAATTCATTTGAGTTCGATTAATCCTTCGGAGTAGTATATCTTTACGGGTTGATCAACATAAACGAAATTGAGTATTTGAGATATTTGTTTAGGTTTTGAATACTCAAGTCTTGTTTGTTGGAGGATGGGCCTTCGGCCTGACCCGCGAGTTGGACCCAACAATCAGAAGCCCATCAAAAGTAAAACCGACCCGATCAGCCGACTTTCGGCACACACAAAGAAAGGATGAGTGAACAGTACCTAGGGCGTCAATCATACCAATCGCCGATAATAGCCGAACGGCAACTGCCATTAGTCTACACAAGAAATAGCGTAATGATGATGGCAAACCAACCCTCTGACACCACCACTACGGGAAGAAAGAGAGAAGGAAAGAAGTGTATAAATAGAAGAGCATTTAATGAGGAAAGGGGACGAGAAAAACCCGAGAAAAGAGAGAGAAATCACCACGAGTTAGTCATCCCGACGACGAGTTCATTTCCTCTTTATATTTTCTCTTTCGGCATATTAGCTTAAACACTTCAATAAACGAAACATTGGACCCCTAAAACATCGATTACTGTTATCTTACGATTCATAAACCTAATTACCGGATCTAGAATTCAACATTGTTGATATTTTAGATTTTTCGGATTTTCTTGTCGTTTCAGGTTCTTTGTGGTTCGAATCGTTTTGGATAATACTAGTGGGCCGTATTAGGCAGACATATATTGTGTGCAACCCGGTTTGTGTAACAAGCTTTAGGTTAACATATATACTTGTATATATGGAGCTTGTCTCCGTGACATGATGAATAAGAAGGTTCTTTTACCTATTGCTCAAACTTATTGACATGGTATCAGAGCGGGCCGACACCTTAACCCATTAATCCGGCCCAAAAAGTAGTTTGATTATCATATGAATTGATGATCCAAGGAAGGCTCAATTTCTTCGAGATATCTAGAAAAAAAAAGTACTATCTTAGAAGGGTGTGATGTATTCTGTCGAAATTAATGGTTCTACGCACCATTATATCGAGGGAGAATGTTAGAGATAAGATTCCATATTAAAATATGAAATGAACTTAAATCTTCTTATTATATAAAGTAGAACTTTCATCTCTCCTCAGCTCTACACGTCATCAAATAAGGAGAGGAGAAAGTGACACGTGTCATCCTCTATAGCATGTTTATTACTTTCGACACTCTTCGTAATTGGGCCATAAAACCACCATTAACTTTGCTTCTTAAGTGGGTTCTTAAGAGGTGGGTTCCACGATTTTGATAAAAACCAGCTCCTTTTCCTCTTCTGCAAGAGGCGACTTTGCTTGGGTTCTTGTACTGTTCGCGGACGCCACTGATACGTGGCGACCCGCGATTGGTTCGTTTTTAATATATATTTTTTTTAAAATCAGACAAAAAAGAAAAGAATAAGAACCCTTTAGAAGTTAATCATGGTCTAACATTTTTGCTTTTGGGCTTCGTGAACCTATTATCATCCAATGCTACTAAAACGTAAAAGACGCAAGCCTAAATTGATTCGTTATTTTGCTATCGAGAATGCTAGCTTGACGCTCCATCGTCTTCTTCTTCATTGATCGTTTCTAATATTCTCTGGCCACTCTCTTATGCGATTCTCATCCGCATACTTACCATAAATAAGATTAATCAGTCCATGCCGTAATTCCTGCATCTAATGCGATCCAGGCCTTTGGAATCCATATATATATATATATATATCTTCAGTGTGAAATCATCAGGAATTGGACTTTCAGATGACCTTTGGTTTACATATCCGTCGACGATTTTCAGAGAATCACCTGGGTATAGCTGACTATCACCACGCCGCCAATTTCGTGGACGTCTCCATCTACATCATCATATTCAGTGGCGCTAGGTTCAGCCCTTCCGGCAACACCGACTTCTATGCCGCCGGTTATACTCTTTTCACTTTGGCTACCAACTTGCATGCTCAGATATACTACTAATCTAAGATCCAAAACATCATCGGAATTTTTGGACTTGAGTATGAAGTCACTTGGGTGCGTAAGGTTTTACTTCATTCATCTTACATAAGTCGAAAGAACAGCGGCACCTTCTTTTTGTTTCGCCTATATTTCTTCATTTATACTGCTCACTGATCCTTTTTCTAGCTGGTTAAGAGGAACTCACCACTTTGGATCGAGAAACATGAAGATGAAGATGGCGAAAGTTGATTCCACTTTGAATTCGAGCAATTGTTTTCCCTTCACGAGTTTTTTCTTGGGTTTCCACTCAAACATATGCTAATAAACTTTAACCAAACTTTTATTTCCTTTCAGAGTGGACCAGCACAGGAGCGGATTGAATCAGCAAAAGCTTGAGAATTGTAATCCAGAAGGAAAAGCAGCTGACTCATGCTTCAGAAGGTCTATTCGTAACTGATCCTATGTCTTACTGTCCATTGCCCGTCACGTTGTCCCTTTCCTTAGTTATTTGTGCTATCTGTTCGAGTTATTCGAATAGGGAAATCAGCAAGCGTGTCATCTCACGGAGAAATAGTTCCACCTTAGTATGCAGATGTACGGTTGTAAAGTGCTACTAAAGGTACAAAGCCACTACACTTTTCCTGGACCTTAAAAAATGTTAAAATCGTGGACTAATGGATGAAAATTCGTTCTGGTGTAGGCCCTTGATGTCATAGAACCTGATAAGAGAGTTCGTTTAGCACATAAACTTGACGGGCAACCGGGCAGGTCATGAGATGTGTTCAGACACCAAAACAGAAACCAGGAGCTCTTGAAATGCATCGATAATACTTCTTCAGACTGTTGGATCGATGTTACCTGAGGTAACTTACCTGCAGTCCATGGTCAAGTTTATTTGGTCTCTATGCATCCTTATGGCTGCCGAGCAATCATGCACTAAGAATTAAAATAATGTCTATTTTTTACCTTCTCCTTATCTTGGTTTCTCTCATTATTACACAATAACAATTCTTCTTCACGTTTTTTTTTGCTCTTATGTATAGAGTAACCATATCTTTGATTAGTACTGAACGTCCCTGTAAATCTAGGTTTTTAACTAAGGCTCTGTGGGATGACATTGGAGTCACGCAGATTGGGACTGTTCAAGAAAAGAGAATTTTTTATAGACTTCAGATATCATACGTGTCTCTTTGTTTTAGGGGATGTGTTTATTTTTAGCAGTGTTTGTTGTCCTTATGTATAAAATGTGCTCTGCATGATGATTCTAGCGGAGTTTATTTTGGCTTCATCAAGTTTCTGTTTAAATGGTTCAATTATAGCTGTTCTATTTTGTGAGCATTCAAAACTCCCATTCTCGGGTTGGTGCCCACAAGAAGCACGCATGTCTGATGGTATGCTAAGTGCAACATTGAAATTAACTGATAACTTGATTATCAAGGCGAATGCTCAAATAAGTGCTACCACCAGAGATTTTGTTTGTTCTATGGTGTACAACTGTACTTTCATTCCATAAAGTATTATATTTAGACTCTTATATTTAACAAATTTGTTTACATGCTTTTCCAGCGAACAGATGAGCCTCATATGTCCCATTCAGTGATAGAAAAGATTGAACAATGTAATTTCAAATAAAAAACACCTAATACCACCCAATTGGAGAAATAAATACAAATGTACATAAACTTGCGAGTAATAACACATCACATAAACTTATAAAATAAACGTTAAAATCCTATAAGACCGACCGCAATAAAAATAAATAAACTCCTACCCTCCCCCCCTCTAAAAACAATAAAGTTCTCAAACAACAAACTAAAATTATTACAATTAAGACTACATATGGCATGTAAAATAGGCAAGGAACAAACTATTATAAAAAATTGTCGCCCGGAAGGTTTGAAACAATCCCCTAGACTATATTTGCGAAGTGATTTTGTCACGTGTCTTTTCTACAATCAATTTCACAAAACAAATATGACATGTCTTATAGCTTAATATGACCTAGTGGGTCTAAACGGAGAGTCTCTTTCACTAATGCTTGAAAATATGGAAGATCCGAGATGTGTGACTCCTGAACGACTTGGACCTACCACAACGTCCATCTCAGCTTGAGCTTTAGCCATTGTCTTAGGGTTGCGAAGTAGCTTAGCCATTGCCCATTCCACCGCGGTGGAGTTCGTATCAGTCCCTGCAAGAAACAAGTCCTGATACACACAAACATATATAAGTACTAGCTAGTTTACATGCAGATATTTCTATTATCTTTATCTTTTAAATCAAACACCTATTTTATTATTCAAGACTTGATGTGGTTTGGATAAGTAAAACCAGAACTAAACAATCAATAAAACATAATTTCCTGTTGGTTGTGTATCCAACAAACGTGAATCAACTTAGAAGAAAACAAATAAATTTAAGAGAATAAAACAAACCGAGGCAAATACCCTTTTAAACTTTGCAGATTTTATGTGAGTGAATAAATTTACAATCATCTATCTTATTAAAGTAGAAGTAGTTCAAACTTTTGTTTGACAACATAAATAGTAATTAAAAGAAATAGCGCTGTTTGGAAACATAAATAGCAGTAGAAAAAGTAATGGACTTATGCTATTAAAAATATTGAAAATCCATTACATTATATTAAAAAGTAATGGTTTATGTTACTTGATATACATATTCAAATCAAAATAATAATTTAAAATTTATTTATATCAAAACTTCATTCAAAAATATACATATATTCAAAATTTAATTTTTACTAACATATTTTCCAATAACCATTATAAAAATGTTTTCAATATATATAAAAACAAATACAATACAAAGCCCAATTTCAAACACCAACTTAAATTATGGTTTTTATATTTCACATTAAAATTTAAAAATATAATATATGTGATTATTTATATGATTGTACATATAAAATATTATTAATTATAAGAAAACTTATTTGATGGTACGTATAAAATACGATTAATTATATGATAACACATATTTTTGTAACCTATGATGACACATATAGGATATATAATAGTGATTAGGGGTGGGCGTTCGGGTCCGTTTTCGGGTCTGTTTGAGATTTCGTGTCCGGTTCAGATCTTTGAGGATTCGGTTCGGATTTGGATAACCAATTTAAATTGGTTTGGTTTAAATATTTGGAAAGAGAATTAATAATTATTTAAGTATTTTTGGAGTTTTGAGTATATTTTAACTATTTTAGATATTTACGTTTGATCATTTATACATATTTTCAAGTATGTAAATGAACTTAAAAGTATCATATATATTCTGGATGTTTTTATATATATTAAATCTAAAAATAATTAATATATATATAAGTATATAAATTTATTTTGGATACCCAAAATACTTCGTTTCAGATCGGATCAGGTTTCAGTTCTTCAAATACCAAAATTTTGAATAATTCGGATATTTAATCAATTTCGGTTCGGATTTGGTATTATTTATTCGGATTGGGATCGGTTCGATTCTTAAAATTCGTGTTTTTTGTTCAACCCTAAATAGTGACATAAAAAATAAATAGCATAATATTTTTTAAAAAAATACATCCGCGGATCAAAATCTAGTTTATACTTGTATTTAAACTAGTCTCAAAAAAACGATATTACTTTTCCCTATCCGTATAAAGATAGTTTTACTAATACTAAAAGGCATATCATACCAGAGTAATGTCATATTTTACTGATGCACATGGATTTACATCATTTCTAGAATCAACAAGCTCTCTAATTTGATTCTCGCTTGTGAGGAAGACACAAGTTCCTGGACAGAAAAATATATAGACTTCAGCCCTTATAATATCACCCAGTTTACGTACTTGTTTTCTGAAAACTATCCAAACTCATTTCTTATTTGAAAATTAGAAATTGTTAGGCCTAATGTGTTAAGAAAAATAGATTGATTGTGGTTGTAGTTGTGAATCACAGTTTTAGAATATTACTTATTCCCTCCGTTCCGCAAAAAAAATGTTACTTTAATATTTTTCACACAGATTAAGAAAATGATTGAAATGCATTTAAATTCATTCTTATTAATTACACCTATTCAACCAATATTATTTGAAATAAATAAATATATCAATGTATTTGTAATTAATATTAAGTTGAAAATTATATTAAGATTCTAAAATGACATATATTTAGCTCCTTTTGATAACGAGCTTAATTTCTAATTATTTTTTAGTAACATGACTATTTTAAAAATATTGCATTTCAGAATTGAAAGAACTAATTATTTGATTTATATTATAATATCATCATTTAATTAAAATATTTATATTTTGCTTTCAAGAAACTCAGTTTTAGTAAACTACCGATAAGGTTGCTCTAGCAATTTCCTAGTAATTTATTCACACATTCGAAATCAAAATATCTGTTATAAACCAAATGATGATCGACCATGGACCAGTCCGTACTGCAGGTCCAATCCGGGACATGATAAAGACAACCAGAGACTATGTGTTTATCTAGTATATATTCCATGCATATCTGTAACATAGTGTTTATCCTTATCCTTATCTTTTTAGGATAAACATGACCTTATGACGGTCTAATAACTTGTATATATATGGACCTTATGGTCGACAGTAATGATAACAGAAGTATTTCCCCAACACTTCATTTACAATACGTTATCAGCACGACGTTGCTCTCATAAACCCTAACCCTAAAAACCAGAAATAAATCCGAGCAGTAAAAACCCTAATTCCCGACAAACTTCAAACAGCTCGATCCCTCAACTCCGGTGGATCCAGACGACGAGCCAGATACCAAATTAAAGCTCTTGACGAGACGAAGCCAACGCCGCTAACCCCGCATCAATCGGAGTTCGGACGCGCCCACACGCTCAGCTACAATACAAGTGGAAAATTTGTTCCAGAAACCAAAATCTCTCTCAACCATATACCAGTCTCCTATTCCAACAAGCAGCAACAAAAACAATAATTCCAAGAAATCCAACAGCTAACCAGAAAGATCTCTAACTGATAGACCGATCAACCCATCAAAAGTTTTCAGGTATCATCGAAAACTCATCTAAAACCCATAAAGTATTAAATACCCCCATCCGCAGCCATGTAGCTATATTTAGCAACATGTCTCTGCAAATAAAATAAAACCATAAACCATAAACTCTTTAAAATCTCGAACCTGAACTTGTTTTGAACATGTTCTTAATCTGAAACTGATTTTAAAATTGTTTAAAACTTTTCCTGATGATAGTTTCACATTAGAACTGTTTAGGATTGAAAGTTAAACAATTTTTTAAAAAAAATCTGACTGCTATATGTTGAAAAAAACCGACTGTTACTTGCTTAAACTTATCATTATTGTCCTGTTTAATGTTCTTATCTGATCTGAATCATGGTTTCATAAATTAATCCGAGGTTTTACCTCATATTCTTGTCTGAGAAATTTGTTTTCCTGATGATTGATAACGACTAGAACTTGATTAGGATTGAAAAAATATTTTTTTAATATTTAAAATCAAAATATCAGAGATATATCTGAGAAAATATATTTATTTTTAAATCGAAAAGTATATAATAAATTGCTTGAATAAATCAAATCTTCCTGATTTATTTTTTTTAAGTCACAATAATTTCTGATTTGATTATTTTTCGAAAAAAAATAATAATAAATATATGGTATATTTTTCGAAAACCCTAACCTGATTTCATGATTGAATTGGTTTGCTTGATTGCATATTGTTTGCATACTAATATTGCATACTGAACATGAAATCTCGACTGTTAGGGATATAGATCATTCATAGTTTTCAAGCAATCTGATCTGAACTGAAAAAAAAAATCATTATACTAAATGATCCGATCTAATGGGATGAAGAAAATATGGAACATTTTCCTGATCATCTAAGATAGAATCCCTAAAGGCCTTGAAACCTTGTGTTTGAAATAAGAGGACCTTAAATCTGAAAAATACATTGATCCACACCTTAAACCGTATGGTTTTAAGAAAATGCATCATTTAGAAAAAAAAATTCTTGTGGTCCGTGTGTGGCATTGATATGAAGCATGAAAAATTTCAAAAAGATTACTTGATTAAGACCTGTTTTGAATAATGATTTCAGATGTCGAGTTTCATACCCTCAGATTACAAAGCCCTTGATCTCTCTGGAGATAATTATCTTGATTGGGCTATAAACACTTCAGCCGTCTTGAAGTCTAGAGGACTTGGGAAGTGCATCAAGTATGGCAATGACACCCTTGCGTGTGAAAGACACAGAGCCATAATGATTATGCGACACCATCTCTGTGAGGACCTAAGAGACGAGTTTGGATATGTTAATGATCCTCATAATCTCTGGTCATTTTTGAATTCTAGATTCTGTGAGCCATTGTTGCACGAATCCAAGAAAAAATGGGAAGCTCTAAGGTTCCAGGATTATAAATCCGTGGACAATTATCACTCTGATCTTATGAGAATCACCTATAGTCTTAGACTATGTGGTGAATTGGTAACAAACGAGGATTTGTTAAACAAAACTCGTGACACATTCCATTCAGAGGAAGTGTTGTTATCACATCAGGCCAAAGGTTTCACCACCTATTATGACTTGTTCTCATATTTATTAGACATTGAGCAAAAGAAGCAGAAAATGATGGATAACATCAGACGGTTTAATGACATCATGGAGATATATTATGAAGTACTAGACAGTGAGATGAAAATCCCTGAAGCTAATAAAGCCACATTTGATAAGAAGAGATCTGAGGAGGATTCCGAGTGGACACTCATGGACCATGAGGTCGGATTATACATTGAATAATTTTCCGACATTCTGATTTTATGTTTTCATATCTGATTTGATTTATTTGTTATTCATTTATGTTATTGAAATAATAAAAACGATTTTGTTTTTATATATTATCTTGCTTGGTCTTGCTTGATGATTCTTGATTAAATAACAAATAAAACCTTAATAAAAGGATAATCAGTCCACTGATAGTTGATTTCATGCATGGTTTAACTTTACTTTGATTGTATAGGTTTAACTTTACCTTCCTGCAATCACATAAAATCAATTGTTGGGTGTAGACTAATGAGTCAGTTCACTGATAGATTGATTTCTCGCATAGATTTAACTTCATCTTAATTGTATAGGTTCAACTTTACCTTCCTACAATCACTTGAAATCAATTAATTGGTACTGGCAATGGCAAAAGACACGACATTATTCAGACCCATTGAGTTATAAAGATTTATAACATTCTACATTGAACCAGTGAGCAAAGAAAATACGATTCCTTTCAGATTTTTGAAAAATCGCCTAAAAGCATTATGAATGCCTATACCCATATTTTCTACTGATTTATTCTATGCTAAGGATCAGTATGAAAGAGGCATAAAGCCATGTAACCAGTATGGTTCACCACGAAATAAACACTTATGGCATGACCAGATTAGCCATCTTGATCCAAAACATGATGAAAAAATAATTAAGGCACAAAAGTGATCCCATAAAATCTCACAATGTGTTATAAGTACACAAAAGGGAAAATCACTAAAATAATTAAGGCTCCACTGTCCTAAGCACTACGAAATTATGAGTATGTTCATGAGGGGGAGAGAGGACTAAAACCCACAATCCATGATCATATCATAAATTCGGATTCCATGGTTTACAACCATAATATACACGGCTGGAAAGCTTTAAAGCCCTCACTAATGGTACATCACCCACGTCCAGCCTAAAGCTTAAGGACATTATGTATATAAATATTGATTTACATCAGGCCATACATGTAAGCATAGATATTCTCACCTCTGAATGATTAAGGGTCATAAACCAGACATATACACAGACCATCTTAAGAAAATACGAATATTCAACCACATATATGTGTGCCATTTAAGATGGAACCTCAGATGAGGATTGGGAATATATATTAGATAAATAAGACTTCCTCCACGAAACTATAATGTATCTTGTGCCAAACATGGATGGTTTAATCAAGTGGCCAAGAACACAGATTACAAAAGATAGTAATCTGATTATCCAACTTTGAAAGGAGAAAGTTATCAGGTTGATAAAGAGTAAAGAGTAAAAGAGAAATATAATGGTATCAACCATAGTTGTCTTGACAAGATTCTCAGACCAAAGATTATGATCTAGACGTTCTAAAAGAATATGATCAAAAGATATAAAAGCTAGCAGAAATATATGCCAGACACACTGACCCAAAAAGAAAAAATGACTATGTCATACCAGCTTAAGCACCACGAATTAGATGTCTAAGAGACACAATCAAGTTGCTACAATGTCTATAAGAGAAACCAGTTCAGACAGAGAAATAAGGTTGCGCAACCACACATCTAAGGTACCAGACCATGTAGTTTGGGACGCCAAACTGCAAGGTATAAAGGTCTTGGATAATAAGATCTCAAAATCTAATTAGATCATGTCTGGAACAGTATGAAACTAAAGATAAATAGTGTTAACACCAAAGATGTATTTACATACATAAGAGCTCATAAAAGATTGTAGTACTTGGGATTTGAAGGATATAACCTGAGGATCATGAACCCACGTAGAGTACTCATAAAACCTATATAGGAACGTGGGGTGTTCAAAGAATTCAAAGTAATTATAAGACAGATGGGCGTAGTAACCATGTACATACAGAAAAGCCATCTAAGAAAGAAACCAGTGAATGGATCTTGTGAGATAAGAAATTCCGTTAGATTAAAGGACATGACCACATGGTATAGTGTGTCCATGTTCCTTCTAAATAACGTTCAAGTATAGCTTGATTACACAAGGATACTCACAAGGACCAAGGAACAATTTATAAAGTGATATGCTCCTATATGGTGGATGCTACTACAGAAAATCAAGTTTGATTTTGTCTGGATATTTACTAAAGAAATAATGCTGTAGTAAGCAGCAAATGGATCACTGGATAAAAGTATCAACGTACCATAGAAATATGAGAAAGAAATTCTCATAGAACAAGCTTTGTTCCTAAGTTGTTTATGGATTGTAATATACAACAGCTGCAAGTAATATGAAAGACTAAGTATATACTTAGTGCAGTCAGTCCATACATAAAATATTATAATTCCTTGTGATCATAATAAAGACCAACTGAGAGAAAAATGTTTAATGGTTCAAAGGTTCAATAATACAAGTTATCGATTGATTAAACAGGCTATGTTTTACATATGGAAAGTCTGTAGAAAAATCATAGCCGTGTGTGTGTGTGTATGATTAAGTCAGCACGTCTAAGTGAGAACCATAAACCAGGATAGTGACCAGAAGGATGTCTGGTCGTGGCTTAATGATTATAAGCATTGCTAAAGCAAGAAAAGATCGATAACCATGTACAAAGGACATGAGTGTATGACTGCGAATTCATTGTGTGATGAGTTTCATTGCAGCAAATAATTATTGATGGTATGACCTTGGACACTCATGATTATGAACGAATATAGACAAGGTCTATAGCTCAACATGGATCGACAAAAGAAAATAAAGAATGATTGGTTACAATGGATAAAGCCATTGGCACATACGAAGAGATATAAGTCCGAATGAACGAAAGATATGAAGTAAAGTTGTTCGTATGTGTTCTGGGTCTATGACTCAATATATATTGAATCCACGTTTTGGGAAAGCCATATAACCAAAGAGAATCCGTGGGACATGAAAAAGGACCTGCAAGTAAAGTTTTATTGCAGATTATAAAGTCCATCCGAGCACCGTTTGAAGCACCATCAGTTCAACCAAGACATGGAGTGATCAGCAGCAAAGATGTACATCCTGACCACATCTTAATGGAGTTCCAAAAGACATACCAACGTCCAAGACTTACAAGTTCATTCAAGGAGAATCCAGCTGATCATCTTCACCAAGTCATAGGCAACTTCAACGTTCAAGAAGACTCGGATACCAGATGGGAATGCGTCTACTACAGTGATGCATTCATCTGGGGGAGTTCATGTGTTGTACTCTTTTTCCTGTCCTTAGTTTCCCATTTTGCCACATTGGTTTTGGGGTTTTTTAGGAGAGGTTTTAATGAGGCAACATTAAGCATGCAACGAACCTGTACCGGATGTGTCGATCAAGGGGGAGTGTTATAAACCAAATGATGATCGACCATGGACCAGCCCGTACTGCAGGCCCAATCCGGGACATGATAAAGACAACCAGAGACTATGTGTTTATCTAGTTTATATTCCATGTATATCTGTAACATAGTGTTTATCCTTATTCTTATCTTGTTAGGATAAACATGACCTTATGACGGTCTAATACCTTGTATATAAATAGATCTTTTGGTCGACAGTAATGATAACAGAAGTATTTCCCCGACACTTCATTTACAATAATATCTCGTTATTTAGGGTACAAAACAAACCAAGATTTACTATACAAGAGTGGTAGTTTTATTTATTTTCTTTATACTGCAAAAATAAATTACATCAGACTAACCATTCGCACGTTTCTTGACGGGGACTGCATAAAGTGGATTGGTCTTATGCAAAGTAAGACCAAAGCTCTCGTCCATGTCCAAAACCTCAGGAAGGACACCATTTTGAAGCTTCCAATGAAAAGAATGAAGAAGAGAAGCAAGAATGAGAGGTACTGTCTTCATAGCCACAGACATTCCAGGGCATATTCTTCGTCCAGCCCCAAACGGTATCAGCTCAAAATCTCTACCTTTCACATCAATTTCTATTGCTGACAAAAATCTCTGTGGCTCAAACCGCTCTGCGTTTTCCCAAATGCTTGAGTCTCGTCCTATATACCAAGCGTTTACCAAAACCTGAGCATTCTTAGGCACGAGAAACCCCAAAACCTCTACATTTGTCTCGGCTTTGAGTGGGGCTAAAAGTGGACCCGGTGGGTGCAAACGGAGAGTCTCTTTCACTACTGCTTGTAAATATGGAAGATCCGAGATGTGTGACTCCTGAACAACACCATTTGGACCTACCACATCGTCCATCTCGGCTTGAGCTTTAGCCATTGTCTTAGGGTTGCGAAGTAGCTCAGCCATTGCCCATTCCACACCACGGTGGAGTTCGTATCAGTCCCTCCAAGAAACAAGTCCTGAGACATATATACATGATACATATATACATATATAAGTACTATATAGCTAGGTTACATGGCTCGAATTATTATTTCAAAATGCAAACATTTCTATAATCTTTTGAAAAATAGAAGCAACAATGAAAGCATATATAACTCAGTCACAAAGATGTATGATATTATATGAATTGTATATTATAAATAGCACTTACGTAGAGAAAGTGTTTGATATCGTTCACGTTGAGCTCGGATCCATTTTCTTTGACTAAATCCATAAGCGAATCCAAGAGATCACCTTCATTCCTCGTTGTTTTCTCATTGTTCCGAGCATTGATGAACCCTTGAAAAACCTGAAACAACACATCTGAGCATACCTTCATCTCTTTCCGGATACCTTGCAGATCAAGAAACCCTATAAGCGGAAAATAGTTGGCTAGGTTTGGTTTCCCGATGGTTTCCATTATACGAACCACCGATTCTTGGAGTTCCATGGAGGTTATTGGGTCATAACTACCCAAGTTGGTTGAAAAGAAAGTGTTTGAGATTATATTGAGTGATGTGACGAAGGAGGCACGAGCAATGTCGACAGACTCTCCTCTTTCGCATATTTCGCTCATAAAGGTTACAAGTTCATTCACTTTCTTCATGCGCACCGACTTGGTGGCGTCGAGACACTGCGGGGAGAACATGTGAGTCGCCGATATCTTCCTCCATAACCTATGTGGAACATAGTAGAGCCCATCCATAGTGAATCAGTAAATAAACTAGGCCAAGGCATTTTATCCAAATGGAAAAATTGAACCGGAAAAAACAAATGGAAACTGAACAGAAACAAATAAAAATCCAAATGGTTTATAATTCTCTAAATCCGAAAACCAAAAACAAAAATATAATTTATAAACTAAAAATTACTCAAACACCTAAATTGCCAAAATATTTGTATCTGAATTATATGAAATTATCTAAATTACCCGATATTTAAATCTGAGCAATTTGAAAGATTTGATATTTTATTTAAAACCTCGGAGTTATTTGATTTTTTTGTTTGATTTATTAGAAATTACCCAAAAAACCTCGAACCAAAGCTAATCAGATTTTTTTTGGATATTAGTGGGTTCTTAATATTTTTTACCCGAACCAAAATTTAACTGAATTTTATAAAATCTAGGTTCCTGTATTTTTAAATCTGCAAAAAGAAGAAATAAAAAAATTTCTAAGAGGAAATCTCTTATACAAAACGCTCTCAAGACAAAAATGGCGATGGCAAAGGAGATCTAGGGTTTCGATGGATTCTCGACGATGGGATCCCGGTGCGGTGAAGAAGGGGATGTGTGGGTTGGATCGGGGGTACATCTATTGAAGGATTATAGAGAAACGAACGGGCGATTCCAGCGAATTTTTCGGTTGATGGAGATGGTATTGGAAATCGTTTCCCTTGGAAAATTGAGGAGATATGGAAGCTTAATAAATCAGATCTCGATTTCAATCATCTTCAAGATGAAATCGCGAAAATCACAAGGTATGATTTCTGATTTAAATATTGAGATAAAGAGATTCAATTTTGGATTTGCTTCGGGAAGTATGGATTATTATATTGGTCATGGAGTTTAAACGATTACGATTTAAATCATTTTGTGAGATCGTGATGGAGATTGAACGGATCAATTCTAGTGGGCTGGGATTCAATAAGGAATATTCTCTCTTTACTCATATGTCTCTCGGGGTTTCTTATAAAAGGAGGATTGGGTTCATTTGTTGTCATATCATTCATATTTGTCTCTTCCTTTCTTGTTACAACAGAGTTAAGAGTGTTTTTGGTATTATGACGCAGACTCAGTTGCTCGTTAACAACACTGACGTTAAGAATGGCGAGTCCACTCGCAAAAGGCTGAAGATTTCAGTCCCACACTTTGACAACTCGGAGCTGATCAAAACATTTTCCAAAACGTTGATTGGAAGGTGTATGAACCCACGGGAGCAAGATATGAAGGCGCTGATCACGAATCTCCCAAAGAGACAAGTGTTTGGCTTTGTACAAGACCGCTTGAATAATAGGGTAAATGGATTGACTTTTAGCTTCTTTACTAAATGAAGAAAGGAGGTGATTATTAAATCGGTGGTCACAGCTCTGCCAAACCATGTAATGTCTGTTTATTGGTTACCGAAGACAACAGTTAAACTGAGGAAGCGCTCATGGCATATGACGAGGAAGCGCAGCCACAAGAGGAGGAGGTACAGCTTCTGACGGGTGATGGAGATGACGCAGCTGTTGCAGACTTGGGGAAGAACAAGACTACTAGCAAGAGGTTGTTTAAACCAGCTGCAAATACCGCAAGAAGCACGAAGATGAGGAGTGCCTCAGCTCTGGTTTCCCCGCGCAAGAGAGCTGCAACAGAGACAAGCCACCGTGGTGATAATAACAAACAACAGGAGAGTAAGGGGACTTCATTCCCGAAATCTGGCAATCAAAAAGCTTAGTTTATGGATCAAGTCTCTTTAATACCTGGATCAAGGAAGCGGGGTTTTAGTTATGAGCTGGGGGTAGTTTTATGTTCAATAAGCTCTATGAGCGTTTGTTTCTTTACGGGTTGGATGGGTTTTATGCGTGTTGTTTCTGTTGCTTTCTCAGGGAAGGTTTGTGTTTGGCTTTTGCATTGGCAGTCTATGAAAATTTTAATGTTTTGGTTGTTGAGATCATGTCAGTCTCTTATTACTAATTTTGGCATATTGGAGCGTGGTCGGTATGTAATGATTTCTGGGAACATGGGGCTTTATTCGAGACCATGGTACATATATGTAATATCAGTCAGGTTGCAGCACCTACTGCATTTGGTCTCATTAAACCAAGTGCAGATTCAATTAAGAATGAGGGTATTGAAACGGATATCTATGTTGGGGAGTAACACGTTGGAGAAAGGAAGCTGGTGAGGGGATCTTACGGAGACTGAGAGATAATAGGAACGAACGGTTTCGAAAGGGCGTGAGGATATGGATTGTTATACTTTTGGCACTGATCCTACGTTATAATAATAATGGAGATGTCTTAGATTGGGATGAGATAACAAGTTTTTTGTACGTTTATATAGTGGTAGTCTTACGAGCAGGTATTATAAATTATTTGTGGGTCTCTAAGCTTATACTGGTAAAGTATCGGGATTTGGTTCTACAAATCGGTTATGGGATGGGGATGTGTACTGAGTTTTTGGAGCAAATACATAATTCATTAATATGTTGTAACATAAAGTATTATTCAATTTTAAGATATATGTTATGGTTGTGTCTTTCTTTGGTTGGGGGACGCCAGGATGTGATGATACGGTTTGAGTCTATTGGTCAAACAATGTGTTGCATTGTTATAACTGGTATTTTTATGGAATCAATGGTGCGGTGTTGGGCTGAGGACACGAGGAGAAATTCTGCTGGAAAATTATTATTGGGTATCATTAAACCTGTTTGTTCTGGTTCAGAGGAGCAATACAAATACTGTTATATATGAAAATTCTAAGTTAGAATTGTAGAAGACTTGGAAGTCATTGGACTATAAGTTATCTCCGGGAGATTTGGCACAAACATAAACCATAATTTTTATTCTTATTTGAAACGAAACAGGATTTCGATTTCGTACAGAGGTTTCAATCACACTTTGGATATGATAGTTTGGCTACTGTGGAACCAAATGGGAGGAGCGGTGGTCTAGCTCTTTATTATAATAACGAATATCAGGTTAAAATCTTATATTCTAGTAACAGAATGATAGATATTGAGGCGGTGGTCAAAGGAAAACAAGTTTTTCTTACCTTTGTCTATGGGGACCCAGTACAAGAGTTAAGAGAACATGTATGGGAGAGACTAACTCGGTTTGGATTATCACGATCTGAACCCTGGTTTATTATTGGAGATTTAAATGAGATTACCGGAAATCATGAAAAGGATTGGGGCTCTCTGAGATGCACAACCTCCTCCATTCCTTTCAACAATATGATAAGGAATAGTGGATTATTAGAATTTCTGGCTCGAGGTAACAAACTTTCTTGGCAAGGAAGGAGGGGTAAAGGAAAAGGAGCAGTAATGGTCAGATGTCGATTGGATCGAGCCTTGGCAAATGAGGAATAACATACGCTTTTCCCATGTTCTTACACAGAATACTTGAAGATAGTGGATTCTGATCATCTCCCGGTGGTTGCTTTTCTGGAGGATAATTTATCAAGGAAAATAAAGGGACAGTTCAGGTTTGATAAGAGATGGGTGGGGCAGGAAGGGCTCATGGAATCAATTGTGGCAGGCCGGACAAAAAATCAGGGAGGACAACTAGTCGATTTTGTTACAAAATAAACAATTGTCGTCATGAAATATCCTCATGGAGAAAGGATAATTAACCATATGGGAAGGACAAGATCAAAGATCTTCAGCAGGAACTGGAAGAGGTTCAAATGGATAATAATATATCACAAGAGGATATTCTGGAAGTTTCCAAAAAGTTACAAGAGGCTTACAAGGATGAAGAGGAATATTGGCACCAAAAAAGCTGGAATATGTGGTATTCATCAGGAGATCTTAATACTAAGTTTTACCACGCCTTAACAAAGCAGCGTAGGGTTCGAAATAAAATAGTAGGACTCCATGATGAAATGGGTAATTGGATAACAGAAGAAAACGGAATTGAGAAGGTGGCGGTTGACTATTTTGAAGGGTTGTTTACTACTACTGAGCCATCGGCATTTGATAGTTTTTTGGAAGAGATAGTCTCATCTATTTCCCTCCAAATGTATCAAATATTATTAAGATTAGCAACAGAGGAAGAGGTCCGTCAAGCTTTATTTATGATGCACCCGGAGAAAGCACCAGGTCCGGATGGAATGACAGCCCTCTTTTTTTTCAGCATTCCTGTCATGTTATCAAGGAGGATGTGGTTGAGCTGGTGAACAATTTTATGATCACAGGAAGTATGGACCCACGGTTAAATATTATTAATATTTTTATGATTCCGAAAATAGAGAGACCTACAAGGATGGCAGAACAAAGGCTGATAAGTCTATGTAATGTTTGTTACAAGATTATCTCAAAAGTTTTGTGTCAAAGATTAAAAATTTGCCTACCCCGAATGATTTTGGAGACACAATCGGCTTTTGTGGCGGGCAGGTTAATATCAGATAATATCCTTATTGCTCAGGAAATTTCATGGACTGAGGACTAATAAGTCTTGTCAAAATAAGTTTATGGCAATCAAAACAGATATGAGCAAGGCATATGATCGGATTTAATGGAGTTTTATTGGGGCTCTTCTTCACAAAATGGGATTTGATCCTCGGTGGATCAATTTGATGTTGAAATGTATATCATCGGTCCAATATAGGGTACTTATCAATGGTCAGCCACGAGGTCTTATAACTCCCCAGTGGGGCTTACGTCAGGGGCAGTGCCGTTCCAAAATTTGACGTGGCCTAAAGCACAATAAAAATTATGTGGCCTTTTATATAAATACTAATGGAAAATAGTAATGCAAACAACACAAAAGTGCTCTAAATCATTGAATATGGCTGAATCTGTAATAAAAATGTGACCCTAAAATTTGTTATATATCTTGTGGCCAAAAGCATGTGCTTTACTTGCCTTATAGCAAGGACGGGCCTGGTCAGGGGGATCCTCTATCTCCGTATTTATTTATTATGTGTACTGAGGCATTAATTGCGAACATTAGGAAGGCGGAGAGAGGAAAACAATTAACTGGACTGAAGGTAGCAAGAGCTTGTCCAGCAATTTGTCATTTGCTATTCGCAGATGATAGTCTTTTCTTTTGTAAGGAAAATAAAGAGGAGTGTCAAACCATTCTCAGGATTTTAATGGAATATGAGGCTGTCTCAGGGCAACAAATTAATTTTCAGAAATCCTCAATTCAATTCGGACACAAGATTGAAGAATCCAGCCGGCAAGAATTGAGAGATATTTTGGAAATTCAGAATATCGGAGGAATGAGATCTTATTTAGGGTTACCTGAAAGTCTTGGCGGTTCTAAGGTACAAGTGTTTGGCTTTGTACAAGACCGCTTGAATAATAGGGTTAATGGATGGACTTTTAGCTTCTTTGCTAAAGGAGGAAAGGAGGTGATTATTAAATCGGTGGTCACAGCTCTGCCAAACCATGCAATGTCTGTTTATCGGTTAACGAAGACAATAGTTGAACTGAGGAAGCGCTCATGGCATATGACGAGGAAGCACAGTCACAAGAGGAGGAGGTACAGCTTCTGACGGGTGATGGAGATGACGCAGCTGTTGCAGACTTGGGGAAGAACAAGACTACTAGCAAGAGGTTGTTTAAACCAGCTGCAAATACCGCAGGAAGCACGAAGACGAGGAGTGCCTCAGCTCTGGTTTCCCCGGGCAAGAGAGCTGCAACAAAGACAAGCCGCTGTGGTGATAATCACAAACAACAGGAGAGTAAGGGGACTTCATTCCCGAAATCTGGCGATCAAAAAGCTTAGTTCATGGATCAAGTCTCTTTAATACCTGGATCAAGGAAGCGGGGTTTTAGTTATGAGTTGGGGGTAGTTTTATATTCAATAAGCTCTATGAGCGTTTGTTTCTTTACGGGTTGGATGGGTTTTATGGGTGCTGTTTCTGTTGCTTTCTCAGGGAAGGTTTGTGTTTGGCTTTTGCATTGGCAGTCTATGAAAATTTTAATGTTTTGGTTGTTGAGATCATGTCAGTCTCTTATTACTAATTTTGGCATATTGGAGCGTGGTCGGTATGTAATGATTTCTGGGAACGTGGGGCTTTATTCGAGACCATGGTACATATATGTAATATCAGTCAGGTTGCAGCACCTACTACATTTGGTCTCATTAAACCAAGTGCAGATTCAATTAAGAATGAGGGTATTAAAACAGATATCTATGTTGGGGAGTAATACGTTCGAGAAGGAAGCTGGTGAGGGGATCTTACGGAGACTGAGAGATAATAGGAACGAACGGTTTCGAAAGGGCGTGAGGATATGGATTGTTATACTTTTGGCACTGATCCTACGTTATTATAATAATGGAGATGTCTTAGATTGGGATGAGATAACAACAGGTTTTTTGTACGTTGATATAGTGGTAGTCTGACGAGCAGGTATTATAAATTATTTGTGGGTCTCTAGGCTTATATTGGTAAAGTATCGGGATTTGGTTCTACAAATCGGTTATGGGATGGGGATGTGTACTGAGTTTTTGGAGCAAATACATAATTCATTAATATGTTGTAACATAAAGTATTATTCAATTTTAAGATATATGTTATGGTTGTGTCTTTCTTTGGTTGGTGGACGCCATGATGTGATGATACGGTTTGAGTCTATTGGTCAAACAATGTGTTGCATTGTTATAAGTGGTATTTTTATGGAATCTATGGTGCGGTGTTGGGCTGAGGACACGAGGAGAAATTATGCCGGAAAATTATTATTGGGTATCATTAAACCTGTTTGTTCTGGCTCAGAGGAGCAATACAAATACTGTTATATATGAAAATTCTAAGCTGGAATTGTAGAGAATTTGGAAGTCATTGGATTATAAGTTATCTCCGGGAGATTTGGCACAAACATAAACCATAATTTTTATTTTTATCTGAAACGAAACAGGATTTCGATTTCATACAGAGGTTTCAATCACACTTTGGATATGATAGTTTGGCTACTGTGGAATCAAATGGGAGGAGCGGTGGTCTACCTCTTTATTATAATAATGAATATCAGGTTAAAATCTTATATTCTAGTAACAGAATGACAGATATTGAGGCGGTGGTCAAAGGAAAACAAGTTTTAATTACCTTTGTCTATGGGGACCCGGTACAAGAGTTAAGAGAACATGTATGGGAGAGACTAACTCGGTTTGGATTATCACGATCCGAACCCTGGTTTATTATTGGAGATTTAAATGAGATTACCTGAAATCATGAAAAGGATTGGGGCTCTCTAAGATGCACAACCTCCTTCATTCCTTTCAACAATATGATAAGGAATAGTGGATTATTAGAATTTCCGGCTCGAGGTAACAAACTTTCTTGGCAAGGAAGGAGGGGTAAAGGAAAAGGAGCAGTAATGGTCAGATGTCGATTGGATCGAGCCTTGGCAAATGAGGAATGGCATACGCTTTTCCCATGTTCTTACACAGAATACTTGAAGATGGTGGGTTCTGATCATCGCCCGGTGGTTGCTTTTGCTTTTCTGGAGGATAATTTATCAAGGAAAAAAAAGGGACAGTTCAGGTTTGATAAGAGATGGGTGGGGCAGGAAGGGCTCATGGAATCAATTGTGGCAGGCTGGACAGAAAATCAGGGAGGACAACTAGTGGATTTTGTTACAAAAATCAACAATTGTCGTCATGAAATATCCTCATGGAGAAAGGATAATCAACCATATGGGAAGGACAAGATCAAAGATTTTCAGCAGGAACTGGAAGAGGTTCAAATGGATAATAATATATCACAAGAGGATATTCTGGAAGTTTCCAAAAAGTTACAAGAGGCTTACAAGGATGAGGAGGAATATTGGCACCAAAAAAGCTGGAATATGTGGTATTCATCGGGAGATCTTAATACTAAGTTTTACCACGCCTTAACAAAGCAGCGTAAGGTTCGAAATACAAATAGTAGGACTCCATGATGAAATGGGTAATTGGATAACAGAAGAAAACGAAATTGAGAAGGTGGTGGTTGACTATTTTGAAGGGTTGTTTACTACTACTGAGCCATCGGCATTTGATAGTTTTTTGGAAGAGATAGTCCCATCTATTTCCCCCCAAATGAATCAAATATTATCAAGATTAGCAACGGAGGAAGAGGTCCGTCAAGCTTTATTTATGATGCACCCGGAGAAAGCACCAGGTCCGGATGGAATGACAGCCCTCTTTTTTTCAGCATTCCTGGCATGTTATCAAGGAGGATGTGGTTGAGCTGGTGAACAATTTTCTGGTCACAGGAAGTATGGACCAGCGGTTAAATATTACTAATATTTGTATTATTCCGAAAATAGAGAGACCTACAAGGATGGCGGAACTAAGGCCGATAAGTCTATGTAATGTTGGTTACAAGATTATCACGAAAGTTTTGTGTCAAAGATTAAAAATTTGCCTACCCCGAATGATTTCAGAGACACAATCGGCTTTTTTGGCGGGCAGGTTAATATCAGATAATATCCTTATTGCTCAGGAAATGTTTCATGGACTGAGGACTAATAAGTCTTGTCAAAATAAGTTTATGGCAATCAAAACGGATATGAGCAAGGCATATGATCGGATTTAATGGAGTTTTATTGGGGCTTTTCTTCACAAAATGGGATTTGATCCTCGATGGATCAATTTGATGTTGGAATGTATATCATCGGTCCAATGTAGGGTACTTATCAATGGTCAGCGACGAGGTCTTATAACTCCCCAGTGGGGCTTACGTCATGGGGATCCTCTATCTCTGTATTTATTTATTATGTGTACTAAGGTATTAATTGCGAACATTAGGAAGACGAAGAGAGGAAAACAATTAACTGGACTGAAGGTAGCAAGAGCTTGTCCGCAATTTCTCATTTGCTATTGGCAGATGATAGTCTTTTTTTTTGTAAGGCAAATAAAGAGGAGTATCAAACCATTCTCAGGATTTTAATGGAATATGAGGCTATCTCAGGGCAACAAATTAATTTACAAAAATCTTCAATTCAATTCGGACACAAGATTGAAGAATCCAGCCGGCAAAAATTGAGAGATATTTTAGAAATTCAGAATATCGGAGGAATGAGATCTTATTTAGGGTTATCTGAAAGTCTTGGCGGTTTTAAGGTACAAGTGTTTGGTTTTGTACAAGACCGCTTGAATAATAGGGTTAATGAATGGACTTTTAGGTTCTTTACTAAAGGAGGAAAGGAGGTGATTATTAAATCAGTGGTCACAGCTCTGCCAAACCATGTAATGTCTGTTTATCGTTTACCGAAGACAACAGTTAAAAAGTTTACGAGTGCAGTAGCTCAGTTTTGGTGGAGTCCAGGAGGAAGCACAAAAGGCATGCATTGAAAATCATGGGATAAATTATGCTTGCCTAAAGACAATGGTGGACTAGGCTTTAAAGATCTTATGGATTTTAATACGGCGATGCTTGGAAAGCAATTGTGGAGGCTGATTGAGAAGCCAAATACTTTTTTCTAGGGTCTTCAAAGGACAGTATTACAGGAATGCCTCACCCCTGAAACCGATCCGTTCATATTCCCCGTCATATGGCTGGAGGAGTATTATATCTGCTAGATCTTTGGTTTGTAAAGGACTAATTGAAAGGGTTGGAACAGTTCATCTATTTCAGTATGGAATGATCCTTGGATCCCGGCCACTCGCCCGAGACCAGCAAACAAAAACATTCAAACCAATTACTCGGACCTTACAGTGGTTTCCCTCATTAATCCGGAATCCCTAACATGGAATTTACAGGTAATCATGACTTTGGTGGACCCCAATGATGTAAAAATTAATGAAAGTATTCCATTAAGTAGAAACTCGATGGAAGATAGGAATGGATGGCATTTTACTAACAATGGAAAATACTCGGTCCAATCAGGTTACCTAGTGGAACGGGTCTATCCTGATAAGGAAAAACCGCCAGATTTTTATGGTCCCAATGTGGATACACTAAAAGCATTCTGCTGAAAAGTGCGGTGTCCTCCGAAGATAAGACACTTTTTATTGCAAATGCTTTCGGGATGTATAGTGTTAATGAAAAATCTTCAAGCGAGAGGAATACAAGGGGATATATGTTGTGCTCGATGTGGTGATCCGGAGGAATCAATAAATCATGTGTTTTTTGAATGTCCTCCAGCACGTCAAGTGTGGGCATTATCTAAGATACCATCAAATCCTAATGTTTTTCCTAGTAGCTCTTTGTTTGCTAACATGGATCATCTATTTTGGAGAGTCAATACAAAGATGGATGACCACCAATTTGCTTGGATATTATGGTATATATGGAAAGGTCGGAATAACAAAGTGTTTAGCAATTTGGATATTGAACCAAGTGACACACTTAAAATAGCAGTATTGGAATCAACATTTTGGGCTGAGGCACAGGTAGTCAATGATCAAACGAGGGGGCATTCGGCACAGACCAGATCCACAACAATAACCTCAGGACGATGGTGCTTCATAGATGGTTCATGGAAAGACAATGATTTATTTTCAGGGCAAGGTTGGTACAGCACTTTACCGGGTTTTGATGGTTTATTAGGGGCAAAGAATGTAAGGGCATGTCTTTCACCTCTTCATTCGGAGGTAGATGCATTAATTTGGGCTATGGAATGTATGAAGAATTTAAGACAGTTTCAGATTACGTTTGCAACGGATTGTTCTCAATTGGTGAAGATGGTTTCGGAACCAGAAGAATAACCAGCATTTGAGAGTTACCTAGATGACATTAAGCTTTTAAGAAGAAGCTTTATCAACTCAGAAATCGTTCATGTACCCCGAACGGAGAACCTACGGGCGGATAGCTTAGCACGCATTGCTCGCACACAACCGTCTTTCGTCGTTCACATGGATTCGGAGTTACCAATTTGGTTTACAGAGTCAATATAAGTCTGTAAATGTTTGCCGTAAAAAAAAAAAAGGTTCTAAGAGGAACCGAACAGAAACCCTGAATGACCAGGAAACCTAACTTATACGAGTTTGGGATATACAACCCTCAAACGACCAAACTATTATTACAAATATGTTCTATTACTATTTTATTTTTACTATGAGAAACATGAAAATAGATTAATATAGCCAAATTATTTAACCATGTGAAATTCCAAAAAACAGACAAGTTGTCTGTAATTTACCTCCAACGAGGGGATGTCGAAGGTAGCCAGGCCATGGAGACATCGTGGTGGTCGATTGAACGAATTGGGTCGAGGATGATTCGTCCAGACAGGACTTGGTCATGAGTTTTAAGCACCTCTCTTGCAGCCTCTGGTGAGGAAATGATCACTGTGGTTAAACTTCCAAACCTAAGACTCATGACTGGGCCATAAATTCTGGAGAGGTTGGCAAGTGAGCGATGTGGAGCTTTTCCGATCTGGAAAATGTTTCCAATGATAGGCCATCCCGGAGGTCCCGGAGGCAGTGCGTTGGATCTCCGTTGGGATCTGACGGCGGCGGCTAGGAGAATGAATGATAATAGGAAGCAAAAGATCAGGAACAGAGCCGCCTCCATTGGATATTTCCAAGTCCGTTACGTCTCTTCTTAGCCACTTTGTTTTACTTATCTATGGAGATGATGTAAAGCTAGCTGTGTAATCGTTTTGAACATTCTTCCACCACTTTCCTTCTAATAGTTACGTTTGTTGACAAATACAGAAAAAAAACAATTTTTTTTTATCTTTATATTCAGGAAAAGTATCATATATACCAAGAAACAATATGTAAGTATACAAAGTTTGCTGGTAAAAGAAAATGTAATTGTTATATTATATAGAATATGAATTATTTGTGATTCATATAATATATCTTTCTTAGAGTAAGATGATTTAGCAATTGGTCTATTAGGGATTTAGTATGGGGATAATAAAAACTAGTGAATTTTCTCCTGCAATTTAAAAACCAAAAATCACTGTATCTACAAAAAAATGTTTTTAACAAAAAAAATTAAATGTTAAATACCTAGGAATGATTTTTGGCCTTTTTTTTTTAGTAAAAGCTTTCAAATTTAAATAGCATAAAACGTTTAGAGGATAGAGTGATAAAACCCTATAGCGAGATAAAGCTTGCATGAGCACATCATGATAGTTAAAATCTCATACCTATGAAACTACTTAGGTAGAAATTAGTAAAATCAACTATGAAATAAAAGACAGTAGCTAGCGTTTGGATCCACGGCCACGCGGACCATGTTTTCCTCTCCCTTGTATTTTCTTCCATTCCAAGTTTTGGTATTTGATATGAGGTTTTGTCTCTCTCCCACCTCTTGTCAAGCTGAGAGAGCCCATTGGCTCTATCCCAGCTTCATCCACGTCACCTAGCACAAAGAAACAAGAAGGACTCTCGAATGCATTAGCGTTAGGTGTTGTGGTTACGGGGTCAACAACAGAGGTTTTTTTGGACCTCCTTGTTGATATTGTTTCATGCAACAGTTTCCATAATGGGTGTTGTAGTGGCATCATGAGCAGATAGAACATCTGCTAAGATGGCTGTAGAAGTGATCAAGCTTGGCGATGCAGCAGATGCAACTTGGCTTTCCGTAGAAACATCTGAGGAAACAAACAGTGGTTCATGATCAGTAACAAAATCCAAACCTGAGCTTGGAGCAACTTTAGAAGTGGTGGTTTCTTGGTCAGTGAGCTCTTTTTGTTGAAATGTTGAAGTATATGGGGCATCATTCTCATTTTGATGAATAATGATGTCAATATCCACAACAGGTACATCCGCACTAATAGCCACTGAATTTGACAGCAAGGTAGAATTCTCTGGAACTTTGGGAGGCTGAAGGCACCTCTTCTCTTTGTGGCCTAAACACCCACACCTCTCACATGTAGTAGGGATCCAAGTATAGTCAACCTTAATCAGAAAAATATTGTCTTGTTTATCATCAAGAGCTATAAGCTTTGGAAAGTCCTTATCCAATTCCATTTCCACCAATACTTTGGCTTCGCCCATGTTGGTAGGATCTAGACGATGTTTATGTGTTAAGATGGGCTCACCGAGACCAGAGGCAACATGACTAATACCCAATCTAGAGTAGCAGCAGTCGGGAATGTCCTTCAAAGTCACCCATACTAGAAGAGTTGAAACTTCTGGAATTTTGAATGAACCCTCTGATGTGTACGGCAACACAAAAAGCAAGAAATTGTCAATATGCCATACTCCTCTTTGAATAATCCATTGACGAGTAGGTTGATGTGGGATATGAAACATATACGATGGATCATTAAGCTTCTTACAGGAAATCTTACAGCTTCTTCCCCAGAGTCTATTGACTACAACATGAACTAGGCCACCCGGAGGTAAATAACATTTATGAAATTTTCCAATAACATATTCATCCTTGTTCTCTGGTCCTAATCTAAAGACTTTAGAAGGGATTGATACCTCAGGTGTACCATCGAGTCGGTAGGTAGGTGAAGCTTCCCGATACATATTGCGTGATTGGGGACCCAATCTTGCAGCCCATGGGAAGCGGAGAGTGCCATCAGCTTTAAGCTCCGGAGGTGGCATTTTCTCTATCGGAATCTACAGGGAGCGAGTAGGATGCTTGCTCTTGTGTTGCTTGTTCAAGATTTCATTATTAAGAGTTGGCCAAAGAGCAGCAAGTTGATTTCCCACAAGCGCTCATAACCTCTTGGAGTACTTGGGTCAGGAGGAGTAACGGAGGGCTTGAAGATGAGTGGTTTAGCCCATGAACCCAAAGAAGGCACAGAGTGAGAAGGAGGAGCCTGGGTAGCAATCAGTGGAGGAGCAGGCACATGATGGGGTGCTTGAGTGTCGCTGGCTTCTACGGGTGCTTGTGAGTCACACTTGTAAACCAGTGGAGCTGCTTGTGCGTTGAGAACTGGCAGAGAAACATGTGTACCGCTGGCTTCAACAGATGGAGGCGGAGACAAAGGAGGAGAGACAGAGGCCAGAGTAGCAGAGTTGGCCTCTTGGTGGAGCAAGGATTCAGAGCCCGTAGCACCATTAGACTTTGCCGATGAAGCTCCTAAGGTCAGAAGAAGATGATCTTGAAGCTTGCCACTGTTACTCGATGGAGACGGTAAGGTGGAGCTCGGAGAGGCCATGGCAGAGAAATTGATAGGGAGAGAGAGATGAGTAGTAGACGACAAGGCTGGGGAAGCTGGGACCTACCAGCAAGCGGTACACATGATTCTTGAGCTCTCTTGATTTGGCCTTTTGGTTGTTACATGTGTACCGCTTGAGCTCCCTACCAGCAAGCGGTACACATGATTCTTGAGTTTTGGCCATTTGGTTGTTATAAATCCTTGAGCTCCCTTGATTCTCGCTTGGGAGGAAGACACACGTTCATCGACAGAAAAATATATATAGACTTTAGCCCATATAATATCACTTGTTGATCTCAGTTTACGTACCTATTTTATGGATAAGACAACACACGGTAACAATAATAAGTCAAATTCCTTATATAGCATGGCACAGACTAGGGTTTGTCTTTTTGTCATGGTGATGAATTCATGAATGATTTGTCACTTGTTACTATATAAAACCGGTCCAAAATAAACTCGAAAAATATTTATTAATCCAGCAGAGGTCCGGTCTCATAGTTCTCTAACCACTGATCAATAATTACTAAAAAAATAAAATTACGAAAATTAATAAAAATATTCATAGTTTTTCTTGACAAAGTCAGAATACAGTGGGCTGGCCTTGTGCAAGGTAAGACCAAGAGTCTCATTCATGTCCAAATCCGCAGGAGCAGTGTAGTCTTTTCCGTTTTCAAGAGTCCATTCAAACGAATAGATAAGTGAAGCAAGCATGTGAGGCACAATCCTCAACGCCAATGATATTCCAGGGCACATTCTTCGTCCAGCTCCAAACGGTATCATCTTAAAATCTTGACCTATCGACCGAAGCTCTAGTCCCAAGAACCTTTCTGGCTTGAACCGTTCCGCGTTTTCCCAAACGTTTTGGTCTCTTCCTATAGCCCAAGCGTTCACCAGAATCTGAGCATTCTCAGGCACGAGAAACCCTAAAACCTCTATGTCTGACTCAGCTTTGCGTGGGATCAGAAATGGATTCGGTGGGTGCAAGCGCAGAGTCTCTGTTACAACAGCTTGTAAGTAAGGAAACTCTAGGAGATCGGAGTCACGAACGTAACGGTTTGGGCCAACGATAAAGTTAATCTCGACTTTAGCGTTAGCCATAGCCTCTGGGTTACGTAATAGCTCAACCATTGCCCATTCCACTGTGGTAGAGTTCGTTTCCGTCCCCGCAATAAACAAGTCCTTCAAATTTACACAAAATCATTATATTTTGGTTCAAAAAATAATATACAGTACAATTTAGGTTCGCATTCATATATTCTAAAACTTATATAGAAAATAAAAGCAAAAAATGCTACTCCGACTCTTTTATAAAAAATGCCATTGTAACATTAATTTTTCTTTATTACATAAAAATGTTATTTTAAATTTTAAATATTTTTAAAGCATTATGTCTATTGTAATCTTAATATTAATTGTAAAAAATGTTTTATTTGATCTATAAATATATTTAGTAATCTAAAATACTATTGGTTAAATAAATAAAATTATGAAGGATACAAATGAATTTTAACCATTTTCTAAATCATAAAAAATGTCAAAGTAACCTTTTTATGAAACATACTTATTTACATAAAAATATTTTGAAAATATCATAATTACAGCAATTTTATTGATGTTTCGCGCTAACGTTTATTTAATTTTACTACTTTTATATATATATCACTTACGTATAGAAAGTGTTTGATATCGTTCATGTCGACTTCCGATACGTCCTCTAGAATAAGATCGATAAGTGAATCCAACAGATCGCGATCGCTGCTGTATGCATCTCTAGGTTCAGTCCGCGATGATCTTTCTGCAACCCGAGCATCGATGAGCCCCTGGAAAACACTAAACAATCTCTCCGAACATACCTTCATCTCTTCCCTGATACCTTGTAGATCAAGATGTTCAATAGACGGAAAATAGTTGGCGAGGTTCGGTTTCCCCATGATTTTCATTACACAAAACAACGAGTCCCGGAGTTCCATTGAGGCCATCTGGTCGTAACTACCTAAGTCGGTCGAAAACACAACGTTTGAGATAACATTAAGCGATGTAACGAAGCAAGCACGAGCTATCTCCACAGCTTCTCCTCTTTCGCAGCTTTCCACGATGAATGTTATAAGCTCTTTCACTTTCTTTGACCGTATGGTTTTCGTGGCGTCGAGACACTTCCTTGAGAACAGCTTAGTCTCCAATATCTTCCTCCATAACCTAGTGGAAACATATCACATTTTATTCAATTGAGTGCGATTTATAAAATAAACATACTTTCAAATAACATGAAATCAAGTTTTTATTTAAAACATAACACACATAAAGAGAAAATCCTCAAAATAACATTTATTCAAAGATAAAAATAAAAATATTTATATATTTGGATTTAGGATTTAATATTTAGAAGATAAGATTGTAGTTAGAGTTTAGAATATAGAGTAATATAGTCTTTTATTAATTAATAAAAGCTATTTTAATGTTATTTGTGATAAAAATTAAGAATGTTATTTGTGAGATTTATCCATTATAAAATTGTATACTATCCTATTGTTATCATTATCTATGTGCTGAGACAAGATGCGACCTAGACAGTGAACCAGACTACATTCCTAGTGGATTATTGGGCTGACCATGGTTGAACTACATGTCAATATATAGATTAATAAATTCTAGTATATACAAGTCCACCATAGTCAAAACCAAACTATGTGAAATTTTAATTAACTAATTTATAGTTTACCTCCAATGGGGAGACATGGAAGGTAGCCGTGGAGTGGAGACATCTCCCTGGTGACCGATGGTTCTAACGGTCTCGCTGAAGGCTTGTGCAGAGAAGAAATGGTCGAGCGTTCTCAAAACCTCTCGTGCTGCCTCTGGTGAAGAAATGACCACTGTGGTTAAACTTCCAAGTCTAAGACTCATGACTGGTCCATAAACTCTTGAGAGAGTGGCAAGTGAAAAGTGAGGAGCTTTTCCGATTATATGAAGAAGTCCGATGATGGGCCATCCCACACATCTCGGCGGTCCGGGAGGTCTTGAAGGTACTAGACGCAGTGGGGCTGATGACCTCCGTCGTGATGTAACGGCGGCAAGGAGAAGATATGTTAAAAGGAAGCTAAACATCAAGAGCACAGCCGGAGCTATAGTGTTTTTCATTGTCAGACGCTCGTGGCGTTTTCTTCTAACCACAAGCTTATACTTATTTATAGAAATTATATTATGTAGTAACTATATTAGTACTATAATTATTATCATTATGGGCTTAGTATGAGGAGTAGCTTCAATCTAAATAATGCATTGATGACAAAATGAAATTTATGCTTAGGACACAAAAGTCAAAAGTACACACTCTGTCCATCGTTTTAAAAGCTAAAGAAACAATATGTGGTATGTTTTGTGTTTTGTCAACAACAGTACGTGATATGTTAAGTTTTGGATGATAAAAGAATAATTTATTAGATAGATTTTCTATCATATACGATGATATATCTTAATCTTTAATTTGTGAAAATTTGTGTATATGATATAATTTTTTTTCATTTTTGTGCTTTAAAACTACCTATATTATTTAACCGCAGGAGTTCAATTTCTTAGAAGATCGTAAAATCTTATTCCATTTAACAACTAAAAATTAAGATTACTTGATTTGTCAACGGTCAACGTCGCTTGAGTAGGGAGATGTGATTTTGTGGTAAAGCACGTCTTCACTTATTTTACCAAGTCACATGGAACGTATCATCAAAACGCTCGTTGCCTCGTTATCGAGGCAGAATCTTTCGTTGCTCAAACTGGCCCATGTACTTCTCACGTTTTAGTTTCGACCACGTATTCTTCTGACGCTCTAATCATACCCTATTATCAATTTTAAAGACATCATCATCAACGAATTCAGAAAATGGGACACATCCTCATGATTTGTATTCGATGTAGATACTGAACATATACGGAGAACTGAAAATTAAAAGATAAGACAAGTTTTTAGAGTTTGAAGAAACTCTAAGTGTTACAAGTTTTACCATTAATCAAAATATTAAGTAGATTTTGAATTCTTAATGTTTTCAACAAGTTCATATAAGAATAAACTTGTTTTGAAAGTATTAAATATTCACGTGTCATTCCTATTATATACTCATCAATTTCGTAAAAATACTTATGTATTTCTATTAAAAATCAGATATAAAGTACAATAATTTAAATTTATTAATTAGTATATTATCAATAGTATATTAACTCTTTTACATTTTATCTTAAAAAAAAAAATCTATAATCCATTTTCTTTATTTTACTATTTTCTGTACAATTTTGTTTTTAACAGAAAAGACACTAATCAAAGTATTTAATACGTAATATCATATTTTTGTTAGAGGATTTGATCTTGGAATATTTATTAGAAGGAAAATTTGAAGAATTCATCATCATTTTCCAATTTTTTAATTGTAACCCATGTGATATATATATATATATATATAAATAAACTTAATGATTTGATCACTAAAGTACAATCCATGTAAGAGAATTTGAATACAACAATTCACTTGACTATATCATTGTAATCTTAATGCAAAGATAAGTAAGAAAAAACTAAAGGGGCAATTTTGAGAAGATACAAAAATATGAGGGAGTAATAGTGAGATGTTGGGGTGGGGGGAGGGGGAAGATATAAAATATAATTATTAATTAAATACAGCATCAATTCGAAATGAACCGTTTCTATCGCCTTCCTCATTGTCTCTCACTCTCTCTCTCTCTCTCTCTCTCTCTGCCCTACCAAGATTACTTGAATGCGCTCTTAATTTGTTCTGATTCTCCCCACTTGACCCATCCCGTGAAGGTAAACTACAAGCCGACGCTTCTCGACGATAACGCTAACCTTCGATCGTGGTATTATAGCGGTGAGGATCGGATTGCGTTTTTAATCGTTTTCTGACTCCCGTTTCTTGATCGATCGCTTGTCTTTTGTTTCTAATTGCAGGAAGATGGGGTTGATATCTGGGATTCTGTTCGGGATCATCTTCGGCGTAGCTCTAATGGCTGGCTGGAGTCGTATGATGTCGCATCGCTCATCCAAGCGAGTCGCCAAGGTTCGGTTCGATTCAATCGGCTTATTCTCCAATTGATTGAGGATCCTAATATTGAATCTGTAATTTTAGAATCCTTCGTGGTTTGTGTTATGGTAGATAGGATTAGTCAGATGATGATGTGTTCTTGGCCTCTGATACTGTATAATCGAACAGGCAGTTGATATGAAACTTCTAGGATCTCTTAGCAGAGAGGATTTGATGAAAATTTGTGGTGATAACTTTCCTCAGTGGATATCCTTTCCAGCCTTTGAGCAGGTACGTCTCTTATATAGTCAATGTTCCATCTTCCATACTTCAACATGCTTTAGTTTTTAGCTTAAATGTATATATAGGTGTTATTTGCCTTTGTACTCCGACTGTAGAGATCTAGTTCTGGCTTCTTTTCCCTTGAATTCACCAAGTGTTGTACCGTTCAGACACTTATTATAAAATGAACCAAAGTTTTCAAACTGAAAACGTCTTATACCTTTATTTTTCAGGTCAAATGGCTGAATAAACTACTTGGCAAGATGTGGCCATTTATTGCAGAGGTGAGATTCTTATTTTCTTTTTATACCCTTACTTAAGGCATTCTGTTCTACTGTAGATGCATAAAGTTTTCTAGTTGCCCTGGGGGAGAGGAGGGTCATTCTTTTCTAGTGTTAAATCGACAATTAAGATAGGTCCACTTTGTTGGAATGCAAGAAAACGTTATGCAGCTTGGCTGGTCATAGAGTCTTTAAGTATCCGTTGTCTAATGACTAATTTCCAGGCAGCAACTATGGTAATAAGAGATTCTGTTGAACCGCTGCTTGAAGATTACAGACCACCAGGAATTACTTCCCTGAAGTTCAGCAAACTGACTCTGGGTAACGTAGCACCAAAGATTGAAGGTAAAATATGGTGGACTACATCCTCGTTTGTGATTCTTATGTCTCTTCCACTTGTTCAAGCCTTTGCACATGCATTATTATTTATTGCTGCAGGTATTCGTGTTCAAAGTTTCAAGGAAGGTCAAATTACAATGGACGTTGATCTTCGATGGGGTGGTGATCCAAATATCGTTTTAGGTGTTACAGCACTTGTCGCTTCCATACCCATCCAGGTTACTAGAGAATTATTTTGATACTTCTTGTTTGGGGATTTATATCCCTTTGCACCTTGAGTATCGCCTCCCAATGTAGATTTGACTATCGCTACCAACACTTGCTTCTGGTTGAAACAGTTGAAGGATCTTCAAGTTTTCACAGTTGCACGTGTTATCTTTCAACTTGCTGATGAGATTCCATGTATATCTGCTGTTGTTGTAGCTCTACTTGCTGAGGTACAGTTTCTCCATCTTTATTTATCCTTTTCTTATCTGACATTCACCAACTTTCTAAATTATCTCAACCAGCCAAAACCGAGAATCGATTACACTCTGAAGGCTGTTGGTGGAAGCTTGACGGCAATCCCTGGACTATCTGATATGATTGATGTAAGTTCTTCTCTTGGTATGTGAAGCAGTTTCCAGGTGTTATATTTGTTTTCCTATTTTTTTCTTATGCACAGCTTTATGCTTGTCTTTCTGTTAGGACACCGTTGATTCTATTGTCAAAGACATGCTTCAGTGGCCTCATAGAATAGTTGTTCCCATTGGTGGTATACCTGTTGATATCAGGTACTTTCCTCTGTTTCATTTTGGATGTTTTCTGCTTGCCACTGCCTATCTTTTGCCTTCTCTCCTCTGTATAGCCATAGGATTTACTTGGTCATGATA
Source organism: Brassica napus (assembly GCF_020379485.1). Taxonomy (NCBI): domain Eukaryota; kingdom Viridiplantae; phylum Streptophyta; class Magnoliopsida; order Brassicales; family Brassicaceae; genus Brassica; species Brassica napus. The sequence goes on along the minus strand of NC_063447.1, from coordinate 30,158,425 downwards.
GGTACTATAAAAGCATTTTATATTTTAACAATTCTCTCTATTTTTTTTTTCTCTTTCACAGTGAATTAGAACTTAAGCCACAGGGAAAGCTTATAGTAACAGTAGTGAAAGCAACTAACCTGAAGAATAAGGAATTGATAGGAAAATCTGACCCTTATGCAACCATCCACATTCGTCCTGTCTTCAAGTATAAAACAAAGGCAATCGAGAACAACCTGAATCCTGTTTGGGACCAAACATTTGAACTGATTGCAGAGGACAAAGAAACACAGTCGCTCACTGTAGAGGTTTGCAATCTAAGACAGTTATGCTTCGTATTTGTTCAAGGCAAATGTTAACTATCCTTCTCGTTTTTGTTAAACTCTTGACAGGTATTTGACAAAGACGTAGGCCAAGACGAGCGTCTAGGACTTGTGAAACTTCCTTTAAGCAGTTTGGAAGTGGGGGTTACAAAGGAAATGGAGCTAAATCTGTTGTCTTCACTTGATACTCTGAAAGTAAAAGACAAGAAAGATAGAGGAAGTTTAACACTTAAGGTAGATCTTCCCTTGATTAACCGCAAAAACTTTTTCCTTCTTCCTGGATTGACTTCTTTTTTGAAGGTACATTATCATGAGTTCAACAAAGAGGAGCAAATGGCTGCGTTAGAAGAAGAGAAGAAAATAATGGAAGAGAGGAAGAGGTTGAAGGATGCAGGAATGATAGGTAGCACAATGGATGCAGTTGGAAGTGGGCTCGGTGCTGGTGTAGGAATGGTTGGGACAGGGATTGGTGCAGGAGTCGGCCTGGTTGGAACCGGTGTGAGCTCGGGTGTTGGGATGGTTGGTAGCGGTTTTGGAGCAGTGGGTAGCGGATTGAGCAAAGCAGGGAGGTTCATGGGTAGAACTATTACAGGTCAGACCAGTAAACGTAGTGGCTCCTCCACACCTGTGAATAGCGAGACCGATGGTTCGAAACAACAGTAACTAAAACGTTGGGGTTTATGCAAAGATTTGTGATCTTTATAACATCGTTTTATTCTCTTAGTCTTGAGATGCTGTTTTTTTCTTTTCTTTTCTTATTACCACTCAAATTTGGTGCCTGGATTAATTGGAGTAATTTGTTTTAATTGTGAATTTCAACTTTAAATCTTATGCAAGAGTCGTTTTGTTTAATCGCCCCATACGCATTAAGTTTTAGATTAAAAGACATGGTAAACATGCTAACATCATCTGCCAAGAATTATTATCAAAAACAGAACATAGGCAACATTATAAACAAAAAAGAATTATCCATTGTATTATTTAAGCCACTTGATTAAATATCTTTATGAAAAGCTGATTTAATGGTAAACTAGTATAAAAAGTGATGTGTCGACTTGGTATAGTTTAAACATGCCAACATCATCTGCTACGTTTACTGATTTTAAAACTGATGATTGATTGAAAGTAAATTACTCGGTTAAGAGTAGAAATAAATAATAGGTAGCGTCTTTCACTATCACTTCTTCAGATATAACGTCGTTCTCAAAACTCTCTTTGTCACATATTAATTTCAGTACTATAAATCATAATGGGAAGAAAAAACAGAAGCTCTGCTCAACAAACAAACACAGGCGAGATCTTTCTTATCCATTCTGGACCGGTTTTTCAAAGATCCATTATTGGTATTATATAATGGTTAAAAATAAGTTGCTTCCAATCGATTAGCCTATCATCCTCCACCTCTTATATTTTATTTTTGGTAAAATTCCACGCGTTTATATATACTAGTATATAATAGTTGTAAACACAAAAATACTAAAAAAATCCTTCATGGAAACTTATTTTTCAGGAAAGTGCTCTATTCATGAGTAGATATACAAAATATTTATATTGCGAAGCTTTGATTGATTTGATTATTATATAATTAAAAACCGTAGATTTGTAGCCAAATATGTGTAGTTTTTTAAATCAAATTCAAAACTAAATAATTGGAGATTGGATACGAGAAAATGTGAATGACATATTAACACGATCCTATGACTTGGATCCACGTCAGCCTAAACTGTGGGAAGTTTGTACTAACTGGTCCATACGTAAGCCAAGTGGATAATGTGTCCCGACCACAAAGATCGACACCATGATTTTACTTACTTTATTCCTAAATAATTGCATCAAGAAGGTGGCCACATTGTGAAAAATATTATGAATATAAGAAAGATGGTTATTTAAGGGAAAGTGCTTTTGTTGATTGGCAAACTTAGGTCAAAATAGGGACATGAAAAATAGATATAACAAAACTAAATGCATCTCGAGAGTTTTCTTCCTTTAATATGACTCTCTAGTTACTTTTTCTTCCAACTAATCTTGTAATATGAAAGTATATCTCAAGGGTACATCATCATGAAACAGACCTTCAGTTCACAATAATGACTTCAATAGTTTGATATTAATAGTGTATTCATTTCACCATGCATCTTTGCAGAACATAACACTGTATTTACATTATAAATTTATAATATTTGTAACCAGGTCTCGCTTTGTTGCTCTAGAGGTATGAATGTTTGTTATTGACACGAGTACAACTGTTATTGTATTCTGTTTATAACCATAAAGAGTCAGGACATGATAATTATTTTTCCACTACTCGACGACCGTCATGCTTATCCTGGCTAACTAATGCAATGGCAAAACGTCAATACAACATTTTATTTATTCTGTATAATGCAAATCGTTTGTAGTACTAGATTAGTTATAGACTTCCAATAAAATGTATACTATCACTTTGCTAATTACAATAATTCATTTCTTGTAACAGTTCTGATCCACTGATCATGTGTATCACTTCTAGTATACCATTGTAACATGCTCGATCGTCGCAACCAAAGGCACTATATCCATAACATTTTTTTTTTTTGACTAAAAAAAAGGTTAAACCCAAATCTATGAAAGATACAGACCTAATCCCGGGTGGAAGATGCACCCCAAGGATAGACCTTTTTTCGGGTATTCAAATGGGCTGAAATGCAGTAACTCATATCCGCGTAGAGTAACCACAAAAATGTGACTTAATTTCGGATGACAGGTGGATCGAACCTGGAATTGGAATGCGGCGAATCCCACGACTTTTTCCTTGCCACCCCCTGATCGAACATTTTTTTTAACAAGAAAATGGATAAAGTGGGCTCGCCGTTGTTTTGAATCAGAATCAGAATCATTAAAAAATATATTTAGTTCTATTCCACCTCAAACACCAAAAAAAAACTGAAATTATTATACATCAATTAAAAAAAATTCCCCGTCACACTAAACCTTCGCCAGGTGTTTTACTTGTCATTAAATATGCTCCCAACCCCACCAGAACACGTGTAATTAGAGCTGGACAAATAAACCGAATCTAAAAATCTGAACCGAACCTGATCCGATAAAAATGAATTCGAACCGATCCGAACCGACATAAATACCGAATGGATCCTGTTTTTTGGTATTTTGGGTTATGAGTATTATCCGAACCGAACCCGGACCTAAATGGATATCCGATAGAACCCGAAACATTTAAAATCACAAAAAGAACTTCTACCAAATATGATCTTAATTCTTAATATGTATCCAAAATACTTTAAGATATTATTGAACTTCTAAAATAATTATCTATTACATGAAGGTTGATGGTGGAATGTGACGGTTGAAGCCTGAAGTTTTTAGATTTTGGTTTTGTTTTCATTAATTGAATAATGTTTCTCATTTCATGAGAACTTAGTTTTTGTTTTAGATTTCACTTATCAGGTTTTCTTTCTATCACTAACTACTTTTATCTTTTGCTTGATTTTGAATGATCACGTTTGATGTTTTTTCTTATTTTTGAATCGATTTTACTTATGTTTTGGCTATTAAAATATGTACAAATCATGTATTTTAAATCTAAAGAACCGATTTCATTTATGTTTTAGTTACAAAATAGGTACAAATCAGATATTTTTATACCGAATAACCGATTGGTATCCGAACCCGAAAGTACAATGGGTTATACCGGTTCTTTGAAGATTTACTAACTCCGACCCGAACCCGATAGAACCCGTACCGTTCCTGAACCGAACTTTTATATAACCCGAATGAGGTTGATTTTGATAAACTCGAAAAACCAAAACCCGAATGGATAAAACGAAAACTCGATTGGGGCCCCGAATGTCCATGCCTACACGTGTAATGCACTTTTAACCCAAACTATTAGGCCAAGTAGCCAACTTTAATCACCCCCTTATCCGGATCCGACCCCACCTGACCCAACCCGACCCGGACCACAAAACGTATACATCCGCAGATAAAAAAGGATACGTATAGTACACTTCTACGAAATTATATATGATTTATATTTGGCTCAGGAGAATAGACCTTTGAATCATTTCTTCTTCTATATAAAGTTGCTTTGCGTATTTGTATTCTCTATATCTTCTAAATCGTATAAGATTAAAAAAATAACAAATAATAATAATTCGAAGAAGAAAGAACAAAAAAAAGCCTCCTTTTTTCCAGTTTCTATCAATCGATTCTCCGCGGCCAATGCAATCGAAATTCGATTCTGGGCTTCTCCTTTGATACGTAAAGGCTCTCTCTTTTCATCTGTTGGTGTGATCATGGGCGCTAACATCTCAGGCGTTACGCCGGAGTTTGACCGGAGCAGTGAACCCAGATTATCTGATTTGCCGGACAATTGTGTAGCGTTGATCATGATGCGGCTTGACCCGCCGGAGATTTGTCGGCTCGCTCGTCTCAGCAGGGTGTTCCGTCGCGCGTCGTCAGCTGATTTCATATGGGAGCCGAAGCTGCCTCCGAGTTATCGAGCTATCGCGCGGAAGGTGTTCGATGAAATTACTCTGAGGAAGTTGTTGAAGAAGGATTTGTACGCGAAGCTCTGTAGGCCCAATCTCTTCGACGGTGGCACAAAGGTTGGTACTTTGTTCACTTTTTGAATCATTTTTATGGAAAAAGTTAGCAACTTTCTTATCTTATTGGTGAGAGGTGTGTTCTTCTTGAGCAGGAGCTGTGGATTGATAAGAACACTGGTCGTCTTTGTGTATCGATTTCTTCAAAGGCGTTAAGGATTACGGGAATTGATGATCGGAGATACTGGAGTCATATCCCAACCGATGAATCCAGGTAGACCTGGGATTTTGAACTGAACCGTCGGTTCGATAACTCGATTCGATTCGGTAGTTTTTTTAAAAAGTTTGGTTTTCGGTTCATATGGCAACCGGTTTTCTTCGAGTAAAAAATTACAACGAAACTATACCAAAAACCCTAACCGAACTAACCAAATTTTAAACCAAACTAACCAAATTTAACCGAACATATCCGAAATCAAAAACTTTGGTAGGATTTTCAAAAACTGAACCAACCGAATACCTATCCGAATTTTATTGTGAGTTAATTCTGTAATATTTATGTCGAATCGAACTAACCGGATACCGAACCAATTTTATTTCGGGTTAATTCGGTAATATTTATGTCGAATCGAACTAACCGAAACCAAACTAACCGAACCGGAACAGCAGGCTTAAATCCAGGTGTAGTATCATCAGTTTGACTATCTTCTACTCTTGATTTAATATTATGATGTTATGGTGGACTATTCAGTTTGGTATTGTATACTTTGTAACCTAGATTCACTGAGCTTATACCCTTTATCTTGATTAGTCTCTTCCAATATTGCATCTCCAGGTTCCACTCAGTTGCGTATGTTCAACAGATATGGTGGTTTGAAGTAGGAGGAGAGTTTGAGATCCAGTTTCCATCTGGAACATACAGTCTCTTCTTCCGTATCCAGCTCGGTAAAACATCAAAGAGACTTGGACGGAGAATCTGCAACTCCGACCACATCCACGGATGGGACATTAAACCTGTTAGGTTCCAGCTCGCAACTTCAGACAACCAACAAGCTGTTTCGCTGCGTTATCTGAACAACAACCCTGGACACTGGAGTCACTATCACGTCGGGGATTTCAAAGTGGTAAATCCAGATGTATCAACAGGAGTCAAGTTCTCGATGACTCAGATTGATTGCACTCACACGAAAGGTGGCCTGTGCATAGACTCTGTTCTTATAGTACCTAAAGAAAATGCAAGAAAGGTCGTTGAATCAGAATAGTTAATTTTTTGTAGATATAGAGTGAGATTGTTGTAAATGGTGAGAAGAATCTTTTTTTTTTTCATTGATCTGGAACTTGTACACATGGTTTGGTTGTCTCTGGTTTTGTCTGTAGTTACAGTGATTGTAAGAGACTTAAGGTATTGAACTTGAACATAGAAGAATCCTCTCAGCCATGTAGAAACAGAGTCTTGTTCAGAATATTAAGTATCACATAAGAGTTATCATTATTACTGCATAGGAGCAACATAGACTCATGAGATTACTTGAACACAATAGGTTCACTAAGGAATATGAAACACAATTATTATGAAGGCCCGGCTTCTTCTTGCTTCAAGGTGTCTTTAACTTGGGGCGCCCCGGAAGCAACTGTGAGTAATAGAAGTTTTATAAGAATTAGATGTAAGATGTGAACTTGGAAGTGGGTTTATGGGAAGGAAGACATTGTTTTTACCTGATAACAAGAGATAAGCGAGGTGACAAACCCAAAAGCGCCAGTGACACGAGGAGTAACTATAAATGGAGCTAAATGAAGCAGACCAATGGCTACAACAGTGTCCATGCTTGATTTAATCAAAGCTAGAATTCTGTCTTTTGTTTTCTGAAGCTTAGCACGATCCGTCTCCTTATCCTGCTCTTCATCATCTTTGAGTTCTTTTTCCATCTTCTTCATAGTTGAAGAGTGCATTATAAGCTCACCAATCTGATACAAGTGTGAAGATTAAGAAGAGTGTAATAAATATGTCAACACACATGCTAATCAAAATGTAGAGAAAGATGATGAGATATGAAAAACCTGGATTGCTATATTACAAAGAGATGAGCCAAGCCAGCAGAAAATTGCGAAACTTCGAATCAACTCAGTTAGTACTTTGTTCTGTGATGCAAATGAACAAGAGTCTTTAGTCACTTCAATAGACCAATATGGATTGGATTGTTGGCTTAATGTCACCTTATATATGCCGGATCTACCAAGCCAGACGAATTGATCAAGAAAGTAGTAGGTACACAAGAGTGCATTCTTGGACTGAAACATCCAAACCAACAAACAAAAAAAAAGACACAAAAATTTAAAAACCGAACGATATTTCTACCGTATGGACAGTTGACATAAATAAAATAAAATCAAAACAAGATATGATGAACAAATGTTGTTGGCACCTTTCCGAGTAAGACAAGAGGAAGTGGAGTCCCTTTAGGAACAGGGCTAATAAGAAGGTGAAAATCATTGAGAAACTGCAGATTAAAAAAAAGCCCATTTCTCTTAATCAGAAATCAAAAACAGTTTTTTTTTCTTTCTTTTTTTCAAATCCAATATTAAGAAGAAGAATGGCAAGTGACAATGACCTTGAAAAGGCGGAACACTTTTCTAGCCAAGCTGGTGTTTTTGTCTACAGTTTGAGCAGTACCAGGATGCCCACCGCTCAAGAATTTGGAACCGAACTGAATCGCTCTGCATATCTTGTCTCTAGCCTCAGCTTTGTTCAAGTATAGGATTATTAGAGCTAGCTCGTCTCTCCTCATATATAATCTACCCATCTTCTCTCTACAAAAAAAAAAAAACAAGACACACAAAAAAAGATTCCATAAAAGGCTAGGTTTAATTGATGAGGGATACATACATAATGATCGGTATTAGGACTTGAAAGATTATACAAATGTTAACATTCCAACTTTCAAACATTATAGATAGAGAAAGTATACAGACTTTCAAGACGAGAGGATCTGAGATTCAATGTCTTACTATTTCTGGAACATTCGTTGAGCTCTTCTTCTTTGTGTTGTGTCATAAAATGCGTGTTTGGTCTTTTTTCTTTCTTTATAAAACGAAGAGAACGCACCGTTCTGAATCAAAAATCTTATGATCGCTTCACTATAAACGTTTCCTGCGTGTATACCATCACTCATACTGCACTTGATTCTATCCCACGTCATCTATAAAGAGTTTTAGATATACCCGCCCGCGTGTGAAATAAGTGGGCCAGGCCTTTAAAGAAGCCTTACTTTTCAAGACAGGACGAAGATAGCCTTGCGTCCAAAATTTCAGTTAGCTGTTTCGATTTCAATCAAGTTATATTCTCTCTAGTTACTTGGTTGGGTTTGTATAGTTCTTATAATCGATCAATAGTAGTGTTCATGTTGTTTGATTATCGCTTGTATCATTAGCAGTGTTCATACTGCAATGAGTGAGGAGGATTCAACTCTTGAATGGATTCTTACACAAGGAATGTTTTGGAGACAAGACAAGATGGAACGTGACATACAATAGTTTTTCTTCAGATCATTAGACATCTCAAAGATTGAGAATGTGTTCAGGGCATAATGAAATATATTCTAGCTAGTCCTACTATGGAGCCAGAGCCGTATGCTTCTTCTTTCTTATAGGTTACGGAATATTGTAATCCAACATGTATTACAGTTTTGATAGTCCATTCTGAAAATAAAATTATGTGTAATATATCATTCTCCATGTCCACGATTAAGTAGCCAGTGAGTCCAAGACAACAAATCAAAAAAGAAAAGAAAGATTACCCGTTTTTCAAGAACTGTCCGACGTCGCAATCCAGAGTTGTGGTGAGAAGAAAACAAGGAAAAATCAGTGGAACCAGCCCTAGCATCCGAATTTAGCAAAAGGTCTTGAAAGCCTTTGAATTCATGACCTTCTACCTCAAGCTGATTATGAAAAAAATAGTCCATTAACACGAAATACTGAAGTCTAACCTAACACTTTATGAGAGGTATCATTTGCAATCTCCAAGTCTAGATATTAAAAAAATAATAACCTTCATCTTCTTGTTTATATCTCCGAGCTGCCTCTCCTGTAATTCCAAATCCAAGTCAATAACATTATAATGTATATATAGTTATATACAAATAGAAACATTAATTATATACTAGGCTATTAATTAATACAATGACTAAATATATGTTACGTTCAAAATGTAAGTGGATGTAACAGACTTGCCTTTCTACGAAGGTCTTCCATTTGTTCCATAGTAACCTGCGTCTGCGTATATACATATACTAGGTTTAGAACCGCGCAATCGCGCGGGATGAATGTTATATATAAAAATAATTTTTATACATTATTATTGATTTGTGCTCATTTACGTATCATGTATATAATTAAATTAGAGTAAGCACATAAATCAAAACAACACATCTCGTTTATTTACGATATTCTTTTGGTAAATAAATCAAAACAATCATTTTATTTATTTTATATGGTATATAACTAAATTTCAATGATATGAACATAGATATATGATCTAATTTAATATAAATATTTATTATTGAGAATTCGTACTCATATGATAAATACAAAATTTCTAATTTTTCAATGCAAATTTCAAAATTAAAATATTAAGGTTTCAATACTTTTTCAATAATTTTTTTGAAATAAACATATTTATATATTTTTATATGTTATATTTAAACTATATTGATATATAATATAAATGTCTATTAAATGAGACTTCATATTCATACGATTTTATGAACATTTGTATTTTGTTATTACAAAAAAAAATTAAAGTATTGATCACAAAATTTTAGTGTGAGACATTTAATATTTTTAGTAATTTATAGTCATTTTAAAAATTTAAAATATAATATATAAGAAAAATTTTAATTTTTTTATTATATGGTTAATGTGATTGTTTAATATATTTTAATAATATAAATTTAAAAAAAGAGGTAAGATACAAAAATTGTTATCATATATTTATTTATTATTCATAATCATTAATTGTCATATATATGTTAATCATATTAGGTAATTTCAAAGTTTTTATTTAAGGAAAGTGCGAGAATATACTTTTGTATACTAATAATCTATTTGATAGTTAGTTATAATATATGTTAAGATGAACCAACCTATTTTCTAAGAATTCTGAGTTTTATTCTCATGGTGATACGTGACTACAAAAAAATATTGCAATGTTTCTCAAAAGGGATCTTTATACAATTTTTTCTATATCTTTTTTTTTGCTAAACAATTTGATTTTATATATATATCTTAATTTAGAAATGATTACAACTAAATAAGATTTGTCGATGTATACAAAATGTTATACCTTGCGTTGCCTGGTCGCCGAGAGAGCTCCTTCAAGCTGTCTCTCGAGCGTCTCCAATTCTTTGACACTCATCTCTCCCAGATCTTCCCCAAGCAAATACCTTTTTATTCCAACGATTCAAAATATTGCTTAATTGTGGAAACTAGCTAGGAGATGTACAGTTATATGTAATAATGATATAAAAGGGATATGATTAACTAAACCTATGAGTGCGAAGAAGAGATTCATATTTGGATCTGAGCTTTGTCACCTCTTGAGACCACCTCTGCACCAAAGAATTAATAAAGATCAATTAAATTCTATCTTAGCTCATTAATTATAATTGCTTTTTTTTTTGTATATAACATTAACTTGGGATGTGAAGACTTGGAAAAAGAAAAATTGACCTGTGTAGACTCTTCAGGTCTATTATTGTCCAAAATGTTGTTGTTACAGCGACTGTACCTTTCAATTGTCTTCTCCATTCTACAGATTATTAAACAAAAGAAATCACAAGAGATTAGTTGATCTAAATGTCTAAAGCAAACCCTAATTACACAAAACTTAATGGATCTGTCATTTCTTGCATATATTTGCGTAATGAGTCTATGAGATCGATGTATGATGAACCCTAACTACTATCTCTAATTAGAATTAGAAAGATACAACCATTTTAAAAGGCAAAACTTATGGTTTTCTTGAAATCTTAAGGACATACTCATATCAAAAAAGAAGAAACTGATGATAAAAACGTTTTAGCCGATAATCAATCAATTAAATTCTGATCTTAAAGATTTGTCGGATCTAAAAGCTAAAACTGACCCATGCGTCTCATGGATTCGAGAGGTCGAAACGTGATGAAACTTAACTGGTTAGGATTTGAGAGAAAAAAGACACAACCTCTTAAAATACTTAAAACACACAGAACTTTGGTTTTCTTGAATCTGAAAAAACGGACACAAGTCAAACCTAGCTTATCTTAGTTGACCACTGAATCTTTTGAAAAAAATACATTTATTTTCTTATAAAAACCTTAATTAAGCATTTTGATGATTAAAATGGGTATATATTTACATACGCATCACTGCTGAACTCATAGAGCTTGCTACTGCTGGAGAAGATGATAAGAGCAACCTCTACATCACATAGAACAGAGAGTTCGTAGGCTTTCTTGAGCAAACCACCTTTTCTTTTGGAGAAGGTTACTTGTCTATTGACCTTGTTCTCTATTCTTTTCACTTCCACTCTCCCTCTTGCCATTTCCCCTTCTCTCTCTTCTTTCTTCGTTTATTGACTAAATCCCTCTCAAGATGTGGACACTCACATGCATAAATCAAAATGGATCCAATAAGTGGAGGGATACACAGCATATTTGCTAACACCTTTATTTTTCGAAGCTATTTAAGCAGCATACATAGGGATACACTTATCCTGTTGTTAATTTATAGATTATAACTTTATTTATATTACCATGCAATGTAAGATGAATTATGTCTTTCTTTTCTTTGTTTGGTATAGTATGTTAAATGGTAAGTATCACGTGATAACATTTAAAGTCCAACTAACTTATATTGATCCAAATGAAGTTATTTGTTATTTTATTAGATAAAATTTAATCTACATGGAACAAAAAGAAAACTTTCTATTTGTAGTCATGGTTAAAGATACCTAGGAATGGAAATATGCAGGTAACAGAAGGACCACTGGAAAAATCATCATTGTTTCTTTTAATGTTAACCTTAGTATTAATTTCAAACCAACAGTTTTCAAAGTTTGAGTTGAATTTCTTTGTGTTTGTGGACTATGATTTCGTCAAGGTTTGTATGTACTGTAAATAACAATTGTTTGTTCCATGATAGGTCTGCTTAACCGATGTGGAACCAATTATAACATGTTTTTTTTTTTGTAACTACCAATTATAACATGTTCAAGAAGGTTTAATTGATCAGAACATGCAGAAACATTTTGAATTTGTCGTGTTAAATGTAAATTAACATTAGTGGTTCTGACCATCTGGCAATAATATCTACCAAGGTTTTTAATGTGATCACTATTACAAAGAAGAAGAAGCTAAAACCCCACAAACACTTTTTTTTTCTTCCAAAAAACTCCACAGTTCACATTTTAAAAAGACCAAAACACAATCACTAGCGGCACCATAATAAACCCAACAAAATCATTTTATTAATTATGTAAAGGATTCTATATTCATCACATTCACGTAAATCACTTATATATTAATAGAGAAACATTAAAAAAGTTATAACATATAGTTTGTATTAACTAAAAAAGTGTCATGCTGAGAATGTTAATTTTGCTTATAGCGGTCTGGGAATCAATTGAAAATTTTGTTAGTCCAAAATTAAACTGTTAGGGAATGTTATATTATATAGTATGTCCAATGGACCATTCATTTATCAAATGAAATTATTATATATTCTTTCCTTAAATAAAACCTACGGAATTACATAATATGATTAAGATATATATGGCAACCGTCTTGTGGAATACACCTCAGAACAGACATACCCCACACATGTACGGGGTATAACAGACGTTGTTTAAACCAGTTACCGATTACAAACAAACGCCGCTTTCCGACACCTTCTAATTTTTCTGCTTGCATAAAGCCCTTGTCCTTCCTTCTCAATGCGCGGGCATCCATCCAATGCATTCTTTTCGATCTTGTACTCAGTAGAGCCGGTAACCCTCGTTCACCAAAAATGGAAAAGGGTAATGATTTTAAATAATAAAGATTTGCTAACAATCTGTATACTTTCTATAATTTTTGTTTAATTATTTATTATTAAAATAAATTACATAATTACATTAATCATATAATAAAAATTTAGTTTTTTTTGTATATGTTGTATTTAAATTTTTTTTAAAACGAATATAAATTACTAAAACTGTTACACTACAAGAAAACGTGCCCATAACAACGAACATTTACGACGAAAATATTTCGTCGTAAATTTACATGGTGTTTACAACACAGTTACGAGGAATCCAACTTTCGTCGTAAACGCCATGTAAATTTACGACGAATAGTGTTCGTCGTAAAATCCATGTAAGTTTACGACGAATGTACGTGGAATGAGAAATACGTCGTAATCATTACTTCGACATTACAACGAAACATGTTACCGTTATATTTAGGTGAAAACGTGTATTCAATGTGCTTTAACTTACCTAATTTCGTCGTAAAGTCGTTGTAAATATTATGTTAAAACCATGTAAAATCAATGTAAAATATTCCTTGTAAAATCGTTGTTATATTTCAACTACCCAACTCGAAAATTTCTCTATATATATGTCATTTCCTACAGCTCTCTTCCTCACAACACACAAACTGAAAAAAAAAATCAGAAAAAAAAAAAAAAAAGATTTCAAAAAAAAAATCTAAGAAAAAAATGGCCGGTGGCGGTAGTATATACGAGTTACGGAGTTAGATGTATTTGCACAAAGATTCCGACGGGCTGGTGACGAACACATTTCTGAGCGGGCTAGAGACATTCATGCACCAGGCGGGCTTTACCTGAGAATTGCATGGATGGAGTTGTTTAAAGAGTATTTGCCAGAAGACAACGTGTCTGCTGAATCTTATTATGAGATTCAGAGATTGGTTTATAGTCTTGGGTTACCTTCGGAGATGATTGATGTTTGCATCGACAACTGCATGATCTACTGGAAAGAAGATGACAAGTTAGAAGAGTGTCGATTCTGCAAAAAACCACGATTCAAACAGCAAGGCCGTGGGAGGAATAGGGTACCGTACCAAAGGATGTGGTACCTACCAATTACAGACAGATTGAAAAGATTATATCAATCTGAGAGGACTGCTGCGTCGATGAGGTGGCATGCGGAACATGTCCAGAGAGATGGTGAGGTTGCACATCCATCAGACGCAAGAGCGTGGAAACATTTCAACAAGGTACACGCAGATTTTGCTACAAATATTCAGAATGTCTATCTTGGGTTATGCACCGATGGATTTAGACCATTTGGAATGTCTGGTAGACAATATTCTTTGTGGCCAGTCATTCTTACGCCGTACAATTTACCGCCGGATATGTGCATGGAACAAGAATTTCTATTGTTGACCATATTAATCCCAGGGCCGAAGCATCCAAAACGGTCTCTTGATGTTTTTCTTCAACCGTTGATAGAAGAGCTAAAGCAATTGTGGTCAGAAGGGGTGAGGACGTACGATTGTTCCTTGAAAAACAATTTTATGATGCGAGCAGTTCTGCTATGGACGATAAGTGATTTCCCTGCTTATGGGATGTTGTCTGGCTGGACAACACATGAAAGATTATCTTGTCCATATTGTCTTGGATCGACGGATGCTTTTCAACTGAAGAATGGTAGGAAGAGTTGTTGGTTTGATTGTCATCGTCGCTTTCTTCCACTTGCCCATCCGTACAGAAGAAATAAGACATTGTTTCGGCACAAAAAAATTGTCAGAGACGGTCCTCCTCCATATCTCACCGGCCAGCAGATCGAAGCAGACATTGATTATTACGGAGCTCAGAAAATAGTTAAAGTTGGAGGAAATTGGCATGTTCCTAGAAATCTGCCTGATGGGTATGGTGTGTCTCACAATTGGCATAAGAGGAGTATATTTTGGGAGCTACCCTATTGGAAGGATCTTCTCTTACGCCACAATCTGGATGTCATGCATATTGAGAAGAATTTTTTTGAGAACATCATGAATACATTACTTAACGTCCCTGGGAAGACAAAAGATAACAAAAAGTCAAGGATGGACTTACCTGATATTTGCTCAAGAAGTGAGTTACATATCAAGATCAATGGAAACGTTCATGTTCCCATCTTCCGGTTGTCATCAGAAGCCAAAACAACCTTGTTTGACTGGGTTGCATCAGAAGTTAAGTTTCCTGATGGTTATGTTTCAAATCTGTCAAGATGTGTTGAACGAGGTCAAAAGTTCTCCGGAATGAAGAGTCATGATTGTCATGTGTTTATGCAACGACTACTTCCATTTGCTTTTGCCGAGCTCCTTCCAGCAAATGTCCATGAAGCACTTGCATGTAATTATAATTTTATAATATATATACATATGTTATGAAATGTTATTAATTTGATTACTTTTGCAATATACAGCCATCAGCGTTTTTTTCAGAGATCTTAGCACACGTACGTTCAAGGAAGAAGTCATCGAACAACTTCATCATAACATTCCGATCATATTGTGCAACCTGGAGAAGATATTTCCTCCTTCATTTTTTGAAGTCATGGAGCATCTAGTTGTCCACCTACCGTATGAAGCATTGCTTCGTGGACCTGTTCACAACGGATGGATGTATCCGTATGAGCGACAGATGAAACATGTGAAGAGGAAAGCAAGAAATCTTGCAAAGGTGGAAGGTTCAATGGTTGCGGGGAGTTTGACAGCCAAAACATCTAACTTCACATCATACTACTTTGCTCCAACTGTTCGTACGAGAAAAATAGTTCCTAGAAGATATGATGATGGTGGAGTACCGACATCATATCCAATTGATGGTGTTCCTGACATTTTCTACGAAATTGCACGGTTTGGTGGTAAAACGAAAGAAGTATGATGGTCATGTGAAGAGGATAAACATAGTGCCCACACTTATATTCTGCTCAACTGCGAGGATGCAGTGACCCGTTACTTTGAAAGGTAAATATTTTTGTGAATGTTAATTATATGAATTGAAGTTAATTATGTATGACTTGATTATTTGTTTAATTTGCAGCATGTTTGTATCTCAAGTTGAAGAAGCAATACCAGGAATATCTGCAACTGACGTGGACACACGTAAAGATAAGCACTTTGTCAAGTGGTTAAAATCACAAGTACGTAATATATCTCATACATTGATTAATTAAGTAAGTGTTTTGATACTTCAATATTAATTAAGAATAACTGCTTTTTGCAGGTTGATTATGACGATCCTTATTATCCCGTATGGTTTCACGAATTGGTTCAAGGTCCAGTTGCAAAGGTCACCATATCACATATGTATTTCACACGAGGATTTACCTTTCACATATACGAGTATGAGAGACATCGGGCAACGAGTAACTACGGAATATGTGTGAAAGGTGAAACAGACTTTTACGGGATCTTGCAGGAGATTATTGAAGTGGAATTTCCGGGGTTATTGAAGCTAAAATGCGTCATCTTCAAATGTGAATGGTTCGATCATGTTGTGAACCGAGGGATTCGGTATAACAAATTTGGTGTTGTGGATGTCAATTTTGGGAGAAGATACAACAAATTTGAGCCTTTCATTTTAGCTTCACAAGCCGAACAAGTTAGCTTCCTTCCTTATCCTCGGCTTCGAACTTCCGGGATAAACTGGCTAGCTGCTATCAAAATTACACCTCGTGGACGCATTGTCGCTGGAGAAGAACAGCCCTTGCAAGAAGAAGACGCTATCAATGAAGTTGAGGTACCAGAACAACCAACTGATGAAATCCTTTTGATCGACCCGCAAAACTTTCAATATGAAGATATTCCCGAAGATGCGACAGATGAAGCACGTGAAGACGAGTTCGAGAGAAGCGACGATGATGATTGTAATGATAGTGATGAGAACGAAAACGATTTAGAGTGATGTAATATTGATGAGAACGAAAACGATTTAGAGTGATGTAATATATGTAACAAATGTTGTATTTTTCTATTGTAACGTATGTTTAAGGAAATATTGTTTTTTTACCATCCTAATGTATGGGTAACAAATGTTGTTTTATATAACATGTATTTCTTTAGTTTTTAAAAAATTATTTGGAGTTTTAGGGTTTTAGAGTTTAAGTCGGAGAAAGAGCACAAAGTAGTAGAGAAGAGATATGATGTTAGATGATATGTGACTTTGGGGTTTAGGGATTTTATTCTCGGTGTTTAGGGTTAAGCGTTGTAAAATCGTCGTAAATGGTAATCTATTCCACGTTATTTCGTCGTAAATGGAAAAACGCGGGCCTGGTAACTTCGTCGTAAACGCGGACCTGGTAAATTCGTCGTAAACCGACGTCTCGACGTAATTTCGTCGTAAATCGAAAAACGCGGGCCTGGTAACTTTGTCGTAAATGAAAAAACGCGGGCCTGGTAACTTCGTCGTAACGAATCCTTTTCTATATATTGAGACGCCGAGACGAGGCTTCCTCGTTCATTCCTCCCAAACTCCTCTCCTCTCCCTCTAAGGTACACTCTCTTTCCTCCTTTTTATTTTTTTTTAAGTTAGTTTAGGTTATTAATTAGTTAGGTAATTAGTTTAGGTGATTAGTTAGATAATTAGTTTAGGTGATTAGTTAGATGACGGAATACTATAGTTTAGGTGATTAATTAGGTAACGGAATAATTTTTTAATTATGTCGTCATAATTGATTAAATTTATTTAAATTTTTTTTAGATGGCTCCTAGAAGGAAACAAGCAGCACC
Source organism: Brassica napus (assembly GCF_020379485.1). Lineage (NCBI taxonomy): Eukaryota > Viridiplantae > Streptophyta > Magnoliopsida > Brassicales > Brassicaceae > Brassica > Brassica napus. Next base: position 30,140,830 of record NC_063447.1, on the reverse strand, counting down.
TACTTATGCCCAGTTGTTTGGCGATGGTTCCGGTACATCTTCTTCCGGTCCATCGTCTTCCGATGCAGTTCCAGACTCTCAGACTTCTCAGAGAGTTTTTTCGAGTCCTCCTCTTCCACCGCAGATGCCTCCACCTCCTCCTCCAGCGGCTGCACCTCAGCCTATCCCAGAAGGTGCAGTTCATCCGGATTTGCGTGTGCCTTCATATGCTCCCTTCGCGAGATATACGGTGGAGGATTTGCTTGCCCAACCTAGACGGGAGGGTTTGGATGTTCTAGACCCCGATAGACCCCGAGGAACTTATTGGTAAGTTATTAATTTTTATTACATTAAAATTTAATTAATTTTTATTTTCTAACGGTTAAATTGTTTTTTTTTCAGGTTTGGAGCTAACAATCGTGTTAGCCGGAGCGTTTCGGCGACGATTAAGGGTTACTACGACGGGGCATATCCGAACTGGAGCAAGACACCAAATCACGTTAAGATCACGTGGTTTAAATGTTTTGCGGTAAGATTTTTAAATTTAATTAAATTTTCACTTTTAAATATATATATATATATATATATATTTTTAATATTTATTATTAATTGTAATTTTTTCAAAATTTTTATGTTTCAGCAAAAGTGGCATTGGTCTTTGGGAATCACCGAGAGGGTGAAGGCGGAATTCGTTGCAAAGGCAAAGATACGCCTCTGCAACACAGTCTCTGATTGAAAGGACAAGTGGGAGATCTACGGGTATGAGGGAAAGCCCACTGAGCTCACGACGGATGTGTGGGATGGCCTCATCGCCTATTGCAAGCACCCCTCTTCGATCAAAAAGGCCAATTTGTGCTCGGCTTCTCGAAGGACGAAGGATAAAGATGGTCATTTACCCATGCTTCACAGAACCGGACAAAAACCTCATGCAGGAGTCCGTCTAGAAGCTGTAAGTTTTGTTTTAAATATATATTTTAAAATATTCAATTAATATTATTTATAATATTTAATTTAATTTTTTTTTTTGTAGTTCGAGAAGACGGGAGTCTTACCTTCTCTGTCTGACCTATTCAAGATGACTCACGCCACATCCGATGGAGTTTTTGTGGATCCTGCATCTGAGAAACTCTTCCAAACAGTGGCTGGTCGGATTGAAGAACGGGAGACGTAACTAACTCAGGAGTCTCCCGATGGATTACCAGTCACATTGTCCACCGAAGAGGTCGACAGAATCTTCGAAGAGGTACAACTTAAAATTTTTGTTTACATTATTTTAAATATTTTAACATAATTAACTATATTAATATATGTTTTGATTTTATAGGTGGCTCCTAAAAAGAAGGAACGGATAGTCGGTATAGGCCGAAGTTGCAAGGGCAACTTCGTCATACACTTCGAGACGGGATGAAGAGACTGCTCAGATGAAGGCTCGAATGGATAGCCAGCACGTTCGTTTAGACTCTCTTGAGGATTTGCTAGACGTGATGGCCGTGGGAAACCCGGTTATGCAGAGAATGTTGAGTGAGAGACGAGCCGCTCTTGGAATGCCACCACGAGATCCCCAAGAGTCCGATCTAACCCGTCAACAGCCGAGCAACCCCACCAACTACTTCGAGAATATGTAGTTTTTTTTATTTTTCTGTTTGTATTATGAATTTAAATATTATTGTATGACTTTTTAAAATATGTTTTTCAATTTCATATTTCGTTTTAAAATTTAAATTATTTTAAATTCTGAATATTAAATATAAATTAAAATTTATTATATACTAATTAATAATAATATAATAAGAAACGATGTAAACTCCTCGTAAATATTACATGGAGTTTACATCGAATGTTTACGAGTGATTAACATCGAAATATTTACGAGGGTTTTACATCGAAATGTTTACGAGTGATTTACAACGAATGTATTTACGTGTGCTTTACATCGAAATAATTACGTGGGCTTTACGACGAAAACTTACGTGTCGTTTACGACGAATCATTTCCCTGCGCTTTACGAGGAATATATTTCGTCGTAAACGTAACGAGTCGTTTACGACGAAACCTCCGTTACGACGGACGTTTAACAACGAAACGTCTTTCGACTTTAATTCGTCGTAACACCCCGTTTACGACGAATTTACAACGAATACTGCCCTAGTAAAAAATATGTTTTCTTGTAGTGTTAAAAGTCTCACATAATCTTTTGTGATCAAGATTTAAATTTTTTTCTATAATAAAATACAATGATTATAAAATCATATGAATAAATAATTTGATTCTAATAGGTGTTTATGTTAATATATATATATATATATATATATATATATATATATATATATTTCATATCATTTAAATTAAAATATACATCATATGAAAATACATACTTATATTTTGATATCTGCATTGAACATATATTGAAAAGTTAATATTTTAATTTTGAAATCTTCATTGTTTTTTTAAATGATTATAAATTATTGAAACTACTAAACATTCCACTTTAAAAAAAAATCATTGGTGTAAAATTTTGTTACACAAATATGCAAATAATCATAAAATCATATGAGTAGAAATCTCATTAGATAAATATTCATATTAAAAGTATACTATATAACTATGTTTTGATTTATTTACCCAGCGAATAAATAAGAATGGTCGTTTGATTTATATGCGCACACCAATTTATTACATAATAATAACTGATTTGTTAGTTAGTTAATATATAATTATTATTTTATTATTTCATAATATGCAGAAAAACATAAAATATTTATACTACTCAAGGCGCGGATCTTAACCTAAGTATGTATCTCTTTAATAATTTTAAATCTGAAACATTTTCTAAATCTTAGGCCAAAACAAAATAACGAAATGAGAATAAACTCAAAATCAATATTTATATCGAGCAATAACCAAAATGGAAAAAACGACATAAAAATGAGAAAAATATTGAAGATAGATAGGATTGGCACGTGAACGTAAACTTCTCATAACCATAATCTTATATATTAAAACAGAAGTCACAACTAGGGGTGTTCAATCCAGTTATCGGTTCGGTTTCGGTTCGTTTTTTCGGTATTTCGGTTAGTAAAATATAACTACCATTATAAATCCATATTTACTTTGGTTCGGTTCGGTTTATATACCGCCGGTTTTCGGTTTATTCGGTTTTATACCAAAACATAATTATTTAGTTTGGGATCATATTATATACATTTTAGAGTCATATTGTCATTGCAGTCATTTATTAAAAATATATTATATTTTCAAATAAAAGAACAAAAAAATAAAAACGCGTATACCTTCAAATGAATTAATCAAATCTAGAATTAAAATCAAAGCTCGAAATTTTGAAAATAAAAATAAAAAACAAAAGAGAAGTATGAAAGAAAATGTTTCCACTCTTCCATATTCAGTGTTCATCAAAGTCATGATTCGTCGAGTGAAACTCTGTTCGTTTATAAATAAGAAAAAAAATGTGAAGAATTTTTTCTAGTTATTATCCATCAAATTTATAACATTCACTTCAATTTAATCAACGCTAAAAGAAAGCAAAATGATTAAAATAAGAAGACTAAGAAAATAAAAAACCTCAGTTACGATGAATTGTTATTTACTTATATTTTAAGTGTTTTTCAAATTATGATTCTTTCTTACTATAAAAATATGGTAATAATTATTAACAAAAGAATAACTTATATAACAAATATATTTTTCATGTGACGTTATAAAATATGTACATATTTACATGTTTTTACTTTTGATCTGTTCGGTTTATTCGGTTTAACCAGTTATAAACCAAACCATATTCAAATCCTACGGTTTTTATAAAATCATATTCATTCGGTTTATATGGTATATACCAAAACCACACCATATTGTCTATTTCGGTTCGGTTCAGTATGGTTCGGTTTTACCATATTGGACAAGTCTAGTCACAACCTTGATTCATATGTGATTTTTTTTTTAAATGGACCTAATGGACCTATTTCTAGAAAGTCATGTTACTTTTAATCTCTAATCTTACCATTTAAATTTTGGGCATACCAGAAATTTTTATTGGGCTATCAATAATTGGATTTAAATAATAGATGATCCATGACGTCAAAAAAAACAATAGATGATCCATTAGATTTATAGATAATATAAATTAAATAGATATAATTTAATGTTGTAATACTATATCTCCATATGTTAATTATTTAAATATTTGTCGATGTTAACTTTTAAAATTATAAAGATTTTTTTTTAAATAGCAAAAATCATATTATCTAACAATTGTTAATCTTTACTACCTTAAACCAATGAAAATAAATTTTAAACTATATAGTTTATTTTAAAAATTAAACAAAAATTAAATGTTTAATTATTTACTCGATAATATAAATCTATGAAGCGAAAAGTTTAATTTTTTAAAAACTTTCTAAATTTGTGAAATGTTACAATATCTTTGAATATGAAAATAAAACAATATTTGTTTCTTCTTATATATATATATACATATATATATATATATATATACACATATATATATATATATACATAGAAGAATATACAAATACATGCGAAAGTTTGAAACAATCTATTCAATGAAAAAATATACCATAAACTTACTATGTTTTAAAAATTGATAGACGCATTTATATTATAATATATACCAATTTAGAATTGAAAACAAAATGTTTATATAAAAATAAATGAAAACAAAAACTCGTGCGGTTGCGCGGATCGAGAACTAGTTAACTTTTAAATTGCTAAACCATGATATAAAACCGAGCTGTTATAGTATCGTTGTAATAAAATAGTAGACCTGAAATTTTTCGGCCCAAACGTTAGGTTCTTAGTGATTTTTTTGACCTAAAACACTTTTAAAAATGAGATAAGACATCAATAAACAAATTATGTAATTAACAATATAAATTTTATTTTTACATAGGATATTTCTTAAATAATTTTTATATAATCATTTCGTACCAGATGAAAAGTGAATCAAAAGGTACAAAGCCCATGAAAGCTAATAACAGTGAAATTGAATTTTTCGTCTGGTATGATTTCGGTTTAGATTAAACCGGAAAAGAAAATTCGAAATTGAAACTGATAAAAGAGATCGATTAAGATAGCAATCATCATCTTCGTCTTCGTCGCTCGAGTGATCAGATCTCCGCCTAAGATTGGTTAATTGGGAATGGCGTGTTATTAGTGTATCACCCGCGAGGCCTTGATTCTTCTCAAATCTCCTATAGATTCCGAGTATGGATTTGTTTCTCTCTCTCTCCATGATTCGGTTCTCTACTTGATTTGGTGTTTGCTTCGTAATTTTTGATAGGAATGGGGTTGAAGCGAGGGTTATCGGGAGTGAACCGGATTAGAGGAGGAGGAGGATCTCGATCTGCAGCACTTGTCACCCTCATCTTTCTCTGTGTGTTCGCACCTCCCGTCTTCTTTGTTGGTCGTGGAGTATACATCGATTCCTCTAACGGTATTACTACACTCATTAGAGTTACATTGCCGTTAAATCATTTTGCTTGGAAGTGACACTGATGATGATGATCTGTTGCAGATTATGCAAATGCTTCTGTGAAGCAGGTGCGGCTTAAAAACTCTCTTTTTCGTTTTTAACACAAGCCAAGTAATGGTGTTTGTTTCATTGGATTGGATTGGTTGCAGAGTCTTGACTGGAGAGAACGCTTAGCTATGCAATCTCTTAGATCTCTCTTCTCTAAAGAGGCAAGTGTCTTAACTAAGTTTTGTTTTGTTTGTTCTTTCTTCCTTCATAGATTAGCAGCTCGTTTCTTACTCAGGTTCTAGATGTTATCACTGCTAGCACAGCTCATTTGGGTCCTTTTAGCCTTGATTCTTCTCTCAAGAAAAACAATTTTTCACCATCATGGCGAGAACTCGAAGTAGACACTCAGGTGTGTGGTTTAGTCTGTAACCAGATGAGTTTCTATCCTCTATTCTTTTGGCTCATAGTTTTTGATCTACTTGAAGCAGGAGAATCAGACAGCATCTAGTAGTATCGTGAATGCAAAACGTGACACTACTTCAAAAGGTGGTGGCTTTTCTTTTGACAAGTTTCAATATCTGATGATACCATCTCTGACTCTTCAATATCATCACTGCTCATATAGGTGGTAGCCATCAGAAAGTTGAGACACCTGAAATGTTATACAGAAGGGTAATTTTTTTACCTTCATTTCAAAATCTTGATGCATCACAGAATTCTCTTTTGCTTAAGTATTTTGTCTTTCCATCTTTGAAATTTTCAGCAACTGAGAGAGAAAAGACGTGAGAGGCGAGCAAATGAGTTAGTCCAACAACACAACGATGACACCATTTTGAAACTCGAAAACGCGGCCATCGAGCGCTCCAAGTCTGTTGATTCTGCAGTCCTTGGAAAATACAGTATCTGGAGAAGAGAGAACGAGAACGACAACTCTGATTCTAACATCCGCTTGATGAGGGATCAAGTGATCATGGCTAGAGTCTACAGTGGTCTCGCAAAACTGAAGAACAAGACTGACTTGTTACAAGAACTTCAGGCCCGGATCAAAGACAGCCAACGTGTTTTGGGTGAATCAACAACCGATGCAGATCTTCCTCGTAGGTAAAGAGATCTTTTATTTTTCTGTTATTATTATTCCAGTTATGTTTTTTTTTAACTGATACCTCATTAACGTGTAGTGCACATGATAAACTGAGAGACATGGGTCAAGTCTTGGCTAAGGCCAAGATGCAGTTATATGACTGCAAGCTGGTTACTGGAAAGCTGAGAGCAATGCTTCAAACGGCTGATGAACAAGTCAGGAGCTTGAAGAAGCAGAGTACTTTTCTGGCTCAGTTAGCAGCGAAAACTATTCCAAATGCTATCCATTGCCTGTCGATGCGCTTGACCATCGATTACTATCTTCTTTCTCCGGTGAAAAGGAAGTTCCCTCGCACTGAAAACCTAGAGAACCCTAATCTTTACCATTATGCCCTGTTTTCTGACAACGTGTTAGCTGCATCAGTGGTTGTTAACTCAGCCATCATGAATGCCAAGGTAAAACAGTTATCCACTCTCTCTTGTATTCGTGCTCCTACCTCTCTATGTGTATCCCTGATGGGATTTTGAACGGAACCCATCGAACCGAAATGAAAATTTTGGTTCGATTTGGTTGTTTTTTTCTGTTGTTGGAAAGTTCGGTTTTCCGTTCGGCCGGCAAACGGTTACTTCAATTTTCTTGAAAAAAACTATAACCAAACCATACCAAAATCCCGGACCGAAAAAGCCAAACTAACTGAATTTAATCAAAGCTTATATGAAATTTTAACAAAATTTATAACCCAAATCAAAAACTTCAGGTAGGATTTTCAAAACCCAAACCAAACTTTATTTAGGGTTAATTTGGTAAGTTTTATGTTGAACCGAACTAATCAAAAACCAAACTACCCGAACCCGCAGGCCTACTGTCATGAGTTGCAGAGTTGAATTAAAAGTTTTTTCTTGTTTGGGCAGGATCCTTCGAAGCATGTGTTTCACCTTGTGACGGATAAACTCAATTTCGGAGCAATGAACATGTGGTTCCTCCTAAACCCACCTGGAAAGGCAACAATACATGTGGAAAACGTGGATGAGTTTAAGTGGCTCAACTCATCTTACTGCCCTGTTCTTCGTCAGCTTGAATCAGCAGCAATGAAGGAATTCTATTTCAAAGCAGATCATCCAACTTCAGGCTCTTCGAATCTCAAATACAGAAACCCAAAGTATCTATCCATGTTGAATCACTTGAGATTCTACCTCCCTGAGGTTTATCCCAAGCTGAACAAAATCCTCTTCTTGGATGACGACATCATCGTTCAGAAAGACCTAACTCCACTCTGGGAAGTCAACCTGAACGGCAAAGTCAACGGTGCCGTTGAAACCTGCGGGGAGAGTTTCCACAGGTTCGACAAGTATCTCAACTTCTCGAATCCTCATATAGCGAGGAACTTCAATCCAAACGCTTGTGGATGGGCTTATGGCATGAACATGTTCGACCTAAAGGAGTGGAAGAAGAGAGACATCACTGGTATCTACCACAAGTGGCAAAACATGGTAAACAACTCTTAAATCCTTTGCATCAACATGGTTGATTAATGGGTTGCTTATTATGTATATATTGTTGCTGTTTAGAATGAGAACAGGACACTGTGGAAGCTAGGGACACTACCACCAGGACTAATAACGTTTTACGAACTAACACATCCCTTAAACAAGGCGTGGCACGTTCTGGGACTTGGATATAACCCGAGTATAGCAAAGAAAGACATTGAGAATGCAGCAGTGGTTCATTATAATGGGAACATGAAACCGTGGTTGGAGTTAGCTATGTCCAAGTATCGACCGTATTGGACCAAGTATATCCAGTTTGATCACCCATATCTTCGTAGATGCAACCTTCATGAATAAATTAATCAAATTAAATCTTTGTTTAGATGATTTGAGGTAATTACTCCTAATCTTATGTTGTTCCCTTCATTGCGTTCCTCTTTAATTTGCACACATTGTTAATTGTTTATTCATATCTTTATTTAGTAATTTTTTTTGTTCGGGTTAAAAACACTTTTGTTATCGAGTTTCTTTCGATAATATCTTAATGGAGATCCTGGTGTAAGGACCTGTGAAAGAATGAAGCACTGTGTCGCTATTTTAGTTAGGGCATGATTATTTGGAGTCTTTGCTCTTGGGTCCTTAATACACACATATTTGTATGTATATATTATATATGTGTATATAATTGCAGGTTAAGAACTTTAAGAAATTTTCGGTTTGGGTTTTCGTAAAGTCTTTAGTCCGCAATTATATACGCGTATATAATATATACATACAAATATATGTGTATTAAGGATCCAAAAGCAAAGATTCTCAATAATCATGCCCTTATATAAAAACATTCAAGTAGTCAAGCCAAGAGATCACCTAATCCAGAGATTCTGCAACTTTTGTAAAAATTGCATTTTTTTTGTTGGTAATATTTTGATTATGATGGACACAAATGCTAAACTTCCAGTTTTTAGTTTCTCATATGATGTCAAATAATGAGATAAAAATTCAAAGTCCCATTAAACTAAAAAAAAAAATTCTATATTCTTTTTTTTCCAACCCATTATTTTATTACAATATATCTGATGACAGTAACAAAAAAAAGTATCAAATTTGGCATTTAAAAGTGCAGAGGCAGGTATTGGCGGGTCCTGGCCCTCCTAGACATGTCCCTCTTCCCGCTCTCTCTCCCCACTTTGCAGTACATTGTTCGGCACACTGTGGAGGTACACAAGGGGTTGCTCCTATAAATCGTTCATGACACAATTGTTGTCCTTGTGTGTCCTTCATCCCCATCCCTAACAATACATATTTAAAACAGATTAATATTATCTCAATTCCTGTCCTTATAAAAATGAAAAATGGTGAACAAAAACTCATCAGATAATAAAGAAGAAGCATGAAAATAATTAACATATTTTAAGATGTAACACAAACCTAGAACAAGAACGATCATAAAGATAGCAAAAATTGTGTTTTTAGCCATTTTGTGTGATACAAGAGAAATGAATGGATGTAATTGTATTGCATTTGTGAACATCATATATATGTATATAAGAAATTTAATGCATATATATATTGATATCAAAAGATGTAATAAATGTATTTTAGCATAAAAAAAATTTGTAATAAATGTAAATAAAAGATCAAATAGTAATTAATTAGACTTTTGAACAGAACAAGTCATATATAGAAAAAGAAATAGTAAGATATCTACAAATTAATTAAAAATAAAAACCGATATGGAAATAATAAATCATAATTAATGGTGTAATATCATCCATGAGTAAATCTTGAAAAAAAATATCAAGTAATATTGAATAGATTCTTGAAAATCATTAAGATATAGTAATATATTAATGGAGTAAAGTCTTTCAAAATACTGTATTGAATGAAAAGAGAGACCACCAAAACCATATTGTATGTTATTATTGACTATTATAACTTCGGGATCTTATAACACATTATAATTATTTAAGATAATTATTTATTTTTATATCCTTAATATATCAAACTAATCATTTTATACTATATAAATCAATGTTTTTAAAACCGGATCGGCTAGCGAACCGAGAATTTTTTGGGTCATGGATCATTGTGGTTTGACCGGGTCTGAACCGGATTCGATCGGGTTTACTTAGATTAAACTAAATTTAATGATATTTTATAAACAATATGCATATTCTTAAAAAAAAGATCATATCAAATAAAATGTTTAAATAGCCATAATGTATAGAAAAACTTAAAAATAACAATTAAAATCTAAAATCAATATGAAAAGCACATTTATACTTTATTCGCAGATTTTATCACTCTAAATGTTCATCATCTTTTAAGAAAAAAATTATATACACATTAGGTAAAAGTTATATTTTGAAATACAAATTTCACAAACGTAAATGTTTCAATTATTTAAATCTTCAAAACAAGTGATCATGAAATAAAATTAAAACAAAGTGAGAAGTAGACAAAAAAAATATCTTGACGTGAATATTAAACTTTGTGAATCTTATAATTTACGAGTTGTAGAGACGACAAAAGAAAAAGAAAAGAGACGATACTTTATTAATCTTTAATAAATCTTATTTTTATTTTAAGAGGAAGAAAATTAATTGTTTCATTAACAAGATTTTGGCTTATATACGAACCGGGGTTTGGCCGGTTCATTGGGTCACCGGTTCCCGGGTTTTTGACGGTTTGATAGGGGTTTTTAACTGGTTCGATTTTAGTTGGGTTTTAACACTAACCCAACCCGGATTATTTTTGGTTCATGGTTCAACCCGGTCCGACCGCCGGTTCGGTCCGGGTTTAAAAACACTGATATAAATAGATATTTTCATATGATTTCGACATAGGAAAATAAAATTAAAATACTAATATAGAATAAAGTAGTGTAATATTTTTTATTTTAAATGTAAAATGAATTATCATACAGAAAAAGGAAAAAGATAGGAAATGTTAGAAAAATAAAAGTATGGGACTGAAAGAAAAACAAAGGTCCACAGTCTAAGAAAAAACTTAAAAACGATACTGCTCCACAACTGCAAGAATATATTTTCTGCTTGAGTTAAGGGTGGGCGTGGAGCATATATACTAAATATAAAGAAGGTTTCTTTCACTTCTAGGCTGTCAACATAGACGGACACGTCACTAATTCGAGTCTTGAGAAGCCGACACGTGTCACGGTCAATCAAAAGTCAATGTTTTATTAATTCTTGAATTTAATGGGTTTTATGTGTTTACTACAGTCCAAATACATCTTCTCTAAAAAAATAAAAAAAAAATGGTATACGAAACTTAGGGAAAGTGGCCGTCGAGCAACAATTCCCGTTCAGTTAACTGTCAATAGAAATCCAACGGTTTCACCGGTGACGAACGATTTCGATCAATATCAGTCGGAAGCCGAATAGACTTCTTTAATCTGGAGCCCTTACGGAAATTAACTTGATTCATGCACCTTCATTAACATTCACATTAATACCTACTCTCTACTTCTCACACGATCTTGCATTCAATGAATCTCCTCAGTCATTTCTTTGTGTTAATCCTCCATTATAAATATGAAGGTTTTCTTCCAAGAAAATCATCAGTTCATTTCTCTTAATAAACAACACAAAAAGGTGATGAAAAAGATTTGTTAAGCTCATCGTTGTACTTGACGGATTGTGACAGAAAATTGATAAGAAACAGAAAAATGAGATGAGAAACAGAATAAAAAGAGAAGAAGAGAAAAGAGGAAGAAGATAGAAGAAGGGAGATAACTTTTTTTAGTGAACTTTTTTTTTAAAAGATCTATTTATCTTTAGCTCATAATAATTTCCAACATTTTGGTGTTGATTTTTCATTATTGTGGCTCCCTAAAAGGTTGCTGGCCCTGATCTTAAGGATACAACAGTTAGTGCAGACACTTATGGATATATAATCATGTGTGAGTATGCATGATTGTGATTTGTGAGTATACTTACTATATATATAAAGAAGGGTTTCCTTTACTCCTAGGCTGTCCACATAGGCGGACACGTCACTAATTTGAGTCTTGAGAATCCGACACGTGTCACGGTCAATCAAAAGTCAATGTTTCCTTAATTCTTGAATTTAATGGATTTTATGTGTTTACTACGGTCCAAATACATATTCTCTAAAAAAAGAAAAAAAAACAGTATACGAAACTTAGGGAAAGTGGCCGTCGAGCAACAATTCCCGTTCAGTCAACTGTCAATAGAAATCCAACGGTTTCACCGGTGACGAACGATTCCGATCAATGTCAGTCGGAAGCCGAATAGACTTCTTTAATCTGGAGCCGTTACGAAAACTAACTTGGTTCATGCATCTTCATTAACATTCACATTAATACCTACTCTCTACTTCTCACACGATCTCGCATTCAATGAATCTCCTCATTCATTTCTTTGTGTTAATCCTCCATTATAAATAAGAAGGTTTTCTTCCAAGAAAATCATCAGTTCATTTCTCTTAATAAACAACACAAAAAGGTGATGAAAAAGATTTGTTAAGCTCATCGTTGTACTTGACGGATTGTGACAAAAAAGTGATAAGAAACAAAAAAAAAAATGAGATGAGAAACAGAATAAACAGAGAAGAAGAGAAAAGAGGAAGAATATAGAAGAAGGGAGATGACTTTTTTTAGTGAACTTTTTTTTAAAAAGATATATTTATCTTTAGCTCATAATAATTTCCAACATCTTGGTGTTGATTTTTCATTACTGTGGTTCCCTAAAAGGTTGTAGCCCTGATCTCAAGGATACAACAGTTAGTGCATACACTTATGGATATATAATCATGTGTGAGTATGCATGATTGTGATTTGTGAGTATATTTCAATTACATCTTTCACGTACCGACTACTGGATTATGAATTCTATTTAACTTGGCTGCTTCTGTGTCTCCAAAATTAACTAAGTTTTGATATATAAATAGAATGCATTTTTCTTATTATACTTCCAAGTTTGAGTCTGCATATATCACAATAAAATGAGTACGGTGGACGAATGAGCTGAGTGTGGAATACTAAACATGTTCTTACAAGAAATTGAATCGTTGTAGTTTTGTCCAAACACTAACTTATGCCTTATTTAGAACACTCACTTCCCATAACATATGTACTCTCTTCTCGACAAATGACACATGGTAACATAATATAAAAACAATCACAGCGTTAACACATTTGAAAGAAAATTCGTCCAACCGCACCTCCTATTTTGGATAAAAACAACTAGAACTAATACGATATGAAAAAAATAGTTTCAAATATATATATATATATATATATATATATGAAAATAATGTTTCATTGGACATCAACCTAAAATAGTATTTTAGCACATAATTAATAATATAATATCAAAGACATAAATTTTAAAAATATTCATAAGAAAAAATATAATCTAAGATTTTTGTATTAAAAATTATTTTACTTATTATCAAAATTATCATAATTACAGTAGAATAAACAAAGAAAATATGGAAAACTATTATGTATTCATGAACATTTTAATATTAAGATGATCATGATCTATAACAAAAATAACAAAACATACACAATAAAAGTTAATATCACTTTAAATTTCAAGTAAGGTAAACATTTTGAAATACTTTTTAACTGATATATTTATGTATTTTTGGTTACTAACACGTCCATAGCATTAATAGAGAGAGAGAGAGAGAGAGAGGGAGGGAGGGAGAGAGAGAGAGAGAGATTATGCTAATAGTAAAAATTCGTTTTTTTGATTAATTTAAAATTTAAGAAAATAGTATATCTCATATACATCTCTTGCAAATGTAAAAGTAAAACACAAACCACAAATAATATAAAAATAATAATCTTGATTACAAGTAAATTATATCCCGCCCGTAGGGCGGGCCGACCCTAGTATACTAAATTTTGAAAGTATTTGTGATTCTTTCTGCTTTGTCCAGATCTACATCCCCTATATATTATTTGAAAAGCATTACAACTTCCTTTTGTAGCCATATGTCATCACTAGGATGATTCTTAGGATCATTAGAGAAATATGTTGGTCCATCTAATTATATAATAAGTTTTTTTATTAAACTAACAATAAATTCATCATTTATGTACTTTATTATTTCCTTAAATAAAATTTACGGAATTGCCTAATGTGGCTAAAGTATATATGGCAATTAATGATTTTGAATAATAAAGATTTGATAAAAAAATAGTGTATCTTCTATCATATTTGTTTAATTTTAAACTATTAAATAAAATTAAACAACCACAATAACCGTATAATAAAAATTTAGATTTTTATTTATATGTTATATTTTGAATTTTTACAAACGGCTATAAATTACTAAAACTGTTAAGAGTCTCACATTCAAATTTTATGATCCATGGTTTAAAAATTTTGTTATGACAAAATACAAATGATTACAAAAATTATATAAGTAAAAAGTCTAATTTAATTAATTATTAAGATTAATATATATCGTTTTAAATTAAACTATAAACCATATAAAATACAATATTTTAGTTTCAAAATTTACTTTGAACAATTTTTTTGATAAAAATTTTGAACGATCATTGACAACTTATTTTTTTTAAAAATTATAAATTACTAAACCTATTAATCTCATAATGAAAATTTTGTTATCAGTAATTTAAATTTTTTTCTATAAAAGATATAAATGTTCAAAAAACTATATGAGTAGAAATCATCATTTAGTAGACATTAATATTAAAAATATACTAATATATATTATATATGTTAGTATCGTTTAAATTTAATTACATATCCTATCAAATATAAAAAAAAATTTGGATTAATAAAATTATTTTATATGTTCGCACCAATTTAATTATATATTTAATAGTTACTGAACTTTAATTATTTCATAATATGTAAAAATATTTAATACATAAAATAATTTTTATATATAATGTTGATCCCGCGCAAGGCGCAGATCTTAACCTAGTTTTTATTATTTGATTTACTTTATCACTATGCCAGATAGGTCCGTATATTTAGCAAGACATTTATTTTAATAAGATATTCATTTAGATTCATAAATTCTTTTTAAAATAAATGAAAAATCTAAAAATTAAATAAAATATAGTGTAAAACAACAATATGTCAATAACTGGGAACTAAAGAATCAAATTTGTGGATAAAATTTTAAAATTTTCAGATATAACAATGGATCATATAATTTATATATATATATATATATATATGTACATATATCATTTAATATATACATATATCAGATCGAATATCCAGATATTTAAAATTTTAGTATTTGTTTTTATTCGTAAAATTACAAATATCAAAAAAATTGAGAATGAATAGAAGTAGTATTATGGGAAAATTTGACTTATACACGTTTCTTGATATCACTATTCAACTTTACCATCAATCAAAGGGCATTTTCATAAATACTACATTCATTAATGTGTAAAAGACAATACTGCCCTTAACTTATCTTTAACTCATCTCTCTCTCTCTCGATCTATCTCTTTCGCGAATCTCCGTCGTCCAGATCCACCGTCTCCGTCCAGATCCGCCGTCTCCATCCAGATCCGACATCTTCGTCCAGATCCGTCGTCTCCGTCCAGATCCACGAAGCATATGAGATCGAGACTCAAAACCTCAAAATGTTGAATCTCAGCAAGAATCACAACTTGTAAGTAATTTTCTCGGATTTTGTTGTTTCAATCTAAGAGAAATGGTTATCTTTTAATAGTCGGATCTAAGAGAAAAATTTCCGATAATGAACATTGAGTTTTTGAAAATCTATAACCCTTTATAAATCTAAGTTATTTAGTAATGTAATTGACATGTTCAGTTCCCGACACTCATGAAAGAAGCGTATGTTCAAGCTTATATGAGAGCCACAAACCTGCCATCACACATTTGCTTCGATCTACAATGGTAATCACCAAATTCATCATTCTCTTGTTTTTTTCTTAAGTCTTAATGACCAACCATTGACATTTTTTTTCAGTTTCTTCTTGTGTTTTAGATTGCAGAGTATGTTCTCTTTAGCAGTGATAAAAGGTATTCTACAACGCAAGTGAAGGCTCCACCTCAGCTGCAGAAAACAATGTGTTAAATAACTCAGAGTTGCTCTTTCTTGCATTTTTGTCTTATATGTCAGTTGTTTCCTATGATTTGTTGTCTCACATCAACTATTTATGAGTGCAGGGTGCTGTTAGAGTGTTGACGGTAAACCATGGATTTGTTTACGAACCTTATGCCCTTCATGAGAAAATGTCGTGGTGGCAAAGGTAAGTTTGGCATTATACTTACCTTTATTACTTATATGTTTTGAGAAATGTTGTTTCTAATGCCAAGAGTTAACATGTCTGCATTTCTTTCACTAGTAATCACTTTTTAAGCTCCCAAGTATAATCTAGTCTTTCGACATTGAAAAGCAAAGAGTAGTTTTTCTTCTAGAATTGAGTTTTTTTTTTTTTTAAATTGCAAGTGAGTTACAAGTTTGTTGCTTCTGCAGGTGCTTGTACGTGACATATGGGTCTTTGAGAAGTCTCTATTCCACACAGGAGCTTGCTGGCGTTTCTGCGGCCATATTGAATTTCCTTCAAAGGATATAATTCAACCTGTCCTTTGATTTTTTTTTTGCTGAGTCAGTATCTCTACACAATTTGCATTCCTCTAGTCTCTGTTTCAACTAAAGAGTGAATGTTGTCTGATTAGGTTCTAGATA
Organism: Brassica napus; assembly: GCF_020379485.1. Lineage (NCBI taxonomy): Eukaryota > Viridiplantae > Streptophyta > Magnoliopsida > Brassicales > Brassicaceae > Brassica > Brassica napus. The sequence goes on along the minus strand of NC_063447.1, from coordinate 30,124,092 downwards.
ATAAAAAATTTATGAAGACTTATAAAATTTTTTGTAAAGTTAGTAAACAATTTATATATGTTTATGAAAACGTAGTTAATAAACAATTTATAAGGTTTATATAGGTTTACGAATCAATTATAAAGTCCCTAAATCATTAGTAAGAATCTATAACCATTTAGAAAGGCTTATAAAACAATTTATAAGAGTTTGTAACATAATTTATAAGGGTTTACAAGAATATGTAAATAATCAATAAGAGTTTATAAGAGTTTATAAATCTTTTGTAAAGTTTATAAAAAAACAGTTTATAAAATTTGTAAATTATTTATAAATGTTTATAAATTATTTGTAAAAGTATATAAACCATTTATAAAGGCTTATAAAGAAGTTTATAAAGCCTATAAACCGTTTCTAAATGTTTATGAAAGAAATCAGTTAGAAGGTCTTTAAATCATTTATAAGAGTCTATAACCATTTAAAAAGGCTTATAAGACCATTTATAAGGTTTGTAAAATAATTTATAAGGTTTATAAAGGTATCTAAATAATTTATAAGGGTTTATAAAACATTTATAAAGTTCATAAAAGTTTTTATAAAGTTTAGAAACCATTTATAACGGCTTATTAATCATTTATGAAGAGTTTATAAACTTGTTATAAAGGGTATGTAAACAATTTGTTTCTTCATGCCTCTATAAAGTCCCTAAATCATTCATAAGAATCTATAACCATTTAGAAAGGCTTATAAAACAACTTTTTCTTTCTGTTATTAAAAAAATCAACAAATGTTGGCTTAGAACAGGTCGATATAAGGGAAAGAGTGTCGATAGTGAATATTGAGTTTTCAAAAAATTATAATCCTTTATAAATCTGGGTTCAAGTAATTTTAGAATTTTCTTACCTCTGTTATCCATAAAAGAAATAAGGTTGATTTACACTTGTCATTTGAATAGGTCTGGTTAAGAAAAAGATTTTCGGATAGTGAACATTGCATTTTAAAGAATTATAACTCATTATAAATCTGGGTTTCAGGATATTGTTAATAGTACAACTCAATGATTTATAAGGTTTTATAAAGAAGTTTTTAAACAAGAGTTGATCATATATTCTTTGATCAACATATAAATGTGTGAACTTGAGAAGTCTTATCTTGTATTATCATATATTCTTTGTAAGACTGTTATAGAAATACGTAAACATTATGCTTGAAAAAAAATATCTTTAGACCATGATTAATAGTTAACATCATCATTTTATAAAGTAATTTACTTGATACTAACGAGGGTATAGAGATCACTAATTCAAGCCATGATCATGACAAGAGCTCTAGCAGCAGCAATAGCGGTAGTGGTCATAGCAACATCTCAGAAGATGAATCCCATAAAGTTCAGTGGAAACATAATGATAATGAAACTGGTTTATTTTCTGAAGCTATTACTGTGATTTTTGTGCCAAATCAAAATGTTCCAGTTGCTAGAAATGCTCTATTTATGGGTTATATTGCTAATGTGATTGCAGAGAGACAAGTTTGATGAATTCAACTACACTCAATGATCCAAACACTCAGTAGATGTCATAATCTTAAACATCTCAAATCATAGTTTATATCTTGTAACATATACAAAAATCAGTTGGTACACTTTTATAAATCAAATTATAAAGCTTTATAAATCATTTCATAACACGTAAAACAAAAGTCAACTGATAAACACTAATAATTTAACTTAAAACTCTTAAAATCAGTTTTAAAACTCTAATAAATCAGTTTATAAATCCTAATAAATCAATTTATAAACCTATATAAAACAAACTATAAATCTTTACAAATCATGTTATAACACATAAAAAGCCAGTTTATAAACACTAGTAATTCTACTTATAAACAATTAACTCAGTTTATAATTATTTATAACATTTATAACATTTATAAATCAGTTTATAGACATTTACAAATCTATTTATAAAGCATTATAAATCAATTTATAAACTCTAATAGATCATTTTATAAATTCTACTAAATAAATTTATAAACCCTTATAAATCAATTAATAAAATGTTATAAATGTTATAAATGTGTATATCCTGGTTTTTACATTGTGGGAATTTAAAAGAGTTTTTATCATTGCTTACTTCACTGCACCATTTGGTTTCCTTATATTTTAATGGAAACCCAACAATCTCAACGTATCCAAACGCAACAGCAAATTCTTGTCACATGTTTTCACACTTGTCTTTAGCTCGGCCTCTCCTATGTACCTATAATTACAAAAATGGACATTTCTTTGGTAATATTAAGCAGCAAAAAGTAACTCAAATATCAGTAATAAGAGTTAACAAATTATTTCAAAGTCTATAAATATATTTATAAGAGTTTATAAAACCATTTACAAAAATTTATTAGAGTTTATAAAATCTTTTATAAATTCAAAAATCATTTCTAAGAGTTCACATAAATCATTTTACAAGGTTTATAAGAACTTATAAATATATTATAAATCATTATAAACGGTTTTTAAAAAGTTTATAATGGTTTATAAGAATTTATAAAGGGGTTACATGTGTTTATAAAGATTTTATATAGATTTTATAAGGGTTTATAAATGTTTATAAAGGGTTTAAATAAGTTTATAAAAACGTTATATAAGATTTGTAAGGGTTTATAAAAGGTTTTAATGGGTTTTGAAGAGTTTGTATAGGGTTTATAAAAAATTATAAAGGCTTTATAAGACTTTATAAAGAGGTTTATAAATAGTTTAGAGAGTCTTCTTAAGCTGTTAGAGAAATATCTATTCAGCTAGAAAATATATCAGAAGTATCAGATTGGTGGTGTTTTGAAGTGTTACATCTTTTTATTTCATGAAATCAGTTATAGAGTGTCGGACAAAGCGTTGTAAGTACATTAAGAACTGGAGCATTGTTAAAAGATACAGTAAAACCTCTATAAATTAACAATGTTGGAACTTTGAAATTTTATTAATTTATAGAGATATTAATTTACAAAAGTTTCCTTATTTAGATTTTTTATTTTAAGATATATTTATTATAAGATAAGGAAAATATTTGATTTTAGTTTATAGACATTAATTTTTATTTTTTGAAATTTGACATTTATATTAATTTTATTATATTATTATGTATATATAATATATATTGCATAGAATTTAAATGTGGTTTTAGATATAATATTACTAAATCTCGTCAAAAATATATTAAGTGTTAAGAAAATATTAAAATAATTTCATTATGAATATAAAACAAACAATATAATAATAGGTTCTTACTTATATAAATATGTATACATATAAATTATTAATTTATAATTTTAATGGGACCATATGTTTACATAGAATTTTCTAAAAAAATTATTATCTTATTATTTTATCGATTTGTGTCAAATTTTGAACCGGCCTAAGTTGGGACCGGCGAAATTTATTAATTTATAGAGATTATTAATTTATCGAGTATTAATTTATAGAGATTCTACTGTAGTTGATTGCTACTACTACTTCATCTGAAGGATGAATGCTTCTAAAGCTATTAAGAAACAAACATTTTGAAGAAGTCATCATAGTCTTCTTTGAGAGTGAATTCAGCTGAATCAACGGCCAAGCAAGAGGAGTAGAAGGCATCATCATCATAGAGCCATGGCGGATTGGGGAGCGCCATGGAGTTGATGAGCTCTTCAAGCAATCAATAAACTTAGGAGATGGAATCTCTTCTGGTTCGTCACAAATCAGATTGTTCTTAACATCCATCTGAAACCAAAAACACACAAACCAAGTAGAGTCACAAAAAGTACCATTTCAAGTTTCACAACTAGAAGAAAGATACACATTGAATCAAGGAACAAGATACTCAAAAATATTCAACACAAAATACTCAAAAGAGGAAAGATTAACAACATATATCAAAAACGATAACACATAAGCATTATGTTCTTCATCGATAAATATTTATAAGGTTTTATAAATTTGAGATTTAAAAACTTCATGAGAAAATCTTTGTTTTCCTTCCCAGAAACTGATTTTTGAGAAATCACGCTAAAATTAAACAAAGAGATGATGATCACCATCGATTTTCCGGTCATCACTGTTAGCTTTCTCACATAGATCATTTTGTTCGTTTGAGATCGTCAACGTCGTCGGATTTGGCCGAAGAACTCGTCAACATCGTCGGATCTGGCTGGAGAACTCATCGTAGTCGTCAGATCTGACAGGAGAACTCGTTAGCGTCGGCGGATCTGGCCGAAAAACTCATCAGCGTCGTTGGATCTGGCCGGAAAACTCATCGTCGTCGTCAGATCTGGTCGGAGAACTCGTCAGCGTCGTCGGATCTGGACGGAGAACTCGTCAGCGTCGTCGGATCTGGACGGAGAACTCGTCAGCGTCGGATCTTGCCGGAAAACTCGTCAGCGTCGTCGGATCTGCTCGGAGAACTCATAGTTGTCGTCGTTAAATTTGGATCTGAGATTTGAAAAACTCTTGGAGAAGAAAAGAATAGTTTTAGGTTTAATTAGTTAGAGGTATAATGGTATTTTGCCTATTAATTTTTTAACGGTAAAGTTGATTAATGTATAGATGAAATGTGGTATTAGGAAAGTGGTATTCGTGACAAATTTCCTAGTGTAAATAAATTCAGAATTTTAGGATATTTTAGTTTTTATGAATTTATTCATATTGAATAATGCTCCTTGTTTCTTTTCTTTTTTTTTACAGCTTCAACGCCACCTACTAACTATACACTGGGTCAGTCTCACCTATTAGACGCACATATTGACAGACCCATTAAGGAAAATGGGGTGCCACACAACACTAAATTTCTATAAAATTATGATTTGTGATTGATTTCTATTAAAAACCATTGACATCTCTTATATACTAACAGAGGAACATTGAGACAAAAGTAACTTTATCACTGTAAGTTATTTACAAGAATACTAGTTGTAAATATGAATAAATTCATAAAAACTAAAATATAATCATAAATTAAAACTATTTTTGCTTTATTTTAAACAAAAAAATAAAATATATTTTCATTATATATGTATCATAAATATACTTTAATATTAAAATAAATAATATCATTCTCCTCACTAAGTTTGTAAAGCAGTTTTACAAAATTAAGTACGATATAGTATACAATTTTTATGTTCACCATAAATAAAAAATAAAATTATATAATATTATCTACGCTAAAACAATTAAAAAATATTCAAGGTTCATAAATATATTTTCAATTTTCTAAGAAAATAGAAAACACACAAAATAAATAAAAAATATTTAATCTTTAAAATAAGTTAAAATTAGTAAACTATATATAATTCTATACTTAAAAAATTATCAACACATTTTTAATTATTAATAAACAAAAAATCATTACCTCTGAAAATAAAATAAAATTAAAATCAGTATCTATATTTTATGGAATTAAATTTTATATAAAAATAATAATGTGCTTTATAATTACGGATCCGAAGCTCGCTAAAATTAAAACAGATATTAACATCATAAATTATTATTATTAATGGTGTGATATCATACATGAGAAAAATCTTGAAACAACAAATATTAAATAGATGCAAGAAAACAAATAAGATATACTATTTAGAAATTTAACGGGTAGACTATCTATTTTCTACGAAAATTATTATATAACATCAGATGTCTCTCCTACTATGACCACGTCCTATATATTTCCGAATCAAAAGTTACAGACTTCAATCTCACTGAAATAAAAGTTTCACACTTATATCTGCTCAAAAATAAAGTTTGAAATCTGAGGACCCCTAAATGTTGGTTATAATTGGTTTACTTTTTCTAAAGAAACACTTAAGCATATTAACAGTTCATAAAACCAAATTAATACCTGGTTATGTTCAATAAACCACGGAAGTATTTGAGTACGATCCAAACCTGGTTAAGTTGGGTTGGGTTTTTGTTCTTCGTTCATTCTGGTCTGGTTTATTTTGGGGAGTTTGATGGTTTGATTTATGGTTTACATAACAAACCATTAGAACCAACATTTGTGGGGAAATAATTCTGTAACTTTTAATTGCGAAAATATAATGTGCTCATAGTTCAGGAGATATATGATGTTATATTATAGTTCTTGTGGATAAATAGTTTCTCAGCCTAAATTTTAATAATAGAGTTAATTTTTTCAACATGTTGAATGAAAAAGAATGAGACCACCAAAACCATGTAGTGTGTTGTAGTTATTGACTATTGTAATTTATGGTTCTTATAAAACAGCATAGTTATTAAACATCAATTTTCTAGTAATTTAATTAATTTATATTTTAATATTATCAAATATATCATTTTATAATATATATTTAAAAGGTTGTTTCGAATGTGATATCACGTTCATGTAAAAGTAGAAGAAGAAAAAAGTGCAAGAAACTCTTTCAAAATTTGTTATTATTATAATGGAAAAATTCCTTAAAAATACACATACTAATTTTTATTTGCTAATAAAATACACGAACTATTTTGAATTCCCGTTTAATACACGAACTAATTTTTTTGTAATTCGCAGATTTTACACATCATTTTAGACGGCGTCAACTATGTTTAACGTCAATAGTGACGACGTTAGTGTTTAATTAAACATGTTGTTTAACTGTGAAAGCAAATTCCTTAAAAATACACGAACTATATTTCATTTGCTAATAAAATATACAAATTATTTTGGATCTCTGTTTAATACACGAACTAATTTTTGTTTTCCATTAAATACACAAACTTTTGAAATTTACAGATTTTACACATTGATTTAGATGACTTCAACTATGTTTAACAAAATTTACAGAGTTTGGAACCCTAATTTTTTCAAACCTAGCTTATTCTCCAAACTTGGTTATTCTTTTCTTTGATTTCCCTTTATATCTCTTCGAAGTAAAGTCGATTTCCATGTCGACTAGGTAATAAGGATGAATAAAACTAGGTAATTTTAAACAAGTTTCTGATTTTGGAATTAGGTTAGTGTTATGTGTTTCTGATTCTCATTCTTCTCTTTGGTTGCAGTGATAATGAGTCAGTCAAAACGAACGTATAACGAAGAGGAAAGCTAATAATATAATCTACCGAGAGGGTTTTAAAGGAATTTTTCCTTCACAGTTTAAAAATATGTTTAATAAAACACTAGCATCGTCTTCACTTCTGTTAAACATAGTTGACGTCTTTTAAATCATGTAAAACATAGTTAACGCTGTCCAAATCGATGTTTGGAGAATAAGAGAAGTTGTAAGATCTGTAAATTTCAAAAGTTTGTGTATTAATAGAAAACAAAAATTAATTTGTGTATTAAACGGGGATTCAAAATAGTTTGTATATTTTATTAGCAAATGAAAATTAGTTCGTGTATTTTTAAGGAATTTTTCTTTCACAGTTAAACGACGTATTTAATTAAACACTAACGTTGTTACCACCGCCGTTAAACATAGTTGACGCCGTCTAAAATGATGTGTAAAATCTGTGAATTTCAAAAGTTAGTGTATTTAATAGGCAACATAAATTAGTCTATGTATTTCTTAAGGAATTTTCCTATTATAATTGATGATAGTTTATAGAGAAGAATAAAACAGAACCAAAGAAAAATCGTTGACAAAAAACAAAGAAAAATCAAGTTCTGCAATAATTGCAGAGGCAAATAAAGCGTTTGTCCACTGTTTGTAACACCGGCCAGTTCCCTGCAATTTCTGATCACACAGAGTTGTGGCTCCATCACAATTGTTATTCAATAGTCCAATCGAACCTGATGACATATATGTTGTTGTCCTTGTGTCTCTTTCGCCACCATCCTGAAAAAAATATTTAAAAATCAAGAAAACGTGAGAAACATATGATTAATTATTGAGGTAATGGCTTAAATAATAGTACTCGAGAATGGCAAATGTAAAACAAACCTAGAAATAAGATCATGAAGAACGCAAGAACATTGAATTTTGTCAATTTTTTTGATGAACTTTTAAATTTATTGATCAAAGAATAGATGGACTTATACAAAAAATATATATTAAAAAACTTACCCTAAGCCATGAGCCTTCTATTCCATATCAAGTGGCGTTTACATCAAACCATTTCCCTAAAAGACCCCAAAGTTTGTGATTTCCAGTATGGCTAAACCGTTTCCAAAGTGGACAGGTGGTTAAACAGAAATGATAACTCTTTCTGAAATTATTGTTGGACATACTATAGCGAGGAATTACGATTTTTTTTTAACACATCGAGGAATTACGATTACGCACTACTTTATCAATGGTACGCGTGATGGCATCAATAGCCACCATGACACCTAGCAGTTCTTTCCTTCCATAAGGTATAGAGCACAGTCTGAAACAGTATGCGGAGGAGAGTAGTGTCATTTTTATGATGACACAATTGGATTTGAAGTTCTTTCAAAAGTTTTTAAAACAAGTGTGTTTGTAGAGTTGTCGTGCACATGTAAACATCATATTTACAGTATTTATATATGAAAATGTATGTGCAGATAATTTAATTTATAATATATATATAGTATACAATTGTTAAAATAGATTTTGGGTTGAAATTTATAAAACGGAAATCAATTAAGAAAAAATATTACTGTTTAAAGCCTTTTTAGTGTGGACTATCTTTTGGTTAATAAGTACAGATATTGTAATACTGAATTAGAACAACAGACTTTTTGATTAATTTTGTTTCTATTTTTTTTTTTAACTTATACTTTCTTAATTTTTAAAAATCATTAAAAAGTCTTGAAAATTCATATTTCTTATCCGACCGATTCATTAATATTGGGGACATTTGCTAAAACCAACCTAAATATTCAAGTCAAACCTAAAAGTGTATCCCACTTTCAGTCAAATGCAAAACCAATGTAACGGGGTAGTGAAAGTACTATTCAACCCTTAAGACCAAACAAAAAAACAGAAATGTATTTTACGTTTCTATCCTTCGGAAGTCTACACGTAATAAAAGAAGTCTACATATATATAGACTTTCTACTAAGTCTACCTTATAGACTTATTTCGTAGTCTACACTCTAATTTGATCTAATAATTTAATTGTAAAAATGTATAAAAATAATTATTGTGATATTTTTAACTAATCATCAATATAATAGATAATATGAAGTAAATAAATTAAAATTTCATATAATTGAAAATTTTTGAAGAATATATACTAATTTGGTTATCATGTGTTAGACAATGTTCATAGTTTAGAAACAAAAGGTTCTAACATGTTATGTCTTTTAGTGGTAGATTTCTTAGGGTTAGATTTTAGATTGAGATTTTTTTTATTTTACTGACTTAAATTTTCAAATTAGAGTTTGATATTTGTGATATTTGATTCAGTAATTGAGACTTTTTCGATTATCAAACAAAACATTGAGGGTTTGAGATTTGTGGTTTAGGGTTTCGTAGACTCAAAATAAAGTCTACTTCACTGTAGACGTTGTTTTCAGTCTACTTTAGTTGATTACAAAAAAATATTATTTTAAAATTAAATATAGTTTTTTATGAACAAAAATGCGAAATCATATATTATAACTATTTTTAAATAATTAGTAAATCATATATTTACATTATTAAAACAATAAGTTATTAGAAGAATGAATAACAATTTTTTTTTAAAAATAATTTACATATTTGTTTAAATAATAAAAGATAAGGGAAAGAACAAAAAAAATAATTATAGTAGACTTAATTATAAATAAGTCTACCAAACCGAAAATAATTTAGTTAACCGGATTTAACCAAAATAATTAAACTTAACCAAAATTAAACCATAAACGTTTTAACCTAACCGGATCAAGTATCAGACATATAAATACATTTTTTTGTGGAATTTGGTAATAAACACAAAACCTAGCGCCGTTGGTCTCTCTCTCTGTAACAGGCGATTTCCGGCGGTCTGACCCTATCGAGTCTCTCTTCCTTCTTCTCCCACTCGCCGTCCTCTCCGAATCACCATCATGACCATAACCACCGTCCTCTCCCATCCGTCAGCCATATCCATGTTGTCTCCGTCCACCTAGTCACCACCGTTCCTCTCCTTGTCTTCTCCACTCGTAATCTCTCTTTCTTTATCTCTCTCTCTCTCTATTTTCTTATACAGTATCAAGCTCGGGTTTTCTCTTAAAATCCAATGTAAGCACCTTTTGTCTGATTACTTTACATCTAGAGTCTCAGGAGTGACGAGAGTGGTGAGTCGGAGATGAGCAGCGTCGGTGAGGAGACAGAGCTTAATTTTGACTTCCATGGAGTTTTGTTGTGTGTTCGAGCTTCGAGCTTGAGGGATGAGATGGAGTCTAGTGAGAAGAGAAGGGAGGAGATGGATTTGGCTCAGAGACGAGGGAGGAGATGGAGTTTGATTCAAAGATAAGTCTCTTACCCTCTTTCTCAGATTCTGTTTTATTTCTGATTTAATGTATTGATTATGGAGGAAACTGACAGTTTCAAATCTATAACCACAGTTTCAGGTACGTTCAGGCGAGAATAAATGTCACAAACCAGCTGAGGACTGAGGACATCGTTGTAAGTGTATACATTTTCTCGATCTATTGTTATTTCGTTGTGTCTGGACAATGGTTTCTTAGTGATTGTATCTCAGCTGATATAACTCTTTGTATATTCATTCAGGAAAATTTGGGATGTGCTTCATTCTCTTGATCACAAGCATAGGGGATGTGCTTCATTCTAAGCTGCTGAAAGGTAAAAGGCTGTAACTGTATCCAAGTTGTTTTTTTTTGTTTAGCCTATAAGTGTTTATTGGCATTGATGCACCAATGCCCTTGTTTGTCTCGTTTACTACAGGCTGTATATTATGGTTGCAGGGCTGAAATACTAGTGCAAAGAGCTTCTTTTCCTGATGAATTCACACGGTTAACAACCATCATGTGGGTAACAAGAAAAAAATGCTTATGCTAGGCCTCTTCTATTTACGTATATGGGTGCTACTTTGACTTTCCAAATCAATATTCTCTAAATATGTGTGTTTAATGTACTTTTGTAGATATACGAGATTGTCTTAAAGCATGCTTATTATAAGGATCAAGCATGAATGTCCATAAGCTACAGATTCAGTGATTGTGCAACCACTTTTTGGCTAGAATTGGAAGATAGATGAAGTTGTTGATAATTATCCTCAGAGAGAATATCTGTAGATGTTTGTAATTGGCATGGGTATTGTACTTTTGTACCAGACTACATCGTATTGTTCTCTTTGTATCAAACTGATGTATTGTGTAATTTACTTGGAGTAGACTTCAAAAGACTAATACTGAAATAGACATATGTATTGTACTTCTGTACCAAACTACATTGTATTGGATTTTGTATCAAACTACCTGTTATAAAGCAGACTTGTTTAATATAACTTCAAAAAAATACAAAAAAAGTTAAGATCTCCATGTTTAACATAGGTTGATCACTTAATACAACTCTAAAAAAATATAATACAAAGTGTGTCTTAGCCAACTCGATCAAGTTCCGCACTTGTCTATTATTCGTGACATGCATAGGAGGAGTATCCGGAGCCATTTGCTGTAAAATGATGTCTGGTAAGGAATATGTTAGCTCCACCTTCTCGATTTTCGTGTCCAGACCATAATCTTCTAGTGCCATTTCATGAAGTTCACCATGTGTACAACCATCCGGCACAAGAAACATTCTCCCTCCTTTTCGATTATTGACCACAAACTCCCACAAAGAGCCTTTCGCCACCCATTCTCCGTATACAACAGGTATTTGAGCCATTTCCTGCAAAAAAATGCAGGTTTACATAATCAGCAAAGAAATATTTCATGTTTCATAAAACTATAAACGAAGACTTACAAATACGTCTACAATTATTAGCTAAACAACAGTGTCAAATCAAATGAATTATACCTTCATAATTATAAAAAAAAATCTTTTCAAAATCATTCAAACCCATTAGGATTAACTAACACACACTTTCAAACAAAAAAAACTAGAGAAAACTTAATGAATAATACACAAATTCACATTTTTATAGATTTTTCTATGCAGAGTTAATATTCAGTCTCTGAAGATGTTGACGTTCTTTTCAGTTTACAGACGTAGACTATCAAATAGGTATATGCTTTGGGTTGGTTTTTGCAATTGACCATTTTACGGGTTTCTTTCTATAGTTGAAAAAAAGTTGTGATTTTGTACATGTAGACTTTCATTTCAGTCTACAATTTAAAAATGTTAGTTTTTGCAATTGACCAGAATTCATCCAAGATTTGACTTTCAGAACTAGACTTCATATGCAGTCTACATGTTTGAATTTTTTTGAAAGAGTTTAGTTTTGCAATTGACCAAGTTTGACTTCCAATCAGTAGATTGAAATGAATGTCTACGTGTGTGTAGACTTCTTGTGAAGTCTACTCTCAAATCCGACGGGTTGGTTTTGCATTTGACCAAAATAAAAAGATAGACTTTATACGCAGTCTACATTTTTTTTCTTAAGATAAGAAGACTACATATGAAGTCTACAATTTAATAAATTTTTGATAGCTTTTTAAACTTTTTGGTCAAACACAAAACTAACATATTCAACGAAGTCAAAGTTTTGGTCAAATGCAATACTGACCTTTTATAAACTTCGTTGGCAGTCTACAGTTTGTAGACTTCCGTTGAAGTCTATTTTGAAAAGTCAAAAGTTCGGTCAAATGAAAAACTAACATCTTTTAGGTAGACGTCTGAGTAAGTCTACCGAAAGTTTTATTTTTGTTGTCAAAGGTAAAGACGGAGACTACTGGGGAAGTCTGCGTTAGAAAAAAAATTTGTTTGGTCAATTGCAAAACTAACCCGTGCGTTGACAAATAGACTGTATCGTAAGTCTACACGGAGGCGTAGACATACAAAACAGTCTACCGTCGCGACACAGATCTGAAAAAGAACGAAAAGCATGTAAATAGTTACATTTTTCCTGTGTAAAGCTCGTTTTCAACCTTTTCAACCGTCCAAACTCCGAATATGAGCAAAAAGAAGCATCTTTGACGATTCACTAATGAAGAAACTCGAAAATATGAAGTTTGTGATTGTGAAATTGAAAGTTTTGAGAGGTTTTTAGATGGAAATGTAGAGGAGATGAGTGGAAATGAAGTTTTTTTGGTTAGAATGAGAAAAAAAAAGTGGTTGAAAATTGAATTCTAGAGTTTTAGAGCTCAAAAATGGTGGTTCATGGTGGTTGGAAAAATTGATGATGATGGCATTTTTGTAAATAAGAAGAAATGGTTAGGGTGTATTTGGTTTTTTGTTAATTTCAAAATTAATAAAAAATTAAATAAAAATAGCAATTTTGTGAATAATTCAAAAACATAAGGATAATATGGAAATTTTATTGATGAATAATATGGACAAAAAAAAGGGTTGATTTCGGATTTGACTTGAAAAAGTGGGTTGATTTTGAAAAACACCCTTAATATTGTAGCCAGATTTGGAGTCAACAAACTTTAGCTCTTCCTCTTCTGTCGTTATAGTCTTTTTTTTTTTTTTTTTGTTAAACTGTAAATTTCATATTAGTGAAGAAATATTTTACAAGAAAATCTAGAGTTTGAGCCATCTTAGCAAAAAAGAAGTAAAAAACAAGATGGGACAAGGAAATTAACTAGCATGAACAAGAAGAACAAGTTATCTCAGCCTAAGCGACATGAGTGTGTTGAAGTGCTTTTGCTTTCTCTTGGCAGAGATTATATTTCTCACTTCCCTGTCAATACCCGTGAAAACAGATGAAGAAGGGATGAAATTTTGATTGTGCACCAAATTGTTTCTTTGCTTCCAAAGGTGAAACACCACAGCTTGAGTAGCTAATTTTTGCAGGAGCTTCAAGCCTTTAGATCTAGCTGCCCGAATCCAAGATAAGAGCGCTGCCCAATTAGTAAACATGGTTTGAGGTGGACGGCATCTTAGAAACACCTCCCTCCACACTTCTACGCTATACTCGCAAGACAGCAACAAGTGATCTCGTGATTCACTACTCCTTGAGCAGAGAGGACATGTTATTATGACCGGCATTCCCCATGAAGCAAGTCTCTCCCTCGTTGGCAACCTGTCTCCGTTTGCAACCCACATCGTGAAAGAGTGCTTGGGCACTGACCCTTTGAACCAGACCACATCGACCCAATCCTTTACGAGTTCTCTAGGCCGCAAGACTTCCCATGTAGATTAGGATTTGAAACTCCGTCCCGGTGAGTGACCTGCAACCCATTCATATTCATCTTCAATATCATTCAATATCATTCTATCATTATAGTTTGTTTATACTGCGAGATCATGATACATTTGTGGTTCTTGCATGTTTTCTTTTGTTACCACTTCTATACATATGTTAAAACATCAATTTGCACTCTCTTATTTCTGAATTAAATAAAACAAACAAAACACATACAATTTTCACATTCTCCCAATTCATCGCCACATGCAATTTTTAATTTTTAGTATTTATTTTTAAAATTTTTTTTTTTGCTAGTATTGATATTGATCAACAGATGATAGTGCACATGTGCCAAAATAGAAGTTTACAGTTCAAGCCAATAACTAAAATCATAATTCACATTCGCATAAATATTATAATAGAGTGCAATTTCTTTTTAACCCATTCTTTTATTAAAATATATCGATGATAGTTTATAGATAACAAAGAAAAAAATCAATAGTTGCATTTAAAAGTGCATAGACATTGTGTGCTTGATGGCATACATCTGCCTACGCCTTTCCACTTCCGTTTACACTGAGCAGCACAATGTTTAGCTTCACACTTTTGCTTTCCTGTCATATAATCATGACACCATTCTTGTCCTTCTGTTTCCTCCATTATCATTCCTAATAATGAATTTTTAAAGATATAGTTAACAAAAAAAACTATCGAATTAAAAATGAGTTATCTTTGTGATTTTCGTCTTTTAACTTATTTCTGTAATCGTTGTCGGAAATTATGAATAGTACATTTAACATTCTAACCCCTTTATAGAAAACAACATTTAACATTTTATCAAAAGACCAATAAATAACATAATTGTGAAAATATTTAATACAATTCACATGTAAAACAAACCTAGAACAAGAACCACCATACAAAGAGCAAGAACGTTGGCTCTAGTCATTTTAATGATGCAACTAAAATGGAAATTTCAGAATGAATGGAATTGTACGTATTGTACATTTAACATTCTAACCCCTTTATAGAAAACAACATTTAACATTTTATCAAAAGACCAATAAATAACATAATTGTGAAAATATTTAATACAATTCACATGTAAAACAAACCTAGAACAAGAACCACCATACAAAGAGCAAGAACGTTGGCTCTAGTCATTTTAATGATGCAACTAAAATGGAAATTTCAAAATGAATGGAATTGTACGTATTGTATTAGTGACTATATATATATATATTGGATGTGAACATTTACATTAACAAAATATCACGAATTATAAAAGTAAAAAGACAAAAAAAAACTAGTAGTTAGTTGACCGCTCCAAATGAGAAAGTCATAAAACAACAAGAAAGATCTCTAAAAATTTATTAAAGTGAAAACAAATAGAGCCTAATCCCTTTTTATTATTTGGGAAACATTTAAAATAAATAACCTTTAATTCATGTGTTTATTACGAGTATGTCATTTTTTACGTGACAACTCCACAAGATCTCTCACCTATTCTATTTAAAAACATTTTGTTAACTAGAGTAATTACACAACATGCCATTGATCAAAACATTATAATTACCTTAGCTTTATCTACATATATTCGTATCACATATATATGTAACACATTAAAAGCTGTTATCATTTATTTCTTGCGTTTAATTACCTTAACCGAAGTTTTTTCATTAATTTGTTAATTACCTTAACTGAAGTTTTTTCATTAATTTGTTTCAATACAAAAACATTACTCTTTTCTGGACATACGTATTGGTCTAGTTTTTTATTCAAAATGAATATAGACGCCAATAACCAAGTTTCATATTACAACAAAGAAAATTATAGGAAAAGAAAAAATTAATGTTTGATGATCAATCAAAGTTTGTTTTCTTAAAAATACTAAAAAGTATTTGATGATCAATACGTGCTCAAGTGATTGACGTGCTCAAGTGATTGATTTTCTATCATAAGTATTTTTATATTACGGGCCAGTAATGTTTGATGATCAATCAAAGTTTGTTTTCTATTTGTTTCCTAGACTACCTCTTTCTGAGTGATTTCTTTTATAGAATTTTCTATATTTCCTCTTGATATTTCCTATATTATCTCTGCATTTATTCCTAAGCTATTATGATTGATTTTTTGGTTTGAATACACATTGTATTCACGATAATCATGCAATACTTTCTACTCAAGTTCAATCTTTGAAATAATGTAATTAGTGCAAGATTGAAGCAAATTGACAAATTTGCATCTCTAGGAAACTTAGTTGTTCGAACTAGCCAAATATGGTAACAACTGATTGATTGCTCAATCACATAATACACCTTCCGTTTAATTAAAATGTGTAGTATATTTTTTTTACTATAAATATATGGCTAATACAATTCATCGACTCATATCATCGTTCTTCTCTACCTCTATCTCAAGCAGAAAATTATCTCAAGCAAAAAAACTCTCAAGCAAACTCATGGCTGGATTTCACCCTGTCTCCGATTTGAAACCTTTCAAGACAATGTGGAGAACTATATGTAAATTAACAGAGGCCGTAACGGTCCCAAAATATTTAAATTACATGGAGAGAATTATCATGTGATAGTGAGTAAGTATTTCACGTTTGAAATTCAAAGTTACTCATTTAGTTACTTTCATATTGTCTAAATGAATTTTTTCACTGATTACAGTAATGTTGTCATCAAGTGTGTCGATTATGGAACACTTGCTTATGTTTTCCAAGACTTATGGAATTCTACAAGTGCAAATGTTGTACTCTGTGTGTTACAATTTTGGCAAATTAATTGGAGAGTAGGTAATATATTGTACTAATTTGTAATAAACAAATTGTTTGATCTGATATTCCCTTCATATATTGCTGAATATTTTTTTCATTTTAAGGTTTTTTTTTTCATTTTAAGGTCGACTGAAGCAGGTGACCAACATTGATGGGTTTTCCAAAATTATTTTTGAACCCAAAGATGTTCCAGAAATCAATGCTTTCAGAAAGAAGTATAGCCCATTAGTTTATTTTGTGAATTTGGTAAGTAGATATGTTTAGTTTGTTAAACTAATTCTTAGTCTTTTCTTGGTATAGAATTGCAAACCAGAAGTTCTGAAGATCTTTTTCGCGGCATTTTGTTTTCTTTTTCAGATTTTTATTTATTTATTTATATTTTTGGACCGTTAGTACTTTGGTTTTTTTATCTATGTTTCTTCTAATATTATAATCATAATTTTATTATGACAGTAATAATTCTATTTCTTATATTTTGTTTTGTCTTAAATTCATAATAAATTAATATAAGTTATTGCACACTATTATACATTTTTTTCCTCACAATATATCTAATTTATACATAACCAATTACACAATATTTTTTTATTATTCAATTTATATTATATATACATGCAAGATTTATGGATTAAAGAAAAACTCTTTTTGGTCACTCACCCCGTGCAGGGCGCGGATTATCAGCTAGTAAATACTATAATAGAAGAAAAATTATTCCAACTTGTCTATATTTTTTCTTCTAAAATAGATTGCTATTCTTTTCCTCTAGATATAAAGTCAAACTTTTTATTTACAAACTAGCCCTTTAATTTTAAAACTTTTATAATTATAACCAAAACAACTAGTTTTTAGAAATTACAGCTTTTTAAACATAGAATCACACTTTATATTTATATAATAGTCTTTTAAGGAAACTTTAATTTAAAACAAATCACAATTTTATGAAAACCTTGTAAATATCAGAAATACATAGGGGCTAATTATTAACTTTTATAAATAAATTAAAGTATTTGTTGTAAAATTTAAATAGAATTTTTGAGAATATTCCTTTTTAGAGATAAAATTAGAGGAATACATTGGAAATAAACACATTTCTATTTATAGGTAAAAATATGTAGGAATACATTGGAAAGAAACACATCACATCTATAAATAAAACAATATACATAAATGAACTTTTGAAACAAAATTCGGTTAATTCGTCAACTTCTAATGTGTTAAGTGACCATTTTTTGGGCCGAAAGCATGATTCCATATTGTCTAACGATGCTTTGAAATTGTTGAAGAAGTTGAACATGTTCCTTTTCGGTAGACGAGAATACAAGTATGTCATCGATGTAAATCAAGTCTGTGTGGAGCAAAGGCTTGAATATACGAAGCATCGCTTGTTGGAACAATGATGGTGCGGTCTTGAGGCCGAAAGGCAAGACGTTCCACTGAAGATGTCGATTAGGAAGGCATAACTTTCTTCAGGATGAACCCCAAGTTGCCAAAATCCTGACTTAAGATCAAATTTGGAGAATATAGTCGCCCCTTGAAGATGTTGAAGAAGTGCTCTTTTGTTTGGTAGCGGAAATTTGATGTCCTGTAGATATTGATTCAGCGGCTTATAGTCGATGACTAGTATGAGCTTCCCTCTTGCTTGTTCTGCACGATTATTAACGTAGAAAGCTTTGCATGCCCATGGAGAACTGGTTGCTGAGACTACTCCTTGTTTCACTAGCTGGTCGCATTCTTCATTTGCTTGTTGCAGCAGGGTTGGCGGCATTCCTGCATGACTCGCCTTTGTCGGAGTGGTTTGAATATTTTCTTTGAAAGGCAAGGAAACAAAGAATTCTGAGTTTAGCCACAGTGGGTTATTGCATTTTTGGAGAAAATCGGTATGGGAGTCTGCACATGACGTTGCCGTCATTTCTTCTTTGATTTTTGTAAACTCTTGAGAGACTAATCCTTCAATTGCGAAAAGTCGTGGAATTGTCGTGAAGGCTTTGAAGAGATGTTTCCATTTTAATCCGCGTGGTTCGATCGAGATATCAAATGTTTTCTTGAAGGCATAGTAGGAATCCCGTCCTAGTATCAGATCTTTTCCAGGTGCGGTAGAGCCAAGTACTTCCGTAGTGATGTGACATCCGGGGAAAAGTTTGATTTTGATTTGAGCTTTATTGTCAACGACCTTGAGTTTGCGACGCGAAATTCTTGCTGATGAGGTAGCCATATTGATGGAGAAAGAATCTTGGGATTTATAATCGTTGTATGGGCTCCGATATCTATGAATGCAATGGCGTGAACTGGATCTTCTTGACAAGATGGGCCGAAGATCGTCACTGGTAAATGCGGAGTTTGGATGTCTTCATGTCGCGGCATTTTTGTGATTTTGAAGCAACAATCATCATCTTCGTGAGGAGATGACCCAGAAGAGTTGTCGTAATCTGAGTAACCACAAATAGCGTCATTGTCGTCACTGTCATAAGACAGATCTGATTCTAAATCGTGGCCTTCAAGATCAATATCTGGTGCGATCTCAGATATTGAGTTCATTAAATATTGCTTCTTCTTGGCCGATTTGTTTGGACAGTTTTTTGCGAAGTGTCCTTCTTTTCGGCATAAAAAGCATTTTGTTGATTCTTGAAACTCCGTTTCTTTCGGAAGAACCTTTTGCGTCTGAATCTGTCGGAGCGCTTAGAGAATCGTTTTCTGAATTTTCGACGTCTCTCTTGTGGGCCGCACGAGCAAAATTTCTTGGACTTTGAACACTTGATTGATAGATCCGGTCTGGAACATATCTTTGATAGCTGCTTCGATCTATCCATGAACTCCGTCCAGAATTCCTTCTTTTTGCAAAGTTTGTCTAGTGTTCTGAAAACATATTGCTGTATTTGTCCGATAGAAACTTCTTCGATTGTTTGTCCTTGATCTCTGATGTGTAGCTTAGTTTGCTGACTAAGATAGTCATCGATGGAGGAGATCTTTCTTTTTCAACGAACAACACTTTGCTGAGAATTCCTCCTGTAGCTGTTCTTTCTGGTGTGTGGGCGTACCAATGAATTCTCTATGAATTTCTCCATGGAGCAATGGTATTGTTGTTTGATATACTTGCTGATGTCTATACTCGCCGAGTGAATTCCACCATTCTTTAAGTGCTCCAGATAGTCTCGCAGTGAATTGCTGGATCACCATTTGCAAAGGGATCTGATAGCTTCATAATTCATCCATGCATGAAACTCGTCGAAACGGTCATTCCATTTTTCAAATGGGATATCATCGAATGTGAATACCATAATCTTCGAAGAAAATTGCTTAGTTGGAAAATCCTGTCTAGGAGGCACATAGTCCATTTCTTCATCGCTGGAATAGACTTCATTGAGATCTGGCTCCTTTTTTGGAGTGCTTGATCCTTCTCCGATCGCGAATTCTCTTGGTAGGGATCCTTCGTTTGATTCGGTTTCGTAGTCACTGGAACTTGTATCTGAGTAGTGACTAATTTTTGTGATCTGTCGAGAAGATGAGGGTTGTTGATCCTTTTGATCAGGCGGCTCTGGAAGCTTGCTGAGGTTATTGAGTAGGTTGGCCATCAAAAATTCGATTATCCTAATGTCTTGTCCTTTTCTTTTGCTGTCTTCAACTGACTCGTGACTAGAGGAAGATGTAAGAGTTGGTTTCTTACTGGTGTTGACTTGAAATTCTGATTCTTTTTACGCCGGGGCTTTGAACGAGTCGTCTTGGGATGATAGTTGGTTGAAGTCGAGCCATAACGAGATGTAAAGACTTCATCAGAGGATAGAAAGCTCCAAAATGGAGATGTTTTCTTTTGAGTCTGATGACCAAAGAGGAATCCGGGAGAGTAGGATCCTTGATACATTGGCATGGCTGAAGATGTGCTTCCAAGGCGATCAAAGTATGAATTAGCTTGCTGTTGATTATGTATCATACTTTCTAGGCACCTTTGGAGATCTCGTAATTGGTTTTTAAGATTAGACGTCTCTGCTTCTTTAATGCGAAATTGAGTCGTGTTTGCCATCATATGTTTTGCCATAGTCATCATTTCTTGATGGAGATTGCCCAGTCGTCCATGTATTTCAGAGATTGAATTTTGAAGGCTGAGTAATCTGCTATTGTACCCTTCTGCCAATTGGTCAACTTTATGATTTATTGTTGATAAAAATTGATTTTGCGCAAGTGAATTCTCTGTTTGCCAGTTGAGGACCTTTTCTGCTTGACTTAACTGGCTGGGACCAGAAGAATCTACAGCTTGAGAAAGAATTTTCGGCCAATGTGCGATGTTCTTTAAAAAATCTTCTTGCGGTGGGAACTCGTCGGGATTGATCATCATGATCTGCTGCCTTGGTTCTTCCTTCTTGTCAGAGTATTGGACTATAAAGTCGTATTTTCCTTCGCCGAGCGGACCGACAGAAGTATCTCCCTCGAGATATCTTTTGTAGAGCGGGTCTTTCTTTTTCCTTCGACAGATGCGAATATCTTCATCAGATTCGTAACTTGCTTCATCACAAGCAGCACATGAACAAACATCAAAGTAGCAATGTCTCTCTGTCTTTGAAAGGATATATTATAGTTCCATCTCTTTCAAAAGAATTTGGTTTAGGATTTTGTTCTTTTGCTGGGCCATGGAAGCTTTGCTCATCAATCTGTATCGCGAATTGAGTGAACAGTTTCCTTCGAAAACATGATGATCGGGGTTTCTCGAATTTGATCTCGGTTGTTCCATCATTTCGAGAGTGAAAGCTGACTTCGGACGATTGTATAGGCGACTGTGTAGCTTGATGAAGCTTCTCGTAACTCGTTACCCATGACTCCGGTAGCCGGCGCAACAGTCTTCACGAGAAATTTGTCGAGGGATTTGTATCGAGTTTGGTGCTTGAGACGCAGATGTGATTTCGAGATATAGCGCTTCGTCAGATGAGGATAGTACAAGATCAAGTGCGTGGTCTTGAATTCGATACACGATTTGGTGATGCAAGGTAGCCGCCACACTTTTTTCCCGCATAGGTGCTCCGATTAGTTGAAGCTAACCTTGAGTGTATTTAAGAGATTTCGGTCTTGTAATGAAACATTAAAGGAAACAGTGTTATGAGTACTGTTCATGCGTTTAATGTTGTTTGAACCGTTCCAATACACCCTTGCTGGTAAGACTTTAATCGAGAGTCGATCAAATCTATTCGAGCAATGACTGGTAGGCTTTTTCTCGCATGTAAGGTTAAACCAATTCTTACTACACCAAAGTGAAGATGAGTATAGCCTTGTTGCTGCCATAATCTAGGTAGGTTCTCCACGATGTTCAGAGAAATGAATTGCTCTTCTTTTGTAGCTGGAACTTGGCAAGATGAGAACTTGCTGGACTGGACATATTCCATGACCTTTCGATTTGATGAAGGTTTTATGAGATCGCGAACGCCTTTGATCGAAAAGGCGCTAGGCTTTTTTGCAAAATATTCATATGGATTTACTAGGGGAAGGGTTGTTTCGGGAAGTTGATCCCTCGGAACATATTCGATTTCGTATAGGGAATCTATTTTTGAAGAGGAAGAACGACTTTTACTTCTAGGAAAAGTGGAAATTGCGAACTGAGAGTCAATGGATGTAGAGTTTGAAGTAGACATTACGAGAGGTTGTTTTCCAAAATTCTTAAAACAATCAGTGATAAACGAGGATTCTATCCATCATAACGCAAGTCTGCACTATGTAATGTATAGTTTATGTAATATATGTATAAGTCATATATAATTGAATAACTAAAATAATCATATAACGGACCAGATTGAACATATGTTCTTAAAATTTATCTGCTATCGCCCGGTTAATGCAAAGTAGTTTTAGACTTAAATGGAAAAAAAAAATAACGTGTTGATCAAAGCTTGTTAGAATGTAAAATCACTAAGTTCAAGAATCTGCAAAAATTAACTTCAATAGAGACATTCGTTTTCACTTTCCATTGGTCCACAAAACCCAACAGTCGGCAGCTTTCCAGCGATTCAAACCCGACCCATCAAGATTCGGACCATTCCGGATCAACCCGGTTACCCAAAATCCAACCTTTGCCTCTTTAATTCTCCGAAAGTTCGAAACTTTGAAAATGAATCCATCGGACTCTTCTTCCCCGGCGATGGACGTTTCACCGTTGGAGTTTCCATCTTTAAGATTGTATACAAATGTTGAAGTGAATGTACTCTTTACTCTGTTTCAGTTTCGCCAAGCACCTTGAGTCTGCGTCACAGGTGACACTACGGCACTTGCTCAGTCTTCGCCTCTACTCTACTGGTTTGTAGCTGGAAAATCACAGTTGTTAATTGTTTATATTCTCAAAAGATTGATCCTTTAATCAGGAGTGTAGCATTCGTCTGTGTGATGGAGCAGCGTTAACGAGAACTTCATTGTAGGCACCACTTCCACAGTTTTTGTGTAGACAAATGGCTAAGGATCAACGCCACTTGCCCTCTCTGCAAATTCAATATACTAAAAATGGTGAACATAGTTGGCAGTGAACAAGTGTGAGAGAAGGAAGAAGCTTGGTTCCTCACTTGCTCTCTTGAGTTAATGTATGCGAATGTGATGAGCTCATCATCATCATCGGATACTGCTTTACACCTCGTTTATTTTTTGACCAATACAGATGAAAGAACAAGAAGTTTTGTTTTGAAAACAAAGCCGAACTTCTTGTTTTTGTTCCTAATCGTTTTTATGTAGTTGTAAATGCAATAAGTAAATAGTTCGGTTGAACAAAATGTTTCTTGAGGTCATTGTGGTGAGGTGGATCAGAGAATGCGAATACTGATTTATTTTTCTATTTTTTTCTATTAAATAATTTTATAACTAATAATTATTATAAAACAATTTTATAATTGATAAGTATATCTACCTTATGAAATTCATATTTGATGGTTATGTTTACAATATTTGAATCGTATTTACTTTGCATTTAATTGTTTAATAAAGATTTATATCTGATAGTATCATGTTTTTTTTTTTAAAAGGGCTTTACTTTATAACTTAAATGGACAATTGTTTTGGGCTGAACCCAATACATCATACTTTCCAAAAAATTAAGCAGTTGGACCTAGCCCTAGTGGAAATACAACTGAACCAATGAGAGGAGATATGAAAAGTCAGGGGGAGACGAACTTCACGCGATCTCTAGTTTAGGAACCATCGTTGGAGCATCTTTGAAGAGAGGGAGGGATTTATCTCCCTGATGCCCGAGATTCTATTCCTGATGAGGAGGTCCGCTTGCTTTGCTAAGGATGAGACTGATCTGTATTGCTGTCGGTGGTGTCTGTTATTTCGCTTTGTCCATAGGAGATAGATTGAGGCTTGCCAAGCCAATAGCACCAGAAGTCGTTCATGTTTCGGCGAACGAATCGCTTGCATGCAGCCAAATTCTGTAGACCAGTTCCGAGAGGGGTTCCATTGGACCTTGCGAGATAGCTCTTTCCAGAAGCTCCAAGAGTAGGGACATTCATAGTACAGGTGATCTCGAGTTTCTGATGTAGCATTGCACAATATACAGGTTGGATCAATTTGGATCCCCCATCTCAACATTTGATCTTTTGTAGGGCATCTGTCGAGGACAGTGAGCCGAGTGACGAAATTGTGGCGAGGAATACCGCGGGAAGACCATACTGCTGAATACCAAGGGACAGGTGGTTGATGGTCTTTGATTAGTTCATAGATCATTCCTGTTGAGTAGGTGGGCAGAGGCCTTCCATTTGGAGACCACTCATAGACATCGCAGGCTTCCGTCAAAGTGATGGAAGATAGTATCATGTTAAAAAATGTTGTAAGCATTTTCTACTAATATGTCGAAACTTATTTCTAAAATATAGATCTAACTTTTTTAATAGAGGTATTAATGAATCTTCAATAAGTTGACAAAAAAAATTATTCAATAAAATCACTAGACATGTGATGTTATGGTTATGTTCTAAAGATAATTCGAGTTAAATTAAACGAGAGAAGAGTGTGGATCTGGTTCAGGCTTTGCCGCAATTCCAGAAATTTGGAACAATCGGGCCAGCGGCGCCCACAATCTTTTACGAAAACTAGTTGGAAAAGCGATACAAATCGTTACTAAATTCATCAAGAAAAAAAAAAGAGAGCAAAGTTCAAATAAAACGGAATGCTCAGAGGCCCACCACATCATATGTCAGAACAGACAGACGGTCGTGATGGACCCAATCACCACAGGTGCTTTTATCCTCCAAAGCGGCTCCACGTGCAGAGAATCTAGATATCCGTGTAAGTCTTAAGCGCGCAGTGGACTTGCAACAAAATTTAATTACTTTTTGGGTCATCTTTCTTATTATGGGTCAACTTTCCTTTTGTAGGTCAACTGTGATTCTTAATGCCTGGTTACCACCAAAATAATTTTAAAAAATGACGACATGATTTAAAATTTGAGACTTAAACACCCACACGGCAGTACAAGTCATCCCCAAAAAACGCCAAACAAGATGCCTACACCAAGCTTTCACTTTCACTCTTGATCGAGTTGTTGTAATTGGTTGGGAACTTTGGTTTCATATCTAATATAATCCACAGATGAAAAAAAAAAAGATTTAAAATTTGAGAAAGATATCCATAATTAGTGTTAATTCATTTATTCATGCGAGTAATTTTATGACAATATCATAAACTACACCATGCATATGGAATAAACATTCTTTAATGCTTTAAAATCATAACATCAATACATCATTGTCACTAGTTAAATATTTAAACTAGTATTGTATACTAGTTTTTATTTACTATTAGTATCAACTATAAACTATACATATTTATACATTTAAAAAAATATAATATTAGTTACATCAATATATAGTTAGGATAATGATTTGTATTTGACTAATATATGTTATATAGTTATTACTATTATTATTCTTTTTTGTTATAACAGTAAACTAGATCTCGATCCGCGCAACCGCGCGAGTTTTTGTTTTCATTTATTTTTATATAAACATTTTGTTTTCAATTATAAATTGGTATATATTATAATATATGTGTGTCTATCAATTTTTAAAACATAATAAGTTTACGATATATTTTTTTCATTGAATAAATTTTTTCAAACTTTCACATGTATTTGTATCTTTTTCTATATATATATTTTCGTATTATTATTTCATTATTAAAATCGTAACTATATATATAAAGATTAGTAAAATATTGTTTTATTGTCATATTCAAAAATATTGTAACATTTCACAAATTTAGAAAGTTTTTAAAAAATTAAACTTTTAGATTCATAGATTTATATTATCGAGTAAACAATTAAACATTTAGTTTTTGTTTAATTTTTAAAATAAAATATATAGTTTAAAATTTGTTTTCATTGGTTTAAGGTAGTAAAGAGTAATTGTTGTTAGATAATATGATTTTTGTTATTAAAAAAAAATCTTTATAATTTTAAAAGTTAACATCGACAAATATTTAAATAATTAACATACGGAGGTATAGTATTACAATATTAAATTATATCTATTTAATTTATACTATCTATAAATCCAATGGATCATCTATTGTTTAAATCAATTATTGATAGCCCAATAAAAAATTTTCGTAGGCCCAAAGTTTAAATGATAAGATTAGAGATTAAATGTAACATGATTTTCTAAGAATAGGTCCATTATGTCATTTTTTAAAAAATCATACATGAATCAAGGTTGTGACTTCTGTTTTAATATATATATATATATATATAAATATTTATAATTTTAAAAGTTAACATCGATAAATATTTAAATAATTAACATACGGAGGTATAGTATTACAATATTAAATTATATCTATTTAATTTATACTATTTATAAATCCAATGGATCATATATTGTTTAATCCAATTATTGACATCCCAATAAAAATTTCTGGTAGGTCCAAAATTTAAATGATAAGATTATAGATTAAATGTAACATGACTTTCTAGGAATAGGTCTATTATGTCAATTTTAAAAAAAAAACACACATAAATCAAGGTTGTGACTTCTGTTTTAATATATAAGATTATACATTAGTAATTCAGTGATAAATTTGTGACCCAAATACAAAATATAAAAAATAGTTTAATTGTTAGAACCAACTAGAGTAGATCGGTAAAACAAGAATTATTTTTTATTCGAAATAGATTGAATTCTAAGTATTAAAATGTTATATTCTTATGTTTAGTGTATTGTTTTACCAATCAAACCATAATTTTATTAGTTAATATCAATGTTCTAAACAGCGTTTTAGGCGATCGTCTAGTCATTAAGCTTTATAAAACTGTGACGACAATCTTTTAATCCGTCTAAACAATTATAATATTTTAATAACAATAGTATTAGAAAGCGGGTTTGTTTTCTAAATTAAATATTTTTAATGAATTTATATATAAGATAGTCTACAGGTTTGAGAACATTTATCTGAAACCGAAAACCAAGCTGAAAAACCCGAAATTAAAATTGAATTGAATTTCATAAATAACCGAACATATCAAATGTAACAGAACCGAAGATCAAATGAGTACCTAAATCTTTAAAATACAAACTATATACTTACAAATATTAATTATATTTAATTTTTAAATAACCAAATATCTTAAAATACTATTCATAAACCCCGAGTCCTTATATAATCCGGACTGGCTTATGTTATTCATGTACCATTCTACATAGGTTCTACCAAATGATATGTTTCTGCAAATTATATTCAAATTTAATGAAAATCTATTAATTAAAGATATGATAAAACCCAAAAACCCATTATTAATTCGTGAACCGGCACCTCTTGATCCAAAAACCCTGAAAATACAAAAGTTAGTAATCTATTATTTTCCACGGAAATTAAAAAACCTAGAATCTCAAATAAAAATAAGAAGAAGAAAGTTTGGACAGTTTCAAAAAAAGAAGAAAGTTTGGCAATAGTCGTAGTTTATCTTTTTAAGGCAAGGTGAGCTTTGGCTTATATTATAGTGTAGGTATGGGACTTTTATCCGAGATCCGGATACGATCCGAGATTCGATCCGGATTCGATCCAAGATTCGATCCGGATCCGATCCGAGATTCGATCCGGATCCGATCCGAAAATCCGGATACCCGGAGGGACCGAATCCGGATCCGGATAATAAAATGTTGGATCCGTCAAAGCCGGATCCGGATCCGGATATCTTAATTTTTTAGTCCGGATATCCGGATCCGTAAGTTTTATTAATAACTATTTCAAAAATAGTAATATCTATATATAAAAACTAACTTTATTTAATATATTTTTATTTTTATAATAACATATGTAAATTTTATGTAAATTTTGTAATATTATACATAGAAATAATTAAAAACATCATATATTTTTTATTTTTAAATTATTTTTAATATTTTATATATATTATTATTATTATTTTATTTATTTTAAGGATCCAAATCCGGATCCGGATATCCGCCGGATATTAAAATTTTTAGAAGGATATCCGACACCCGGATATCCGAGAACCCCGGATCCGGATAAGGAAAATAAAATTATGGATCCGCCGGAAAATGATCCGGATCCGGATACCTTAAAATTGCCCGGATATCCGATCCGTCCCAGGCCTATTATAGTGAATGAATAAATTAGGTATGCTATAAATATCGAGATTGATTGTGACACTTGAATCCAGAATTTTTCTATAAGCTTGGTAACAAATTAAATGGTAACATCCGTTGATGTTGTCACTTTTTATTTGAAAATTAATGATAATTTATCACTTTTACTAATTTTTTTTGAGTAAAGAAATAAATACGTGAAATATATATTTTTCTATTAAATTTGTATAAAGCTATATGTTTTTATTAGTTAGAATCAAATTTAAAAATTTAATAGAATAGATATAGTTTGCCAAATGAGGAGATGCTAAAAAAAATTGCTTTTTTTTTTTTTTTTTTATGCTAAATAGTAGGTTATAAAACTTTATTCATTTCTGTTATTCGGTCAAAGCACATATATATTTTTGTGGATCATTTCTACAAATAATGGTATTGCGGTTATTATAGACATTTGAAACCAAACTATTAAAACTGATAGTATAAACAATTTGAACATTAATTTTACAAAACAAAATTTAAATATGTAATTGAAATGTCAAGAAAAAAGATCATTATTGTCGAACCAGTAAATCCGGTAATCAATATATAATCTAATTCGGCTTTAACAAAAAAATCTGATAAAATCTGGTAAAAAATCAAAACCCTTCATTAACATGTGTCCAACACCAGTTGAACCGGTTGAAACCCAACAAATTCTAATTATACTTTTTAAAAAAATTATTAAACTTCTCATATACTTTTTAATATTACTTAAAATTAAATAAACTATTTAATTTGTGATTCTTTAGACTTAAATTAAATTTTTACTTTATCACTGAAAAAATGGAAATAGAGAAATCTAAAATTTATTAATATGAAACTATTAATTTTTTGTTATTAATAATATATTATAAGTTTGTATTTTTTTATTTTTTTTTATATAATTTAATTTTATAATAAGTTTTAGTTAGTTATGATCTTAATTTTTTTTGTTAAAGTTCTAATGTAGTATTATCCCTGTTCTTGAACGCGCTAGGCGCTAGTCGGGCGGTCGGGCTGGGCCTAGCGCCTAAAGAGAAAATCGGGGATTAATCGGAAATTATGCGGGACGGAATTTTTAGATGGTTTACTGTGTTATAAAACATGTTAATCTTTAATTGTGTGTAACATTAATACATTTTCATGTTTAAGATTGTATAAAACACACAAATAGAATATATAAACTTAATATAGTGTATTTTTCATCAAAATTATGAATATAAATGATATTTATAAAATTTTAGATCAAATAAAAAAAAAATATTATTAAAAAAAAAAAAAAAAAAAAAAAATAAAAAAAAATAGATTAGGCGACCGCCTAGGCGGCTAGGCGGTCATTTAGGCGGCTAGGCGGTCATTTAGGCGGTCTAGGCGGAAAAAAATCGGATATCCGATTTTTTTCACCGATTTGGCATAAATCGGGGCGGAATAGTGACGCGTAGCGCCTAGGCGACCGCCTAGGCGGCTAGGCGGCCGATTTTTAGAACAGGGAGTATTATACATTAGTCAAAATTAAATATTTAAAAAAAAATAATTATATATATTCTATTAAAAGAGTAACATGACCTATTGAAATAGGTCTGGTCCAAATATTTTAATACAATTATTTAAAAAAAATATTAATCATTTAAGAGAAATACTATATAAAGAAAAACATAAATATGGCTAAAAACACAAATATAAAAATTAATTTAAAAAAAATGTAAAACAAAAAATATATCCGTCTTTTTTAAGGGTGGGTGAGAATCTAGTTTTATAAATAAAATATGAACTATTATATTATATTTTAATTATTAATAAATATTATATGTTTTGATATTCAAAATATAACTGAATACCTTTTACAAAAAGAAAAAATAGAATATAACTGAAGTTTTTGTCGACAGTTTTTTGAAATAAAGAGAAGTGGATCCCAATTATTTTGGAGTTAAAATGTTGGTTACAAAATGAATATGTATTGAGTAAAAAAATAAATACATGGACTAATCATTTATCAATATGTTATGTTAAACCGGCTTTCTCTTCCTTCTCACAATCCAGCAGAAGGTACTGAGTCAAAAATTTTAAGAGAGAGAGAAAGCGATTTTGGCGACGAGAAAGGCGACGAACGAATCTCGATCTCCGCTGTCTTCTCAGGCAGTAGAGATGGATCAGGGGGAGGTTCCGGCGGTTCTTTCACCTCCGATCAAGCAAGCGAAGGAGTCATGGGTTTCTGAGCACAAGGGAAACAAGTTCTGAAGAAATTTGAGTTCGAGATGTTGGAATCAGAGGGGAAGAAATTGACCGAAGTACCATCGGCAATCATTGAGAAGGGTAATCCACTATGGGAAGACTTCGTTGTGGCGAGGTTTCTGGAAACGGCTCCTCATATTGCAAAGGTTCACATGATAGTGAACAAGATCTGGGCGTTTGGGGAGAAGAATCAGAAGCTGGATGTCTATGAAATGGATGCTACTACAATGAGGATTCGAATCACTAATGAGAAGATAAGAGGAAAAGTTGTTAGGCGAGGGATGTGGAATATCGCAGGGGTTCCCATGATAGTATCAAACTGGTCGCCAGAGGTGGATGCTTCGAAGGCGAGTCTCATTCCCCTCTGGGTTCATGTAACTGGAGTTCCAATGAGTATGTATTCGTGGGATGGTTTGAGTTTTATCACAAGTGCAGCTGGAGAACCGGATCATTTGCACCCAGAGACTTTAGCTTGCACAAATTTTGATATAGCGAAGGTGTTTGTGAAAGCAGATTTGAGCAAAGAGTTACCTGAGAAGATAGACTACACCATTTAGGGGAAAGTTACGACAGTTCACTTTAACTATCCTTGGCTGCCGCCGAAATGTACTAAGTGTGGAAGATGGGGTCATTTTGAGACGTTTTGTAAAGAAGTCAGAAGAGAAATTGAAGTGGAAAAGAAAAGTCAAACACCATCAGAAAAGAGTCTGAGTAATCAACAAAAGATACAAGCGGTGGAAGTTCTAGAAATAGTAGGGAGAGAGGAGAATAAGATACTTGAGGATGTGGAGAAGATTGCTGATAAGAGAGAAATGAGAGAGCTGGAGGAAGGTCAAATAAATGAATGGAAAACAGTTTCTGTGGAGAAGGCAGGTAGAAGTCCAAAATCACATGATCTAAAATATGGTCAAGTAACGATTGCGACTCCTTCAAGATTTGCAGCATTGAGAAACTCTGATGAGAAAGGTGAGGAGATTGAGGAGACTCAGGAAGAAGTAACCGAAGTAGTGGAGGAGGTTGAGGCTGAGGATGCAGAGGATACTTGTCAAAGAAAGATCGAGGAGAGTATTGAGGGGAAAACAAAAGAAGGTAGGCGAGGGAAAGCAAGACAAACTCTTCCTCGACAATCAAAGACAAACCATCAGGTGGTTCAAGGAAAGAGTACTAATAAAAATCTCTAATGGCAGGGTTCTTTTGGAACATGAGAGGGTTTAACAAAACAACTAAGCATGAAGTGGTTAGAAGCTGGATGAGGAATCAAAATTTTTTATTTGGATGTCTGATTGAAACAAGAGTAAAGGAGAAGAAGGCTAATGGAATTGTATCAAGTGTGTTTAAAGATTGGGACTTCATGTCAAATTACGAGCATAATAGGTTGGGCAGATTATGGGTGGTTTGGCATTCTTCTGTGAGGATCACTCCGGTGTATAAAAGTAATCAGCTGATTACTTGTTCAATTCTATTACCGGGGGAGGATGAAGATTTTCTGTGTTCTTTTGTTTATGCATTAAACACGGTGGAAGAGAGGTATATTACGAGTCACTATAAGGCTCTTATGTTTACAAGGAGAAAGTGGATGATTATAGGGGATTTCAACGAGATTCTAGCCGGCAGAGAACATTCGGGGTTTGAAAGTACAGCGAGAGTTCCTGTGGGTATGAGGGAGTTTCAAGAAGTAACAAGTTTCTGTAGACTGACGAACATGGGATATCATGGGCCTCTTTTTACATGGTGTAATAAAAGAGAGGAGGGTTTGATATGCAAGAAACTAGACAGAGTGTTAATAAACGAGGTATGGCTACACAACTTGAAGGCGTACTGTGTATTTGAACCGGGGGGGGGGGGTGTTCAGATCATTTACGCTGTAGAATACAATTTGGGAGGGAAGAAGAGAAGAAAAGGAAACCTTTCAAGTTCACCAATGCCATCGCTAAGATGCCGGAGTTCATGACTCTAATGGAAGATTACTGGGCAGAGCAGGAGGATTTGTTTCACTCAACATCAGCAATGTTTCGGCTTACAAAGCGTCTTAAAGCTCTAAAGCTACCTTTGAGATCGCTAAGTAAGCTAAAACTTGGAGATCTATCGAGAAGAACGAGAGATGCCTATCAGTTTCTATGTATGAAGCAGCAAGAGACGTTGGAAAATCCGAATACTGACAAGATAAAGGAGGAAGTGAAGGCGTATGATCATTGGCAGAGACTGGCAGATCTAGAGGAGGAGTATCTGAAACAGAAGTCGAAATTACATTGGTTGGAAGTAGGAGATAGAAATAATAAAGCTTTT
This sequence comes from Brassica napus, assembly GCF_020379485.1. Taxonomy (NCBI): domain Eukaryota; kingdom Viridiplantae; phylum Streptophyta; class Magnoliopsida; order Brassicales; family Brassicaceae; genus Brassica; species Brassica napus. The sequence continues at coordinate 30,091,085 of NC_063447.1, read as the reverse complement.
CACAATGCAGCCAGAATAAGAGAGATTCGTAATACAATCTATGAGATCCAGCGTGCTGATGGGGGTATTATTAAAACGGAGGAAGAGATTAAAAAAGAAGCTGAGCGTTTCTTTGAGGACTTCATGACTACTCAGCCAAAAGATTTTGAGGGAGTGACAGAGGAGAGGCTTCGAGAATTATTGGATTTTGGGTGTAGTGATGCAGATAAGGATAGCCTGATGAAGGAAGTAACTCAGGAGGAGATCAAGAGGGTATTATTTAAAATGCCAGGGAGTATGGCTCCGGGCCCTGATGGATTCACTACAGAGTTCTTCAAAGAGTCTTGGGCAGTGATAGGCAAGGATATTACAGTGGCAGTTCAATCCTTCTTTATTATGGGATTCTTACCTAAAGGGCTCAACTCTACAATCTTAACATTGGTCCCAAAGAAAACAGAAGCAAAGGGGATGAAGGATTACGGGCCTATATCCTGTTGCAACGTCTTATACAAGCTGATTTCGAAGATTTTGGCAAATAGGTTAAAGAGAATACTACCCAAGTGTATCTCTTGGAACCAATCAGCTTTTATAAAGGAGAGGTTGTTAATGGAAAATGTGCTTCTAGCAACAGAAATAGTGAAGGATTATCACAAAGAGGAGATATCACCTAGATGCGCGATGATGATAGACATCTCCAAAGCTTTTGACTCGGTGCAGTGGCCCTTCCTCCTTAATACTCTGAGAGCTCTTGGTCTTCCTGAAAGGTCTATTCACTGGATCTCTCTATGCATAACAACAGCCTCATTTTCAGTTCAGGTTAATGGGGAGCTGGCTGGATATTTCCAAAGTAAAAGGGGCTTAAGGCAGGGCTGTTCGCTATCGCCATATTTGTTTGTGGTCTGTATGAACGTTCTATCTAAAATGTTGGATGAAGCAGTTAAGAAAGGGAGGATAGGATACCATCCAAAATGTAAAAACATAGACTTAACACATCTATGTTTTGCAGATGACCTGATGGTATTTACGGATGGAAGCAAAAGGTCAGTTGAAGAGATTTTAAAAGTCTTGGATACATTTGACAGGATGACTGGGTTAAAAATTAGCTTGGAGAAGTCTACATTGTTCCTAGCAGGAGTGTCAGCTCAAAAACAGGAGGAAATTCTCAGTCACTTCCCGTTTGCAACAGGAAAGCTCCCGGTTCGTTACCTCAGTCTTCCCCTGTTGACAAAAAATATGACAGTGCTAGATTACTTGCCACTGATAGAGAAGATAAGGAAAAGAATTGGCTCCTGGACAGGGAGGTTCTTGTCTTACGCTGGACGCCTGCAACTGATACAGTCGGTCATCACAAGCTTGGCAAATTTCTGAATGGCTGCGTTCAAGCTTCCTAGTAGTTGTTTGAAGGAGATAGAAAGACTCTGCTCTGCTTTCCTTTGGTCAGGCCCAGGTTTGAATAATAAAAAGGCGAAGGTCTCTTGGTATGAGGTCAGTAGAACGAAGCAAGAGGGAGGATTGGGGTTAAGAAAGCTGAAGGATGTAAACTTGGTAAGTTGTTTGAAATTACTTTGGAGGATTCTGTCGTCAGATTCGCTGTGGGTAAATTGGGTAAAGATATATCTCATCCGTAAAGGTTCGTTGTGGACGGTTAAAGAGAACACTCAATCTGGTTCGTGGATGTGGAAAAAATTATTGAAGTATAGAGATGTGGCAAAAAGGATGTATAAAGTGGAAGTGAAGAATGGGAAGAAGACATCTTTCTGGTTTGAGAACTGGTCATCTTTGGGATGTCTGAAGGATATACTAGGAGAAGGAAGTAATATTGATATGGGTATCTCAATAAACACAACAGTAGAAGAAAGTTGGAAGCATCGCAAAAGAGAGCATAGAGTGGTGATTCTAAACAAGGTTGAGTTGGAGATTGAATTGAGCAGAGTGGGCAGAGTGCAAGAGGAAGATGTCTCGTTGTGGGTAAATGGAAAGGGGAGTTATAAGGGATCCTTTTCATCGAGGAAAACATGGGAGGTTATCAGAGAAAAACACCAACTGTATCACTGGTATGAAGCAGTTTGGTTTAAATATGCAACTCCAAAATACTCTTTTATTTTGTGGACTGCATTAAAAAGAAGGCTCCCAACTGGAGATAGAATGAGGCAGTGGGGTGGAAATGTCAATATATCATGCGTGCTGTGTAACGAGCCTCTGGAAACCTTGGAGCATCTATTTTTTTTATTGTATTTACTCTGCTCAGATTTGGGGAATGTTGATGAAAGGGATTTTGCGAGGTGTATACACAGTGAGGTGGAAAGACTTATTGAGGATAATGAGAGATTTGACAAAGGGGAAGATGCAGTTGTTCCTTATAAAATATATGTTTCAAGCAGCAGTGTATATGATCTGGAGAGAGAGGAATAGGAGACGTCATGGAGAGGCTGCAACTCCATCGATACTCTTAGCAAAGTTGCTTGATAAAAACATGAGGAACAAGCTTACCATTATACAAAGAAGAGGAGATATCAAGATGGGAGAAGGGATGCAGTATTGGTTTGCTACAAGATAGAAGTTTTTATAATTTTTAAGAGATTTTATGAAGTTGATATAGGAAATGAATAGAAGTTAACACAAAAGTTTAGGAAATGACACATGATCTTTTTCTTTTGAATTCAATTTAATATTCAATTCAAAAAAAAAAAAATATGTTATGTTACTAATTTAATAGAATAGATTAGTAGTATTTCTATAAATATGGAATGTAAAAAAAAGGAAGATCAATGTAGAATTCTAAGAATATTATGAAAAGAATATTGTTTAAATATTGAACATGTACAATAATCAATATTTCAAAAAAAACTTAGATTGTCGATTTTATCGTTTAGATTTGGTATTAGAAAGTTTTGTAAAAAAAAAATCAAAACTGTATTCATTTGTGCATATATTATAATATAATAAAGGTGTGGAAGTTTGATTTTTATTGATTTGATGGTAAACCTTGCTTCAATAGCTAAACCATATCATGAAAGACTGTTTCGTTGGTTGATCCTAAAGATATATATTTCATGAAATCTTATTTTTGTGAGTATTTGGTTTGACAATATATGATTACTTTTCGTGAAGCATTAAGTGATACGAAAATGTCTTGTTTTATCCAAAATTAAATTGATGTTATATTATATGTACAACATCACTTGAAAAATTAGATGTTAGACTAGAAGCATTGCCTCCGCGCAAACGCGGAGTTGTAGACAGAATTTTTGTTTCATCTCAATATTTGCTAGGGTTATTGTAGTTGTGAATTTTGCGTTTTGAGTTATTTTTCAAGTTTTTTTTATTATTACAGGATTAGAGTTGTGATGATAAATTGTGTATGCATTGTTCTCCACTTATGAAGTACTAAACTGTGTTAGTAATGTGATTGATATAGTTTGTGGTATTGTTTGCTGTGTCACTGAGACTTATTGTTTGTTTGTCTTTTTAATTTGTTTCTTGTACTATTAAGAGTATATAAATTATATTAAAGTTGTTGAAAGTACCTTTTGTTTCTGAATATTTTTTCTCCAGTTTAGTTGTGTAAGTTTTGTGCATTAAATAATAATTTTTATTATCCTTATTATGTTTGTTATATGTTTCTTTTTTTTATTTTTAAACTTGTTGCTCTTACCGAACTTTTAAAACAAATACATGAAGACTTGTAGAATTAACTATAAAATGAGTGACAGTTCTGAGTATTTGAGCTTTAATGTTTTAAACGAATTTATGTATTTCTCATAAGAAGACAATAACATTGACCTGTTGACATTGGGCATGTAAGCTGTTTTTATAAGACAAGAGGAGTGAGCAGGTGGAGATGTTGTTGCCGCCTTTGTGTATGTCGGAATTTTATCTTGTATCTTCTGGTTTGGTTGTGTTTGTTTCTCTTTTATTTGATGGGAAATATGTAAACAAAAATCATTGTTAGCTGTATTTATCAGAGTTCGTAATTTACTCTGCTTTTTTGTTTAGGTAATTTCACTGATCTTGGTTGTCGTCTTCGTCTTCTTCTTTGCGAAAGTAAGTTTGTAAATTGTTAAATAGTTGGCCGTGTAGTTTGTATTTGTTTAGCTGACTCGATGTATGTGTCGTTGAGTTTTAGTTGAGGTGATTGATTTGGTATATTTGTTTTGAAGTTTATTTCTAAGATTAGACAAAAAAAAGAGGTGATCATTAATGATTTGTCTTTTTTGGAATTCTAGTTTTTGGTGTTTTGATTGTTTGGGATGTTATGGTTTCTTTTAAGCTGTAAAATAAAGGTTTGTGTAAAATTAGTTTGATAAGTAAGGGAGATAAATAGACGACCACATATTTTGGGTAGGAAATATTTTTGATTATTGACGTTAGCACAATATAGATAATAATATAAAGGGAATTGTGTGTTGATTGTTTCTTACGGATCAATGAGGAGACGGATAACGACTCGGGTTGTTTCTTAGATAAGGTCAGAGCCCTGGACAGAACGGATTTGTCCAACTACATCTGCGAGTTTAAAATATCAGTAATGATATCGAAACATAATATAAACCCAGATACAATATGATAATATACCTGAGAGTTCTAGGTTTGTGTTCGCAATTACTTGAAAATTGTCGAACAATCTAATTATGACTGGAGATTGATCTTAGGAGCATCCGTGATGACTTCACCAATAATAGTTGGTGAGATGAAACGAATGAGGAAAGAATGATCAGTTATCTTGTACATGCTTGAGCACCTATCAACCTCAAAACGATCGACTTACACAATGGAACCGGCTTTCAAAGATAGCATGTAATGATTAGCACGTCCGGCGGGAATAAACTCATGAATCACAGAATCTGCAAATAATATTATTTAACAAAGAATCAGTACATCAATTAAAAACAATTTATATTATTTTCCTTCCCTAGGCCCGGCCCACAGAGAAAGCCGAAGAAACAAGGGTTTCCGACCTTCATAAATATATATTAGTTTCGGCCATCAATGTACAAAGTATCCTTTAGTTTAGTGGTATAAATGTTGGTGTTTATATCTTAATAACCCGGGTTCGAGCCATTGACTTAACACTTTTTCACACTTTTTAAAAGTGGGACCCACAAAATGCTGACGTGGCGCGCTGAGGAGAGAGCAAAAACTTAATCATTATAATATAGATTTATAAAATATTGATCAAAAAAAGATTTATAATGCATAAGTGCTTCGTTTAAATAATTTTGTATGACTATATCGTCAATAATATTAACTGATGACTATACTAAGAGTGTTAGAGAAAAAGTCTCCACCACATTCAATTCTTACGTGATATATATGATAATAAATGAAGGTGTATAGTTATTGTGTTAATATATTTACTAACTTAATATCCGCACCTTACGTAGAAATGAACATTAGATTTATAAATTAGTTTATGTATTATATGTTTATAGTTTATACATATTATGAAATAATAAAAATGTGTTGAATAAATAAAAAGTTAGTAACTATTACATGTATAATTAAATTGGTTCGAACATATAAATAAATTTTATTAAGAGTCAAATTCTCTTTTATTTTTATAAATCCAAACAATATTTTTTCTATTTGATAGGATATATAATTAAAATTAAATGATAATAACATATACAGTATATTTAGAACATTTATGTCTATTAAATGATGCTTTTTATTTATATGGTTTTTTGATCATTTGTATCTTTTATTGCAAAACTTTTAAATTACTAATAACAAAATTTTTATTGTGGCATTAATAGTTTCAGTAATTTTTAATTTTTTTTTAAAAAATTAAGTTGTCAATGTTTGTTCAAAGCTTTTGTCAAAAAAAAAAATTATTCAAAGTAAATGTCGAAATTAAAATATTTATGTAACTTATATGTTATATAGTTTAATTTAAAACAATATATATATATATATATCTTTTAATCTTGATAATTATTAAATGAGACTTTGTACTTATATGATTTTCTAATCATTTATATTTGTCTTTACAACAATTTTAAACCATAGATCACAAAATTTGAATGTGAGACTTTAACAGTTTTAGTAATTTATGGTCGTTTTAAAAAATTCAAAATATAACATATACAAAACAATCTAAATTTTATTATATGGTTAATGTTGTTTTTAATTTATTTTAATATTGTAAATTTTAAAAAATGATAGAAGATATACTAATTTTTATCAAATCTTTATTATTCAAAATTATTTATTTTAATATATATACTTTACACATAATAGACAATTCCGTAACTTTTATTTGAGGAAGTAATAAAAAATATTAATAATGAATTTATGGTTAGTTTAATAAAAAATTATTATATATTTAGATGAACCAATTTATTCCTCTAAAGATTCCAAAAGTTACAAAAAATGTTGTAATGCTTCTCATTTAATATATAAGAGATTGTATCGTTAGGTGTTGTAGTTAAAATAAAAATACCTACGAAATTATATCATATATTGTAGGACCAAAAATAAATTTTAGTTAACGAAAAGGTGAAAAAACTTTGTTTAAGTAGATTTTTGTGAATAATTCCATTTTAATAGTATAGATATAATTTATTATTCATAAAATATAATAACTAATATCTTACAATATAAAATCTTATAAATATAAAATAACAGAAATTTCATCATTTGTGAATAATGATTTTTGATAAAAAAAAATATTATATATTTTTTAGTATACTGTTATAATTTATAAACGTCTACACAACTTAACTAATAATCTAAGCATCCGGTTAATCGTTCTATTCTATGTGCTAGCTGTGGATCACCGCCCGGTCAATGCGTATCACTTTCTTGAGCACTGGTTAATATATTAGTACTTAATAATTATATAATTTTTCAGTTGAAAACAAATTAATATTGTTTAGATGTGTGGTGAAGTGATTATTGGGTTATATATAATGTAACTATGTAAGTGCCAATAACTTTTAGAACTCTTGTACGATGAACATGTCTTTTTTTTTTTGCTAAGACGATGAACATGTCTTTTCCGGAACAAATTCTTAAAATATCACAATTACAAGTTCGACTTTATTTTGAACTTTGTAATCAAAATTTCATACAACAAAACTCATTTTTTCTTGTCTAGAAAAAAAAACCCACTAATCACATCTTTCTTCCTCAATTCTGAATTGGACAAATCCTTAGGACAGACGTGAAGCCAAACACCAGTTTATGTCGGCCGTTGAAACACACACCAAAAAAAGTTACTCCTGTAATAAGTCTTTCTTCGTCGGACAAGAAGTATTACGGCGCGTGTTCATCGCAAATGGTGGAGACCAAACACGAGTTTATGTTGTCACACGCCAAACCGGAAGTCCAGTTACAGTCCGACCACGATACCCATCAATCGACGGCGTCTCAGACGAAGAAGAAGCCATGAACATCGTCGTTTCTGTGGAATGGGGTTTAACCACAATCGAAACATTCACAATTCCACATTTATCACCATACTCATCTCTTAATCTATAGCTCAAGAAATTCAAATGACCTTCATGTGAATACCTTCCCATGAAATCCGTCGCTGGAATCCGAGCTTCTCCGATTTGCTTCTCGCGCCCACAACGTGTTCGATAAAATACCTCAATGGAGATAAACTGTACACTCCCTTTCATCGGCATCTCCGACTTGAAGTTCCACTTTGGATTGCTTCCTCCCGAGTCGTCGAGACTCGAAGGTCGAGACGACTTCTCGCCGATCCTTGCGACGGCGAAAGTCTTTTTCTTCTTGATCAGTCTCCGGTTTATCTTGAGCCCCTCTGCGGATCTTATGTCAATCTCAAGTGTTTTTGTCATTGTTGTATAAAACAGAGGATCTATTCTGCCTAAATATATCATAGGTTATATAAATTTGTGTGGTTAGTATGTACAAATGTTGTATGTACGTATTAGTTCTAATCATTAACCAGGAGTACCGTGGGTGTTATTTATAGAGGAGACAACATCATATGTCTTAAATACAAACAAGGGTCGATGAAGGTGACTAGGGCTGGGCAAATAAACCGAACCCGAAAATCCGAACCGAATCCGATCCGATGAAAATGAATCCGAACCGATCCGAACCCGACATAAATACCGAATGGATCTTGTTTTATGGTATTTCGGGTTATGGGTATTATCCGAACCGAACCCGAAATTAAATGGATATCCGATAGAACCCGAAACATTCAAAATGCCAAAAAAAAACTTGTACCAAACATGATCTCAATTCCTAATATGTAGCCAAAATACACTAAGATATTATTAAACATATACAATAACTATCTACTACACGAAGGTTGATGGTTGAAAGTGGCGGTTGAGGCTTGAAATTTTTAGATTTTGGTTTTATTTTCATTGAATAATTTTTTTCATTTCATGAGAACTTAATTTTTCGTTTTATGATTTCATTTATTGGTTTTCTTTCTATCAATAACAACGTATACCTTTTGTTTGACTTTGAATGATCATGTTTGATGTTTTTTTCTTATTTCTGAATCGATTTTACTTATGTTTTGGTTACAAAATAGGTACAAATCAAGTACTTTAAACCCGAAGAACCGATTTTACTTATGTTTTGGTTACAAAATAAGTATAAATCAAGTACTTTAAAACCGAAGAACCGGTTGGAACCCAAAACCCGAAAGTACACCGGGTTGTACCGGTTCTTTGAAGATTTACTAACCCCGATCCGAACCCGATAAAACCCGAACCGGTCCCGAACCGATTTTTTATATAATCCGAATGGGGCTGATTTTGATAAACCCGAAAAACCGAGACCCGATTGGACAAAACCGAAACCCGATTGGGACCCGAATGCCCATGCCTAAAGGTGACAGTGGAAGTTTGGGATGAAGACGCGAGGATTCTTCTTCTCTATTTCCCATTACAGGAATAAAACGGACGTGACATTAAAAAAAAAAGACACGACAAAAAAGAAGAAGACTTTTTAAATTTAGATATCTTTCTTTCATTCTTTTCTAAAAACAAAAGTAAATTTCTTACCACTTTAAAGTACTTATTCGATATAAGGAATATACTTTTAAAATTAAAGTAAGCTTTAATATATATAATTAGTGCGTTAGTACTAATAGTGGCATAACAAAATTAAAATTGATTTTTTTGTGTAAATATCTTTTGTTGTGATTGTTTAATTATGTTATTTATTTATTTTTAGCCTAAAGAAATACAACACAAAATGGAGTTGATTTTTGCTTTGAATTGGATTCAGCAATTTTGTTTTCTCATTCATAAACTCTAATTATTTAGATTGAATCATTGGACACCACTAATTGAAGTTGTCAGATAATAATAATAATAATAAGATGGTAAAGATACGTACTTGGAACGTAAATCCATAAAATAATAAATAAACTAAACATTAAATACTAATAACACTGGCATGTATATAAATTTTTTGAGATAAATAAATGTTGATATTATTTTTACCGTTTTAATGTATAATTAAATATATTAAGTTTTCTTTAATATATATGAATGATCCTTTCGTATATCCAAACTTTAAATTAAGATATCTGGATTCATATCTAATTCTAATAAATCTGTAATTTATCTCTTAAAGATATTCAAATTTTAAAACAGTTTCAAATAAATTATTAACTAATACGTTTACATCTACTAGCCTTCACCACGTCAGCAGGACGTGGCCACTCAACCACAAACATATGTTATATAAAATAAAAATATAAAAACGTCGACTGCCATTTTTAATTTTTAAAACTATACTTCATCTGTTTTGTTTTATTTAGTGTTTAAAAAAACTGTTTTTGTTATAAATTAAGCGATGTTTTCATTATTTTAAATAAAAAATAAAAACAGTTTTGATATTAGTGACCACTTACATAATACTGTATATTTTTTATCGGTTGAATTAATTTTATTTAATGATAATTTTATGTAAGATAAATTTTAACTTTAAACGTAAAATAAAATTAAGAGAATATCTGTTTAGAGTAAACTGGGTCGTTTTTTAACATGTATGTGGGTCCATTGTCAGGAGCAAAGCCTATATAGTAGTAAACACACAATACTAAAACTATTTATAATGTATTTTGCTATTTTTATCTTCAAAATAGAAGAATTATAAAGGTGGAGTTTACTAATGTATTTTCAAAAATAAGAATTTCTAAATATAGAATAAAAGTAGAGAATTGCTATTTTTTCTTTTATCCGTAGAGAATTAAATAGAAATAGAATTTAGTTGAGGTAACTTACCTCTATAAGCTATCATAGAAGTAAATATAATAGTGGATTGAAGATGCTCTAAAGAGTTGTATTGCTTTGCTTTTGTTGGTTTGACTGACTGACCTAACCGGATTAGTTCAATAGGGGAGATCTAGTCCTCACCATGTCGGTAAGAAGTGACCACTCAATCACAAACATACGTTAAATATCTATACATGTGTCATGTATGTGAACGTATATTAAATCTACTTTCTTGATTACCGATTATGACTTCGAATCTTGCAATAACTTTATCATTATTTTCTAAACATGATTGGCAAGAGATAACTTATTTTGCATATACATATGATTGAGTAGTGTTTTCTTAAGAGTATAACAACATAGACGTGAAATATCCGGCCGACTTCAGCGGCGTGATAAATGCGGAGGGCTGGTTCATTGTCAAATAAGGAGCGTTCAAACAGCTATGAAACAAGTGTAACAAACGAAAGTACTCGTATGTTTCTTCCTTATTATTATTTGCCTATTTGGTAACCTATGTGCTCGCATTTTCCATGAATATGTCTCTCTTTTCTCACACTCCAGCTCGAGATTTCTTAGCATATATGAACTTTTGACGTGTAAAATGAACTTTAAAGTAATGAATGTCAGAAAATTCGCATATGAAAATTTCACTTTTGTTAAGATAGTCATGTTTTTCGATAAGTTATGTGAAAAGTATCCAAAGTTTGTTATACTGTAACGAAGTGTTCAAAGTATGCAGTGAATTAAGGTCTATCAATGAGGTTGGACTTGGACTCTCCTCTAGTTACGAATAAAATTGTTATAAATTATATTGTGGATGTCCATAACCGACCCGGTTCATAACCGGTCCGGTTCATAACCGGTCCAATGCTAGAGAGAGAGAGACGACCGTGAGGAGAGAGAGAGAGAATCGACATCTTGTTTTTTTCCTTATTAGATTATGATTTGTACTCTTTCCATATTTGTATTTCTTTTCTTTAGTCTTTCCATTATTCTATGACGGTGTAATTCCCTATATATAAAGGGCTCCTTATGTTTATGAATAATACAGAAACATAGATTCTATTCTCTAGTTTCACAACACGTTATCAGCACGATAGACTGTAAATCCCTAAGCTAAACAATCCGCCTAAAGCCCTAACCCTAATCGGCGAACATCCTTACCGGCGAACCATCCTAATCCCGATCACGAAACCTTACATCCCGATCCTTGTTTGCAATCTGTTTCCGATCAGCTTCAACTCAAGGCGTTCCTGATCCTAGCTCAGACGATCTCGGCTTGTTCAACCTCAGCTCGCAAACAAGACGATCTCAGACAGCTCGCGACAACATCAGCTCGCGTTCCGATCAGTTCCAGCTCGCGGTTCATCTCTTTGGTGGTCCATTCAACCCTACTTGAGGTTAAGGTAATTCGAAACCTTAATGAGAACCCATAATCGAATTTGATTGTTTGATAAGAATCGAAACCATAAAAACTACAAACCCTAATAGTATGATCTAATGTTGAAATCAAAACCATAGGGTAATAGATCAAAACCCCAATGAGTAAATCAAAGCTCATAATCATAAGTTCGATACCCCAAACCCTAATCGAGATTGATTGTTTGATCAATTAAAATCGAAACCTTAATTGTTTTGAATCTCAAAACCCCAATGATCTAAGATCAAAATCGAAACCCTAATATCCATGATCCTAGCCGCATACATGCTTATTGCATGAATGCATGAAATCGATTTTATTTAAAACCCTAATACTAAAACACATTCGATTTTATAAACCCTAATTCGAAATCAAATTGATTGATTGAATGAATTAAAATCGAAACCCTAATCTAATGCTTTGAACCGAAATTGATTGTTTGAATGATTGTATGTTTGGATATAGTATGCTAGCCTTGATTAATTAAAACTGTATTGAATTTGATCACATAGAAATCGATTACTAGGATTGATAATCTCATTCTTGAATTTGGTTGTTTGAATTGATAAAACCGATTGAATGATTTTCAAATTGAAGTCGTATTGATTGTTTGATCGAAACCCCAATGTCTTGAAATTAAAATCGAATATTATCTTGTTTGATTGATTAAAACCGAATGCTTGAATTGAAATAGAAATCGCTTGTTAAGTTAAATGATTTATGCATTCTCGTCTTGATAATGATCTGGCTAGTGTTGTTAGTTTTCATACATTCTCGAATGAACCCTAATTGTTTCATTGCTCGACTGTTTGATTGCAATTACACATTGAACTCTTAGAAAACCGTTTGCTAAGATTGAAAACGAATAACCATTGTATTGATTGCATTAAAACCGTTTGCTAAGATTGTAGCCGTGCGGCTTGTTTGCATCATGCATGCATAATAATACGAACTGATTTCATATAGAATCTGAATGCTAAGATTGAACATGTATGCATCATATACGAATGACCTATTTGCATCATACCTAGAATCCGGATTGCTTGAGCATATTGATAGCATTCGCTTGAACACTTTTAAATCTAAATTATGAAACATATGATTTCAGATGTCGAAAATCAACAACTTGGATTTTTCTGCCCTAAGTCTCTCAGGAGATAATTACTTGCAATGAGCACTTGATGCTAAGATCATCTTAAAATCCAAGGGACTCGGTGAATGTATCACCGAGGGCAATAATGCAAGTGAGAAAGATAGATACAGTGCGATATAAATTATACGCCATCATCTTATTGAGGGTCTCAAAGATTAGTATTTGACTATTGAGAATTCTCTAGACCTTTGAACAGAGTTGAAAAAGAGATATGATCACCAGAGAACAATGTTATTACCAAAGGCTACGTATGATTGGAAGAATCTCAGAATCCAAGACTTCAAGTTCGTGGACGAGTATAACTCGGCCCTGTTTAAGATAGTTTCTAAATTGAAACTGTGTGGTGAGGATATAACGGATAAGGATATGCTTGAGAAAACCTTTTTCACCTTCCACACAAGAAATGTGTTGTTACAACAACAGTACCGAGAGAAGGGCTTCACAACTTTTGCTAATCTGATCTCTTGTCTCTTGCTCACTGAGCAGAACAATGAACTGTTGATGAGAAACAGTGAATTGAGACCTCCTGGAACAAACTCATTACCTGAGGCACATGCGGCCGTAGAGGATAAGAAAGAGTCGAACCATGTCCAGAGTGATAGCCAACACGGCCGTGGTCGTGGAAAATGGCATGGACGTGGTAGTCGAGGCCGAAACTCGTTTGGTCGAGGCCGAGGCAATTCATATGGCCATGGCCAAGGAAACTCTTATGGAGGCTGTGGTCATGGCCGAGGCTGTGGTACATCAGTTAAACCACAAAATTCGACCAAATCCGTGTGCCATAGATGTGGTATGGATAATCATTGGGCTAAGACATGTAGGACTCCCAAACATCTCGTTGACCTCTACCAAGAGAGTTTGAAAGGGAAGAATCCTGAAGCTCATATGACTTATCAAGATGGTGAAGAAGATTTCAATCATGAAAAAGATGATATCATGGATTATGAAACGTCTGATTGTTTAAAAGAGTGAAGTTGAATTCGACATCTATGTTTTTGTGTTCTTTGCTTTGTGTTTTCTATGTTTTAATTGCTTTAAACTTATTTTATTAATGAATGAAAGTTTTTGATTTAAAAGTCTCTAAAGTCTCATAGAGGGCTACGACCAGGCTAATATCATGTTGCCTAAGGGTACGCATCTAGAGATATCTGATGCATTGTATTCACCCAGCTCTAAGAGAAGCCTATTGAGCTTTAAAGACATTCGAATGAATGGTTTTCATATTGAGACTAAGGGCAAAGGAAACAAAGAGTTCCTTCAGATCATAGAAATCGGCCAAGAACATAAGAAAGTCCTAGAGTCTTTACATACGCTCTCTACTGGCCTTTATTACGCCAAGGTCAGTATGATGGAGGCCAATGCCGCATTTAATAAAGTGGCCACCGAGAATTTTACTCTCTGGCACGACCGGTTTTTGAATACAAACGGCCATCCTTTTAAAGACTATATGTCTTGATAATGCTGGTGAGTTCACGTCCCAAGCGTTTAATGATTACTGTATGTCCATGGGGGTAAGTGTGGAACACTCCGTTGCACATGTACATACACAGAACGGCTTGGCCGAATCATTCATAAAACGAATTCAGCTGATAGCTAGACTATTGCTTATGAGGTCTAAGCTTCCGACCACAGCTTGGGGACACGCGGTTTTGCACGCGGCCGAACTGATTCGTATCAGACCGTCTAGTGAACATAAATATTCCCCATCACAATTGCCTACGGGTCATGAGCCAGACATATCCCATCTTAAGACATTTGGTTGTGCTGTCTATGTGCCAATTGCACCAACACAGAGAACAAAGATGTGACCTCAAAGGAGGATGGGGATATATGTTGGATATGATTCCCCCACGATTATAAAATACCTTGAGCCAACTACGGGTGATTTGTTTAAGGCCAGGTATGCGGATTGTCATTTTAATGAATCCGTACATCCAACATTAGGGGGAGAGAAAAGTAAGCTGGTAAAAGAGATTACATGGAATCAAACATCCTTATCTCGGCAAGATCCTCGGACTCAGGAATGTGATTTAGAAGTACAAAAGATTATACATTTACAAAAGCTAGCTAATCAATTGCCAGATTCCTTTGCTGGCCCGGAAAGAGTGAGTAAGTCATATATATCAGCGGCTAATGCACCAATAAGAATTGATGTTCAAGAGGGACACAATCAAGTTGCTACAGAGTCTAGACAACGTTTGAAACTTGGTAGACCAATAGGTTCCAAAGATAAGAACCCTCGGAAAACTAAGAAAGGTGCAGATAATGAAACCGAGGTTGTTAAAACCCTAGACACGACCGCGGCCATTCCTAAATCCCGGGACTTAGCCGCGGCCGATCCCAAAACCCTAATAGCGATCGCGACCGATCATGAATGCTTAAATGCGGCCGGCCCTGATGTATATAATCCTGATTCTTGGGACGCCAAGATTCAAGGTACTGAAGGTCCTGATAATAATGAGATCTCAATAAATTATGTCTTGTCTGGAATACAATGGAACAGAAAGAATGTCGACATTGATGATATATTTGCATACAAGGTAGCACTTGAATTTATGGATTTGAATGAGGATCATGAACCCACGTCTATTTATGAGTGCACTCAACGATTAGATTGGGTCAAATGGAAAGAAGCTATAAACGTGGAGCTAAACTCTTTAAAGAAGAGAGATGTCTTTGGACCAATAGTCCGGACACCATATGATGTTAAACCAGTTGGCTATAAGTGGGTCTTTGTGAGGAAAAAAAATGAACACGGCAAGGTCGTGAGATATAAAGCACGGCTTGTTGCACAAGGATTCTTACAGAGACGAGGAATAGATTATGAGGAGACATGCTCCCCTGTGGTGGATGCTACTACTTTTAGATTCCTGATAAGTCTGGCTATAAGAAAAAAATTAGACTTGCGGTTAATGGATGTTGTAACTGCATACTTATATGGGCCACTGAATAATGAGATTTATATGAAAGTAGCAGAGGGTATAGAGTTGAAAAACAAATCGAGTACTCGAGAACAACACTGTATAAAGTTGAATAAGTCACTTTATGGATTGAAACAATCAGGCCGAATGTGGTACAATAGACTAAGTGAGTACTTAGTGAAAGAGGGATATAAGAATGATCCGATCAGCCCTTGTATCTTTATAAAGAAATTCGGCCAGGGCTTTGTGATTATAGCAGTGTATGTTGATGATTTGAATATCCTAGGAACCTCTGGAGAAATCTCTCAAACAGTTGAATATCTTAAGAAAGAATTCGAGATGAAAGATCTTGGAAAAACAAAGTTTTGTTTGGGATTACAGCTTGAGTACATAAGAGATGGAATCCTTGTGCATCAAATGGCATATACAGAAAAGTACTCAAGATATTCAACATGGACGAGTCTCACCCATTATCTAGCCCCATGGTCGTGAGGTCCCTCGGCCTGGACACTGATCCGTTCCATCCTAAGATGGACGATAAAGATGTCCTTGGTCCCGAAGTGCCATATCTCAGTGCCATAGGAGCTTTGATGTATCTGGCTAGTCACACACGACCATATATATATTTTGCCGTGAATCTATTGTCTAGATTTAGCTCTTGTCCAACCCAAAGGCACTGGGACGGGATTAAACATAATCTTCGTTACCTGCAAGGAACGAAAGACTTGGGTTTATTTTATATAACCAAAACAAAGAAGGTTTAGTTGATTTTGCTGATGTAGGTTATTTTTCGGATCCACACAATGCTCGATCACCGACAGACTATGTTTTCACACATGGTGGAACGGCCATATCATGGCGTTCCGTGAAGCAGACGATCGCGGCCGCATCTTCAAACCATTTGGAGATCTTGGCTGTTCATGAGGCCAGCCGCGAGTTGTTCAGAACAGGGGGAGTAATACGTGTTGTACTCTTTTTCCTTCACCATGGTTTTGTCCCACTGGGTTTTCCTGGTAAGGTTTTAAGGAGGCAACATCTAAAACGTATTACAATCCCTGTATGGTTATGGCATCCAAGGGAGAGTGTTATAAATCATATTGTGGATGTCTATAACCGGCCCAATGCTAGAGAGAGAGAGAGAGAGTCGACCGTGAGGAGAGAGAGATAGTCGACCATGAGGAGAGAGAGAGAGAGAGAGAGAATCGGCATCTTGCATTTTCCTTATTAAATTATGATTTGTACTTTTTCCATATTTATATTTCCTTTCTTTAGTTTTTTCATTATTCTATGACGGTGTAATTCCCTATATATAAAGGGTTTCTTATGTTTATGAGTAATACAGAAACATATATTCTATTCTCTAGTTTCACAGCAAAAATGATATTTTGGATCGTTTAGTTTACTTCACACATATTATTATTTTAGAATACTGAACATATATTTAATTCATACTGTAAAATTTTTTTATTGATATCATAGTAAAATATAAGATTTTGAAAGTTTGATCATGCTCGACAACCTCTACTTTTCATTGTTGTTGGAGTCATACGTTTAAGTAACTAGTATTAGTTATGACTAATACACTCACGATTATTAACATCAAAATAATTTTCTTGTGTTGGAACAATTTTGGTATTCTAAATTGGTAAGGACTGACTTAGAGAAATGCATCTGATCGGATTTAGGTTTGATGTTTGATGTTTGCTAAAAAAATGATGATATTTGCCCAGACAAAAATATAATCATCTCTTAGATCTTATTAAAACATCCGTAATCAAACTAGTTGTTAATTAATATTGTTTTTTAAGATTGGTTGGGGGGGCTCAAACATTTCAATTACTATAAAATAACATGATAATTTTTTGTTGGAAACATACTTTGGAAAAATGATGGAAACTAAGAATTTCTCAAACTTATTGCTATTTTTGTTTCTATAATAGCAGATTGGTATATACTTTTCATCTATTTATAAGGGAAAAAATAGTTATTTTTATTTTTTTGCCGTATATATTGAATATTGCCATTATAGGGAAATATATTAAGCAAAATTCATTTCTATTATAGAGATTTTCTCTTTTATAAAAATTTCTATAATACTATTTGAGAAGTCAGTTTCCTACATGTCGCACTCACGTTAATTCTCACAACGGTTAATTATATAGATATCCTTAATGAATTAAAAAACGTTATTTCGATTGCCATTAATAACAATTTTATGTTTCCTTTTTCTTAATGAAATTTTGATTAATTTTTTTAATTTAATTTTCTTTCTAGTAAAATAATAAAAAGGCAAGATTTACAAAAAAATAAACATAGATTTTTTTACAAAAAGAATTTAAGTTTTATTAATTTTCTGTTTCATACGACAAGAAAAAAAATCTCTAATTTTTTAAATATATACTTATAAACATATATAAAACATAACTTCACAAAAAATTGAAAATAGAATAATTTAGACATTATTTTTCTAAAAGGTATAATATTTTTATTATATATATATATATATATATATATATATATATATTTGATCAAATAAATGATAAAAAAATAATTTAGACAACATAAATGATTATTTAATATCTTATTTAAAAAAAAATATATATATATATATATATCTTATGTTTATTTCACCACCAAATAAATATTTTTAAAAATGTAAGGCTGGAATTTTTATGATCAATATATTTTTGATTTAATGATTTGAATTTTTATAACAAAAATTAGCAATATTTCAATTTTTTTTTAAAAAAATTCGAAAATAACATACATTATACATAATATTACAAAATATTTATATCATCCTAAAATAAAAGTAGACAAAAACTAATTAACAAGAGGTTCTTATTTTAGTCTAATTGTAAACAAAAAAATTGTGATTCATTTCAAAAAAAAATCTGATACAATCCAATATACTAAAATTGAATAACCAACCTCTCTTAATATGAACAATCAAATCAACCAATTATTATGATTTAGTGTGTAGGAATTTTCAAAATATTACAAGTTATGTTTATTAATGCAACTCTGATTTAATATTTCTGTTTCCTATTTTTTTCTAAAACAATATATACGAATTTATACAAAAGTTTGTAAATATATTTACAAATATAAGAGGATAAATTGAACTACATGAATTTAAAAATAATAATCATATTTAACATAATAAAAATAGTATTTAGTTTAAAATAATAGATGTGATTCAGCATATCAAAAATAAATATTTGAAATAATAACAAATATTATCTGTAAAATTACATAACTAATTAAGATGGGAAAATAATGATACATAATATATTTTATTATATATATAAATTACAAACTTTATTAACAAACAAAAAATATCTATCTATTTTATTGTTTAATTATTATGAAAATATTTGTATCCGTGCATAGATAGAGGCGGATCCACGTCTAGTGATGTGGGGTCACTTGACACCACATAAGCAATATAAACTAAAATTTTAAGCTATGTACATCAGTTTTCTCTGTCATTTTTGGTTAGAAAAGTAGTAACTGAACCCACAGACCCAGGTTCAGTATCCCTCCAATTAATGACACCTTTTTTTTGTTACTTTTTTATATATATGACCCCAGATAAAAAAAAAAAATTCTAGGTTCGCCGTTGTGCATAGACACGGAAAATCACTTAGCAAGGGAGATTGTTTAGGTTAGCTTTTCACCAATTTCACTAAGAATCATTCAACCCATTTGAATATTTTTCGTGACTTTAAAGTAAATGGAAATTAAGGAACTTGTTTTTGACTAAAATTAGAATATACATAGAAACTAAAATACGTACTTTCCTATTTTTAAGTTACGAGAGGGACGACATAAACTCAAGGAAAATCATATTTTTCAATGAAATGGAATCTGAAAAAGATGCAAATCTAACCCATGCTTTTGAGTTACAAGTACCAACGACGCATAATTAGATCTTTTCCCCGCTGAGAGGAATCAAGAGCTTCCAAGCGCAACGCAAGCCCAAACAATTTTAAACCATTAATTATTTCTATATATCATAGAATTCTATTCTTAAATATAGTTATGCGCGGGGCCGGCTCAAACCTTTTACGGTCCCTGGGGCAAAATTAAAAAAAAAGTGACATTTGACCGATGAAATTGAAATTTTGAAATTGTAGCTACAAGATAAAATAAAATCGTTTTCGTTTGTAAAGGTAAGCACAACCCACTACAAGAAAACATTGTAATTCTGACGGACATTCTGACGGAAAATGAGATCCTCGGAATATTCCGACGAATTTCCGAGGAAATTCCGAGAAAACCCAAAATTTGGATTTCCTCGGAATTTCCTCGGAATATACCGATGAAATACCGAGGAAATCATATTCCTCGGAAAACACCGACGAATATCCGAGGATATATTATAGCCGTTAGAGAGCCGTTGGGGGATTTTAAAAATTCAGAGGAAATTCCGAGGAAAGAGCCGTTGCTGTCGGGATTCCGTCGGAATTTCCTCGGTACTGTCGGCAGCATTTCATCTATAAATACCCGCACCTCCAACCTCTTCATTCACTCCATTTCTTCATCCTCTCACATACTATATTTACACACGAATTTGATTGAAAAAAGCATGTCTTCTTCAAATTATTATCGTTCTTGGATCGATCGACCTCATTTGGATCCGAACACGAGATTGCTTACGGAAGAATACCAACGAGGTATAACCGAATTCATGGGATTAGTTCAACGACAACCGGAAGCAGAAACGGGTATGTTAAGATGTCCTTGCTCTAATTGTAAAAATAGAAAGATTATTAAAGAGTGGGATGTTTGGACTCATCTATATTTGAATGGGTTTACACGAAGTTACAAAATTTGGTATCATCATGGAGAAACTGATTATGAATATGGTAGTACTAGCGAACCTCAGCCTGCGGTTAGGTTAGAAGAACCAATTAGAATGGATGTAGATTATGGTGTAGGTACTGAGCAGATGGTAAATGATCATTTTAGAGGGGAAGATTTACCCAATGCAGAAGCTATGAGATTTTATGATATGTTGGATGCTGGAAAGCAACCCTTGTACGAAGGTTGCAGAGATGGTCATTCAGCTTTATCATCTGCAACAAGACTGATGGACATTGAAACAGATTATAATTTGGCTGAAAACTTTGTGGATGCGATTGCTGATTTTGTAAAAGGTATTCTACCTGAGGATAATGTAGCCCCTGGTTCATACTATGAGATTCAGAAACTGGTAGCTGGTCTTGGTTTATCATATCAGGTAATAGATGTATGCAGCGATAACTGCATGATTTATTGGAGGGCGGATGAACAGCGGGTTACATACAAATTTTGTGGAAAGGCTCGTTATAAAGATACGAGTGGAAGAGTATCAGTCTGAACGCACAACGCCACTAATGAGATGGCATGCAGAGCATTCAACAAATTGTGAGATTAGACATCCTTCAGATGCAAAAGCGTGGAAGCATTTCCAATCAAAATATCCTGAATTTGCGTATGAGAGAAGAAATGTCTACCTTGGATTATGTACTGATGGTTTCAGCCCGTTTGGCAAGAGTGAAAGACAGTATTCTCTATGGCCAGTCATTCTTACACCATACAACTTACCGCCAAACTTGTGCTTGCGACGAGAGTTTTTGTTTTTCTCCATTCTCGTTCCCGGACCAGAGCATCCTAAGAGATCACTTGATGTGTTTCTTCAGCCACTAATATATGAGTTGCAACAACTATGGGCTCAAGGTGCTGAAACATACGATGTTTCATGTAAAGAAAACTTTCAAATGCGGGCAGTACTTATGTGGACAATAAGTGATTTTCCAGCATATGGTATGTTATCTGGATGGACAACGCATGAAAGGCTATCATGTCCATATTGTCAAGATAACACTGATGCTTTCCAACTAAAACACTGAAGGAAAACGTGTTGGTTTGACTGTCACAGGAGATTCCTACCACCTGATCATCCATATCGTAGGAGTAGGAATTTGGTTACAAAGAACAAGAGGGTGTTTGAAAGTCCACCTCCGGAAATTTGTGGGGCAGATTTGTCGACACAACTAAGAGATTTTGGTGCAGAGAGGACGTAAGACTAAGGTGGACATGTGCATTATCCGGTATATGCTGTTGGAAAACTACATAACTGGCACAAAAAGAGTATTTTCTGGGATCTGCCATACTGGATGGATCATCAGCTGAGGCATAATTTAGATGTCATGCATATTGAGAAAAACTTTTTTGACAATCTCATGAATACGATCCTTAACTTTCAAGGTAAAACAAAGGATAATTTGAAGTCAAGACTGGATTTAGTCAATATATGTGCTCGTTCAGAACTTCATGTTGATGAGAATGGTAGGGCTCCTTTTCCCATATACCGACTTGATGCAGAGGGAAAAGATGCGTTTTTTTATTGGATTTCAAACGATGTGGAATTTCCAGACGGTTACGCATCTAATTTGCGTAACTGTGTCGACAGAAAGGAAGGAAAGTTTATCGGCTTGAAGAGTCACGATTGCCATGTAATGATGCAGCGCCTCCTTCCGTTTGCCTTCAAGGAACTATTACCACGGAATGTTCATGAAGCAATTGCAGGGATTACACTACAAGAAAACATAATCTTAACGAGGGCGGTTTTCCTCGTTATTTCATCGTAAAAGAGGCTTTACGACGAATTAGCGAGGAAACGCGTTTGCTCGTTACACGTCTGTCGTAACACATATTTCCTCGCTAATTCGTCGTAACTTAGCGAGGAATATATTTCGTCGTAAAGACGAAGTAGGGCGATTCGTCGTAAAGACCACGTCAATATTCCACGTAAGGACGTCGCTATAATTCGTCGTAAATACCTCGAAAATAGTTCCTCGTAATCTACACGTAAATACCTTGAAAGAGTTTCCTCGCAAAATACACGTAACAACCACGAAATGATTTCGTCGTAAAATGGTCGTAAACTTTTCCTCGTTATTTCCTCGTAAATGGTTCCTCGTAAAATACTCGTTAAATGTTTCTCGTCATTTCCTCGTAAGGTTTCCACGTAAAGAGGTCGTACATTGGCTACGAATTTACTTCGTTTTTATTATTTTACAGAATTTAAAAATATAATTAAAAAATAATTAAAATTATTTAATTTAATAATAAATTAAAATTCAAAATAAAAATAAATCAATATGAAAATATTTTATATATAAATAAGTTTTGAATTTATATAATACAACAACAAAAAAAAAACTAAGGGTCGTTCATCGCCCGGTAGAATTCATCACTCCTCCTCGTAACATCCGCCTCGTTATGTACGTCGGATGACTCGCCTTGAATGGGATGTTGTTGTCGCATGTTCCTCAACATGGACTCCCATTCCGGATTTGTGGCCGCAATAACGTCCAAGAAGCCCTCGACTCCACCCATACGAGATTTTGTCGCGGTCAACTCGTTACGCAGCTGAGCGGACTCTCTACGCAGCTCCGTGACTTCATCATCCCGTCGCTGACCATAAGACGATGTCGCTCTCGGAACATCGTTGACAGAACCAATACCCAACGTCCGTCCCTTTTTTTTAGGGACAACCTTAAAAAAAAAAATAAATATTGTAAGTAAAAATTTAAAGTTAAATTAAATGAATAATTAAAAATTAATTTTTTTGAAAATTTACCTCCTCGTAAATCTTATCCACTTCAAGTGTGGATAAGGTGACGGGTAATCCGTCGGTAGACTGCTGGGTCAGCTGAGTCTGGCGGTCTTCAACCCGAGCAACTACGTCGTTGTAGATTTGCTCGGACTTGCCATCTACAAATACGCCCGCCTTGTTCTTGTGGGTCCTCTCGTAAAGTTCCATAAGAGACGGGAGATGTCCCGTCTCTTTGGCCTAAAAAACAGTTAAGAAAGTTAAAATAAATTAATATATGTATCAAAAAAATTATTTAATAAAATATTTAATTACCATTTCCAAACGGACACCGGCGTGGGGTTTTTGGCCCGTAGTGTGAAGCATCTGCCCGTTCCCGTGCTCATCGACCGTGTTACGGGAGTTAGAGCAAGCCTGGGCGATTCTAATGGAATCAGGAAGGCGCCAATAACGGATGAGGCCATCCCACACATCCGTGGTGACCTCAGCGGGTTTGCCACGCTCATACCCCTTCACGATCCAGTCACCCTTCCAGTTGGAGACCGTGTCCAACAAGCGAACTTTCGCTTTCGCGTTAAACTTTTTCCTCACCCTCTCAGTGATCCCCAAGGCCCAATTATATTTTTGCTGTTGGAAAAAATAAATTAACAATTAGTTTTTTAGAAAGTGTATATATAAATCATGAAAAAATTAAAAAATATATAATTAATTAATAGAAACTTACAGCGTAAATTTTGAACCACGTCTTTCTGACGTAGTGAGGCGTCTTACTCCAGTTTGGATGTGCCATGGAGAAGTAACCCTTGATCGTGTCGGTTACGTCTGATGCAAGACATCCGTCAACCCCCCACCTGGAAAATACAAATTTAAAATATAAATTATTTTTTAATGTTATAAAAGAAATTTAAACAAATTAAAAAAAATTAATGCAACATACCACAACGTTCCGTCCAGTCGGTCTGGGTCGATGACTGGTAAACCTTCTCTGCCTGGCAGACTGAGAATGTCCTCTACAGTGTACTGCGAGTAAGGAGCACTCGGAGGCACCATCAGATCAGGATGAATATCGGCGGCCATCGGAGGTGCCATCGGAGGAGGCACAGGAGGAGGCATCGGAGGAGGCACATGAGGAGCCGATGGTGCACTAGAAGAAGTAGACCCAGAGACTCTCTGAGTGTACTGAGTCTCGGGGACAGTCTCCTGGCCCGAAGAACTGGGAGCGGAAGAAGAGGCCGGGTCTAAACGACTACCCGGCTCACCGAAGATCTCTCTGTAATGGGCAGTAAGTCTTCCTTTTCGAACCTGGGAAAAAAATGAAAATTTTAAAATTAACATCAACAATATATTTCCCAACATTATCCACCTAATCAACACTAAATAACATAAAATCCGCAAACCTATCTAAATTCCCTATACTAACCACCTAATCTATCCTAAACTAACCAAATTAGAGAGGAATCAGAGAGGCTTACCATTGCTACGAAATGGAGAGGAAGTAGAGAGGAAGTAGAGAGGAAAGAAAGAGTGAGCGCTCGGGTGTATATATAAGATTACATATCGTCGCAAATTCGTCGTAAGTTTACGACGAAATAGCGAGCAGTTACAAAGGCCCGTGTTTTTTTTTACGAGGAAATTGCGAGGAATCACAAAGGCCCGTGTTTTTGTTTACGAGGTATTAACGACGATTTTGCCTACGTGGAATTAACGAGGCTTGCTTTCCTATAAATATACTCACAACTCTCATTCTCAAACCACACATAAACTCCCAAATCACACACCTATCTGAAATCACATTCCTCAGCAAAATCATATTCAAATTATAAATATTTGAAAAAAAATAGGAAAAGGATAAGATATTAGAATTCATGTGGACGAGACTTACGTATTATAATTGCTGGAAGTCTTGCCACATGTTATTCTGGTATTTTGATCATTTTCCCTTTTTCTAGTTCTTACACTACGAGGTATTTACGACGATTTATGCTTACGTGGAATTAACGTGTTTTATGTTTAAATCTTTTTACGTGGTCTTTACGACGATTTCTGCTTACGTGGTCTTTACGACGATTTCTGGTTACGTGGTCTTTACGACGATTTATGCTTACGTGGTATTTACGACGATTTCATCCTACGTGGAATTAACGAGTGTTATGTTTAAATCCCTAGAATCCAAAAACGGAAACCCGAAACCCGAAACCCCATATCCGAAACCCCAAACCACAACCCCCAAACCCGAAACCCGAAAGCCCAAACCAGAAACCCGAAACCCAAACCCCCATCTTTAATTTTCTACTTCATATATTCCAAACCCCATATTTAATTTTAAGTTTCGTCGTTATTCCTAAACCCCAACCCCCAAACCCGAAACCCGAAACCCGAAACCCCAACCCCGAAACCCGAAACCCGAAACCTCATACCCGAAACCCCAAACCCCAACCCCCAAACCCGAAACCCGAAAGCCCAAACCCGAAACCCGAAACCCAAACCCCCATCTTTAATTTTCTACTTCATATATTCCAAACCCCATATTTAATTTTAAGTTTCGTCGTTATTTTTAACGAGTGTTATGGTTAAATCCCTAGAACCCCAAACCCGAAACCCGAAACCCGAAACCCGAAATCCAAAACCCGAAACCCCAAACCCCGAACCCCTAAACCCGAAACCCCAAACTCGAAACCCCAAACCCGAAACCTGAAACCCGAAACCCGAAATCCAAAACCCGAAACCCCAAACCCGAAATCCAAAACCCGAAACCCCAAACCCCGACCCCTAAACCCGAAACCCCAAACTCTGAACCCCTAAACCCCGAACCCCAAACCCCAAACCCCGAACCCCTAAACCCGAAACCCGAAACCAAAAACCCAAAACCCAAACCCCAAACCCGAAACCCGAAACCCCAAACCCCATATTCCTTATTTTCTACTTCATATATTCCAAACCCCATCTTTATTTTTAGGTTTCGTCGTTATTTCCTCGTTGTCTTACGTTGCATTTACGACGATTTCATCCTACGTGGTTTTTACGACGAATTCATCCTACGTGGTATTTACGACGATTTTGTCCTACGTGGAATTAACGAGTCCCGCGTTCTTTATTTTTATATTTCGTCGTTATTTCCTCGTTGACCTACGAGTCCTTTACGACGATTTTTTGTTACGTGGAATTAACGAGTGTTATGTTTAAATCCCTTGAATCCGAAACCCCAAACCCCATATTCCTTATTTTCTACTTCATATACTCCAAACCCCATCTTTATTTCCATTCCAAACCACAATTCCCACATTTGCTTATTCATAAAACAAACTCCCGGCATTACCTTATTCATAAAACAAACCCCACATTATCTTATTCATAAAACAAACTCCCTCATCTTATTCATAAAACAAATACATCAATCGGATACATCGACATTCTCGTCATCACTAGAAACATCATCATTTTCATTAAACTCGTCTTCAACAGCTTCGTCTGTGGCATCATCGGTAAGATCTTCGTACTCGTGATTATGCGGATCAATGAGAAGGATGTCATCAATTTCTTGTTCAGGTTCCTCAACTTCATTTTTTGTTCTTCTTGCAATGGTGGTTCTTCTCCACTGATGATTCGTCCTCGAGGTGTAACTTTGATCACTGCTAACCAATTTATACCTGAATCTCTCATCCGAGGGTATGGAAGGAAGCTAACTTGGTCTGCTTGTGAAGCTAAGATGAAAGGCTCGAATTTGTTGTACCTTCGTCCACCGTTGACATCAACTACACCGAATTTGTTAGACCGAACACCTCTGTTGACGACGGGGTCGAACCATTCACATTTGAAGAGGACGCATTTCAGCTTCAGTATCCCTGGAAATTCGACTTCAATAATCTCCGTCAAGATCCCGTAGAAATCTGTTTCCCCTTTCACACATATTCCATAGTTACTGGTCGCCCGCTGTCTACCATAGTCATATGTATGAAAAGTATAGCCTCGTGTGAAATACATCTGTGATGTGGTGACCTTTACAAGTGGAGATTGAATTACTTCGTGTAACCACTTAGGATAATCTGCATCGTCGTCGTCATAATCAACCTGCAAAAATAAAGAGAATGTTAATGAAATACAGATAATGTATGAAAAAAAAGTTTTAGTTAATACCTGATTCCGCAACCACTTAATGAAGTGTTGATCTTTCCTTTTGTCTACGTCACTTGTGGATATACCAGGAAATGTTTCTTCGACTTGAGAAACAAATAGGCTGTAAAATCACATTTTATAGGAATGAATCTCTCGCAATTATACAATTAATTATACTTATATGTGTTTCGAAGTGTCAATATATGTTACCTTTCAAAATAACGCATCAATGGATCTTCGCAATTGAGTAGAATATAGGTGTGTGCACTATGAGCGTCTTCTTCACTCGACCACCAAACCTCTTTAGACTTCCCACCGAGTCGCCCAATCTGGCTAAAGATGTCTGGAACACCAGCAACTGCATATGTTGGCGCAACACCACCATCATCATATCTTCTTGGAGCTCTTCTCCGTGTACGTACTTTTGACGCAAAGTAGTACGATGTGAAGTGAGAAACTTCTTCCGTCAAACTTCCAGCAATTATAGAACCTTCAACTTTGGCGAGGTTCTTTGCTTTTCCCTTCAAATATTTCATGGCTCGCTCATACTGATACATCCATCCGTAATGTACAGGTCCACGAAGCAATGCCTCATATGGGAGGTGGACAGCTAGATGCTCCATGACGTCAAAAAATCCGGGAGGAAATATCTTCTCCAAGTTGCACAATAAGATGGGAATGTTCTCCTGAAGCTGTTCCACAACTTCTTCTTTAAGAGTGCGTGTGCTCAGATCCCTGAAAAATGCTCCAATGCCTTTTATATTCAAAAAAAAATTAAACACATTGTTAGTCATATATTATTTTGTAAATTATTGTGATATAATACACTACGTACCTGCAAGTGCTTCATGTACGTTTGTTGGAAGTAGCTCCGCAAATGCAAAGGGCAGTAGTCGTTGCATAAATACATGACAATCATGACTCTTCATCCCGGAGAACTTTTGACCCTTTTCAACACATCTAGAGAGATTCGAAACATACCCATCGGGGAACTTCACTTCTGATGCCACCCAGTTGAACAACACCGACTTTTTTTCTGAAGATAATCTGAATATCGGAACGGGAACTTGTCCATTGCTTTTAATATGTAACTCGCTTCTTGAGCAAATATCCGGCAAGTCCAACCTCGATTTTATGTTGTCTTTTGTCTTCCCTGGGACATTCAATATTGTATTCATGATGTTCTCAAAGAAATTCTTCTCTATATGCATCACATCGAGGTTGTGGCGCAGAAGAAGATCCTTCCAATATGGCAACTCCCAAAATATACTCTTCTTGTGCCAGTTGTGATGAACACCGTAAGAATCTGGCATATTACGAGGGACATGCCAATTACCACCCCAACGAACTGTTTCGTTAGCTCCGTAGTAGTCGATTTGCGCTTCAATTTGTTCTCCAGTTAGATATGGAGGAGGAGTGTCTCTCACAACCCTTTTGTGCCTAAACAAATTCTTGTTTCTTCGGTAAGGATGGCCAATGGGAAGAAATCGACGGTGACAATCAAACCAACTTGTCTTCCTACCATTCTTCAGTTGAAACGCATCTGTCGTTCCATTACAATATGGACAAGCTAATCTCCCATGTGTAGTCCATCCAGACAACATCCCATAGGCAGGGAAATCACTTATGGTCCACAAAAGCATCGCTCGCATCGTAAAATTCGTCTTCGTTGAACAGTCATACGTCCTCACCCCTGTTGACCACAAATCCTTCAACTCTTTTATCAGTGGTTGTAGGAAAACATCCAGGGACCTTTTTGGATGGTTCGGACCAGGTATTAATATGGTCAAGAATAGTAACTCCCGTTGCATGCACATCTCCGGTGGCAGGTTGTATGGAGTAAGAAAGACTGGCCACAATGAATATTGTCTCCCTGACATTCCGAACGGACTAAATCCATCTGTGCATAATCCGAGATACACATTCCGGATATTGCTAGCGAAATCTGGATGTACTTTGTTGAAATGTTTCCAGGCTCTTGCATCTGATGGATGAGTCATCTCACCATCCGTCTGAGTATGCTCGGCATGCCATCTCATCTTTCCAGCAGTCTGCTCTGATTGATACAATCTTTTCAATCTGTCTGTAATTGGTAGGTACCACATCCTTTGGTACGGTACCCTATTACGTCCCCGTCCTTGCGGCTTGAATCGTGGCTTCTTGCAGAATCGACATTCTTCTAGCTTCTCATCATCTCCCCAATAGATCATGCAGTTGTCGATGCAAACATCTATCATCTCCGAAGGCAACCCAAGACTATAAACCAGTTTCTGAATCTCATAATAAGAATCAGCAGACACATTGTCTTCCGGCAAATACTCTTTAAACAAGTCCGCCCATTCGTTCATGCAACTTTCAGGTAGATTGTGATCAGTTTTAATATTCATCATTCTAGCAGCTAACGACAATTTAGAGAGACCTTCTCTACAACCACTGTAAAGTGGTTGATTCGCCGCATTTAACATTTCGTAAAACTTTTTTGCATCTATATTAGGTTCTTCATCTTCATCATGAGCTACGAATGCATCAGCTACCATATCATGAACCCTATCATAATCTACCATCTCCTCCTGATGGTAACTATGTTCATTATGCAAATGATGATCAACCGGTTCTTTTTCTTGAAAATTGCTATTACTACTACTAGCTTCATTCTGATCATAATTAAAACCTTCTCCATGTTGAAACCAGATATAGTAATTTGCCGTGAAACCTCTATTTATTAAATGCTTCCAAACATTTTCACGATTTGCCAGTTTCGAATTTTTGCATTTCCGACAAGGACAGAACATCTTACCACTTTCTTGGGCGAGCGGTGTTGAATCTGCTTGATGAATAAATGTCTCCAGACCCGCAAGGTATTCTTTCGTCACTCTCCTGTTAGCATCTCTATGCATATACATCCACTTCCGCAACTCGTAAATAGTCCTGGAGCCAGCCGTTTTTTTTCTTTCACGTTTTTTTGTTGTTGGTGTGTTTAAAATGATGTTCAAACATCCATATTTATAGGAAAATTCGAATCTGGTAGTTGTAATTTTGCTATGAATTTACGACGAAAATTAATTAGGTGGGCAAAAAAAATGTGTAACACCTATAAAGTTGGTGGATTCATAAATTTCCTCGCTAAATACACGTAAACTATTCCCTCATAAATACCACGCAAAGTTTACGTCGTATTTACGAGGAAATAGTTTTTCCTCGTAAAATACTCGTAAAATTACATCCACTTTACGACGAAACAGTTTTGTCGTTATGTTACGAGGAAATAACGATGACTTTAGTTTTTCACGTAAATTCGTCGTAAACTCGACGCAAATTTACGAGGATTGTTTTTCCTCGTTAATTTTCGTCGTTAAGCATGTGTTTTCTTGTAGTGTTAGTGCAGTATAGATGGATGTATTTGTATGAGCGGTATATGTACCATTCGAAGAAGATGGTGAAAAATTATAGTAGGGTGGAAGGTTTTATAATCGCACAGATGATAAATTCAGAAACTTCAAACTTTGCCGAGTTCTACTTTCCAGCAGAAGTGCAGACCAAAAACAGAAGACCTGCTGGGCATGATGATAGAGGCGAACGAACAACATATCATGTTACGGTTCCAGACATCTTCACAGATGTTGGACGACTTAAGGGAAAACCAAAGGACCGTCGACTTACTGAGTAGGAGCTCAGTCATTTGCAAACATATTTGCTCACCAACTGCGAAGATGTTCTTCAATATGAGAGGTAAATAAATTAGCTTACAAATTTTTATTTTAACAAGTTGAAATTTAAATCTTAATTAATTATATTATTGTCAACATATGTACAGGATTTTCATGGCAGAAAAGCGGTTCGAATATAGATACGCCACAGAGGAGGAACTTGAAGAACTGAAGCAGAGAGAATTTTCTGGATGGATGCTTACTTATGTGAGTGCTTTAAACAAATTAAAATATTATTTATCACATATTTATACTAATTCACATATATTGATATAACATATATATGTGCTATTAATAGATGTCTGCTGGTATGACCAGAGGTGAAACATTTGACGATTGGATACGCGAGATGGTGCGTGGACCAGTGTATGTTGTGAAGTCATATCCGAGATTTTGTACTCGAGGATATGCATTCGCAACTCAAAAGAGGAGACGTTCGAGTACGACTTATGATGCTGGCGTTTGTTCTGCATCTGGAGATGATGTATACTACGGAAACATACAGGAGATTATGGAAATCAAGTATTCGGGCATGGTTGGATTGCGCTGTACTGTTTTCTATTGTGATTGGTACGACAACACTCCAGATCGAGGTGTGAGAACAGATGCATTTGGTGTTACATCAGTACATTCGAGGCGAAAGTTGCAATATTATGATCCTTTCATTCTTGCTTCTCAGGCCGATCAGGTAATTAAATATACATATATCAATTATTCATAATGATTCATCATCATGTGTATTAATAACACTTATTTACAAATTAAATAATTTTTTAAATGTTACAGGTTTGTTATATCAAGTACCCCCGGGTTAGGAACAGAGATGATCCATGGGTCACTGTTACATCACTCAACTCGAGAGGCCGAGTTCAGGGAAGTTCTGTGCTGGAAGACCCACAACCAAGCACATCCGGTAAGTTAAGTGCAGCAGAAGATTTAGCTGCAGTTGGCCTTGTAGTCGATTTAACCGACTTTTGAGAGGAAGCCGTCGTTCACGTAGAGGATGAACCAGAGATTGGAGAGTTTCACCAAGATCCAGATTCAGATTCATCTGGTGATGATGACTCGGAAACAGAGTAACATCGCCTTTTTTTTTAATATAAGAATACCGAGGAAATTCCGAGGGATAATAGGATTTAGGGATTTCCTTGGAATTTCCTCGGAATAGTCCGAGACTTTTCCGACGATTTAGGGCTTTTCTTTTACGGTTTCTGTTTCCTCGGAAAAGCCTCAGAATATTCCGAGGAAATTCCGAGGAAATCCAAGTGTTCCTCGGAATTTCCTCGGAATATTCCGAGGCTTTTACGAGGAAGTAGGGTTTTTAAACCGAAAACAACGTTTTGCGGTTTGAATAACACTTATATAACCCTTATTAAGTGTCTTAGACTGATTATGAAGTCAAAAATTTGTTCCTTACCCTATAATAAACACTTTTCCGATTGTATGAACGAAATCCCCACAACATAAGAGAAACACTTATACACTTTAATGAACGGTAAAGGGAATACTTACAATTCATTTTGAAATTTTGTTATTTCATAGTTTATGATCATCTATACAAAGATTCCTCAATGGTATGCATTGCATTTGTATAAGAAATGATATAGGGCAAAAAAATTTGATGTTTTGAAACCCCAAACATGTGTTCCTCGGAATTTTCTCGGAATAGTCCGAGGAAATTCTGACGGATATTTAAGTGTCCGTCGGAATTTCCTCGGAATATTTTCATTTAACTGGGCAAACCAGCCGCCAAATATACCGAGGAAATTCTGACGGATAGTTTCCGTCAGACCCTAGGTTTTATAAAGACGAAACACTTCTTCTTCCCAATTTCTCTCTTCTTCCTCCGGCGATCTCTCTCTTCTTCCGGCGATCTCCCCCTTCTCTCGCGACGATCTCTCCGGCGAATCCTCTCTATTCCTACACAAATCATGTAAGGACCCTATCCCACTCTCTTAGGTTCTATTTGTTAGGTTTTTATGCAGATTTGATGATTTTAGAAGTTTTTTTTATAGATTTTTGTTAGGGTGATTGGTTAGGATTGTGATTTGGTTGTGTAATAGGTTTAGAATTGTGATTTGGTTGGATAATTTGTTGTGTTGAATTGATTTAGAACTTTTTTATAAATGTTTTATTATTTTTGTATTTATAAAATCGATTTTGGATTTTACAAAACGTTTTTTGTATATAAATTTGATTTTTGGATTTATAAAAGATGATTTCATATTTATAAAAATATTTATATTTCTTAAAACTAATTTTGTATTTATAAAACATTTTTTTGATTTATAAACACTATTTTATTATTTTTTGTATTTATAAAAACTATTTTTAAATATATTTTTCAATTAATATTTATTAAAACTATTTTTAAATATGTTTTTTTTTTAATTTATATATTTATTATAACTAATTTTAAATATTTTTTCAATTAATATTTATTAAAACTATTTTTAAATATGTTTTTTTTTAATTTACAGGTCTACTGGTGATCAGACCCGGTCTCGATCTCGTCATGCCTCACCACGAGGTCGTAGTGGTACGGGGAGCCATTCTCAGGGGTTCGTCTAGCCACTCTTGGGGGTCGAGCAGCCACTGTCGGGATTCTTCATTTCCCGCTTCGGTTTTTGCTCCCGCTGCTGCACCCCCTCCCGTTGCTGCACCCCCTCCCACTGCTGCACCCCTCCCGCTCCTCCAGTCGTTCCGGGAGTGATGACTATTGCCCAGTTGGTTCAACAGCCCGGTCGTGAGCATCTTCCCTATCTTACTCCGTGTCCAAAGGGACGACCTCAACATGGTAATTAAAAGTCTTAATTTTTCCCTTCATTAAAATTTGATTCATTATTAATAATTTGTTTCTTATATTAGGTTCAACCGATCCGGGAACGGGATCAGCGCATGGATCAACAATATGATGTACTCGAACCTCAGCAAGGGATATCCGACTTTCACTCACCTCCCTGGCGAGGACCAGGAGATGTGGTTTCGTCAGTTTGCGGTAAGTATTCTAATTTTTTTACTTATATTTTTAATCTTTAATATAAAATTTCTACAAATTGTGTTTTTTTTTCAGCAAGAGTTCACCTGGAATCCCGATCACACGAACTTTATCCGTGACGCCTTCGTCCATAAAGTTATGGGAAGCAGATCTACGAGTGGAAGCAGAAGTGGCTCATCAACCAGGTTTTTTTAAATTTATTAAACAATTTTTTGAGTTTATTAAACTATTTTTGGATTTATTAAACTATTTTATATTTTTTTTATTAAAAGGTCCCGAAGTCGATCAACAACACGGTCTGGGAGGAGTTGTGTGTGCATTGGGATAAGGACGAGACGAAACCTACCTCCGTGACCAACTCCGCCAACCGCAAGAGCGATCGTGGCGGGAAGGGCATGTACAGGCACAATTTGGGTGCCCAGACTATTGCCACTCTGGGGGATCGCTTGGTAAGTTCAATCTCTTTTTTTAATTATTTAAGTATTTTTATTTTATTTTTTATGCATTTCTTCTAATTTCTAATGTTTGTTTAATGTTTGTTTTTTTCAAGGCGGATGAAAATGATGGCGAGCCGGTTGATGATTTCGTCCTAATGATGACTGCGCATACCAACAAGCACACCGGGGAGATTGATGATGGTGTTGTGAGGGATGTGCTCAGCCTGATCGAAACTCAGAAGGAAGACGAAGAGACCCGTCTATCTCAGCTTCAAACCGACCTGGACGCCACTTCGACGGCTTCGACCAACTTGTCCCGGATTCGAATCAACGAAATCGTTGAATCGGTATGTTCTTTATAAAAAAGTTCAATTCATTTATTTCTTTATTTTCATTTTATCATCTTTTCTATTATTTAAATTTGTTTATTTTCTATTTCAGTCGGTTCCAAAGAAGAAGGGACGTTTGGTCGGTTTGGGTTGTCGAGCCCGGTCGGTTCCTCATTCTGCACCACAGCCATATGTTGATCCAGAAGTGCTTATGGACCAGTTGAAGGACAAAGATGACCGCATAGCTGCGTTGGAGCAAAAGCTGGCGGATCAAGAGGCGGGATGGGAGGCAACGAGGAAGCAGAACGAGCAATTGATGGAGATGATGAAGAGGATGTACCCGAACAAGCAGTTTCCGTAGTTTCTTTCTTTTTTTTTTCAAAAACTCTGAATGTTTTATTTTGGTATGTACAACTTTGAATATTATCCAATATGTTTTCTATTTCAATTT
The DNA here is from genome assembly GCF_020379485.1 of Brassica napus. NCBI lineage: Eukaryota > Viridiplantae > Streptophyta > Magnoliopsida > Brassicales > Brassicaceae > Brassica > Brassica napus. The sequence goes on along the minus strand of NC_063447.1, from coordinate 30,055,754 downwards.
TAATTTTATATTTTCAAATTTCAATTAAAAAAATAAATTTTTAATTTAAAAAAAATTATTTTTGGGAATATTCCGAGGAAGTGTATCCCTCGGGATATTCCGACGACAACTTCCTCGGAATATTCCGAGGGCATATCTCCTCGGAATATCCCGACAGATACACTTCCTCGGAATATTCAAAGGTTTCTCGAAATATTCCGACGGCCGAGGTTCGTAGGAATATTCTGATACCTCTTTTCTCTCGGAATGTTTCCGAGGACCATTCCATCGGAAATATCCGAGGGGATACCGACGAACAGTCTTAGGAAATGTTTCTTCGGAATGTCCTCGAAATCTGTAATTCTCGGTATTCCCTCGGAATTTTCCGAGGAAATTCCGAGGAAATTTTACAAATTCCGAGGAAATTTTACTTTCCGACGAGAAATTTCCGACGAGAAATTTCCGACGACCATTCTCGTCGGTATGTCCTCGGAATACCGTTTTTCCGAGGACATACCGACGATATTTGTCGTCGGAATACCAGTGTTTTCTTGTAGTGACCATAAAAATAAAATAGTCCTGCTCTTTTTATAGCTTCTTTTTTCTTGAGAATGAAATCATGTTTCTACAAAAACCTTCAAAATATAACATCTTTAGTCGGCTATACTTCAACTTCAAGTTAATTTCTAAAAGTTAAGTAAAAAGAAAAGTACGCCTGGATTTAAGAATAAAAAAACGAATTAATGAAGCTGAAAGTGAAAGTGAAATGGATATCTGAAACAAGAAAACAAAAAAATCTTTAGACGTTTTAGAAAACGGAAAAAATATTTTGCTCTACAAAAAAAAAAATCAGTGATCTCTAAACAAAAAACAGGATAGTAAAAAACTATTAAAGATCACCTATATAAACTAATCAACAATGCAAGAATCCTCGAAGAATCAATGATTTTGAGATTTTTAAAATTGTATTGTCACTGAAGACGTTTTGATGAAATATTCTTATGCCTAAAAAACTCACATTAGGTAATTATTTTAATGTTGATTATAATATTTTAATATTAATTATAATTTGGTAAAAAATTAATCAAATTAACATAAATAAGATTTTGTTTCCTTAAAATTAGATTTATAAATTTTGTATTTTACAAAAATAGAGTTGCACTACTACGTTAAAAAAAAATTTATGGGCCCCTTCCAGCGATGGACCCTGGGCAGGTGGACTGCTGGCCCCTGGTCATCAGCCGGCCCTGGTTATACGTTATATGAGTATCATTTTATGAGAAAGACAACCACATTTGTTTATGTTGTGGTACACATGTACTGACGTACTGTACTGGAATTAATTCACTTGGGCATAATAATGATAGCTATTTCCATTGCGCTTTTTTGGCTTTAAGTTTCTGGATAGTTTTCTTTTGTCAAATACAGTTAATTACCAATGATGTGGAAAAATGCATTAAAGTGATTTCCAATTTTAATTTATGCGTCAAGAATACGAATAGTCTTCTCATAACATGAAAGGCTAGAATTTTATGTCCAATTTGGAGGAAGAACAACTCAACGTCCTACAACAATATCGATATCCACACTTTCATCGTCATACCTGCATGTATTAAATCAGAAGTAAATTTGTATCTGAAATAATTTTTGTTATAATAATTAAATCGTATGTGTATTATATATACCCACAGCTAATTTGTATCAGTTCGAGATAGATTTGCCATGATATTTTCAAACCTTTGCTGTGATTGTGGTGCATGTGCATATAGTGTGTGTTTTTTTTTCTTGAACAGACGGTGAATCGCCATATTATCAAAATCAAACTTGAATTCCTATTGGTTCTGTTGGATGCATCCTGCATGCATGCATCACATTGTGGGACGTCATTTACGTGACGTTGCAGAACTTGTGGAAAAAACTCTCAGTTAGCACTTCTCAACAACAACAAGAAACAATAAACTAATTTTAGCCTGGAAATATTTATAATATATTTTCTAAAAATTTCTTTGGCAAAACCGTGATGGCTGATAACTATAATAATCATAGTTAGGTTAGTAATTTTATATATCTGTTTTCGCAACGTGCCTAATCTCATTGCTATATTGTTTAATTACTAAGTATGCTATTAGATTTAACTCAAAGGGTCTGATGCCGTCTCTCTAAAAAAAGGGTATATACTCTTTCTTTTCTCGCCTAGACTAGAGTGTGCAGTTGACTCCATATATAAGCTAAGTCAGCTTACGAAGTCATGTGTGTTCCGACAACGCATTTAATAATGCGCGGATGTAAATCATGAGGCCATATGATTAAGTCGGGCTCTCAGAGCGCCTCCAAAGATTTTACCCATGGGAGTTCTAAACTTGTATATATATATATATATATATATTATATATGTGTATGTAGTTGTGGGATCCATTAATTTGGAAAGAACCTTTTCTAAAATCTCTTAAATCAAGTTTAGAACTCTAATGGGTAGAATTCTCCATTGGAGGTGATTAACTCCGGTCTCTTAACCGGAGTTCTTAATTCATGATTTGACACTTTTTTGTTTTTTATTTTTTTTTTACATTTTTCGGCTAAAAAACAGTCATCATTAACCCCAGTCTCTTAACGGGGTTTTTATCTTCGGCTAATAGACGGTTCTTAAATTTTCTTATATTTTAACTAAGAAAAGTTAAGAATCGCCTCTTAAATAAGAGATATAAGAGCCGTCTCTTAGCTGAAAAGTATAAAAACAAAAAAAATAAACAAAATTTTTTCAAATCATAAGTCAAGAACCCCGGCTAAGAGCCGGGGTTAATCATGCCCTTATATCTCTTATTTAAAAGACTGTTCTTAGTTTTTCTTAGTTAAAATCTAAGAAAAGCTAAGAACCGTCTCTTAGCCGAAGCTAAGAACCTCAGTTAAGAGACTGGGGTTAATCATGGTCTAAAGATGGAGTTCTTAGCTTCGGCTAAGAACCGTTTCTTAGCTTTTAACTAAAAAAAACTAAGAACCATTTCTTAAATAAGCGATATAAGATCCGGCCCTTAGCCAAAAAGTGTAAAAAAAGTGTCAAATCATGAGTTAAAAACTCCATTAAGAGCCCGGGTTAATCATGCTCTAAGAATATGAAGATATCTGATTAATTTCCAAATCTTGTGGAAAAGAAGATGCTGTAATTTTTTAAAAAAGCAGTGGTTGTAAACCAATTATTCAATAAAGACAGTACATCCAGAAAAAACCATGGCTGGGCTTCTATTATAATATTAACAACTAGAGCTGGATCCGCTTGACCGGACGGATGTTTTTTTTGTTTACGTAATGTAATTAAATATTTTTTAACCATTATATAATCTATAAAAATTATAATAAAATGGCGACAAAAATACATCACATAATACATATATTGCTGTTACATAATTCCACTAATAGTAAAAGTAAAATGATTTATATAACTGTAAATGTAAATATCACGCGAATATTTGTTTTTATTTAACCGATATCATTTTTATTTACCTGATACCGAGTTGGCTAGTGGTAAAAGAAACACTACAAGAAAACATATTTTTTACGAAGACAATATTCCTTGTTAATTCTTCGTAAAAGGGGCATTACGACGAATTAACATCGAAAACCGTTTCGTTGTTAAACGTCCGTCGTAACGGAGGTTTCGTCGTAAAGACGTGATAACGTTTACTAGGAAAGTTTTCCTCGTAATACGGAAGGAAACATTTCTTCGTAAACGAGACGTAATACTTCATTGTAAAGTACTCTTATTATTTCGATGTAAACTCCATGTAATCTTTACGAGGATTTTACAACGCTGCCCATGTAAGCTCCACGTAAACCTTACGACGATGTTACGAGGATTTCGTTGTAAAATCCATGTAAAGTTTACAACGAATTTACATCATTTCTTACCATTTAATTTTAAATTAAAATTAAAATATTATTTAATATTCGAAATTTTAAAAATTTTAAATATAAAATGAAATATGAAAATCAAAACATATATTTAAAAACTATTTAAAAGTCATAACATAATATTTAAATTTATAATACAAAAGGAAACAAATAAAAAAACTACTACATATTATCGAAGTAGTCGGTGGCGGTGCTCGGTTGAGAACGGTATGGATCGGCATCCCGAGAGCTGCTTGCCTCTTATTTAATGCTCTCTGTATAGTCGGGTTTCCCACCGCCATCACGTCCAGCAGATCTTCAAGAGAGTCTAAACGATCCTGCTGGCTATCCATCCGAGCTCTCAAATAAGAGTTCTCTTCATCCCGTCTCGACGCGTATGATGAAGTTGCCTTAGCAACTTCGTTAACAGAACATATGCCCACTATCCGTCCCTTCTTTCTAAGAGCCACCTATAAAAATATATTAATATAGTTAAAATTTATTAAATAGTTAAATTTATTTAAATAAAATTATAAAGTTTTACCTCTTCGAAGATCCAGTCGACCTCTTCGGTCGTCAGTTTTACGGGTAATCCATCGGGAGTCTGCTGGGTTAATTGCGTCTCCCGCTCTTCAACCCGAGAAGCCACTGCGTTGAAGAGTTTCTCAGATGCCAGATCCACAAAAATCCCGTCTAATGTGGCGTGAGTCATCTTGAATAGATCAGACAGAGATGGTAAAACTCTCGTCTTCTCATACTACAAAAAAGAAAAAAAAAATTAAATATTAAAATTAAAATTAATTAAAGAATTCAAAATAAATATTAGAAACAAACTTACAGCTTCTAGACGGATTCCGGCGTGAGGCTTTTGTCCGGTTCTGTGAACCATTGGCAAATGACCATCTTTGTCCTTCGTTCTTCGGGAAGCGGAGCACGAGTTCGCCTTACGGATCGAAGAGAGTAGCTTCCAAAAGGCGATGAGATCATCCCATACATCCTTCGTGAGCTCGGTGGGCTTTCCCTCATAACCGTAGATCTCCCACTTGTCCATCCAACCGGAGACAGTGTTGCAAAGGCGGGTGTTTGCCTTTGCAATGAATTCCCTCTTCACCCTTTCGGTGATTCCCAAGGACCAGTGCCACCTTTGCTTAAACAAACCAAATTTTTAAAAGAATTAAAATAAATATTTAATTAGATATAAATATTTAATTACCGCAAAACATTTAAACCAAGTCGTCTTAACGTGGTCTGGAGTCTTGCTCCAATTCGGGTAGGATCCGTCGTAGTAGCCCTTGATCGTCTCCGACACGCTCCGGCCAACACGGTTGTTGGCCCCACACCTGAAAAGAGAACCTAATTGTTAGAAAAAAAATTAAAATTTAATGTACTAAAAAATAATAAGTTACCAATAAGTTCCCGGTAGTCTATCGGGATCCAGAACATCCAAGCCCTCTCGTCCAGGCTGGGCGAGCAAATCCTCCACTGTATATCTCGCGTATGGAGCAGATGGAGGTACACACAAATCTGGATGAACTGCACCTGCTGGGACAGGCTGAGGTGCAGCGGCTGGAGGAGGAGGAGGTGGAGGCATATGAGGTGCAGGAGGAGGACTCCAAGAAACTCTCTGGGATGTCTGAGAGTCCGGAACTGCCTCGGAAGATGATGGACCGGAAAAACATGTCCCGATACCATCATGAAACACCTGAGAGTAAGTAGGTGCTGTTGTCTTTCTTCTAGTACCCATCTAAATTTTATAAAATATTACAGTTAGTTTTATCAATAACGACATAATTAAAAAATATTATTCTGATACCTAACTAATCACCTAAACTAATTACCTATACTAACCACTTAAACTAATTACCTATACTAACCACTTAAAGCTAATTACCTATACTAACCACCTAAAACTAAACAATTTTTTTAAAAACAAATTAGAGAGAGGGAGAGGTTACCTTAAAAGGAGTGGAGAGGGATTTGGGAGGAATGAATGAGCAAAGCTCGTTCTGAGGTGTCGCTTATATTTAAGAAAAGGCATTCCTCGTAAAGTCGTCGTAAAGTTACGACGAAGTTACCAGGCCCACGTTTTTTCATTTACGATGAAATTACCAGACCCGCGTTTTTCATTTACGACGAAATTACTAGGCCCGCGTTTTTTCATTTATGACGAAATTACCAGGTCCATGTTTTTAAGGTTACGACAAATTTACCAGGCCCGTGTTTTTGTTTACAACGACTTTACGAGTCTTAACCCTAAACCCTGAAACCAGAAAACCTAAACCCCAAAGTTTCTTATCTTATAACATCATCTCTTCTTCTTTACATCTTCTTCCTCTTTATCCAACTTAAACCCTAAACTCCTAATGAAATTTTTTTTTTCTTAAAAAACATATTATATAAAACAAATTTTTGATACACATACATTAAAATGAGAAAATGAAAAAGAAAAACAACATTTGTTACATAGATTACATCATTCTGAATCGTTTTCGTTCTCATCAAGATCAGCACAATGATCATCGTCGCTTACATCGAACTCGTCTTCACGTGCTTCATCTGTCACATCTTCGGGAAGATTTTCATATTGTTGGTTTTCCGGATCGATCATAAGGATTTCATTAAGTTGTTGATCAGGTACATCAACTTCATTGATAGCGTCTTCTTCTTGCAAAGGTGGTTCTTCTCCAGCAACAATTCGTCCACGAGGTGTAATTTTACAACAGCTAACCAGTTTATCCCAGAACTTCTAAGGCGAGGGTATGAAAGGAAGCTAAATTGCTCGGCTTGAGAAGCTAGGATGAAAGGCTCGAACTTGTTGTATCTTCTCCCAGAATTGACATCCACAACACCAAATTTGTTAACCCGAACACCTCGGTTCACAACGGGGTCGAACTATTCACATTTGAAGAGGACGCATTTTAGCTTCAATAACCCCGGAAATTCAACTTCAATAATCTCCTGCAAGATCCCATAAAAGTTTGTTTTCGCTTTCACACATATTTTGTAGTTACTTGTTGCCCGATGTCTCCCATACTCGTATGTATGAAAGGTAAAACCTCGTGTGAAATACATAGGTGATGTGGTGACCTCAGCTACTGGACCTTGGACCAAATCGTGAAACCATACGGGGTAATATGGATCGCCATACTCAACCTACAAAAAGCATCACCATTAAAATTATCTTATAGCATCAATGCTAAAATGAGATATATATATATACCTGTGATTTTAACCACTTGACAAAGTGCTTATCTTTCCGTGCGTCAACCTCAGTTGAGGATATTCCTGGTATTGCTTCTTCAACTAGAGATACAAACATGCTGCAAATAAAATAAATGCATTAGAGCATATATAATTAACAGTTTTCATATAATTAACATTCACAAGAATATTTACCTCTCAAAGGAACGGATTATTGCATCCTCGCAGTTGAGAAAAATATAAGTGTGGGCACTATGCTTATCTTCTTCACATGACCACCATACTTCTTTCAGTTTACCACCAAACCGTCCAATTTGACCAAAAAATATCAGGAACACCATCAACTGCATACGATGTCGATACTCCTCCATCATCATATCTTTTAGGAACTCTTTTTCTCGTATGAACAGTTGGAGCAAAGTAGTATGATGTGAAGTTAGATGTTTCTGCTGTCAAACTCCCAACAACTATTGAACCTTCGACCTTTGCAAGATTTCTTGCATTTCCCTTCAAATGTTTCATGGAACGCTCAAACGGATACATCCATCCGTTGTGAACAGGTCCACGAAGCAATGTTTCATACGGGAGGTGGACAACTAGATGCTCCCTGATATCAAAAAATGATGGTGGAAATATCTTCTCTAGATTGCAAAATATGATCGGAATGTTCTCATGAAGTTGTTCGATAACTTCTTCCTTGAACGTACGTGTGCTAAGGTCTCTGAAGAATGCTCTGGTGGCTGTATATTGCAAAAGTAACCCAATTAATAACATTTCATAACATATGTACATATATTATAAATAAATATTTACCTGCAATTGCTTCATATACATTTGTTGGAAGGAGCTCAGCAAAAGCAAATGGAAGTAGTCGTTGCATAAACACATGACAATCATGACTCTTCATTCCTGAGAACTTTTGACCTCGTTCAACACATCTTGACATATTAGAAACATAACCATGAGGGAACTTAACTTCTGATGCAACCCAGTCAAACAAAGTTGTTTTGGCTTCTGATGACAACCGAAAGATAGGAACAAGAACGTTGCCATTGCTCTTGATATGTAACTCACTTCTTGAGCAAATATCCGGTAAGTCCATCTTGGAATTCTTGTTATCTTTTGTCTTCCCGGGGACGTTCAGTATTGTATTCATGATGTTGTCAAAAAAATTCTTCTCTATATGCATCACATCCAGGTTGTGACGTAAAAGAAGATTCTTCCAGTAAGGCAGCTTCCAAAATATATTCTTCTTATGCCAATTGTGCGCCACACCATACCCATCAGGCATATTTCCAGGAACATGTCAGTTTCCTCCACACTTAACTGTTTCCTGAGCTCCGAAATAATCAATGTCCGCTTCGATCTGTTGGCCGGTGAGATATGGAGGAGGACTGTCTCTGACAACTCTTTTGTACCTAAACAATGTCTTATTTCTTCTGTACGGATGAGAAATGGGGAGAAAGCGACGATGACTATCAAACCAACAACTCTTCCTACCATTCTTCAGTTGAAAAGCATCCGTCGATTCAAGACAATATGGACAAGATAATCTTTCATGTGTTGTCCAACCAGACAACATCCCATAACCAGGAAAGTCACTTATCATCCACAGCAGAACTGCTTGCATCGTAAAATTGTTTTTCAACGAACAATCATACGCCCTTTATCAATGGCTCTTTATCTCTACGACCCCGTCTGACCACAACTCCTTTAGCTCTTGTATCAATGGTTGAAGAAAAACATATAGCGACTGTTGGACCCAATTTCGGTCAAGCTCAAGGTTGGGCCGGAATTGAAAAAAGTCGAACAAAGCCCAGTAGAATAAAGGCCCATAACTCGGAGAATTCATCACCAAAACCGTCCCGCCGCAAGCTCTAAGTCGTTGGTGGTTTAACCATCCTTCGGTTCAGTATAAGCGGTTTAATGATCGAACCGTCTAATAATCTAAACGAATAAAAGCATTCAAAATATGGACTAAGTCAAATGCCCACCGAATAAAACTCATTAGCTCCACGTCCTAGTACAGAGGAGTTAGGTGTTGACTTAGTGATCACGTGAAACCACTTTGCTGATTGATAGGAGACGAACTCCTATAAATAACAAAAAGATGGTTATCTTCAAGGGGGGCTTGGACCTGAAGAAGAACAAGAGACTACACGTGCCTTCTACATAATCCTCTCCACTTGATGATAAAAGTAGCGATCAAGAGGCCACTTCGTGAGCCATCACCAAGCAAACGGATCATGACGTCTTCATAGTGAAGATCTCGCAACGTCGAACTCCGATCATTATGAAGAACAAGACATGTTCTTAATGATCGATATCAAACCTTAAAGACATTTAGGGTTCAACCGCTATATATTCTCAAGATTCAGTGATTGTACACAAACGACATCTCATACGGGGTGACAAGAGATGAACCCCCCGACGTCTATTAGAGACAGATGAACCCGACGTCTCCTCCGAAGAAATGACAAACCCGACATCTTTTCTCGATATGATTATAATCGAACTACGTTATGACTTGATCCCTTGACGGGTACGTAGGCAGCTCGATCCCGAGTTCAGTCACAATCCTTCCTTCTCCCGATATCTCTATGATATTCAACCTACGAATATAGTCCATTTTCGACGACTCAGACCTGATTATATCGTTGTGTTATGAGGATATCGTTGCCCACGTTATTTCTTCCCTAGTTTTTACAATCAAACACTATCAAATACTTATTGTAGATTTTAGGATCTACATTTTGGCGCCGGCTGTGGAAGAAAAACGAAAACATCCTTGATAGGAACCCGATCTAAGGCTTGTAAGCACGAAAATGGATTCATCTCATATGGTGTCCAATACCACAATAAACGAACCATCACACCACGATGGCATCGATCTATATTGATCATAAACAAGAAACGAAACATGAAATTCGATCCCGACCTCAGCTAAATTGAATCTCTGTGCTGATGAAAATAATTCATCTCGCCGAGTTTCAGCAATAACCTTCTCAAACCATAGCAGACCGGCGACGAGTTCTGATAGCCCGACCTCCCGAGTTTGGTCCGGTCAAATGATCGTCCAACACGAGAAAAGTTTGCTAACCGAGCTAATGCACTCAAACGAATACCTATGCCGAGGCAGAAGAATGTAAAATGTCCTGATTAACAGATCGCAAAAGCAAGAAATTGTCGGTATTGTCTTGGACGGCTCAGAATAAGACAAAGAAAACGACTTCGCTACGCGTTGAGCATGAATCCTTGATTAATAAAGGATCAGAAGTGAGGAAGAATCTTGATGAGACCATATCACAATATCACGAGCGTGCTTGGACTGTGCACAATGACTAAATAACCAACAAAGGAACCATAAATATCTTAACCACCGTTTGGTGGAAGGGAAGAAGCGGAGCTCGCCAAGCTCGAGAACTAAAAGATTTACTTTCCCTTCGGCCACAACCTCATTTCTCGAACACAGTTCTAGGTGTTCCAGATTTTACCATATCCAAAACCGAATGTTTCAAGACAGGGAGCGCAAAGACTCCACAAAAAGAAGGGCTCGAGATCTTAGAATCCATAAACACCAGATATCTTATCATTATGAAAAGAGGACAGGAAACGACAGAAGTCGAAATAAGCATGATCAAATATAGACATCTCAAGGTCTCGGATTCGTTATTTACTCGTAACCTGCACACCTGACTTCCTGTTTGAGACAAGAATCGACGAACTCGACGTCTCATTCAAGACCAACGATATCGATGTCTCACTCGAGATGATTATAAATTAAGTCATATGAGACATGAACTAAGGTTACTATCTACTCAAACCCCACGAACGAGAGCTCAGAAGCTGGAGAGCCCCGACTACATACACCCGCCTCTCACCTTCCGAGGAAGAGGAGTTCTCAATGCTCAAGAGAAACAATTAAAACACATTCCAACGAGATCTCGAGCAAACGACACACCATTCGCTATGATCTTTCTATGACGTAAGAACTTCCCCGTATTTGTACAAGAAGAGACGAGATCATATTATATATATGATAAACGAACAAGGATACAAGTTCTTCTACCAAACAGAATCTAGTAGCTTAGATCGAACTCATGCCTCGATCACGATATACGAGCCAAGATCAAATGCTTAATGCAACAAACGAGGTCGACTTGGAATTTCAGTTACTAAAATACTTTTCCGTTCTCCAACTTCGTCACCTCACTTGAAGAACTGGGGGGATAATTATTAGTACTGGATTTAAAACTAAATTCATGCCACCGAAAGGATTAGAGAACAGCTGACAGCATTAACTTTAGTTAGGCTCAAACCGGCCCGTGAAATCTCGTAAAGTAACGTCCGCGCATAAACGATCTTTGGTTTAGATCGAAGGCCAAGTCAAAAGGACTCCGCATATCTGGCTGTGTATCTCGTAACGCGAATAATCGAGAAAGAAGTCATAGCTGAATGTGCAGACGCAACAAACTCACCAAACTTATAGGAGTTGACATCGTCCTATAAAAGAACAACGAGATCGTTCTCGCAAGCACCTGAGTTCTACTTTCCAATTAACAAAAGACCATTCACCCAGCAAGAGAGACAATGAAAAAAAAATGTATTGTTATTACTTCATTATATAACAAAGGCATAACTTCCTATCACGTGATTGGAAAAATGAGGAGCTTGGACTAACTAAGAGCCACATCCAAAAAGACCACATCATTTTCTATTAATTAGCTATGGAAGCATTACACATGCAAGACGAACGATGAGGAGAAGAAAAGATATTCAATTCCTTATATTTGTTGCATGAAGTAAAGACGACGTCTCCGTATTTACTACAATCTGTGATGAAATCATACTTTGATGATGACAACAAGTAAAGACACGAACTCTTCTATGATATTTGATCTTATGAGATCGCGATGAATCCAACATCTCGAGACTGATGAAGCCGACATCTTACTCGAGACCAATGTAGAACACTTCTCCCTGGAGACAACTAAACTGATTTCTCGCTCAAGACCGATGAAACTGCCATCCCAGCCTGGTACGATTGATCAAAGATCAAACCCAACCGAGAAGGATTTGATCCACGATGATTGAACCAGGAGCCGCAGGTCGCTGCCATCCTATTCACTAGACGCATAAGACAAATGATCTAACCATCAGAACAGATGGAACCCGACATCACACTCGATCTCGCCAGGTCCCGATCATAAAATCTCACGAGGTCATGGGTCAACTCCAATCATTACTGCAGCACCACTGAACTCTGAGACATTCGCTAAGCGAAATGAGAATCCTATATGAGACACGGAGATCCCAAAGTCCAAAGAATATGAGCCGTCCCGACACTCAGCTCACGAAAATAGAGCGAGCTGACTCGACTGCGGCCAATCATGCAAACCTTCCACGACGAGCATTAACACCTTTAAATGTGTCGGGAGCTACAATCCCCGATCATCCGACCTCTTGGGGTTCAGACCCGGCAAAACGACAGATCAAGCGGAGACTATCTTATTGCTCGATCTAATACATCGAGGCAGGTATCTCCCTTGCCGACAGCACAGACTCTTGAGGAGGATGACGAGCTGCAATGCGCGCTCGCCACTCCCATTGACAAAACCCTGAGCTAAGGGACTCACTCAACAAACAGGTACATATGAAGATACCTCCACTTCTTACGGAACGAGAAAACTAAGCTTGACCATGAGTGGAGGACGAACAGGGAAATAAGAAAGAGAAATACATTCCCACCACTCATACGCAGTTTACCATCACATAACAATTAAACAAGGAGAAGAGCAACAACCAAGAAAAAGGCTATTCGATCTCCATCTCATCAAACCATTAAATGATATGATGATAAAACAATTCTTCCACTTATTGTTCGAGAAGAAGAAAAGACACGAAACTCTTTACGTTTGCTCCACAAGACAATTCTATCTCCATATTTGTTAAAGCCGAGAATCTTTTCCAACGAAGAAGGACTTAAGATTAAAGTCACAAACACATTTCTTTATTATTGCCCAGAAACCCGTTTCTTAACGAGGGTTACACGATCTCTTTACGAGATCACGATAATGAAACTGTGTATCTTCATTCGCCTTGCATCGAATAAGAGTGAGAGATCTCTCTCCTCGTGATATCGGAGCTAGCAAAGACCGAGTTTATCTAGTAAGAACTCTTTAAACACTTTACTCATTAACAACAGACGTTTCATCCGAGACGATAGAGGATGAAGCGGACGTCTCGAGATGATGAAAATGATGTATTGCTCGAGAACAAGGAAACCGATATCTCTTTTGTGATGATTACTTCCCACGCCATGGAAACGATCAAGCCACTGAGAATCTCCAGGTGCTCCCGAAATTTCCACCTCACGATGTATATTTCTCAACAGAAGAGACATCTCACCTCGATCTGGATCAAACCACCACAGCCTAATTCTCAATAGACTGGGCAAAGATTGGATCAGCTAGCTCGAACACGAAAGCCTACTAGTTCGCGCTCCAATCAATTTGACCGACCAAAAGCAGTGCAAAAATCCCTCGAGCTATGGAGCTCCCGAAACCCTAATGACGCATATACGAACTGTATGAAACACACATCCACTATCATTAAGCAAGTACAGATCTTGCATCCGAGTTAAAAATAGACAGGCTCGACCTCTAACGAGCTCGTGAAACACGAAGGATCAAGAAGTCGCCTTCCTCCAATAATGGCATCGAGTTCGATCTCTGATGCAGAAGCTCGAGGAGCCGAAACTGGATCTTGCTCCACGAAAACAACGAGTCATATGTCCAAGGAACCTTAGCAGCTCAGTGGCCGAGTTAGACTCTTCAAGAATATCAACCAACACAATTCCCAAAGAGCTGAAGTCAAGGAGCCAATGAAACTTTACACTCTCAGACCGATAGTGAGCTTTTGAACAAGCTCTTATCGTGCCTCCAGAAATATATCGAGCATGATATCAGGCAGATCGAAAGAAAAATACCAGAGAGGCGCGAAGAAAGCTCAAGCCTTGCATTCTACACTCCTTAAAGTGACAAATCCATTCACTTCATTATGAAAAGAGCCATCGAACGCCTGACTTCAAACGATCTCGAACTACTTAAGGGGTCAGTATTTCCCTTTCCATAGAAGAAGCAAATATATTTTATCTATATCGAATCATGGAAAATCACAAAAAAAAATCCAAAGCATCACTAAAAGGCCCCGACCACGAAATCATTTTCTGTTAAGGAAAATGATAAATCTGGATAAACCACGCAGAAATATTCTAAGATCACATGTTGTCTAAACCATATTTCCAAACGAAAGCTAAGCCACAAGAGGCAGTAAGCGCAACATGATCCACGATGGCGTACTATGAGTTGTGCACATATCAAGTTAATAATTCGCAGCCGCATCAAATTCTCATCAACTAGACAAGGAAAAACCGATCAAACATGCAACACCATTTCTTCTCCGCTAGATCGCAGTCGTTAAGACAAGAACACGCCCATGTCGGTAAACAATTATCTTTAATCTATTTACACATAAATACATTGCATCAGAGAATAGATTCTTGCATTACATTTTCAACTTATATAATATCAAATTCATACACTATTTCAAATCACATGTTTCATAAATAAACTTATATAACCACAAAATATTTTATACATTATTCTCACACTATCAGTAGCTCGAACTACTATTGAGATTCATTTTTCGGTCTCAATTGGCTCGAAATATCCTGAAACTCTATTTTCGACTTTAAACAAGCTCAAAATCTTAACGAGTTCTACCACACAGTCTCAAACGACCCGAACTCTCATACCGTATCAAAAACAACACCTATAAACCACGTCCTTAGGCCACCGCCGGCCCGCGAGTTAGATTCCTGATCAGCTTCTATTTCGCAAAACACCTCGAGGACGAGCAGTATAAATTGCTCCTATAACCCGAACCAAAGTAAAAGTTCGATTATCGACGTGTAGCCAATTGTATCGCATTGACTTGATGATTCGTTGGGATTATATATTTACAACACCTTTACACAATTACAAACTATTTACATAAAAAATAGATGACCAGATTCACATCAAAAAACTCACAAAAGAAATCGATAAACGTATTCATCATACAAGTCCAATCTACCACGAGAGATAAAGGGAACTCTTCATACTTCTTGGAATCAAAAATCCTATTGACAAGCTCGGCCACTACCTGCACAGCCCCAAGCTCCATCCAAGTTTCGTCTCTCCCGCGACATTTTCAACATATTACACAAAACTCCTATCTCAATATGCCAACGCAAACGAAGTCGATCACTCAATGATCAAACGAATTCCGGACGGCTTGATCAAACGAACTCTGGACGGCTTGACGTAATTCGCCTAATGGCGTAGATCAAGCTCACATTCCGATCACGAAGAAACCAAGACCGAACGCTCAACGCTGCCTATGTAGCAAGATCTCTCTCTCGAATGACAAACGACTTCGCGAACTCCTTAGAGGAAACCAATTTGAAATCATGCTAATTAAAAGGCTTCTACGTTCTCCAACCTAGTAAACTCATTTGAAGAACTGGGGGGACAAATGTTCGACCCAATTTCGGTCAAGCTCAAGGTTGGGCCGGAATTGATAAAGGCCGAACAAAGCCCAGTAGAATAAGCGCCCATAACTCGGAGAATTCATCACCAAAACCGTCCCGCCGCAAGCTCTAAGTCGTTGGTGGTTTAACCATCCTTCGGTTCAGTATAAGCGGTTTAATGATCGAACCGTCTAATAATCTAAACGAATAAAAGCATTCAAAATATGGACTAAGTCAAATGCCCACCGAATAAAACTCATTAGCTCCACGTCCTAGTACAAAGGAGTTAGGTGTTGACTTAGTGATACACGTGCAACCACTTTGCTGATTGATAGGAGACGAACTCCTATAAATAACAAAAAGATGGTTATCTTCAAAGGGGGCTCGGACCTGAAGAAGAACAAGAGACTACACGTGCCTTTACCATAATCCTCTCCACTTGATAACAAAAGTAACGATCAAGAGGCCACTTCGTGAGCCATCACCAAGCAAACGGATCATGACGTCTTCATAGTGAAGATCTCGCGACGTCGAACTTCGATCATTATGAAAAAAACGACATGTTCTTATTGATCGATATCAAACCTTAAAGACATTTAGGGTTCAACCGCTATATATTCTCAAGATTCAGTGATTGTACACAAACGACATCTCATTCGGGGTAACAAGAGATGAACCCCCGACGTCTATTAGAGACGGATGAACCCGACGTCTCCTCCGAAGAAATGATAAACCCGACGTCTCTTTTCGAGATGATTATAATCGAACTACGTTATGACTTGATCCCTTGACGGGTACATAGGCAGCTCGATCCCGAGTTCAGTCACGATCCTTCCTTCTCTTGATATCTCTATGATATTCAACCTACGAATATAGTCTATTTTCGACGACTCAGACCTGATTATATCGTTGTGTTCTGAGGATATCGTTGCCCACGTTATTTCTTCCCTAGTTTTTACATTCAAACACTGTCAAATACTTAGCGTAGATTTTAGGATTTACAGCGACCGTTTTGGATGCTTCGGCCCAGGCATTAATATGGTTAAGAATTGAAATTCTTGTTCCATGGACATTTCCGGCGGCAGATTATACGGCGTAAGAATGACTGGTCACAAAGAATATTGTCTCCCGGACATTCCAAATGGACTAAATCCATCGGTGCATAACCCAAGATAGACATTCCAAATATTTCTACTGAAATCTGGGTGTACCTTGTTGAAATGTTTCCACGCTCTTGCATCTGATGGATGAGCGACCTCGCCATCCCTCTGGACATGTTCGGCATGCCACCTCATCGATGCAGAAGTCCTCTCTGATTGATATATCCTTTTCAACATGTCTGTAATTGGTAGGTACTACATCCTTTGGTACGGTACCCTATTCCTCCCACGTCATTGCGGTTTCTTGCAGAATCGACACTCTTCTAGCTTCTCATCATCTTTCCAGTAGATCATGCAGTTATCGATGCAAACATCTATCATCTCCGAAGGCAACCCAAGACTATAAACCAATTTCTGAATCTCATAATAAGATTCAGCAGACACGTTGTCTTCTGACAAATACTCTTTAAACAACTCCACCCATGCATCCATGCAATTTTCAGGTAAATTATGATCCGTTTTAATATTCATCATCCTAGCTGCTAGAGACATTTTAGAGAGACCTTCTCTACAACCAGTGTAGATTGGTTGATTTGCAGCATCTAGCATTTCATAAAACCTTTTTGCATCCAAATTAGGTTCTTCTACATTTCCAGTTCCATCAGCTATTGTTGTAGTTGTTTCTAAAAATGCATCAGTAATCATGTCTTGAACCCTATCATGATCTACCATATGCTCCTCTTGATGGTAATTAAATTCATTATGCAAATGATTCGGTTCTTCATTATTACCAGCATCCCCAAAATTATTATTATAACTACTACTAGCTTCATTTACACCATAACCCTCTCCGTATTGATACCAAATAAAATATTGTGGTGTAAATCCCCGGTTTACTAAATGCTTCCATACAGTTTCACTACGTGCAAATTTTGAATTATTGCATTTCCGACAAGGGCAGAACATCTTACTGCTTTCCTGCGTGAGCGGTGTAGAGCCCGCCTTGTACATGAATGTCTCTAGCCCGCTCAAAAATGCATTTGTCACTCTCCCTTCCGAATCTTTATGAGAATACATCCAACTCCGTAACTCGTAAATATTACCGCCATCCGCCATTTAAAAAAATAAAAAATTTGGGAATTTTTGGGGGGAATTTTTTTTTTAGAATTTGTTTGGAGAATTTTTTTCCTGAGATTTTTTTTTCTTTGTTTTTGTTTGTGAGTTGTGAGAGAGTGAGTTGTGAGAAATGACATATATATAGAAAAATTTTCTGAGTTTGGTAGGTGAAGTATAACAATGATTTTACTAGGAATATTTTACTAGGGTTTTACATCTCTCTTACATCTGTTTTACAACGATTTTACAACGAAATTAGGCAATTCAAAGCGCATTCAATACACGTTTTCACCAATAAATAACGGTAACATGTGTTGTCGTAATATCCTCGTAAATTTACGACGAATATTGTTTGCCATGTACTTTCGTCGTAAATTTACAAGGTATTTACGACGAAACATTTTCCTTGTAATTTTACGTCGTCGTTACGATGAATTTGAGTTTCGTCATAACATCCTCGTAAACTACTTGTAAGTTTACGAGGAAAGATTTTCCTCGTAATGTTTCGTTGTTACGGAAACGTTTTCTTGTAGTGAAATGCTAGTAGCCTTTCATTGGTCGGGTTTGATACGCGTTGGAAAGAATTATTTACAACATTTGGGTTCCCAGTAAAAAGGAGAAACCACTTTTTCATTTTTTAGAAATATACTTTTGTTTTCTATAAATAATATAATATTTATTTATTTTTTCACTTATTATGTATTTTTTATTATGAAATTATAAATAATAATTAAAATATATATTTTTGGTTTATTTTTAGTTTATTTTTAGTTTATGTGTGTGTTTTCCATAAACTAAAATATATATGCGAAAATAATATTTGATATGTTTTGATAGGTTTTTGGTCATAAATGATAACTATATTTAAATTTCCAACCCGTTATATAAGTAGTCTTAATTTTTAATTTCTCAACCCGATATATAAATACTCGTCATGCATTATTAGTAAAATATTTATATTTTACTTATTAAAATGAGTAAATTGTTAGAATGAGTAATTGCATTTCTTGTATTTATATTATTATCATATTAATTTTATTTTAACTTATTGACTTTAACATTTAATTATATGTAGGATTTTTATTTTATATGAACTTTTTTTCTCTATTTTTTAGAACATTGTTATCTTCTCTAAATATTTTTCTGTACATACAAAACTTGAAGAATATTCTTTTGAAACTTACCCTATTACAATTTTCTCATAAGAAAAATCTTAGGTGTTTTTAATTTTTTTAATACTAATACTTAAATGTACATGTTATTACGAAATCTAATATTTCAAATCCTTAGTAAAGAAAAATAAGGTAAAATTCAATTTAATATATGTAATATCATACATAATTTTCTAATAGCATTTTAGTTATATATATATATATATATCTAAAACAATATCGTCAATTAGATAGATTAGTCAAATTGGTCATTTGAAAATTTTAATTAGGTACAAATTTAGAATTATCAAGTGAAATGGATCTTTTTAAATATGTTCTTGTTATTAAGTTTTTATTCCCAAATACGGCATATCCTTTAAATTTTTAAATATTGTTAATTGATTTCATTAACAATAAAATTTTGAAAAATGTAATAAACATTATTTAATAGAGGATAATAGAGTGTTTTAAAAACCGGATCGGACCGGCCGGTCGAACCAGTCGGACCGTGACTCAGTCTTCTAACCGGTTCCGAGTTGTACTAAAAACCAGATTTGAGTTAAACCGGCAAACCCAGTAAAAAACCTGCCAAACTCAGTAAAACCGGTGACCCGGTTCAATATTAAAATCCGGTTTTCTCAATTAAAATTAAAAAAAATAAATAAAAAAATTGCAAATTTATAAATATTTCATTTAAAATCATATTTTTAAAAATATATTTCCAATTAAATTAGTTTTCATTATATTTTTATATATTTTTAAGTTTTTATTTATTTATGTTTCAATTTTAGTTAGATTCTAGAAATGATATATATTTTTATAAAAATAATTGTATATATGTATATATATATTTAATTATTTAAATTTGATTATAATTTAAAACCCGGTTGAACCGGTTAGAATGGTCCGACCATTGACCCAGTTACAATGCCGAGTCAATGTCCAGTTCGGTTTTCAAAACATTGGATAATACCCACAAGTTTATGGAAAGAAGTTTTCTACTTTACATATTAAGTTTTATAGTATTAATGTGCATTTAGTGTAATATTTATCATGAATTTGTTGTGGAATAGATTTAGAAAAAAAAATAATTTAGATTTAAGTTTATTAATTACTTCAATGGTATTGTATTGTAATTAAGTTGTAAGTCTTAGGGTTAATTCATAAATGTACTTCTATTTTAATAAAGTAGATGAAAGTTGAGACGAGTTGACACCTGTTTACCAAAATATGAGTTTTTTATTTGTTATTATTTTATTATGGATGTGAAGTAATTTTAAAATAGTATTCGATTTCAGTAAATATAAATAAATATATGATTTAAGAATATAGAATCCGATCAAAGAAGCATAAGTAAAACAATTATCATCTAAAATTGTGTTAAGATATATAATGTTCAAAATATATAATGTTTTAAATAACTTTTTAAAATAGAAAATGATTTAATATTTTCAAATTAATCTAAGTACTGGAAACTATGTAAGTAACTGTATTCTACAAAGTTTTGATAACTAACTTAATTGATTTTAATATTTTTTAATAAAAAGTATGTCTTTGTTTTTAGCCATAATGGTATATTAAAAAGAGAGAAAAGCGAGTATACAAGTTTCCTCCCAATATCAAGTAGATGTATTGATGTTGGGGTTCCTTTCCATATTGATGTATTTTGGTGTTTTGTTTTGGTTCCTTATGTTTAGGGTTTTGTCTTTGAGGAATTTTGTTTCCACCAACTTAGTTTCTGTGATTATCGCTGAGTGCTGACCATGTATTTTTCATCACTTGAATCAAAATATTTCAAAACGAATTTTCCTTTAACAATTCTTATGGAAGCCAAAACAATTCTCCACCACGTAATGCTGTCAATATTATATAGTAATACTAAAACATATATCATTATTTTATGGGTTTTTAGCCTTGATATAAGTTTGGTTTACAAATTTTATGTATGTTTTTAGTCTTTATTGAATCATTGCAAGTTCAAATACGTTTTGGACAGGAGTGAAGATTTTGGAACACTTAAAAACATAAGAAAAATTAGAGCTGAAACACCAAGCTGGATTCAAACTTTAAAGCTAGTGTCGATTGACATCACCCTTGGTGTTGGTCGACGCTCATCATGACTAAGCAAATCTAATGTATTTTTTATTAAGTTTCAAGAAATTGGAGATTGGCCCTTCCACTTTTTTGCAAACAAGTCCTTCGATAGTTTTCAGAATATAATTTTGAACTCTTTTATTTATTAATGCAGTTTATTTATAATATGATTTGTATTTCTGCTATCATATCTGAATAGTTCATTTGTAGATTTAGGATTTGACTAGGGTTGATGAATTGCTAGATTGATTGAATTGTTAGAGTAATCTTATATTCTGCATCTAGATTGTTTTTAAAGTTAGTTCTAGTTTGACAACCTAAAATTAGATCTAATTAGAATAATTGGTAAACATGAAAGTGTTATCAATTTTCTGAACTAATCTTAGATGAGCAAAATACATATGTGCAAAGAGTTTTGATTTAGGGGTTTTGTGAACTTATCAAACCTGTTCTTAATATTTGTCTGAATCGTTCAATTCACAGTTAAAGAGATTTAGAATGTTAAGATAGAGACATATATAATCTCTACAACAAAAGTTAGTTGATTTGAATTCTGTGACTTGAGTTCAAGAACTGTTGGATGCATCATGCATGCATGTATCACACTGCTAGACGTCATTACGTGACGTTGTAGAACTTGTGGAAAATACCCCTCTTAATAAATCAAGTACTTTTTTGAATAAAGTACTTTCTCAACAAACAAACAAAAAGTTAATAAACGAAAGTATTTATCATAGGATCATGTATGTTATCAACTTTAATATTTTCGTGTAACAGATTTTGGCCTGGAAATACTTATAATTTGTTTTTCTAGTTTTCTTTTTGGCAAACCGTGATGACTAACTAAGCTAATAATTATAATCATAGCTGGGTTTTGTAATTTTATCTGGTTTTTGCAACGTGTTTAATTTCATTTCTATATTTTTTTTGAAAAAAGGCTGAATTCCATTGCTGTATTGTTTAATTACTAAAGTATGATACGTGATTAAATCAAAGGGTATCTTTTCTCGTCTAGAGTGGAGTTGACTCGATACATAAGTAAGTCACCTTGTTGAAGTCACGTGCTTCCGACAATGCATTTAACACTGTACGGATAGAAATTATAAATTTGATTCGAAAGCTTTATGGAAAAACTTATCAAAACAAAAAGGGTCCAAACAAAAACAAAAAATCTTATGAAATATCATTACGGCGTCGGGCGAGGAAGAATAAGCAAGCTTTTCAACGCCTTATGCCCCTTTGGATCAGATGAAAGGACTCTTTGTGATTCTTGTGGTTTAATTCAATTATTGCACTCTATTTTCACTTAATTTTTCCGGATGGTAATATTTTAGGATTATGCATTTTGTAAAATCTTCACATCATTAACATGATATTTACTGTTTAGTAGAAAAAAATCTTATGGAAAAAGAAGATAAAAGTTTTTAAAAGTGTTGGGATTGTTAAACCCATGTCCAACTCTATATTATCTGGTTAGTACGATATTGTCCATTTTGGGCCTTAAAGGCAAGCCCGCATGGATTTACGTTTGGTTTCCTTCCCAAAAGGCCTCGTACAATTAGAGTTGGACAGCTCTTTATATATTAGACTCTCTTTGTCTAATTCTCCAATGTGGGACTTAGTTTGTTATATCACATTCTCCCCTTCAAACTAAGGATCACATTCATCTCGTGTCCCACAATTGACTTCCAGGATCTTTTTTGACTTGATATCGGCTACACACACCTCCCAATCCTAACTCGATGGGTCCCGTTCCTACTCGAAGGGTATTTTGGTCTTCTTGCAGATTTCTCGTCAACCGCTCTGATACCAATTGTTGGGATTGTGTGAGCCCATGTCCAACTCTATATTATCCGATTAGTACGATATTGTCCACTTTGGGCCTTAGGCAAGCCCGCATGGTTTTATTTTTGGTTTCCTTCCCAAAAGGCCTCATACTAATTAGAGTTGGACATCTCTTTATATACTAGACACTCCTTGTCTAAACTTTCAATGTGGGATTGGGATTGACATCTCTCATTCTCCCCCTCAAGCTAAGGACCACACACCTTGTGCCCTTTCCTCTAGCGAATCATCTCGGTGCCTTGTCGCATCTTCGACATTCGACACCCTTAGTCGCAAGGTTACTTTGAGTTGCTTTGAGGATGTTCTTCCCACAATTCCAGGATCTTCTGACTAATCTTTGCCGAACCTCCCTTTCCACCTTGAAGGGTCCCATTCCTACTCGAAACGTATTTTGGTCTTCTTGCAGATTTTTTTTGTCAAACCGCTCTGATACCAATTGTTGGGATTGTTAAACCCATGTCCAACTCTATATTATCTGATTAGTACGATATTGTCTACTTTGGGCCTTAGAAGCAAGCCCGCATGGATTTACTTTTGGTTTCCTTTCCAAAAGGCCTCGTACTATTAGAGTTGGACAGCTCTTTATATATTAGACTCTCTTTGTCTAATTCTCCAATGTGGGACTTAGTTTGTTATATCACAAAAAGGTTGGAAACCAATTATTCAATGAAGACAGCGAAATCCAGACAAAATATGGCTGTGTTTCACCAACGAACTACACCAGGTATAGTGGTAAAAGAGTGTCTATTAGGTATAATATTACTCGTAAAGAAAACAAACATGGCTGGGTTTCTATTAAAATGTTAACAATGAAGGTGGAGATGAGTGAAACACAACTATATATAAAATATAAGTGTTTAACACAACTTGATTTTTATGTTAATTAAAAAAAATATTTGCACTATAAACTTTTTTAAAATAATATTCTTTTGTTTTATTTTTGTTTTTAGCTATATTATTATATTTTGAAACAAAAGAGACTAAAAGTTTCCACTCAATGACAGGTAGATGTGAAGTACATACGTAAAGTTGCGAACTCAATATTCCACCATAAAATGTTTGCAATACAGCCCTATTCAAGTGATTCAAATGGCAGAACAAACACACATGTGTATATTTATTATATTACAAAATGAAAGAATAGATTGCCTGAAATGGCACTATACATATGAAATGATATATTTCAGCATCAATTTTCATTTTTAAGCTCATAACTTGGCATATTCCTCCAAGTGATTTTCACCTGAATTACGCCTATAAATTAGCAGATCTTTATTTTGTTGCCTAAGTCAGTGGGTCACTTCATGATTTAAGTTTCCTTTTAGAAATAAAGTTAGGCGAATAGATTATATTAGTAATTTCTGGACGAATCTCGTCACTGATGTTGCATATATATCGAAATGCTATCATTAAAAGAAGTTGACCTAAAAAATCGAACGGGAAAAGTCTATGTCATAATAATAAAATACTAAAAAATTTCCATGAACTTGCGAATCTCTACTCTATCTTGTCTTCTTTCGCATCTCTGTCAGCCACTGCAGTCACATGTACGTTGCGTTACGATGTATCATGACGTCGCGGAGAGAGCTTGACCTTCACGATATAGATTTGGTAAGTTGACCAATATACTGTGGCGGACTCATGATGTTTTTTAACATGGGTCAAAAAATCTAATGGGCTTTGAATCACTAATAAAAATGGTAAAAATGGTAAAAAGAGCTGATCCACCATTAATACACGTGGGTTCGCCTCTGGCAATATATAACCTAACGTGACGTCATGATAGGTCTTATACTAATGAACGGAAATGATTATATACGTACTGGCACACAGATGATCATATTTAACTGAAATATTAGACTATTAGACCTTGATTAATGTACCGTCACTTGGGAAAAATTTCTTAGTGAATATAAGAAACGTCTCTTAGTTTTTAAATAAAAAAATTAAGAAACGTCCCCTAAATAAAAGATATAAGAGACGTTTCTTAATTTTTTTAAGTTAAAAGTTAAGAGACATCTTTTATATTCGCTAAGAGACTCTCCCTACGAGACCAGCATTAATCGTGCTCTTAGGCGCAGCGATTTGATCCCAAAACAGAGGAGAATTACGAACTTTGCTTACACTGTTGGAACTAGTGGTGTGGTGTTCAACTCGGGTATAGGTTCTATTTTTTTTTTTTTTGGAGTTTCAAGAGTGCATTACACCAAGAGCATCTCTAAAAGACAATTTATAACTTCAAATATGAAGTTTTTTGCTCTCCAAAAATAAACTTCAAAACTTCAAATTTGAAGTTTCATATTTTTATTTGCATTTTGGTCCCTACAATTACATATCACATTTATAATTCTTATATATTTTCTCGTTTATCGTATTAATCCTAAAAAAAATAATATCTCATAAAAATTTCAATTTTTTTTATAGATTTGAGTTTTACACATACAATTAAATAAAACTTTAAAATAAGATTTAAAATATTTTAAAACTAGATTTAGACAACAACAATACAAAAAAAACTTAACAACAAAAATCTTTTCAAAAATTACATAAAGACATAACTATTACACAAATTTAAATATTACAACACTATCAGTCATGTAAATTTGATCAGAACCTCCAAAATCTCCAAAATATTGTCCAAATAAATTTTGTGTAACCGAAAATGGTTGTTGTTTTGATGTCTATTTTGTACAATTCTTTTTTATCAGATTGAATGTATTCAGTGAGTTTTAATATCATTGAAAGAAGTTGAGTCTTTTATCAATATTTATTTTTCTCTTTTACTTTCTTGTTCAGATCTAATGTATTTACAAGTTTAAGATCACATGCTTTCAACATTTTTTAGTTTGTGATCTAGAAATTAAAAATAAAGAGAGTCATTTTTTTTTACTTCGAAATACACCAGTTGATCATATATGCATTACGGAAATATTTTTATGGAATTATATGATATTTTTCTTGAAGTTTAATATTAATTATGTTATTTCCATTTAAATTCTTTATTTTAATATAACTTTTTATTAGTTAATTCTGTTGTAATATTTTTATATATGTGCTTAGTTATTTACAAAACTTTTATGAATTTAAATTATTTATGAAAAATATAAAGACCATAAGATAAAATAAAAATAGTTTTGAAGTTAAATTTGAAGTTTTGCTTTTGGAGAAGAACACTTTTAAACTTCAAATATAGTGTTTTAGAAACTTCATAATAGAGTGTCTTTTTGGAGATGCTCTAAAAAAATATTTTGAGTTTATTTTACGACATAAGACACATTACGCATGGATCATACTTTTCACACTTACCTATGCAAAATGAGACAAAAATACCCTCTTCCTAACAAGAAGAAGGTTGACAGCTAGTTGATACGCTAAGATAAAGCGACTAAAATTAACTAATTTAATTATCTATCCAAAAGAGAATTGAAGAAAGAGAATCTATACTAAAGTTACGCAATCATAATTTTGTTTAGTTAGATTTTTTTTGTAATTTTACAACTATTCATTACACCTCTATGTTTTTATTTACTTCTTTTTCAAAGTTTAAAATATAAAAAGAAAATATAATTATTACAATATATCATAAATGTTTTTCCTTTATATTTTGACATCCATTTTCTATATATATTTTTTTTATATATTTTAACATTTATACAAAATACATGCGTGGACATGGATGATAAAAATGTAAATGTGTGGACATGGACGGAACATATGTGGACGGAAAGAACATGGACATGCTCGTGAGACTACGTGGATGAATGTTTGTGGACGGCTATATGTGAACTAATAGGCTTAGACATGAAACAAGTTTCATGTGTACATGAGTTTGGTGGATAAGAGAGTGGAGAACAATGAGTTAAAAAAGTAACATGAAGAGAAAATATTGCATCGTCTAGTATTCCATGTGTACGTAATTTTGTGGACATGTCCTGAATGAATTGTCCATGTGGACTACATTTAGTGGACATGCCTTATACCTATTCCATACTCTAAGCATTACAAGGAAGCGAAATTATTCTGTAAATATGCATAGAAAGCAATTATACCATGGAGGTGATTTTCAAGAGAACCTAGTGGCATGTACTCGTAAACTAATAGCCTCTGAACACTTGTGCGCAAAATCCAATAAGCTTGACAAGATTGGGATGGTTGGTGAGACTTCGTGTCGTGACTTCCACCACAAACTCTCTAATTCCTTGAGCATCATTCCGATCAAGTTCCTTGATTGCAACAACCTATATATCAAACAATCATTTCACAGACTGGATTAAGAAACATCCTTGTATACCTGATTGACTATGTTGATGAGACCCTTGTATACTTTTCCAAAACATCCTTCACCTAGTAAACAATCAGACCTGAAGTTTCACGTAGAAACAGAGAGCTCTTCAAATGAAAAAGTCATTGCTTTATTCCCTGAAACTTCATCTTCAACATTTGAATCCTTTGCATCCAAAGAAAACTGATCCTCATCAGAAGAAGGTACTTCTTTGTTCATATCAACTGCCTTCTAATCAATACAAACGAGATATCGTCTCCATCTCCTATGAGTAACCATCGCTAACAAACGAGTAAAAGCTAAATCGATTCGAAAACGGCTTTTTAAACAATTCAAAAATGAGATTGTCTATCTTTAACAAACGATTCAAGAGGACGAGTAAACGCAATATCATTACGTAACACTAAATCGATTCGAAAACGACTTTTGATGCAATGTAGCCTAAATCAAAACGCTAGATCCTCTGAATTGCTTCAGAATCTCTCAATCGAAAGGATGAAGCAAGAAGGAAAGATTTTTTTGGAGATTCTCACATCGAGCATCTTTCGCCTCTTTTCTGGTAAATTGGATTGAAAATATTCTTTGTAGTTTCATTGGAGGAAGAGGAAGGAGAAAGAGGGAAGACATATTCCAAAGTTACATAAACGCTTCGATTGAGAAAGGAAAAATTGGATGAACAATGTTGTAACATCAACTCCAGAGTTCGTCGTTGAGCTGGAACAGTGGAAGGATGAGTGACCTATAGGGAAGTGATTCGTGATAGCGTGCGAGTGAGACCAAAGCATGCGAAAAGGTCGAGTGGTGATTGCAGGGTCAATAAACAATGATTTCGAGCCTTCAGAAATTAACGGACCGACCGTCGGATGGGATGGGGCCCACGGGCCGAGAGAGCGAGCGAGGGTGGCCCATTAGCCGTGGGCGGTCGGGGCGTTATAAGAAAAGTCGACTTTTTTTTGTGACAACCCACCCCGTGGGAACTACCTGCCCCGTGGGCCCCAGGCTCACAGCGCTGCAGCGCACCGACCCCAACCCCTGCATTATGAGTTCTCTCTAACTCCATAATTAGGTTGTTGGTGAGCCTCGAACCCAGGACCTCACCTTTAACAACATTCCCACTGGACAAGCTGTCACCAATTGATGGCCCGATCCCTCGGCGTCCGACTGGGGTTATCGAAAGGGCGTTATGGACATGTGTCTACTCATTTAGACAACCATGTGTGTCCCGTTACTGGTCCCAAGAGTCAACGGACGCATAACCTTCTTTGAAATACCGTCACACCCACATCCATATACTTCTACTTACAGTCCTGCGCACAGGGAAATGGAAAGGGAGGGATGAGCAACAAGTTACTCAGTGAAGTGACTCTAGACCAGCCTGCCCGCATGACACTCTATACTACTCTATGCGGGAACTAGGGCTGACTAGCCACTACAATCAGTTGATGCATCTTAACATTTCATATCATCATCATTTGTTTCCACACATTCAATTCTCTATATTTCTAACAACCTAGCGATCAATCAGTACAATGATCTCACTCATTGTCACACACGTCAAACCATAGACTTAACCGACTCGACATACCAGACCGACTCAATCTTATGACACCTTTAACACCCAGATACCCGACCATGAACTAAGGACTCTACAATGCACGTTTTTATATCCCGCCTCTCGCGGCTGGCTCATCTTTTCTCTTTTCTCTGGGGGTAGCTCTCGCTAGACTTCTACCCCATATTCTTGGGGATTCCACCACAGCTCCTATGGATGCCTAGCGTAGAACTACTACCCCACGTACTCCCTCTAGACTCTATATGATTTCCCAACCCATGCTTAACCTTAACGTTATTCACTTATACATTCACTTATCCTTTCACATCCTTATTCACTTTCACTTATACATTCTCATTCTCATTCACTTTCTTTTACACTTAGACTCGTAATTGAACTCATTCACTAGACGCCACCCGTTATCGGTGTCACACACAATACACATCACACTCAGGTTTCACTTACAGTATCAATAACAATCAGTAGTCATCTATCATCTTAACATTTACTTCTTTCTAGCATCCTAGCTTTAATCACAAACCACTCATAGGACTACACATCCAAACATACAAGTATCAATTACCAATCAATCATCACCACAACAACACAAGACAGTTCATTAAGTCCCATTTAACAGTATGAGGGTTCTTATGCATCATGATACATTCATCTATCAACCTAGTAATAACCATGTTCTATCATCCTAACTCTCAAACAGGGTCTAATCAAACCTAACTCCAACATAAAGGAGTATACAGTACATGGAACAAGATGGGTTCAAGACACTCCACCTTAGCCTAGATCTGGATCTGGAACAAGGATAAGAGAAGGTTGAGACCCGGTCACCACCACCACCACACGGCGCCGGCGAGGAGAGAGAGAGTGCGACGATGAGGAGAGAGCGACGGCGCGGAGGAGAGAGAGAGAAGAGAGAGAGAGCTCGACGGCTAGGGTTTTCGGTCTCCGGGAATTCTCTGCAGAGCTTCGCTTCAGTTTCTGAATGAGGCAAAAGGAGGGCTGCATCTCTTTTTATAGGAAAAGGGGGAAGGGAAACCCTAGGTCTTTGCCAAATGGGCCGTAGAGAAGCCCATTTTCTTAGAGAAAATTTTGGGCTAGGAACCGGGCCGTTACAAATGTGGTGGATCATTGTTCGGTTGTTTGGGTCTTAGCTCGTGTAGTGTGCTCACCGACATTTTAGGAGAGAGATATTCAGAAAACTGAAACCATAACCAAGCTTTTAGAGTTAAAAGGGTAGTAGAGACTTTACGCAACTAAAAAGTGTTTCTTAGACCATCTCCAATGTGTTTTGTTATTTTCACCTCTAAAACAGAAAAATTCTATAATAGAGGTGGGATATGGTTCAATGAATTCCTCTAAAATAACAATCTCTAAAATAACAATCTCTAAATGTAGAGTAAAAGATAGAGGAATGCTATTTCTTCCTCTATAAATAGAGAAAAAATATAGATCTCTATTATACAGGAAGAAATAGAGGTGGACTGGAGCAATTTTACCTTTAAAGGCTATTATAGAAGTGAAAATAGCAATATGTTACATATGCTCTTATATGGTAAATGCCTCGAGGTGTAATTGAAATCTTGAAATGTGTCTGTGAGCTTAATTTTTTCTTAAAATTATAGCTACATTGGTTTAGTTAGGTACTAAAAAATCCTAAATATATTGATTATTTAAAATATTTTATGAGTTTTGGTTTCTATATTAAAAATCAAATTTATTAGAATATGAGATATTTTCAGTACTATATATTTTAAATATATTTTTTTATTTTACTTAATTATTATAAAAACAATTAGTAGAAATATAAAGTTAATTATGATAATTTCATAAAAAAGTTAGTAATATCATAATATTATTACATAAGTAAATTTTACCAAAAATATCTGTCAATAAAAATGATATTTTATTTAATTTGGTGAAAAATATAAAAACTATAACTTAAAATAAAATATCAAATTATTAAACTAAACATTTTAAATATCAAAATCATGTCAATAAAATAAAATAAATATGTATATAGATGATCAATTGTATTATATAATTTACCTATGACTATACTACTATATTTTAATCAACCATATCTATATACTACGGTTTTAGTAATAACATTCATTCGATTTATTTGGTATTATCAATTTTAAACTACATTTTCTCTATTTTAGTTTGCTTCGGCTTTAATTGGTTTAGTTTTACCGGATTAAACACATGTATTTAAAATCATATTTTATGAATCTAATGAGTTCAGTAAAAAATGAATAAATGTGAAAAGTAATCTATACTATTATTTGAAAGTGTTTTTTTCTTTCTCTAAGAGCTCTCATGTTAAAAATTAGATTGGTTAAATTTATTGTTACAATTAATGAATAATTATGTTTGTTTATCAGATTTGGTAACTAATTACAGATTAATATAATAAAAATTTGGAAAAAGTAAAAACATATAAAAAAGATAATTCCTGTATATATATTTTGTTGTTATTCGAAAAAATTCAATCATTAATTTCTTTTTTAAAAACAAAAGATGCATAATTAAAAATAATCAAATAAAAATAATATTTTGTATAATTAAAAAGATATTATTCCGCATGAAATTACTATAATTATTTAAATCTATAGAAAATAGATAAATATTACAAATCATGTTTAAATAATTACAGAACATTTTCCATATTATTTAGGCTAAATGTTAAAATTTCTGCCAAATAATTATAGAATATTTCTTATATAGTTTTTTGTATAAATATAAAGATTGCATTCAAATAATAATAGAATATTTCTCAGTTAATTATATTTTTATATAATTGAAAGACTGAGTTTAAACAATATTAGAATATTTTACATATAACTATGAGATATTTCTAAAATAATTACAAAATATTTTAATAATAACTATGAAATATTGCTCTTAATAATTGGAATATTTATATTTATAAATACTTTTTCACAAAATTATTTATTGCTGATCGAATAACTTATGACTTTATATATACACCAAATATATTCATTACTAACACACAAAAAAAAAAGCAAATACAAAAGCTTCCAACAAAAATCTATTGTAGTCGTCTTTTTCTTTAAATGTTTGGAGAGTAGCTAGCTATATAATTTCATAGATTATGTTTTCGGGTTTTACGAAACAGTCTCAGACATGGTTGTATTTTGTGATTTAAGGAAATAGTTGACTCTTTACTCGTGTATTATATTTCGTTTCCCATCTATTTGTACTACGACCTTCATTTCGTGATAGCATGGTTTTCACGACATTAATTTCGTGATAGCATGGTCTTCAATACATGAAGCGAGATCAAGGTATGAAGTATCTATAACCTACGATCATGATGTACACAGTACATGTAATTTGTGTATATACGTGGAAAGTTGTTTCATGTTGCCGTGATCTCGTTGACCTAAAATGAAGGATGTTGTAAGAGTCTTAACCTAAGAAATGGAAGGGTTTTATCTTCTGTACGTAAGATATTAAAATGGGCACTTGTTGGTATTTTACTTGATGTCTGCTTATATCAAAATGTGTACTACTGTGCTTAAGTTCGTTTGTGTCTCTCCTCAATGAGTTTTGGTTGATTGAAGGACCAAAAGGGCTAAGTTAAAACTTAGTATCTGTATGAATCATCAGCAGAACCCAAAAACTTCTTATAAAAAAAAAAAGAAAGCAACTCCAAACGTAAGAATATGTTTGCTGGTTTCCAAAATCGACATTCAAGGTCACAGGTTCTTGATTTGTTCAGACTTCAGAACAACAGAGCTGCATAGTAACTGTTGTAGCAGAGCACAGATCAATGCTCTCAAGTCATCGGTACGAAACTTAGGCCACATGAAATGAGGAAATGAGGAACGGTACAGTGTCACACTTCTATTTAACCGGT
Source organism: Brassica napus (assembly GCF_020379485.1). Taxonomy (NCBI): domain Eukaryota; kingdom Viridiplantae; phylum Streptophyta; class Magnoliopsida; order Brassicales; family Brassicaceae; genus Brassica; species Brassica napus. The sequence continues at coordinate 30,023,076 of NC_063447.1, read as the reverse complement.
GGCAGATCACACAACTAAAACCGATTTGTTTTGTTTTTGATGTCTTCAACCTAATTGGAGTTCGATCCCTTCCCTCGAGCAGAAATGGCATTGAATCCAGATACATTTAAAACCACTGAACTTACTACTACTAAGATAATTCAAAGATCTGAACATGTCATACTCTAGTCAATGTGGATGGATGCAATTACATCTTAGTGGGAAATGTAGAGAGTTACCTGAAGTGATTGAAGACAGAGAAAAACAGTAATGTTCATTACATATCACGTAATCTGTATACATAACAGAATCTTGTCTTATTAAACATAATAATAAAGAATTGAGTCAAAAGCTTAAAGCTTGGAGATAATAGATTGGTAAAAAGTAGCACGAGCTAGGTAAGTGACTTTCATGGTGTCCTTCATCTTGAACTCAACATTCACCACCGTCAGGTTCCTCCCACTCCTCACCACTGATCCTTCAACCACCAATTCACTCTGCAAAATCTCACACATCAATAAGCCTTTTTCTCTAAACATAGTCTGCATAAGAGAGAGAGAGGGGCGCTTACCGTAACTGGAGCAGCAGAGAGATAAGACATACTCAATTCACCGAGGAACAGCTGTTTCTCTTCGGAAACGAATGTTCTCGCGCAAGCCATTGATAACCTCTCTGCAATAGACGCCACTGCTCCTCCATGTAACCCATTAAAGTAATTCTATCCACACACACACAAGAAAGAAAAAGCTAGATTTGGATTAAAGATCGAAACTTTAGGAGACCCATTTGATTAGAACGAAGAAAGGAAGAAGCTTTTTTTACGGTAAGGCCAGGCGTGACGACGACGGAGCACGTGATGCGGCCACGTGCGACGGAGAGAGCTCTGATGTTGTTTTGGAACAAAACGGAGAAAGAGTCGAAGGAGGCGAAATCGTCGAGGGAGGAGTCTGGGCAAGTGAACGATTTGAGGAAGTTTTCGGCCAGGGATACGTTGTTGGGATCGATTTCTTTGGATATTGTTGTCTCGGAAGAGATCGGAGAAGGAGAAGGAGAAGAAGAAGACATTGTTGTTTGTTTGTTTGGTTTCTGTGGTTGGCTCTCTCTCTCTCTCTCTCTCTCTCTCCAAGTTTCGTGGAGTTTTCCCCCAATTTGATTTTAACCTAGTTCTTATTCAAATCGAATTTGTTACAGAGTGTTGACTTTTTCTTTCCTAATTTTTAAAAACGTTTTCTATTTATGGAAAGTATAAAATTAGTGTTGAAAATTATAGTGGGAAAGCTTGGCCTGGGTGGGCTTTTTATAAAATTAAAAGATATATATCCTATTTCGTTGAGACCAAACTAACTAACTCTCATTTTTAATCCGCCAAACAAACTGATTTATAGTACAACACTGATTTATTGTTATATAATATATGAATATTACAATATTTACAATTTTAAAATCAAGAATTATAGTTAATTCTTTTAAATATTTATTTCTAGAGATTAATCTTTACCAAATTGATTATTTTTTTATAAATTATAAAAATTATTATATTGACAACCGATAATTTTTAATGTTTTTGTTTATACTATTTTAAACCGTTTCATGAAAATACATGGAAATTTTATTTACATCATAAGTTTCATAATTTATATGAATCGTTTTTTTTACTCAAACTCTATATACAGTATCGGCTCGGAGGGAAAGCCATAAAATCATGTGCTTTTGGTTTTGTTTACCATAACTAAATTTTCAGCCATTTTTGAAAAAAAATCTCTTATATCTCGGTTAGTTAATAACTTACAAATATTCTGAATGGTTACAGGTTCAATCCTCTCGAGTCATTTTCACTACATTTTGTTACCTTTAAATTTTTTGAGCTTCCGGCCCAAAATATTTCAGCCTCCCTATATTATCTTCATCTACAATTATTATTGATTTTTTGGTGAAATTGATGAAGTTTCAGAGGAAACAAAAAATGAGTGTTGTTTAAGAGATCTTGGTTAAATTATAGAAGCATGGAGGTTCTGTTCTCATATCATGAACGTGAATTACAAGTTTACAACTATGACTTCATAATCAGGGCCGGCTCAACACTGTTAGGGGCTTAGGGCAAAATTTTTATTTTTTTACCCTCTAAAATTTATATAAAGATAATGTTGAGATGAGATCAATATATGGAAAGAGAAAGACATGAGGAGTTGAGTATGATGAAGAGGCCGTACATGGCGTAGTAATACTAGTTACTCGAGTAACTTCCAAAGGTTAAGCCAAAGTTACCCTAGTTATCTTAGTATACTAGTTACCCGGGTAACTTTGGATGAATAAGAGAAGCCCTATTCCCTTTGCTAAGGCATCAGACTGTTGCAAGGGACAGGCTGGAGAAGAGCTGGATAAAGCAAAATGAGCTTTATGCACAAGGAATAAGCTCATTGGATGGTTTGAATTAAATCAAACCTTATCTCTTGTAATAGTGTCTCTTTATGAAACTCTCATCCTAGTGTTGCATCCTCATATATATTGTAAACTCTGATCAGATTAATAATTAAGAATTTTGAGATTATCTCTCTAGACTCTCTCTCTTGTTCATGATGATTCTTAAATACTCTTAAACATGATTACTACCTAATCTCTCTACAAATCTCCCATTAATCTTCTTTAATTTACCTTTAATCTCTCAATACCTACTCTATTCTCTAAAATCATATGGTATCAGAGCCAGGTTGGCTTTGGTATTGAGAAACCTCGTTCCATTTCTTTCTTTCTCTAGCTCTTGTGTTCTTGTGTTCTTGCTTTTGTGTTCTTGAGTGTTCCGTGAAGCTGTGTGATAAAGTTGAATCCTGTGGTGTTGTGCTTTGAGTTCGTGTGTTCTTGAAGTCTGGTACTGTGTGTTCTTCAACTCAGTTGCAAGTTTGAAGCTGGAGGGAAACAACTTCAGCAAGCTAGTTACTGTCCTGGTTGCGTGGAAAGGTGGTTCAATTTACCTCTTGTGGTCTCAATTGGTGAAGACTGCTGTTGGAAGGCTAGGGCTGTGGAGCCACATCACTGATGATGGTCCGAAGCCAGTGGCCAAAGAATCTGAAGAAGGTGAAGAGGAAAAGACTCTCACCAAAGCTGAAGCAAAGAAGTGGGTGCAAGAAGACTTGATGGTGCTTTCCGTGCTGCAAGGATCTCTTGATATCCCTCTTCTTGAAGCTTACAGCTACTGTGAGACTCCCAAACACTTGTGGGAGACCCTCTTAAAGACGTTTGGAAATGTCTCCAACATCAGCCGTGTGTTTGAGCTGAAGAGAGCCATTAACTCCATGAAGCAAGATGGAGGAGAGCTCACCAAACACATGGGAAAGTTTGGATCATTATGGTCTGAACTTGAAAGTCTAAGACCTAACACCACTGATCAAGCAACTCTTATGGAAAGAAGAGAACAAGATCAAGTGTTTGGGTTGTTGATGACATTGGATCCTTGCTACAAGGATGTCATCAAACACATCTTGAGATCGCCTAACCTACCATCCATGGAGGAAGTATGCGCGCAACTTCCAAAGGAAGAGGGATCTCTTGGCCAGTTTGGAGGCAAGGGTGAGCTCACTATGGCTCATCAAGCTTAAGAAATGCAAGCAAACAAGGCTGCATACAGAGGCTCAGGAAGGAAGTATGAAAAGTATGAGGGAAGCTGTGAGCATTGCAAGCGGACCGGTCACAAGAAGAGTGAGTGTTGGACCCTACATCCTCACCTCAGGCCACGCGGGTTCAACAGGGATAGGGAAGCAAAGGCTCAACTTTCTGCTGAAGCAAATGGTGCTGGTTCATCCGGAGCTAGCTCAGGCGCTAAGGTGGGTGAAAGTGAAGGTAGAGCCTTGGCATCTCATCAACTAATTGGAAAGGGTATGGATCAGGAGGTATTCAAGAGAGCTGACCTTGAAGCCTTCTTCAAAGCTCTTAAGGAGTATGGTAACACTCTCGGAAACACCCTTGGATACTCATATGCTGCTCATACATTGCCTAGTACTACTGATAAGTTACTAGACATTTTTAAAAGCTCTTACACTGCTGCTAGTAATCCTAGTAATACTGATAAGTTACTAGATATGTTTAAAAGCGCTTACGCTGCTACTAGTGAGCCGAGTATAACTAGTAAGATGTTAGGATTACTAGGAAACCTGATAAAACAAAATGAACCATCAAGGACTGAGATTACTAGAAACATGCATAAACCTTTGATCATTGATTCTGGTGCATCTTATCATATGATTAGTGATAATAACCTGATTAAAGACATATAACCGGCTCATGGACATGTTATGATTGCTAATGGAGATAGAATTCCTATTAGAGGAATAGATAAACTGAAACTGTTTAATAAAGACTCTTAAGCATTTTTCATGCCTGAGTTTACTTCTAATATTTTATCTGTCAAAAGATGCACCACTGATCTTCAATGCAATGTTATCTTTAGTCCTGATGATGTTAAGTTTCAGGATATTAAGAGCAGTAAGTTGATTGGGCAAGGAGCAACCAAATGAGACCTTTATATGCTTGAAGATCTTAGTCTCATCTCTAGTTCTTGCTTCTCATTTAGTTATGTTTCTTCCTTAAGTAAAGATGCATTGTGGCATGCTAGACTTGGACATCCACATGTTAGGGCTTCAAGCATTATGTTATCAGGTGTCATGTTTAAAAATAATGATTGTGAGGCATGTATTTTGGGCAAACATTGTAGGACTGTGTTTCAAAGATCATCCACTATTTATGAGAATTGCTTTGATTTGATTCACTCTGATGTTTGGACTGCACCTTGTTTATCTAGGGATGATTATAAGTATTATGTCACATTCATTGATGAAAAATCCAAATACACCTGGTTAACACTCATTAAAACAAAAGATAGGGTTCTTGATGCATTTAAAAAATTTCAAAGCTATGTTACTAGCCATTATCATGCCAAGATTAAGATTTTCAGGTCAGATAATGGTGGGGAATACATAGGCCACGCATTCAAAGATCACCTAGCTCAACATGGGATTCTACATCAGACTAGATGTCCTTACACTCCACAACAGAATGAAGTTGCTAAAAGGAAGAACAAACACCTCATGGAAGTGGCTCATTCAATGATGTTCCACAAGAGTGTCCCTAAGAGATTTTGGAGTGATGTTGTGATGACTGCTTGCTATCTGATCAACAGGATACCAACCAGAATCCTAGAGGATCAGTCTCCATTTGAGGTACTCAACAAGGGTCGACCAGTTCTGGATCACTTGAGGACATTTGGGTGTGTATACTATTTACTGGTGCCATGAGAGATGAGAAACAAACTTGAAGCAAAGAGCACCAAGGCTATGCTTATTGGATATTCCGCATCTCAAAAGGGATACAAGTGCTTTGATCCCACTGCTAGAAGAGTCTTGGTGTCTAGGGATGTGAAGTTCATGGAAGATAAAGGGTATTATAAAGAGAAGAATTGGGAGGAGCTTGAAGAGCTTTCTCAACCATCAGATAGAGTTGCTAGTTTGAGAAACATACTAGACGAACTCGGTATTGGCGTGTCCCAGGATCAGAGCAGGCGTGAAGAGCCTACTCAAGTGGCAGCTGAAGAACCAGCCCACTTTGAACATGAGGGGGGAAGTGAATCTGAAGCTGAAGGGTTAAAAGATCAAGGCTCAGAAGAAGCTGGAGGTCTAGAAGATCAAGGCTCAGATTCTCCTGTCCAAAGTGGAGATGAATTAGTAAGAGAAGTTCAGAATGAAGGTCAAGAAGCTGGAGAAGAAATCCAGATACAAGAAGAAGCCGTTGAGGAACAAGTAGAAGTTCCTTTGAGAAGAAGCACACGGGTAAGGAGGGATACTTCCGAGTGGGCAAACACGAGAAACTGGGTAAACACGAGAGTGTACTACAATGCCCAGGTTGTGGAGCATCCTTCCCAAGCTGTGTGCTCATTTGCTGAGTTTCCGGAAGAGCACTACTCCTTTATGGTAAGCTTAGATGAAATCTATGTGCCAAGAAGCTATGAAGAAGCAATGATGATTCAAGAGTGGAGGGATTCAGTCAATGATGAGGCTGATGCCATGATTAGAAATGATACATGGTATGAGAGTGAGTTGCCTAAGGGGAAGAGAGCTGTATCATCCAAGTGGATCTTCACCATCAAGTATTTACCTAATGAGAAGATTGATAGGCGCAAGACAAGGCTGGTAGCAAGAGGTTTCACACAAACCTATGGAGATGATTATATTGATACTTTTGCACCTGTTGCAAAGCTCCATACCATTAGGATTGTACTATCAGTTGCAACCAACCTTGGGTGGGATCTTTGGCAAATGGATGTGAAGAATGCTTTCCTCCAAGGAGAGCTAGAAGATGAAGTCTATATGCTACCACCTCCGGGTCTTGAAGGAATGGTGAAGCCAGGAAATGTTCTTAGACTGAAGAAAGCCATCTATGAATTGAAACAATCACCTAGAGCATGGTACAATAAGCTAAGCACAACACTGAATGGTAGAGGCTTCAGGAAGTCCGAGCTTGATCACACCCTCTTTACCCTCAATACTCCCTCAGGCATCATTGTTTTGCTTGTGTATGTGGATGACATCATCATAACATGCAGTGATAAGGAAGGAATCCGAGCCACCAAGGAGTTTTTGAAATCAGTATTTGATATAAAGGATTTGGGAGAGACGAAGTACTTTCTTGGGATTGAGCTGTGCAGATCCAAGGAAGGGTTATTCTTCTCTCGAAGGAAGTATGCATTGGATCTCTTGAAGGATGCTGGTGCGTATGGAGGAAGAACAGCCAAGATGCCCATGGAAGATGGGTACAAGGTTCCACGTGAGGGGGAGATTGAAGACATCAAGCTGTTCTATGATCCAAAGTTGTATAGGAAGCTTGTGGGGAAGCTGATATACTTGACTATCACCAGGCCAGACATATGCTTTGCTGTTAACCAAGTAAGCCAGCATATGCAAGCTCCACGAGAGCATCACTGGCGCATGGTGGAGAGAGTTCTCATGTACCTAAATGGAACTCAAGGGCTTGGTATATGGATGTGTGTCAATAAGAGCACTGAAGTTGTGGGTTATTGTGATGTTGATTGGGCTGGAGATAGAGCAGATAGAAGGTCTACAACAGGCTATTGGACTTTCATTGGTGGAAACATGGTTACTTGGAAGAGTAAGAAGCATAAGGTTGTATCATGCTCTAGTGCTGAAGCTGAGTATAAAGCTATGCTAAAGCTTACCAACGAGTTGGTATGGATCAAAGGGATTCTTAGGCACTTGGAGATTGACCAAGCAACACCAATGACTATGCATTGTGACAATCAGGCGGCTATTCACATTGCTACAAACTCAGTGTTTCATGAGAGGACAAAGCACATTGAAGTAGACTGCCACAAGGTGAGGCAGATGATAGTCTTGGGAGTGATCTTGCCATGTTATACAAGAAGTGAAGATCAGTTGGCAGATGTGTTCACCAAGGCAGCAAGACAAAAGACTATGGAGTCCATTCACATCAGATTGGGACTCATAGATCTTGGGAAGAGAATGAGTTGATCCCCTAAGTCATGAGGTCTTTATTCTTTTTCCCTCATCAAGGTTTTGTCCCAATGAATTTTCCTTGGTGAGGTTTTTAATGAGGAATGTCTCATGGCTATCCAAGCTTAGACTTTCACAAAGCTAAGCTTGAGGGAGAGTGTTGAGATGAGATCAATATATGGGAAAAGAAAGACATGAGGAGTTGAGTATGATGAAGAGGCCCTACATGGCATAGTAATACTAGTTACCCGGGTAACTTTGGATGAAGAAGAGAAGCCCTATTCCCTTTGCTAAGGCATCAGACCGTTGCAAGGGAAGAGTAGGCGCGTGTGACAGGATGAAGAAGAGCTGGATAAAGCAAAATGAGCTTTATGCACAAGGAAGAAGCTCATTGGATGGTTTGAATTAAATCAAACCTTATCTCTTGTAATAGTGCCTCTTTATGAAACCCTCATCCTAGTGTTGCCTCCTCATATATATTGTAAACTCTGATCAGATTAATAATTAAGAAGTTTGAGATTATCTCTTTAGACTCTCTCTCTTGTTCATGATGATTCTTAAATAATCTTAAGCATGATTACTATCTAATCTCTCTACAAATCTCCCATTAATCTTCTCTAATCTACCTTTAATCTCTCAATACCTACTCTATTCTCTAAAATCATAGATAATGTTTAAAATATTTTTAAAATTTAATCAGTAATATTTTGTATATTTTGTATATTTTGTAATGAAAATAAAACTATATTCATATCAAATAGTTTTGGACCCTTTTCAATTTTATTTATTATATTTATAATTTTTATTAAAAAATTGGACTTCTTGATTATTATTATTATACGGAGGAACACGAGCTCGAATCCGGGGTGGTCGCACTTGTCACACGGGAGCACGCGTAATCGAACAGATTCATATGTTGGTTCGAATGTCAATTCTAACATACCGGGTTTGAGAATTTGTCTGGTTTTGTTTTGGACCATTTAACTCTTATCTTGTTAGGAACATCAACTTCTGAGTTACGTGGCTTCATTGGATACGTTTTGTTGTTTGAAAATAGAAATTCGAATAATTGAAACTGCTTGTCCGAAATCCAGAAAGAAAGAAAAAGGTTCAACAATGACAGAGGAAACACCAAGGCATGTCTCAAATCATCAACCCTTAGCTCTTGATCTAACCTGTAATCTTAGTGGGTTTTGTTTCTGTTGTTTTGCAGATATGCTGTAGTTACTGGAGCAAACAAGGGAATTGGCTTTGAGATCTGCAGACAATTAGCAAACAGTGGGGTTAGAGTTGTTTTAACCTCTAGAGATGAGAAGAGAGGACTTGAAGCTGTTGAGACTTTGAGACGAGAGACTGGAGTTTCTGAGCAAACCCTTGTCTTTCATCAGCTTGATGTCACTGATCCTGCTAGTATCACATCTCTCGCCCAGTTTGTTAAAGCCCAATTTGGAAAACTCGATATCTTGGTATGCTTATCAGTTTGATCTGCTCTTATTAGACTTGTGATTAACAATTGTAGTAACGTTTAATCTTGAAAATTGAAGAATGGAAGATATAGTGTAGCCGGTTAGGTTTGTCTAGTCACTATGAACTGTACAATTTTTAGCAATGTTCTAAAATTTGGTATAAACAGCTTCTAGATGTCCGCTTAGGCGGCAAATCAGATATAAATGAAAACTATTTTATTAAAAATGAATTTTCTAAAAATCGGTTTAGTCTCTACACTAGCCTCCTATAAAGCGTCTAGCAATTTCTTAAACATTGCTTTTTAGTATAATGTTGAGTGATCTTTTGATTGCTTTTATAGATCAATAACGCAGGGGTGAGTGGTGTGATCATTGATATTGATGCTATAAGAGCTGGAAAAGAGAAAGTAAGTATATACTTATGTTCAGGATGTAAATCCTTTTCAAGTCTATTGATACTTTCTTGTTGATTCCACGTTGTAGAGGGTGGATTCGACATCCCTCGAGGCCCGAAGAACAGACGGCCTAGCCCACTCAAAACGAAACGGTGTCTCGGCTCGACGGCTCGAAACGCGCGTCTAAGCGTCCTCGACTCAACAGCTACTCGAGACAATATGGGCTTCTCGGCCCAACGAGTTAAAAGCCCACGGAGACGACGCAAACTAGGTCATGGGAGAGTACGAGGTCAACTATATAAAGGGAAGGGAACGCAACGAGAAAGGGATCCGAAATCACTGATACTCACTGGGCGGCTAGATTAGGGTTTTACCTTTGTTGTCTCGCCTTGTTGTATCTCTCCGGCAAAGCCTTCGAGGCTTCGGCACCTTTCAGTTCACATATTTCCTTTCCTTGTAACCGACGAAACACTCTTCCGATCTATAATAAGACGTCTTTGCTTAAACCCACATCTAAAATCGAACGTTCTCTCGTTCCGTACCGTTTCCCGATCAAACAGTTGGCGCCCACCGTGGGGCCTCTAGCAAAGTAACGTCGACAAGATGGCGACGAGTAACGACGGATCTTCCTCTGGAGAAGATCGTGAAGCCATAGAAGTAACGCCGGCGTCCTTCCCTGCGACTCCGACACCACTTCAACCTGGTTCAATAGAAACTATCATGGCGCGCCTTACGCAGCAAGACGCAGCCCAGAAAGCGGCGAACGAACAAATCACAGCGCTTGCAAAGATCTTAGCCCCCCTCGCTGCGAACGTAGAAGCTTCGACGGCACAGTACCGAAGACATCTGTTTAACACAGAAAGGGCAACTGATGCAGCACCAATGCAGACCGCAAACCAAGATGTCGCCAACGGTGACGCGGCCCAAACCCCCGTCAGCCTCGATGCGCAGACGATAAACGAACTCGCTGCGCTGAAACAGTCGGTGCTGGATATAAGCTCCAAGATCCATCATCTCACTACGTCCGCCCCTCAGATCGAGCGGGTCCTAGCAGAATCTCTCCGGACACCATTCACCGAAAAGATAGCGACGGTCCGCCTCCAAAAGATGGAAAAGCTTCGCCTTCCAACCTTCGACGGTATCTCCGACCTTTCTGCCCACGTCACATCCTTCAATATCGCGATGCGACGCGCGAACCTCTCTGATGAGGAAAAAGACGCAGGATTTTGTCAACTCTTCGTCGAAACCCTAGAAGGTATCGCTCTCAACTGGTTCACTGGTCTTCAGGAGAACTCTGTTGATAGTTTTCACGATCTCTCGACGGCTTTCCTCAAAAACTACATCATGTTCACTTGACAAGAAGCCACCGCCACGGATCTTTGGAATCTCAACCACACGAATGGACAGAGCTTGAGAGATTTTATGGAGAAGTTCAAATCCATTGTCTCGAAAGTAGACGTGCCAGATCATATAGCCGTGGAGTCTTTAATGAACACCCTCCACATTAAGTCACCATTTCGGGCCGACCTTTACCGACACCCGACGAGATCCGTACCAGACGCCATCGCACGATCCAATAACTTCATCCGAATGGAGGAAGATACTAGGGCCAAAGAAGATACTAGGGCCAAGGCGGCCAAAGAAGCTGCAGGGAAACAAACTCCCGCCCGGACGAACGACGCTCATCAAGAACCGCGCCAACATTCCACGAGTGGCAAGCCTAACCAGAGGAAGGGCTACATGAATGCTATAGACGACGCTGAACCATCGGGCTCCGCCGCGATGGCGCGAGAGAAGGGGTGGAATCATTGGGATCGAGATACCAGCCAGCCAAGGTCTAGCTCCCCTGAACCAGCAAACTCGAACGCCGTCGAGCCAAGTAAGTGGTGTTCCTATCATGAGGTCAAGTCACATGATACGAAGGATTGCAAAGTCTTATACGGACACTTCCTCAAATCCATCGAAAGCGGGAAAATCGAGATTGAGTCTCCGCAGAAGCCGAAAAACAACAAGAGTTAGAGCAAAAACAAAGAGAAGAAGGTCCAGAAGTCTCAAACAAAAGCCCCTCAGAGAGAAGAGCAAACTAATCCAGAGAAAGCTACGGTAAACAACCTCAACCTCGAAGGCGAATCAACTGATGAAGAACCACCTAAGAACCAGCGACGGGTGGAAGTAATACTCCCCCGACAGGTTGATTCCTCGGATGACGAAATTCCGCCGGTACCAACGGACTTGCGCGAGAAATTGGGCAGAAAAACGGAGTCCAAGGATCTACGTACACTTCTGAAGCGGAAGGCCGAAATGGTACAAAAGAACGAGGCAGATCTCAGGACGTCCCTCGACGAGTCTAAAGCAAGAAAGACTACCCACGACGGAGTTGCCCTACACCTTCAACCTCAGCCCGCAGATTTACGTGAGCAGATCAATTCCAAAGCCGAAGACTTGCGCGCCAAGCTTGGTCTGTCCAAGCAACGTAATTTGCGACCGTGCTTCGAAGCGAAACGACAAGCGCAACGGGAGTTGATGAAGGTTACGAACACCCCGCACCTCAACGTCATAATGGGTGGTTCACCCCCTTGCGGGGACTCGGTAAGAGCAGTTAAAGATTACAGGCGACAAGCCATAACCGCCCAAAAGTGGCCTTCGCAAGTCGAAGCAGACCACCAAATCTCTTTCTCGGCGGCCGACACTCACGGCATCAGCATGCCGCATAATGACCCACTCCTAATCAATATCGGAATTGGCGAATGCCAGGTCACGAAGGTTCTTGTTGACACAGGCAGCTCAGTCGACCTCATCTTTCGGGACACGCTCGACAAGATGGGAGTCGACTTGCGAGATATGAAGCCCTCCTCACGTACTCTCACGGGGTTCAATGGTTCCTCGGAACATATGATTGGGACAATTCGTCTCCAGTTTACGCAGGTGACGTGACTCGCACTGTTAAGTTCTCTGTTATCCGAGCTAAGGCACCCTACAACGCAATCCTCGGAATGCCATGGTTACGCTCCATGAAAGCCATTCCCTCCACCTATCACCAATGCGTTAAGTTCCCCGGGAAAGATGGAACGACGCAGACGATTCGCGGGGACCAACGGGCCGCGAGGGAGCTCCTTATCGCCGCAGTCAAGTTGTGCGCATTGGCGCCTATCTCTCCGACGACCTGCAGTCATTAATCATTTCTTTCCTCAAAGAAAATGTCTCGACCTTTGCATGGGTAACTTCTGATATGAAGGGTATAGACCCCGCAGTAACATCCCACGAGTTAAACGTCGATCCGACGTTCAAGCCTATTCGACAGAAGAGACGAAAGCTCGGACCCGAACGGTTTAAAGCAATGAATGAGGAAGTCGACAGCTTGCTTGACACAGGCTTCATTGCCGAAGTACGGTACCCGGAATGGCTAGCAAACCCCGTCGTTGTTAAAAAGAAAAATGGGAAATGGCGCATTTGTGTTGACTTCACGGATTTGAACAAAGCATGTCCAAAAGACAGTTACCCTCTCCCGCATATCGACCGTCTGGTGGAGTCGACTACCGGCAACGAGCTCCTAACATTTATGGACGCTTTTTCCGGATACAATCAAATCATGATGCATGCGGACAATCGCGAGAAAACGGCGTTCATAACAGACAGAGGGACGTATTGTTACAAGGTCATGCCTTTCGGCCTAAAGAACGCAGGAGCGAATTACCAGCGTCTGGTCAATAGAATGTTTGCCGACAAACTCGGCAACACTATGGAAGTTTACATTGATGATATGCTGGTCAAGTCACTTCGCGTCTGGTCAATAGAATGTTTGATGACTGCTTCAAAACGTTGAACGAGTACGGGATGAAGCTCAACCCGGCGAAATGCACCTTCGGCATCACGTCTGGAGAGTTCCTAGGTTACATCGTCACCCAGCGAGGCATCGAGGCAAACTCAAAACAAATAACGGCAATCCTCGATCTCCCTAGCCCGAAGCACACCCGCGAGGTTCAGCGTTTAACCAGAAGGATCGCGGCACTAAATAGATTCATCTCAAGATCCACAAACAAGTGCATCCCGTTCTATGAAATCCTGCGAGGAAATAAAAGATTCGTCTGGGACGAAAAATGCGAACAAGCTTTCAATCAGCTCAAGCATTACCTAACGACACCTCCGGTTCTGTCGAAGCCCGAAGTCGGGGACACTCTATCCTTATCCATCGCCGTCACCTCCTCGGTCGTTAGCAGCGTCCTGATACGAGAAGACCGTGGCAAACAAAAACCTATTTTCTACACCAGCAAGCGGATGACGGAACCGGAAACGTGATACCCAACCTTGGAAAAGATGGCCCTCGCTATCATCACTTCGGCAAGAAAACTCAGACCTTATTTCCAATCGCACACTATCGAGGTGCTCTCCAACCAGCCCCTCAGGACTGTAATGCGAAATACCAACCAATCAGGAAGGCTAACAAAGTGGGCAGTCGAGCTTAGCGAGCACAACATCGTGTACAAAAACCACACAGCGGCTAAGTCGCAAGTCCTTGCTGACTTCCTGATTGAGCTAACGCCGGAGTTAGAACAAGATCTTGTGCTGCCAAGTCTGAACTGGATACTGCACGTAGATGGTTCATCTATGAACAAAGCCTCAGAGGCAGGCGTTCAACTCCAGTCACCAACAGGCTAACTAATCCGACAGTCGTTCAGTTTTGATTTTCCGGCATCCAACAACGAAGCCGAATACGAGTCTCTCATCGCAGGCCTTCGTCTCGCCAAAGCAGTAAAAGCTAAACGGATCAAAGCATACTGTGATTCCCAACTCGTGGTAAGTCAATTCCTCGGAGACTACAACGTTAGAAACGACAGAATGGATGCTTACTTAAACCTCGTAAAAGGTCTTATACAAGATTTCGAGTTCTTCGAGCTAACGAAAGTCCCTCGCGGAGAGAACGTATGTGCGGACGCACTCGCAGCCCTTGGGAGCAAACTACACGACCAGGTGAAAAGAACAATCCCAATACATAGGATTGAAAAGCCAAGCATCAGCCCACCGACGGAACAACTTGCCATTACAGCATCTGTTACCGATGCCATGGAAATCGATGAAGGGGAACCTCGCGCAATGGAAGGGCAACTCGAAGATTGGCGAACGGAATTCATCGCTTACCTTTCCGACGGAACACTACCTACAGAGAAATGGGAAGCAAGGCGGCTCAAAAGATGCAGTGCGCATTACGTCGTCATGGATGGAACATTCCATCGAGGGACTGCAACCAAAGTACTCCTTAGGTGTATCTTTGGAGACGAAACAAGGCTGGTCATGGCTGAAACACATGAAGGAGCAGCAGGCAATCATTCAGGAGGACGAGCTCTCGCACTAAAAGTGAAAAGCCTCGGCTTCTATTGGCCAACAATGAACGCAGATTGCAAATCCTATGTCAAGAAATGCGATAGGTGCCAGCGACACGCTTCAACCATACAAAGCCCGACAAAATTGCTCCACACCTTGACGGCGCCATACCCCTTCATGAGATGGGGAATGGATATAATCGGGCCAATGCCGAGTTCTCGTCAGAAGAGATTCATCCTAGTCTTGACAGATTACTTCACCAAATGGGTGGAAGCAAAAGCCTACGCCAGCATTACCGACAAGGAGGTGCAGAAGTTCGTCTGGAAAAACATCATCTGCAGGCACGGGCTCCCGTATGAGATAGTCACGGATAACGTATCCCAGTTCATATCCCACAACTTCAAAGAGTTCTGCGACAGATGGAGAATTCGGCTCAACATGTCCACACCGAGAAACCCGCAGAGCAACGGTCAAGCCGAGTCCACTAATAAGATAATCATCGACGGACTCAAGAAATGACTCGACTTGAAGAAGGGTTGCTGGGCCGACGAGCTGGATGGGGTCCTCTGGTCCCATAGAACAACACCTCGCGGAGCAACGAAAGCCACCCCCTTCTCGATGGCCTATGGGGTCGAAGCGATGGCACCGGATGAGGTAAACGTGACGAGTTTACGACGCTCCAAAATGCCGCAGAACATCAAACTTAACCAGGGTATGCTCCTCGACGCACTCGATGATATCGAAGAAAGACGCGACCAAGCATTGCTTCGAATCCAAAACTACCATCACAAAATCGAAAGCTATTACAACAAGAAGGTTAAGTCCCGCCCCCTCGAATTGGGAAATCTGGTTCTCCGGAAGGTGTTCGAAAACACAAAGGAATGGAAAGCCGGAAAACTCGGAGCCAACTGGGAAGGACCATACAAGATCATCGAGGTAGTGAAACCTGGAGTCTACCACCTCGAAACCTCAACCGGCGAAACGGTACCACGAGCCTGGAACTCAAAGCACCTTCGCCTCTTCCACAACTAAAAAACAGCAAAGACAGGTGAACGACCAACGGTCATGTTCACTCTAAAAAAAAAAAAAAAAAACCGAGTAAATGCGCTCCCAGCCACTTTTACTCAAAAAAAAAAACCGAGTAAATGCGCTCCCAGCCACTTTTACTCGGAAAAACAAAGGACTACGAATGGCTTGATCTTCCGCAAAGGAAGTACGTAGGCAGCCTTAACGGGTCCAGCTATAATAAAAAAAACACACACACTTCCCTGAGAAGTTGCGCAACTCATGCGATGCCTACATAAGATTCGCCCCGGCACT
This sequence comes from Brassica napus, assembly GCF_020379485.1. Taxonomy (NCBI): domain Eukaryota; kingdom Viridiplantae; phylum Streptophyta; class Magnoliopsida; order Brassicales; family Brassicaceae; genus Brassica; species Brassica napus. Next base: position 30,007,083 of record NC_063447.1, on the reverse strand, counting down.
TCGAAACAAACGTACCGGCACTCGCACCCCACAGCCGAGTATGTCCTGATCAGACACATACTCGCGGGAATCCGGTCGTATCACAGTATTCACTGATGCGTCCGAAATGATGACTCTATCCATTTCGTAATTTACTAAGTAGGGTTTTTGGCCGACCGAACACTTAGAAATTATTTTGAAAGTCGAGGTAGGAACCGTTATCGTTTGAAAATTTATCTTTCACGGTCTGAAGTTATCCAATTTTCACTCGAACAAATCGGGAAGCTTGATAAACGACCCAACGACACCTGATCAACGAGTTATCGAGTTCACAAGCCCGTACGAGTCAACGTTGAGAAACGGCTATATCGCTGTCGCGATACGGCATGAATCACAAATTCTACGATCGCTCGCAATCAAGATATCTGCCGAGTTTCCTACACTTTCTCGGACCGCGACTCCCGGAGTTATATAATGACCAGGAAGCAATATAAGTAAAGCAGAATTCGCAAACAAGGAGAAACAGACGGAGTCTTAATAAACAAGAAACCGCAATGGGTTAAGTCATGATACATGAAGGAGGGAAGGTTCATCCAAAGCAAAAAAAAAGAAAGAGAAAAGAAAACAACAACAAAGTCATTCTTCAGGGTCCCTAGCCTGTTCCTGCGCCGCGGTATCGCGGTCTTGAGATGGTTCGGGGAGGTCGGAACGCACCGGTTGACCTGCATCGACGCTTTCAACGCGAGCCATCGCCTCTTCTCCGCGAACCTCAAGCTGACTCTCGGAGGGGTTTGCTAGATCTTCGATTATCTCCCCGCTCTGCGCTTCGTCGACCTCCTCGCCGGCATCAGCTCTGTCCGGTTCACGACCCTGACCATCCTCCGAATCAGAAATGGAAGAGTCAGAAATCTCAAGAACGTTGCTCCCGTCCTGGTTCCCAGCAAATTTCGCTCCCCCATCAACGGCTCGCGAGTCAGTAGCGGTCGCACCAGTCTTCGATGAGTCATCTCCCACGGAATGAGAGGGAGCAGCAGAGGTTCCAGGACGATCAGTGGGACTGTTGAGAACCCCGGCAGTCCTTGGATCGATCAAGCGCACGTTAGACCCGTGCGGGTCGAGACCCACGAAAGCTCGCATATCGACGAACTGAGATTCGAGGCGAAGTGGAGATAGAACCAAGTCAGCCTCCGGGATCTCGCCGGGATCAAGCTTCGAAGCTTCCTCCTCAAACTGTTTCTCTCTAGCCGCGAACATGTCGATAGTCTCTTGAGGAATGTCGCGTCCGCCGGCCTTTAAGGCCTCGAGGCAGCTCTTAGTCCCGAACGCTTGACTTTGGAGTAACCGCGCCGTGTCAAAAGGTCCACAACGGGTTCACCACTCGCGCAGATCCCAAAATGCTTGTTGGATTTTGCAATCATCTCGGTCTCAACCCTCACCCTTTCCTTCGTGACCTCGTAAATCCGCGAATCCCTAAAGCGGTCCAGCTCTTTCTTGTGCTCCGCGGCCTCGGCTCCTATCTCCTCCATAAGATTGGCCTTCCGCAGCTCCAGAGCCTCGATGGTGGAGCGAGCAAAGGAAAGCTCTTCTTCAGCTGCGTTGGTTCTCTTCTTCTGAGCTTTCCTCCGAGCAACCGCGCGATCCCTCTTCTCAGCCATCCTCTCGAACTCCTCCTGCCACTCCGCCTTCCTTCGACGGAGGAGTCTGCTCTTACTCACCACCGTCTTCTCCAGCTTCTCTGACTCAGCAAGCGCTTCCTTCAGCGCAGAGTCGTATTTTTCGATGACGAAGTTCTAAACCCCGTCACACTGCGAGACACGAAAACCAAAGAATTTGACAAAGGAAATGAGTATGTAATAGGAAGAACGAAAGAACCGAAGGAAAATCTTACCAACAACTTGGTGCGAGCGGCGTCGACATACTCATCCTTGAAGATTAGGTCAGCGACCGGCAGAAAGGGATTTGGGCCGCACTTGATCTGGCTGACCAATTCCGCGCATTTGTGAGGAGCGTAGACGAGAGGAGTTGGCCCGTCATACTCAAAAGAAACACGGTCAGGAAACTTGACTCTCAAAGTCTTCCTTACGACCGGAATACCACCAGTCGATGGACCAGGGACCGACGTCCCACGGTTCGATGAAATAGCAACGGGGGAAACTTGGCGCTTGGTCGTCCCTTGCTCGCCGGTTTTCTTCGACTTTTTCTTCTGAAGCGGAACCTCGGGTGAGACGCTTCGAGTTTCATCCGCTAGGGCCAAGTTGAGAGAGGGCCCGTCAGTCGGATCAGATGGAGCAGGGGGGAAGCGATTCCACTGTCTCGACCCGTGACGCTATCCTCCAAGGATAGTCGCTTCTTCTTCTTTCTCTTCTTCGTCGGCGGCTCTGCACCCTCCGAACGATCGCCTCCCTCTGGAAGAGTCTCGCGGTCATCATCGACAGGCGGCTCGTCATGGGCTCTTTTCTTGCTCTTTTTCTTCTTAGGAGCAGCGGCAACAACAAGCGAGGACTCGCGATGGTCAGAATTCGCGAGATTCACGTCGTCAGTGACCAACTCGCTGGGAGGCACCAACGGCTCGGCACGCGATAAGCCAAGCTCTCCCGCCATCATAGTGCTCAGATCCGGAAGGCCCCTCATCTTTCTTGCTGCGTTGATCTTCTTCTGCTCCTCAACGGTGAACAGCAAAATACGTCTCTTGGTTTTGTTAACCGACGGAAGGTAACTCGAATCCCAATCCCCTGCAAAGGACATGTTAAAAAAAATAATAATAATTCAACAAGGAGAGAGTAGAAGCCCACAGCGCGACTTATAAAAAAAAATGGACTTACTCCTGGAAATACAGTCGATCGAACGGCAAACTCTCTCCCAAGAAATATTCCCCCAGTGCTCTTGAGCGAGTCTCGCGATAGCACGAGCGTTCGCAAGAAACTCTTCCGGGTATTCACGAGAAGTCGGATGGTCGGCTACAAAGAAAAAAAAAAGACAGAAAAAATAGAAGGCAGTTAGTACGCGAAGAAATAAAACGAGTTAACGAAAGCGTTCTACCAAGCAAAGTGTTCCACAAGACACGGTAGTCGTCGTCTGGAGGGTCCTCGAAGGCAGATTCGTTGCATTTAACATAGAAGTAGGACCTCTGCCAATCGAGCATCTTATTAGGATGCCCCCTATCACGTTGTAGCTTGGCCACATTTTTATCGATAGGAGGCCATCCTCCAACGAACTCACGGACGTCAATTCTCAAAGGTACGAACGCTCAGCGAGGTATCGATCTCGGCAGCCATAACCAACAAAGCAACTGCAATACGCCACGAACCATTCAAAAATTGACTTATCGCTGCATCTCGGCGCCTCGCGTATGCCGTGGCTAGTCGGAGAATTGGGAACCAAAGCTTTGTATCGTCACGAAAATAGGACTCGTAGACGCATTGATACCCAACCGGCGGCGACCAAGGCCTTTGGCTCGCCGAAGGAATCAAGAAAGTCACCCCAAATCCGCGGCGCTCCCTCAGAAGCCTCTTCACGCTGTTGGGAGTCGATTGCGTCTTCATAACGTTCTCCCAAGCCTGACCACTCACATCCGGAGAGCGCAGACACTCGGGAGCTATCGCCGGCAGCTCTTCGAAGATCTCCCCAGGATAATAACACGTCGGCGTATAGTGAGCAGGAAGGACTCCGTCTCTCGCACCGCCAGAACCGTCTCTATCGCAAGCCTGCGGCTCGGCTTGGTTTCCCCTTACTTCTTGACGGAAGGAACGCGCTGACTCGGAAACCAGGATCCTTTGAGACAGATCCAGACTCCCGGTGTCCATCATCGCATCATGATGAACCCGTTCGAACTCCTCGAGCGGAACCTCGCCCGCGTCTCTCAAAGGACGAGATACGGTCACAACCTCCTTCCCTTTCTGTTCGCGAGATAACCTTCCCCCAGACGACATATCGCTATCTATATTACAACAACAACCTAGAGAGAGAAGTGGAGGGAAGGAGAGAGAGAATATCTAGATAACGCGGAGAAGAATAGAGGAGGAGAGGAACGATCAAGTATTTATAAGGGAGAGATGGGGTACTTCCCCGAGGCGTCATCATGATACCTACGTGGGCCTACGTGGGCCTGGGAACAGTATTTTAGCCGCCTAGGAAACCGAAGCGTCGATTCGGTTTCCCGACATAACCGGCCCAACTCCGAGTCGAACCAGCATCTGGGGCAAAATCGGATCTAACCAAACCAAAGCCGGTTTGGTTAGACTTGATCGAACCGCGCGACATAGCGAAATACTTGACGATGCCTCGCGATGCCCAATCTGGCAAGTTATCTTTGAGGCGACCCGTCTGTCCTTTCAAGCCATTAACCTTCTAAATTCATCAATATCAACGAGACGCTCATCTCAATGAACTGGGGGGACTTACTGTAGAGGGTGGATTCGACATCCCTCGAGGCCCGAAGAACAGACGGCCCAGCCCACTCAGAACGAAACGGTGTCTCGGCTCGACGGCTCGAAACGCGTGTCTAAGCGTCCTCGACTCAACGGCTACTCGAGACAATATGGGCTTCTCGGCCCAACGAGTTAAAAGCCCACGGAGACGACGCAAACTAGGTCATGGGAGAGTACGAGGTCAACTATATAAAGGGAAGGGAACGCAACGAGAAAGGGATCCGAAATCACTGATACTCACTGGGCGGCTAGATTAGGGTTTTACCTTTGTTGTCTCGCCTTGTGGTATCTCTCCGGCAAAGCCTTCGAGGCTCCGGTACCTTTCAGTTCACATATTTCTTTTCCTTGTAACCGACGAAACACTTTTCCGTTCTATAATAAGACGTCTTTGCTTAAACCCACGTCTAAAATCGAACGTTCTCTCGTTCCGTACCGTTTCCCGATCAAACACACATGGAAGGTAGATTTCAATTGGGAGGAAAATATCCCAGAGAATGATTATGACATAGCTAAAGAATGCTTGAATATAAATTACTATGGACCAAAGAGAATGTGTGAAGCGCTTATTCCACTTTTGCAGTTGTCTGATTCTCCTAGAATCATCAGCGTATCATCCTTCATGGGTCAACTAAAGGTACGTACTAAAAAAATCAAGAAAGATTGAGACACGTTGGTGGAGAGACTCTATATTAACGTTACAGTTGATGATTTTTCTACTAGAATCTACTAAACGAATGGGCTAAAGGGATTTTGAGCGACGCGGAGAATCTAACAGAGGAAAGAATCGACGAAGTTATTGACCAACTTCTCAACGAATTCAAAGATGGTGTGATTAAGACAAAAGACTGGAGTAAAGTTATGGCAGCTTACGTGGTTTTCAAGGCAAGTTTAAATGGTTACACGAGGATACTAGCCAAGAAACATCCCGAGATTCGAGTGAACTCAGTTTGTCCTGGGGTTGTTAGGACGGATATGACTTTCAATATTGGAGATTTTTCTGTGGAAGGAGCATCATGTCCCGTGAGGTTGGCTTTGCTTCCATATCAAGAAACCCCTTCTGGTTGTTTCTTCAACCGCAAGCAACTTTCAGAGTTCTGAATTTCATGTGTGATAAGTTATATATAAAGTCCAAAAATAATTAATGTAATGGGAGATTATGATAAGATTTTTCTACATGTTCATATTTTGAATAAATACTTTACAATTATAGAATTATATGCAGTTTTTGATTATATATTTCATAAATAAAGCTTTTCTTTTTCTTAGATTATTTTAGGACTCATGTTCTTCAGGGACTGCATCAGAAGTTTCTTCTTCTTCTTCTTTAGGGTTTGCTTCATTTTCGTTGGGTTCAATTTTGTCTTCCTCAGGTGTGCGTCGGTTGTTAGCAGCTTGGAGGACATGATTGTAGTTACCTTTCTCGAGGAAAAGCTGACTGAAATGAACCTTACAGTAAAGGACACCATTGAGAGCAGCGTATGAAGAGTGTGTTAATGGACAGCCACCGTGTGCACATCTAAAGCAAGTCTTGTGGTAAGATTCCCCTTCCATTGTGATCTTCTCTAGAGGATAAACAGTTTTCTTACAAGCTGGACATTTGTCTTGTGTTCCACTAAAGAAGGAAGATAGCTTGCTTGGAGCCCTCGTCTAGATTCACACAGAAAATCAGATTTTAAAAAAAAAATAATAAGTTGATGAACCAACAAAAAGATAGGAATGTTTGATCATTTACGTGCATACCACGTCATTCGTTTTCTCGGTCTTTCCTGCTGCAAATAGAAAGTAGGCAAGATTGTTAGCCTTTCCAACATAGGTGAAATGAACATAGCAAAAATATATTAACCTGACTGAAAATTTTTGCTGAAGTTTCCAGATTCTTTGAAGAGCTGTTCAAAATGTGGTTTGCAATACAGAACTCCATCCATGGATGAGTAGTTGCTAATCTGAGAAAGATAAGAAACATTCTGTTTTCTTTTTGTTTCCACAGAAACATAAGAACAATGGTGGAAGAATCAGAAGAAGAAGGTAGATACCACGAGAGTGCCATTGCAATGGCTGCACCTGAAGCATGACTTGTGGTAACGCATTCCTTCCAACGTCATCAAATCCATAACGTAGACAGTCTTGTCACACGCCTTGCATTTGTCTAGTGTCCCTGTAAACGCCATTGTTCTCTCGTTTTCCTTTTGATTTCTGATCACAAAATAGTCACAAAAAGGAATCAATGTCTTTTGCTTTCTGCCTTTATTCAAATTCTAGAATTGAGATGTTTGGTTCTGATGGCTGAGATTCTAATGCGGAAAACCCTTTAAATGTTTTATTTTCCTTTAAATATTTTTTTATCATATATACATATATAATCTAATTCCGGCTAATTCATTTTCATGAGTACATCAAAAGACACCCGGTTTGGTGCAAAGCTTATAAATAGCTAGGTAGCTTGACGTTTTTGAGATGTTATTATATAAGATTTTTTTTTATATAAGCTTCTATGAAATTATCATACAATGATTTGTTATTTTATTCCTTTACTGTTATCCATTGTTAGTATTCAAGATTTTTTTGGTTTACTAAGCACTAGGTGATTGAATGGATTAAAAACATATAACTTTTGATTTATAGATATTAAAAAGGTAAAAGACATAATCACAAATAATACATGTTATATAATGAAAGATGTGACGAAATGGTGCATGTTTATATAAGGTAAGTTTCAATTTTTTCCAAAACAATTTGCGTTATTGGTTAGGTGTAATTGAAATATACGTCGTGGAAGCAAATCTATAAGCGTAAGCAAAAACATATATAAAATTAATTATAAATTTAAGATAAAACGAAAAACATAAACAATATAATTATTACTTTCATAACATAAATTCTGAATATAAAATAAACCAAAAAATTACACTAGAATAATCACTACAAGAAAACACATGCTTAACTACGAAAATTAACGAGAAAAAACAATCCTCGTAAATTTGCGTCGAGTTTACGACGAATTTACGTGAAAAACTAAAGTCATCGTTATTTCCTCGTAACGTAACGACAAAACTGTTTCGTCGTAAAGTGGATGTAATTTTACGAGTATTTTACGAGGAAAAACTATTTTCTCGTAAATACGACGTAAACTTTGCGTGGTATTTACGAGGTAATAGTTTACGTGTATTTAGCGAGGAAATTTTTGAATCCACCAACTTTATAGGTGTTACACGTTTTTTTTGCCCACCTAATTAATTTTCGTCGTAAATTCATAGCAAAATTACAACTACCAGATTCGAATTTTCCTATAAATATGGATGTTTGAACATCATTTTAAACACACCAACAACAAAAAACGTGAAAGAAAAAAAATGGCTGGCTCCAGGACTATTTACGAGTTGCGGAAGTGGATGTATATGCATAGAGATGCTAACGGGAGAGTGACGAAAGAATACCTTGCGGGTCTGGAGACATTTATGCATCAAGCAGATTCAACACCGCTCGCCCAAGAAAGTGGTAAGATGTTCTGTCATTGTCGGAAATGCAACAATTCGAAACTGGCAAATCGTGAAAATGTTTGGAAGCATTTAATAAATAGAGGTTTCACGGCAAATTACTATATCTGGTTTCAACATGGAGAAGGTTTTAATTATGATCAGAATGAAGCAAGTAGTAGTAATAGCAATTTTCAGGAAAAAGAACCGGTTGATCATCATTTGCATAATGAACATAGTTACCATCAGGAGGAGATGGTAGATTATGATAGGGTTCATGATATGGTAGCTGATGCATTCGTAGCTCATGATGAAGATGAAGAACCTAATATAGATGCAAAAAAGTTTTACGAAATGTTAAACGCGGCGAATCAACCACTTTACAGTGGTTGTAGAGAAGGTCTCTCTAAATTGTCGTTAGCTGCTAGAATGATGAATATTAAAACTGATCACAATCTACCTGAAAGTTGCATGAACGAATGGGCGGACTTGTTTAAAGAGTACTTGCCGGAAGACAATGTGTCTGCTGATTCTTATTACGAGATTCAGAAACTGGTTTATAGTCTTGGGTTGCCTTTGGAGATGATAGATGTTTGCATCGACAACTGCATGATCTATTGGGGAGATGATGAGAAGCTAGAAGAATGTCGATTCTGCAAGAAGCCACGATTCAAGCCGCAAGGACGGGGACGTAATAGGGTACCGTACCAAAGGATGTGGTACCTACCAATTACAGATAGATTGAAAAGATTGTATCAATCAGAGCAGACTGCTGGAAAGATGAGATGGCATGCCGAGCATACTCAGACGGATGGTGAGATGACTCATCCATCAGATGCAAGAGCCTGGAAACATTTCAACAAAGTACATCCAGATTTCGCTAGCAATATCCGGAATGTGTATCTCGGATTATGCACAGATGGATTTAGTCCGTTCGGAATGTCAGGGAGACAATATTCATTGTGGCCAGTCTTTCTTACTCCATACAACCTGCCACCGGAGATGTGCATGCAACGGGAGTTACTATTCTTGACCATATTAATACCTGGTCCGAACCATCCAAAAAGGTCCCTGGATGTTTTCCTACAACCACTGATAAAAGAGTTGAAGGATTTGTGGTCAACAGGGGTGAGGACGTATGACTGTTCAACGAAGACGAATTTTACGATGCGAGCGATGCTTTTGTGGACCATAAGTGATTTTCCTGCCTATGGGATGTTGTCTGGATGGACTACACATGGGAGATTAGCTTGTCCATATTGTAATGGAACGACAGATGCGTTTCAACTGAAGAATGGTAGGAAGACAAGTTGGTTTGATTGTCACCGTCGATTTCTTCCCATTGGCCATCCTTACCGAAGAAACAAGAATTTGTTTAGGCACAAAAGGGTTGTGAGAGACACTCCTCCTCCATATCTAACTGGAGAACAAATTGAAGCGCAAATCGACTACTACGGAGCTAACGAAACAGTTCGTTGGGGTGATAATTGACATGTCCCTCGTAATATGCCAGATTCTTACGGTGTTCATCACAACTGGCACAAGAAGAGTATATTTTGGGAGTTGCCATATTGGAAGGATCTTCTTCTGCGCCACAACCTCGATGTGATGCATATAGAGAAGAATTTCTTTGAGAACATCATGAATACAATATTGAATGTCCCAGGGAAGACAAAAGACAACATAAAATCGAGGTTGGACTTGCCGGATATTTGCTCAAGAAGCGAGTTACATATTAAAAGCAATGGACAAGTTCCCGTTCCGATATTCAGATTATCTTCAGAAAAAAAGTCGGTGTTGTTCAACTGGGTGGCATCAGAAGTGAAGTTCCCCGATGGGTATGTTTCGAATCTCTCTAGATGTGTTGAAAAGGGTCAAAAGTTCTCCGGGATGAAGAGTAATGATTGTCATGTATTTATGCAACGACTACTGCCCTTTGCATTTGCGGAGCTACTTCCAACAAACGTACATGAAGCACTTGCAGGTACGTAGTGTGTTATATCACAATAATTTACAAAATAATATATGACTAACAATGTGTTTAATTTTTTTTTGAATATAAAAGGCATTGGAGCATTTTTCAGGGATCTGAGCACACGCACTCTTAAAGAAGAAGTTGTGGAACAGCTTCAGGAGAACATTCTCATCTTATTGTGCAACTTGGAGAAGATATTTCCTCCCGGATTTTTTGACGTCTACGGGATCTTGACGGAGATTATTGAAGTCGAATTTCCAGGGATACTGAAGCTGAAATGCGTCCTCTTCAAATGTGAATGGTTCGACCCCGTCGTCAACAGAGGTGTTCGGTCTAACAAATTCGGTGTAGTTGATGTCAACGGTGGACGAAGGTACAACAAATTCGAGCCTTTCATCTTAGCTTCACAAGCAGACCAAGTTAGCTTCCTTCCATACCCTCGGATGAGAGATCCAGGTATAAATTGGTTAGCAGTAATCAAAGTTACACCTCGAGGACGAATCATCAGTGGAGAAGAACCACCATTGCAAGAAGAACAGATAAATGAAGTTGAGGAACCTGAACAAGAAATTGATGATATCCTTCTCATTGATCCGCATAATCACGAGTACGAAGATCTTACCGATGATGCCACAGACGAAGCTGTTGAAGACGAGCTTAATGAAAATGATGATGTTTCTAGTGATGACGAGAATGTCGATGTATCCGATTGATGTATTTGTTTTATGAATAAGATGAGGGAGTTTGTTTTTATGAATAAGATAATGTGGGGTTTGTTTTATGAATAAGGTAATGTGGGAGTTTGTTTTATGAATAAGCAAATGTGGGAATTGTGGTTTGGAATGGAAATAAAGATGGGGTTTGAAATATATGAAGTAGAAAATAAGGAATATGGGGTTTGGGGTTTGGGGTTTCGGGTTTTGGATTCTAGGGATTTAAACATAACACTCGTTAATTCCACGTAAGCTTAAATCGTCGTAAAGTCCTCGTATTCCAACGAGTAAATAACGACGAAGGACTCGTTAATTCCACGTAGGACTAAATCGTCGTAAATACCACGTAGGATGAATTCGTCGTAAAAACCACGTAGGATGAAATCGTCGTAAATATAACGTAATACAACGAGGAAATAACGACGAAACCTAAAAATAAATATGGGGTTTGGAATATATGAAGTAGAAAATAAGGAATATGGGGTTTGGGGTTTGGGGTTTCGGGTTTGGGGTTTCGGGTTTTGGGGTTCCGGGTTTTGGATTTCGGGTTTCGGGTTTCGGGTTTTTGGTTTCGGGTTTGGGGTTTCGGGTTTAGGTGTTCGGGGTTTGGGGTTTCGGGTTTTGGATTTCGGGTTTCGGGTTTCGGGTTTCGGGTTTCGGGTTTCGGGTTTCGGGTTTCGGGTTTCGGGTTTCGGGTTTCTAGGGATTTAACCATAACACTCGTTAAAAATAACGACGAAACTTAAAATTAAATATGGGGTTTGGAATATATGAAGTAGAAAATTAAAGATGGGGGTTTGGGTTTCGGGTTTGGGGGTTGGGGTTTGGGGTTTCGGGTATGGGGTTTCGGGTTTCGGGTTTGGGTTTCGGGTTTCGGGTTTCGGATTCTAGGGATTTAAACATAACACTCGTTAATTCCATGTAAGCACAAATCGTCGTAAAGTCCTCGTAGGATGAAATCGTCGTAACTATGATATCTTGCATATTCACATTGTTTTATCCATTTATTCATGTGCATTTTCATCATATAGATTAGGATTAAGCCATGTCTAGGTTGCATTTTGCATACATATGTCTCTATTAGGTATTGGAGTACCACATGGAGTTCCTGGAGACATTTGGGTACATTTGGAGCTCAAGGGAGGTGATTAGAGGTGATTAGAGTGATCATTGGACGAGCAATGCATGGGAGCGACCTACCGGAGCGACGCCATGAACTCGCTCGCCATCTATGCTTCGGAGCGACCTCCTAGAGCGACACCCTAAGGTCGCTCGCGTCTATGGTTTCTGAGCAAGCCGGGAGCGACGTCTTCGGAGCGACACATCCAGGTCGCTCGCGAGGAAACGACCCGGGAGCGACCTCTCGCAGCGACGTGCCGAGGTCGCTCCACGTCTATTTGTTTGGCCGAATTCATGTTTTCTCAAGGGCCTTTTTGGTCATTTCATTATGCACGTTTTTATTTTCTAAACCTATGTTTTTTACTCTGGAAGCCACCACCAGGCAGACCATCTTTGGATCTATTAAGAAATACACAAAAACTCTCTGGAGAAGTTCATCTCTTGGATTTTGATTGTTATGTTCTTGTGTTATTGTTGATTTCTTATCTATTTCTCTACATGATTAATCTGAAATCCAATATGGGTTTAAGAGGAATCATGGAGATTAGTGAGTAATCACCTTTTGAATTCATGGGTTAGGGAGATCAAGGGTGATTAGGTTAGTTCTAGGATGTTTTAGTGTAGATCATTCTTGTTCCTTGCTAGTAGAGTATTCATAATGCATCTTCTGAGTTGGCCACTCAAAAGTTGATCAATAGGCATTTCCCACCCAAAAGGTGTTTGATGAAATGCCTGAGACAACTCTCCTAGGCTTTTAGTATACTTTGCCAAAGACATTTGTTGTTAAAGATGCTAAGATAGCTAATAGACTTGTTCGTAATGATTGCTTTCATATTATTCAACCAAAGACATTTGATGTTTGAGATATGTTAGCAAATGAGCATTCATCTAGACATAGAGCTTGCTTAGAATTGTGTCTAGGCTTAAGGTTGATAGTTTGATTGATCATTTGCCATCCTTAGTTCGATACTTGATCACCCAAGGTCTAATCCCTATGCCCATGAGTTCTCTTTTCCCTTAGTCAAGAAGTATCATTCTGTTATTGCTTTCTAGTATTAGTAGTAGTTTAAAACTCATCTAAATCATTGGTTGCACTTAGATTAAGTGAGTATTTGCATTCTCAGTGCTTTGATATCCCTCAGAACTGGTTCGACAATCACTATACTACAACATTTGTCTTAGGAGCCTTGAAAACTCCTAACATCAAACTACCACGTAAAATGATTTAAACAAAACACTCGTTAATTCCACGTAAGCAGAAATCGTCGTAAAGACCACGTAAACGGATTTATACATAAACCCGTTAATTCCACGTAAGTACAAATTGTCGTAAATATCTCGTAGTGTACAAACTTGAAAAAAAAAGGAAAATGAGAGAAATACCAGATTAACATGTGGCAAGACTTCCAGCAATTATAATACGTAAGTCTCGCCCACATGAATTCTAATATCTTCTCCTTTTCCTATTTTTTTCAAATATTTATAATTTGAATAGGATTTTTTTGAGGATTGTGATTTGAGATAAGGTGTGATTTGGGAGTTTGTGTGTGGTTTGAGAGTGAGAGTTGTGGGTATATTTATAGGAAAGCAAGCCTCGTTAATTCCTCGTAAGGTAAATCGTCGTTAATACCTCGTATAAAAAAACACGGGCCTTTGTGATTCCTCGCAATTTCCTCGTAAAAAAAAAGACGGGCCTTTGTAACTGCTCGCTATTTCGTCGTAAACTTACGAGGAATTTGCGACGATATGTAATCTTATATATACACCCGAGCGCTCACTCTTTCTTTCTTCTCTACTTCCTCTCTACTTCCTCTCCATTTCGTAGCAATTGTTAGCCTCTCTGATTCCTCTCTAATTTGGTTAGTTTATGATAGATTAGGTGGTTAGTATAGGAAATTTAGATAGGTTTGCGGATTTTATGTTGTTTAGTGTTGATTATGTGGATAATGTTGGGAAATATATTGTTGATGTTAATTTTAAAAATTTCATTTTTTTTCCAGGTTCGAAAAGGAAGACTTACTGCCCATTACAGAGAGATCTTCGGTGAGCCGGGTAGTCGTTTAGACCCGGCCTCTTCTTCCGCTCCCAGTTCTTCGGGCCAGGAGACTGTCCCCGAGACTCAGTACACTCAGAGAGTCTCTGGGTCTACTTCTTCTACTGCACCATCGGCTCCTCATGTGCCTCCTCCGATGCCTCCTCCTGTGCCTCCTCCGATGGCACCTCCGATGGCCGCCGATATTCATCCTGATTTGATGGTGCCTCCGAGTGCTCCTTACTCGCAGTACACTGTAGAAGACATTCTCAGTCTGCCAGGCAGAGAAGGTTTACCAGTCATCGACCCAGACCGACCGGACGGAACTTTGTGGTATGTTGCATTAATTTTTTTTTAATTCGTTTAAATTTCTTTTATAACATTAAAAAATAATTTATATTTTAAATTTGTATTTTCCAGGTGGGGGGTTGACGGATGTCTTGCATCGGACGTAACCGACACGATCAAGGGTTACTTCTCCATGCCACATCCAAACTGGAGTAAGACGCCTCACTACGTCAGAAAGACGTGGTTCAAAATTTACGATGTAAGTTTCTATTAATTAATTATATATACTTTATTTTTTTCATGATTTATATATATACTTTCTAAAAAACTAATTGTTAATTTATTTTTCCAACAGCAAAAATATACTTGGGCCTTGGGGATCACTGAGAGGGTGAGGAAGAAGTTTAACGCGAAGGCGAAAGTTCGCTTGTTGGACACGGTCTCCAACTGGAAGGGTGACTGGATCGTGAAGGGGTATGAGCCTGGCAAACCCGCTGAGCTCACCACGGATGTGTGGGATGGCCTCATCCGTTATTGGCGCCTTCCTGATTCCATTAGAATCGCCCAGGCTTGCTCTAACTCCCGTAACACGGTCGATGAGCACGGGAACGGGCCGATGCTTCACACTACGGGCCAAAAACCCCACGCCGGTGTCCGTTTGGAAATGGTAATTAAATATTTTATTAAATAATTTTTTAATATATATATTAATTTATTCTAACTTTCTTAACTGTTTTTAGGCCAAAGAGACGGGACATCTCCCTTCTCTTATGGAACTTTACGAGAGGACCCACAAGAACAAGGCGGGCGTATTTGTAGATGGCAAGTCCGAGCAAATCTACAACGACGTAGTTGCTCGGGTTGAAGACCTCAGCTGACCCAGCAGTCTACCGACGGATTACCCGTCACCTTATCCACACTTGACACGGATAAGATTTACGAGGAGGTAAATTTTCAAAAAAAATAATTTTTTATTATTCATTTAATTTAACTTTAAATTTTTACTTACAATATTTATTTTTTGTTTTTAAGGTTGTCCCTACAAAAAAAGGGACAGACGTTGGGTATTGGTTACGTCAACGATGTTCCGAGAGCGACATCGTCTTATGGTCAGCGACGGGATGATGAAGTCACTGAGCTGCGTAGAGAGTCCGCTCAGCTGCGTAACGAGTTGACCGCGACAAAATCTCGTATGGGTGGAGTCGAGGGTTTCTTGGACGTTATTGCGGCCACAAATCCGGAATGGGAGTCCATGTTGAGGAACATGCGACAACAACATCCCATTCAAGGCGAGTCATCCGACGTACATAACGAGGCGGATGTTACGAGGAGGAGTGATGAATTCTACCGGGCGATGAACGACCCTTAGTTTTTTTTTTGTTGTTGTATTATATAAATTCAAAACTTATTTATATATAAAATATTTTCATTTTGATTTATTTTTATTTTAAATTTTAATTTATTATTAAATTAAATAATTTTAATTATTTTTTAATTATATTTTTAAATTCTGTAAAAATAATAAAAACGAAGTAAATTCGTAGCTAATGTACGACCTCTTTACGTGGAAACCTTACGAGGAAATGACGAGAAACAATTAACGACTATTTTACGAGGAAACATTTGCGAGGAAATAACGAGGAAAAGTTTACGAGTATTTTACGAGGAAATCGTTTCGTGGTTGTTACGTGTATTTTGCGAGGAAACTCTTTCAAGGTATTTACGTGTAGGTTACGAGGAACTCATTTCGAGGTATTTACGAGGAATTGTAGCGACGTCTTTGCGTGGAATATTGACGTGGCCTTTACGACGAATCGCCCTACTTCGTCTTTACGACGAAATATATTCCTCGCTAAGTTACGACGAATTAGCGAGGAAATATGTGTTACGACGGACGAGTAACGAGCAAACGCGCTTCCTCGCTATTTCGTCGTAAAGCCTCTTTTACGACGAAATAACGAGGAAAACCGCCCTCGTTAAGGTGATGTTTTCTTGTAGTGAATAAAATATGAAAGAAACAATTTATAAAGAAACAATTAAAAAAAAACCGAAAAACCAGCTACACCGATTAGTGTCTTCAGAACTCTTCTTTTGCAATCCTATTAAGAGCAATAATAAAGGATACCAACTTACCAAACTAAATACAGTAATTTGCCAAACTCATTAAACGAAATGTATTACTTCTTTTTGAAAGCATTGATTTTTGGAACTTCATCGGACTCAAACACAATTTTGGAAAACTTATCAATGTTTGTCACGTTCTTCAATCGACATGATAAACTATATAATGTTACGGTCAACTGGTGATTGCGTATATACGCTATCCATATTTAGTTGGTTTGCATAAATTACGGTCAAATGAAAAAAATTATATAAAGGAATCAAGTAAATATAGGAAACTAATACTATTCGTGTAAATATAGGAAACTAATACTATTCGTTCATTTTGAAAGACGACTTACAATCCCCCATTAATTAACTTGTATTATCAAATGGTTGAGTTGGAAACCAAGTTTTGTCATAGTTAATAAGATTGTAGATATGGTTAGACAAATGATATATGTTTATACAATATTGTCCTGGCCAAAACCCCAACTAAAATAGTGACTATTTCATGACCAAAAAGACAATATCACGTATCAAAATTATGGCATTATCTATTTAAAAAGCTAATCCATTATTAAAATGTGATAATTAACAAACTAAGTGGTGCGCTTTGCAATGTTGTATTTTTTTGATGGTTTACCATTACGCTTAATAAACCATTGTCTGTTAAAATGTGACTTGCAGAGGTTGGTTTTATATTTTTATTATATATTTAAAATCTTATATATTAAAACAGAATTCACAACTTTGATTCATGTGTGATTTTTAAAAAATGGACCTAATGGATCTATTTCTAAAAAGTCATGTTACATTTAATCTCTAATCTTATCATTTAAATTTTGGGCCTACCAGAAATTTTTATTAGCCTATCAATAATTGGATTTAAACAATAAATGATCCATTGGATTTATCGATAGTATAAATTAAATATATATAATTTAATATTGTAATACTATACCTTCATATGTTAAATATTTAAATATTTGTCGATGTTAACTTTTAAAATTATGAAAATTTTTTTTTAAATAACAAAAATCATATTATCTAACAATGATTAATCTTTACAACCTTAAACCAATGAAAACAAATTTTAAACTATATCGTTTATTTTAAAAATTTAAACAAAAACTAAATGTTTAATTATTTACTCGATAATATAAATCTATGAAGCGAAAATTTTAATTTTTTAAAGACTTTCTAAATTTGTGAAATGTTACAATATCTTTGAATATGACAGTAAAACAATATTTTACTAATCTTTATATATATAGTTACGATTTTAATAATGAAATAATAATCCGAAAATATATATGTAGAAGAAGATATAAATACATGTGAAAGTTTGAAACAATCTATTCAATGAAAAAAATATACCGTAAATTTATTATGTTTTAAAAATTGATAGACACATATGTATTATAATATATACCAATTTAGAATTGAAAACAAAATATTTATATAAAAATAAATGAAAACAAAAATCCGCGCGGTTGCGCGAATCGAGATTTAGTTTTCTTTTATACCAACAACTACGATCACCATGATCTAAAAGTGTATAAAATTATGTTTTAACTTTATTTATTTTGGTCCGATTAAATCAAATCTTCTTACTAAAAATAATATAGTTATCGAAATTTTAGTAGAAGTGATTACTTAGTTGTTTTTTGTTTTTATTAAATTTACTATAAAGTAGGTAGGTACATTTTATTCTGGAACTCATTGTTAATTTGAAACGGGTCACTTTTTGTAAGTTTTTTCTTCTGAAAAAGGTTTTGTCAGTTTCATAAGTTTTTGTATTTGTTACTTTTATTTCATGAAAAGCCGCATTTACCTAATTCACCTAACTATAAAGAACGCAAATAATATTTAATTAGTTAAAAAGTTATTGGCTTGCACATGTGGAGATGCTTTTCAACATATGTTGTCCGTTTCTATTAATTTTTTTTTATCAATCCGTTTCTATTCAGGTTTTTTTATAACTTTGAAGCATACATAGAACTTCAAAATGACTGAAATATTATTTGTACATCAAGAATGATGATGAATCAATAATGCAGTTTTTAGATTGAGTAAAAATGTAGTCTAAGTAAACTAAGTACTTATGATGAAGCTACAAAAGAAAAAAAAAAAGTACTTATGATGTGCAACTTTCTAAAGTACATTAAAATCTATTAAAATTTGCGGAGTATATTATCAACTACGCGCAGAATATTGTTTTATTATTGTTAAGAGTGATTTTTTGGATAATGTAATTTTGTTGTCGTTTTTATTTGTTAAGAGCATTACTTGGTATTTTTAGTGTGTTTTATAGTAGTAGGTGATATATTAATATATTTTGTGTTTGTTTTTTTGAATAATTTGTTTTTGTGTGTATAGTACTTGTTAGTAGTGAAGTGAACCTCTAACGTAAAAGAATATTTAATTTCAATAACTTTGTATCTACGCATTTGTTGATTCTAAGATTAACGGTTTCAGCATCAAAATTGTATTTTTTTTTTTTTAATTATAACTGTGTTTTTTGCCCTATCCCCGTATTTTGACCTTGAGCTGTCACCGTCTATGTATTCCGTTACCTTTCTGGTGTGCGATACTTCTCACCATCACCGGAAAAAGATTCACCTCTTTCTCTTGTTCTTCCTTGCATTCTTCACTTGTGAGATTATATGGTATTTGTTGTAGATCAGGTTTATGAGTTTTCAGTTGTTCGGTTGATTCTCACGGCATTGTAGGCTGTTCCAATCAATATTGACAGGTCCTCTTTTTCCTTAGATTTCAGCTGATGTTTGGAACTGTATTTCTTTGGTTGGGCCAGAGTTTAGTCGTCTTTGATGTTGTATTCATCGTTGTTGGCTTACCGTCAATAATGTCTCTGTTTGTCTTGGTTTTCAAGATCTATTTTTGGTGTTCTGATTTATATGCTTTTTTTTATAGCTCGAGGACGGTTCCATAGTTTGCTGATTTCGTTTCGTCTCTTTTTCCCTCTCTATTCTCGCATCTCTTTGCAGCTTTCATCGCATCTATGGTGGCTCTCCCTTTCACCATGTTTGCCACTTCAGGTTTGGATAATGTTTTCGTTCGTGTATGCTATGTGGGCTTGAAAGGTTATTTCTGGTCTCAAGTTTAGTCCCTGATTTCTCAGTGGTTTCTTTCATTTTCCCTTTCTCAAGTTGTTTCTTTTCTTTCTATATTTCTCTTCGTATAGGTGTGCGGAGTTAGTCTCTTGGAGCTTTGGTCCCTTCTATCCAGTGCTTTGTGGTTTTGCACTTGCATGGTCGTCTTGTATGTTCTTGTTTAGTTTGTAAGGTGTTTCTTACCTTTTAGCTACTGGTTGTGATTCCAGTGCTTTAGGCATATATCTTCCTGCTTCTTGGTGGCTTTGGCCTTTCGATTATTATTCTTCCTTTGGCCCGCTTTCTTGGTTATTTGCGTTGATGCTCTAGTTTCTTATTCTTAGTTTGATTATCTTATGATATTAATAGTGAAATAAATATATAGTTTGTAAATGAAATAATAAAAATTAGTAAAAATAATAAAATGGTGAAAGTTTATGCTATTTTTATTTGTGAATAAATTAAATATTTAAAATATATTTATATTCTTTTATTTATTTCTTGAATTTTAGGGACCAATAAATATGAGAAAGATTAGGTAGTACATAATTAGAAATTGATGGAGCAAATTGCAATAATTTAAATGAAGAAGGATTTAAAATTATAAAACAAACATGAGGACACATGTAAACAAACCCCCCTTCCACATGTCATAAGAAGGGAAAAAGCCAACTTTATATATATAGATAGATGTGTTATTAAGTCAGAAAAAAAGTTAGGAGCGTTTTTGTTTTATTATCAAACTAGTATGGTTCTCGTGCTACGCACGAACTTATTTTTGCTTATAAATAAGACCAAATTTCAGTTTTAGATAACTAAAATTACATGTATAAAACAACTTTTATTTTTGTAAAAAGATGAGTACAGCAAAAAAACAAACCATGAACACACTAATTAGTTTATCACTGGTTAAGTTAGATTAGTTCTAAAAAAATACATTGATCATATAATTAGATTAGTTTTTTAAAAATACGATGATTTTATATTTAGCTCCCTCCATACAAATTTAATTTGAAGCTTTTCTGTTTTACTTCTGAATGTCTTGTTCTTCCTATGTTTTCCTAATTCTTAACCTGTAATATATGTCTTTAAACATTCAGTATATATATCAACTGCAAACAAAAACAATATTACAACAAAGTTTTATTTGTCAACCATCATTATAATTTACAACCAATTAATTAAAACAGTAAACAATAACTTGTAATAGATACACCGTTTTGTGAAAGCAAATCAAAGAAAAAAATCATTTATCCACAAAAACAATAGAAAATAATTGACTAATCAAAGTTAACAAACTCCTTAGTTTTAGAATAGGTGATATTTACTACTATACCTTTTAAATATATACAACAGAAATGATAAGCTCACGTCAGACATGAGTAAAACATCAAGTGTCAAGTGAATTCTCGTATTAAAAGGGTAATTTGAAAGCATACTTCCAAACTAAATGTATAAATGGATAGTGGCACATTTATTTGAAGAACACACAAGGGAAAAAAAAGTAAAGCATGATGCTCAGGAGGACTTGTTAAGGTAATCAGTCCTCAAGAATTCACAATATGTCTTGCATCTATTGCACCCTTTCCAAAAAGTAGGTTCAAACTTAGGCGGAGGTTCATACTCAGGCTTAGGCTTTGGCCTTGGCTTGTTAGATGAAGCAGGCTCATGTGGCTTTTGTGATTTCTGAATTCCACTATTTTTATGTTTACCTTCTTGATCAGACAACTGAGACCAAGCTTTTAAAATCAGTTTAAAAAGTGCCCTTTGCGCCGTTGAACTTTTTCTTGTCCGAGATGAAGAAAAGAGCTAACTTCTTGTGCAGTTTCTTGACGGTTTCTTCATTAGCAACGAACTACAGTCAGAATCACATATCAGTCAGTTTCTCTTACTCCTGCAATAAACAATTAAACATCGATCATAATCAGCACTTGATTTAAACAACCAAGATCTATATCCAAACTCTTTGCCTGGTTAATGAATATTTTTGCTCTAGAGTAATTATTCTCAGAGTTTCTTCTCAGCACACCCATTGCTCTTCTAGATTCTTCATCGTTACGTTCCCTTGTTCGTTTGAGAAATTCTCGTACGGAACCTTAGTGGGAGAGATATGAAAACTTTTTGTCAAAAAAAAAAACTTATTGCGAAAGAAAGCGAAGGATTAAACAGAGGCTAAGAGAACTGTTTACCAAGTTCAGTCTAACAAATTTTGAGAACGTGCTTCGATATCACACGGATCTGAAACAAATTCTCAGCAATTCAAAAAGGAAACTTTGCGAAATCTCGTGCCAAGTGAATAATCCCTGATTTAGACGGAGAGCGACTGAAACCCTAGAAATGACCCGAGAAAAAAAAAAAGAATAGAGAAAATTATTAAGCTTTGCTAAATAAGCAATGAGCAAGGCAGTTGGTATATATATATATATATATATATATATATATATATATATATATATATATATATATCATCAAGAGCTCTTCCTGATCGCAGCAATAATTTATTTCCTGCTTCGCTCTAATACTTAATACCTTATGCTCCTGTAACACAATATCATTCTGAACGGAGCAAAAAATTACAATTTAACATTGTTGTTTCATATCAAACACTAACCTATTTTGATCATGGTCTCGAACAAACCTTTTTCAACAAACTTCACGCTTCCATTCTAGAGATTTCAAACATTTGATAAGACTTCAATAATACTCAAACATTCTATTTAAACGTCTTTTAATTGTTAAATTTTAGAGATTTATAGGAATCGAGAAAAATAAAAAGTTGTGGAAGAAAGATGATCGTGGGTAGTTGTCCTATAGTGGATTGTTTTAAGAAGCCGGTGCCTACAATTATTTTTTTTAACATTGTTTTGTTTAAATTGTTTTTAATTTTGTAAACATGAATTATGTGGTGTTTTTAATTTTGTAAACATGAATTATGTGGCAACATTTAATTGGTTATGTGACTTGTGATTTAGTATATAAGTGATATCAAGTAATTGTGAAAACTAAGTTCTAACCGGTGGTTGTTTCAAAAAAAAAAAAAATGTTCTAACCGGTGGTTTTTGAAAAGTGACTAGAAAACAATAGTTTTTGTAAAAAGTGACGATAAAACAGTTGTATAGTTGCAAGCTATGTTTCAATTGTATGGTATTTTAGCAGCTCTTCATTGTCATATATATCTGATTTCGGATAAATTAGTATTTATGTATACTTTTTATATATGTATACAACTTGTATGAGCAAATATATCATCGCCCGCCATGGATAATCCATATCTTACATACATGAATTTAAACTACTAATTACATATGATTATTATATATTTGTAGATATATTACAATATATTTTTTTATAAAAGGAAAGGAGTATCATCAAGATTGGTGAGGAGGTCCCATGGTACCAAAGGATCCGTCATATCGGTCAAACCCCATTGCTCTAAAGATATGGAATCCTCTGCAAGATAGGATGAATATTCACTTCTTGAAATATTACTATATAAAGAAGGTAAAGACGAGACAGATGTCTCGTTGCCTTGCATTTTGAATAGAGGTCTGATGTCTACTTCTTCTGCATATAGCGTTTTGCAGTTCTTAGCCAGAAGTAGTTCATCATTATTGGATATTATTGATGTCTTCTTTGTTTCTATTATAAATTCATCTTTTGGTTGACCCTTTGTTTCTTCTCTTTCTTTGATGGTAGAACACATGTTTGGTTTTGTTATCTGCATCGATTGGGGTTGGTTGGTAATATTATTCATTGGTTCATGCGTAGCCGGATTTAAACCAAGATGTTTCATCTTCTTCTTGATCTTCGTATTCCAATGGTTTTTTATCTCATTATCCGTTCGACCAGAGAAATGAGAAGCAATTTTAGACCACCTACAACATCCAATGCATTCATAAAACATGTAAGAAACCATAACTACATAATTTATAAGCATATAAAGTGATTATATCAACCGCACTTAATTCAACCACACTTTTCATTGGTTTTGGTCCCAAAATTTTACTAAAGTAAGACGGTCCGAGGAAAAGGTAAGCGAGGTCGTCGTGGCCGAGGTTCCTCTCACTAGGTTATGTTTTCATACCATTACTGGTCCACCTTCTTTACCTACTCATTTGTTGCATTGGTTTGGGGTAAAATTGCTCATGAGGCTTGTCTCGTGAAAACTTTTTCAAACTATAAGACCTTTGGTCTTTGCTTGTAGTTGTTTATGTTTAATATGAAAGCCCTTTTTCAAAAAAAAAAAATTTTTATTAAAGTAATACACAATAAGAATCTAAATTGTTTTAAAATATATATTAAAATCTTACTATATGTCTATAACCCTAAAACTTTATGGTCGGCCGTGCATGAACCAAACCCAAAAAAAGTTTAGGATATATGGACATAAACTTATACATGTATAAATCCGGATATATTTTTTTCTTCCATAACCGATTTTCCCCTCAAAAATAACCCATTCTCACTCCCATGCACAACTGTTTTCAGAAACCACTTTGTTAAATTTTAGAAACCAAATTCATAAATTTTAGAAAGTAATAAATGAAGTGAAGGAAGTTGAATGAAACATGTCGTACATAAATCCAAGCATGTACGGTAACACATGGGTGATAGGTTTCATTTTTTTTTCTTTAAAGAAAAACTTGTCCTACACCGGGTGAAGTAATTATATGATTGAAAGAAAGTGAATAACTAGCTTTTAGCCAAAAACAAATTGAAGTTTCGTACGGTACCGATTGCCAAGCTGAGAGTGAAGTTCCATAATCCGATCTTCTTCAGCATCAGTAAAACCACCTCTCTTGAGATCAGGTCTCAAATAATTAATCCATCTCAATCTACAGCTCTTCCCACATCTCAACAAACCTTCGTGACCATGTAAACACTAAACCCCTCAAAGATAACAGAAAATGCAATAAAAAATAAATCGAATTATGCATGCAGGTATACAAATGTGTATGTATAAAGAAGTACCTGCAAGTTTGGGGACGATTCTCCAGCAGTGGATGCCATTGTGAAGAATAAAGTTCATGAGTCTATGATCTTCTTCTATACTCCATGGACCTCTTCTCAATCCAATCTTGTCACAACAAGGTTTTCTCCCCATTTATTTTGCTTTGGAAGCAAGCTCTAATCAATGACATCAACCATTTTACATACATATAACTATGATACTCATTTAAAGCAAACAGAGAGAGCTTGATGAGTTAGCAAAAAAATATAAAGAGAGATTTGAATGGACATTAACTATAAATAATATTATGTGAGTTGTGAAGGGCAAAGATTCTCTCAGTTGACAGATCAGCTAAGAGTAAACTACAAATAAATCCAAATTTAAAGCAAACACTAATAAATGAAGTAGTAGATAATGATTGCCCTTAACAAAAAGTTAATGAGAAGTGTGTGAGGTTGTTTTAGCTTGTGATTCATTAGTTATCAAAGTTTGAGCTAAAGCAATTCTTAAATTAAATGGTATAAATAAATTACATGCGATCACTATATATATGTTTGACAAAAAAACTATATATATGTAATTAGCCACTACAAGTTATCTTTTGTTGTGCGGTGGTGGCATAATCCTTATTTGTGTTATTTATATCATGGATGTCCATAACCGGTCCATATTTTAGAGAGAGAGAGTCGGTCCGTTTAGAGAGAGACGGTCGCGCCCTAGAGAGAGAGAGAGTCGGCTACTTCCTTTTCTCCTTTGGCTACTTTTCTATTTACTTTAGACTTATGATTTGTACTCTTTTCATATTTGTATTTTCATATTCTAGTCTTTCTATTATTCTATGACGGTGTAATCCTTATATATAAAGGGCTCCTTATGTTTATAAATAATACTGAAACATACAGATTATATTCTCTTGTTTCACAACACGTTATCAGCACGATTACTCTAAAACTCTAAGCTAAAGTCCCAAACTCTAAAACCCTAACTCATCCCGGCGATAACCCCATTCCGATCACGAACCCTAATCTTGATCGTGAACCGTTCATCCTCAGCACGTTCGCGATCCGTTCTCAGCTCGCGATAGATGACCTCAGTCCGTTCCAGCTCGCGACGATCTCAGTATTCAACCCGTTCGCGACACGATAGCAGCTTGTTCCCGTTCGCGACCCGTCTCAGCTTCAATCCGTTCGCGACAGACAGCAACCCGTTCGCGACCCGACAGCAACGATCAGCTCGCGTTCTTCTCTATTCGGTGGTCCATTCAACCCGTCTTGAGGTTAAGGTAAAACTAAAACCTAAGAACCAAACCCTAAGGCAATAGATCCAATCCCTAATAACCTAAATTGAATCTTATTGCTTGATTAAAATCGAAACCCTAATTCCCTAAAGCCTAGCCGCATGCATACCATGCAAACCCTAATTTGAAATAGAAATTTGATTTGATTGTTTATGTGATTGAATGTTTTGAATCTGAATTTGATCATATAGAACCGATTGCTAGGATTGCTTAATCTCATACTTGAATTTGGTTGATTGAATTGGAATTAAAATCGCCTAGTTCTCATCTTGTTTAAAGACTTAACCTAACCGGCCTTGTTCATATTGAAACCCTAATTGCATTGACTGATTAATCTTGAATATGATCCGTTAGGTTGATAGTAATTAACTCTTTGATGCATTGCTTGATTGTTTGATTGATTGAGGTTTCATGTTTCATGATCACTTAGAAACCATTTTGCTAAGATGTATAAACGATTGCATTATGAACATATAGAAACCGTTTGATAAGATTGTTCATACCATTGGTCGTGCGGCTTGTCTTGCATCATGCATGTTCGGATTGTTTGGCTGTGCGGCTTGTTAGCATATCATGCATGCATAATCGTATGAACTGAATGCATCATATCCGTTTGGTTGTGTGACCAATTTGCATATCTTATTGTCTTGTATGCATCATAAGAATATTATAAATCCGAAGAATGAAACATATGATTTCAGATGTCGAAAATCAACAACTTGGATTTTGTTGCCCTAAATCTCTCTGGAGATAATTACTTACAATGAGCACTTGATACTAAGATCATATTGAAATCCAAGGGACTCGGTGAATGTATCACCGAGGGCAATAATGAAAGTGAGAAAGATAGATACAGAGCGATATTGATTATACGCCATCATCTTATTGAGAGTCTCAAAGATCAGTATTTGACTATTGAGAATCCTCTAGACCTTTGGACAGAGTTGAAATCGAGATATGATCACCAGAGGACGGTGTTATTACCAAAGGCTACATATGGTTGGAGGAATCTCAGAATCCAGGACTTTAAGTCCATGGACGAGTATAACTCGGCCCTGTTCAAAATAGTTTCAAAATTGAAACTGTGTGGTGAGGATATAAGGGATAAAGATATGCTTGAGAAAACCTTTTTCACCTTCCACACAAGCAATGTGTTGTTACAACAACAGTACCGTGAGAAGGGCTTCTCTACTTATGCTAATCTGATCTCTTGTTTATTGCTTGCGGAGCAAAGCAATGAGTTGTTCATGAGAAACGGTGAATTGAGACCTCCTAGAACAAACCCATTACCTGAGGCACATGCGACCATAGAGGCTAAGAAAGAGTCGAACCATGTTCAGAGTGATAGCCAACACGGCCGTGGCCGTGGGAAGTGGCATGGATGTGGTCGAGGCCGGAATTCGTTTGGTCGAGGCCGAGGCAACTCATATGGCCGTGGCTCCTATGGAGGCTGTGGACATGGCCGAGGCCGTGGTACATCTTTCAAGCCACAAAACTCGACCAAATCTGTGTGTCATAGATGTGGTATGGATAATCATTGGCTAAGACATGTAGGACTCCCAAACATCTCGTTGACCTCTACCAAGAGAGTTTGAAATGGAAGAATCCTGAAGCTCATATGACTTATCAAGATGGTGAAGATGATTTCAATCATGAACAAGATGATCTCATGGAGTATGAAACGTCTGATTGTTTAAAAGATCAAAGTTGATTTCGGCCATCTGTTGTTTTGTGTTCTTTGCTTTGTGTTTTCTATGTTTTGATTGCTTTGAACTTGTTTTTTCTATTTATAAACTTAATGAATGAAAGTTTTTATAAAGAAGTCTCTAAAGTATCATTCTTCAATCTGTTTTGAAGAATGGATGAATTCGTTGTGGACAGTGGGTCAAGCCACACGATCTTAAGAGACAAAAGATATTTCATAAATCTTACTCTGAAAAATGCCAATATCAATACCATTGCGGGTATAGCCAGTCTCATAGAGGGCTACGGCCAGGCTAACATTCTGTTGCCTAAGGGTACGCATCTAGAGATATCTGATGCATTGTATTCATCCAACTTGAAGAAGAGCCTATTGAGCTTTAAAGACATTCGAATGAATGGTTTTCATATTGAGACTAAGGGAGAAGGTGATATCTTGCATATTTCCATTGTCTTATCCATTCACCCATGTGCATTTTGATCATATAGACTAGGATTTAGCCGTGTTTAGGTCGCATTTTGCATACATGAGTCCTTATTAGGTATTGGAGTACCACATGGAGTTCTTGTAGACATTTGGGTGCATTTGGAGCTCAAAAGAGGTGATAAAGGTGATCATTGGACGAGCAGTGCATGGGAGCGACCTCACCGGAGCGACACCGTGAAGTCGCTGTAACACCCTTTCAGAGCGACTTGGCCAGAGCGACACCCCGATGTCGTTCGCGTCTCCATCGCTCGGAGGCACGAGAGCAACCTTACAGCGACATTCCGGAGCGACACCATAAGGTCGCTCCAGCTGGGAGCGACGTGACCGGAGCGACACAGCGAGGTCGCTCACGAAGAGTGATCCGGAGCGACGTCTCGCAGCGACCCCTCCAGGTCGCTCCCGAAGCCTGGAGCGACCTCTCAAAGCAACTACTGGAGGTCGCTGCGCGCCTTCTGTTTGCTCGAATTCATTTCTACTCAAGGGCCTTTTGGTCATTTCATTATGCACGTTTTTACTTCTGAAAACCTATGTTTTAAGTACCTTTAGCAGCCACTAGACAGATTATCTTTTGTTCTAAGAAAAACCTTTGGAAAGTTCATCTCTTGAATCATCTTTGTTCATCTAGTTATTGCAATTCTGTGTTTTCAATTCGTTGTTGTATCCCTCTGTATGATTAATCTGAAATCCAAAATGGGATTAAGAGGAATCATGAAGAGTAGTGAGTAATCACCGTTTGAATTCATGGGTTAGGAAGATTAAGGGTGATTAGGTTAGAGCTAGGATGTTTTAGACACTACAAGAAATATCGGTATTAATGGCACCCGATAAACGCTATCATATCGTTTTCATAGCGTTTCGAAGAACGCCGTGACAGCCGCAGCTATAATAGACCCCCCCCCCTAGCGTAGCGTTTTTCGCGTGCTGTAACAATATACAGATATTATAGCGTTGGTCCTGTGTTATATTATATCTATTTATAGCGATTTCTTTTCGTTATTTAAATATTTTATGGCACTTTTCGTGTGCCATAAAATATTTTGTTATGACATTTGTTTTTTGTCATGGAATACCTTTTTGTAACTCAGTTTTTTTTGGATTTTTGAACATTTAATAGCAATTTTTTTGTGCCATTGAATATTATAATACAGTGTTTTACTTGTGGTATGACGTTTATATTCTAGGTAATACTGAATAGCTAATATTTTAAACCGGTTTATAAATGATTTTGGTTTATATTAAAATTTTGGTTTACAATCGGTTTATAAATTAAACCAGATTACAAAAAATTTCGGTTTACAAACTAAACCAGTTTACATACAAACCAGGTTTAAAAACAAAATCTAAAAAAACCCTTCTCTCTTCTCTCCGTCTCCTGATGTTCTTCATCTTCTGTTTATCCCTGGAACCCAGATTTCAAAACACAAACATAAAAAAGATTCAAACTATTAATAAAAAAATCGGTTTAGCATACTAAACCAAATTAAAAATATACCTAACCCTAATCTAAACCTAATGTATATTCTCCGCCGCCTGCCGCCTCCTCACCGAGCTTCTTCGTCTTCAACATTCAAGCCGGCTCTGCTCACGACCCACCACTGCTACCTCCTCTATCAATCTCCTGTGCCTCATTCATCAATCCTGTGCCTCCTCCACTTTCCTTTACCAAGAACAAAAAAAAATCAGATTCAAAACAGAGAGATAGAGAGAGAGAGAGAGAGAGAGAGAGAGAGAGAGAGAGAGAGAGAGAGAGAGAGAGAGAGAGAGACGTGACCGGTGGTGGTGTTGACGAGCGTGCGGTGGTGGTGTTGACGAGTGTGCGGTGGTGGTGGTGGTGAAGGGCGCAACCGAATAGAAAGGAGCATGGTGGTGGATATTCCAGAGAAGAAGAAGAGATGGATTCATTTTTTTTTCAGGTTTACGACAGTAGAAGAGGAGAGGAGCAGAGATCGAGAAAGAGAGGAAACCATTAAAAAAGAAGCAAATATTTATGTCCCTTAGATTAAATTCATCAACGGTTAAGGTTAAAAAAGAAGTTATCCCCACTTTCTTGTATTAGCCAATAGAAAAGAATCACTAGGATTGCTATTAAAAAAAGAAGAATGACGTAAAAGGAGGTGAGATAGAGATTGTAGTTTGTACCACACAATTCTTTCTTTTTTATTTTATTTGATTTAATCTTATTAAGTTTGACATATCATTTTATATGTTTACAAAGACTAATGTTTGAAGATTAAGTGATGGTTAATTTCAGTAATTACAATTTGTAATTGCAAAAATATCAATTATGATATATAATTATGATTTTCCTTAAAAAAATTAAGAATTGTTATAAAAGGATTTAGAGTTTGAGTATCAATTTGAAGAATAGGGTTTGATGTAGGGTTTGGTGTTTGGCATTTATAGTATATGTATTTGATTAAATTTAAAATTTAGATTTTGTATTTAGAGTTCACAGTTATAGTGTATATGTTAGAATTTAGAGTACAATTTAAATTTTTGAAATTTGTAAATTAGGATTTATGATGTAGGTTAATATGAAGTATGTGGTTTAGGGTTTAGGGTTAAGATTTATAATTAAGTATATGGTTTGAGTTTTAGAATATATTTGGAGTCTAAGTTTAAAATTTATATTATAAATTAAAAAATAGATTTTATGACTTTGTATTAGGGCTGGGACGGATCCGGATATCCGGGAAATTTAGGGTATCCGGATCCGGATCCGGATCCGTCGGATCCGTGGATTTAATATCCGGATCCGGATTTGTGGTTTCCGGATATCCGGATTTCGGATATCCGTCTCTATATTCTATTATCCGCGGATATCCGGATCCGGATCCGGATCCGCAAAAATAATTAAAAATAATACATAAATGAAATATTTATACAAGAGTTATAAATATATATATATATATGTCTATAATATTGTAAAAACTAAAATATAATATTACAAAATTAATTTATGTATAAATATTATTATATAAAGTATAAATATTAATGAAATTTAAAAAGTTAATGTGTTTTAAAAGTACGGATCCGGATCCGGATATCCGGACCTAAAAATTAAGATATCCGGATCCGGATCCGGTTTGGACGGATCCAAGATTTTACTATCCGGATTCGGATCCGGGCACCCCGGATATCCTATTTTCGGAGCGGATCCGGAGCGGATCTCGGATCGAATCCGGACCTCGGATAATAAGTCCCAGGCCTACTTTGTATGTAAGATTTAAGTTTGGGGTTTAGGGTATTATATTTAGGGTATAGATTTAAGATTTAATGTTTGAGGGTTATAATTTAAATTTGAGATTCTATTTTTAAAATTATTAAACTTTAAATTTAAGATCGAAATTATATTATGAAAATATTGAAATTTTAATGTTTATGTTTAGGGTAAGGGTTTAAACCCCAAATTAATCATATACCCAAATCTAACTAAAAATCTTAAAACTCTACTGTTCATTATTTAAGTTCAAATATTAAATTTAATCTAAATGTTTAATTATCATTTATACATTGCAATTTAATCATATACCCCAAATTAGATTTTTTTTTTTCTTTTTTTTGTCACCAATTGAGATACATTGCAATTGAGTTTTTATAAATCAAAATTCTTTTACAAAACTGTAACCGTTTTATCAAACTAATATATATATAGCAACAGTTTAATGTAAAGTACCAGAGACATCAAAGATACCACCACCAAGATCAAAGACAATAATTATTTAATTGCTTCTCCTTTCAAAAGCATAAACCAAAGAAGTAGCAGTAGGCTTATTGATAATACGAAGAACATCAAGCGCAGCAATGCGATCAGCATCTTTAGTAGCTGTCATCCGTGAGTCAATGTGAAATCTCCCAGCTTAAAACTGTTGTTTACTAATGGTGAGACACTCAAGTTTGACGTTTCCATTCTCATCTTCTTGTGTGAGGACCTGCAAAAACGGTAACGATACTTGTAACAAAGGTGTCTTTGAATAAGACTGTTTCACTAAACAATAGTTTTGAGAACCTCACAGAGAGAAACAGATCAATGTCTAATTCATCATAATCTGAGACAAACTAGAATATGTACACGAGTTATGTAATAGCATTTTTACAGCTAAGCCTCAACTCTCAGCTGATAATGTCACATAAACTAGAATATGTACACGAGTTATGAGTTTGGAGACTACTTAGAGGGATTATAAGCAACCAAGACTCAAACTTTAAACTTATATATTCATAACAAACAAACTTCAACCTATTTTCAAACCTTCAAGGAAGAACAATGCATAGATCCCGTCAAGAGGACAGATTAGCCTGACTCGTTTTGCTGCAAGTTTCTGTAGTTGCTGTGATCAGTTCCGGTATGACATAACTTACGGTGTAGGGGTCCATCCCTGAACTGGTACAACTCCTTGAGGCATCATTAAAATGGTAAAACTTTTCACAGAAAACGCATATCAGAACTCAGTTCCCAGTTGCATAAATCAATAGAAGAGAAACAATCAGAATCACACACCAAAAAGACAAACTTTTTCTGCTAATCCAACATAAACAATCCAGTTCTGGTCATACCGTAAACAAATACAATAGTAAGTGAACAAAATCAAGGTGGAGTTTTGTCAAGAGGAAACAGCAGAAAGGAGAGATTTTTAATAGAAATGAACATAAACAGTCATGCCGAAATCGATTGAACAAAATCAAGGGGGTTTTGTCAGCGAAATCGAACAAAAGAAACTCGTGAAAACTGAACAAGTGTGACTAAACAACAAAAAAGGGAGATTTTTATAGACCCAATTGAAATTGGAGCATTGGAGTAGAAGAAAACCTGGAATCTAGTGGGCTATCAATGTCATAAACGTCTTCACGCTGAGCCATACCTTGTCAAAGGATATAGGTCGATGACCTCTAGAGTTTTGATTTCTGTGCAATTGAGATTGATAAAACAAAGGGAATATTAAGAAGAAGCGGCAAATGTGATGGTGGTGAAAAGCAGCGGAGGAAGGTGAAGGAGCCAATTCGCCGTGGATGGAGGAGTTTGTGTATGACGAAGAAGAAGAGTCCAGCGGCTTGACAGATTAGGGTTCCTGAGTTCGACTTTGAACAAGACCAATCCATATGTGTTTCTTCGATCGAAATGGATAGATTGAGTCAAATAAACAATGAAGACGATGATAGAGAAAATCAATAAGTTTTTTTTTTCTTTGTAAAATGAAAATGACTTGGGCAAAAAAATAACCATTTCTACCAAAACATAATTTTTTGGTGGGAATGTGAAATTTCGTTAAGTGTTTTACCCTCCAAAATAACATTTTAGCTACAAAACTGAATTTTGCGTTTCCGCTTAATAAAAAATTTTCATAGCACGAATTTAATGCTACGATTGAGTTGTGATCTGATTTTGGCACTTTTGGTAGCAGTTGGTGAATTTGTGCTACCACGAACTGCTACCAATACTCATATTTCTTGTAGTGTAGAGTAGATCATTCCAAAATCTTGCTAGTAGAGTAATCATAATGCATCTTCTGAGTTAGCTTCTCAAAAGTTAATCTTTAGGCATTTCCCACCCAAAAGGTGTTCGATGAAATGCCTGAAACAACCCTTATAAGCTTTTAGCATATTTTGCCAAAGACATTTGTTGTTAGAAGTGCTAAGATAGCCTTAGACCTGTTAGTAATGATTGCTTCCATATTATTCAACCAGAGACATTTGTTGTTTGAAATTTGTTAGTAAATGAACATTCATCTAGACATAGAGTTTGTTTAGGATCGTGTCTAAGCTTAAGGTTGATAGTTTGATTGTTCGTCTGCCATCCTTAGTTCGAAACTTGATCACCCAAGGTCTAATTCCTATGCCCATGAGTTCTCATTTTCCTTAGTTAAGAAAGTCAACTCATTTACCGTTTTTATTATTCTCAAACTGCATTAGTATTAATCATTAGTTTAGAAAACCCTTTAAATCATCGGTTGCACTTAGATTAAGTAAGTACTTGCATTCTCAGTGCTTGAAATCCATTAGAATTGGTTCGACAATCATTTATACTACAGCATTTGTCTTAGGAGCCTTGAAAACTCCTAACATCAAATTGGCGCCGTTGCCAAATTCTGAGTAGATTTGAACATTGAGATTTAGTCATTTGCTTGAGACTAAGTCATTTTTATTTTCTTTTGTTACTGATTCTCCTTCTTCACCTCCCTTTAATTTACAGGTGTATGAACTTGAGGAGCAGGGGTCCATCAAACCTAGTTCCAAGAGCCGCAGACATCAGAGCTTTAGAGAGAGAGTGTGCTAGAAAGAGAAGAGAAGAAGAGCAACAGTCTCACTTGCAGAGATTGGATACTGATATGGGAGACATACCTCAAAATGATGCCAACAACGTTCCACAAAACCAACAGCGAGCAGCTCGACCCATTGGCACTTATGACCGCCCCAACATTCATGGTCATAGATTGGGAATCCGAGCACCAGCTGTAGCAGCCAACAACTTTGAGATCAAATCAGGACTCCTCAACGTGATCGAGAACAACAAGTATCATGGCTTGGCTATAGAGGACCCATTTGATCACTTGGACAGGTTCGACAGCTACTGTGGGTTGTCAAAAACCAATGGTGTGTCTGAGGATGTCTTAAAGCTGAAGTTATTCCGTTTCTCTCGGGGGGATAAGGCACGACAGTGGGAGAAGTCTCTACCAAGCGACTCAATCACCACTTGGGATGACTGCAAGAAAGCTTTCTTAGAGAAGTTCTTCTCTACTTCAAGAACTGCTAAGCTAAGAAATGAGATCTCCAGCTTTCAACAGAAAGGCTTGGAAGGCTTCAGTGAAGCCTGGGAGAGATTGAAGGGCTACCAAGCTCAATGCCCACACCATGGTTTCTCTAAGGAGAGCTTGCTGAGCACATTCTACCGTGTGTGCTCTTCCTAAGTACAGGGCCAGACTGGATACAGCTAGCAATGGGTTCTTCTTGGGAGAACTGAGGAAGATGCAGAAGAGCTGGTTGACAACATGGTAAAGAGTGATGCAGTTTACAGCGCAGACCACGACAGAGGCAGTAGAACAGACAAGCAGACGAGGAAGGAGTTAAAGGCTCTACAGGATAAGATTGATATTCTCATTGCTGATAAGGCCACCCAGGAGCAGCTGCACTTTGTTGGTAACCCAAACAAAGAAGCCACACCTGTTGTCCAGGAAGTTGATGGTTTGGAAGGGCAAGAAGAGCTGTGCTTCATCAACAACAATGGTAGCTGGTACAAGAAAGAGCCAAACTTTCAGTACAACAACTACCAACAGAGATCTTACCCCAACAACCAACAGAGTGGTTATCAGCCTCGGAACAACCAGCAAGGCAGCTATCAGCCTCAACAAAACCCTCCTCCCGGTTTCAACAACAAAGGACAACAACCTGCCCAACAACAACCTACTACTTCTACCTCTACTCCTCCAGTCAGCAGCACTGATGCCCTACTAAAACAAATCTTGGAGTCTCAGACAAGAAGTGAGAAGCATGTTGGCTATGAGTTGAAAAACCTTCACGCAAAGATTGATGGAAGCTACAATGAGCTCAACAACAAGTTCAGAACCTTGGAGAACCAGTTTGCTGCCATGAACACTCAACAAAATCGCCAACAAGGTTCTTTACCTGGAAAATCTGAGCAAAACCCCAAGGAGACCATGAAAGCTATCACCCTCAGGAGTGGTAAGGAGTTACCTCAGAAAGCTCTCACCAAGGATGCTGAGAAACAAGGTGAGGGGGTTGCCATCAACATAGATGATGAAGTGGTGATTGTTGATGAGAAAATCAATGATGAAATCTTGGAGAAGATTGTGGAAGCAAAAGGTAAAGGAAAGGTTGGGGAAGAGAAGAAAACAGTGAAAGATGGTGAAGTTGTTGCTCCAGCAAGTGAGAATTCTTTTGTTCCTCCTCCCTATGAACCCAAACTACCATTCCCTGGTAGATTCAAGAGGCAGCTGCTAGAGAAGTACAAAGCTCTATTTGAGAAGCAAATGAGTGAAGTTCAAGTCACAATGCCCATCATTGATGCTTTCATGCTGATTCCTCAATATAGCAAGTTCCTGAAAGATGTTGTAGCTGCAAAGAAGAAGGAGATGGAGGGCATGATGATTCTCACTCATGAGTGCAGTGCCATCATCCAGAGGCTTGTTGTTCCAAAGAAGCTAGAAGATCCAGGATGCTTCACATTACCTTGTGCTCTTGGACCTATGGTATTTGATAGATGTCTCTGCGATTTGGGAGCTAGTGTCAGCTTGATGCCTTTATCTGTTGCTAAGAAGCTTGGTTTCACTCAGTACAAGAAGTGTAGACTGTCTCTGGTATTGGCTGATCGTTCAGTGAAGTACCCTGTGGGTATCTTGGAGGACCTCCCCGTTATGGTTGGAAAATATGAGATCCCTACAGACTTTGTGGTGCTTGAGATGGGTGAGGAAGCTGCAGATCCTTTAATCCTTGGAAGGCCTTTCTTAGCTACAGCAGGAGCAATTGTTAATGTGAAAGAGGGCAAGATTGATCTCCACTTGGGTAAAGGGCATGTTCTTCACTTTGACATCAAGGAGGTAATGAAGAAACCAACAGTTCAAGGGCAAGTTTTCTACATTGAAGAGATGGATGCCCTTGCTGATGAGCTCCTTGAAGAGTTGTCACTAGAAGACCCTCTACAGCATGCTTTGACGATAGAGAGGCCAGCTGAAGTGATTCAGAACCTGGAGAGTGCTGCCTATGGGATGATGTTGGATTCACACAGAGGATTTGGTAGTAAGGATCAGTATGAGGAGCTGCCTCAAATTGTCCATCAGGAAGCCTCGGTCATTCAACAAGGGGACACCCAGCAAGACGACTGGAGCGAGCTTAAGGCGCCTAAAGTGGAGCTTAAACCTCTCCCCAATGGTGTAAGGTATGCATTTCTTGGTCCTAATGGAACTTATCCAGTCATTGTGAGTAGTGAACTTACTGAAACTGAGCTATCTGAACTTTTGAAAACACTTAAAAGATTTAGAAAAGCAATAGGTTACTCACTTGATGACATCAAGGGAATATCACCCTCTTTGTGTATGCATAGGATACATCTTGAGGATGAATCAATGACTTCTATCGAGCATCAAAGAAGGTTAAATCCTAACCTGAAGGATGTTGTAAAGAAAGAGATTCTTAAACTCTTAGATGCTGGTGTTATCTACCCTATCTCAGATTCTAAATGGGTATCTCCTGTGCATGTTGTGCCAAAAAAGGGTGGTATAACTGTGATTAAAAATGACAAGGATGAATTGATACCAACAAGAACAGTCACTGGGCATAGGATGTGTATTGATTACCGAAAACTGAACTCTGCATCTAGAAAAGATCATTTTCCACTTCCATTTATTGATCAGATGCTTGAGAGACTTGCAAATCATCCATTCTATTGTTTTCTTGATGGATATTCAGGATTCTTCCAGATCCCCATACATCCCAATGATCAGGAGAAAACAACATTCACATGTCCTTATGGTACCTTCGCATATCGAAGAATGCCATTTGGTCTATGTAATGCTCCAGCCACCTTTCAAAGGTGCATGATGTCGATCTTTTCTGATCTGATTGAGGATGTTGTGGAGGTGTTCATGGATGATTTCTCTGTCTATGGATCTTCGTTTTCTGCTTGTTTGTCAAATTTGTGCAGGGTCCTACAGAGATGTGAAGACACCAACCTTGTGCTGAACTGGGAGAAGTGTCACTTCATGGTCAAAGAAGGGATTGTGCTGGGGCACAAGATTTCAGAGAAGGGGATTGAGGTGGATAAGGCCAAAATCGATGTTATGGTTGGTTTGCCCCCACCAAAGACAGTGAAAGACATCCGAAGTTTTCTTGGTCATGCTGGGTTTTACAGGAGATTCATAAAGGACTTCTCCATGATCACTAGACCATTGACCAGGCTGCTGTGCAAAGAAGCCACCTTCAGCTTTGATGTGGAGTGTCTAGAAGCCTTCAAGAAGCTGAAAGGTGAACTCATCAGTGCTCCAATTGTCCAGCCACCTAATTGGGATCTCCCCTTTGAGATCATGTGTGATGCTAGTGATTATGCTGTGGGAGCTGTTTTGGGGCAGAAGAAAGATGGCAAGACCCATGTGATCTACTACGCGAGCCAAACCCTGAATGATGCTCAGATGAGATATGCCACAACAGAGAAGGAGATGCTAGCCATTGTCTTTGCCTTTGAGAAGTTCAGAAGCTACTTGGTGGGATCTAAAGTCATTGTCTACACAGATCATGCTGCGTTGAGACACCTTTTGGCGAAGAAGGATGCAAAGCCCAGGCTCTTGAGATGGATTCTTTTGCTGCAAGAGTTTGATTTAGAGATCAAGGACAAGCCAGGAGTTGAGAATGGTGTAGCTGATCACTTGTCCAGGCTGAGAGTGGAGTGTGGCATTCCAATTGATGAAGGACTCCCTGAGGAACAGATCATGGCTATTGGAGCAGTGATAGCAGTTTGTGAGACTGGAAGGAAGCTTGAAGAAGTCAAGGCAACAGAAGAGAAAGAACCTTGGTATGCTGATTTGGTGAATTACCTAGCCACAGGAAAAGAGCCTTTGAATCTTGTGGGTTATGCCAAGAAGAAGTTCTACAAGGATGTGAAGAGATACTACTGGGATGAGCCCTACCTCTACATTCTCTGCAAAGATCAACTTTATAGGAGAGTGGTTGCTAATGAGGAGATTGATGGGATCCTTACACAGTGTCATGGATCATCTTATGGAGGCCACTTTGCTACCTTCAAGACTGTTGCTAAGGTGTTACAAGCTGGATTCTGGTGGCCACACATGTTCAAGGACACACAAGACTTTGTTTCAAGGTGTGATTCATGCCAAAGGAGGGGAAACATCACCAAGAGGAATGAGATGCCTCAGAATCCAATCCTTGAAGTTGAAGTGTTTGATGTGTGGGGTATTGACTTCATGGGGCCATTTCCATCATCACATGGCAACAAGTACATCCTGGTAGCTGTTGATTATGTCTCAAAATGGGTGGAAGCTATTGCAAGTCCCACCAATGATGCAAGAGTGGTAATCAAGATGTTCAAGAGCACCATCTTTCCAAGGTTCGGAGTTCCAAGAGTTGTAATCAGTGATGGAGGGTCTCATTTCATCAACAAACTGCTTGAGGGACTTCTCAGGAAGAACGGTGTTAAGCACAAGGTTGCAACTCCTTACCATCCTCAAACAAGTGGTCAAGTTGAGATTTCTAACAGAGAGATCAAGTCCATTTGGAGAAGATTGTGGGGATTACAAGGAAGGATTGGTCAGTTAAGCTTGATGATGCGCTTTGGGCTTATAGGACAGCTTACAAGACACCTCTGGGGACCACACCTTTCAACCTAGTGTACGGGAAAGCTTGCCATCTACCAGTGGAGCTTGAGTACAAGGCACTTTGGGCAGTAAAGTTGCTGAACTTTGACATCAAGAGTGCCAAGGAGAAAAGGCTTTTTCAGCTACATGAGCTTGATGAGATAAGAATGGATGCCTTTGAAAACTCAAGGATCTACAAGGAGAAGACTAAAGCTTTCCATGACAAAAATATCCTACAGAGAGAGTTTAAAGAAGGAGATCAAGTTCTTCTCTACAACTCAAGACTGAAGTTGTTTCCAGGAAAGCTTAAGTCAAGGTGGTCCGGCCCTTTCAAGGTCAAAGAGGTTAAGCCATATGGAGCAATAGTTTTGTGGAGTACTGATGGAAGAGACTTCACAGTCAATGGGCAAAGGGTTAAGCTCTACATGGCTGATGCACCTGGGGAAGATGGAGTTTCAACTCCACTGTCTGATCCTACCCCAGCCTAATCCAAAAGGAGGCAAAGTTAAGCTAGAGACTTAAAACAAGCTCACTTGGGAGGAAGTCCCATGCGTATCCTTGTACATATTGCATTGGTATTTTCATTTTCATCATATTACATAAAAAAAAAAAGGGAAAGTGTTGAAGTAGTGTTCAGGTGGTTCATCGATCCGGTAAAGGCAAAGAATCGAGCGTGGGAGTGAGGTTCCGCAGCAACGCCACGAGGTCGCTCCAGCTGGGAGTGACGTGATCAGAGCGACTGGTCCAAGTTGCTCGCATTTTTGGTGTCCGGAGCTTGAGAGTCGCTCTCGGAGCGACGTCGACGTCTCGCAGCGACCACGTGAGGTCGCTCGCGTTTTCTGTGACTGGGAGTGACGTGATCAGAGCGACTCGGCTAAGTCGCTCACATTTCTGTCCCCCGGGGATCGAGAATCGCTCTCGGAGTGACGTCTCGCAGCGACCACGTGAGGTCGCTCGCGTTTTGTGTCGATCACGACGCGAGAAAACGACCCGGAGTGACCTATCAGAGCGACCACTCCAGGTCGCTCCCGAGCCGGTCCAGGTAAGTCCCTCTTCGATTTTGTCTGGTTTAATTCGAGTTAACCAGCCCTAAACCTAACCGGACGACCCTAGACCTACCCATACCCACGACCTTCATCTCTTTCACTCTCCCTTCCTCTCACAAACACTCATACTCTCTCAAACAAACACACACCAAAAATCTCCTAACTTTCTCAATTCTCACCCAAATCTCCTAGTTCTTGTTTCTAAATCCAAGATTTTGCCCCAACAGTCTATTCCTCACCACCCATTCCCCATTTTCTTCCATCCAAAGCAAGGTATTGTGTTTTTAAATTCAAATTCGTAGGTCCATGAACCCTAGAATTTGAAAATCGAAATTTGGTCATTTTCATGCTTGATTGTGGTAAAATAGACTAGGGAAAGCTTATATATCAAGTTGGGTTGTTGAATTGATGGTGGAAGCTTAATTTGAACTTTGGCAAAATTAGGGTTCATGGATTTGGGGCTTTTCGAAATTGATCCTAATTGAGTGTGTTAGTGGGTGAATTAGTATGTTAAGGTGTTGAAAGGTTTGATTAGAGAACCCTCTCATTCTAGAATTACTTTGATTATTGAATTTTACTTGTCTTGTAATTTTCACATGATGAAAAGATTGAGAATTGTGATTCTTTACGTTGCTTCTTGAAGTTTACATTTGCAAAGTCAATCGACTTATCCCTTTCCAAGTTTTGTATTTCTCAGGTACAATGGTTAAGAAAACTAAGGGAAAGTCGGATGCTGAGAGGCAAGAACCTGAAAGACAAGAGTCTTCGTTGAGAGGAAAGGCTTTAGCCTCGGAACGAGCTGGTTCTGGGACACAAAGGACTTCTCGACAGCAAACCGTGGCTGCAAAGAAGGCAAAGGAGCAAGAGAAGAGGGCAGGAAAGAGTATAGCAGTTGCCACAGATGAGGAGAGTGGCGATGAAAGTGCAGATGAGCAGGCTCCTACAAAGAGGGCCAAGATGTCCAATGGGAAGGAGGTTGCTGATGATAGAGACAGGGCGAAAACTCCATCTGAGGAAGAGCTGTATCATCATTTGCTGAATGGGGTAACTTGGACTCCGACCAGATTCGCTGACCTTGATTTGCTAAAGGAGGTGGGTCTCGATTCTGATATTGAGGCAATGCTGGGGCACCTGAAGATGCCCAAACTCCTCACCATGGTCTACCCCGCCTACCGGGATGTCTCCTGTCAGTTCTTGTCTTCCCTTGAGGTCACTTACCATGACGATCCGCACGTGAGGCAAGGATGGGGCAAAATAAAGTTCAAGGTCATGGGAGAGAGTACAACATGAACTTCAAAGACATTGGGAGAGTCATGGGTTTCCAAGACTTGGTAGACTACTCCCTTCCCAAGTGTGAAAACCTCCCCACTCAGCTTTGGAAGTTAATCACTGGAAACAAGCACTCTACCGGGGCTGACAAGAACTCACATATCCGGCACCCGTCTGTACGCTACCTCCATAGGATGCTCGTCCATGCATTCTACCCACGGAAGCAAGCTGGTAATGTCACCGAGGAAGACATGCGACTGCTCTGCCCGGCTATCCGCCCCTACGCCCCACCTGGAACGTTGCCCCTTCCAAGCAACGACATCTATGCTTCCTTCGGGATGGTCAGCTTCTTCGTGAATCGTCTCGAGCACTACAGAGACTGGGCATGGTACACAACTGATTCGCAACCAAAGGTTGGGATAGGCGGGATGATCACACCACTGCTCCAATTTCTGAATGTTCCCTTGGGAAAGGACGCAGCAGGGCCTAAGTTCATCGATGGCACTTACTTGAGGATTGCCACCTATTTCAGTGGGATGTATGGGAAGGACTACGTCTACCACTACTACTTGCAGGGCAAGCCGGTCGAAGTGGTTCTTCCAAACCAGAGACTGACGAGCTTAGAGAGACCTGGAGCTATCAGCTTCAACTTATCCCAAGAAGACTTTCTTGGAGAACACGGGTCTCTCGGTCCCATTGCTGCACCAAGGAAAAGGAGTGTTCCGACGAGACACGACTTCACGGAACCTCCTAGGGAAGAATTTGTACCCATCTATGGACCTCCACGCTACTACTTCAAGCCACATGATGGAGTCCTTCCCCCTGGTGTGCTTCGTGGTGCTCATGACCACATTGGCCGACTTCAGCGATGGAACAAGGCACAAGACAGAACAATCGAAAAGCTGAAGGACAAGTGCAAGGCGCTGAGCAAGACGGTGAAGAAGCAAGCAAAGACTTCAGCCAAGTTCATGAAGAAGGTGGCCGATGTCTTGACCAGAGGAGGAATAGCTGGATGTAGCTCAGCGGACTTCGCCTTCGCGAACACATCAGTCCCCCAGCCCCCACCTCAGCCCACTGATCTTGGTTTCCCACTCACGATAGACAGCTCCAGCGACAATGGAGGAACCCACCCACTCAGCCTTCCGCCTCTGGAAACAAGTCTCCATCCCTAGCCTCTTCAGAAAGTGAAGCTGAGATTGAAGAAGTTCAAAGCCAACAATGGTATGGAGACTACAGCTCAGGACATGGAGGTTACTACACCACGTTCCCACCGGACGACGATGATGTTGGGGCATCT
The DNA here is from genome assembly GCF_020379485.1 of Brassica napus. NCBI lineage: Eukaryota > Viridiplantae > Streptophyta > Magnoliopsida > Brassicales > Brassicaceae > Brassica > Brassica napus. The sequence goes on along the minus strand of NC_063447.1, from coordinate 29,964,495 downwards.
GGCCCCACATACTATCCTTGAAGGTACTTCTCTACTTTTCCTTGTATATACCATTTCGTTTTTGCATATTAGTTTTCTCTTTTTAGGTATCTCTCTCCTTGACAACACAGAGACTGTGTCATTTAAGTTTGGGGGAGGTACCAAGTATTTGATCATGTTTGCTTTGATGTTGTTTCATTGAGTCATGCATTGCATACCTATTTGCATTGAAAAAAAAATCATTTAGTTTGCATCATTTGCATTTCTAGGAGAGTCTAGAGCATATAGGTTGCATTCACTTGCATTGGGAGCAATGATTTTAAATGCCTTGTAAAAAACACTACTTTGCACCTGAGTAGCTTATGCACCTCTCAAAAAGACTTGTATGCTTCGAGCCTTGAAAACTCGTCCTGAAACTTGTTGATTGCTGAAACTCAGTCTTTGAAGCCAACTACAACCTTATTTGAACTGAACGAACTTAATGCATCTTGCTCATGGTCCCTTGTGTACTGAATCATGGATATACACACTTGAGTTGTCACATCCTTTATGCCAATCTTTTTGACAACCTCTAGTGGTATACCTCTCCCCAAAATCCCTTCCTCCGTTTAAGCCTTCATTGATTGATGAGTGAGGCCTTTTTCGGAAAGTCTTACATGCACATAATGTTGAGAGTATCGGGAACGACAATGCTTGATCTTTATTCTTGCTAAATTAGGCACATATGGGGGTGAGTGTTGTAAAGTTTGATTTGGGAGTATGAGAAAGTTGAAGGAAAAGAGTGAACTCTTGTGTTTAATTGACTAGTCTTTATGGAATAAGTAGAAAAACTTCTAGCTCAATTTGTGAAAAGTCTTTTGTCCCCAAACAAAAAAAAACCGAAAGAAAAGGGGGCTAGCAAAGTTGTTTAGAGCTAAGATTTGTTTAGAAGTTGAGAAAATCCTTTATAAATTTAAAAAAAAAAAAGAGTTTTATGTGCAAAGTGTTCTTGGGATCTTTTGGTGAGAGATGAGAGTTGGGTTTGACATTGGGAAGTGATTGTGTAACTTGTATGTTTGGGAAAAGGGTAGAACAATGGAGATTGAGCATTGTATGCATGAGTTGGTCCCTTTCTTAGATATATTATGTGCAATGTCAAGGCTACTCGTTTTGAGAGTAAACCACTTTAAAAGATCATGGATTGTGAACCTCTTGACCCACTTGAATAAAAGCTTTCCCCTACTCAACAAAATGATTTGGACCAATTGACCATTTGCAAGAATTCACTTAATGTTTTATGCTTAATGAATGTGAGAGTTGGTTGATTTGAATGTGCGGATGCTTGATGATGAGTATAAAGGCAAAAGGAGTTGAGATAGGTCTAGAGAAGCTAGAGTGTAATAAGAGAGTGTGCTCATGTTGGATTAGATGTTGAATCGAGTGCTAGTTGTGTTTCTTTTGGCTATGAGCTCCCACCTTCAAACCTCTCTCCCTATGAGTTCTAGAAAGTTCACTTGTGGACAAGTAAAAGAACAAGTTTGGGGGAGTTGATATCTTGCATATTTCCATTGTCTTATCCATTCACTCATGTGCATTTTGATCATATAGACTAGGATTTAGCCATGTTTAGGTTGCATTTTGCATACATGTGTCCTTATCAGGTATTGGAGTATCACACGGAGTTCTTGGAGACATTTGGGTGCATTTGGAGCTCAAAAGAGGTGATAAAGGTGATCATTGGACGAGCAGTGCATGGGAGCGACCTCACCGGAGCGACACCGTGAAGTCGCTTTGACACCCTTTCAGAGCGAGTTGACCAGAGCGACACCCCGATGTCGCTCGCGTCTCCATCGCTCGGAGGCACGAGAGCGACCTTACAGCGACGTTCCGGAGCGACACCATAAGGTCGCTCCAGCTGGGAGCGACACAGCGAGGTCGCTCGCGAAGAGCGACCCGGAGCGACGTCTCGCAGCGACCCCTCCAGGTCGCTCCCGAAGCCTGGAGCGACCTCTCGGAGCGACTACTGGAGGTCGCTGCGCGCCTTCTGTTTGCTCGAATTCATTTCTACTCAAGGGCCTTTTGGTCATTTTATTATGCACGTTTTTATTTCTGAAAACCTATGTTTTAAGTACCTTTAGCAGCCACCAGACAGATTATCTTTTGTTCTAAGGAAAACCTTTGGAAAGTTCATCTCTTGAATCATCTTTGTTCATCTAGTTATTACAATTCTGTGTTTCCAATTCATTGTTGTATCCCTCTGTATGATTAATCTGAAATCCAAAATGGGTTTAAGAGGAATCATGAAGAGTAGTGAGTAATCACCATTTGAATTCATGGGTTAGGAAGATTAAGGGTGATTAGGTTAGAGCTAGGATGTTTTAGAGTAGATCATTCCAAAACCTTGCTAGTAGAGTAATCATAATGCATCTTCTGAGTTAGCTTCTCAAAAGTTGATCTTTAGGCATTTCCCACCCAAAAGGTGTTCGATGAAATGCCTGAAACAACCCTTCTAAGCTTTTAGCATATTTTGCCAAAGACATTTGTTGTTAGAAGTGCTAAGATAGCCTTAGACCTGTTAGTAATGATTGCTTCCATAGTATTCAACCAAAGACATTTGTTGTTTGAAATGTGTTAGTAAATGAACATTCATCTAGACATAGAGTTTGTTTAGGATCATGTCTAAGCTTAAGGTTGATAGTTTGATTGTTCGTCTCCCATCCTTAGTTCGAAACTTGATCACTCAAGGTCTAATTCCTATGCCCATGAGTTCTCATTTTCCTTAGTTAAGAAAGTCAACTCATTTACCGTTTTTATTATTCTCAAACTGCATTAGTATTAATCATTAGTTTAGAAAACCCTTAAAATCATCGGTTGCACTTAGATTAAGTAAGTACTTGCATTCTCAGTTCTTGAAATCCCTTAGAATTGGTTCGACAATCATTTATACTACAACATTTGTCTTAGGAGCCTTGAAAACTCCTAACATCAGAAGGAAACAAAGAGTTCTTTCAGATCATTGAGATCGGCCAAGGACATAAGAAAGTTCTAGAGTCTATACATGCGCTCTCTATTGGCCTTTATTACGCCAAGGTTGGTATGATAGAAGCCAATGCCGTATTAAACAGAGTGGCCATCGAGAATTTTACTCTCTGGCACGACCGGCTTAGTCATCCTTGTTCGACCATGATGCGAAAGTTGATATTGAACACTAATGGCCATCCTTTGAAAGAAAAACGAGTTGTCCCTAAGAATCTAACATGTGTGGCATGTTCACAAGGGAAACTCATTGTTAGGCCATCACCAGTCAAAGTGACTAAGGAAACAATAAACTTTCTGGAAAGAATACAAGGAGACATCTGTGGACCAATACATCCACCTTGTGGGACGTTTAGGTATTACATGGTCCTGATTGATGCGTCCACGAGATGGTCGCACGTCTGTCTCTTATCAACTCGTAACTTGGCATTTGCGAGATTGTTGGCTCAGATCATTCGGTTGAGAGCACACTTTCCAGATTTTCCTTTAAAGACTATACGTCTTGATAATGCTGGTGAGTTCATGTCCCAAGCGTTTAATGATTACTATATGTTCATGGGGGTAAGTGTGGAACACTCCGCGGAACATGTACATACACAGAACGGCTTGGCCGAATCATTCATAAAACGAATTCAACTAATAGCTAGACCATTGCTTATGAGGTCTAAGCTTCCGGCCACAGCTTGGGGACACGCGGTCTTGCACGCGGCCGAACTGATTCGTATAAGACCATCTAGTGAACGTAGATATTCCCCATTACAATTACTTATGGGTCATGAGCCAGACATATCCCATCTTAAGACATTTGGCTGTGCCGTCTATGTGCCAATTGCACCACCACAGAGAACAAAGATGGGACCTCAAAGGAGGATGGGGATATATGTTGGATATGATTCCCCCACGATTATAAAATACCTTGAGCCAACCACGGGTGATTTGTTTAAGGCCAGGTATGTGGATTGTCATTTAATGAATCGGAACATCCAACATTAGGGGGAGAGAAAAGTAAGCTGGTAAAAGAGATAACATGGAATCAAACATCCTTATCTTGGCAAGATCCTCGGACTCAGGAATGTGATTTAGAAGTCCAAAAGATTATACATTTACAAAAGCTAGCTAATCAATTGCCAGATTTCTTTGCTGACCAGAAGGCAAGGACACACCAACCGTGATGTATGAGGACAATGCAGCGTGCATTGCTCAGCTTAAGGATGACTACATCAAAGGAGACAGGATTCTTCCCTTTCAGACTCTCTTTGAGAGTCCTTCATATCTTAGCCCAATGGTTCCCCATTCCACATGTATGGCACACTGATTTGGTCGAGCTTTGTGGTTTAAAGGATATACCACGGCCACTGCCTTGACCATGGCTCAAATTGGGTTGATACCCACGGCCTCGCAATAGTGATTCCCATGGCCAAATATGTTATAGTGGCCATGGCCACGTCCTTTCCAACCTCCACAGCCATGGCCGTGTGGTCTATCATTCTGGACGTAGTTACCTTTTTTTTTTCTTCTGCGCCCTTATTGGTATCAGGTAATGGAGTTAATCCAGGAGGTCTCAATTCACTGTTTCTCATCAGTAATCCATTATTTTGTCCACCTAGGAATAGACTCATCCACGGACTTATAGTCCTGGATTCTGGGATTCCTCCAATCAGATAGAGCCTTTGGTAATAACACCGTTCTTTGGTGATCATATCTCGATTTTTTAACTCTGTCCAAATTAAGGTCTAGAGGATTCTCTATAGTCAGATACTGATCTTTGAGACTCTTAATAAGATGATGACTAATAATTAATATTGCCATGTATCAATCTTTCTCATTTGGCATTGTCGCCTTTTGTGATTCATTCACCAAGTCCTTTGACTTTAGGATAAACTCAGCATCCAGTGCCCATTTCAAATAATTATCTCCTGAGAGATTTAGGGCACCAAAATCCAAGTTGATTTTTTTGACATCTCAAATCATATATCAAACAATTTTAGATCTCATAAAATATTTAACATACGGCCATAAACAAGACATGCTATCAAGTCAATACATTTCTAATAAGCAAACAAGCCACACAGTCAAAGGTGATATAATGCAATAAGGCCACACGGCCAAAGTGATATATGATGCATAATGAGTCACACAGATTTATCAAGCAAGGTTATCGACCAAACAAGCAATTTCTATATGTTTTCATGCGGCCATATGGTTATAATGCAAACCTAGCATACTAATTCTATATGTACAGGAGTGGAATTATGGAACCTCAATTTAAAACAATCAGATCATGCAAAGGTGATAATAATCAGATCATGCGCATAACATAGACATGTTGGTCAGGATGATATATGATGCAAACTGGCCACACGGCCAAGTAGATATGATGCACTCATTTTTAGCAATCGGATTCTATATGTGCAAGGGTAATATTAAAACATTCAATCAAGGTTTAGCAATTAATCAATCAATTTCAGGTATGAGATTTAGCTAGACTAACAATCAGATTCAATTAGGTTTTATCAAGACTAGCAATTGGATCAATAATCAAAATAATTAAACGGATTCAAGTATTACACAATTTAGGGTTTCGATCCAAAAATAGGGTTTCAATCGTGTAAAACCAAAACAATCAGTTTCAAGGCTGTTTCTATCAATTTTATTAATCAGTTTCAAAGCTGATATTTATCATTTTCAAGGCTGATATTTATCAGTTTCAAGGCTGATATTAGCAAGATGGAATCAAGCAATCTGATTTTAGGAATACGCAAATTAGGGTTTAGGGTTTCAATTCAAAATTAGGGTTTTATCAATCAATCATCTTCTAGCAAATAATCTTAAACCTCAGAATAGTTGATTATATCATGAAACTATCAATCTTATATAATATGAAACCTCAAAACATTCAATTTAGATTATGCAATACACGGATTCTATTTTAGGGTTTATCAATTCGAATTAGGGTTTATATCATAACAGATTCTAACATGCAATATTAAACCTCAAATCATTCAATCAGGTTATAAAAACTATCAATCCTAACTCACACGGATTTAAACCTCAAAGAAACATTCAATCAATCAAATAAAACAATCCATGCACACATAATTTAGGGTTTCACTTTGAACATTAGTTCATTCGATTCTGGGTTCTTAGAGTTTAGGTATACCTTAAACCTTTGATGGGTTGAATGGACCACCAAGAGAATAAGCTTATGTGGACTGGTAAAAACTGGAACCTTACGCGGACTGGTCCAAACTGTTTCCTTGCAGTCCGCGAGCTGAGATCGGGTACAAGTTGAGATCGAAAGTGATTAGGGTTTATCGGTAGAGAGAGAGAGAGATCGGTGGAGATTCAGATAGAGATCGAAAACTTAGCTTAGGTTGAGATGATCGGGATCGTTGGTACGCGAGCTGGTACTTGCAGTCAAAGAACTCGTAGATCTGGAACAGTTTGATCACGGACTGGAACAGACTGATCGTACAATCTAGAATAGTTGAGGCGTACTGAAACTTGCAGAGATCAGTCCACAGATCGATCTTGTTGAGATCAGTGGTCGAATACATATCAGGGTCATGATCAAAGAGAGGTGATCGATAGAGATTAGGGTTTTAGCAATGGAGAAAGATTTAGGGTTTATGGTCGATGTTTTCGCTTAGGGTTTTAGAGATCAATCGTGCTGATAACGTGTTGTGAAACTAATGAAAAAGTCTATATTTATTCCACTACAAGAAAACAGCGATATTCTGACGGACATTCCAACGGAAAATGAAATCCTCGGAATATACCGAGGAATTTCCGAGGAAATTCTGAGGAAACACAAAATTGGGTTTCCTCGGAATTTCCTCGGAATATACCGACGGAATTCCGAGGAAACTACAGTCCGTCGGAATATTCCGAGGAAATTCCGAGGAAAACTCTGTTCCTCGGAAAAAACCGATGAATTCCGAGGAAATATTATAGCCGTTGGAGAGCCGTTGGGGGATTTTACAAAATTCCGAGGAAATTCCGACGAACTAGTTTTGTCCGTTGGAATTCCGTCGGAATTTCCTCGGTATGTCGGCAGGATTTAAACTATAAATACAAGCACTCCTCTTCCTCTTCATTCACTTCATATCTTCATCCTCCCTCTTACTCTATTTACACACGAATTTGATTCATAAAAAATATGTCTTCTTCAAATTATTTTCGTTCTTGGATCGATCGACCTCATTTGGATCCGAACACGAGATTGCTTACGGAAGAATACCAACGAGGTATAACTGAATTCATGGGGTTAGTTCACCGACAACCGGAAGCAAAAACAGGTATGTTAAGATGTCCTTGCTCTAATTGTAAAAATAGAAAGGTTATTAAAGAGTGGGATGTTTGGACTCATCTATATTTGAGTGGGTTTACACGAAGTTACAAAATTTGGTATCATCATGGGGAAACTGATTATGAACATGGTAGTACTAGTGAACCTCAGCCAGCGGTTAGATTAGAAGAACCAATTAGAACGGATGTAGATTATGGTGTAGGTACTGAGCAGATGGTAAATGATCATTTTAGAGGGGAAGATTTACCCAATGCAGAAGCTAGGAGATTTTATGATATGTTGGATGCTGGAAAGCAACCATTGTACGAAGGTTGCAGAGATGGTCATTCAGCTTTATCATCTGCTACAAGATTGATGGGCATTAAAACAGATTATAATTTGGCTGAAGACTGTGTGGATGCGATTGCTGATTTTGTAAAAGGTATTCTACCCGAGGATAATGTAGCTCCTGGTTCATACTACGAGGTTCAGAAACTCGTAGCTGGTCTTGGTTTATCGTATCAGGTAATAGATGTATGCAGCGACAACTGCATGATTTATTGGAGGGTGGATGAACAGCGGGTTACATGCAAATTTTGTGGAAAGCCTCGTTATAAAGATACAATTGGAAGAGTTCCAGTGCCATATAAAAGGATGTGGTATTTACCTTTGACGGAAAGGTTGCAGAGGTTGTATCTGTCTGAACGCACAGCGCAACCAATGAGATGGCATGCGGAGCACTCAACAGATGGTGAGATCAGACATCCTTCAGATGCAAAAGCGTGGAAGCATTTCCAATCAAAGTATCCCGACTTTGCGTATGAGAGAAGAAATGTCTACCTTGGATTATGTACTGATGGTTTCAGTCCGTTTGGCAAGAGTGGAAGACAGTATTCTCTATGGCCCGTCATTCTTACACCATACAACCTCCCCCCAAACTTGTGCTTGCGACGAGAGTTTTTGTTTCTCTCGATTCTCGTTCCCGGACCAGAGCATCCTAAGAGATCACTTGATGTGTTTCTTCAGCCACTAATATATGAGTTGCAACAACTATGGGCTCAAGGTGCTGAAACATACGATGTTTCGTGTAAAGAAAACTTTCAAATGCGGGCAGTACTAATGTGGACAATAAGTGATTTTCCAGCATATGGTATGTTGTCTGGATGGACAACGCATGGAAGGCTATCATGTCCATATTGTCAAGATAACACTGATGCTTTCCAACTAAAGCACGGAAGGAAAACGTGTTGGTTTGACTGTCACAGGAGATTCCTACCACCTGATCATCCATATCGTAGGAGTAGGAATTTGTTTACGAAGAACAAGAGGGTGTTTGACAGTCCACCTCCGGAAATTTGTGGGAAAGATTTGAAGATACAACTAAGAGATTTTGGTGCAGAAAGGACGCCAGAAGTCGGTGGACATGAGCGTTTTCCGGTAGATGCTGTTGGAGAACTACATAACTGGCACAAAAAAAGTATTTTCTGGGATCTGCCATACTGGGAGGATCATCTGCTAAGGCATAATTTAGATGTCATGCATATTGAGAAGAACTTTTTTGACAATCTCATGAACACGATCCTTAATGTTCAAGGTAAAACAAAGGATAATTTGAAGTCAAGACTGGATTTAGTCGATATATGTGCTCGTTCAGAACTTCATGTTGATGAGAATGGTAGGGCTCCTTTTCCCATATACCGACTTGATGCAGCGGGAAAAGATGCGTTCTTTGATTGGATTTCAAACGATGTGGAATTTCCAGACGGTTACGCATCAAATTTGCGTAACTGTATCGACAGAAAGGAAGGAAAGTTTACTGGCTTGAAAAGCCACGATTGCCATGTAATGATGCAGCGCCTCCTTCCGTTCGCCTTCAAGGAAATATTACCACGAAATGTTCATGAAGCAATTGCAGGGATAAGTGGTTTCTTCCGCGATTTATGCACGAGATCAGTGACTCTTGAAGGTATTGAAAATTTGAAGACTAACATAGCCGTGATTCAGTGCAACCTTGAGAAGATATTTCCTCCCTCATTTTTTGATGTTATGGAGCATCTTGTTATTCACCTGGCAAGAGAATTGGAACTTGGTGGTCCTGTGCAGTATAGATGGATGTATCTGTATGAGCGGTATATGTTCCATTTGAAGAAGATGGTGAAAAATTTAAGTAGGGTGGAAGGTTCTATAGTCGCACAGATGATCAATGAAGAAACTTCAAACTTTGCCGAGTACTACTTTCCAGCAGAAGTTCAGACCAAAAACAGAAGACCTGCTCGGCATGATGATAGAGGCGAACGGGCAACATATCATGTTACGGTTCCAGACATTTTCACAGACGTTGGACGACTTAGCGGAAAACCAAAGGACCGTCGACTTACTGAGCAGGAGCGCAGTCATTTGCAAACATATTTGCTCACCAACTGCGAAGACGTTCTTCAATATGAGAGGTAAATAAATGAGCTTACAAATTTTTATTTTAACAAGTTGAAATTTAAATCTTAATTAATTACATTATTGTCATCATATACAGGATTTTCATGGCAGAAAAGCGGTTCGAGTATAGATACGCCACAGAGGACGAACTAGAAGAAATGAAGCAGAGAGAATTTACTGGATGGATGTTTACTTATGTGAGTGCTTTAAACAAATTAAAATATATTTTATCACATATTTATACTAATTCACATTTATTGATATAATATATATATGTGCTATTAATAGGTGTCTGCTGGTTTGGCCAGAGGTGAAACATTTGACGATTGGATACGTGAGATGGTCGTTGGACCAAACTTTGTTGTGAAGTCATATCCGAGATTTTGTACTCGAGGATATGCATTCACAACTCAGAAGAGGAGACGTTCGAGTACGACTTATGATGCTGGCGTTTGTTCTGCATCAGGAGATGATGTATACTACGGACACATACATGAGATTTTGGAAATCAAGTATTTGGGCATGGTTGGATTGCGCTGTACTGTTTTCTATTGTGATTGGCACGACAACACCCCAGATCGAGGTGTGAGAACAGATGCATTTGGTGTTACATCAGTAAATTCGAGGCGAAAGCTGCAATATTATGATCCTTTCATTCTTGCTTCCCAGGCCGATCAGGTAATTAAATGTTAATTATTCAGAATGATTCATCATCATGTGTATTAATTTATAATTTTTCTAAATGTTACAGGTTTGTTATATCAAGTACCCCCGGGTAAGGAACAGAGATGATCCATGGGTTACTGTTACAAGACTCAACCCGAGAGGCCGAGTTCAGGGAAGTTCTGAGCTGGAAGACCCACTACAACCAAGCACATCCGGCAACTGTAGTGCAGCAGAAGATTTAGCTGGAGTTGGCCTTGTAGTCGATTTAACCGACTTTGGAGAGGAAGCCGTCGTTCACGTAGAGGATGAACCAGTAATTGGAGAGTTTCACCAAGATCCAGATTCAGATTCATCTGGTGATGATGACTCGGAAACAGACTACCATTGAACTTTTTTTTTTTTTTTTTAAGAAATACCGAGGAAATTCCGAGGAACACTTGATATAACCTCTTTCCTCGGATAATAGTTATTTGGTTTATCTAGCAAGGCAAAGCTGAATACGAATTAAAAGCTACACAAAACACAACCAAATAAAACAAAGAAACCATGTAAAAGAAATACGAACTCATAATTAAGAAACCTAAAAAAAAACTCAGTTCAAAATTAACAGAAAATAAGACCATAAAACGTTAGAATAGAAAAGAAAATAAAATAGCCGGTGATAGCTCCTACTCCTCCAGATGTTCCTGCATCGTTGGGTCTCTTGGACCTCTTTCTTACCCTGTGTGTACCACTCGAACCCGAACCAGAGCTGGATGGAGAGTTGTCCCGATGAACTACATCATCCTTTTGGCAACGACACGGCCTGATACGTGAAATGGCAGCCCAGATCTTGTGTAGCATGTCGTTGTTTGTCTTTATGCTCTGATCTCTCCAATGTTGTTGCTGGCGCGAAGTGGCGTTCGGTGGAAGCTCTTGCAGCTTGTACTGGCTGGAGTCTGATGGGAGTAGCTGATGGGGTTGTGAATCATCTGGAATGGCTTGTGCAGCCTCATCTTGTCCTTCTTCATCAACCACGCCCTTGCCTTTGGTCTGATATTTTGGCGTGAAGAAGGATGGCTTGTCTACTAGTGCGGTAGCAGGGGGTAGGAACTCAACTGCAGCCTCTGAAAGTAGAGCAGTCAGGCCGATCTGAGGCAGGTGGCAGTAGAGTGTTTTCTTCGCTCGGTCCTGGAATACGTAGACGTAAGGACCATCCCGATCGATCCTCGAGTGGGGACCAGCTATGAACTCCTTACTTACTAGAGAAATGACATCCAGGTAGTTCCAAGCAATGTTGTTCGATCTGTCCAGTGCTACCTGGTGGTTCTCACAGTCTACACCCACATGTCTAAGGATCCGAGTAATCACTGCACCAAATCCACATGCATTGCTCTTGGATTTGGTTACTTTCCCCTTGTATCCTGCTAAGTTTGCGGCCAGCACCGCTCCCATGTTGAAGGCAGTAGCAGGTGGGAATGTAGAGTTTCCAAATGCCGGTAGCAAATGCCTCACACCTTGGTACAGGAGGCACAACTCCCATTGCGTGACTGATGCGGCTGTGGTTGTCCCGTATAGCAATGAGCCAATGAGGCGTGTCGCATATCTCAGTACTGGGCTCCGGATAAGTGACTCCTTTGCCTGAGAAGATCTATAAACCCCTGTGCCAATCGTTTCCCAGAAGTTCAACAGCTCTGAAGTCCAATAAAGACCATATGTCCTCTCCCCCGCACTCAATCCAAATAGTCCGCAGAGGTCTGTGAAAGATACCTCATAGTATACTTTCTGCACTACGAATGCCAGAAAACCTTCCTGATGGCTATCATCGGGACGGGTGACGTATGCGGATGCTATGAACTGGCGTACCAACTCCGGATAAGTGGGTTCCTTGAGGTTGCATAGTTGGCCTAGACCCATGTTCTGGAACAGTCCTTCAATGTCTGCTTTGATTCCCAATATTGTCATCGTCTCAGGACATGCTAGTTGTGTAGCCGGAACGGCTACCTTCTTCATGTTGTTGTAGTGGGTGGTATCAGACTTATCCCACTTCTTTGGCCTTTGCTTCTCCAGCTGTGACGAACCCGCTTCTTGTGTGTTTTTCTTTGCTGATGTTTTCGTGCGCTTCATTCTCTACAAAATAGAATCATTGCTCTCAACATGGTTATAATCAATTAAGAAGGCAAAGCTGAACATGAAAATGAAAAGCGAAATCGAGTTGTGATAAAAAAAAACGAAATTGAAAAAAATTCTCTATCCCTAAATCATCTCAAATCATGTTCCAAACTCGTTGATCACAGACAATTGTGTTCTATTCCATGTTTAAACATCTGTTTCATGCATATTTGATCAAGGAATCAACACGGAAATAAGAAATTCACAAAACCCAAAAAATTGCTCAAGAACACGATTTCAGAATGTGGAGATTCGCGGAGTATACCTGTCTTAGGGTGAAGACGAGTGTAGGAATCAGGTAGAGCTCGAAAAATCAAGTGGAATAGAGCCCAAAATTGTTCAAATCGGATGATTATAGAGAGAGAAAGGGGGGGGGCGAATTATAGGGGAAATCGGAGGGGATGAGAGTTCTAAGGTTTAGATCCAAAAAAGGTCGGGTTTTGCCTTATAATTCTGTTTTCCGAACACGCATCGATCGATGCGTTTTGTTTCTATAACGCATCGATCGATCACATTCTTACGGCCCGGGCCATCTTGGTAATCGATCGATGCGTTTTTGTTCTATAACGCATCGATCGATGCGTTTTTAAAAAAACATACAAGATTTTCCGAGGAAATTCCGAGGAACAATTCAGATTGTCGATCGATCGATGGGATACTCTCATCGATCGATCACAATCTTACGGCCCGGTCCATCCTAGTAATCGATCGATGCGTTTTTGTTCTATAACGCATCGATCGATGCATTTTTAAAAAAACATACAAGATTTTCCGAGGAAATTCCGAGGAACAATTCAGATTGTCGATAGATCGATGGGTTACTCTCATCGATCGATCACAATCTTACGGCCCCGTCCATCCTAGTAATCGATCGATGCGTTTTTGTTCTATAACGCATCGATCGATGCATTTTTAAAAAAACATACAAGATTTTCGATGAAATTCCGAGGAACAATTCAGATTGTCGATAGATCGATGGGTTAATCTCATCGATCGATCACAATCTTACGGCCCGGTCCATCCTAGTAATCGATCGATGCGTTTTTGTTCTATAACGCATCGATCGATGCATTTTTAAAAAACATACAAGATTTTCCGAGGAAATTCCGAGGAACAATTCAGATTGTCGATAGATCGATGGGATACTCTCATCGATCGATCACAATCTTACGGCCCGGGCCATCCTAGTAATCGATCGATGCGTTTTTGTTCTATAACGCATCGATCGATGCATTTTTAAAAAAACATACAAGATTTTCCGAGGAAATTCCGAGGAACAATTCAGATTGTCGATAGATCGATGGGATACTCTCATCGATCGATCACAATCTTACGGCCCGGGCCATCTTAGTAATCGATCGATTTGTTTTTGTTCAAAAACGCATCGATCGATGCGTTTTTTAAAAAAAAATTACGTTTTGAAACCCCAAACACTAGTTCGTCGGAATTTCCTCGGAATATTCCGAGGAAATTTCGAGGAAGAAGAGGGTTTCCTCGGAGTTCCCTCGGAATAATCCGAGGAAATTCCGAGGAAATAGGGTTTTTAAACCGAAAACAACGTTTTGCCGTTTGAATAACACCTATATAACCCTTATTAAGTGTCTTACGTTCATTATGAAGTCAAAAATTTGTTCCTTACCGTATAATTAACACTTTTCCGATTGTATGAACGAAATCTCGCAACATAAGAGAAACACTTATACCTTTTAACGAACGGTAAAGGGAATACTTTCAATTAGTTTTGAAATTTGTTATTTCATGGTTTATGCTCATGTATACAAAGAATCCTCAATGGTATGCATTACAATTGTATAAGAAATGAAATACGGCAAAAAAAATTGATGTTTTGAAACCCCAAACACTAGTTCCTCGGTATTTCCTCGGAATATTCCGAGGAAATTCCGACGGATATTTTACTATCTGTCGGAATTTCCTCGGAATATTTTCATTTTACCGGGCAAATATTTCGCGAAAATTGAAATTAGAATTCCGACGGAATTCCGACGGATAATGTCCGTCGGACCCTAGGTTTTATAACCACGAGCCCCTTCTTCTTCCCCATTTCTCTCTTCTTCCTCTGCGCGACTCCTCTCTTTCTCTCCGGCGATTTCCCCCTGAAATCCGACGATATCTCCGGCGATCTCCCTCTTCTCTTACACAAATCATGTAAGGACCCTATCCCACTCTCTTAGGTTCTATTTGTTAGGTTTTTGTGTAGTTTTGATAGATTTTTGTTAGGGTGATTGGTTAGGATTGTGATTTGGTTGTATAATAGGTTTAGAATTGTGATTTGGTTGAATAATTTGTTTTGTTGAATTGATTTAGAATTTTTTTATAATTTTTTTATTTTTTGTATTTATAAAATCGATTTTTGTATATAAAATCGATTTTTGTATTTTACAAAACGATTTTTCTATATAAATTCGATTTTTTGGATTTTACAAAAAAAAATTTCTATATAAATTTGTTTTTTTGGATTTTACAAAACATTTTAATTATTAAACAATTTTTATTTATTAAAACTATTTTTTGTTTATTAGAACTATTTTTATATATTTATTAAAAAATTTTAATATATATAAATCTTTTTCTGTGATTAAATTATTTGGGATTTTTTTTAATAAAAAAAATTAATTTATATATTTTTGTATTTATTAAATATATTTTTTTAATTTACAGGTCTCATGATGATCAGACCCGGCCTCGACAGCGTCGTGGTCGTGGTGGTACGGGGAGCCAGTCTCGGGATTCCAGCCA
This sequence comes from Brassica napus, assembly GCF_020379485.1. Taxonomy (NCBI): domain Eukaryota; kingdom Viridiplantae; phylum Streptophyta; class Magnoliopsida; order Brassicales; family Brassicaceae; genus Brassica; species Brassica napus. Next base: position 29,949,206 of record NC_063447.1, on the reverse strand, counting down.
TTTTCAGGATTCCCCTTCGCCCCACAGCTCCAACCATACATCTCCCTCTGCTGCACCCGCTCATGCTCCTCTCGCTCCCGCTGCTGCATCCGCTCCTGTTCCTCCGGGTCCTCCGGGAGTGATGAGGGTTGCGGAGTTGGTTCAACAGCCCGGTCGTGACCATCTTCCGTATCTCACTCCGTATCCACATGGACGGGGTCAAACATGGTAATTAAACATTTTTTTTTCTTTAAATTTGGATTCATTATTAACCGTTTGTTCTTTTAATAAGGTTCAACCGATCCGGGAACGGGATCAGCGCATGGATCAACCGTATGATGTACTCGGCCCTCGACAGTGGACATCCGACTTTCACTCACTTCCCAACCGACAAGCAGGTTCTGTGGTTTCGTCAGTTTGCGGTAAGTATTCTAATTTTTTACTTATATTTTTAATCTTTAATATAAATTTTCTACTAATTGTGTTTTTTTTTCAGCAAGAGTTCAACTGGAATTCCGATGAGACGCTCTTTATCTATCACCACTTCGTCCATAAAGTAATGGACAACTATGGGAAGCAGATCCACGAGTGGAAGAAGAAGTGGGAAATCAATAAGGTTCGATTTAATTTATTAAACAATTTTTTAATTTATTAAACTATTTTTTAATTTATTAAACTTTTTCTTTTTTTTTTAATTAAAAGGTCCCAAAGTCGATGAACGACACGGTCTGGAAGGAGTTGTGTGCGCATTGGGATAAGGAGGAGACGAAAGAAACTTCTTCCACCAACTCCACCAACCGCAGGAGCGACCGTAAAGGGAAGGGCATCTACAAGCATAACTTGGGTGCTCAATCTATTGCCACTCTCGGAGATCGCATGGTAAGTTCAACCGCTTTTTCTTCAATTATTTGAGTTTCAGAATTTAAATTTATTGTGCATTTCTTCTAATTTCTAATGTTTCTTTAATTTTATGTTTTTTTCAAGGCGGAAGAAAATGATGGCGAGCCGGTCGATGATCTCGCCCTAATGAGGAGGGCGTATACCAACAAGAAGACCGGCCAGATTGATGACGGTCTTGTGAGGGACGTGGTCGACCTGGTCCAAACTCAGGTGGTAGACGAAGTGTCTCAGCTTCAAACCGAGGATGACGCTTCGACGGCTTCGACCAACTTGTCCCGGTTTCGAATCAACGAAATCGTTGAATCCGTAAGTTCTTTTTTTTTAAAGTTCAATTCATTTATTTCTTGGTTTAAATTTCTAAATTTGGCTTTTTTCTATTCAGTCGGTTCCAAAGAAGAAGGGACGTTTGTTCGGTTTGGGTCGTCGCACCCGGTCGGTTCCTCCTTCTTCTGCACCACCGCCCTTTGTTGATCCAGAAGTACTTACGGCTCAGTTGAAGGACAAAGATGATCGAATATCTTTGTTGGAGACCCAGATGGCGGCTCAACAGGCGGGCTATGAGGCACAGAGGAGGCTGAACCAGCAAATGATGGAGATGATGCAGAGGATGTACCCGAACGAGGTGTTCCCGGACGTGCCAGACCCGTAGTTTTTTTTTTCCCCAATCTCGGAATGTTTTATTTTTATTTGTGAAACTTTGAATATTAATTAGTATGATTTCAATTTTACTTTTAATTTCATATTTTCGAATTTAAATTTCAGAAATTTTATTTTTTCAAAAAAATTAATATTTTTTACATTCCGAGGAAATTAATTATATTTTTCACTAGATCGATCGATGCGTTTTTGAACAAAAACGCATCGATCGATCCGTTTTTTTTTTAAATATAGCGAGGGACATTTCCCTCGGAATTTTTCGAGGGACAACTCCCTCGGAAAATTCCGAGGAACGGATCCCTCGGAATATACCGACGGAACAGTTCCTCGGAATAAACCGAGGAAAAAGTCCTTCGGTATACTCCTATCGATCGATGTATATATGTCCAAACACGCATCGATCGATGAACTTCCGAGGAGTTATCCCGACGAAGTTCTACCTCGGTATATTCCGAGGACTTTTCCGACAAACAAGGGATCCTCGGAATTTCCTCGGAAATTTATTTCCTCGGAATTCCGTCGGAAAATTCCGAGGGATTTCAGAGGAAAAATGAAATTCCGAGGAATTATTTCCGACGACGTGTTTTGTCGGAATTTCGTCGGAATAACGATATTCCGACGAAATTCCGACGATTTTTTTCCTCAGAATCCTTGATGTTTTCTTGTAGTGTTCATAACATATAGGTTCCTTATATAGGAGATTACACCGTTATAGAAACATGAAAATATTACAAATCATAATCTTTTGGTTATGAACCATTCACAAATTATAACATGTATTAATTTTTTTCTTCGTTGAATACTTAATCCATTATGCCTCAAAATGTTATGTGAACATTCAATTCGCATTAAACTATACTCTATAAAACTAGGTCCTCGCGGGAATTAAAGTTGTTTTCTTTATCATCGACATATATATAAGGAAAATGTTTCTATTTCATATCTTACATTACGGTTTGTATTATGTGATCCAATACGACCTTAGTCAACAAAATAATATATTATAATTATTTATATTTTTCGTGATGTATCATAATCCTAATGAAAATAAAATTGCAGCTAACCAAATATTCGATTTTGTTTTAGTTCACTGAACTGAACTGAACTGAATATAAATCTTATATATTAAAACAGAAGTCACAATTTTGATTCATGTGTGATTTTTAAAAAAATGGACTTAATAGACATATTCATAAAAAGTAATGTTACATTTAATCTCTAATCTTATCATTTAAATTTTGGGCATACCAGAAATTTTTATTGGGCTATCAATAATTGGATTTAAACAATAGATGATCAATTGGATTTATAGATAGTATAAATTAAATAGATATAATTTAATGTTGTAATACTATACTTCAATATGTTAAATATTTAAATATTTGTCGATGTTAACTTTTAAAATTATAAAGATTTTTTTAAAATAACAAAAATCATATTATCTAACAATGATTAATCTTTACTACCTTAAACCAATGAAAACAAATTTTAAACTATATAGTTTATTTTTAAAATTAAACAAAAACTAAATGTTTAATTATTTACTCGATAATATAAATCTATGAAGCGAAAATTTTAATTTTTTAAAAACTTTCTAAATTTGTGAAATGTTACAATGTCTTTGAATATGACAATAAATCAATATTTTAGTAATCTTTATATATATAGTTACGATTTTAATAATCCGAATATATATATATAGAAGAAGATACAAATACATGTGAAAATTTGAAACAATCTATTCCATAAAAAAAATTAAAAATTGATAGACACATATATATATTAATATATACCAATTTAGAATTGAAAACAAAATATTTATATAAAAATAAATGAAAATAAAAACCCGCGCGGTTGCACGGATCGAGATCTAGTATATGCTTATTTCGTATGCTATCAGGAAACCCAAAACGCTGGACACTTTCCAAATATATGTTTCCATAATATCATACATATCTTGACCACATATAGATTGAATGATTACATGCCTGATTTCGTGTTATGTAATGCAAATCTTGGACTAAAATTTGAATGCTGATTAGAATTTTAAATAGAAAACGTGCATTGATTTTGAATTTTTTCAAAAAGAAGTTAAATGTGAATGAGAAAAGGAATGTTAGCAAAACCGATTCCATTGGTCCCGCGTAAGACTTACATTGTTTGTTTTGAATACGAACAAATAACTTGAATAAAAATAATAATGGATTATATATATGCAATAAGATAATGTACCGGCGAAAAAGACAATGTCAAATATCAAAAATTTAAAAAATAACATAAATATGAACAAATATATTATGGCTTTAGGAACATAATATTGTACATATTATTATTATTTTTTTTGATCAAAATTGTACATATTATTATTTATGCTATGTTTTTTGCATATTATAAAATAATAAATATATATATATATGTGTTTTTAATAGAGCAAAGAAAATAAAAAGATGAAAGCACATTCGATAGGATCAAAAAGCACTACAAAGGTGAGGTTTTTTATTTGTTCAAGCGACTATTAAAAAACGCAGACGAGAATCTCCAACAAAACTGTAATATTAATCACGTAAATTGCATATAAGAATAAGGAACGTATAGTATAATCATTTTCTAATTTTAAGGTGCAATAGTATTACATGTAGTACTTACCTAAGCAAGGAAGAGCATTTTAATAAAGGATGTAAGAAAAACTCTCGTGATGATACCTAAACAATATGACAATCTTGTTAATCATACATGAGAATAAGGTTTGTTAATAAAAATGCTCTCCAAAATAATATAAAGGGGATTTAAATATAACCTCATTTGATGTATATAATCATGTGGATCTCTCTCTCGGTATTTGATGAATGAATGAATGAGATATGTCGCATTTAATTATTTCATGAAAGTAAACATGTATAGCAAAGAAAGAAGCATATACTTTATACCCCTGTTCGGGAACGCGCTAGGCACTAGTCGGGCGGTCGGGTTGGACCTAGCGCCTAAAAAAAAATCAGAGATTAATCAAAAATTATGCGGGGCAGAATTTTTAGATTGTTTACTATGTTATAAAACATGTTAATCTTTAATTGTGTATAACATTAATATATTTTCATGTTTAAGATTGTATAAAACACACAAATAGAATATATAAACTTAATATAGTGTAATTTTCATCAAAATTATGAATATAAACGATATTTAAAAAAATTTAGATCAAATAAATAAATAAAAATATTATTAAAAATAAAATAAAAAATAAAAAAATAATTAAAAAAATAGATTTGGCGGCCACCTAGGCGGCTAGTCGGTTAGACGGTCATTTAGGCGGAAAAAATCGGATATCCGATTTTTTTAACCAATTTGGCATAAATCAGGACGGAAGAGTGACGCGTAGCGTCTAGGCGGCCGATTTTTATAACAGAGTTTTATACTATCTTAAATATGAAATAATAATTTATTTATTAAAATAGAATGGTATTATTAAACTAATGTTTTGACTTGTAGCTGACCACATGTATTGAGATATTGAATGGACCACGCCAACTTGTCTGCAAGGTCATGACCGAACAGTATCTTCTCTTTCTTTGACTCTTTATGATCCCTAAGCCTGGGCGCATGACATGTCGACCACCTATGGGCTTATTCTTTGACTCTGTAAATTCTTGTAAGAGAACTAAAAGTAGTAAAGATTCGAGTTAAAAACTTGGACAAAAAATAACTCACAAACTACGAAAGAAAAGTTATGTATAAATGAATTTCCTTCGGCTCTGCTAGTCTACAAGTCCATGTAGTATCCATTAACTTCTTCAATTTCTAAGATAGATGCCAATAAACGTTCCTCTCTGATCTTTGTTTCCCGGCTAAAAAGAAGATGTCACGTATTACTAAGAAAAGTATGTATAAATAACCACTGTTCATTTATAACTCTGTTTTTTTTTGACAAAAAACTCTGTTATAATGAACGTCTTTTCGTTTTTACGCTATAGTAACGTGTTCGTCGCATCAAACTTCATTTCCTTCGGCTCTACTACACAAGTCCCTGCCTGATAATCCCAGTCCCCCACTTCTTTACTTTTGCCTTGGCTATTTTTCAACAACCCTAATGATGCTAATATCGCTCACATTCACACACCTTCAATATCGTATCATAAACCCATTTCACAACACACAGAGTTTTTCCCATTGCGATCAATCAAATCCTCAAAGCTCTAAGATATGCAATCATGATCTTTTGTTCTTAAACGACCTGTTGTTGCTGTCACAAACATTAAATACAATATATCAATATATCATAAATGTTGTACAAACTTTGCGTGTAATAAATGGCCAGAGCTGGCTCCAAGCTCGCTGATCGTCTCGTTTCACTCTATTCCACAGACAGTCATCTTTATTTCATTTTCCTTATTCCTCTTCTTTTTTTTATATCTTTATATATACAGAATCATCAATCATAATTCCCTGATACTTTCCTTTAGCTTCTTTTTTTTTTGATGTTTACAACATTAAAACCAGACCAAAGACATTAATAGTTTTACCCATTTTTCAAAAATTTTGTTGATCCTATCTTCACTTTGAGGTTTAATTATTTGTCTCTTCTATGTGTTTCTTGTTCCAAGCTTAAGAACTTAAAAAGGTTTATCCCTTTTGCTATTAAGGTGATCAAAATGGGTAGAAAGCCTTGCTGTGATAAGGAAGGTTTGAAGAAAGGTCCATGGACTCCTGAAGAAGATGAAATTCTGGTTGAATATATCAAACAAAACGGTCATGGAAGATGGAGAACACTTCCAAAGAAAGCTGGTGAAAATCATATTCTTTCCTCTTTTGGATTTTGGTTTGATTCTTGATAGTTTTCATGGACAAGAGTTTTCATATTTATTAGGTTTACTTCGGTGTGGAAAGAGTTGTAGACTGAGATGGATTAACTATCTAATGTTGACATGAAGCAGAATTAAGCAGCTAGACTTGAGAATTAAGCAGCCAGACTTGAGAATTAAGCTGCCAGACTTTATAAGGTTTTATAAGGCTTTATAAGGGTTTTATAAGCTCGATTTTATTGAAGAGAAGAAGAAGAGAGAAAAAGATATTTTATTATATTGTGTACTGAGGTCACTTGTCTTTAAATACTTGTACCCAGATCCACAATTAAATTAAGGAAACTATTCTCTCCTTCTTTCTCTTACATCTTGAGATCTACTTTCTCTCTCTCTATGTTCTTCATGTTCTTCATTCTCCATAAATAAACTCTCAATAATTCTCTCATTCTAACATGGTATCAGAGCATTAAGCTCTTGAAACTCACAAAAGCTTCCGCAAATTTCTTTCTTTCCTTCTCAGATTATCTTCAAAATCTGTTGGATACATCCTTTTATCCACTGGCCCAAAGGTCTTTCAAAAGGGAAGAACCTCACCAGAACTCAAGATAGAGGAGTACCCTATTCTCTGGAACTCAAGAAAGCTTAAACCATATCAGGAAAAGCTTCTTCAAAGTCCAGTTTATCTCAAAATCAGTAGGAACAATCTATTGTCCACTGGTCCATATCTCTCCATGAGGGAGAACTCCAACATGGTGTTGTTTCCAGAGTACAAGAAGGCTAAGGAACAACATAAGAACCACAATATGCCAAGAAGAAGTGACTTGAATCAAGCCAGGAATGTAATCAAAGAGTTTGAGCATCCATCGATTCAAGGTCGAACCATGTATTCATCTGTCATTGGTGGTTCAAATGAAGAAGGAACATGGAGAAGTACTGATAGTGCAGCCAACACTGATGGTCCAGCAACCATGAGTGACCTACATTCCCTTATCCAAGCCTTTATCTCATTCAAGAAGGCTGGTACACACTCTCTTGACCCTAAACCTATCATTATAGATTCAGGAGCAAGCCATCACATGATTAGTGATAGAAACTTGATGAGTGATGTCCAGCCTGCCTCAGGGTATGTTCAAATAGCAAATGGTGATAAGATTAAGATAGAAGGGATAGGGAACCTGAGGTTGTTTGATAGGGAATCTACTGCCTTGTATATGCCTCAGTTTACATCAAACTTGCTATCTGTGAGAAAGGCTACTGTTGATCTGAGTTGTCAGGTTGTCTTCAGACCAGATGAGGTTGAATTTCAAGACTTAAAGACAGGCCAAGTGATTGGAAAGGGGCACGTTCACAATGAACTATATCATCTTCAGAAGACAGAGATGTCTAGACCATCCACTTCTCAGTGTTTGGCTAGTACATCCAGCGGGGTTGATAGCACACTATGGCATGCTAGGTTGGGACATCCTCATACAAGAGCCCTAAACTTGATGCTTCCAGGTGTGGTCTTCAAGAATGATGATTGTGAAGCTTGCATATTGGGGAAGCATTGTAGAACAGTCTTCTCACAGTCTAGCACCATCTATGAAAGATGTTTTGACCTAGTTCACTCTGATGTATGGACTGCTCCATGTGTGTCCAGAGAGAACCACAAATACTTTGTCACCTTCATTGATGAGAAATCCAAATACACTTGGGTGACACTGATTCCGTCTAAGGACAGGGTGTTGGATGCTTTCAAGAATTTCCAGACCTATATCTGCAACCATTTCAATGCCAAGATGAAAATTCTAAGGTCAGATAATGGTGGAGAGTATACAAGTCATGCATTTAAGCAATATCTTGCTCAACATGGGATTACTCATCAGACAAGCTGTCCTTACACTTCTCAACAGAATGGAGTTGCTGAGAGAAAGAACAGACATTTGATGGAAGTAGCAAGATCAATGATGTTCCACACCAATGTTCCAAAAAGATTCTGGAGTGATGCTGTGATGTCTGCTACTTATCTGATCAATAGAACTCCAACTAAAGTCCTCAACGACATGTCTCCTTTTGAGGTTCTAAATAAGACCAAACCATCTTTGGACCATTTGCGTGTGTTTGGATGCCTCTGTTTTGTGATGATACCTGAGAAGCTGAGGAACAAGCTTGATGCTAAAAGCTCAAAAGCTATGTTCATTGGTTACTCTCCAACTCAGAAGGGGTATAAGTGCTATGATCCAGAGTCAAGAAGGGTTCTTGTCTCGAGGGATGTGAAGTTTGCAGAATCTAGAGGCTATTATGATGGAAAGAGTTGGGATGAGCTCAAAGATCTTTCTCAATCAGCCTCAGATAGAGCAAATAACCTTAGGGGAGTAATGGAGAGCCTGGGAATCAGTATGCCCTCTTTACCAAGTGTGGAACCTGTCCCTGAAAATTTATCATCTACTGCAGCTGATAGTGTTGAGAGCACTCATCCTAATCATGAGGGGGGCAGTAGAAATGTTGAGCAGTCTACACAAGCTCAACCTGAAGAGAGCTCTGTAGCTCATGATCAAGATGAGATGCCATCAGAATCAGATGTTGAGACTCAAGTAGAGGCGCCAAGTGAAGGAAATGAAGCAGAACCTGAGCAGATACAACTTTTGAGAAGGAGTACAAGGATCAGGAAACCCTCACAGTGGATCAACACAGAAGTTTACTTCAATGCTGAAGCTGTAGCTCACCCAATAAGTGCAGTATGCTCCCTTGCTCAATATCCAGAAGATCATCAAGTCTTCATCAGTGAATTGGATCAGGAATACATTCCAAGAACATATGAAGAAGCTATGCAACACAAGGAGTGGAGAGAATCTGTTGGAGATGAGATGAGAGCCATGAACAAGAATGATACATGGTTTGAGACTGAACTTCCAAAAGGAAAGAAGGCAGTGACAAGCCGACTTCTCTACACTATCAAGTATGGAGCCAATGGAAAACCAGAAAGAAAGAAGACAAGACTGGTTGCAAGGGGATATACTCAAGTGTATGGTGAAGATTATCTAGACACTTTTGCACCAGTGGCCAAGCTTCACACTATAAGGATTCTCTTATCTCTTGCTGTCAATCTTGAGTGGGATTTATGGCAGATGGATGTGAAAAATGTCTTTCTTCAAGGAGAATTGGAGGATGAAGTCTACATGAGACCACCTCCTGGTCTTGAGAACATGGTGAAGTCAGGAAATGTTCTCAGATTAAAGAAGGCAATTTATGGCTTGAAGCAATCTCCAAGGGCTTGGTACCATAAGTTGAGCACCACCCTCAATGGAAGAGGCTTTGTCAAGTCTGAAGCTGATCATACCCTATTCACCCTCACTAGCCAGCAAGGAATCATTGTCATTCTCATCTATGTTGATGACATTATCATCACAGGCAGTGACAAAGAAGGGATCATCTCGACCAAAGCGTTCCTTAAGGCTTCATTTGATATCAAGGACTTGGGAGAGCTCAAATACTTCCTAGGGATCGAGATGTGTAGGTCTAAGGAAGGGTTGTTTCTATCTCAAAGGAAATACACCCTTGACTTACTAAATGAGGCTGGAGATCTTGGTGGAAGAGCTGCCAAAACACCTCTAGAGGAAGGATACAAAGTGATGCGTGAGGGGGAGATTGAAAACAAGTCATATGAAGATGTAAAGCATTATAGGAGAATGGTGGGAAAACTCATTTATCTTACCATTACCCGACCAGATGTATGTTTTGCAGTAAACCAAGTAAGCCAACACATGCAAGCTCCCAAGGTACACCACTGGAACATGGTTGAGAGGATTCTCAGGTACCTAAGAGAGGCACCAGGCCAAGGAGTATGGATGGGATGCAATAGAAGCACTGAGATTGTTGGGTACTGTGATGCGGATTGGGCAGGAGATCGAGTTAATAGGAGATCAACTACTGTTTATTGTACCTTCATTGGAGGCAATTTGGTAACATGGAAGAGCAAGAAGCAGAAGGTGGTGTCTTGTTCAAGTGCTGAGGCAGAATATAGAGCTATGAGGAAGCTCACAAGCGAGTTGATTTGGATCAAGAGACTTCTTAAGGACTTGGGAATTGAAGTTACAACGCCAATCACGATGCATTGTGATAACCAGGCTGCTATACACATTGCTAGCAACTCAGTCTTCCATGAAAGGACCAAACATATAGAGGTAGATTGCCACAAAGTGAGACAAGCCGTGGAGCAGAAGATCATATTGCCGTGCTACACAAGGAGTGAAGATCAGCTAGCTGATATCTTCACCAAGGCAGTAATCACTAAGGTATGTGAGTCCATTCATCCAAAATTGGGACTCATAGACCTATCATGTCAATGATCTCTCCTTCATGAAGTGTTCTACTCTTTTTCCTTGACTTGGGTTTTCTCCCAAAGGGTTTTACCTAGTTGAGGTTTTAATGAGGGAATACTTCATGGCTTCCAAGCTTGACTTGTTCCACATGGTCAAGCTTGAGGGGGAGTGTTGACATGAAGCAGAATTAAGCAGCTAGACTTGAGAATTAAGCAGCCAGACTTGAGAATTAAGCTGCCAGGCTTTATAAGGTTTTATAAGGCTTTATAAGGGTTTTATAAGCTCGATTTTATTGAAGAAAAGAAGAAGAGAGAAAAAGATATTTTATTATATTGTGTACTGAGGTCACTTGTCTTTAAATACTTGTACCCAGATCCACAATTAAATTAAAGAAACTATTTTCTCATTCTTTCTCTTACATCTTGAGATCTACTTTCTCTCTCTCTATGTTCTTCATTCTCCATAAATAAACTCTCAATAATTTTCTCATTCTAACCGACATAAAGAGGGGTCCTTTCACTCCCGAGGAGGAGAAACTCGTTGTCCAGCTTCACGCCATTCTTCGCAACAGGTTGCTTCTACATTGTCTAGATATATATATATATATATATATATATATATATATATATATATATATATATATATATATATATATATTTTTTTGTTTTGGCAAAAAAAAATATTATATTTTTTGTTTAAATCCTCTGTTTTTTGGTCAGATGGGCTGCTATTGCAGCACAGCTGCCAGGGAGAACAGACAACGAGATCAAGAACTTATGGAACACTCACTTGAAGAAGCATCTTCTGAGTATGGGTCTTGATCCCAAAACCCATGAGGCATTACCTTCATATGGGTTAGCCAAGCAAGCTCCAGCTTCACCAACAACTCGCCACATGGTTCAGTGGGAAAGTGCTAGAGTTCAAGCTGAGGCAAGGCTTTCTAGAGAGTCAATGTTTTTTAATCCTTCTGGTGGAGTAGTGAAATATGAATGTGATCACTTCTTACGCATTTGGCACTCTAAGATTGGTGAATCTTTCAGAAACATTGCTTCATGTGATGAATCAACTACTACTAGTCAAAGCCCTTGCTCGAGGAAAACATCCTCCTCATCTGCACTTGTAAAGAGCTCAACAAGTTCTTGTGTTGGGAAAGAGAATGTTATGGGGGTTCATCATGGCTCTGATTCTTCTCCATGGTCGAACAATCTTGAAAATGTTTCATCAGACTCTTATCTTCAACTTCTGCTTGATTTCCCAATAAGTGATGATGATATGAGTTTCTTGGAAGAGAACATTGGTAGCTACACATAGTAGAATAGATTATCTATGTAAATCCGCATTAGTTAGTTTTGGAACTTGAACAGTGTCCATGTTTGATTCTTCTTAACAGTTAGCAATCCTCTATTTATGTTTTGATGATGCTACCAAGAGAAAGAACAATGAACACATTTTCCAATCTCATGTTTTTTACACACAAAGCAAGATACACAAACCAAGATTACAAGCATTAAACAGAATAAGAGGAGAGATTGTTTGCACTTTACAGTTGAAACTCTTTAAAATGATTGATATGCAAATTAAAGATCAGAAACATCCACAAGTTGCCTTTAGGACAATTCCAGTGGCTCTGTACTTAGCAGTAGTTTCGTTAGTCTGGTTTAGTTTGTATTTTACATTACTTTTTATTGGTCATTATACACGGGATGAATTCAGAATATGATTCAACCGTGGCAAAAGAGCAAGATAGATGTATATGTGACTGTAATTTCATTTTAACTAGTGTGCGTTATATCAAATCAATAATTGGTTACAAAAAAAATGGTATAATTTGCATATATGGTGGAAAATCCTAATTAATGTGTTGGAAACAAATTAATTCCTACTAAATATGTTGAAAATCTATGTTTACTAAAAATATACACACATAACATACATGTATGGTAATTAATAATTGAAAAGATGTAAACAAAGTTATTTGGGCAATAAATTATATCAGATCCTCTATATATTTTCAGTATTTATGCCCATAAATTTGTTTTTACATATTACTCTAATATGCAATTGACTAGTTACATATTGTCTATCTTGGCAATTCATTTTTCATAATACCAAAAAGAACGAAAATCTCAACTTTATTTTGGGTTTTGTTCATGAGATAAGATCCAAGACCTGCAACTATGAAGATGAACAGCAAAGGATTTAAACAGAAACCACGTTCTAAAGTAGTCATCTCTTTCTTCACCGTTTTTTTCATTCTCATCCTCGGTGCTTGGATGCATATGGTACTAAAACTCTTTCTCTTCGAATCATTTTAATCATATATTTACATGGCCTCTGGACCAGTAGCCAGACTAATCTTTTGTGCTCAAATTCATAATTTGTATATATTAGATGGGTCAACATACCCCAAAATTTGTAAAATTTTCCTTATTTTTAGTAAAAGTACATGTAAACATTTTTTAATTAATTTTTTTCATGTGGGTCATTTGACCACCCTCATAACTAGCTGTCTCCAGTCACTGCTCTGGACATAGCCGGATGAAACATTCATATGAATTGGTCTCCTAATTAAAAAGTTATTATACTCGTCAAACCTCTAAATTGTTGAACTTTATTTATTAAGATTAACTCATAAATATTCATGTCTCCCTAAATATAAGATTCGACCATATATACATGTGTGAGTGCATAAAATTAAATCTGAGTGTTCTTATAGTTTGTAATAGGTAAGAATAAAATCCAAATGGTGGCGACATCAGTAGTGGCAAGTACAAAGAAAACCATCAAGATTCCATTAAACTGCAAGGACACAACACAAAAATGTCCTTTAAACTATCCAAGCAGATTCAAACCAGCCATCTCTTCCTCAGAAACTTGTCCTGACTACTTCAAGTGGATCCATCAAGACCTAAAGGTATGGCAAGAGACAGGTATCACAAGGGAAACACTCGAGAGAGCAAAACCTAATGCTCATTTCAGGCTTGTGATAAAGTCAGGGAGATTGTATCTTCATCAGTATGATAAATGTTACCAGACAAGAGATGTGTTCACAATTTGGGGAATACTTCAACTTCTAAAAATGTATCCTGGTCAAGTCCCTGATCTTGAGCTTCTCTTCCTCTGTCATGATCAACCCGGCATTTGGAAAAAAGACTTTAGGCGAGAAGGACCAAATTCTACATGGCCTCCTCCGCCGTTGTTTCATTACTGTAGTCACCGTGATGCATACGACATCGTCTTCCCTGATTGGAGCTTTTGGGGTTGGTACGTACGTCGCAATATTAATGGACCGTAGCGTAACATAAACTTTTAAATTAATTATTGTTATATAGGCCGGAGGTGAATGTTAAGGAGTGGACAACATTACAAGTGGCGATTAGAGAAGCCAACGAAAGGGTTAGATGGAAAGATAGAGTTCCCTACGCTCACTGGAAAGGGAACTCTTACGTTTCTCCGGAAAGAAGAAACCTCATGCAATGTAACTTCTCCGATAAGTATGATCCCATGGTTCATCTCTATGAACAGGTATATATCCATCTATTTACAGTATCCGGTTTAAGTTTGTTTCGAAGAAAAGTTTGACAAGTTCTATACTCATAGCCAGTCCTACGCATAGGAAAGTGAAATACTAGCATATGATCTCTAAATTGTTAGAAATAATTTATATAAACATAAGCTTACAAAATTGTTTAAAGATTTTTTTATTTATTAAAAATCTTACTAAATTTTATGCAACTTCCAGAATCTCATGACCGGTTATGGTGATAGCAGCTCACCATTTCTGTAGAATATAAATTTCATAAGTACTAGTAATTGTGAATTCAGGACTGGGAGAAGGAGAGGGAGAATGGTTTCAAAAGTTCAAACTTAGAAGACCAGTGTACCCATAGGTACCTGATATTACATGATGTTACTTTTTTGGATTTTGTTAAATTTTCTTGCCTGTAATTATTCACATTTTGGGGTTTCGATTGGACATTTAGGTACAAGATTTACATAGAAGGTCGTGCATGGTCAGTGAGCAAAAAATATATATTAGCATGTGACAGTATGGCTCTTCTAGTTAAACCAGAGTTCTTCGATTTCTTTGGAAGAAGTATGGTTCCAATGGAACATTACTGGCCCATTAGACCTCAAGAGTCTTGTCGTGATCTCGAATTCGCCGTTGAATGGGGTAACAACAACACTGAGAAGGTTGGCTACTATTTCTAGTTTACTGAGATTGATTTTTGATTTGATTTTTGATTACCGGTTAAAATAACAATGAGCAATTATAAGCAACCATTATCTTGTTAATTATGTAATATTATCTATTAAACACATCATAATCATGTTCTTATAAATATAAACAGGCGCAAGAAATAGGTAGACGAGGAAGTGAGTACATGATGAAGCGCCTAGAGATGAAGTATGTATATGATTACATGTTGTATGTGTTGCAAGGATACGGGAAGCTGATGAGGTTAAACGTGACCGTGCCTGAAAATGCGACCGAAGTGTGTTCCGAGACGATGGCTTGTCCGATCACTGATGGTGGACTGATTAGGCAATGCATGGACGACTCGTTGGTTACGTATCCAAGCGTCAAGGCGGCTTGTGACTTGCCGCAGCCTTATGGAGATGATGAGATCAAAAGGTTTCTTAAAAGTCAAGAAAGTGCGGAGAGACATGTTGAGAAGTTGACCAATGACTATTGGGAGGTCCAAAACAAGATTCTTCAAAAAGGAAAGATTGTATAATTTATCAGGATTGATTTAATTGATATATTAGGGAATACTTAAAATTGATTTCTTTAAAATTTCGGAATGTCAGAGGCAACTAATGTTTTGCAACTAATGTTTTTATTTAAGACCAAAGGTCATCATGATTGGAGTCATGATTAATCAGTAATAACAGATAAGCGCGTTGCTTAGTCTTTAATTAAACATGGTCAACGTTTAATTAACACCAATAGTTTCCACCAGAAAGAAAAACATTTGCCTAGTTGCCTTGATATACAAGTCCCCACGACCTCAAAAAGTCTTGAAGAAGCTTTCAACTTCTCTGATCTGTCTCTCATGAGAACAAAACTAAATCTCTTTCTATTGTGTAAAATCAAATGAGTAACTTAAAACTTGGTGTTGAGGTCATAAGCGCAAGGCTCGGAGATGGTGTTAACTCCTTTGTGGAGCTACGATTCGACGATCAGAAAGTCAAAACCTCCACAAAGCTCGACGATACGAGTCCTGTTTGGAACGAGAGGTTCTCCTTCAACATCTCCGACACAGAGGATCTATCGAACCTGGTTCTTGAGGCTTATGTTTACAACAAAACCAGCAACGGAACGAGATCTTGTCTTGGTAAGATACGAATCCTTGGAACTGCGTTTGTGCCCTACTCTGAAGCTGTCGGGTTGCATTACCCTCTTGAGAAAGAGAAATGGAGCGTCTTCTCTTTCGGATCCACCGTTAGAGGCGAGCTCACTCTCAAGGTGTTTGTAACTGATAACCCCTCGGTCAAGATACCGACTCCAAACCCTATAAAGAAGCTTGCTTCTAACACAAGTCACAATTTGCACAACATCCCCGCGTCAGAGAAGACTAAACCTAGGCTTCGAAAAACTCAACAACCGCCTCAACTGCAAACACTATCTCCTCAACCGCCTCAACCACAAACGCTATTTTCTCAACCGCAAACACTATCTCCTCAACCGCATCAACCGCATACGCTATCTCCTCAACAACAAATGTCATCTCCTCAACCGTCTCAACCGCATACGCTATCTCCTCAACAGCAAATGATAACTCCTCAACCGCCTCAACGGCATACACTATCTACTCAAAAGCAAATGCTATCTCCTCAACCGCCTCAACCGCAGACGCTATCTTCTCAACCGCAAACGCTTTTTCCTCAACACCCACCGGTTATGGAAGCTGCTCCATTTCAACCGGTCAGATATGGTTCACCGGTTCTTGGAGGAGGCGTACGAGCACGAACCACCACCACCGCTCATGATCTTGTCGAGCCAATGGAGTATCTCTTCGTCAAGATCGTTAAAGCATGTAATCTTCCGACAATGGATCCAACCGGAAGTCTAGATCCTTACATCGAAGTCAAACAAGGAAATTTCACGGCGACAACCACCCAATTCGAGAAGAACAAGAACCCGGTTTGGAACGAAGTCTTCGCTTTCACCAAATCAGACCAACAAGCAAACTTCGTCGACGTCATCGTCATGGACAAAGGCGTCATGAAAGACAATTTTGTCGGTTCCATCCGGTTCGATCTCAACGAGATCCCGACACGTGTTGCAACAGACAGTCCTATAGCTCCGGAATGGTACATAGTCAACCACGAGAGAGGAGGCGAGATTATGTTATCTGTTTGGTTCGGTACACAAGCCGACGAAGCATTTTCAGACGCGACGTACTCGGACGCTTTAAACGTTGTAAACAAATCAAGTGTGCGTTCTAAAGTCTATCATTCTCCAAGGCTATGGTACCTTCGCGTTAACGTTATTGAGGCACAAGACTTAGTTATCGTACCAGACCGGACTCGGTTTTCCACCAAATCCGTACGTGAATATCAAGTTAGGTAGCCAGATGGTTCGTACCAAACCGGGTCAATCGCTTAACCCGAAGTGGAACGAAGAGTTTACATTTGTGGCGGCTGAACCGTTTGAAGATCTTGAAATCTCAATCCAAGACCGAGAGGAAACGCTGGGAACAACTAAGATACGGTTTGATGAAATAGAAAGACGGGTTGATGATAACCGGATAGTACCAAACCGTTGGTTTAGTCTTGCGTTAGCGAGACAGACGAGAGTTAGATTTGCAACGACTAGGATTCTTCTGAATGTTTGTTTAGAAGGAGGCTATCACGTTCTTGATGAGTCTACTTACAACAGCAGCGACTTCAGACCATCAATGAAGAAGGTACGAAACCGACATGGGCAGTCGGTTGGTGTTCTTGAGTTAGGGATCTTAGGAGCTGAAGGTTTGAGTCTGAGCCGAGACGGGAAGAAAGAGACGGTCGATGCTTATTGTGTTGCCAAGTATGGGACCAAATGGGTCAGGACACGGACCGTTATGAACTCTTTAAACCCGCGGTTCAATGAGCAGTACACATGGGAGGTTTACGAGCCAGCAACTGTGATAACAATTGGTGTCTTTGATAACAATGGGACCAATGGTGGTAACAACAAAGATGGGAAGATAGGGAAAGTCAGAGTTAGAATCTCGACTCTCGAATCAGGAAGACTCTACACTAACTCGTACCCGCTTCTCGTTCTTCGACCTTCGGGGGTCAAGAACATGGGTGAACTGCATTTGGCGATTCGGTTTACATGTACTTCTATGTTTCAGATGCTTCTCCATTACTGGAAACCACTTCTTCCCAAAATGCATTACGTAAGACCGTTGAAAGTCGTGCAGCAGGAGATTCTCAGGCGGCATGCGGTTAACCTAATGGCAGCTCGGCTAAGCAGAGCTGAGCCGCCACTTAGGAAAGAAGTGATAGAGTACATAACCGATTCGAACTCTCATTTCTGGAGCATTCGGAAAAGCAGAGCGAATCTCTACCGGTTGAGATCGGTTTTCTCCGGTTTACTTGGTACCGGAGAATGGTTTCAAGATATCTGCACATGGAAGAAACCGGTAGCGTCTACAGCGGTTCATGTACTCTACTTAGCGTTTGTGTGTTTGCCAGAGATGATTCTTCCGATAATATCTCTTTGGCTATTCATGCTCGGTGTATGGAACTACAGACTGCGTCCGAGACAGCCTCAACACATGGACACAAGCCTCTCATTTGCAGACAATGTTCACCCGGAAGAGCTTACCGAAGAGTTCGACACGTTTCCATTCTCTTCTCAAGACCCGGGGGTTGTTAAAATGCGGTACGAGCGGTTAAGGAGTATAGCTGGTAGAGCTCAGACGCTTGTGGGAGACATAGCTGGTCAAGGAGAGAGAGTTCAAGCTCTGTTAAGTTGGAGAGATCCAAGAGCTACATCCATCTTCATGGTGGTATGTTTGGTTTCTTCTGTGGTTTTGTATGTTGTGCCGTTTAAGGTTTTTGTTCTCCTCTGTGGGTTATACATCATGAGACATCCAAGACTCAGGCGAAAGACACCTCCTGGTTTGGTTAACTTCTTTAAAAGACTTCCTGCTAAAACAGATTGTATGTTGTAGAATGCAATAACATATAATATGAAACCAAACACACATGAGTTGTGAAAAATCACTACAAGTCTTTTGTTTCCTAGGCATAAACCAAAAGACAATTCTCCCAGAGAGGTTAGCTTAAAGTCTTCTTCTCCTAGATTTTCAATGGGTTATATACACACATGAATCATCATCCGCGCATTAGATCAATGTCCATATGAGCGTGATGCATATCCATCGATGATCTCGAACCGGTTGACCACATGCCTACAGGAGTCTGAACAAGGTTCTGAGGAACAGGAGGCGACACTGGCGCTGCTGTGCTGTCATTGTTCTCCAAAGCATCAGTGTCTTGGACATCCTCAGATGTTGTTTCATCTCTTTTTTTAACCTTCCGTTTCGGAACCGCCCAAAGGAAGCTCCCAACGATAACCTATTAAAGAGACACAACACACAAGTTTTATTTTTTAAAAAAATGAATCTCTAAAGAAGCTTTACAAAGCAGCTTTTACCTGAACATGGCTTGCTGCTATTAGAGGCCCTCCAATTCCACCACCAATGACACGACCATCAGGGCTAGCGAGTGAAACAGCTAGGTTTCCAGTGCGGTTTGAGTAGTCATTGTCAGTTGAGTTCAGATAAGAAAGTGATAGAGATACGAGCTCGAAACGGCCCTATAGATCAATAGGTGGTTATACAACATCAACATGAGTAGTGCCTTTGTTTAGAGCGTTGAGGATAATCATAATAATAATAATAACAAACCTCGTAGATTATAGCTCCATGGGACGGTGCTGGTTGAATAAGAGTTGCAGTAGAGACTGCACCAATAACGGATAAGACACAAATCGCT
Source organism: Brassica napus (assembly GCF_020379485.1). Taxonomy (NCBI): domain Eukaryota; kingdom Viridiplantae; phylum Streptophyta; class Magnoliopsida; order Brassicales; family Brassicaceae; genus Brassica; species Brassica napus. The sequence goes on along the minus strand of NC_063447.1, from coordinate 29,929,579 downwards.
CTTGGACCTTGCTGAGAAAAAGACAGTACTTTTGATGCTATGTCCTGAGAAACAACAAAAGAAGACAGACCACCTCAAGAAACATAAAAGAAGATGAGTAGTGTTGAAAGATTGAGACTAGAGGAAGAAGACATACTTCACCAACTGAAACTACAATTACGTGCGGTGTAAAGCTCATCCCCGATGACGAAGGCATCATCAAGTCACCTTGCAGAACCAAAAAAAAAATCACAGGTTTTTTGCATCAGGACACAAACTTTAGTTAACGTAACTTGAGAGAAGGGTCCTGTAATAAAAGGTTATAATATTGAATTAAAAAAAAAAATCACACTTGGCATTAAAAATTCCAAAGCTTTAAATTAATAATTAGTCACTAAAAATCATAACTTCCCACCAATTTCCAAAACCAATGTTCTCGTAAACTATATATAAGTCAACAAAGCTCATAAATTCAGAGCCAATCTCCATATCTGAAGACTAAATACAATCACTAGAAGCAGTGGAAACAGGAAAGCTCATAACTTTACACCTTTCAGGGAGAGAGAGAGAGAGGGGGGTTATTACCGATGGAAGCAAGTCTTTGCTTCTTGCCGGAGCCAGGAGGTCTACCACGACCACGTTTGTTAGAGTTTGGGGACATGGAGGAGCCCACTGAAGGAGACAATGCCAAGGAAACAGAACCGTCTTGTCCGTATTTCCTAGGCCGTCCTCTCTTCCTCTTCAGAGACGTCTCACCGGAAGTAGGAGGAGGAGCAGCCACCGCTGAAGAATCAACCGGAGAAGACTCCATTTGCAAAGGAGGAGACACGAACCCAGTGGAGCCGCCTCCTTGGTTCTGGTAATTGGGATTGGAGAAATGGTGAAACCCTTGAGACCCGTGAAATGGCTGTTGAGTCTGAGGAGGAGGAGGAGGTCCAGAACCAGGCATGCCTCTCTGGATGTAGTAAGAGCCCATTGCTTCTCTTCGATCCATAGCTTCTGAAAGGTTCGAACTTTGTGGCTAAGGGGGATGCAAAAGGAGAAGGAAAGATCTGAACTTTTTTTCAATTCTTTATATGAAAAAGGATAAGAACAAAGAGAGAATCTAAAGGGTCGATAAAAGATGTAGACCTTGAAGGGTAAGTTAACATGCAACCTACAAATTCATTTGACCTAATTGGCTTGTGTAGCTTTAGTATCAAGAAGAGAAAGAAAAATTTCCATTCTTTGAACAGAAACAAGAAATGAGATGGGAAGGAGTTTTCTCACTCCATCAACAATGGTGAAGAAAGGGTTTTCTTTTTTTTTCTCTCTTTAAGTTTTTTTTTTTTAATTCGTAATGTGATGTTGCTTTTTTTTTTTTTTTTTTTTTTGCTTTAGTGGAGTGACAGAGGAGGAAACAGAAGAAAACAAAAAACTATCAATCAGATCCCTTCCCTTCCTGCTAAATTGAAAGCATTTACTGTACATAACACACACAATGAGATTATTTTCTTCGTAAATTCAAATTCGAAATTTCAAAGATTTTGATGTCACACTTTGACTGTAAGGCTCTCTCTCCCTCTCTCTATAGACTTCTTTCTAGCATCTAGCATTTCATAGGCGCATGTGTGGCTTATTGCGAAGCTATTGATAGGGGCGCGTGTGTCAAAATCAATAACATCTCCGATGTATTTTTTTATTTTTTCTTTTAAAATAAAAAAATTATATAATAGAGATAAATTTGTTTCCAACATATTCTTCTATTTCTTCATCTAAAAAAGAATATTTTGATATATTCTTTTCTAATTTTATAAATAATCTCTTTTATTTGTGAAAGTTAAAAACCAATCCAATCTAGTGTAATATTCACAAATTTATAATATTATTTACACTCAATATTTTTATAGAAACTATTATGTAAATAAAAAGTATGATTATATATTTATATAAACAGTACATTTTCACTAAAAAATATTTATTTTGGTTATAATTGTTAAAGTAAAAAGTTAAAAGATCATTTTGTGAATAAAAAAATATGCATATATTATAGATAAATGCTATTTTTTCTATTTGGAAGTGAACATAACAATTTTTTTTTTTTTTGTCATCAACTACAGACTCATATTGACTCTGTGAACCACTCCGATAGATCTTGATCCATGTGAACGACAAACGACGGTTGCTTCCTGGCACTGCGTGCTAGGCTATCCGCTTTTGAATTTTGCGTCCTTGGTACATAGATAATCTCCGAACGTGTGAAAACTTCTTTCAGGGATTTAATATCTTCCAAATAGCTTGCAAATGCTGGTCATTCTTCTGGTTCCGAAACCATCTTCACCAACTGAGAACAATCCGTTGCAAATGTAACCTGAAATTACCGTAAGTTTTTCATGCATTATATTGCCCAAATTAGTGCTTCCATCTCTGCATGTAAAGGGGATAGACAAGCTCGAACATTCCTTGCTCCTAACAACCCATTAAAACCTTCTAGAGTACTCAGCCAACCTTGCCCAGAGAAAGCATCATTCTCTTTCCAGGATCCATCTGTAAAACACCATCTCCCTGGAATTGATGGGGGAGTCGTAACCTCAACTTGGGACGCTGTCCTGGTCTCGATCATTACATGTGCATCAGCCCAAAGTCTTGACTCTGTTTCTGCTAATTTGAGGGTGTCCATTGGTTCCATGTCCAAATTGCTAAAAACTTTATTGTTTCTTCCTTTCCAAATATACCAAAGAATCCATGCAAATTGATGATCCTCCATCGGTGGGGAGACTCTCCAGAAGAGGTGATCCATATTTGTGAACAAATAGGTCATTGGGAACATGGTTGGATTTGATGGTATCTTGGAGAGAGCCCAAACCTGAAGTGCTGGAGGACATTCAAAAAACACATGGTTGATCGATTCCTCATCCGCTCCGCAACGGGCACAACATATATCTCCTTGTATTCCTCTCGCTTTCAGATTCTTTTTGACTGCTATACAACATGTAACCAATTGCCATAGAAAATGTTTTAACTTGGGAGGGCACCGTATTTTCCAGCAGAAAGCCTTCAAAGCATCAACTGTGGGTCCAAACAGTAAAGGTGGTCTCTCCCTATCTGGATAAATCCGTTCAACCTGATATCCTGATTTAACTGTATACCTCCCATTGTTTGTGAAATGCCATCCATCCCTGTCCACCATCTGAGATTTACTCAGTGGTATACTTTCTATAATCTTCACATCTTGGGGATCCATCAAAGCCCTGAGTGCATGCGAGTTCCATGTCCGCGAAGTAGAGTCAATAAGAGAATCCACTGTAAGATTTGGGTCGAAAATATGTTGATTTTTTTTTGCTGGTCTCGGGCGAGTGGTTGGGAGCCATGGATCAGTCCATACAGATATAGATGATCCTGATCCCACCCTTTTGATTAGTCCTTTGCTTACCAGAGATCTAGCAGAAACGATACTCCGCCAGCCATATGACGGAGAATAAGAGCGAATCGGTTCCAGGGGTGATGCATTCCTGTAATACCGTCCCTTGAAAACCCGGGAAAATAAAGTATTTGGCTTCTCGATCAGACGCCACAGCTGTTTACCAAGCATTGCTGTGTTAAAATCCGTAATATCCTTAAAACCTAGACCCCCATCTTCCTTATCAAGACACACTTTATCCCATGATTTCCAGTGCATACCCCTTGTCCTTCCCCCTGGACTCCACCAAAATTGTGTGACCGCGGTCGTCAGTTTTTTAGTTGTTGCCTTAGGTAGCCGGTAGCAGGACATCACATGGTTTGGTAATGCCGTCACCACGGATTTAATAATCACCTCATTTCCCCCCTTTGTGAAAAACTTAAAAGTCCATCCATTAACTCTATTATTTAGCCGGTCCTGCACAAAGCTAAAAACTTGTATCTTGGATCCTCCCAAATTTTCTGGAAGGCCTAGATAAGATCCCATACCTCCAAGATTCTGGATTCCCAATATATCTCGTAAGTCCTGTCTAGCTGAGTCCTCAATATTGTGCCCAAACTGGATAGAGGACTTGTCAAAATTTATAAGCTGACCAGATACAATCTCATATTCCTTTAAGATCCTAAGGATAGTATGGCATTCCTCTTTTATAGCTTTACAGAAAAAAAAGACTATCATCCGCAAAAAGAAAATGAGATATCGATGGACATACTCGAGCTACCTTCATTCCCGTTAAAAGTTTTCCTCTTTCCGCTTTTTTAATGTTTGCAATTAAAGCCTCAGTACACAGAATAAATAAATAAGGTGATAAAGGATCCCCTTGTCGCAAACCCCTCTGTGGGACGATAAGACCCTGGGGTTGTCCATTAAGGAGGACCCGATATTGAACCGATGATATACATTCCATCATTAATGTAATCCAATGAAGATCTACCCATCTTCTGTAGGAGAGCCTTTATAAAATTCCATTCCACTCTATCATAAGCTTTACTCATATCCGTTTTAATTGTCATATATTTTCCCTTGCACGCCTTATTCGTCCGTAATCCATGAAACATTTCCTGAGCAATAAGAATATTATCAGATATTAACCTTCCTGGCACAAAAGCCGATTGGGTTTCTGAGATGAGGGAAGGTAAACATATCTTCAATCTCTGACACAGAACCTTCGAAATAATTTTGTACCCAACATTACACAAACTAATCGGCCTCAATTCGGTCATTCTTGTAGGCCTCTCCGTTTTTGGAATCATACAAATATTAGTAATATTTAATTTCGGATCCAAATTTCCAGTTACCAAAAAATTATTCACCATGTCCACCAAATCCTTCTTAATAATATGTTAGGAGTGTTGAAAGAAAAGAACTGTCATACCATCTGGTCCTGGTGCCTTTTCTGGATGCATCATAAACAGGGCTTCTTTGACCTCGTTCCAGGAGTGTTGAAAGAAAATAACAATCTATATTTTAGAGAAAGAAATAGAGTAGGATTAGAGTGATTTTACCTCTAAATGCTAGTAGGGCATCTCCAACTCCACTCTATTTTCTACACTAAACTCTATTATAAAATAATACATTCTCCAACCCCACTCTATATCCCACTCTAAAATAGTGCAACTCTATTTCTTCTCTATATTTGGAGTAACTCTATTTCTTACTATATTATAGAGTGAAACTTTTTTATTTATACTTTAGTCCTTTTATTTTTCAATCTTTTTGTTTTGTAACTATTTATTTAATTTAATTATGCAAACAACACATAATTATGTTTAACACAATATATATAAACATTTAAAATTTATTATTATTAGCCAAAGAAAAAATCACTAAAATTAAAAATATTTTCTTTAAGATTAGAAAAAAAAACAAATACTAAAATTAAAAATAAGTAACTCAAAATAAAATTAAAACCATAGATAAATAATGACTTAATTTTTTGGTAAATTGCTTCCATATCGAGCAAGATTGTTAAAATATTATCCAAATGAGGTAAACGAAGGAGTAGCTTCTTGTTCATGTTGTTGACCACGTCTTTTTTTTGTTTGTAAAATTTGTATTTGTTCCTCTTGAAAATATTCACGAACATCTGGACCTTGCACTAAACTCAAGTCACAAACTAAATACTTTTTGATGCATGTATGTAACTAAAATATATAAAAAATTTATTGGTGATCAATGCATATGGACTACATGTATAATTCTCTATAACATGATATGAGGATGAATGTGATTTTAGCGAACCAACTAAAGTGGGAAGAGAAGTTCCACTTCCACAGATTCAGACACGAAAGAATGATAATATTCAATTTGAAGAATTTTTTGGTCGATTTAGAAAAAAATCAAAGATAAAAAAAATTCATTTCACACTTTGAAATTCGTTAATTGATCACTTGTGGGAAAGATATACTAATAGAGATGTTTAAGTTAAAATGTATTATGTTACTAGTAAAATGTAATGTAAGTTTTAATATAATAAATGTTTCATATAAATATATGATTTATGAAAATTTTGTGAAAAAATAAAATATAAAGAGTCGATTTGTAAATTTTGTAAGTAAAATAAATTAGTTATAAAATTGAAAAAAAAATATTTAAGAATATTCCTTTTTAGAGTCAAATATAGAGTAAACTATTGGAGAGAAACTCTACTCTATTTTAGAGTAACACTATTTTAGAGTGAAAACTAATCTAAAATAGAGTAAACTATTGGAGATGGTCTTATCGAGGTAAATATAGAGGTGGGTTAGAGATGCTCTTAGAGCATCTCCAACAATTCCATTCATTTTTTATGGGGTCCACCCTTAAAATAAAGGGTTGAAGGGGTGATTCTCCAATGGTGACCTTCAATTTTTTTCTCTTAAAAACTTATATTTTACACTTTAATCCTCAATTTCAGTAATAATTCATTATAGTCATTAAAATTTTATAAATTAACAGCAAACTCATATTAATATATGGTATTGACATAATTAGTAAACATATTTAATTATAATAACAAATTACTTATAATAAAAGATAAAAAACATTAACACATAAAACTACATATAATAATAAAACATAAACAATTCAAATTACAATATATATAATACAAAACTAATCAATACGATTATTTCCATAATGCTTTCAAATATGCTCAATCAAAGCATTTTTATGTATCTTTTTTTATGTAAAATATTATGATTGTATTATAATTTTGTATTTGTGTAAATTTTTCGAAATATATTATGTGAAATAATATGTTTATATTATATTTTTATTAATATTAGTATATATTGGTATATAATATTTATTAATATATTATTATTATTTAAAAATAATTTTAGAAGACCACGATTATAATATTTAAGTGCCAATATAATTATAATAGTAGAATGCCAAATAAGAAATAATAAGTACAAAATCATTAAACATATATAAATCAGAGATTAAAGTGAAAAGTAAACAGTGTTTTAAAAGCCGCTACAGTGCCCCTTCAAATTTGAGGGTCTGTTCACTCCTTTAAAATTTGAAGGGATAAAAGGCTGTTGGAATGCAAAACCTTTTAAAAATAAAGGTTTTAAAAATTAAAGGGATAAAGGACCGTTGGAGATGCTGTAAGAGCATCTCCTAAAAGCCCCTTCATTTTTATGTGGTGATTCTCCAATGGTGACCTTCAAATTTTTTCTCTTAAAAACTTATATTTTACACTTTAGTCCTCAATTTCAGTAATAGTTCATTATAATCATTAAAATTTTATAAATTAACAATAAACACATGTTAATATATGGTATTGATATAATTAGTAAACATATTTAATTATAACATCAAATTGCTTATAATAAAAGATAAAAAACATTAACACATAAAATTACATATAATAATAAAACATAAACAATTCAAATTACAATATATATATATATATATATATATAATACAAAACTAATCAATACGATTATTTCTATAATGCTCCCAAATATGCTCAATCAAAGCATTTTTAAGTGATAAATGAGCTTCCTTATTTTTTATTCGAGAATACTTTGGTGATTTTGGAGGTTCAAGACCAAATTTACCTTAATATTAGTATTGTAATATATATTTCAATGTGTAATATTTCAGCTTATATATGGATTTACCTGAATATTAGTATTGTAAGATATATTTTAATGTGTAATATTTCAGTTTATGTATCTTTTATTTTGATGTAAAATATTATGATTGTATTATAATTTTGTATTTGTGTAAAAAAAATTCGAAATATATTATGTGAAATAATATGTTTATATTATATTTTTATTAATATTAGTATATAATATTTATTAATTAATTATTATTATTTAAAAATAATTTTATAAGACCACAATTATAATATTTAAGTTCCAATAGGCCCAATATAGTTATAATAGTTGAATGCCAAATAAGAAATAATAAGTACACAATCATTAAACATATACTAGATATTGACCCGCCCTCTAAGGGCGGGTATATTTTTTGTTTTTTTAATTTTTGCCTAATATAATTTATGTTTGTGTTTGTATAATTATATTTTTGTATGATATGAATTTAATAGAATATATATAATTTTCTCTATATTAAATAAATAATTTATCAAGTTTCATAATTGTGTACTTGTGTCATATATGTTTGGGAAATTATTTTTAATCTTTATTCACCAAATTTGCAATTTGTAATATTTTTTTGTACTTTCATATATGATAACATTTTTAATTTCCCACATTTTATTTTTAAACTTAAGTAGGTGTTTTAACAGAATACCTATAACAGATGACCCTAAAAATTGTTTGATAATAATATAGATTAGTAATATCTAATTAAGATCAATTAGACAAAAGAATTTTAAAACAATAGGAATTTTAAAAACCCATACAAATACACAATGCAAAACAATGTATCAAATTTGAGGCCCAAGGCCCATATAAATAAATAAATTCCGACCACAAACTTATTATAGAGAAAAAAAATCTTTTTAGAAAGATCAGCTCTTTTGATCAAAAAAAAAAAAGAAAAAAGACCAGCTCGAAAATAGAGTTTCTCTCTCCCTCTTTCTATTACAACCGACCGGATCTTGTCTCAGCTCAAACTTAATCGATTTGTAAAAAAAATTGCTCAGATCAGCCCAGGTACATGTAATATCACTCGTTTTGTTGTTAGATTAAATATATTTTGTTGCATGTAATCTTATTTTGAGGTGGAATCTGAGAATTTTATTTTGAATGAAATTTCAGATGTGACGGATCCTCTGTTTCTTGCGACGAGAGATCTGAGTGAAGCTGATCTTAATCGAGCTAATATATGTGTCTGAAGTGTACTGGAGGGAAGGAAAGGTCAACAAAACCAAAGCGTTGATCTTGTCTCCATTGAAAAAGAAGATGTCTGAAAAGAAACTCGTTTTTGTGTCTATAGCATCACCAAACAATTTAACTCCTACATCTGAAAAGCCTCTACTCTACTATGGCCTGTAAGAAATATTTTAAAGCTTTGATTTTGTATATCAGTATATACTATGATTCTTAAAAGCTATATGATGTTGAATCTGAAGCATCCTTAAGTATTTCATAAATATTTGTTCAAAGTGAAAGACTGTCACTTTCTTCTCAGAAACGCGTGGAAGACTGTGGAAGCTGACATGAGTGGCTCTATTCGTTTGAAACCAGAGCAGTAAAAATATACATGGCTCCTATGAAGATCCCAGGTAATCTATTGACCAAATAATAAATCTATGTTACTTTTTAACAAATCGTTTTTATAAGCCATATATAAACTCTTTTGTTTTCTTATGGGGAATGAATGTTTTCTTTTGCAGGCGCTCATTATTATAAAAGAAGTAAGATGATGTTAGTCTACATTTTCTAGCTTTGTTTGTAGGTGCATCAACATTTTCTAATTAGGTAATGTTCTAGCTGAGTAGAAAACAGAAAAACAGTAACAGATAAACTCAGTGAATCTAAAAACATTTTCTAGCTTTGTCTGTAGGTGCATCAACAACATGATAGACGCATGAATTGCATATATTGATTCACTGAGTAGAAAACAGAAAAACAGTAACAGATAACAATGTCATTGGTAAAGAAAAAGCACCATAGTATGGATTTCCTGAACCGAAGTAGGTTGATGGTTGAGTGAAATGCTGAGAACCCTCGGAACTTTGTAAATTCGGCTTTAAATTAGAAACATCTCCCAACACTTGTCTAAAGGCAGAGTCGGATTTGGTTCCATCAGTCAATTTAGAATCTGCTAGACTTTGACATGTAGGTTGATGATTTGTTCTTCTCTTCCTTGTATTGTCTTCTTTGTTCTTCATGTTTGTTGTAATGGTAACTGCATTTCGAGAAGTTAGTTTTCCATTGGTGTTTTATCGTAATCTATGGTGTTCTGTAATGATGGGTGTTAGGGTTATGTTTAGACACAACGTGGGTTAGCTAATGAACTCCCTTATTATTGGATAACTAAATTATTTTAATACTTTTTAGTTTCCTTTATATAAGGAGATATAAACATTTAACATGAAACCACTTGTTTAAATTCATATATGATATGGCAGAGTACAATAACATGTAGCTGATTGTCAATATATCATTCCTATTGTTTTAATTCAAATAATTTTTTATAAATTTAAAAATCTCTATTTTAAAACATTAGTTAGAGTAGATAAAAACAAAGTATGATGTATGTAATGTGAGCAGATTCCTTTGAATCAGTATATCAAAAATAGTAATCAAGTATTTTCTTATAATAGAATGTAAGTCTCAATTGTAAGTACTGCAAATTGAAAAATAATCTAGCAAAGGAACGCAAATATTGGAAATCTTTATTACAAATTAAACTTGAAATAACTGAAACAAATCTGCAAATAAGCACTTATTGTGAAAACATAAACAGAAAACAAAAACAGAAAATAAACAAAGAACCACTTTGGTTTCTTCATTAGCCACTTTTCTTGGAGCTTGAGTCCTCTTTAGTGGTCTTTTCTTTCTTCACAAAAACTCTAGCGCACTGCTTCTTTGTTGTAGAACTTATGTCAGGTTCACCTTCATTGGATTGTTGTTTGCGTTTAGATGATGGGGTTACCACAGTGTCTTCGTTTGCCTGACTTTCGATAACTAAAAGTGAACCCTGTACAAACAATTTACATATGAATCTGGTGCAGTCGTATACATTCAGTTAAAATTCTAAAAATCTAAAATACAAAACCATACCTGTGAACCACTTAAATTAGTAGTTCCCACATCAGACTGAGTCCATGACTCAGTGGTGCTACCACCAGTCAGTAGCATACTTAGATCTTTCCATACTTTACCAACTTTATACATCCCACCTTTGCTAGCAACATTGTTACTCTCAATGTAAATACCAAACATGAAAGTCTTTCCAACCAAATCAGTAATGGCCTCAGGAAAAGATTCAATATCTTGTAGCTGTAATATTCAGTATATGTTAGAAGTTATATATTCTGAAAGTGTATAATAGAGTTGTGAAATACAGGTTATAACCTCCTCAAATGAACCGTTGAGCAAGGCAGCAGCATTTTCAGGAATAACTCTGATTGCAATCTAGTCAAGTAACATTAGGTAAGCTTCTCCAGTACCATCTTTCACCCATACATGAATCCTGAACCTGCATCACATATTTTAAATTAGCAACTTATGAAATTGAAATATAGACTACAAAACTCGCTTAACAAATGTATTATTTTGGCAAGACTTTAGTGACTTTATCATCACACTTTTCACACCACCACAAATGAGTTGTTATCTCATTCCCCTTGACGTTTTGAACTTTTGTTGAAATCTTGTTGACCTTTTTGTTGCAAGCTTTGCATCCAAAATAGTACCATCCCCAATCCTTGTCAATTGCATAAATTGTGGCAATGATTCTGCATTGCTCAATCTACATTTACAAAAGTAAAGGTAGTCCTTTAAGCATTGATACTGTTAGAATATAATTTGCATCAAAACTATTACCTGAGTTGAAGATAGTAGCTCTGCAATGTCTCTGATTGGGTATTGCATCCATTTATCGCGTCTAATCTCTCTTTCAAGTTTGTCTTGTTCGGATTCAACCAATGTCAAAGCATTGGATGCAACATCCCTATTAAAGTCAGCCCCAATAAATTTATTTTAATAAACATAGGTATAGCTTTTCATTTTATAAACAATTTAAATACCTTTTCAAAAAGGCCTCAGTCTCCATTATTGGCAGGTTGAAAAAGATTTGAGAAGCATCATATGAATTTGAAATTTGAACCTCATCTGACATAAATAAACAAACGATTTTGTGAGTTCCAATCTTAAAGGTACTATGATATGATAAATGATAAGTGATAATAGAGGATTGCCTCTATAGGTGCCGACTTTCACAAAACATAAGAGACAGATAACAATATCTCCACCAACTGCTTTGCAATTAGCTTGAATGCTTTCAGCAAATTTTCCCCATAGACAGCAAGCAATCCTACGGCCTCTGTCAAAATAAAAAAGTCAAACTATTAGTTTTAGTAATATGATATAAGGAAAAAACAAATGGGATGACTTACTGAAGGTCTGTCAAACTGAACTCAATTTTCTTTATTTTTTTACCATAACACAGAACTGTGTCAAGAGGTCCCAAATCCGTCACTTCTCCAATAACATCTGAAATAGATCAAAATTAATTAACAAAATGTATTTATCAAACTTAAAATATCAATAGTTACCAATTAAGATGTTTTCATCTTCTACTCCCTGTTGAATAGTCTGGAAATCAACCAAACTGAGAAACATGTTGTCGTTTTGCAGGGTTGACGGAGTGATATCAGTTCCATAGATGAAATTGATCTTGTATTGATGATTGGTAGGCCTGTAGGAAACACTGGGGCCATTGATGGAGAAATTTTCAATGTTTCTCCACGTTCCAACAAGTACTTTTTTTGCAAACTTCTCAAAGTATGTCTTCTTACAGGACGCAAGAATTTTTGTTCCCTTAAAAATAACAAATTGCAGCGATTTAGAAAGTAGAATTGGAGACAAAAGGTAAACTAAGTTATGAGACTTACATGTGCATCAGACATAATGATTTCCAATGTTTCTCCTGAAAGTTTTGTGTAATGCTTCCAGGTGTGGAGCACCTTAACTTGAATACGCCATTCTGACTTGAATGGTTTGATGTCAGCCAAAGCCGTGAGTTCCATGCTTAAAGGTACTTTCTGAATTAGATTTGGATTGTCAATTAAGCTTTAAAGAAGTGTTAAATATTATTAGCTATCGTAAATATAGTGGTAAAGTCCAGAAAATATATTAGTAGGAAATTTAAATGGTGCTAAAGTCCAGAAATATATTTTAAATGGTCCTGATCAAATAGAAAACAGCTTGTAAAAGCGGAAGTTGCATATAAATAGAGGTTTCCTACTATTAAGGAGTGGTGGTTATTTTCGAAAAAGAAAATGATGTGGTGGTTAGTTTTGAAAATTAAAAAGGCATAGTAGTTATCACATTAAAAAGGTATGTATCGTTAAAAATAGTTGTTGGATCCAACTTTTATCAATGGGTCAAACATGTGTTTTAATAGAATATAGATAAATAGAAGGAGTAAAGTAAAAAGTAAACAGTGTTTTAAAAGTCGGTACAATGCCCCTTCAAATTTGAGGGTGCACTGTTCACCCTTTAAAATTTGAAGGAACGAAAAACCTTTAAAAAATAAAGTGCTATGCTCTAAGACCATCCGCAATGGTGAGACTCATTGAAGTCCTTAGCACAAGGGCATTTCAGATTAATCTTGGATATTTTGGATTTTTCTTAAAAAAAAAAAAAAAAAAAAAAAGATGACCATTCACGGGCCGCCACGTAGTCAATGAGACCCGTGAACAGTGTAAGGATCAATCCTTATCAAAGGATTTTAAGGATTCTTTTTTGCACAAACTCTAAAAAAATGGGTTCCACATCCTCTAAGGATTCCCTTAAGAGCTCCCATTGTGGATGCTCTAAGCATGAGAGACTGAAGCTCACACTCAAGAGATGGAGAGTGAGAGTAAGTGATGTGATGTAGTCAATTCTTGTTCCTCTATGGCGTCCACTTCATATCTACTGAGTACTGATGATGATCAAAACTGGCAAAGCTTTCAAATTTATCAAACCATTAGATTTGAACTATATAGTTGACCATAAATACTTGAAACTGTTACTATTGTACATTCATTAAGACAACTGTGAATAAAATGAATTAAAACTGCCTTTGTGTGATATATCAAGTCGTTACTGTTCTTGTCCCTATTCTATTCCCATGTAAATTTTAAAAAATTCTTCAAGAACCAAGAATCTATCAGACAATACAGAATCTGAACTTGATGGCTCATGTGAATATCAAACCAAACAGATTCCATAAGCTTAGACCTATAAAGATTAAGGTAGAAGAGCCACATTGATTCCAACGTTAATGGAACAAAAAATTAATGATTTAGTGTGGTTTTTGAGAAATTATGTGTTTCATGTGTGACAAAGATACGCTTTATCATTTGTCAAGCTCCATTGTTTGAGCAGCTGGAGCTGCTGAAAGTTAACATTTACTTTTACTCTAATTACTACAACTTAGCTTTGTAGACTTGTGTTAATATAAATTTAGAGTTCATATGAAAATGTTTCACTTGCCTAGGTACATAACCGGAAAAACGGTCATTTCATACCCAACATATCACAATATGTTCAATTCATACCCGATTTATACCACTGTGCAAAAACATACATAAACTTTCGAAAATTTCAAATAACACGTTGTTTATCTTTTTGGCGAAATTATACACCGATCGCAACATCAGCTGATATGGCATCTAATTTTGCTGATGTGTAGACCCTGTAGTATCAAGAACTATTCAGTCTTCATATACTCTTGGATTAATTATAGTCAGCTATTTATTCTCTCTCAACGACGCCGTCTCGTAGAAACTTTCATGGACCAAAACAGACCTAGGTTATATGACACTAAGGCCCAATAGAATATCAAAACGGAGTCGTTTTAGCACGGAGCGTAAACAATCCTTGATCAACCATTTCAACCACCTTTTTAATCCATCACTTGTTCACCCTCTCTCTCTCCTCACGCACCTCACGTCTCCTTTTCATCACTGTTCCTCTGTAATCATCCCCTCAATCTCCACCAAACCCTAAACCCCTAATGCATCAGGCCATGAATCTATCCCTTTCTTGCGAATCACGGTTCCCTATATTCTCCACCGGTCCCCGCAAAACCTTCCATCTCAAGCCTCCACGCGTCTCATCAGGCCCTGAGCCAGGCACCAAAACCCTAACCGAGAATCTCATCTCGCTCCTCAGAGCGGTCCCGGACTGGGCAGACGAGATCAAAGAGCGTGGGATGCAGCAGAAACGCACTCTCTACACACACGAGAAATGGGTCGAACACAGAAGCTCTCTCCGCCACGTGCGTCACTTAGTCTCCTCCTTCTCTTCGCGCGTTATACTCTCTCTCATCCCTCCCGTCTTCTTCTTCACATCGGTGGCCGTCCTCATCGCAAGCTACAACTCCGCCGTGGCTTTGGAGTGGCTCCCTGGTATCTTCCCCATTCTCAGATCCTCCTCTCTGCCGTATCAGCTCACGGCTCCTGCGTTAGCTCTGCTTCTCGTGTTCCGCACGGAAGCTTCGTATTCTAGGTATGAGGAAGGGAGGAAAGCTTGGGTTAGGATCATTGCTGGAACTGATGATTTAGCTAGGCAAGTGATTTGTTCTGTTGATGGCTCTGGTGATGAGTTGGTCCTTAAAGACTTGCTTCTTCGTTACTTTGCAGCTTTCCCTGTGGCTCTTAAGGTGATTATCAGTTGTGTCTTAATCAATATTCAAAAGTTGCTAGGCCATAAATATACGTTTTTTAGAAGATTAGCCAATAGGCAGATTATTCGGGCTTTAACGAATTATATTGGTTAATTATGTGTATATATATATTACATCTATATATTGATAGTTTGTAGGTTTAATTATAAAATTGTTTTGAAGAATTATGAAAATTAGATCAACAAATATATTGAACAAATTTATGAATTTTTACTAACATTATTACTTAATTTAATAGATTCAGATTAATCTAGATTGATTTTAACCAATTAATAACATTTTAAACTTAAACCGAATTGAATCCTATAAATCAGATTTTAAGAAAATCGGCCGATTTATAGCCTAGGTTGATTTTTAAAACCATGGTCTTAATATTGGCTTTGGTTTGTGTGCTTGTGTAATAAAAGTTTCTGCTGCAGTGTCATGTGATTTATGGTTCAGATATTGCAAGAGATCTCCGGAACTTGATTGAAGCTGATGACTTGTCTCTGATTCTTGAGTCAAAGCATCGTCCGCGTTGCGTAATAGAGTTCATTTCTCAGAGCCTTCAGCTGCTGAAACTAGACGATACAAAGAGAGATTTGTTGGTAGCTTTCTTGAAACCAATTTTACTATGATTCTTGAAACCATTTTGGCACCAAAAACAATGTTTATTTGGGTAACTGCAGGAATCAAAGATGTTGCATTTACACGAAGGTATTGGAGTTTGTGAACAGCTAATGGGCATTCCGATTCCTTTGTCTTACACACGGTTGACCTCGAGGTTTTTAGTCTTTTGGCATCTGACTCTCCCAATCATTCTCTGGGATGAATGCCACTGGATTGTTGTTCCTGCTACTTTCATCAGTGCTGCTTCTCTCTTTTGCATAGAAGAAGTAGGTTTCTCTATTTCATCCTCTTTTGCTTGAAATTTTTTTAGCTAACCAAATCAAAACTGTGCAGGTGGGTGTTCTTATAGAAGAGCCATTTCCTATGTTGGCATTAGACGAGCTTTGTGATCTTGTGCATAGTAACATCCAAGAGGCTGTTAAATCTGAGACTATCATACGTAACCGGATCCTTGCAAAGATAAAGCTCCATGAGTTCAAGCACTCACCAAATGGTCGGCATTAGATCTTGATTTCCCACTGTTGTAAGTGATGCATTTTGTCTTCCTTAAGAGGGGTTTGAAGTATGTAATGGGTTAGGTTAGGTTCGATATATACATATTGTATAGAAACACTTCATACGAGTTGCTAGGGAAACTATTTGCCTTGAGGTTTGTATATATGCATGCGGATTCTACATTTACACAAGTCAATAGTTTGGTTCTTGATAGGAGCAATTTACATTGTTGAATATTTTGTATACAAGAACCAATTACATTGAACTATTGAAGTTACCTTCTAACTAAGCTCTGTTCCATGAGGCGGCAAAAAGCTACGCAGTTTCTGTGTCTTCCTTTTAAGTTTCTCTAGTTTCTCCAAGTCGCCTTTGCTTGATAAGAAGGTTAAGACTGTTTCGTTCACACACCTTCCTCTCTCCACTGTCTGCCTCTGAGCACTCAAACGCATCATTGGCTCTTCTTCCAGCTTACAGTGCAGTGGTAAGAAGTTCCAGCACGTGGCCACAGGTCTAGTCCTAAAATTAACTTCACACTTCTGACAGAACAGCTTCATCAGCATAACCACAGTTGGTGTTTTGGGAACCAAACACCTTCCCTTCGTTTTGTAGTAAAGCTCACACACCCTATCAAACCCAAACTCTTGCATTTCATCATTCCGATAAACATAGAGTGGAAAGTCACACTATAGGCCTCGATCCCTTTCTCTTCCATCTTCCTCCGCATCTCATGAGAGCACTCATCAATCAGGCACAAACCCTCTATTGGGAATTTCAACGAACAGTTAGTGTGCTTTGATCTTGTTCCTCGCTACACCTGCTCCATGGATCAACGTAGTGAGTATCTATCAAACCCATCGATTCTAATCCCATAAGTAACAGAGTTTGGTCTAAATCCTCTCTTCACCATCTCATGGTAGAAAAGCTCTGTAGCTGTAAACATCACCAGAAAAGGCAAAGCTTCTGAACCAGTTAGAGTGTTTCCTTCACTCGATTTCTTTGTCCACGTCAGTAGGTATCTATCAGTCTCGTTGACACCGAACTTCTTCTTGAATATCCAAATCTCGCGACTTTACAGAGAAGGATGCTCATGGACTTGAGGGCTAGCAAAAAATAATGATGTTTTGGGAAGGGATGATCATTGATGATAGTGGTGGTGATACGCTCGATCTCTGTTATGTTTCTTGATGATGATAAGATTGGAGTAAGGAGACGTTACGAATCGGAGGAAGTCTTCTTCAGAAAAATCAAATCGGAAGAAAAAATCGAACGAAACTTAAATGGGAATTGATAATGTCTGGTACAGTTTAACCAATTCGAACCGAAACAAAATCAAATCGGGAAATAACGTTATTCTAAATTCGGTTTTTATTGGTTGGTTATTACTTATTAGTAACCTTGTGCGACGGCTCGAATCAGCTACTATCATAGATAACCAGGAGCTGCGCCGTCCGTCGCCGTCGGTATCAGCGGGAAAAGGAAGTTCCTTTGACGGAGGCTCAGAATATCTTATTACCGCGAGTCTTGATCGTGTATGAATTTTTAGTCGCTGTCTCTGTTTAAAGTTCTGTTATTTAGCGTATGCACGGAAGGTGTTTGACG
The DNA here is from genome assembly GCF_020379485.1 of Brassica napus. NCBI lineage: Eukaryota > Viridiplantae > Streptophyta > Magnoliopsida > Brassicales > Brassicaceae > Brassica > Brassica napus. The sequence goes on along the minus strand of NC_063447.1, from coordinate 29,911,647 downwards.
ATATGCCTGTGAGAGTTTATAGATTCTTCTCTGATTGAAAGTTTTTGAATATAGTTTGTGTGGGGAGAGTCTTTTTTTTTTTTTTTTTTTTTGTGTGGGGAGAGTCTTAGTGGATTTAACTTAGAAAGATCTTCCCTTTGTTACTATTCTCTCATGAGGGATAGATTTAGGGAGCATTGAAGGGTTTAGTGAAAGAGGTAGAACTAGCTGCACTTTGAACTTCTTTCTTGTTGCTGTGCGAGTAATGTAAGCATATCACTTATAGGACTGCAGGAAGTTTGGTGGTGGTCGTGGTACTCTAGTTGCAATGACAACGGAAACGGGAAGGAAGAAGAGAACTCCACAGATTCTTAAGACAGATACGAGCCATACGGCACTAAAACTTGTAAGATTCTCCTCCTTGAAGCATCATACTTTGGATCTTTCTTGATAACCATGTTTGCCTTTTTGGAGTAGCCATCCTTAAGTTCCTTACTTGCATTGATATCCTTTGGTTTGTGTTTCATCTCATTGCTTTGTGTTTGCTCATTTTCCAGGCTGAGAAGTGGGTTGCCAATATGACAACGCCTGCAGAGGATGAGCCTGAACAAGAAGTTCGAACCCACGGGTAAAGGAATGTTTCCTTTTTTTTGTACATGTTAATTTGCATATGTAAAGCTGAATATAAGTATCATTTAACCCCTCTGCTTAGGCTTGGACTTGGTGCTAAAGTGTCACGGCAAATGAAGCGTAGACCTTCAGACGACCCTCTTGATCAAAAACTACAAGCCAAGTTTGATGCAGGGAGAAGAAAACATGCAAGAACTGACGCACAGTCTGCTAGTGCCAGTAAGAACGCCGGTGATGACACTGAGGATGATGATGACGAATCAGAAAGCAAAAGCCAAGCGTTCGGAAAGAAAAGGCAAAACAGAAGTACGCGTTGTTAGTACTATAGTTTAGAATCATGGGCTTGTTTATTTGGTTCATTGTTCGAACATGATTGCTAACAAACATAATCTTTATCTTATTTAAAGTTCAAGCCTCATGTTATTACCACACTCTATAGTTCATACTCATACAAAACTCTCTTGGCTGAGTAAACTACATAAGCCACTAGAAAGCAAAAACAAAATATTGAAAGTGAAACTGTACACGAAAGTCTAACTAAACAAAAGAGACTCATCATAGGTTGTTGTTGCTGTCCTGCTCCTGCATTGGTTCAGCTTGAACCATGTCTCTGATGATCTCTTCTACTAGATCATCAAGGATCATTTCACTTGTGCCGGAAACAATCCAACCAACATCAAACCTGAGATCCATCCAGCTTCCTGTTCTATCCATGTCTTTCTTCACCATCTGGTCCAAAGTGTGAGGTGAAGGCAAAGGTAGGAGATGCCAGTAAACCCCTTCTTGTGCAACTTTAGCTGCGATCTCCATGTCTGAGATTAGCTGGAGTTCAGGTTTCAGGAACGAAACCCAAGGACCTGGATTCAGTTCATTGCCACAGAAGTCTATAAGAACTTCATTGATACAGTCTTGAAGGAGACTCTTATCGTCGCAGAGCTGTGTAGGAGAGAAAGCTATGCCATCTGCCAACTCTGGCTCAAGAAGAAGCTGTTCTGAGTAAAAGGGCCTCGTTAAAAGCTCTTCCCAGTTCAAGCCTGAGGATTTCACAACGGCTTCAATGTATGCAAGTATCAAGTTCTTGTCATCCACGCTTGTTTTGAGATTGTTGGATTCGTCTGGTTTTGGAGAATCATCAGCTTCATCGAATCTTATACAGAGTGGTTGTATCCTCACTTCACCTGAATTGAACCTTGTGCTTGTTGTTGTTGGGCTACTCTCATCATCTGTAAGCAGAGGTTCGAGCACAGAGACGGGGCTTAACTTTCCTTGAACATCAGTGGCCGGTTCTTTGCATTCAGTCATCCTAACTGAAGAACTTGGTGGGGACTCTGGAGGAGAAGAGTGCATTTGGTTGAACATTTCCTGGAGAACAAAAAATATAAAACCTCATTCAAGAAAATGGAGAATGTGTTCATTTATCACATACAGGAGCTGTCTAACCCTATTTGATGATTGTTTATCGCCGTCTTCTTCACGGCATTCATACACATCTTCATCAACATCTTCGACATGTCGTGAAATGGAAGAGCTGGTAGTTTCCGATAACGGTTCTGTCTCTGTCTTCTCAGTTTCCTTTGCTTGGTCTGCAAGCATTGAATCTCACTTTTTCAGAACAAATGTTCAAGTTTAAGTGGATCTAGACATTAACAACTATTGATTTATTTTATATGTATTATATATTTATATTATATATTTTAGTTTTTGAATTTAGTTATAATTTTTTTGATAAATTATAAAAGTTATATATACGAAAAGAAAGAAATTAGACAAATTTGTGGATTTATACTAATATTATTGTTTAATTTAACAAATCTAGACTAATTTAGATAGATTTTAACCGATTTAAAACTGCATAAATCGGATATTTAGAAAAATGATCGAGTAATGACCGATTTGCTGCTTATAGATGCCGTCTAAGCTAATTTTTAGAACATTGTTCAGAAATCAGAACAAAGAAACATATTAAAACGAGAAGAAGAAACAAGAAAATCACCTTTGGGAACAGAGACATTGATGGTAAATAGTGTTTCATCATCTTTGTCTGAATCTTCACCAGTCAGACCATCTGTACATGAACCGCATTGCAGAATCTTTGACTTCTCGGTTGTTTGGCTTAGAGGGCTAACCAAATCATGCCCAGGGATCAACCTAGGGCTATCTACTGGTGATGAAAACTCAGGGAGAGATAGAATCTTTCCCAGGATTATTGGCACTTCCTTATCTGGTAAACTCACATCTATATCTCCATTTGCAAGCATTTCAGACAAGTGTTTCCTCGCTGCAACATACAAGCCGGACATAGTCTTCTTTGAATCTTCGCTTGTCTGGACAGTAACCTCTTCTTCATTACTCTGTATCTCTTCTTCCACGCATCGGTTTTGGCTCCTATCAACAAGAACATCACATGACTTCTTACCGACGGCAGAGTGTAGTCTTCTTTTGATTAAACCGATAAGAAACCGAGAAAAGGTTCTTCCTGTTTTGGACTTGTTGTCTCTAGAATCAACATCCAAACTATTTGGAGCAGGTTTCAATACAACAATTTGAGATGTTCTGTTTCTCCTCTCTTCTGATCTCCATTTCCTTCTGAAGAATGTATATTTCCTCTTTGGTACCACCACCACAGCCTCTTGTTTTGAGACTGCTTCAGGTCTTTCTTCTTCTATTACAACTCTTTTGGAATCTCCTCCCATGCTTTGAGCATCTTCATGTGATACCTTCTTGAGGAGCGATTCTTCTTCAGAACTCAAAACTTGAAAAGCCTCCAACAAGTCCTTGCAGGTTTGGATCTCTCCTTCTTTCTGAGCTATCAACCGCTTGATCATCTCACTGAACTTTTCTTCACAAACCTTAGTCTCTACATGTTCATCACCAACAATAGAAACATCCTCAGAGCTCTCAGAAGAACAGGTAAGCTGCATCTTCTCATCATTACCTGGATCAGTTAGTTAAATAAACCCTACATTATTAGTGGGTAAGAATCTTTAAGACTAGTTTCTATGAGAAAATAAAAGAACCTGCAAGTCTTTTGCTACCATGTTTCATATCCATCAAGAAACGCTTCTGGTTAGATCCAAAGATGCTGATGAACACCCACATACATCCTATTTGATTTATACTTTCTCTTCTCCCACAGTTCTTCTCCATAAAACAGTTCACACTAAAATACAAAAAGTAAAGAAACTGTTAATACAAGCAAAGAATAAAATCCTTTCTGAATAATAATAATAAATAATAATACTTGTTTTATATTGATTCATGATCATGCAGTGATCTGTTAAAACTGTGTTTTCAACTTTTCATGATTTTCTATCATCAGTCGCACAAATGCAATGTCATTATTACTGTTTTGAGTGATCTTGAAAAGAACTATATACCTTTCCTTTGGATGCAAGTGAACTTTCTTTTTAAAGAAAGCAAGAAAAGAAGGCACAAAGATTGAAGATTATAACTTTTAGAATCTGATCCGATACTTGCAAGAAGGTTAGTAAAAATTCATTTTACAACTTTGTAGCTGTTTTCCACAAATAGAAAAAAAAAATTCTAAGTAACTAAAGCTCGAAACACGAGGGGAGATGTTGAACACAGTGTTCTCAAAATTAGCAGAAGACCCTGCTGCTTTCTCTCACCAGAAAAAAAATGGAACCACTCATCAAAAATTCATAGAAAAAATATATAACTATTATTATAAAAATTGGAGGATTAGGCATAAAGTTACACGAGTAGTAATATATATATATATATATATATATATAGTAGAAAAAGGACATAAAACTAGGTTTTCAGAAAGTGTAGAAACTGCTAGTAGTATTGCTTTTGTTCACTTCAATGTGCAGCTAGTAGCCATTGAAAATCTCACCAATATTGATATATTTTTGACATTTTATGTGTTTTGTGTGTTTAGTGCCTTCACGAGACTGTAATGAATGTGTTTATATGCGTATATGTATACTTATACAGAGAGAAGGTTTGGTGAAGCTGAAGCAGGTATGGTAATGGTCCTCCTCTAGGAGTTGCAACCAATACCGTGTACATTAGGCCTGGGAATATGAGTTTTTACTTGCGGGGCTCGGCCCGTTTGACCCGCCGCGGGGCGGGTGCGGGTCGAACAATTTAGAAAAATCGATTCGCGGGTGCGGGTGCGGGTTATGAGCATTTTATGCGGGGCGGGTGCGGGTTGGTGGATTTTGAAACGCGGGTACCCGCCAACCCGCAATTTTTTTTTTTTTACATTTTTTTTTTAAAAAATATTTTTTTTTGTAAAAATGTATATTTTGTAAAGAAAATATGGGAATTTTAAAAAATAATAATCAAAATATTTTAAAATTTTTAAAATTTTAATTATAAATATATTATTTATATTATATTTTAAAAAAATTAAATTAAATAAATATTTTTTAAAATAAAAATATAACCCGCGGGTCCCGCGGGTTATCCGCAAAATTAAGCGGGGCGGGTGCGGGTACAAATTTATTTGTTCGCGGGTTGTGCGGATCGGATTTTTTGAGAAAAAAAAACTTTGTAACCCGCGGGTTGGCGGGTCAGCGGGGCGGGTTTGACCCGGAACCCAGCCCTAGTACATGACGAATGTGTCGGGAGGGGTACAGTGGTAATTTTCATTAAGATGGAAATTACAAAGTCAAAATAGTTGATAAAAATAGGAAAAAATAGTCGAGGGAGATATTAAATGAAGGAAAAGTCTAAAATGACTTGCATTATACACATTTTGCTAATAAGTCTGTGACATAATATGAAATTTGTTGTCACTGCTGTGAAATAAATTAATTAGCTGAAGTTGATAGCTAGTTCAAATGACCAGTTCTCCTATGTCAGCAAACCTAGTTTATCTAGATCATAGTTCTCACGCAGGAGATGAAAATTATGGGTTAGGAAGCTGAGGTTGATAATCACCTACTCACATAGTTTAAGTTATTATATATTTATTCTAAAATGTATACAAATATTTTATGTATAGTTTTATTTCGTACTTATACACAATAGTAGTTATAGTGTCCATTATGCAATGTAATGACCATCCCATCAAACGAAAGAACCCTTGTATCATTTGTAATCAATTAAAAGTTTGAAATTAATATATGCCGACAGTTTCAAATGTGAATGTTTATATTTTGTATTAACCAAAAAGGGATTCTGAAGATTAGGGAATGTGTTGCGATTCATAAACGACGACGTTATCTGTTTACAGTACGTACCCAACATATTAGAAAACAAAGCTGTGAAAATGGACATACCAATCATTTATTCCATTGGATTCCCCCCAACTACAATACCTTTTAAATTTGTCTTTTAGACATCTTTTAAATAAGTCTAAAAGTTGCATTATAACGTTATATCTATTGAAGATTTATAACTTTAATAAAATGTTAAGTGGATTTACTTTAAAATAATTTAGCTTCTTAGCATATCATTTTGAATCTTTACCAAAAAAAAGAATAAAATAGGGTGAAGATAATCGTCATATTTGACTAACACTTTCGTTAAGCAATTGTAATCTCATTACAAAAAAAAAACTAGTCACCAGCATGCAATTGATCCAACCGACGTGTTTGAGTAAATTTCCTGAAAATGATGAAATGCGTGAATATTATTCTGTTGAAACTAAAACATCACTAGTGGATGGTTTCATATGATTTGCAGTAATCAACTATCAAATTATATAATTTTGTTTATAAACATCCTTGGCTGTTTGCCAAGCATACACACCAATAAGTTAACGCCATCTAGTTATGTATTGTTTGAAATATGCACTTAACAACTAACTCAACCCATCTACAAACTAATAAATAATATTTGCTTATTTTCAATATTGTATTGGTAATATAGTTTTATACTATATTCTCTTTTGTACATAACAAGCTTCAAAGATTTTGAAAAGTCTGTGAATGATTGAGTTAGGTTTGTGCGATGTATATGTCTCTTGCTAAAACACGTATATTAAATGTCTATTGCGATGTATATTATACTGTACATGTACCGCAAAACATTGTTAGTTATAGTGCATGAATAAATTAAGATAGATGGATTCATATTCAATTAACAATACAATATAATAACCCAGGACCTCGTAGTCCAGTGGTACTACCTCCTTGGGGAGGGGAGGTCGGCTGTTCGACTCGCGGGGAGGGGGAGGCGTGCCCAGGGCCTCATGTGGGTACAGGCAAAGGCTGGCGCCGGGCCTAGGTGGTGGACCGCAAGGTCAACACCTGGTTAATCAAAAAAAAAAAAAAAAAAAAAAAACAATACAATATAATATAATATATGCATATATGTGTGGAACTAATTTAAAGGATTTATGATATTTTAAAACCGAACAAGACTTAGGTTCACCCTAAGGTGAACCTTCAAATTCACCTCTCATCTTATTACCAATCAAAATACTACCTAGATTAATAATAAAATAAATTAATTTTATTTAAAAAAAATTGAAAAAAAATAATAACACCAATTTTAATGATACTAACGCCACTAATTAAACCTTAAAATTTAAATCTATACCCTAAACCCAAATCCTAAATCCTAAACCCAAACCGTAAACCCTAAACCCAAACCCAAATCCTAAACCTTAAACCCTAAACTCAAACCCTATATCCTAAACCCAAATCATAGATTCTAAACTCAAACCATATATCCAAACCTATTAATCCCTACACCCTAAACTCAAATTGTAGACCCTGAACCCAAATCCTATATCATAAAGGTTTGGGTTAATGTTGATGTTGTTTCTTTAGGGTTTAAGATTTGGGTTTAGAGTTTAGGTTTGGTTTTAGGATTTAGGGTTTGAGTTTAAGGTGTAGGGTTTGGGTTTAGAGTTTATGGTTTGGGTTTAGGGTTTAGGATTTGGGTTTAAGATATAGGGTTTGAGTTTAGGGTTTAGAGTTTAGGTTTAGAATTTAGGGTTTAGATTTAAGGTTTAGGGTTAAGAATTTAAGATTTAGGGTTTAGTTAGTGGCGTTAGCGTCATTAAAATGAGCGTCATTATTTTTTTTGAATTATTTTAGATTTTTTTTTAAAAAATAATGTATTTTATTATTAATGTATGTGACATTTTGATAGGAAATAAGAGGAGGGGTGAACCTAAGTTTTGTTCTTTAAAACCACAAACAAGACAAAAAAAAGAATTAAGAATTGGATTGGACGAAGATGGTCATTATACTTTTACCGACTACTTCCTCTGTTCCCAAAATAAGGATTTTCTAGAGTATTCACGCATATTAAGAAAACAATTAATTTTTTACAATTGAATTTATTATTTATTTTACTATACATTTTCCAATAAATATTAACCAATAGTATTCAATCAATTCAAATATTTTCAATTAATGTTTTTTAAAAATATACAACTTTTCAACATTAACTACCAAAATTACCTTAAAATTTTAGAAAATTTATCATTTTGGAACAAAAAATAAATCTAGAAAATACTAGTTTCAAACTTTCAAGAAGAGAGGGGAGCATGTTCCAACTGTATAACGTTAAACTTTATCCTTAGTCTTTTCCTTGGTTAACATTAAAAAAGAAGAAGAAAATATGTGTGTACCCTTTTGTATTATATTTTTGCTTGGCACGAAATTATCACAATTGAGGTATGGTAAAATTCGAGACTCTTTCATAGAATTCCAACAATTTCTCAAAAAGAACAATGGAAAATTGATTGTACATATTAGAAATTATTTATGATAAAAACATACTTATGAAACTGATAGCTAGTCCTAAAATTCATAGAATTCGAAATAATTACCAGTTAACCACTAAATGATCCAACTGTATAACTTTAAACTTTATCATTTATCCTTAAACCTTCTTATTGGGTAACCAAAAGAAATATATAAAATATAAGGTAATGACTGCACATCTTGATGTTTTTCTCTTTAGCAATTACATCACTCGTGAAGGTTAATGCTACTAAAACTCTATAGCACATCTTTATTCGATCTGATCCGCTCCAAAACTAGCAAGATATATATTTGGTGTTTGGATATCCGATTTTTTATTTAAAACTAGATATCCGGTTTGATTCATTTAAATAAAATATTTTTTTTTAAAAACTAAATAAAAAGTAAAAAACTAAAACTAATATAAAATAATAATATTTGTTACAAAAATAAAATAAAATTTAATTTTAAAAGCCCTAAAACTAAAATAATCAATTTAATAAATAAATTATTATAAAACTTAACATAAGATATAATAATATATATGACAAAAAGATATAATAATATAATTATTTAATGTATGTATATATGCATATAACGGATTAGATCAAATATTCGTTCTTAAAATTTTAGTATTTTTGATTTGATTGTTTTTTGTATATCATATATTAGTATTTGTTTTGCTAGTTACGGATATTCAGATTTTTTTGTTCGAATCAGGTAACGAGTACCAAAAAATAATTTTATGTATCCCAACCCGTATGGATACGTCAGAAGTGTATTATTGGTGTTTAAAACTTTCTATTGATTCTATCCTAATATGAAAAACCTGTTCTGCACATTGGTGGTGTAACCCATTCAACTATGAATTGGTGATCTCACTTATGATGTATTTGTTTGAACAATTGAAACTATCCTTTTCACATGCAATCGAACAATTATTTCCTTTGAGTATTTAAGAACTGTGGACGGAGCTTGTTTGCTTAATGATCTTGAATTAAAACATTTAAAGCGCAAAGCTTAATCACTACGCGGCTAATGAGACCAGGTCGTTAAAACCGGTTGACTATCAGGGGTATAACAGTCAAAACATGTGAAAATTGGCGGTGAAGTAAGCAAACCATACGTTAGCTTCTGAGTTTTGACGACATCAAACCTGAAGAATGTCTAAGTTTTATTTTTCACGTATACCAGAAATTACGATCTCACTTTCCTTAACGTTCAGACATTTATCTTGACGAAGACACGAACCATCACTTCAAATTCTTTGGTCGGCTCATTGAAAATCAGAACCTTATCCATTATTTTAAGTTTCCTATATATATATATATCTTTATGTGATAAGGCTATAAATAAATTACTACTGATAGATCAAATCTTGTTTCTGCAAAATACTCTGTTTCTTTATTTGGACTGGAGTGAGATAACATTAAAGATTGCGCTCCAGGAAACGGTGAAAACGGTCGGCTCTTTAAGATTCTGTGGCAGTGAATCAGTGGAGACTAGCAAGAGAGATATGGTGATGGATGATAAGATCTATGTAGCGGTGACAGGGAGAGACCTGGAAAACAAGTCTAGCCTCGTTTGGGCGATACAGAACAGTGGAGGCAGAGGGTTTTGCATCGTCTATGTCCAGAAACTGCGGCTTTGTAGAAAAGAGAAGGAGAGAGCACATAAGATTGTAGACAAGTACCTTAATATATGCAGGCAAATGCAGGTACTATTACTAATTATCCATATGTTTTTGATTGTACAAGAGATGTTTGATTCCTAAAGTTCAAGTTAACTTGTGAATTAGGTCAGTGCAGAGACGATATACATCGAAATGGATTCAGTAGAGGAAGGTATCCTCCAATTGATTTCTAACCGCGGAGTTAAGAAACTTGTCATGGGAGCAGCAGCTGATAGACACTATTCAATGTAAATGGTTTAACTAGCATGTACTCAACTTTTTACTATCTTAAGTTTGGATGTATTGATCAAGTAAAGACTGTTTGCAGGAGAATGAGAGACTTGCAGTCCAAGAAAGCTATTTACATTCGCAGAGAAGCCCCTGCTACTTGTCATATATGGTTTACATGCAAGGGATACTTAATATGTTCAAGGTTTGGCCAAATTGGAGCAGGAATGGTCTTTGTCTCATTGAGTTTTTCTTGTGAATAACTTGTCTCACAAGTTATTTTTGATTGATATCAATACAGGGAAGGTAGGAGAAGAGATGACTTGTATTTAGAATGTGCATCTTCAAATTCTTTGAGCCAATCTAAGATAACTAAAGGAACTGAAAGTTTTCCAAGCTCAAGTATGGTCAAAGATGATGATAGGATTCAAGTATCTGATGCAATCAAAAGGGTACATATATAAGTTCCTCCAACATGTTTTTTTTGCTTGGACTGGAAGCATCAAACTTTTTCTAACTATATCTCTTAACAAAATGTAGGCTAAACAGTCAGAAAATGTGTATATCAGTGAGCTGAAATGTAAGAAAGAAACAGAGAATGCACTGAGAACAACAAAAGAAGAACTTGAGAAGATGATAAGAAAGCTTCAATACAAATACACCTTATCAATGGAAGCAGTGAGAAGACTTAGACAAGAACAAGAAGAGTTGAAGATAGAGCTTAAAGAAGTATCAAAACTGAGTAGTAACCGCAAGAACCATGGACCACCTCAGTACTTCATATGCCCCATTACACAAGTAAGAGCCATTAATGCAAAGATCAATGAAAATGGCATAATCAAACTGTTATAATCATAAGATAAGTCATAACCAGAAATTTGTTTGTAGGATGTGATGGAGGATCCACATGTAGCAGCAGATGGTTTTACATATGAAGGGGAAGCCATAAGTAGTTGGTTTGAGAGAGAACATGAGACTTCTCCAATGACTAACAAGAGCCTTCCTCACACCAGCTTGGTTCCAAATCTTGCTCCTCGATCTGCAATCCAAGAATGGCTTCAAGCATCAAGCTCCTGAAACATTAGCATTAACTCCTTGTCCTAACACTAGCCGGTGTTGGCTGGTATGAGTCCAAGTCTTTTGTAATAATCTTTATCTATTTATGATATTATTTTGTAAATCATTATTTTTTCATTAATACTATGAATTTTATTTAAACATAAAATATACTACCAGATAAAATATGACCTCTGGCATATTCATTGATGAAAAATCTGATTGATTTCTATATAATATTATTATCATATGGTGCAATTTTTCAAAGTTCAACTCAAATATGTTTATATTTTATATGTATAAACGACATTGACTAATCTCCTTGAGTTTGATAAGTCACAAGAAATAATAATAGATATACAAACTCCAGATGGAATATCCGAAAGAACGGAGCAACACAAGAAAGGGTAGACACATGCTTCCATCGGATCTTTTCTTTCTTGATTCCCAAATATATCTGAACATTTGGGAAGAAGGTAAAAAAATAAGTCTCTTGTCTTAAACGAACCAGTCTCAAGATTTTACAACACTTTTCCCCAGAAGTATGGAGTTTCAGGGAGCAAGAGAGAACAACATGGAGGAGGAGGAGGAAGCAGCAGAGGAGAGAATATATGTTGCTGTAGGGAACGAAACTGCCAAGAACAGGTCAAATCTCACATGGGCTATAGATAACTCTGAAGGAAGCAAGATCTGTATCGTTCTTATTCACCAACCTGCTCAAATGATTCCTGTTTGTAAGTTCTTTCTCTCCCCCTTGCTCAACAACTCCTAAGTTCCAGAGATTCAATGGCTGTGATTAGGGATGTCAAGGTTACTTTAGTCATGTATCAAAATCTTTAATTATAAACTATATGACTTTTGAAACAGAGCTAAAAAGGGGTAAAACATATAATTAGCCCTTGTTTTTTTACAAGGCTAAGTTTTAGCCAATTTATTTTGCTTCACATCATTTATACAAAATTTAAATATAAACCACAAAATTAATTTTCTCATCAGAAGTTTTCCGCCGAAACCGCAAAATCGAATTTTTGTCTCAAAATATCAAAATCGAGATTTTCCGCCAAAACTGCATATTTTTCTCACTAAAAACATAAACAATCTGTGATATTAAAAAGAGCTTAAAGATTTTGACTTTTAACTGCTCTTTTTTCTCTTCCAGTGGGTACCAAATTTCATGCTGCAACGGTAGATGAAGAGTTAGTGAGAGCATACAGAGAAAAAGAAAAGGCCAACACAGACAAGATTCTTGATGAGTACCTTAGAATTTGCCTGCAGAAAAGGGTATGTATGTGTATGTATGCATGCAAATACGAATATGAGATATGAAGTTTCTGCCATTCCTAAAGGGGATCGGTTTTGCAGGTCCACGCAGAGAAGCTGTGCGTTGAAATGGACTCGATAGAGAAGGGAATAGTGCAGATGATTTCTCGGAACAGAGTCAAGAAGTTTGTAATGGGAGCAGCTGCAGACAAACACTATTCAACGTATTGTTGTCTTAGGCTCCAGCCTCTTTCTTTTTACACATCTCTTGAGTTTTGACATTGGTGGTTTATCAATTTGCAGGAAAATGGTGAATTTGAGATCGAGGAAAGCCATCTTTGTCTGCCAACAAGCATCCGTGACTTGTCACATTCGGTTTGTCTGCAAAGGACATCTCATCCATACAAGGTTCAAGCCAGTGTCACTCTTTTTCCATACAGATATATATATATATATATATACATAGAGACAGCAGTTGATGTTTTATAACTTAGACATGTGTGCAACCAATGTAGGGAACCTATAATAAATGAAGTCCAAGCCCTCTTATCTAGCGAGGTGGAGGAAGGAGAAGAAGAAGAGGAGAGAATATCAAGAACCAGCTCATGTCGGTCAGCTAGTACATCGTCATACTACGGAGGATCTGAAGCTTCATCAAGTATAGATATAGATGAAGTTTCATCAATTATAACGGAAGAGACATTATCAAACCACTCACCTCCTCCCTCTTTACCTGTAAGCCCAGTGACTTTGAACAAGAGATAATCCTTTTAGTTTGTTTGTTACTTTTCTTTCTTTCCTTTGCATTTCGCCGTGACTCATGAGTTGCTTATGCTGCTGTAATCCACCAGTGCAGCGGGATGGGACTAGGCATGATAACCTTCCTGATCAACTCCACCAAACTCTTGCACAGGCTTGCCATCCAAAACCAAAAGCAGCCTGAGTGACCCCACCCTTACCTGAAAAGGTGCAAAGATCTTGATCATATGTGTAAATACGACGTATGTAGTATTTGTACAGCCCATTCGCGTTAGATGAAGCTGATGATCATGTTATGGGAGACTTGTGATGCTAAAGACGTTTCTTCATATTTATAACATGCAGTTCACCTTTATTTTATTTAATTTTACTAAGTGGCTTCTGCGCAACTTGATGAAGGTCTCTAGCTAGATATATATGTTAGAAGTTATATTTGGAGGAGTGTTGACCAAACAATGAATAGTTTAAAATAACAAGTGATACTTACCTATCAAGCATTTCCTTCAAAGCTGGTTAAATTTCATCATCTAAATATAAATATCTTCAAACTCAGTCTTAGGTGAAAAAAATATCATCTTCCATACTAAGTAAGTTAGGTGTTCCTCCCAAGTTGGAGGCAGTCTCATCAACAATTTGAGCACTTCGTTGCTTGGAGTGCAAACTATATGGACTTGAGAAAATATCCATACATAATAGACTCTCTAACGGTCATTCTCGCTGCCCTCACTAAATACTAGTTTAGCCATGAGATAACTAGCAAGTTAACCAAACATCCAAGTGCGTAGTAAATGATCAGACAACAAAGTCCAATCCAGTTAAGCTTACATCTTGTTTAATGATGTCCATATTACTTTCATACATTGATTAGAAAGAGCAAGTCTTCTGGTATAAGCTCGGCCTTGTCACTATTTGTTTCCAATGGAAACACCTCATGTAAACTTTATTTGAATGTCCAGACACTTGATGAAATCTGCAGTAATAGAAAACAAGCTGAACATTGGCTAGTAAGTTTTCTCTCGAAGAAAAAAACATTGGTTAATGAGTGATTTTCACTTTAAGAAAATGGGACGATGGCGCAAAGGAGGGGGTGGCGGCTACAATGCAATCATGAATATCAACCAGAACAATAGAAAAACCATTTCTCTAAATTATATATACTGACTGAAGGGACAAATGGCATTAGGTGAATGGAGGCTTTAGATATGTTTTGCAATGTGTCACGTCGAGGATGGACTGGACGGTTATGAATACTTAATTTATATTTTCCAAGAGAAAGTCCAAAACTATTTTACACATACTTTTTTTTCTCTATGCACCATGGGGCTTCATGGTCGGTCTTCTTTTGGTGGTCAGAGATTTTACGTAATGTTTCAACATTTTTGGTTTAGAGTTGGCTCTACTATACTATTGTGAATTTTAACTCCAGGCTGGCCTTTTTAAAAATACAATTCAATTATTTTTTTGAAAACACACTTTGTAAGTAATCCCCACCTAATAAAAACATTCTAGTTTGGAAAAAAGTTTATATGATTTTAACTCATGAACTTTCTAAGTATGGTTGCTAACACTTTAAACATGTCATGGTGATAAGTTGAAGAAATAATATGGTGATCAAGAATGATCCAGAGGATGCGGTACAAGAGTGTCTGGCCCACTTTAAAGATAATATAGCAATTAGCAACCACTGAGCTTTTTGTTTTCTTCAACCTTGTCTTTCCTATTTGGCAAATACAGAACACTACAACTCTATTTTTTTTTAAACAAATAATATTTTATATTCTCACATATTAATATATGCAGAATGGTAGAAGTAGAGTATGAATTATAAATGAGGATTATGTTTTGGAGAAGAATAAAGGATTTTTAATGATTTAAACTCCCAACTGTTTTTAAATCGGATGGAAAATCTCCAACTAAAATTTTATGTTTTTAAGTTTTCAACTATTAAACCGTTAATGTCGTTAACCATCCCTCAATAAAATCGTCTTTTCTAAATGGAAACCCGTTAAATTGAAATGCAGTGTTTCATATAATCACTTAAACGACACTAGATGCGTACAATTAATGGATATTTTAGTGATTTAAACCTCCATCTATTTTTTAATCGGATAGAAAATCTCCAACTAAAAATTTATATTTTTTAACCCTCAACTATTAAACTGTTAGTACCTTTAACCCTCCGTAAACAAATGCGTCTTTTCTGAACAGGGACCCGTTAAATTGAAACGCAACATTTATTTAATCACATAAACGACACGAGATGCTTTAAACCACCTTTATCAATGGGCAGGGATAATCACGATTCATCCCAAAAAAAAAATCGGGTTGTTTTTCCTTTTCAAGAACCATCGAAAGTGAGATAAGTCAAAAAGCTTTGGTGTTTCTATAGGAGGTGGACAGCCAGATAGACTTGAGTATAAAAAGGTGAATTTTGGAATGTTAAGTAAATGAACAGGAGAGAAAGAATTATGATTAGATCATCTTCATCCCCACTCCATATTTTGCTCCAAAATGGAGTAATGAACAAAAAATAAAAGTCTTACTCTATTAATGGAATCATCTTTTATTTTTTGTTCATTGCTCAATTTTTCACTCCATTCTAGAGTAAAATATGGAGTAAAGATGTAGATGCCCTTAGAAACAACACAACCTTTTGATTTATCTCACCTTCGATGGTTCTTGAAAAGGAAGAAGAACCCTAATTTTTTGATTTGTGTATGAATTATAATCGTCCCTACCCATTGATAAAGGGGGGAGGGGGGAGGGGGGGGGTGTTTAAGCATTTCATGTCGTTTCAGTGATTAAATTAAATGATGCGTTTCAATTTAACGGGTCATTATTTAGAAAAGACGACTTTATTTATAGAGGGTTAAAGACATTAAAGATTTAATAGTTGAGGGTTTATAAACATAAAATTTGAGTTCAGGATTTTTCATCCGGTTTAAAAATAGTTGGGGATTTAAATCACTTAAATATCTGTTGATTGTAAGAATCTCATGTTGTTTATGTTTTTATATGAAATGATGCGTTTAAATTTAACGGGTTTTCGTTTTGAAAGGACGATTTTATTGACAGACGGTAAACCAACGACATTAACGGTTTAATAGTTAAGGGTTTAAAAACATTAGAGGTTTTCATCAGATCTAAAAATAGTTGGGGTTTAAATCACTAAAAACCCAAGAATAAAATACAGTCGTAGGAGAGAACCAACCCTTTTTTTAATTGTTGTGATGGTATAAGTGTTTTTTATTCACTTGTTCGATAAAAATTTTCAGTTTTGATGACAATTATTAGACGATATTGAAATGATAATAACACACATATAAACCCTTTTTATGAATAAAGATTACAGAATTATTACCATCTGAGTTGGGAATGATGCATAATGTACGTATGTGCATCTTATCCTGGCAAGTGCAAGATCATCTCAACTGGAGTTTTGTTCGTAGGCTCGTAGCAGTTAGTAATTAGGCAAATAAATTAGTGACAATCATGAGGAATTTTTTAAATAATCGACATTGATCTATTTTAATTTTTACTAGGAAAAACCCGCGCTTCACGCGGGATATGTTGATAAATTTTTCAAAATGGTTACTATGGAGTTAATTTATTTATGTTGAGGTTTGTAGTATTATGGTTATTTATATTATAATAAATTAGTAAATTAACTTATTTTAAAAATCATTTTCATTTAAATAAATAAATAAAATATCATTCACTTTTTCAAAGGATTAAAATTCATAAATTATATAATATTTTTATTCAAAAAAACTCAACACATGTTAAAGTGTTGCATCTACAACTATATATTATCTATTTATTTATTTATTTGAAAATCAAAACAATATATTATCTAAAATAATTATATACAAAAATTTAATATTATTCATAATTATAAATATATTAATAATAATTTAATTTTAAATGTAAATTTAAATTTCACTTTTAACTATAGCAAATTTCACTTTTAACTATAGCAAAATCAGTTAAGAAAAAATCTAACAAAACTTACAATAAGTGTTAATTTTTTTTAATAAGTGCATTTATTCATTTTTAATTAGTAATATAATATTATTATAAATAAATGAAATAAATTTTATCTTTAAAAAAAAATATATACTATTTTTTATTAAAAAAATAGTTGTTGTCTATATTATATTATGTTAGAAATAATATATGAATTTATTAATAAAAATTATATTAAATTTATAAATTAACATATTTTAAAAATCACTTTCATTTAAATAAATAAATAAAATATCATTCACTTTTTAAAGGATTAAAATTCGTAAATTATATAATATTTTTATACAAAAAAAATTCATCATATGTTAAAGTGTTATATCTAAAACTATATATTTTCTATTTATTTATTTGGAAATCAGAACAATATATTATCTAAAACTAATTATATACAAAAATATGATGTTATATAACTAACCATTAGTTTAAGTGTTACTACAAAATATGCTATTTGAAAACATTAAAATTTTAGTAATTCATTAACGATACTAATTAAATAAATTTTAACTATAACTCAAAAATCAGGTGTATGCAAACTGTAGGATAAGAAATATATTGGCATGCGAATATATTAATGTCAGATAAGAAATCTAACCAAGTAATTATAGAGTACGCAATATATAATACTAAAATGTAAATTATATATTTAAAAAATTTGTGATAATATCAAAATCACTACATTTTATAAAATGAAAAGTTATCTGCACGAATGTACGGATCAAAATCTTGTTATTGTTATGGTTATCTTGCATCCTGTTTTTTGTAAAGTTGTGTGATGCATTTTGCGTGCCTATGTAACATATTTTTTAAGTAGGAAGGTTGTATTATTTTTTGGATTTTGCCAACGTTTACAACTATTAACATTTAATTCACACTTCAAATCCGGATTCATAATTAGGAAGAAGTCAAAGTAATGTTTGAAATGTGTAAAAAAAGGTAATGTTTGAAATTTTATCCAGAAATTAGAAAAGGTATACGGAGACCATACGGTGGCATATGTTGCTCAAATATTTATTAGTGGCATGAGTCCGATCCAGTTTAAATGTTGTTTGGGTGACATGTAGCTGTTGGTCTTGTACTCCTGTAATTGGCCAAATAACATTCAAGTTATTAATAAAAAAAAACATTCAAGTTATTTATCTGTTTGGTAGTCACTGTGATTTGTGAATTTTTTTTATATCTCTAACATGGTGTGTTCTTCATGGATGGTCTTGACGAAAATTTTAGAAAACAATTATTAGTTAATGAGCAGAATATAACAAAAATGCAATTTCCATGTTTTCTAGTTTCTTGTGTTTCCTTGATAAAAGCATATGAAGGTTTGAGAGATTGAGAATTACACGTTAGTTGTAGCAAAAAGAAAAGAAAAAAACAAAAAAGAGAATTACACATTAGCCCCATCCGAAAAGTTGAGACCTTCCAAACAATCCAGAAGTGTCACTCAGAATCATCAAAGTCTCTAAACTCACTGAATCTCATAAAAAAAATTTCTATCTGATATATAGAAACAGAAGCTTGAAAGTACAAATAAGAATAACAAAATTTTAATTACATAATCGACGTGGTCACTTTCGGAATCATAGAAGAAATCATTGTTCTCTTCTTCTGCATTGTCTGCTCCATCACCTTTGAAGGCACCTGCAGAGACATTGGCCGCTCTACTTAGCCATTGCTAGGTTTGTTTTACAAAAAAAAATACAGAGTATGTGCAAAAAGATTAATCTATCCCTACTCAAATCGTATCTTAAGTCATTTCCAGAATTTTTATTGTTATCTTCTTGACGAAGGCTGCATTCTGATTTCAAGCCAAAATTTTTCCTGTGAACATACTTCTCCCAACACAGAAATAATAAAGTTAAGACCTTCAAGGCCACTTTGGCACACCAGAGACCACTCTTCTTCATAAAAAAAACAATTAAGCAATCCACTTTTTGTGTTGATTAGTTAACAAAAAGAAACTATATCATCAAAACTATTCAATATTCTTACTTTTAGGTGAATCTATTAAGAATCTATTATGTCGTTAAGCACAATCGAAAACCTAAAGATTAATTAGCGTATTGATCGCAAGTCATTATCTGAGAAACAAACCTTATCACAGCCTGGAACCAGTTCCTGTAGCAGCTTCATCCGTGTATTAATCTTCTCCCTTCTTGCTTATAATCGAACATTAGTAATGAATTAGAAATTAATCCACTGGTTAAGTTACTCGTTCTGCCAAGCTATGGCTATCTGTTGCTTCACCACTGCGAGCTCTGAACATATGAAAGCTTCTCGTTCTCTTCCAAGTTTTTGTTATTCTTTTTCGTTGAGCTTTTAGCCTATAAATAACATTAGGATATGTGTCAAGGATTCATCAATCACTGGCATCAAATGTCAGCAAAACATAACTTGTGTATAAACTAAAATTGAGTCTTTGTCTGTGTCAAGTTAACTGTGTAATTGTAATATCTTTAGATTCAATTCGAGAGGACCAGTTCACACTTTATCTTTATGGGATCAGAATTAAGCTAAAACAAAAGTGGGGTTTTTAAAAGAGTAAAGTAACGTAAATAACAAGTAACAAGTGAGGTTGTTTTCGCTTTGATTAAAGGCGCTAGTCGAGGATTTCTTCTTTAGGTAAGGAAATCGCAAACCAAGCAATTATTCAATTCCAGTTTACACAAGTCTAAACTCGGATCACTCAGGTTGAAACAACCCACTGTCGTGGTATTGATTCCTTTGAAGATCGGTCTTGATACCTAAACTCTCGTTTGGATCAAGACGCGATAGCAAGCTTTAGAGATCAAGTCCGATATGTTCACAATACACCCTAATATCTACTCTCGCTGACTAGGGATCCAAAGCTCATTCAAATCATATCAAGTTATCAACCAACAGTTAGCTAAATTGATTAACCCTAATTCATGCACTAAGTGATCAGTTCAATGCAAGCAATAAGAACAGATATGAATGTAGACAATCTTAAGATGACTTATTTATGCCTTAGTTTACGAATCCAAAACTCTAGAACCCTAAACTAACTCGCTGACTACTCAGACATAACACAAGAACAAAGAAACATGATTTCTGAATAATACTGCATATAATAGATAATAGAAATCAGAGGGTTCATGATAATCTTCTCTATGAGATAGATGAGGCCTTCTCCCTTACAAGTAGCAATCGCTAAAATCAAAGCTCTCTCAGGTCTTTTCTTGCGTAAAAACTAAGGTAGGTCTCAAGTAAATAATAGGAGACTATATATATAGGAGCCACAGGCGGCTATAGGAAAAAAATAGGAAATCTAGGGCAAATCCCGAAATATTTGGAAACTTCCTTTTTTTTTTATCTCTGCCGCTGGAGCAGGCACCCAGGCTGCTCCGCTCGACTGTTCTGCGCGAAAGACTCCAAATCACACTCTTTTTTTCCTCTTTTCCTCAAGCTGGGTTATCTCCCATCCAATGCAATTCCAGACCTGTAATGACTCAAAGGAACTAAAAAGACTCGATAAAACCTTGAAAACTATTAGTAAGACATACATATATTGTGCCAAAAACATAATATATCAACTCCCCCAGACTTGGATCCTTGTTTGTCCTCAAACAAAATCAAGTACCAAGAACCGAGAGAAAAGTTTGAAAGTGTGGGAAATCGCCTATTCTCAGCAACCATACAATAACCACAAATCTCTGAACAATACAATGAGTTTAGCTAAAACAACACATCCTTACCAAGAACCCCACTGACTGCTGTTCAAAACGGCTCCATACTCTGTATCTCAGACCTGCAAAAGTTAAAACTTTCCAGACAAAACTCCTTACATTCAATTAAGAGTGGCGTGAGCTTCTTATCGCAGGCATTAGATAGAGTAACGGTCTAGGTATGAAACAGGCCTTTTTGTGTTTAAGTGGAGCTAATCAGTGTTTAGGGGTTACCAAATTTCGTAGAGGATGCAAGATATCGCGCAAAATTGCAAGAGATGATAGATCCATTGATGTCCACAGCCTCTACTCGTTTTTGCATGTTCTTCTTCGGGAATAGTCGCTCTGATCTGCATGGTTCTCATATCTTCACTTTATACTCCTTCTAGTTTACCAGTGGCATATGTCTTTCTTAGGAATTTTCTCCTCCTTCATCACCTTATTCTGAATTACATAAAGCTAAATATTTTTTTTTTGAATAATACATAGGTGATGGTGACGAAGCAGGAGGTAACATTTTTGCTTTCGACATGCCACTGGAGTTCTTTACTTCACATTCATTCTTGTTTCTCTTTTGGTGGATCAATGGCGGCAGAGCGGTTGCTCCATGTTTTTCCGCCTTATTCTTTAGCAGAAAATTATGTTGCATCAACGAGTAAGAGACTGTGTCAATCCTTTCCTCTCCGGCCCTTTTGTACATATCTGCACATAAGATACTGAATAACAAATGCATGAGGGCAGAACAAAGGCTTTAGGGTTTTAAGGTGGGTACTAACTAAAGATGAGCTAGCCACTCAGGATCAGCAAAATGGATAGAAAGAATACGAAGTCCTGAGTGTTAATCATGTTAAACCCTAATCCAACGCCCATAACAAGAAGAATTGCAGTCAAGATTAAGTTCAAGTTAGATGGAGTTAAGTCTTTCCAGAGTAACCTCGACAAGCTGAGAGCTTTTGTAGAACAAGATGATGTAATGTCAGGGTGTTCTGAATCTACATGTGCGTCTGTCACTTCTGCTAATGTCACTGAATAAGATGAATTAAAGCACGAGGGTGGTTAATGCACATCATAGAATAAGGTCCTGATTCCAACAAAGTTTGGAGTGACTCTGTGATAACCCGCCCTTCGGGATAAAATAGTCGAGAGAGCAAAAATCAGAATCTGGAGCCGAGCATTTGGGATTCTAAGTATCAGGAGGAATGGTGAGTTTTGATCACATAAAACTTGACATGATTCGAAGAAAAGAGAAGACTGGTCGAACATCAACTTGGTGGTCGAACCGCGGGCGGTAAAGATCGATCGGCAAATTTCGAAGAACGAGGTGGTCGAAGAATTGACCGCGAGGGAACTATGAGTCGAATAAGCTGCTCGATCATAGTTAGAAGATGTCTTAGATTGATCAGACGGACGTTTTGGAAGCATAACATTTTTTGGAAGCACGACGTTTCAGAAGCTCGACGTTTTTGAAGACCGACGTTTCTTCATCACGAAGTTTTCTCGGAAAATCTTCGTATCAATAAAATATTATTCTGGAGACATAATAAGTTGGAAGCAGGATGGGAATTAAGCAGGACGGGAAGCAAGCACGACGGGATCAAAGCACGACGGAAAAACCCAAAGTTGGGCGAAAACCCTAATTTCGGTATTATGAAATTCTTCGAGGAAGCCGGAGGCTCGGGAAATATTTTTAGAGGATATCAGAATTCATCTGGAATCTATTAAAAATATTTAGAGCATCAGAACGGGAGTGGAAAAATATTTGGGATTGATCGCGGGTCGAAAATATTCCGGAAGGGTCAAAAATCGCGTAAACCGACCAAGAAGCTCGAGGTGTCTCTATGCATATGGCCAAGACGTTCTGTCTAGCATATCAGCAGCTGAGTGTCAAAAAAAGGAGGAGGTGTAGACGTGCATGGGTGCTGAACATGCAGCTTGACAAGTCGTAGCTCGAGGTGTCGCAATACCTGCGATCTGCGCATGCGAATCAACACGCAGAGGGCGGTGTGTCGCGACGCATTCACTCCAGCCATGCAGCAAGCCATCTGGACGTGAGTGGTGTTCTCTTGCATGTGTGTGAGACATGCCTCATGAAATGTGTGAAGCATGTGTCGCAGCGCATGCAACCGGAAGCATGCAGGCTGACACATAGTCGCTCGGGTGGTGCGATATTACTGGTCGAAGTTTTCTATAAATATCAGTACCCTCCCTTCAGTTTAATTCATCCTTCTCACACCAAAATCACTTAAATACGTGGCTTAGAGAGAGAGAGAGAGAGAGAGAGAGAGAGAGAGAGAGAGAGAGAGAGAGAGAGAGAGAGAGAGAGAGAGAGAAGTAGAAAAAGAAAGTAAAAGGGTTGGAGCTATTTCGAGGGTTTTAGAGCATTTTCGAGATCAGGTACTCTACCGGAAGTCCGAGGATATCATCCAGAAGCTAGAAGAGGCTCTGTCCGAGTTCAGAACGGTCCATTCAAGCCCATTCGAGATGTCAGCATTGGGTTTTGGCTAAGCTCTCTCCGATCGACAAGCTCCTAGAACACTGTGAGTTGGTTTGTTTGAGTTCCACTTGGAACTTAGGGAAGATCGAGTATTCATATAGAGTAGAATGCTCACATTGTTGCATGATAGAGTCCTTAGGATTATTTATTAAACCGGACTCAGTTTAGCATGGGCTAAGCTAAGATGAAATGGAATTAAGACTGAGATAATAACCTGACTAGGACTAGGATGATCGATTATAGTTGAATTGAGATTGAGATGAGATGCATGTCTTGATTATTTACTACTTAGTTTATTAGTTATGGATTAGACATGCCTTATTGATGATTGCTTGGTAGTGATTATTGTTTGTGCAGGGATTGTGGTATGTTGTTGTCTAGGGGTTCTTTGGCCATATAGGCCGATCTCCTGGTTGTGATGTTGGTACTACGGGTCCTATGCCATATAGGCCAGACTACGAGTACTAGTGGTTAGTGTGGTAGACTCCTGAGTATTGTTTAGTTTTGGATAGGAGTCTTGTCCCTTAGGTCTTTCCTAGGGATAATTGTGTCAAGTATGTGTTATGCCGACAGCAGGTGTGAAACCCGCCCATGCTAGGCATGTTTTGGGGTGGACTAGTATTTGTTGGGGTCAAAAACGGTTACGACAAATTTAACATTCAAAACATCCGAGGAAGAAAATAAGAATTTCTCCGAAGAGTACTTTTCCAAATAGATTCTTCCTTACGAAAAAGCTTTACGGAAGAAAGAATCGAGATGTCCGACGAAAGCTCGAAACAGGTCGCTACGTAGCGACCGAACTCGAGCCCCAGCTCGGTCGCTACGTAGCGACCGAGCGCTCGTCCCACTCGGTCGCTACATAGCGACCGAGCTCGAGCCAAAGCTCGGTCGCTACGTAGCGACCGAGCGATCGTCCTTCTCGGTCGCTACGTAGCAACCGAGCGATCGTCCCGCTCGGTCGCTATGTAGCGACCGAGCGATCGTCCCGCTCGGTCGCTACGTAGCGACCGAGCGCTCGCCCCGCTCGGTCGCTACGTAGCGACCGAACGATCGTCGCGCTCAGTCGCTACGTAGCAACCGGGCTCGAGCCGAAGTTCAGTCGCTGTGTAGCGATCGAATCCTTTTGAACATCGATACGACATCAATCCATGCATTCTCGTCAAACCTTCGAATGATATCTCCCGAAGACCGTAGCAAGCTCAATCCATTTTTTTCCGCTATTCAAATCCATCAATCAAACTTCGCGGATTAGAAACCGCGGAAAGTTCGTTCTTTATCAAAAATAATTCGTAGTAAACGTGTCGGGTCGGAAGACGGCCCAAAGGGATCTAAAACATGACTCGAGGCCCATCCTATGATTTCTTAACAAAAAGCCCGTAAACCGCAGCACGGTTTACGCTTGGTCCACAAGGAAGGATAAATGTCAAGTTTCCGCGGATAGATACGAAAGTTTTGAAGACAATTGGAAGATCGGGAAAAATGGAATATCTCCATTTGTATGCTATGACGGCTTAAGGGCAGAAGAGTAAAAGCGTAAACCGACCTTGGAGTTAGTATATAAGGAGTCCTAGGCGAGGAGCATGGAGGGGGAGACTTTTTCAGAGCAAACTTAGCACTTAGAGCAATTTAGGCATTTTTCCGTTTTTGTTATTTCGAGCTGCGACTCAATTAGGTTTAGCCGTCTTAGGGTTGCTAGAACTAGGAATCTCGCCGACAGCTCTCGAGCCCAGGCTTATACCTTGTTGTAAACGCTCATACGCAGATTCGGAATAAGATCTACTTTGCTCTCTTTTTTTGATTTCTTATTCTTATCGTTGTTATTCTCGTGTTCTTATTGCTTGACGTGTGGTAATTAGCAGATATCCGGGTCCTCTGGGAAATTAGGGTTTTCCTAGTTTCCTTATTTAAACGGAAATCGACTGTGCGAATTTCGGTTCCCACAGTTTGGCGCTAGAAGGAGGGGGATACGGATCAATCTAACCCGCAAAAACCACTCAACGATCAGAAACGATATGCAAGACTCGACGTGCGCGAACGTCATCTCATTCAAGGGGGGAGCAACGGTCGATCGGGCCAAACCTCGAAACGACCTCCTTGTCATCGAGTTGACAATTCGAGATATCGACGTCGCTAGGGTGCTTATCGACACCGGTAGTTCGGCCGATATCATCTTCAAAGAAACGCTCGAAAAAATGGGGATCAATCAATCCGAAGTCACAAAATACCCAAGCCCACTGCTGGGACTTTCGGGGGAAATAACCATGGCCTACGGATCGATTAATCTCGCTGTCAAAGCCGGAACCGTGACGAACGTCACAGAGTTTCTAGTCATTGACCATCCCGCATCTTACAACGTTATCATGGGGACGCCATGGCTAAACGCCATGCGCGCAATCCCATCAACGTACCATCTTTGCCTCAAGTTTCCGACCCCTAACGGAGTCGAGGTAATATGGGGAAATCCGAGAGTCTCACAGGTTTGCTTCGCCGCAGAACTGAAACGAAAAAAACCAATCCTCGAGATCACTCCTAGAAAAGTGGAGAAAAAGACCTCCAGAAAAGATACACGAGGTCAAGATTCAGCGGAACTCTTCTGGCAATCTCGCAACATCGCAGCCCTAGACGAAAAACGCGAGCCAACCCGTGGTGACGATCTGTCTCGACGAAGCCTTTCCGGAATGCTGCGTCGAGATTGGAGCCAATCTCCGCGAGCCTTTAAGAACAGAACTCATATCCTGTCTTAAAAAGAACCTCAATACATTCGCATGGGCTGCGGAAGATATGCCGGGGATCGACATTAACATAACATGTCACGAGTTGAATATCGACCCAACATTCAAACCCATCAAGCAGAAAAGGCGGAAGCTAGGACCCGAACGTGCTGCCGCAGTAAACGATGAGATCGAAAAATTGCTTAAAGTTGGGTCGATAACAGAAGTAAGATACCCAGACTGGCTCGCCAACCCTGTAGTAGTCAAAAAGAAAAACGGGAAGTGGCGAGTTTGCGTGGATTTTACCGACCTAAACAAAGCATGTCCAAAGGATAGCTTCCCTCTACCACATATCGATCGATTGGTAGAGGCAACAGCGGGCAACGAACTTTTATCCTTCATGGATGCCTTCTCAGGTTATAATCAAATTAGGATGAAGACTGCGTTCATTACCGATCGCGGAACTTATTGCTATAAGGTAATGCCCTTCGGCCTCAAAAACGCCGGTGCAACTTACCAACGACTCGTCAAATCCCTCAAAGCAAAAGATCACGTGTCACATCTCGAAGAGTGTTTCGCGCAATTAAATTCCCATAACATGAAGCTCAACTCGACAAAATGTAGATTCGCCGTGGCATCAGGGGAATTCCTCGGCTACTTGGTCACATACTGCGGTATCGATGCGAATCCAAAACAGATCAACGCACTAATCGAGATGGCTTCACCAAAGAATAAGCGGGAAGTCCAAAGACTGACCGGCAGAATCGCAGCGCTCAATCGATTTATTTCACGATCAACAGATAAGTGCCTGCCCTTCTACGACGTCCTGCGAGGAAATAAAAAATTTGAGTGGTCGGAGGAGTGCGAAAACGCCTTCCAACAGTTGAAGCGCTATTTAGCTACCCCTCCAGTCCTCGCAAAACCCGTGGAAGGGGAACCTTTATTCTTGTACATCGCTGTGTCGGCAACAGCCGTAAGCGGAGTCCTGATCAGGGAAGAACGCGGGGAGCAGAAACCTATTTTCTACATAAGCAAAACCTTGCTGGATGCCGAATCTAGGTATCCGTTGATGGAAAAATTGGCATGCGCGGTCGTAACATCGGCCCGAAAACTAAGACCATATTTCCAATCCCACACGATTGTCATCCTCACGACTTTTCCTTTACGGACAATTTTGCATAGCCCAAGTCAATCAGGCCGATTGGCTAAGTGGGCGGTCGAGTTGAGCGAGTATGACATTGAATACCGACCGAGGACAAGCGCAAAATCACAAGTGCTCGCAGACTTCCTGGTAGAACTTCCAACGGGAACAATAACCAATGAGGAACCAAATTCCACCTGGCTCCTCCACGTCGACGGATCCTCATCCACGCAAGGATCGGGTATCGGAATCCGTCTCACCTCTCCGACGGGCGAGATCTTGGAACAATCGTTCAGGCTGGAATTCCATGCCTCGAACAACGAGGCCGAATACGAGGCATTAATCGCAAGGCTACGTTTGGCTCGCGGATTAAAAATACGTAATCTCCATGCTTACTGCGACTCCCAGTTAGTGGCCAGTCAATTCAGCGGAGAGTATGAAGCCAGAGACGAAAGGATGGACGCGTACCTCAATTTGGTCCAAGGTCTAGCTCAAGACTTCGACTCTTTTGCCCTTACGCGGATCCCCTGTTCCGAGAATGTCCAGGCGGACGCCCTCGCGGCCCTAGCATCAAGTTCCGATCCAGGATTCAAAGGGTAATTCCGGTCGAGTTCATCGAACATCCGAGCATCGGACCACCAATCGCCGTCAATCTCATAGAAGGCCAAAACGATGAAGAAGAAACTATCATACCACCACCATCAGAGCAATCTGATTACGGCTGTGATACCCCATGGCTTCAGACGATTCGAGACTACATCGTCGACGGGCAACTACCCGCCGAAAAATGGGCAGCTCGCAAGATCCGAACACAGGCCACACGCTACGTAACAGTGGACGGCGAAATCTACAAATGGAGATTCTCCGGACCACTCATGACATGCCTGGAAGGAGAAAAGGCGAGAAAAGTAATGGAGGAAATACATTCCGGCTCCTGCGGCAACCATTCCGGCGGGAGATCACTAGCCGTGAAAATCAAACGCCATGGATACTATTGGCCGACGATGATCGGAGATTGCGAAAAATTCGCACGAAAATGCGAAAAATGCCAAAGGCATGCACCAACCATCCGACAACCGGCCGAAGTTCTTTCCTCCATCACATCGCCCTACCCCTTTATGCGCTGGGCCATGGATATTGTCGGACCTCTGCATAATTCAAAGCAAAAGCGTTTCCTTCTAGTCCTTACCGATTTTTTCTCAAAATGGGTAGAGGCGGACTCGTACGCAAGTATAAAGGACGTCCAAGTCGAGAATTTCGTATGGAAAAACATCATCTGTAGGCATGGAGTTCCTTACGAGATCGTAACCGATAACGGGTCTCAGTTCATCTCCACCCGATTCGAAGCATTCTGCAAAAAATGGAAGATACGACTCAACAAGTCAACTCCCAGATATCCGCAGTGCAACGGACAGGCTGAAACAATCAACAAGACCATTCTCGACGGACTGAAGAAACGCTTAGAGGCCAAAAAAGGCAGATGGGCCGACGAACTCGAGGGAGTCCTCTGGTCTCACCGTACCACCCCAAGGCGAGCAACGGGAGAAACTCCCTTCGCTCTGGTATACGGCACGGAATGCATGATTCCCGCGGAAGTTGAATTTCCCGGTGTTCGAAGAAGGTTATTACCCGAACGAGAGGAACTCAACGATGCTATGCTCTTGGATGATCTCGACCTCATTAACGAGCGCCGGGATCGAGCGCTTATCCGAATTCAAAACTACCAGCACGCCGCTGCAAAATACTATAATTCCAACGTACAAAATCGTAAGTTCAATCAGGGGGATCTGGTCCTTCGCAAAGTTTTCCAAAACACCGCTGAACGAAACGCTGGAAAACTCGGAGCAAACTGGGAAGACCCCTATAAAATCGAAAAAGTCGTCCGACCAGGTTCTTACGAAATAGCCAACATGCAGGGCATAAAAATTCCTAGAACCTGGAACGCGATGCATCTCAAAAAATACTATCACTAAACGAACCAACCCGCAATCATTGAACTACGAGACGGCTTGATCTCCGCAAGGAGTACGTAGGCAGTTTGCCGAAAGGCAAATTCAGCTGTCCCCCCTATTAAAAAGGGGGGAGTGGATACGTATACTCGTATACTCCCCAAAATCGAAAAAACTTCTCACCACGCTCTTGGTGTTTTCGACTTATCAAAACCTCCTCACCTGTAAAATCAGTGCGAGGTCTTCGGATATTAGTCAACTGTTTAGGAGAAGCAACCTTTGGCATCGCGAGACGTCGCAAAAGATGCCTCAACCTTTCGAACGAACGAAACTTCCGTCACAAAAGAAACATATATATGCACACACTAGCACCTATTTTGCGCAAAAAATTCGAAACAACGGCACACGCCACCATGTTCGATGCTGATCACATCGAACTCACAAAACGTCCTAAACAGACATAGCCATCTCACGAAGATGACTCTCTTACATCCGACACAAGGATAATAGCGCTATAAAAGAAATCCGAAATTTTGGTCTAGCACTTCCGGTCTCCGGAGAGATGCTCGATTCATATCAAACAAGTTGTATAAGCCGAGAACCTATCGCGGACTTTACATCGATACGAATCAGGAAGAAATCGCGACAGGAAAAACGATAGCCGGTTAGTCACCGCACAATCCTTAAACAGAGTGTAAACCTAGGTCTTGCCCTAAACCCAGCGCACTGGTCTCTAACATCTCGAAGGCATGATATCGAAAGATAAGAGATTCTTAAACCATGCCTCTATGTTTATGTTCGACATCTTCAGCACCCCCGCAGAGTTCACATCTCGCGGAAGAACTCTCGAAACAGGTCTCGAATGAAACATTTCATAATCGAAGAAGGATATGAGACGACAACTCATCACCCTCCTCCCCACTATTCGCAAATTCATAAAAAGCGCTATCCGATTATCTTACCATAAAAAGAAAGCCGCAGAGCGGCAGGGATTCAAAGCCACACACGGCCAGTCCTGAAATACAAATAAGGCCATTCAAGGCCGAAACATAAAAACATAAAAAAATCTCTCGCAAGAGATCTAACCCAAGTCATCCTTAGAACTTACGCCCCCTCTTCACCCGCTGCCTCGTCCGAGCCTGGAGCCGCGCCATATCCGTTTTCTCCGACCATCGGGTCTTTCCCCTCTGGGTCTTCTGAACATATCGGAAGGAAGCACGCGGATTTCAGGTCGGCCAGGACGAGACCGAAATCTCCATTCTCGGCCGCCATATCTCCTTTGCAGCCGGACAGTCGGGCCTCTTCGGCCTCCAAGGTCGGGGGAGTCTCACTTTGGAACGACCGAACCACGGCCATCCCACCCTCAATCGTCGCCCAAGATAGATCCCTGCTCCGGATACACTCGAGGGAACCCAGGGAAGCAGAAATCTTCGCCAAGCGAGCTTGAAACTCCGCGTGAAGGGCATCCGTAGCCTCTTGGAAACCACGGCGCGCTAGTCCCGCGTCACTCTCGATCTGACGCTGGAGTCGATGCACCTCCGAGGATTTGGCCTTCCTGGCCTTCTTTTCCTTAAGTAAGGAACTCGCCGTCTTCCCAAGGTCCCTCTCAAGCTCTCCTATCGCAACCTCGAGCTTTGACACTTTCGCAGAGTGAGAGTCCTTGACAGCCGTCAACATGGCCTCGGTTTCGGACCATCTGCCCTGAAGCTCCACCAACTCCCCGGAAAGGCGACTGGTCTCAGAACCACATTCGCCGATCATCCCATCGATCAGCGATATGAACTGCGAACAGTGAAAATTCTTAAGACTAAGTCCGAGAAAAGAATGCACAAAAGACGATCGAGAATTAAAACAAGAGATAAACCTTTCCACGAAGTCCCGATGCTAGGCTCGATCCGCCTCGCTGCAAATTCTCCCCGTCACCACTCTTGGCAAGTTTCCTCTTCTGACTCTTAGGCTGAGTAGCCAGGACAGCGCTAGGAGCAAGCAATGCCAGAACGATGTCTTTTCTGGCTGGAGGAGGAGGCATAGAGTCAGCGGCCTTCTCCTTGTCCTCGACGAGGATCGGAGTCGTGGAAGATCCTGCAGGTAGGGCTTGCGGGAGAAGAGCCATGACTTCGGTCCCATGGCACGAGGCAACGACCTGCGCGGAAGAAGGCGTAAACTCAGAGCCAGCTTGAGCTAGTTCTTTCTCGGCTTGACGACGAACTAGTTCCTCTCGGAAAGAAAGATGACCGGCAACACAAGCCGGCGCTTCCGCCGGAGAAGTTAGAACCGGAGCCGGAGAAGTGGCCTCGCCCATCTCGACGTCGGAATCCTTCTTATCACCTTGGGAGGAAGACATGTTGAAAGGAAAGTTATGAAACTAGAGAGTTTTTTAATTTTTGAATGAGTTTGAAGGAATGGAGAAGGGAAGGTCTAAAGAAAATGAATGACAAGAGCTCACTACTTATAGAAGTATGGATTCGGATTATCGTCTCGACAACTTTTTTCCGCGGGGTTTAAAATGTGAATTTCGTCCAATACACTTAACCTTGTCAAAGTCATCTATCCGCCCGCTAGAGTCACAACTCTAACGGGCTGGGGGGCTAACTGTTGGGGTCAAAAACGGTTACGACAAATTTAACATTCAAAACATCCAAGGAAGAAAATAAGAATTTTTCCGAAGAGTACTTTTCCAAATAGATTCTTCCTTACGAAAAAGCTTTACGGAAGAAAGATTCGAGATGTCCGACGAAAGCTCGAAACAGGTCGCTACGTAGCGACCGAGCTTAAGCCCCAGCTCGGTTGCTATGTAGCGACCGAGCGCTCGTCCCACTCGGTCGCTATGTAGCGACCGAGCGCTCGTCCCACTCGTTCGCTACGTAGCGACCGAGCTCGAGCCAAAGCTCGGTCGCTACGTAGCGATCGAACGATCGTCCCGCTCGGTCGCTACGTAGCGACCGACCTCGGCCAAGCTTGGTCGCTACGTAGCAACCGAGCGATCGTAGCGACCGAGCGATCGTCCCGCTCGGTCGCTACGTAGCGACCGAGCGATCGTCCCGCTCGGTCGCTACGTAGCGACCGAGCTCAAGCCAAAGCTTGGTCACTACGTAGCGACCGAGCGATTGTCTCGCTCGGTCGCTACATAGCGACCGAGCTCGAGCCCCATCTTGGTCGCTACGTAGCGACCGAGCGCTCGTCCTGCTCGGTCGCTACGTAGCGACCTAGGTCGAGCCAAAGCTCGGTCCCTACGTAGCGACCGAGCGCTCGTCCCGCTCGGTCACTACGTAGCAACCGGGCTCGAGCCGAAGTTCAGTCGCTGTGTAGCGATCGAACCCTTTTGAACATCGATAGGACATCAATCCATGCATTCTCGTCAAACCTTCGAATGATATCTCCCGAAGACCGTAGAAAGCTCAGTCCATGTTTTCCGCTATTCAAATCCATCAATCAAACTTCACGGATTAGAAACCGCGGAAAGTTCGTTCTTATCGAAAAGAATTCATAGTAAATGTGTCGGGTCGGAAGACGGCCCAAAGGGATCTAAAACACGACTCGAGACCCATCCTACGATTTCTTAACCAAAAGCCCGTAAACCGCAGCACGGTTTACGCTTGGTCCACAAGGAAGGATAAATGTCAAGTTTCCGCGGATAGATACGGAAGTTTTGAAGATAATTGGAAGATCAGGAAAAATGGAATATCTCCATTTTTATGCTATGACGGCTTAAGGGCAGAAGAGTAAAAGCGTAAACCGACCTTGGAGCTAGTATATAAGGAGTCCTAGGCGAGGAGCATGGAGGGGGAGACTTTTTCAGAGCAAACTTAGCACTTAGAGCAATTTAGGCATTTTTCCGTTTTTGTTATTTCGAGCTGCGACTCAATTAGGTTTAGCCGTCTTAGGGTTGCTAGAACTAGGAATCTCGCCGACAGCTCTCGAGCCCAGGCTTATACCTTGTTGTAAACGCTCATACGCAGATTCGGAATAAGATCTACTTTGCTCTCTTTTTTCGATTTCTTATTCTTATCGTTGTTATTCTCGTGTTCTGATTGCTTGACGTGTGGTAATTAGCAGATATCCGGGTCCTCTGGAAAATTAGGGTTTTCCTAGTTTCCTTATTTAAACGGAAATCGACTGTGCGAATTTCGGTCCCACAGTGTTTCCTCGCCCTCGTATTCAGCGGGTTCAAGGAAACCCCTTATTCTCTGGATCGGGAAGACTCAGAGAGACGGGATCATGGCCTATGGCTGAGTGATTACACGACGGTGTACTGTGGCAGTGACCCGAAGGACTGTGGGCTATCGCGCGGTGACCGAAAGAACTGTGGGGCGCGGTCGGTTGAAAGTTCCTTCTTCTGGCCTTTGTGGTAGAGGGATAGGATATTGCCGATAGAGAAGAGGAACACGATGTCACCAGGGCCCGAGTTAGAGTGTTGTGTCGTGTCGAGTAGTCTTATTTGTGTTGGGGGTTGTGGAACCCTCGAGCAGTGTTAGCACCAAGATACGGTGTTGTCTTTAATCGAGTCTTAATTGTTAGACTTGTAAGGGATCCGTTTTAGTAGTTGGCCGTGTGGCCAAGGATTGTTATTTGATTAAGGTTGAGCATACCTTAGTCGGTGTGTTTTCGGATTAGCCTTAAGCTTTGTTTACTGCGTTTAGGCTAAGTTGATTGTTATTTTGGGTTGTCGGGGCTAGCTACTAGGTTTTGGGTAGAGGTAGCCAGCTCACTGAGTGACCTTACGTTACTCACCCAACTCTCGTTGTCATGTTTTTTGCAGGAGACCAGTTTGTAGAGGATTGGACGCATAGGCCACCAGAGTAGATTTGCAGTGCATTTGGCTACGGTTTGATTCTTAAAATATTCTATGTTTTCGTTGCGTTTTATTTGGATTTGGGATCCCTAAAATAATTAAATGTTCTTAAAAGACATAGAATTGAATTTAAAAATTAACGGGTCCAAATGATATTGGTTTAGTCCAAACCAACACAACGTTAGGTCTTTGTACGGGTTGAAAAGCCTTAGGGCTTGATCTAACGGAACTGTTAACTTTGGGTAAGGGTTACAAAGCCTTCAGCCTTAAGTCAGCGGGACATGTTAGTGGATGAACTGGTCTAGGTCGTAGAGTAAATTTTATGACTCTGACCGGATTCTCCCTAGCCCGTCATGTAGCGCTTCCGGACCATGGTGTTGGGTTGGACGGTCAGTCATGTTTTTGTTTGATTGTTGGCTGGCCGGTTGGCCTTTCATCTCCAACCCTTGGTTTGGGCCGTCCGTCAGTCATGTTCTTATTTGATTGTTGGCCGGTGGGTCGACCTATACCTCGGACGGTTCAGGGGTGTGACAGAGGTGGTATTAGAGCATGGTTACGATTATGTTCACTAGTTCCCGTGTTTTCAAATGTTTTCAATAATTTTCGAGTCAAAAGGAGTCGCCAATGCACTCTCTAGGAAATCCGGTCGTGTCCAAGCGTTGGGAAGGGTTTTGTTAGATTATATTATTAGAATTTCGTCTAACCCATATATATTTTTGTAACTTTGATTCCACAGGTTGTTGCACTGGAGTGGTAGGGTGGATATTTGGAGTTATGGAGGATTTCGACGTTTTACCTAGTCCTACATTGGCAGACCTTTTTGCGCCCCAGAGTTTTGATCAGGTTGTGCCTGACATGATCACGACACCTATCATCATTTCTGATGATGATTCAGACGATGTGGCGGTTCCAGCACCTATTATTATCATTTCGAATGATGATACCGAGTCAGATGTTGATGTTCTGGAGATACCTTCAGTAGCGCCACTGAGCCCTATCACTATTTGGTTTACGGGCACTACAGGGGAGACACCTAGCTATGATCCTTCTGAGGATCATGGTCCTTCTCCTCCTACGCCAGAGATAGGGAGGCCATCTTGGCCCCACCTTTAGAGACATTTGAGCTACCCATCTCTCCTATGTCACCGGGATTACCCGATCCCACTTATATACCGATGACTGACGAGCAGTACGAGCTTGAGACAGGATGGCTGACACTATTTTATCAGCCTATGGAGTCTATTGGAGACAGTGAGGACGACCCATCACCTTACTAACCAAACATGATGATTACCGATGACCCTTTTACTCAGCCGATCGAGTTACCCCACTATCAGCCTATCTTTGAGACCAGAGAGCCTTCCAGCTTTCCACATGCGGAGGCAGCTACGATGGAGTTACCATTCCCGGAGATCATATATGACATTGGAGAGCCTTCCAGCTTTCCATATATGGAGACAGCCACGACAGAGTTACCATTACCCCAGACTACTTACGAGCTTTCCAGCTTATGCTCCCGGAGGATCAACTTATTTTGGAGACCCTTACGCTACTCAGTCCTCTTATGGACAAGGTAGCGAGATGTTCACTGGTGCCGAAGATGGATATGTGGATCCTCACGGATACCCATATCATACTACGACTTATCTTGGAGGATCTGATCTATACCCGAGGTGTTTTGTTTGCGGAGCGATGGGGCACTTGACTGCTGTTTGTCCGAGATATGTGGAGTTGCTCGAGATACCCTACCTACCATGTGCACGACCTGCTGGTGGATTGACGGAGTGGGGGCGCTGCCCCAACTGCGCTATGTTACTTTATATATGGCGTCCTTAGACGCTTAGGGCCGGGTAAGTTTGGGTACTAACTTTTTGTTGTGATATAGCGGTGTATAGACTTTTGTTGTGCTATGTGATAGGCTATGTCCCTTTTGTTGTATGATATACCATCAGTAGTTATAAAGGATGTTTTTCTGTCAAGTATATGTATATTTGATGGAAGATTATGCTTTGTAGTGAAAATGGTTATCAGTTTGCATAATCTATTTAGTAATTATGTGACCATATTATTTAAGTATGCATGTTCTTGTTTGATGTTGCATATTTGAGTTATGTGGTTTGCAAAATGAAAAATGGAGATCGCTTGGACATATGGTCTAACATAATATTTACAATGGTTGAAATATCACACAAATTGTTAGTATCATTGGAACCTTAGAATTGTAGACCGCCTTTTTAAGATTAGGTGGTGGAATCTAGAATGCCTGGATAGGATTGCTAGGTTTCCTGGATAGAATTGTTTGGTTGCTGGTTAACTTTTCAAGTTAGGTTGCTTGGTTAGTATTGCGATTAGTTAGCCTTGCGATAAGTTGTTTGGCTAGTAGATTGTTTGTGTAGTGGTTGGCTAACTTGCATATGAAGTGTTCTGTTAAGTTGCAGCTTGTAAGTGTGTTTGTCGATCGAGACTTTAAGGGATGAAAACCTTAAAGTAAAGAGAGTTCAAGGCCAAAAACCCAAAACCCGAAGAGAAAGAGGAAAGAAATATTCAGAGACTGGACCGTGGTATGTGGACTGGACGATGGACAGAGACAAGGCTTCACTTCATCAGTATTTGAGGAAGGAGAGTTTGAGAAGAGGAGTAGAGTGATGATGATATTTATCGAAAGGATAAGATGGTATCATCAGGATGAGGATGTTATAGCCTAGCGATCATTCAGCTGAAGAGTTACGAAGATAGTTGTGGAGACCTTCAGGAGAACACTCAAGGAACATTTGTAGACATCGTAAAGAGATTATGGAGGCAAGTAGATGATGGATGAGCCATGGGAATTCGAGAGCAAAAGAAAAAGGGTCGATCAAGTAGAATTATTGGAGAAGCATCAAGATGGAGCGAGTCTAAAATTTCAAGTGAGACCCAAAGAAACCGAAAGAAACGCGAGCTGGCGGTTAAGCACATTTTATGACCGAGACCACAAGACGGAGTCATTCAAGAAGAGATCACCATCACAACATATCAAGGAGGAGTGTGCCCTGAAGCTGAGCATTTACGCAACAAGAATTCGAGGAATAATTCTATTAAGGGGGGGGGGGGGAGAATGTGATAACCCGCCCTTCGGGATAAAATAGTCGAGATAGCAAAAATCAGAATCTGGAGCCGAGCATTTGGGAGTCTAAGTATCAGGAGGAACGATAAGTTTTGATCACATAAAACTTGACATGATTCGAAGAAAAGAGAAGACTGGTCGAACATCAACTTGGTGGTCGAACCGCGGGCGGTAAAGATCGATCGGCAAATTTCGAAGAACGAGGTGGTCGAAGAGTTGAGCGCGAGGGAACTATGAGTCGAATTAGCTGCTCGATCATAGTTAGAAGATGTCTTAGATTGATCAGACGGACGTTTTGGAAGCATAACATTTTTGGAAGCACAACTTTTCAGAAGCTCGACGTTTTTGAAGACCGACGTTTCTTCATCACGAAGTTTTCTCAGAAAATCTTCGTATCAGTAAAATATTATTCTGGAGACATAATAAGTTGGAAGCAGGATGGAAATCAAGCAGGACGGGAAGCAAGCACGACGGGATCAAAGCACGACGGGAAAATCCGAAGTTGGGCGAAAACCCTAATTTCGGTATTATGGAATTCTTCGAGGAAGCCGGAGGCTCGGGAAATATTTTTAGAGGATATCAGAATTCATCTGGAGTCTATTAAAAATATATAGAGAATTAGAACAGGAGCGGAAAAATATTTGGGATTGATCTCGGGTCGAAAATATGCCGGAAGGGTCAAAAATCGCGTAAACCGACCAAGAAGCTCGAGGTGTCTCTATGCATATGGCCAGGACGTTCTATCTAGCATATCAGCAGCTGAGTGTCAACAAAAGGAGGAGGCGTAGACGTGCATGGGTGCTGAACATGCAGCTTGACAAGTCGTAGCTCGAGGTGTCGCAATACCTGCGATCTGTGCATGCGAATCGACACGCAAAGGGCGGTGTGTCGCGACGCATGCACTCCAGCCATGCAGCAAGACATCTGGACGTGAGTGGTGTCCTCTTGCATGTGTTTGAGACATGCCTCACGACATGTGTTCAACATGTGTCGCCGCGCATGCGACCGGAAGCATGCAGGCTGACACACAGTCGCTCGGGTGGTGCGATATTATTGGTCTAAGTTTTCTATAAATATCAGCACATTCCCTTCAGTTTCATTCATCCTTCTCACACCAAAATCCCTTAAAGACGTGGCTTAGATAGAGAGAGAGAAGTAGAAAAAGAAAGTAAAAGGTTTGGAGCTATTTCGAGGGTTTTAAAGCATTTTCGAGATCAGTTACTCTACCGGAAGTCCGAGGAAATCGTCCAGAAGCTAGAGGAGGCTCTGTCCGAGTTCAGAACGGTCCATTCCAGCCCATTCGAGATGTCAGCATTGGGTTTTGGCTAAGCTCTCTCCGATCGACAAGTTCCTAGAACACTGTGAGTTGGTTTGTTTGAGTTCCACTTGGAACTTAGGGAAGATCGAGTATTCATATAGAGTAGAATGCTCAAATTATTGCATAATAGAGTCCTTAGGGTTATTTATTAAACCGGACTCAATTTAGCACGGGCTAAGCTGAGATGAAATGGAATTAAGACTGAGATAATAACCTGACTAGGACTAGGATGATCGATTATAGTTGAATTGAGATTGAGATGAGATGCATGTCTTGATTACTTACCACTTGGTTGATTAGTTATGGATTATACATGCCTTAGTGATGATTGCTTGGTAGTGATTATTTTTGGTGCAGGGATTGTGGTATGTTGTTGTCTAGGGGATCTTTGGCCAAATAGGCCGATCTCCTGGTTGTGATGTTGGTACTACGGGTCCTATGCCATATAGGCCGGACTACGAGTACTAGTGGTTAGTGTGGTAGACTCCTGAGTATTGTTTAGTTTTGGATAGGAGTCTTATCCCTTAGGTTTTTCCTAGGGATAATTGTGTCAAGTGTGTGTTATGCCGACAGCAGGTGTGAAACCCGCCCATGCTAGGCATGTTTTGGGGTGGCCTAGTGTTTCCTCGCCCTCGTATTCAGCGGGTTCAAGGAAACCCCTTATTCTCTGGATCGGGAAGACTCAGAGAGACGGGATCATGGCCTATGGTTGAGTGATTACACGAGGGTGTAATGTGGCAGTGACCCGAAGGACTATGGGCTATCGCGCGGTGACCCGAAGGACTGTGGGCCGCGGTCGGTTGAAAGTTCCTTCTTCTGGCCTTTGTGGTAGGGGGATAGGATATTGCCGATAGAGAGGAGGAATACGATGTCACCAGGGCCCGAGTTTGAGTGTTGTGTCGTGCCGAGTAGTCTTATTTGTGTTGGGGGTTGTGGAACCCTCGAGCAGTGTTAGCACCGAGATACGGATCGGTCGCTACGTAGCGACTGAGCTCTCACAGAAACTCGGTCGCTACGTAGCGACCGAGCTCTCACCAAAGCTCGGTCGCTACGTAGCGACCGAGCTCTCCCTGAAGCTCGGTCGCTATGTAGCGACCGAGCACGCACACGACTCGGTCGCTACGTAGCGACCGAGCACGCACACGACTCGGTCGCTACGTAGCGACCGAGCACGCACACGACTCGGTCGCTACGTAGCGACTAAGCACGCACACGACTCGGTCGATACGTAGCGACCGTGCTTTCTTAAAATTGATACGACACGAATCCATGCATTCTCGTCTACTCTTTAATGCTATCTCCCGAAGACTGTAGCCAACCCATTTCATGTTTCTCGTCATTTGAAGTCATCAATCGAACTTTACGATAAAAACCGTGGAAAGTTCATTTTTATCGAAAGAAGCCGTAATAAACATTTCGAGTCAAACAACGGCCCAAAGAGACCTAGGACGTGACTCGAAACCCACTTACGTTTTCTTAACCAAAAGCCCATAAACCGTAGGACGGTTTATGCCTGGTTCGCAAGGAAAGATAAATGTCAAGTTTCCGCGGATAAATATGAAGTATTCGAAGATAATTAGAAAGATCGGGAAAAATGGAATATCTCCATTTTTAAGTTATGACGGCTTAAGGGCAGAAGAGGAAAAAGCGTAAACCGACCTAGGAGCGAGTATATAAGGAGTCCTAGGCGAGAGTCACGGGGGAGAACTTTGGAGACTCAGAACTCTCGGCACTTAGAAACTCGGAGGCATTATTCTCGACATGCTCTGTTTCCATGACTGGCACCTGATTACCAGATGAACGCGCACAAGCAGTTCGATCTCTTGGTTCACTCTTGAACTACGTTCGGCTTGATCCTCGAAAGGGGTACGTAGGCAGCCTTTTATAAGGTTCAGTCCGAAATCAATCAAAAGCTTTTCTGTATTTTCTTCATCTTTTGTTATCGAGCTGCGACTCAACTAGGTTTGAGGTTTTAGGCCGCTAGAACTAGGTTACTCGCTGACAGCCTTTGCGGCCAAAGCTTTTATGATCTCTTGTAATGATCGCAACGCTCTTACGCAGACTCGAAATAAGATCTACTGTTTTCTCTAAATTCGTTTGTGATCTTTTCACGATTTCCGCATATATTTGGTCACTTGTCGTTGGCTCTCGCAAAGATACGGGACCTCTGGGAAATTAGGGTTTTCCTAGTTTCCTAATTTAAACGAAAATCGACAGTGCGAATTTCGGTTCCCATAGTTTGGCGCTAGAAGGAGGGGGGGGTACGGATTACTCTAACTCATAGCCGCAAAACGCTTGATTAAAACAATGTCTGGAAATATGAAAGAGAAAATCGCAGTTCGCAACAACGCTGGTAAGAAAACTCCAGCCGCCACTGCGCCTATGGCCAACGCCTATGCAAACGCCACAGTTCTTGAGAAAATCGAAAACCTTGCTGCGACTTTTCGCCACAGGACGTGCAATGAAACGATCTCGCGATTTCTCTTTTATAAAGGGAAACGATAAATCTTATCAAACCCCGTAAGTTTGGCTCATTACCGAACAAAAGAAATCTCAATGCGTAAGGATTTTACTAAAATACGTTTTCCGAAAACATTTCGGAAGGGTAAAACTTGTTCTCCTAAAAACCGCAGAAAACCCCTAGGTTAATCTCGGAAAAAGGAATCGCAACAAATCGATTACACAGCTCGGTCGCTACGTAGCGACCGAGCAAGCACATGGCTCGGTTGCTACGTAGCGACCGAGCGCAAGCCAACTCTTCACTCGCTATGTAGCGTCCTGTCAAGCCTAAAAAGGGTCCTCATTTGCGTTCTCTTTTGAATCCTAATCGTAACGCTTTTCGTTTCGTCTCAATCGGAGTTTCCGTTTAGATTTTACAACGAAAACAAGTAGGACTCTTCTTGGCTTGCTTCGACTCGCTACGTAGCGACCTGTCAGGCCTCCAGCTCGCTACATAGCGACCTGCCAGGCCTAAAAAAGCTCCTCCTTTGTGTTCTCTTTTGAATCCCGATCGAAACGCTTTTCGTTTCGTCTCAATTGGAGTTTCCGTTAAGATTTTACGGCGAAAACAAGTAAGACTCGTCGAAACTCCTTCGCTTGCTCCGACTCGCCCTTACCTCCATCTTTCTGTTCTCCTTCAAATCTCAATCGAAATGTCTCTTGTTTCGTCTTGATTGGAGTTACCATTGAAACTTTACGATAAAAAAAAAACCCGCGAAGACTAGTTTTCTCGCATGGATTCAGATTAATCGTATAATACGACAACGGTTAAATTAACACCTTAGCCGCCTAAGCTATACGATTACGTTGAACCTTTTTATTGACTTCGTATCAGTCAAGTTCGGAAGATAAATGTCAAGTCTCAAAGGATAAACGCCAATATCGAAAGAGGCGAACATACACAAGAAGAGGAAGGGGAAACGAGCAAGCAAAACTGAGAAGAGACAAAACTGCATCTTCGAGAGAACTAAGATATTTGCGACTTGAAATTTTTTAAATCAGACTTGGAATTTTCGTAGGAAATTACTAAGAAATAAAAACGCCTTTGAGACTGTCATAGAACTTTGGGGAACGTAAAACCTAGGTGGATAGTCTTGTGAACTATGTCTTAGGTGATTTTTCCTGTCTCGATATATTGTCCCATAACTGTTCGTCCAGATCTTGTAAACCGATCTAAACTCTCCGAAAATCGAGAAACGATCGCCACACATATCAAGCTTGCCTCCTAAGGAGAGAAAAAACTAGAGACATGAACGTCGTCTTAAAACCGATTCGTTTCAGACAATTCTCTCGGAACCGACATATTCCAAGTCTTCAACCTGGAAACAACCAAATCACAGTCCAAGCGTCGTCTTCAAACCGACTCGGACTGTTGATCATTCTATTCCTCGAGAAAAAAGGGACGGAGTAGGTGCGTATACTATACTCGTATACTCCCATACTTCAGAAACATATTCAAACAATGCGGTGTCTCATCAAGATCAAGAAAACGCTTTCAACAAGAAAACGCTTTCCACAAAGAAAACTCTCGTAGAAATATGCGGAAAAATATTCATACAGTGTGATGTCTCGTCAAGATCATCCTAAAAGCAAACGATAATCTGAGATTCGTCTAAACGCTAGGAACTGATCCAAACCATGTTGGAAAAATTCTCAAAGACTATACAACATCTATCATCGCAATCATTCGTTTAGAAAACCTCTGCCAAACTTCAAAATGAAAGTCGATGATTTACTGAAGTCATAAAGATCTTTTCCGATTTGATAAAACGAGTTTCGTATAAGAATCATTATACGAGAAATCTTCAGGCATCAAAGCATCACTCTCATTTTCCGTCGAACCAACCGACTCACGGAAAAACATCAAAAACGTTCCGCGACTAGATCTCGGTGAAATAACCTTTGGTAAAACTCCATGAGTGACTCAGAGAAACTTTCACCGAAGAATAAAAACAAAAGCGAAAACGTTTCTCAAAAATCTGCGGAAACATTGTTATTTTGACATCTCCATATGTCGCGTCAATTTAATAAATTCGTAAAAACCGGTCGCCCGTTACTTACGCAAAAAATCCTTCGTATAATCAGATCATGTCATACGAGGTAACTTTCGAAAGTAAACGTAATAGGTTTTACGAAAAAGTACTTTCCTTATAGCAAAAAACCAAGCTGTATGATCCGACATTGGACGACCAATATAAACTTTACTTCCTCGCACCACGATCTGAAAGGTCTCATTCTTTAGCCCCGCGACTCACTGGCATCCGCTCTCATTCCGCTTGGTCACGTCCGAGCAGGAAATCACCCCGCAACTGACTCCGCACGGGCTATGTATCGAGCTTCTTAGGCTTTATCTCCCTCAGAAACAAAGGAAACAACTTCCATACGAATAAAGGAAACATTATAGCAAAATTTCATCGTATAAATTTACCCTAAAGTGGAAAAACGTTTTCTACCACCATGGGCATACTCGGCCTATCAATCTCGATAAACGCAATTCGTCACTCGCCCAATTACGCCTTTCCTTCGAAGCCGAACTAGGTTACAGCATCCCCTTTAAGGACGATTCTAACCGACTTGACCTTATTGACAGCACGAAAGTGTCATGGTCTAATCCTTTGGAAACAACGTCCTTGGCTATAAATCTGAGCACAGCCTTCATGCAAAGCCAAAACAATTGAACGACCACCGCTCCAATAACTTGACGGCTAAACGGTAATCCGGAATTTGCCTTGAAACGCCAAGTAACAATTACACAAACAATTATCGTACCTCCCAAAAATGGGAATCATACGGTAAATTCGTCATAACGAAACTCAGTCCTAACAACCAAACAGTTAACGGAAAGGTTCCACTTGTCAAAAATCGACCAAGTTCCATATACTACGATTCACATTAAGCCCGCTGTGTTTTACTCGTAAAATGCGGCATGTAAGGAAAACTCGTAACAGAGCTCCTATAGCTATACGGAACATCCTCAAGTAGACACGAAAGAAATCTCGGAAGGCCAACACCATACAAAGCACGGTATAGGAGGATGCCTCTTTCCGGGGACAAATTTCCGCGACCCCTTGGTCCTAACTCCTCGATCGCAAATCAAATTCAAACAGGAACAACAATTCTGGCTACGAACATCCGTAGTCAAACAAGAATGTTTTCCAAACGCAGGGCTAAGACTAATCCCTTGCAACATCGCGAAACATCTTCAAGCCCGCGAACATTTCA
The DNA here is from genome assembly GCF_020379485.1 of Brassica napus. Taxonomy (NCBI): domain Eukaryota; kingdom Viridiplantae; phylum Streptophyta; class Magnoliopsida; order Brassicales; family Brassicaceae; genus Brassica; species Brassica napus. The sequence continues at coordinate 29,867,455 of NC_063447.1, read as the reverse complement.
AGCACGAAACGCGGCATACGAAAGAATAACAAATCTTCAGCATCGCGAGACGTCGCAGACGCCTAAAGATTCGTTCATCGACGAAATTTCCTTCCTCGATAAAAACACTCTCTTGGAAGACCAGACAGTCATACGCACTAACATCTTCTCAAAACATATCCTTTGCGAAGACTCGAAACAGTAATTTTAACCATTAAGTTTGTTGCTGATCACAACAAACTCTTAATGTCCTAAACAGACTTAGCCATCTTGTAGAGATGACTCTCGTACATCCGACACAAGGATAATAGCGCTATAAAAGAAACCCAAAATTTTTGGTCAGCACTTCCAGGAGGCTTAAAAATTATCCTTGGAGAGATGCTCGGTTCCAACCATACAAGTCGTATAAGCCAAGAACCTATCGCAGACTTTAAATCAGTATGGAATCAGGATGAAACTGAAACGGGATATGTAAGTCGAATTAGTCATCGCACCCTCTAAAACCAGGAGTAAACCTAGGTCTTGCCCTAAACCCAGCGCACTGGTCTCTAACATCTCTAGGCATAGTATCAAAAACCTTGATACGAGATCCCAAAATTTGTCTCTTTGCCAATATTCGAGCGTCTTCAGAAATCCCGCAAGTTTACACACTTCGAAAAACTCTCGAAAACAGATCACGGATATAGCAGTTCACACAGAGCTAGATTACGAGATGACAACTCGTAGTCTTCCTTCTACACCCATATAAAATGCCATCGGCAGCAACACGCCTGATTACCTCAACATAAAAACCAAACCGTAAAGGTCTCGCTGGAAAACTAGTCATACAAACCTTAACTCCAAGACGAACTACGAAAGGCTTGATCCCTTCAACAAGGGTACGTAGGCAGCCGTCATAAGGCGCAGCCCCAATCTTATCGCGTTCTACTTTTAGAAGAGCGAGAAGACCACTTACCACATACCTTATCGACCATTAATTCCGCCTAACTCACCTAACTTGCCTAACTTGCCAAGCCACTCGCTAAAACCTCACGCTAGAAGCTCATGGTTCTAACGAGCTTGGGGGCTAACTGTTGGGGTCAAAATCGGTCACGACGGAATCAATGTCTGAAAATCCGTAAAAATCGACATGAACGTTTTTACGAAAAATAGATCTTAGAAAAAGATTTATTTTTACGAAGAATCTTGGGGAGAAAACACATTCACGAAAATTCGGGGAAAGACGCGAACAAGGTTGCCACGTAGCAACCAGCGCAAAAGCTGGTCGCTACGTAGCGACCGAGCTCTCACCAAAGCTCGGTCGCTACGTACCGCGCTCGGTCGCTATGTAGCGCGCTCGGTCGCTACGTAGCGCGCTCGGTCGCCACGTAGCGCGCTCGGTCGCCACGTAGCGCGCTCGGTCGCCACGTAGCGCGCTCGGTCGCCACGTAGCGCGCTCGGTCGCCACGTAGCGCGCTCGGTCGCCACGTAGCGCGCTCGGTCGCCACGTAGCGCGCTCGGTCGCCACGTAGCGCGCTCGGTCGCCACGTAGCGCGCTCGGTCGCCACGTAGCGCGCTCGGTCGCCACGTAGCGCGCTCGGTCGCCACGTAGCGCGCTCGGTCGCCACGTAGCGCGCTCGGTCGCCACGTAGCGCGCTCGGTCGCCACGTAGCGCGCTCGGTCGCCACGTAGCGCGCTCGGTCGCCACGTAGCGCGCTCGGTCGCCACGTAGCGCGCTCGGTCGCCACGTAGCGCGCTCGGTCGCCACGTAGCGCGCTCGGTCGCCACGTAGCGCGCTCGGTCGCCACGTAGCGCGCTCGGTCGCCACGTAGCGCGCTCGGTCGCCACGTAGCGCGCTCGGTCGCTACGTAGTGACCGAGCTCTCACCGAAACTCGGTCGCTACGTAGCGACCGAGCTCTCACCGAAGCTCGGTCGCTACGTAGCGTCCGAGCACGTACACGGCTCGGTCGCTACATAGCGACCGAGCTCTCCCCGAAGCTCGGTCGCTACGTAGCGACCGAGCACGCACACGACTCGGTCGCTACGTAGCGACCGTGCTTTCTTAAAAATCGATACGACACGAATCCATGCATTCTCGTCTACTCTTTAATGCTATCTCCCGAAGACTGTAGCCAACCCATTTCATGTTTCTCGTCATTTGAAGTCATCAATTGAACTTTACGATAAAAACCGCGGAAAGTTCATTTTTATCGAAAGAAGCCGTAATAAACGTTTCGAGCTAAACAACGGCCCAAAGAGACCTAGGACGTGACTCGAAACCCACTTACGTTTTCTTAACCAAAAGCCCATAAACCGTAGGACGGTTTATGCTTGGTTCGCAAGGAAAGATAAATGTCAAGTTTCCACGGATAAATATGAAGTATTCGAAGATAATTAGAAAGATCGGGAAAAACAGAATATCTCCATTTTTAAGTTATGACGGCTTAAGGGCAGAAGAGAAAAAAGCGTAAACCAACCTAGGAGCGAGTATATAAGGAGTCCTAGGCGAGAGGCACGGGGGAGAACTTTGGAGACTCAGAACTCTTGGCACTTAGAAACTCGGAGGCATTATTCTCGACATGCTCTGTTTCCATGACTGGCACCCGATTACCAGACGAACGCGCACAAGCAGTTCGATCTCTTGGTTCACTCTTGAACTACGTTCGGCTTGATCCTCGAAAGGGGTACGTAGGCAGCCTTTCATAAGGTTCAGTCCGAAATCAATCAAAAGCTTTTCTGTATTTTCTTCGTCTTTTGTTATCGAGCTGCGACTCAACTAGGTTTGAGCTTTTAGGCCTCTAGAACTAGGTTACTCGCTGACAGCCTTTGCGGCCAAAGCTTCTATGATCTCTTGTAATGATCGCAACGCTCTTACGCGGACTCGAAATAAGATCTACTGTTTTCTCTACATTCGTTTGTGATCTTTTCACGATTTCCGCATATATTTGGTCACTTGTCGTTGGCTCTCGCAGAGATTCGGGACCTCTGGAAAATTAGGGTTTTCCTAGTTTCCTAATTTAAACGGAAATCGACAGTGCGAATTTCGGTTCCCACAGTTGTCATTATTGTGTTCTGATTGCTTGGCGTGTGGTATTAGAAGATATCCGGGACCTTTGGGAAATTGGGGTTTTCCTAGTTTCCTTATTTAAACGGAAATCGACAGTACGATTTTCGGTTCCCACAGTTTGGCGCTAGAAGGAGGGGGGTACGGATCAATCTAACTCTCAACCACATCACGCTCAACCAGACATGTCAACTGACGACGTGGATAACGTGCAGACTCCTCTTAACGGAAGCAGTGGTACTGACCTCCACACTCCCGTAGCAGATGTATCCGCGGCCAACGCACCAGCCAACGCTGCGGCGCGCGAGGAGTTTAAAAAGATGTTCGCCACCTACTAAAAAAGGTCGGAAGAACAGGATAAGCTTGTGAGCACCTTGACCAAACAAGTTGAAACTTTAACGGCAAGGACTCGAGCAATCCGCCCCCGCGGAACCACTAAAGTCCGCGGGAAAAGACTCGACTTCGCAACCCCACTCGGCAGGCCTGGAGCCGCGCAGGAACGACCTTCGGGTCAAAACCCTATCGAGAAATCTCCCATCGAAAAGGGAAACCCTGAAAGCCCTCTGCCTCCCGCGAAGGCTTCGGAGGACAACGGAGTCGAGCAAGTCGACCTGGATCCTAGAGACGTCTCCAACGATACTGATGAGGACGTCGACAGACATCCAAGGAGGACCAGAAGCCGATTCGTTCGGGAAAGCTCTCTTTTCGACAAACCAATGACAGAAGCGGAGGAAATCCTCTATTGGAACGAACAAGAAGAGCTGGCTGAAAAGCAAACCGAGCTCCTTCGCAGTAAACGCCGACAAGCACGGAAATCTGCTGGCGAGACGTCGGATATCCGCGATCTTTGCGACTATATCACCAAGACTGCGGCAGAAGTAAGAGCCGTAAAATCTCAAATCAATCACGGTACAATCGCGGCCCCCGAGATCAACAGGCCTGCTACTGCCGCCTGTTCGTCGAGAATCTAGAAGGATCAGCCCTCGAATGGTTCGCACGCCTTAAGCAAAACTCTATCGGAAGTTTCCGACAGCTCGCATCGAAATTTCTCAAGCAATACTCTATGTTCATAGATAGAGAAACTTCTGATGTCGATCTCTAGAGTCTGTCCCAGAGGGAAGACGAACCCCTCTGCGAGTTCATCAGCCGATTCAAGTTGGTAATATCCAGGGTCAGCGGGATAAGCAATAAGGTGGCCATCGATGCGCTCAAAAAGGCGCTCTGGTACAAGTCGAAATTCAGAAAATGGATATCCCTCGACAAACCGCGGATGATCCAGGACGCCCTCCACAAGGCGACAGACTACATCATGATCAAGGAAGAAACGAAAGTCTTATCGCAAAAAAATAAGTCGGCGAGACCATCCTCGAAAGATGTAGATCCAAAAATGAAGAAGAAGAACCCTCGTAACGACAAGTACGTCCATCACGAGGGGGAAGATCTCCAAGGAGCACATAATTACGCGATCGGATCTGACCAGGGCCGAACCACGGGTAATACGTGGACTCGCAATCAAGGATACGATGAAAACACCTTCTGCGAGTTCCACCAGTTCCGAGGACTCTCCACGACTAACTGCAATATCTTGGGAGCAAGGCTGGCCGCGAAGCTACTAGCTGGAGAGTTCTCGGAAGTGACCAGCGTGAAAGATCTCATCCTGGAAACCGATCGCCCCTCGAAGCCGGACAGAAATCCTCCCGCGGAGAGATCTCCTCAAAGAAATCAATATGGGGATAAACGCGGCAGGAGGCTAGACGACAAGGGAAATGATAACAATCGTCGCAGAGTCAACATAATCATCGGAGGATCGCAATTCTGCAACGATACAGTTTCGGCCATCAAGGCTTACCAGTGGAAGGGGGAGTCGAGCGCAAATTGGCCTACATGGTCGCCTACCCGAGATGATCAGAATTGCTCAATCACCTTCACGAAGGAGGAAGCCGGCGGGATCGATCAACCTTACTGCGATTCGCTCGTTATAGACCTCGTCATACGAGATCTGGATGTCGGAAGAGTACTCATTGACACGGGAAGCATGGTCAATGTAATCTTCCGCGATACTCTCAATCGGATGAGCATCAAACTCAGAGAAGTAACTCCAACGCCGAAACCGCTCACAGACTTTTCAGGCGAAGTATCGGTGACCCTCGGGTCAATTCAGCTACCAGTCATGGCAAAGGAGATCACAAAAATCGACGAATTCACGATAGTCGATCATCCTGCCATCTACAACGTGATCATGCGAACCCCATGGCTCAATGCTATGCAAGCCGTTCCATCGACGTACCACCTGGGTGTCAAATTCCCGACCCCAAACGGAGTCGCAGCTATCTGGGGATGTCAGAAACAGTCGCGACTGTGCTTACTCGCGGAGCACAAGTTAAGGCAGATGACGACCTCTGCAACGGCAAATCGTAAACGCACGAAGATAGATAAATCTTCGACCAAAAACGTTTCAAGGAAAGACGATTTAACATCGTCCGCTAACGCAAACACTTCGGGTGTCGAAACTCAGCACGAGTCCGAACCCGCCATTACGACTCAACCGGAACTGCCGGAAGAGAACGCTGACCTGGCCACGGTCATCACGATCAAGGCGGTCAGCACGGCGACAATCGCCGAGTAAAAACGCTCGCGGCATAAAATAGAACTAAGAGATGGCTTGATCCTCAAAAGAGGTACGTAGGCAGCTCGTCGAAAGACGAGTTCAACTATCACCCTCTCTAAAAAGGGGGGAGTGGGTGCATATACTCGTATACTCCCACATAGGAAAACATGCGTTATTGTAATCGAGTTTTTTAGAGATTTCAAAAACTTTTACTACAGTACGCGTCGCTCCTTTTTAAGACACTTGCGCTTCAACCAACGCAAAAGTCTCAGAACAAGCTTAGAAAATCTACAAACATTAATACTCTTGTCAGCAGCCTCGTACGGCCCAAAATCGCAAAACAATCTCTCTTCAGCACTGAAAATATACGTATAGTCTTCGAAATATCTGCGAGACGTCGCCAAGTTAAAAGTCGAGACGATACGAACAAATTGTTCGAACGCGACCACCAAAAATTTTACACTTCGTTCGTCGATTGGGCCCGACGAACACATCAGCTGTCTTAAACAAACGCAACTTGATCACTCTTTTGATCTTCGAACGTCCAACACAAGGACGAAAGCGCGCTACAAAAAAAATCCGAAATTTTGGTCTAGCACTTCCAGTTGGCTTAAAAATTGTCTCTGGAAAGATGCTCGATTCGTACCATACAAGTCGTATAAGCCGAGAACCTATCGCGGACTTTAAATCGGTACGAATCAGGTAGAAATCGCAACAGGAAAACCGATAGCCGGCTAGTCACCGCACAAACCTTAAAACCGAGAGTAAACCTAGGTCTTGCCCTAAACCCATCGCATTGGTCTCAGACATCCCAAAGACATGATATCTAAACGATATGAGATCCTAAAACATGTCTCTCCGTTCATATCTCAACGTCCCCGAAAGATCGTAAGAATAAATAATTTTTACGAAAACTCATGTCTCGAACGAACCAACAGATTGAACGCCTCAACGAAGTTAAATATGAGACGACAACTCATGTTTACTTCAAACCTACTCGAAACAAAGTAACTCAAACAAACATCCAGTATATAAACCGCATAGCGGTAGGGGTTCAAAGCAACCAACGGCCAGTCCCGATAAAAACAAAAAAAAAACGGCCAAAACAGGCCCATACAAAGTTCGAAGGCCACACTCGGCCGGACATATTTGAACAAAGGTCACACTTGGCCGCAAAATACTAGATAAGGGAAAAAACTTCTTCCCGTCAAAACACTCACAGATCAAAGTTAAAATTCCCGGACAAGGAAGCTCCGAATGCATCCGCGGGATAGTTCACTTCCTCATCGTCACCGGCGAAATCTGTCGTGGTTTCTACGGTATCAGGAGAAACCGGGATGGGATCCCAGAATCCCTGAATCTTCCCATCGATCGGAGAAATGAGCGTCTCAGCGTGAGCATGATCCTTCATGCCACCCTTCATTAACTCCATCTCCCTCTAGAAAACATAGTCATCCGCCCGCGTCTTCCAAAGGCTCCCGACTGAGCCGCGACACTCGCGGAAGTCGCCCAGCGAGTTGAAAGCGTTCTTGAGGTTCCCGTACTCAACCTGGAATTGAGAGGCGCGAGTTTTCATCACCTCGATAATTTCCCTCTTGCCCTTCCGTTCCGCCCTACGAACAGCCCTGGCATGATCACGAGCGAGTTGAGCATCTCGCGCCAACATCTCGTCTCGCATGCGAGCAAGATCCTTTTCCGCCTTCTCCGCTTTAAAGCGATAGATCATGGCCTCTCTATGGCTCGCCTCAATGGCCGATCCAAGCAAGTTCAAGCCCTGTAAAACCGATTAACACGTTATAATAAAAAAATATATATATAATAACGATCGTCAAAGTTCTTAAAGCTTATACCCCGTTGATGATACGAGATCCTTCCGCGACGACTTTTGGCCTCCCCGACTAGTTCTTGGCCGGAGGAGCATCGAAGCCTGACGGAAGACCAGCGAAGAAATCATCGAAGTTCGGAATAGGGACCTCGCTCGTTGATATATGGTGTTTTTAATACCATTATATGTGTGCTTTGAGCTAATTCTCAGTCCTAATTCGTGTTTAATTGATATCATTCCAGGTTTGGAGCAGGTGAAAGAGCAAAGAAGAGAGATTCAGGAAGTCAGATGTCAGTTTGAAGGATACGATGCGGAACAGCCATCTAGAACAACCCGAAGGTTGTACCCGAAAAGAACAAGTGTATGACTGTTCCCGATCATTAAGGAAACTTCCTATTCCGGAAGTTTGCCCTAGATTCCACCCTCTCTTATCTCTTTACCACCAGCGCCTCCATATAAAAAGGGCCTATGCTATCATTTCTTACGCTAGTTTTTGCAAGAGACCTAGAACTATTTTCTTTGGATTAAGCAACTTGTAAGGGAGAAGGCTTCATCCTCACGAGAAGATCATCCTGAACCTTTGTCTTTCTACTTTATTTTATATCCAGTATTATTCAGAAACCATGTCTGTGTCATCATGCTTTATGATTGATTAGTAGGCTAATAAGAAGAACATTCAAGGGTGCATGATCTGACCAGAGGAACAATGGCGACCCGTGAGAAACAAAAGGATAGACCACCAGTGGCTGAAAAACATTCACCCCGATACCTTTCCCTCGAAACCCCATCACTGTTATTCAAAAAAAAAAAACAAAACAAAAAAAAAACAAAAAAAAACATTATTTATATACAGTATGCTTTTATTTATTTATTGATGGAGATGGGGAAGGTAACTTCGGAAGATACACGCCACTGGGAAGGGTTGAGCCAGGAGTTGGTACCGATTTTTGAGGAATAAGAAAAGAAGTCAAGAGCTGGAGAACAGTCATATGATTGACCCGAAGTGGAGAACAACCAAATCCGTGAAGCAGAAACGAGTAAGGGGTGTGGACATCAATAGATCCGTCCTCTCTTGCTATTTTGCGAGATATCCTGCATACACTCAAATACAGTAGCCCCTAAACACTCTCAGCTCCACCATAAAACAGCTTGTTCCTTATCAACCCGTCTACCCTGAATAGTGCCTGTAAAGAGAAGCTCACGGTGTTCTTAATTGATGTTTAAGGAGTTTTGTCTCGATAATGCAACCTTTTCAGGTACGAGATGGAGAGTACGGAGCTGATTCTCGAACAGCGATCGTGGGTGTTCTGGTAAGGGTGTGCGGTCTAAGTCTACAGCTTGTATGGTTCAGAGATGTGTGGTAAGAGCATGGTTATTCAGGAAAAGCGAGTTCCCACTCTTTCAAACCTTTCTCCCTGTTCTTGAGGCTTGGCCTTGCTCGAGGACAAACAAGGATCTAAGTCTGGGGGAATTGATATATGGTGTTTTTAATACCATTATATGTGTGCTTTGAGCTAATTCTCAGTCCTAATTTGTGTTTAATTGATATCATTCCAGGTTTGGAGCAGGTGAAAGAGCAAAGAAGAGAGATTCAAGAAGTCAGATGTCGTTTTGAAGGATACGATGCGGAACAGCCATCTAGAACAACCCGAAGGTTGTTCCCGAAAAGAACAAGCGTCTGACTGTTCCTGATCATTAAGGAAACTTCCTATTCCGGAAGTTTACCCTAGATTCCACCCTCTCTTATCTCTTTACCACCAGCGCCTCCATATAAAAAGGGCCTATGCTATCATTTCTTTTTCTTACGCTAGTTTTTGCAAGAGACCTAGAACTATTTTCTTTGGATTAAGCAATTTGTAAGGGAGAAGGCTTCATCCTGACGAGAAGATCATCCTGAACCCTTGTATTTCTACTTTATTTTATATGCAGTATTATTCAGAAACCATGTCTGTGTCATCATGCTTTATGATTGAGTAGTAGGCTAAGCTTGCTTAGGCTTGTAGGGTGTTAGCCGCATGAACTGAACACAAATAAGTGATCTTAATTGTTCTTCATTCATATTGTTCTTACTGCTTACTTTGAATTGATCACTTAATGTTCGATTTCTGATTTAATCACCTAGCTAACCGCTTAGGAGATAAATTGACATATATTGAATGAGCTTTGTATCCCTAATCAGCGAGAGTAGATATTAGGGTATTAAGTGAACTAATCAGATCTTGTCTCTAATGCTTGTTATCGCGTCTTGTTCCAAGTGAGAACTTAGGATTCAAGACCGATCTGCAAAGGGAGCAAGACCACGATAGTGGATTGTTCTAGCCGAGTGATCTGGGTTCTAGACTGCACCTCATTGCACTTGAATAGTTGTTCAGTTTTGCATTGACACCCGATTAATAACCCTAAGCCGGCTTCATTTAAATTGAATTTGAACCATCTAGGTATTCAAGTTACTTGCGTTACAATTAATTCTCAAAACCCCACTTGTTTCTCAGCTTATTATTGAACTCATAAGAGTAAAGAGTAAACTGGTCCTCTGGATTGAATCTCAAATATTACAATTACCACTGTTAACTTGACAGTAGCAAGGATTCATTTTTAGTGTATCAAGTTTTGGCGCCGTTGCGACGGGGACTAAGCTTTTACCTTTATTTTTCGGTTTAATATTTAGTCTGAGATATCTAACTTGCTCTACTTCTTTGTTGGAACAGATGATCCAAGTGCATGACCAGTATACATACTCGGAGCAACGCACAAGGACCACTACATCAACTGACCAACGACGAACTCGCAAGATTAGAAAGACAGAACCGCCAACAGCCAAGAACAACCGACACCAACATGGGTGATCACGGCAATATGGATGACCTCACTGCTGCATTGGCACTCATTCAACAACAAATGCAGAATCAGCAACAGCAGATGCAGCAAACCATCCAAAATCAACAACAAGCTGCTCATGAACAAGCAGCCGAGAACGCCGAGCGAGAGGAGCGTGGTGCTCTTATTGGGGAGCGAAACCTTCAGCGGAAATTCGCTACAAACCGCTCTCCCATCAACCCTCCACCCTGTACTCGACAAGATTATGAGATCAAACCTGCACTGATAGGTCTGGTACAGAAGAGCACGTTCAGCGGCCTCACTTCAGACATACCAATGGACCACATAGAGGCCTTTGAGACGATTTGCAATTTTTCTCGCTCTAATGGAGTGCCACCGGATTATGTCAAATGCACGCTGTTCCCATTCTCTCTCGAAGGGAAAGCTTCTCGTTGGCTGCAATCTCTCCCAACCGGTTTTTTAACCTCATGGGACCAGGTTCGATCAGCATTCCTGAGCCACTTCTACACCAAGTCCAAAACTGCGGCTCTGAGGCATAGAATCTCCAACTTCAAGCAGAAATCTGATGAACCTTTTCATGAAGCTAGGGAAAGGTACAAAGAGTACCAGAGAGAGTGCCCACACCATGGGTTTGATGACGATTACATATTGGAGGTGTTCTACGATGGAGTGAGCTATGAGTTCCGGAACACCCTTGATTCCTCTAGTAACGGAGACTTCATGACTCAAACCACACCTGGTGCGTTCGCGCTGATTGAGAACATGGCTTCGAGTTCACTCAATAAGAACAAGGAGCATGATCGCTCCAAAAGTGTGAACAGTATAGATGACCAGGCGGCAAAGGTGGACCAACTGCTTAAGGGAAACCAGAGCCAGGTTTTCATAATGGAAGAAGCAGCTCCTGAGAAGAGCGCAGGCAACAAGGCATTTGAAGCTGAACAAGCAGGAGACGATCAGCAGGAAGTGAGCTACGTAAATGGGCAAGGGTGGCAGCTGAAGAATTACCACCCAAACCCTAACGTAAGGAACAATCCACAGCTTTTCTGGCCTAAGCAGGACAATCTGGCGCAGAGCAACCAAGGTCAGTATGCGGGGTATTAGAAGAACTATCAACCCATAACCTATGTTCTAAGCCAACCACAGAACAATCAACCTCATATGCAGAACCACCAGAAAAATCAGGTCGCACTTCCACCCCTGTCGCTGTTCTGCAAGATGAAACTAAAACCATGTTGCAGCAACTCCTCCAAGGACAACAGCTCCAAGGGAAAGCTCTGAACCAGGTCACTACCGAGATCAATACCAGAATGAACCATATGTTCGGAGATTTGAGCACCAAGTACGATAATGTCGCAAGCCATATGAGACAGATGGACATTCAGATAGCTCAGACTGCTGAGAGTGTCAAGAGGCAGCAAGGTACTCTACCTGGTAAAACAGACAAAAACCCCAAGGAGTGCAATGTGGTTCAGCTAAGGAGCGGGAAGCAACTTTCCGAGCCAGAAAGGAGGAGGTTCACCACGGCTGAGAAAGGGAAGCAGAAAGAGTCGGAACAACTGCCAGCCGATCAGGCAGATGAGAGGAATACAGAACCAGCACTTGAAACAAGTTCGCCAGGGCCAGAACAACCAGCTGAAGCAGTGCTCCCGATCCCAGAGGCTGTTCCGCCTCGCGAATACATTCCTAAGGTCCCTTACCCTGTTCCAGCAAGGGCCACTCGTAAGGACAAAGAGGAAATAAAGTGCATGAAGATGATGGAGGACCTAACCGTCCGACTCCCCTTGATGGATGCAATCCAGATGATGCCCTCCATGCGCAGCTTTATGAAGGGATTGATCTCATGAAAAATATCAGAGGAGAGCAACAGGGTCGAAACCACTCCATCTAGAGTGACCCCTACACCGAACTCGCCTGTTCTGTCGAACCAACCAGAGGATCCCTGGAGCGAGCTTAAAGCTCCCAAGGTTGAGCTAAAACCCCTTCCCAAGGGGCTCAGGTATGCTTTCTTAGGTCCGAATTCCACATATCCTGTCATTGTCAATGCTGAGCTAAATAATGTGGAAACTGCATTGCTTTTGTGTGAGCTTAGGAAATATCGTAAGGCATTAGGATATTCGCTAGCTGACATACCTGGCATTTCACCTGATTTATGCATGCATAGAATACACCTAGAAGATGAATCAATGACTTCTGTAGAACATCAGAGGAGGTTAAACCCGAATCTAAAAGATGTCGTTAAGAAAGAGATTATGAAACTTCTTGAAGCAGGTGTGATCTATGCCATATCTGATAGTAAATGGGCCAGCCCTGTTCATGTAGTACCTAAGAAAGGTGGGATCACTGTTATCACAAATGAAAAGAATGAATTGATCCCTACTAGGACAGTGACATGACATCGCATGTGCATTGATTTCAGGAAATTAAATGCAGCACCTAGAAAGGATCACTTCCCACTCCCTTTTATTGATCAAATGCTTGAGAGATTGGCTAACCACCCATATTACTGCTTTTTAGATGGTTATTCAGGTTTCTTTCAGATCCCTATCCATCCAGACGATCAGGAGAAGACGACGTTCACCTGCCCCTACGGAACGTACGCTTACAGAAGAATGCCATTTGGCCTGTGCAATGCGCCAGCAACATTTCAGCGTTGCATGATGTCAATCTTTACTGACCTGATCGAAGACATTATGGAAGTTTTCATGGACGATTTCAGCGTCTATGGAAGCTCCTTTAATGTCTGTTTGTCAAACTTGTGCAGGGTACTAAAAAGGTGTGCGGAGAAACATCTCGTGCTCAACTGGGAGAAGTGCCACTTTATGGTCACAGATGGGATTGTTCTGGGGCACAAAATCTCCGAGAAAGGAATTGAGGTGGATAAGGCAAAGATCGAGGTAATGATGAGTTTGCAACCACCAACAAATGTGAAAGCTATCAGGAGTTTCTTGGGTCACGCTGGGTTTTACAGACGGTTTATCCAGGACTTCGCAAGGATTGCGAGACCACTCACCAGACTGCTCTGTAAGGAGATCATGTTCGATTTCGACAGTGAGAGTCTTGCTGCGTTCCACACCATCACAGGAGCTCTAGTCAGCGCACCTGTTGTGCAACCGCCAGACTGGGATCTCCCCTTCGAAATCATGACTGACGCAAGCGACTTTGTAGTTGGAGCAGTACTTGGGCAGCGCAAGGATAAGAAACTTCATGTGATCTATTACACGAGCAAAACTATGGATGAAGCTCAGTGAAGATACGCCACAACAGAGAAAGAACTCCTGGCTATTGTTTTTGCATTCGAGAAGTTCAGATCCTACCTGGTGGGATATAAGGTGATTGTGCACACAGACCATGCTGCTCTTAAGTATCTGCTCACAAAGAATAATGTGAAACCGAGGTTGTTAAGGTGGATTCTTCTGCTCCAAGAATTCGATCTTGAGATAAAGGATAAGAGAGGAGTCGAGAATGGGGTTGCAGACCATCTGTCCAGAATGAAGATTGATGACGACACAACTCTTGATGAAGAACACCCAGTATAACACGTCAATGCGATTGGTCTGCGTTTCGCGGAACAACCTCTGCGAATCGCATCTGACTGCTCTAGCATCGCGGAACAACCTCTGGGAAGGAGATCCGATTGTTTTCACGTCGCGGAACATCCAGTCGCCGTGATCCAAAAGCAGTATTCTCACCTCCCGTGGTTTGCTGAGATTTCAAATTTTCTTGCTGCTGAAATGCAACCCCTTAAGTTCACTGGAAACGACAAGAGGAAATTTTTAAGGGAGGCGAGGCGTTATGTTTGGGATGAACCGTTTTGTACAGACATGGCAAGGATGGCTTGTTCAGAAGGTGTGTTCCAGAGGCAGATATTCCAGGAATCCTACATCACTGCCATGGTTCATCTTACGCAGGCCACTTCGCTACATGCAAAACGGTTTCAAAAATCCTTCAAGCAGGTTTCTGGTGGCCAACTATGTTCAGGGATGCTCAAGCCTACATAGCCAGGTGCGATGCATGCCAACGACTTGGGAACATCAGCAAGAGGAATGAGATGCCTCAGAATTACATTCTAGAGGTTGAGGTGTTCGACTGTTGGGGAGTCGATTTCATGGGACCATTCCCTTCATCTTTCAAGAACGAATACATCCTCGTCGCCGTTGACTATGTATCTAAGTGGGTAGAAGCGATAGCAAGCCCTACTAATGATGCAAAAGTGGTGACTAAGATGTTCAGCTCCATCATCTTTCCGAGGTTTGGAGTGCCTCGAGTCTTCATTAGCGATGGTGGAACACACTTCATCAACAAGGCATTTCAGGGCCTCTTGAAAAAGAATGGAGTGAAGCACAAGGTGGCAACCGCTTATCATCCGCAGACGAGTGGACAGGTTGAGGTTTCCAATAGGGAGATCAAGAGCATTCTCCAGAAAAATGTCAACACTTCACGAAAGGATTGGTCACTTAAGCTGGACGATGCATTATGGGCCTACAGAACAGCCTACAAAACGCCGCTGGGAACAACTCCCGATCACCTGATCTACGGTAAAGCATGTCACCTCCCTGTCGGGCTCGAATACAAAGCTGCATGGGCAGTCAAGTTACTGAATTTTGACATCAAGCCAGCAACCGAGCGACGCATGATCCAAATCCATGAGCTGGAAGAGATAAGGCACCTCGCATATGAAAGCTTCAAAATTTACAAGGAGAAGACCAAGGCATACCATGACAAGCGCATCATTGCCAGACATTTCGAACCAAACGATAAGGTCTTGCTTTTCAATTCAAGGTTGAGGTTGTTCCCAGGCAAGCTGAAGTCTAGATGGTCCGGACCCTTCACTGTTAAGGAAGTTCGACCATACAGAGTTGTTGTGTTACTGGACAGAAAAGGAGATGAGTTCGTAGTGAACGGGCAGCGCTTAAAGCATTACCTTGCTGACTCCACTATCGCAGAGGGTGAAGAAATTCCCCTAAGCGATCCCCCATCAGCCTGATCGGCTGATCCAAGTCAAGCTAATAACTTTAACCAAGCGCTTGGTGGGACGCAACCCACTGGTTAGTGTGTACATTGTTTTCTATAGTCTATTTTATTTCTTTTCAGATTTATTTTGTAGGCCAAAAAAATCGGACACTTCAGTCAGAACAACCAAAGGACTGCTCTTCTGGTAGAACAACTCATTGCCTGTTCCAGGTAAGCGTACCGAACCAAAAAAAAAAAAAATATATACATAAAAACAAAAGGGAAGGGCAGTTAGGGCTTTGCCTATTTAAGGCTCCACCCTTCCACTTTCCCCTTTTTCACTGCGCCGTACACTGACCCTTCCCCCTGCGATTTTTAAGCAACCACCAAATCTTTGTCTCTCAACCGTTTTAAGTGGTTTTTGCTTCTCACTTGTTTGGAATTTCGAGTTCTCTCTGTTTTTGGAGTTCATTTCACCAGTTTCTACAGGTAAGAGGCTCGACAATCCTCATCCAAATCGCAATACTCAGTTTGCAAAGTTCATCATTCTAACCACTTCAATAGATCGATCTTTGTTGTACTACATTGATTTCGATTTTCCCTTTTGCTGTTAGGGTTGATTTAGAAGATGAACTCGTGATTCATTTCACATTTGCGATTTGCAATTGATAGGACTGTTTCGATTCGGTTTGTGGATAGTTGAATGGAGTTATTGGGTTGAGTTTCGATTTGTTGGTTCTCGTGTCAAGGCAAATTACGGTTTGCATAAGGAGGGATGGAAATTGTTCTATTCCATTTTTCATGTGCGCATAACAGAACTAAAGCTTTCTTTTGTTTGCTTTGCAGATGGGACGCACTAAGCAATCAGCCAAGAGAACGCGAGCAACCTGCACGAGCAGTACGCCACCCCCGCAAGCACAACAACAAACCTCCGCGACCTACCCATGGCCCCGTGAACAAGAGGGTGAACCAATTGATCTCGACAGCCCACTGCTCTTGGACTTCAACTGCGAGGGATGGGACAAGGGAACAGCAGCGCGTTACAACGCCCTCCTCCGGGTTGACATGTTACCCACTCGTTTCTGCCACGCGGAGACTCTGGCTGATCTTGGGATCGACGAGGACGTGTTCGAGATGCTACACGCCATAGGGATAGCTCCTCTGTGCTATACAACATATGAGCTCTACCCAGACCTTGCTCGCCAAGTGCTCGCCACCGCCATGATCACGTACGAGGATTCCAATGCACCTTCTTACGCCAACTGCCCATTCTCTTTCATGGCCGATGGAGAGTACTGCTCCTTGTCCCTCGACAAGCTCAATGAGATCTATGAGACAGCCACTGAACCGAAAGGAGTAGCGGTCGCGAAAAAGTTCTCTCCTTCTAACACCTTTTGGATTGCATTGCGTATGGGAACTTTACACCCGGAAAGGCTTACCAGTCGCAGATCAGGAACCCGGCGCTTCGGGTCATTGCAAAGATCATCTCAAACCTCCAGTTCGCTAAAGATCTCACCTCGAAGGTCACCAACGGGGAGCTGCAAACCCTGTACGTTGGTATTGAGGATAAAATCCGAGCTTCTGGGTCCGGTATTCCAATTCAAAAGGTCAAAACGAACCCCGGTTTCAACTTCATGACCATGATCTGCGAGAGGCGGTAGTGTCTTATGCACGGTTCGAACAAGAAGGACAGAAGTGGTAGCTTGCTTACACCGCTCTTCAAGCATTTCAGCATTGATCTCGGCAAGTACAACGTCAACAAAGAGGTTCAGTACCTTGACATCAAGTACCTTATGGCATGCCACATCATGCGTGATGAAGAGACCTACAGCTTCTTTGATAAGGCCGGTACCCAGCTGTTCACCAAACTGCCTCACCCCGAGATCACCAGGTTCAGCGTGTTCGACAACATACGCTTCCTCCCTCCACCTGAGCTCCTTTGAACTGATCCACGTGCTGCAGTCCCTGACGTGGACATGGAAGATGTTGAGGACATCACCCCAGAAGCTGAACCGTCATACGACCTCGGAGAGCTGGCTGATGTGACCGATGATCAGGCTTACCGAGGCTGGATGGTTGACTCGCAGCGGAAAAACAACAGCCTCATGCGGAGGATCCTCCATCTCATCACTGGAGGCTGCATTGGCGGAAGTAACCAGCGACAGCCGCCAGCAGAGTAGACACCACGATCACACCGACCAGGAAAGGCGCCTATGGGAACAGGCACTTCGACCGAGGAGGTTCATCGCTCGCGCAACAGACGTTCGTTTGATCCAGCCGAGAGCGACGAGTCCGACTGAGTCCGCGAGAACTATTCTCTATCCATTGTTCTATCCATCTGAACTCTTTATTTTTATGCCTTGTGTTGATTTTAGGCTGACCTCAGATTCATTTCACACCAGGGATGGTGTAAATTAAGTCTGGGGGAAGCGCTGTGTGCTGAAACTTTATTTCTTTGTTTTTGAGTCAGTCCTTATGTCATTTGGATGTTTTATTGAGTCAGTTTAGAATCGAGTCAGCTAAAACTCTTGTGGGAGTTAGGACCTTGTGATATATTCTCTTAACCACCTCGTGCTCTAACATTCTTATCCAGTGACCTTAGCAGTGATGAAAGACCCACACTTGGACCTGGAACACCCTCTGACTTATCTCATTTGACTCTCCAGAAACTCTCATCCGATTAGGTTACACTGGGTAGACTCAACTCCACCTAACTTGAACCTAATCCTGACTGAAATTCTTCTTGTTATGGGCACTAGATCAGGGAAACGAGACCCACGCTCAGGGCTTCTTATTCTTTTTACCAATCTTGCTGATCTTGAGTGGCTAGCTCATCTTTAGCTAGTTCCAACCTTGTACTTAAGCCTTTATTTTCACCCTCATGCACTCTGTTTTTCAATGTCATATGTGCAGATATGTGCAAAAAGGTCGGAGAGGATAGGATTGACGCAGCCCCTTACTCGTTAATGCCTTACATTCAGAGAAGAGAGAGCAAGCATAATGAGAACAGTTGACAAGATCAAGCCCTAATAAGAAGAACATTCAAGGGTGCATGATCTGACCAGAGGAACAATGGCAACCTGTGAGAAACAAAAGAATAGACCACCAGTGGCTGAAAAACATTCACCCCGATACCTTTCACTCGAAACCCCATCACTGTTATTCAAAAAAAAAACAAAACAAAAAAAGAAACAAAAAAAAACATTATTTATATACAGTATGCTTTTATTTATTTATTGATGGAGATGGGGAAGGTAACTTCGGAAGATACACGCCACTGGGAAGGGTTAAGCCAGGAGTTGGTACCGATTTTTGAGGAATAAGAAAAGAAGTCAAGAGCTGAAGAACAGTCATATGATTGACCCGAAGTGGAGAACAACCAAATCCGTGAAGCAGAAACGAGTAAGGGGTGTGGACATCAATAGATCCGTCCTCTCTTGCTATTTTGCACGATATCCTGCATACACTCAAATACAGTAGCCCCTAAACACTCTCAGCTCCACCATAAAACAGCTTGTTCCTTATCAACCCGTCTACCCTGAATAGGTGCCTGTAAAGAGAAGCTCACGCTATTCTTAATTGATGTTTAAGGAGTTTTGTCTTGATAATGCAACATTTTCATGTACGAGATAGAGAGTACGGAGCTGATTCTCAAACAGCGATCGTGGGTGTTCTGGTAAGGGTGTGCGGTCTAAGTCTACAGCTTGTATGGTTCAGAGATGTGTGGTAAGAGCATGGTTATTCAGGAAAAGCAAGTTCCCACTCTTTCAAACCTTTCTCCCTGTTCTTGAGGCTTGGCCTTGTTCGAGGACAAACAAGGATCTAAGTCTGGGGGAATTGATATATGGTGTTTTTAATACCATTATATGTGTGTTTTGAGCTAATTCTCAGTCCTAATTCGTGTTTAATTGATATCATTCCAGGTTTGGAGCAGGTGAAAGAGCAAAGAAGAGGGATTCAGGAAGTCAGATGTCGTTTTGAAGGATACGATGCGGAACAGCCATCTAGAACAACCTGAAGGTTGTTCCCGAAAAGAACAAGCGTCTGACTGTTCCTGATCATTAAGGAAACTTCCTATTCCGGAAGTTTGCCCTAGATTCCACCATCTCTTATCTCTTTACCACCAGCGCCCCCATACAAAAAGGGCCTATGCTATCATTTCTTTTTCTTACGCTAGTTTTTGCAAGAGACCTAGAACTATTTTCTTTGGATTAAGCAACTTGTAAGGGAGAAGGCTTCATCCTGACGAGAAGATCATCCTGAACCCTTGTATTTCTACTTTATTTTATATGCAGTATTATTCAGAAACCATGTCTGTGTCATCATGCTTTATGATTGAGTAGTAGGCTAAGCTTGCTTAGGGTTGTAGGGTGTTAGCCGAATGAAATGAACACAAATAAGTGATCTTAACTGTTCTTCATTCATATTGTTCTTACTGCTTACTTTGAATTGATCACTTAATGTTTGATTTCTGATTTAATCACCTAGCTAACCGCTTAGGAGATAAATTGACATATATTGAATGAGCTTTGTATCCCTAATCAGCGAGAGTAGATATTAGGGTATTAAGTGAACTAATCAGATCTTGTCTCTAATGCTTGTTATCACGTCTTGTTCCAAGTGAGAACTTAGGATTCAAGACCAATCTGCAAAGGGAGCAAGACCACGATAGTGGATTGTTCTAGCCGAGTGATCTGGGTTCTAGACTGCACTTCATTGCACTTGAATAGTTGTTCAGTTTTGCATTGACACCCGATTAATAACCCTAAGCCGGCTTCATTTAAATTGAATTTGAACCATCTAGGTATTCTAGTTACTTGCATCACAATTAATTCTCAAAACCCCACTTGTTTCTCAGCTTATTATTGAACTCATAAGAGTAAAGAGTAAACTGGTCCTCTGGATTGAATCTCAAATATTACAATTACCACTGTTAACTTGACAGTAGCAAGGATTCATTTTTAGTGTATCACTCGTACCGCTTCCATCGCCGAAAGCAAGATCCGGATCCCATCCTGGAAGCATGCAATCGTCCACCGAAAACTCCAGGTCACCGAGGTCAATATCTTTCCCCTTCGAAGAATTCTGTCCTGTTGCAATCGTGGGAGCAGCGTTGGGACCTTGGTCATCAGGCTCGGAATCCCTCCTTGTTTCTCCGCCCAAAGCAGGACTAGGATGCACAAACCTCAACGCCTTTCGAACTCTCTTCGGCGTAAAGAAAGTCCAAAAAAAAGACCGTTCCTGAGCAGATCCCTCACTGCAATAATGTCCTCAGGAAACGGAGCAAGAGGATTGATGAAGGGACGATTGTTCGGCAACCTCCGGAACAATGGGATACAACTCTTCTCAACGGACGCGGCGTCTACACGAACGAAAAAGAAAAACTTCTTCCACGAGTTGAAGTTAGAAGTAAACCCCTTTACCACTGACATGAAGTTCCGAGGAACCAGCCTGTACGTATCCGTATCCTTGATGATCTATAACCGAAGAAGCGCTTCGAAATGATCGACGGTAAGGGAGAGACCATGCTCGTAACTCAGGATCAGGACTCCAATGAGGTGCTGGATGCCAAGAGGATTCAGTTGGCTTATCGCCACCCCGAAACGATCCAACACACAGACGATAATTTTGGGAATCGGGAACCACAAACGACAGCGCACCACGAATGCTTCGTAACAAGTAAAGTAACCTTCTGGGGGACTACTAGCGCGCTCTCCTCGACGAGGAACCCTGAACTCCACCGCGTCCGAAATATGGTAGAACGACCGCATGACCTCGAGGAATTCACTAGTACTCCTACTTGGTGCACCTTCCTCCACCGGGTGATGGTTCATGACCGGGAACGATTTTTCTTTGGGAGGAGTGATCGAACCGTAACACGCCACCCACCATGCCTCGTTTTCGGCCGGGTCTACCGAATGAGGAACGAATTCCATCTTTGGCACACAGAGCTCTTCAGAAACATTCGCGGGCAAGGACCTTTTTTCCGAACTCCTCTTCTTACTCGACATCTCGTGTTTTTCTTTTTTTTATCAAGAAGGAAATGATAGAGAGAAAGAGAAAGAGGAAAGAATTTTTCAAGAAACCTCTCTATGAGAATGAGTAAGTGTAAAGATTGTGAAGAAATTACCTCCCTTCTTATAGGCATGAGAAATTACTATTTTCTTGCGGATTTTCGGACACGAACTTCACCCAAATACACCAATCTCGTCCGAACTCGCCATACCGCACGTTGGGATCTCACTAGAAATCCACGATCCTAACGAGCTGGGGGCTAACTGTTGGGGTCGAAAACGGTTACGACGAAGTTAACGTCCAAATCCCCTAAGAAGAAAAATGAAAAAACTTCTTCGACAAATACTTTTTCGAAGTAGATTCTTCCTTACGAAAAGTTTTGCGGAGGAAACACGAGACATCGGACAAGAACTCGAAAAGGGTCGCTACACAGCGACCAAACGCGTGTTCCGCTCGGTCGCTACGTAGCGACCGAGCTCAAGCCGAAGCTAGGTCACTACGTAGCGACCGAACGCTCGGTCGCTACGTAGCGACCGAGCTCTTCCGAAACATTGTTACGACATTAGTCCATGCATTCTCGTCTACCCTTCGATGCTATCTCCCGGAGACCGTAGCGAACCCATTTCATGTTACCTGCCATTCTAAGTCATCGATCAAGCTTTACGGTAAAAACCGCGGGAAGTTCACTCTTTATCGAAAGAAGCCGTAATAAACGCTTCGAGTCAGAAGACGGCCCAAAGGGACCTAAAACATGACTCGAGGCCCAATTTACAATTTCTTAACCAACAGCCCGTAAGCCGCATGACGGTTTACACTTGGTTTGCGAGGAAAGATAAATGTCAAGTTTCCGCGGATAATTACGAAATTTTGAAGATAATTACGAAGATCGGAAAATGGAATATCCCCATTTTTATGCTATGGCGGCTTAAGGGCAGAAGAGGAAAAGCGTAAACCGACATAGGAGCCAGTATATAAGGAGTCCTAGGCGAGAGGCATGGAGAGGACTTTTCTTAGAGCAAACTTAGCACTTAGAGCAATTAGGCATATTTCTGTTTTTGTTATTCGAGCTGCGACTCAACTAGGTTATTGCCGTCTTAGGGTTTAGAACTAGGAATCTCACCGACAGCTCTCGTAGCCCAGGCTCTTACCTTGTTGTAACGCTCAAACGCGAATTCGGAATAAGATCTACTTTGCTCTCTTTTCGGTTTCTTATACTTTATCGTTGTCATTATTGTGTTCTGATTGCTTGGCGTGTGGTATTAGCAGATATCCGAGACCTCTAGGAAATTAGGGTTTTCCTAGTTTCCTTATTTAAAAAGAAATCGACAGTGCGAATTTCGGTTCCCACAGGGTGTGACAGACTCAATCTTAACAAACTGACTCGATAAAGACATCAAAACGACTCAAAGCGGACTGACTCTAAACATAAAACCAAAGGTAAACGATTAGTAGCAGATAAGCAGATAAGCGCCTCCCCTAGACTTACTTCTCACCATTCCTGGTGAGAAAATAATTCAAGGAAAAGCCAAAATAATAAACAAGTGCATGAAACAGAAATAGTTCAAACGGATATAATAATGGAGATAGAACTAGGAGACTGCCTAGTCAGTATCATCGCTCTCGGACTGGCCAGCGGAACGCCTGTTCCTTTTGCGCGGAGTGGCACATGGAGTCTCTCCCTCACCCCTTGCAGTTCCTGCCGGTTCCTTCCCTGGTCGATGACTGCTCGGTGTAGGCTGCTCTCGACGAGGCTCAGCTGTGCTCGGAGTTCCCAAGCATCCTCCAGTGATCGCCTTCAAGATCCTCTTCATGAGACCGTTATTCTTGCGCTGAGAGTCTACCATCCAGCGACGGTAGGTGGCGTCATCAGCGTCGTCATCAAGGGGGGCCTAGGTTGTATCCAGTGTCGCCTCCAACAGTGCCTACAAACGCTGGCTCATCCATAGTATCATCCTGGTAAGAGGATTTTAGGTAGGCGCTGAGATACTGAGGCTCGGGGACGAAACAGATGTTAACCACATCTCCAAGCGAGGTGATGTCCGGTTGAGGCAGCTTGCAATAGAGGTAGTTCCCATCCTTACCAATGAAACTGTAGGTCGTCTCGTCGCGGAGAATCTGGCAGTTGATCAAGTATGGAACATCAATGAATTGTGCGGTTTCGTTACACTGGTAGGAGCTGAGATCAAGCTCCAAGTGGCGGAATAGAGGAGTGAGCAAACTCCTAGAATGGTCCTTCTTCAGAGAACCCTTAATCACCCTTGCTTTCTTGTCCACAAACATCTGAACAAGAACACATCCTGGACTGGTCTGCATCTCCGAGGTCGGAATCCCAATGTCTGCGGATTTGTTCTCATCCTCAACTCTTGCAAATAACATCTGCAGTTCCCCTCGTGTCACCTTTGACGTCTGGTCCTTTGAGAAGAGCAGGTTGCTCAGGACCTTCGCAGCGATCCGCAGAACAGGGTTGCAGATGAGAGACTAGCTGGCTTATCGGGATTTGAAATCCCCTGAAGCGATGAACTTCCAGAATGCTTGCTCCGGGGGGAACTTCCTTGGAAAGGAGGTCTTAGTGTACTCCTCAGACATCTCATAGATCTCGGCAAGCTTCTCCAAGCTTATGGAGCGCTTGACGCCGCTAGCAAAGAAGGTGAAGGAGGCTTCCTCAAATATTGGGAAACCTGGCCTCTTGAAGGTTAGCTCCGCGGTGGCTAGGACTTGTCTCACCAAATCTGGGTACAGCGGGTGAGTAATGTGGCAGAGATCAGCTATTCCCAACACCTGAAGAACAGCATGCAAATCCTCATGGAGGCCCAAGTCGTTCAAAGCCCCAACGTCAACGAATCGTGTTGGGAGGATGTTGATGTTGAGCAAGGAGTTTTAGCGACGCGAGACTTCCTTATCACATCGTTCCTCCGAAGTGGCAGGGATGTTTGGGTCAGTGAGGGATATCGCCGTCCCCTCCTCTCGTGACCACGGGTGAGTCGGGGGAACGACGTCGTCCTCCGGCTCTCCTCGGGCGTGTGGTGGTTTGATTCTTGAAGCCATCTTGGTGCGTCTGGGACCCATCTGCAAAACAAAACCAAAGGGAAGTGCTTAGTACCATTCGATATATTGGGTTTAGTAGGAAAAGTTGGAAGCTTTTGCGATTGTAGTTGCTCTCTCCAAACTATTCCATAACCCAATGTAGAAAGAACAAGCGATTGATAATGGTAAACCAGATACAATCACTTAGAAGACTAGGCACTTAGATCAACCCGCCAATCAACATAAATCGATTCAATAGATCCTAAAATCCATATCTAAACAATTGATGCATGTGTAATTTAAGAGCATTGGCGCAAAGGTTATAACTTTCCATCTATCCTAATCGATTTAAAAAATTTCAACTCAACTTCTATTAATCATCCTAGCAGCAAAAGGAGAGGTCGATTTTGATTTGGATAAACCCTAAAATCGATCTACTCAAGCGCAAAAGAAAAGAAGAGAAGGAGATTTTAGGCCGAGAATCACAATGTGATTTCGCCTCTTACCGTTCGATTGTTGATGGAAGAGTCCTGCAAATTAGCCAAACAACTCGAATTCCAAACAAGTAAAAACCGAAAATTTCAAAACAAGTTGAAGAAGTTTAAAGAGGTGAAGGTTTTAAAGGGGAATGGAGAGAGGCGATGAAGGAGGCGGTTTTGGTGGAAGTGGGAGAGAGATGGGGAAAATTTCCTTTTTATAGGCCCACTTCGTGCCCCACTTCCCACTTGCTAGGGTTTTCCTCAATTTTACAAAATTAATTCAAATCTAATTAATTTTTTTTTTTTGTGTCCCGAGAGACTTACCTTTGCGGAGCAGCTGCTCCGAATCATGAACAGCCGGAGACTGTCACTACAAGAAATATCGGCACTAGTAGCGTCGAAAATGTGCTACTATATCGTTTTCGTAGCGTTTCGAAGAACGCCGTGACAGCCGCAGCTATAATAGACCCCCTCCCTATCATAGCGTTTTTTCGTGTGCTATCTTAAATAGAGATGTTATAGCGTTAATCATGAGTTATACGATAGTCATTTATAGCATTTGATTTGTAATATTATGTAGTTTTCTATGGCTTTTTTTTAGTGTTGTAAAATATTTTATAATGACATAAATATAATGCTATAATTTAAAATAAAATACTTAAATTTAATTAATTAATACTGATTAATTAATTAAATTTGATTACTTTTAAAAAATAATTTAAAATTAAATGCAAAAATTAATTCTTAATTAAAAATAAAATTTTATTTATTAATTAAAATTAAATTACAAAAAAATGTAACACTAAACCAGAATTAAAAAATTAAATACACCAGAACACATTAAACCAAAACTAATTAAAACACATTAAACCAAACCTAATTAACCAAAACCTAACTAACAAAACCTAAACCTAAGCCCCACATATCAGCTGCGCCTTAGTCTCCGTCGCCACAGCGCTTCAACGTCACCATCATTCAGTCACATACCACTTCTTCTACACCGACGCCTCAACCGGCTCTGGATGCTATGGCTGAAGAAAGGATTCAATATGGTGTTGGAGCCACCGTTCGATCTGCTTGTCGCGCCTCCTTTTCCTCTGCCAAATCTTCTGTCTCCTCCATAAAATCTCATGTCCTCCGCATTCTAAAAAAACAAAGCAGTATGTAAACACATACAAAATGAATTTCATCAACAGATCTAAGGATAGAATCAACAGATGGAGGTGGTGGCGCCTCCTTCTCCTCTGCCAAATCTTCTGTCTCCACCGTAAAATCTCATGTCTCCTCCACATTCCAAATCAGTATGTAGACAAATAGAAAATGAATCTTATCAACAAATCTAAGGAGAGTCCAAACGGAAACAACTTACACAAATTCGGAAATAAAGGAGAGATTTCGTTTGAGCTGCCAATGAGGTGAGAAGTGGAGTCCTTCGTAAAAGATGGAGAATTTTTCTGGGTTTTCTTAGGGTTTATTCCAGAGAAGAAGAAAAGATGGAGCTTTCATTTTTTTTTCAGGTTTATGACGGTAGAAGAGGAGAGGAGCAGAGATTGTTGATCAAAAAAAAAAAGCAGAGATCGAGAAGGAGAGAAAATCATTAAAAAAAGAAGCAAATATTTATGTCCCTTAGATTAAATTCATCAACGGTTAAGGTTAAAAAGGAAGTTATCCCCACTTTCTTGTATTAGCCAATAGAAAAGAATCACTAGGATTGCTATTAAAAAAAGAAGAATAACGTAAAAGGAGGTGAGATAGAGATTATACCACACAATTCTTTCTTTTTTATTTTATTTTATTTAATCTTATTAAGTTTGACATATCATTTTATATGTTTACAAAGACTAATGTTTGAAGATTAAGTGATGTTTAATTTCAGTAATTACAAGTAGTAATTGCAGAAATATCAATTATGATATATAATTATGATTTTCTTTAAAAAGAATTAAGAATTATTATAAAATGATTAAGAGTTTGAGTATAAATTTGAAGAATAGGGTTTGATGTAGGGTTTGGTGTTTGGCATTTATAGTGTATGTGTTTGATTAAATTTAAAATTTAGATTTTGTATTTAGAGTTCACAGTTATAGTGTATATGTTAGAAATTAGAGTACAATTTAAATTTTTGAAAATTTTAAATTAGGATTTATGATGTAGGTTAATATGAAGTATGTGGTTTAGGGTTTAGGGTTAAGATTTATAATTTAGTGTATGATTTGAGTTTTAGAATATATTTGGAATATAAGTTTAAAGTTTATATTATAAATTAAAAAATAGATTTACGACTTTGTATGTAAGATTTAAGTTTGGGATTTAGGGTATTATATTTAGGGTATAGATTTAAGATTTAATGTTTGAGGTTTAGAATTTAAATTTGGGATTCTATTTTTAAAATTATTAAATTTTAAATTTAAATTTAAGATTGAAATTATATTATGAAAATATTGAAATTTTAATGTTTATGTTTAGGGTAAGGGTTTAAACCCCAAATTAATCATACCCAAAGCTAACTAAAAATCTTAAACTCTATTGTTCGTTATTTAATTTCAAATATTAAATTTAATCTAAAAGTTTAATTATCATTTATACATTGCAATTTAATCATATACCCCAAATTAGATATTTTTTCTTTTTCTTTTTGTCACCATTTGAGATACATTGCAATTGAGTACCAGAGACATCAAAGGTACCACCACCAAGATCAAAGACAAGAATTATTTAATTGCTTTTCCTTTCAAAAGCATAAACCACAGAAGTAGCAGTAGGCTCATTGATAGATAATACGAATAACATCAAGCCTAGTAATGCGATCAGCATCTTTAGTAGCTTTCATCCGTGAGTCAATGTGAAATCTACCAGCTGCAAACTGTTGTTTACTAATGGCGGGACACTCAAGTTTGACGTTTCCGTTCTCATCTTCTCGTGTGATGACCTGCAAAAAGGGTAAACGATACTTGTAACAAGGCGTCGTTGAATAAGACTGTTTCACTAAACAATAGTTCTCAGAACCTCACAGAGAGAAACAGAGCAATGTCTAATTCATCATAATCTGAGACAAAATAGAATATGTACACAAGTTATGTAATAGCATTTTTACAGCTAAGCCTCAACTCTCAGCTGATAATGTCACATAAACTAGAATATGTACACGAGTTATGAGTTTGGAGACTACTTAGAGGGATTAATAAGCAACCAAGACTCAAACTTTAAACTTATATATTCATAACAAACAAACTTCAACCTACTTTCAAACCTTCAAGGAAGAACAATGCATAGATCCCGCCAAGAGGACAGATTAGCCTGACTCGTTTTGCTGCAAGTTTCTGTAGTTGTTGTGATCAGTTCCGGTACCTGAAGGAGAAACTGAGCCGAGCCGACCCTTATGACACAACTTACGGTGTAGGGGTCCATCCCTGAACTGGTACAACTCCTTGAGGCATCATTAAAATAGTAAAACTTTTCACAGAAAATTCATATAAGAACTCAGTTCCTAGTTGCATAAATCAATAAAAGAGAAACAATCAGAATCACACACCAAAAAGACAAACCTTTTTCTGCTAATCCAACATAAACAATCCAGTTCTGGTCATACCGTAAACAAATACAAAAGTAAGTGAACAAAATCAAGGTGGAGTTTTGTCAAGAGGAAACAACAGAAAGGAGAGATTTTTAATAGAAATGAACATAAACAGTAATGCCGAAATCGATTGAACAAAAGCAAGGGGGTTTTGTCAGCGAAATCAAACAAAAGAAACTCGTGAAAACTGAACAAGTGTGACTAAACAACAAAATAGGGAGATTTTTATAGACCCAATTGAAACTAGAGCTTTGGAGTAGAAGAAAACCTGGAATCTAGTGGCTATCTAGGTCATAAACGTCTTCACGCTGAGCCATACCTTGTCCAAGGATATAGGTCGATGACCTCTAGAGTTTTGACTTCTGTGCAATTGAGATTGATAAAACAAAGGGAATATGAAGAAGAAGCGGCAAATGTGATGGTGGTGAAAAGCAGCGGAGGAAGGTGAAGGAGCCAATTCGCCGTGTATGGAGGAGTTTGGGTATGACGAAGAAGAAGAGTCCAGCGGCTTGACAGATTAGGGTTCCTGAGTTCGACTTTGAACAAGACCAATCCATATGTGTTTCTTCAATCGGAATGGATAGATTGATTCAAATAAACAATGAAGATGATGATAGAGAAAATGAATTTGTGTTTTTTTTCTTTGTAAAATGAAAATGACTTGGGCAAAAAAATAACAATTTCTACGAAAACATAAATTTTTGGTGGGAATGTGAAATTTCGTTAAGTGTTTTTCCCTCCAAAATAACATTTCAGCTACAAAACTGATTTTTTTTGTTTTAACTTAATAAAAATTTTCATGGCACGAATTTAAGGCTACGATTGAGTTGTGATCCGATTTTGGTATTTTTTGTAGCAGTTCGTGAATTCGTGCTACCACGAACTGCTACCACGAACTGGTACCAATACCCATATTTTTTGTAGTGTGTTCTGGTTCGGTAACTCGGGTTTTTCTGATTTTTATCCTGCAAATAAATTAAAAGAACACAAAACAAAAATCTAAAAGAAATATTTACACTCACCAGTGGGTTGCCTCCCACCAAGCGCTTGGTGGGAGTCACTAGCTTGACTTGGTTAGCTTGTTAGGCTAAGGAAGGATCGCTTAGGAGAATTTCTTCACCCTCTGCGATTGTTGTCTCAGAAAGATATGGCTTTAGTCGTTGGCCATTGACAACAAATTCCTCACCTTTTGTGTCCAGCAACAAAACAGCTCCGTAGGGGCGGAACTCTTTGATGGTAAATTGTCCGGACCATCTTGATCGCAGATTTCCAGGGAACAATCGTAACCTAGAGTTGAAAAGGAGAACCTGATCCTTAGGCTGAAAGTTTCGGCTGATGATCCTCTTGTCATGATAGGCCTTAGTTCGCTCCATGTAGATTTTTGAGCTTACATAGGCGAGATGCCTAATTTCTTCCAGCTCGTGGATCTGCATGGATCGTCTTTCTGCTGCTGGTTTGATGTCGGAGTTGAGTAGCTTCACAGCCCATGCTGCCTTGTACTCCAATTCAACCGGCAGGTGACAAGCTTTACGTTACACCAGGTTATAGGGAGTGGTCCCGATCGGTGTTTTGTAGGCTGTTTTTTAGGCCCAAAGAGCGTTGTCTAGCGTAAGTGACCAGTCCTTGCGACTGGTGTTGACTGTTTCTGCAGGATGCTCTTGATCTCTCTGTTTGAAACTTCCACTTGACCACGTGTTTGAGGGTGATATGGCGTGGCTACCTTGTGTTTCACGCCATTCTTCTTCATTAGACCTGCAAATATCTTGTTGATGAAGTGACTACCCCCATCACTGATGACCACTCGTGGTACGCCAAATCTTGGAAAGATTATGGTTTTGAACATCTTAGTCACCACCTTTGCATCGTTTGTGGGACTGGCTATTGCTTCCACCCACTTAGAAACGTAGTCAACTGCCACCAATATGTATTCGTTCTTGAAGGATTGTGGGAATGGTCCCATGAAATCAATCCCCCAACAATCGAATACTTCTATCTCCAAAATGAAGTTCTGAGGCATCTCATTCCGCTTACTGATGTTCCCTTGGCGCTGGCATGAGTCGCACCTAGAGATGTAAGAGTGGGCATCCTAGAACATTGTTGGCCACAAAAAGCCGGCTTGTAGGATCTTATACACGGTTTTGAATGTTGCGAAGTGACCTGCATAAGAGGAGCCGTGACAATGAAAGAGGATTCCTGGAATCTCAGACTCTGATACAAACAGTCGGAATACTCCATCCTTGCAATTTCGGTACAAGAATGACTCATCCCAATAGTAATGTCTGGCGCCTCTTAGGAATTTCCGTTTATCATTGCCAGTGAATTTGACTGGTTCTTTTTCAGCAGCCAAATAGTTGGCAATCTCAGCAAACCATGGAAGATTGGGGTATTGTTTTTTGATCGCACAGGCTAGGTGTTCCAGTGCGCTGGAGAAATCCAGACGGAGCGGTTGTTCTGCGATGCTTCCGAGACTGATCGAGTAGACATGCTCGACTGGAAGCCTGTCATCAAGGGATGTTTCTTCATCTATCTTCATTCTGGAAAGTGATCTACGACGCCGTTCTCGATGCCCTATTTATCCTTGATTTCTAGTTCAAATTCTTGGAGCAATAAGATTCATCGGAGCAGCCTTGGTCCGTCTGCACTATCACCTTGGAGCCAATTAGGTAAGATCTGAATTTTTCAAAGGCAAAGACAATTGCCAGAAGTTCTTTCTCTGTAGTTGCGTAGCGACATTGAGTTTCGTCTAGTGTTTTGCTCGCATAATAGATCACGTGAAGCTTCTTATCTTTTCGTTGGCCGAGCACTGCTCCAACCACAAAATCGCTTGCGTCAGTCATTATCTCGAAAGGAAGCTCCCAGTCTGGTGGTTGCACAATGGGTGCGCTGACTAGAGCTCCTTTGATCGAGTGGAAAGCGCACAAACAATCGCTATCGAACTCAAATTTTGTCTCCTTGCAGAGCAGTCTAGTGAGTGGTCTTGCGATTTTGGAGAAGTCCTTGATGAACCTTCTGTAGAAACCAGCATGTCCGAGGAAAATCCTGGATCCTTTGACAGAGTTTGGAGGCTGTAAACTCATCATCACTTCTATCTTTGCCTTGTCCACTTCGATCCCCTTTTCTGAGATTTTGTGACCGAGAACAATCCCATCACGCACCATTAAGTGACACTTCTCCCAATTCAACATGAGATTCTTTTCTTCACACCGTTGAAGGACCCTGCACAAGTTTGACAAACAGGCAGAATAGGAGTTCCCATAGACGCTAAAGTCATCCATGAAAACTTCCATTATGTCCTCAATTAGGTCAGTGAAAATAGACATCATGCAACGCTGGAAAGTCGCAGGGGCATTGCACAGCCCAAACGGAATTCTCATGTAGGCGAAAGTTCCGTAGGGACACGTGAAAGTCGCCTTCTCCTGATCGTCTGGGTGAATGGGAATCTAAAAGAAACCTGAATAACCATCTAAAAAACAGTAATATGGGGGGTTAGCCATTCTCTCAAGTATTTGATCAATGAATGGAAGCGGGAAGTGATCCTTTCGTGTAGCCGTGTTTAATTTTCGAAAATCAATGCACATATGGTGACCAGTTACTGTCCTAGTAGGTATCAATTCATTCTTTTCATTAGCGACCACAGTAATGCCACCTTTCTTAGGAACTACATGAACAGGAGTAACCCACTTACTATCAGAAATCGCATAGATTACACCAGCTTCTAGAAGTTTCATTATCTCTTTCTTAACAACATCTTTTAGATTTGGGTTTAACCGCCTCTGATGTTCCACAGAAGTCATCGATTCATCTTCTAGATGTATTCTATGCATGCATAAATCAGGTGAAATACCGGTAATATCTTCTAATGAATACCTTATTGCCTTACGGTATTTTCTCAATTCACACAAGAGTTTAGCAGTTTCCACATTTTTAAGCTCAGAGTTCACAATGATAGGATATGTGGAATTAGGTCCAAGAAACGCATACCTGAGTCCCGCTGGGAGGGACTTTAATTCGATCTTTGGAGCCTTGAGTTCGCTCCAGGAATCATCGAGAAGGCTGGTCGGTTTGTTCCCTCGTTTAGGAGCAGTTGTTCCTTCTGGTGGGACCTGATTTCTCGTCTCCCCCAGACTTAGGAAAGCGACCATCTTCTCAATGCTTTGGCTCGAGTCCAGTATCTTCTTGTACCCAAAAGTTTTCCCTTCTCTTTAGCAGTGAGCTTTTTGGAGGCAGGATCAGGGAGATGTCTTCCACTTCTCAGCTTGACTGCGTTACAATCCTTGGAGTTCTTGTATGTTTTCCCAGGGAGTGTTCCCTGTTGCCTTTTGATTGTTTCAGCAGTTTAAGCAATTTGGACATTCATCTTCCTTATGTGGCTTGCTACAACATCATATTTGGAATTTGATTCCGTGAACATGTTGTCCATCCAAGTGTTGATCTCGGTTGTGACCTGGTTCAGTGTTTTTCCTTGAATCTACTGACCTTGCAAAAGTTGTTGCATCATTCCCTTCAGTTCATCTGATGGACCGCTCGCAGTTGCTGAAGCAGCTTGCGGATTGTTCTGCCTGTTCTGAAACTGGTTCTGAGCTTGGCTTAGGATGAACATCTTTCCATTCTGAATGTATGGCTTCTGATATCCAGGGTTTTGGAACTGATTTCCCTGAGATCGGTCGTTGGGGTTGTCTGGATTGGTCTTGCATGAGAACAGATGCGGGTTGTTTCTCACATTAGGGTTTGGATGGTAATTCTTGAACAGCCAACCCTGACCGTTGACGTAACTGACCACTTGTTGATTCTCTTCCGATGTCTCGGTCTCTGTTGTAGCATTAGTAGCACCTGGTTCCATGGTGGCTTCTTCCATTACATAGATCTGGCTCTGATTGTTCTTGGGCAGCTAATCAACCTTGGCGGCGAGGTCATCAATCTTTTTAGTGTCCATGTTGTGCACCTTCTTAGAGCGGCCAGTCTCCTCGTTTTTGTTGGATGAACTAGCTGCCATGTTCTTTATTAGTGTGTGAGCTCCTTCAGTGGTTTGGGTCATGAAGTCTCCATTACTCGTGCATTCAGAGCATTGCGGAACTCCCAATCCACACCGTCGTAGAAGATTCCAAGGACATGGTCATCGTCAAATCCGTGATGAGGACACTCTCTGAGGGTATCATTAAACTATTCCCACGCTTCATTAAATGGTTCGTTAGCGAGCTGCTTGAACGAAGAGATCTTGTTCCTCAGGGCAGCCATTTTTGCTTTCGTGTAGAAGTGACCCAAGAAAGCTGCTATAACCTGCTCTCAAGTAGTTATGGAGCCTGTAGGTAACGACTTAAGCCATCGTGAAGCCTTGTCCGCTAGAGAGAATGGAAAAAGCATGCATTTGATGAAGTCGGGTGGGACGCCGTTTGCACGAGTGAAACTGCAAATCTCTTCGAAAGCTTCAATGTGTTCCATTGGTATTTCAGCTGACACTCCATGGAACATCTTTCTCTACACTAGATTGATCATGCCGGGTTTGATCTCGAAATCCGCCCTTTGACATGGTGGTGGAGCAATAGCAGAGCCCGTAGCAGGGATGTTACGCGGTAAGTTCCTCTCACCGATTGGAACTGGTGGTTCCTGATGTGCAGCCAGTTTCTGTGTTGCAATTGTTTGCTGCATCTGTTGCATCTACTGCCGCATCTGTTCTATAGAAGCAGTGAGTTGCTCTGGAGTGCCAACGTTGTCCATTGTGGCGGTATTTGGTCTTTGTTGACGGTTTGTTCTTTCTAAGCTTGCGAATTTCTGATTTGTAAGCGAAAGTAATTCTCCTTGTGTATTTCTCCGAGTATGTCTACTGGTCACGTACCTGGGTCATTCGCTGCGAGAAAAGGAGTAAACAAGTTAGAGGTTTTAGACTAAATAAATAACCGAAAAAATAAAGGTAAAAAGCTGGTCCCCGGCAACGGCGCCAAAACATGATACACTAAAATTGAGTCTTTGTCTACTGTCAAGTTAACAGTGTAATTGTAATATCTTTAGATTCAATTCAAGAGGACCAGTTCACACTTTATCTTTATGGGATCAGAATTAAGCTAAAACAAAAGTGGGGTTTTTAAAAGAGTAAAGTAACGTAAATAACAAGTAACAAGTGAGGTTGTTTTTGATTTGATTAAAGGCGCTAGTCTAGGGTTTCTTCTTCAGGTAAGGAAATCGCAAACCAAGCAATTATTCAAGTCCAGTTTACACAAGTCTAAACTCGGATCACTCAGGTTGAAACAACCCACTGTCGTGGTGTTGATTCCTTTGCAGATCGGTCTTGATACATAAACTCTCGTTTGGATCAAGACGCGTTAGCAAGCTTTAGAGATCAAGTCCGATATGTTCACAATACACCCTAATATCTACTCTCGCTGACTAGGGATGCAAAACTCATTCAAATCATATCAAGTTATCAACCAACGGTTAGCTAAATTGATTAACCCTAATTCATGCACTAAGTGATCAGTTCAATGCAAGTAATAAGAACATATATGAATGTAGACAATCATAAGATGACTTATTTGTGCCTTAGTTTACGAATCCAAAACCCTAGAACCCTAAACTAACTCGGTGACTATTCAGACATAACACAAGAACGGAGAAACATGATTTCTGAATAATACTGCATATAATAGATAATAAAAATCAGAGGGTTCAGGATAATCTTCTCTATGAGATAGATGAGGCCTCCTCCCTTACAAGTAGCAATCGCTAAAATCAAAGCTCTCTCAGATCTTTTCTTGCGTAAAAACTAAGGTAGGTCTCAAGTAAATAATAGGAGACTATATATATAGGAGCCACAGGCGGCTATAGGGAAAAATAGGAAATCTAGGGCAAATCCCGAAATATTTGGAAACTTCTTTTTTTTTTTATCTCTGCCGCTGGAGCAGGCACCCATGCTGCTCTGCTCGACTGTTCTGCGCGAAAGACTCCAAATCACACTCCTTTTCTCCTCTTTTCCTCAAGCTGGGCTATCTCTCATCCAATGCAATTCCAGACCTGTAATGTCTCAAAGGAACTAAAAAGACTCAATAGAACCTTGAAAACTATCAGTAAGACATCTATATAATGTGCCAAAAACACAATATATCATGTCTCACCTTCTTGTCGAGTCATTTTCTCTTGCGAGACTGATTGTTCTGGCTAGTCAATGTTCAGTAGCGGTGAAGCGGTGGAGATATCTAAAACGATTTCGTAAGGGCCAGTGCTCGAAAATACAACAAAGGCAAATCAGTGAAATGGAGAAGCTCCACTGCTTGTGTAGGTGGAGGCTCAAGCAACGACGTGAAATCACCAGCGTTCTCGGGAGTTAGCATCGTTAGTTGCCAAAACTGCCACCGCCGAGATGAATCAATTCAAGACCTGTTGCATCCTGGAATGGCCTAACACCGTCGTTTCAAGCTCCGAATGCTGCGGTCAGATACATAAACAGTTACAATTCTGAACAACCACATGAGAACTTAGAATCTCACAGAAATCCTCAAAGGAGAGAGAGAAAACCATATTTCCAAATAATGGTTTTGAGAGGAGGAAAGCACACCTTCTTATACCCTTAGAAACACTGCATCTAAGAAGATTCACACACATTGTAGTTCATGGCTACAGCAGTTAAGAACGTGTTTAATGTGATGGATCTGGAAGTTGTCTCGTTTCAATGGATGGAACGAAGGTGAAAGGACGTAATCGAAACTCCAACGAACGGAATCGTCACGCCGACCTCTGCATCTCAGAGTTTCTAATTGCGGAGATCGAAGATTGTGATGAACCCTAAATTATCGATAAGGGGCTGGGTCCTTGTGGACATTATCGAGCACTGCCAACACAAAACGAAGCCCACGTATCTCATTGAATGGAGTTAATGAAACGCATCGTTTAAGATGGTGGGACAAGTGTCACACACAGATGAGACTATTTGATGATGTTTCTTAACCAGGAGAGAGAACATGTCTACTTTATATAATAAGATTGCTTAAACTACGACAAAATAGGTGTAGTTGAGCATTCAAAACTCTGTCCAACCGTTTAATTTATCATTGACCCCAATAGTTAATTTTAAATATTAGAATGATGATTGATTACTATTGAAGATAACATTAACAATTTTAATGTTATTGTCAATATATTGTAGAGTCACCACTCCACTTGTTCACAACACCACAAACAGAGAAAGAAAACCAAAACCAAAGCTAGTTCGAGTCCAAGATGGAAGGCAAGGAAGAAGACGTTAGAGTTGGAGCTAATAAGTTCCCAGAGAGACAACCAATAGGAACTTCGGCTCAGAGCGACAAGGACTACAACGAGCCACCACCTGCGCCACTTTTCGAGCCTGGTGAGCTTTCTTAATGGTCCTTCTGGCGAGCTGGTATAGCTGAGTTTATAGCTACTTTCCTCTTCCTCTACATCACTGTCTTGACCGTCATGGGAGTGAAAAGGTCACCAAACATGTGTGCTTCCGTCGGAATCCAAGGTATCGCCTGGGCTTTTGGTGGAATGATCTTTGCCCTTGTCTACTGCACCGCCGGTATCTCCGGTACGTCACTTAACTTCGGTTTGATTTACATTAGTATTATCTCCTATGTGTGAACCAAGGCATGTCATGAGATTAATGGGCTTGAAACAATTATTAATTTGATTAATACATATACTTTTTTCTTAGTCAAATTAATATATATCCCCTATATATTAATTGAGAAGCATTTGAAAAATTAGAACCTTAATTTTGTATTAATTAAAAAAAACTCCAAATCCTAGGTGGCACTCTAAATGCCTTCTAAATTTCATTTCAAAGAATTCTAGAGCATCTAATATAAAGTATAGTTTAATCTAATGGTGTCACATTATTCCATAATTATATAACACTAAAGAACATTATATTAACCTAAAATATATGAAGTGTGTATTCTTTCCTTAAATAAAAGCTATGGAATTACCTAATATGATTTACATATATATGGGAATTAATGATTATGAATAATAAAGATTTGATAACAATTTTTGCATCCTTCTTCATTTTTGTTTAAATTTATATTATTAAAAAAACTTAAACAATCACATTAACCATATAATAAAAAAAATTAGATTTTTTCTTATATGTTATATTTTGAATTTTTTAAAATGACTTTAAATTACAAAAATGAGGAAACCTTTATATGTTATATTTTTTTTAAACGACTTTAAAATACATAAATGAGGACACCATATATGTTATATTTTTCTTATATGTTAGAATTTTCTTATATGTTATATTTTGAACTTTTTTAAAAAGACTTTAAATTACAAAAATGTAAGTTTTCCTTAAGTATACGACTAAAAACATTAAAATGACATGTATCAATTCGATGGTTGATTTGAAAGCTTTCAAAACCATATGGAAGATAAAAGTCAAAATAATTCAACTGTGAAAACAATACTGTTCACTTTGTTCAAGAATGTGTTCGCTGGAAAAAATAAAGTTTTTATGTCATATTTTGTATAATGTCCACTAGAGAACATTATATTAACCTAAAATATAAAAAGTGTGTATTCTTTCCTTAAATAAAAGCTACAGAATTACCTAATATGATTTACATATATATGACAATTAATGATTATGAATAATAAAGATTTGATAACAATTTTTACATCCTTCTTCATTTTTGTTTAATTTTATATTATTAAAAAAATAAACAATCACATTAACCATATAATAAAAAATTAGATTTTTTCTTATATGTTATATTTTGAATTTTTTAAAATGACTTTAAATTACAAAAATGAGGAAACCTTATATGTTATTTTTTTTAAAAAAAATGACTTTAAAATACAAAAATGAGGACACCTTATATGTTAGATTTTTTCTTATATGTTATATTTTGATTTTTTTAAAACAACTTTAAATTACAAAAATGTAATTTTTCCTTAAGTATACGACTAAAAACATTAAAATGACATGTATCATTTCGATGGTTGATTTGAAAGCTTTCAAAAACATATGTAAGTTAAAAGTCAAAATAATTCAACTGTGAAAACAATACTATTCACTTTTTTCAAGAATGTGTTCGATGAAAAAAATAAGGTTTTTATGTCATAATTTGTTTAATGTCCACTAGAGAACATTATATTAACCTAAAATATAAGAAGTGTGTATTCGTTCTCTAAATAAAAGCTACGAAATTACCTAATATGATTTACATATATATGGCAATTAATGATTATGAATAATAAAGATTTGATAACAATTTTTGCATCCTCCTTCATTTTGTTTAATTTTATATTATTAAAAAAAATAAACAATCACATTAACCATATAATAAAAAATTAGATTTTTTCTTATATGTAATATTTTGAATTTTTTAAAATGACTTTAAATTACAAAAATGAGGAAACCTTATATGTTATTTTTTTTTAAAAACGACTTTAAAATACAAAAATGAGGACACCTTATATGTTAGATTTTTCTTATATGTTAGATTTTTTCTTAGATGTTATATTTTGAATTTTTTAAAATGACTTTAAATTACAAAAATGTAAGTTTTCCTTAAGTATACGACTAAAAACATTAAAATGACATGTATCAATTCGATGGTTGATTTGAAAGCTTTCAAAACCATATGGAAGATAAAAGTCAAAATAATTCAACTGTGAAAACAATACTGTTCACTTTTTTCAAGAATGTGTTCGATGAAAAAAATAAGGTTTTTATGTTATAATTTGTTTAATGTCCAATCCGATCAACTCATGATGTATTAATTATAGTTTTGTTCCATTATTTTTAATAAAAATTGATCCGATCCATCGGAAAAAAATTATATAATAACAACAAAAAATATTTTATATATATAAATAAAATGATCACATATATAAAAAAAACTATCGAAAATATATATATAAATAAACTCACCCTGCGCATGGCGCAGGTCTTATCCTAGTTTTTAGTAAATTTGGGACCAAATTATAACCGCTAATATTTTATGAGTTATAGGCGAATGTTCCTTCTAGCTATGTTCAGGACATGCTCTGTGTGGAACTCACTCTATTTGCGCCTTGTTATAATCTCAGGTGGACACATCAACCCGGCGGTCACTTTTGGTCTGTTCTTAGCCCGGAAGTTGTCGCTCACCAGAGCTTTGTACTACATAGTGATGCAGTGCTTGGGAGCCATATGTGGAGCTGGTGTGGTTAAAGGGTTCCAGCCTAAGCAATACCAGGCTCTAGGAGGAGGATCCAACACTGTGGCTCCAGGATACACTAAAGGAAGTGGTCTTGGAGCTGAGATCATCGGCACATTCGTCCTTGTGTACACTGTTTTCTCAGCGACTGACGCCAAGAGAAATGCCCGTGACTCTCATGTTCCCGTAAGTAACTAGTCCATGGAACATAGGTTCGAGTAAACATATTAGTGTGCAATAACGGCTGATTCTCATGGTTGCTTATCGGATTGTGTGTTTGTGACAATTTGTGCAGATTCTTGCACCACTCCCAATAGGTTTTGCAGTTTTCTTGGTTCACTTAGCAACCATCCCAATCACTGGCACAGGCATCAACCCAGCAAGAAGTCTTGGAGCTGCAATCATCTACAACAAAGATCATTCCTGGGACGACCACGTGAGTTTCCGTACAAATTATATATAATAGTTATAACCTAATCACTTTCCAAACTAGGTTTAGATGATTTTCTCTGACACTTTGTTTTTTGCCATTTTAGTGGGTGTTTTGGGTTGGACCATTCATTGGTGCTGCATTTGCTGCTCTTTACCATGTGATTGTCATTAGAGCCTTCCCCTTCAAGTCCAGAAGCTAAGTTAAAACAAGACATCAAGTCCTCTGGTGTTTCGTCTTGTGTTCTTAATTAGTTGCTCTTTTGTTATTACATATGTGTGAGATGCGTGTATGTAACGTATGTGCCCTCTTCCTTCCTTAATGCAATCTTTTGTAACTTGTAAACAAGGCAGAGTTTCTCAAATGCTCAACATAAATGATAAATCTTTCGTGTCTAAATAACAACCACAAACGGGATTTTGGTTTGAAAATTATGAAATTTTTATTTACTATACTCAAAAAGATTTAATCTGGATTTTGTACAGAGATAATACTATTTGGATAGCCTGTTCGATTTAAAAATACATCAACTAACATTTTTTTTGTTTTTCGGATCAAAATTTTACTTCTTCGATTTCATATTAAGTTTCATTTTAGTTTTTAAAATTTATTTATATCATTTTAATGCACATATTAATTTCTTAAAAAAAATTATCGTTATTTTAAAATTTATTAATTAAAATATCAAAGAAATTA
Organism: Brassica napus; assembly: GCF_020379485.1. Taxonomy (NCBI): domain Eukaryota; kingdom Viridiplantae; phylum Streptophyta; class Magnoliopsida; order Brassicales; family Brassicaceae; genus Brassica; species Brassica napus. The sequence continues at coordinate 29,826,840 of NC_063447.1, read as the reverse complement.
AATAATGATTAACAAAAAAAATACTGTTAAGATTTGAGAGAAGATTTGTGAGAATTTGTGAGAATGTGTTGTGTATTTCTTATTGCTTGCACTAGTGGTTCATATAATGTGGAGTCAAAGTGAGAATTGATTACAAAGATACTCTACATAATGACATGGTCAAACTCATAAAGACTAAGGTTGAATGGGTCTTCCATGTGGCTGGATGTAAACCCCCAATGGACTCTAGTCTTGAACTTGTATGGTCTAGGTTATGGACCATCCACTTCATGATTCATAACACTCCCCCCTTGGATGCCATAATCATATAGGGTTTGTAACATGCTAATGTTGCCTCATTAAAACCTCTCCTGCAAAACCCAAAACCTAGTGTGGTAAAAAGGGAAACCAGAGAAAGGAAAAAGAGTACAACACACATTACTCCCCCTGATTTGGACATCACTGAAGGTCTTTGAGTCTACGCGTGCCAATCTTGTTGTGTGAACTTGCTGAATGTGCAAGAGGGCAATGATTTGGTGAAGAGGTCGGTTGAGTTTTCACTAGACCGGATCTGAAGGACGTTGACCTCTCCAGCTTTCTGCAACTCATGGGTAAAGAAGAACTTGTGTAGAATATGTTTGGTTCAGTCACCTTTGATATACCCGTCTTTGAGTTGAGTAATGCAAGCTGCATTATCTTCATATATGATGGTCGGACCCATTGGGTCGCATATGGACGCATAATGTGGTCCTATACCTTTTGTTCAAAGATGAACTTCGATCTTATAGCTTATCTTTATGATACCTTATTCATTCATACCACAGCTTGGTTGGTTCACGCTGAGAATTCGACCAACCATAAGTATTACCAAAATTTGGCTAATTTGTGGTGATGGTCTATAACCTTTTCTAAGGTTTAATGAATAACCATTTAACCTATCTTAGGCTGGTTAGTATAAAACACAAGGAATTTAAAATTCCTCTATGGACTGATTTGAATTGTTCTTATAGAACTCTTCACTTGCTTACATGTACTAATTTAATTCAGTCCATGAACAACTTTAGGAAAATGTTGTTCAAGAGAACTTCTTTTCTCATCTTTTGGTAAACCTTTTGGTACCAATAATATTATCATCATCATCCAGTGAGTCATATATAGCATATTACATCTTTTGAATTTCTTCCAGACATCATATGTAGTGAAATATATAGTAGTATCCACCACATTGGATTATATAGACCTTTCCCGGTCTGTCTCACGATTGATCCTTCTTTCAGGATTTATATATTCACTGGGCATCATATGGCGTTTACATATTCATGGCCAATACAATACGCCTTTTATATATCACTTTAAACCCCACGTTTCTTTCATTATTCATTATGAGTACTCTTGTGTGGGTTTATGATCCTCGATACATATCTTTGTATTCATGTGCTACATACTCGCGCATTTTCTATGAATGTATGTGTCGACACACTTATATATATATATATATATAGTTCCTTTTAGTTCCAGACATGGTATAAATCAATTTGAGATTTCATTATCTAGGACCTTAATAACCTTATAACTTGGCGTCCCAAGCTATATGGTATGGTACCTAGTTGTTCAGCTGGCCAGCCTTATATCTCAATGTCTGGAATGGTTTCCTTTAATAAAACTCGGATTTTATCTCATGCACCTTTCTTTCTTTCCGAGGTTCCTTAGAATTTATGGAACTTTATTTGGAACATTTATTTGGTCTATCTTATATAGACTTTGTAGCAACTTGGTTGTGTCTTTAAGACATCAAAACCGTGTGGTGCTAAGCTGGGATGACATAGTCATTCTTTCTCTCGGGTCAATGTGTCTGGTATTTTATTTTGCTATCATTGTAGCATATGGACGTCTATAAATTATTTTCTAGTCCGAGGATCTTTGCCAAGACATTGATGATTGATACCAGATGGTAGATATCATTCTTTATCATTCTTTATACCAGCTTATTACTTTTCTCCTTTCATTGTTGGATATTCGGATTCATAAACCTTATGTAATCCTTGTTCCTTGGTCTATAATTAGATCACCCATTTTGGCTCAAGGTTTCTTTTAAACTTATGGAGAAAGTATATTCATAATATATATCCAACATATATTCCTAATCCTCTTTATGAGATTCTAAGATCACATGATCTTAGATGGCACATATATTTGTGGTGGATTCTTTCATAATATCTTAAGATGATATATGTCTGGACTCATGACCCGTATCAGTCTGAGGTGGGAATATCTATGATCACTTATATGGCCTGATATAATTACTATGGCCTGATGCAGGTTCATTCTTTTATAACTCATGGTGTCCCCAAGCATATGGACTTTTAGAATTTGAACCTTATAGGTAATGGTCTTTATATCAAATTCAACCAATATGTAATATGGTTGTGGACCATGTTTCACGGATTTTAGTATGGTCATGTATTATGGGATTTGTCCTCACTCCCCCTCATGAACATACTCAAATTCGTGGTGCTTGGGACAATAAACTCCTTTGTGCATAGATATATTGCACACACGTGAGATCTTATGGGATAACATTTGTGCCCTTTTAAATATTTGCATCATAATCCGAATGGCTAAGTATGGTAATGCCATCTAAGTGATAAATTTCGTGGGTTAATCAAACATGATTGCCCTGGCTATTTGCCTAATATCATATTGATCACTAGATCAATAGAGAATGTAGTCTCGACCACTTAGGCGATTTTAATTTAGGTACTCTTATTCCTTTTTGTCCATTGTTGGAAACCATTTTTTCTTCTTAATTCAATGGACCTTATAGGGTGAATATAATGCCATTTAGGCAAAGCCTTGGTCGAGCTTCTTTTCTTTTCTTTCAAGGAATGTCCAGTTGAGTTCAAGAGTATTTTATAACTGAGCCTGGATGGCAGAGCATGTCGTGCCATTTGTCAAAGGCTTCTTTGAACTCTTTGGAAAAGTGAGTTGGGGTATTAATCCTCAATCATATTTATCTTGGCACAATAAAGGCATATAGATATAGTTTCTTATCAAACAACAGTTTGAATAAGATAATGATGAACTCAAAGTAATTCATTTTATTAATGAAGTCGTGTATAAAGCAAAGTATCAAAGCAATTCATGAAACATAAACTCAGGAAACATGAAAATGAGAATGTCAAAAGACAATTATATAATATGGCCTTCACAATGCATGTGTTGCCATATGGCGCTCAACTTCAGCTTCATCAGCTATAGGAGGCCTCATCTCATTATTCTTTAGCTCAATGTATCTTTTCTGAAGCTTGTCAAATCTGTTGATGGTATCTTTGATTTTCTGCTTTCTTTGTTCAGAAACCAAAAGATATGACAAAAGGTCATTATAAGTGGTGAACTTCTTAGCCGTGTGTAGCAACAGCACATCCTTTAGATGGAATGCGGAGTAGGTCTTATATAATAAAGAATAATGTGTTATCCTTTCACCACATAGTTCAAGACTATAAGCAATATCCATCAGAGCAGAATTATATTTGTCCATGGGTTCAAAATCCTGGAATCTGAGGATCTCCCATTCATGGTTGGCCTTTTGCCACGATACCGGTTTGAACCTTTTCCTTAACTGTAACCAAAGGTCACAAGGATCCTCAACATGGAGATACAAGTCTCTTAATTCTTCAGTGAGATGATAACGAATAATCGTTATAGCTCTATGCCTTTCACTGTCAATGATATCATTGTACTCATTGATGCATTGTCCGAGTCCTCTGGATCTCAGGGCAACAAGAGTATTCTTTACCCATTCTAGGTAATTATCTCCAGAGAGATTTAGGGCAGAGTAATCTGAGGGTTCAAATCTCGACATCTGAATATTTAACGAGTAATTTAAGCACTCAGAATTCTATGTAAGCAATAGAATAAATCAATGTATATGATTTCAATAAGGGTTTCCCCCAAATCATATAATCTATTTGCTTAAGCAATCTTAGTATGAGAATGATCAATTGATCATTGCATCTAGTAATCCTGTTAATTATAATTCAAATTGGACTGATTATATATATAGGGTATTAAGGCCCTTTAGAATTTGAATAAGGATCAATCATCAATTTATTAAATGAGATCAAGCAAGATGGATGAAATCAAGCAAATGCATGGATCAAGAAATAGCTGAATGCATGTTCAGAACTAAGCTTTGGACTTAAACAATCTATATGTGATTCCTAATGCATGAGGATATTTGGTTTTCAAAGATCATAAAGCAAAAACCGATTCCTTCCCCCTTTTACAGGGTAAACCAAGACAAGAAAATTTTATAATTTTCAGGATATGTCTAGAACAAATTCAATTAGATTTTCAATCAATCGGTTTCAAAGCTGGTTTATGTTTTCAAATTAAACAAACATGCTTAACTTTAAAAATAACCGATTTAATCTAATTAGATGCAAGCAATATGAACCAATTTAGATTTTATTTTAAATGCCCCATGATTAGAATGATCTATTATATGTATGCATGCTCAGTTTTAATAAAACTATATGACAAGCGGATGCATGGAAATGATCAGTTCATGATATGTGTATGATCTAACAATTTACTAATCCATGTTTGATCTAATAGATGCTATCAGGTATGTATATATGATCAGTATATAATTCAATCATCACAAAATCAGTTCTCAAGGTTGGTTTTTAGATCAAGATAAATTTATATCATTTGTTCAAACTATAATGAACCGATTTCAAGGCCGGTTTAGATTTAGATAAATTTTTGACAAACAACTATGTGATCAAATGATTTCAACTTAGTATTTATTTTAGCCTATGTCATAACTATTTAAATCAAGACTATATGTTATAATATTTTGATAAATACTACCTAGTCAAAGATATGCCTTTAAAACAATCATAAAAGTTTTAAATTTTGATCACTTACAATATAAAACATCAATGGTCAAAGATATTCATTGATTAGGATTTAAGTTTTGATATTTTTGGGTTTGACTGAAAGATTATGGCTGAAAAGATTGTGGCCGGAAAAAAAAAATCATGGCCGGATTTGGATTTAGGGGTTCAGCCGATTATTGCTTAGAGTTTAGGGGATTGATAAAAATCAAGCAAAAAAGGATTTAGGGAATTGATATGTATAATGGCCATCAAGATACATATCCGGTTATAAAACAAACAAGGGGATTTGAGATTTTGATGTGGATAAGGGCCGATTTGGATCGGTAAGCACATCGAATGGGATTAAGATTTTGATGGCCAGCTTATTCATCCGGCTATACAGCCGGTAGTACGGCCAAACAAAGATTATTTCAATCTTTTAGTCAATCCGGATTTAAGGCCGGATCAAAATAGGAGAAAGGGGAACCGATTTTAAGGCTTGCTAGCTAAAAGGGGTTTATGATTTTCTCTAATATCTTTTATAATTTCAAATAGTTATTAGAAACAAGATTCATATAGATTTTAGATTATTAATAAGTTTTATAAGTTTTTAGAGATTCTTAGATCTTTAGAGATTCAAATAATTTTAGAATCAAGATTTATATAGATCTTAGATTCAAGATTAATATTTGTGATAATTTTAGATCTATAGATTTTTATAAGTTTTATGATTCAAATAGATCTAATAATCAGGATTCAGATATGTGGTGTTCTTAGATTTTATGGATAGATTAGTTTACCTTTTAGAAAACACCAAATTGATCTGAATGGACCACCGTGAGAGAGAGCTGATCCGCGGATGAGCTGGTTGAGAGAGAGGTGGAGGAGCTGGCCGGAAAACCGTGAAAGGGATAGACTTGGCCGGCGGAGCAAGGCTGAGGGCCGGAAGAGATGACCGGAAAAGAGATGATAGCCGGCGGATGGGATTGCTCAGGTGGAGAGAGTCTCGTGCTGATAACGTGTTAAGATTTGAGAGAAGATTTGTGAGAATGTGTTGTGTATTTCTTATTGCTTACAATGTGCTGTGTATTTCTTATTGCTTACACCACTATATATAGTGGTTCATACAAGGTAGAGTCAAAAGAAGAATTGATTACAAAGATACTCTACATACTGACATGGTCAAACTCATAAAGACTAAGGTTTAATGGGTCTTTCATGTGGCTGGATGTAAACCCCCAATGGGCTCTAGTCTTGAACTTGTATGGTCTAGGTTATGGATCATCCACTTCATGATTCATAATAAATACTAGTTTTTGTAATATGTCTACAAAATACTCTCTCCGTTCCCGAAAGAATGATTTTCTAGAGTATTCACGCATATTTTAGTATACATTTTACAATAAATATCAACCAATAGTATTCAACCAATTTAAATATTTTCAATTAATGTTAAGTATACAACTTTTCAACATTAACTATTAAAAGTACCTTTAGAAAATTTATCATTTTAGAACAAAAAAATCAATATAAAAAATTCTAAATAGAGGGAGTAGTTTTTTTTTTTTGAAATGGAAAGAGTGTTTTAGTGCACCTAACTTCACCTTGGAAAATGGTCCCAATTGTCAGATGCTTTTCAACAAAGCACGAAGATTCTTTAATAGTAAATTAATTTAAGAAAGAAGTTAAAATTTGCAAGAAATAGACGTAAACAATTGACTGTACACGACTGAAAGGAAGCAGCATCGTTCCACTCAGTGAAAGATGACGACTTTGATTAGAACTCTTCTGACAAGAACCATTCACTTACTTGGATTATTAAATTATTACTTTTTACATTTACTTGGCATAATCGGTTATGTTTTTTTTGTGAAAAAACATCATTGGTTATGTTAAAAATAGTAAGTGTCATAAAAGGTTGGTAAAAGTAGATAAAAGCGGTAAAAACATGATAGCCTTCAACAGATGAGATCTCCTTTTCTGTGCAAGTGGAGTAGTGGACCAGAACAAAGTTCTAAATACAGAGGATCAATACATCGTGAATGATATTAAAAACTAGAGAATCTGTTGACTAAAGTTAATCTTGGTTCCACGGATTATTTCTTTAATATCATCTCTTTACTACCTTTAAAAATATATATATATATCATCTCTTTATTAAGATCCCCTGTCCGGGAACGCGGTAGGCGCTAGTTGGACAGTCGGGTTGGATCTAGCGTCTAAAGAGAAAATCGGGAATTAATCGGAAATTATGCGGGGCAGAATTTTTAGATGGTTTACTATGTTATAAGACATGTTAATCTTTAATTGTATATAACATTAATACATTTTCATGTTTAAGATTGTATAAAATACACAAATAGAATATATAAACTTAATATAGTATAATTTTCATCAAAATTATGAATATAAATGATATTTATAAAATTTTAGATCAAATAAACAAATAAAAATTTTATTTAAAATAAAATAAAAAATAATAATAATAAAAAAAATAATAAAAAAATAAAAAAATAGATTAGGCGGCTAGGCGGTTATTTAGGATATCCGATTTTTTAAACCGATTTGGCATAAATCGGAGCGGAAGAGTGACGCTAGGCGCTATGCGGCTAGATGGCCAATTTTTAGAACGGGGATAAGATCATATCTTATATATATGTGTGTGAAAATTATAGAGCAATAACAATGATATATAACCTTTTAAGAATGATATATATATATAAGTACACCAAAAATGAATGATATATATATATATATGGTTGAACAAAAAAAAAAAATATATATATATATAATTACCCACCATTTATACACTTTTCTTTTTTGATAATTACAAGCACTATACACTTAACCACTAAAGTAAGATAATACAATGCATTTGTCTTTTCCATCGGGCTCAGAGCCATTTATACGACTGTTTGCTTCTCCAACTCTGCTCTCTCTCAGTTCTTTACGCTCTGTCTTTCTCTCTCTCTTCGAACTTCGGTTTTTACTCTGTTTAATCACCAATGGCTACTGTTTGGAGGAGGTTGCTGAAGACAGAGACGATCCCCCGCATCAGCCAAAGCACGAGGAAGCTCTTCTCCACCGATGCATCTTCTTCTTTCGCTGACAGACTCAGAAACCTTCCCAAAGATTTCCCCTCCACTCAAGCCAAACGCGATGCCTCTCTGGTAAAATAATATAAAATTTTAAAATTTTAAAAATTTTAAAGATCTTGACAATCTGATCTTCTTCCCATGTTTTTTTTTTTTTTGAAAATAATCTTCTTCCCATGTTGTCTGATCAAATCTTTTAATGTGTGTAGCTCATTGGAAGAACTCCTCTCGTGTTTCTCAACAGAGTCACTGAAGGATGTGAAGCGTATATTGCAGCCAAACAAGAACATTTCCAGCCTACTTGCAGCGTTAAAGACAGGTGACTGTGAACTCATAATCCTAGGACATCATAAGTACTAAAGCGCTGACTTTGTTTAGTTTTGTACTTTTGCTGTCTCTAGACCAGCTTTAGCCATGGTTGAAGATGCAGAGAAGAAAAACCTTATCACTCCTGGAAAAGTAATTATTGTTTACATACTTAATCTCAAATTTAATGGTGAAATAACTCATTGAAGTGATATGTTTATGTTTTATCAGACAACACTGATTGAGCCAACTTCAGGAAACATGGGAATAAGTATGGCTTTCATAGCGGCTTTGAAAGGGTACAGGATTATAATGACAATGCCTTCTTACACCAGCTTGGAGAGGAGAGTGACTATGAGATCCTTTGGTGCAGAGCTTGTCCTCACTGATCCAGCCAAAGGAATGGGTGGAACCGTTAAGAAAGCTTATGACCTCCTTGAGAGCACTCCTGATGCTCATATGTTGCAACAGTTTGCTAATCCAGCAAACACTCAGGTACTTAAAGAGTTTTGATATATATATATATATTTTTTTTTTTTGCATTTTCACATTTTATCTAAAGTTAATGTTAGGAATATTGGTGTAGATTCATTTTGATACAACTGGTCCTGAGATTTGGGAAGATACACTAGGGAATGTTGATATCTTTGTGATGGGAATTGGTAGTGGAGGCACGGTGTCTGGTGTTGGTCAATACCTCAAGTCTAAAAACCCAAATGTCAAGGTGATTGATTTAATTTCTGAAGATATCTTGTAAATATCGAAAAAATAGATTGCATTTGATCACTAATGACTTGCTAATGGTAGATATATGGAGTGGAGCCTGCTGAAAGCAACATACTCAACGGTGGCAAGCCAGGTGAATATACAAATATTGAATCTTTACTTCTTTACTTGTTCTTAGTGGTGTAAATCAGTGGAAGATCCTAGTTTTTAAAATTGCTGATGGTTAGAGTTTTGAACTTGGGGGTTAGGTCCACATGCTATCACAGGCAATGGGGTTGGATTTAAACCGGATATCTTGGATATGGATGTTATGGAGAGCGTTCTTGAGGTAAAGTACTTCCATTTTTTTTTTTTGCATTCTATCAACTTGTAAAAGCTTATGTTTTGAGTATACGTGCAGGTTAGCAGTGAGGATGCTATCAAGATGGCTAGAGAATTGGCATTGAAAGAAGGTCTCATGGTGAGTTTTTTCTTCTTCTTTTTTGGGAGAATAATTAGATAAAAAAAAAAAATTTCTTTCTCCTGGTGCTGATTAAACAAGCCATAACTTGTAGGTTGGGATATCCTCTGGGGCTAACACTGTGGCAGCCATTAGACTGGCGAAAATGCCAGAGAACAAAGGCAAACTCATTGTGGTAAGACAGAGAAACAAAACTTTACTTGAGTTTCCTTATTATCGGTGTTATTGTTTAACCGGACGTTGGAAACTTGTATTCTGTTTATGTTGAACAGACGATTCATGCGAGCTTTGGAGAAAGATATCTGTCGTCTGTTCTGTTTGATGAGCTGAGGAAAGAAGCAGAAGCGATGAAGCCAGTTTCAGTGGATTGATTTGGTTTTGGTTTGAGTTGATGAAGAAAGATTCTTTACTAAAAGATCTTCATTTTGGGAGCAAAAGATTGTGACACCGCCCAGCAAAATAAAAATGTCATAAATAAATGGTTGTTTTATATTATTAATGTTAGTAGATATTGGAAGAATAATGTTATTAATGTTTCATATTGGAAATAATAAAAGCATTTTGTGGCTCAAATAGAGATTTTTATGCTGGTAAAATCTAGTCAACTGAGATTTGGCTGGTAAAGTTTAATTTTACGTTTAAATACGAAATAATTAAGAAAATAATGATTTATTTTCAAATGATGGTTTGTTTTATGTTTTTATAAAAACATATTTTTGTAATCGAATTAGAAAAAAATTATAAAAAAAATCAACTTGATCAAACTGAAACAAACACAAACAAAACCAAATCGAACCAAGACAAACAAATCGAACCGAAGAAAAATCAAAATAGAACTAAAGCCGAACTTAACTGAACACAAACTAATTTTGGTTAACTGGTTAAAGATTTTTAAGCTCAAATAAACCAAGCCGAAGTGAACTCAAACCAAACCTGAATTTAAACCAAAATACTTATCTAATCTATTAAAACAGGAGTACAAAAAAAGAAATAACCATGAATTTTCCTCAATAATTACATATCTATGCCAGTGGCCTAAACACAAAACACAGTCGTTTTATACCTTAGTTAAACACCATTAATTAAATTGACAGGCTTAACTCAGGGTTTTCCTAAATATTTTGCACCTACCGGAAAGTATCATTACTCTGGGCTGGCCTTCACTCTTAGGTATTCTTGAAGCTCATTACCTATATAATGACAGCAACCATTATTTGCGTCGTATCTTAGAATTCAAAACAGATTTCAAATTCTTAGACCATATAAACATATCGACTTGTATATGTTTATTAGAAATATTATTTTCGTTTATTATTCTTGAAGCTCATTATCTATAGCTAAATATCTTGCAAATATGTAAATAATATTTACGTCATAAATAAGTAGCACAATCAAATATTGAATAAAGTATATGCGGAGATATAGTCAACCAATTGAAAAAAAAAAGTCTATCTTAAATTCGGAAATCAAAATAAAGTTTGATTTTCGTTTATGAACAAATTCCTGAAAACTTCCTACAATTTAGATAACCACTAATTGTTATAAAATATCTATTGCTTGATACACAATCTTGCATATTTTTAGAAGGAATATTCTAATTTATATGCCCTATAATCTCGCATAAATCTACCCTAATTAAGTACGAAATTAAATAAATTTCCTATTTAAGGGTTATCGTACTTGCATACATCTCTTCCTATTTACTCAATTCCCAATTACACATATTTTCAAAACACCAATAAAAATAGTGACCCAAAAAGATGTTACACTCCTTAAAGATGTAAAACCGGGAAGTGAATATATGTGAAGCTGCTTCACTTGTGGAAGCAAAACACGAGTTACAGAGGGGAGACACTCGAGTGCACTCTTGGCTGACCAAAGAGTAAGTTACTTCTCCATTATATAAACTAATTATTTTCTTACACAAACAGCTATTATTGAAAAGTCAATAGATTCGATTTCATAATAGTAAATAAATTATGTTGTTTGTCTAAGTCATATTTTGAATCATTGCAGGCTTAATCTTACGCAAGGCAGTGGATCCTACTTTTGGAACTCTGAAGACAGATGCTTATGTGGACCACTTATTGTCTACAGTATCATTTAGTTTTCGTTTTGGACATGTAAAATTTCGATCTTAACATAAAACCATTAAATGCAACAATCATCCGTTGCTTAGACATGAAATATGACATTTGCTCCTATGCTCCTATGCAGCCTTATTTGAATCATTGCAGATTTAACCTACCAAAGAAATAGATCTTTTTTTTTTGCTAAATTGTAAATATCATTAGTTAAAATGAGCAGTTTGTCTCTACAATGGAAAGACTTTTACATACATCCTTCTTGGCAAAAATTAAATAAAAAACAAGAAAAGGAGTAGTTATAGGCGGTTGAGAAGACTCGGTCATCTGATCCAAAGCGCCATGAGGTTGTTGAAGTTGCGCTTGTTGCGCCGAGCGGTGATCGTGTTCCTCACATCTCTGTCCAATAATTTGAATGTTTCGGCTGAAGAGAGATGGGTATTGTTATGGAGAAAATTATTCTTCTGTCTCATATACAAGAACGTGGGTGACTAGTCTTCGCAGGGTAGATCTTACTTTCTGAATTCAGGAAGTATGATATTACTAACCACTTTTTGGTCGTGTAGTATATACCACATGAATTGATCTCTGTGACCTCCAAGCATTGATTTTTTTTCCAGCATGAACATTTTCATTCAAACAAAAAAATGTTTAAAATCACATAGACATTCATTTTTTTTCAAAGAAGCAATAATATTTTTTGATTATCTGCAGTAGTATTATATTATTTTTTTTGCTTATCTGCAATAACTTTTAATTATAACCCTACTGCAGATTACTGCAGATAAGCAAAAAAAAAAAAATCAATGAGAATGAAATGCATGCTAGCCAATTAAAAAAAACATTGAGGATTCAAAAATCTAATTCGGAAAAGTTATATTAATTATGTCAAGACAGAAGAAGAAATTTGCAAACCTCCATTTTCCATATAGTGGTGATGAAGGTACATCACCTAAGATATGAGTAAAAACAGTTGAAGAAGCCATTGCTAGTCGTCTCAAGTTTGGTCTAACGGAATGTAGACACACACACACAGTTAACCCGAGCCTGCCAAAGAAAAAAGAAACAGAATGTTTTAAGCTCAAAGGCAACTGTAAAAATAAAAAAGTTCTTGCTGAATAGAGCTTTCAAGTCTTTTCCAAATACATACTTACTCGCAGAATAGAGCCTTCAAGTCGTTTACAACAATCTGTTTCACTCTCACAATTGATTGATGTTCCTTCTCTTCACTGTGATTAACAACGGCTTCTCATCTTTATATCCTTTTCATTCTCTCTGACTCTCTGTCTCAGCTTGAGTGTATCTTGCTCCGGTTTCCAAATTTGTTGCAAATACTTTGAAATTCTTCTATTTGGAACACGAGTTAAGATCTCCGCACCTGTCCTAAACAAATTTTCAACATGCAATTTGATCCCTCTTCTCTGTTTCACTAAGTCTATCTTCATAAATTTTAAGTTGTGATCTGAGAAGACTGATTTTCCCCCATCTACAACGATGTAACATAGTTAATCAATGATTATGAAACATACTAAATAAACGATCTGAACAACTACAGGAAGAAGTATTGAGACTAACCTTTTTCTATCAAGCTGATCGACATATTACTTTAGAGATGAAGGTTTTTTTTCTGTCGGTGAAGGCTTTCAGAATAATCTTTTTACAGGTCACAGAAATGAATTTGAGAAGATCAGAAAGGTTAAGGCTGACCCACCGAGAGAATTATTGCTATTAATCAATTGTAGGACCAATATTTTGGTCCATTTATTATCTTACCCATCTGATTTATTTTTATGTTAATGTAGGTTTATTCAATTTAAATCCCACTTTAACTTATATATAACTGAAATAAATAAAAAATAAAAATAATGCTATATATTAATATATTAAATTATGTTTAGTTCGTCTTAAATTTTAATTTTATTGGGTTTTAATTCATAATCTCAGTTTTTAGTTTATATATTTACAACTAATAACACATGTTTCCATATAAAATTACATGAAATATTATAAATTATGCAAATCTGGAATTCAAAAAGTAATTTTTAATTTTTTAAATGTTTTTGTAAAGGTTTTTAATTTTCTTTGTTTGAAAATATTTTTTTATTTAATAATTGATAATATTGTGCAACAAAATATTTCTAAAGTATTTTAAGATATTCTTAATTTTTATACCTTATTAATAAAAATATAAAACACAGAAATTTTATAAGAAACTACATACCAAATGCTTTTAATATATAACCACAAGACTAACTTTTTGGCTGTATATAATAAATAAAATTATCTATTATAAACCACAAGTTTCTTATACGTACAGTTACCATATTAAACAAATATACATCATACTCAAATGTTTCAAATACGTATAAAAAATTGTATTTAAAAGAAAATAAACACTTTTAAACAAAAACAAAAGAAATTAAAAATCAAAAAACATTCGCGCGAGCGCGGAGGTCCTACTCTAGTTCCTATTCAAAATAAAAGCATTTTCTGGCTCTTTTATTAATTTAAATTTTGCTGGTAATCCATATAAATAGAGTATTTTAGGGAGACCAAAACCAAACAAATGGATCAAGGATTTGTACACACAGCAATGAACTTCACCTTTCTCTGTTGTTGGGTTTCCGCTTCCCTCTATAAATTGATCACATCGTAGTGATTCTCTTACTTCTACATACATTACAGGAACTAGATAGATATAAAGGTTAATTAACATTTTTCTTGATTTAACTTTTCTTTTAAAATACCACTCGACATGTACTAGATTTCTTCTCATTGATTTAGTATATCATTCAGATTGTCAAGGCAGCTACTGACTTGAAAAGCACCAATGTGAGGGAGAGGCTCAAGGACACGGCAACAGATAACTAAAAGGGAAAATCCTTTGTCATAACAAGCCGATCAGCACCAAACTAAACTTCAACGCAAGTCTATAGCTATAGCAGAGGAAAGTATTCTTATATGCCCTAGTTAGAAAATTTATATTCTTACTATCCCACTTTTTTTCTAACTACCCCACCTTTTTGCACATTTCCCCTTTTCTTTTTTTACCCTTTCTTTCTTTATTATTTTTGTTTTTCTTTTCAAACATAACGGGACCCACCATTATTCTCTCTTTTTTCCTTAATTTTTTTTTCCGAGTGGGTCCCATATAACTTTCTCTACCGACCAGATTTTTTCCTAGTTTCTTTTAATCTTTTTCAGCTGGGTCACAGATTTTATTTTCCAGATCCTTTTTTTAAGATTTTTTTTCTAAATTGTTAAATGATTATATAGCTGAAATTTTATGGAAAATAAAAACTTTCTGTTTATCTTGAAATAATATTTTCATAAACAATAAAATAACAAAATAAATTATTAAAATAATATTTTAATCCACAATTATTTTTCAAAAATAAATTTGGTAATATTTATATAAATTAATTTTCTTTAATTAAAATTTTATTTCTCTTATATAAAAGCAATCAAATTTAAAATAAGATATTTCATATTTAAATCAAATATTAATTTTAAAAAATAAAAAAAATTTCAATAATATTTCAAAAATACAAAAAGTTTAAAACAAATATTTAAAAATATTTTTATAAACAGTTAATTTTAAAATTAAATTTAATAAAAAATATATATAAAATTTTTATAAACAATTAATTTTAAAATTAAATTTAATAAAAAATATATAATTTTTTTTACATAAAAATGTTATAAAACTATAAATTTAATAAAAAATATATTTCAATAATATTTTAATCAAAAATTAATTCCAAATTTCTTTAATTTAAGCTTTTATATATTTTATATGGCCTTCAAATTGAAAAATAATATATTTCATATTTTTACTGTTTATATTTGTAACTAAATTAACAACCTATATAAATAATAAATAATATTCTCTGTTTTATAAAAAGTAAGTTTGACATTTTTTCTTGTTATTTAAGGAGTATCATTTAAGATTCCAATTCAGTTATAGCTATTTTAACTTTAATATTATTTACAAAATACTTTGATTTTATAAATAATTTATCCATCTTAAAATCTTTTGATTAAATAGATATATTTATTAAGAGCATGAATGCATTCAAAACATTTTTAATCTTTGTGAAAAATATCAAAATTACATTCTTCTTGAAACAGAAGATATATATTATTTTATATAAATTTGAAGATTTGATATTATATTTTTATTTATATAAATGTGTGTGTGGACTACTAGCACTACTAAAACTACTTTGTACTACTTTGTATTACCTTGGACTACTATGTATTATACGTATTTCTAATAACTTTATATTTTTGGGTTATTATATATTTTCAGCTGATATAACTTATATATTTTGAATTATATGTCCTCATATGTGTTAAGGTATCAAATTAGTCATGAAATCTTTAATATTTCTTAAGTCGTTAGAAAAATTATCACTTCCACCAAAAACTTCCTTATACTTCCATATCTAATGTCTCGATAGTGATGTTATAATAAGGTAAATCACACAAATTACATATTTTCCAAATTTTGTTTCTACAAAAATGTTATATACAATCTAAAACTATCTAAATGCATTGGTTCTACTAGCAATATTTTACTTTTCACGTGGTATTACTTATAAATGTTGAAATTGACAAAAGTATTACTATGAACAAGATAATATTACTACTACCTTGAGTACTACTGAGTGTAAATATAATACTAGTGCTTTTTAAATATATGGCATAAACACATTTTAAATGAGTACGTTTTTAATTATATTTTAATAACATGTGTTAAATATGTTATACACGTTTTAGACATGTTTGATTTTTTTTTTTATTTAGCTTAGTAATACCTAGCAAAACCAGTAGTTCAAAAAATTTCTTGCACTTAGTGTTTTATTTTTATTCTTACTTCACTAAGTTGTAAATATAATATTATTTGATGGTATGCATGTTTTAAATGTATGATTTAATAATTTTGTAAATATATGTTATATACAAATTTTTGAAGAAATAGATTCCCGAGCTACGACCAACAAAAACAATTTTTGCTTTGTTACAAAATTTTCTAGTCATTACACGTACGTTTGAGTTGGGTCTATAATTTTTAGAAAGAGATCCCTGATCTGATTTGATACGACTAGGGCTGGGTAAAATATCCAGAACCGAAAAACCTACCCGAAACCGATAAAATATGATAGTTTGGTAGAAATATTCAAACAAAACCGTATTTAATGAGAACTTTTGATTATTTTTATTACATTTGGGTACTTTGAATACAAAATACCTGAACCAAATCGGGTAATATGGTTACTTTAGGTACTATTATCTGAACTTATTTCAGATATATTCGTTATTTGGTTATTTTCAAGTTTCTTTACATCAAAATTGAACCCACCAGGACCGAACCCGAATCGAACCCGATCTAAAATTTTATAATGCCGAACATCGCTAATTTCTAAACCGGGTAACCCGGTACCCGAAAGAACCGACCCGTATCATACGACCAACGAAAACAATTTTATTTTACCGGGAATAACATAAGATTTTATTTTATAATACAAAATTATATACAAAATGAACTTATGAAAAAAATATACACAATGATAACTCCTAGTTTGGTGTTATATTGCTTGATTGTTAACTAGACAGTCCCTGGATCAATACTCAGCTTCGTTAATTTTTAAAAAGACATTTATATTCAAAATTTAGTTGATGTGATGATACGTAAAAGTAACTTACGGTCTGGTGGTATGCTCCTGGTTTCTTAACTTTACGGCTCCGGATTTGTTATCTTTTTTATTTATTTTTTTAATGAGTGGAATGGCAGTTTCGTAATTATTTCATCTTCCTATTAGGGTTTTCCTGATTCAGCAAATTATTTTTCACGGCCGCCATGGAATTTCTTCAAAGAATCTCCATATTTATGGGTTATAGTTGTTGTTTACACATCAAAAATATAAATTTATCCATATTCATCAATTTGAACTTAAAATTGGCGGAAACAAACATAACTTTTTCTTTATCCTCACCATTGATATGGTTTAGAATCGCGAAACAGAATATTAAATGACATTGAGCTCACCAGGCTTATTCAAAACGCAGGCTACCATTGATATTCATCAACAGGGGAAAACACGTGTGTGGGGGAGGGGGAGAAGGAAACCTTTGGACTAGTTTAGAGGGTTTAATTTAGGTTGAGTTGTAGTTTAGATAATTCATTAAGGCTATTTTAGTACTTAGCCATATTTCTGTAATTAAAAAAAAATAAATAATAAATAATTTATTAAGAGGGACAAAATAGTATAAACATAGGAGTTACTAGGACTAATTAGAATAAAGTCTTATAGCAGACTTTAATGATGTGTGTGTGTGGGGGGAGGGGGTAAGCTAGATAGAGTGCATGTGCTTGTTCTCGTGTAGCCTAATTGAATAAGAGAAGAAATTACAAAATCCCAGTGAATGAGCTTTAAGAAAAAGAATACAACTCGGTGCCAGCAATACATTTTAATAGGACTTCTTCAAACAAAACATTTTAATATGACTTCGAGGTGGAGCCGACCACTATGCTCCGGGTTCTAACTGTGCAGTCAATGTTTCGGAGGTTCCTGTACAACCATGTTTATACTTGAGTCCAAAGATGTTATCAACATCTTATAAATTTATAAATAAAATTTTCAGCCAATACATTTGCCATATCACTAGTTTCTTGTGCATGTATATTCGGATATTCCATATGTGGGCTGAGTCTACGACCATCTAAGCTAACTCAAATTGCTTTGTTGTTACTGATTGATAGGTCTAGTAGAAAAATAGCTAGATTCTCTGGTAAATCAAATCTAGAGCAGACATGATACAAGATGATGATGATGATTTGTAATAGTCATGTTTTCAATCATTACCCAAATAGTAAATGCCACTTGACCCATTTTAACCTATCCTCTTCAATTATCTATCGCTACATTGAATTGAATGTTCTCCTCTATCTTCCAAATACTATAAAATACATGCACAGTAGAATGTTATACTTCTTTCTTTTCACTTTAAGCGATGTTTTAGAATAAAAAAATCACCTTTAAGTAATATTTTAGATATATATATATTTTTTGGATTAAGTGATATTTTCAAATTTCTATGCCAAAATTTATTGTCATTAACTATTTGAATCGTTTGTATTATGCAGTATAATTTTGAATTGGTTGAATTAATTATAGTTAATGTTGTTTTTATACAAACCGAAATAAACAAAAAAGTTAATAATTCATTAATGGTTGTGCAAAAACCTCAAACATTACTTATTTTGAAATAGAAGAAGTAAATAAATGTATAATGATTATCAATTATAAGGACTGGAATAAGATTCGGTTTTAATTTTTTTCGTTTTTTTAAATTAATGTAAACCTTAATGTCATTGGTCCTTTTCAGACGGTTTCGAACTAGTTTCTCCTTTTAACACTTATATCTTTTGTTTTATTGTTTTCATGTTATTGTTGTTCATTTTACCGTCGAGCACACTTCCGGATGAAATCGTAGCGCCTTAGATTTGAATTAATGAAATTTGTGACAAAAATTGGATTATTGTAATGCTTTTGTAATTTGTCCAAAGTTGTTGATAGGAAAATCGGGACGTTGTTGAAGATCAATAATTTATTTATAATTTGGAATTCTATCATGCATGTGGCAGAATGTTATTTTATCAATAAATGTGAAGTGTGCATTTTTTGGAACCAGACAGATAGTACAGTATAACCTCTTTAAATTAATATTGTATAAATTAATATACACTAAAAATCTCTGTAAAATAATATTATTTTATAGTCTCAAATCGAGTTTTTGGTTCAATTAGTATATCGATAAATTAATATCTCTATAAATTAGTAAAAAAAATATAGTTTTGGTGTAATCCCAACATTATTTTTTACAATGTTTTTAAAACCAGACCGGATACTGACCCGGTATAACTACTGGTTGAGTGGTCAGACCGGTTCAACCGGTTCAATAGGTTCAACCCGGTTTTCTATTTAAGAATAAATAAATATATATAATCATATATATATACTATTTGGATCTAAAATGTAGTTCTACGTATAATATGTTATATGTTCTCTTTTATTAATTAGATAATAAATAATAACCATAAGTTTAGTCATATATACAGTTAACAAATGAATAGTATATCAACTGAATTGATAAAAATAAATAAATGATTGACCGTTTAAATTACGTATTTATTAATTTTTACAATTAAAAGTCTTAAATTTTACTAATATGGCAAAATGAGAATAGAATATGAAAGTCAAAAAGAGTTTATTTTAAACATTTATTTTAAACATTAAGTATTGATTATGAAATATTAAATTTTAATAAAAATTGAAAAGACATTAATTATATGTTGATTTCTTTAGAACCGGGTTTTGAAGTTAAACCGGGTCACCGGTTTTACCGGTTTGTAGCCGGTTTCACCGGGTTTTCTCAAATTCGGGTTTTAAACCGAACCAGACTCGGCTTCTTCAACGAGCCACGGTCGGACCGGTTCGACCGGCCGGTCCGGTCCGGTTTTCAAAACACTGGTTTTTTACTTTATAATATCTTAAAAGTAAATATACATTCTGATAAATAGTTACATAGTAGATAATTAAACAAAATGATTAAAATGAGATATGGTAAAAAAAATATGCGTGAAATCTATCATAGATTCACAAATATGTGAAATCATCATTCAAGTAATGACAATTAGATAATGCAGTTATGGGAAGGTAAATCATATGCACGTTTATGATTTATGTTGGAAAGGAAGAAAATTTAAAACAAAAGAAAAGTAAATTAAGCCCTTTTCCAAATAAAAAAAATTAAAAACGTGACTAAAACATAAATGAACGGAGGCAAAGAGTTTTAGTTAGTGGGAGTAGTAGCCAATATAATCAACTTCTAAACTATTAAAACAGGTACAAAAAAAAATAGCCCTGACTTTTCCGAATTACTAATCCTATGCCACTGAGTTAATATCTACTGATTTAACATAATTATCTACTTCTTTTAAAGAAACAACCGATTGGAACCTACAATTAATTTCTGTTCAATATTTCTATATTGTGCTTTGTGTGAAATTTTTTATTTTCTATCATATATTCCTATTATAACGTACAATTTTCCCTTTTGTTATTATTATGAGTGCAACCGCATAGAATTGTCAAGGGGCAGAAGCCTACTTGACTAAGCAACACCTGCTTTCACCCTATTTTTTTTTCTTTCTGAAACAAAAAAACAATTTTAATTTTTTGCAAGACTTTATGTTTGAGTTTGGTTATGATAATTTGTTCACCGTCGACCCGGTTGGTCGTAGCGGTGGACTAGCTTTATTTTATATGGATGCTTCTAATGTTACTGTTAATTTTTCTAACAATCGTATGATTGACATAGAAGCGCAGCTGGAAGGAAATAAAGTTTTTATTACTTTCGTGTATGGAGATCCGGTGATAGAATACCGAGAGAATGTTTGGGAGCGTCTCCTCCGAATGAGTGCAACTCGAGTGGGAGCTTGGCTGCTCATGGACGATTTTAATGAGATTACCAGTAATCTGGAGAAGAAAGGAGGCAAGAAACGTGCAGACTCTTCATTCTTACCGTTCAAGAACATGCTTGCTGGATGTGGGATGGTTGAATTTCCTTTTATTGGGAACTCACTGTCATGGGTAAGAAGAACGAGAGCGGGACGGGTTCAATGCCGCCTAGATAGGGCAGTTGGCAATGAAGACTGGCATAACATATTTTTCCACACTTACGTGAAGTACCTATTGCGATGGGGATCCGACCACAGGCCGATATTCGCGAGCTTTAAAAATCAGGATCGGCATAATAAGAGGAACTTTAAATTCAATAGAACCTGGTTAAGCAAGGAAGGTTTCACTGAAGTGGTACGGGGAGAATGGGAGAACCTCAAGCTGGACCCAGACTTGGATCTTTATCATTATAGTTAAAAGAAGTAGACATATATATCCACTATTTCGTTCATGACAATCTCCTCCCACATACACTAAGAATACATGTTTTTTACATAACATAGTAACCACATTCTGAATTATTTAGCATTTCATTAAAATTACATAAAAATCATATACTTTACGTTTTAGAAATTCTATAATCAGCACGTAACTAAAACTTTTTCTTTTCTTTTTTTCTTACAAAAAATAAAGCTTTTGTTAAAAAAAATATACATGAAACAGTTGGTGGTCGTATATTTAGTAAATTGTGAAAAATTCTTCTAAGATATGCACTTACTACGGCAACAACAAAAAATGTGGATATAAAATTTTAAACTTAACTTCCACGTTTTGCTGAAGATATTCGGTGTGATTCAATCGTATTTAAATGTTCTTAATTGGAAGATTTTGGAGATAGTGCAATCAATTTTAAAATTGTACGATAGGAATATTTTAAGCAAAATCAACATCATAAATTCATAATTTGCATATATATTAGGATACAAACCTAACTAACCTCCCTTAGAGCAATCAATTTGTTCTATCATCAACAACAACCCTACAATCAAGCACCATATATAACTATTAACTGTTTTTTATTCTATTGATCACGTTATATATATATATATATAGTGTGTATCTCCCATCTAAAAGTCACAGAGAGAAAGACAAAAGACTAAATGGCGATCAACAAAAGTGCTTTTTGATAGAACAAACCATGAGTTATGGAGGAGTATCGCTTGAATACATATTTAAAGAAGAAACTGTAATCACATTAAACTACTTCATGCCTCACATATAGGGTGTTAAAATTCAAGCGTCCAGCGAAAAAGTCAAATGTTTCATTTGCAACACTATCTACCTATTAATGAATGGAGGGTTCTCAAAAACTTTACAATCTCTCAGGCTTCTGGTAATATCGTCTAACAAATCATCAATATAATTAGGTCATAGGTGACACTAAAATAACAGGATCTGATTTTTTGTGACAACAATCACTTCCTTTCTCTTGCGAGTTATGAAGATATCGTTAATGGTAAACTGAAAACGTACTACCTAATTGGTATGATATTTAGTTTCTTGAATAATGTATATATTGCTCTCTTTTGTTAACGATTAGGATCTACGTAGTATATTACTTTTTTATTGTATACAATTGTCCTTGGTGACTTTGTTGATTTTGGTGCAATACAAATTGTAAAAGAACAAGGCAAATAGGAAGAAAGTTCAATTTCTTTTTTTTGAAACTAAGAAAGTTCAATTTCATTACGTGACATAAAGTAAGATCTTCTTTGTGCTGGAGTTTGATATTTACTATCCGACTATTTTTTTTAAACCAATTATCCGACTAATATATATATGCTTTCGCAATTTTTCAACAATACTTTAACGTGACATTCATTTAGATTTCTTTGAACTCTATTAAAGAGTAACTCAGAGTAAATAAATTAGAGGAATTCAGAGTAAATTAAATGGAGCAATTGAGAGTAAAATGACAAAATAAATAAAATAATAAAAGCTCAAAAAGTTAAAAAGCAGCGTAACATATGTTTTCTTCCTCAAATACATTGAGAGAATAAGTGTGACTATTTACCTTTATACAAATAGTACACTGAGTAAAAAGAATTAAAAGTGTTTTCACCTGATTGGTGAAATGTAAGCTGAAATGGGAGTAAATAACTTTTTCGCTATTAATACCATTCAGTCACATCCATAAACTTGGCCATGTATATAAAATCTATATACAAAAAAGACACCCACGCAGGTCCCATGAAATGTCTGTATATTTAATTTAAAATGAACATCCACACAGGCGGTGCGGATCAAACTCTCGTTATCTTTTTACTATGGTAACATTTAATATTTAAAAAAAAATCTTTGGAGGCAGCTGCCCTCTCCCTACGTCACCCCCTCCCTACGTCACATAGCTCCGCTATCAAAGATATTTTTAACTTGTTAATTGTATGTCTTGAGTTGTTCTGTCTCGACGCTGAGGATATCACTTATTGGGTAAGTATCAAAGTGTGAGGCTAGGCTAAGTTTGAGATATATTGGTGGTATTCGACAATTGGTGTAGAGAGTGCTGCTATTTTAGTGGAAGGGTTTGGGTTTTCTGTTGGAAGGATTTTTATGAACTTTTTTTTTTTTTTATAACTCTGGTATCTGGGCAGCCACATTTCCAACTATCTCCCCGAAAGGGGTCCAGCGCCCCAACGGAAGGGATGTTAAATCCGTTGTGGTCAATGCTCGAACCCGGGTGGCGGCGGTACAGCTGTACATCCTTTACCACCAAGCTACGAACGCTTGGTTGATTTTTATGAACTTACTAAACCCGATTTAGAATATTTATGAAAAGTTATACACATCATAAGTGTTATTTTCCCGTAGTTTTGCTCTAATATATACTTCAATAATAGTATTTTATTTATTTTTAAATATAAATGTTAACTTTTACACTAAATATAAAGAAAATTTTATTTTATTTTATATATGTGTAGATATTATAAGCACTAAAAATAATAACAATTCGAAAATTTATAAGATAAGAAGTGTATCTTAACATTCAATAAGAATTCAATACAAGAAGGTCATTGCATCTATATTATTAAAAGAGAAGTACCCATTAAAAATAGGGAAATTTGCCAATATGGAACTAAATCTCTAAAGTATTGTCCCCTTAGAACTAAATTAAATTTTCACACATTTGGACAGTGACTACCCTTTTTGTATATAAAAATTCATATGATTTTTTTTTACAAAGGAAAAAAATATGGAAAAATAGTTAACTTAATGTAGATAAGCATGTGCATGTGAGAAAAATATTTTTGACATCAAAGATGTTTACATAATTATTTGAAAAATTGGCTAAATATGCTAGTTAACCATATCTGCCATCTACGACGGTTTAGAATACGTAATCTGAAAGAAACACAATGTTCTAAGGCATGTAGGATGCATATTATAACGAAAACGTATACAACTAGTAAGGCAGAATATGAAGTTCAGGATTTCCTCTATGCTCTATATTTCAGGTAGATTTAAAACACTAAACAATGTCATCTCATCAACCGCGCTAGAAAATAAAATCTAAATCCTTCCTTATTATAAACCACGCAAGAAAATACAATCTACAACATGTCTTTATATCTACTGTAGTAGTATATAACATCCTATTTATTATTCTATTTTCTAAATTGGTAGAATGCAAGTTCTATAACGGTTAGTAAACAAAATCCGGAAATCTTGGTAAAAACGGTTATGAAATATTCTCTAAATCTTTTAAATATTTTGTTTTCCTTTTTTAATTGTTATTTTTCCTAAATTGTGGTCTTCTTCATCATTGTCTAACGATTTCTTTTTTTTTTTCTTCTTCTCTAATTTTTTCCTATCTAAACTATGGATTCACAAGAAGAGGTTGAATGGTGTGACAAAGAGAAGACCAATGGAAATGATGTGCGATTTTCTTTGGTGGATTTTGTGAAGGAGGGTCAACATTTTATTTCGAAAATGCTTTTGAAGGCAGCATTCGAAATATGTGCAATGAAACATAATTTCGACTATAAGCTTGTCAAGTCGGATAAAAAAATGTGGTACATTCGTTGCGCAGATGATGATTGCAGCTGGCGTGTTCGTGCAGAGGGGTTACCTGGTTCATCTTATTTTATCATCAAAAAGTATGTACCTCATCATTCATGTGCTGCATCCAAAAGGAAGGGTTCTGTTCGGACAGCTTCAGCAAAAACAATTGGTACTCTGGTTATGCATATGTATGAAACTGCTAAAGAAGGGCCGAGATCTAATGATATAGTCCAGTATATGCGTTCAGAAGATGGACTTGAGATATCCTATTCTTTGGCATGGGATGCACGTGAGTATGCAATCAACAAAGTGAAAGGCCTTCCAGAGGAAGGCTATGAAAAAATTCCCAAATACTTGCACATGATGAGGGAAGCTAATCCAGGGTCACACACGTCTTATGAAAGGGATTCTGAAGGGCGATTCAGATTCCTCTTCATCTCCTTTGGTCAGAGTCTTCGCGGTTTCTATGTTGCAATTCGGAAAGTTATTGTTGTGGATGAGACGTTCTTGAAGAGCAAATACAAAGGGGTATTACTGGTTGCTACTGCATTAGATGGAAACTCTAGTTTATATCCTATTGCATTTGGAGTTGTCGACTCAGAGAATGACCTAGCGTGGAACTGGTTTATGAGACAACTTAATGAGGTTATTGCTGACGAGCATAGTTTAGCTTTTGTGTCTGATAGGAATTCCTCGATTGCTAAAGCTATTGCTAACTTGTACCCGCAAGCTCATCACGGAATTTGCATTCACCACTTGCTGAATAATGTCGTAACATATTTTAGTGGGAAAGGTGTGGCTGGTTTGGTTGCAAAGGCTTCTAAAGCTTATCGAGCTGCTGATTTTCGTAAGCTGTTCACTGCTATTTACTCTATTAGTCCTGAAATTGGAAATTATCTAATAGAAGCCGATGTGAGGAAGTGGGCTCGTTGTCAATTCCCGGGTTACAGGTATGATATCAACACTACTAACCCTGCGGAGTCAATAAATTCTGCTTTGCGTACGCCTAGAGAGTTTCCAGTAATACCTCTAATGGACAGCATTAGGGAAATGATGACTCGATGGTTTTTCCAACGTAGAACTTTAAGTTCTAAGCACTCGAAGCCACTGACCATTGCTGTGAACAAGAAGATAGACAGAAGGATTGAGAAGGGTAAAAAGTTTAAGGTCTTCCCGATTAGCGATGACAGGTTTTTGGTTCAAGGTGACACTTTTGACTGCATGGTTGACTTGGTCAGACGCACGTGTTCTTGTGGGAAGTTTGATCTGATGAAAATCCCATGCAGGCACACCATAAAAGCAGGCTTCAGTGTTGGAATACAAACACACTCACTCACAGACGACATATACACTACTACGTCATGGCGCACGGCTTATGAAGAAAGCATAAATCCTATTGGTGTCCCTGAAGATGCTTGGACTGTTCCATCTCATGTGGAGCAGACGAAAGTCCTTCCTCCAGAGTCTAGACGAGCTGTAGGTAGAAGAAAGAAACGCAGATACGAGACAGCCGAAGATAAGATCCGTTCGTCACAAGGAAATCAAGGCTCTAAAGGTCGCAAATGTAGCCGATGTGGGATTCGAGGGCACGATAGGAGAACATGTGATCGAGCAATATAGGATACTCAGTTTGTTTCATGCAAGCTTTGTTTATGTTGATTTATGCAAGTTATGTTTCCGGTTTTTTTTGGGTTACTATGTTTCAGACTTTATGCAAGTTCTGTTTACGCAAGCTTTATTCATCTTGATTTATGCAAGTTATGTTTCAGAGATTATCAAAGTTATGTTTCAGCTTTGTTCATCTTGATTTATGCAAGTTATGTTTCACATTTTTTAGGATACTATGTTTCAGAGACTATGAAAATTAGGTTTGTTTGATAACGTTGTTCATAACACGACAATAAAACTGGAAATCAGATTGGTTCAATATTTGAAAATATAACTTGAATCAGAGAACCATTACAATATTAATCACATTTGGACCAGAGACATAACAAACTGAAAAGGTTCCTACGCAACCTACATTAAGCGAATGCTTATGGTTCATAACTTCTTCCTGCACTGTCTTCTTCATGGAAATTCTCAGATCTTCAATTTCCTCAGCAACTCTCGCCTGATGCTCAGACATCCTTTCAATCTCATCAAGCAGAGCCTCGTCCACCCACTTAAAAAGATGATTTTCTTTTTTTCTCTGTTTCAAAACACAAAACAAATCAATTGACATATAGAAGAATATGAAGTAATGAATTATCAGATTTACCTGTAAACCAATCTCACATCTGAAGAATCGTCTGTATGGGTTCTCTTCCGTTTTTGAAACATAAGTGACAATCTTCTTTCCACACCAGCATCTGGAAGGGATCGCTCCATGGTATTTCGTGTTCGTCATTCTCTTTTGAGGAGAGATTTTTTAAGAACAAGTAGGAGAAAAAAACACCGCAAGATGTAGTGTTTGTGGCCGCTTTATGATCTTATATAAGCAATATAATTAGGGTTTACAATGTTTCTAATCGGATCGGCACATATGGTCAACTTGTATGTGTTTTCATTATAAAGATTTGTTTTGATTATTATGAATTTTTCAGATTACTAATGATTGTGTTGATAAATTTTGGCACCAAATAGATTGTGGTATTTTAGTGTCATTTAGGGTATAGGGTTTGAAATCGTTTGTCTTCTTTAGTGTCATTTAAGGTATAAGGTTTAATATAGTTTGTCCTACTTTAATGCCATTTAGGGTATAGATAGGTTTAGATTTCGGTTATGTTTTGATAAGAATTAGGACATCGCATATCAATCATTTAGGGTATAGATAGGGTTTCATATTGTCACCTAAAAAGTAAAGAGAAAGCAACTTCAAGAGTCAAATAAAACAGTGAAATAAGGTAGTAACTAAAGGAGTAAAATGGTAACTAAAAGAGTCAAATAAAATCACCAAACAACAATATACTTCCTACACAAGTCATAACGGAAAGAATTTTATTCAAGTTCCACTAGAGCACTTGAAATTGTCTTCGGGGGAGTAAATTTTGCCATCCTTTCAATAAGGACAGGATCAATAGCAGCTTCCCATAGGTCATAAGCAATCTTCTGCCGCGCTTCACGAATGTTGTTGTCATTCACCAGGGAAAAGTCCAAGCCTAGAAGATGGCATTCAATGTGCTTCAAGGCATATACTCCACAGTCACTGCTACTTTTGTTCAATAAGAAGGGCATTGAGACGTAGGAGACGGTATACTGCTTGACTTGATACTGTCGACTCTTAGAAGACTGAATGGCTTTGACAATTCTAGGGATGAGAACTGCAAATGGCTCCACTGCACCGGGGTGTCTCAGTCCCTCACAGTCAAAGACCTCTATCGACCGAGTAACAAAGTTGACGCACATAGAGATCCAGTGCTTACCAACATTTAGGGGGACATACATGTGGTTAACATCAAGATCCCACATTAGTCTTGTTCGTCCGTGTGCTGGAAGTTCGCCAATGCCGTACTGTCGTAGCAGTCCGCCCACTTTGAATTTCTTCTTGTCCTTCTTATACTCGTTGTAAGAGTTCGTAATTTGATTACTGAACAAGCATGTCATGAAGGCTACTTTATTTGGAAACCATCGCCGCAAGGAAGTCCTCTCAGTGAATAACCACATCATACCATCAATTTCCTGCATAATTTGATAAAAGACTGTAAGTTTGTGTACACAAAATAAAAAAGAACAAGCTAATAACTGACCTTATTCAGGAGCCACTCTGAAGGTCCGACGACACTAGATACTAACTCATTTGTGAGCATAAATGGTCCAATTTTTAGTTCTCTGCATTACAAAATTCAGTATCAAAATGGTAGAATTGTTAAAAAAATTAAAAAATATCAACTTACTTGAAAGTTTTGGTCCAGTCAACAAGTTTGCCCCATAATGCCTCAGGGACAAACACTAGTGAGTAATCGGGATCATGTATCCGGTCCTCAAGTGAGTCCACGTCTTTCAGAGTAGGTGGTCTCCAATCCGCAGGCTTAAACGAAGACAGTGGAGTGGCAAATTCAGCTGGTTCATCACCATCCAGATGTTGTGAAGGATCAAAACCTTTAACATGAGATGCTTGAGAAAGGTTTCCCATGGCTTCTTGTAAAGAGTCTTGGGTCCCCTTATCTACACATCTCGCTGATTTGGTCAAATTCTTCAAAAAATCCATCATTTCATTTTCATCAGTTTGAACATCCTGTTAATAAAAACAAGCATAACATTAATACTAAAAAGACAGTCCATAGCAAAATATAGAAAAGTACATTACAAAATAGTCAATCCCACAAGTCATCATCATTAGTTCATACAAGCCGATATATTACATATTACAATACAAGGACATTACATCAAAAGAGTCGACATAGCAAAATACACAGAGCTTCATTTTTTGGTTACCTCTCTTACTGGCCGAGGGCTACGACGAACCGGAGGAGGATCCACATTTGCAGATGCCTTGCCTTTTCCCTTTGCTGCGGGAGGACCCGTACTATGAGATGATGGTCCTTGGTCTTTTCCAATTGTTGCTGAAGGAGAGAGAATCTCAGATGTGTTGCCTTTTCCCACTGTTTCGATAGACCCTTAAGCTGAGAGACTTGTTCCTTGAGTTGAGCCACCTCATTGGCAACGTTGTCAAAACGCTCATGTATGTCCTTCTGCACCACTTCCTTAAAAGAGTTGAAAGAAGCGGTGAACAAACCTTCAATGAAGGTCTTCATTTCACTAGAGACACCACTGTTGTGTTCAGCCGCACGTTGACAAAGCAGTTGTTTCTTTCGAGACTCGGCACCAGGATCAATTAGCTTGCGCTTGCCTCTTTTCGCAGTAACAGCCGGTTCCCCTGCAACTACAGTCGGTTCCTCTGCAACAGCTGACGGTTCTTCTGCAACATCAGCCGGTTCATCTTGTTCTGAATCAGAAAGGTCCATATGTGCAGGCAAAGACTCAACTTCCCAATCGAAATGCGTCCAGTCTTGTTTCGCATTGATCAATTCAACAATACGACCAACTCTTTCGTCCTTCTTTTCATCTTCCCTAAGGAACTCAGTATCAGCAATCACATCGAAATCACCAGTAGATGATATAAATGTGAACAGCTCTCCCTGCAAGAACAAACAAAACACTAAGCTTACATTGAACATTTATTGAACTCAATATTTAAAGAAGAAATATCAGTTACCTTATCAAAGTGGGACTCTAGGCTGGTGATATCTTGGTAGGATACTTTACCACTACCTTTCCAATTCCTACATCTCATTTTCTTCACGTATTTTTTTATTTTTTTACCCACCATAGAACCAATGTCTGGAATTGCCTCCATAATCCATATCTGAAACGCATATGAGAATCCATCCAACATGTAGCTGTTCTTCGTATGCACATCTTCTCTTGCTCTGAGTATTGATGCAATCAGCTCATCATAAGCGCGAAGACCCCAAGGATACATCCTCAATTTCTCAAAATCCATCACCAAGCGGATGTATTCTTGAGGGATATACTAACCTCACTCTGTCCACATACGACCACTCGTTACACACCTTAAGGAGCTCATCCCTTATAGTATATAAGTTGATCTTTGCATTGGTCTTCAGCGCATTAGCCCAGAACCCCTTATCATTCTTCCAGTTAATGAAGTCTACGTCGGGTTCCTTTTTGTACTTCAATCCAGTCACAGCATAAAATTCTTGCATAGAAAACCTAAGAGGCCTCTTCGCAAAAATAAACCACAGCTCGTGAAGCTTGGAAACCCTGAGCTGCTTGCACATGAAGCTGTGAATAATCTTCCCTGAGTAGATGAGGTTGTTCTCTATGATCGCCAGAAGAGGCACGAAGACAGGGTCTTTCAAAACTTCCTCATACTCATCTTTCAGAGCCACCTTTACCGCCTTCAGAAGCGTCCTTCTACATGTGTTGTTAATCTTATCCATCTACGTCTCAGCACCTTCTTGAAGAATGCGTTTAGGAAACTGGTGAGCCATTCCTAAAAAACATGAATTCCATAAGTTAACAGCGAACCAAATATAACCATCTCACATTTAACTAGTTTTTTACAATTCAAAACTACTTAGAAACACAAATCGAAACAAAATATAATCAACTAGCAAATGTGTTTACCTCTAAAATAAAACAGAGTCAAAGCTACGCACCAAATGAATAACAAAAGATTACACACTATCGACAAATTCAATTCAAATAACAAACTCGATCCCAAAACAAGTATGTAAAATCGATGTCTAAAGCATGTCAAAGTCATTAGCTTTTTCAAGTCTATTATGAATTCTAAACCTTAATAAAGCCGATACCAAACAAACTAGAACTCAAAATCACCTCAACAACAAGCCAATCTCACACCCCACTCAACCACATTCCGCCTCTGAAAACCATAAACTTGTTTCGATTTGTGTTTTAAACTAACTATCTATCTAGTACAATTTGTAGTACATGCAAATAAACATAAAGAACAAACAAAAAAAAAGCAAAATCGTAAAGGGGATTTCAAAGCCTAACCTTCAAATTGTCAGAACCGAGATGAAGGAAGAGCAAAAGAAAACAACTGTGAAACTAATCGTCCTTAATCGGGGAGGAGAAGCTACTCCCGAGCTTGAGCAGCTTCGATCGGCGGCGGCGGCGGAGATAAGAACGATAATCTAACCGGTGGCACTAACAGAGGAAATACGCAAGAAGGAGGAGGGAGAAGCGATGTGACTCCTCGTTGAAGCTCTCCGACGAACCAAGAATCTCAGAGGCGGAAAGTGTCGCCGGCGAGAAAGAAATCGTCTCTCGATTGGGAAAGAGAGTCGGAGAGAACGGGACCGAGAGTTGGGAAAAAATTGCCCTATTTTTATTTAATTAAGTATTTCCTTTTTAATTCATATAGTTTTTAAAATTTTATTAATTATATTATAAAGAAAATGACAAAACAGTAGATTCACAAAGTATTAGTTCTAAGGGGACAAGAATTAATTCTATACGGACAAGGTTAGAGAATTTAGTTCTAAGGGGACAATACTTTAGAGATTTAGTTCCATATTGGCAAATTTCCCTTAAAAATACCCCTAAGTTTTCTAACTTATTTACACTTTCATGCCACTGAGAATTAAATTAAACTACATATTTTAATGCTTGTTTTTTCCAGTTAAATTAATGAGTTTTCCTTAATCACATTTAAATTTAATGTCATTAAATGAACCTACCTATTTTAATACTTGCCTTTTCCAGTTAAATTAATGAGTTTTCCTTAATGAAATTTAAACTTAATGTCATTAAATGAACCTAAAAATACATCATATTTAACGTAGCTTATTACGGACAAGTACGGCCCAATAATGAACTTGAATTTTATTTTTACGAAAACGTGAATCACTTGACTTATGTAATATTTTAAATATATTAGCTACAATATAACAAATGCATATAACCTACCTATACTTTAGTTTGAAATGATCATGCTCAAGTTTTATATAGTCAACTTACATCATGCATCGATCGATGTACAATAGTCAAACCACATATAGTTTTCGTTTTCTTAATAGGATGTATCAACCAACCAATCATCCCACTGATTTTCTAAGCTTTATAAAAAAAACAAATCAATACATACAAACTCAAAATCCAATATCTTATATTAATCAAAACATAATATCTTCAAAGTCGAATCTTTAATGTACCTATTAAATATAGAAATTGTAACCATAATTACATTAATTATAAGAATAGATTTGATTCCAACCAATTGATCTATTACTTCGGTAATTGATTTGGTTGCAGAAGAGCAAACAATAAATTTAAAATTTATAAGAATATAAAGATATAGAGATTCCAACCAATTGCCTATATTTGCGTATGATTTTCGCATAATAAGCTTCAAATTGAACATTGAAAAAGATAGAGAGATTTTTTTTAATCTTTTACCGACACAGAACTTAAACAAAACGAAGAGTTAAAGGTAATTTTTTTTTGTTACACTTCCCGGAAAAAAAACGATTACAACATAGACTTTCATAATATGACCTTTTAACATATTAATGTTATGGACATTTAATAATTATCTTGACAAAAAACAAATACTATAAATAATTTATTATTAACAAAAGTATGAAATTATTTACAATTTGATGACTAATTCATCACCCTTTTTTATATGTTAAATTTTTCATAGAAGTTTAAAAATCATTTTATTTTCTTTAAACATGTATAACTAATTTATAATCTTTTATGCCATACTTAGTCATGATATAATATTTCTTCATATTTTACATTAATAACCATTGTTTTTATATATCGTATACAATTCTCTAATTACGGTTATTTGTTCAATTTTGTATATGATTTCGAATATTCATCATAAATAGATGGTTTAGTAGGGGTTATTGGTTGTTGTATTTTAATGGATTTGAAAATCCGAACTAAATATAGTGTTATTGGTTCTATGATTTTCAAATTTGTATTAAAGTCATGTGTTATTGGTTTAATGATTCATAAATTCTATATCAAATCAAGTGTTATTCAATGGTACGGATTTACTAATATATTTGATTTAATAATGGATTTGAATGGATTTGTTTGGATTTTTTAGTTAAAAATACAAAGACTCAAATCCGAGGAAAAACCTCCGGATTTGCATATTTTACTTGGATTTATAAATACTATATGGATTTCTAAATCAATCAAAATATATAAACCAATAACACCTCCTTAATATGCCAAAAAAATTATTTACTTCGTCAATATAATACATCAAATATTACAAATACATCATTTAGATAAATAAATAACCATAAAGCGAAAATTCATACCCGCGCGCTAGTTATCGAATTAAAAGATAACGCAACGCCTCTTTGTATTTAATATTTATGTAAGGATTTTTTTTGGTAGAAAATATTTTTTGTTAAACATTTTGTATGTATATACCTAGCATTTATACACTTTCCTTTTTTGGTAATTAGTATCACTGTACACTTAACCATTAAAGGAAGATAATACAATGCAATTGTCTTTTTCAGCGAGCTCAAAGCCATTTATAAGATTGTTTGCTTCTCCAACTCTGCTCTCTCACTACTTTGTTTTTGATTTTCTCTCTCTCTCTTCGCACTTAAGTTTCTGCTTTGTTTATTCACCAATGGCTACTTTTTGTAAGGAATATTTCCTTTCCCTATTATATGGTCTTATAGTTATCCGTTTTCTATTGGAATATTGCTATTCCTTAATATATTTGGTGACCAATAAAATTGGAAATAAATGAGTAATTCCTAATTTATCTCTACTTTGATGGACGGTTGAGATTAATCTAAAGGAAACTCTAAAGAGGAATTAGGTCCTCTCTCCACCTATAAATACATATCTTTAGACCATCATAAAAATATCCTAAAAGAAACAACTAACGTTATAGGCGAGGCGAGAGAAACCTAAGAGTTCCTAAGAAGAGATTGAGATGTTCATCTTTCATTCAGGATTCAATCCATTCAGGAAGATTCTCAGGCAAAATGAATCCAGGTAACTCTATAAACATTCATATGACTCTATTATGTGATTAACCTAGATGTTTAAAGATCTTAAGGTTCATGTAAATTTAACTTACATGTGGTATCAGAGCATGGTTATGAACATATGTTTAATCCATTAAGAATAATAGATCTATAAACTTGATAATTGAAATTGATAGATATGAGTATTAAGATTTCTAGATCTGCTTATTATGAGTTTTATTTTCGTATGTGTGCGAACTTTGTGCATCTGAAATAATTATTTTTCTGTTTATGAGAGTCGTGCATAGTTTGTGCATCTAAGTATTATAATTTACTGTTTAAAAGAATCGTGCATAGTTTGTGCATACCCGAATTATAATTTTCTGCAGTACAGAATCCGTGCAAAAACGGTGTTCTGCAAATTAGGGTTTTTCCGCAAACCCTTTTCCGTGCAAATTTCGGGATTATGTAAATTAGGGTTTCCAAAGACCTATCCTGTAAATAATGATTCGGGAAGTTTTTGTGCAAAATTGATAATAATAATTGGTCTGTGCATAATTAGTACATCATGTTTTGTATATACTGCAGAATCGTTTTGCACAGAATTCGTACAAAACCGATTTTGCACTTAAAGTTATAAACTTTTCTATTCATAATCCGTATAGAAATAATTTATATACTAAAATACAATTAGTACAAAACATTATTTCACATAAAGTGCTTATTAGGGTTTAGATATCACCACAGTGACTTTACCTTAATAGTTGCAACTAAAAATCATTATTTAAGCCAAGTTTTTTATCTTCTTATGAATTATTTAGTTACCTACAGGTAGACTATAATCATGAGAATTGATTAATTACTTAAGAGCGTATGTATTGTGTAAACTAAAGACATCCACATATGATTTGGTTTGAGTAATTCAATACATCACTCAATAATGGAATGATTGTTATCGTGAAAGCTAATGATATCCACAGATAACTTAGTTTGAATAATTCGGTACATCATTCAATAAAGTTTCATGAATCTGTGACCTTAAATGAGATTGTGATTCTCACAGGGACATTATAATTTCTTGTCATATACATTCAATTTTTTCGTGTTGATTAAGTTATGAAGCCTAATTAATACTTGTTCTATCTCTAAAATGCAGCAACTTCTTCCGCTAGTTTGTCATCTATGGTCTCTTCTGTCCCCATCTTCATTGGAACCAACTTCTTCGTATGGAAAGAGAAAGTTGAGTTCACATTAGGTGTACTAGATTTGGACTTGGCACTTCGTGAAGAAGAGCCTAGCCAACTCACTAATGATAGTACTGAGGAAGAAAATGCTTTCCATAAAGCGTGGGAGAAAGCTAACAGATTGAGCATCATGTTCTTAAGGATGACAATAGCTAGCAACATCAAAACTTCCCTTCCAGTTGCAGAGAAAGCTAAGGCTTATCTAGCGGCTATAGAAGAACGGTTTAAGACTGCAGAAAAATCCCTTGCTGGGAAACTTATGGCAGATCTTACAACCATGAAACATGATGGCACAAGGTCTATACATGAACATTGCATTGAAATGACCAATCTTGCGGCTAAGCTAAAGGGTTTAGGAATGAGTGTGGATGATTCATTTCTTGTCCAGTTTATCCTAAACTCTTTACCTCCTCAGTATGGACCATTCCAAATCAATTACAACGCCATTGTTGAAAAGTGGACGTCGATTGAATTGGCTAACAAACTGGTCCAAGAGGAATCAAGGCTTGGTCGTGAAGGTATTAAGGTTGCCCACTATGTCCAAGGAACTGGACCTAAAGCTGGGAAAAGACATCAACCAAGTCATAAAAGAGCACCACCCAGGATTAATGATTCTAATAAAGTCAATGAGAAGAAGGCAAGAAAAGATGACCGATGCAACTTTTGCAAAAAGTCTGGACACTTTCAGAAAGATTGCCCTAAAAGAAAAGAATGGTTTGAAAAGAAACGTAATCCTATGGGTTCAATAAGCTTTTTCGAATCTAACTTTGCTCATGTTTCTTCTGATACTTGGTGGATTGATAGTGGTGCTAATGTACATATAACTAATTCCTTGCAGGGATTCCTTACAACCCAGACCATAAATCCAAGTGAAAACTATATACTTATGGGGAATCGAGACAAAGCGCCAGTTGAAGCTATTGGCACTTATCGTCTCATTTTAGATAGTGGATTTTATTTGGATTTATTTCAACTCTTTATGTTCCATCTATTTCCCGTAATTTAGTTTCAGTAAGCAAACTTGATTTGGCTGGTTTTAAGTCTTCTCAAGGAGATGGTTGTTTCAATTCATTTCTAAACTCTAATAAAATTGGTTCTGGAATATTAGTTCATGGTCTTTACAAATTAAATTTGTCTGATCAAAATTATGAAATACATCTCACCCTGCAAGATAAACGTAAAACTAAAGCATGTGCGAATGATTCATATTTCTTGTGGCATAAAAGACTAGGACACAATTCTAGTGAAAGAAATTGGTAAAAGATGGAGTCATACCGAATCTTGATTTTACCAACGGTAAAGAGTGTGTAGATTGCATTAAGGTAAGCAAACTAAACACACTAAAAGAGGAGCCACAAGAAGTACACAGCTTCTTGAAATCATACATACAGATATTTGTGAACCTTTTGACGTTCCAACTTTTGGAGGTGAAAAGTACTTCATTACTTTTATCGATGATTATTCACGTTATTGTTATCTCTATCTATTGCATGCAAAGTCTCAATCTGTGGATGCTGTACAAGTATTCATTATTGAATTTGAGAGACAATCAGATAGAAAGGTGAAAATCATTAGGTCATATAGAGGTGGTGAATTTTATGGCAGATATGATGAAACAAGACAACATCCTGGACCATTTGCCAAACTTCTCCAGAAATTAGGAATCGTTGCTCAATACACAACGCCTGGTTCTCCATGGCAGAATGGTGTAGCTGAAAGGCGTAATCGTACTTATATGAGAATGGTTAGATCCATGATGACTCATGCTAATTTACATATATCCTTGTGGATGGATGCATTACGAACTGCAGTCTATATCTTGAACCGAGTTCCTAGCAAGGCAGTTCCAAAGACTCCTTTTGAACTGTGGAAAGGCTGGAAACCTAGTTTGTCACACCTCCAAGTTTGGGGATGTCCAGCTGAAGCAAGAATATACAATCCACATGAAAAAAAATTAGATTTCAGAACGGTCAGTGGTTTCTTTATTGGTTACCCTGAGAAGTCTAAAGGATATAGATTTTACTGTCCAACCCATACTACGAGAATAGTAGAAACCGGTAATGCCATATTTTATGAGAATGGTGAGATTAGTGGGAGTGATAAAATTCAAGATGTGATCATTCAAGAAATTAGGGTAAATATCCCTTTACCCTTAGCTCCGAATGTTGGGAATCCTCCTGTTGTAGAACCGTTGCACAACGAGGAAAACCAGTTGAATGATCCACCACTCCTTAATGAAAATATCGCCAATAATGAACATGAAGCACACGAGGAACCAGCATTAAGAAGATCAACTCGCGAGAGAAGATCAACTATTTCTGATGACTATGTGCTTTATCAAATAGAATTTGGAGAATGAGATTTAAAAGATCCGGTTTCTTATTCACAAGCCATGAAAGATGTTAATTCTGATCAATGGATCGAGGCCAATAAAGATGAAATAGACTCAATGGTTAAGAATGAAGTTTGGGATGTTGTTCCATTGTCTGAAGGACACAAAGCAATTAGGTGCAAATGGATCTATAAATCCAAGCTCGATTGTCATGGCAATGTTAAACGACGTAGATCCAGACTTGTAGCCAAAGGGTATAATCAGAAAGAAGGCATTGATTATGGTGAGACTTTTTCACCAGTGTCTAGAAAAGACTCTCTCAGAATTATAATGGCATATGTAGCTGAATATGATCTTGAGTTACATCAAATAGATGTGAAAACCGCCTTTCTTAATGGAGACTTAGAAGAAGAAGTCTATATGCGTCAACCTGAAGGCTTCATAATCGAAGGTCAGGAAGATATGGTCTGCAAATTGAAGAAATCAATATATGGACTGAAACAATCTTCGAGGCAATGGTACTTAAAGTTTGATGAAACCATTACGAAATTCGGTATCAAAGAAAACATTGTGGATCCATGTATATACCTCAAGATCAGTGGGAGTAAGTTCATATTTTTGGTTTTGTATGTTGATGACATATTATTAGCCAGTAATGATCTTGGTTTATTACATGAGACTAAGAGTTATCTCTCTGAGAACTTTGAAATGAAAGATATGGGTGAGGCATCCTATGTGATAGGAATTTAGATATTCCGTGACAGATCACTAGGAATATTGGGATTGTCTCAGAAAGCATATATTGATAAAGTTCTTGAGAGATTCGGCATGATGAAATGTTCTTCTAGCATTGTTCCTATGCATAAAGGTGACACGCTTAATCTTAAGCAATGTCCGCAGAATGAAATGGAACGTAATGAAATGCAAAAATACTCTTA
Source organism: Brassica napus (assembly GCF_020379485.1). Classification (NCBI taxonomy): domain Eukaryota; kingdom Viridiplantae; phylum Streptophyta; class Magnoliopsida; order Brassicales; family Brassicaceae; genus Brassica; species Brassica napus. The sequence goes on along the minus strand of NC_063447.1, from coordinate 29,787,785 downwards.
TGCATCTCTTGTGGGAAGTTTAATGTATGCACAGGTTTGTACCAGACCTGATATTAGCCACGCAGTTGGCATGCTGGGTAGATTTCAGAGTAACCCAGGACTCGCTCATTGGCAAGCTGCAAAGAAAGTTTTGAGATACTTAAAGGGAACAAGAAACTACATGTTGACATATCGAAAATCAACACATCCACAGATGGTTGGATTTTCGGACTCAGATTTTGGTGGATGCAAAGACTCTAGACACTGTACTCTCGGCTATGTGTATCTCCTTGGTGGAGGTGACATCTCATTGAAAAGCCAGAAGTCAGAGTTGATATACACATCCACTATGGAAGCTGAGTATGTTGCATGTTATGAGGCTTCTATTCAAGGAACATGGTTGCGGAATTTTGTGTCAGAATTTGGGGCTTTGAGTTTTGTTGACAAGCCTCTCACTCTTTACTGTGACAATCAAGCTGCAATCTTCTTCGCTAAGCATGATAGGATATCTAAGGGAGCCAAGCATATGGACCTCAAATATCTATCACTGAAGCAAGATGTCAAAAGAGAAAAGTTTGTCATTGAACATATAGGCACTGAACTTATGGTTGCAGACATATTTACAAAAGCTTTACCTCCAAAGACTTTCATGAAGTATGCTGAAAGTATGGGTCTTGAGGATAGAGCCTAATGTTGTTTGTTTACGATTAGCCTATGTATGACAATGATTTGAGCTCTTTTATGACTTTTACATCTTTTATATATTCTGTTTCCAATGTGCACACACATTATTGTTGGTTGGATTTATGATAACAAAATGAGTCTCTCGTTACAGACATTAAAGGGACCATTACGATACTCCTACTTCCTACTTATGTTTATGGTCTAACTATGAAGGTGGTCAATGCGGTAGTACATGGAAGGGATCATGTTGCAGAATGATGTGCGACCGCCATGACTCTCATTGATTACTAGATTAGTCAAGACACTTATGATGACCAAATGAAAAAAATAAAGTTATAGCATATTATGCCGGCCTTATGATTCCATAAAGAAAACATTAGTGGATCTCACTAACGACCAAGTGGGAGACTGTAAGGAATATTTCATTTTCCTATTATATGGTCTTATAGTTATCTGTTTTCTATTGGAATATTGATATTCCTTAATATATTTGGTGACCAATGAAATTGGAAATAAAAGGGTAATTCCTAATTTATCTCTACCTTGATGGACGGTTGAGATTAATCTAAAGGAAACTCTAAAGAGGAATTAGGTCCTCTCTCCACCTATAAATACATATCTTTAGACCATCATAAAGATATCCTAAAATCAACAATTAACGTTATAGGCGAGGCGAGAGAAACCTAAGAGTTCCTAAAAAGAGATTGAGTTGTTCATCTTCCATTCATGATTCAATCCATTCAGGAAAATTCTCAGGCAAAATGAATCTAGGTAACTCTATAAACATTCATATGATTCTATTATTTGATTAACCTAGATGTTTAAAGATCTTAGGGTACATGTAAATTTAACTTACACTTTTTGGAGGAGGTTGCTGAAGACATTGACGATCCCACACATCAGCCAAAGCACGAGGAAGCCCTTCTTCACCGATGCATCTTCTTCTTTCGCTGAAAGACTCAAAAACGTTCCCAAAGAGTTCCCCGCTACTCAGGCCAAACGCGATGCTTATCTGGTAAAAGAACAAACTTTGTTTCTTGGGCATCTTGAAAATCTGATCATCTTTTTCGATGTTGTCTGATCAAATCTGTCTTGTGTTGTAGCTCATTGGAAGAACTTCTCTCGTGTTTATCAACAGAGTCACTGAAGGATGTAAAGCTTATATTGCAGCCAAGCAAGAACATTTCCAGCCTACTTGTAGCATCAAAGACAGGTGATTGTGAACGCATAATCTTCTAAGTAACTTAGGCCTTGATTGATTGGTAGAACCCATAATAAAGCAGTAATAATATGTTATAGATGCACTGTAATCAAAAGTTGTATGCTCTCATTAATATTTTTAATAAAATGATTGATAAAACAGTAAATGATTCATATATAAAATTATTATATTATCACCACAAGAAAACACTCCGAATTCCGACGGAGCTTCCGACGGACACCAAGGTCGTCGGACATTTGCGACGGAATACTGACAAATTTCCGACCAAATCCAAAAAAATGAAGTCGTCGGAATTCCGTCGGCCATTTCCGACGGAATTCCGACGACATACGGTTCGTCGGAATTTTCCGACGACTTTTCGACGACATTCCGATAAAAAATGTAACCGTTGTAGTCGTCGGAAGTTTGTCGGTATATTCCGACGAATTTCCGACGACATTCCGATTAACAGCAAAGTCGTCGGAATTCCATCGGTATTTTCCGACGGAATTCCGACGAACCATGTGACCGTTGCCGACAAATATATATGACCGTTGTATAGCCGTTTGAGATTGGACAATACCGACGGAATTCCGACGGACTGCTTTACATCCGTCGGAATTTCGTCGGAAAGTCGTCGGAGGTCCGTAAGCAATTTCCTATAAATACAACCCCTCCTCATTCAACTCATTCACACTTCATTCTCTCTTCATTCTCTTTAGTCATAACAATTCCGTGAAAATCATGTCTTCAGAAGTTTATTATCGTTCGTGGATGGATAAACCTCATTTGGATCCGAACACCAATTTGCTTACGGAAGAATACGTTCAAGGAATTGGAGAATTAATGAGGCTTGTTCAACAGCAACCGGATGCAAAAAGTGGTATGTTAAGATGTCCCTGCTCTTCTTGCAATAATAATAAGGTTATAAAAGAATTTGATGTTTGGACTCATTTGTATATGAAAGGGTTTTCACGTAATTATAAAGTTTGGTACCTTCATGGGGAAACTGGTTATGAATATCGTAGTACTAGCGAACCTCAGCCTGTTAGTGAACCTCAGCCTGATATTAGGTTAGAAGAATCTAGAATGGATATAGATTATGGTGTAGGTACTGAGCAGATGGTACATGATCATTATAGAGGGGAAGAACCAAACCCCGAATCTAGGAGATTTTTTGACATGTTGGATGCAGGAAAACAACCTTTGTATCAAAATTGTAGAGATTTGGATTTTGCATTTAGAAACTTGAAATCAACACCCTAAACACTAAGTCGTCGGAATTCCGTCGGAATTTCAATTTGCCCGGGAGAACCAAACCGCTTGAAAATTTTCGCGAATTGGCATTTGGTATATTTTAATTATACCGACGGAATACCGACGAACCCGTGTCCGTCGGAATCGTCTGATATAATAACCCTCCTCCTTCTTCTTTCTTCGTTATCTCCGCATCTCTCTCTCTAAATTCCTCTCTCCACCGGCGATTCCTCTCTCTACACCGGCGATTCCTCCCTCTACACCGGCGATTCCTCCCCCAAACCCTAAATCATGTAAGAATCATCCCAAACCTTCTTTAATCTCAATTGTTTAGGGTTTTGGATGTTAGATCTCGGATTTTAGGTTGTTTGATTGATAGTTTAGGATATATAAGTTAGGATTGTTGTTTGGATTGTTGTTTTAGTTTTTTTTGGAACATTTTTTGATTTTTAAAAACGTTTTTTGATTTTTAAAAACGTTTTTTGATTTTTTAAAACGTTTTTTTTTTATTTTTAAAAACGTTTTTCAAGTTTCCAGTAATGAAATATATATAATAAAACGTTTTTAAAATTTTTTAAAAATATTTAACAACATTTTTCTATATTTATAATTTTTTTATAATTTTGTATACATATATATATATGTAAATCATGTATAATAAAAATTTTAAAAATTTTTATAATTTTTTATAAGTTTCCACTAATAAACTATGTATAATAAAACGTTTTTAAAAAAAATATATAAATATTTAACAACATTTTTCTTCATTTATAAATTTTTAACAACATTTTTCTATATTTATAAATTTTTTATAATTTTGTATACATATATATATATATATATATAAAAAAGGTTTAATAGTTTTTTTAAAACGTTTATAAAACCTTTTGTAAATATATAAATGAAAACATTAAAAATAGAAATGATTTGAAAATATGTTTGATGTATTAATTTTTTTTTTTAGGGCCGAGGATGAAGCCCGCCCCGCAGCCCGTCTTCGACGTAGTTCGGTGAGCAGTTCCCATGCATCGGGATCGTCTCATGACTCGGTTCCCGCATATATTCCCGCTCCAGCTCCCTCTGCCCCTCACGCTGCCCCTCACGCTGCTGCTCAACAGGATCCGGGGGTCATGCCGGTTCATCTATTGGTTCAACAACCAGGTCGAGAGCATCTCCCGTTTCTCCAACCCAACCCACGACGAGGCCATAGCACTTGGTTAGTATTTTTTTTATTTGTACCGTTATATTTTTTCCTTTAATTAACTTGCTAACTTGTATTTTTTTTAAGGTTCACCAAGTCGAAAAATGGCATTAGCCGGAGCATCAACCAGATGATGTACTCCATGCTCCGTTTTGGATATCCAAAGTGGAGTGTGATCCCTTCCGACGAACGAGAGTTGTGGTTTCGTCAATTTGCGGTATAGTAACTCTTCATTTTTTAAAAGTTTTTACATTTTTTTAAATATATTTACTTATTAAATTGTGTTTGTTTTGTAGCAAGAGTTCAACTGGCACTCCGATCTTACGGAAACAGTCCGTAAGAAATTCAACGAAAAGGCCATGGACTCTTACACAAAGCAGATAAACGCGTGGAAGACAGTTTGGCAGAAGAACAAGAAGCCACGGTTCATCAACGGGACGGTGTGGGAGCAGTTGATAGCTCATTGGGAGAAGGAAGAAACTGCAGAGACGTATTCCCGGAACTCCAGGAACCGGAAGAGCGATCGTGGCGGGAAAGGTATGTATGTGCACAACCTCGGCGCTTGCTCTATGTCTACTAAGGAGGATGAACTTGTAAGTTTTTTATTATTATTTATCTTTATATTTTTTAAATAAATATTTTATATATTTCTTGGCTAATAATGGCGGTTTTTTTAGATCGAAGCAAATGACGGTAATCCCGTTGATCGTCTCCAACTCATTAAGGTGGCTCACACTAACAAGACGACGGGTCAAATTCAGGACCCCGTGATCAAAGGTGTAGTTGATTTGGTGGAAGCTGAAATAGTTTTTCAATCTCAGCCTCTCTCTGATGACGGCGACTCTATTGGAGCTTCAACCAACCTGTCTCTATTGCAAATAAATGAGATGGTTGAAAAGGTAATTTTTTTTATTAATATATTTTTTTTATAATGTCGATTACTTACTTGTCCATATTTACTTACTTTAAATATTTTTGTAGGCGGTTCCTAAAAGGAAAGGAGGCCGTTTAGTTGGGTTGGCCCGTCGTGCTTCTTCGTATCCGGCATCTTCTTCGCAAGCTCCGTATGCCGATCCCATGATTCTCGAGGAGCTACATGACAAAGATGAACGGATTGGGGCATTGGAGGAGCAGAACACCACTATCCTTTCGGAGAATGCCACTATCCGTTCGGAGAATGCCACTATCCTTGCTGAGTTGGCATCCCAGAAGAAGTTCAACACCGAGATTATGCAGAAGCTAGATCGTTTGATGTCTTCGAGTTCATCTTAGTTTATTTCGGCTTTTTAAAACTGTCGGAATGTTTTTTTTTCTATTTCGGTTTGTATGAATTTTAAACTTTCTGAATGTTTTTTTCCTATTTCGGTTTGTATGAATTTAAATTATATAATATTATTAGTTTTAAATTTCTGATTTTTTTAATTTATTAATATCAAAAAGTATATAAAAATGCAAAATCAATTCGTTTTTAAAATTGGTATATACCGACGGACAGGGTCGTCGGTATATTCCGACGACCAGTGTTCGTCGGAATACACCGAGGAACACCCTACGTCGGAATTGTCCGAGGAAAGTTGTCCGTCGGTACGTAGTTTTTCCGATGAACTCTGGTCTCGTGTGTCCGCATCGTAATATCGTCGGAAGTCCGTCAGAATGACGTTTCTCGGTATTCGTCAGAAAGTCGTCGGAAGTACTGACGAAATTCCGACGAATTTTTTTTTCCGACGAAACGATACCGACGGACGGGTTCGTCGGAAATTCGTCGGAATCGGGAAATTCGTCGGAATCGGGCTATTTCGGCCATCAGAATCCCCCTGTTTTCTTGTAGTGAATCTAGTGGTTGTTTAAAACTGAGGTTCGATATTGGACGAATAATTATGTTAATGTTTCGGAATAAAAGCATTTTCTGGCTCAAATAGAGATTTTATGCTGGTAAAATCTAGTCAATTGAGATTTTGCTGGTAATATATAATAATTATAATTATAACATTGTTGGGAGAAAATGAGTGTTCAATCTGCACTAAACCGAACAAATGGAAAAATAGAACCAAAACCAAACAAATGGATCAACGATTGGATACACTCAAGAACATGGCTCCGGACATCAATGATGTCCACCTTTCTCTGTTGTTAATTTTTTGGTTTCCTTTAAATATTGATCATATCTTACTGATTCTCTTACTGTTACATAACATTACAGAAACCTTGATAGATACAAAGGTTAATTAACAATTATTCTTGATTTAACTTTTTTTACAATACCATATGTTTCATCTGCTGTATTCTCAACACCCAACTAAATTCCTTTTCATTGATTTGGTATGTTATTCGGATTGAGAAGGAAGTTACTGACTTGAAAGCACCACCGTGAGTCTCAAAGATACAGCAACAAATAACTAAAAGGGGAAAATCCTTTTTCTTATAGCAAGCCGATCAACAGCTTGTTTAGAACTTGAATGAATACTACTTGAAGAAACACCGAACTAAACTTCAACGCAAGTCTATAGTTATTGTTGTCTTTAATGATGTACATATATGGATAAGCTAGAGTGCATGAACTTGTTCAACTATAATATTTTGTTCTATATAGGCCTGGGCAAAAACACAAGAACCGAAGAACCGAACCGAAACCAAACCGAAATATCTGAAATCGGAACCGGACCGAAATTCTCAAATACCTCAATGGTTCATATATTTTATATCCAAAATAACCAAACCGAACAGAGAACCGAACGGGTACCCAAATATTAACTATGTATACATATAACATAATTAAATATATATTTATAATTTAAAAATCTTTTAAAAGTACTCAAAAATATTTGAAGAAAACTAATTATTATAAAGTTTCCGAACTATCCGAAAGTATCCAGAAATATCTCAATAGTATTATCCAAAATATACAAAATAATCTGAAATGTCCAAAAAATTTATTTGAATCATTATAATTATTTGATATTTTACCCCAGGGAACCGATATTTTATCCGAATTACCCAAACTACCCGAAACAACTGAACTGGAACCAAACCAAATTTTTCGGTTATTTTCCGGTTTCTAGTTTTACTATCCGGACCAAACCGAACCCGAATTATTCGAACCGAACCAAACTGAACTGAACCAAACCGAAAATAGGTAAGGTAGTAAATAGGTTCTCTAGTCCCCTACCCTAACTACTTGATACCCAAAATACCTGGACCGAACCGACCCGATATTTGAAATGCCCATGCCTAGTTCTATAGATTAAAATTTTGATTAATTTTTTATTTGCGTTTAATCTAATATTTGTAAATATATTTTAGTAAGATTATGTATAATTTAGTTTATGTTATTTTATGAAATCACATTATATATAAAAAAATTGTTTTAAAATTTATAAATGTTATCTTTATTATAAATGCTATTTGGGAAAATATAAAATAGTAAAATTAAACAAATAAATAAATAAAAGAAAAAGAAAAACATTATCTTTTAAAATGGAAGATTATTTCCTTACTTTAAAATCAAAATTATTTTGTGAAATTTATTTTTTATGAATCACACTATTTTGTTTTAAAATTTTATAAATTTTCCTTATTAGATAAGTTATTTGAAAAATAAAAAGAAAAAATAACCTAAATAATAATTTGAAAAGTAAAATAATGACAAATAGATACATAATAATCATTAAGAGTATCATTGTAATCAACCATTTTGAGAATTAACGTAAACGCGATACATAATAAAATGACTAATAATATTATATATATGAGTCCAACTATTTTAATTTTTTTTGTAACTTTGTAATATTAATATCTTTAATTTTATGGGAGACACATTCAATTTCTTGTAATGAGGAACTCCTAACTGTGCAGTCAATGTTATGGGAGTTTTCTGTGTACCCATGTTTATAATAGACTCTAGAGATGCTGTCAACATTTTATAAATAAAATTTTAAGCCTATACATTTGACATATTACTGGTGTGTTGTGCACGTATATTCCACGTGGGCTGAGTCTACGACATCTAAGCTAACTCAAATTGCTTTGTTGTTACTGATTGACTGGTCAATTAGAAAAGTAGCTAGATTTCCTAGTAAATCAAATCTAGAGGAGACATGATACAAGATGATGATGTTTTGTAATAGTCATGTTTTCAATCATCACCCAAATAGTAAATGCCACCTGACCCATTTTAACCTACCGTCTTTAATTGTCTATCTCTACACTGATTTTTTTTTTTTTATGAGAAAAGACATTATAATCTCTACACGGAATTGAAAGCATAAATTCTAATTTCTACACTGAATAGATTATTATCCAGTGTTTCTTATGGCGAGGTTCTTAAAAAAATATAAGAAACTGTTTTTTTTAATTTTTAACTAATAATTTAAGAAATTATTTTTTAAAATACTATTTTAAGAAACGGTTTCTTAACTTTTTAGTTAAAAATTAAGAAACAGTTTCTTATATTTTCCTAAGAACTCCGCCTTAAAAAACCTTGGATAATAATGCTTTAAAGCAATATAAAATAAAACATATTTAGATTTAATGAACATATCCAACAACTTTGTTTAAATAAATTTTTTAGGAATCTTTTTCTTTCAATAGTATAGATTTAAATTTAAACCTTACTAATATATATGAATAAATCAGTAATGGTCAAACTTAGAGATTTTTTGGTTTTTCTTTATATATATTTTGAAGTAAATCATATCCCCTATATATTAATTGAGAAGCATTTGAAAAATTATAACCTTAATTTTATATTAATTAAAAAAAACCCCAAATCCTAGGTGGCACTCTAAATGCCTTCTAAATTCTATTTCAAAGAATTCTAGAGCATCTAATATAAAGTATAGTTTAATCTAATGGTGTCACATTATTCCATAATTATATAACACTAGAGAACATTATATTAACCTAAAATATATGAAGTGTGTATTCTTTCCTTAAATAAAAGCTACAGAATTACCTAATATAATTTACATATATACAAGAATTAATGATTATGAATAATAAAGATTTGATAACAATTTTTGCATCCTTCTTCATTTTTGTTTAAATTTTATATTATTAAAAAAACTTAAACAATCACATTAACCATATAATAAAAAAAATTAGATTTTTTCTTATATGTTATATTTTGAATTTTTTAAAATGACTTTAAATTACAAAAATGAGACCTTTATATGTTGTATATTTTTTTAAACGACTTTAAAATAGAAAAATGAGGACACCTTATATGTTATATTTTTCTTATATGTTAGAGTTTTCTTATATGTTATTTTTTTTTTTTTTTTTGTCATCAAAATACAGACTCATACTGACTCTGTGAACCAAACTGGGTGATCTGCATCCATGTGAACGACGAAAGACGATTGATTTCGAGCACTGCGTGCTAGACTATCCGCCTTTGAATTGTGCGTCCGTGGTACATAGATGAGCTCTGATCGGGTGAAGCTCTCCCTCAGGATCTTGATATCTTCCAAATAATTTGCAAAAGCTGGCCATTCCTCTGGTTCCGAAACCATCTTCACCAGTTGAGAACAATCCGTTGCAAACGTCACTTGAGATTGACGCAAGTTCTTCATACATTCCATTGCCCATAATAATGCTTCCATTTCTGCATGGAGAGGCGAGAGAGTAGCCCTCACATTTCGAGCCCCCAACAAACCATCAAAACCTTCCAGAGTACTGAACCAACCTTGTCCTGAAAAATTAAAACCCTCCTTCCACGAGCCATCCGTAAAACACCATCTTCCTGGGATCGCCGGCAGTACCGTAGCTGCTGATGGTAATGGTATCCTCTGATCATTCTTTACTTGTGCCTCAGCCCACAATGTGGATTCTGTTTCAGCCAATTTTAGCGTGTCCATAGGATCCATGTCCAAATTACTGAAAACCTTATTATTTCTACCTTTCCAAATGTACCAAAGTATCCATGCAAACTGATGATCTTCCATCTGCGGAAAAACTCTCCAGAATAGATGATCGATGTTTGTAAAGAGGGCGCTCGTTGGAAAAACATCTGGATTTGATGGTATTTTCGAAAGGGCCCAAACTTGAACAGCTGGAGGGCATTCAAAAAACACATGGTTTATAGATTCCTCGGGAGCTCCACATCGTACACAACCAATATCCCCTTGCATTCCTCTTGCATGTAAATTTTTCCGAACCGCTATGCACCCTGTCACCAATTGCCATAAGAAATGTTTTAGCTTTGGTGGACACCTTATTTTCCAGCAGTAAGCCTTCAAGACATCAACCGTTGGCCCAATCAGTAAAGGTGGCCTTTCTCTGTCAGGATAAATCCGTTCCACTTGATATCCTGATTTAACCGAATATTTACCATTTTTCGTAAAGTGCCATCCATCTTTATCCACCTGTTGAATCCTACTTAGTGGGATACTTTCTATTAGTTTTGCATCCTGAGGATCCACCAAAGTCCGAATTGCCCCTAAATTCCATGTTCGCGAGGTAGAGTCAATGAGAGACTCTACTGTAAGGTCCGGGTATAAATTGTGTTGATTTTTATTTGCTGGTCTCGGGCGAGTGGTTGGGAGCCATGGATCATTCCATACAGATATGGAAGACCCTGATCCCACCCTTTTGATTAGTCCTTTGCTAACCAGAGATCTAGCAGAAACAATACTCCGCCAGCCGTATGACGGGGCATATGAACGAATCGGTTCCAAGGGTGAAGCATTCCTAAAATACCGACCTTTGAAAACTCGAGAAAATAAGGTATTTGGTTAAACGACTTTAAATTACAAAAAATGTAAGTTTTCCTTAAGTATACGACTAAAAACATTAAAATGACATGTATCAATTCAATGGTTGATTTGAAAGCTTTCAAAACCATATGGAAGATAAAAGTCAAAATAATTCAATTGTGAAAATAATACTGTTCACTTTTTTCAAGAATGTGTTCGCTGGAAAAAATAAGATTTTTATGTCATAATTTGTTTAATGTCCACTAGAGAAAATTATATTAACCTAAAATATAAGAAGTGTGTATTCTTTCCTTAAATAAAAGCTACAGAATTACCTAATATGATTTACATATATACGACAATTAATGATTATGAATAATAAAGATTTGATAACAATTTTTGCATCATTCTTCATTTTTGTTTAATTTTATATTATTAAAAAAATAAACAATCACATTAACCATATTTTTCTTATATGTTATATTTTGAATTTTTTAAAATGACTTTAAATTACAAAAATGAGGAAACCTTATATGTTATTTTTTTTAATACAAAAATGAGGACGCCTTATATGTTAGATTTTTTCTTATATGTTATATTTTGAATTTTTTAAAACAACTTTAAATTACAAAAATGTAAGTTTTCCTTAAGTATACGAATAAAAACATTAAAATGACATGTATCAGTTCGATGGTTGATTTGAAAGCTTTCAAAACCATATGTAAGTTAAAAGTTAAAATAATTCAACTGTGAAAACAATACTATTCACTTCTTCAAAATTGTGTTCGAGGAAAAAAAATAAGGTTTTTATGTCATAATTTGTTTAATGTCCACTAGAGAACATTATATTAACCTAAAATATAAGAAGTGTGTATTCGTTCCCTAAAAAAGCTACGAAATTACCTAATATGATTTACATATATATGGCAATTAATGATTATGAATAATAAACATTTGATAACAATTTTTGCATCCTTCTTCATTTTGTTTAATTTTATATTATTAAAAAATATACAATCACGTTAACCATATAATAAAAAATTATATATTTTCTTATATGTTATATTTTGAATTTTTTAAAATGACTTTAAATTACAAAAATGAGGAAACCTTATATGTTTTTTTTTAAACGACTTTTAAAATACAAAAATGAGGACACCTTATATGTTAGATTTTTCTTATATGTTAGATTTTTTCTTAGATGTTATATTTTGAATTTTTTAAAACAATTTTAAATTACAAAAATGTAAGTTTTCCTTAAGTATACGACTAAGAACATTAAAATGACATGTATCAATTCGATGGTTGATTTGAAAGCTTTCAAAACCATATGGAAGATAAAAGTCAAAATAATTCAACTGTGAAAACAATACTGTTCACTTTTTTCAAGAATGTGTTCGATGGAAAAAGTAAGGTTTTTATGTCATAATTTGTTTAATGTCCAATCCGATCAACCTATGATATATTAATTATAGTTTTGTTCCATTATTTTTAATAAAAATTGATCCGATCTATCAGAAAGAAATTATATAATAACAACAAAAAATATTTTATATATATAAATACAATGATCACATATATAAAAAAAATATCGATAATATATACAAATAAACTCAGCTTCTTATCCTAGTTCAATTAACTATTACGTTTGAAATTGACTGATGGATTTGCAGACCAAGCATGTTACCAGATTCTGACTTCACGCATTACCACGATCCACTGAATTTAGATCCGTTTGGTTAAATCTAAAGATAAGTTTTTAAATACTTCATCTGTTCCTGAAAGTAAGATTTTCTAGAGTATGCACGCTTATTAAGAATTTAATAAATGTTTATAATTTAATTTATTTTTTACTTTCTTATACGCTTTCCAATAACTTTTCACCAATAAAATTTAATCAATTCAAATATTCTCAATTAATGTTCTTCAAAAGTATAAAAAAAATACCTTAACAATATAGAAAATCTATCTGTGGAATAAGAAAAAAATTTAAAACATTTTACTTTCAGGAAGGAACGGAGGTAGTATTTATTACCATAATTTACAGATGTGGTCAATGGTCAGAGAGACAAGTACTGACAAGATCTTAACTACTCCCGGTTAAAAAGTTATTAATGTATTGATAACTCTCAGAATTAATTAAAACAGCATGAGTTACTATAAATAGAAATTTAAGGTCATAACTTTCAATCTGCAAATACATGCTGGGTTAACACAAAATAGAGAGTCGATGGACTAAAATCGAGAGTTAAATCATTTATTCAGCTCCAACTTGTTTAGTTTGGATTCAATTTTTTTTTTGTATTCTTAGCATTTTAATCCAGTTTGAGTTTGCTTCGCATATGTTTATCTCTAAATGGATAACTCAAACACATATTTTCAATTTGATGTTAAAAAAAAAAAAACACATATTTTCAATTTAAAATTCCAAAAAGTACTTTGTTGCACTGAGATTGGAGACTAATCATCTCTTTAATTTTAGAAAGCAAACAATCTACTACTCTTGTGTTATTTTTCGTAACGTTTATTGCTCATCTGATTCATATGTATATACACACACATAAAAGCGTGGCAAATCTAATGTTAGCAAGGGTGAAAAACGCAAAATTAAAAGTACAGTGGTGAAAAGACACAAAAGAAGCTATCTCTATAGTTCCGTCACGGGACAGAACTCACTGTGGAAGTCATGAACACCAGAAGCAGCCCATAGCCGTTGATTAAACTCTTCTTGCATCTCATCTGGAACAAACGGCTTTCTGCAAAGAGGACACGTCTTCTGGTCGTGATCCATCCAACGGTCGAGACAGCTCCGGTGGAATATATGTCTGCAGTTTCTCAGCCGTCGGATCTCTTGCTCTCCTTCGAACTCGTAGAGGCAGACGGCGCAGCTCTCCGGCAGATCTTCGCCGTAGGAGCTCGTTACGGCCTCTTCGAACTTGATAACGGGTAAGATCTCGCGGATGAGTAAGGCGGAGAAGGGGGAGGGGAGTTCGGGTATTCGGGCCGGGTAAGATGTGTAGTCGGGCCAGGTTTGATCCGTTTCGAGGAAGTCGGAGAGGCCCAAGAAGCGGAAGAGGGAGAAGACGACGGTTCTGATGAAACTGAGTATGGAAAGTGTTTGTACAAAGAGCTTCGGGAGAAACACCTCTGTGTAGCCTACGGGAAAGCCCATCGGAGCTAGGGTTTGTAGAGAGATAGTGTGTGTGAGCTGTGATTTATAAAAGTTGGGTTTTTTTAATAATATATACAAAGAGAGTTTCATTTATAGGGTACGTGAAAGGAAGAAGAAGATGCCAGTGTAATATAAGATACGGTCTTTTAGCTTTTAAATAAAAAAACTAATAAATATCTCTTATATTTTTTATTTAAGAGACGTCTCTTAGCCCGTATCTTATATTACGATAAAAGCATCTCCAACCAATCTCTATAATAGAGATCTCTAAAATAGAGGAAAAAATAGAGATGGTGTTTTTGCTCCAATGTGTTCTTTTATAATAGAGGAATGCTATATTTACATATATAGGAAAAAAAATAGGATTCCTCTATCTATGGAGGTAAATATAACATTTTTCTATTATAAAGGAACACATTGAAGCAAAAACACCATCTCTATTTTTTTTTTCTATTTGAGAGATTTCTATTATAGAGGTGGGTTGGAGATGGTCTAAGAGACCCAACGTAAGAGACGTACAATAAACATGCTCTAAGAAGGTGGGTCTCTTAAGATACCTACAATAAACATGCTTAAGGTACGAGAATCGTTCAAACGACGCCGTGTCGTGTAGTTAACTGGCTGTGACGTTATTACGTGAACTTCCCAATTAAGATGGGAACCCAATGGTCTATGACTATGGTTCAAAGCTGAGATCTATAGATTTTAAAATAATTATTATAACTAAATCTTTATTATTATATATATATATTATAATTAGTCTGGAAGCTGATATATACGCATTAACTATAAACTTTTTAGACATATGCAAATATTTTATTTCGTTTAGTTCAAAATCAGTTTAATTGACATGTATTTCTATCACTAAAAAAAATTAATCATGGACGTAGTGAAATAAAACATTAATTATATATATATAAAATTTTATAAGTATATATATACTTAAATACTTAAATTTTAAACTAAATATTAAAAAATTGTTTTTGGTTTTTCAAAATTTCAATACCGGCCATCATCATCAACATTAATGAATATTGTTATTCGCTGCGTGCGTCTTTACGCCATCACCCTGTCTTGAAATATAAACATCTGCAAGTTGCACGACGATCGGCTCACGTGGTGCGTGCGGTTGTTAGGAGATATTGATGTGGATAGGGAACTGCTCCTATAATTTATTTATAACGAATTGCATTGTATTTTTTTTGGTATTATTCGTTGTACATGTTACTACCATATAACACGTGAAAATTTAGTCTACGCAATAGAACGATTGGGGTACATTTCTACATTAAAATAAAGTAATAAGTAATCGTTATATATCTTTGAAAACAAATTATGGTAATTTGATTGGTTACTAATCTAGTGGAATAAAATCGAAAGGCTGGCTTCGTTACGTGAAAATCACGTCGAAAGAGTTCTGTCTAATGCATATATATAGTCTCTGTTAGCATTTACATAAAACTTTCCTTTTCTTTTTCGTGTTCCTTTCAGTCTTTATTTACTTGATAACAAAGAATGGAATAAATAAATAATTCAAATTATTTGTAATTACATCGACTATCAGATTCTTTTATTTGTTTCATTAAGTTCGCAGACTTGTAAGAAAAGTCATTTTACAAAGAATATATGTTTAAAAACCTTTTGTGATTTAGATCAACATATTAGAGAGTCCTTTATTTCTATAAATATTTTTTTTTGTTCGTAAATTGTTATAGGCATGTTCCATTTTTATTAGTTGTATTGAATACGTATACATAACCATCAAAATGTTGTTATATATATGTAGCTGTTTATATAAATCATTTTGAAAAATTATGATAATATGATATGAGATCAAGTCAAAAACTTTATTGATATTAAATTCATTGGTTATAAAAGAATAAAAGGCATTAGGGCATAGTTAAGGGGGGGGGGATTTAAGTAGGTTTTTTAGTGGTGGATCCCATTATTTTTGCAAAAATCGATTTTTAGAGGTGTGAAATAAAGACCGATCTTGGAAGGTTTTTTGCACTGTTCGCGGACTCCACCATACGATTGATTTGTTTTTTAATTTTTGTTTTTTCAGACAAAGAAAAATAAAAATAATAAAAATAATTTCCTAAAAAACCGGTTCACGGTTTCAGCGTTAATGATGGTTTTAGGTCGAGTAATACATGACAAAAGCAAAAGTTAAAAATGAAGAAAGCAAAGAGAAACGATAACAGGCCAAGGGTGTGGGTCATAGAGACTTTAAAGAGAGGGAATAGAGATGATTGATAAAGAAGAAGAACCAATCTTATCTATCTACATACCCCTCAGTTTAGAAACGATATATAGCTAATAAATTATATAAAGAAGACTAATCAACTGATTAACTGAGTGGTGGGCCGGAGAGAGATATAGAAGACAAGTCGTAGGTGGCAATGATCCTTCCACCACCGGCAATGGTTTATGGCTCTAGCATGATCGGAGATATGTCAGTTTTTCGCGGGAAATGATATGAAACTAGCCAAATATGTTTGTTTGTTTTTTTGTTTTTTTTTTTACATATGTTTGTTTTATGATATCTAAAATCGTATTTTATACATCATGTGATTGTTTTGAACAAATTTTCATAAGATGAACGAAGCTGATAGTGCAAATTTACATGCAATTATAGTAATGTTATAGGAGACTCAATGACAGACGAAAAAAAAATCGGATAAAATAATAAAGCTTGTGGCCTGGTTATAATATCTTCTCGATGTTATCTATGTGCACTAATTAAATTAACAATTTTCTTGCTGAAACCAACAACCTATGATATCTTGATATATTCCAGAAAACGTAAATAACTATTTTTTATGGTATAGCCTACTATTATTTTTTTTCCCTTTTGATTTTGGATATTAGTATAGCTTATCAAAAAACTTCCACGAAAACTCAAAACATATCAAAAATATACTAATGTTTAAATATTTTTGTTAATTTAAACGATGAAGATGAACGGATAAATTTAAATAATGTTTAAATATTTAACTATCAATTTTTTTGGATTAGTATTACTTTATTTAGTTTATTTTTATTAATGTGAGATACATATATACATATATATTATTATTTTAATTGTGATATATGAATTATTAATATATTTAATATTTTACCATAAATAAATATTTATATGGAAAATTGACATTAATGATGATTTATGAGTTATTTTAATTACCATATTTAAAATCTCTGAAAAAAAAATTTAAATTTTTTATAAGAAAATTTTACATCTCACAATTAATATGATGTCATGTCACTATTTTCTAAAACCATATCATCTATTTTAAGTGTCATGTCATCTTTTTTTCGGCGAGAATGATGGTAGTGACGACATGTGTATAAATCACACACATATATATATATATATATATATATATATATATATATATATATATATATATATATATATATTTAAATATAAATATAAATTCTAATAAATTTGAAAATTTGTTTGTTTTAGTTAAACTGAAAAATCTTTTTGTTAATTTAAACGATGAAGATGAACAGATAAATTTAAATAATGTTTAAATATTTAATTATCAATTTTTTTTGGATTAATATTACTTTATTTAGTTTATTTTTATTAATGTGAGATACATATATACATATATATTATTATTTTAATTGTGATATATGAATTATTAATATATTTAATAGTTTATCATAAATAAATATTTATATGGAAAATTGACATTAATGATGATATATGAGTTATTTTTATTACCATATTTAAAATCCCTGCAAAAAATTGTTAAATTTTTATAAGAAAATTTTACATCTCACAATTAATATGATGTCATGTCACTATTTTCTAAAACCATGTCATCTATTTTAAGTGTCATGTCATCTTCTTTTTCAGCGAGAATGATTGTAGTGACGACATGTGTATAAATCACTTCGCAAATATAGTTTAGGGGATGTCTGAGCTCATTGGTGCTGTTATATAAATTAGAGAAAATTACTTAGGGGGGGTTATTGGTAGTTAAATTTTGAAGGAGTTATAAAATTTAGAGATTCTATTGTTATTGGTTTATGTATTCTTACAATCTTGTTAGAATCTTTTGTTATTGGTTTATGGAATTTTAAATTCTATATAAAATGTTATTCAAAAAGTTTTGTTTTTATTGATTTTTTAATTCTAGTAAACTCTCTTGTTATTGGGACATAAATTCTCTCTATTTTTACTCATAACACTCAACTTTATAAATATCATCTATACTCATAAGATTCTTAGAATCTACGTAACAAAAAACACAAATATACAAACACAAAAAGTTGTGTATTACATTTTTGTTGTCATGTAAAAGATAATTGTAAAAAAAAATTTAAAGATAAAAAATTTATTAAAGATAACCTAATCAAGAATCATGAAAAAATCATAGGTTAACCTTAGAAAACTTTAAACAAAAATCAAACAAGACAAATTCAAATATTAAAAAATATATATATATATTATTTTAACATCAAATAACTATATTTCTTGAAAAAAAAAATTAAGTATTTTTATTGAAAGATAAATCTGGAAAAAAAAATATATATGGAAATTCATGCTATTCAATCATAATCAATGACAATTTATGCAATACATATGACAAAAATTCATCAAATCTACTTAACTCTTAAGAATCTTTGAACTTTAAAAATTTTCAGATTCCACACAAATTCAATCTCCAATAAACCCCCCTTAGATTGAATCTTATTTTTCAACTAATTACTAGATTAACTCTATGTTATGGATACATGTTAAAAAGGTTTATAAAGACAAAATAACTCTTAGAGTTGATTATTTTTACATCACTGTCATTATTATTAATTTCGTAAATAACTGAAAATAAGAATAATAAAACTAATATTAATATTGCTTTGCTATAGATCTCGATTAAAAACAGTTCTTTTCAAAAAGGAAAATTAGGGTTCATGCAATGATCACCAACACTTTCGATTGATGTCGATTTGGGTGAATCCATGTTTATCACTAGCGATTCCTGCGGCCACTGAAACTGCTGAAGAGAAACTCTAAATCTGATAGGAGAGTGACGACGCTGAATCGGAGATCTTCCAATTTCACTTCTTCATTGTGGACTTCTTCTCGTTCTGCTCCACTATATAATGGAAACCGGGTTCTTCTGTAGAAACCCTTACAACGTAACGAGCATTTGCAACCGCCGTTATGCCACCATTGTAGACCACGATGGTACAAGTAGGGATGTTAATATGGGCTCAACCTAACAGGGTTAGCCCTAACCCTGCAAACCCATTTGTAACCCTAACCCTCATTTTTTAAACAGGGTTTAAACAGGATTGGCACCAGGGTTTAAATTCTAACCCTTTTATTTTGATTCACACAATTATTATACAATATTTAATAATGTTTTTCACCAAAAAAAACTTAAAGTCGAGTTTTCTCGCCAAAAACTAAAAACGAAATTTTTCGTCGAAACCGCAAAATCGAGTTTTTAACTAAAACAACAAAATCGAGTTTTCCCTCCAAAAACGCAAAATCGAGTTTTTCGTCAAAACTTCAAAATCGAATTTTCCCGCCAAAAAATCCAAATCGAGTTTTTCGCCAAAACCTCAAAATCGAATTTTCCCGTGAAAACGTAAAATTAAGTTTTTTGGAAAACCCGTAAAACTCAATTTCACGGTTTTGGCGGAAAAACTCGATTTGCCGGTTTTGGAGGGAAAACTCGATTTTGCGGTTTCGGCGGGAAAACCCCGATTTGCCGGTTTCGGCGGAAAACTCGTTTTTGCTGTTTCGGCGGGAAAACGCGATTTTGTAGTTTTGGCGGGAAAACTCGATTTGCCTTGTGTTTTGTCTGATTAGATTGATCTCTTACTCTGGTTTTGTCTTGGTGTTGCAAAGAGGTGTTTTTATCTGAATATGAAGAAAACAGAGAGAGCCCATATGCCAAAGAACTGGTGGGAGAGGGTGAAGTTTCCTAGAAACTACGGGAAGACTCTTGAAACCATTGACAGCATTTGGCAAGTGAAGTTAGATGTTATTACATAGATTGATGCAACAAGAGTTGGAGTTTTATTATGTTCCGTTTGGTTGTGGTAGTTGTATTGGCCTAAGTTGTTACAGCACAAGGAGAAACAAAGACTGACCAAAATGACTCAGCTGCGGATGAGGAAACTGGCTCTCAGGACAAGGTTGGTCCTCTCTCAGAAGTTGTTTGGTAATATGCAGCTTCTTATTTGCTTTTATTCTGTTGGGTTTTGATTTTTGGTGGTTTTTGTTTTGTTCACAGGGAGAAGCAGTGGTCTTAGATAAGGTTACCCATCCATTTTTCCGTTTTGATCAGCTGGTCTCTCTCCTGATCATGCCATCGAGACTGAATTGCTAGAGCATATTATTCGAATTCATCATTAATTGAACATAGAAATGTTCCATATCCTTGTTTCAACTCATTTTCCTAAATGGCTGATGAGATGTTTTTTTTTTTTTTTTTTTTTTTTTTTTTTTTTGTCATCGACTTTTACAGACTCATATTGACTCTGTAAACCAAACTGGGTGATCTACATCCATATGAACAACATACGACAGCTGCATCCTAGCTTTACGGGCTAGATTATCCGCCATAGTGTTTAGCGTTCGTGGAACATGGATGATGTCTGATTTTGTGAAACTCTCCTTCAGGATCTTGTAATCGTCCAAATAATCTGCAAAAGTTGGCCATTCTTCTGGTTCCGAAACCATCTTCACCAATTGAGAACAATCCGTTGCAAATGTGACCTGAAATTGACGTAGGTTCCTCATACATTCCATTGCCCAGAGTAGCGCTTCCATCTCCGCATGAAGAGGAGAGAGACTAGCCCGAACATTCCTCGCCCCCAATAAACCATTAAAACCCACTAGTGTACTAAGCCATCCTTGCCCTGAAAAGATATCATTATCTTTCCAAGAACCATCTATAAAACACCATCTACCCGGAATTCTCGGCAATGACGTAACCATAGATCGTGGTTCTGTTCTCTGCTCGTTTAAAACCTGGGCCTCCGCCCATAATTTAGATTCTGTTTCTGCCAACTTGAGTGTATCTATAGGGTCAATATCCAAATTACTAAACACTTTGTTATTACGCCCTTTTGTGGTAAAACTCTCCAAAAGAGATGATCTATATTTGTGAAAAGCGACTTTGTTGGAAAAACATCTGGGTTCGACGGTATCTTCGAAAGAGCCCAAACCTGAAGCACTGGAGGACATTAAAAAAACATGATTTATCGATTCCTCATCGGCTCCACACCTGGCACAACAAATATCTCCTTTAATCCCTCTCCCTTGTAAATTTTTCCTAACTGCTATACTTCCTGAGACGAGCTGCCAGAGGAAATGTTTTAACTTTGGTGGACATTTTATTTTCTAGCAATAAGCCTTTAAGACATTAACCGTGGGCCCAAGCATAGAGATGTAATTCAAGTGTAATCATCCATTGATATCCAATGTTAATACATTATTCTCTAAAGGTTTGTACATATGGATGAGGTGATGTTGAATTCTTTGATATCTGGTTGCATACGAACCCGAAACTACAAGAAATCATTTATGCTTATGAGTAGGACTGACGTGGTATGATTTTCCGAACCTGTTAAATTATGTTGTTAAGTGTTGGTTCGTGAAAATAAATTCTTTCAAATATTCTTAGAACAATTACATAAGATGAGACCTCAAGAAAACCATGTGAGCTTGCCATAAACCCAACCAATTGCTCTGACCAAAATAATGTGGTAACTTTATAATTTTTGGGGTTTACACAATTTACGTTTCCAATTTTATTCTTGGTTTGGTTTATTCTAGTATATTGTTATTAAATCTGTCACCAAAGTAAAAAAAAAATATCTATCAAATTATAATTTAATCTGTTGTCAAACGATATCAAATCTAACAAATCTATCAAATCCATATTAAGTCTGTTAAAATTAAATAAATTTGTGGTAAAAGAATAATAAATCAGTCGAAACCAAAATAAGTCTGTTAAAATTAAGTAAATCAGTGATAAAAGGATAATAAATCAGTCGAGACCCAAATAAATATGTCAAAAATAGATAAATCGGTGGCCAAAGAAAAAACAAATCTGTCGAATCCTATATAAATTTGTCAAAATTAAGTAAATCTGTGGCCAATGAAATTAAATCTAATTAAGTTTGTGAAAATTTAATAAATATGTGACCAACCATGACAAATTTACTAAAATAAATCTGTAAAATTCTAATTAAGTCTATTGAGTTTAAGATAAATCTGTCGCTAAAGAAAAATAAATATAAGTTTGTGGCTACATAAAACGTGAAAAAAATAAGTCTGTGACATTACATTTTCGTAATTATTATTTTTGATAACAAAAGACTTAAGGGTAAAATAGATATGAAAATTAAACTAGTAATTAAAATTAAATTAAATTCATTCTAGATTGATTAAAATCATTTCAAAGTCGTTCCGTAAACTCACTAGACTTTAGTACTATATTGACTCAATAATAATAAATAAATATATATTAAATTAGCTTTACATGAAATTATAAGTATCTTATATATTAAAATAGAAGTCATGATTTCTTTCGTGTGTGATTTTTTAATTTGGACCGTCACTTAGAAATCTTATTAAATGTATTTTATTAAAACTAATAATACATAGAATCTTTAAAATACTTTAATCATAATATCTTTTGATATCTTTTCATTTTAAATATAAATATATTTATTTTAAAATTCTAACAAATCTGTTTTAAAATATTTTTACAAGATCTTCATTTTCGAAATTATATTTAAATATTTTCACTAATTTTGAAATTAGTTTGAAATGTTATTATACATTAATATATTCAGTTATCGTTTATAAAATGAAAAATAACATTTTTTATAATATTTTATCTATTATATAATCATAATTAATTATATTAAAAGAAAATTATTATATTGAGCTAAATTTAATAAATTGTATTAAATTTAAAACTTTATATATTTTATATATTTTATTTTCGTAAGTATAATATTTTACGTTCAAAAATAAAATCTAATATGTTGGTAAGATGGGTTAACATTTTTTTTTTTGTTGAAATGTTAAATTTATTTATCAACAAAAGAGAAAAATGTTTACAACACGATAGAGTTTGGAAACATTTGTAGAGCTAGAATGGTAGAGCTAAAATGTTGTTCTTCCCATCCACTCGATCATCATGCTGCCATAGAAAGCAACATTTTTGTGACGCAAGGAGGACACTTTGTTTCGGATAATCTTGTCAATCTTCTTAATGAGTTCTGGTGCTGTATGGAAACCATTGTTGTGTTTGCGTCTGTTCCGTTCACACCAAACACTGTGTATCACGGCTTGGAATGAGAGACGAAGCAAACAAGTGACAGTGGCTGTTCGACGCCTAGAGAGGAGCATTGTGATGGTGATGTTCCGGTCTGGGTTTGGTCTCGGAAGCAGTGATCCTATCGTCTTTGTCCAGACCATATACGTATAAGGACAACCGAAGAAGATGTGGTCTCGCGTTTCCTGTGGCTCACCACAGAGGCGACAGTATTGGTGCTCACCCCAAGCTTGAGTGCGGTCACCTGTAGAGAGACGGTTGCGAACAGAAAGCCATGCAATGAAATAGAAGCGAGGTATAGCTTGTGGAAACCAAACCAACTCACTCCATGCCACTGTGGGGCTTCTCTCTCGCACTTGGTCCCATTTCCTCGATGAGGAGAACCATGCTTTTTAGTCGTTCTCCCCGTGTCGCCACAGCAGTTTGTCGCGTTCTGCATCCACTACCAGAGCTGGAACATCGTGGATGCGAGCTATCATCGCCCGTAGGTGATAGCTGCGACATCGTCGAATACTCCATTGTCCAGACGTGGCTGCTTCAGCGATAGTTGCGTAGCGAGTGATACCGAGGAGATGAGTTCCAGAGTCACCTGCAACATCAAGCAGACTTCCCATATCAAGCCAATTATCAAACCAGAATAGAGTGTGCCTACCATTACCGATCTCAGATCGTAGATAGGAGGCAGCCTGTTGCCTAAGCTTAAGGAGCTTGCGCCAGATCCACGAGCCAGAGCCAGTGTCGTTTACATCCCAGAAGCATCGACGACGAAGCAGATTGTGTTTTGTCCAGGCAACCCACAACGAGCCTGAGTTTGTGAGCAAACGCCAGATGAGGCTAAGAGCAAAGACACGCGAGGAGTCTACCATACGTCTGATGCCTAAGCCGCCCTCCTGTTTTGGTTTGCATATATCCAGCCAAGCAACCTTCGGCTTCGTGTTCGTGTGTGGAGAGCCTGACCAGAGGAAGGCACTACACATACTTTCGATGGCTTCAAGGCAGCGTTTCGGTGAGCGAAAAACATAACACCAAAAGTTGGTTATGCTGACAATGACTGAATTAATAAGCTGGAGACGACCCGCATAAGATAGTGCATGGCTAGACCAAGAAAGAAAACGTGACCTGATCTTGTCGATGAGAGGCTCGTAGTCTGCTCGAGACATTGATTTTGTAGTAAGGGGAAGACCAAGATATCGAACTGGGAGAGTGTCTACTGGTATGCCCAGTCGGTTTACCTCTAGTTGAAAAGCTTGAGTGATTCTCCCTGCCATGAAGATGGATGACTTTGCAGGGTTTATTATGAGACCCGAAGTCGCTGCAAACTCATCCAGTGTGGCGAAGATACCACGGAGTGATGCTGGGTCTCCATTGGTGAAGATCATAATGTCATCAGCGAAGCTTAAGTGTGTGAGGTTTACCTCGGAACAAGTAGGGTTAAAGCCAATCTTTCCTGCCAATGCTGCTTTATTTAGTAGGCGAGACAGAACATTTATAGCGATGACAAAGAGATATGGGGAGAGAGCACATCCCTGTCTTAAACCCCTGGTGCTCGGAAAAAAACCCTCAAGTTCTCCATTGACCGAAACAGAGAAAGCAGCAGTCGACAGGCAAATATTGGATCCAATGCACGAACTGATCTTGGATATTCATTGCTCGCAGGGTGTCTAAGATAAAAGACCACTTTACTGAGTCGAAAGCTTTGGAGATATCAAGTTTCAGAACACTGCGAGGACCAATAGAGTTCTTATGATAGTTCTTGACTAGCTTAGTAGCAAGTAGGACGTTTTCAAGTAGAAGACGACCCTTAATGAATGCACACTGGTTTGGTTCGATCAGCCCAGGGAGGAGTACTTTGAGGCGGTTTGCTAGGACCTTTGAGATCACTTTGTAAAGGATGTTGCAACAAGATATAGGCCGGAAATCTTTTAAAGTTTCTGCACCTTGAACCTTAGGGATGAGTGCCAGGGTAGTGGCATTAACCCCCTTAGGGAGGAAACCATACATAAAGAACGACTGGACAGCAATGGTAAAGTCCCGGCTGATGATGGGCCAAGCTGCACGGTAGAACTCTACGGGATATCCGTCAGGCCCTGGAGCTTTATTGGATGGCATAGAGAATATGACATTTTTAATCTCTGCCTCTGGTATGGGGTGCACCAGCAGAGCAGCAGTATGATCAGGACAGCAGAAGTCCAGAAGGTCCGGCAGGTCAATGAGAGCCTCATTAGGTGCAGGACTTTCAGTCGGGCATAGAAATTGTGCAAAGTAGCTTGCTGCTGCTTGCTTGATTGCAGTAGGATATGTGATGATATCTCCATTTTGTAAGACCAGCTTTCTGATGGCATTGAAAGATGTACGGGTTTGCACTATCTTGTGGAAAAAAGTAGTGTTCTGATCACCGTACATGAGCCAGGTTATGCGAGACTTCTGCATGTAGAAACGCTCTTCAATGCTTGCCCAATGATTCCATGTGGCCATTACTTCTGAGACACTGTTAAAAGAGGCAGTGTTCGGCGTTGCGAGAGCTTGCTCTTGCATATCACAGAGATTTTTAAATGCCTCCTTTGCTCGAAGAGGTATGTTGCCAAACCGTGATTTGTTTAGTAGCCTGATAGCTGGTTTCAACTGCTTCAGCTTACGATGGAATAGGTACATAGCAGAACGCGAGTGGTACATGGGTTCGGCGGAGTTCCAAGATTCCGCTACAATTGTGGTGAAGTCAGGATGATCAACCAGGAAGTTGAAGAATTTAAAAGGTCGTTTCTTCCCTAGAGCCGGCGTCTCTAGAAGGATTCTGCAGCGTGAATGGTCTGAGACACCAGATGCTTCAAACTGAGCATACGACTGCGAGTATTGTGAAATCCAGGCATCATTAACTAGAACTCGATCAAGTTTTTTTGCAATAGGATTTTCTGGTCGACTGTTCGTCCATGTGAATTCAGAGCCTAAGGACGCCAGGTCTGTGAGATTGCAGGTTGAAACCGCAGCCTGGAAGTCTCGCATACCACTTTGGTTCTGAGGGTCCACGCCTATGGAATGTTCCGAGGATGAGAGTGTCTCATTGAAGTCGCCCATGATGATCCAAGGCATCCCAGGAGAGGCATACTGAGAGCCAATATTTATAAGATCCGACCAGAGGTGTCGTCTCTCATTTTGAAAGTTAGAAGCATATATACAGGAGCAGAGGAACTGCTCGCTAGTGCTTGAGGTTACCCAAACCGTGATGATCTGAGAACTTTTGTAGAGGACTGTAACATTGACATTGTCTGACCATACCACCCATATTTTCCCTAGACGGTGATGATCGTAGTTGTGAATATACTGCCACCCAGGTAGAGTTGCAGTAATGATATTATGACAGTTGCTTTCTTGAACACGAGTTTCAATTAAGCATCCAAAAGATGGTATTACAGAACGAACCCAAGAGCTAAATGATTGATGTTTACGCTTTTTGTTAATGCCCCGAGTATTCCACGCAAATAGGGATATCATCATTTAGTGCCTCCGGGTGGAGGCTGGTTTTGGTTTATTTTGCTTCACGTTTTTCTTTTGGTCGCGTTGTGGCTGCTGAGTTGCAACCGCTTTGTTTTTTTTTCTTTTTCTTTGACTTATCCGGAGATTGATGTGGAGCTTTGGTGTCCTGAGCTACCACAATTTCCCCTGTTTCCTCTTCCTCTGAGCAACTGAGTTCGACTTCACCCTCTTCCACATCAGCTAGAAGATGGAAGCGCGAAGGTGATCTAGTGTGTGTTTTGTTCTCCGAACTGTTTTGTGCAACTTCACGCCGTGGTAGATGCTGTTGGAGAACTACATAACTGGCACAAAAAAAGTATTTTCTGGGATCTGCCATACTGGGAGGATCATCTGCTAAGGCATAATTTAGATGTCATGCATATTGAGAAGAACTTTTTTGACAATCTCATGAACACAATCCTTAATGTTCAAGGTAAAACAAAGGATAATTTGAAGTCAAGACTGGATTTAGTCGATATATGTGCTCGTTCAGAACTTCATGTTGATGAGAATGGTAGGGCTCCTTTTCCCATATACCGACTTGATGCAGAGGGAAAAGATGCGTTCTTTGATTGGATTTCAAACGATGTGGAATTTCCAGACGGTTACGCATCAAATTTGCGTAACTGTATCGACAGAAAGGAAGAAAAGTTTACTGGCTTGAAAAGCCACGATTGCCATGTAATGATGCAGCGCCTCCTTCCGTTCGCCTTCAAGGAACTATTACCACGAAATGTTCATGAAGCAATTGCAGGGATAAGTGGTTTCTTCCGCGATTTATGCACGAGATCAGTGACTCTTGAAGGTATTGAAAATTTGAAGACTAACATAGCCGTGATTCAGTGCAACCTTGAGAAGATATTTCCTCCCTCATTTTTTGATGTTATGGAGTATCTTGTTATTCATCTGGCAAGAGAATTGGAACTTGGTGGTCCTGTGCAGTATAAATGGATGTATCTGTATGAGCGGTATATGTTCCATTTGAAAAAGATGGTGAAAAATTTAAGTAGGGTGGAAGGTTCTATAGTCGCACAGATGATCAATGAAGAAACTTCAAACTTTGCCGAGTACTACTTTCCAGCAGAAGTTCAGACCAAAAACAGAAGACCTGCTCGGCGTGATGATAGAGGCGAACGGGCAACATATCATGTTACAGTTCCAGACATTTTCACAGACGTTGGACGACTTAGCGGAAAACCAAAGGACCGTCGACTTACTGAGCAGGAGCGCAGTCATTTGCAAACACAAACATATTTGCTCACCAACTGCGAAGACGTTCTTCAATATGAGAGGTAAATAAATGAGCTTACAAATTTTTATTTTAATAAGTTGAAATTTAAATCTTAATTAATTACATTATTGTCATCATATACATGATTTTCATGGCAGAAAAGCGGTTCGAGTATAGATACGCCACAGAGGACGAACTAGAAGAAATGAAGCAGAGAGAATTTATTGGATGGATGTTTACTTATGTGAGTGCTTTAAACAAATTAAAATATATTTTATCACATATTTATACTAATTCACATTTATTGATATAACATATATATATGTGCTATTAATAGGTGTCTGCTGGTTTGGCCAGAGGTGAAACATTTGACGATTGGATACGTGAGATGGTCGTTGGACCAAACTTTGTTGTGAAGTCATATCCGAGATTTTGTACTCGAGGATATGCATTCACAACTCAGAAGAGGAGACGTTCGAGTACGACTTATGATGCTGGCGTTTGTTCTGCATCAGGAGATGATGTATACTACGGACACATACATGAGATTTTGGAAATCAAGTATTTGGGCATGGTTGGATTGCGCTGTACTGTTTTCTATTGTGATTGGCACGACAACACTCCAGATCGAGGTGTGAGAACAGATGCATTTGGTGTTACATCAGTAAATTCGAGGCGAAAGCTGCAATATTATGATCCTTTCATTCTTGCTTCTCAGGCCGATCAGGTATTTAAATGTTAATTATTCAGAATGATTCATCATCATGTGTATTAATTTATAATTTTTTTAAATGTTACAGGTTTGTTATATCAAGTACCCCCGGGTGAGGAACAGAGATGATCCATGGGTTACTGTTACAAGACTCAACCCGAGAGGCCGAGTTCAGAGAAGTTCTGAGATGGAAGACCCACTACAACCAAGCACATCCGGCAACTTAAGTGCAGCAGAAGATTTAGCTGGAGTTGGCCTTGTAGTCGATTTAACCGACTTTGGAGAGGAAGCCGTCGTTCACGTAGAGGATGAACCAGTGATTGGAGAGTTTCACCAAGATCCAAATTCAGATTCATCTGGTGATGATGACTCGGAAACAGACTACCAATGATTTTTTTTTTTTTTTAAGAAATACCGAGGAAATTCTGAGGAACACTTGATATAACCTCTTTCCTCGGATATTAGTTATTTGGTTTATCTAGCAAGACAAAGCTGAATACGAATTAAAAACTACTCAAAACACAACCAAATAAAACGAAGAAACTATGTAAAAGAAATACGAACTCATAATTAAGAAAAAAAAAACTAAGTTCAAAATTAACAGAAAATAAGACCATAAAACGTTAGAATAAAAAAGAAAATAAAATAGTGCGGTCGGAAATCAAATGGCAATATTGGCCGGTGATAGCTCCTACTCCTCGTCTCCTGCTCCAGATGTTCCTGCATCGTTGGGTCTCTTGGACCTCTTTCTTACCCTGTGTGTACCACTCGAACCCGAACCAGAGCTGGATGGAGAGTTGTCCCGATGAACTACATCATCCTTTTGGCAACGACACGGCCTGATACGTGAAATGGCAGCCCAGATCTTGTGTAGCATGTCGTTGTTTGTCTTTATGCTCTGATCTCTCCAATGTTGTTGCTGGCGCGAAGTGGCGTTCGGTGGAAGCTCTTGCAGCTTGTACTGGCTGGAGTCTGATGGGAGTAGCTGATGGGGTTGTGAATCATCTGGAATGGCTTGTGCAGCCTCATCTTCTCCTTCTTCATCAACCACGGCCTTGCCTTTGGTCTGATATTTTGGCGTGAAGAAGGATGGCTTGTCTACTAGTGCGGTAGCAGGGGGTAGGAACTCAACTGCAGCCTCTGAAAGT
This sequence comes from Brassica napus, assembly GCF_020379485.1. NCBI lineage: Eukaryota > Viridiplantae > Streptophyta > Magnoliopsida > Brassicales > Brassicaceae > Brassica > Brassica napus. The sequence continues at coordinate 29,757,678 of NC_063447.1, read as the reverse complement.
AGAGCAGTCAGGCCGATCTGAGGCAGGTGGCAGTAGAGTGTTTTCTTCGCTCGGTCCTGGAATACGTAGACGTAAGGACCATCCCGATCGATCCTCGAGTGGGGACCAGCTATGAACTCCTTACTTACTAGAGAAATGACATCCAGGTAGTTCCAAGCAATGTTGTTCGATCTGTCCAGTGCTACCTGCTGGTTCTGGCAGTCTACACCCACATGTCTAAGGATCCGAGTAATCACTGCACCAAATCCACATGCATTGCTCTTGGATTTGGTTACTTTCCCCTTGTATCCTGCTAAGTTTGCGGCCAGCACCGCTCCCATGTTGAAGGCAGTAGCAGGTGGGAATGTAGAGTTTCCAAATGTCGGTAGCAAATGCCTCACACCTTGGTACAGGAGGCACAACTCCCATTGCGTGACTGATGCGGCTGTGGTTGTCCCGTATAGCAATGAGCCAATGAGGCGTGTCGCATATCTCAGTACTGGGCTCCGGATAAGTGACTCCTTTTCCTGAGAAGATCTATAAACCCCTGTGCCAATCGTTTCCCAGAAGTTCAACAGCTCTGAAGTCCAATAAAGACCAGATGTCCTCTCCCCCGCACTCAATCCAAATAGTCCGCAGAGGTCTGTGAAAGATACCTCATAGTATACTTTCTGCACTACGAATGCCAGAAAACCTTCTTGATGGCTATCATCGGGACGGCTGACGTATGCGGATGCTATGAACTGGCGTACCAACTCCGGATAAGTGGGTTCCTTGAGGTTGCATAGTTGGCCTAGACCCATGTTCTGGAATAGCCCTTCAATGTCTGCTTTGATTCCCAATATTGTCATCGTCTCAGGACATGCTAGTTGTGTAGCCGGAACGGCTACCTTCTTCATGTTGTTGTAGTGGGTCGTATCAGACTTATCCCACTTCTTTGGCCTTTGCGTCTCTCGCTGAGACGAACCCTCTTCTTGTGTGTTCTTCTTTGCTGATGTTTTCGTGCGCTTCATTCTCTACAAAATAGAATCATTGCTCTCAACATGGTTATAATCAATTAAGAACTCAAAGCAACATGAAAATGAAAGGCGAAATCGAGTTGTGATAAAAAAAAATGAAATTGAAAAAAATTCTCAATCTCTAAATCATCTCAATTGTGTTCCAAACTCGTTGATCACAGACAATTGTGTTCTATTCCATGTTTAAACATCTGTTTCATGCATATTTGATCAAGGAATCAACAAGGAAATAAGAAATTCACAAAACCCAAATATTGCTCAAGAACACGATTTCAGAATGTGGAGATTCGCGGAGTATACCTGTCTTAGGGTGAAAACGAGTGTAGGAATCAGGTAGAGCTCGAAAAATCAAGGGGAATAGAGCCCAAAATTGTTCAAATCGGATGATTATAGAGAGAGAAAGGGGGGGGGGCGAATTATAGGGGAAATCGGAGGGGATGAGAGTTCTGAGGTTTAGATCCAAAAAAGGTCGGGTTTTGCCTTATAATTCTGTTTCCCGCACACGCATCGATCGATGCGTTTTTGAACACATACAGATCGATTGATCACATTCTTACGGCCCGGTGCATCTTAGTGATCGATCGATTCGTTTTTATACATATAGCGATCGATCGATTCGTTTATACAAAAACTCACTAGATTTTCCGAGGACATTCCGAGGAACACTTGAGATTCTCGATCGATCGATGGGATAATCTCATCGATCGATCACATTCTTACGGCCCGGTGCATCTTAGTGATCGATCGATGCGTTTCTGGATATATATCTATCGATCGATCCGTTTATAAAAAAACTTACAAGATTTTCCGAGGAAATTCCGAGGAACAATTGAGATTCTCGATCGATCGATTGGATCATCTCATCGATCGATCACATTCTTACGGCCCGGTGCATCTTAGTGATCGATCGATGCGTTTCTGGATATATATCCATCGATCGATCCGTTTATAAAAAAACTTACAAGATTTTCCGAGGAAATTCCGAGGAACAATTGAGATTCTCGATCGATCGATTGGATCATCTCATCGATAGATCACATTCTTACGGCCCGGTGCATCTTTGTGATCGATCGACGCGTTTTTGAACATATATCCATCGATCGATGCGTTTATAAAAAAAATTGACGTTTTGAAACCCCAAACACTAGTTCCTCGGAATTTCCTCGGAATATTCCGAGGAAATTCCGAGGAATAAGAGGGTTTCCTCGGAGTTCCCTCGGAATAATCCGAGGAAATCCCGAGGAAATAGGGTTTTTAAACCAAAAACAACGTTTTGCGGTTTGAATAACACCTATATAACCCTTATTAAGTGTCTTACGTTCATTATGAAGTCAAATATTTGTTCCTTACCGTATAATTAACACTTTTCCGATTGTATGAACGAAATCCCACAACATAAGAGAAACACTTATACCTTTTAATGAACGGTAAAGGGAATACTTTCAATTAGTTTTGAAATTTGTTATTTCATGGTTTATGCTCATCTATACAAAGAATTCTCAATGGTATGCATTACAATTGTATAAGAAATGAAATACGGCAAAAAAAATTGATGTTTTGAAACCCCAAACACTAGTTCCTCGGTATTTCCTCGGTATTTCCTCGGAATATTCCGAGGAAATTCCGACGGATATTTTACTATCCGTCGGAATTTCCTCGGAATATTTTCATTTTACCGGGCAAATATTTCGCGAAAATTGAAATTAGAATTGCGACGGAATTCCGACGGAAAATGTCCGTCGGACCCTAGGTTTTATAACCACGAGCCCCTTCTTCTTCCCCATTTCTCTCTTCTTCCTCTGCGCGACTCCTCTCTTCTCTCAGGCGATTTCCCCCTGAAATCCGATGATATCTCCGGCGATCTCCCCCGTCTCTTACACAAATCATGTAAGGACCCTATCCCACTCTCTTAGGTTCTATTTCTTAGGTTTTTGTGTAGTTTTGATAGATTTTTGTTAGGGTGATTGGTTAGGATTGTGATTTGGTTGTATAATAGATTTAGAATTATGATTTGGTTGAATAATTTGTTTTGTTGAATTGATGTAGAATTTTTTTATAATTTTTTTATTTTTTTGTATTTATAAAATCGATTTTTGTATATAAAATCGATTTTTGTATTTTACAAATCGATTTTTCTATATAAATTCGATTTTTTGGATTTTACAAAAAACTTTTGGTATACAAATTCGATTTTTTTGGATTTTACAAAACATTTTAAATATCTATAAAACTTTTTTTGTGATTAAAAACTATTATTTGGGATTTAAAAATATTTTTAATATATATATATTATTAAAACTATTTTTTTTTAATTATTAAACTATTTTTATTTATTAAAACTATTTTTAGTTTATTAGAACTATTTTTATATATTTATTAAATATTTTTAATATATATAAATCTTTTTTGTGACTATATTATTTGGGATTTTTTTTAAAAACAAAATTAATTTATATATTTCTCTATTTATTAAATATATTTTTTAATTTACAGGTCTCATTATGATCAGACCCGGCCTCGACAGCGTCGTAGTCGTGGTGGTACGGGGAGCCAGTCTCGGGATTCCAGCCATTTTCAGGATTCCCCTTCGCCCCACAGCTCCAACCATACATCTCCCTCTGCTGCACCCGCTCCTGCTCCTCTCGCTCCCGCTGCTGCATCCGCTCTGTTCCTCCGGGTCCTCCGAGAGTGATGCGTGTTGCGGAGTTAGTCCAACAGCCCGGTCGTGACCATCTTCCGTATCTCACTCCGTATCCACATGGACGGGGTCAAACATGGTAATTAAACATTTTTTTCTTTAAATTTGGATTCATTATTAACCGTTTATTCTTTTTATTAGGTTCAACCGATCCGGGAACGGGATCAGCGCATGGATCAACCGTATGATGTACTCGGCCTCGACAGTGGACATCCGACTTTCACTCACTTCCCTACCGAGAAGCAGGTTCTGTGGTTTCGTCAGTTTGCGGTAAGTATTCTAATTTCTTACTTATATTTTTAATCTTTAATATAATTTTTCTACTAATTGTGTTTTTTTTTCAGCAAGAGTTCAACTGGAATTCCGATGAGACGCTCTTTATCTATCACCACTTCGTCCATAAAGTAATGGACAACTATGGGAAGCAGATCCACGAGTGGAAGAAGAAGTGAGAAATCAATAAGGTTCGATTTAATTTATTAAACAATTTTTTAATTTATTAAACTATTTTCTTTTTTTTTTATTAAAAGGTCCCAAAGTCGATGAACGACACGGTCTGGAAGGAGTTGTGTGCGCATTGGGATAAAGAAGAGACGAAAGAAACTTCTTCCACCAACTCCACCAACCGCAGGAGCGACCGTAAAGGGAAGGACATCTACTAGCATAACTTGGGTGCTCAATCTATTGCCACTCTGGGAGATCGCATGGTAAGTTCAACCGTTTTTTCTTCAATTATTTGAGTTTCAAAATTTTAATTTATTGTGCATTTCTTCTAATTTCTAATGTTTCTTTAATTTATGTTTTTTTTCAAGGCGGAAGAAAATGATGGCGAGCCGGTTGATGATCTCGCCCTAATGAGGAGGGCGTATACCAACAAGAAGACCGGCCAGATTGATGACGGTCTTGTGAGGGACGTGGTCGACCTGGTCCAAACTCAGGTGGTAGACGAAGTGTCTCAGCTTCAAACCGAGGATGACGCTTCGACGGCTTCGACCAACTTGTCCCGGTTTCGAATCAACGAAATCGTTGAATCCGTAAGTTCTTTTTTTTTTAAAGTTCAATTCATTTATTTCTTGGTTTAAATTTGTAAATTTGGCTATTTTCTATTCAGTCGGTTCCAAAGAAGAAGGGACGTTTGGTCGGTTTGGGTCGTCGCACCCGGTCGGTTCCTCCTTCTTCTGCACCACCGCCCTTTGTTGATCCAGAAGTGCTTACGGCTCAGTTGAAGGACAAAGATGATCGTATATCTTTGTTGGAGACCCAGATGGCGGCTCAACAGGCGGGCTATGAGGCACAGAGGAGGCTGAACCAGCAAATGATGGAGATGATGCAGAGGATGTACCCGAACGAGGTCTTCCCGGACGTGCCAGACCCGTAGTTTTTTTTTTTCCAAAAACTCGGAATGTTTTATTTTTATTTGTGAAACTTTGAATATTAATTAATATGATTTCAATTTTAATTTTAATTTCATATTTTCGAATTTAAATTTCAGAAATTTTATTTTTTTAAAAAAATTAATATTTTTTACATTCCGAAGAAATTAATTATATTTTTTACTCGATCGATCGATGCGTTTTTGGACATAAATCCATCGATCGATCTGTTTATAAAAAAACGTTCGGAATATACCGAGGGAAACCTTTCCTCGGAATATACCGAGGGAACGGTTCCTCGGTATATACCGAGAGACATTTCCCTCGGTATATACCGAGGGACATTTCCCTCGGAATATTCCGAGGGACAGATCCCTCGGAATATACCGAGGGACAGATCCCTCGGAATATACCGAGGGACACATTCCTCGGAATATTCCGAGGACTATGTCCCTCGGTATATTCCTATCGATCGATGTATATATGCCTAAAAATGCATCGATCGATGAACGTCCGAGGAAGTATCCCAACGAAGTTCTCCCTCGGTATATTCCGAGGACCTTTCCGACAAACTAGTGATCCTCGGAATTTCCTCGGAAGTTTGTTTCCTCGGAATTCCGTCGGAAAATTCCGAGGAATTTCCGAGGAAAAAAGAAATTCCGAGGAATTATTTCCGACGACTTGTTTCGTCGGTATGTCGTCGGAATAACGATATTCCGACGAAATTCCGACGATTTTTTCCCTCAGAATCCTTGATGTTTTCTTGTAGTGATGTATTAACGTTATTGTCTAGAGTGCAAGACATCAAGAATACTGAACATGATTCATCAAATAATATTATTTTCATGATTTTGATGTAATTGACATTCTTATATTTATGTTGTTCTTTTTCTATAAACATTTGACTATATTTTGATGTTAATCTTTCATTTCAGGTTTGAAAACCTTTAATTGGGGTTCACCCGATCCAAAGTCCTATCAAATGTGGAACGAACCTATAATGTTTACCTCAGGTCATACTAAAACACATGTTCTCATATGGTATTTTTACATATTTAGATTCATTATAAAATATGTAAATTTTTATAATATTTGATCTTTTAAATATATTTATGATTCTGTATTGTTTTTTAAAATAATAATTAGGTTTTAGTTCTTCATATTGTCGTTCAAATTCATTACTGTAGATTTAAAATATTTTTTATTTCAGTCAATTTTTTTTATTCTCTTGAACTTAAATTATAATCATACTCATTGAACAACTATATTTTCGTACGAAAAATTTAACAATCACCTATGCATGGGCCATAATACTAGTATATTATCTAAAATGAATAAGCATAAAAAAATATTAGTAAAAAAAATTCAGATTTGAAAGACGGGTCAGAATTTAGCATAAATTAGATACAAAATAATTTTCAAATATATTTTCTCATGAATATATTAATTTGCTTAATAACTAAATGCAAATACAATAAGATAAATATATAATAAGAAGTGACAAATACATACAGTTTTAAACAATTGATTAATTATAACATGTAAATTATAAAATTATTGTATTTGAAATAGTTATATAAACATTTAAGTATATGATTAACGTTAAAAATATATACCACTTATGTTATAAAACAATTTATGCATAGAAAAATGAAAACAAACATCCGCGCGGTTGCGAGGATCAAAATCTTGTAACTTACTTGCACTACAGTATACGAATACAATGCCACGAGGTTCAAACCAAACTTCTTTGATCGTAACTAGTCACCGAAGATATACATGTTCTAACGTATATTATTCGACCAAAAACATGGACTTTGGCAATTATCATCGGTCTAAAAGAAGAAAAAAGCTCTAAAACGATAAGGGAAACGAAAGGGGTATGGAGATGGGAGTGTTGATTGGGAAGTGTTCTAATGAGGCCGAGACACTCACATGGCCCTATTGCTTCTATGCCTTTCATCTCATCGATATCCCACACTTCTCTTGGTCCTGTCATTGTTTAATTTTGGTTACTCGCACCATCTCTTTCTCTGGTCCCATCATGAATGATACGAACTTATAACTTGATTGACTCTTTCTTATTCTTTCATAAACTAATTTATATGGTATCTAAACTTCATGACGGTGAAAAGCAGTGTAAAAAAAGAGAAGATTAGTTAGGATTAGGGCATGAAAGCGGATTAAATTCGTTCCGCTGGACTCTACTACTACAGGTAATCTGTTGGATATACGAGTAATATTAATTTTAATAACATATATATATATATACATATATATATATATATATATTTAAATATATAAATCTTATATTTATAAATAAATTTTATGAATATTTGTAATATTTTATTATTTAGAAAAAAAAAAATTTGCGGATTGGCTAGTTCATGCGATATGCATCCGTCTCACTTAAAATAAACACAATCCGCACTTGCAATCTAAAATTTTCGAATCGGTCGACCCACATTCTACATTGAACCCGCAATTCAAGTTTTTCAAATGAGTGATCCGCACATGTCCCGACAGTCAAACAAGGCGGATCGGTCGGATAATAACTCAAATTCTCAGCCCTAATTAGGATGACGGTGCAAATTCTTGGGCCGTGGAAAAGGCCAATTCAGGTTCGTTATGAATTTACAACATAGGAAACTTGTAACCCTTTAGGTAGCCCAGTCTCTTATAAAAAAAAGGCAACGTTTGTCTCTCATCCGCATCCACCACAGGATAGACCCCACCACAAGGATTTTTTTAATCTATCAATCCGTCGAAACAATGTCTTTCTACAGCGTACCCTTCTACAGCAGTAAGATCTCTCAATATTTATTCCCTGGAATCATTTACCTTGCTTTCGTAATCCATCTGTTGATTAATTCAAAATTTTTATGTTTTTTTTTCCTTTTGCAGCGAGCAAGACAGTGGTTTTCTGGGACATGGATGATTGTCCGATCCCTGATGGTCTGGATGCTCTTGCTTTCAGGAAGAACATTAACACTGCCCTTTGGAAACAGGGGTTTGAGGGTGGAGTCGATATCACCGCTTTTGGTGATTTTTGCAAGACTGAGACCTCAAAAGACTTTTCCCCGTCCGAATCAAGATCTTTCACTGTCCCAAGATGGAGGAGAGAGAAACCAGACATACCAAGATTTTAGCATACTTTCTATGCCAGGCAACTGGCAATGATTACGGATCAAACTTTTTGCTAATCATTGAGGACATCTCAAAACGCTGCGGTTTTGTCAGTGCCTTTCGCTATTTGAAATCGAAACGCATTTATAAGGTTCTCTTAGCACAGCCTGTAGTACCGGATTTTAAACTACTCGGTTCTGTAAATTTAGTATGGCTTTGATCAAGCATGTCACTAGGAGAAGAAGACTTTGTCATCTTCCATACTACCGTAAGAAACAAGGAAGAGGAGGATTATTCTGATTGTAAGGACAGTTACGTAGCTGCAAAGATTGTTGTCTTCTGGGACATGGACGGTTGTAAAATTCCTTAAGGTGGTAACGCTGATTTGATTTCGAGAAACATTAAATCAGCAATTGTGAACGATTTTTTTGGTTATTAAAGCTTTGATTAAGCCATGATCGAAGAATCAGAGAAAGAGAGATTCAAAGCTCAAGATGAAGAAGTTGAAATGTAGTTTGTTCCATTCAATCAACGTAACCATAAAGTTTGTTACATGGTTAACTTATAGACTAGTTCCTATTTACAATAACCGGAACTAACCATAATAAACCAAACATATCATGTGATTAAGCCAAAGGAAACTTAACCACTTATTCTAATATACCCCCCTCAAGTCTTTAGCTTCGGATCATCAGGTGGAAGATGAAAACTTGAGAGAGATAAACGGTTGACGAGAGAGTAGAACGGACCAGGATGCAAGGCCTTCGTAAGAACATCCGCTAGCTGATTAAAAGTAGAAATATGCATTGTACGCAAGCGGCCAGCCTTGATCTCATCACGAACAGTATGACAATCGATATCAATCTGTTTCGTCCTCTCGTGGAAGACAAGGTTCATAGCAATGTGTAGAGCAGACTTATTATCACAGAAGAGCTTATCAGAAGAAGAAGTCGAAATGTGAAGATCCTGGAGTAACTGTTGTAGCCAAATCAACTCGCATGTACCCAAAGTAAGACTCCTATACTTTGCGTCTGTACTACTCCTGCTTACGGCAGTCTGTTTCTTGGACTTCCATGATATCAAAGACGTCCCCAAGAAAACACAGAACCCACTGAGTGATCGTCTCATATACTTACAAGTAGCCCAATCAGAATCAGCAAAAGCGTTAAGACAAAGATTTGTCTATGCTGAAAACATCAGTCCTTGACCTAGATTGTTCTTCACATAACGCAATATCTTGTGAGCTGCCTGCAAATGGATGTCAATTGGTGCAGAAAGAAACTGGCTGAGCAGATGGACCGCAAATGTAATATCAGGGAGAGTGATCGTCAAGTACAACAAGCGACCTATAAGTTCTCGATATTCTGTGGGATGAAGTAGAGGAGAACCCAAAGTCTTTGTAAGATGTAGTGTTGGATCCATAGGAACACTACTTGGCATGCAACCGAGAAGAACAGAGTCTTCAAGTAGATTCAAGGCATACTTCCTTTGGCAAACTGCAATACCCTCAGAAGACCTTGATATCTCAAGGCCAAGAAAGAAACGAGCTGGACCAAGATCTTTGATTTTGAATTCAGAACGAAGTAACGCATGCAACTGCTCCAAAGAATCATCATCGTTGCTGGCAATCAAAAGATCATCAACATAAACCAAGACGGCTATAAAAGATGTTGATGTAGAGCGAACAAAGATAGTGTTGTCCGCAGGAGACTGAACAAAGTTAGCTCCCAAAAGAACCAAAGAAAACCTCTTGTACCATTGTCTACATGCATGTTTCAATCCATAAAGAGACTTACGCATGCAACAAACTGGATTTGGAGGCAAGACAACACCAGGAGCGGGTGCATAACCCTGAGGTAGACTCATATAGATCTCCTCATCAAGATCACGATGGAGAAAAGCATTAGATACATCCATTTGTGTTAAACGCCGTCCTTTAGCTGCTGCAAGGCTCAATAGAAGCTTGACACTGGTGCGTTTAGCCACATGAGAGAATGTATCCATCAAATCAAGACCCTCTGGTTGAGTATAACCCTGAGCAACAAGCCTTGACTGATAACGCTCCACTGTCCCATCCGGATTGTACTTTATAGTAAAGACCCATCTACACCCCCACAACATTCTTGCCATGAGGTAATGATTCAATATCCCAAGTCTTATTAAGCTCGAGAGCATCAAACTCCACTTTCACTGAGGCTTTCCATTTATCAGATTTCATGGCTTGGTGAAAGTTTTTGGGTTCAGTCTCAAGAGTGTAGGAAAAGATATAGGTTTGAACAAGGGGATTAAATTTGTCATAAGAAACAAATGATGAAATGGGTTAAGGTGTTTTAGAAGGTCATGGCAAAGAAGAAGAAGGAACATATTCAAAAATAGAACAAATCGGATTTGATGGAATGGGTAAAGAATGAGATGTGGAAGGAAGCAAAGAACAGTGATACTCAGAAAAATAACTAGGAGCCTTAGACACCCGTTTAGATCTTGCAACATTAACAGAGCCAGCACCAGTTTCATTTGATAATGTTTCAGAATGCTGGTGAGATGCAGGAGAAGGAACATGTTGATTCAATGCAGTATTAGGTTCATTACTATTATCTGAAAAAGAATCATGAACATTATCACGCAAATGCATAGCTTCCACATAATGTAAAGGAACAAGAAGAGGAATCATTGTGTTTGGAAACATATCAACAGCCTGAGACAAGAGTTCACTAGTCTTAAAAGGAAAAGTATCCTCATGGAACAAAACATTTCGAGTAATAGAAATCGAATGAGATTCTAAATCCAAAACCTTATATCATGTATAACCACTAGGATATCCTAAGAACACACAAGGCTTAGCATGAGGTGAAAATTTATGATGATCTTTAGACAAAGTCGAAACAAAACACAAAGAACCAAATGCCTTAAGCTTGGTGTACCAAATGCCTTAAGCTTGGTGTACCAAATGCCTTAAGCTTGGTGTAATCAGGAATACGTCCAAGCAATAGTTCAAATGGTGATTTATAACCTAACAAAGGTGATGGTAAACGATTGATCAGAAAAACAGAGGTTAAAACACAATCACTCCAATATTGTAATGGAACATTAGACTGAAAAAGGAGAGCTCGAGCAATATTTAATAAGTGCTGATGTTTGCGTTCAACGACAGAGTTCTGTTGAGGCGTATATGGACATGAAAAATAGTGGACAATACCATGTTCTTTGATTAAAGATGGAAATGCCAATTCTGGTGCATTATCATATCTAATAGACTTAACTTTGGAGTGATATTGAGTTGAAACAAGAGTAAGAAATGATGAAAAAATTGTCAAAACATCATTCTTATTTTTCATCATATAAACCCATGTCATTCTTGTACAATCATCAACCAAAGTAAAGAAATATCTATAACTTTCAGCATACTCAGTATGAAAAGGACCCCAAACATCTAAATGGACAAGATCAAATGGATGAAGAGACAGACTATTATTAGAAACATAAGCTAGACGCCTCTGTTTAGCTAAAGGACAAATTTGACAAGAAGACTTAGCAGGATCACTCGGCTTCATAGTAGGAATACGAGAAATCAATCTTTGTAAGATAGCAGAAGAAGGATGTCCTAAACGCATGTGCCATAAACGATTATCAGGAAGAACAGAACCACAGAAAGGAACAACATGTGTTGATGTTGAGAGGGTTGGTTTCGCAAGGATGTAAAGATTATGATGTAGTTCACCCCTCCCAATCATCAATCCCCGAGAAAGTTCCTGAATGAAACAACCATTATGATAAAAGTGAGCAGCGCAAGACAATGATCTCACCAAACAACTAACACTAATCATGTTGAATCGAAAATCTGGAACATTAAGAACATTAGAAAGAATCAATGAATCAGAAAAAACGAATGGTTCCAGTATGCGTAATAGGTACACTAATGCCATTAGGTAAAGAAACATTAACACTAGAAACCGGTGCAAGCTCGGTAAACATTGCTAAATCAGAACATACATGACTAGAAGCCCCACTATCAATTATCCAAGCATCACGAGAAAGAAAATTTTGTAAAGAGGAAAGGCAATGATCTTGAAAGGTAAGGATATGATGTTGAAATTTTAGGCTAGTAGAAGGAAAAGAAATAATACCAGAAGAAGAAGTGGAAGCCATAATGCCATGTTCTGTAATATAAGCACGTGAGGAAGGAGTAAAATGCTCTGGAGCCCGGACTTGTGAATTGAATTGAGAGATAAGATGCTGAATTTGTTGTGGTGTGAAGTCCTGTAGAGTAATACTTGTACCACCAGTAGTGAGATGCGGAACAATCGGAGCAGGACTGCTTTGCTGAGGTAGTGCTAAGCTAGAATGCACATTAGCAATAGCATTTGTCTAAGAAACTACTTTCTAGTTCATAGGTTGAGCATTGTAAGAAGCAGGCTTAGACTGATTCTTGTAGTATGAATGAGAACCAGTTTTATATCCCGGAGGAAAGCCATGAAGCTTGAAACACTTATGAATCGTATGACCAGACTTCCCCCAGTGTGTACAAACTGGTCTTTGTGCCTGGCGAGAAGTATTATACGCAGCCGCATAAGACGACTCATCCAAAGGAGACGGTAACAAGCCAGCAGATACATGAGCAGTAGACGTCTGAAAAGCCACATTATCAATCTTAGTACTAGGACGAAGTGCTCTCTGACGTTCATCCTGAGTCACTATATTGAATGCTTCTTCAATAGTTGGGATAGGCTTCAACATCAGAATGTATCGGCTTGACTGCTCGTATGACTCATTCAATCCCATCAGAAACTTAGTCACACGACTCCTATAATGTAATTTCTCCCATAAAGTTTCAGCATCACATTCACAACGACCACAAGTACAAACATGGATCGCCACATAGTTCTTGTGCTCTTCCCAAAGAGTAACAAGTTATGTATAATAAGTAGAGACATCCATGCTTCCTTGTTCAATAGAACTCAGCCTTTTCTCAAGATCATATACACGAGGTGCATCGTCTTGTTTGAACGAGAGATCAAGTTGTTCCATATTCCTTCAGCAGTCGAAATGAACAACAAACTTTGACCAATCTTCTTCGATACTGAGTTCATTAACCAAGTCGCAATCATATCATTGCATCTAGATCAGGCACCATAATCGCGGTGATTCAAAGGAGGTTTAGCAATCGTACCATCAATGAATCCCAGCTTGTTTCGCACATTCAACGCCATCCGAATCGATCTCCTCCAAGAATGAAACTAAGATGCAGTAGTGAGACAATCGGAAACCAAAATAAGACCAGGATAATCAGTATTGTGAAGATAGTTAGGATTCTCGTACTGATCAGCTCGATATCGCGAAGGAACGGAAAATCGGCAGTCGCCGAAGAAGTATTCAACAGATCCTCAGATTTAGGGTTCGCCATCTTCAAGAAATACGCAAGAGAACTGGATTCAACACTTCACCCAGCTCTATCAAAGAAAACTAACCAAGAAGAATCAGAGAAAAGAGAATCCGAAGAAGAAAATCGCCAAGAAGAGAAATCAAATCGAATGCGAAGCAGAGAAGACGGGTGATTGGAACACTCATCGGAGAATAACGAAGCGGAAGATGAAGTTGAAAAGCTCTGATACCATATTAAAGCTTTGATTAAGCCATGATCGAAGAATCAGAGAAAGAGAGATTCAGAGCTCAAGATGAAGAAGATGAAATGTAGTTTGTTCCATTCAATCAACGTAACCATAAAGTTTGTTACATGGTTAACTTATATACTAGTTCCTATTTACAATAACCGGAACTAACCATAATAAACCAAACGTATCATGTGATTAAGCCAAAGAAAATTTAACCACTTATTCTAATATTGGTGATATAGTTACATCTATGCTTATGGTTATATGTGTCAGATCCGTGGCCTTGAATCATTTGGAATCATGCCTAGATACTTTCCGGCAGTAGGTGAACTCCTTTCACTAACTCTTTATCTACTTATACAGTACTAGACACAGTTTGGTGAAACATTTGACATTAACCTTCTAAAATTTTTTAAAAATAATATACACTAAATTGTTTAGAAAATTGTATATTAATTTTTATTAAAAATTTGTGAAACATTAACATTAATATTTTAATACACACTAATTTGCTTATTATATTAAATACTTAGAACAACATTATAGAAGATAAAATGTGTGGGTTTCTAAAAAAAATAAAAATAATATTATTTTAGTTAGATTAATGTGTTTTATTTTTCTTTAATTTATTGAATGTTTAGTTAATTGAAATCTGTCAGGTTTCGCCTGCAAGGACCATTTCTCTTCTCTCTTTTATGGAAATGTATTTTTTTTTATGAGTTTAACATCTAGAACCTCTATTAAAAACCTACAGCTAAAGTTGCTTTTATGTCCCTGAGCTTATATATATTTATTGTTGCAGGAGATCGAAAAGATAAACTTGAGATGATTTTGGTGGATGCTATTTGCTGCCCAGTTGACAATCTGGACACTATAAATTTGATGGTAATCATGGGAGACTTGTCGGGACACGATGAGTTCGTTGTCACTGCTTTCGCTTTGAGTTGTAAAGGTGGAGAATACAACGTTCTCATAGCACAGCCTGATGAGTTTAAAGAACAGCTACGTTCTTCAGCAAAAAAGAAATGGCTTTGGTCAAGTCTATTAGCTGGAAGAGGCCCTTTGCCGCTAACCTCAAGCATGCAACACCTTATGGACTATATGGATGCTGCCGAACTCTCACGTAACAGCACAAGCCCACAAGAAACTTCCCAGCACGGGCCCAACACCATAACGCAGCAAACTCAGCCTGCAAACACACAGCTCCAACGGTCATCTTCAACTTTCACTCACGACACAAATACAGAGGAAGTTACAGAGGCAGTTTTCTTAAAAGAAAAAGTATCAAAAGCAAAAGTGAAGCTGTCAACATCTCGAACAGCTCCGCATGTGCTTATCCAAAACCGTTGCTGCGCTTGATGATGATGACAACTAAAGCAAAACCTTAGAGAGATATCTATATAAATGTATCAGTCTATTGTAATAAGAGGTTAAGAGAGAATTATTATAAAATAAACAATACCTTTCTTCACCATTTTTGCTCTACTTTCACGACGTGGGTAGAGGAAATCGGTGTAAAGAAAGAATAGCCTCTGCTTGGTAACTCGAGCTCTGAGCATTCATCTATCATTACACATAATTGTCCTTGGACCGTACCACTGCAGGTTTAAATCAAGTAACAATATTAGCATAAATTTATAAATTTTTCTGATTTCGATTTTTGTATATCTAATTTTTATAATTCATCAAAATAGATTTTATAATTGAACCTAAAAATTAAAATATATAATATATATATAATAAATAAATACCGTTAATAGCTAATCTCTGTCTAAATCCAAATAATATGTCTGGTCCTTATATAGACTGTCTAGTGTGTTGACAAAAAAAAAAAAAAAACCTAGTTATCGTATAACTATTTTTTTAACATTGTAAAAATTCATTTAACTTTTAGAAGGTATATAAGTCCAAAAAGGAAGAACAAAAAAAACAGAGCATTTTTCTTGACGGCCCATAACTTTTTCTGAAACATGGAAGACCCAAATTAGCATGGCGTTGTATTATTTTGCAGCCCATTCACTTGAAATACAAAATATGTTTTTTTTGTTTTGTGAAACTCGTGGTTGATAGTAGCTATGTTCAGATAGAGAATCTAAGATATGGTGGGACAAAGGTGCCACGTGTTGAAGAGTTGACCAATGGGGAAGCTCACTGCGTTATCCATAGAGATAATCAGATAAGCAGAATCTAATTTTGTCATCAAACAACTTTATAGTTTTATACATCATTCTTCGTCTCTTCTTCTTCTCCCAACACTTTGAGTCTTGAAGAAAGGTCATCGTCATCAACGTCGAGAATAATGGCTTCTCTTTGTGCTTCCTCTGCCATCGCCGCCATTTCTTCTCCTAGGTAAGCTCATCTTCTCCTAGGTTCCATTCCCCAGAACTTGTAATCTACTGATTTGTATAAATAATTGGAGTGTGCACGCGCGTGACCTTTTAAAAGAATATTGATCCATTTAGAACAACGGTTTATATGTTTTGTACGTGGTATCTTTAACACCAATCTAGAATTACAGTATGATTGTATTCGTGGTTGTTGTTGCTGAGTTTGTGTCATAAAGTTCAAATTTATTGATATAAAAATTATTAATTTTTAATATAATATGCAGTTTCTTGGCTGGCAAGAAACTAAGGCTGAACAAGAAGCTGAGTGTTCCAGCTGTTTCCAAATCAGCTGCGTCTGTGCGGGCCGTTGCAGCGGATCCCGAGAGACCAATCTGGTTCCCTGGAAGCACTCCTCCAGAGTGGCTCGACGGTAGCCTCCCTGGTGACTTCGGATTTGATCCTCTTGGTCTTTGTGAGTCTTATTTTTTCTTACATGCTTTTAAATGAAGAGTTAGGTTATTTTCATCATTCTTCTAACAGTTTGATAAAACGTACACGTACCAGCATCTGACCCCGAAAGTCTAAAATGGAACGTACAAGCAGAGATAGTTCACTGCCGGTGGGCAATGCTAGGGGCCGCCGGGATTTTTATCCCGGAGTTTCTAACCAAGATCGGGATCCTCAACACTCCGTCGTGGTACACCGCCGGAGAGCAAGAGTATTTCACGGACAAAACCACACTCTTTGTCGTTGAGCTCATCTTAATAGGATGGGCCGAGGGACGTAGATGGGCCGATATTATTAAGCCCGGTAGCGTCAACACTGACCCAATCTTCCCAAACAACAAACTGACGGGCACAGACGTTGGATACCCGGGTGGGTTATGGTTCGACCCGTTGGGTTGGGGATCCGGTAGCCCCGCTAAGATCAAGGAGCTGAGGACTAAAGAGATCAAGAACGGAAGGTTGGCTATGTTGGCAGTGATGGGTGCTTGGTTCCAACATATCTACACTGGGACTGGTCCTATTGATAACCTTTTTGCACATCTTGCTGATCCTGGCCATGCTACTATCTTCGCTGTAAGTGTGATCCGAATCAGTTTTTTTTTTTTTTGGTATGGTCTGAGTCTTTAGTTTTGACTAGCTATCTTGTGTTTGTGTTTGACAGGCTTTCACACCCAAGTGAGACGTCAAGAAAGGAGGATTTGGGAGGGAGAATGCGTTTGTGTGATCATGTTTGTACAAATGTGGTTTTTGAACTTAAAAATATTATGTATTTAAGCAAATGGTTGTCGAATGCAAGTTAGGGTTCGCCGTAAACACTGCTCTTTTCCTGACTAAATGCTCATACATTGTGGTTCGTGGTATGATCAATCTCTTTTATTTTTTATTGGTTAATATATCTCATGAGAATAGATATACACTTCTAACAACTGCTAATTATAACACCAAACTTAGCTTCAAAATATAGAGATTTGGAAAAAAATATACAGAAGCTGTTTAAGTACCAAATCGTGTGTATTAAGGACTTCTTGAAGTAAAGTTCCTGTTGATTGGGCTTCAACTTCACATAAGCCCAATGCTCCGCACTTTGTTTACTCTTTTGGGTTTATGAGAGCCCGGTAGCCACGTCAGCTTTAAGAGAGTTAGGTGAGGCCATTATAACGTTTGGTGAGTCAGCTTCGTCTCCTTCGTGCGATCATAATCTGAAAACAGAGAAAACAGATTAGAGAGAGAAAGGCGATAAGGAGATCGAGAAGATCGAAGAGTGAAAGAGTCTCATCTCGGGATAGAAGAGCAACGGAACAGGCGGAGAAGATTCCTCAGCTGCTTCTATAGAGATTCCGATTACATGTGGTGTATTTCGGAGAGTATAAGGCAATACCGAGACTTTGTACTTATCGAAAAGTGATAGTGAAAGCTTGAGAGTTTCGATCTCTCTCCTGACAGTAGGCAACGAAGTCTGGGTAAACAATCTTGTGTTTTCTTTACGCTTAAGCTCATACGTACTAAGAAGAACTCGAAATTGAACTATAGATCACTCAACAATCGTAACCGAATCAAGATCGATTATAGCAAAAGGTCAACAAGTGGTATCGGAGCTTTTTGGTTTGCTTGATTGTGTTGCTGCGATTAGTGGTGAATGTAGCAGGTGACTACAGATCGAGTTATTGTTTATGAGATCTGATCTTTTGAAGCGGAAGAAATGCAACAGATCAGTTCTCGATGGAGCTTACACGAGGCCATTTCGAGATGGAGAAGTTCAATGGGAAAGGAGATTTTGGACTGTGGAAATACAAGCTGCTAAGTCAACTCGAAATTCAGGGGCTAGCTTCTGCGCTTGAAGAAAATGCTACTCTCTATAAGTGTTCAGAGAAACTTAAAGAAAGTTCAGAACCAGTTCCTGCTCCTGTCAAGGTTGCAAAGGATACAAGAGCAAAGAACCTAATGGGAACGTGTTTGAGTGACATGATTCTGAGGAAGGTGATGACTGAACCTACGGCTCTAGAGATGTGGAAAGCTTTGGAACGTGATTATCAAACCAAGACGTTACCCAATCGCATCTACTTAAAGCAGCAGTTTGCTAGTTACAAAATGGAGGAATCTAAGAGCATTGAAGAGAATCTAGACAGTTTCTTAAAGCTGATAAGCGACTTAGCAAGTCTCGACATACAGGTCAGTGATGAAGATCAGGCTATACAGATACTGACAAGCCTTCCACCATAGTATGAGGCCCTGGTTCATACGTTAAAATACGGAACTGGGAAAGACACATTAACAGTTCAAGATGTGACTACTTCAGCCTACGCAAAGGAGATTGAACTGAAGCAACGAGGTCTTTTGGGCAAAGATAAGACGAACTCAGAGGGACTGTATGTTGAGTCTCGGGGCAGACAAAAGGAAAAAGGAAATAGAGGAAATGGAAATTATGCAAAGGGAAGATCCAAGTCCCGTGATGGCAGGTCAAAGTCCAGGCCAAGATCGAGCAGAAACTCAAATAAGACAGGATTCTTTATTTGTGGAAAGGATGGACACTGGAAGAGGGAATGGCCACAAAATAGGAACAATCAGGTTAAAAAGAATGAAGCTTCAAACTCTGTGAATGTAGCCTCAGGACCGAAGCAGCCTATTGTGCTCACCGTGAGTGTTCATGATACCAAGGAGGAATGGATATTGGACTCAGGCTGCTCGTTCCATATTACACCTCAGAGAAATGTTCTGTTTGATTTCAAAGAGTTAGAAGGTGGAAAAGTTCTCATGGCAAACAAATGAAGATGGAGTTGAAGTAATTTTGAAAGACGTGAGATACATGCCAAGTATTAGCAGGAATCTGATCTCATATGGACTTCTAGAGAAGGCTGGATGTAAGGCTGGATGTACATATGAAGGTGGTGGTTTCAGAATTGAGTTTTTCAAAGATGGGCAAAGGGTTATCACTGGAAATTACTGAGACAGGTTGTACTATCTTCAAGGAAAGGTGTCGATATCTGAAGCAAACATCTCCAAAGCAGAACCTGATATGACAAAGCTGTGGCATACCAGACTTGGACACATGAGCGTTACAAACATGAATGTACTGAGCAAAGAAAAATATATTCAGCTGAAGGATATGGACAAACTGGAGTTTTGTGAGAGCTGTGTGTTAGGGAAATCACACAAGCAGAGTTTTCCCACTGCTAAGCACACGACTAAAGCTATCTTGGATTATGTACACTCAGACTTATGGGGCTCTCCGACTACACCAGAAAGCTTAGGAGGTTGTAAATACTTCATAAGCTTTATTGATGATTTCTCTAAGAAGGTGTGGGTATATTTTTTGAAAACGAAAGACGGAGCCTTTGAGAGGTTTAAGGAATGGAAAGAGGCGGTGGAAAACCAGACTGGAAAGGAAATCAAATGATTGTGCACTAATAATGGACTAGAGTTTTGTAACTCAAGGTTTGATGGGTTATGCAGAGAGTCAGGACTACGACGTCACCGCACCTGCACCTACACTCCACAACAAAACGGTGTGTCTGAAAGGATGAACAGAACAATAATGGACAAGGTAAGAAGTATGTTGGCTGAGACTGGTTTGGGATCAGAATTTTGGGCAGAGACCACATCTACTGCAGTTTATTTGATAAATAGAACTCCGAACTCCACTATTGGGTTTAAACTACCGGAGGAGCTATGGTCAGGACAGAAGTCAGACTTATCACATCTAAGAAGATTTGGTTGCTCAGCCTATGTTCATACTATCCAAGAAAAGACAAGTCCGAGAGCTATTAAAGGAACGTTTGTAGGATACCTGTTTGGGGTAAAAGGCTATCGTGTGTGGATTGAGAAAGAAGGAAAGTGTGTGACTAGTAGAAACGTCGTGTTTCATGAGGAAGAAGTGTTCAAAGATACCATGGAAACTAAAAACGCTAAGTCTAAAGAGAAGGCTTCATCGGTTTCAGAAGAAGATAAAAAGGGTAAGCGAGTAACATTCAGTGATGATCTGATAAGAGGACCATCTCAGAATAGTTTTGAGAGTGGAGAGACTTCAGGCCAAGGTGGAGATATCTCAGACTCAGACATCTCAGAAGATTTTGATCCAGAGTCTGCTGAATTGCCTGATACTGATTCAGAAAGTTCTCAGGATAAAGGAAACGAGTCTGGTCAAAATGTTCAGTCATTAGACGAATATGTACTCGCCAGAGACAGGGTTAGAAGAAAGAATGTGAAACCTCCTTCAAGATTTGATGACGCAAATCTAGTTGCTTATGCGCTGATTGTAGCTGATGAACTCGAGATAGAGGAACCTAAGTCATACAAGGAAGCAATAGAATGTAAAGAGAATTTTTTTGGAAAGAAGCAGCAAAAGAGGAAATGTTTTCACTTGAGAAGAATGGCACATGGGCTCTTGTTGAAAGACCAAAGAACCAGAAGCTTGTAGGATGCAAATGGATATTCAAGTTGAAACCAGGAATACCTGGAGTAGAAGACAGGCGGTTCAAGGGAAGAGTGGTTGCTAAAGGTTACTCTCAGAAGGAGGGGATTGATTACAACGAAATATTCTCTCCAGTTGTGAATCTGGACTACGAGTTGGAACAGATGGATGTAAAAACGGCTTTCTTGCATGGTGAATTGGAGGAGAGAATACTGATGGAGCAGCCTGAAGGATTTGTGAAGAAAGGGGATGAAAACAAAGTCTGTATGTTGAAAAAGTCGTTGTATGGACTGAAACAATCGCCTAGGCAATGGAATTTTAAATTTGATAGTTTTATGAAGAAGCAGGATTTTCAGAAGAGTCAGTTTGATTCGTGTGTTTACATGAAGGATGTGAGTACAAGCAAGGCGATCTACTTGTTGTTATATGTGGATGACATGTTGATTGCCTCTGGAAATCCGAAAGTGATTCGAGCTCTAAAAGACAGTCTGAGCCGTGAGTTCGAAATGAAAGACTTAGGGAAAGCTTCGAGAATCTTAGGAATGGATATCGCTCGTGATAGGGAAAAGGGAACTTTAATTCTATCTCAACAGAAGTACCTGGAGAAAGTTCTAAGGACATTCGGGATGTTTGAAGCTAAGTATGTAGTCACCCCCACAGCTTCACATTTCAAACTACGAAGCCTACATCCTAAAAAAAGAGCTGAAGAATATGAATATATGAAGAGTTTGCCATATGCTAGTGTTGTGGGAAGTCTTATGTATGCAATGATTGGTTCGCGTCCATATTTGGGTTTTGCGGTCGGTTTGATCAGCAGGTTTATGTCACATCCTAGCCGAGAGCATTGGGAGGCTGCTAAGTGGGTTCTAAGATACGTGAAAGGAGCTTATGATATGTTTTTGACCTTCAGGAGAAGTTCAGATTTCAGTATTGAGGGTTATTCAGATTCTGACTACTCTACAGATTTGGATAAGCGAAGGTCAGTGTCAGGAATTGTTTTCAAGTTTGGAGGAAACACAGTGTCTTGGAAGTCAGGTTTACAATCTGTGGTGGCTCTTTCAACCACAGAGGCAGAGTACATGGCTCTGACTGTAACACCCCCGAACCGTCCTAGGCATAGGTCAACCCATCGGCCAACAATCAAACAAGAACATGACCGACGGACGACCCACACCAAAGGTTGGAGATGAAAGGCCAACCGGCCAGCCAACAATCAAACAAGAACATGACTGACCGTCCAACCCAACACCATGGTCCGGAAGCGCTACGTGACGGGTTAGGGACGATCCGGCCAGAGTCACAAAATTTACTCCACGACCTCGACCAGTTCGTCCACTAACTCGTCCCACTGCGTCAAGGCACAAGGCTTTGCAACCTTTACCTAGAGTTAGCATTTTCCGTTAGATCGAGGCCTAAGACTTTTCAACCCGTGCCACGACCTAACGTTGTGTTAGACCGGACTAGTCAAATATCAGAGTACTCATGAAGCGCATATAAAAAAATTACTTTTATTGATTTAAGAAATATTCATACATTGAATAATTCAAGACTGGGCCCGGCCTAATGCCAAATCGAGTCAACATAACACAATTCACAATACCGTTTACAAAAGGCATGAAAATCTACACCGGCGGTCCTAACGTCCAGCACCATGCTATCCAATCATCCTTACCTAAAGCGACCTGCAAAAAGGACAACGGAGTTGGATGAGTAATCTAGTATTACTCAGTGAGCTGGCGGCCTCTACCCGCAAACTAGACTCTAACCCAAACAACCCAAAATAACAATCAATCTAGCCCTAGTATGCAATATAAGCTAAGGCTAAGCAAACCGTTACTAAGTTAGACTTGGCCTCCTGCCATGATCTAGCTTCAAGTAACGGGAACCTGCATTTAAAATAAGTCAACAACAAATCCTTAGTTAACCATATATATGCCTGAGTTCAGTACTCATGTAGTGTTAGACACTTAGACTATACAAGTATCATGAGCCGGTCGACCAACAATCAAACAAGAACATGATCGGCCAACCAATGATACCGCATAGCTTCAATATCCACCACCCTTCACAAGTAATCTCTCAAACACATACAGGCCAACGTCAGGCCTACACTAACAAAATACACATCAAGCCTAATCCGGTACCTAAACCAGACTTAGGACTTAATGTCAGAACCTGCAAACAAAGCAATCAACAACCACAACCACAACAATAAAAAGATAGTAACTACCAATGACTCGATCTTACTCGTAACACCGTATATCGGTGCTACATTAACTCGAGGGTTCCATAACCCTCTACGACACACAATACTCTAACCTGGGCCCTGGTGACTTCGTGTTCCTCCTCTCTATCGGCAATATCCTATCTCCCTACCACAAAGGCCAGAAGAAGGAACTTTCAACCGACCGCGGCCCACAGTCCTTCGGGTCACCGCGCGACAGCCCACAGTCCTTCGGGTCACTGCCACATTACACCGTCGTGTAATCACTCAGCCATAGGCCATGACCCCGTCTATCTGAGTCTTCCCGATCCAGCGAATAAGGGGTTTCCTTGAACCCTCTGAATACGAGGGCGAGGAAACACTAGTCCACCCCAAAACATACCTAGCATGGGCGGGTTTCGCACCTGCTGTCGGCATAACACACACTCGACACAATTATCCCTAGGAAAGACCTAAGGGACAAGACTCCAACCCAAAACTAAACAATATATAGGAGTCTACGAAAATATCAACCAATACTCGTAGTCCAGCCTATATGGCATAGGACCCGTAGTATCAACATCACAACCAGGAGATCGGCCTATATGGCCAAGATCCCTAAACAACAACATTATCACTAAACAACTCAACCAGTTAGTCACTCCCTTACCAAGAGATGACTAACCTCAATCAACAAGATTAATTAAACGAGCAAGCTTTTAATTAAATCTACTCAATCAATCTACTCAATCAAACCGTTACCTTGATAGTTCGGCCTCATGCTACGACACTATCTTTAAAGATAACGGGAATCTGCACTCAACCATATCAACACGCAAGAATATAAACCATGATGCATCCTAGTCCTAGTCAGGTTATTATCTCAGTCTTAATTCCATTTCATCTCAGCTAGCCCGTGCTAAACTGAGTCCGGTTTAATAAATAACCCCAAGGACTCTACCATGAAAGAATGTGAGCATTCTACTCTATATGAATACTCGATCTTCCCTAAGTTCCAAGTGGAACTCAAACAAGCCAACTCACAGTGTTCTAGGCGAGAAGCAGCTGGTTGATCGGAGAGGACTTGGCCAAAACCTAAGGGACGACTTAACTGGACTGGACTGATCTGATCTCGACTTGGACAGAACCTCGGCTTCACCATGAAGAAACTGACAGGCCTCGACAGGCTGATCTGGACTCGGACAGAACCTCCTTTAGCTTCTGGGCAGTTCTTCGGACTTCCCGGCGGAGTATTGAGCAGAACTTCGACTGATCTGAACCCGTAGAACTGAACTAACTCCGGACAGCATCTCCACTTGATCATCAAATGAACTGAGTGGCCTGGACGAATTCAGTTGGACAGAACCGTCCCTAGGCGCTGACTCGAAATCAGTAGAGAACTGACCTCGAAAACTCTCTAAAACTCTCGAAATAGCTCGGAATCACTTGCTTTCTTTTTCTACTTCTCTCTCACATTTTTAACTTGGTTTGGACAGTTCTGGATGTGAATAAATGAGCTGGGGTCGTGGGGTATTTATAGGAGACACCAGCCAATCAGCTTCAGGTTGGTGGCAGCCCGTGTGTCGCTTCGCATGGCTCCGGACGCATGCGCGGCGGCACCTCGTGCTCCACATGTCAGGCTGCATGTCCAGGACACATGCAGGACGCCACCACTCCTCCCACATGTCAGGATGCATGCCTGGAGTGCATGCAAGAAGCCACACCAGTACACACATGTCGACCAGCATGCTTCGGTTGCATGCGCGGAGACACCTCGTGCTTGGTCGATCCACCTCGTGCTTCTACATGTCAGGCTGCATGTACAGCTTCCATGCACGGAAACAGCTCAAGCTTCTGGAGACACTCAGCTTGTTAGATGCTTGACACCACGTTCTGAACCCATGCAACGAGCCACCTCGAGCTTCTCGGTCGGTTACGCGATTTTTTACCCTTCCGGCAAATTTCTGACTCGTGATCAATCCCGAATATTTTTCCGCTCCCGTTCTGATGCTCTAAATATTTTTAATAGACTCCAGATGAATTCTGATATCCTGTAAAAATATTTCCCGAGCCTCCGGCTTCCTCGAAGAATTCCATAATACCGAAATTAGGGTTTTCGCCCAATTTCGGGTTTTCCCGTCGTGCTTCGATCCCGTCGTGCTTGCTTCCCTTCCTGCTTAATTTCCGTCCTGCTTCCAACTTATTATGTCTCCAGAATAATATTTTACTGATATGAAGATTTTCCGAGAAAACTTCGTGATGAAGAAACGTCGGTCTTCAAAAACGTCGAGCTTCTAAAACGTCGTGCTTCCAAAAATGTTGTGCTTCCAAAACGTCCGTCTGATCAATCTAAGACATCTTCTAACTATGGTCGAGCAACTTATTCGACTCATAGTTCACCAACGGTCACTTCTTCGACCACCTCGTTCTTCGAAATTTCCCGATCGATCTTTACCGCCCACGATTCGACCACCACAAAGACACTCGACCATTCTCTTTTTTTTTAACGGGTTTCTACACTGACCCTGGCTGTGAAAGAAGCAATTTGGTTGAGAGGTATCTGCATAGAAATGGGTTTTGAGCAGAACAGTGTAAGGATACACTGTGACTCTCAAAGTGCAATCACATTGTCGAAGAATTCAGTGCATCATGAACGTACTAAACATATGGACCGAGACTCCCATTTCATCAGAGACATTGTTGCTAAAGGATGGGTATCTATAACTAAGATTCACACGTCCATCAACCTAGCAGATTTCTTGACTAAAACGGTACCTGGATCCAAGTTCCAGCTCTGCCGTGAAGGATTGAATGTCGCCTGAGTGCGACTACAGCTTCAGGTAACTCCAAGGAAGTGGTACCTCGCAAAATTAAAGAACATTTAAAGTGATTACCATAAGAAGCTGTTGTCATAGAGATGTTCTCTAAAAGGATTGCAGAGTACTCTAAGGTAAATAAGGAGGTGGAGTTACCTGAGAGGAAAGGGAAGCGCACAAAATTGATGAGGCTTCAAGCGCAGGGTTTCAACAAAGTTTGAATTAACATAGAGAGGTGTAGAACGGTTGTCTCTTGACTGGGTAAATTGAGAGATAAAACTCACCGAGTGAGATTTCGAAACAAAAGTTTTGAGCTTCAGAGGTCAGAGGGGAAAGGAGGTGAAGTGATTCTGGATAAAGGGATAAGCTGAGGAGAAAGGGTGTTCAACAGATCTTCGAGGTAATCAGGAGATTCACTAGATTCATGAAGATCAAAAGAAAAAAAAACTAAACAGCTACAGATAGAGAGAGAAGTCACAAAGCGGATGAGGGTTGTCTGAAGTCGAAGAGGTGGAGATTTGTTGATTGGGCTTCAACTTCACACAAGCCCAATGCTCGGCGCTTTGTTTACTCTTTTGGGTTTATGAGAGCCCGGTAGCCACGTCAGCTTTAAGAGAGTTAGGTGAGGCCGTTATAACGTTTGGTGAGTCAGCTTCGTCTCCTTCGTGCGATCATAATCTGAAAACAGAGAAAACAGATTAGAGAGAGAAAGGCGATAAGGAGATCGAGAAGATCGAAGAGTGAAAGAGTCTCATCTCGGGATAGAAGAGCAACGGGACAGGCGGAGAAGATTCCTCAGCTGCTTCTATAGAGATTCCGATTACCTGTGGTGTATTTCGGAGAGTATAAGGCGATACCGAGACTTTGTACTTATCGAAAAGTGATAGTGAAAGCTTGAGAGTTTCGATATCTCCCCAAACAAAAGGCAACGAAGTCTGGGTAAACAATCTTGTGTTTTCTTTACGCTTAAGCTCATACGTACCAAGAAGAACTCGAAATTGAACTATAGATCACTCAACAATCGTAACCGAATCAAGATCGATTATAGCAAAAGGTCAACACTTCCATTAGCTGTGTCTTGAGAGCTTGTGTGGTCATGACGAGATTTTTATAAAATATCAGAAAAACAAACATAATGAAAACATTCTTCAAAATATAGTGCCGTTAAATCCTTTTAACACAAAGTAATTTGGAAGCGTATACCTTAAGTATTGATGTTTGTCTCATATGCAAATTACGTTGGAAGGTGAGGTTCTTGCTAAATTGAGCAAATGCCAACAGCATCAGATACACTATCATCGGCTAAGCTTCTCGGGTTTCTTGTATTTCGGTCCAGCCACAAGAAGTCATCCATCACTGGATAGGAGATTGAAACTATATCTGTTCCTGGTTTTTAATTTTCTAGTGCCATATTCATTTGAATAACGTGTCTCTTTGGAGCAGCTTAAAATAATGTGAAAGTGTTGTTTGTATTGATGTTCATGGCTACGTATATATACAACGTATCAACTCGTAATAGTACTAGGAATATGTAAATATGGATAACTACAACATCAACGTATATCGTTATCACTATCTAGTCCTTTTCTCTATATCCCCCTCAAGTGGGCGATGAAACTTCTTAAATCCCTAACTTGGACAATAGATATGTGAATGTAGTAGAAGGTAGTGACTTAGTGAGTAGATCAGCAGGTTGTTCTTTCGTTGAGATGTGCTCCATCGTAATGAGTCTATCTTGAACAGCGTCTCGAACCTGATGACAATCATTTTCTATGTGCTTCGTACGTTCGTGGAAGACAGGATTCTTAGCAATATATATGGCTGATTGACTGTCACAGAACAACTTCATAGGTTCCTTGTGTTGCACACCAAAATAAGTGAGGATCTGTTTCACCCATTCCAACTCACGCAAAGTGTAAGCCATTGCGCGGTATTCTGACTCTGCAGAGGAAGCAGACACATTGTTTTGTTTCTTAGTTTTCCACGACACCGGTGACGAACCCAATAAAACAATGCATGAGCTTAAGGATCGGCGAGTCGACGGGCATGCACTCCAGTCAGCATCACAGAATGCAGTCACTCTTAGAGAGGAGTCCAATCGTAGAAGAACGCCTTGGGAAGGAGAGCCCTTGAGGTACCGTATAACACGTTGAGCTGCATCCCAATGATCTTTCCGCGGTGCTTTCATGAACTGGGAAAGTATATGAACTGCGTAGCAAAGTTCTGGACGAGTGAACGTAAGGTATATTAGTCTTCCTACAAGCCGTCTATACGGAGCAGGGTCTGTAAGAGTTTGACTGTTCGACAGGGCCAGTTTGTGGTTAAGTTCAATAGGTACTGCCGATGGCTTGCACCCCAAGAGACCAGATTCTGCAATGATGTCCAGAGCATATTTGCGCTGCGAGATAAACATGCCTTCACTGTTGCGAGCGACCTCAATACCAAGAAAATACTTCAGTTTGCCTAGGTCTTTCATCTTGAAGCACTGACAGAGATAGTTCTTACATTTCTGAAGTGTAAAGAGATCATTGCTGGCTATGATAAAATCGTCGACATAGACAAGGATGTGAGACTGATTTTGCCACGAATGTAGGAGAAGTGTGAGTAGTCTGGTTTACTCTGAATGAAGCCATATTTAGTCAATGCATCAATGAGTTTAGAAAACCAGCAACGAGACGACTGTTTGAGACCATAGATTGATTTCCGTAGACGAGCCACTTTCGTCGGATCAGACCCTTGAAAGCCTTGTGGAAGTTTCATGTAGACTTCTTTTTTCAACTCTCCATGAAGAAATGTGTTTGAGACATCCATTTGATGGACCTCCCATTGTTTTGCTGCAGCTATTTCGAGTAGTATACGGATGGTAGATGGTTTGGCGACTGGAGCGAATGTGTATGTGTAGTCGAGACCCTCTCTTTGATGATTACCTTGTGCCACAAGTCTGGATTTGCGACAAAGGATTTGTCCATTGGAGAGGTATTTAGTTTTGTATAACCATGTACTGCCGATCAGCTTCTTGCCTGGAGGGTTACATCCCATGTCCCATTTTCAATATGAGCTGTGTGCTCCGTGACCATAGAGTCGCGCCAAACTTCATCTTGTACTGCCTCACGATAGTTCTTTGGGTCAACATTAGTAGTAAGAGCTGCAAGGAAAGCTTTGTGGTCAAGAGAGTATACATCATCAGTAATATAACTCGAGATGGGATACAGAGTGTTGTTACCTGAGACCGTAGTAGAGGAACCAAGAGAAGAGTCAGGTGGAGCGAGAGGAGTGTGTATAATTTTCTGAGCAGCATTAGTTACATAGTTCTTTAGTAGAACGGACGGCTGTCGATGGCGATGACCACGTCCTAGAAGCTCAGGAAGACCAGTGTGGGAACCGAAATTCACACAGTCGATTTCCGTAAAATAAGGAAACTTAGGAAAATCCTAATTTTCCAGAGGACCCAGATATCTGCGAGAGCCAATGACAAGTAACCAAATAAATGCGGAAAATGTGAGAAAACATGATAAAACAAATTTACAAAGAAAGTAGATCTTATTTCGAATTCGCGTAAGAGCGTTGCGATCATTACAAGAGGATACAAAGGCTTTGGCCGCAGGGACCGTCAGTGAGTTACCTAGTTCTAGCAACATAAAACCCTAATCCTAGTTGAGTCGCAGCTCGATAACAAAAGACGAAAAAGATATCTAAAAGGCTTTGATTGATTTCGGACTGAACCTTATGAAAGGCTGCCTACGTACCCCATTTGAGGATCAAGCCGAACGTAGTTCAATTGGTAGAGCTGGACAAGAGATCGAACTGCCTAGGCGAGTTCGTCTAGTGATTGAGTGCCAGTCATAGAAACCGAACTTGTCGAGAAATAAGCCTAAGTTTCTAAGTGCAGAGAGTTCTGAGTCTAAAAGAGTTCTCCCTCATGCTCCTCGCCTAGGACTTCTTATATACTAGCTCGAAGGTCGGTTTACGCTTTTACTCTTCTGCCCTTAAGCCGTCATAGCATAAAATGGAGATATTCCATTTTCCCGATCTTCAAAATTATCTTCAAAACTTCCATATTTATCCGCGGAAACTTGACATTTATCCTTCCTTGTGGACCAAGCGTAAACCGTGCTGTGGTTTACGGGCTTTTGGTTAAGAAGTCGTAGGATGGGCCTCGGGTCGTGTTTTAGGTCCCTTTGGGCCGTCTTCCGACTCGACACGTTTACTACGATTTCTTCTGACAATGAACGAATTTACCGCGGTTTCTAATCCGTAAAGTTTGATCGATGAGTTAGAATAGCGGAAAACATGGACTGAGCCTGCTACGGTCTTCGGGAGATAGCATTTGAAGGTTTGGCGATAATGCATGGACTGGTGTCGTATCGATGTTCGGAAGAGCTCGATCGCTGCGTAGCGACCGAACTTTGGTTCGAGCCCGGTCGCTACGTAGCGACCGAGCGGGACGAGCGCTCGGTCGCTACAGAGCGACCGAGCTTTGGCTTGAGCTCGGTCGCTACGTAGTGACCGAGCGGGATGATCGCTCGGTCGCTACGTAGTGACCGAGCGGGACGATCGCTCGGTCGCTACGTAACGGGACGATCGCTCGGTCGCTACGTAGCGACCGAGCTGGATACGTAGCGACCGAGCTTTGGCTTGAGCTCGGTCGCTACGTAGCGACCGAGCGGGACGATCGCTCGGTCTCTACGTAGCGACCGAGCTTTGGCTCGAGCTTGGTCGCTACGTAGCGACCGAGCTTTGGCTTGAGCTCGGTCGGTACGTAGCGACCGAGCGGGACGATCGCTCGGTCGCTACGTAGCGACCGAGCTTCGGCTCGAGCTCGGCCGCTAAGTAGCGACTGACCGGGACGAGCGCTCGGTCGCTACGTACCGACCGAGCTTTGGCTTGAGCTCGGTCGTTACGTAGCGACCGAGCGGGACGATCGCTCGTTCGCTACATAACGGGACGATCGCTCGGTCGCTACGTAGCGACCGAGCGGGACGATCGCTCGGTCGCTACGTAGCCACCGAGCTTCGGCTCGAGCTCGGTCGCTACGTAGCGACCGAGCTTTGGCTTGAGCTCGGTCGGTACGTAGCGACCGAGCGGGACGATCGCTCGGTCGGTACGTAGCGACCGAGCGGGACGATCGCTCGGTCGCTACGTAGCGACCGAGCTTCGCCTCGAGCTCGGCAGCTACGTAGCGACCGACCGGGACGAGCGCTCGGTCGTTACGTACCGGCCGAGCTTTGGCTTGAGCTCGGTCGCTACGTAGCGACCGAGCGGGACGATCGCTCGGTCGCTACGTAGCGACCGAGCTTTGGCTCGAGCTCGGTCGCTACGTAGCGACCGAGCGGGACGATCGCTCGGTCGCTACGTAGCGACCGAGCAGGACGATCTTCGGCTTGAGCTTGGTCGCTACGTAGCGACGGAGCGGGACGAGTGCTCGGTCGCTACGTAGCGACCGAGCTTTGGCTTGAGCTCGGTCGCTACGTAGCGACCGAGCGGGACGATCGCTCGGTCGCTACGCGCTACGTAGCGATCGAGCACGCTACGTAGCGACCGAGCACGCTACGTAGCGACCGTGCACGCTACGTAGCGACCGAGCACGCTACGTAGCGACCGTGCACGCTACGTAGCGACCGAGCACGCTACGAGCAACCGAGCACGCTACGCAGCGACCGAGCACGCTACGTAGCGACCGAGCAAGCTACGTAGCGACCGAGCACGCTGCAAAGTACGTAGCGACCGAGCACGCTTCGTAGCGACCGAGCACGCTACGTAGCGACCGAGCACGCTACGTAGCGACCGAGCTTTGGTGAGACATCGGTCGCTACGTAGCGACCAGCTTTTGCGCTGGTTGCTACGCGGCAACCTTGTTCTCGTCTTTCTCCAATTTTTCGTGAATGTGTTTTCTCCGCAAGATTCTTCGTAAAAATATATCTTTTTCTAAGATTTATTTTTCGTAAAAACGTTCATGCCGATTTTTACGGACTTTCAGACATTGATTCCGTCGTGACCGATTTTGACCCCAACTACCAGGTGATGGAGGTTCAGTATTGCTCGCACTTTGGTCTGATGTAGGAGAAGACGGTGTGTCAGTAATAGGTAGAGGGATTGCAGAACTGTTAACTGGTTGTACGGTTGGATCAGACAATGTGTCAGGTGTCGCCGGTTCCGGCAAAGGTGTTGTTACAGAGATATCAGTTGTACTTCTCACTGCAGGAGTTACTAAAGGAATTGTAGGAGTAGGAGTAGTTAAGGGGGTTGTTACTGTCTGCGGGACTATAGTAGGTGTGGGGAAATCATCAGTTATGACATCAACTGATAATGGTAATGGAGGAGAAGTTTGTTGATGGTTTTTGTGTCCCGGAATGATCCTCAAAGAAAACCACATCTCGACTCGTTGTTGTCGATGTCGTAAACATTCCAAGCTTTCTTGCCATGAGGGTAACCAACAAATAAACATCTGTGACTTCGAGCAGCAAACTTGTCTGTGTCTTTAGGTCATTTTTGTGCAAAACAAATACAACCAAACACAGCGAAGCATAGTTAGGAGACGACCCATGCAACAACTCATATGGAGATTTTCCACCAAAGAGACGTGATGGTGTGCGGTTTATTATATGAGCAGCTGTGAGTATGCTCTGTCCCCAGAACGTGACAGGAAGGTTAGCTTGAAATAGGCATGCACGCGCGATGTTAAGGATATGACGATGCTTACGTTCAACGCGTGCATTTTGTTGTGGTGTGTCAACTGAAAATGTTTGATGTAAGATATCTTCTTTACATAAAAATGGTTTGAGTTTGAAAAACTCTGTGCAGTTGTCTGTCCGGAAAGTTTTCACTGAGTGACCGAACTGGCGAGCTGCCATGGCGCAGAAGTTTTGTAATAGGAGAGGAACCTCAGATATCTCGAGCATAAGGTGAATCCATGCTGTTCTAGAGTAATCGTCAACAATAGTGAGGAAGTATACTACGCCACAAGAGGATGGAGTACAGTAGGGACCCCAAACATCACAATTAACTATTGCAAAAGGTTCAACAGATTTATTAAAACTCTCGTGAAAAGCTTCACGTCTTTGTTTAGAAAGAAAGCATACATCACACGACTTGGTGTGACCAAAATCCAAAGCGGCATTATCTATAACTGGCAAATAAGATAAAACATTATGAGCCGGATGTCCTAGTCGTCGGTGCCAAAGTTCTGAAGAAGAAGCCTTTTCTTTTCCACCTCGATGAGACGTGTGCAATTGTTACACCCGTGAAATAATACACACCCTCTCTCTCTTCACCGGCTCCAATCAGGGTCCTCGTAAAACGGTCTTGTAAAAGACATAAAGTATCAGTGAATATCGCAATACATCCAGTTTGCTTCGGAAGTTTAGAAACTGATATAAGTGTGCAGTTAAAATCAAGAACGTATAAGATGTCTAGTGAAGAACATGACGAATTGAGAAACAGAGTTCCCGATTGTGTTGCTCGAGAACTGCGAC
This sequence comes from Brassica napus, assembly GCF_020379485.1. Taxonomy (NCBI): domain Eukaryota; kingdom Viridiplantae; phylum Streptophyta; class Magnoliopsida; order Brassicales; family Brassicaceae; genus Brassica; species Brassica napus. The sequence goes on along the minus strand of NC_063447.1, from coordinate 29,724,142 downwards.
CACCTGGAAAGGTAACAGAAGATGAGACAATGTCCCGAACGTCATGGAGTAATGATATGTCTCCAGTCATATGATGTGATGCCCCTGTGTCAATTATAACGTCAGTCAAAGAAGGTTTACCGGACATATGATCAGTAGATAGTTGAGACTGCTGGTTCTGTAAAAGATTGATCAGTGCGGCAATCTGATCTGCAGATGCAATAGAGTGCCCCGAAGAAGTGGATGGTGCAGAACGTGAAGCATTAGCTCGACCACGACCACGAGAATTTTTTCCTCAGCCACCGCGACCTCTTTGAGACTGTCCAGACAATTGAGTGTTCCTTTGTTGATCATTGAACCAGTCGGGATAGCCATGTAAGAGAAAACATTCTGAAGCTTCATGAGCTTTACGGTTGCAGTGGGTACAAAAGCGGTTAGGATCACGACTACGATTTGCTGTGACGACCGCTGCAGTAGACGAATCTGTCGTAATAGCAAAACCAAGTACATCTAGTTTAAGTTCGGTTGTTCGCATGGTAAGGATGTGTTGCTCAGCTCGAATTACTCGTGAGTAGGCTAGGTTGAGATCAGGGAGTGGTTCTTCGTCAATGATTTGAGATCGAATTGAACTGTACCGTGAATCATCAAGACTAAAAAGAAGCTTGTGGACTTTAGCATCTTCACGTACTTTTTCAATATGAATCGACGCCTCACAAGTACATATGTAGGAGGATTTGAAATTCTGTAGTTCTTCCCATAATTTAGATAGGCGACCAAAGTAATTGAGGACAATTTCACCGTTTTGTTTGCAGTTGGTGATCTCGTCCTCAAGTAGGTGCTTGCGCACACTATTATTCACCGAGAATCTACGTTTTAGAGATTCCCATAATTGATATGCATCTGGAATATGACCGACGGTAGACCGTAGGGGATCAATCGACATGCGTATCCATCTGACGATCATCGAGTTAGCAGACGTCCATCGAGCTAGATCAGGATTCGTCGAGGGTTTAGGTGTAGTGCCATCAAGGAATCCATCTTCTGTTTAGCCTGGAGAGAGTTCCAGAACTCTTTTGCCCATTCAGAGTAGTTGTCGCCTTTAAGAATTACTGGCGTGATTAACGCGCCTGGGTTGTGAGAGGGGTGTAGAGAATAAGGGTTTAAAGAACTACTTTCAGTAGTAGTAGTAGGGGTAGTTGATGGAGCAATTGTCAAAGAAGTAGTAGAGGATGTAGAAGAAGAAGTAGCCATGACTGTTATTTTATCAATCACGTGTTAGAAAGAATCTTAATGCGGAAGCGAAAAATTGAGAATTTAGGTCAAAGATCGTTTCTGCTCTGATACCATAAAATAATGTGAAAGTGTTGTTTGTATTGATGTTCATGGCTGTGTATGTATACAACGTATCGACTCCTAATAGTACTAGGAATATGTAAATATGGATAACTACAACATCAACGTATATCGTTATCACTAACTATAGTACTTATCTCTATACAGCTCCTCGTTCAAGGAGCAAAGTCCTCATGTTGCTTCTGTCAAGAGCATACAAGAGAGTCAAGCCAGTTACTTGATGTAGGGTAAAGAACTTCCAAATCTTGCTGGCTTTGTGAAAGGCACCCAGTTTGATATTGTGGTACGTCAACACCTAGCTTGAAAATCTGTATTTCTCACCCTTTAGTATTTAGTATTTACTAGCAAGAGTCTCAAAATCTTTAGGAGTTTCTCAGATATGGGTGTCCTCAGCTAAAGAATTACGCAGTAGGACTTGAACTGATTGGGCAAAAGGTAGGAATCAACTCCATTTTTGTTCCTTAAATGTTCAGATTAATGTTGTTCACTACTCTGCTTCTTGAAACAAAATGAAAACCAAAAACATAGACCCCTGTCGCATAATACAAGTCTCTGTAGAGGTTTTCTCTCTTGTTAAATTAGGCAGGGATAACTCACAAGTCAGAAAGAGATAATAATAACCCACCATTCTTGTGTAATTTATTAAAAAAAAAAGAAAACCCGTGAGTTTAATGGAATTGTTATGGTTCAGCTCTCATATTTGAAGTAAATTATGTTTCTTCTAGATGTATAAGAAGTTACGTGCAACATTTTCAAAAGAAGAAGGTACCGTTTTATGATTTTGTATTATATGTATAGATTGAGACATATACCTTGCACGGGATGAGTTTACTCAATAACATATATGGGATAATGTACAATAAATTATAGTAAGAAATTCTATTACAAAGAGGGTATATTTTATATTTCTATATCCACTTTAAATTTACGTTAATATGAACCAGACTATTTAAAAATATTGATGGGTTCACCACATCTGATGGGTTGTTAACGTAAATAAAAAAGATAAATTTAATGTAATGTTTTGAAAAGCTGACCGTACATTGATTCGTTATTGTGAACTGGTCCATGGGATTTTAAGGTTTAACTAGATTCTGACCCGCCTTTAAAAAGGGCGGATATATTTTTTGTTTTACATCTTTTTAGGTCTTTTCAATTGGTAATTTAAATATAGGTCTAATGGCATAAAACATAATAAATAATATTCTAAATAATGATAAAGATAAAAGAAATAGTTGTTGGATCCAACTTTTATCAATGGGTCAAACAGGTGTTTTAATAGAATAGATCTAATTTTAAATTAATTAATTATGTATATAATATATGTATAACTATAAAAAAAATATAACTCTATATCGTTGTTAGAATCTAAAAATTATATGAAAATAAAATGAAAATTTCAAAAATAATATAAGAATATAATGAAAACTAATTTATTTAGATAGATAGTAAAAATATTATGAATTTTTAAAGAAATCTTTTTTTTAAATTTGCAATTTTTATTTTATTTTTAACTTGAATTTTAGAAAACCAGGCTTTAAAAATGTGACAACATTATTATTAGTTTAATACTTGATATAACTAATTAGTCGAAAACAAAACTAATTTAACGCAAATATGACATTTTATTTATTTATCTTGCAGCATTTTGTGATTTATTTGACCAGAGAAGACGCTAAAATGCCTCTTATAAAATACTTGATAAAACACTGGTTTAATGTCACAAACATTATTATTAGTCTAATATTTGATATAACTAAGACTTATTCTTGGGTTCACCTCCTAGGGTGAACCTCTAAGCTCACCAACCAATAGGATTGCGTTATTTCATATTCAATATCTTTTGAAAAAAGAAATAAAATATTGTTAAATTATATTATGTTTTTAAAATTAAAAGGTAAAATAAATAAATAAATAAATAAATAGTAGTAATTACAAAAAAAAATATTTTTAACGTCGTCAGCAAAACACTAAGACCTAAATTCTAATCCCTAAATCCTAAACTCTAAACCCTTAAGTAACCCCTAAACCCTTGGATAAATCCTAAACTCTAAATCAAAATCACTAAACACTAAAATACTCAAGGATTTAGGGTTTAAGATTTAGGGTTTAGGGTTTTAGTGTTTAGTGTTTTTTATTTAGAGTTTAGGATTTACCCAAGGGTTTAGGGTTTATGATTTAGGGTTTAGAGATTAGGATTTAGGGTTTAGTGTTTTGTTGACTTAAAAATATTTTTTTTTAAACAAAATTTATGTAACTACTATTTTTTTAACTTTTTTTATTTTAAAAACATAATATAACTTGACAATATTTTGTTTTCTTTTTTAAAAGATATCGAATTTGAAATAATGAAATCTTATTGGTTGGTAAACCTAGAGGTTCGCCCTAGGTGGTGAACCCAAGAATAACTCTACAACTAATTAGTCGAAAACAAAACTAATTTAACACAAATATGATATTTTATTTATTTATCTTGCAGCATTTTGTGATTTATTTAACCAGAGAGGACGCTAAAAAGTCTCTTATAAAGTGATGGACTTTTTTACAACTTAGAAGAATGATCTTTATCAAAAACATCGTTATTTGCGAGTTATTATCATATATTTAGAAATGAACGTAAATTTATATCTAATGTGATTCATAGTAACACGATATCTAGGTGATAACCCGGAAATTACCTATTTAACATAGAAACATAAATTTATATTTAGTGGGAATATAAGTATATATTTAACCTATGAACATAAATATATATTTAGTGGGAACATTAGTATAAATTTAAAAATGAACATAGTTGAACTTTCTAAATGATTTGAAGTAAGTGATACACCAAATAAGTATAGAAAGTGGCAATTTACTATTTAATATCATATATTTTGGTTCAAAAATCATTGGCGGTACATTTGATCCTTTCCATAATTTATCAAATTACACAAATCATGTATCTTCAAAACGTTAGCATTAGATGTACATTCGTTTCTTTCCAAAACTAATCTAACTACATAAATAAATAAATAAAATCAATATGTTATTTTTGGCAAGTTCTTTTACATTTTGAACACCAAGGAAATGTACACAATAATTTTAGAATATTTTGTTCAACGGTTCTATTGAATATCTCAGAAAAGTATACATTATAACATATGTAAACTAAGTTTAACACACAGAGGATCAGACGATTGTGATCACTTGAAAGTGAAGAGTATATTAGATTAATGTCCACTTTTAATTATTGGCTGACGAGGATGACATATATGAAATGTTAAGAAAAATATATTCATACATTCATACATATAATTTGTATGTAATGGAAAACATATGCTTATAATAAGGTGTAGAGGACCCCACGGTAAATAAGAAATCTATGTATTCATACATTTGTAATATTGTTGACGTAAAACCATACAATATATAGAATTCATTAAGTTATGCAATATGTTAGTCCAGTGGCATCTTTAGTAAATAGTCTAGTTATAAAAGGTTTAAGGCTAAAAATGCTGAGAATGGCTTTCATGATGACAAGTATACAAAATGGCACAAATGTAAATAATTTACATTTTAAAGATTTCTCTTTTATTTTGTTTTTCTTTTAATAATAAAGGGATCAATGAACGCAACTATGAGCATATACACAAACAAAACTACTACTATGTTTCTTTCATTATTATGTTTTTTTTAATGTTTCATGAACATAAACCTCGCATTTTCCTTCACCCAAAAGTTGTCAACAAACCATTTGAAAAAAAATACAACATTTTGTTTTCTCTTTAACTAACTTAATTTACCATCATAATTCTGGTTCTAACTCTCTTACGTATGCAAAAAAACAATGGAGAACGTACCCTCATGCATAGTTACCATCATAGCTCTCTCTCTGTCTTAACAACCAATCCAATGATACATGTATATTAACATGTAATAATAAAAATATTATGTTTTTGTTTTTGAATTTAAAATCCCAAAAAATAATTTGTACCATAAAAATAAAAAATAAAAATATTATGTTATAAAAAGAAATGTTGTAGAATACAAGCAAACTAATATTCTCTTATCCTCTTTTGACTCATTGACAAACTTTTTGGCATCTTCAATACAAGAATTTAATGACTTCATGTGACACATGAGATATTTAATCACAAACAAGATTGGCAAGACGGTTCAACGGAGATGGAGATATATTACAAGCAGTGGTTTCGTATGAAATATTTGTGCATTTGACAAGGAAGACAACCGAGTTTATTATCGTGTTTTTGTTGTGCATTTGATTTCTCTTGTTCAAAAGTGTGTTAAATGCACAAGTGACTAGGAAGACAATTGAGATTTTCTCAAAATCTCAAAAAGATGGAACACTTTACTTGAGTTGGACAATTAACAATTCCAATGTCTAATAGTGAAGACGAATCAAATTACATACAAATGAATTCGTTTCATGAGTTTTTCTCCCAAAGGTGTGATGTCAATTTGGAAATAAAAACAAAATAAAAACTTTTTCAGAAATCAATTCATCAATTTTGAAAAAAATGGGAAAACAGAGATAGATGCAAAGCTCAAGTTCTTATTCTAACAAAATACTGAAAACTTACAATAAAAGATTTAACTTACTTTGGACTGTCTTTGACAACAACAACAAACAAGCTCACAATTCAAAACTATACTTCTCAAAACCATACTGCTCTGCAAAACCGCTCAAAGGATAAGAAAATGATGATTTAGTTTTATTATTTCATCTATGGAAAGCAAATGAAAACTTTTCCCTTGTAGATCTAGATAAAGTATAAACTTTGCATTCACTAACACATGTGGTTCCACATAGAAAGCGTGCATATTTTTACTGAAATGTTTAATGTTGCTCTAGATTTAGTTTTGTTTGATCAACACCTTCCAATTTATCAATTTGATTCAGTTTACTTTCTCTTTGTTTCTTCTTTCTTATCTTTTTTGGGCTAAGAATCAAGATAGAGATATCTAACTAGCATCAATCCAAGTGGGAATCCAAGACTGAGAATGTGAGTGATTTCTACTTAGCTCAACCTGCAACTAACAACTCTATTAAACTTTGATTCATTACTTGGACAAAATAATTGAACTTTCCAATTCAATTTTTTATTAGGTTCGGCTTTTTTGTGGTTCTTATAAAACAACTAGAAATTTTCAAAATTATAGTTGACTAGTTTTGACTTTTCAATTTCATTCCTCTTACATTTAACCACATTGAACAAAAACTAAAACGGAAAAAAATGCCAGGCGCGTTGACTTAATCTTATATGTATGGTGTGGTCTTGCTTATCTGGTTTCCATTTACTAAAATACAGCTCATTACCCCTTTTTTTTTTGGCAGCTCATGACTTTTAGGCATCCAATTTTCACATTATCGTCTCTCTAACAATTCAGATTAATTATATATGAATTTAGCCACCAAAAAAATCGACAGGCTCGTATAATAGTTCATATGAAGAAAGTGTTTAAAACGCCGGTACGGCGGTTAGAGCGTAGTGACGTGGTGAAGCATAACAAAGCTAATGCAGCGTCTTTTTCTAGCTCATCTGAAGATCAATCCGTTTCAAATTCTTCTCTCTGGAGTGCTCTGATGACGCGCTCTGGAGAGTTCCCGGATAGAACCAGTTTCAGGAACTTCAGAGATGAAGATGGAGATATGGATCCTGGTGATTTGGCTATTTCTGTTGAAGCCTGGGAAGCTTACAAGAAGCGAGATGAGTTCAAGTCTTCCGACCACGAGATTCACAAGTATCCAGTTCATGATTTAAATGAAGCAGGTCCTAGTGGTCATGCTGATTCTGAGTTGACGTGGTCAGAGGCGAGCGAGAGTGGGAGTTTTAGGAATTTGTCGGATAAAGTTGTACTTGATGGTGGTAGTAGAGAAGAGAATAAACGTGGTCTTCAGACGAAGACGAATAAGGTAATGTCGAGAGGCTATCTTGTTCCCAGTCCCAGTGATGTTGTGGCTGTTGTTGGTGGTGGTGGTGGTATAGAGGGAGTAAGACCACTGGGGCTTAAGCTTCCTCCGGCGAAACAACCTCCTCTTGAACATCATGGATCATCTTGGGATTTCCTTACGCATTTCGCTCCAGTAGGTGAAATTGTTAGGCGGCCAAGTTCCTCTTCTTCTTCTGAGGGAGAGGAAGTGGAAAGGGAGGCGAGGCTTCTCGAGTCTGCGGATACAGCTGATAAGGCATGCCCATTCACTACAAACAAGGGTGGTGACTCCTCTAGTATATGAGGCAATATAGTTATATCTAAAGGACTATCTTGTAAATATAAGAGAATACAGTATATACCCTAGAAGTACCTTGTATAAATACTCTGTATCAGTAACTTAATAAAGTATTCATTCAACCCTAATATTGTATATGGTATCAGAGCAGCTCTAAGCCGTCATTCCCAAAAACTTTCAAAAAAAAAAAAAAATTTCTCATCTTTTTCACTCTTCCGACATCAATGTCAGAAAACTCTCAAACTCCGGCGACTGCAAGTGAGACAATCACCATCTCATCCACGCCGACTCTCCTCAACGTCAATATGACGAACGTGACTAAGCTCACCGCAACCAATTTCCTAATGTGGAACCGACAGGTCCACGCTCTTCTTGATGGATATGATCTAGCCGGCCACATCGACAGCTCCACGGTGGTTCCTCCAGCCACCATCACCACTGACGCAGGTGTAGTCCCGAACCCTGACTTCACCCTCTGGAAGCGCCAGGATAAGCTAGTCTACAGCGGACTCTTAGGCGCTATCACCCCATCGATCCAACCAATCTTATCAACAACGAACACATCTGCAGAGATCTGGTTGATTCTTACTGCAACATATGCAAAGCCGACGAGGGGACACATAAAGCAAGTCAAGCAGCAGATCAATAACTGGACCAAAGGAAACAAATCGATCAATGAGTACTTTCAAGGCTTCACAACTCGATTTGATCAGCTTGCGGTTCTAGGGAAACCATTGGATCATGAGGATCAAATTGAGAAGATACTAGGTGGACTGCCAGAAGAATACAAGACAATGGTCGATCAGGTGGAGAGCAGAGACACGGCGCCTTCCCTAACTGAGCTACATGAGAAGCTAATCAACCAGGAGGCCAAGCTTCAAACTCTTGTAACCCCTAACCCCTCTGCTCATGTCACGGCCAACTACACAAATTACAGAGGCACCAACAACAAGTCCAACAACACTCGACATGGAGGATATCGTGGAAACCAAACCTGGCAGCAACAGCAACAGTTCAGTGTGTCTGCTCAGTCAAACTCGCAACAGCCATCTCCTCGTGGGTACCAAGGCAAATGCCAACTATGCGGGATATTCGGCCACAACGCACGGCGTTGCACTCAAATGCAAATGTCTGGAGGTGTCTCAGCCGTTCCACAGCAGTACGCGAATGCTTCACTACCCTGGCAGCCACGAGCAAACTTCATTGCTGCTACACCCTACAATCCCAGTCCGTGGCTCCTTGACAGTGGAGCAACGCACCACCTGACATCAGACCTCAACAATCTAGCACTACATCAACCTTACCATGGAGGTGAAGAAGTTGCGATTGCAGATGGCTCTACCATGTCGATTACACACACTGGTTCTATGACTTTCCCTACTTCCTCTAAACCTCTTAAACTTAATGATGTGTTGTGTGTTCCACATGTCAACAAGAACCTAATCTCTGTGTATCGACTCTGCAATGCTAACCAAGTTTCTGTTGAATTCTTTCCTGCTCACTTTCAGGTGAAGGATCTCAGCTCGGGGGCGCGGCTACTTCAAGGTCGAACGAAGGGTGATCTGTATGAGTGGCCCAAGCCTACCCTAAATCCATCAGCCTATGCAACCTACCCTGATACAAAAGCTACCTTGGATCGCTGGCATAACCGGCTTGGCCACCCCTCACTATCCATTCTCAAATTTGTTGTTTCAAAGTTTGCTTTACCTTACTTAAACACTGCTTCCTGTTCTTCTCCTTGCAACGAATGTCTTTTGAATAAAACTCATAAATTGCCTTTTCACCAAAGTTCAATCACCTCGTCTCAACCCCTTCAATACTTATTCTCTGATGTCTGTCAATCGCCTGTACCCTCAAACAAAAACCACAAATACTATCTTGTCTTTGTTGATCATGTTTCTCGATATACATGGATTTTTTCACTCACTGCTAAGTCTCAGGTAAAAGAGATCTTCCTCCAGTTCAAACCCTTGGTTGAAACCCGGTTCCAAGCTAAGATTCAACATCTATATTCAGATAATGGAGGAGAATATCTGGCCATGTGATCCTACCTAGCAAACAATGGCATCTCCCACCTAACTATATAGTAGAAGAGTGCATTTAATTTAAAACTTTACAAAAAATTAGATCCATGGGAATGATTTTGCTTTAATAATATAGATTAATTAAATATATATGTATAATTATAAAATTATTTTTATAAAATTTTATATCATTACTAGAATCTAACTAAAACTGATACATAAATAAAATGAAAACTTAAAAAATAATATAAAAATATAATGAAAACTAATTTATTTAATAATATGATTTTTAATGAAATGTTTTTAAATTTGAATTTTTTAATATTTTTAATTTGAATATGAGAAACAGAATTTTAATTATTGAACCGGATCACCGGTTTTACCGAGTTTGCCGGGTTTTTTTTTTGTGTAAATGTTAAATTTTATACCGAATTTTCTTTGTGACAGAAGTTACATAGGAAACTAGTAGCGGAATGAATAAAAACCTAAAGCAACACCAAGAAAGAAAGAAGAAGCAACCACAATGATTAACAAACTAAACAAAAGGTTTACTAGTTGAGGAAGAACCGAAACTTGGCACAAAAAGCATTGCCACATGAGTTGAAGCCTTTGATAACATATGAGACCACACCTTGGTAGAAATTGGCTTGCCCGCAGCGCTGCTCCTAAAGATTGACTCCAAATACACACAGCTTTACCAATCCTAACCGCTGCAACCACGAGCCTCGATCCACCACCGGTAGAAGAGAACACGAGTTCCTAGTGCTTCAAACCGCAACCCGCCCCAGAAACCTTTGGAGCGCCATCTGGATAACACGAGTCCCTAGAGTTTGCCGGTTTAACTCAAATCCGATTTCTATTACAAGCCATACCGATTAGAAGTGTCGGTCCGGTTTTCAAAACACTACTTATCACTGGTTGCCAGTCTTCTTTATATATTCCTTAACAAAAAGAAATCTTCCTTTAATTTCCCTCCCATTTGCTATTTGATTTGCAAAACATATTTTTGTGGACATATTTTACTATTATTTGACCTTTTTTTTACCTTCATCTGGAAGAGAATCACACTTGAAAACAAAGACAAATAAATGTTTTTTGAGAAAAAGAGACAAATATATGTTTGAAGTAAAATACAATGTATTTGAGATTTCATTATCTTAATGAGGAAAAGGCAACTTTATGATTTAACAATAAAACAGGAAAAAAATCTCGAAGAGAACAACAGCTGTGTCTTTCCAGACCAAGTTTTGGATAGCAGTTAGACAACACGGCCGGTGCAATATAAATGAAAATATGCTAGTCATGAATATATTGTTGCCAAAATTAAATACTTCTACTTGATATAATTATACGTTTCTCTCTCTCCTTCTGCTCTGTCCTCTCTCTAAAAATCAGACACAGAGGAAGGATTGAGATGAAATCTCAACCGGAGCTTCTACCAAATTCATCTCCGGTTAGCAAGCTTGTTTCTGGGAAGCGGTGATTCTTCTACACCGCTATCGCCAGCTTTGTTTCCGGGAAACGGTGGCTCTACAGCACCGGTTTCGTCGGCTTTCGTCCCCGGGAAAGCGGTGACTCTGATAGCACTGTCCTTTCGCCGGCGTCTTCTCCGGTTTGTTCCGGAACTAGTTCATGATCTACGCTTTTGGGTTTGCTATGTCCAATCGACTCTCGATCTGAAAATCGTGTGGATTTTTTGGATCGATCGTAGATGATTGATGTCTTATTGGAGTGTAGATCGATGGTTGGAGATCTTTAGTTTTATCGGTTTGGCCTCTATGGTGGAGTTTGGTCGCGTCGTTTCTCTGACTCCGGCGTAGTTCTTCTCGAGTTAGTCTCGATGTAGCTCTCCGTTGAAGAGTCCAGGCGAAACAGATGGGTGAGATGGTCTCAGTTTCCGGCGTGCTCCGTCGAAACTATAGGTGGTTTCGTCTTCGCCGGCGATGTTTTCTCGGTGCCGGTCGCGGTGGTGTGACCAGGTGACGCGTGTTCTCGAAAGGGGTGGGCTTCAACACGTGGACGGGCATGCGAGCTTTGTTGGACGCGTGTTTAGCCGTTTGGTTTGTGGGCTTGTGCTTTAGGCCCGGGTTTAGTTTATGTAGGCCCATTATGTCGGGCTTTATGTTTTATGTTTGTTTTGTTGGATCATGGGCTTAGACCCATTAATAAAATAAAAGATGGAAAAAAAAAATACATCTACTTGATATTAAAATTTATTATCTTTTGCAAATTTATCGTATAATGTCAACACATATGCTAAAAGCATATCAATTTTGGCCTTTGCGGTTACTACTAGTGCACCTTTTTTTTAGGTTGACAATCTGTTATGGGAACAACGTAGACAAATAAAAAGAAAAAATAAACGGACAGCAACCAATGGTAATAACAGACAATGACATTCAGACAAAAGATCTAGAACACGTGTTCTGTCTTTCACGCTTAGCCACGTACTTCCGGTCCCGAGATATTCGCTTTCACTTGAAGCTATAGAAACAATAATAACCATAAAATATAGAACAGAGGATAAAAAGACAAGCAGAGAGATAGAGAGAGAAGGATTCGATTCAAATTCCGATTCACCGGAGAGATTCATCTCTTTTCTCTCCCTCTCTCTGTCTGTCCGATCTCCGATCTCATCAATGGCGGAACAGACGGAGAAAAAGTACATTACGAAAGAAGATCTGAGCAAACACAACAAACCCGGAGACCTCTGGATCGCGATCCAAGGCAAAGTCTACGACGTCTCCGATTGGATCAAATCCCATCCCGGCGGCGAAGCGTTGATCGTCAATCTCGCCGGCCAAGACGTCACCGATGCCTTCATCGCATTCCACCCTGGAACCGCGTGGCACCACCTCAACAGCCTCTTCACCGGCTACCACATCGGAGACTCTCAGGTCTCCGAGATCTCGCGCGATTACCGCCGCCTAGCCGCCGAGTTTCGCAAACTCGGCCTCTTCGAGAAAAAAGGACACGTCACGCTCTACACCTTAACCTTCGTCGCCGCCCTGTTCGCCGCCGTCCTCTACGGCGTCTTGGCGTGCACCTCCGTCGTCGCTCACCAGATCGCCGCCGCGATACTCGGTCTCCTCTGGATGCAGAGCGCGTACATAGGCCACGACTCGGGGCACTACGTCATCATGAAGAACAAGTCGTACAACAAGTTCGCTCAGCTTCTCTCCGGCAACTGCATCACCGGGATCTCCATCGCGTGGTGGAAGTGGACCCACAACGCTCACCACCTCTCTTGCAACAGCCTCGACTACGACCCTGACGTGCAGCACATCCCCGTCTTCGCCGTATCCTCCAAGTTCTTCAGCTCCATGACGTCACGTTTCTACGATCGGAAGCTCACGTTTGACCCGCTCGCGAGGTTCCTCGTCAGCTACCAGCACTTTACTTATTACCCGGTCATGTGCTTCGGGAGGATCAACCTTTTTATCCAAACGTTCCTTCTCCTCTTCTCGAAGCGTGAGTTCCCCGACCGTGCTCTCAACTTAGCTGGGATCTTGGTGTTTTGGACATGGTTCCCGCTCTTGGTCTCTTGTCTCCCAACTTGGCCTGAGAGATTCTTCTTTGTCTTGACGAGCTTCACGGTCACGGCGCTTCAGCATATTCAATTCACGCTTAACCATTTTGCGGCTGATGTCTACATGGGTCCACCTACGGGTAACGACTGGTTCGAGAAGCAAACAGCTGGGACGTTGGATATCTCGTGTACTTCCTACATGGATTGGTTCTTTGGTGGGTTACAGTTTCAGCTCGAGCATCATTTGTTCCCTAGGCTGCCACGTTGCCATCTCAGAAAAGTGTCTCCTGTGGTACAAGAGCTTTGCGAGAAGCATAATCTTCAGTATAGGAGTCTTTCGTGGTGGGAGGCTAATGTGTGGACCATTAGGACTTTGAAGAAAGCTGCTTATCAAGCTAGAGATGCTGCTAATCCTGTGGTTAAGAACTTGGTTTGGGAAGCTTTGAATACTCATGGCTAAGTTGACTTTAAATCAAACAAAAAGCTCTTGTTTTCGTTTGGTCATTATCATCATGTGTTTTTATTTATATTTTCTTTTGTATCTTTTAACAATTCGTGTTGTTTACTATGGAAGAGTTGCTAGATTGAGTTGAATCGAGATTTAATTTATTTACATAACTCTTCTTATGATATATTATTATTATTTGTTTGTTCACATGGCTCTTTTTTGATACCTGTGACTTCGTGGTTCTGTTTTCTTTTGAATGCTGCTGTGTTACATCATTACGTGTAGGTGTTATTTGATGTCCCTGGTGTTATTATTATAAGGTTTAAAGTTCAACTGTCTTGTAATTATTGTGTCATCCAAAAGTTGCAAGGATGTGGGGTATTTTGCTTTTGTCATACTTTTTAGATAAGCAAACGAGTGTATATTATCTTTGATTTTCAGATGATGGTTCACCACTTTGGCACAGCGAATGTTGGTCGTGGGAGCTGTGTCACCGAACAAGTGAGAAAGGAGCTGTGTCCAAGCTGGCGGAGCAAAAGGAATAATCGGTGGTTAGTTGAAATAGAATTCATTTTTCTTTTACAAATGGGAGTTAATGAGATTTCAGATCGAGTCTGAGTTTATTCTAATGGTGATTCACAAGTATGTTCAAATGATGGGCCGAGCTGTATGGGATACTCTCTAATTGCCAGAAAGCCCAAGAACACAGCGATGCTAGTCTTCAAAGGTTTGGAATGAGAAAAAAAAGGAGATTAAAGCTTTAGCTTTCTGAATTAGTTCATGTTTTCAAGACAGTATGCATTGCTTAAGGTTTTCTAGTAATCTGATCAGTAATTTGGTTAAAAACCTTAAATCTAACGATCCTCGGGAGCTTGTGAGAAAGGAACTGTGCCTAAGCTAGAGGAGCAAAAGGACCAATTCGTGATCAGTTGAAACTAAGTTGAGTTTTTTTTTTTGTTAAACTGTAGCATTAAAGCTAGCTGGTTTAGTTTTTCACCTTAACTCCAGTTCACTGTTTGTAGAATGCCAGAGAAACACGTACGTCTCTTTGTCTTCATGCTCCCAGACGAAGGAAGGGTTATACGCGATTGTTGACAAAAATGAGTTTCACAAAAGGCACAAGTCATTTTCTAAAAGAAGAGAGAGATAAGAGGATAGGTATATAAACTGAAAACATGGTAGGGAAACAGTAAAAAGGGAACAACAAAATGTGGAACAGAAGAAGAGAACATCATCATGATAAGTGTGACTTCTAAGTTTGGTCCACTACCGTTTGCTGCCGATAAAAGCATAAACAAATTAAACAACAATAAGTTAGTCCACTTAGAAAATGATTTCTCTTTTTACATTATTTTTACTTCCCAGCTTTGATAAATGTTACTATACCTTATTTATATGTTGGTAATTCACAAATCTAACTAGCTTATTGACAGCGTAATTGAGTTGGCTCTCGTGTTTAACCGTGGGGTGAATATTGGAGAAACTATGTACACAAACATGTACATATGCATGTATCCAAATCCACTCCTCAGACTTTCAAGGCTCGAAAGGAGAGTCAATTGGAAATGGTCTAATAGCATACCACTGGTATCACTTTTGAGCTGTAGATATCTTAGAGCATTTTTAACTCATAAACCTATTTGGGATGCTTATTTCTTTTTATTTCTTTTTGTCTGATTAAAAAAAAAAATTAAAACCGAATCAATCGTGAACCGTCACGTGTCAGAGTTTTTGGCAACTCTTCTTAGTGTATTATGGTGGGGTCCTCTAAGCAACCCCTTAAGCACTTCTATTAATAGTGCTCTTACGGAGTGTGCAAACGGTATCTTAACACTAGTTTATAATTGATGGGAAATAAAAATGATGTGTCAGTTTCAGAAAAAAAAGAAAAGATGTGTGTGCATGTGTGAGTGGATTTGCTCCATAGTGTAAAGGATAAGTGACTTAATGTGCACAAAGTTACTTTGGCAAAATGAAGCCGGTCCATGACAATTGACCATAAGTGACAAATTAGTATTTGCCACCATGTCATTTTAGCTATATTTTTACACATTCATTAAAACAATATATATATATTTTTGCACATTCTTTATTTTTATTTTTGTAGTCTAATATATCTTCATATGAAACCACCAAATTGCCAAATTGATTAGTGCATATTGATCTTATTTAGATATTTCCACAATCTTCACATCGCTTTCTTGTTCTTTTAACAGAAAATAATAATGCTGTTATATTCTATTATTTATTAAATGTTAAACGCAATTTGACTACTGCCTTTACATTAGTCTTGGCTATCTTTACGAATGTTATATACAACCAAAACATTAAAGGTGGCCATTGGCACTAAGACTAATTTACAAAAAAAAAACTTTCTACAACCTTTCTAAACCACTCATGTTTTAAAGTCGTATCTGGATTTAGCAAAAACTCAAAGTCTTTAACAACCTTCCTGCACATAGCTATATTGATTGTTGTTTTAGACTTTAGACAGTGGGTAATTAGTCTCCATATATTTACAAAACCACTACAGCTATAGGAATTAGGGCAGGACATTTTATCCGATATCTGAACCCGTATCCAAATCCGATCCGAAAATTTCGAACCGAAATTCGAACCGAAATCCGAACCGAAATAGCAAAATACCCGGACGAGTAATGTACTAGGAGAAATTGGATATCTGAACCCAAACGGATAATATCCGAACTCGAATGGATATCTGAAGATAACCGAACATATGTATACTTAGCCCTATATTTCTAGTTTACTTTTCATATTTTATTCAAAATATTAATATTAATATTGCACATTGCTCAAAATCAGATAATATACATATAATTATGGACATAATCACTTGTTTCTCGCTTAAAATACATATCAAGCTCTTGTTTTTACATTAACAAAAGTTGCATCAAAAATTTCAAACACAACAACTAAATTAATATATTTCTATTTGTAAATTTTTTTTCCAAACCTATTAATAGTTTAATCTATTAAAAATTAGAAAACCAGTAAAGTTAAAAGTATATTTTAAATATAAAAAAAAAATTAAACAATGAATAGTTTATTTATTTTTTCTGCAAAATTTAAATATCCGAACCCGGTCCGAAATATCTGAATCCGAATATAAAATATCTGAACTGATCCAAAGTGTTAAAATACCTGAACAAGTTCTATATCTCTTGAAATATCCGATCCGAACCGAACATGTACCCGAACGCCTACTCCTGATAGGAATGTATGGATCTACCTTATAATAGGTAATAAATACACACGCACAAAACTAGGCCGTGGTCAAGAGTTTTTAGATCCGTTTCTCTCTATATGGTCTTGAGATTTGTAATTTTTCACAAATAAAAACAATAATTTTACTATATACGGTAAAAGAAATATCATCTTTAGTTAGTTAACTTCAGACCATTCAGACATCAAATTTGTAGTACTAATTAATTGTCTCTAGACACATCTTTCTTTTGCCATTATGAATTCCACACATGCACACATCCTTGATATTTTATGAATCATAACCCCTATTACAAATTTGCTATTTGGAAATTCATTGAATTTCGTCTCTTTGAAAAGATTAGGTGCACCGGCACATGTGCATAAAGTATTTTGGATTCTTAAAACATTCGCTAGGAACTAAAGAAATAATTAAGATAATGGAATGGATCACGAGTTTTCTTTTCTAAGTACGTGATTTATAAATTAGTGCCTATAATGTGTATGCCTTAGTTAGTGGATTTATAAATTAAAAAGGCAGATGGTATATACTACTTTATAGTTTCTTTTCTAAGTACGTGATTCACAATTTCACAATAAACATATTTTTTTTTAATATATACTATTTATTCATCACCTGTCAAACCGGAATTCAGTGTTTGATACAAGCTCGGTTCAACTAATTTTTTTTCTAAATTAACCATTACAAACATAGCTTCGCCATCCACTAGTTTACTCAGGTATCTTCAGAAAATCAATTTCCGTTCTCAGCCATTGATGTTAACCACAAAGATGTGGGATTTACCTCATCTCCTCGGATGCCGGACTCCTCGTGACATCGCCAGAGTAGCTAGATCTTGATTATCTCCCCAAAATTTGTATCTTGACTGGATATGAAGCACTAGACTCGAACAGTTTAGAGGTAAGAGATAGCAAACCGTGAAGAACGCCACCGAGAACTTACCCAACCGCGGACAGGAGGAAGAGAGCACTATAGTTTCTAAGAGCATGTAACTCAGGACCTCGAACAAAACGGGCTGCAATGAGGACTAACTAGTATTGGGTCTTCAGTACCTGCGATAAGAAAGAGCAAAGCCTACCAAGATCACCAAAGTGGAAATCCCAACACTGGGATGGCTAAAAACTCCAATCAAGTCACCCCGCCGATGCAGACCAAGACGACTCAATCGTTGGTCCCAACCGACGCCTTGACCTGAGAACTAGAGAACCTAGCACGGTTTTATTGCGCTTCAAAAACTATTCCTTGCTGGTGAAACTAAGAACAACAAAAGAAGCGGTACCAAACAGCTCATAACCATTCGCGAGATGAACGAACAACAACCCGACCTAGTACGAGAGGCGGGCTAGCAAGCAGAGAGCGTCATGAGAGGCACAACTGACTCTGCCATAGACGACATATGAAGTTGGAACCTCCCGAAAACACACACGCATGACCACAAAAAGACCTTGGCCACACGACCAGCAAGCATCCTTGTGTACGCGCCGATGGTACGCCACCATCGTCTCCCCTGAGCAAAAACACGTCTCGTACTCAAGACGAAACACCAAGCCTGACTCCAAGAAGGCAACACACTCCACTCCACAAACAAAAGACTTCGCCAAAAGTCACACGATGAAGAACCGGAGGAGAGAGCAAAGCCCAACCGCCACACGCCATCACTGCCTCGACGACAAACAGATCTACAAAAGAGAAACGCGAGATCCGCCATAGCCAAACCCTAAAAGCCGACTTTTTTCCTCATAGAAACCTCACCATCTCGTTGAAACTCCAGAAAAAACACCACCAACAACCGGATCTATCTCCCTTCGAGGTAGATGTAGGGTTCCGGCGAGAGAGGTTTTCTCAGAGCGCCAGAAATGTCGACGGCATAGAGAAACTAAGGGAGAGAAGCAAAGAGAAAAACAGGTTGAGAGGAGAGGAGAACCCAACCGACGCCGTAACCCGAAGGCCAAGCGCCGGTGGAGAAGGAATTTTTTTTTTCCGCCTTTAGAGAGAGAAGAGAGAAAAATTCCAAGTTCCACAAAAAACATATTCGAATCAATATCAGTTGCATTCCACTCTTGAATCGTGATTTAAAACTACGTTATTATAAAAATAACACTTTAGTTTTATATCTTCCAGAGTATATAATAAGCGACATGCAAATATAATAATTTCAATTGGATTGAAGAACTATTATGATTCGCTAGACTTTGTGCTGAAAAGTGATTGCTATTCCATCGCGTAAACAATTAACAGTTGAATTCATCAAATCAAAGAAAACATCGTAAAAGACGCAAGGCATAAAACCAACAAGAGTTTAGTGTCTGAGCAACTGTTTGTATATATGTTATTATATGGAAATATAAATACTGGAGTAGTTACATAGCTATAAAGGGTAAGGAATAGGTTGGCCTTATAATAAAGAGACAAAGAGAATGAGCGGCGAGACTAGGGGTTTGGCGAGAAACGAAACTAGGGCTTTGAATTCGGAGGATCAGGATGAAACCATGATGGATGTGGGGGAGAGATCGAGACCGCCAGGAGACCCGCCCGATAGGGTGACCACATGGGCAGCGAAGGCGGCGGGTACGACAGCAGGAGGTATGCCGGTTCCAGAGGCTTTGATTGATGATGTGTTTGTGTCGAGAAGGCTCAGAGTAGATTTTCCGAATGGAGAAGATGGAGAACCATCAATCACGATTGAGAACGAGGTACTTGAAGCAATGAACGGGATGTGGAAGCAGTGTATGATTGTTAGGGTTTTGGGGAGGAATGTTCTGATCTCTGCCTTGAGTTGGAAGCTAAGGGAATTATGGAGTCCGAAGGGATCGATGTATGTGATGGACCTACCTCGACAGTTCTTCATGGTCCGTTTTGAGAAGGAGGATGAATATTTGGAGGCGTTAACAGGAGGACCATGGAGGGCTTTCGGAAGTTACCTCATGGTGAGAGCCTGGTCACCGGAGTTCGATCCGCTAAGAGATGATATCGTTACAACACCGGCATGGATCAGATTAACAAATATCCCATTGAACTTTTATCACCGATCGATCCTTATGGGAATTGCTAAGGGGTTGGGCAGGCCGATCCGTGTGGATCAAACTACATTGAACTTGGAAAGGGCTCGTTTTGCGAGAATTTGTGTGGAGGTGAATCTAGCTAAACCTTTGAAAGGAACGGTGTTGATTAATGGTGAGAGATACTTCATAGCGTATGAGGGACTATCGGAGATCTGTTCAAAGTGTGGTATCTATGGACACTTGGTACATGGTTGCCCAAAAACGATTGCGGAGCGAGTTGCAGCTTTACCAATACAGAAGGAGAGGTCAGTATCTGTCTAAATAAGGACTACCAGAGCAGGAGGAGGGTTTTATTAAGGCAAGGGGATCGAGAAGAGGAGCTCCTCCGTTACTTCGGCCGGTGACTGCCATGACAAGGGAATCACGTGAGGAGGTTGATAGAAATGGCTGAGAAACAAAACATATTAAGGAAACAGAGAATCTTGTGTTATCAAACAAGTACAGAAGTCTTGGTACGGATACGAACACGGGGGAACCGAGTGAGGAAGTGATCTCTGGTGAGGGAGATAAGGAGAATCAGGAGGTAAACATTCAGAATGCTAAGGGTAAGGGAACCTTACAAGAGAAGAAATCCTTAGTTTTTGGTAGCAATGGAAGTATTAATTTGAATGGAGGAAATAAAGAGAGAAGGAATGGAAATAAAAAAAATAATAGAGGGAGTAAGAGAAAGGCCCAAAAAATCGACTAACATGCCGGTTAGAGGATTGGTTTTTGGGCCGACTAAGGGAGAGACTAACATGTCGACATCAGGAAAACGAGTGAGAGTGGAGAATAGGGATGCAGGGAGACCTGGTGGAGTTTTCAGAGATAGTGTGGAGGTCAGGGTTATGCCTAAGCTTCTTCAGCTGCGAGATGAGGGGTTAGAAAATCCGATGGAGATCATTAGAAGTGAGACAGAGAAGCAAATGGTGGAAGAACCGACGACGGTGCAGGTGGAGGAGGTAGTGGGATCCCTAGCATAACAGGGTGCCCCTGGAATTCAATTGGAGATTTTTATAATTATGATGATGAATTGTTTATTCTGGAATTGCCGGGGAGCAAATAAACCTAATTTCAGACGGTCTATTAGGTATATTCTAAAGAAATATCAAACTGATTTTCTGGCATTGTTCGAAACTCATGCAAGTGGAGATAAAGCAATGAGGATTTGCCACAACCTGGGGTTTGACAACTCTTTTCGTGTACATGCTATTGGTCAAAGTGGTGGAATTTGTATTTTATGGAGAGATCAAGCGGGAGTGATTACGGTGTTGGAATCATCGGATCAGTTTTTGCATGCGAGGGTGATGATTGGGACTGAGATTATACATATTATTGCGGTCTATGCGGCTCCTACGGTTAGTCGAAGGAGTGGTATCTGGGGACAGTTGAAGCGGGTGTTAGAGAATATTGATGAACCGGTTATAGTGGGTGGTGATTTCAACACCATTTTAAGATTGGATGAGCGATCTGAAGGGAATGGTAGACTTACACCAGATTCTCTGGCGTTTGGGGATTGGATTAATGATTTAGCTCTGGTGGATATGGGATTCAGAGGAAATACCTTTACTTGGAGGAGAGGTAAAGATACGCAGCACTTTGTGGCGAAGCGACTTGATAGAGTTTTGTGTAGTGCGCAGACTCGCGTGAGATGGCAGGAGGCAGTGGTCACTCATCTTCCCTTTTTAGCTTCAGATCATGCACCAATGTATGTACAAATGGAGCCGGAGCGGAAAGGAGATCCGAAAAGGAGACCGTTTAGATTCGAAGCTGTGTGGCTTAAGCATGATGGTTTCAAGGAGCTACTATCAACATCTTGGAACAGTGAGATGAGTACTCCAGAGGCACTGGTATCTTTGAAGGAGAAACTTAAGAAATGGAATAAAGAGATATTTGGAGATGTGATCAAACGAAAAGAGAAACTGCTCGGGGATATAAAAGAAGTTCAGGAGGAATTGGAGAGAAACCCATCAGATGGTCTGTTGGCAAGGGAGGAGACATTACAAAAAGAGTTTGATGTTGTCCTTGAACAGGAGGAGTGCGCTGGTACCAAAAATCACGAGAGAAATGGATAGTGCTTGGAGATAAAAACACGACGTACTATCACACGAGTACCATTGTGAGAAGAAAGAGAAATATAATAGAGATGCTGAAAAGTGAAGATGGCCACTGGATTGACCAGTCAGAACAGTTGGAGCAACTAGCAATGAACTACTATAAGAGACTGTATCCAACTGAGGATATATCTCTCGATACAGAGAAGCTATCCCAGGTTGGTTTTACTGACTTTACACGTAGAGCTTAAATAAGCCTTTCTCGGCAGTGGATATGGAGACTTCGGTGAGATCGATGGGTAAATATAAGGCACCAGGGCCAGATGGTTTTCAACCTGTCTTCTACCAAGACTCATGGGATGTGGTGGGGGAATCAGTAACTCGGTGTGGGCTAGGGTTATTTGAATCCGGAGTTCTTTAGGAGGGCATGAATGATGTAATGGTGGTTCTTATACCAAAGGTTCTCAAACCAGAAAGAATTATGCAGTTTCGGCCTATTTGTTTATGTAATGTCTTGTTCAAGACGATAACAAAGGCAATGGTGATGAGACTGAAGACACTAATGCCAAAACTAATAGGTCCAACACAAGCCAGTTTTATCCCGGGAAGACTTAGCACCGATAACATCGTGCAGGAAGCGGTTCACTCAATGAGAAGGAAAAAAGGGAAAAAAGGTTGGATGTTACTTAAGCTGGATCTTGAGAAAGCGTATGATCGCATCAGATGAGACTTCTTAGAGGATACTCTTAATGCAGCGAAGTTACCACATATATGGATCAAATGGATAATGGAGTGTGTTATGAATCCAGGTATGAGTCTACTGTGGAATGGGGAGAGAACAGAAGCGTTTACACCTCAACGTGGTCTTAGACAGGGAGATCCCTTGTCTCCATATCTCTTTGTGTTATGTATGGAGAGACTATGCAACCAAATTGACTTCTCTGTTGCAAAGAAGGAGTGGAAACCAATCAATTTATCTAGAGGTGGCCCAGCTTTATCACATATTTGCTTTGCGGATGATCTGATCTTGTTTGCAGAAGCTTCAGTATCACAGATCCGAGTGATACGAAAGGTGTTGGAGAGGTTTTGTGGAGCATCAGGACAGAAAGTTAGCTTGGAGAAATCTCTAATTTTCTTCTCTGAAAATGTTCATCGAGATTTAGCTAATTTGATCAGTGATGAAAGCGGAATCAAAGGCAAAAAGGAGTTGGGAAAGTATTTGGGCATGCCGGATTTGCAGAAAAGAATTAATAAAGAGACTTTTGGGACAGTCATTGAGAGGGTTTCGTCTAAATTGGCTGGTTGGAAGAGGAGATTTTTGAGCTTAGCTGGAAGGATAACTCTCACTAAATCTGTTCTCTCATCAATTTCGGTTCACACGATGAGCTCGATAGCATTGTCGGTGTCGACTTTGATCCAACTGGATAAAATTGCTAGGTCTTTTATCTGGGGGAGTGGTGAAGGGATCAGAAAACAACATTTGGTGTCTTGTGAGAAAATCTGTAAACCAAAGAGAGAGGGGGGACTGGGCATAAGATCAGCAAAAGAAATGAACATTGCTCTCTTAGCTAAACTCGGCTGGAGATTGTTGAACACACAAGATGGATTATGGGTGCAAATCTTGCGTAAGAAGTTTCGTGTAGGTGAGATACATGAATCATCATGGTTGGTGCCTCAGGGGAGCTGGTCGCCGACGTGGAGGAGCTTGGTGTTGGGAATTCGAGCAGTTGTGATTCCAGGAGCTTCCTGGATACTAGGAGATGGTCGCCGAGTACGGTTTTGGAAAGATAATTGGTTGTTGCATGAACCTCTACATGGCTTGAGTATGGTGGATATTCCGGAAGCACTGTTGGAGGCAAAAGCTTGTGATTTATGGCAGAATGGGATAGGTTGGTTAACACAACAAATTGAACAGTACATATCGACGGAGAATCAATTACGTTTAGCTTCGGTGGTGATCGATGATTTCACAGGGGCTAGGGATAGGATGTCGTGGGGAGGAAGTAAGAATGGTCTCTTCTCTGTGAAATCAGCGTATGCACTCTTGACAACAGACGAGACACCGAGACCAAATATGGAGGCTTTCTACAGTCGGGTTTGGCGGGCTATGGTACCAGAAAGAGTTAGAGTTGTTTTTATGGTTGGTTGCGCACCAAGTTATCATGACGAACATGGAGAGGAAGCGGAGACACTTAAGTGACAATGGAATGTGCCAACTGTGCAAGAATGGAGACGAGACAATCCTTCATTTTCTTTCGAGATTGCCCTGCTGCAATGGGACTATGGAGAAGACTTGTGAACCTAAGAAAACAACAGCGGTTCTTTAATCAACCACTTTTAGAATGGTTGTATGAGAATCTCAAAAGCGATACGTCGGCTAATGGAGATCAATGGCCTACAATGTTTGCGTTGACTGTGTGGTGGTGTTGTAAATGGAGGTGTGGGTATGTCTTCGGTGAAACTGGGAAGTGTCGAAATAGGGTGCAGTTTGTTAAAGATAAGACTCAGGAGGTGATACTAGCAAATAAGAAACTGCGGCCCCGCTCGACCATTGGTGCGCGTGTGGAGAGACAGATCGCATGGTGTAAGCCGGGTAATGGCTGGTGCAAATTGAATACTGATGGATCCTCTAAAGGAAATCCGGGACTGGCTACAGCAGGTGGGGCTATGCGTGATGAATATGGAGAGTGGAGAGGAGGCTTTGCGATCAATATTGGGATTTGCTCAGCCCCATTGGCGGAGTTATAGGGTGTTTATTACGGCCTCTGTATAGCATGGGATAAGGGGATCCGACGGCTAGAGGTGGAGGTTGATTCCGAGAGTGTGGTGGGTTTTCTTAAGACAGGGATTCAAGATTCTCATCTCCTGTCATTCCTAGTACGTTTGTGCTATGACTTCATATCAAGAGACTGGTTAGTCAAGATTTCACATGTGTATAGGGAGGCTAATTGTCTAGCAGATGGATTAGCTAACTATGCTTTTTCTTTATCTTACGGTTTACGTTATTTTGAGTTTGCTCCGGAGCATGTTGCTTCCATCTTGTCGGATGATATTCATGGGATTGCTAGAGCTTGACAGATTTTCTTGTAACAAAGTTTTGGATTTGAATAAAAAGTAGGAGACTATTGTCTCCTGCCATCTACCAAAAAAAAAAAAAAAGGGTAAGGGCATATGCTAGCTCTACCGAAGAAAGAAGGTAAAGCGTATGAAGCTGAGATCAATATAGCTTTTACACCTATCAACATTTTAAAGCTGTACTCAAATGTATTTAATTTTCTGCTTCATGACAAAATTTATTGATTAATAATACATAGTAATTCTAAATAGTTATTAGTTTGTGTTTGATTTTAATTTAGTATTGTATAGTGATCTAGTAAGTGTTTTAGGTAAAGGGCAGGCCACTAAGAAACTGCGAGAAGTCTGAGCTAAGTAAAGTAGAAAAAGACCTTTCAGTGTTTGAAAAGCAAAGTATAATTACTAAAGGACATAATACATAAATAAACATTTTGTTTAGTTTATTCTTATGTTTATATAAATATTTGAAGTTGGCATAAAAGAAAATTGTAAAGACAATGTATGAAACAAGTATAAAGAAGCAAATGTTATCTCATGTGGTTGCCATTTTCCACTAATCCGTCTGGTAAATTCCAAATTAAACACATAATTTTCTTCAACCCTGTTATACTGTTTTTAATAAAAGAACGATTGTGAATTTTTGATCGGTAATTTATTTTTATAAGTTCTAACATAAAGGCTATCAGTATCACAACAGTAAAAACATTAATACAAGGACTATGTTATGAGCTATTTAGCTTAATAATTTTGCTAAAATTATACTTTCTCTATTTTCGAAAATAAGATTTTCTAAAGTTTATTTTTGTGAAACAAAAATAGATTTTTTATATTTTTAAGATACTTTTGTATACTTTTGAGAAATATTAATTGTGAATATTTGAATTGATTTAATTTTACTGGTAGATAGTTATTGGAAAGTGTATTAAAAAATAAATTGTAAACATTTATTATATTTTTAATAAACGTGAAAACTCTAGAAAATCTTACTTTTGGTAACGGATGAAGTATTATTATGTCACCTATGATTCCCAAAGTTTTCTGCCTACTTTACATGGCTGATTAATAAAGAGAAAAAGACAAAAATAGCACTAAATCAAGTTTTTGTTTCCAAACTAGCACTCAAGACCAAAAGTCACAAAAATAGCACTTAATGTTTTATCAAAAGTCACAAACTTAGGGTTTAGAGTTAAAAGGTGGGGTTTAGGATTTAGAGTTTAGTGTTTAGGGTTTAGGGTTTAGGGTTTAGAGTTTAGGGTTTAGAGTTTAGGGTTTAGGATTTAGCGTTTAGGGTTTAGGGTTTAGGGTTTAGGGTTTAGAGTTTAGGGTTTAGGGTTTAGGGTTTAGCGTTTAGAGTTTAGGGTTTAGAGTTGAGAAATGAGGTTTTGGGGATAAGATTTCAAATTTTGAAAAGTAAAAAAATTAAAATTTTATCCTTTAGAAAGGTGCTATTTTGGTCATTTTAGTTTTTGAATGCTATTTTTGTGATATAAACTTAGAAAGATGCTATTTTGGAGATTTGACCGTTAATAAATCATACAACTATTTAAAAAGAAATATACAGGCCGATGAGTAAGACAGCATTATTATTGGTGTTAAGATATTTTTAATTATTTCGTGTTTTGTAATTTCCCATGAAATACTTTTCCTTAAATAACAGTTACATACCATATTATTCTTTTCACATAAAAGTATATAGTAAACAATACGCAGGTATACAGTATTCCGTTGTTTTTTATATAAGCCCGTTTCCCATCAAAAATAAATTGAAAAAAAGAAGAATAACAGCAAAGAGCAAAGGACGTCTTCTTCTTCTTCTCTCTTCTCTCTTCCTTGAGCTTGCTTGCTCCTCTCTTTTGTCTTCCTTCATCACTGTCCGTATCAACAATCAAACCCGAAACGTCTCTTCTGTCTGTTAATTCAGATTAAGTCTCAGTCTCTCCCTCTCGTCTCCTTGATGAGCACTTTTCCTCATTGACAAATCCGAAATCACGACAGACCCATTTCATTTCCATCTTCTATTTTGTAATAAAAATCTCATCTTTCGTGTCTTCTTAACAGAACCAACATCCAAAGAATCGGCATTCCTCTCCCAAAGCTGTAAAAACCGATACTTTTCTCGGTTCAAATCTCGAGAATTCTGAAAATTCAGAGACCCACGAGTTTCCTGAACCAAAGGTGTGTAGTGAATCGAGATGGGTTTCTGTTTGATTTCATTATCGCTGTCTGCTTTTTAAATTTCTTCATTGATCTGTTTCGCGTTCGTAATCTTTGGTATGAGCATCTTTATCGCATTAAAAAAAAAAAAAAAAATTCTTGTGGCCTGGGCTCCACAGAATGGAGATATACTGTTCTTCTGTATGCAAAATAAAGAACGTGATTTGTTCCACAGTTTGCGCGTCTCACTAATACGTGTCGATCACCGATTCACTAACGATTGGTGTCTATTTTTTATTTTTTTTAAATCAGACAAAAAAAATTAAGAAACCCTCGGTAGATTTCAGGGATAATGATGCTCTAATGATGTTTGCTTTTTTTACCAGATGTAAGCGTTTAGCCTAATTTCATATGCAATTAATCATTTAAAAAAAAGGCAAAACGTCTTTTTATTGGTATCTAATCTCTGTATTAATCTTGACGTTGAAAGGATGACACAACCTTTCTCCTTTCCTTTTAATTATTAACTTTTGGTTACTGTCTGAAAAAAATGTATTGCAATTGTAAACTATGCATGTCTCCTAAAGCAAATCTGATCCAAAGTGTTGTGTCTTGATTTTTTTTTTTTTTTTTTTTTTTTATGTCTTGATTTTTTTTTATTGTTAAACCATTCGAAATTTGACTTGAAGAGGTCCTCTGTTGTGAAATGGATGATCTATGTTGTATCTTTTGTTGAGGAGATTCTAATTAAGTTTTTTTTTTACTTAAAATATGATTTGGAAACTTTGAATTCTTATAATATTTGTTTTGTTATTTATTTTGATATTCTTCTGCTAATGGATTCTTATAAATTTCTTGACTATTTGTGTTATTTTTAGTGGTTTTTGTTGAGGCTATAATCAAGTCTTCTATTTAGAATCTGATTTTGGAAGCTTTGAATTTTTACGAATATCATCATATTATTTTGTTATTTATTTGATGTGTAAAAGGGTTATTTTCAGTGGCTTTGAGGATGGAAGCAGAAACGTCTTGGACCACTTATCCATACAACTACATGACTACATACATCCCAGAAGCTGAATCATACTCTGAGCAGAGCGATGATGATGAAGAGACCAAACTCCAAACCTTTGCAATTGATTCTCTTCTCCCCAACGATCTACTAGAAAGAATCCTCTCCTTTCTCCCCATCGCAAGCATCTTCAGAGCTGGCACGGTCTGCAAAAGATGGAACGAGATTGTCTCTTCTCAAAGATTCTTATGGATCTTCAACAACAACTCTGTTTCTCAGGGGCCTTGGTACTTCATGTTCACCACCACTGATGATCCATCCGGTTATGCTTATGACCCGGTTATCAAAAAATGGTACAGCTTTGATCTCCCTTGCATCGAGACGTCGAATTGGTTTGTTGCTTCCTCTTGTGGATTGGTTTGTTTTATGGACAATGACTGTAGAAACAAGATCTATGTCTCAAACCCTATCACCAAGCAATGGAGGAAGCTCGTTGAACCACCGGGTCATAAGGCTACAGATTACACAGCATTGTCTACCTCCATGAACAGAGCAAAACAGAGTTACTCTGTTTCTATAGTGAAGTCAAAGCAAGTTGCTGGAGATTTCTTCCAATGGGATCTCTCTATTCATCTCTACAGCTCTGAGACAATGACGTGGACAACAAGTGTAACCGATGTCTTAACCGGGTGGAGAGGAGGAGACGAGAGTGTGATCTGCAACAATGTTCTTTACTTCTTGATTTACTCCACAGGAGGCAACTCTGATCATCGCCACGGTTTGATTGCTTCTAACTTATCGTCGTCCACATCATCCTTGATGAGGAGTTTCATTCCAATGCCGTGTGCTTTAACCTGCGGGAGGCTGATGAATCTCAAGGAGAGGCTTGTGGTCGTTGGAGGGATAGGGAAACATGATAGGCCAGAGATTATCAAAGGGATTGGGATATGGTGTTTGAAAGAAGGAGGAGAGTGGCAAGAGATGGCGAGAATGCCTCAGAGATTCTTCCAAGGGTTTGGGGAGTTGGACGATGTTTTCGCGAGTAGTGGCAGTGATGATTTGGTTTATATTCAGAGCTATGGATCTCCTGCGCTTTTGATGTTTGATATGAAGTTCAAGTGTTGGAAGTGGTCTCAGAAGTGTCCCGTCTCTAAGAAGTTCCCTCTTCAGCTTTTTACTGGGTTTTGCTTTGAACCAAGACTTGAGATCACTCCATAGCTTTGAAGAAGAAAAAGAAGATGATTCTATGGTGATGTTTATAAAATGACTGAGAAAATATATTCAGGAATATTGTTGTTATTACCATATATTTTGAAGTTTAATCAACTGAATCCTCATTTTCTGTCTGTGTCTCGGTTGCTCTGTTAAAATAGAAGAAACCCTTTTAACAGTGTGGCCCACAATATCTACTAGTTCTGAAACTAGAGGTTGTCTGGTTGCTGTTCCTGGACCTGGAGGGTAAATAATTGTTTGCATAATATATGTATCTACTATAGATAGCCGTATGTTTTGTAATGTGTTATCTATTATAGATAGCTGTATGTTTTGTACTTGACCTGTTTTCATGATGGGATTTGTCAGGTTTGGCAGTGTTAGGTTTACAAGTACTGGATTTGTTGTATTTTATAATTCTCCAAGTGTCTCACTTATTTCAGTTTGTATTAGCTTTAATAATTTTTAACTGAATTTTGATGTGATATATAAATAAGTATGGATTCTGCAGTGTTTTATTTTCCTTAAATAATGTTTATAGTAGTTTCAAACTATCACAAAAATAATTTTATTTTGTGTCATTGCAGTAAGACAAGTAAATGGCACGCAGACAATAGCCCTGTTCGTTTGCTCACCCAGGTGATCCATCTAGGTGAAGATGCAAATCGATGTTCGTTTTGTGCATTATAATGCTACATCCAGATGGATCACCCAGCTGAATTTTTAAAAACTCATCTCAAATTGTCACCCAAATGAAGGTGAGTCTTGATGGTGCATCTGGATGCAGACGCATCTAGTTCAGTTCAAAATGATTAATGACAAAAATGACTTTTTAAAATCAAAATATTATTTTCAAACCGTAAATTCTATTTTCTTGCATATACATTTTTCCGCTATAACCAAAAAATACATTTTCTCGCAAAAACTGAAAAACACACATTCCCGCTAAAACCGCAAGATGCGTTTTTCCGCAAAAAAAAACGTAAAACGCACATTTTCATAAAAACACATTTTTTGGTCAAACCAGTAAAATCGCACTTTTCGACCAAAACCGAAAAACGCATTTCCCTTAAAAACCGAAAAAACGAATTTTCCCGCCAAACCCCCCAAAAATGCATTTTCCAGCCAAAACCCAAAAAAGACATATTCTCGCCAAAACTCCAAAAAATATTTTCCGGCCAAAACCGCAAAAAGCATTTTCGCGCCAAAACCGGAAAAAGCATTTTCTCGTCAAAACCGGAAAAATGCAATTTTCCCGCCAAAACCAGAAAAACGCAATTTTCCCGCCAAAACCGGAAAACATAATTTTCCCGCCAAAACTGAAAAAAAAAAGAATTTTTCCGACCAAACCGGAAAAACAAATTTTTCCGACAAAACCAGAAAAATGAATTTTCCCGCCAAAACCAGAAAAATGCAATTTTCCCGCCAAAACCGGAAAACACAATTTTTCCGCCAAAACCGGAAAACAGATTTTTCCCGCCAAAATCGCAAAAAGCATTTTCTCGTCAAAACCGGAAAATGCATTTTCCCGCCAAAACAAGAAAAACACAAATTTTCCGCAAAACCGGAAAACACAATTTCCCCGCCAAAACCGGAAAACACAATTTTCCCGCCAAAACCAAAAAACAGAATTTTTCGGCGAAAACCGAAAAACGCATTTTCCCGCCAAAACCAAAAAAACACAATTTTTCCGCCAAAACCGGAAAACGGAATTTTCCCGCCAAAACCGGAAAAACGCAATTTCCCGCCAAAACCGCAAAAATACACTTTTCCCACCAAAATCGCGAAAAAAACTTTCCCGTCAAAATCGTGAAAAAAAACTTTTCTCGTCGAAAACACTTTTTCCGCCAAAACCACAAAAATACACTTTTCCCGTCCAAACCGCAAAAACGTATTTTTCCGCCAAACCCATAAAAACGTATTTTCCGCCGAAACCACGAAAATATACTTTTTCGCCAAAAACACATTTTTCCTCAAAAACCGCAAAAATATTTTCCGCCAAAACGGTAAAAATGTTATTTTTCCGCTGAAACGTAAAAAATTATATTTTAGTCATTTTATTAACAAGTCCACGTGGATGCAGATGGAAGTTAAAAAATGAAAAGCAAATGAACATAGTTGCATTGAGATGATTCATCTGGATGCATGAATGAAATGAAGAAACGAACAACACCCAGATGGAGCATCTAGATAAGACATCTAGATGGAACATCTGGATGCATCTTCCAGATGTACAAACGAACAGGGCCAATTACTCTCAAATCAGTAGAGATCTAAAAGACCAAATCATAGGATAACCACATTGATGATTAATAAAGTTTACTGAAAGTAATATAAATTGAACTGTTGAACATATTGTATAAAAGTATATACTAATTGATCTGAATATATGAAAGAGCTCTGGCTCATTTCTTCTACTTGAGTGTACTGCTTGGAGTAACCTGAAATAAAAGGGTTAAGAAAATGAATCACAAAAAGCATGATGATATTGGTCAATGGGTTCAGGATTTAACCTTAGCATGCTGCATGGTGACTAAGACTTGCAATCCACAAGATAAATATGACGTATTTGATCATCATATTCATACTAGATAGCTCACTTTTTTTGGTGGTGCTCTTTAGTCATACTAGATAGCTCAAATGGATGATCTGCTCAAACAACCTTATAAGGATGATAATTTATAGAGTTAAAGGAAGCTGAGTTTATTAATTAGAGTTCCTAATACTGATCCTTGGACAATTTTGGGTCAGGTAAATTTAGGTCACTCTCATTCATCTCGTATCATTTGATTTCGTGTCCTTCTTTGTTTCTTTTCTGTAGAGTTTTTGGTGGTTTCTGTGCAGGTACATCGCCTCAAGCCAACCAATTGGCAAAGCCTGCACAGCAGATGATGAGTATGAAGCCGGTTATCCTCCTGATGGAAGAGATTCTCTCAAGACATTCAGATTGTTCGTGATTACTTACCTGTCTCTGTTGGAGAGAGATCATGGGATCCTATTTTAGCTCCTGGATCAGCAACGCGTATTAGTCCGCTCTTCTTAAGTGCTGTGAGATTAGTTGAATAGTGTGCAGTCCTGGGTGCAAACTTTTGGCTCTGATATTTTGGTATATGGCCAGACAGTAAGATTCATATATTTAATACTATAACATGTTTTGAATCTCCAAGATTCACAACAATACTAGGCCTTCAAACTCACCAACTTTGCCATAACAATCTTTTTTTGTATCATTAACACCAAGACAGATCCTCTGCTTTCGCCTAAACGTGGTACTAATTTTTTGGAATTGAAATTGTAAACTAAGAACAAACGGAAAGTAAAAGGATAAACAGAAAATTGAATATGCATTAATATTTTAAACTAGAGAAAGTTTTTCACAGATGCAGTTACAAATCAAAGCATAAAAAGAAAACTAAAACGATAACTACATAGAGTCAGTCCCTTGCTGCTGCCAGATGAGTTTCAAATCTTCACTTGCTCTCTTGAGTTGAAGGCCCTTCTCCTAGGATCAATTTCTGCCACAACCAAAACTCTTGTGAATGCTGTCGGAGGGAAGTGTCGCCATCTGGAGAAGAGAGCAAAACCTTATATCCACGGCTGGCCATGAAACTCAAAGAAGTGTCAAACTTCTTATCACCAGATATGAGGAGAAGATAACAAGGAGGTGGATGATTGAAATTAAGAATCATCATCTCCCGTGCTAAAATCGCATGTCTCGTATATTCATCATCCTCTTCATGGTTGCAACGTGGAAAACTTTTCCGACAGGCGTCGCAAGTTACTTCTCTTGATGGAACGTTGAAAGTTTTAACACGGTCATCCTTGTCGAGAATCTGGTACCTAGCTTCAGCGTCTGCTTCGTTGATGTCTAACATGTAGAGATCACCAGAAGCCACCACGGTGTTGATGGTCAGAGCAGGATCAAGCGTCTGTAATCCTTGTTGGATTTTAGTAAACAGAGTTGACATGTCGTATCCAGAGGGAATCGGGGCGTTGTTCCAATCCCATATGACATGTACATTTTTAGATTTAAGTCTAAGTGTTGCCTCGTCATCATCATGAGCTTTAGGTTTAGGTTTCATCTCAAAACGCGGAAGGGGATCACCGTTAAATTTGGTAGCCATGATGGATGATGAAAGACAAATCGAATTTTGGGAGAGGCAAGAAGAAGATCCACAAAAGTGTTTAGGGCTCAAGAACTTTTTATCACACAATCTTTTATTGGAAGAATGTGGAGCACACCTCTCTATTTATAAACACACTTGAGATTTCAAGCTTCCAATTTCTTTTTTGAAAAGAAAAGGAAATTAACATATATATTTTTGACTTATTCTTGGTTCACCCCCTAGAGGGTGAATCTCTAGGTTCACCAACCAATAGGATTGTGTTATTTCATATTCGATATTTTTTAAAAAAAGAAATAAAATATTGTCAAATTATATTATCTTTTTAAAATTAAAAGGTAAAAAATTAAAAAGAAAAAATAGTAGTAATTACAAAAAAAAAAAAATTTAACGTCATCAGCAAAACATTAAACCCTAAATCCTAATCGCTAAACCTTAGATCCTAAACCCTAAACCCTTGGGTAAACCCTAAAACTCTAGGATAAATCTTAAACTCTATGATAAATCTTAAACTCTAAATCAAAATCAATAAATACTAAAACACTCAAGAGTTTAGGGTTTAGGATTTAGGGTTTAGAGTTTTAGGGTTTAGTGTTTTTATTTAGAGTTTAGGATTTACCCAAGGGTTTAAGGTTTACCCAAGGGTTTAGGGTTTAGGATTTAGGGTTTAGGGATTAGGATTTAGGGTTTAGTGTTTGCTGACGACGTTAAAAAGATTTTTTTAATTTTTTTTTGTAGCTAATATTTTTTTCACTTTTTTATTTTTAAAACATAATATAACTTGATAATATTTTGTTTCCATTTTTAAAAGATATCGAATTTGAAATAATGAAATGCTATTGGCTCATAGTAGGGGGGTTAACCCAAGAATAACTCTATATTTTTTGTCTGCTAAAAGGAAACTTAGTATACGTTTCCTTTATCAGATAATCGACGGAGAAAAGGAAACTTAACACATATTTCCAATTTCCTTTCATAGATGTTGTGTTCCTCTAGTAACCAACGAAGAACAAAACAAAAATAATTCCTTCTCTCCTTCTCACGAGAAAACAATTTGATACGATGAATCACTGCTTTTCACTTTATCGACGTTGAATCACTTATAGCCGTGATCCTCGTCCTTATCTTTGCAGTGCGTCGTCACGAACACCAAACCAGAAACTGTTATTCTCTCTCTCACCTCCTTTTCACTGAGAACTCTCATCGACTCGTGTCTCCTACAAGTCTGTTAAGTGATTTTCATAAATTATATTTCATTTCGTGTTTTAAAATCCTTATACATTATTATATGAAGCCGAACTTTTCCTGTTTTGGTGCATTGCTTGCTTCTGTTGGAGCCGAACTTTTCGGATTTTTAGCCAGCCCCTTCTGATACTGTTAGGTAAAATACGCAAGGGTGAAACTATTATGTCCAAAAATTTAAAAGTGTAATGAAGATGCAAGTGGAGTTTATAGATGTCAACAGTCTTATGTAACTACTAGACGACGAAGTCACTGATGCTGGATGCATTAGTGGTTAATACAAGAGGCATGCAAAGTGGTAGGGACCATGTGGATGCAAGATGCTGTAGCTGGAGAAGGATAAACTTGAGGGTTTATATCTTGGTGAAGTCGCTGAAGTAGTTTCTGATGCAGTGTGTGTCAAAGAGTGCACCAGAAGACATGCGGAGTGGTGGAGACCATGTGGATACAAGATGATGAGCTGGTGTGGGATAAACTTGAGGAGCAAGTTTATACCGTGGAGCAAGGTCAAGAGATAAACTTGGAGAGCAAATTTATGCCTTGAGGAATAAGTACAATCAAGAAAAAGAAAGTGTAGTTATTGATATGGAAGTTGTCCATATTCGTGTTCCTTGGACAAAGGGGTTTTGGGAACGTGGGATCACTATAAAATAACTATGGAGTCGTTTGTATTCCATAAGACACTGGAGTTATTATTATAGAGGAAGGGTGTTCTTGGATCGTGATGAAGCAGACGCTTAAGTACCGACGATGGAGAGACATGTTTGGGTATATTAGAAATCTGTCAGTAGCAGCTGTTAGGGTGTTAATAGGCTGTTGAAAGCCGATAAGCAAGTCTTGTACTAGATTGTTTAGGTGATTTCTAATAAAGAAATAGTTGTTTGCTTGTATCATATACTGTTTCTTTGATTTATCTTCTACAGTACTATTGTGGTGTCATCTTTGCACTAACAATTAGTATTAGAGAGGGGCACCTAAGTTATCAGTGTTATCCTGAAGGTGAAGATGGATACGCTTTTCTATGCAGAAGACAATCATGTTGGATGATAGCCACAATATGGTCATTGGAAGGCCCGCATGAAGCTGTTGGTTCGAGGAATCAATGAGGGTGCGTGGACAGCTGTAAAGACTAGGTGGGAGGAGCCTACTAGTTACACAGAGGGGAAGAAGCCCAAGCCGAATGAGCCAAGACAAGGAGTTGAATCAAGCAGGGGGAGAAGTAGTGACGTTTGGTCCAAGGAGTGCATATCTCGTGGGGGAGAAGAGCATGGTGATGGACGTCCTGCTGTAGATGGTGCATATCTCGGGGGGGGGGGGGGGGGAGAAAAGCATATCTATGTATGAAGATGAAGATAATGCAAGTCTCGTGGGGGAGATTGGCATATCGAGTGTGAAAGTTTCCAGGTGAAGAAACGTGGTTGTTGAACCAAAAATGTATTGTGCTTGATTGGCACACAAAGCTAAAAGGGGGAGATTTAAAATGCAAGTGGATCTTGTAGATGTCAATAGTCTTCCGTAACTAACTAGGCGACGAAGTCACTGATGTTAGATGCATTAGCCGTTAATATAGGCGGCATGCAGAGTGGTAGGGACCATGTGGATTGAAATGGACTTTTCAAGGGTCCAATAATCAAATCATTATAGTAATTGAGATGTCAATCCATTTCTAAGTATTTTGATGCAAAGAGAATGCAGGTTCAAACTTAATCTAAGTGCAATCAAGTGATAGGGTGATTCAATCAAACTAACAAGGTTCTAGCACTACTAACTAGCAACTTTCAATCAAATACATAAAGAAGGACACATGGGTATAGGAATTTGATGTCAAATGATTAAGATTCAATCTAAAATGGCAAGGTTTCAATCAACACATTTTCCTAAGTCTAGATAACAATTCTAAGCAAGTTCTTTATCAAGATAAATACTCATTTGCTCTCATTGATCAAACATCAAATACCTTTGGTTTGTGTCAATCAAGCAATCATTAAGAACATATCATATAACTATCAAAGTTCCCCTAACATCAAATGTCTTTGGTAGGGTAAGTTAAGAGCATGTTGAGTTGGCTCAGACATTCAATCAAACTAACAAGGTTCTAACACTACTAACTAGCAACTTTCAATCAAATACATAAAGGAGGACACATGGGTATAGGAATTTGATGTCAAATGATTAAGATTCAAATGGTAAGGTTTCAATCAACACATTTTCCTAAGTCTAGATAACAATTTTAAGCAAGTTCTTTATCAAGATAAATGCTCATTTTCTCTCATTGATCAAACATCAAATATCTTTGGTTTGTGTCAATCAAGCAATCATTAAGAACATATCATATAACTATCAAAACTCCCCTAAGATCAAATGTCTTTGGTAGGGTAAGTTAAGAGCATGTTGAGTTGGCTCAGACATTTCATCGAACACCTTTCAGGCAATGAAATGTCTAGGTTTCTAATCTGAAATGACCAACTCTAGATTAGCATTAAGATCACTCAATCAAGCAAGAAAACATATTAATCTATTCTAAACATTCTAGATCATCACTTAATCATCCTAATCCATGAATCCAAAGATGACTGCTCACTAATCTTCATGATAAACCCAAGAATCAATGATGATTTGGTGTTAATCATGATAAGTGATCAATATAACTAAGCAATCACAAAAGATAATGATCAATATTAGATCTTTCACCTAAAAGTTCTTTTTTTTATTAGATAGAAAATAAGATAAGTCCCAACTTTGGGATAATAAGGGTATTTATACAATCCCTAGAAAACCTAATGGTTTCCATTAAAAATTCTAAAAAGCCCTTAAAAATGTCTAAATTCGACTAAGGAAAAGTCGCGACTCGGGTAAAGTTCATCGGCCCCAACCCGCGTCGCTTTAACCCGCGTCGGATCGTCGTCGAGCGTCTCTGTCATGCGCGCGGGTAAGCTACCCCGCGTGCTCCACCCTGCTCGGATTGTCGTCGAGGCTTCTCCCTCGTGCGCACGGGTCCACGATCCCGCGTCCTCGACCTCGCGTCCTCGACCTCGCGCCGGCTCGCTTTCTCGGTTAGGCTACGCGGGTAGGCGATCCCGTGGTCTCGACCCCGCGTCGGCTTGCTCAAACTCGACCAACGTTCACTTTCCATCTCTTCTTGAACCACAAATCTTCTAAACACCCCCAAATCGCTCCATAGGACACTCCAATACCTGATAAAGACATATGAATGCAATATGGGTCCTAAAGATGCTTAATTTCTAATATATATGATCAATATGTACAAAATTGATGGTTAAAACAATGCAAATATGCAAGATGTCAACTCCCCCAAACTTGTTCTTTACTTGTCCTCAAGTGAACTTGCAAGAACTCATAAGGGAGAGAGGTTTGAAGGTGGGAACTCATAGCCAAAAGAAACACTTCCTAGCACTCAACATAACATCCTAAAGAAACATAGCAAATAGCATGAGCAACTCTCTTATTATACTCTAGCTTCTCTAGGCCTATCCATACTCTTATGCCTCTACACAAGTTGCAATACTCATCAACTAACAAGTTCCTTCAACCAGCTCTTACATTGATTCACACACACACACACACAAGGTGAATTCTCACAAATGGGCACATGATCTCAATCATTTGGCTAGGTAAGCAATTGTCTAATATGAATGAAGAGAAGGATTCAAATATTTTTATTTCAAGGTGGTTATCATTCAAAAACAAGGAGCTTGATCATTATGTAAAATTTATCTAAGACTAGAAGCAATTCATGCATACATAGATCAATTCTCATCATTCTACCATTTTCCTAAGTGATTACAAGTTATACCCTTTTCATCTCCATCTTAAAGCCAAAATAACACCCACTCACATCACTCACCCAATGAACAACTCTCTTTTTTCTTTTGACTCAACCAACTAGAGACTTTAATTTTTTTTTTACAACACTTAGCTCTAACTCTTTCTCATTTCCCTCCCTACCTTCTCTTTGATTCTCTTTTTTTTTTTATTAGGGGGAAAGTCCTTTGCACATAATCTAGAGCTTCATACTTTTCTTTTGTCCCTAGAGTTTTTTTTTTAATATGACACTCTTTTGTTCATCTTTCTCATCTTTCTCACTCCCAAAACCCAAGATATTAACATTTAGAACACACAAACCCCTCTCACTATCCCCAAATGCTAGCTCATTTTGCTAGCAAAAGATGAGAACAAATCTATGTCGCCTCCAATACTCTCAAGATTTTTCACATGACAAGCTATCAAAAGAGGCCTCACTCATGCAATTCAATGCTTGGTCTCAAAGAATGGCTAGGGTTGTAGGGTATGGAGTGTCATTTGGGTTAACAAAGATTGGTATAATGGAATAAGATAACCCAAATGTATATGAGATCCATGATCAAGTATGCAAGTGCCCATATGCAAGAGAAATTAAGTTCATTCAAGCCAAGTTCAGATTGAAGCTGATCTTAAGAACAATGCCAATATCAAGCAAGCAAACAAGTTTCAAGAAGAGTTTTCAAGGCTCGAAGCATGCAAAGTTTTCAAGAGATGCTTAAGCTACTTGATATGTTTAACTAGGGTGTAACTTTGAGTTCTAGACAAGAGTTCTTTACAAGACATTTTAAATCATTGCTCCCTATGCAAGTGAATCCAACCTATATGCTCTAGACTCAATCCTAAAAGTGTAAGTGATGCAACTACATGCTTCTTTTTATGTTTTTCAAATTTTTCAATTTTTTTTTTGTTTTTCTATGCATATATGTATGTACAATGCAATGCATGAGACTCAAATCATCAAAGAAAACATGATCAAATACTTGGTACCTCCCCCAAACTTAATTCACACAGTCTCTGTGTTAGGAAGTTGAAGGAGATACCGAAAAGAGTAATAAATGCAAAGAAAAACTGGTATATACAATGGAAGGGTGGTGGAGTACCTCTCTATGGAGCGTGGGAAGAGGTCGTTGCCTCATCCTTGGTGTCAGCCTCCTCATCTGTTGAGGCAAGGGATGGAGATTTTTTTTCTGAATCGGAGGGTAGAGCTGGTGGGTTTCTCTTCCGGCGGAGCAGCTGTTTCTTGGTGGCGGGAAAACTGAGTGCCAAAGGGCCAATTGAGGGCTGAGGCTGGGGGGGGGGGGTAGGGAAGTCAAAGTCTGACGTTGAACATCCTGCTACAGATCCTCTAGTCAATATATCAGCCACCTTCTTCATGAACTGAGCTGAAGCTTCTGCTTGCCTCTTCACAGTCTTACTCAACTCCTTGCACTTGTCTTTAAGCTTGAAGATAGTTCTGTTCTGAGCCTTGTTCTATTTTTGGAGTTTGCCAATATGCTCATGAGCTTGGCGAAGGGGACCATTGGCCAAAGCTCCAGGACGTTGCTCAAAGTGGTAACAAGGAGGACCATAGAGGAGCTCAGAGTTTAAACCAGAAGTATCTTCCTGGTACATACCACATTTATCCGCAGTCTTCTTCTTCTTAGGAGAGCTCATGGGGCCGAGAGGTCCATGGGGTGCAAGGAAGTGTTCTTCTCCAATGTCAAAGCTAATAGCTCCGGGCTGCTTCAAGCTTGTGAGGTTCAAGTTTGGGAGAAGCACTTCAACTTCCTTTGTAGACTGTAGGTAAGAGTAGACACAAGTTCCATCGAACCTTCCACTGAAGTACTGAGATTTCTTCAAGTAGCTTGCATCCAAGAAGGTTGGACCAGTTGCATCATCTCCCAAGGAGATATCCTTGTACCCAAGAAATGGAGTTATCAAACCACCAATTCCAATCTGAGGTTCAGAGTCACTTGTTGTCCAAGCCCACTATTTGTAGTGGATGAGGCGGTTCACAAAGAATTCCACCATTCCAAAGTTCTTGTAGAAATCAGTGCCGACAAGAGGCAACTGAGATGGTGGAGCATAATGTTGGACGGTTTGGTGAAGAAGTTGT
The DNA here is from genome assembly GCF_020379485.1 of Brassica napus. Lineage (NCBI taxonomy): Eukaryota > Viridiplantae > Streptophyta > Magnoliopsida > Brassicales > Brassicaceae > Brassica > Brassica napus. The sequence goes on along the minus strand of NC_063447.1, from coordinate 29,683,502 downwards.
ACCTCCTCATCATTAACAGTTCATGGTTCTTTCCTTGGGAAGATGGTGTGGACAATTAACCGGTGGAGATAGCGCACTGAAGGATGGCGAATGGAGGCATTCTTGTCACGGTTTGGCTTCCGATTCTTCCCCGCCAACACCTTCCAAACCAGTCTAGAAATGCTCTCTTCCCTAGTGGCATCATAGAGGATGGGAATGTATGATTCCTCCAAATCCGTAAGACCAAGCGCTTGTCCAATCTCCTTGAAGGTCATGTAATGAACCTTCCCATGGACCTTGAACTTGATTTTTCCTCATCCTCGCCTCACATGCTTAGAGGTGTGAAAGGTGGCTTCCAATGATGCCAAGAACTGACATGAGACCTCTTCATAGGTAGGGTAAGCCACGGAGAAGAAGCTTTGCATGTTCATGTTCTCAAACATTTGCTTGATGTCTTCATCTATCTCCAACTCTCCATAATCTTGATATCCGCAAATCTAGTTGGAGGCCACAACACATCATTCTTCAAATGCCCATTGCCCATTGCCCATATAGGTCAGATTCAATTGGCTTCTTGGTTCTATCCCTTTCAGTATCAACCTTCTTCCCTTTAGACATCTTGGCTTTCTTGAGGGGAGCTTGGTCCTCTTCGATGATGTCTTCATTATCCTCCACTTGAGGAAGAGCTACCCCTTTGCCTTTTGGCTCCTTAGATCTCTTGGGAGGGGCTAACCTTCTACCACCATCATCCACTCCCTCAACAGTGGCAACTTGCTTGCCATCTCTCTTCTCTTGAACTTTTGATTTCTTTGTTGCCAAGGCTTGTTGCCTAGAAGTTCCTCCCTTTGTAGACACGGAGGTTAAAGGCTTCCCAGTTCCAGCAGTGTCTTGCTTGGGAAGCTCTTGTTTCTCAGCCTCTATCTTGTGTTGATCCTTTCTCCCCATTTGTACCTGAAAATTTCAAACCTTGGAAAAGAATAAGCAAATGGAAGAAGGAGATTTGATAATGCAAATGTGAATTCAATTCATGATCACTTAGCTTAAGCAAAACTATCACATTGCACACAAGTTATTGATACAAGACTACAAGAGAGAGACATAAGCAAAGAACAAGGCTCTTAATCAAAAATTAAGCATTAATTGAATTCTTCAATGAGAAAGTTCTCTAATCAAGCTCTCAAACATCCTAACTAACCAAGCCAAGCCAAATTCATACCCAATTATTGCAATTTTGAAAAATTCTCAAATCTCATGAACCCTAATTTTCAAAGTTCAAATTCAACTCAAATTCACCATAGAATCAACAACCCAACATGATATATAAGTTTTTTCTAGTCTATTTCACAAGAATCAAGCAAGAGAAAGATCAAATTTCAAGTTCAAATTTCTAGGGTTCATGAGGCCTACGAAGTTGATCTTTGTGCTACAATACCTTGCTTTAGATGAAAGGAAATGACGAGTTGAATCAAGAAAATAGACTACAGAGGCGAAAGCTTGGATTTAGGAAAAAGAATGGAGTGATTTGGTGGAGAATGGAGTGAGATATGAGGTGATTTGGTGTGGGAGGTTTTGATGTTTGTGAAAGAGAGATAGAGGAAACGAGAGAGAGACGCGGGTAGGGGGTGTTTTAGGGTTGAACCGGGTCGGGTTGGAGGATTTCTGGGTCGGGTCGCCGGGTTAAGGGTTAGAAACCATACCTGAGCGGGTTTGGACCCTTGTACGCGGGTAGGAGGAGACGGCTACAACCCGCGTCGTTGTCCCCGCGTCAGCTCGTCATCGAACGCTCTCGTCGTGCGAGCGGGTGAGGGAACCCGCGTGAAGCATCCTGCGTTGGAGCGTCAAGCAGCTTCAACTCGTGCGCGCGGTACAGCTCCCCGCGTCACTCACCCCGCGTGAGACCATCGTTGAAGCTCTCCTTCCGTGCGCGCGGGTAAGCTAACCCGCGTGATCTCAACCCGTTTTTTCACTCTTTTTTTTCTAATCCTTTATGTACAAGGATAGACATGAGACTTCCTCCCAAGTGAGCTTGTTTTAAGTCTCTAGCTTGACTTTGTTTTCCTTTGGGTAGGCTGAGACGGGGTCGGAGAGTGAAATCAAGATTCCTTTCTCCTCCATTGTGGTTCCCATGTAGAGCTTAACTCTTTGTCCATTGACTGTAAAGTCTCCACCATTCTTGTCCAATAACACAATTGCTCCATATGGCTTAACTTCCTTGATCTTGAAAGGACCAGACCATCTTGACTTGAGCTTCCCGGGGAACAAATTCAATCTTGAGTTGTAGAGAAGCACTTGATCTCCAGCACTGAACTCCCTCTTCAAGATCTTCTTGTCATGAAAGCCTTGGTTTTCTCCTTGTAGATCCTTGAGTTCTCAAAAGCATCCAGTCTAATCTCATCAAGCTCATTGAGTTGGAGAAGTCTCTTCTCCTTGGCATTCTTGATGTAAAAATTCAGCAACTTAACAGCCCACAATGCCTTGTACTCTAGCTCAACTGGTAGATGAAAAGCCTTCCCATACACAAGGTTGAAAGGTATGGTTCGCAAAGGAGTCTTGTAAGCTGTCCTATAAGCCCAAAGCGCATCATCAAGCTTGTCAGACCAATCTTTCCTTTTAGTTCCCACAATCTTCTCTAGGATAGATTTGATTTCCCTGTTGGAGATCTCAACTTGCCCACTTGTCTGAGGATGGTAAGGTGTTGCTACCTTATGCTTCACACCATTCTTCTTGAGAAGACTTTCAAACAACTTGTTGATGAAGTGAGAGCCTCCATCACTGATCACAACTCTTGGAACTCCAAACCTTGGAAAGATGGTGCTTTTGAACATCTTGATCACCACTCTAGAATCATTGGTGGGACTTGCTACAGCTTCCACCCATTTGGAGACATATTCAACAGCTACAAGGATGTATTTGTTACCAAAAGATGATGGGAATGGTCCCATGAAGTCAATGCCCCATACATCAAACACCTCCACTTATAGAATTGGGTTTTGAGGTATCTCATTCCTTTTGGTGATGTTCCCTCTCCTTTGGCATGAATCACACCTAGAGACAAAGTCTTGAGTGTCTTTGAACATATGAGACCACCAAAACCCAGCTTGTAATTAACACCTTTGAAACAGTCTTGAAAGTAGCAAAATAACCTCCATAGGATGATCCATGACAGTGTGTAAGGATCCCATCAACTTCTTCTTTAGCAACTACTCTTCTATAGAGTTGATCTCTACAAAGTATGTAGAGGTAGGGCTCATCCCAATAGTATCTCTTCACATCTTTGTAGAACTCCTTCTTGGCATATCGTTCAAGACCCAATGGCTCTCTCCCACAAGCTAAGTAGTTCACCAAATCAGCATACCAAGGACCTTTTTCTTCAGTTGCCTTCACCTCTTCAAGCTTCTTTCCAGTTTCACAAACTGCTACCACTGCTCTAATTGCCATGATTTGTTCTTCTGGAAGCCCTTCATCAATGGGGATTCCACACTCAATCTTCAGTCTAGACAAGTGATCAGCTACACCATTCTCAACTCCTGGCTTGTCCTTGATCTCAAGATCAAACTCTTGTAGCAGCAGGATCCCCCTCAACAATCTCGGTTTAGCATCCTTCTTGGGCAAAAGGTGTCTCAATGCAGCATGATCAGTGTAGACTATGACTTTTGACCCAACCAAATAGCTTCTGAACTTCTCAAAGGCATAGACAATGGCTAGCAACTCCTTCTCAGTTGTAGCATACTTCATTTGGGCTTCATCAAGAGTTCTACTCGCATAGTAGATCACATGGGTCTTCTTGTCTTTCTTTTGGCCAAGAACAGCTCCCACAGCATAGTCACTAGCATCACACATGATCTCAAAGGGGAGATCCCAATCTGGTGGTTGCACAATGGGGGCACTAATCAGCTTGTCCTTCAACTTCTTGAATGCTTTTAGACACTCCCAATCAAAGTTGAAAGCATCTTCCTTGCATAGAAGCTTAGTCATTGGTCTAGCTATCATGGAGAATTCTTTGATGAATCTTCTATAGAATCCAGCATGACCAAGGAAGCTTCTAATGTCTTTCACTGTCTTTGGTGGAGCTAAACCAACCTTCACCTCAATCTTGGCCTTGTCCACCTCAATCCCCTTCTCTGAAATCTTGTGTCCAAGCACAATCCCTTCCTTAACCATGAAATGACATTTCTCCCAGTTCAACACAAGGTTGGTGTCTTCACATCTCTTTAGAACCCTGCAAAGATTGGACAAACAAGCAGAAAACGAAGATCCATAGACAGAGAAGTCATCCATGAACACCTCCACAACATCCTCTATAAGACCAGAGAAGATAGACATCATGCACCTTTGGAAGGTGGCTGGAGCATTACATAGCCCAAATGGCATCCTTCGATAAGCAAAGGTACCATAAGGGCATGTGAATGTTGTCTTCTCTTGATCATTTGGATGTATGGGTATTTGGAAGAACCCTGAATACCCATCAAGAAAACAATAATAGGGATGATTTGCAAGTCTCTCTAGCATTTGATCAATGAATGGCAATGGAAAGTGATCCTTTCTAGATGTTGAGTTAAGTTTTCTATAATTTATGCACATCCTATGTCCCGTTATTGTTCTTGTTGGAATTAGTTCATTCTTAACATTTTTAACCACAGTTATTCCACCCTTCTTTGGAACAACATGCACAGGAGACACCCATTTGCTATTTGAAATAGGATAGATTACACCTGCATCTAGGAGTTTTAGAATCTCTTTCTTAACAATATCTTTCAAGTTGGGGTTCAACCTTCTTTGATGTTCTATATAAGTCATAGATTCATCCTCTAGATGTATCCTATGCATGCATAAGGAGGGTGATATCCCTTTAATATCATCTAGTGAGTAGTCTATTGCCTTTATATACTTTTTAAGTTCATTTAACAGTTTAGACAATTCATTCTCATTCAATTCACTACTCACAATGACAGGGGCTCGCGTCTGATTAGCTAGTTGGGTCTCATTAGGTCCAAGAAATGCATACCTTACACCAAGGGGAAGAGGTTTAAGCTCCACTTTTGGTGCTTTGAGTTCACTCCAATCATCTTCTTGGAGGTTCTCTTGTTTATCAACTGAGGCAGCATGTTGAACTTCTTGTGGAAGCTCTATGAAGTTGTCTTTTCCACTTTTCTCCTTGTGGCAGTCTAGCATCCTCACATACCTTGCACTCTCCTCATCTTCTATCAACTGAGTCTCTCTATCAACTGTTAGGGCATGTTGATAGAGAGACTCAATTGATAGTTAGTCCTCAATAACTAATTCCTCCAAATACTCTTCAGCCAAAGCTTCCATCTCCTCAATGTAGAATGCTTAGCTTTGGGTAGTGGGCTTCTTCATCACCTCCTTGATGTCAAAATGCAGGATGTTCCCTTTGCCAAGATGAAGATCAATCTTCCCTTCCTTAATTAACATTCACAACAGCTCCGGCCGTAGCCAAGAAAGGTCTCTCCAATATCAAAAGATCTGTTGGTTCTTCAGCCATCTCCAACACCACAAAATCTGTAAGAATCTCACAATTTCCAACCATAACAGGAAGATCTTCTAGGATACCAATGAGAATCTTCACTGAGTGATCAGCTAGCACAAGAGAGAGTCTACACTTTTTGTATTGTGTAAACTCAAGCCTTTTAGCAATGGAGAGAGGCATACGGCTCACACTTGCTCCCAAATCACATAGACACTTCTCAAAAGCCAATTGCCCAATGGCACAAGGTAGTGTGAAGCTTCCTGGATCTTCAAGCTTCTTGGAGATGGTAAAACGCTGTATAATGGCGATGCATTCATGGGTGAGGACTACCATCCCTTCCATCTCTTTCTTCTTCTTGGTTACAGCATCCTTGAGGAACTTGCTGTACTGAGGCACTAGCATGAAGGCATCAATAATGGGCATAGTAATCTGAACTTCACTCATTTGCTTCTCAAACAAGGCCTTGTATTGCTCCAAAATTTGTCTCTTAAATCTACCAGGGAAGGGGAGTTTTGCTTCATATGGAGGAGGAATGAATGGAGCTCCTTTTGATGAAGTAGCAGCTTCATTCTTATTCACAACCTTCTTCTCTTCTCCAACTTTTCCTTTCCCTTTAGCTTCAACTATCTTCTCCAAGATCTCTTCTTTGGTTTTCTCATCCACAATAACTATATCATCATCCACATTGATGACCACCTCCCCATCTTGGTTCTCATTATCCCTAATGAGAGCTCTAGGAGGCAACTGTTTACCACTCCTAAGGGTGATGGAATTCATTGTCTCCTTGGGGTTTTTCTCAGAGGTTCCGGGAAGTGATCCCATAGGGCGTTTTGAGTTACTACCCATTGAGGCAAACTGGTTCTCCAAAGCCTTAAAGTTAGAAGCAAGGTTGGAGAACTTGTTATTGAGATCATTGTAGCTTCCATCGACTTTGGTGTGAAGGTTTTTCAACTCATATCCAATGTGCTTCTCACTTCTAGTTTGGGATTCCAAAATTTGCTTCAACATTGCATCAGTGCTACTCTCTTGTGTAGCAGAAGTAGAAGATCCTGCTTGGGCTTGTGTAGACTGATTTCCTTTGGAGGGGAAACCTTGAGAGTAATTTTGTCTATCTTGGTAACCACCTTGTTGGTTGTTGTTGTAGAAAGGCTTTTGTTGGTAGTTGTTGTACTAAAAGTTGGGCTTCTTCTTGTACCATGTCCCATTAGCATTCACAAAGCACAACTTTTCTTGACCTTATAGACCATCAACTTCATTAAGCACAACAGTCCCTTCTTGTTTCTTCTCACCAACAAAGTTCACCTTCTCTTGTTTAGCTCTATCCAAGAGAAGCATATCCATCTTTTCTTGAAGAGCCTTTAACTCTCTCTCGGTGTTTGTATCATCACCTCCACTGCATCTGTTGCTTCTATCATGCTCATCACTGTAGACTGAATCACTCTTAGCAATGTTCTCTACAAGCTCCAAAGCATCTGCTTCACTTCTTCCCAAGAAGAAACCATTGCTAGCAGTATCAAGTTGGCTTCTAAACTTGGGCAAAGCACCTCTGTAGAAAGTACTAAGCAAACTCTCCATATTGAAGCCATGATGAGGACATTGAGAGACATAGCTGTTGAACCTTTCCCATGCTTCTCCAAAGCCTTCAAGATTCCTTTGATGAAATCCAGAGATCTCATTCCTTAGCTTAGCAGTTCTTGAAGTAGAGAAGAACTTGGTGAGGAAGGCTTTGTTGCATTCATCCCATGTGGTGATTGAATCTCTTGAAAAGCTCTTCTCCCATGTGTGAGCTTTGTCTCCCAAAGAGAATGGAAACAACCTTAGCTTGAATGCATCTTCAGAGACACTATTGATCTTTATAGTTCCACACAGCTTATCAAAGTTATCCAAGTGGTCTAGTGGATCCTCCAAGGCAAGATCATGGTACTTGTTGCTCTGGATCATGTTTATCAAGCTTGACTTGATCTCAAAGTTGTTGTTTTCCACAGCTGGTGCTCTATGCCCATGGATATTGGGCTCATCATGTGTGCCAATAGCTCTAGAATAAATTCAGCAGGCCCAATTTGTATATGTATTAATTTTATTGTTTATGTATACAATTTGATTTTCTTTACCATGAACATTAAGAGTTGGTAAAAAATGGAAAATAGAACATAATATTGTGGTCCCATAACTTTATAACTCCAAAAATAATAAAAATATTCTCAAACAGGCAATACTTGGTGCAAACTCAAGATCTTAATTACGAATATATTATAGTTCCTATTTCTGGTACCTTATTTAATGGTTTGCGTAATCTCCAAGTCAAATCCGAGCTTCAGCTTATAAGTTGGAGTATAATTTATTTCTGATTTATGCACCTTATATGATTTTTTGGCTTAAACTCAAAGACTAATGAGAGAGTTAATAATAAGGGGACCGATAAAGTATAATTTGAAAATTAGAAGTCATAAAACAATGAATCGAAAATAACTTGGCTTAAAAATTAAATATGTAAATTCATTTTAATATATACTATAATATGTATCTAACGTAAACCAATAAAATCAAGCTTACGGAATTCATATATGAGGTGTATCCCAGACTCGTAAAAATAGTGAAACGATATTTAAATGGTCAAACCGTTAGTACCAAAAAATGAATTTAAATTTATTACTATTTGCTTAGATATTGTCAAATTTAGTATGTCATAGTTGTTAAGTTAAATCATCATAAACATAAGTATTGTCAAATTTAGTATGTCATAGTTGTTAAGTTAAATCATCATAAACAAATACAACAAAACTGAACAAAGTAATAAAACAGAGGCTTTCTATTAATTTAAGAATAACAAAGAAGAAAACGAAAGCCTCTATAAACCGCCCTGCAATCCCTAATTTCCTTACGTGTGTGCATGAGCTTTTTAGTAAAACAGACCAAACGTACGTGCATGAGCTTTTTAGTAATTGAAACAGAGCAAACTCATAAAAATGTACGTGCATGAAACAGACCAAACTCATCATCCTAAACTACTCATCAAGTCATGAAGCCGTTATGAACATTAGTAAACGTCCGACGCGAAAATGTTTTGAGATTATAAAAAACACACAAGTATCACACTGTCCGCAGGAAAATATTTTGACTCATGTATAAATCCACCGAAGTCGTTCCCCTCGAGGTTTATAGATAATAACATTGATGCAAAAGGACAAAATTTTGAGCTGTTATCGTTTGGGAGTGGTAGGAGAATTTGTCCTGGATTAAATGAGGATGATTTCTGTGGAGTTTTGTCTGGCGAGTCTGTTGTATCATTTTCACTGGGAGTTAGTTATCTGAACGCATGGTGGTTGAAGATGTCGCAATGGAGGAAGCTCATGGGCTTACTGTGAGCAAGAAAAGTGAGCTTCTACTTGTTCATGTGAAGTACATCACTTAAAAAGTAAATTCTTCATCGATTGTACTTCATATAGAACAAAATCTATCTTTATCTAAAAATATTTTACCGTGTGGTAATTCTGAAGCTTGGAAGAGTCTCAATGCTGATGTATTCTTCCTTTGTAACAACAAGACATGTTGTGAAAAGTATTTATAAACGTAAGCAGTAAACCATTTTGACTCTTTGTTACTCGTCGTTTATTCTTCTCGTCCACGGCGGATCGTTCCGGATCACAATATCATAACCATGAAGGTGACCACCACACCGGCTGCACATTTAGCTTTCGCCAACTTGGCTTACTGCTCACCCTCTGATCTCTCTCAGTTCGCCGTTCCCGGCTCCGACCTCTTCCTCACTAACGTCGCTGACGTCCACACTGAAAATTTTGTATCCCATTAGTATTAGTAAATTTAAATTAGGAAACATTGTCTTTAAAACACACAAAAAAAAATTGAGAAGCTCTATAAAATCGCCACGTCAGCGGTTATCTTTGTCAAGCCGCCACGTGTCAAAGTCAATGTGAATGCATTTAAGACAAATGTTCTGCTAGTTGACAGTTGAGTAGTAAACCCTAAAGACCCAGTGCCACATGTCGCCGTTGAGTGGTTCTACTCATGATCAGTAGAGTACAAGAGAGCTGCAAACCGGTTGTAAATTGGGATTGCTTTATCCTTACTATGGAGCGATTGTTTCCCAGATGCTTTTTTTCAGTCCAGCTCTCTTTCTCTTTACAAGAGCTGATAGGTCTTCCCAAGATAATAACTGAACAGAGTACAGTTTTGGTGGGATTTTTCAGCAGCAGGCAATGTCAAGAATACATTGTGACCGCTAAAACTCAAATTATCAAGTTTATTCCGGCAGCCGATACAATATTTTCATAAAACACAGGGAGTTGGAGACCGATCGAGAGGGAGAGGGTAATCAGAAACGTCCCAGAAGACGCATATATCAACACCGGGAGGCATGGAGAAACTCTTGGTATGGGCATCTTGAGGTGGGAGATTAATAAAATACCTCTGGCTATGATTTTCATCTTCTTGGTGGTCAAATAGGTCAAATAGGTGTGGACAAAAAGCCATATTGGGATTTTCTCAGGCCCATGCACCACCACATCCTCAAGATCAGAGGAGGATACAGTGATTCCAAAAATACTTTGTGGTGCTTCAGGCAGTGCAAATAAAACAGGGAAGCCTCTGCTTGTCAAAGAAGCAAGCAACCTACAGATCATCCCCGAGTCTTGTGACAATTTTGTTATGATCACCAATGGGGATGGGGATGGGGATGAACCTTGATACTTATCGTGTAAAGCCTTTAAAACAACATCCACTAACATCGAATAAACTATTTGATTTTCTTCTTTCATTCTTTCAAAATCGTGGCATCGAAAAATTAGGGCTGGCGAAACAAAGTAGGGCCAGGCGATGTGATGAAAAATCTTTCTTTTTTTTTCTAATTCTTTCAAAAATAAAATTGGCGTCGGAACCTCGATTCCTTCTGACCAAAATCTCGAAATGGAAACCACAGTTTTCAATCATAGTGTTCTCTATACACTACGAGAAATATGGGTATTAATAGCAGTCCACGGTAGCACAAATTCACTGATTGCTATCAAAAATTTCAAAATTGGAGCACAACTCTATCGTAGCATTAAATTTACATTATAAAAGATTTTGATTAAGCGGAAAACCAAAAATGACTACCGTAGCTTGGAATTTTATTTTGGAGGCGAAAACACTTTGCCAAATTTCACTTTGGCACCAAAATATTTTGTTTTAATAAAAAATAATAACTGTTTATGGCCCAAGTCATTTCCTTCCTTGGAAGAAAAAAAGAAAACTTCTTGATTATCTTTTTCTTCTTCTTCGTTGTTTACTTCAATCTAATCTCTTCATCCTCCATATTCTTCAGTTTGTGTTTATTCTTCTTCTTATTCATTCCAATCCAAGGGAACCCTGATCTGTCTTTCCCAAAGTCCTCCATTTTGCACTCTGTAAATCAATCATCGTCGTCTCCACCAAACCCTAAACCTCGATCTCTCCTTGAACGACGATTATGTCTCATAATCATCTCCGCAAGACCTCGCAACCCCCTCAATTTCACTCCTTCCTGCGTCGCCTCTGATTCGATAAAGGAGAGACGGATGCAGCAGAGACAGCCATACATTGCTGAACATGTTATATTTCTTCTTAAAAGTCTTCTCCCTCTTGCAGAATGAATCTTTACCGTTTTGCTTACGAATTGGTCCTTATGATGATGATTATGTGTGTGTTTCAGCTAGAGGAAATCTTGGAAGGAAACAGATATGTTAAAGGTGGAAACCGTTACTGGAAGAACATTGTAGATTTACCTCTGTTTGTTTCTCTCCGCTCTTCTATATTTCATTCGTGTGCTTGCCGAATTTGGCGTAAACCTCTCTACTTTTAGTTTTGATGACTAAGTCTGAGACTCTTGTGATTGTAGGAACTAGTGTTCAGACTAACGAAGAGGTCGCAATTAAGCTCGTGAGTGATTCAATAGATAAAGACTCCAACTTTTCTTTTTTGTTCAAAGTTGATTTTTTAACTGTTGTTGTTGCAGGAAAGTGTGAAGACTGCGCAACACCAGGATATATAGTGTTGTTCAGAAAGAGTTTGGTTTGTGCTGATTGAGAAGCACTGATAGATGAAGTCACAGAGAAGATTGAGAAAGATCTGGTTCTTCTTGGAGCTACAACTGTTGAGGATAAACTCTAAAATGGGGTAAGCTGCTATTACACAACCTAAGTTACAGATTGGTGACTGGTGAGCTTCCTTGAGTTGCTCAAGCAGGAATAAATATTTGAGTTTTGACAGGAGACAAGGTGGAGACTGCTGTCAATATTGGGTATTGATATATGGGAACCTCCTACTTATATTTCCTCCAGAGACTTCTATTCTTACTCACTCTCTGACCCCACCTGTGTGCGTTAATCTTTAACAGCTTCTCTTGAAAGAGTCAGATGCGAAGCATCAGAATGTTGGACAAGAATAGATGTTATGTGAAGTGTCCACTCTGTGAGAGGTTTCTGTGTGTGGGACTGTGGTGTTCCTTGGCATGATTCTGTGAGCTCTGAAGAGTTTCAGATTCTTCCGGTTGATGAAAGATATCCAGATCATTGCATCACTTGGCTAGGTATAAGAGATGGATACAGTGTTTGGTTTTGTGGTTTCTTATATCAATGTTGATATCTCTCTTTGTGTTCTTTGCCATGAGCTTTGCTACTGTTGTGGAGCAGAGTACAGAGAAGGACAACATAGTTGCACTTGTGACACATTCAACTCAATGCCAAGGGTAATGGACGCTTACTCAGAGCAAGAAAGATCTCAGCTAGCTCTGATCCAACGGTTCTTAGTGGGTGATTGGATTTTGAAACATGAAACCTTTTTTGTTTCAGGAAGAGTTGTTGATGGCAGAGAGATGACTGTTCAGTTTCATGAAACCTTTCTATGTATATGAGTATTTCTGTCTTAGATTTGCAAACACACTTATGTTCCAAGTCTTTGGTTTTTTTCAGTTTTATCTGAGATGACTCTTGAGATTGAAGTTGTTTGAACTGTGTATAGGCAGGAGCAAGAGATGTATATTTTTCAGTTTCATCTGAGATGATAATTGGATTTTTGTTAGTTTATATAAACCATATATGCCCGTTATTAATATAACAATGCAAAACTGATTTTATATAATTAATTAGATATAAAATCATCATTTATTGTAAAATAATTGTATTTTTAATTTATATGATTGAGTGTAAAATTAAAAGATAAAAATTGATTAATTAGAGTTTTGTTTAAAATATTTATATATATATATACTAATTTAGGGGTTCATATGTTTAGTGTGATACTATTATATCAAGTTTGGCGTAGTCAAACTTAAACCCCTAAACTTTGCTCTAAACCCTAAACCCCAAAACTTAACCTTAAACTATAGACATATATCATAACCCAAATTAGTCATATACAGTAAACTCTAACTAAAAATCTTAAAATTTTAAATGTATACCATACCACAGATCATATAAATCATACTTATATCATAAACTCACATCTTTAATCTCTAATTTTAAATATAAAAATAAATATAAGTAGTTGTTAAAAAAATAAATTATATAACCAGTGGTTACAAAAGTTAAATTTTAAAATCTTAACCTCATACTTATATAGCTAAACTCTGAATCCATACTACAAATTTCAAACCATATATAATAAACATAACCTTTAAACTTTAAATTTTAATATTTTAGTTCACATTTAATCATATACTTCATTCTAAATCTTAACCCTAAACCATAAACCAAATACCTCATATTAACATATATCATAATACATTAAATCTTAATTTTTAAATAAATTATATTCATACAAGAAAAACATACTACTCCAAACTAACAACATTTCACATTATACATTTACAAAATAAAATTAAACCACCAAATAATAAACCAAAAAATACAATCTAATATTTTCAGTCAAACCCTAAACCATATATATATATATATATATATATATATATATATATATCATACCCCAACCAAATACCTCAACATATAATATTAATTAATAAATTTTTAAAACTAAACTATAAAATATTGATTATAAAATCTTTGTTTTATTCAAACATCAATTTTAAAAAGTTATAAACCAAAAGTCATCAAAATGTTGAAAAATAGAACAACAAAAGATAAAAACAAAGAGGAAAAATTCTATTGGATAACTAATAAATAAAAAGGAAAATTACAGGTCAATCCGCTCTCATCACGCGGATCACTCTCTGAGCCGTAGGATACAAATAGATCAATGGATGAGATTTTCTTATTTTCTTTTTCCCTTTTCTTTTTTTCTCTATCTCTCTCTCTCTCTCGCGCTCTTATCTTCACAGATCTTTTTTTTAGATCTCTCCACCTTCGACAAATCTCTTTTATTTTACAGATCTCTTTTTCTTAATCATCTCATACACACACAGCACTGTCTTACTCTCCTAACCTCACTCACACACGATTCATCTCACAGACATCTCTCTGTTTCACTCTCCTAATCTCTCTGTCTCACGCACGACACATCCCCAACCATCTTCTTCAAAAAGCGACGGTGGAGGCGCCAAAGCAATGGTGGAAGCTGCAGCAGACTCGTCTCTGGTCAAGCACTGCGTTGGCTTCACCTCCTCACCACCACCACAGGTCAACTCACTTCACCTTCCTCTTATCTGCTCTCTTGTTCATCTTCTTATATATTTATGATTGATTTTGTTTTGTTTACATATTTATTAAGGAGCAAGGGAAGGAGAAGCAGTGGTGTGACATAGCGGCGTTTCCGGATCAAGCGTGGTGCGGCGGTGAGGTGGTGGTCGTGCGGTGGAGATGCGAGCATCATGGTCGGCGGAGACTGAAGAAGAATGTAGTTTGGTGGCCGTATTAGGTTTAGTTAGGGTTAATTAGTTAACCAATTTGTAATTCTAAACCAATTTGTAATTGTACCATTTTGTAATTGTAAACCATGTAAACCAAAATTCAATTTATGAAAATACCAATTTATTGTTACAAAAAAAACAATTTATTATTTTTCATTAACTAAACCGATTTAATTATAAATTAATCTATAGTGTGTTTTTATAAAAAGAAATTAAATGTATATTCTGGATAATTTTTTATAAATAAATATATATATTCAATGGCACCGAAAATGTGTTATTAAAAATAATGTTGCAACATGACCAAAATGCCATAGAAATCTACGTAATAGCAAGAAAAATGTGTTATAAAATATGTTATTATAGGAAGAAATTAACGTTACAACATCTCTATTATTTATAGCACACGGAAAACGCTACGATAGATGGGGGTCTATTATAGCTGCGGCTGTCACGGCGTTCTTCGAAACGCTACGAAAACGATATGATAGCGTTTTTCGGGTGCTACTAATGCCGATTTTTCTTGTAGTGATATAATCTCTTTTACAGCACAGAGAGCTTTCTATTTGTGAAACAAGAAAGCATATGGAAAAGGAAAAGAGAGTGAAAAGGAAAGGTATAATAGGCTTAAAAAACAAAATGAAGATTTCCATTTTTTAATATACTTTCTTGTGCTTTTCTTCCTTTTGTAAGTGTCGTAATTAACTTGTTTTATGAATATCTTTATAAAAATCAGCTTTAAACATGTAAACAAACACATGTATTATAGAGAGAAATTTAGTATATAAGCAACATTTATAAACAAATGTTGGTTTAGATGTTCATTGCTTGTGCCGTAAGTAAGTAGCCTAATAGTTAGTGATACTAAATTATACAAACTTCGATAAGGAAATTTAAATTGATAAATTGAGCAAAAATGAAAGTGTAGCGTGTAGTGATGAGGATATTAATATAAAATCTTATGCTCATGTACTTTAGTGTTTAAGTCATACAAACTTTGATGAAATCTTTAAAAATTACTCAGGAATCGTCTTAGAAGATATCCCAAGACAGTGATGAAATCTTCTCAAAACAGAGAGATGAAAAGGGTAGGAAGAGCTTACAAAGGAATTGAGAACGATGGACTGTAAGAACCTCTATTACATTATTCAAGCTCATTTGGATATGCTAAGCACTGGAGACGTTTTCATTGTCATGTTTTTGTAAGAGAACCTCTGTTACAATGTGATGAGAGAGCTATTTATTTATCTGTTAAAGGGGTTGTAAGTTGGGCTTTAGTTCCATTGCTGATATAATACGTTTAGACCATAATCCAATATTTGTTTCATCAACAACGTATCCGCACACAAAAACATAATTTTTCCCTCAAAGATGTTGTGCCGCTGCCCTTTGCTTCTACCTCATCTATAATGGCCTAAAACAATCTCTTATTCTTACGGAACTAAGAATGGGGATTTTTCTATGAAACTGCAGTACAGAGGAGGCTTTGAGTGGAAATTATACAGTAACAACAGGAGTTTTGATAATATACAATTTTACAGGGGTCCTGCTAAATATATGGGAAATATAGGGGTCATTTGTAGAACCCGAAACTACAGAAACTACTGTAGCTAGAATAAAAGAAAAAAAATATTACATTCAAAGACAGTTTCAAGTTTTAATATTACACTATGAGGCAGTTTGTGCTACTACGGTAGTTTTCCTTAACCAAACTTATTTCTTAGTCATAAACTAACTGTCGTTCAAAAAAAAATCATAAACTAACTAAATAGCTTATAAACATAACATATGATTTCTACGGGATTTAATCACATCTTTTCTTAGCCAAAAAAAAAAGAAAGTGGGTCCCATGTATCTTCTTCTTCATTTTCTTCTCTCGAGTTCTTCATTTTTTTTGTAAAATGAATGTTGTTTTTTCATAACTTGCTTTTAAGAAAATATGTTTATAATCAATATCTTTATTATTCAATCTATCTTTTGAGATATGTCAAGCTATATCTCTGATGATGGTATAATCATGATGTACACAATGACGTCAACATTGTGATCGATTCAAGCTTCAATCATGGCGTTTACGTCTTCTCGCGTCGCCGTACTCTGTTATTGCTTCAAAACCGCAGGGGAGGCTCAACCAAACTCGATCTCCAAGCTGTCGCGTTCATTTTCGTCTTCGGCATGTGTTTTGCAACTCGTCTCTGACGTCGCCGCCGTCGAAACGTCCTCTCTTCTCATTCACCGCAAAGTAAAACAGTGGTGGTTCGAGCTCGGGATCACATTCGACTTTGTCTATGCCGCAGCTCATCCATCAAACCCTCAATTACAGCACCTCTGTCTAAGTCGCCTCACCGTCTCGCCTTTGCAGTCTCGCCGTCGATTTATGCTTATCTTCAGAAGTGATCCACCACCGAATAGCGATTCACCACCGCGGGTCGCGAAAGCTCGATGAGCAACAATGGCCACTTTTGGCTTTATTTCACATCTGGTCCCTCGACTTTTGAGTATATTCATTTTTGCCCTCCAAAGTTTTTGATTTGCAAATATGTCCCTTTCAAATTGACTCCTGACTGTTTAATTGTACAGACCAGACCTTCCCTGATTACACGAATGAGTCCTTAAACTTTTGGAAGTTTTCCATTCGGCTTTTAACTTTGCAAATTGCAAATATAACCTCTTAATTTAGTGTTGTACACATGTAAACTAATTTTCTTGTGTTGTACACATGTACACTACCAAATTTGTTGTACACATGTGCGCCACCAACCTTTAATGTACATATGTACACTAACAAATGTACACAACTTTACAACATGTTGGACATCTTACATGTATCTCAAACATATGTGTACATGTAAATAACTGATAAAATATAATATATATATATATTGTACATGTTAGCCCTTGTCTATAGTCAAAAACATAAGTGTACATGTAAATTTCTTTGAAAATAAATATTTTAAACATGCAAACACCTTTAGATGTGTTTAAACAAGAAAAATAACCTTCCAAGACCTAGATTTTAATGCATAACCATGTGTGCCTATGAAATATTTTCCGCAAATCTCGTCTCATCGATTTGTTTCAATATGTGAGCATGCTTTCATGTAGAAAGATTGTTGTTTTGTGTACAATGTGATTTTGTACACCGCATTTCGTGTAGACGTATACATAAAAGGTGATTGGAATATATAGATGGATTGATTGTTTCTTACTCAAAATGCCAAAATAAACAACAAAATAAATCAATCAAACTAAAGTAACATATATGACAATTGATGTACACATAATTACATGTTTTATTATAATTACTAATCTTAATGATTTTTAGCACTTGATTTTAGTTCATTTAATTCATTCTTAGCACTTGATTTTAGTTCATTTAATTCATTTAAAATTACAAATTGCAAATCTATTCGAAAAATTCACCAGTTGTACATGTGAATCTGATGTACATGTGTATTGTTGTACATATGGATTGGTAAAAATATTTGTGTACATAGTTTTTTGTTGTACATGTGTATTGTCGTACAATTCGGTGTACATATGTTTTTGATACTTCATATTTGTTTTTTTCATTTAAGTCATTTAGGTGTGTCTTTAGTTTAATTGTATTTTCATATATGTATTCGTACTACAAGAGGTTAAAATGTAATTTCCGAAGTTTGAGACAAAATTAAGGATCAATTTTCACATTTAAAAAGTATTGGGATTACAAAATAAATAACAATAAGTTTAGGGACCAAATATGCAAAAATGTCGAAATTAGTCATTATTGCTCTCAAGCTTATCGTGCCAGTTTCAGAGCGCATAAGAGAGGCATGAAAGTCACGGCGACAATAAATCACGACGAGAAATGATGAGTTGAGACACAACACTCGAAGGAAGTGTTGCGGCGGCGGAGAAGGAAGTGTTGCGACGGCGGAAAAAAAAACCCCGACCCAATGACCCACAACATAACACTACAATGTAAGCGCGACGGCAACCAGTTGCTCCGGATACGGTGGAAAATTGCGACGATGTGAAGAAGAGGCTTTGATAATTTCTAAAAAAATTTAATTAGTTTTTAGGTTTCAAATATCTAGTCTCGAGAAAATAAAGATGATTAATTTAAAAAAAAAGGACCATTTTGTTAGATGAATACTTTTAGTTAAAAAAAACTACTTCAGTAGTCGTAGCTGCCCTACAGTGTTATTAAAAACTCAAAGAAAGAAATCATAGCTAGAAATCTGATAATAGACAAATTTACAAACGAAATAATAAATGAATATATTAGTTAGTCATAGGCGGCTCATAGCTAAAGGAGTACATGTACAATAAACAAATTATATAAGAAACTATAAACTCATAACTGTCATTCTGTCAATTAGAACTCTTTTTTTTTTTTTTTTGAACGACAATTAGAACTCTAAGATTTGATTATACAGAGATTATCAGAAGAAAGAAGATGCATCGAGGGGATGAATGATATACGTCAGCACCAACGCCACCACCATTAGCAAATACGCTATTCCTTGATCGATCGATGTTCCTGTTCATTAATAAGATAATTTCAATTTTAATTTCACCAAATCTAGTGTTCATGATCATACACAATCAAATCGATTCTGAAGAAATGTGAAAACAATAATTGAGGAAAACGTGTTTCCAAGAAAATAATATAAGAGTAATTTCGACATTCAAATCTAGGCGTGAAATTACCGTCGCTTGTGGGAGATGGAGCAGGAGCTAGGGATTGAGCGCCGGCAGACACGACGGCGAAAACGATCAAGGCGATTACGGCAGTGTAATTGCTCAACGACATTTCGCCGGTAGATAGAGCAGCGTTATAAAAATTCCCGGCGAGAGAGATCAGATGACGATCGAGAAACCTTGTGAAGAATGACGTAAAGGCCAACGCGCTTTTATAGGAAAATACTGGTTGACGGTTACCGGCTGTTGCCAGTAACACTCGAGGATTCTTTCAAGTAAATCTACGGACACCTGTCTTTTCTTTACTTGTTGATTATTCTCCCTTGACTGACAACCCCTTCCTCGATGGTTCTTTGATTATTTTGTCCGTCAACTTTGGAATTCTGCTTTTTTCTAGATGAAATAAGTATGTGGAACACATTTTTCACAGAATAAACTACATAGTTTTTTTTAATAAACTAAATACAGTAAAACCTCTATAAATTAATAATGTTGGGACTTTAAATTTTCATTAATTTACAAAAATTTCCTTATTTAGATTTTTTTCTATTTTAAATATTTTTATTTATAAATAAGATTTGATTTTACCGTATGTACGTTATTTAAATTTTAGAAATTTTATTTTTATCTTGTTTTATTATCTTATTTGGTGTATATCTTTATGTTTCATAGAATTATTACATGGTTTTCGATATAATTTAACTAAATATTATCAAAATATATTGAAATGTTAAAAAAATAAAAGTATTTTCATTTTTTTTTGTTAACAATAAAAGTATTTTCATTGTGAATATAAAACAAACAATATAATGTTTATCTTGTACTTATCTAAAATTATATATAGATAGATTATTAATTTATGGTTTTAATGGGACTATATATTCACATGAGAGTTTTAAAAATATTATTATCTTATTATTTTATCAATTTAATTATATTTTACTCCGATCCAAGTTGGAACCAGCGAAATTTATTAATTTATCGATTATTAATTTATAAAAGTTCTACTGTAATATTAAACAGAGTTTTCACTATCCAAAATTAACCCGTCATTCTGAAATTTTGACACACTGCTCTATATTATTTTTTTTTAATTAAATAGTAAGATTAAGGCTGTTCTTTTTTTTTTTTTACATTAAGATGAAGGCTGTTCTAAATTAGACAATTACGCGTTCCATATGTGTCTAATCCTCTCATCGAGACTTGAATTTCAATCTTTCAAAAGTTAACACGCGTATATATTGTGGACACGTCTGTGCATGAATATGTATCCGAGTTTAATTGATGAAGTTAATGTATATACAACAACCTCGGCAACTAAATTAGAGCAACATTATTGGTGGGACGAAGAGAGAACATTATTGGTGGGATGAAGAGAGAGAGTTCTTTGTTTTTTTTTTTTGGTCGTTAGAGAGTAAGGGACAGCCCTTAATTAGGGATTTTTTCCTTCTCTTTCTTCTTTCCACCCCCCCTCCCTCTCCTCCTCCCACCCCCTCTCCCTCTCCTCTAATGGATGCCTTAAAGTACTCCCAATACTGATGCTCTAAGAAAATGTGTTTTTAGTTAATGACCATATAAAATATTCAAGAGGGAATAGTTTTAGCTACGTAAGCAGTGAGGAGGGCCATGAGCATGTGATGAGATTCTCGCTTTTTCCCGCTTTTATCTTTCACTTTATCAAAGTAATGTTTTTGGGGCTTTTGGTGGAGTCTGTAAGAAAAACCAAGCCGTCTCTCTTCATAAACCGAAACTCAACCACATCATAATACATTAAGTACCATTCAAGGTTTACATGCCAACACTCTTTATGGTTTTCTACGTATCCTACCATAACCCATTCTTAATTAAGAACCTATGATGGCCTGAAAAAATCTCAGTTACAAAGTGAAACATCTCTGATTTTACTCTGGATTTAGAACGCCAACTTAGGATCCACAACTCCTGAAGCATTGCCTTCACCAGTTAAAAGCTGTTCAGGATCCCGAGAGAAACACACAAGACACAACACATATATAGTATACAGTTAACGTTTAGTGTTCCAGTTCCCTACATAGATGAGAAAAGCTTTCAGTAGGCTGAGACTATTTACATACCTCCCTTCCCCATTTGATGTAATCTGGAGACTCACAGGCCTTATATTCATATACCAAACTCTCAATGATGTCTCTTGCTTCATCAAACTCTGAGAGATCATTGTCCTGTCCACATCCACATTTACATATATTCTCATGATTAATAGTACTAAGCACAAACAGCAGGACATCTAAGCAGTCAACTTACAGCAAACATGGGAAACTTTCGGTAATTGTCAAGAAAAGCTTGCTTCTTCCTCAATTTATCATATTGGCTCAGACATTTGCTGAATAGGTGTCTGATACTTGTGTGGCTTGCTAACATAAGACCACCTGAATTATATTCAAGATTGATATGTACTTTGCCTGACTAGCTTCTTTGTTTCCTAGCATAAGACGACACCATGACAATCTTTGGCTGCGTATACAATCATATGTTAGAAAAACATCCGAGTCAAGTTTCAAGAAATAAATGGAAAAGGCGAACAGCTCACTTGTAGAAGCCTTCTCACAACATCCAACACAGTAGTTTTACGAATGACATATGCATGGCGCTCAACAGTCATAAGACAGTGACACCTTGGCGTTGGGATCAATTATTCATGTATCCTGGATAACGCAATGTTGTTGTGCTGCCCGGCCGACATCACAGTAGACACTATCGAATTCGTTTGAGCAAAGGTGGCATTCGTGAGATGCAGACGCTCCACGGCGATTCTATTCAACGCAGTGTTGTCGAGGACAACAACACAATCAGCATTTAAGGTAAGTCGCTTCAGTGTCAGGAGTGAGTTGTAGGGGAAGACACTGTATGTTTGAACCAGCTTCTTGCTATATATAGCGATCGTTCAAAGTCTCCAGTAGATAAGATCCCATACCTTGATGAGAACAAACAGAAAAGTCAGTCATTTCACACTACAAGAAGCAGTGAATAAAACATGAGAAGAATGTTAACTCAGGAAATGCCTATAGTCACACAACAAGACTTATCATTTAGAGAATGTAGTGCAGACTAAACATAAGGGAGGAAGCTCCATAAGACTAAAATCATATAGGGGTTGCGATAAATATCCTCAATATGTCATAACTTCATGCAAGCCAAAAAAAATTCATTCAAACTAGAAGTAGCAGTAAGTAAACTCAGAAATTATCACTTACTGCTGTTGAGCATTTCTGAGTTTACTTAGACCACCTCCATTGGAGGCTCTAACAAAGTGGTTCTTATAAAAAACACAAAAAAAGTAAATCAAAAATGCATTAAAAGATCAGAACCGGTGTTAAACATGGGATTTTAAGAATCACTAAACAACCCATACGTGGCCATTTTGTATTGGCTATCCAAGGGAAAAAAAATTCCCATCTCTCTCTCTTCTTCGTCGGTTGTTCTTTCTCTCTTCTTCTTTCTCTGTTCGTCGTGCTGCTGATGGAAGCGCTTAATTTTGAGAAATGGTATTGCTTTCACCTCTCTCTTAAACTCTTAATTTTTTTTTGATTTGTGGATTTGAGTTTTCTTATGGTTCAATATAGGAGTTGATACTCTGTTTTGCGTTCTAGTGAGGAATGTGGAGTTATGATCGCGATTGCTCTGTTTGATATGCACGAGGGCGGAGAGAAACGAAGTGAAGTGAAGAGATTCAAGTGCGTTTCGAGGGAGGGGATTTACTTGCGGAGGCTGGAGTGATTCATTTATGTTGTTGTTGTTGTTGTCTAGGGAGGGGATTGACCTCCGGAGGCTGGAGTGATTCCAAGAGCTGTTCGTCACATTTTCGAAACTCTCGAGTCCCAAAAAGCTGACTACAGTATGAAAGTCACGTTCTTGGAGCTGTACAACGAAGAAGTCACAGACCTGTTAGCTCAAGAAGACTCTTCAAGATCTTCTTCTGACGATAAGCAGAAGAAGCATGTTTCTCTGATGGAAGACGGGAAAGGCTGTGTGGTTCTACGCGGTCTCGAGGAAGAAGTTGTGTACAGTGCTAACGATATATACGCTCTTCTCGAACGAGGCTCATCAAAAAGACGCACGGCGGATACGTTGTTGAATAAAAGAAGCAGCCGCTCTCATTCTGTTTTTACCATCACGGTGCATATTAAGGAAGAGTCTATGGGAGATGAGGAGTTGATCAAATGTGGGAAGCTTAACCTTGTGGATCTAGCGGGCTCCGAGAATATTTTTCGGTCAGGGTCGAGGGATGGTAGGGCGAGAGAAGCTGGGGAGATTAACAAGAGCTTGCTTACGCTGGGGGCGTGTGATCAATGCGCTTGTGGAACATTCTTCCCATATACCTTACAGGTACTTGCCCTTGTCCTACAAAACATTTGTGTGTTCTTGGAGTATAGCGGTAGATCTTTGTCTTTGTAGGGATAGTGAGCTGACAAGGCTTTTACAAGACTCTCTAGGAGGGAAGACAAAGACTTGTATCATTGCTACAATCTCACCATCTGCTCATTCCTTGGAAGAAACTTTAAGCACTTTGGATTATGCCTATCGTGCCAAGAACATTAAGAACAAACCTGAGGTACTATCATATCTAAAATTAGCTATATTAGTATACCTTTTATTTCCATCCTTCTAACTTAACGTTTCTCTGCAGGCAAACCAGAAGTTAACCAAAGCTGTGTTGCTTAAATACCTTTACTTGGAGCTTGAGAGAACAAAAAAAGGTTTACACACGTTACTTTCTCATGTATATCATCAGATGAGCTAGTAGATTTGTTATAACTGCTGTAAAATGGATGCAGATGTAAGAGCGGCAAGGGATAGAAAAGCTTTACACACATTACTTTCTCATGTATATCATCAGATGAGCTAGTAGATTTCCAATACTGCTTCAACCATTTTCAGTTACATCTACAACCAAGCTCACACCAACACCTTGCAATTCAATTTCTCTTTGCCTATGTATGATTTTCTTTCATGTTATGAAATCTAATAACTAAACTTACAAAAAAAAAAAAAAAAATTTAAGAACCTCAGTGAGGTTCTCCCATTGGGGATGAAAAAATTAATTACACTAACAAAAGTTCTAAACTTTTCAAATTACAAAATTAATTACTAATTTATTCATTAGAGCTCATAAGGGTCTCTAACCAATGGAGCTGCTCTTACTGCTACTTCTAGCAGGTGAAGGAATATACGTTTAAAAAGGTCATATTGGGCCTACAATCGGCCCTGTTTTGTATTTTCACGGCTTATTATGTTTAGAAAAGTTTGCAGGCGAAGGAATATATTTCTTTTTGTTTCAATAAAAAAGAAGGATTATATTTCTTTTTTTACAAAATGATTCCACCATTGTATGTCTATTGTACATTTGGCCTTTCCATAAATCTTTTTTTTCGTAACTGGCTTTCAATAAATCTTGATACAAATGGAAAAAGAAATACAAGAAAAACATTTATCCATTTTCTATATTTCACTAGCTGGTTAATAAAATAATAAGTTTGGCTGATAATAATTCGTAACATAACTGAATGAAATCAACTAGTAACTGTATTCTTTCGTACATATTTTTTCTTTTACTATCACATTTAAAGTCAATCATCCCGTAACTTAAATGTAAAAAAAAAAAAAAAAACTGCATCATGTAAAAATTAACTACACGCTCTTTAGTTCATGGTTAAATGTTAACCTTCTGATAGTGTATTAGGTTCTTGAAGTGCTTGTGAATGCTTCATTTAACTACTGATTTACTTGATGAGTTTGACACTATTATGCAAAATAAAAATTAAAGTTCATTAGTAGATATGGTGGAATACGGAGGCTATAGTTAAATTTTTTTTTTTTTTGAAAAAGGGCTTACTATTGAATACTAGAAATTTTACAAGAAAATGGCACAGCCATAGAGTTCAAAATGAGAAGATAACCAAAGTGGTAAACTAAATTTGGCTATAGTTAAATTTGATGTTTGGTCTTTGGTTCTTGAATGACCCTTTTGTGTTCTAAAGAAAGAATGCAGAACAAAAGGCACAATAGGAATTTCTCGAAATTGTGTACATGAGGCACCTGTTAATGATAGTTGTTGTTGGTTCTAGAGTGATGTGTTGTGATGTTGATAACATTCTCTGATAATGAAGAGTTTTGAAAGAACATTTCACCAAGTCTCAGTTTTGATTGTTTTTGTGAGATAAGATGACAAATGTTGTCTTTTGTCTTTGTTGATGTCAGGTTCTGAACTTGATTATAAGGGACTTGTTCGAAGGACATCGTATGTATGTATGTATATGTTGGAATAGTAAGCGTCCTTTGACATCACATAGATCATTGTGTATTATTTATTTTTTGTCTAAGTAGTATCACATTGGTCTAAGAAAACAGAGGAAGAATCGTTGTTCTTCCACTTGAAAACTAGGAGTCTAGGACTAAAACTAAACGTTCTACACAATAAGAATTAAGTACGTATTACATCCACGACAAATCTTGAGTTGAACCGAGAATGTTTTCCAAAGAAGAGAAACATGAATCATCCGTTGGCGAAATATGAAACTCGTTGGTGATTCCAGATTCTGAGGTTGTAGGTGACAGATTCTCCATCAGATCTTTCCATTCCACGAAATCATCATCCATCTCAGGATTTGAGAATGAAAACGTCCTGAAGATATCCTTCTTGTAATCAAGATCTTCAATACTTAACCTCAACTCTTCAGGTTTCATGTGTTTCATCGTGTCTTCACACTGCTTTGCATCATGTAGCTTTCTTTCTTCTTCTTGAGACACAGGAAGAGAGTGTTTGGTGCTTGATGGAGTGATATCACATGTGTGACTCTCTACATACTTGACTTCATAGCACATAGGGTTTATGTCTGATTTTTGAACTTGCTTCACCGCCAAGCAACCTCTTGTGAACCGATGTGTACATCTATAGTATCCTCTGTATTAAAAAAACAGAGGAAAACCTTTAAAACTGAAATCATTGTAATGATTAATATAATGTTCATAAGATGATTATAATGATTTTAACTTACCTAGGGTTCTTGGATCCATGAATATCTTTCTGACCATATTTTCTCCAGCAGTGACCATCATCAAGTGGAGTTCCTTCTTGTCCTGTTCCGACACAAATCTTCACGTTCTCCGTCTTTTTCTTCTCCAGCATTCTGCTGAAGATCAAGAAATAAACAGAATTAGACAAAATGTCTTGAAACTGAAATTTAAAAACTCATAAACACACCAACTTTTTTTTTTTTTTAAGTTGTAAACACACCAACTTGAATAATATCTTTTCATACCTCTTCTTGTTACTCTGATTACTTCTCTCATGGCTTCTCTTAAGAGTTTTCTTTTCAAGACTCATCATCCTAGCTATTGTGTTTTCGAAACATCTGAGGATCTCCGATATCAAAACCTCATTTGAATCCTTAGAAGACGAGGAAGGGTTTTTGAAATTGTTCATCAGCTGATTCGCTAACTCTTTCCCTTTCTCCAGCTCCTTAACCACAAGCTTTTCTTCCATTAACATCTTCTCCTTCGTTATATGAGAAGCTTCGGTTGGTGGGTTTGATCTTTTCTTCTTTTTTTTTTGTTCAAGGTGGGTTTGATCTATGAGCTTTGTCTTTGTATAAAGTGTGTGTGTGTGTGTTTATGAAATGAAGTTACATATATATATGATGGTGCGTCTGTCATTTTGTTTTGTTTTTTATTTTATTTTATGTCATATAATTCTTAGGCAAGAAGTTGTGGGGAAAAGAGAAGGATGCTGGAGAGAAACTTACGAAAATGACATGGATTCTATTTTAACATAGTTTTTTTCTTCTTACTAATTTGATGACTCTTTCAAACCTGTTATAGACATAATAGATCGTATTTGTATTCTATCACTTAGTTTCTAAGTGTTGATCAACTCATTTTAATTTCATTATTTCTTACGCTTTCAAAGAAGTTCGTCATTTTTTAGCAAAAAAAAAAAATGAAGTTCGTCATTTAAAAAAAATGAAATACTTGACGTACGTAGGCATTTGTGGGGTTACATGGATATTATTGTATCCTGCTAGTTTATGAATGGTTAAGAGTCTTGTATTGGTTCACACGATGGACAGTGACATATTCACATGTTATTGGTGGTAAAGTGATGTGATTAACGTAGAAATCATGATAATGTTTTGACCAATGGTGTCTCTGATCTAGAATCGATTTACTGTTGAATGTTTGTCTTCATCTATGCTATTCGTTTTTATATTGCAAAACGCGATAGTACATCACAATTTAACCTTTAAAAAATTCACATTATAATTGAATACTGATATAATCGTGTAATTATATAGAGGTTATCGTTTATAAAATAATAAATATACTTACTTTTAGTTTGACTGTTGTTAAACAGAGTGCTTAGGTGCGGCTAGTCAGTATTGGTGAACCTTAATTCGAGTATATTTTTTGTTTTACATCTTTTTACGTCTTTTTAATTGGTAATTTAAATATAGGTCTAATGGCATAAAGCATAATAAATAATATTCTAAATAATGATAAAGATAAAAGAAATAATAGTTGGACCATACTTTTATCAATGGGTCACATTACTATTTTAATAGAATAGATGGTCGAGATTAATTGTTCTAATTAATATTCTAAGATAGAGATTAAGTTAAATAAGTAACTCTTTAAGTAATTTCCCCGAGGAGTGGCATCTACATACACACACTAATGCACATGGCTTTTTGTGTGCAAGTTAAACGATAGTCATGATTGATTTTTTTTTTTGTGTGAAAATCAGCATCCATGGACCACACATATCCTTGTTTTTACGTAACCATTCAAATTTCACAAATTATATCACAAATCAAAACGCGTTTGCATTTAATGTTCTAGTGACTAGTATGCATATGTCTTTCGTTAAAAAGAAGTTTAAACTAAAAAAGCTATAGAACAAAGCCTTTTGGATATGATATAACACATATTTGATATATGTACATCAACGCCGTTATAGTTTGAGAAAAAGACAAAAATAGTACTAAATCAAGTTTATGTTCCCAAACTAGCACTTAAGGTCAAAAGTCACAAAAATAACATTTAATGTTTTATCAAAAGTCACAAACTTAGGGTTTAGAGTTAAAGAGTGGGGTTTAGGATTTAGGGTTTAGAGTTTAGGGTTTAGGGTTTAGATTTTAGGGTTTAGAGTTTAGGGTTTAGGGTTTAGGGTTTAGAGTTTAGGGTTTAGGGTTTAGAGTTTAGGGTTTAGGGTTTAGAGTTGAGAAATGAGGTTTTGGGGATAAGATTTCAAATTTTGAAAAATAAAAAAATTAAAATTTTCAAAGAATAAAATTAGAAATGTGTTATTTTGGTCATTTTAGTTTTTGAGTGTTATTTTTGTGATATAAATTTAGAAAGGTGATATTTTGAAGATTTGCACTTATAGTTTCTGTATTTTGTTAAAAAAATAAGGAAGCTTCGGCGAAGACGAGAGAAATTCCTTTTGAAGAGTTTGTCGAGAATGAAAATGACATGAACCACGAAAATCAAAAGAACCGCGTGGGTCCTCTCCATTGATTTTGTTACCCTAGTTCCACGTCGTGCTATTACCATATCTTATTACATTTTTATTTATTCATTTATAATAATCCACATCTTATTATTTAGGGCATTTTATTGAGATAAGAGGAACAATGATGCGTGATCATGGTCGGATAATTTCAAAAGAAATAATTTTTACAAACAATTAAAGATAATTAGGTTGTTAATTGGTAAATTGTTATGGACGATTATTTCAATTTTTGGAAAAGACAGAAACTGTCCATACAAGAGTCCAAGCTAGTATTGAGCCTCTAGAGAGACTGCAAATAGTAAAATCATCATTTTTTAATGTGGATTAACCGGCACCAAGTTCATGACTATATGACCAGATTATACATAACTAAATGTAAAAATCATAACCAGTTCTTACGAACTAAAATTCGAACCACAAGGGTTTTAAAACGTAGACATTTCTTACTTTAGGTCACTGTGGATCCCATGTGCTTTTTCATTTATAATTAGTAAAAACTAATTTATGCATAATATTTGCTCAAATATATTAAAGGGCTTAAATTTGTAGATCTCGTGATGATGCAGATGGGGACTGGGGACCAAGAACACTTTTGCAGAGCAGAGGATTAACATCTATTTGGTTTGGACCTGATCAGACTCCTATGGAAGGCCTTTTCTCAATCTGAGCCCAATAAACTAATGGTTCTTAGTAATGTTTTGGAGAGTCAACAAGCCCACTGTCAAAGAAGCCCATGAATATAGTGAAACGGAGGGTTATTACGAGAACACGTGGAGGCTAGGCTAGCGGTGAAAGCTGACAATGTAGGTTACTCTTTGCCAGAAAAACACACTGACTTCGACGAAAAAACAAGTGGAAAATTGAAAACCGGCGGGAAACGTTAGGCGGCTCTGTGGTTGCCACCACCTGGGAGACGAAATGTGGAGATCACTGACGCTCTTTGCTCCATGCAATCGAACATTTGGCTCGTCATGGTCGTTTTATTTTCCTATATTACCCTTTCTTCATCTGTTGTCAATTAGATATTTTCATCTCTCATGCACGCTTTCGTTATTGCTATGACAAAAAAAAAAAAAAATACTATACTCTTTTGTGTTTTCGACAAAATTAGAAATTTTATTTTCTGAATTTATAGTTAGAATTCAATGTCTAGATTAACTCAATATGAACAAAATCAATAGACATAGTTTTTTCGAAAAACAAATTACTGCATAATATACATCCTATATTGAAAACTATACTCTCATTTCATTCAAAAAAAAAAGAAAACTATACTCTCTCTTTACACCAA
Source organism: Brassica napus (assembly GCF_020379485.1). Classification (NCBI taxonomy): domain Eukaryota; kingdom Viridiplantae; phylum Streptophyta; class Magnoliopsida; order Brassicales; family Brassicaceae; genus Brassica; species Brassica napus. The sequence continues at coordinate 29,653,678 of NC_063447.1, read as the reverse complement.
GAAAAAACTATACTCCCTCTATTTTCTTAAAGTATCACTTTAACATTTTTGCTAGATAAAAAATATTTTTTCTTAGAATTTCAACGCAAATTATATTTATTTTTAATTTAATATAATTGTAAAATACATTGATCTTATAAATAAATTACTATTGATTAGATAGATGTACTAAATAAAAAGTTTAATTCATTTGGATCATTTTTTAAATATGTGTGAAAAATGTTTAAATGACATTTTTATGAAACGGGTGGAGTATAACATAAATGTGAATTTAATGGTTTTATAACGATTTATCTGTTAACATGTATTTAATTTTGTTATTTTTCTTCTTCATATACGATATTTGCATTTAGTCACATTCGTGTATGAAAAGTTCTTACGTTCCATAGATTTTGTTTAGATTTTTGAGGTTTGACTAATAATTAGAAGAAAATCGAGGGAACGTCTAACGTATAAGAATGGCTAATTTTTTTTCATAACGACATTTACCAAAAATACTCTCGCAAATTACGCAAAAAGAGTGGCTAACTACTCTCCAACCACCACTGGTTTTCCGATTAGTAAATAAAATACAACAACGATGGCATTTACCTCCATACTTTGGTTTTCTCTATCCCTCCTTCCACGTAACATGATTCTCTCTCTTCTTTTCATTTTCACATATATATAAACATTGTTTGCATCTACATCTGTGAAAGGGAGAGAGAGAGAGATTCATGAATCTTTTACAGAACAAGAACAAGTTTCAGAATAGTCTGGTCTGGCTCTTTTGTATCCTTCTAGTTTAAGATTCATCGTACGTATTCAAACCACCATTTCTCTGGCATTACTTATTGGTATCTCCGCCTAGTTATTTTTTGTTGTGTGTGTTTAAATCATCAAAGATTTGTTCATCAATTTTGGTCTCATCGAGAATGGCGACTTTCTTGATCTCGGTGGTTTGATTATGATCCACCCCAGCTGATCAGACGGTTCAGAAACGCTGCATTGATCATCTATTGTTGTTTGCCATCGATCAAAACCTAGTAAATTAAATAAGGTAACGCATCTCGAGACTCATGTGTTTATCAATATCTCTTTTGTTTCTTCCGAATTATTCTCGTTAAGATCCGTAAAAACTCCATATAATATGAATAACACACATATTAGGCTTTGGTCTATTTTTTCAAAATTTCAAACAATTTTCTCTCTTAATTGTTTGAGAACGGTACTCGAATGAATAAAAACTTTCCAGGTAATTTTCGCCATAATTTATAAATATATTATAACAAGCCAAAAAAGTAGATAGAACAATATTTTAAATCTTAAAAAAATTAGACAAAACTTTCTTTTTGGTCGATCTTTATTGTAATGGAAAATGATAATACGATGAGCACACATCGTACGTGGCGCATGTGGAAGTACATCTGTACTTTGGACCCAGTCCAACTATAAGATTCGAACCCCACAACACATTGGTCACATATGAGAGACATAAGCAAAGGTTGGTAGTTGGTTCGTAGGTGTATATTGATTTGAATAACTTGGTACTTCTTCTTTAATAGCTGTCTGGTTACCTAAAATAGGTACATACCATAATAACACACCATTCCATTTGTAAATGCCCTAGTTGACTCTGGTCAAACTAATCAAACCGTTTCATTTTTTTTCGCCAACTAAAACGTTACATTATGTTATGAAATGCTCAAGATTCCATACTACATTTGGTTAATGAAAAGACAGAGAAAACAAAAACTACTTAGAACGGTTACACAGTTTAATGTTGTTTTGGTCTTGTCTTGATTACTATAGTTGGAGTTCTGTTCATAAAAGAATGGCGTTTAATGCGGCTATGGCGTCTCCACCCCCAGCGGCTGCTGCCAACGACGTTTTCAAAGAGCATTTTGGCCTTCGTAGATCGTTGTCCGGTCAAGATCTCGTCGTGAAAGCTGGTGGTATACGTAGATCGAGTTCCGACAATCACTTGTGTTGTAACAACAGGATACGTGCTGTGTCTGTACGTCCTGGTCAGGGAATGAAAAGCAGCCGATCTGTAGGAGTGTTCTCGTTTCAAATATCGAGCTCTATAATCCCTAGTCCAATAAAAACATTGCTATTTGAAACTGAGGACGATAAAGATAGTGATGATGAGCCTGAGGTCCAGCCGAATCTTGATGGAGTCAAGAAAGCGAACTGGGTCCAGAGGTTGCTCGAGATAAGGAGACAGTGGAAGAAAGAGACAAAAACAGAGAATGTAAACGGTGATGTTGTGTCGGAGCATGAAAACGTTACGTGCGGTTGCGAAGATGGGGAAGGTTGCGTCGCGGATTACGAAAACGGCGATTGGGAACGCGAATCGTTTTCTAAGTTGCTTGTTAGGGTTTCTTGGTCGGACGCTAAACAGCTTTCTCAGTTAGCTTACTTGTGTAACGTGGCTTACACGATACCTGAGATCAAGGGTGAGGATTTGAGAAGAAACTACGGGTTAAAGTTTGTTACATCTTCACTAGAGAAGAAAGCCAAAGCAGCGTTACTTCGAGAGAAACTCGAGCAAGACTCGACACGGGTTCCTGTTGTTACATCGCCTGAATCAGAATCAGAGAAGCCTCAGCAACGATCATCTTCATCTTCAGCTTACAATATTGCTGCTTCAGCTGCTTCATACATTCACTCGTGCAAAGAGGTTGATTCTTCAGACTTGAGCAACCCATATAAATCAGCGGCTGCGGCTCAGGCGGCAGCGTCTACGATGACCGCGGTGGTTGCTGCGGGTGAGGATGAGAAGCTAGAAGCGGCAAGGGAGTTGCAGTCGCTACAATCTTCTCCTTGTGAGTGGTTTGTGTGTGACGATCTAAGCTCATACACTAGGTGCTTTGTGATTCAGGTGAAATGTTCTCAAAGTTTGACTACTACAATCAAAATACTCTGTTTCTCAAATTATGATCTTTTATGTGTTAACTAATGTCGCTATTTTTGTAGGGTTCTGATTCTTTAGCTTCTTGGAAAGCAAACCTCTTCTTTGAGCCAACTAAATTTGAGGTAAAATTCAGGAATGAACATTTGGTTAGTGGTTCAGTTATTTATTTCGGCAGAATCGGTCATGTACACAGCCAAAGATAAAACATTCGCCTATAGCCTCGAAAATATTAGTGTTTAATTTGTATACATTGTTTCATCTTCTAATGATTTAAGAAAAACATAAATTTAGTAATTGTTTCAAGCCTCATAAATCTCGGAACCGGCCCTGCATTTCCGTTTACAGAACCATCTAGGTTACGCTAAAATTGTTTTTGTCTTAAAGGTCTTATGATATTAATATTAATTTTGCAGGACACTGATGTTTTAGTCCATAGAGGAATCTACGAGGCAGCAAAAGGAATATACGAACAGTTCTTACCTGAAATAACCGAACATTTGTCTCTACACGGAGATAGAGCCAGGTTTCAGTTTACAGGTCATTCTCTTGGAGGCAGTCTCTCGTTAATTGTGAATCTGATGCTGCTCAGTAGAGGACTCGTTAGTTCTGAAGCAATGAAACCTGTGGTCACGTTTGGTTCGCCGTTTGTGTTTTGTGGTGGTGAGAAGATTCTAGAGGAGCTTGGTCTTGACGAGAGTCATGTTCACTGTGTGATGATGCATAGAGATATCGTCCCACGAGCCTTCTCCTGTAATTACCCTGACCATGTGGCTCTCGTCCTCAAACGTTTGAACGGGACGTTCCGTACACACCCTTGTCTCAACAAAAATGTAAGTCAATTTTTAGGCTTTGTCCATTTTACTTTGCATGTTGGAGTTATAACCTAGGATTCCTATCAACATTTTCTAAAAAATCTAAACACAAACGCAATAAATTGAATTATATACGTGGTACTATTACATACAAATATTAGTGTTTGTAGTAATCACATCGCATATGTAAATCCAAGCGGTAATTAGATGCTTTGTATACAAAAAAAAAATATTAGACCGATTTTTTAAACTACCAGTCGTTAAAAAATCATTTAGTTTATGACCGATTGATGGCACTTAGAGCATCTCCAAAAGACACTTTATAACTTCAAATAGGAAGTTTTTTGCTCTCCAAGTGAAACTCTATATTTCAAGTTTCACTTCTCAAAACTTCAAATTTGAAGTTTCATATTTTTATTTATATTTTGGTCCCTACAATTACACATCACATTATAATTCATAAATATTTTCTTGTTTATTATTTTAATCCTTATAAAAATTATATCTCATAAATATTTTAAGTTTTGTTAATAAAATTTAAGTTTACACATAAAATTAAATAAACTTTAAAAGAAGATTTAAAATATTTAAAACTAGATTTAGATAACAAAAATATACAAAATAAACTTAACAAATTTTTTTTTAAAAAATTACATGAAGACAAAACTATTACACAGATTTAAATATTACAACAACACTAATAGTCAGGTAAGTTTGATCCGGAACCTTCAAAATTTCCAAATATTGTCCAACTTTTTTTGTGTAATTGAAGATGGTTGTTGTTGTTGTTGTTGATGATGTCTTTTCGTACAATTTTTTCTTGTTCATATTGATTATATTCACGAGTATTAATATCATCGATAAAAGTTAGTCTTTTAGCAATATTTTATGTTTTTCTTTTACTTTCTTGTTCTGATCTAATGTATTTACAAGTATTAATATCTTTCGATTTCAACAATTTTTATCTCTAATCTACAAATTAAAAATGCGGAGAGCTATTTTTACTTTGAAATGCGCTAGTAGATCATATATGCATTACGAAAATCACTTTATAGAATAATATGGCATTTTGCTTGAAGTTTAATATTAATTAAGTTATTTTGTTTGAAATTTTATATTTTAATATAATATTTTATTAGTTAATATTGTTGTAATATGTTTATATACGTGCTAGTTATTTACAAAAGTTTTATGAATTCAAATTAGTGATGACAAATATAAGGACCATATTATAAAATACAGATAGTTTCGAAGTTAAGTTTGAAGTTTTGCTTTTGGAGAAGAACACTTTTAAACTTCAAATATAGAATTTTGGAAACTTCAAAATAGAGTTTTTTTTTGGAGATGCTATTAGCTTAGGTGGTTATATCCATAATCCAGTGGCGGAGGTAGCTGAGAGGGAGGTGGGTCATATGACCCATGTGAAAATTAAGAAAAATAACTTTTACTTGTGTTTTTACAAAGAAAATATAGTAAAATAGCCTTCTTGACCCTTGTGATATATATGTTAACTATAAAACTGACCCTTGTAAAAGATTTTGCTGGCGGTTATACATCATTTTTAGAACATTGTGCAAAACTTTCTTTGACCTGAGTATACGTTACGGATGTTAACTAGAAGTGCATGGTTGTGTTTTTGCTCTTTGCAGAAACTGCTGTATTCACCAATGGGGAAAGTATTTATCTTACAACCAAGTGAGAGCGTCTCACCAACGCACCCTTGGCTACCGCCGGGAAACGCTCTCTACGTTTTAGACAAGAACAACGAAGATTACTCTCCTACGGCGTTGCGTGGGTTTCTAAACCGCCCACACCCACTTGAAACGCTGAGCCAACGCGCCGCTTATGGCTCAGAAGGTTCGGTGTTGAGAGACCACGACTCTAAAAACTACGTCAAAGCCGTGAACGGAGTTATCCGGCAGCACACGAAGCTCATTGTTAGAAAAGTGAGGAGACAGAGGAGTACTATTTGGCCTGTGCTAACGTCAGCAGAACCGAACTCTTCAGTCAATGACTGGAGTCTGACGGCGACTGAGGAGATCATGACACGTGCCTAGTAATGGGACGACGGTCGATGCCTCGTTAAGTTGTGCATAGAATAAATTATGTTTATGTGTTTGTTTACATTTCTTGGGAGGCACGAGTAGAGTTAATAAAAATGTTGTAAAACCGTAAATACCTCTTTCGTTAGCAATCTATAAAATTGAGAGCTACATGTTATCCGTAATCGAAAACTTCTTCTTTGAATAGCATGTTAATAATAAAAGCAGATATAAACAAGAGCATCGCATCGGTTAAAAGTGAGTAAATCTTTTTAAAACAATAAAATATTCATAGCTATTTTGTTTTAACCTCTGGACCACTAAAACGTTTACATGTGGCATGGTGGCTTTCAGAACTCTTTTGTGACTTTTTCTTGGGTTCACCCACCAACCAATAGAAAGTTGTCATTTTAGATCTAGTATCTTTTAATTAAGGAAACAAAATAACTTGCCAAATTATATTATGCTTTTAAAATAAAAAATAAAAAATTAAATAAATAAAAATAACAATAGTTCTAAAAAAAGATTATTTAAAAAAAATATTTATTTTTAAGATTTAGAGTTTAGTGTTTAAGATTTATAATTTAGAATTTATCCAAATGTTTAGTGTTTTTCCAAGGGTTTAGGGTTTACCTAAGGGTTTAGGGTTTACCCAAGGGTTTAGGGTTTACCCAAGGGTTTAAGGTTTTCCCAAGGGTTTAGGGTTTAGGATTAGAGTTTAGGGTTTAGTGTTTTGTTGACAACATGTTTAGTGTTTTTCCAAGGGTTTAGGGGTTTACCCAAGGATTTAGGGTTTACCCAAGGATTTAGGGTTTAGGATTTGAGTTTAGGGTTTAGTATTAGAGTTTAGGGTTTAGTGTTTTGTTGACAACATTTTTTTTTTTTAAATTCGTTTTTTATATATTATTTTTATTTATTTTTAAATTTTATTTTGAAAAAATAATATAATTTGCCAAGTTATTTGGTTTCCTTAATTAAAAGATACTAAATTTAAAATGATAATTTTCTATTGGTTGGTGAATCTAAAGGTTCACCCTAGGGGGTGAACCCAAGAATAACTCCTCTTTTGTGGGTCTCCCATAAAACGTCTCTCAACATTCTGTACTCTCTCTCTCTTCATTTTGTAAATTTTTCTATTATATTATTGAAAAAAACCAGTTGAGAAACGACCATGCTCTGGATGGAGGAGTCTCTATATGGTTATGGTTAATGATGTTCTAAAAGGGTTACAAAATATTAAAAAGGAGTACAATATGTTACTATCAGGTCCGTTTCTAGGGGTGTGTCCAAAGTGCTTTTGCACAGGGCCCAAAATTTTTGAGACAATTTTAGTTATAATTTAAGGTTAGTTTTTCAAATTTAAGACCATTTTTCAAATCTCTTATATATTAAAGGAGAAGCATCGTAATAAATACGTTCACACTAAACTAGACATATGTCACGTGTAGAAGCATTGTAATAAACTCAGCCAAACGCTACATAAATATGTTCGTACTATGTACTTTACGTTTTTAATATAAAACTCACATGCATGGTTCTTCTTTACGTTATTTTTACTGTTTACGAATAGAGCGGGACAAAATATTCATAAATTTTGATTCGATTCGTTATCCGTTTTGATTCGAAACAAAAAATCCGGATATCCGTTACTCTACGAAGCAAATCAAATAGTAAAATGCAATATCCGTAAAAAAAAAGCAAATCACAAATATCAATAATTATAAGAACATATATCAAATTTGATTCGTTATATGCATATATACATATATTTAAAGAATTATATATAAGTTATATACTATAGTTTATATAAATTTTACAATATTTTTGTTTTTAAATAATTTCATTTTATGAATTTTATTTTTCATGTATTATTTTGAAAAAAAATGTCATTTAATTTTAATTAAAAGTATCTTTATATGCTTTTACATACACATACATGTGCACATTGACGTGAGCACCTTATCCCCTATATATATATTAATTGGGAAGCATTTGAAAAATTAGAACCTTAATTTTGTATTAATTAAAAAAACCTCAAATCCTAGGTGGCACTCTAAATGCCTTCTAAATTCCATTTCAAAGAATTTTAGAGCATCTAATATAAAGTATAGTTTAATCTAATGGTGTCACGTTATTTCATAATTATATAACACTAGAGAACATTATATTAACCTAAAATATAAGAAGTTTGTATTATTTCCTTAAATAAAAGCTACGGAATTACCTAATATGATTTACATATATATGGCAATTAATGGTTATGAATAATAAAGATTTGATAACAATTTTTGCATTCTTCTTCATTTTTGTTTAAATTTATATTATTAAAAAATTAAACAATCACATTAACCATATAATAAAAAAATTAGATTTTTTTCTTATATGTTATATTTTGAATTATTTAAAATGGCTTTAAATTACAAAAATGAGGAAACCTTATATGTTATATATGTATTTTTTTAAACGACTTTAAAATACAAAAATGAGGACACCTTATATGTTATATTTTTCTTATATATTAGAATTTTCTTATATGTTATATTTTGAAATTTTTTAAAACGACTTAAATTACAAAAATGTAAGTTTTCCTTATGTATACGACTAAAAACATTAAAATGACATGTATCAATTCGATGGTTGATTTGAAAGCTTTCAAAACCATATGGAAGATAAAAGTCAAAATAATTTAACTGTGGAAATAATACTGTTCACTTTTTTCAAGAATGTGTTCGAGGAAAAAAATAAGGTTTTTATGTCATAATTTGTTTAAGGTCCACTAGAGAACATTATATCAACCTAAAATATAAGAAGTGTGTATTCTTTCCCTAAATAAAAGCTACGAAATTACCTAATATGATTTACATATATATGGCAATTAATGATTATGAATAATAAAGATTTGATAACAATTTTTGCATCCTTCTTCATTTTTTTTAATTTTATATTATTAAAAAAAATTAAACAATCACATTAACCATATAACAAAAAAATTAGATTTTTTCTTATATGTTATATTTAGAATTTTTAAAATGACATTAAATTACAAAAATGAGGAAACCTTATATGTTATATATATTTTTTTAAAATAACTTTAAAATACAAAAATGAGGACACCTTATATGCTATATTTTTCTTATAAGTTATATTTTTTCTTATATGTTATATTTTGAATTTTTTAAAACGACTTTAAATTACAAAAATGTAAGTTTTCCTTAAGTATACGACTAAAAACATTAAAATGACATATATCAGTTCGATGGTTGATTTGAAAGCTTTCAAAACCATATGGAAGATAAAAGTCAAAATAATTCAACTGTGAAAACAATACTGTTCACTTTTTCAAGAATGTGTTCGAGGAAAAAAATAAGGTTTTTATGTCATAATTTGTTTAATATCTACGACAGAACATTATATTAACTTAAATATAAGAAGTGTGTATTCTTTCCCTAAATAAAAGCTACGAAATTACCTAATATGATTTACATATATATGGCAATTAATGATTATGAATAATAAAGATTTGATAACAATTTTTGCATCCTTCTTCATTTTGTTTAATTTTATATCATTAAAAAAAATAAGCAATCACATTAACCATATAATAAAAAAATTAGATTTTTTCTTATATTTTATATTTGGAATTTTTTAAAATGACATTAAATTACAAAAATGAGGAAACCTAATATGTTATATTATTTTTTTTAAACGACTTTAAAATACAAAAATGAGGACACCTTATATGTTATATTTTTCTTATATGTTATATTTTTTCTTATATGTTATATTTTGAATTTTTTAAAACGAATTTAAATTACAAAAATGTAAGTTTTCCTTAAGTATACGACTAAAAACATTAAAATGACATGTATCAGTTCGATGGTTGATTTGAAAGCTTTCAAAACCATATGGAAGATAAAACTCAAAATATTTCAACTGTGAAAACAATACTGTTCACTTTTTAAAGAATGTGTTCGAGGGAAAAAATAAGGTTTTTATTTCATAATTTGTTTAATGTCCACTAGAGAACATTATATTAACCTAAAATATAAGAAGTGTGTATTTTTTCCCTAAATAAAAACTACGAAATTACCTAATATGATTTACATATATATGACAATTAATGATTATGAATAATAAAGATTTGATAACAATTTTTGCTTCCTTCTTCATTTTATTTAATTTTATATTATTAAAAAAATAAACAATCACATGAACCATATAATAAAAAAATTAGATTTTTTCTTATATGTTATATTTGGAATTTTTTAAAACGACATTAAATTACAAAAATGAGGAAACCTTATATGTTATATTTTTTTTAAAACGACTTTAAAATACAAAAATGAGGACACCTTATATGTTATATTTTTCTTATATGTTATATTTTTTCTTATATGTTATATTTTGAATTTTTTTAAATGACTTTAAATTACAAAAATGTAAGTTTTCCTTAAGTATACGACTAACAACATTAAAATGACATGTATCAGTTCGATGGTTGATTTGAAAGCTTTCAAAACCATATGGAAGATAAAAGTCAAAATAATTCAACTCTGAAAACAATGCTGCTCACTTTTTCAAGAATGTGTTCGAGGGAAAAAATAAGGTTTTTATGTCATAATTTGTTTAATGTCCACTAGAGAACATTATATTAACCTAAAATATAAGAAGTGTGTATTCTTTCCCTAAATAAAAGCTACGAAATTACCTAATATGATTTACATATATATGACAATTAATGATTATGAATAATAAAGATTTGATAACAATTTTTGCATCCTTCTTCATTTTGTTTAATTTTATATTATTAAAAAAATAAACAATCACATTAACCATATAATAAAAAAATTAGATTTTTTCTTATATGTTATATTTAGAATTTTTTAAAATGACATTAAATTACAAAAATGAGGAAACCTTATATGTTATATTTTTATAAAACACGACTTTAAAATACAAAAATAAGGACACCTTACATGTTATATTTTTCTTATATGTTAAATTTTTTCTTATATGTTATATTTTAATTTTTTTAAACGACTTTAAATTACAAAAATGTAAGTTTTCCTTAAGTAAACGACTAAAAACATTAAAATGACATGTATCAATTCGATGGTTGATTTGAAAGCTTTCAAAACCATATGGAAGATAAAAGTTAAAATAATTCAACCGTGAAATCAATACTGTTCACTTTTTTTCAAGAATGTGTTCAATGAAAAAAATAAGTTTTTTATGTCATAATTTGTTTAATGTCCAATCCGATCAACCCATGATGTATTAATTATAGTTTTGTTCCATCATTTTTAATAAAAATTGATTTGATCCATCGGAAAGAAATTGTATAATAACAACAAAAAATATTGTATATATATATTAATAAAATTATCAAATATATAAAAAAATTATCAATAATATATAGAAATAAACTCACCCTGTGCAAGACGCAGGTCTTATCCTAGTAACTAAGTATTTACTACAACTGAAATATCTAATTTTTTTGGAAGTTAAAATATTCTTTTTCTTAATGCTTCTTTCACTATCGACCAAATTGTAGTAAAATAATTTGTCTTAATAATTTTATTTTCTTTTTTAACTATTATCCGTTTAGAAACTATAATATAAAACCATTGGTTTGACATCACGACTATTTAAGATTCATAACAAGAAAACAAACAAATAATAGTAATTTTTGATTATCACAAGAAAAAAACCAAAAACATCAAACATTTTAACCGAACAAACCAAATAAATATTGATTTAAAATAATTGTTATCTTTTAGGAGATTAAAAACCAAAAAACAACCTAAAACCGAACCGATATCCAGATTAAACAGTTTAATGTCTTCTTATTAAAAAAATAACGAAACTAATAATCATATTCCGCGCAAGAAGCGGGTTATTACCTAGTAATTTTGTATTGTTTATGCACCGGGCCTCCTAGAAGTTTGAGACGGACCTGGTTACTATGCATAGAGAGCGTAATTTTTTTCACTCTTTTCGATAGAGTCAATCGAACAACATCAACTAGTCACAAACTTTTTTTTTTTTTTTTTTTTTTTTTTTTTTGATAATCCATGTATCCGGACCTCTCACTTAGTCCGACTATCCCACCGCGTCCAACCGGAACTGGCGAGGAAGGTCCTGGAGGCCAAACGAAAACCATGTTAAATCCGCTGTGGCCGGGGCTCGAACTCGTGATGGCGGGCACCTCAGCCGAGGTTCTTTTACCACCAGACCACGAGGCCCGGTTAACTAGTCACAAACTTCACCTAATGGAGAAACTGTTTCGACAAATCGGGCAAGAGCTACGCAACTGGAGCCACGTATCGATGCATTCGACGTGAAAGCAGTGTTCGCATATTAATAAGCACCCAACGGTTTCACTGCTCGCGTATTCTGATAAGCAAATGGAACATATGTTGTTATTTTTCCCTGGCAGCTTCATATTTTTCTCTACTTTCACTTTCTTGTACGCTCTAACAATCGCAGACCTAACACGACCTCTAGGCGGTTTGCGAGTGGCATGCCGTGCCAATGATCGTCGTATCTGAGTAGGGAGCCACTCGAAACTGAACGTGACATATACCACACAAGTAGTTATTCCGAAGAGTAGTGTCATTAGGGAGAGATAGATCAACTTCAGTATTAGTAAAATGAAGTTGTAAAGTCCTGCATGTGTTTAAAAAAGGGAAGGGTAAAGAAAATAGTTTTAGTTTATTATACGCTGTTCAAAGTTACATATATATTATTTTAATTTACGGTTCTGACGTTTCCGCATGTTCTAGTATTTGAATTTTATATATGTGTTTGATTTAATCAAAAGACAATGACATGATCTGTCCGTATCAGATTTGATATGTTTTGTTATCTAATGAGTAGATAATAACCATCAAGTCAACTATTTGATCCATTGGGTTTGAAATTCGTCATCTTGGATGTCATGAAGGTTAAGAATGAGAGAAGAAATTGGGTAACGAACCAGATTTGAAGGAACTGAACCACTTGACTTCGAGCGTGGTATTGTTTTTGAACCCACCTAACGAACGGCTACCCTCACAATCTCTGCCACTCGGTGAGTCCCATTTCAGCCAGAGATCTTGATCGTTGAGGTGAACAGCGACTAGTGAAGAAACAGGAAGGAGTAATGTCTTGAAGACTTGACAAGAGGACGGCATCGAACTCGCGAGATCAAAACGAGTGGCGAAGAAGGAGGACGTTGAATTACCAAGGCAAATGATGGGTGTGTAAGGGGAGGAGGATTTGATGTCCTCGTTAGGACAGGTCAAGATGGTGTGGTTGAGAAGGTGGAGAGGAGAGAAAGGAGATCCTGAAGCGTCGAAGCTGAGGAGTCGTCTGGCCATGCGGTTGTTAGGGTCGTTGAGGCGGATAAGCTGTTTTTCAGAGTCGATATCTCGGACGAGGAATAGTTCCGTGTTGGGAAGCTTTAATGCTGTCTCGTGGCGATCGGTGCATAGAATGTTGAATCTTGTGTGGCCACAGGTCGAAGATTGCTTGGGGAAGAGCCAGAAAAGAAAACGAACGTCGACGTTTCTGTTTCCACATGAGGAATTGTAGCAACGTTTTGCTGCTGGGGCGTTTAGGAGAGGGAAGCAGAAGAGGAACATAAAGATGCTAACTTGTTTTGAGAATGTCATGTTGTGGTTTGGCACTAAGGGACTTGTAAGCACTTATATAGATAATGGAAAAGTCAAAAGAATAGTAGATATAAAATGATATGTAAGGGTCTTCTAGATGTTCACATACTCATTGGTATGAGTTGATTTAGAAAAAAAAACTAAGTATTTCAGATTAATATTGCTAAATATTATAAAGATGAGTGTAAACATTGATTATAGTAAAGTGGGGGAGAGACTTGGCAGAACAGAAACATTGATCATTGGTTCGTGTGATTGTATATAACAAGTTCAATAATCTCTCAAACTATTCTTGCAAAATATGTAACGATATAACACTTTTTAAAATAAAAGGCTAATGTAGGTTTTCATTTTACTGAAGAGGATAAGGATATATGTGTAGCAGAGATACTTAAGAATTAAGATGGTCTGTGTGAGTGGGATAAACACATTGTGATCAGGAACTCAGAGTAGCTGCTGGGAGATTCTGATGGAAACTATGTCACCGTCAGTTCCTACCTTCATCGTCTGATACTTCACAACGATTCCTATAAATTTAGATATGTATAAGAACTACTGGGTATCTTTTCTTATCTCTGTTTCAAGATGGTTGATAATGCAGAGTGTATGGACAAGTATATACCTTCGTTTTCTTGTAATCTTGTGTGAACAGCTACTGCGTGGGGTGCGATCATTGCTTTGGGTTGGGAATCATCTGGAGCTCCGGTCCAAGACTTAAGGTTAAGAATATTTGAAAAGGTTTCATTCATTTCATGACAAGTCGTGAAGTAGAGTCAAAGATTTAAAGAGGAGTACTTACATGAGGATGAAGATTTAAGGTGTTTGAGATCGAAAATGGCTCCACAAGCTGCAACTGCGTCTTTTTGCAGCTTATGAGACGCAATAAGATTGTATTCCCAACTTCCATTTTTGTATCCTTCATTCAAGAACAGTTCAATGTGCCTAACATCCAGTGTTTGCATTGTTCCTACACATGTTAAACATAAAACTCTTAGTTGCAATTTTAGTTACTGCAGAAGAGACTACCAAGGTGCTACTTTTACCATCACAGGTACTGAGGTCACAGACAGGGCACCGAACAAGCTGTAAATCTGTCAATAAAGATTGATAAGCCATGTTACATCTTTCTCGTTTGTGAACAAGGTCCAGAATTAATTACCTGCAATCCAAATACCGCTTTTGATGTCTTTTACAATACATGAACCACTGGATTCAAGCATCCGTTCTATGGTTCCTTCCCTTGGAACTCTCAGCGGAGAACTCAACTTCTCAGTCAAGAGTGACACTCGAGAGTCAAGAGTAAAGGCACCAATTCGCATCCAGTCTGTAATCACAGTGTCAAAACCAGATAAAATCAGCTAAATGAAGTACATGAGAGTACGAATGATGAATCAAATTGAAGGACGGACCAATATGCTTTTCCTGCTGATGGAACAAGTAAGAGTGACTCCTCCCATCTGCATCATCCATCATTTCATTTCTTAGTTTACCGTTGTTCTGAGAGACTGTGGTTGTTATCTTGTAATAGTACTCACCAAAAGCTGAAGCATAGATCAAGCTGGATACGGCTTTGGCACCCGAAGATCACGCAAGCAAGCAAACCTCCAAATAGCATCCTCCACCACGATCTTGTTAAACCATTTGCTTGTTGCTCCCAGCATCACCAGTGACTTCCCATCCAAAAACCTCGAAACGTGTGTCCACGCATCTTGCTCATACCTGAGAAAATCGTAAGAACAGACTCAGGAATCTAACAATTCCAGATTCGACATCGGAGGAGCTATAGCAATCGGTTTTCAAATTCAGCAACCACGAACAAAATCAATGTTCTCATACAATCCAATTGATTCCGAAGATGATCGACCGAGTTCTATATCCTAGATCCACATCAATCTATTCGTAAAGATCAGTTTCGTGTTGACATGAAGAATTAAAAAAAGGAAGCAGTGGAGGAAGGGGTGTCGCTATAGTTATTTATTCTTTTACCGTTGAGTGCTTATTGCTTTTGTTACTTTTAAATACACTATGTATGTTACACAATCTATTCTATTAAAACAGAAGTACAATTAGTATTTAAACCTTATTTTTCCTTAATATTTACGAAAGGATGCCATTGAGTTTATATACACAGTCGTTTTTAACTTACCAAACCATGCCTAATAAATTAATGTGCACTTAAAACGAGACTCGGTTTAATATCTGACCCACACGCTTCACTTAAAACCGAGTTAAATATGATTCAGTATAATTTTGACCCGTTATATGGCTTCACTTAAAACTGAGTTAAATATACCACCAAATATATACGACTCGGTTTAATTTTGTCTGCAGAAGAAATCAAAATAGACATGTTGGCCCGAATTATTATCCAACATTTTGTATATACATAGTTATGTTCACTACATAAAAAAATTCTCTAAATACTTAACCATGGTAAAACAAATGCCTCGGTTTAGTTTGGTCTGCAGAAATAAAAAACAAACATGTTTCGGTACAAAATATTCATTGGTTTAGTTACAAAATAAAAAAAAAAATCATTGGTTATATGTTGATCTACAGAATCAACCAAATATATTATTAGATATTACCGGTGCACTAAATCAAAACAAATTGACCTTTTTTGATTCCTAACATTGATAATATTCTTAAACAGTTTCCTATTATTATGCAATCTAAGAATATAACTAACACTCTACATACGAACTTGCAAAAGAATATTCTGATAATTATGATGATTTGATCTAAAAGGGATAAGTAATTAAGTATTACTTAATTCAAATACCTATATTCTCAACTGATAATCGAGTTGCTCATAATATCCTATTTAACCTAGGCTATCTCGAAAATAAATTATATATACCAATGTTCAAGAAATCTCTAGGCGGTAACTAGGCGTTTTATTGAGAACTAACACCTTGGCGGATTATTCGGGGTCTAGGCGAGGCCTAAACGTTAACGAATTATTGATTTATTTTATATTTATATGAAATATTTAGTTTTTGATTTTTAATTATAAAATTATTGTGATAAATTATTAAAAATAGATATACAAAACAAAATAAATTAGAAAGTTCTGTTGATTTATACTAACATTATTGTTTAATTTAACATTTTAGGCCAATTTAGGTCGATTTTAACCGCTTTAGAACAACTTAAACTGATATAATTCATATAAATCGTATTTTTGAAAAATCGTTTCGGATAGGACCGAGTTACCGCCTAGGCGGGGGCCTAGGCGCCGCCTAGACCGATTTTTAGAACCTTGATATATACCTCCTCTCTATTGCGTGAAAGGAACAAAAATTAACGCAGAAAAACCTAAGCATGTCTAAGATGACAAGTTCTACTCTTCTCATAAAACTCATACCTTTTAAAAACTCTAGGCGAGTTCAAGTCGTCATTGTCCCCTCACTCCAAATAATCAACCGGGTCAAATCTTACCTAAGACAAGCATCGACCATTAACTCAAAAGCTACAACTAGCCTGTTTGATGAAAAATCATAACACGGCACAAAAGATTGAACGAAACAAAATTTCTTCTAGCTGGTGACATGATAAATAATAATCATACGACCATAAGCATAAATTAAAAAAAATGGAAAACAGAATCAAAGACAAACCCTGCAGCTCTCTTTCTATAGAAAGTAAAATATACGTAATTTTTTTCTAGATTCTGTACAGTTTACTTTCTATACAAATTTATAAGTATTTGATTTTGCTTTCTGTACAAATTTATATTTGATTTTTATTTCAGTTAAAAATAACTGCATATATATATAAAATACATAGATGCAATTTTAGGTTGAGACAATCTTCTTAAAAAAATTATGTTCACATGGTATATTAATACATAGTTAGATTTTTTATAAAAAAAATACTATTATCTAACTGATCCAACGCACATCCCAAAATAAAAAAATATATAACACAATAACAAAATATATGGTCTGAACAATAAAATAAAGTATCACAAATGAAACCATAAAATAAAACCATTGAATTATTGGGTTTTAAATGTATTTGTAATTATCGAAAAATTACAACCGCGCGGGCGCGCGGGTCAGAATCTAGTTAAACATACAATTCAATACAAACATTTCTTTCATTCTCTCAATCTCACAAATCCTCTCATTCTCTTAAATTCTCAAATTTCTCTTCTCTTTCAAATACTTACGGTTACTTCACTTCTTTTTTACTTTGTTCGTGTGCTTTATCACGGTTAAAACACTTAGAAGCTCTCATAATCCCACAAATTATCATGGTATCAGAGCAGCAACAATCTTGAAACCTTTCTAAATTCCGCAAAATCAAAACTCTGCTTCTAGTTCTTAAACTCTACCTCTGACCAAGTAAATCCCCAAAATGGAGAACAACAACAACAATAACAACAACCGCATCAGCATACCTGTGACCCTGAAGGGGATTAACTACCTCTTCTGGGCCAGGATGGTGAAGATTGCCCTTAGAGGAAAGGGTTTGTGGAGTCATGTCTCAGCAGAAGCAGCTCCAAAACAAACCACCCAAGGAGAAGATGGACAGGAGATTGTGGTAGCTACTGATGAAGACAAATGGGCTCAGGAAGATCTCATGGTTCTCACAGTGCTCCTTAGCTCCCTAGAACCCGCCATCATGGAGTCTTACTCCTACTGTGAAACTACCAAGCAGCTGTGGGATACACTCTACAAAGTGTATGGAAATACCTCCAACCTTACAAGGGTCTTTGAAGTAAAAAGAGCTATCAATACCCTCAACCAAGGAGATATGGAGTTCCAGCCTCACTTTGGCAAGTTCCGGTCTCTTTGGGCAGAGATGGAACTACTCAGACCACATACTACCGACCCCGCCACTCTCTTAACCAGGCGTGAAGAGGACAGAGTGTTTGGACTACTGCTCACGCTTAATCCATCTTATGGGAGCTTAATCAAGCACATCCTGAGAGCTGACAAGTTACCTGACCTGGATGAAGTATGCGCTCAAATTCAGAAGGAAGAAGGCTCTGTGGGCTTATTTGGAGGCAAGGGAGACTTAAACATGGCACATCAAGCTGAACGAGCCGTGTCAAACAAGGCAGCTTACAAGCTAGATGAGAAGAAAAACTTGACCTGCGATCACTGCAAGAAGAAGGGCCACATGAAGGACAAATGCTGGATACTACATCCGCACCTCAAGCCCAACAAATTTAGGGACAACCGCCCTCAATACCAAGATGCAAGAGCCAACTTCTCAACTGATGGTGCTGAGCCAACAACACCAATCACCATGGGTATAAGCAACCTAGGTGTGGGAAGAGCTACTGCCTCCACATCAGGCTATGCCACGCCAAGAGCCAATCTAGATGAGACCATCAAGAAGTCTGACTTAACCGCTCTCATCAAGGCTCTCAAGGAATCTGGTATATCTAAAACTCTTGGTATCTCCCTTAATGCTTCTCACAATGCAAATGGTTCTATGAATAATTTTAAATCGGCTAAGCCCTTAGTTATAGACTCTGGTGCTTCTCATCACATGATAAGTGATTTAGAACTGATTAAGAACATAGAACCGGCTTTAGGAAATGTGATGATAGCAAATGGAGATAAAATTCCAATAAAAGGTGTAGGTGAACTTAGATTGTTTGATAAAGAATCTAAAGCTTTCTATATGCCTACATTTGCCTCAAACCTACTGTCTGTTAAAAAAGTAACTAATGATCTCAATTGTCAAGTTACTTTCACGCCTAACAGTGTATACTTTCAGGATATTGATTCTAGTAAGTTGCTTGGCAAAGGTGTTACCAAGGGAGACTTGTACTTACTTGAGGACACAAGACCTGTATCTCAATTATCGTGTGTGTTTCATTCTGTTTCTGAATTCCCTAAAGATGAAATCTGGCATGCTAGACTAGGACATCCCCATTCTCGTGCCTTGAACATCCTGTTGCCTAGTATTTCTTTTAAAAATGAGTGTGAAGCGTGTATATTAGGAAAACATTGCAGAACTGTGTTTCCTAAATCAAAAACCCAATATGAAAACTGCTTTGATTTGATTCACTCTGATGTGTGGACTGCTCCATGTGTATCTAGAGAACAACATAAATATTTTGTGACATTCATTGATGAAAAATCTAAATACACATGGATCACTTTGTTGCAATCTAAGGATAGGGTGCTAGAAGCATTTAAAAATTTTCAGAACTATATTACTAACCATTTCAATGTTAAGATTAAAATTCTTAGATCAGATAATGGTGGTGAATATACTAGCACAGCCTTCAAACAACATCTAGCCTCACATGGAATCATTCAACAAACCAGCTGTCCTTACACACCCCAACAAAATGGTGTGGCTGAAAGAAAGAATAGACACTTGATGGAAGTGGCAAGGAGTATGATGTTCCATACAAATGTACCCAAGCGGTTTTGGGGGGATGCAGTAGTCACAGCCACCTACCTAATCAACCGCACACCTACAAGAGTCCTCTTTGATGCCACCCCATATGAGGTACTAAACAAATCTAGACCATCAATTGATCATTTGCGTGTGTTTGGGTGTGTGTGCTTTGTTTTGATTCCAGGAGAACTAAGAAACAAACTGGAGGCAAAGAGCACAAAGGCAATGTTCATTGGATACTCTACGCACCAAAAGGGGTACAAATGCTATGTACCAGAGACAAGGAGAGTCCTAGTATCCAGAGATGTTAAGTTCATGGAATCCAAGGCCTATTATGATGAGAAGAGTTGGGAGGAACTCAAAGATCTATCTCATTCTGCCTCGGACAGAGCTAACAACCTGAAGATTCTTATGGAAAGACTCGGCATTAACCTAGAAAAGGAACCAGAGAAAGGCCGGGACACTACTCCTTATAAAGAGACCATGGTTCATAACACTGAAGACTCTCATCCTGACCATGAAGGGGGGAATGAAGATCAACCGGCGCAAGCTCAACCTGAAGAAAACCCAGTATTATCTCATGATCAAGATGAGATGGGACAACCAGACACTGAAGCTCAAGAAGGAGAACCAAGCAGCAGTAATGAACCTGAGCAGACACAAGTCCTAAGGAGAAGTACAAGGATCAGAAGACCAGCCTCAGATTGGGTTAAAAATGATTTTGTTTACTACAATGCTCAAGCTGTGGCACATCCAGAAAGTGGATTATGCTCCCTAGCTCACTATCCAGAAGAACATCAAGTCTTTATGAGTTCATTGGACCTGGAATGGATACCAAGAACATATGCAGAAGCTATGGAAGATGATGAATGGAGGAAATCGGTGGATGATGAAATGAGGGCCATGGAGAAGAACAACACCTGGTATGAGACAGAACTTCCAAAAGGGAAGAAAGCCGTGACCAGCAGACTCATACATACCATTAAGTATCTTGCAAATGGGAAGCCAGAAAGAAAGAAGACCAGACTGGTGGCAAGAGGATACACACAAGTGTATGGAGAGGACTATCTAGACACCTTTGCACCAGTGGCCAAGCTTCATACAATCCGGATTCTACTCTCATTAGCAGTGAACCTAGAATGGGACCTTTGGCAAATGGATGTGAAGAATGCTTTCCTGCAAGGAGAACTAGAAGATGAAGTGTATATGAAACCACCTCCGGGGATGGAAGAAATGGTGAAACCAGGGAATGTCCTTAGACTCAGAAAGGCAATCTATGGCTTGAAGCAATCACCAAGAGCTTGGTACCACAAGCTAAGCACTACATTGAATGGAAGGGGATTTGTGAAGTCTCAAGCGGATCACACACTCTTCACTCTCACCAGCAAGCAAGGAATTACGGTAATTCTAGTCTATGTGGATGACATCATCATCACGGGTAGTGACAAGGAGGGGATCAGTTTAACCAAGACATTTCTCAAGGCCGCATTTGACATCAAAGACCTGGGAGAACTGAAGTACTTCCTTGGCATTGAGATGTGCAGATCAAAGGAAGGATTATTCATGTCCCAAAGAAAGTATACCCTGGACATATTAAAGGAGGCAGGAGATCTTGGAGGAAGACATGCCAAGACACCACTTGAAGAAGGTTACAAGGTATTGCGAGAGGGGGAGTATGAAGACACTCCATTTGAAGATGTCAAGCAGTATAGACGGATGGTTGGGAAGCTGATCTATCTAACCATCACTCGGCCAGATGTGTGTTTCGCAGTTAATCAAGTGAGCCAGCACATGCAAACTCCCAAGGTTCATCACTGGAACATGGTGGAGAGGATTCTAAGATACTTAAGAGAAGCGCCAGGACAAGGTGTATGGATGGCTTGCAACAAGAACACTGAGGTGATAGGATACTGTGATGCAGATTGGGCTGGAGATAGAGTAGACAGAAGGTCAACCACCGGTTATTGTACATTCATTGGAGGGAATCTTGTCACTTGGAAGAGCAAGAAACAGAAAGTAGTATCTTGTTCAAGCGCAGAAGCAGAGTACAGATCAATGAGGAAGCTAACCAGTGAGCTTATCTGGATAAAGGGGCTTTTAGGCGACTTGGGAATTGAGATCACCTCTCCCATGACCATGCACTGTGACAACCAAGCCGCAATACACATTGCATCCAACTCAGTCTTTCATGAAAGGACAAAGCACATAGAAGTAGACTGCCACAAGGTCAGACAAGCAGTGGAGCAGCAAGTGATTCTCCCATGTTATACAAGAAGTGCGGATCAGCTGGCTGACATCTTCACCAAGGCGGCCAGTAGCAAAGTTTGTGAGTCCATTCTTCCAAGACTTGGACTCATAAACCTTCCATGTCAATGATCTCCTCACCGTGGAGTATTCTACTCTTTTTCCTTTGCTTGGTTTTTATCCCAAGTGGTTTTTCCAAGAAAAGGTTTTAATGAGGGAATACTTCATGGCTTTCCAAGCTTGACACTCACTACTGTCAAGCTTGAGTGGGAGTGTTGACATGAAGAATTAAACAAAGGGAAGTAGTGGAGGAAGTGGGAGAAGTGGCCATATCACTTACCAAATGGGGAGGAGTGGCTAGTCCACTACTAGTTATTTATTCTTCCACCATTGAGTGCTTATTGCTTTTGTTTCCTTTAAATACACCATGTATGTTACACAATTAAACATACAATTCAATACAAACATTTCTTTCATTCTCTCAATCTCACAAATCCTCTCATTCTCTTAAATTCTCAAATTTCTCTTCTCTCTCAAATACTTACGGTTACTTCACTCCTTTTTTACTTTGTTCGTGTGCTTCATCACGGTTAAAACACTTAGAAGCTCTCATAATCCCACAAATTATCATTTCGTTCATCTAATCGAAACTACGTGCGATCGGGGAAGAAGAAGAACAATACCATGAGAAGCTGGAGCGGTAAGTAGAAGCTGAGCACCGAGGAGATACACATCCATGGATTCCTCTGAGGATCGTCCTCTTCGGAGCTAATCTTCTATCTATCTGAGGAGAGCTCTTCGGTTTGTTAAGCGAAGGAAAATAAAAAAGAGAATCAAATGTTTGTTTTAGCTCTGAATCGCTTCGTAGTGAGTTTTCGAAAAATATACATGCACCCCGCAGAGGAGAGAGCGAGTTTTCGAAAAATTTGAATCGGAAATGACGTTTATGCCCCTGTAACAAACTTTCTCGGACCCGCCTCTCTCACATTTTTAAAATCGGTTTGAGTTTCGGACCCCGGTTTAGCTTCACCCGATCCTTAACCGAAATTGTAAGCTATTATTATTAATATTATTATTAATTTATCACGTGGTAAGTCAGTGGCACATACGCAGCATTGCATGCATGAACCATGCAATTTTATAAATTTAAAAGCAAAACCAAACCAAATCAAATTTAAATGATATTTTCTAATCAAGGTGATACAAACATGAATGCTTTTGGTGATGCGATGAAGACGCCCCTCGGTGAACCATGCAATTTTACCCAAAGGTGCATTTTGTGAACTCTCTCTCTCTCTCTCAGTCTCTCTCACACATTCTCTATTACTAAAACGTTTCCGTAACGACGAAAAGTTACGAGAAAAATTTGTCTCCGTAAACTTACGAGTAGTTTATGAGGATGTTACAACGAAATAGAAATTCGTCGTAACGTAGACGTAAAATTACAAGGAAAATGTTTCGTCGTAAATATCTTGTACATTTACGACGAAAGTACGTCGCGAACAATATTTGTCGTAAATTTACGAGGATATTACGACGAAACATGTTACCGTTATTTATTGGTGAAAACGTATATTCAATGCGATTTGAATTGCCTAATTTCTTTGTAAATTCCTTGTAAAACCGATGTAAGAGAGATGTAAAACCCTAGTAAAATTTTTCTAGTAAAATCTTTGTTATACTTTACCTACCAAACTCGTAAATTTTTCTATATATATGTCATTTCTCACAACTCACTCTCTCACAACACACAAAGAAAAAGAAGAAAAAAAATTTTGAGAAAAAAAATTCCAGAAAAATTATAAAAAAAGAAATTCCAAAAAAAATTTCCAAAACAATTTCCAAAAAATTTTCCAAAAAAAATTCCAAAAAAATTATAAAAAAAAGGCGGATGGCGGTAATATTTACGAGCTACGGAGTTGGATGTATTCCCATAAAGATTCGGAAGGGAGAGTGACGAATGCATTTATGAGCGGGCTAGAGACATTCATGTACCAGGCGGGCTCTACACCGATCACGCAGGAAAGCGGTAAGATGTTCTGCCCTAGTCAGAAATGCAAGAATTCAAAATTTGCACGTAGTGAAACTGTATAGAAGCATTTAGTAAACAGAGGATTTACACCACAATATTATATTTGGTATCAACACGGAGAAGGTTATGGTGGAAATGAAGCTAGTAGTAATAATAATTTTGAGGATGATAATGAAGAACCGAATCATTTGCATAATGAATATAATTATCATCAAGAAGATCAAATGGTAGATCATGATAGGGTTCAAGACATGATTACTGATGCATTTTTAGAAACAACTACAACAATAGCTGATGGAACTGGAAATGTAGAAGAAACTAATTTGGATGCAAAAAGGTTTATGAAAGGCTAGATGCTGCAAATCAACCAATCTACACTGGTTGTAGAGAAGGTCTCTCTAAATTGTCTCTAGCAGCTAGTATGATGAATATTAAAACGAATCATAATTTACCTGAGAATTGCATGGATGCATGGGCAGAGTTGTTTAAAGAGTATTTCCCAGAAGACAACGTGTCTGTTGAATCTTATTATGAGATTCAGAAATTGATTTATAGTCTTGGGTTGCCTTCGGAGATGATAGATGTTTGCATCGACAAACTGCATGATCTCCTGGAAAGATGATGAGAAGCTAATAGAGTGTGGATTTTGCAAGAAACCACGATTCAAACCGCAAAGACGTGAGATGAATAGGGTACCGTACCAAAGGATGTGGTACCTACCAATTACAGACAGGTTGAAAAGGTTATATCAATCTAAGAGGACTGGTGCATCGATGAGGTGGCCGAACATGTCCAGACGGATGGCGAAGTCGCTCATCCATCAGATGCAAGAGCGTGAAAACATTTAAACAAGGTACACCCAGATTTCAGTAGAAATATACAGAATGTCTATCTTGGGTTATGCACCGATGGATTTAGTCCATTCAGAATGTCTGGGAGACAATATTCTTTGTGGCCAGTCATTCTTATGCCGTACAATCTGCTGCCGGAAATGTGCATGGAACAAGAATTTTTTGTTCTTAACCATATTAATCCCTGGGCCGAAGCATCCAAAACGGTCGCTAGATGTTTTTGTTCAACCATTGATACAAGAGCTAAAGGAGTTGTGGTCAGAAGAGGTGAGGGCGCATGATTGTTCGATGAAAAACAATTTTACGATGCGAGCAGTTTTGTTGTGGACGATAAGTGACTTTTCTGCTTATAGGATGTTGTCTGGTTGGACAACACATGGAAGATTATCTTGTCCATAATGTCTTGGATCGACAGATGCTTTTCAACTGAAGAATGGTAGGAAGAGTTGTTGGTTTGATTGTCATCGTTGCTTTCTTCCCATTTCTCATCCGTACAGAAGAAATAAGATATTGTTTAGGTACAAAAGAGTTGTCAGAGACAGTCCTCCTCCATATCTCACCGGCCAACAGATCGAAGCGAACATTGATTATTACGGAGCTCAGGAAACAGTTAAGTGTGGAGGAAACTGGCATATTCCTGGAAATATGCCTGATGGGTATGGTGTGGCACACAATTGGCATAAAAAGGGTACATTTTGGGAGTTGCCTTACTGGAAGGATCTTCTTTTACGTCACAACCTGGATGTGATGCATATAGAGAAGAACTTTTTTTGACAACATCATGAATACAATACTGAACTTCCCTGGGAAGACAAAAGATAACAAGAAGTCAAGGATGGACTTACCGGATGTTTGCTCAAGAAGTGAGTTTTGCTCAAGAAGTGAGTTACTATCAAGAGCAATGGAAACGTTCCTGTTCCAATCTTTCGGTTGTCATCAGAAGCCAAAACAACTTTGTTTGACTAAGTTGCATCAGAAGTTAAGTTCCCTGATGGTTATGTTTCTAATATGTCAAGATGTGTTGAACGAGGTCAAAAGTTCTCAGGAATGAAGAGTCATGATTGTCATGTGTTTATGCAACGACTACTTCCATTTGCTTTTGCCGAGCTCCTTCCAACAAACATATATGAAGCAATTGCAGGTAAATATAAATTTATAATATATGTACATATGTTATGAAATGTTATTAATTGGGTTACTTTTGCAATATACAGCCATCAGAGCCTTCTTCAAAGATCTTAGCACACGTACGTTCAAGGAAGAAGTCATCGAACAACTTCATGAGAACATTCTGATCATATTGTGCAATCTGGAGAAGATATTTCCACCTTCATTTTTGACGTCATGGAACATCTAGTTGTCCACCTCCCGTATGAAGCATTGCTTCATGGACCTGTTCACAACGGATGGATGTATCCGTTTGAGCGTTCCATGAAATATTTGAAGGGAAAAGCAAGAAATCTTGCAAAGGTCGAAGGTTCAATAGTTGCTGAGAGTTTGACAGCAGAAACATCTAACTTCACATCATACTACTTTGCTCCAACTGTTCGTACGAGAAAAATAGTTCCTAGAAGATACGATGATGGAGGAGTACCGACATCATATGCAGTTGATGGTGTTTCTGACATTTTCCGTCAAATTGGACGGTTTGGTGGTAAACTGAAAGAAGTATGGTGGTCATGTGAAGAAGATAAGCATAGTGCCCACACTTATATTTTGCTCAACTGCGAGGATGCAGTAATCCGTTCCTTTGAGAGGTCAATATTCTTGTGAATGTCAATTATATGAAAGTGTTAATTATATATACTCTAATGCATTCATTTTATTTGCAGCGTGTTTGTATCTCAAGTTGAAGAAGCAATAACATGAATATCCTCAACTGAGGTGGACGCACAGAAAGATAAGCACTTTGTTTTTTTTACGTTAAAAGGCCATTCTATTACTCAAACTTGAGGTAGTCTGGGTAACCAGACCGGAATAGAACAACCAATAAAATGTAGCTCCCTATGGAAGGATCTAGCAGTTTTAGCTAAAAAGTCTGAAATCTGATTGCGCGCTCGTGGAACGTGAATGATGTTGAAGTCCGGGAAGCATATTTGTAGCGTCTCTATCCTTTCCAATTCCGTCGCAAAGCTTGACCAAACATGAGGTTCATTTATCATTGCAATCAGCTCCTTACAGTCTGTCCCAAAGCTCTGGCATGTTGAATGTTGAAGCATGTTCTCCATTGCCCATCGCAGTGCTTCTACCTCCGAATGCAAGGCTGATTCTCGTCGAGTGAAATTTCTTGTCCTCATACGTTGAATGTTCCCACCACTGTCCATCCAGACCCATCCACATCCACTAAATTGAGCAGAGGCTGTCCAAGATCCATCTAACAAGCAAATATTACCCAAGCTTATGACTTGGGGGTCCTCAGTATTGTTATCTTGTACTAGTGGTTGTACCACTTTGTTCACATCAAACCAGGCTTGACATTCAATTTTTGCATGCCAAACTAGGTACAAAGGATCTCTGTCTATCCCCCTGGAAAGTTTGTCATTCCTAGCCTTCCAAATATACCAGATTATCCAGGGATAAGGATCCCTGTTTCGTTATGGCTCGAAAATGTTGTTTTTCCTCCAGAATAGGTAATACATATTTGTGTAGACGCTTGGTAGTGGAAATATATCTGGGCTTGTTGGAGTTGATGATAAGGACCAAGCTTGTAGAGTTGGCGGGCATTCAAATATGGCATGGGTTACAGATTCTTCTAGTTCCCCACATCTTGGGCAGTAGTTATCACACCTCATATTGCGTCTTGTTAAGTTCTTCGTTACCGCCACATGACCGGTTAACAACTGCCATATAAGATGACATATCTTCGTAGGTGCCTTTAATTTCAAAAGGCCTGAAGCTTTGTGATACCCGGCTCCAAGACCTCCTTCTCCTCCGCTGCCTTTAATAAAATCTGAGTCACCCAATATCCAGATTTAACCGTGTATTGACCATTCCTTGTGTAGTTCCAGCAGAACATATCCGACGATGAGTTGAGCTTATGGCCAAACTCCTTATAAGAGGTATGTCATCAAGATTGACATAGTTTTCCAATAGACCAACATCTCAATCCTTCGATACCTGATTAATGAGATCGCTAACTCTCAGATTATGATGCATAACTGGTGTTGCAGGGATAGCTGGTCTCACAGGGGTCGTTGGAATCCACGGATCCTCCCACACCTTGACTTCATAACCTGAATGTATCTTCTGTCTAATTCCCAGTAATAACAACTTCCTTGCAGCAGAAATGCTAGTCCACACATACGTTGGGCTGCTAGCAGAGTTTACTCTGAGTGGTGAACTCAGTCTATAGTATCTTCCTCTCAAGACCCGGGCAACCAAAGAGTCATGAAATTGAACAAGCCTCCATAATTGTTTTGCCAATAGTGCCAGATTGAACTCATGGATCATACGAAACTCAATCCCACCCTCTTCTCTTGGTAAACAGACTTTTTCTCATTTCGCCCAGTGTATTCCTCTTTTTGGAGGATTTGAACTCCACCAGAATTGAGCAATGGCACTTGTTAGGTTTTCACATATCTCCAAAGGGAGCAGGAAGGTAGACATAACGTAAGTCGGAAGAACATAACGTAGATAAGCACTTTGTCAAGTGGTTAAAATCACAGGTATATATATATATATCTCATTTTAACAGTGATGCTATAAGATAATTTTAATGGTGATGCTTTTTGTAGGTTGAGTATGACGATCCATATTACCCCGTATGGTTTCACGATTTGGTCCAAGGTCCAATAGCAAAGGTCAACACATCACCTATGTATTTCACACGAGGTTTTACCTTTCACACATACGAGTATGGGAGACATCGGGCAACAAGTAACTACAGAATATGTGTGAAAGGCGAAACAGACCTTTACGGGATCTTGCATGAGATTATTGAAGTCGAATTTCTGGGGTTATTGAAGCTAAAAAGCATCATCTTCAAATGTGAATGGTTCGACCCTGTTGTGAACCGAGGTGTTCGGGTTAACAAATTTGGTGTTGTGGATGTCAATTCTCGGAGAAGATACAACAAGTTCGAACCTTTCATCCTAGCTTCTCAAGCCGAGCAAGTTAGCTTCGTTCCATACCCTCGCCTTCGAAGTTCTGGGATAAACTGGTTAGCTGTTATAAAAATTACACCTCGTGGACGAATTATTGCTGGAGAATAACCACCTTTGCAAGAAGAAGACGCTATCAATGAAGTTGATGTACTTGATCAACAACTTAATGAAATAAAACCAACAATATGAAGATCTTCCCGAAGATGTGACAGATGAAGCACGTGAAGACGAGTTCGATGGAAGCAACGATGATCATTGTACTGATCTTGATGAGAATGAAAACGATTCAGAATGATGTAATCTATGTAACAAATGTTGTTTTTATTTTTCATTTTCTCATTTTTATTTTAATGTATGTGTAACAAATGTAGTTTTTCTTTTTCATTTTCTCATTTTAATGTATGTGTAACATATGTTGTTTTATATAATATGTTTTCTTTTGGTTTAAAAAATTAATTTGGAGTTTAGGGTTTAAGTTGGATAAAGAGATAAAGAGGAAGAAGATGTAAAGAAGAAGATGGTGTTATAAGATAAGTGACTTTGGGGTTTAGGTTTTCGGGTTTCGGGGTTTAGGGTTTAGGTTTAAGTCTCGTAAAGTCGTCATAAACAAAAACACGGGTCTGGTAAATTCATCGTAAATGAAAAAAGCATGAGCGTTCCACGTAAATTCGTCGAAAATATTCCACGTAAATTCGTTGTAAAGTTAAAAACACGGGCCTGGTAAATTCGTTGTAAATGAAAAAAGTGGGCCTGGTAATTTCGTCGTAACTGAAAAAACGCGGGCCTGGTAACTTCGTCGTAACTTTACGACGACTTTACGAGGAATGACTTTTCTTATATATAGGCGACGCCTCAGAACGAGCTTTGCTCGTTCATTCCTCCCAAATCCCTCTCCACTCCTCTAAGGTAACCTCTCCATCTCTCTAATTTTTTTTTCAAAAAATTTGTTTAGTTTTAGGTGGTTAGTATAGGTAATTAGTTTAAGTGGTTAGTATAGGTAATTAGTTAGGTATCAGAATAATATTTTTAAATTATGTCGTTAATGATAAAACTAACTGTAATTTTTTTTTCAAATTTAGATGGGTTCTAGAAGAAAGCCAGCTGCACCTACTTACTCTCAGATGTTTCATGATGGTGTCAGGACATCTTCTTCCGGTTCATCATCTTTCGAGGCTATTTCGGACTCTCAGACATCTCAGAGAGTTTCTTGGAGTCCTCCTCCTCCTGCACCTCATATGCCTCCACCACCTCCTCCTCCAGCCGTGCACCTCAGCCTGTCCCAGCTGGTGTAGTTCATCCAGATTTGTGTGTGCCTCCATCTGCCCCATACGCGAGATATACAGTGGAGGATTTGCTCTCCCAGCCTGGACGAGAGGGCTTGGATGTTCTGGATCCCGATAGACCGCCGTGAACTTATTGGTAACTTATTATTTTTTAGTACATTAAAATTTAATTTTTTTTTAACAATTAGGTTCTCTTTTCAGGTTTGGGGCCAACAACTGTGTTGGCCGGAGCGTGTCGGAGACGATCAAGGGCTACTACGACGGAGCCTACCCGAATTAGAGCAAGACTCCAGACCACGTAAAGACGACTTGGTTTAAATGTTTTGCGGTAATATATTTTTTTTTAAAAAATCTAATTAAATATTTATATCTAATTAAATATTTATTTTAAAATTTTCAAAATTTTGTTTGTTTCAGAAAAGGTGGCACTGGTCCTTGGAAATCACCGAGAGGGTGAAGAGGGAGTTCGTTGCAAAGGCAAAGACCCGCCTTTGCAACACTGTCTCCGATTGGAAGGACAAGTGAGAGATCTACGGTTATGACGGAAAGCCCACCGAGCTCACGAAGGAAGTATGGGATGATCTCATCGCCTATTGGAATCTACCCTCTTTGATCCGTAAGGCCAACTCGTGCTTCGCTTCCCGAAGAACGAAGGACAAAGATGGTCATTTGCTCATGGTTCACAGAACCGGACAAAAGCCTCACGCCGGAATCCGTCTAGAAGTTGTAAGTTGTTTTTAATATTTATTTTGAAATTTTTAATTAATTTAAATTTAAATTTTAATTTTTTTTTTTGTAGTATGAGAAGACGGGAGTCTTACCATCTCTGTCTGATCTATTCCAGATGACTCACGCCATATCAGACGGGATTTTTGTGGATCCAGCATCCGAGAAACTCTTCAACGCAGTGGCTTCTCGGGTTGAAGAGCGGGAGACACAATTAACCCACAGTCTCCCGATGGATTACCCGTCAAACTGACCACCGAAGAGGTCGACATGATCTTCAAAGAGGTAAAACTTTATAAATTTATTTAAATAAATTTAACTATTTAATAAAATTTAACTATATTAATATGTTTTTATAGGTGGCTCCTAGAAAGAAGGGACAAACAGTGGGCACAGGTTCTGTTAACGAAGTTTCTAAGGCAACTTCGTCATACGCTTCGAAACGGAATGAAGAGAACTCTCAGATGAGAGCTCGAATGGATAGCCATCATGATCGTTTAGACTCTCTTGAGGATCTACTAGACGTGATGGCGGTGGGAAACCCGAGTATGCAGCGAGCACTAAATGAGAGACGAGCAGCTCTTGAGATGCCAATACGGAATCTCGAAGATGCCGATCCAGACCGTTCTCAACCGAGCACCGCCACCGACTACTTCGATAATATGTAGTGATTTTTTTTTGTTTCATTTTATATTATGAATTTAAATATTATGTTATGACTTTTAAATAGTTTTTAAAAATACGTTTTCATATTTCATTTTATATTTAAAATTTTTAAAATTTAAAATTTAAAATAATATTATTATTTTAATTTAATATTAAATGGTAAGAAACAATGTAAATTCGTTGTAAACTTTACATGGAATTTACAACGAAATACTCGTAACATCGTCGTAACGTTTACGTGAAGCTTAGATGGGCAGCATTGTAAAATCCTCGTAAATGTTATATGGAGTTTACATCGAAATAATATGAGTATTTTACATCGAAATAATACGAATACTTTACAACGAAATGTTACGTCTAGTTTACGACGAAATGTTTCCTTCCGTTTTACGAGGAAAGCATTCCTCGTAAACGTTACCACGTGTTTACGACGAAACCTCCGTTACGACGGAAGTTTAACAACGAAACGGTTTTCGATGTTAATTCGTCGTAACACCTCTTTTACGACGAATTTACAAGGAATATTGCCCTCGTAAAAAAATATGTTTTCTTGTAATGTATTTTGATCTTGTGCGTTTATATATTTGCTTTCAGGAGACGAGAAGAAGCGAGACGTCAGATGATTTTATCGCACTTCCTTTGCAAAGCAGTCGAGTATTGTACACAAGTCAGTCTTATGCTAATTATGGGAGACATCTCAGGGCGTATCCAGTTCAGCAACGCTTTTGATCTACTCCAAAGAAAACGATACAATTATATCTTAGCACAGCCTAAGGACTTGCCCATGTTGAAAGATATTTCCGTTACTACAGCATGGCTTTGGGACACCTTATCAGTCGGAGGACAAGCTCTCAGAAGAATCCTAAAATTTTCTGATGATCGTGGCTACAAGTAGTAGTACATATCCCACAAAGTATGTCTTTTGACTTCGTAGACTACGACTCCTACTGTAAGATGTGTAAGATGTGTAAGATGTCTATCTATTTATATATCTGTTGTTTTTCTTTTTAGATTTCTTATGTGTTTTATCGAAGCAGTATGGCTTTGGGAAAGCCTAACTATGTCAGGATGCGCTATAGGCGATGATGAGGATGATGAAGACAAAGATGGAGAGCTTAGTGACGAAGAAGCTCTTATTAGTGGCAAAGCTGATGTTATTAGTGACACAGAGCTTAGCTTTGAGTATTCATCTACTGACTCTGAGTATGAGGAACAGTTTATTAACAGAGAACCTGAAAACTCTGTTTCAGTTCAGTAGAAAGGCAAAAGGCTGGACCAAGACAATCACCAAACCTGAGTTTACAACGGTCAGATTTACGTGAAGAGGGAGACAATAACATTAAAAGAAAAGCAAAAGCTGCAGATAGTATAAAGGACAAGATAGAGACATCAAACATATTCTCAGCCCTTCAAATACTAAGTGATGATTGATAGAGACCACCTCTCGTGCTTATTCTTTCTGTTTATTTTTGTTTTGAGTTTTTGTAATCTCTCTGTTTTTTTCTCGTCGATCTTTTTGATTTTTTTTCTTCTTCTTTGGGCGGTGGGTTTGGTCTTGAAGTTAAAGACACCTTTCATCAATGAGCTTATATCCACTGATCTATCTCCCATGATCTTATCATGGTACATCCTGCTTCCTATCTCACATATATGTTCCTCTAATGGCTCATTGATATATGGTGTTTTAGACATCTTGTATATATGCTTTTTAATTGGTTTTCAAGTCTTTATTGAGTCTTCTTAGTCCTTTTTGAGTCATTACAGGTCTGGAGTTGCATTGGATGTGAGATGGACCGGCTGGAATAAAAGAGGCAGAAAAGAGTGCAATTTGGTGATTTTCACGCAGAACAGTCTTGATGGTTGTTCCCGATCGCGCGGACCACCCCGAGTGCTTGTTCCAGCGGCAGAGATTTTTATGGAAGTTTCCAAATATTTCAGGATTTTACCTAGGGTTTTCCCCTTTTTCTCCTTGCCCATCAGAGATCTGCAAATATATCTTTTCTTATTCTTTTAGACATACTACGCTTCTTTTTCAGAGAAAAACAACTCTAGAGCTTTTAGAGATTTGTGATTTAATATTTTGTAAAGGGAGAAGGCTCCATCTCTCTCACCATAGAGAAGAACCCCTGAACCCTTCTTCTATTTTATCTACACATGTTTTCTTCATCTATTGTCTCTGTGTTTTCTTGTTTCATGGCTGAGTAGTCAACTTGCTTAGTCTAGGGTGTTAGGGTGTTAATTTCGTGAGTTAAAAATAGATAAGTGAATCCATTGATTGTCTTCATTCATAACTGTTCTTAATGCTTGCATTAAACTGGCCGCTAAATGTTAGATCCTAGGTTTAAACTGTTCATTAACCATGTAATAGGTTGCTAGATCTGTTATGAATGAGCATTGCATCCCTAATCAGCGAAAGTAGATATTAGGATGCTATGTGAACCTATCGGACTTGATCTTAATGTTCATCATCACGCCTTGATCCAAGCGAGATCTTAGGTATTGAGGCTGATCATTGAAAGGTGAAGCAACACGACAGTGGGCTGATCTATCCTAAGTGATCTGAGTTCTAGACTAGTGCTAAATCAAACTTGAATAATTGTTTGGCTCACACTTGTTTAACACCCGATCAACCCATCCTAGGCTAGCATTTTCTTTAATCTGAAAACCTTAAAATCAACTTATTACTCGCTTGTTATGATACCTTAATCTCAAAACCCCTATATTGTTTTAGCTTAATATTGATCCCATAGAAATAAAGTGTAGACTGGTCCTCTGGAATTGAATCTCAAATATTACAACAACACTGTTTGCTTGAAGTAGAAAAGACACAGTTTTAGTGTATCAAGTTTTGGCGCCGTTGCGACGGGGACCAGCTCTTTACCTTTATTTTTCGGTTATTTATTTAGTCTAAGACCTTTAACTTGCTCTATCCTTTTTGTTGCAGCTAATTTTTCAGGTGCATGAACAGTAGACATACTCGGAGAAACGCACAAGGAGAGTTAGTTACATTTAGCAACCAGGAGCTAGCAAGGTTAGAAAGAACAAACCGTCAACAATCAGGGCCGAACAACGCCATAATGGGTGACTACGGCAATCAAGAGCAACTCACTGCTCAGATGCAACATCAGATGCAGCAGTTACAGGACACCATTCAAGCGCAGGAACAAGCTGCTCAACAAGCTGCTGAACAGGCCGCGCTATAGGAGGAGCAAGCTGCTCTAATCGGGCAGAGAAACCTTCCATGTAACTTCCCTACTACGTGATCTGCCATTACTCATCCACCCTGCCTCAGACAAGACTTTGAGATCAAGCCTGCTTCGATCGCTCTGGTGCAGAGGAAAGTGTTCAATAGTCTTCCAGTAGAGATTTCAATGGAGCATATTGAAATTTTCGAAAAAGTCTGCAGCTTTACTCGCGCTAATGGAGTACCACCAGACTACATCAAGTGCACGTTGTTCCCATTCTCTCTTGATGGCAAGGCCGCAAGGTGGTTGAATTCTCTCCCTACTGGTTCTCTTACTTCCTGGGAACAGGTCCGATCAGCGTTCCTCAGCCATTTCTACTCTAAGGCGAGAACAGCTGCATTGAGGAACAAGATCACCTCCTTCAGACAGCTCACTGATGAGCCTTTCTGCGACGCATGGGAGCGCTTCAATGATTACCACAGAGAATGCCCTCACCATGGATTTGATGATGATTACCTACTGGGCATTTTCTATGATGGAGTTAACTGGGGATTTCAGAGTGCTATGAACTATGCAAGCAATGGAGACTTCATGACTCAGACCACTGATGGAGCGTTTGAGCTGATCGAGAACATGGCTGCTACCTCAACCAATAAGAACAAGGAGCGTGATTGCTCTAAGAAAGGGAACAGTTCTGACACCCAGAAGATAGATGAGCTGACTGCCAAGGTTGATCAGCTACTGAAAAAAAACCAAGGGCACGTTTTCAGCATGGAACAAGCTACGGCCGGGCAGATTCAGAACCATAACCAGTGACAACCGCAGAGCAATCGGCAAGCTGTTCCAGCTACGGGGAAAAGTCAACCAGATGAACTGAAGGGTCTGGGTATGATGATGCAACAGCTGTTGCAGGCTCAGCAGGTTCAGGCCAAGGCGTTGAATCAGGTAACTACGGAAATCGACACCAAGATGAGCAATATGTTCACTGAGCTAAATGCCAAGTATGACACTGTTGCGAGCCACATAAGAAAGATCGATGTTCAGCTTGCTCAAACAACTGAGAGTGTCAAGAGACGACAAGGGACGCTCTCTGGAAAAACTGATAAACATCCTAGGACTGAGCACTGTAATGCAATAGAGCAGCCGTTCGTTGAGACTGTTCTAGGCGCATAAGAGAACACAGAGCAGTCTGCTAGCTCTGGAGCGACTGCTCCTAGCGAACCTGCTGAGACTCCACCAATGCGAGTCTATGTTCCTAAGGTTCCCTATCCAATTCTACCTAAACATCTGATGGATCCTATTAGTGCAGAGAACCTGGATGGGTTTAAGAAGATGGTGAGAAGGCTTCCTCAAAATATCTCATTTGAACATGCTTGGGAATTCGGCCATTGCATATGTTCTTCAAAAATTGCAGAGAATCTCAGGAGAAAATCAAGGCACTCTTTACTGAAGCACTGACACCATCGCGGAAGGTACTGCCTA
Organism: Brassica napus; assembly: GCF_020379485.1. Taxonomy (NCBI): domain Eukaryota; kingdom Viridiplantae; phylum Streptophyta; class Magnoliopsida; order Brassicales; family Brassicaceae; genus Brassica; species Brassica napus. The sequence continues at coordinate 29,617,332 of NC_063447.1, read as the reverse complement.
AGGTTGATGACCCTGGAAAGTTTGTTTTTCCTTGTTCCATTGCTGGAGTGGAATTCAAGGAACTCTTTATGATTCTGGGTCTAGTGTGAACCTTGTCTCAAAAGAGATTGTAGACGAGCTGGGCATTGTTGATGTTGAGCCTTCTCAGATGAAGCTGACTTTTGCAAACTCTTCCATGGCAGTCCCTTATGGAACCTTCGCAATCTTTCTCTCTAGGTTGGGGACTGTGTGCTCCATACCGAATTTCAAGTTGTTGAGATGAAGAAGGATCATGAGATGCCTTTGATCTTTGGAAGGTCATTTATGGCAACAGTTGGAGCAATCGTTGACATGCGTAATAAGAGAGCCTCCTTCTCCAACATCAACAAGATGGTTTTCTACAAGGTTGTCCCAACCAGATCACAAATCCGATACGCCTCCTGCATCTCAATGGTCAGTGGAGAACAACCAAAAATTGTTCCAAAGAAGGAGTTTGGAGATAAGAGTGAGATCAAAAAAGTCCTGGATGGAGATGCTCACAATGATACCAAGAAACTCAGTGGGAATGCAAGGGTGAAAGAAAAAGTCCAGAAGAAAAGGGCCAATGGTGACCCTACAATGACTTTGATACCTCACATGTGTGATGAGAACTCCATTGAGTATGAGGTAAAGTGCAAAGGTACCTCCAAACCTTTCTCTAAATTACCAACTCCAATGGAGCAGGATCAAGAAGAAGTGAAGCGTTGTCGTCGACAAGCTCGCTCCCCGGGTAATACTAACATGAGCCTTCAACTGGAACATCGCTTCGCTACTCTTCCCTCCCTACCCCTACAGTCGTACACTCTGTTGATAGTTGTGGGAACCGAAATTCGCACTGTCGATTTCCGTTTAAATAACGAAACTAGGAAAACCCTAATTTCCCAGAGGACCCCGATATCTGCTAATTGCCACACGTCAAGCAATCAGAACACGAGAATAACAACGATAAGAATAAGAAATCGAAAAAGAGAGCAAAGTAGATCTTATTCCGAATCTGCGTATGAGCGTTTACAACAAGGTATAAGCCTGGGCTCGAGAGCTGTCGGCGAGATTCCTAGTTCTAGCAACCCTAAGACGGCTAAACCTAATTGAGTCGCAGCTCGAAATAACAAAAACGAAAAATTGCCTAAATTGCTCTAAGTGCTAAGTTTGCTCTGAAAAGTCCTCTGCCATGCTCCTCGCCTAGGACTCCTTATATACTAGCTCCAAGGTCGGTTTATGCTTTTACTCTTCTGCCCTTAAGCCGTCATAGCATAAAAATGGAGATATTCCATTTTTCCCGATCTTCCAATTATCTTCAAAACTTCCATATTTATCCGCGGAAACTTGACATTTATCCTTCCTTGTGGACCAAGCGTAAACCGTGCTGCGGTTTACGGGCTTTTGGTTAAAAAATCGTAGGATGGGCCTCGAGTCGTGTTTTAGATCCCTTTGGGCCGTCTTCCGACTCGACACGTTTACTACGAATTCTTTTTGATAAAGAACGATCTTTCCGCGGTTTCTAATCCGCGAAGTTTGATCGATGAATTTGAATAGCGGAAAACATGGACTGAGCTTGCTACGGTCTTCGGGAGATATCATTCGAAGGTTTGACGAGAATGCATGGATTGATGTCGTATCGATGTTCGGAAGGGTTCAATCGCTACACAGCGACTGAACTTCGGCTCGAGCCTGGTTGCTACGTAGCGACCGAGCTTTGGCTCAAGCTTGGTCGCTACGTAACGACCGAGCGGGACGATCGCTCGGTCCCTACGTAGCGACCGAGCTTGGCCGAGCTCGGTCGCTACGTAGCGACCGAACTTTGGCTCGAGCTCGTTCGCTACATAGCGACCGAGCGGGACGATCGCTCGGTCGCTACGTAGCGACCGAGCTGTGGCTCGAGCTCGCGATCGAGCTTTGGCTCAAGCTCGGTCGCTACGTAGCGACCGAGCTGGACAAGCGCTCGGTCGCTACATAGCGACCGAGCTTTGACTCGAGCTCGGTCGCTTCGTACCGACCGAGCTTTGGCTCGGACTTGGTTGCTACGCAGCGACCGGACAGCGTGTATGCGTGGTAATTACGCAACGGTCGAGCTTGGTTAGTTTGGTTTGAATCTTCAAGGATACTTCTTCGTAAAAACTTCGTGTTTGGTTATATTTTACGAAAGTTACATCTTCCTTTTTACTATCTCTTTCGGAAATACGATCTCCGAGGATTTTCGGGTGGTAATTCCGTCGTAACCGTTTTTGACCCCAACAGTTAGCCCCCCAGCTCGTTAGGATCATGCATCGTAGGATCCTAGCGTGCGGTTAGGCATGTTCGGCAAGTTAGGCATGATGGATGGAATTAATATCCGAAAGTCCGAGCTTGAACTGTAAATCCTCATGCTTATAAGAATGGAGGTAACTTGTTTCATAATTTTTTCACTTTCTTGTCTTTCTCTAAGATCTTTCTTTAGAAAAAATTTTCGTTCTTTCTCTCCACCCTTTTCCTCTATTTTCTTAGGAGAAGTTTAAAGATGTCGAGCAAGAAAAAGATTACGAAAAAAGGATCTTCATCCGCGAGTGCTTACGAAGAGCTCATTGTTCCGAAGATGGAGTTCGTGCCTCACTCGGTACATCCTGCCGAGAACGAGGCATGGTGGGTTGCTCATTATGGCTCGTTGACCCCTCCCAGGAGAAGTCGTTCCCGGTCATGGCAATCGTGGAGTCGAGAAAGGGGATGCAAGCAGGAGTACCGACGAGTTTCTCGCGATCATACGATCGTTCTACCATATCCCGGATGCTGTGGAGTTCCGGGTTACTTCACTTGCTACGAGGCGTTCGTAGTGCGTTGTCGTCTATGGTTCCCAATACCCGAAATTCTCGTCCGAGTGTTGGACCGTTTCGAAGTTGCGATAAGCCAGTTGACTCCCCTTGCCATTCAGCATCTTATTGGGATCCTGATCCTAAGCTACGAGCATGGCCTTTCCCTTTCCGTCTATCATTATGAAGCGCTTTTGAGGCTTCAACTTGTCACAGATACGGATAAGCATAGGTTGGTCCCTCGGAAATTTATGTCAGTGGTTAAGAAGTTCATTTCGAACTTCAACTCGTGGAAGAAGTTCTATTTCTTTGTTCGTATAGACGCTGCGTCCGTCGAAGAGAGTTGCATTCCACTGTTCCGGAGGTTGCCGAATGATCGTCCCTTCATCAACCCTCTTGCTCCGTTCCCTGAGGACATCATTGCGGTGAGGGATCTTCTCAGGAACGGTCCCTTCTTCTGGACTTCTTTTACGCCGAAGAGGGTTCGGAAGGCACTGAGATTCGTGCAACCCGGTCCTGCTTTGGCTGCGGACACGGGAAGCGACTCCGAATCTGACGACCAGAATCCCGTCGAAGCTCCAACAGCTGTGCCGGAGTCGAGCTCTCGGAAGGGAAAAGATGTCGATCTTGGCGACATAGAATTTTCGATGGATGACTCTATGCTTCCAGGATGGGATCCGAACCTTGCTTACGGCGATGGGAGTGGTTCGAGCGAGGTCCCTATTCCGGATTTCGATGATTTCTTTGCTGATCTGCCACCGGGTTTCGATGCTCCTCCTCCTACGAAAGAATCGGCGAGGCCGAGAGTCGTTGCGGAAGGATCTCGCATCATCAATGGGGTTAGTTTTTTGAGAATTTTTTGGTGATTGTCCTATGTATATATATATTTATAACATGTCAATCGATTTTGCAGGGCCTGAGCTTGCTGGGCTCGGCCATTGAGGCGGGCCATAGAGAAGCCATGGTCTACCGCTTCAAAGCGGAGAAAGCGGAGCGGGATCTCGCTCGCGTGCAAGGCGAGATGTTGGAGCGAGAGGCGCAACTTACTCGTGATCATGCGCGGGCCATCCGCAAAGCGGAAAGGAAAGGCAAGAGGGAAATCGTCGAGGTGATGAAGACTCGTGCCTCTCAATTCCAGGTTGAGTATGGGAACCTCAAGAATGCCTTTACCTTGGTGGGTGACTTTCGTGAGTGCCGCGGTTCGGTCGGAAGTCTTTGGAGGACGCGAGCCGATGACTATGCGTTTGAGGAGGAAATGAGCTTGATGAAGAGTGGGATGAATGAACGTGCCCACGCTGAGGCGCTTATCCCTCCGATCGACGAGCGGATTCAAGGGTTCTGGGATTCCATCCCGGTTTCCCCTGATACCGAGGAGGTTTCGACTGGGTTTCCCGATGATGGCGAGGAAGTGGATCGTCCCGCGGATGCGTTCGGTGCTTCGTTGTCCGGGGACTTTGACTTTGGATTATGAGAGGTGGAATAGTTATCGAAAGAGAGATGCTCGTCTTTCTGTTTCATGTTTATGGCCGATTGTGGCCGAGAGATTTGTACGGGCCTGTTTTGGCCGTTTTTATCGTTTATCGGGATTGGCCGTTGGTGGCTTTGAATCCCCTTACCGCTTTACGCGGTTATTTATATGATGAATGTTTTCGTTTTCGAGTTTTCCTGAGTAGGTTTGAAGTAAATATGAGTTGTCGTCTCATATTTAATTCCGATGAGACGTTCAATCTGTTGGTTCGTTCGTGATTTTCGTAAAAATTATTTATCTTTACGATTTTCGAGAACATTGAGATACGAACGGAGAGACATGGTTTAGGATCTCGTATCTTTTAGATATCATGCCTTGAGATGTTTGAGACCAGAGCGTTGGGTTTAGGGCAAGACCTAGGTTTACTTTCGGTTAAGGTTTATGCGGTGACTAGCCGGCTATCGTTTTTCCTGTTGCGATTTCTTCCTGATTCGCACCGATTTAAAGTCCGCGATATGTTCTCGGCTTATATGACTTGTATGGTACGAATCGAGCATCTTCTCAGAATTAACTGGAAGTGCTAAACCAAAATTTCGGATTTTTGTTGTAGCGCGCTTTTGTCCTTGTGCTGGACGTTTTTAAAGATCAAAAGAGTGATCGAATTGCGTTTGTTTAAGACGGCTGGCGTGTTCGTCGGGGCCAATCGACGAACGGGGTGTAAGGTTTTGGTGGTCGCGTTCGGACAATTTGTTCGTATTATCTTCGAATTTTAACTTTGCGACGTCTCGCAGTTGTTTCGAGGATTATACGTGTATCTTTGTGCGTTTGAAGGATGATGATTTTTTTACGATTTTTGGGCCGGATGAGGCTGCAGACAAGAGTCTTAATGTTTCCAGGCGTGTCCTGAAAATTTTTGTGTTTAACTGAAGCGTAAACGTTTTCCGATAAAAAGGACAACGTATATTGTAGTAAAAGTTTTTGAAGTTTCTTAAAAACTTGATTACAATAATGGCGATTTTTTAAGTGGGAGTATACGAGTATACGCACCCACTCCCTCCCTTTTTAGAGAGGGGGATAGCTGAACTCGTCTTTTGACGAGCTGCCTACGTACCCCTTTCGAGGATCAAGCCATCTCGTAGTTATGTTTCATGCCGCGAGTGTTCTTACTCGGCGGTAGATGTTGCGATGTCCGCCTTGACCTTGTCAATCGTGGCTGGGTCAACGATATTTTTCGGATGTTCCGGTTGAGTTGTAGCGTGGGCTTCAGACTTGTGTCGAGCTTCGACGTCTGATGTGTTTGCGTTGGTAGACGTTTTTAATTCGTTTTTTCCCGGGGTGCTTTTGGCCGAAGATTGGTCTATCTTCGTGCGCTTGCCGTTTACAGCTGCAGAAGTCGTGATTTGCCTTAACTTGTGCTCTGCGAGGAAGCATAGCCGCGACTGTTTTTGGCACCCCCAGATGGCCGCGACTCCGCTTGGGGTTGGGAATTTGAGACCCAGGTGGAAGGTTGACGGAACTGCCTGCATGGCGTTGAGCCATGGGGTTCCCATGATCACGTTGTAGATAGCGGGATGATCGACCACCGCGAACTCGACGATTTTCGTGATCTCCTTGGCCATGACTGGCAATTGGATCGATCCAAGAGTCATCGATACTTCGCCTGAAAACCCGTGAGTGGTTTTGGCGTCGGAATTACTTCTCCGAGTTCGATGCTCATCCGTTTGAGAGTGTCGCGGAAGATTACGTTGACCGTGCTTCCCGTGTCGACGAGTACCCTTCCGACTTCTAAGTCTCGTATAACGAGATCTATGACGAGCGGGTCGCAGTGAGGTTGATCGATGCCGCCGGCCTCTTCCTTTGTGAAGGTGATCGAGCAATTTTGGCCATCTCGGGGAGGAGACCATGTAGACCAATTTGCGCTCGACTCCGCCTTCCGTTGGTAAGCCTTGATGGCCGACACAGTGTCGCCGCAGTATTGTGATCCTCCGATGATCATATTGACTCTGCGGCGATTGTTATCATTCCCTTTGTCGTCTGGCCTCCTGCCGCGTTTATCCCCAGGCTGGTTTTGTTGAGGGGATTTTTCAGCGGACGGATTTCTGTCCGTCTTTGGAGGGCGATCAGAATCGAGGATCAGATCCTTGACGCTAGTTACCTCTCCAGCGAGTAGCTTCGCGGCTAGTCTTGCTCCCAAGACTTTGCAGTTGGTTGTGGAATGTCCTCGGGATTGGTGGAACTCGCAGAAGGTGTTTTCATCATACCCTTGATTGCGAGTCCATGTGTTGCCCGTGGTCCGACCCTGATCCGAGTTGATCGCATAGTTATGCGCCCCCTGGAGATCTTCCCCCTCGTGATGGACGTACTTGCCGTTACGAGAGTTCTTCTTTTTCCCTTTTGGGTCCACGTCTTTCGAGGATGGTCTTACCGCCTTATGTTTTTGCGATAAGACTTTAGTTTCCTCCTCTACTATGATGTAGTCTGTTGCTTTGTGGAGGGCGTCCTGGATCGTTCGTGGTTTGTCGAGAGTTATCCACTTTCTGAATTTCGACTTGTACCAGAGCGTCTTTCTCAGCGCGTCGATGGCCACTTTGTCGCTTATCCCACTGACCCTTGACATTATCAGCTTGAACCGACTGATAAACTCGCGGAGGGGTTCGTCTTCCCTCTGGGAGAGACTCCAGAGGTCAACATCGGAAGTTTCTCTGTCTATGAATACAGAGTATTGCTTGAGAAATTCCGATGCGAGCTGTCGGAAACTCCCGATGGTGTTACGACGAAGGCGTGCGAACCATTCAAGTGCTGCTCCTTCCAGGTTTTCAACGAACAGGCGGCAGTAGCCGGCATCCTTTTCGCCGTCCTTCAGTCTAGCTCTTCCCATCGCGATGTGGAAAGCCTGAAGGTGCGCTTTTGGATCGGCCGTACCATCGTACTTCGGTACTTTGATTTTTCCCGGATCGGACACCCTCATGTCCGAAATGCGATTGGTAAAAGGGGTCTTCCGAGCTCCTTCCAACAGTCGATCGATTTCGGGGGCAGCACTAGTAGCATGATGGATTTGAGACTTTACGGCCCTCACTTCTGCCGCAGTCTTGGTGATGTAGTCGCGAAGATCGCGGATATCCGATGTCTCGTCAGTAGATTTCCGAGCCTGTCGGCGTTTACTGCGAGTGAGCTCGGTTTGTCTTTCAGCCAGCTCCTCCTGTTCGTTCCAATAGGCGATTTCTTCCTCTTCCGTCATTGGTTTTTCGAACGGGGAGCCTTCCCGAGCAGATCGGCTTCTGGTCCTTCTCGGATGTCTGTCGACGTCCTCGTCGGTGTCGTTGGAAACATCGCTAGGATCCAGGTCAATGTGTTCGGCTTCGTTATCCTCCGAGTCCTTTGCAGGGGGCGGAAGACTTTCAGGGTTCCCCTTTTCGATGGGAGATTTCTCGCTAGGGTTTTGACCGGAAGGTCGTTCCCGCGCGACTCCTGATCTGTCGAGTGGGGTAGCGAAGTCGAGCCTTTTCCCGCGGATTTTGTTGGTTCCGCGGGGGCGGATTGCTTGGGTCCTTGCCGTTAAGGTTTCAACCTGTTGGGTCAAGGTATTCACGAGCTTATCCTGTTTTTCTGACCTTTTCTCATAGGTGGCAAACATCTTTTTAAACTCCTCGAGCGTCGCGGCGTTGGCTTGTGCGTTGGCCGCGGATACGTCCGCTACTGGAGTGTGGAGATCGGTGCCGCTGCCTCCGTTAAGAGGAGTTTGCACGTTATCCGCGTCGTTAGTTGACATGTCTGATCGAGAGTGATGTGGCTTTTGCGGGTTAGATTGATCCGTACCCCCCCCCCTCCTTCTAGCGCCAAACTGTGGGAACCGAAATTCGCACTGTCGATTTCCGTTTAAATAAGGAAACTAGGAAAACCCTAATTTCCAGAGGACCCGGATATCTGCTAATTACCACACGTCAAGCAATCAGAACACGAGAATAACAACGATAAGAATAAGAAATCGAAAAAGAGAGCAAAGTAGATCTTATTCCGAATCAGCGTATGAGCGTTTACAACAAGGTATAAGCCTGGGCTCGAGAGCTGTCGGCGAGATTCCTAGTTCTAGCAACCCTAAGACGGCTAAACCTAATTGAGTCGCAGCTCGAAATAACAAAAACAGAAAATTGCCTAAATTGCTCTAAGTGCTAAGTTTGCTCTGAAAAGTCCTCTGCCATGCTCCTCGCCTAGGACTCCTTATATACTAGCTCCAAGGTCGGTTTACGCTTTTACTCTTCTGCCCTTAAGCCGTCATAGCATAAAAATGGAGATATTCCATTTTTCCCGATCTTCCAATTATCTTCAAAACTTTCGTATTTATCCGCGGAAACTTGACATTTATCCTTCCTTATGGACCAAGCATAAACCGTTCTGCGGTTTACGGGCTTTTGGTTAAGAAATCGTAGGATGGGCCTCGAGTCGTGTTTTAGATCCCTTTGGGCCGTCTTCCGAATCGACACGTTTACTATGAATTCTTTTTGATAAATAACGAACTTTCCGCGGTTTCTAATCCGTGAAGTTTGATCGATGAATTTGAATAGCGGAAAACATGGACTGAGCTTGCTACGGTCTTCGGGAGATAGCATTCGAAGGTTTGACGAGAATGCATGGATTGATGTCGTATCGATGTTCAGAAGGGTTCAATCGCTACACAGCGACTGAACTTTGGCTCGAGCCCGGTTGCTACGTAGCGACCAAGCGGGACGAACGCTCGGTCGCTACGGTCGCTACGTGGCGACCGAGCGGGTCAAGCGCTTGGTCACTACGTAGCGACCGAGCTTTGGCTCGAGCTCGGTTGCTACGTAGCGACCAAGCGGGACGATCGCTCGGTTGCTACGTAGCGACCGAGCAGGACGATCGCTCGGTCGCTACGAGCTCGGTCGCTACGTAGCGACCTAGCGGGACGATCGCTCGATCGCTACGTAGCGACCGAGCGGGACGACCGCTCGGTCGCTACGTAGCGACCGAGCAGGACGATCGCTCGGTCGCTACGTAGTGACCGAGCTTCGGCTCGAGCTCGGTCGCTACATAGCGACTCAGTGGGACGAGCGCTCGGTCGCTACGTAGCGACCGAGCTTTAGCTCGAGCTCGGTCGCTATGTAGCGACCGAGCTGGACGAGCGCTCGGTCGCTACGTAGCGACCGAGCTTTGACTCGAGCTCGGTCGCTTCGTAGCGACCGAGCTTTGGCTCAGACTTGGTTGCTACGCAGCGACCGGACAGCGTGTATGCGTGGTAATTACGCAACGGTCGAGCTTGGTTAGTTTGGTTTGAATCTTCAAGGATACTTCTTCGTAAAAACTCCGTGTTTGGTTATATTTTACGAAAGTTACATCTTCCTTTTTACTATCTCTTTCGGAAATACGATCTCCGAGGATTTTCGGGTGGTAATTCCGTCGTAACCGTTTTTGACGCCAAAAATAGTTCGCCAATGGCATTACTGGGATTACTGGTTCTCCCATTCTTAACATTCCTAGGAATTCGCAAGACACCATAGGCAACAGTCGTTCGTGCACCTGTCCCCAATGGAAGTAAAGTTATTCTCGCATGTGAGCTGAAAGAGAAAGGAGAAGATGTTGTGAAGGGGTTGCTGAGCAGAGTTCGGAAGCTGAACATTTCTGATTGTGGAGCTTGTTTTGGAACAAGCCATCATGATCAACCCGACTGATCCATGTCACCAAGTCAAGCTAGTGAATTAAATCAAGCGCTTGGTGGGAGGCAACCCACTGGTAAGTGTACGTATAAGTTGGTTTTGTTTTTGTTTACTTATTTTTTGTTTTAGTTTATTGAGTCTCAGGTCAAAAAGCAGAAAACCCAGAGATACTTCAAAAATTCTGGGTTGCAGCAATGGAACAACCTGCCCTTTGAAAAGAGTGGCTGTTCCAGGCGATCATCTGACGATAGAACACCCAGAATTTTCATGGAGCGTCCGCTCCACTCAGGCAAGTATCTCAACCAAAAAAATGTTTATTCTTGTTTTCACCTTCTTTCTGATTTATTTTCACACCAGGGACGGTGTGAAGTAAGTCTGGAGGAGGGTTTTTGTCGTTTACTAACTCGTTTCTTTCTTTTGTTTTTCTTTTGAGTCAGCTAGAGTCAGTTTTTATGATCGAGTCAGTCAAAACTTTGTGGGAATTAGGACCTTATTCCGTGTTGATCACTGACCACCTCGTCTTTAGTTATCTTATTCAGTGACCTTAGCAGTGGCGAAAGACACACATGTGGACCTCGAACACCCTGACATTATCTCATTTGGTTTTCCAGAAGATTTCGGCTTGTCGAGGTTACACTGGAAAAACTTAGCACCATTTAACTTGAACATAATCTTGACTGCAATTCTTCTTATTTTGGGCATTAGATCAGGGAAACGAGAATACACTCAGAACTTCTTATCCTTTTTATCCATCTTGCTGATCCTGAGTGGCTAACTCATCTTTAGCTAGCTCTCACCCAGCACCTTAGCCTTTATTCCACATTCATGCATTTGTTTTTCAGTGTCATATGTGTAGACATGTGCAAAAAGGTCAGAGAGAAAAGGATCAACGCAGCCTCTTACTCGTTACTGCTGCAGAAATTTAATCAGAAAGGAGAACAAGCAGTTTAAGGGAGCAACCGCTCCGTAACCAAAGAACTGTGCAAGAGCATGGGTGGAGAACCAGAATGGTTGGGAAATCAGAACCACCAGTGGCACTCAGAACCATCATGTACTACCTCCTTCGTCACATGACTATATCAGTCTTAAAAAAAAATTACGAAAATAAGGTGATGGAGAAGGGGAAGAAATCAAAGAAACATGAACCACTGGGAAGGTCAAGCAAAAGAGTGGGTACCAAGTTGAAATCTTGGAGAGCAGGCAGATGATATGAGTAGCCAGATGGCTGATCCAAAACGGAGCAGCCGTTCTAGAGGTAGCAAAAACGAGTAGAGGCTGTGGACATCAATGGATCCGTCCTCTCTTGCAGTTTTGCGCGATATCCTGCATCCTCTACAAAAAAATGGTAGCCCCTAAACACTCTTAACTCCACCATTAAATAGCCTATTCCACACCTAGACCGTATACTCTGAATAGTGCATGTGATGAGAAGCTCACGCTACTCTTAATTGAATGTAATGAGCTTTGTCTGGAAAGTGTAGCTTTTGCAGGTTTGAGATGTAGAGTATGGAGGCGATCTTGAATAGCAGTCAGTGGGGTTTTGGTAAGGGTGTGTTGTCCTAGTTTTACTGCTTATATGGTTCAGAGATTCGTGGTTAAAGTATGGTTGCTGAGAATAGGAGAGTTCCCATACATTCAAACTTTTCTCCCTGTTCTTGATACTTGACATTGTTTGAGGACAAACAAGGATCTAAGTCTGGGGGGATTATCAATATGGTGTTTTAGACATCTTGTATATATGCTTTTCAATTGGTTTTCAAGTCTTTATCGAGTCTTCCTAGTTTTTTTCGAGTCATTACAGGTATGGAGTTGCATTGGATGGGAGATGGACCAGCTGGAACAAAAGAGGCAGAAAAGAGTGCAATTTGGTGATTTTCACGCAGAACAGTCTTGATGGTTGTTCCCGATCGTGGGGAACACCCCGAGTGCAAGTTCCAGCGGCAGAGATTTTTATGGAAGTTTCCAAATATTTTGGGATTTGACCTAGAGCTTCCCCCCTTTTCTCCTTGGCCGTCAGAGACCTGCAAATATATCTTTTCTTATTCTTTTTCAGAGAAAAACAACTCTAGAGCTTTTAGAGATTTTTGATTTGATATTTTGTAAAGGGAGAAGGTTCAATCTCTCTCACCATAGAGAAGAACCCCTTGAACCTTTCTTCTATTTTATCTACACATATTTTCTTCATCTATTGTCCCTGTGTTTTTTTGTTTCATGGCTGAGTAGTCAACTTGCTTAGTCTAGGGTGTTATGGTGTTAATTTCGTGAGTTAAAAATAGATAAGTGAATCCATTGATTGTCTTCATTCATAATTGTTCTTAATGCTTGAATTAAACTGGCCGCTTAATGTTAGATCCTAGGTTTAACCTGTTCATTAACCGTGTAATAGGTTGCTAGATCTGTTATGAATGAACATCGCATCCCTAATCAGTGAAAGTAGATATTAGAGTGTTCTGTAAACCTATTGGACTTGATCTTAATGTTCATCATCACGCCTTGATCCAAGCGAGAGCTTAGGTATTGAGGCAGATCATTGAAAGGTGAAGCACCACGACAGTGGGCTGATCTATCTTAAGTGATTCGAGTTCTAGACTAGTGCTAAATCAAAATTATATAATTGTTTGGCTCACACTTGTTTAACACTCGATCAACCCACTCTAGGCTAGCATTCTCTTTAATCTGAAATCCTTAAAATCAACTTATTACTTGCTTGTTACGATACTTTAATCTCAAAACCCTCATATTGTCTTAGCTTAATATTGATTCCATAGAAATAAAGTGTAAACTGGTCTTCTGAAATTGAATTTCAAATATTACAACAACACTGTTTGCTTGCAGAAAAGACACAGTTTTAGTGTATCACCCATTAGCCTTAGCTTTTCGAAATAAATGTAAAAGAGAACGACGTTAAGATTGATAACATATATATATCTCGAAATGTATCACGTATCACCTAAAAGGCCTTCTTCTTTTAGTAATTCCCCTGCAAGGTAATGACTATGACACAATTCTCGGATTCAATCTAAACGCATCACGCGACAAGTTACTCAACTTGTTCTTGTGTCAACCCATTAGGCAATTACTAATATGCCTTAATGGGATCAGTAATTTATCACCAACCTATAATTGTGTTTTGCGATTCCATAGTTATGAAGATAGGTAAGTGAGCCCGCCCAATTGAAAAAAAAAGAAGTGAGATACTTCTTGTTATCCAATATGAATTTGCTATAAACAAGAGAAGAGAGACTAGAGTGCGAAACAATTACAAGATGTATATAAATCTGAGGACTAAGGAAAAAGTTTTGTAATCTCACTTCTTGAAAAAAAGGCTGGATACTCGGTTTTCTCGGTTTGGAAAATGTCATCGAACTGAACCTAGCTACTCCTTCTGATTCTGAATAAGTTTCACTATGACATTTTTCACACAGATTAAAAAAGTTGCTGAAATATATGTAAGTTGTTATTAATTACACTTTTCTAACCAATAGTATTTGAGATAAATAAAATTATTTATAAAATCAATGCAGTTTGCAATTAATTTCCAACTAAAAGTAAGTATAATTTGCATTGCAATTGTAAAGTGACACTTTTGTGTAACAAGAAAAAAATGTTAGAATGACACTTATTATGAAATAAATAGAGTATTAACCAAGGCTTATAAAGGTCTTCAAACAATTACAAGTAATTAACCAAGGCTTATAAAATATGTTATGTATTAAAAAGAAAAAAATAGGTTTATAAAGTTTTATCGTAAGGCATGATCAGGGCCGTGCTTCCATTGCAAAAAAATGAAGCTTTCGCTTCGGACAGTAGTTTTTAAGAAAATTAATAGGACATCTTTTCTTAGTTTTTAATATGACATCAGGGCATCTTTCATTAGTTATTATTTTTATTAAATCATATTTTACTAATTATATTGCTTTAATCATACATAATAGAATGTATATATGTGGTAAACTTCAGTAATTCGGGTAAGCTTAATATAGACTAAGAGAATCGTAGATGTTAGATTGTTATGGTTATAATGGTCTAATGGCTAGCTACCTAATGATATTCAGGTAGTTTTACTAGTAAAATAACCAAATAAAAATAGATAACAAAATTGTCATTCTTATAAAAATTAAGATACAGAAAAAAATTAAGTAATCTTGGTTAATTTGTGCTTTGAAAAAACTATTCAAAATATTAGAAAATTTGATTATTAATTTGACAAAAAAATTAAATTTAAATTTAGAATGAATATTTTATTTTTTTATATTTTTTATAAAAAAAATTGCTATGTAAGAATAGTATTTTGTTAGTATAATTTAAAATGTTTTTTTTTTTTTTTTGTAAAACAGTAATTTATTCTAATTGCGCTTCCGTAATGTAACCTTAATGAGACATATTATGTATTTATAAGGATTTTTAAACTTTTATAAAAGTCAATACAATTAATGTATACAAATTTAAAAACAGTAATGTAATCAAATTTAAGATCCAGTCCATTAAAAATCTTGCAACGAAACCAAAAAAAGAATCGTACAAAAAACGAAAAGTAAGTTAAGTTTCCTTTTCTTGAAAAAAGGTCGGTCAAGTATTTGATAAAAAGGAAATTGGAAATTGCAACTGGAAACTTAGGGGGTGATCGGTAGTTGCTGTAGGTGATAATAACCTACAGCTGTACAAATACTCTGCAGAGCCAAATATCCAGAGCAATTTTTTATTGCTTTACATAAAATTCTACAGCAATAAAATTTAAAGACACAGCAAAAAATGTAGAGATTTTTTTCCACGGCAACTAAAATTTCTCGAACCCTAGCAACTAAAATTTGGTTCATCTTCTTCTTGCCTCCCAAGATTTGATTTGTCTTTCATCATCCATCATGGCTACCAAATTTAATGGTGCGCCCCTTCCGCGTGTTGAGATCAAACCTAAACCTAAAGCTCATGATGATGATGAAGTAACACTTAGACTTAAATCTAAAAATGTACATGTTATATGGGATTGGAACAACGCCCCGATTCCCTCTGGATACGACATGTTAACTCTGTTTACTAAAATCCAACAAGGATTACAGACGCTTGATCCTGCTCTGACCATCAACACCGTGGTGGCTTCTGGTGATCTCTACATGTTAGACATCAACGAAAAAGATGCCGAATCCATGTATCAGGTTCTTGAGAAGGATGACCGTGTTAAAACATTCAACGTTCCATCAAGAGAAGTAACCTGCGACGCCTGTCGGAAAAGTTTTCCGCGTTGCAACAACCACGAAGAAGATGATGAATATACGAGAGTTCATGCGATTTTAGCACGGGAGATGATGATTCTTAATTTCAATCATCCACCTCCTTGTTATCTTCTCCTCATATCTGGTGATAAGAAGTTTGACACTTCTTTGAGTTTCATGGCCAGCCGTGGATATAAGGTTTTGCTCTCATTTCCAGATGGCGACATTCCCCTTTGGACAACAATCACAAGAGTTTTGGTTGTGGCAGAAATTGATCCTAGGAGAAGGGCCTTTAGACAGAGCGAGCAAGTGAAGTTTGAAACTCATCTTGCATAGCAAGAGACTACTCTATGTTGTTATCGTTTTAGTTTTCTTTTATGTTTTATAAGTTGAAAGATTTCGACAGATTCAAATTTCTCTTTTCCCTTTTTACTTTCAGTTTGTTCTTAGTTTACAATCTCAGTTCCAAAAAAATTAAAATAGAACATGTTTAGGCGAAAGCATGTAAAAATAGTAAAGATCTGTTTTGGTGTTAAACAATACACACATATATGGTTTATTATGTGGTGCAAATATAACTATCGACATAAATCTTCACAAGTAGAATTATTTGTAGAATTATCGTTACAGAATCTCCTAATAATTATTATAATTTGTAATAGATAACTCATGTTAAAAAAATTTAATATATGAAACTTGTAATGAACTACTTTAGAGAGAGATGAACAACCCAAGTTTATAGTAGATCACAGAGAACGCCTCTCATTACAGACACTTCCAAGAACAAAGTTACAGAGACACAGCGGCAAGTCGTTAAGAGATTCAAAATTTTAATTTTTTAAGACAAGTTTGGGATACAAGCTCCTCCTCCTCCAGCTTCACCACTATGCTGCTGTTCTTTCCATATTCCTCCGGTAACCCGCAGTTTCAGCTCTTTCCTATCTCCACCCGAGAAGAAGAGAGCCATGTTCCTCTGTATGATTAGTCCATCATGACTATCTCTAACTTTCCTGTGACTGTCTCTCACGCTTCTCGGTGTTCCTTCCCATATCAGCTTCCGACCATAACCTCCAACTTCCAAACTGTAGTTATAGTTCCGAGCTTCTGTCTCATCCCCCATGAAACGCAAGAACGCCATGTAGACTGGAGCCATTCCGAGTTGAAATGCCTCAAAGTGAAGACAAAAGTATTCACCAAAGCAGTAAAAGACCTGAAACAAAACCAAAAGACGGAAACGATAAGAATAACAGCAATGAAACCAAAGCATCCGTCCGTTTCAAAATAATGTTTAAAAAAAATAGTTTTAAAAATATATTTTTTTTACATTTTTGTGTATTTTTTATTATGTAATAATTATAAATTGTGTATTTCTAAAAAATTAATTGAATTTATTTAATTTCTATTTGTTAAAAATTATAGAAAATAGTTAGTCACAGAAAATAACGCATTTATTATCAAAATTTAATATGTTTTATTAGTGTGAAAACTCTAAAACATTAATCTTTTTTTTTTTTGAGGGAGTATAGTCTTACAGTTAACATCCATGTAGCATTTTCGACTTCACGAGGATTAGACTTGACATAACGATGGTTGAAAGTACACCCAGAATGCATATCCACCTTGTGGTCATCCCTCAGATGAGCAACTAAGAAAGGGATATCACCCATAACAGAACAGTCTGAACCAGCGTACGGACAGCTATAACGCCTGAAGTCACATACTGTCTCGTGGTTGAGCTTACTGTAATAAGGGAATATCTCCGGACATCCAAGTGACATGTACTTGCACGGAAGCTCAAGAGACTCGGCTACTTTTTCAAGTGCTAAACAACGGATATCACCGAGCTCTTGTCTACATGTAGGGCAGCGATTGTGAACTCTGTTCTTACACGTTGAACATAGAGTATGTCCGTTTTGACACTGGAGGAGAATCAAAATCATTGTGTAAGCAAAGAGACAATCAAAAAGCTTAGCCCTAAAACCAATCAACAGAGTAAAGATCCGGGAACTGAAAAAAAAATCAGGGAAAATTCAGACAAGAAGAGATTGAAACAGAGTATCAAACCATAGTGTAAGTGTTTTGTCCGAAAATTAGCTAAAGAGACAATAAAAAAGCTTATAGCTTTGGCAAAGCCCTAAAACCAATCAACAGAGCAAAGATCCGTGGGAACTGGAAAGCAGGGCAAATTCAGACAACAAGAGACTGAAACAGAGTATCAAACCATAGTTTTGTCCGAAAATTCTCTAACGAGACAATAATAAAAGCTTATAGCTTTGGAAATGTTTAGCAGACAGCAAACCCTAAAACCAATCAAGAAAGCAAAGATCCGGGCAACAGGAGATTGAAACAGACCTGATGAATAGGAGGGTACATAGAATTGGTGCAGACGGGACATTCGAGAAGCTCATGAACACTAGTGGTTGTCGGAAGAAGACCAGAAGCAGCATTCGGGTTGGTGTTGTTATTACTATGATGCTTTGAAACCGATGCGTAGGAATGGCAATCTTGATGGATCTCTTCGTCGTCGCTGACATCGATGGTTGAAGTGCAGCCCATGCTATCCAAATCCATCTAAAGGTGGAAACTTTATGAATCTTTGATCGTGACGAAGATCAAATCCGATTAATTGAAACAGGTCAAGTCTCGTGAAGTGTTGATTTCAAATAAAGAGAGATGCTTTTCTTCATGAGTTGCCGTCAAACGAATCGGTAACGCAATCGGACGGTCAGGAAGGCGACTGTAGTATAGAGAGAATGTTATGGGGAAGAAGAGAGATTCAGAAGAATTTTAGAGGAGATGGAAAATATAGTAATCATTTAATAATTAATATCTTCTTACTCAAATGATTTCTTCGTTTTTTAATTAAATGTAATGTGCTGAAAAAAAAAATTAAATGTAATGTTTATTAAAGTTTACTAATAGAGGGGGCATGGTCCAGTAAAAGATGGGCCTAAACATCTACATGCACACGATTGCATTTTTGCAAGTTTTTTTTCGGTGTATTATGAAGAGACTTTATGTTTATATTCAAACCAATTACTATTTATTTATCTTTTGCCACACAACAACAATTATAAGAATTTCAATTTATATTATTTTCATTTCTTACATGTATGTTTTGAGTTAATTATTGTTTGCTGTATTCTTTGTGTATTCAATATTCGTGTCCTTGCAAAAAAGTCCGTAATTGCACTCTACACACAAGTATTATACGATAATTAGGTGTATCTACTATTTAAGTTTTCAATGCATAAAGCTGAAATTTCCATGACCATTTTACCCCTATTCATTTCTGATCATGAGCAACCGGTTACATGTTAGAGTTGTAACCCAAATATTTTTTTTATATATATTTTTTCACTCTGGTAACCTAAGATGCAAGTGGATATTTTACCGTTTTCGAAACTTTTATATTAGCTCGTAAATCACGGAAAATTCTCTCAAATCTCCTTTTTTATATTTCAGTTATGTCTCTCGTTACTTTCACTCACATTATAGAGATTCAATTTCGTTCTTTTATATTTCAGTTATTTCAGTTAATTCATTTCACTCCATCAGATTATGTTAAATTAAACCAGAATCAAACCGGAATTAAATTAAAATCAAGTATCTAGCGGCCTTTGTACCACCTAGTGGCTCCAACCGATGGATCTCCTTCTCCACAGCGGCCTATTTGGGGCTGCTCCACCAAGCCGCTGGCGAGTTCGCGTCTTCCCGAGCGAAGTCCAGTGCCCACTGTCATTGATCGCTGCAGACCCGCTAAGAGGTGAGCTCCGACTTCTTCTTCTTCACTTTGTCCATGCTCGATTTGCGACCTTTCCACCATTAGAGCACCGGTCCAAGCTCTTCGATCAACAGAAACCTCTGTCATCACCTCAATCTCGTCGTCGTAGCTTCCAATCCGAGTCTACAATCCGCCAGCTTCTCCTTGTGTCGCTCTCAGCTTCAAGTCGTCGTCGTGGCTGAGCTCGAGTCGTGGTAGCCTGTCCCGAAGCTCCGGAGTCGTTGCCTCTCGCCGTCGCGGCCATCTTCAGATTGAAAAGCTCAGGAGTTCCACAATGGTGGATTTTTGATTATTTTCACATTTGACCCTTCAACCTTTTGGTTCTTCTCAAATGGACCCCAAAACTCTCGACATTACATATGCGTCCTCACAAATCAACCTGAGACTTTCGATTGGGCAATCCAGACCTCCTCGTAATTGCACAAAGTTCCCTTGAATAGAGTGCGTATGCTCAACCGCTAACTGCCAAACTCCTTTCTATCCATACCTGCACAAGTAAATTGTTACTAATAGGCTATTATATCAACAAGCAAACAAACGATTAATGTAGCTTTGTAAGCAATCGTCATGATTTAAACGGGGCATCCACAACATCTTACAAGCTACGACCTGTGCCCACCACATTCCCACTAATGTGTTTAGCATTATACTATTTTGTTTAAACTCTATTGCTATAACGATGTCGTACAACATTCACGTAGTTTTGCTTCCTCTATATGAGTTCTTTGATTATTTAGCTAATATAAGTAGTAGCAGTCTAATATTATTTTTTAAACGAAATTTCTATCTTTCGAACTATTAACCTGTTGTTCACATCAAAATAAATTTGTACGCGTTCTTTATCTATTTCTTCGTCTTTCTAAATGGATCGGAATCGCCACATTGTCTAGACTGTCTACATGTCCTTCCTTATATATTTTTTTCTTATATGATCTGCACAAAGTTTATGACCTAAAAACTTTAAACACAGGTAAATTTTAGATATAACCGGATACTTGTAACTCTGTTATTACTTTGTCATTAAATATGTTAACTATATATGTCAGACTAGCATTTAAACATAATAGTTAGTTTTATTATGTTGCTAATATAAGTACCCGTTGTCCAATGTTGAATCTCAGACGAAAAATATTTTCTTTACGCTTAACCTATTGGTCGCATAAAAACAAATTTGTACGCTTTCTCTATCGATTTCTGCATCTGCGTATATGGATCACAATTGCCACAGTATATATATTGTCTTCCCTTTAATAATATTTTCTTATACGGTCACAACATTGTTTATAACCGGCTACTTATCTATATATATAAATGAGTGTTTTACTCACTCCTGATGCTGTCATATGGGATTCCAGGTCACAAATTCGAGTCTCTAGTAGTAGACATGTGTCCACCTGAGCAAAACACACCGTTTCATTTATTAGATACCGTTGTGGGTTTCATTTGCGTGATATGGGATTGGGCTGCGAAAATTAAATCTGCGTCCGGCCCGATAGAATAGATTCTCCTCTAACCCTAATCGCCTGCAGACAATCTAACCCAAATACAGCCGAGAAACGAAGGTCGTCTCTCATCATCCTACGACGGCTACTCGATGCCATTTACTCTTCTTCTAACCATCTCAAACGTTCCGAGTAAAGGCTTTGTTATTAATCCCATTGATTCACCCCCTCCCCCCCCCCACTATGTCATCTTCAATGCTTTGTTAAGGCGGTAATTTCAGTATAAATATGTGTTATGTCATCTTCAATGCTTTGCTAGAAACGTGGTATTTCTCCGTCGCGATTCAGGGAGCTGCAGAGCGTTTCCGGCGAAACCCGAGGAGATGGTCAATGGTATGTTTTCTTAGATTTTTCTTAAAACAATCAATTGAATGATTGCTCTGTTTCGACTCTGGAGTTTGATGGTTTATGATGAGAACGATGATGATTGTGCAGGTCTTGGTGAAGATAAAACAGTGATGATCAATTTGAGGCAAGAGTCAAAAAAGCCGATATCTTTGGAGAATCTGTTTGAGGTAGCGGCTGATGATCTACAGAGTATGAACGATAATCTTCTCTCGGTTAGTACTTAGTACCTTGGTATCATTTTTACTTCTACATCGTGTCTTAAAACGAGAGCTTTAGTGTTAAATGTAAATACTTTTTCTATGTTTATAGATTGTTGGTGCAGAAAACCCGGTTCTGATATCTGCGGCTGAGCAAATATCCTGTGCTGGTGGTAAGAAAATGAGTGCTTTAGTATTTATGTGTATGGTCTGAAGCAGTTATAACTAACTTCACAAGGGACCTGGTTTGGTGCAGGTTAACTACTTCCCTTCAAGGTATGACCCGGTTCGCCATGCAGAGAAGTATCCAACTCCACCTGCAGTCTGCTACGGAAACCGTGAGAGGGTCGGTAATCAACTCAAACTTGTATTCAACTTTGTTTCAGTTTCCTCAGGATAGTTCAGACAAGAAAACATATGATCTAAAAGTTCAAAATCTGTTTTGCAGTGTATTATTGAGAAAGAGAACAACTTCAAGGAGCCTGGAGATAGATACAGTTCCTTCACACCAGAGAGGTACACATTGTTTTTAATATTTTCTTTTTGGTGATACTCAATACATTTACATGTTTATTGTTTTATGGTTGGTTTCTACTTCAGGCAAGAACGTTTCATCGGTCGATGGATTGATGTTCTATCAGACCCTCCCATCACACATGAAATCCGCAGCATCTGGATATCTTACTGGTCCCAGACTCCCAGGTATATAATCTGAAATTTTTCTTGTACTGTCATTGTATCTTTCCTTGAGCCTTAAACAGTTAGACAAATTTGTGAAGTTTTTTAAACATTTTTTTGAATTATAACATTTTTGACACTGATTGGCTAACGATGTGTGAACCAGGCTAATAAGTCACTGGGACAGAAGCTGGCAAGCCGTCTGAACGTGAGACCAGGTATCTAAAACGAGTGAACAAGATTCTCGATTGGTCGTTGTGTGGTTCCAACAGACAAGAGAAGAAAGACGGGAAGAGATCAGACCAAAACAAAAAAAAACTTCTGCTGTGTTGTGACCTTAGTCTTATCTATTTTTATGAGTTAAATTACAACTATTCTTTTACTATACCTATTTGATAGTTTTACAAATATGTAAAAATGTGTTTATATGTTACAATGATACCCAAAGCCAAGGTTTCTTCTTTTTTTCTCCCTTCAGTAGGCAGTAACACATGCTTCCGCTAGGTTCATCAATTAACATTCATGCTTCCGCTAGGTTCATCAACTAAAATGAAAAATTATGTATGACAATCTTTGACTAATAAAAAAAATATACAGATACGTGCATAATAAATACATAGTTTATGCTATAAAGATGATTAAAATCTCTGCCAACCATGTAAAAGTTTCTGTACCTCGGTAATGGAAATCCAAATATTATGTATTTCAGATTTTTTAAGAAAGTATGTTAGTTGTTTTAAAAAAAAAAAAATCCTCTCTGTTTATAGAACAAAAAATATTTAGTTTTGTTCGAATGCAACTTCGATCTTTTCAAAGAAACCAATTTCTACAAATTGGTCCTCCAAATCTTGAAAACATCTTGGTAACTGATCTCGAATGGAACATAGAAACCATTATGATCAGTTCCCCCATAGAATCTAAAATCATAAGCTTAAGAGAGTTAAATCCAAGCAAGAGACGGTTCAGAATAGGATCCAACAATAAAATCTTATTTTACTAAATCTGAGTATCACCCAACAATAAACTTAAGAAACGAGACCAATGAACACTACGAACAACATTCCAACCCAGCTGGATGGCTAATGTTAGGATTGCCAATTTCTCACCAAAGTTGAGATTTCCTTTTTGGAAAACAAGGCCTTACGGCTAACGAAAACCTCAAAAAGAGTCATATACATTAGTTGTTAGATACAAATTATTCAAAACATAACAACTTAAATGATGATGCCATAGAAGCCAAAAATTCAAAAAAAAATTAATTACAAACAAACTAACCAACAACTTAAATTAATCCCCTTATTATAAATAGAGAAGCAAAATAAAAGAGTAACCTTTAAAGTGTATTATATTTACAAGCATGTCATTTTGATGATGTGTCATCATGAGAGCTTTTCTCAGCTTCATTTTATTTATATCCACTTATATCTAGAGTAATTACTAAAAAATACCATCGGTATGTCTTTATACAAAAAATGCAACTACATAGTAAAAACCTCTTTATTGTATTGTTTTATTTATACTAAACGTGATTTTCAGCTGCCAGTGGGATCACTACTCTGTTGATTTCTATCAATAAATAGCACATATCATTGAGTTAAACTTTAACAATTGCTTAGCATTTCCATTCCAGCACAAGCATAGTTTTGTAAGAGAAGGTAAAATATTGAACACTAACGTTATTACAAAGGATTTCAATCGTAGCTAACGATTTTAAAACATGCACTGTTATGAATTATGCTTATATGGACATGATCTGAGGTCAAGAATCTATGGAATATAAATTTACATTTCTATAATTTCATGTTTTCATTTTTCTACCCTAGATTTTTTTTCTAAATTCCTGTCTCTCTTCGAGTATGATAAAGAAGAGAATATTATTGCATTACTATTGATTCAATTGGATAACTTTATGCGGGTCAAATTATTAAGTTTCATATAACATGCAACATTTTCATGCTTAGAATTCATGCAACTCAATTGAAGGTGATATTTTTTATTTAAACAGCATAATAAATGTACGTCTATCTAATACATGAAATTTAAATGAATAATTCATTTTAATAAAATTTTAAATAGCCATGATGACTATGCAATATTTTAATCTCATATGAGTCAATTAACCCACCAAAATAAGGAAACATACGATATCATCCCATAAAGATTCCATATTGTTTAAGTTTGGCTTTGACACGTTAAATATAAAGTCAGTGCTCTTTACTTAGAAATATCTTCCAGAGTTAAATGGCAAGAAATCTTGGAATTAATGTCTACTGTAATTGCTAATATAGTAATCTTTTAAATCGTTAATTGAGTAAATCATGCCAAAGCAATTATTTTATTTGCATAAGAGTAGCCAATCTTTGAACGTATTTAAGGGACCGTGGTAATACAATAGAACTAATATAAATTAATACTCGATAAATTAATAATCTCTATAAATTAATAAATTTTACTGTTCCTAACTTGGACCGGTTTAAAATTAGACACAAATCGATAAAATTATAAGATAATATTTTTTTTAAAAATTCTATGTAAATATATGGTCCCACTAAAATTATAAATTAATAATTTATATGTATACATATTTTATATAAGTAAAAACTTATTATTATATTGTTTATTTTATATTCATAATAGAATTATTTCTATATTTTCTTAACACTCAATATATTTTTGATGAGATTTATTAATATTATATCTAAGACCACATTTAAGTTCTATGCAATATATATTATATATACCAAATAATATAATAAAATTAATATCAATTTCAAATAAAAACAATTAATGTCTATACACTAAAATCAAATATTTTTCTTATCGTAGAATAAATATATCTTAAACAAAAAATCTAAATAAATTTTTTTTTGCAAATTAATATCTCTATAAATTAATAAAATTTCAAAATCCCAGCATTATTAATTTACAGAGGTTCTACTGTATATTAAAATTTTTTTTGTCATCTGATTATAAATCTTCATGTCTCTTTAGGAATTGTAATAATTTACTAAAAGCCTTACTTTTGGGCTAAATATGAACAAATAGGCTTTTATATAAACCCTGCGAAAAAAACAAAAAAATGTTGAATATGAGCTTCAAATATTTATTTTCATAAATTCATCAAAAAAAAAAATATTTATTTCATAAACAAATTATTGAATTTTATGATACTTTTGTAATTGTTAAATTAACCATATTTAACGATGATTTATACAATTTCTTGAAATATGGACATGTTCCTTTCAACTTAAACAGTTAGTTTTCGTAATTATAATGCATGTAAAATAAATCAGTTTTATTATTCATAATTTATATAAAAGTTAGTAACTATATATATCATTTTAAAATTGCAATTTTAATCTCACCCCGCGCACTGCGTAGATCTTATCCTAGTAAAATAGTATATATCAATACTAGCCAAAAGTTCATTATGAGACGTTTCTATATTGAAAAAGAATTGTTATGGAACTAATATGATCTTTACTATGCCACCAAGAAACTGCCATTTCAATAATCAGGAAAATCAATGCAGTAATTGTTATTAGTATAGACACATGGAAAAGTTTTTGGAGTTGATTTTACGGTGAGTAACAAGTGCCTACACTCATCAACCACTACTCAATTCTTACATTTTCTGGTTTTAATGTTCTCTTATTTTGATTAGCTTTTCTTCACTACCTTCTTCTCATTCAATATAACATTATAATTTTAATAAGAAATGCAACTTCAAATAATCGCATCTTTCACTCTAATAGCATGTTAAAAGACTATGATTTCAACATAAAAGTAATTATTCTTATAACATACAAAAAATTAATACAAAAAAACCATTTGAAGCCCTCACATCATATCATTGTCACATCTTTTTAATAAAGAAACAACTATTGTATTTTTTTTTGGACAAACCACTATTGTAAACAAAAATAGCATATTTTATCCCATATAATTCTTCTTCACTTAAAATTTTATGAAAGACAAAAATCATTATCATACACATCTTTTGCAAATAAAAACCTAAAACGCTAACTACAAAATCATACAAAAAATAATAATTTAAATCATAAATAAAGTATATCCCGCCGGCAGAGCGGGCCGACCCTAGTAACTATATAAAAACAACTTTGTCTATATGAGTCTGTTTGTTGATGACAAAAAAACAACTTTGTCGACAAACATGCTAACTTTATTTTTAGCACGTGCAGTTTCACCTTAATTCGTTCTTAATATGCTAGATTAGCATAAATTCGTCTTTATTATATCAGTCTAGCATTTAAACAGAATTTGTATCTATGCTCTCATTACTTTCGTCTGTACTTTATATTGCTACAACTATGTTTAGCAGTCCAGTAAATAATTCAGCACGGCAAAGTTTACGAATTTTATTTTATTTATTATAACATGGCCATGCATCTTTAATACCTATACACATATTCATGGATGGGACAGCTAAATAATTCAGCACAGTAGAGTTTATAAAGTAAATAATTTCAGACGCCCAGCTAAATATTTCATATAACCAGCTACTTATAATTCTGGTTGCTACATTGTCATCAGTGATGTTGACTATATACAGGGCCGGCCCCGAGATTTCGGGGGTCTTAGGCGATATTCGTAAAGATTTCATTGAAAAAAAAATTTAAGAAAATTTGTGGGCTTTTTTAAAAAATTTGGAAACCTATGTTTATGTAGTTTTTTTCAAAAAATTTGGGGACCCTAAGCGAACATTTCATCCGGCTTTGCCCAGGACCGGCCATGACTATATATTTGACACAAAAAATTTATTCAACTAAACATTTAGAGTGCAGTTCTCGTTGTAAGTATTCAAGTAACACCTTAATTCCTTCTTAATATGTAAGATTTGCCAAAATTCGTCCTTAATATGTCATACTATCATTGAAACAGAATTTTGAGTTTTATTATGTTGCTAATATAAGTATTTGTTGTCCAATATTAAATCTCAGACCAAAAATATATTTGAACTCTTAACATGTTTTTCGTATTAAAGCAAATTTTCTACGCTCTATATTGGCGATCTCTGCATCTACGTAAATGGATCACAATCACCACAATGTTTATATTGTCTACTTGTCTTTTTTTTTTACTAAACTGTCTACTTGTCTTCTTTTTATACTTTTTTCTTATTCGGTGTCAACAGTATTTATAACCGGCTACTTATAATTCTAAAACCTACTTTATCAACAAAAATGCTAACTTTATTTTTTACACGTAAAGGTAGTGTTAACCAACCAATTAACGTGCAGTTTCACCTCAATTTGTTCTTCGTATGTTAGATTATCATAAATTCATCTTTATTATGTATCATATAAACAGAATTTGTATCTCTGCTTTTTTTTTATTTTTGTCTGTACGCTATAACAGTCCGATAAATAATTTCAGCAGACAAGAAGTTTGGTCTCTCTCCCCCGTATAAAAAGCCTCTCATTAGTCAAATTCATTTTAGTCATCCTCACGTATCTGCTCGGGTATTCCCCTGTATCATTAGTCAAATTCCTTTTCTCCCCCGTATAAACCCCTTCTAGTTTATAACATATTATCACCAGTCATAATATAAATTTCTCTCTTATCTACAGAAGAACAATTTTGTCATTTCGGCTATACTGTACCATTTTGAAGGTCCACAGTTTTTGTGTCATTGATATTCTCTTAATTAGTTACTTCTTTTAGGATTTTGACCCAATTCACTCAAAAGTTTAAGCATAAAGAAATTTTTTTCCCATGTATGTCAAACTGGATTGGTGGAGACTGGAGACAGTTATATATAGCAATTTTTTTATCAACCGATATAGCAATTTTTTAACGGGAAATTCATTATCAAACAAGTAATAAAAGAGAGATATACTCAACAAAGAAGCATGTCACCTCAGCTCAAAAAATCAACCAATCAAACTATTTTAAACTTCCATGTCATTTTACCTTTATACAAAAATTAAAATTTACGGTATTAACCAAAATAAATGTTTTGACTCATCGTCTACTTTCACGTAACTTTTTTTAATGTTATATGTTCCATAAATTGTGACGTCTACCTTTTGGATTCCAGATGTCAATTTAATTGTTTTCAGTTTCGGCCATGAAAGCACCAATTCTTCAGCTGCCACAAATTAGAAACTGGTTCCAGATATTACCCGGGGGGGGGGGGTTATTCCCCTGTATCATTAGTCAAATTCCTTTTCTCCCCCGTATAAACCCGTATAAACCCCTTCTAGTTTATCACCAGTCATAATATAAATTTCTCTCTTATCTACAGAAGGACAATTTTGTCATTTCGGCTATACTGTACCATTTTGAAGGTCCACAGTTTTTGTGTCATGGGTATTCTCTTAATTAGTTATTTCTTCTAGGATTTTGACCCAATTCACTCAAAAGTTTAAGCATAAAGAAATTTTTTTTCCCATGTATGTGAAACTAGATTGGTGGAGACTAGAGACAGTTATATATAGCATTTTTTTTATCAACAGATATAGCAATTTTTTAATGGGAAATTTTTTAAAGTGCATTATCAAACAAGTAATAAAAGGGAGATATACTCAACAAAGAAGCATGCTACCCCATCTCAAAAAATCAACCAATCAAACTATTTTAAACTTCCATGTCATTTTACCTTTATATAAAAATTAAAATTTACGGTATTAACCAAAATAAATGTTTTGACTCATCGTCTACTTTCACGTAATTTTTTTTAATGCTATATGTTCCATAAATTGTGACGTCTACCTTTTGAATTCCAGATGTCAATTTAATTGTTTTCAGTTTCGGCCATGAAAGCACCAATTCTTCAGCTGCCACAAATCAGAAACTGGTTCCAGATATTACAGGGGGGGGGGGGGGGGTTATTCCCCTGTATCATTAGTCAAATTCCTTTTCTCCCCCGTATAAACCCGTATAAACCCCTTCTAGTTTATAACTTATTATCACCAGTCATAATATAAATTTCTCTCTTATCTACAGAAGGACAATTTTGTCATTTCGGCTATACTGTACCATTTTGAAGGTCCACAGTTTTTGTGTCATGGGTATTCTCTTAATTAGTTACTTCTTCTAGGATTTTGACCCAATTCACTCAAAAGTTTAAGCATAAAGAATTTTTTTTCCCATGTATGTCAAACTAGATTCGTGGAGACCGGAGACAATTATATATAGCAATTTTTTTATCAATAGATATAGCAATTTTTTAATGGGAAATTTTTTAAAGTGCATTATCAAACAAGTAATAAAAGGAAGATATACTCAACAAAGAAGCATATGCTACCTCAGCTAAAAAAAATCAACCAATCAAACTATTTTAAACTTCCATGTCATTTTACCTTTATACAAAAATTAAAATTTATGGTATTAACCAAAATAAATGTTTTGACTCATCGTCTACTTTCACGTAACTTTTTTTAATGCTATATATTCCATAAATTGTGACGTCTACCTTTTGGATTCCATATGTCAATTTAATTGTTTTCAGTTTCGGCCATGAAAGCACCAATTCTTCAGCTGCCACAAATCAGAAACTGGCTCCAGATATTATAAATTCTAGAATGAACTTCCCCTTCCACTTCTAAAGTTAGGCTTCTAGCTCCTTCCTGCAGTGATTTCCGTTAGAACCTTAACCGGCAGCAATACATCTTCAAACGACATTACTCTAACCATTCAATCCGCATCTCCGCCTGACCTCCTAAAACGTTGTCGGAAGGTTTATATGGCTCTAGAAAGATCGCAAAATCATGGGAATCGTACTCCTCCTGTTTGATGAAAAGGTAGTCTAAACCTAACGCCTCTAATCAATGTTTTCTGTTTTTGCAGAGACGGTCTACAATTTAGGATCAGAGTTATCAAATAAGGTGATCTAGCGAAAGATGATGGTAGAAGATCTTCGTGTGCATAAAAGGTGGTCAAGATCATGTTGGTGAAATGGAGGAAATACCAATATAAATGAGTGGAAGATGAGAACCATTTGATTAAAAACCTGCAAAAAAAAAATAGATTAGTGAAAAAGACATGAGACAAAACTTAAAAATTCATATAAAATTTGGTGTTTTCAAGTCAAAGAGATTAGAGTGGGTTTGGAGAGTTTTAGTTTGGAAAAAAAGTAACTTTATACAACAGAAATTTACCAAATGAAAAAAAACGCCGTCTTAAAATTTCAAAGGTGACGAGACTAAACCAACTAACACGTGAATGTACCCAGAGAATAAAATTGGAAAAGCTTGCACAGCCTTCAAATTGGGTATATATATATATATATATAGGCCTATTATGCCTAGCGAAAGTAAGCGGATATATATATATATATATATATATAATATAACAAGTAGGAGTAGTAAATTGTAATTGCCATAACTCAAAACTACGCAGATCGACCACTAAATAAACTTTGACGGCTTATGAAAACATTACTTTTTTACTTTAATAAAAACTTAAAAGAAATCGATCAGTTTACATAATTTTTAGACGTTAAGAATATGAAATCGAGAAATGAATAACGAAATGTAGCTTGGGTTCAAAGCCATTTAATGATAATGTAAAGGAACATTTCACTCTTCTTCATCTCACGCAAACTCACAACTTCTTAACGATAAATGAAAATTATCCACAAATAATATATATTATAATGATTGATTTTTTGCTCACTTCTAAGGGTGTCCACATAGTCAATTCTGTGGGTTCCACTTAAAAAATAAATAGCAAATTTATGTTTATTATTACGTGGTTAATATATATGTGTTTCGTCACCTATGATTTCGTTAAACAAATTATTGAGAAGGCCCAATATCTATGAGTTTTGTCATGCAAATCTAAGAAAATGCCCACTTGAAATTTATTCCTTTTGTTTTTCTGTTCGTTGCCCAAAAAAAAAGATTTTTTTTTTTATGTGTCTTGTATCTTCGTTGTTTGAGGAAATTTTTTTTTAAGGGTTTTCCTCTATTGCTTCAGAGAAATCACAAAGGTTAGAATGACCCCTGGTATTTTTGATTGCAGTTTTTTTTCCTCAATCTCTCCATCTCCTAGCCTTTAGTTAAATCATCATTAATAGTCTTGATTCATAACCCCTCTATAAGCCCTCTTTATATATATATTTCATCTTCACAAGAGGAACTTTTTTTTTTTGAACACCTCACAAGAGGAACTCTTAAAACTCAGAAAACTCATTGCTTCCTCTACCTTATAACATCTCTTCGAAAATGTCTCTGTCTGCTGCTCCAGTTGCTCAACCCAGCCTCCGCCGCTCAACCTTCGACTTTCTCCGGCTTGGTCGTACCAGTCATTTCATTGTTGGTCGACTCTTCCGCTTCTAGGATTCCCGCAACATTAAAAAAGACGGTGAGTTTATGTTCCTCTTTCATACTTTGTCTAACTTTGACTTCATATCAGTTCTAACTTTAACTCTTGACAATTTTCATCTTCGATGTCCTTATCAACAAGTAGTCGAGTGACTACTCGATTTTTGAGAAGCAAGAAACATAAAGAGGGTGAATTTGTGGAAAGGTCGCGTGATATTAATTTATTTGTGAGATTTGTTGATTTATTAGTTATATAATTTATACTACATATTAGTTGTTTATACTACAAACAACTAAAATAAATTTGTTGATGTTTGTGATATAAAAAAAAAGGCAAAAGAACTTAACTAACAGTAAAGAAAAGCAAACATCACATGGAGAAGAAGCGACTAAAATTTATTTTAGCTGTTTGTAGTATAAACCAACTAATATGTAGTATAAATTATAAAACTAATAAATCAACAATATCACAAATAAATTAATATTACGCGACCTTTCCATAAATTCACCCTCTTTATGTTTCTTGCTTCTCAAAAATCGAGTAGTCACTCGACTACTTGTTGGGAAGGACATCGAAGATGAAAATTGTCAAGAGTTAAAGTTAGAATCGATACGAAGTCAAAGTTAGACAAAGTAGGAAAGAGGAACATAAACTCACCGCCTTTTTGATGTTGCGGGAATCCTAGAAGCGGAGGAGATGACCAACAATGAACTGACTGGTATGACCAAGCCGGAGAAAGTCGAAGGTTGAGCGGCGGAGGCTGGGTTGAGCAACTGGAGCAGCAGACAGAGACATTTTCGAAGAGATGTTATAAGGTAGAGGAAGCGATGAGTTTTCTGAGTTTTAAGAGTTCCTCTTGTGAGGTGTTCAAAAAAAAAGTTCCTCTTGTGAAGATGAAGTATATATAAAGAGGGTTCACAGAGGGGTTATGAATCGGGACTATTAATGATGATTTAATTAAAGGCTAGGAGATGGAGGGATTGAGGAAAAAAAGCTGCAATCGAAAATACCAAGGGTCACTCTAACCTTTGTGATTTCTCTGAAGCAATAGAGGAAAACCCTAAAAAAAATTCCCTCAAATAACGAAGATACATGACACAGAAAAGAAAAAAATTTGGCAACGAGCAAAAAAACAAAATGAATAAATTTCAAGTGGGCCTTTTCTTAGATTTGCATGACAAAACTCATAGATATTGAGCCTTCTCAGTAATTTGTTTGACGAAATCATAGGTGACGAAACCCATATATATTAACCACATAATAATAAACATAAATTTGCTATTTATTTTTTAAGTAGGACCCACAGAACTGTCTATGTGGACACTCTTAGAAGTGAGTAAAAAACTCATTCATTATAATATAGATTATCTCACAGTTGCTCAAACAGTTGCAGATGATGATGAAAAAGGCAAAGTCTTTACAAGATATGTTTTCTTCTTTTAATTGTGTTAGCTATGAGCTGTAGGAGCTTCGGTATGTGAAATAAATTCCACATTGGATATTAGACGAAGGAATGTCTAATATATAAAGAGATGTCCAACTCTAATTAGTACGAGGCCTTTTGGGATGAAAACCAAAAGTAAAACCATGCGGACTTGCCTAAGGCCCAAAGTTGACAATATCGAACTAATCAAACAATATAGAGTTGGACATGGATTTATATATTAGACTATCATTTGTCTAATTTCCAATGTGGGACCTAGATTGACATCTCACATTCTCCCCCTCAAGCTAAGGACCACACTCATCTCGTGTATTCTTCCTTCAGCGGATTATCTTGGCACCACCTTGTACCAGTAATCGCAAGGCTTTCCTTTGAGAATGTATCTTTCATAACATCTCGTTTCTTTGAGAATTTTCTCCCACAACATCACAGGTTCCATGATCTTTTGACGTTTTTGCCATAGACCTTCTCTTCTACCTTGAAGAGTCTCATTCTTACTTTAAGGGTATTTTGGTCTTCTTGCAGAATCTCGTAAAACCGTGCTCTGATACCAATTGTTGGAATTGTGTGAGCCCATGTCCAACTCTAAATTATCTGATTAGTACGGTATTGTCCACTTTGGGCCTAAGAAGGATGTAGCGGAAACTTCTAGGGATAAAACTAGATCCGTTGATTCTAAAAATACTGGAAACTAGGGTTTGTGAATACTCTTCACAGTGCTTAATCAAAAGCTCTTTAGGGTTTGAGAATATTCTTCTCAGTGGTTTATAGAAACCTTTTTAGAAAAAAAAAATTTTATTAATCAAATCATAATCTGAATACAACCTTAAGCCTAAATATCTAAATATCTTATCTACAACCATCCCAACAATTGATTAAAGGACCGAGATGTTGAGAATGAGTGTGGTCCTTAGTTTGAGGGGGGGGGGATGTGAATCAAACAAAGTCCCACATTGAATATTAGACGAAGGAATGTCTAATATATAAAGAGATGTCAAACTCTAATTCATACGAGGCCTTTTGGGATGAAAACCAAAAGTAAAACCATGCGGGCTTGCCTAAGGCCCAAAGTGGACAATATCGTACTAAAATATCGTACTAATCAAACAATATAGAATTGGACATGGATTTAATAAATCCCAACACGGTAGCAGTGGGCCAAAGTTGAGATTGAGAAGTAGCAACGTATGAAAGGATTACTACACTTGAGTCTGATGAAAGACATTTGTTGACTGAAAAGTGTGTCAAATAAATGGACTCAAAAAGATAAGGTAGATAATTGTTGAGTAAGCCATGTTATAATCTCTGTTTATAATATAGATTATAGTGTTTTTATCACAACCTTTTAATCCATTTTAACACATGTAATTGTAGGGTTGGTATTACCAACGGTGGAAATGAGGTTCAGTTACCTTTCTCTTTAAGCGGAATGTGAAGTAGTTTATGGAAAGCCTATGTAACTCATTGAATATTATCAAGGGTATACCATCCATAAGGCAAGAAAAGATGAAAGAGAGCATGATCGAAAACGCTCTCTTGAACGAAAATGTGATCGGACTCCAACAGCAAGAGCTACGTCCAGGGACCCAAAGGAGCGGACTTCAGTGCCGAAAGCTGTTTCTAGGGATCCATGTAGTTCCTCTTTGCGGCAGGATGCACAACATCGTGAAGCATCAATTAGGTGTTCTTTTTTGTCTATGTCACACTCTTCATCTGGAATGCAGGGATTTTATGTTATTTCTTCAAAAGTCACTAACCTTATTTCTCTTATAACTGAAGGTGTCCTTCACCGATTAGGCCAATACAGAGAGATTATGTCTGCAAGGAAACAAGTGTTTGAAGAAATTTCTCATTCAGTGATGTTTTTGCATATTCCTCTGGGTTACCTCATCATTCTTTCTATTCATGTATTCTCCTTGTTTTCTTATTGATTTACTTCCAATTGCAGCTTTCTCAATCCTTAATTTTAAAGCCATTACGGACCCAAAAAAAAAACAAACTCTCCAATGTAATTTTCATTACAATTTATGTTTTATTTTATTTTATTTTAAATGTTTGATTTAAAACACAAGTAACAGTTAATTATAAATTACCAACTAATAAAAAATAGGTTTGGGATAATAAATATTAGTTTAGAATAAAACAACAGAAAATAAACACCACAAATTAGACTACTCTACTACAAGGACAAAAATTATACCCAACATGAAACACATAAAATAACCATACTTTAGTAGCCCACTTAAATCGTATCAAAATACAAATCTTGACGAATCTAAGACCATAGAAAAACAGCTTCACCTTCAAATATTTGAAGAGTTGCAATTAAAACCTTTTTTTTTACTTAATCATTATATTGGACCATAAAACTATACTAAATTATATTTCTTGGTCGATCATTTCAGACTTTTTTGTCCACCACAAATCATTTTTAACAAAGTCTAATAAAATTCTAAAAATAAATAATTTTGTAACTATATAATTTTATAAATTTCTAGAGTTATTAATTTTTTTTAAAACAGTTTATTACAATTCTATATTTTCGAAATTAATTTTGGGTAAAATAAGAAAATAACTTAATTTATTGTTCGAATCAATTGTTAAATTTTTGAATCCAAATTTTATATATTTTTCCTTACACTATTTGATTTATATACTAACAACTACCTAAGTAATCACTAACCAACGCCATAAACCTCGGTTTTTGAACATGAAAGCGCTAAAAATGCTAATGGTAGATCAAATCATTACGAAGATAAGATATGAAAATATCAACACATATGAATTCACCAGTCATTCTTATATCAACCTAATCAAGCTATGAAATTTTCAATGTTTCATTCATCGCCATTATAGACAACACGAAAAAACAAAAGTTGAAAAGAAAACGACAAAATCTGATACACGAAAGTATAATGCATCCATATCCGACTCTGCGGTTACGCCGAGGCCATGCCCTTAGTTGATCTAACGATAGTGATCATCTTTAAAGACACCACCACGTAAATGAAAAAGCGAACAACAACGATCAAGCTTTCATGTATCACCATTACTTTTTCAAATAGAACATATCATTGTACAATCTTCTTCCATTTTGGGATTTGGTCTGAGAAAAGAAAAAATTTCAAAGAATCTGAGACTTAACAACTGTTTCTATATGAGTTAATAGAGATCAATCACTGCAGGATATGATTATATATCTAAAAGTCATTTGCTTTTTAACTCCTATTTGTATTAGAGAACCAAGTTTAAGGCCTTACATGATCAAAGAATGACTACTAACTAGAAACATTTTTAGTTTGCGTTGCCACTGGTTAACTGATATTTCATGGGCCTTTGTGTTTGTTATGTGTCTTTTGTTTTTCTGGACTGTATTACAACATTTCGTTGACAAAATAAACAAAGTTAAGAAATAGGTGAGATATTTGAGTGATTGGGGACATATTTTCTTCCTTTGTCCGATATGTCACGTGCAAATATGACATAGATTCCTGGACTTTGAGTCATTTTTCTAATATGTAACGAGACATTTGTCCTCGAATAACTCGGAAATGCAAATTGTCATCTTGTTAGGGAAAGTTGTCGTCTATTTTAATATTTAAACATTTTCGATTTTAATATCTATATGAACATTTTAAAGCTGTTTTTAATACCCAGAAGAATAATGTTGAAATATAAATTAAATTACAAACTAACATTTACAATTAAAAAACAATACTTTTTATAATATCATGGTTAATATAACTTTTTATAAGAGAGATGATATGCTGGCTATAGATTTTATTTTTTACGGCATCACTTTCATCTCTCAAAGTTGATGATTAGTTATCTAATAAATTAGTGCCTTTTTAGGTTGACAAACAAAAAAAAATTGACTTCGTAGAACCGCCAGAATAAAAATGACTCATCACATCTCCACTAAAAGCGCAAGTGATTGAGAAAGAGGAGATGTTTGCGGAGGAAACAGCGGGAACTAAAATGAGTATAAAACTGGTGGCTCGTTCGGTGGCTGCATTATTCTGACCATATGGGTCCATGTGCCGCACTTTGTCTCTGTATCCTCATCGAGGATGTTTTTTTTATAATTGATATCTCAACTTGGATTACTAGTCATTATTATTGATTTGTTGCTTACTGAGGAAATTATTTTGCTTCAGTCCAAGAACTGTAACAACTCTATACTCTCTCTCACTCACATAGAGAGAAAACAAAAAGTGTATGTCCACCATATCCAGATGCACCGAACCATACGTTTCGCACGAAAATGCATATAAGGATGAATTACGCACAATAATAACGATAAAAATAGCTAGTTATCCAAATATGTTTTGTCTAATGGTAATCAAGATTATGAAGGAAATTCATGGAATTTAATTTTGAAATTATTTGGTAGTAACAAACTTAGTGGTCTATATGAAATTATGTAAGTTAGATATGTAGTAAAATTCCGAGTGAGCTAGTGTAGTGGTTGACATAACTGAGCCAAACTTGTAAAGATAGTGGAAATAACTTTCACAAAAGTGTACATTTTGGATGAATGACCAAGTGCTAATAGCGAATGACCACTTGTCAGTCGATGCTTTTTTAAAGAAAAACTAGATTCTGATCCCGTCGGTATATTTTTTGTTTTACATCTTTTTAAGTCTTTTCTATTGGTAATTTAAATATAAGTCTAATGGCATAAAGCATAATAAATAATATTCTAAATAATGATAAAGATAAAAGAAATAATAGTTATACCATACTTTTGTTAATAGGTCAACCTGCTATTTTAATAGAATAGACTAGCTGGTGCGTTACCAATAATTTCACTTTTATTAAAGACATTCAAATAAAAACAATACATTTAAGATTTACTTCTCTTTGACTTGAGAGTAAAGAAGTAGTACAATTTTAAACTGTATCTAAACCATATAGAAATAAAAATCTCCATCTCGGGATTTCCATTAACAATGAGTTAATAGCCTACTAATGAGTAGTATGATAAATCACTGATAATGACAATATAGATAAAGTGCTTTCGTAGTGTTACCAAAAAAAAAAAGATAAAGTGCTTTCACACCCATGAAGAGTTTGGTAATAAATCAGTCAATCTAACACGCGCGAGGCAAAAACCCGACCCGTGACCCGGTTAAGTCATAAGCGACCCGGAAACCTTGTTGCTGTATGTTCCCAATGATCGACAAACTCCCCATCGTTCCGGCGAACGCGAAACAGAACCGTCCTTGAGTGTTCACCGGAATCAGATAGTTACTCGCCGGAAGCGAAACCTCTCCGCCGCCGAAATGAAACACCACCGTCGGGACTTTCACCGTCGACATCCCGGAGAGATCAAAACACGTGTCGAACAGAGAGTACGACGGAGCGCGTTTCAGCCTCTTCGCAGCGAGACGAAACGCGTCTCTAAGCGCCACGTAAGCGGATTGAGTCAGCCGAGTAACCGAAGTGCCGGAGTCGATGATAACTCCGCCGTTCCCGGTGGCGTCGAGCTTAAACTGCGACTCCGAAACGCCGCGGACGCGCGAACCGCCGACGCTGATTCCAAGAAGCTGCAAGTAGTAGAAAGTGTCGAGCTTCGGGTTCGTCAGCAGCGGCGTGAAAACGGATGTTTTCGGAACGGCGTCGTTTCCGAAGGCGATGGTCGACGGCGGTTTGGAAGCGGAACCGGAACTCGTCCGGTCTACCAAACAGTAAGAGAATTTACCGCTATAACGGTTTTTCGTCTGCGACGGAAACGATAACCCTCCGCGGCCCAGGCCCAACAGCCCAGCCGCGCCCACGAACAAGCCTTCGTTATCGTGACCGCATCCTACCGCCACGTGATCGACACGTGCTCCCTTAAACGTCAGCGTTTCGGTCGAGAAATCTCCTACCGTGAAAGATCCGTCACCGTACGAGACTTGATAGAGACAACGCTTGCTTCGCTGTCTGAAACATTCCGTCGAGTCGTCTAATCTCCGACAGAGACGTGAACCACACGGGACGGTGGCGAACGTTTTGGATTTAGACGGGTCGAAGATCGCGTCGGATTGGTTGTAACACACTTTGCAAGGAGCGCATTGCAGCCAAACGACGTCGCTTCCCGTGTCGAGGACCATGTACATGTTCGTCGCCGGAGTCCCGACGCCTAGCCTCATGAAATACTCTCCGCTTCCTTGCGAGAGACCGGAGATAACAGCGCCGCTGAACCCACCGGCGGAGCGTGGAGCTCTTCTCGTAACATTCCGGCGGGAAGAGACGGCGGCGAGGCTGGTCAAGGACTCGACGCGGATAGAGTCTCTTTTGAGACGGAGGTCGAAGAGCTCCGCCGGTGATGCGTCGGAGAAGGAGGAGATTGCATCGATGTGTGATAGGTGGAGTGAGAGTGAAGTTGTGGATTGGGATGGAGTGGTCAATGATTCGGACTCGGGAGATGAGAGGATTGGAGAAGAAGGGAAAGTGTTGACGACGAGGGTGTTGTATTGGGAGGAAGAAGCGGCGGAGGAGAAGGAGATGAAGAGAACAGTGACGGAGAAGATGAGGGTGTTTTGGACTTTTCCTCCCATCGGAAGTTTTAAAATTATAAGTATTGTCACAAGGATCTGTATAGAGTTTAGGTTGTCTACTACAAAGCATATAAAGGCAAAGGAAGCCCGTGTGTGAAAGCTTACTTTACTTTAATTATGGATCGACTTTATTTTTTTCTTTTAATTTTTATATACAAAGTAAAATCATCATTACGAAATTATTGACTTTTTATTCACATTTCCACCTAACGAACCCCATTAATAAAATCAAAAAATCAATTTGAGATAAAATTAATTTAGTTGTGTGTGAGTCTTGAAATTGAACTTTCAGTCTAGTAATCTGAATTCAAGTGTTAGTGGAAACCTTATCTGCTTATTGAGAACCAAGCCTATGTTTATCACCCTAGATGGGTTTCATGGCCCAAAAGTTTTTTTCATTTTTCTTAGTATTTTTGGCACTTTTTTTTACTGAGAACTAAGCCCATGTTTATTGCTATAGATGGGTTTCATAGCCCAACCAAAATGTATAGAGGTATTTAAGAAAATCTCTGAATTAAAGCATTCAATAATTCAAATTTCAAAATGAAAAGATGAAAGATGTTAGCTCGTGTCAAAAGCCTCTTGTAGCCCATTGTTAGTAAGAATTTTGAGACAAGCGGACGGAAGAAGTAATTCCATATTTCAGATTTTATGGTTATTAGATTTTGAAGAACATATTTGAGACTTCTTTGATAACATCTGGCTTTGGGTGGGTTTATATTTTGTAATTTATGATTTTCAAAATATTTTTCTTTCCATATTCCTTTTACAACGTGGAAGGAAGAGTAGGTGCTACATTTTGGTTTTCAATTTCAAAGTAAAACTATAATGTTGCAAAACAAATTAAAAAGCCCTTCAGAAATCTACATTATAATGAGTCAGTTTCATCACTCCTATGCGACACGTCAGCGGGTAAGTGGCCCCACTTTTAAAAAGTGTGAAAAAATGTCAAGTCTGTGGCTCGAACCCGAGTTATTGTGATATAAACACCAACATTTATACCACTAAACTAAAGGATACTTTGTACATTGATTACCGAAACTAATATATAATGAGTCAGTTTCATCACTCCTGATGCGACACGTCAGTAGGTACGTGAGTCCCACTTTTAAAAAGTGTGAAAAAAATGTCAAGTTTGTGACTCGAACCCGGGTTACTGTGATATAAACAAACCGCTAAACTAAAGAATACTTTGTACATTGATTACCGAAACTAATATATATTTATGAAGGATTTCTTATAGTAGATCCCACACATAACTGTAATGTTTCAATACTCACGTGTAACTTTGATCATCGAAACCTATTTAGTAAAATCCGCATTCTGGCCCAATAAAACTTATAAGTAGACTAAATCTCTTTTGTATGTATCTAGGATTTTTATAGTACTTTGTCTCCACCGATAAACCGAAGCGTTACCCTTTTAGCTTATCAAAAAATATTCTGAAACTTTTCATCTTCACCTCTCTATATCTCCAACGATCAGTTATGGTACACCTCTGAAACGATCCGTCTTAGTATATATAATTCCTCAAACAAACCTTGAGACCCATATCTCTTATTAAATTACTCCTAAATTGAACTGTCGCAGCTTTTAGCCAACCTTCGAAGATGTCAGCCTCCAGTGTTGTTGTTGCTTAATCGGTTGTTGTCCCCGCCACCTTTCTCCGCCTAGAACATAGTACCCAGGAAAAGGTATTGACAATTTGACTTTCTATGGAATACTATATACCATATTTGTTTAATCAATATTCAAGTTATCAGTTTTAATACTTTAAGCGTATGTTTCTCTGGGCATAATTCTGAGATCCACGGTTCTATCCCAGTTCGTGTGAATCACTATCATTCATCGCTACGATAGGGGGTCGATCGTGAAAGTTGATTAATCTCTTTGAAGTTGTCCGATTAACTAATATGATGTAAACTCTGTTCTGATGGGCTATAACGAAAAGTTATTTGGTTGCTAGGACTAACAGAGGCTGCAAGGCTGGGTACGTCTCAGGCGGAGCTGAAGGACGGTACAACTAGAGCGCCTATCGTCTGGTTTTTGTCATGCCAACGTCCTATGGAACTTAAGCCTTCCTAGGAGAATCCATATCACTTCGAAACGTCGGCTGTCATTTTCAATAGGTACCACCAAGATGTAAAAATTTTTATGTTTGTGGTGTGGTTCGACTCAAGATTGAAACTTTTGCTGATGAAATAATGATTTTGTGGATGCATGTCAATTAAATTTACGAGGGTACAAACTGTTCACTGTACATTGGCAGGGAAAAAATGGCTATGTATGGTTCAGTTGTAACACCGGTGTGGTGCAATGGGGATGGACATGGTAACCAAAGGTGTGCATAATGTTATTGAGTTTCTCAGCGATGATTCCCCTGACATGGATGTGATCGAAATCTTTGGTGAGTTCCTTTTTTATGTTATTGATTTGATTTTAAAGCAATGCCTTTTAGCTTAGTGTCATCTTGAGACTTAAAAACTTGAAATTTATTGGTCAGATAACTTCTTTTCCGACATTAACAAACCTGCTGTGGTGAACTGCATCGAGGGACATGGCAGTAATTAAAAGAGAGATAGGGAACAAGGTGTTGAAAACGAGTGTGTCTGGTTTGGTGGAGCTCAATATACTCAAGAACCTCACCGTCTATGTTGTTGCAGGCTCTCTAGGTCAATTCAAATCTCATGCGAGCAACATAGTGTTTGATGTATTCATAGCTACTTGCCAAGATCCAGCCCAAAACATGGAGAGCTCTCAAATTGATGGAAGCCATTAATAGCAATCACCGTACCATCACTATCTCCACCATCACTGAAGATACCATCATATAGAACCATGGCAAGGTTGTCTAATTTTACTTGTCGTCACGTTCATGTATTTCAGGAGCACAGTGAGAACATTCTTCCAAGCAGTGAAGATGA
This sequence comes from Brassica napus, assembly GCF_020379485.1. NCBI lineage: Eukaryota > Viridiplantae > Streptophyta > Magnoliopsida > Brassicales > Brassicaceae > Brassica > Brassica napus. The sequence continues at coordinate 29,575,468 of NC_063447.1, read as the reverse complement.
CGTAGGATTGGCAGCATCATCGGGCCCGTCTGTTTTGGGACACAAGGTCGATGAGGAATGTGCTGCAGCAGATCTTCCAGAGATTTTAGACGCTCAGAACAACCGCAAGCGCTGCCGTGAGTGATTGGAAATATCTATTATATTCCTATCAACGTCTTTTCTATGCATTTTAAAAAACTGCTATTATCTTTGTTTTCCATCATAAACTTTGGATATTTTTTTCCTTGCATGTTTTCTCTGTTCGGAGATATTATTTCTATTTTGGATTATTAATGAAACGTCGACGGGTTCTAACTCATACAAGATTTGTCAGTGGTGTATTTTTTTGGTTTACCTATTTCTGACATTTTTTTGTCCACCATAAACTATTTTTAACAAAATCGAGTAAAACTCTAAAAATAAATAATTTTGCAACTGTATAATTTTATAAATTTTTCTAGAGTTATTAATTTTTATTTAAAAAATAGTTTATTACAGTTCTATATTTTTGAAATTAATTTAGGTAAAATAAGAAAATAATTTAATTTATTGTTCGATAAATTGTTTAATTTTTTGAATTCAAATTTTATATTTTTTTCCTTACACTATTTGTTTTATATACTAACAACTACCTAAGTAAATACTAAACAATTTCATAAACTTTATCTTTTGAACATGAAAGCGCTAATAACGCTAATGGTCGATCAAATCATTACGAAAATAATGCATAATGAATTCGCCGGTCATTCTTATATCAACTTAATCAAACTGTGTGACTTCCAAATGTTATGTTCATCACCAATTATATACAACACGGAAAAACAAAAGTGGAAAAAATAAACGACAAAATCCCATACACAAAACTACACAACGATCAATAACTTATCGGCTATACCCCTAGTGGAAATAAAGGAACAACTAGGAACGGGGAAGGCCATTGTCTACTGATCTACTCTACTCTATGAATTAACCACCCATAATTTAGTCATCTCTTTAATTTCCATTTATTGAGTCCTTAGCCTATAGAACTCATCCTCCCTTGGTCCCTTACCTCTCTCAATAATTGTCACCCTTTTTCACATTAATACATGTGTTCAGAAAATTAATTAACCAGATTGTTACTTGGAATTCCCTATTACAAACTAGCAATTTAGTTATATGCTAAGAAGAAATATATTTTAGATCATCCAAACATTCATTCTTTGATTGTTAGCTGCTGTATTAATTCCAGAAACATTTAGACAAAAGAGTTAAGATTTATCCAGAATCAGAAGATTTTGCAAGCACAAATAATGGGGAGGAAGAGATATTGAGGCCCATATTCAGAGAGCCAGAGAAAGATCATGTGATACATCTATTTTCATGGTCCCCTCTTCTCTTATATTATTAGTTTACCCTTTTTTACATCAATCTGACATTACATTTTATCATTCCATTCATCACCCCAAATTACACAATCTCTTTTACAGTATAATAAACTAATGTTATAAATCAAATCTGTATATGGGTTTGTCTTTTGGCTGTTCTTTACTTTCCATTTGCAATTATAAAATAAATTGATCAATCACCTTCTAAGTAATGATGTACATTTAACACTGATTAGCTGAAATAAAAGTACAGACTCTTTTAAAATTCTTGATAATGGATCTCAAAAAGATTCTCCCAGATGGGAGCTTGACCTAACGGTTAAGTGGGAGTGTGAATTAGGTCGAAAGCGACCCCGTTCATCTTTTCTATATGTACGGACGGTATTTCTTATAAACAGTTACTAAAATACCCCTGAATAATTGACAATCTGCGTGACTCCACCTCAGGTTGTGAGAACGAAGAGAAAGAGCCAAAGAGTGTGCGAATGATATGATTACAGCATTTGAATTCTTTTTGATGTGTAATGCGAAAGTCCCACTTTTTCATATTTGGAAAGTTTGTATCATTTTCTTGTGAAACAACGTTTATACTGGTACCAATCCATATATATAACAGATCTCGGTCATAGTCTTATTAGATCCACAAACAATATAGACTACAAAAAACCATAGATGTGTACCGTCCTACATTATGTAGTGATTGTATCCTCCACATAAAATGGAACTTGTTCATTTACATGTGAGAGCCAGATTCAAACAGATCCACATACTCTTCCATAGAGTCTACACACACACACACACATACACTACTAGAAAACTTTGATATAGACACGGTAATTTTCGTGACTGAGACTCATTTTTCGTGACTATATGACATCATAGACACGAAAAGTCACGAAAAAAAAATGTATCTATACGGTCGTGACCAAAATTAACCGTGATAATTCGTGACTAAAATAGTCACATGTTGGACACAGTTTCATTCGTGACTATAATTGTCACATTAGTCATAAAAACAATTGTATCTACTCAGTCACGTTTTTTTATTGTGACTTTACGTGACTATCTGCAAAAAATATTTTTTAAAAAAAAAACACAAAATAAAAATAAATTTTTTAGTAATTTAATTCAGAAAACACAAATTATGTAATATACATAATTACATATATTTACAGAAAATTACATACATATATATATATATATATCAACGCCTCCACCGCTCCACCATCGGCTCCGCCACCGGCTTCTCCACCGACACCTCCATCAGATTTTACACCGACACCTCCACCTGCTCTGGATGCCATGGGTTAAGCGATGAGTCTGCTGGTGGTAGAGCCACCGGTGTTACGGCTGAACCGACGAACCGATATGCTCGCCACGCCTTCTCCGCCGTCAGGCTTCTTATGCCTCCACCGCCATCAAGCTTCTTCTATCTCCTCTGCTGTCAAGCTTCTTCTGCCTCCTCCCCCCCCCCCCCCCCCGATCTGTTTCATATCCTCTTCTTGTTTTAATCTGCATCTGAAAAAAGAAAAAACACTGAGATTATAGAAAAAATAAATAAAAAGAGTAATCAGGTAGAGAAGTGATGAATGAGGAGGTGGAGATTGAGATAATGGTGTCGGAGGTGATGGTGTGTGATGGTGTTGGTTGTTGAGACAGTTTAGATTCACGAAGACGGATGGAGAGATAGGGGATACGAACAGTTAAGAGGAGAGAAAGGAAGAAAGAGATAGAAGAAAAAGTGTGTTTTTTACTTTAGTGCATTTTGGTCCGTTAGATTCACTTTTATCAATGGATGTGGTTATATAGAACATGATCCGAGCCCTTGGATCTGATAGCACTACAAGAAAACATCAAGGATTCTGAGGGAAAAAATCGTCGGAATTTCGTCGGAATATCGTTATTCCGACGCAATTCCGACGAAATACGTCGTCGGAAATAATTCCTCGGAATTTCTTTTTTCCTCTGAAATCCCTCGGAATTTTCCGACGGAATTCCGAGGAAATAAATTTCCGAGGAAATTCCGAGGATCCCTTGTTTGTCGGAAAAGTCCTCGGAATATACCGAGGTAGAACTTCGTCGGGATAATTCCTCGGAAGTTCATCGATCGATGCGTGTTTGGACATATATACATCGATCGATAGGAGTATACCGACGGACTTTTTCCTCGGTTTATTCCGAGGAACTGTTCCCTCGGTATATTCCGAGGGATCCGTTCCTCGGAATTTTCCGAGGGAGTTGTCCCTCGGAAAATTCCGAGGGAAATGTCCCTCGCTATATTTTTTAAAAAAACGGATCGATCGATGCGTTTTTGTTCAAAAACGCATCGATCGATGTAGTGAAAAATATAATTAATTTCCTCGAAATGTAAAAAATATTAATTTTTTTGAAAAAAATAAAATTTCTGAAATTTAAATTCGAAAATATGAAATTAAAAGTAAAATTGAAATCATACTAATTAATATTCAAAGTTTCACAAATAAAAATAAAACATTCCGAGATTGGGGAAAAAAAAACTACGGGTCTGGCACGTCCGGGAACACCTCGTTCGGGTACATCCTCTGCATCATCTCCATCATTTGCTGGTTCAGCCTCCTCTGTGCCTCATAGCCCGCCTGTTGAGCCGCCATCTGGGTCTCCAACAAAGATATTCGATCATCTTTGTCCTTCAACTGAGCCGTAAGTACTTCTGGATCAACAAAGGGCGGTGGTGCAGAAGAAGGAGGAACCGACCGGGTGCGACGACCCAAACCGAACAAACGTCCCTTCTTCTTTGGAACCGACTGAATAGAAAAAAGCCAAATTTAGAAATTTAAACCAAGAAATAAATGAATTGAACTTTAAAAAAAAAAGAACTTACGGATTCAACGATTTCGTTGATTCGAAACCGGGACAAGTTGGTCGAAGCCGTCGAAGCGTCATCCTCGGTTTGAAGCTGAGACACTTCGTCTACCACCTGAGTTTGGACCAGGTCGACCACGTCCCTCACAAGACCGTCATCAATCTGGCCGGTCTTCTTGTTGGTATACGCCCTCCTCATTAGGGCGAGATCATCGACCGGCTCGCCATCATTTTCTTCCGCCTTGAAAAAAAACATAAAATTAAAGAAACATTAGAAATTAGAAGAAATGCACAATAAATTTAAATTCTGAAACTCAAATAATTGAAGAAAAAGCGGTTGAACTTACCATGCGATCTCCGAGAGTGGCAATAGATTGAGCACCCAAGTTATGCTTGTAGATGCCCTTCCCTTTACGGTCGCTCCTGCGGTTGGTGGAGTTGGTGGAAGAAGTTTCTTTCGTCTCCTCCTTATCCCAATGCGCACACAACTCCTTCCAGACCGTATCGTTCATCGACTTTGGGACCTTTTAATTAAAAAAAAAGAAAAAGTTTAATAAATTAAAAAATAGTTTAATAAATTAAAAAATTGTTTAATAAATTAAATCGAACCTTATTGATTTCCCACTTCTTCTTCCACTCGTGGATCTGCTTCCCATAGTTGTCCATTACTTTATGGACGAAGTGGTGATAGATAAAGAGCGTCTCATCGGAATTCCAGTTGAACTCTTGCTGAAAAAAAAACACAATTAGTAGAAAATTTATATTAAAGATTAAAAATATAAGTAAAAAATTAGAATACTTACCGCAAACTGACGAAACCACAGAACCTGCTTGTCGGTTGGGAAGTGAGTGAAAGTCGGATGTCCACTGTCGAGGGCCGAGTACATCATACGGTTGATCCATGCGCTGATCCCGTTCCCGGATCGGTTGAACCTTATTAAAAGAACAAACGGTTAATAATGAATCCAAATTTAAAGAAAAAAAAATGTTTAATTACCATGTTTGACCCCGTCCATGTGGATACGGAGTGAGATACGGAAGATGGTCACGACCGGGCTGTTGAACCAACTCCGCAACCCTCATCACTCCCGGAGGACCCGGAGGAACAGGAGCGGATGCAGCAGCGGGAGCGAGAGGAGCATGAGCGGGTGCAGCAGAGGGAGATGTATGGTTGGAGCTGTGGGGCGAAGGGGAATCCTGAAAATGGCTGGAATCCCGAGACTGGCTCCCCGTACCACCACGACCACGACGCTGTCGAGGCCGGGTCTGATCATCATGAGACCTGTAAATTAAAAAATATATATTTAATAAATACAGAAATATATAAATTAATTTTTTTTATTAAAAAAAAATCCCAAATAATTTAATCACAGAAAAAGATTTATATATATTAAATTTTTTTAATAAATATATAAAAATAGTTCTAATAAACAAAAATAGTTTTAATAAATAAAAATTGTTTAATAATTAAAATGTTTTGTAAAATCCAAAAAATCGAATTTATATAGAAATTTTTTTTTGTAAAATCCAAAAAATCGAATTTATATAGAAAAATCGTTTTGTAAAATACAAAAATCGATTTTATATACAAAAATTGATTTTATAAATACAAAAAATAAAAAAATTATAAAAAAATTCTAAATCAATTCAACAAAACAAATTATTCAACCAAATCACAATTCTAAACCTATTATACAACCAAATCACAATCCTAACCAATCACCCTAACAAAAATCTATCAAAACTACACAAAAACCTAACAAATAGAACCTAAGAGAGTGGGATAGGGTCCTTACATGATTTGTGTAAGAGAAGAGGGAGATCGCCGGAGATATCGTCGGATTTCAGGGGGAAATCGCCGGAGAGAAAGAGAGGAGTCGCGCAGAGGAAGAAGAGAAATGGGGAAGAAGAAGGGGCTCGTGGTTATAAAACCTAGGGTCCGACGGACATTATCCGTCGGAATTCCGTCGGAATTCTAATTTCAATTTTCGCGAAATATTTGCCCGGTAAAATGAAAATATTCCGAGGAAATTCCGACAGATAGTAAAATATCCGTCGGAATTTCCTCGGAATATTCCGAGGAAATACCGAGGAACTAGTGTTTGGGGTTTCAAAACATCAATTTTTTTTGCCGTATTTCATTTCTTATACAATTGTAATGCATACCATTGAGGATTCTTTGTATACATGAGCATAAACCATGAAATAACAAATTTCAAAACTAATTGAAAGTATTCCCTTTACCGTTCGTTAAAAGGTATAAGTGTTTCTCTTATGTTGCGAGATTTCGTTCATACAATCGGAAAAGTGTTAATTATACGGTAAGGAACAAATTTTTGACTTCATAATGAACGTAAGACACTTAATAAGGGTTATATAGGTGTTATTCAAACGGCAAAACGTTGTTTTCGGTTTAAAAACCCTATTTCCTCGGAATTTCCTCGGATTATTCCGAGGGAACTCCGACGAAACCCTCTTCTTCCTCGAAATTTCCTCGGAATATTCCGAGGAAATTCCGACGAACTAGTGTTTGGGGTTTCAAAACGTAATTTTTTTAAAAAAAACGCATCGATCGATGCGTTTTTGAACAAAAACAAATCGATCGATTACTAAGATGGCCCGGGCCGTAAGATTGTGATCGATCGATGAGAGTATCCCATCGATCTATCGACAATCTGAATTGTTCCTCGGAATTTCCTCGGAAAATCTTGTATGTTTTTTTAAAAATGCATCGATCGATGCGTTATAGAACAAAAACGCATCGATCGATTACTAGGATGGACCGGGCCGTAAGATTGTGATCGATCGATGAGATTAACCCATCGATCTATCGACAATCTGAATTGTTCCTCGGAATTTCATCGGAAAATCTTGTATGTTTTTTTAAAAATGCATCGATCGATGCGTTATAGAACAAAAACGCATCGATCGATTACTAGGATTTACGGGGCCGTAAGATTGTGATCGATCGATGAGAGTAACCCATCGATCTATCGACAATCTGAATTGTTCCTCGGAATTTCGTCGGAAAATCTTGTATGTTTTTTTAAAAATGCATCGATCGATGCGTTATAGAACACAAACGCATCGATCGATTACTAGGATGGACCGGGCCGTAAGATTGTGATCGATCGATGAGAGTATCCCATCGATCGATCGACAATCTGAATTGTTCCTCGGAATTTCCTCGGAAAATCTTGTATGTTTTTTTAAAAACGCATCGATCGATGCGTTATAGAACAAAAACGCATCGATCGATTACCAAGATGGCCCGGGCCGTAAGAATGTGATCGATCGATGCGTTATAGAAACAAAACGCATCGATCGATGCGTGTTCGGAAAACAGAATTATAAGGCAAAACCCGACCTTTTTTGGATCTAAACCTTAGAACTCTCATCCCCTCCGATTTCCCCTATAATTCGCCCCCCCCTTTCTCTCTCTATAATCATCCGATTTGAACAATTTTGGGCTCTATTCCACTTGATTTTTCGAGCTCTACCTGATTCCTACACTCGTCTTCACCCTAAGACAGGTATACTCCGCGAATCTCCACATTCTGAAATCGTGTTCTTGAGCAATTTTTTGGGTTTTGTGAATTTCTTATTTCCGTGTTGATTCCTTGATCAAATATGCATGAAACAGATGTTTAAACATGGAATAGAACACAATTGTCTGTGATCAACGAGTTTGGAACATGATTTGAGATGATTTAGGGATAGAGAATTTTTTTCAATTTCGTTTTTTTTTATCACAACTCGATTTTGCTTTTCATTTTCATGTTCAGCTTTGCCTTCTTAATTGATTATAACCATGTTGAGAGCAATGATTCTATTTTGTAGAGAATGAAGCGCACGAAAACATCAGCAAAGAAAAACACACAAGAAGCGGGTTCGTCACAGCTGGAGAAGCAAAGGCCAAAGAAGTGGGATAAGTCTGATACCACCCACTACAACAACATGAAGAAGGTAGCCGTTCCGGCTACACAACTAGCATGTCCTGAGACGATGACAATATTGGGAATCAAAGCAGACATTGAAGGACTGTTCCAGAACATGGGTCTAGGCCAACTATGCAACCTCAAGGAACCCACTTATCCGGAGTTGGTACGCCAGTTCATAGCATCCGCATACGTCACCCGTCCCGATGATAGCCATCAGGAAGGTTTTCTGGCATTCGTAGTGCAGAAAGTATACTATGAGGTATCTTTCACAGACCTCTGCGGACTATTTGGATTGAGTGCGGGGGAGAGGACATATGGTCTTTATTGGACTTCAGAGCTGTTGAACTTCTGGGAAACGATTGGCACAGGGGTTTATAGATCTTCTCAGGCAAAGGAGTCACTTATCCGGAGCCCAGTACTGAGATATGCGACACGCCTCATTGGCTCATTGCTATACGGGACAACCACAGCCGCATCAGTCACGCAATGGGAGTTGTGCCTCCTGTACCAAGGTGTGAGGCATTTGCTACCGGCATTTGGAAACTCTACATTCCCACCTGCTACTGCCTTCAACATGGGAGCGGTGCTGGCCGCAAACTTAGCAGGATACAAGGGGAAAGTAACCAAATCCAAGAGCAATGCATGTGGATTTGGTGCAGTGATTACTCGGATCCTTAGACATGTGGGTGTAGACTGTGAGAACCACCAGGTAGCACTGGACAGATCGAACAACATTGCTTGGAACTACCTGGATGTCATTTCTCTAGTAAGTAAGGAGTTCATAGCTGGTCCCCACTCGAGGATCGATCGGGATGGTCCTTACGTCTACGTATTCCAGGACCGAGCGAAGAAAACACTCTACTGCCACCTGCCTCAGATCGGCCTGACTGCTCTACTTTCAGAGGCTGCAGTTGAGTTTCTACCCCCTGCTACCGCACTAGTAGACAAGCCATCCTTCTTCACGCCAAAATATCAGACCAAAGGCAAGGGCGTGGTTGATGAAGAAGGACAAGATGAGGCTGCACAAGCCATTCCAGATGATTCACAACCCCATCAGCTACTCCCATCAGACTCCAGCCAGTACAAGCTGCAAGAGCTTCCACCGAACGCCACTTCGCGCCAGCAACAACATTGGAGAGATCAGAGCATAAAGACAAACAACGACATGCTACACAAGATCTGGGCTGCCATTTCACGTATCAGGCCGTGTCGTTGCCAAAAGGATGATGTAGTTCATCGGGACAACTCTCCATCCAGCTCTGGTTCGGGTTCGAGTGGTACACACATGGTAAGAAAGAGGTCCAAGAGACCCAACGATGCAGGAACATCTGGAGCAGGAGACGAGGAGTAGGAGCTATCACCGGCTATTTTATTTTCTTTTCTATTCTAACGTTTTATGGTCTTATTTTCTGTTAATTTTGAACTGAGTTTTTTTTTAGGTTTCTTAATTATGAGTTCGTATTTCTTTTACATGGTTTCTTTGTTTTATTTGGTTGTGTTTTGTGTAGCTTTTAATTCGTATTCAGCTTTGCCTTGCTAGATAAACCAAATAACTATTATCCAAGGAAAGAGGTTATATCAAGTGTTCCTCGGAATTTCCTCGGTATTTCTTAAAAAAAAAAAAAAATAAGTTCAATGGTAGTCTGTTTCCGAGTCATCATCACCAGATGAATCTGAATCTGGATCTTGGTGAAACTCTCCAATTACTGGTTCATCCTCTACGTGAACGACGGCTTCCTCTCCAAAGTCGGTTAAATCGACTACAAGGCCAACTCCAGCTAAATCTTCTGCTGCACTACAGTTGCCGGATGTGCTTGGTTGTAGTGGGTCTTCCAGCTCAGAACTTCCCTGAACTCGGCCTCTCGGGTTGAGTCTTGTAACAGTAACCCATGGATCATCTCTGTTCCTTACCCGGGGGTACTTGATATAACAAACCTGTAACATTTAGAAAAATTATAAATTAATACACATGATGATGAATCATTCTGAATAATTAACATTTAATTACCTGATCGGCCTGGGAAGCAAGAATGAAAGGATCATAATATTGCAGCTTTCGCCTCGAATTTACTGATATAACACCAAATGCATCTGTTCTCACACCTCGATCTGGGGTGTTGTCGTGCCAATCACAATAGAAAACAGTACAGCGCAATCCAACCATGCCCAAATACTTGATTTCCAAAATCTCATGTATGTGTCCGTAGTATACATCATCTCCTGATGCAGAACAAACGCCAGCATCATAAGTCGTACTCGAACGTCTCCTCTTCTGAGTTGTGAATGCATATCCTCGAGTACAAAATCTCGGATATGACTTCACAACAAAGTTTGGTCCAACGACCATCTCACGTATCCAATCGTCAAATGTTTCACCTCTGGCCAAACCAGCAGACACCTATTAATAGCACATATATATATATTATATCAATAAATGTGAATTAGTATAAATATGTGATAAAATATATTTTAATTTGTTTAAAGCACTCACATAAGTAAACATCCATCCAGTAAATTCTCTCTGCTTCATTTCTTCTAGTTCGTCCTCTGTGGCGTATCTATACTCGAACCGCTTTTCTGCCATGAAAATCCTGTATATGATGACAATAATGTAATTAATTAAGATTTAAATTTCAACTTGTTAAAATAAAAATTTGTAAGCTCATTTATTTACCTCTCATATTGAAGAACGTCTTCGCAGTTGGTGAGCAAATATGTTTGCAAATGACTGCGCTCCTGCTCAGTAAGTCGACGGTCCTTTGGTTTTCCGCTAAGTCGTCCAACGTCTGTGAAAATGTCTGGAACCGTAACATGATATGTTGCCCGTTCGCCTCTATCATCATGCCGAGCAGGTCTTCTGTTTTTGGTCTGAACTTCTGCTGGAAAGTAGTACTCGGCAAAGTTTGAAGTTTCTTCATTGATCATCTGTGCGACTATAGAACCTTCCACCCTACTTAAATTTTTCACCATCTTCTTCAAATGGAACATATACCGCTCATACAGATACATCCATCTATACTGCACAGGACCACCAAGTTCCAATTCTCTTGCCAGGTGAATAACAAGATGCTCCATAACATCAAAAAATGAGGGAGGAAATATCTTCTCAAGGTTGCACTGAATCACGGCTATGTTAGTCTTCAAATTTTCAATACCTTCAAGAGTCACTGATCTCGTGCATAAATCGCGGAAGAAACCACTTATCCCTGCAATTGCTTCATGAACATTTCGTGGTAATATTTCCTTGAAGGCGAACGGAAGGAGGCGCTGCATCATTACATGGCAATCGTGGCTTTTCAAGCCAGTAAACTTTCCTTCCTTTCTGTCGATACAGTTACGCAAATTTGATGCGTAACCGTCTGGAAATTCCACATCGTTTGAAATCCAATCAAAGAACGCATCTTTTCCCGCTGCATCAAGTCGGTATATGGGAAAAGGAGCCCTACCATTCTCATCAACATGAAGTTCTGAACGAGCACATATATCGACTAAATCCAGTCTTGACTTCAAATTATCCTTTGTTTTACCTTGAACATTAAGGATCGTGTTCATGAGATTGTCAAAAAAGTTCTTCTCAATATGCATGACATCTAAATTATGCCTTAGCAGATGATCCTCCCAGTATGGCAGATCCCAGAAAATACTTTTTTTGTGCCAGTTATGTAGTTCTCCAACAGCATCTACCGGAAAACGCTCATGTCCACCGACTTCTGGCGTCCTTTCTGCACCAAAATCTCTTAGTTGTATCTTCAAATCTTTCCCACAAATTTCCGGAGGTGGACTGTCAAACACCCTCTTGTTCTTCGTAAACAAATTCCTACTCCTACGATATGGATGATCAGGTGGTAGGAATCTCCTGTGACAGTCAAACCAACACGTTTTCCTTCCGTGCTTTAGTTGGAAAGCATCAGTGTTATCTTGACAATATGGACATGATAGCCTTCCATGCGTTGTCCATCCAGACAACATACCATATGCTGGAAAATCACTTATTGTCCACATTAGTACTGCCCGCATTTGAAAGTTTTCTTTACACGAAACATCGTATGTTTCAGCACCTTGAGCCCATAGTTGTTGCAACTCATATATTAGTGGCTGAAGAAACACATCAAGTGATCTCTTAGGATGCTCTGGTCCGGGAACGAGAATCGAGAGAAACAAAAACTCTCGTCGCAAGCACAAGTTTGGGGGGAGGTTGTATGGTGTAAGAATGACGGGCCATAGAGAATACTGTCTTCCACTCTTGCCAAACGGACTGAAACCATCAGTACATAATCCAAGGTAGACATTTCTTCTCTCATACGCAAAGTCGGGATACTTTGATTGGAAATGCTTCCACGCTTTTGCATCTGAAGGATGTCTGATCTCACCATCTGTTGAGTGCTCCGCATGCCATCTCATTGGTTGCGCTGTGCGTTCAGACAGATACAACCTCTGCAACCTTTCCGTCAAAGGTAAATACCACATCCTTTTATATGGCACTGGAACTCTTCCAATTGTATCTTTATAACGAGGCTTTCCACAAAATTTGCATGTAACCCGCTGTTCATCCACCCTCCAATAAATCATGCAGTTGTCGCTGCATACATCTATTACCTGATACGATAAACCAAGACCAGCTACGAGTTTCTGAACCTCGTAGTATGAACCAGGAGCTACATTATCCTCGGGTAGAATACCTTTTACAAAATCAGCAATCGCATCCACACAGTCTTCAGCCAAATTATAATCTGTTTTAATGCCCATCAATCTTGTAGCAGATGATAAAGCTGAATGACCATCTCTGCAACCTTCGTACAATGGTTGCTTTCCAGCATCCAACATATCATAAAATCTCCTAGCTTCTGCATTGGGTAAATCTTCCCCTCTAAAATGATCATTTACCATCTGCTCAGTACCTACACCATAATCTACATCCGTTCTAATTGGTTCTTCTAATCTAACCGCTGGCTGAGGTTCACTAGTACTACCATGTTCATAATCAGTTTCCCCATGATGATACCAAATTTTGTAACTTCGTGTAAACCCACTCAAATATAGATGAGTCCAAACATCCCACTCTTTAATAACCTTTCTATTTTTACAATTAGAGCAAGGACATCTTAACATACCTGTTTTTGCTTCCGGTTGTCGGTGAACTAACCCCATGAATTCAGTTATACCTCGTTGGTATTCTTCCGTAAGCAATCTCGTGTTCGGATCCAAATGAGGTCGATCGATCCAAGAACGAAAATAATTTGAAGAAGACATATTTTTTATGAATCAAATTCGTGTGTAAATAGAGTAAGAGGGAGGATGAAGATATGAAGTGAATGAAGAGGAAGAGGAGTGCTTGTATTTATAGTTTAAATCCTGCCGACATACCGAGGAAATTCCGACGGAATTCCGACGGACAAAACTAGTTCGTCGGAATTTCCTCGGAATTTTGTAAAATCCCCCAACGGCTCTCCAACGGCTATAATATTTCCTCGGAATTCATCGGTTTTTTCCGAGGAACAGAGTTTTCCTCGGAATTTCCTCGGAATATTCCGACGGACTGTAGTTTCCTCGGAATCCCGTCGGTATATTCCGAGGAAATTCCGAGGAAACCCAATTTTGTGTTTCCTCGGAAATTCCTCGAGATATTCCGAGGATTTCATTTTCCGTCGGAATGTCCGTCAGAATATCGCTGTTTTCTTGTAGTGTATGCTGCTTTTATGTTGACCAATCAGATCTTATGTATTTGATTTCCTATTTTTTCCATTGATTTCCTATTCTAATTTGTTTTTAACATATATAATATTTATGATAAACTTCAAAAGAGCAATTGGTGCCAAAATTCCATCATAAGTCCAAAATTGAGTCTAGTGTTTGATATAAAATAGGGTTTAGTTTAAAATTTGAAACTGAAGTTTGGAAAAATATATTTAAAACTTAAATATAAGATTTAGAGTATAGATATAAGAAATAGAGTGGTATATAGGGTTTGAGGTTTATATTTATGATTTTAAATTAAGTTTTGGAATATTAATTACTATATTTTATAATTAAAATTAGTTAAAATTTTAGAAGTTAGTTTTTATCAATATATATTAATTATTATATTTTATAATTAAAATTAGTTAAAAGTTTAGAAGTTAGTTTTTATACTTTAGGGTATGAAAGGAAATAGGATTTATATGTTATATGTTTAAAGTTTTCGATTAAGATTTGAAAAATAGATTTGAAAATTTTGATCCTTTGTAGATATTGATTTTAAGAATATTGTAATAACTGAAAAGTTATTTTAAAATTAAGGCTTAGGGTTTTTAATCTAGGGTATGTAGTATATATATCGTATTTTGAGGTTTATAGTTAGGTGTATATAGTGTTTGGAGTTTAGATTTAAGATTTGAGTTTAAGTTATGAAAAACAACAAATCATGAGTTTAGTTTTGAAGATTTGAGGTTAAAATATTATGTTTTTAGGTTTGTGTGAAGATTTTAGGGTTTAAAGCTCCATCTAGGGTTTAGGGTATCATATAGTCACGAAAACTTCGTGGCAAATTCGTGACTTTTTAGTCACGTTTTTAGTTTCGTGACTATTTCGTGATTTTTTTAGTCACGTTTTTTACTTCGTAACAATTTCGTGACTTTTTTAGTCACGTTTTTTACTTCGTGATAATTTCGTGAGTAACTAAAAAATAGTCACGTTTCTTCGTGACCATTTCGTATCTATAAGCATTTTTTCTACTAGTGATATGTACGTACTAATTAACTCCGTTTGATAATTTGAAATACAATGTGCACGGTCTTTAGTTGTCAGTATTTTATGTGTTACTTGCAAAATATGATAATCTTGCTGCATGATGTTATTGACTAGAGAGTAATTTATACTATATCGGAGTTAATCTTGATCGTTAACGGGGTTAGAGCATCTGCAACGGGAAAACGTTGCAAGTCCTTAGCGGTGAAACCTAGAGGAATTAGAGTAGAATAATATTATTTAGGGTAAATAAGCTAAGGATCAATACGTAAATAAGGATTTATCGTGGTTGATCCTTAGAGACGTGGCGTGCTGTGATTCGTTGCTCGAGTTTTTGTGTTTGGTTTTGTCAGAAAAAAAAACATTTTCGACGGAAGAAGCGCAAGAAAAAATAGAGCTCTCTCCTCCAGGCGATTCGATCGGTTTCAAAACAAAGGTAAATCGAAGCCCTCTCTTCGAGTTTTTGGGATTTAGATTAGGTTCGATGTTATTTTTCTCTCGATTTAGGGTTGGGTTCTCGGTTAGGGTTTCAAAACATTTGTGTTTTCAATCGATTTGAGGATTTTTCGGATGAAGTTAGGGTATCAAAAGTTTTGGGTTTCGAATTGATTTGGGGATCTTTTCGTGTGTAGTTAGGGTTTATAGAACCGAGTTACAATCGACTGAAACGATTTGGGGAGCTTGTGGTTTCTTCTTAATCTTTGGTAACTCGATCGTTTGTTCTCGTTGATGTTTTGTTCTCATTTGTTCTCGTTTTGTTCTTGTTTGTTCAGGTTAACCAAGCATGGGACAAGATTATTCGTACAGCCAGCCATATTCATCTGACGAGTTCGACATAACTTCCCTGCTTGAAGCAGAAGCTGCAATGTACGCGGATAAAGGCGAGAGTAGCTACAATGCGGCAGAGCCGTTTAAGTACTCACCTCCGGAGCCGAGAGTGATGAGGCCATCCAAGTAGAGGTTCCCATAGTTAGACGCGGTCCGACTACCCGGAGTGGAACCAGGGCTTTGCGGGAAGGTTTCACCAAGGCTGTCCAACAAATCCTTGATCGAGATGGACAGACTGACCAGGACCAGCTGCTGATTGAGGAGATGGTCCAGTTGAAGATTCAAGATCAAGCCGGCCCAACAGAGGTTCAGGACGCGACCGGCCCGATCCAGTTCAGACTCAACCAAGCCGGACGTCTCATTTCCACATCCGAGCTTGGACCAGATCCCATTTCCAAATCATCTACTCCAACTCTTCATGGTTCTGAGAACTAGCCGACATCAGAAGGATTGGTATGCTGTTGTACTCTTTTTCCTTATCGGGTTTTGTCCCACTGGGTTTTTCCGAAAGGTTTTAACGAGGCAACATGCAAGCATACTATGAATTCTGGTTTAGGCCTTCTCAAACCGACAACCAGTTGTCTGGTTTATCTTTATTTTTATTTATTTATTTGGTTAAGACTTTGGGCTTTTGTTTCAGCCTTATTTTCGGCCAGCATGTTTTAAGGCCTTTTTATTTTGAGACCCAAAAGGGAAAAACCCTATATAACTCTATGTGCTAGGCGATTTTTGGCCTCATGTCTTTATGAAATAATTTTGCTTTTGCAAACTCAGAAACCCTAAGTCTTTTCCCTGTGAGAAACAGAGAGAGAAGCCGAGTCTTATCAAGCTCCAAACCACCAAGCTTGTGGCGATTCTTCACTTCCATACCACCCATCGATTTGTCTTGAGAGTGATACACATCCAGCAAGCCAAATCCCATATCTATCCACCTCCATCCACTGTTCTTGTTGAGAGAGACACACATCCAGCAACAAGGATCCATCCCCCATATCTCTATCCTTCTCTTACTTTGTTCATTCTTGCATCATATAGTTCTAGATTTCCATTCAATTTAAAAACCCATAAAAAGTCATATTTGTTTCTGTTCTTAGTTCATCATTTTAGTTTTCTTTCAGTTCATCATTTTAAATCCATAAAAAAACTCATAAAAATAATACTCATCTGTTTCAGGAACCAGATCGGCCATTCCCCTCTCCATCGCATCCGCCTAGCCGTCCATAGCCGTCTGTCCGATCTGTCCAGTTCGAGTTCTTGAACCTCTGGTCGATCCTTGGCCTTGCTTGATTCTCAGCCTGTATCATTTTGGTATCAGAGCTCAAAGCTCCTACACCTACGGTTGTATCCTACCCCTTTACTTTTGTTATTTAAAAAAAAAAAAATTGCACTTGTTCTTGCTGTTCTTGGCGAGTTCAAACCGGTTTTGTTTGCATATCTTTTGATCCATTTTTGTGCATCCATCATTCTAGAAATCTGTTCTTGGCATCCATCGATTTCAGTTTTCCTTTTTGATAGGATTCTCATTTAATTGCATTTAATTTACTTGGCTTGCACTTTAAGTTTTCCCATATTTTTTTTTTAAAAAAAATTGTACTTTCCATTTTTTAAATTTCGATTTTTACTTTCCTTTCTTTTGATTCGGATTTTCATTTAATTGCATTCAATTTGTCTTGGCTTGCACTCCAAGTTACTTTCCTATTTTTTTTTTTTTTTAAAAAGGAAGTTTTACATTCATTGCATGCCTTAGATAAATATTATTTCATTCTCTTTTGTTTCCTTGCAAATCACTTGTTTCTTTTCTTTCTCTGGTCGCAGGAGACATGGGCGACCTAGATGGAGCACCAACACAAGCCGAGATCAATGCTCAGCTGTTGGCTAACCATGCTGAACTCCAAGCCGCACTGGCTACGGTGACTGAGCAGCTGGCTCAGATAGCCGGGAGAAACCGAGCTAATGCTCCACAGCCAAGGAGGAGAAACCAACCCATTCCAGAAGAGCAACAATCCCAATCCAGTGAGGACAACTCGGACACTGACCGTACCGAACCGGACGAGCCGCGGTACGAACGGGCTGGGCGTGGGAACCAGCGGGAGTATCGGGTCCAAGGCGATGGTAGCCCGATCCGTAGGAGATTCCGAGATGAGGAGGTCGCTTGGCAAGGGGGCAAGGATCTCAAACTTACTCCACCAACCTTTGCTGGAAAGGTTGACCCGGACGCCTACATCGAATGGGAGAAGCGCATGGAGTACATCTTTGAGTACTACCGCTATACCGAGGCCAAGAAGATCGCCCTAGCCGCAGCCCAACTGACGTACAATGCCCTAACTTGGTGGGATAGGGAAGTAGCCAAGGTTGGCCGGGTCTATAGGATCGAGACTTGGAATGAGATGCGAGCTAAACTCCGAGCAAGGTATATTCCCTCTTACTATCAGCGGGACTTACTAAAACGTTTTCGCAAGTTGTCTCAGGGTACTAGGACCGTGGAGGAATACTTTGAAGAGTTCGAGGCTCTCAAGAACAAGCTCAGGACGCGCGAAACCGAAGAAGTTATGATGGCACAGTTCTTGGAAGGTCTTCAAGACCGCATCGCTCGCAAGGTGGAGAGGCAGACTTACGTCAACTTCAACGACCTCCTCCACTATGCCGTCCAGGCCGAGCAGCACATTAGGAGGAAGAACGCCTCTAGTGCCAGGAACAAGACGCCATGGGCTCCATCCGGATCCAAAGGAGCTGAGAAAAACAAGTCCGTTGAAGTGGAAAGCCGGTTCAAGAAGAACCAATCCGATCAGTCCAAACCAGGCTCATCCGAACCAGGTAAGGGACAAACTCCAGCCCAAAGAACCCGTGATATTACTTGTTTCAAATGTCAGGGGAAGGGGCACTACGCCAGGGACTGTCCGAACAAGCGTGTCATGATCCTTAAGGCGGACGGCGAGTATGAGTCCCAAGACGAGGTCGATGTAGGGTCGGCTGAATCAGGAGATGAGATAGTGGACTATGCTGAGACTGGTGAGCTAGTGGTGGTCAGACGAGCTCTCAGTGCTCTCTTTGATCCAGAGACCGTCCAACGAGAGAACATCTTCCATACGAGGTGTAGCGTGGAGGGCAAAGTATGTAGTCTAATTATTGATGGTGGCTCTTGCACTAATGTGGCCAGCAGGTACCTTGTTGACAAGTTAGGGCTAGCAAAGTCGCCACACCCCAGGCCATACAAGCTTAAATGGCTCAATGATGAGACGGAGCTTAAAATCTCGGAGCAAGTTGTTGTGCCCTTTTGTATTGGTAAGTACCAGGACCAGGTGAAGTGTGATGTGGTTCCTATGCAAGCTGGACATCTGCTGTTAGGGAGGCCTTGGCAGTTTGACAAGGATACCATTCACCATGGGAGGACTAACACCTACAGCTTCACCCACAACAACAAGAAACACAGCCTGGCTCCTCTCAGCCCCCAAGAGGTCTACGAAATTCAGAGAGCCATGGACCAGTCTGGGCTGTTTAGTAAAACTAACCTTTTCATCTCTTCTAGTAAAGTGATTAAATCATTGCAGCAGGATACACAGGTGCTACTAATGGTCTTCAAGGAAGGTTGTTTTGCAGGTTTTGAGGCACCAGATTGCCCAGCTGAGATGCAAGTGCTAATGGACAAGTACAAGGACATGTTTCCTGAGGAGATACCAGCCGGCTTACCACCCCTCCGAGGCATTGAGCATCAGATAGACTTTGTGCCCGGCGCCCCACTTCCAAACCGAGCCGCGTACCGAGTCAATCCGGAGGAGGCTAAGGAGCTGGAGAGACAGGTCCAAGACCTTATGGACAAGGGGTACATTCGGGAGAGTCTCAGTCCATGTGCAGTTCCCATCCTCTTGGTGCCTAAGAAGGATGGTACATGGCGTATGTGTGTTGACTGCCGAGCCATCAACAACATCACCATAAAATATCGGTACCCCATTCCTAGACTTGATGATATGTTAGATGAACTGAGTGGTTCCACCATGTTTTCCAAGATTGATCTTAGGAGTGGCTATCACCAAGTGCGGATGAAGGAGGGTGACGAGTGGAAGACTGCTTTTAAGACCAAGCAAGGCTTGTATGAGTGGCTCGTGATGCCATTTGGTCTTACCAACGCCCCTAGCACCTTCATGAGGCTTATGAACGAGGTTCTAAGGCCCTACATTGGTAAATTTGTAGTTGTCTATTTTGATGACATATTGATTTACAGTCAGTGCTTATCCGATCACATTAGCCATGTAGAACAGGTTCTGAAGGCACTCAGGCAGGAAGGACTCTTTGCCAATCTCCAGAAGTGTGTCTTTTGCACTGACCAGTTAATATTTTTAGGCTTTGTTGTGAGCTCACAGGGTTTGAAGGTCGATGAGGAGAAGATCAAGGCCATCCAAGACTGGCCCACGCCGACCACTATTGGGCATGTCCGAAGTTTCCATGGCCTAGCCAGCTTCTATAGGCGGTTTGTCAAGGACTTCAGCACCATTGCTGCTCCCATGACCTCAGTGATCAAGAAGAATGTATCCTTTGTTTGGGGCCCTGCCCAAGAGGAGTCTTTCAACAAGCTTAAATATAGTTTAACTCATGCACCCGTTCTTACACTTCCTGGTTTTAATAAAACTTTTGAGATTGAGTGTGATGCATCAGGTACAAGCATTGGAGCTGTTCTTACTCAAGGAGGCCGACCAGTGGCATTCTTTAGTGAGAAATTGAGTGGAGCTGCCCTCAACTACCCAACCTATGACAAAGAACTATACGCTCTAGTAAGGTCCCTTGAAACTTAGCAGCATTACCTTTTGTCTAAGGAATTTGTTATTCATACAGATCATGAGACACTTAAGCACTTGAGGGGACATACCACGCTCAAGAAGAGGCACGCCAGATGGCTCGATTTCGTGGAGACCTTTCCCTATGTGATCAAGTACAAGAAGGGCAAAGACAATGTGGTGGCCGATGCACTGTCCCGGAGACACACTCTCATTGTGACTATGGAGGCCAAGATCATGGGTTTCGAACATATTAAAGAATCTTATGCCACTGATCTTGATTTTAATGAAGCTTTCAGGAACACTGAGAAGGGAGCTTTCGGACAATACTACCAGCATGGAGGGTTCCTGTTCAAGGGAAAGAGGTTGTGCATTCCCAAAGGAGCCATGAGGGAACTGCTGGTTCGGGAGGCCCATGGTGGCGGCCTCATGGGACACTTTGGTCGGGACAAGACCTTGAGTGTCCTAACTGAACATTTCTTTTGGCCAAACATGAAGAAGGACGTGGAGAGCATATGTGCCAAGTGCACTACCTGCCTTAAAACCAAGTCCAGGTCACATCCTTACGGTTTACAAATGCCATTGCCAATTCCTAACCACCCTTGGGTAGACATTTCTATGGACTTTGTGCTGGGTTTACCCAAGATAAACCACAAGGATTCCATTTTTGTAGTGGTAGACAGGTTCTCCAAGATGGCCCATTTCATAGCCTGTAACGCCACTAATGATGCTACTCAGACCGCCGACCTATTCTTCAAGGAAGTGGTCCGACTACATGGTGTTCCTCGAACCATTGTGTCTGACCGAGATACCAAGTTCCTCAGCCATTTCTTGGAGACACTATGGGGCAAGTTGGGAACCAAGCTGCTATTCTCCACCACTTGCCATCCCCAAACCGACGGCCAGACTGAGGTAGTAAACCGTACACTCTCTCAACTGTTGAGAGCTACGGTCGGTAAGAATTTAAGAAATTGGTTGTCTTGTTTGCCTTTTGTCGAGTTTGCTTATAACCATGCTAGGCACTCTACTACTAACCTGTCACCTTTTGAGATTGTTTATGGGTTTCAGCCAGAGACTCCTTTAGACTTCACCGAACTGCCCAGCTCCATGTACCGCAGCCGTGATGGAGCCAATAAGGCCGAGTTTGTTAAGAACATGCACTTGAAGGTTAAGGAGAGAATAGAGGCCAAGACGGCTAAGGTCAAGGCCAAGTATGACCAGAAGAGGAAGGAGGTGTTGTTCGAACCCGGAGATTTGGTGTGGTTACACATGCGGCCCGAGAGGTTTCCAGAAGCAAGGAAGTCCAAACTCTCTCCCCGTGGGACAGGACCATTCCGCATCCTAAAGAAGATCAACGACAATGCCTATATCCTTGACCTCCCGGCTGAATTTAAATTTTCACATACTTTCAATGTCTCGGATTTGTCTCCTTTCCATGCAGATAGCTTTGATGATTTTGCAGATGATGGTGTTCTGAGGCCAGAACCTCTTCAAGGGGGAGGGAATGATGAGGCCATCCAAGTAGAGGTTCCCATAGTTAGACGCGGTCCGACTACCCGGAGTGGAACCAGGGCTTTGCGGGAAGGTTTCACCAAGGCTGTCCAACAAATCCTTGATCGAGATGGACAGACTGACCAGGACCAGCTGCTGATTGAGGAGATGGTCCAGTTGAAGATTCAAGATCAAGCCGGCCCAACAGAGGTTCAGGACGCGACCGGCCCGATCCAGTTCAGACTCAACCAAGCCGGACGTCTCATTTCCACATCCGAGCTTGGACCAGATCCCATTTCCAAATCATCTACTCCAACTCTTCATGGTTCTGAGAACTAGCCGACATCAGAAGGATTGGTATGCTGTTGTACTCTTTTTCCTTATCGGGTTTTGTCCCACTGGGTTTTTCCGAAAGGTTTTAACGAAGCAACATGCAAGCATACTATGAATTCTGGTTTAGGCCTTCTCAAACCGACAACCAGTTGTCTGGTTTATCTTTATTTTTATTTATTTATTTGGTTAAGACTTTGGGCTTTTGTTTCAGCCTTATTTTCGGCCAGCATGTTTTAAGGCCTTTTTATTTTGAGACCCAAAAGGGAAAAACCCTATATAACTCTATGTGCTAGGCGATTTTTGGCCTCATGTCTTTATGAAATAATTTTGCTTTTGCAAACTCAGAAACCCTAAGTCTTTTCCCTGTGAGAAACAGAGAGAGCAGCCGAGTCTTATCAAGCTCCAAACCACCAAGCTTGTGGCGATTCTTCACTTCCATACCACCCATCGATTTGTCTTGAGAGTGATACACATCCAACAAGCCAAATCCCATATCTATCCACCTCCATCCACTGTTCTTGTTGAGAGAGACACACATCCAGCAACAAGGATCCATCCCCCATATCTCTATCCTTCTCTTACTTTGTTCATTCTTGCATCATATAGTTCTAGATTTCCATTCAATTTAAAAACCCATAAAAAGTCATATTTGTTTCTGTTCTTAGTTCATCATTTTAGTTTTCTTTCAGTTCATCATTTTAAATCCATAAAAAAACTCATAAAAATAATACTCATCTGTTTCAGGAACCAGATCGGCCATTCCCCTCTCCATCGCATCCGCCTAGCCGTCCATAGCCGTCTGTCCGATCTGTCCAGTTCGAGTTCTTGAACCTCTGGTCGATCCTTGGTCTTGCTTGATTCTCAGCCTGTATCAGAGAGTAGTTGATGATGGAATCCCGACGCCTTGTTGTGGTGGTGGTGGTGATCCTGTTGTCGCAACATCAGAGATGAGTGACTTTCAGAGACAGCTTAGAGAGCTTAAGGATGAATGTCATGTGAATGCGTCGAAGCTGGATATGCTAGAGAGGACCGTTGGGCAGTTATCTAAGAAGGAAGTAGAGGTTATACATGGCTTCGCATTGGAAGTTTACGTAATGGTCTATGGGTTAGTTCTAATAGGTTTGGCGGTCATGTATCTTCATGGTTAGTTTCTCTCTTGAGTTTTTCACTGAATCTTATGTTAGAGCTAAAAACTTTTAACTTTTTCATATGTTATTTTTTCAGGCAGAGCTTGAAAGGATTACAAGGACCGTCTCTGACCTTCAGAGTGTATGTATAAAGGTGCGTACTCTCTTTTCTTAGAAACCGATTGTGTTGTTTGGTAACACTATAGCGTATTTAAATTTAAAAATAGCTAAATTTGTGTTAAATGCTAGTTGTTGCTTTCTACCTTCCTAACCCCTTAGATTTGATAGTTTTAAATGTTTTAGCTATGTAGAATACGGTGTTAGTCTGATTTGATAGGTGTTAAATGCTTTTTGTGTGCTTTCTACCTTCTCATCGACTCTGATTTTATTGCCTTTGAATGTTTTGTAGTTAAAGCTCCTTTACTTAACCCTCTGTGTTGCTAATAGAGCGACACAAACCATTCTCTATCCATGGAGAACACAAGTAGTTATGTTAACCTTTTGAACAGTCAAAGTTCTGTTGACCTTGAATCACCCAAACCATTTTGGTTCGGTAGCCAAGGTCCTGAAGAAGCTGTTGTAGAATCCACGTTCAAGGAGAGGAGGAAGTGGTCTCTGAAAGAGGACAAGATCCTTATTGGTGCTTGGCTTAACACCAGTAAGGATGCGGTGGTGAGCAATGAGCAGAAAGCCGGTGCGTTCTGGAAGAGGATCGTCGAGTACTACAATGCAAGCCCTCACCTGGTGGAAACAACACCTAGAGAGCTTGGTCAGTGCAAGCAGAGGTGGGCTAGGATTAACGAGCAAGTGTGCAAGTTCGTAGGATGCTACGACGCAGCTTTGAGGGAGCAGAGAAGTGGACAAAATGATGATGATGTGATGAAAGCTGCACTGGACCTTTTCTACAATCATTACTCGGTCAAGTTTAGCATGGAACATGCCTGGAGGGAGCTAAGGCATGACCAGAAATGGTCGTTCACCTATGTGGCTAAGGACAGTGGGAAGGAAAAGCGCAAAGTCTCGGAGGTTGATACAGCAGATGAAGTGGGAGAACCACAGGGTAGACCTATGGGGGTTAAGGCTGCTAAAGCTGCTATGAAGAAGAAAAAGAGTGGTAAAGAGAAGTCATTGGCAGCGATACACGCCATCATGGAAGTCAAAAAAATAGTCTCTAAACAGAAACTGCTTGAACGTCTACTGGCCAAAAAAGAGCCACTCACTGAGATGGAAACATCTCTTAAACTCAAACTTATGTCTGAGATGATATGAGTTTAGGTATTGGCATATTTGCGTAGTTAGTGGTCTCTTTGGAATTGGCATCTTGTTAGCTATCTTGTTTGTAGATGTTCCGTAGTTAGCTATCTTGTTTGTAGTTAGCTATCTTGTTTGTATTGCGATGTTGAGTTGTACTAACCAAGTCACGGGTCTTTGTTTCATCTTTCTTGCAGGTGCAGCAGTAGTTGTACTAACCAACCAAGTCATGGATGCTTATGGAGTTGTTGACCAACCAAGTCACGGGTTTTGGTCTTTGCCGCATGTGAAGACTGTCACGGGTTTAGCTTATGTACTATAAGTAGTTGTAGTGTTTGTAGCTCCTTCATCAAACTTGTTTCCTCTTGTTTCCTCCTCTGTTTCTCGGAGAGGTTGTAATATTCTCAACTATCAACTATCACTTTGTCTATCAAACTTTGTGTTCTTCATCAAATGTGGTTCTTCTCTTTCTCAACTATCACTTTGTCTATCTCAAGTTGTTGTGTTTCTCAAGTTCTCCTCTTCTGTTTAGGTAATTCAACTATCACAAGTCGTATGCATATAGATAAACAAAATTAACTTATGCAACTATCACTTTGTCTATCTTATGTTGTTGTGTTTCTCAAGTTCTTTCTCTTTTTAATCTCAATTCAATTTATACATTATACAATATTTATACATGTGTTGCGAGATTAAAGAAAACAAACTTATACATTCTTAAAAAAAAAAAGAATAATTTATGCATGTGTATTAAGGTTTAAAAAATTAACTTATACATTATTCATAAAAAAAAAGAATAATTTATGCATGTGTATTAAGGTTTAAAAAATTAACTTATACATTATACATAAAAAAACAGAATAACTTATACATGTGTATTGAGATAAAAAAAAACTTATACATATGTTTCTAAACCAGGATGTCGTCATCTTCATCCAATGATTTGGAAGAAAGATTGGACGAAATTTTCGACGAAATCTGCGAAGATACTTTCATCAACATCGAGGCCCAAACCAATAAGCAACGGAAACGTGCTTATATAGAACGAAACCGTGAAGCAGGACACAACCATCTATGGAATGACTACTTCAGCGACAATCCCGCATTTGAATCACATTTATTCAGACGCCGTTTCCGTATGAACAAGGAATTATTCTTGCATATTGTCCATAACCTCTCAGTGAACGTTCCATTCTTTCAACAAAGAAGAGATGCTACCGGGAGGTCTGGTCTTTCTCCACTACAGAAATGTACGGCAGAAATTTATATGCTTGCTTATGGTTCTGCGGCTGACGCGGTGGACGAATATCTCCGACTTGGTGAGAGCACGACACTTTCGTGTTTACATAATTTCACTGACGGAATAATACGGTTATTTGGAAATGAGTATATACGAAGACCCACGCCAGAAGATCTTCAACGACTACTCGATATTGGAGAGAAACGCGGGTTTCCTGGGATGGTTGGGAGCATTGACTGTATGCATTGGGAGTGGAAAAATTGCCCAACCTCTTGGAAAGGACAGTACGCACGTGGATCAACAAAACCGACAATTGTTTTAGAGGCAGTAGCTTCACAAGATCTTTGGATATGACACGCTTTTTTTGGTCCTCCAGGTACGTTAAACGATATTAATGTCCTTGATCGGTCTCCTGTTTTTGAGGACATTATAGAAGGTCGAGCACCAAGGTTAGAATACGTGGTCAACGGACACAAGTATAAGTTCGCTTACTACCTCACAGACGGTATATATCCAAAATGGTCAACATTTATCCAATCTATCTCACTTCCTCAAGGTCCTAAAGCAGAGTTATTTGCTAAAACTCAAGAAGCAGCCCGGAAAGATGTGGAACGGGCTTTTGGAGTATTGCAAGCTCGATTTGCGATTGTCAAAAACCCGGCTCTTACTTGGGACAAAGAAAATATAGGGAAGATTATGCGAGCATGTATCATAATACATAATATGATAGTCGAAAATGAACGCAATGGATACACTCGTATCGACATATCGAAATTGGAAGAAGGAAGCGTCACCAGAAGTTCACAGGTAAAAACCGAAACCGACAGGCCTACAAATCTCAATAACATGTTTGTCAATCAGAATCAGAAAGATCTTCGGGATAGGCGTATACATGAACAATTGAAAAAAGATTTAATTGAGCATATTTGGAATAAATTTGGTGATGAGTATTAATAATTAAGAATATCTTTAAGTTTAATTATTGTATTTTTATTTTTATTCATGCAATAAATAAAATTTTAAGTTCACTTAAAAAAAAATATTTTTTATTCTTAAGAACTCCTAATTGGAGAACACCATTGGACACACTATTTTGATTAGACTCTTTAACTATTCAAAAAAAAAAAAATATTAAACTAATTCTAAGGACTCCTTCGTCTAATCCACCATTGTGGATGCTTTTAGAGTTCTTAGACTCCTTACCCTTTGAGAGAAGTGAAGAGTCATTTTTGGTATAACTTAAAATGGATGATTTAAACAAACAAAAAACAGAGTACTAATATCAATACAGATACTTGGAAGACATATTAATATAGATATAACATGAGTGCCGAATAATATATGCTATATATTTTACATTGTTTATTGTCTAACAAGACCTATGCTACGGGTTCGTGAAACTTTTACCCCTAAAATGCTCTTGATTAGGCTCCACCCAAAGGCAAAAGAAAGCAATATGTATATAAATAAGTTTTTCCAATATATATATATATAACTGTACACATTTCTGATATTATGTATATTTTATCGATATAAACATTATGGAAGACAGGGAAGATATGTGGTGTACGGTCAAATAGTGAAAACGTACAAAATAATTTACAATCACTATATATGTATAAAGTTGAAAGTTAAACTATTTTTGTTTGAGTTATATACGACGTTGGAATCAAATCTTTCTTTATCTACCGGATTTCAACTCATGCCAAACAATCATTTTAAGGTTAAACAAGTTACATTATTTAACATAATTAATAACCATGATGGTATTTTCCACAAACTTTTCTTTTATAACAAATGAGTACCGTTGATTAATTCAATATATGATTATACAAAATAAAGAATATTCGTTTATTCTTGTTTAATTACGTGGTGAGTGGCGACTATGACTAAACAAGTGACTAACTATATTATCAAATGGAGTACAACAGTAACCAAGAAGAATAAACACAAATAAATTAATGTTGTGTAATGGATTCCACTACATGCATTAATCAATTTTTAATTAAAAGTTAGTAATTAACTAATGTTTAGTTATTTATTCCCATCCATGGGTTCACATTCACTTTGAACGATCATATATTCCTAATCCTATTTATTTAGTTTGCTATTCAACCTTTTTGTGTTTAAATATTTACAACTAGAGAGAATATCCGTCGCAGCTAATCAAATTAGCCACTGACTTAAAAAAGTATTCAAGTTTTCAACGAAAAAGAACGCAACTACAAATGACGTTGCAATTAGGACGTTGTTGATATGGAATGAAATCCCATGCAGAATAAAAAAAACTGTGAAAATAATTTTTGTTCCTTTGAATAAATTATATGGTAATTTCAACCTCTTGCCTTTTCCAATATTGTTGTATTTTACTCTTTAATCTCATATTTGGTGATGAAATTCGATTCTTTCAAATCTCCTCGCTGCTTTGCAAGGATTCGTCCGTACAACATTATTGCACTATTTACATTTTTTTTTTAAAATATATACATTTAATAAATCATCCCCGAAGGGCAATCGGAATCTTACAAGTGCCGGTGTACCGGAGAAACATCAATACATAGGTTACAAGTGATTTGGACTCAACTAAAACACAGCTCAAGCAAAACAAAGAGGAGCTTAGGTTATGGGAAATACGACAAAGGAAGACTACTCCCTCTTCCGATAGACACCGTGACCCCATAATCCAGTTTCCAGTGACTTCTCACGGCGGTGGTGTCAACGGCCCGCCAGATCCGTACCGGTTACCTTCAACGGAGCCACCCTCGGAGTGTCCCGTGGCCATAAACGTCGACCTCGATACGGAAGCCAACTCCAAAACCCTAACCCGCCGTTAACTGTGACAGCTTCACCGTCTCACAGGTCCGATGTATTGTGTGTTCATCAACTCTTCATGGCGGAGGAAGGAGGATGACGAGCCGGCGAGATTCAGGACCTAAGAGAACCGCCATCTACAGAGGTGAGATCCACCGACACTGCCAAACCAAACCTTCCCATCGGAGATTAAGCCCCCACCCCGATGACTGACTTGCAGTTCCAGTGGGTCGCCGTCGTCCTCTAACAGTAGACTCCAACCATTCACCGACGAATCACCAGAGCGGTGGAGCTTCATAGGAATTTCCGCTTCAGAAATTCTCCCGAGTCGCAGTGAGAAGCGAGAACACCTCTAGAAACACCAGATCTTGCATATTCCGTCTCCTTGTGCTGATTCCGTTGAGGGGGAGACCACTACAAACACCGACGAGGCCGCCGGAGATCCGCAGTGGCTCCACCCTTTTCAATCGGAGATTTTAGGGTAGAGAGAACGATGGGAGACGCGCGTGTAATACAACCGCCACTCAAAGGCTCACTGTTTACATAAAGAAGTTGGGCAAATAACTGCTTTTAAAAGTTTTCAATGAAATAAATCGTCTTTTCTCATCTGATCCATGTTTATCAACCACTACAAGAAAACACAAATTTAACGACGGCCAAAATCGTCGTTATTTCCTCGGAAAAGAAGGCTTACGAGGAAATGACGATGAAAGGCGTTTCGTCGTTATATGATTGTCGTAAGAGAAGATTCGTCGCCATTTCCTCGTTAATTAGCGAGGTTATATTTTCCTCGTAAAGAAGAATTAAGTTTTCGTCGTAAAGACCACGTGGGGTTTCCACGTAACGCGGTCGTTGTGCTTCCTCGTAAGAAACTCGTAAATAATTCGTCGTAAAAGACACGCAAAAACCTCTAAATAAATTCGTCGTAATAAAAACGTAAGAAACACGAAAACAATTCGTCGTAATAGAATCGTAACTAAATCCACGTAAAATCCTCGATAATTGTTCCTCGATATTTCGTCGTTAATTTTCCTCGTTAATACATCGGGAATTAGCGACGAAATTACTTTGTTTTCTATTTACTGAATTTATAAATAAAAATTATATTTATTTAATTTATTAATAAAATTTTAATTGAAATTAAATCGAATAGAAAAATTTTTTTTGGCCGAATTAAAATGAAATTATATAATATATAAATAAGTTTTGAATTTTAAAATACAATAACAAAAAAAAAACTAATGCTGCATTGCCGCGTCGTAGAATTCCTCGCTCCTTCTCGAGAGATCTTCCTCGTTGACTTGCACGGATGTCTCGCCTGGAATGGGGTTTTGTTGTCTCATGGTCCTGAACATGGCCTCCCATTCCGGATTTGTGGCCGCTATGACGTCCAAGAAGTTCTCGAGACCAGTCATACGAGCTGTGAACGACGATTTTGTCGAGGCCAACTCGTTTTGTGTCGACGACAGCTGATGTTGTGTCGTCTCCAACACGTCGCGCAGCTGAGAGACTTCATCATCCCGTCTCTGGCCATAAGAGGAAGTCGCTCTCGGAACATCGTTGACGGAACCAATCCCCAACACACGTCCCTTTTTCTTAGGAGCGACCTTAAAAAACAATAAAATATATATTAAAATTTAAATTTTAAAGTAAAATGGAATTAATAAAAAATTTATATAAAATTTACCTCCTCGTAAATTCTATCCACTTCTATTGTGGATAAGACGACGGGTAATCCGTCGGCGGACTCCTGCGCCAGCTGGGTCTCACGCTCGTCAATACGAGCTGCCACATCATTGTAGATCTTCTCAGACCTCTCATCTACAAATGCGCCCGCCTTGTTTTTGTGGGTCCGATCGAAAAGTTCCATAAGAGTCGGTAAACGTCCCAACTCCTTGGCCTAAAAATAGTTAAGAAAGTTTTTATTATATATATATATATATATATATATATTAAAAATCAAAAAGTTAAATATTTAAATTACGTACCATTTCCAAACGGACGCGGGCGTGTGGTTTTTGGCCCGTACTATGTTGCATCGCCCTGTGGCCATGCTCATCTACCGAGTTACGGGAGGCGGAGCAAGACTGGGCGACTCTCATGGCATCAGGATCCCTCCAGTAACGGATGAGGCCATCCCACACGTCCGTGGTGATGGTTGAGGGTTTGCCCCGCTCATAGCCCTTCACGATCCAGTCACCCTTCCAGTTGGAGACCGTGTCCAACAAACGTTTCTTCGCCTTGTCGATAAACTCTTTCCGCACCTTCTCAGTGACCCCCATGGACCAATTAAATTTTTGCTGCAAAAAAAAAACATTAATAATTAGTTTAGAAAAATAAAATTTAAAAAAATATAAATCAGGAATAAATTGTAAAAACTTACAGCGTAAATCTTGAACCACGTCCTTCTGATGTAGATCGGAGTGGATTTCCAGTTGGGATGTGCCATGGAGAAGTAACCTTTAATCGTCTCGGTTACTTCTGTTGCAAGGCAGTTATCAACCCCAAACCTGAAAAAAAAAAACAAATTCAAAGTTTTAAATATTTATTAAAGTCACAAATGAATTTTAAAAAATAAATGTAACATACATACCAAAGAGTTCCTTCAGGTCGGTCGGGGTCTATGATCGGTAAGCCTTCTCTGCCTGGCAAACCGAGAATGTCCTCAACAGTGTACTGAGAGTAAGGACAACTCGCTGGCACCATCAAATCAGCATGAACCTGATGGGCGGGCATCTGAGGAGGCACATGAGGAGCTGGCATCGGAGGAGGAGCTACCGGAGGAGGCACATGAGGAACTGATGGCGATGCCGTAGAAGAAGGCGAGACTCTCTGAGAAGATTGAGTCTCGGGGACGGTCTCCTGCTGACCCGAAGAACCAGGAGCTGAAGAAGAACCGGGAAGTGAAGACGGGTCTAACCGACTACCCGGTGGACCGAACATCTGCGAGTAGTGAGCACTACGCTGGTGCCTACGAATAGTCTGCAAAATTTAAATTTCTAAATTAAAGTCAAGAGTAAATAAAAAATTATGAACAGTATTAACTACGTAATTAATAAAATGAGGAAACCTAAATTTTGTAAACTAATTTCGTAAACTAAATTCCCTAAACTAACCACCTAATCTAAATTCCCTAAACTACTTAGAGAGGAAAGAGAGTTACCATGTTGAGAGGAAATGGAGAGGCTGTAGAGAGGAATTAGAGAGGAAATGAAGAGGGCTGCGGTTTCGCCTATATATAGGATTAGTGTTCGTCGACAATTCGTCGCAAAATAACGAGGAAAGACAGAGGCCCGTCTTTCGTTTTGTCGCAAGGCCCAAGCAAATTAACGAGGATATACAGAGGCCCGTCTTTTATTTAACGTCGTTCTTGCGACGATTTTTGTTTTATCATCGATTTTACGTGGGCCCGTCTTTTGTTTCGTCGCAAGGCCCAAGCAAATTAACGAGGATATACAGAGGCCCGTGTTTTATTTAACGTCGTTCTTGCGACGATTTTTGTTTTTATCATCGATTTTACGTGCAAATAGCGAGGCTTTTTTTGCTAACCCCTAAAATTTTAAACCCCAAACCTCAAACCCTATCTTTCTTATCTCCAAACCTCAAACCCTATCTTCCTTATATTTCTTATCTTATACTTCATATATTTCTAACCCTTTAACTTCAATATATATATTTTTTTGAATTTGAAAGGTTTAATACGTTGGAAAACAATTTTACAAATTTTGAATTTGACATATCACACAACAAATCAAACACACTCTACAAATCATATATGAAAGGTTTAAAAACATAAAAAAAAAAGAGAAGAAGATATTTGAATACAAATGATGTAGATTTATGTGGGCTACACTTACGTATCTCGTCATATGTGTTTCCAATATCTTTCTTCTCTTTTTTTTTTTAAGTTTATATAAAATTGAAAATTAATTTTTTTTTAGTTTATATGAAGTAGGATGGGGAGTTTTAGGGTTTGCACATTTGGGGTTTAGGGATTTGGGTTTCATTTTAGTTTAGGGTTTATATTTACCGACGAATTAACGACGAAAAGTAAAATAAAAAAGCTAACCTCGCTCATTCCACGTAAGTTAACGAGGCTCTTACGACGTTTTAGTCTTACGTGGAATAAGCGAGGTCCGCTTTTTTAATTATAAATCGTCTCTTAGTCCACGTAAGTTAACGAGGCTCTTACGACGTTTACTGTTACCGTGGAATATGCGAGGTAATGTATTATAAATCGTCGTAAAATTCCCGTGAGATAACGTGGAAAGTACGACGACTGTCTCTAAACCCCTAAAACGAAACCCCAAATCCCAAACCACATCTTCTTTATCTTCTACTTCATATATCAAACACTTCTATCCTTTAACCTCAAGCAATTCATTCTAATCCAAACCGAAAATTATAAAAACACAATTCCTTTACTTATAATTAATGTCGATATCTTATTTATAAATAAACTCCCATTATCTTTAATTATATATAATAAATCAAACTCATACAAATATGAAATACATTAATCGGATTCATCGACATTCTCGTCATCACTTGAAACATCATCATTTACATGAAACTCGTCTTCAACAGCTTCCTCCGTGGGATCTTCGGTAAGATCTTCATACTCGTGATTATGCGGATCAATGAGAAGGATGTCATCAATTTCTTGTTCAGGTTCATGAACTTCATTTATTTGTTCTTCTTGCAATGGTGGTTCTTCTCCTACGATGATTCGTCCTCGAGGTGTAACTTTGATCACGGCTAACCAATTTATACCCGACTCTCTCATCCGTGGGTATGGAAGGAAGCTAACTTGGTCTGCTTGTGAAGCTAAGATGAAGGGCTCGAATTTGTTGTACCTCCGGCCACCGTTGACATCTACTACACCGAATTTGTTCAACCGAACACCTCTATTGACGACGGGGTCGAACCATTCACACTTGAAGAGGACGCATTTTAGCTTCAATATCCCTGGGAATTCGACTTCAATAATCTCCGTCAAGATTCCGTAGAAATCTGTTTCTCCTTTCACACAAATTCCATAGTTACTGGTTGCCCGCTGTTTACCATACTCATATGTGTGAAAAGTATAGCCTCGTGTGAAATACATCTGTGATGTGGTGACCTTTACAAGTGGAGATTGAATTACTTCGTGTAACCACTTAGGATAATCTGCATCGTCGTCATAATCAACCTATTTAAAAATAAAAAGAACGTTGAAATACAAATCATTCATGTATGAAAATTTTAAAAGTATTTGATTAATACCTGATTCTTCAACCACTTAACAAAGTGTTGATCTTTTCTTTTGTCTACGTCACTTGTGGATATACCAGGAAATGTTTCTTCGACTTGTGAAACAAACATGCTGTAAATTCACATTTTACATGAATTAATCTCTCTCAATTATATAATGTATACTCAATTTAAGTTACCTTTCAAAATAACGCATCAATGGATCCTCGCAATTGAGTAGAATATAGGTGTGTGCACTATGAGCGTCTTCTTCACTCGACCACCAAACCTGTTTTGATTTCCCACCAAGTCGTCCAATCTGGCTAAAGATTTCTGGAACACCAACAACTGCATATGTGGGCGCAACGCCACCATCATCATATCTTCTTGGAGCTCTTCTTCGTGTACGTACTTTTGACGCAAAGTAGTACGATGTGAAGTGAGAAACTTCTTCTGTCAAACTTCCAGCAATTATAGAACCTTCAACTTTGGCGAGGTTCTTTGCTTTTCCCTTCAAATATTTCATGGCTCGCTCGTACTGATACATCCATCCGTAATGTACCGGTCCACGAAGCAATGCCTCATATGGGAGGTGGATAGCTAGATGCTCCATCACGTCAAAAAAGCCTGGAGGAAATATCTTCTCCAAGTTGCACAATAAGATAGGAATGTTCTCCTGAAGCTGTTCTACGACTTCTTCTTTAAGAGTGCGTGTGCTCAAATCCCTGAAAAATGCTCCAATGCCTATTCCAAAAACAATTAAACACATTGTTAGTCAAATACTATTATTGTAAACTAAACCAATTTAATATTATTGTCCTATTGTAAACTACCTGCAAGTGCTTCATGTACGTTTGTTGGAAGTAGCTCCGCAAATGCAAATGGCAGAAGTCGTTGCATAAAGACATGACAATCATGACTCTTCATCCCGGAGAACTTTTGACCCTTTTCAACACATCTTGAAAGATTTGAAACATACCCATCAGGGAACTTCACTTCTGATGCCACCCAATTGAACAAAACCGACTTTTTTTCTGAAGACAATCTAAAAATTGGAACGGGAACTTGGCCATTGCTTTTTATATGTAACTCACTTCTTGAGCAAATATCCGGCAAGTCCAACCTCGATTTTATGTTGTCTTTTGTCTTCCCTGGGACATTCAATATTGTATTCATGATGTTCTCAAAGAAATTCTTCTCTATAT
The DNA here is from genome assembly GCF_020379485.1 of Brassica napus. Lineage (NCBI taxonomy): Eukaryota > Viridiplantae > Streptophyta > Magnoliopsida > Brassicales > Brassicaceae > Brassica > Brassica napus. The sequence continues at coordinate 29,540,330 of NC_063447.1, read as the reverse complement.
GCATCACATCAAGGTTGTGGCGCAGAAGGAGATCCTTCCAATATGGTAACTCCCAAAATATACTCTTCTTGTGCCAGTTGTGATGAACACCGTAAGAATCAGGCATATTACGAGGGACATGCCAATTACCACCCCAGCGAACTGTTTCGTTAGCTCCGTAGTAGTCGATTTGCGCTTCAATTTGTTCTCCAGTTAGATATGGAGGAGGAGTGTCTCTCACAACCTTTTTGTGCCTAAACAAATTCTTGTTTCTTCGGTACGGATGGCCAACTGGAAGAAATCGACGGTGACAATCGAACCAACTTGTCTTTCTACCATTCTTCAGTTGAAATGCATCTGTCGTTCCATTACAATATGGACAAGCTAATCTCCCATGTGTAGTCCATCCAGACAACATCCCATAGGCAGGAAAGTCACTTATGGTCCACAAAAGCATAGCTCGCATCGTAAAATTCTTCTTCGTTGAGCAGTGGTTGTAGGAAAACATCAAGTGACCTTTTTGGATGCTTCGGACCGGGTATTAATATGGTCAAGAATAAAAACTCCCGTTGCATGCACATCTCCGGTGGCAGGTTGTATGGCGTAAGAAAGACAGGCCACAATGAATATTGTCTCCCTGACATTCCAAATGGACTAAATCCATCTGTGCATAATCCGAGGTACACATTCCGGCTATTGCTAGCGAAATTCGGATGTACTTTGTTAAAATGCTTCTAGGCTCTTGCATCTGATGGATGAGTCATCTCACCATCCGTCTGAGTATGCTCGGCATGCCACCTCATCTTTCCAGCAGTCTGCTCCGATTGGTACAATCTTTTCAATCTATCTGTAATTGGTAGGTACCACATCCTTTGGTACGGTACCCTATTACGTCCCCTTCCTTGCGGCTTGAATCGTGGTTTCTTGCAGAATCGACATTCTTCCAACTTCTCATCATCTCCCCAGTAGATCATGCAGTTGTCGATGCAAACATCTATCATCTCCGAAGGCAACCCAAGACTATAAACCAGTTTCTGAATCTCATAATAAGAATCAGCAGACTCATTGTCTTCCGGCAAATACTCTTTAAATAAATCTGCCCATTCGTTCATGCAACTTTCAGGTAGATTGTGATCAGTTTTAATATTCATCATTCTAGCAGCCAATGACAATTTAGAGAGACCTTCTCTACAACCACTGTAAAGTGGTTGATTTGCCGCATCTAACATTTCATAAAACTTTTTTGAATCTATGTTAGGTTCTTCATCTTCATCATCATGAGCTACGAATGCATCAGTTACCATATCATGAACCCTATCATAATCTACCATCGGCTGATCCTCCTGATGGTAACTATGTGCATTATGCAATTGATGATCAACCGGTTCTTCTTGAAAGTTGTTATTACTACTACTAGCTTCATTCTGATCATAACTATAACCTTCTCCATGTTGAAACCAGATATAATAATTTGGCGTGAAACCTCTATTTACTAAATGCTTCCAAACATTTTCACGATTTGCCAACTTTGAATTGTTACATTTCCTACAAGGACAGAATATTTTACCGCTTTCTTGGGCGAGCGGTGTAGAATCTGCTTGATGCATAAAACGCTCCAACCCAGCAAGATATTCTTTCGTCACTCTCCCGTTAGCATCTCTATGCATATACATCCACCTCCGCAACTCGAAAATATTTCCCAAGCCCGACATTTTTTTCACTTTTTTTTTTCTTGTTGGTGTGCTTAAAATTATGTTCAAACCTCCATATATATAGAAAATTTTCGAATCTGGTAGTTGAATTTTGCTAGGAATTTACGACGAAAAATTAGGTTGGTGGCAAAAAAAACGTGTTAAGTTGGTGGATTTCTCGTTCTTTCCTCGTAAGTTATTTCCTCGTAAAAATCATGCTAAAATTACGACGAATTTGCGACGAAACACATTTTTCTCGGAAAAACCACGTTAACTTACGACGATTTTACGAGGAAAAGCTTTACTCGGTATTTTACAAGGCCATTACGACGAAACTTTATTTCCTCGCAATTTCATCGTTAAGTCATCGTAATTTCACGAGGAATAGTTTTCCTCGTTAAATTTCCTTGCTAAAACTGTGTTTTCTTGTAGTGAACTAGTTAGAGAATGTAGACAACCATCATAGTTAATAATATGATGCAAAAGACACTAGCATTTCTTATGTTATTAATCAGCAAGAGAACCCTAGAATTGTTGCACAAAAAAAAAAAAACCCTAGAATATAATTTCGAGTGGTAAGTGGTAACTAGTAACTATCCAGAGGACAACATAAAAAGCTCAACTGTGCCAAGCAACTAATAAGTAAATGTTTTGGGGGGGGGGGGGGGTAAAAATCGCAAACACTAAGAAAATAGTTTATATTAACTTTGTTTTGTACCTTTTCACTGATAAACAATCCAGTTTATAACGATAAATAATTTACAAAAAAAAATAATGTGAAGTTTATCAAAAAATAAATTATATTATGAAATAGTTGAAAATCTTCCATCGTTCTAGCTAAGGTAGAACTTAGGTTATATTATAAACACATAAATTAAGTTATATATATATAGGTAATATCTCATAAAAATATTTGAAACCCGATAGTTACAGTAGTCGTGTCGAAACTTTTTCCGATGCAGTATAATTTGGATTTTAAAATGTATACATAAACTAAAAACATATTTTATATTTTTGGATCGCCTTCACTATCATCGGGAAAATTAAATAAGATAAAATAGGGATGGAAGAGTTTTGTATAGGAGAGATCAGGTTTTCTTCCTCTGTAATTGAGCAAACTGGTAGGACAAGTCAGCATTTGACATGTGTCAGTCTCGAATACGACCTTACAGCGTGGCAATTTATCTCTCTGACGTGTCCAGATGGGGACCACTTTCTCTTCCGACACTTCGGCATGGCTTCTTCATTTTCACTTTTCTCCACTCTCGTTTCCTGAAGCGCGTGATTCCCCCTCCTCTCTCACGGTTTATATGTTTTTTCATTTGAACGTTATATTAATCCTTTTTCTTAATACGATGATCGTTATATGCATAATTATCACCTTATTATATACAATAATCACGGCTTTCGTTTTGTTGTAATCGTAAATAACAAAAACAAAGAAAGCGCGTGAAGAAAATGGGTAAAAAGAAGCACATGCGCGACTTGGACCTGACTCGGCACGTGCTAACACAACTCGCACGCTTACCAAGGCGCTCGTCCCATAACGAGTCATGGCTGTGGCTTGTGGCGTGTGGGTTTTAGCCATGGCAGTGGGTCCTAGTAAAAAAAAGGCACATTGTGTAATTAACCAATTCCACAGTGCTAGTAATGAAAAAAGTAAAAACTCTGGCCGGGGTATAATACAGAAGCCGACACGTTTGCCTGCCACGATCCAGACAAGAGGAAAAATAAAACGATGCGTGGGTAACGGCACCGTCAAGTCTTAAACGGAAACGGGATCAGTTTCTAGCGTTAGTGCTTCACATGCTCTATGGAGATGGTAGCTCATTTATTACACAGTGTGGTCTTTATCGGACGGCTGAGATTGGCTCTCCGTTGTTAAATGCACCGTACTACGTTTCTCTTGTTACAAAATATCTCCGTAATATTTATGTAACGTAGAGAGAGACCCTTCGTTTTCCTTAAATTTAAAGTTGGATATTCTGACCCCAAAAAGATTTTTATATTTTGGAAACAATATTCGATTTCCTTTTAAGAGGTGACATGACAAATAATTTTAAAATTTTTAAAGAAATTTTTAATAAAATGAATTAAGTAATTTAATTACCGAGGGTGGAAATAACAGGTCTGCAGAATCTTAAATATATAAATACAGAGAGAGAGAGAAGAAGAGTGTGAATCTTTTGCACGATACCGTGAGACATCTTCAGGAAAAAAAAAAAGGAAGCAGCTTTGGTTTGCTGCAGATCGGGGTTAGGTCTGGAGTAGAAGTGGAGGAAAACGGCGAGAAGTTTGTGATTGTTGAGGCAAAACAACACGGATTCTGAGAGGAGAAGACAAAAAAAAAAAAACCTTGGAGAGAGAAATTTTTATCAAACAGTGTCCTGAATTACGTTCAGTAATCAAAATCAATATACGGACATAACCGTCCGTTGGTGTCCTGTTATAAAGTTATTTGCTTTTTTTTTTTTTTATATCCTCCTTTCATGGGTCTTTTTCTTTCGTCTCTCTCTGTGTTTCTTTCATGGGTGTTAAGAGTAGTGCTTAGCTCGTGAAGGGTCTTCTTCTTCTCGTGTTTGTTTTCTTCCGGGTTCTTCAATGGCGAATGTAGATGCTGATGATCTCAGAACCTCTTTCTCAAGTAAGTAAGACGCAGAGACTTAAAAGTTTCAATTTTTCTGCTGTCTATGTTTGGTTACTTCGTAAAGATTCAATTTTTCCTTCATTTTTTCTCGCTTTTAAAGAAAAACCCACTTTAAAGTTTGCATTTTGGTTTGTTTTCAGGGTCTTATAACGATGAGCTATACACAGAGCTATGGAAAGCTTGTGCAGGTCCATTAGTGGAGGTTCCTCTCACTGAAGAGAGAGTTTTCTACTTCCCTCAGGGTCACATGGAACAAGTATGTCCTTTTTACCAAATTAACCTTTTTTTCTTTACCTCATTCTCTTTCTGAGTTCTGTTTTTTTTTTTTTCTCCTTGCAGCTTGTGGCTTCAACTAATCAGGGAATTGAATCAGAAGACATACCTGATTTCAAACTTCCTCCCAAGATACTTTGTCGAGTTCTCAGTGTCATGTTAAAGGTGAAAACTTTGAATCATAACAACTCTTGTTTTTTTTCCCCCACCATGAATCTGTTTTTTTTTAACATGTTTGGATGTGTATAGGCTGAGCATGACACAGATGAAGTTTACGCTCAGATCACATTAAAACCAGAGGAAGATGTAAGTTCTAAAACAAGACTTTTTTCTTTAATTGGTATTTAATAAAAAGGATTAATTTTTTTTTTTTTTTCGTAGCAAAGCGAACTTACAAGTCTTGATCCACCCCTTGTTGAACCAACAAAACAAGTGTTCCACTCGTTTGTAAAGATTCTAACGGCGTCAGATACAAGCACTCATGGTGGATTCTCTGTTCTTCGTAAACACGCCACTGAATGCTTGCCTGCCTTGGTAACAACTTCCTTCATAAAAAATAATCTCAATTTAGCTCCTATTCTCTCACTCCATTGAATACGTTTTAGGACATGGGACAAGCTACTCCTACTCAAGAACTTGTGACTAGAGATCTTCATGGGTTTGAATGGAGGTTTAAGCATATATTCCGAGGTAATTGACACTATATCTTGAAATATACTCTCTCGTTTTAAGAAAATATATGTTTTAGAATTTTCGAAAACATAATAAATTTTGACTATCAATATATTATTTATTGTAACTAAATATTTCCCACAAGTTTTAACTAATTGAATTTCAATAAGCATAATTATTACTTTTGAAGTTTACAATTTTTCAGTAAGTAATAATGCATTGAAAATATAAAAAATGTATTTTTGGAATTTTTTTTCTTTCTGAAACTTGATTTTGTTGGAAACTAAGGGATTAATTTTTTTTTTTTTTTTTTTTTGGGTTTAGGACAACCTAGGAGGCATTTGCTTACAACGGGTTGGAGTACATTTGTATCCTCAAAAAGACTTGTAGCTGGAGATGCCTTTGTGTTCTTGAGGTACTACTACTTCTGAAGAAACTTTACTAGTCTTGTTTTAGTTTTTAATGAAACTCATGAAAGACACTTTTGTGTTTTTATAGGGGTGAGAATGGGGATTTAAGAGTTGGAGTGAGGCGTTTAGCTAGGCATCAGAGCACAATGCCTACTTCGGTTATCTCGAGCCAGAGCATGCATTTGGGAGTCCTTGCTACAGCGTCTCATGCTGTTGTTACCAAAACTATCTTCCTTGTGTTTTACAAGCCTAGGTAACATTATTACATGATTATACTCTTCTATGTTTTTAGGACTTGGGCTTAAGATAATAAATTTTTTGTCTTCTCAGGATAAGCCAGTTCATAGTAGGTGTCAACAAGTATATGGAAGCTATGAAGCATGGATTCTCTCTTGGTACAAGATTCAGAATGAGATTTGAAGGAGAAGAGTCTCCTGAAAGGATGTAAGACTCCATTTTTCTGATCATTACTTCAGTGTTCTTGATTCTGAATCGTTGAGTTTCTTCAGGTTTACTGGTACTATAGTGGGAATTGGAGATCTATCTTCACAATGGCCAGCTTCTACATGGAGATCATTGCAGGTCCAATGGGATGAGCCAACAACAGTTCAGAGACCAGACAGAGTCTCACCATGGGAGATTGAGCCTTTCTTGTCATCTCCCCCAGTTTCAACACCTGCTCAGCAATCACAACCCAAATGCAAACGGTCAAGACCTGTGGAATCATCAGTTTTGACTCCAGCTCCGCCCACTTTCTTGTATGGCTTTCCTCAGAACCAAGAGACTCCTCCTCCTCCTCCTCCCTCTGCGAGTAGTTGCTATAGGTTGTTTGGATTTGATCTCACAAGCAACCCTCCTGCTCCAATTCCTCCAGACAAGTGTCAAGAACCCATCACTCCAAGCGCAGCTAATGAGCCTAAGAAGCAACAAAAACAGAGGACAAGAACCAAAGTAATCATGCAAGGGGTGGCTGTTGGTCGTGCAGTTGATTTAACACTATTGAAATCGTATGGTGAACTGATTAAGGAGCTTGAGGAGATGTTTGAGATCAAAGGACAGCTTCTTACTCGAGAGAAATGGGTCGTTGTCTTCACGGATGATGAAGGTGACATGATGCTTGCTGGAGATGATCCATGGAAGTAAGCAACTACTAAGTAGTAAAACCATTTTTTACCTTTTTAACGGTTGCATTATTGAATGTTTTTTGTTTGTCTTTGTGCAGTGAGTTTTCCAAGATGACTAAGAAGATATTTATATATTCGAGTGATGAGGTTAAGAAGATGACAACGATGTTGAAGAGCTCTTCGTCGTTAGAGAATGATGAAAGTATGGATTAATAATAATCGTGTAATTAGGTATGACTATGAAAGTATGGTTAGCTACATAAGTTTAAGGGTTATTATATTAGTAACTTATGGTCGTGTAAGGGTTCTCTAGACTATGGTTTTCACTCTGTGTATATAAAAGGCTTGCATGGTCTTGGACTCTTGGGCCTTGTTTGGTTTCTTTTCGTGTCAATTTTCAAGTTGGCGTTTTTAAATGTTTCTGTTTGTGTCGGTTCTCATCTTTCTTTTATGTACTACTAACTTAGACCACCTCCATCGGTGTGTCTTAAAAAAAAGGTTCTAAAGGAATAAAAATCAGAGAACCGGTGTTAAATGTGGGATTTTTAGGATTGGTAAGAGCCCTTACGTGTCATTATCTTAATGGATCTCCCATTTCTCTCTCTCTCTTTCGTCGGGGTTTCCTGTCGAAATCAGTTTGTTCTCTTCCTCGACTTTCTCTCTTCCTCCTCCAATCTCGATCAATCGACTTTCTCTCTCGATTCTGTCTCGATCTTTGTCGGCGATCCAATCGCGATCACTCCATCTTCTCTGTCTGGATTCAAAGACGATTCTGATTTGTTTCACCCATAAAAACGATTCAAAGACGATCCAGTTTGTTTATGGTTTTGTTCTTCACCTCTCCGGTTAGTCGCTGTTTAGCCGATTTGATCTCTTTTCATACTTAATTTGTATTGAACTTATTAATCTGTTTTTCTCTGGATTGTAAGATGTTTTCCTCTGCGTTAGCTTAGTGTTGCATTAGAGGCTAGTATTCTTGTTTACATAGATTATAGTTGAATATGATGATTAGCTCTTTCTTGGTGTTCTATTTTTTATGGGGTGTATGGTGCAAGTGACGATAAAAAGACAGGGACATCAGATTCTCCTTAGCGAGAAGTAGAATGATGACTATTGTCTAAATGGGAATCTCTCTGATGCACTTCCCAAAATCTAAAAGTTTGTTTGTAAAGCTTTGTGTTTTTTTACTGAAATTGTTTTTGAAGCTTTGTTTTAATGGCTTCTTCCCAATGTTGTTATGTCTTTTTGAAGCTTTTTTTTTCACTGAGCCGGTGTACCATGAATGGGGGTTCTGGAGAAGATTCGGTTACCAGTACATTCACGGCTCGTTGGAAGTACTACTTCATATGGTCGATCTCAGAGGCTTCCATCATCATCTCCGGTTTGGGTTTCAGTGGCTGGACCGACGAGAACACTCAAACAAAGGCGAAATGGGACCGTGCAAAGAACGTTGATATACTAGGTGTTGAGCTTGCTAAGAGTGCAGTTCAGATTCCTCTTGTGTGGAACATACAAGTCAGCACTTGGCTCCGTCACTGTTAGTAGTTGAGGATGAGATTCTTTGAGATTGCCATTATCGCATTTTAACGGTGTTTCTTGGTGTTTAAATTGCAGATGTGTATGAAAGAATTGTGAAGCCTGGGAAGACAGCTGGTTTCTTCCCGTTGCTAGCTACTCAAACCGTTAGTGCCATGTGGCATGTGAGTGCTCCTTTCTTCCATGATGATTCAATCTTTTTTTGTTATGTAATCAAAATCTCTATTTGTTTCTCTTTGCAGGGACTGTATCCTGGCTACATTATATTCTTTGTTCAATCAGCATTGATGATCGATGGTTCAAAAGGTATGATGCTTCTCTCGCCTTTTAACTTTCATTCACGTTTTTATCAATATCTTGAAACATGTTTCACTTTTTGTTTCTCTTCCCATTTCACCTAAAAGAACAAGATTTTTTTTCACTTCCTGTTTCTCTTCTAAATGGCTTCTTCTAAAATCCAATCATTCAATTTTAGAAATAAAATAAAATTTAAGAACCTCAATGAGGTTCTCCCATTGGATGATGAAAAATTAAATTAGAGTAACAAAGGTTCTAAACCTTTCAAATCACTAAATTAATTACTAAATTATTGATTAGAGCCCATTATGGGTTCTTACCAATGGACTTGCTTATGTTCCATAACCATCAAGTCCACAAAGTACATTACATCAGTAAAACATGGATGGAAAGAGTACGTGTTATTTAAGCCATTGTCGTCTTCTTCACTCTATACTCTTCCCGAAACTTCAACTTGTTTTAGCCAGTTACTTTCTATATCTTCAAATGTTGCCCTGTTTTGTCACAATCACAAAGAGCCACAGATTCAAGAAAATTAGTATCTTCTTTTGCAAGTTCCATGGAATAGTTTTAGCAAAATAAAAAAAGTTCCATGGAATAGTAATAAGCTGAAAAATGGTTTGAAGAAGATGCGTTTACTCCGTCCAGGCTTCGACCTTTCTGGACCAACAAATTAACTGGGCTTTTATAGGCCTGATAAAAAGATTCTATCATTTTTTATTTGCATTTCACGAGAAGATCTGAAATTTAATATGTAAAATTACATCTAGATCTCGATCCGCGCAACCGCGTGTGTTTTTTTTATCATTTATTTTTATATAAATATTTTATTTTCAATTCTAAATTGATATATATTATAATATATATGTGTCTATCAATTTTTAATTTTTTCATGGAATAGATTGTTTCAATCACATGTATTTGTATCTTCTTCTATATATATATATTTTCGGATTATTAAAATCGTAACTATATATATAAGATTAGTAAAATATTATTTTATTGTCATATTCAAAGATATTATAACATTTCACAAATTTAGAAAGTTTTTAAAAAATTAAACTTTTTGCTTCGTAGATTTATATTATCGAGTAAATAATTAAACATTTAGTTTTTGTTTAATTTTTAAAATAAACTATATAGTTTAAAAATTTTTTTCATTGGTTTAAGATAGTAAAGATTAATCATTGTTAGATAATATGATTTTTGTTATTTAAAAAAAAATCTTTATAATTTTAAAAGTTAACATCGACAAATATTTAAATATTTAACACATGGAAGTATAGTATTACAACATTAAATTATATCTATTTAATTTATATTATCTATAAATCCAATGGATCATCTATTGTTTAAATCCAATTATTGATAGCCCAATAAAAATTTCTGATAGGTCCAAAATTTAAATGATAAGATTAAAGACTAAATGTAACGTTACTTTTTAGGAATATGTCCATTTTTAAAAAAATCACACATGAATCAAGGTTGTGACTTCTGTTTTAACATATAATTAGAATTTAATGAATATGAATTGATGGAGGATGAGAATGATTCCTCGAGTTCAGTTCAAAGGAATCCTCCCACGATCAAGACAACTGGCTTATGTATCTAGATTAAAAAATGTCCGTTTTCATTTATTAGATGAGAGTATATTATCTTGAAGTGGGTTTACTACTTAGATGCTTTCGTTAGTTATTTGTTCCGTACTTGGCTACCCATCGTTTATCATGTGCATGGTAACTGTTACTAATTCTTGTAGGAAAATGAAATTGAATAGCGTATAACACGTTTGTCGAGAGTAACTATATATTTACTTTTCTTTCTACAAAGTCAAGGAAGTGAAAGGGGGCTGGCACCTCATGTATAATATTTTATACAAATGTGTTGAGAAGCCCAAATATAAAGTGGACCGAGTACTTTCTAGGCTACGCAGATAGTGGGCTAAACAACTGGACGTGGCAGGGGTCGTTTAAGGCTGGAGAAAAACGGCAGGCAAGGTGGAGGTGGCAGTTGGAGAGAGAGGATTGTGCCAACGTCAGGAAAGGGAAAGAACTTGATCAAAGAAAACAGTCCTTAGATTTGAAAAAAGTTAAAACATTTCAATCACGCCCCAAGATGTTGGGGCCTACCACTTCCTTTTTGTCGCTTCCTGTCGGTCCATCTCTAATTCTTCTTCGAATATATGTTAAACCAATTTGTTTTTTCCCTTTAAATTATGCTACATAAACAAAATTTTGCTGTCTATTTCTGTAATTAATTTTAGATTATTTTCTCTAATTAATTTTAATTAGTGACGCAATGATCATCTGACTAAAAATTTGAGATTTTAAGCATTTTAGAGAAAGTCGCACGTTGGATATTTACGTTTTAATAACACGTGATTTAACATTCCTATCATGATTATTCATAAATGCAAAAGTTAGATATAACATTATGACTCATGCAGTACTGTTTGTTTGAAAGTTTCTTTGGTTTCTTATAATCGGCCTCGATTACAAACTTTTTATAAAAAAACTCTCCGATTTACGCGAGATTTGTTATAGCTTTACCGATTTAAGAATAAAATCATACTAGCTTTATATAGCCATGTGTGATGTGTGTGTGGTGTAATTTATAATAGTCCTTTTACGAAAAGCAGATCTCAAAATAAAAGATGAAATTTTGCTGTCCCCTTTCTTCGTCGTAATAACACAACAATTAATAAAATAAAGTATTACCACATCCAAAGAACAATTCTTATTCTCTAAATACAGTCAACATATACATACATGTAGTACTTTACATAATTTACAAATAGAAAGAAAAAAACATATGTTTTATCGGCCATATTAATTCACATGACCTAATAAGTAATTAGAATTTCAAGTTTGCCACCAAACTTCGCAACCTAAATTACACATAATGAAGATATTAAATATACGTAGTCATGGATAATCATCCTAACCCATGAATCCAAAGATGACTACTCACAGATAAGAAACTCTCTTATTATTCTCTTGAAGAAACTAACTCAAAACCTCAAGTTCACAATCTCAAACTCATAAGTTATGCAACACCATTGCATCTCCTTATATATAATTCAAACTTCCTAAATTCATTAGGTTTAACATATTAGAATATTTCCTAAACACAACTCACTTTCCTATTCCATAACTCGGTAGGAAAGTATTAACTTGTTCTCCAAGCTATTTCAAGTTTACTTCAACATTCACCCCCCTTAAACTTGAAATCTTCATTTGACACATCTTGAACTCCGATCAGATCTCTCATCTCTTTAAACTTGATTCTCCCAAGTGCTTTAGTTAGTATGTCAGCATTTTGTTTCACCCCAGCAACATGCTCCACGCTCACAAGACCCTTCTCGACGCATTCTCGAATGAAGTGGAACCTTGTGTGAATATGCTTACTACGCCCATGAAACACTGGATTCTTGGACAAAGCTATTGCCGACTTATTATCAATACGTATCATCACTTTCTCCCTTGAATGGCCGAGTATCTCATTAAGAAGATCTTGTAACCATATTGCTTGCTTAGTTGTTTCTGTTGCAGCCATAAACTCAGCTTCACATGAGGATAACGCGACTATCTCTTGCTTCTGAGAACACCACGTGATTGGATTGCCACCGAGGTAGAAGATATGACCGGTCGTACTCTTGCTGTCGTCTGGATCAACATTGTAGCTACTGTCACTGTAACCAACCAAGCCCTCCTTCGGTTTTGCTTCAAACTTCAATCCATATGATAGTGTTCCCTGTAGGTATCTCAGAACTTGTTTTAATGCGGCCTTATGGGACTCCTTTGGATTATGCATATAACGACTTAGGATGCCCACACTACAAGCAAGGTCAGGTCTCGTGTGTATCAAGTAGCGCAAGCAGCCAATGTTCTTTCTGTAATCCCTTTCATCCACACTGTTCTCTTCATCGGCTTTGCCCAACTTCAGACCTGCATCCATATGTATGTGTGTCGGGTTGCATCCTTTCATCCCGGCTTCCTCGATAATCTTCGCAGCATATTTCTCTTGACTTAACACTATGCTTCCCTCTCTCTGTGTAACTTCTATTCCAAGGTAATAACTCAATCTACCAAGATCAAACATATCAAACTTTGCTGTCATACCCTTCTTGAAGTCGACGATCATATCCATGCTAGATCCTGTTACGAGCAAATCATCTACGTAAACTGCTACTACCAATAGATGTTCTTGTTCTTTCTTTTGATAAAGGGACGGCTCCTTAAGACATCGCACAAACTTTAACTCGTGAAGCACGGCGTTGAGCTTTTCGTTCCATACCCTCGGGGCTTGGCGTAGCCCGTAGAGAGTATTATTTAACTTATAGACCTTTGTCTCCTTCCCTTTGATGACGAACCCCTCTAGCTGTGACACAAAGACTTCTTCCTTTAGATCACCGTGAAGAAAAGCGGTCTTAACATCGAGATGATGTAATTCCCAACTGTGTGAAGCTGTCATTCCAATTATTCGACGAACTGTCTCTATTCTCGCAACAGGCGTGGAAACTTCATCAAAGTCTACTCCATGCTTCTGTATATAACCTTTCGCAACCAGCTGTGCCTTGTACTTGTTGATACTGCCATCAGAGTTCCTCTTAACTTTGAAGACCCACTTCAAACCAATCGCTTTACAATGAGATGGAAGATCAACCAGAACCCAAGTATCATTCTTCACTATCGATTTGATTTCATCCTCACACGCATCTCTCCAAACTTTTAACTCTTTTGCCTCTTCACAGTTCCATGGTTCCTCATTCACAAGCATCAGGAGATGTTCACATTCTATCTCACAAAGCGACTCATACATCCCGTCTTCTTCACACAAGAGCTCGTAGTCGTCGAGATAGCTCGGTTTGTTGATCGTACGAGAAGATCGTCGTAATATCACCGGTGATTCTTCTTGAATATTATCCTCTTCTTGACTATTATCCTCTTCCTGAGGCTCGGGAGCAGCTTCATCTTCACTCTTGTCGCTGAATCGTGGTACAACTTCAACTCCAAACTCTCTGTTACTGAAGTTGATGATACTAAAATCATTGTGTACTTCTTTCTCTAACTCTAACCACTTCCACCTCTGTTCTTCGTTAAAGACCACATCTCTGCTAACAATTATTCTTCGACTCGATGGGTCAAGCAGCCGATAAGCTTTTGTCCCGGGTTCTGTTCCAAGGTGAACCAAAGCTCTTGATCTATCATCCAGTTTTCTTAGATGTGGTGTCGTAACTTTCACATAACCAACACACCCAAAGACTCTTATGTGCCCAATATTCAGTTTCTTTCCTCTGAAACTTTCGTATGGAGCATGTAGTAACAGAGTTCTCGTCACTATCCGGTTAATGAGATAGGTTGCATGCCTTACCGCTTCCCCCCATAAGAAGTTTGGGACGTCCATGTGTTTTAAGATGCTTCGTGTCATCTCTAACAGCGTTCTTTTTCTTCTTCACCTCCGTTCTGCTGCGGAGAATATGGAGCTGTAAGATGACGTTTGATACTCGAGATATCGCAATACTCTTTGAATTCAAGTGATGTGAACTCTCTTCCTCTGTCGGTTCTAAGCGTTTTGATCCTTGCACTCATCTTCTACTCAACTAAGTCCTTAAATCGTTTAAACTTAGTGAAAGCCTCGCTTTTCTCCTTCATGAGAATGGTCCACATATATCTCGAATGATCATCGATCAAAACAAAAACGTATCTGTTTCCTCCAGCTGTAGGTGGTGTGATCAGACCGCATAGATCTCTGTGTACTAACTCCAGTACTTCTGTCGCACGGTATGAGCTGGCTTGAGGAAAAGATTTTCATATTTGTTTCCCACGCAAACATGTTATACATGTCTCCTTCTCAACTCCAAAACGAGGCATACCAATCACCATATCCATATTGACCATTTGCTTCAAATTGCTCAGACCCACATGTCCTAAACGCGAGTGCCACTTTGAAGACTCCATGTGATGAACCATTTGTAAACACTTCTTATTTTCCACCTCCATGATTACTTTGTATAGGCGATTTGGTGCTCGCCTTGCCTTTACAATCAGTCTTCTATCACGATCATACAAGAACAAGAAGTCTTCCTTCATGTTTACCTCACAGCCTGACTTACCTCACAGCCTGACTCTGTAGCCTGTCCAAGGGATATAATATTACTTCGAAGATCAGGGATATATTACACAACAGAAAGTATCTTTCTTTCATCATTCTTGGTTACGATAACAATTGAGCCCTTTCCGGTTATATCTATACGAGAGTCGCTCCAAACCTCACTTTCCCAATTATCCTTCTATCAATTTGTGAAAAATACTCGAGATTTCCTGTCATGTGGTTGTTGGCTCCATTATCCAAGTACCACAAGTTGTCTCCAGCAGTAGCAGTATCAAGTTTATTTGGTATAACCTTCCGTTCATTGAGAAACACAATCTCGTTTACCATCAATTCATCAGCTTCATGTGTAGTATCTGCTTCGCTTTCAAGTGTTTTTTGGAGTTTAAGCAAGCGATCGGGACAGTTCTGAGCGAAGTGCCCTATCTTAACACATCAAAAGCATACCACTTTGGATGCATCTCTTTCTTGACGATAATAGCCTCCGTTCTGTTGATAACCATAGTGCCCGCGACCTCTTCCTCGATACCCATAATGACCACCTCTGCCTCTCCCTCTAGATGAGTCGTATCTCTCTTGATAAGGTTGTTGTGGTTGTGCTTGTGAATCTGCATTCGTATACATAAGTTTATTTTGCCCTTGATCTTCTTGTTTCTCGTCGTCCTCTTCAGAAATTCTTTCTTCATAAGCTTTTAATCTTCCCACAATGTCTTCAAAGCCAGTTTTGTTTAGATCAAGAACTTGTTCTAAGGCAGCTATGATGTGTATATATTTCTTTCTCGGCAAACTTTGGAGAAATTTCTTAACAATCTTTGACTCCTCAATAACCTCTCCTAAGGCTGCTGATTTTGTTAATAGTTCAGAGATCCTCCCGACAAAGCTATCAGTAGAGTCGGTATCCTTCATCTTTAGTCTGTTGAAATAGGCTGTTAGGGTCTGCAGACGAGCCTCTCGCACGCGATCAGCACCCGTATGTCTCATCTTGATCGCCTCCCAAATCTCCTTTACGGTATCAAGGTCTCCTAGATCAATGGCCTCCCAGACCTTATGAACCTTCAATGCTGCTTGCATCCTTATTGTCCATACCGTGTAGTTAGTATCATTCAACAACGAACACTTGATGGACGAGGAGCCACTGCTCTTGTTGATATTCACTGCAACGATATCCCCCATGTTTTCTTTGACTTAATATAAAGCTCTGATACCAAATATTGAAATCAAAGACTCGAACACAAATCAATGAACTCACAAATAAGAAACTCTCTTATTAATCTCTTGAGGAAATGAAATGGAATTTTCAAAGGTCCTAATTCAAATCTTGTAGTATTTAAGATGTCAATCCATTTCTAAGTATTTTGATGCAAAGAGAATACATGTTCAAACTTAATCTAAGTGTATTCAGTTCAATGAAGTGGTTTGATTAAACTAACAAGATTCTAACACAACTAACTAGCAACTTTCAATCAAATGAATAAAGGAGGACACATGGGTATAGGAATTTGATGTCAAATGATTAAGATTCAATCTAAAATGGCAAGGTTTCAATCAACACATTTCCCTAAGTCTAGATAACAATTCTAAGCAAGTTCTTTATCAAGACAAATGCTCATTTACTCTCATTGATCAAACATCAAATGTCTTTGGTTTGTGTCAATCAAGCAATCATTAAGAACAAATCATACAACTATCGAAACTCCTCTAACATCAAATATCTTTGGTAGGGTAAGTTAAGAGCATGTTGAGTTGGCTCAGACATTTCATCGAACACCTTTCAGGCAATAAAATGTCTAGGTTTCTAATCTGAATGGCCAACTCTAGATTAGCATTAAGATCACTCAATCAAGCAAGGAAACATATTAAGCTATTCTAAACATTCTAGATTATCACTTAATCATCCTAATCATCCTAACCCATGAATCCAAAGATGACTACTCACTCATTATCATGATAGACACTAAATCATTAGTTGATCGGAGTCTAAATATGATTAATGATCAAAGCAATCAAGCAATCACAAAAGATAATGATCAAGATTAGATCTTTCACTCCAAAGTGGTCTTTGATTTTTTAGATAATAAGATCAGTCCCAACTTTGGGATAACAAGGATATTTATACAATCCCTGGAAAACCTAATGGTTTCCACTAAAAAGTCTAAAAAGCCCTTTAAAAACACTAAAATTCGATCAGCTGAAAATGTGACCCGGGTAGAGGTCGGGTCGCCCAACCCGCGATGATCTACCCGCGCTGGGTCGTCCTGGGTTGTCCGCACGGGTCGTCCAACCCGCGCTGGTATACCCGCGTCAGCTTCTGTCGTCCAGCCTTCTTCGCCCGCGCGGGTAAGGGAACCCGCGGTGGTCTACCCGGGTTCGACCATGGTTGATATGCCTCTAGTAAATCGATCATCACTTCTCCAATACAGCTTCAAATGACTTGAAACCACTTCCATTAGAAAGCTAACTCAATTTACTATGTCTTCCCAAAATATTAGTAACAAAAGGTATCTTTAAGACTTCCATCCATGTTCATCTTTCACCCTTTTACACCAGAAATGTCTCTAAACACCTCCAAGAACTCCATAGCACACTCCAGCCCCTAATAAAGACTCATGTATGCAAAATGCAACCTAAAGATGACTAAATCCTAGTCTATATGATCAAAATGTACAAGGATGAATGGCTAAAATCATGCAAATTCATAAGATATCAACTCCCCCACACTAGTCCTTTACTTGTCCTCAAGTAAACTTTTCAAAAACTCAAGAAAGAGAGATATAAAGATGAGAGCTTATAACGAAAAGAAACACTTTCTAGCACTCAACTCGACATCCTAAAGAAACATAGCAAAAAACATGAGCAAACTCTTTTATTATACTCTAGCTTCTCTAGGCCTATCAATACTCTTAAACCTCTACACAAGTTGCAACGCTTATCAACCAACAAGTTCTTTTAACCAGCCCTCACATTGATTCACACACACACACAAGGTTAATTTTCACAAATGGGCACATGATCTCAATCATTTGGCTAGGCAAGCAAATGGTCTAATGTGAATGAAGAGGAGGGTTCAAATGCATCATTTCAAGGTGGTTGTCACTCAAGAACAAGGAGCTTGATCATTATGAAAAATTTATCTAAGACTAGAAGCAATTCATGCATACATATATCCATTCTCATCGTTCTACCCTTTTCCTAAGTGATTACAAGCTTTACCCTTTTCATCCCCATTCTAAAACCAAAATAGCACCCACTCACATCACTCACCCAAAGAACAACTCTCTATTTCTTTTGACTCAACCAACTAGGGACTTTTATTCACTTTTTACAACACTTAGCTCTAACTCTTTCTCATTTCCTTCCCCACCTTCTCATTGATTCTCTTTTCTTTTCTTTTTTTTTTTTTATTATAAGGGGAAGGTTCTTTTGTACACAATCTAGAGCTTCCTTCTTTCCTTTTGTCCCTAGGATTTTTTTTTTCTTTTCCCATGACACTTTGTCCATCTTTCTCACTCCCCAAACCCAAAATATTAATATTTAGAATACACAAACCCACTCACCATCCCCAAATGATAGCTCATTATGCTAGCAAGAGATGAGAACAAATATATGTCGCCTCCAATACTCTCAAGACATTGCACATGACAAGCTATCAAAAGAGGTCTCACTCATGCAAATCAATGTTTGGTCTCAAAGAATGGCTAGGGTTGTAGGGTATGGAGTGCTATTTGGGTTAACAAAGAGTGGTATAATGGAATAAGATAACTCAAATGTGTATGAGATCCATGATCAAGTATGCAAGTGCCCATATGCAAGAGAGATTAAGTTCATTCAAGCCAAGTTCAGTTTGGAGCTGATTTTAAAAACAATGCCAATATCAAGCAAGCAAACAAGTTTCAAGAAGAGTTTTCAAGGCTCGAACCATGCAAGGCTTTTAAGGGATGCTTAAGCAACTTGATATGTTTAACTAGGGTGTCACTTTGAGTTCTAGACATGTGTTCTTTACAAGGTTTCTCCCTATTCATGAATGCAACCTATATGCTCTAGACTCAATCCTAAGAATGCAAGTGATGCAACTACATGCTTCTTTTTGTGTTTTTCAAATTTTTCAAAATATTTTTGGTTTTTCTATGCAAATATGTATGTACAATGCAAAACTCAATTCAATATCATCAAAACAAACATGATCAAATACTTGGTACCTCCCCCAAACTTAGTTCACACAGTCTTTGTGTTAGTAAGTTGAAAGAGATACCCAAAAGAAAGAATAAATGCAAAGAAAAACTGGTATATACATTGGAAAGGTTGGAGTGGTACCTCAAGCGGAGAGTGGAGAAGGAGGATCCTTCCCACTTTCAAGAGTGATGGTGAGGACTTGTGAGAGAAGCTCTTGAAGCTTGATTGGATCATCTTGGAGCTGTGGAGTGATTATGGCCTTTGCACTTGAGAATGGTGTAGACTTTCCCTTGCATTTGATCTTGTACTCAATAGCTCTATCCTTGAACTTCGTTGGGTGAAGAGTGAGAGTGTGTGGCATCATATCAAGAGGTGGAGGGTGAGGTTCTTTCATCATCTTCTTCTTGTCATGAGCAGCCTTTGTGGCTCTACTCACCTCCTCTTTTGTAGCACTTTCCAAGTGCTCATCACACATCTCTTTAGAGGACTCTCCATCAAGACTTTCTTTTCCACTAACAACCATTTCATCCTTAATCTTTTCAATGGAAGGTTCTCCACAAGTGATGGTTCTACAGTACTCAACATTCATCATTGGATACTTGATTGGGTAGGAAACAACTTTGTTTATATTGAGGAGTGTGACCTTCTTGTTGGCAAAGTCAATGCAAGCTCCTACTGTTGTGAGAAATGGTGTTCCAAGGATCAATGGGACTCTCTTCCCAGTTGCCATCTTCAAAACAGTGAGGTCAATAGGAATGGTGCAAGCTCCAATCTTCAAAGGAAAGTCCTTGATGAGACCAATTGGAGTTGTAGAAGAGGAGTCCCCAAACATTAGTAAAGATGTGTTTGGTTCCATGTTTTCAATCCCAAGACTCTTCACCATCTCCATTGAGATCACATTCACACTTGCACCAGAATCAACAAGAGCATCATCAAGTGTGAACTTACCAAAGGAGCAAGACAAGGTGAACTTCCCTTGGGTTTCTAATTTGGGAAGGGACTTTGGTGTGACTGGTGGATCAAGCTGCACAGTAGAGATGTCTAGAAGCTTTGCTACTTCTTCTTTGTGAGCTAGAATGTCCATGATGAGCATCATTTGAACATGAGCATCACGCATATGTGAGATCTCTGGAAGCTTGACTCCTACAACACTCATGTCCTTTCTGAACTTGGAGATCACCTTCTTTTGAGCTTTGGTGAGGACCATTTGAAGAAATGGGAGCTTATCATAAGGTGACTGCTCAACCTCAGTGGTTCCTTTCAACTTTACTTCCTTTAGCCTCTGCACATCCTCTCTTTCAACTTGATTCTCAGCCTTGTGCTCATCTCTCTTCAGATTCTCTGCTGCAACCTTTAGTTCAGCTTGTGCCTTTACCCTCTCCATAGCCTTGTGTTCAGTCTTATCCAGAATCTGTGCTGCAGCCTGGGAAACAAATTCTGTTCCATACAAGAAGCTATCAATTTGATCCACCTCTTTCTCATGATCACTCAACTCAATCTCAAAAGAAGTAGTAGATAGGATAACATTGCAATACTCTTTGGGATTTTGCTCTGATTTTCCTGGTAGAGATCCCATTGGGCGCTTGGAGGTTGAAGGCATAGAGGCAAACTGATTCTCCAAAGCCTTGAAGTGAGAGGAGAGTTGTAGGAACTTGTTGTTGAGGTCATTGTAGCTTCCATCAACTTTGGTGTGAAGGTTCTTCAGCTCATATCCAATGTGCTTCTCACTTCTAGTTTGGGACTCCAAGATCTGTTTCAACATTGCATCAGTGCTACTCTCTTGTGGAGCATAAGTAGAAGATCCGGCTTGGCCTTGTGTAGACTGATTTCCTTTGGAAGAGACGCCTTGAGAGTAGTTTTGCCTACCTTGGTAACCACCTTGTTGGTAGTTGTAGAAGGGCTTTTGTTGGTAACTGTTATACTGAAAGTTAGGCTCATTCTTGTACCATGTCCCATTAGCATTCATAAAACATAGCTCTTCTTGACCTTCTAGACCATCAACTTCATGAACCACAACTGTCTCCTCTTGTTTCTGCTCACCAACAAAGTTTACTTTCTCTTGTTTGGCTTATCCGAAAGAAGCAAATCCATCTTATCTTGTAGAGCCTTAAACTCTCTCTTTGTGTTTGTATCATCACCTCCACTGCTTCTGTTGCTTCTATCATGCTCATCACTGTAGACTGAATCACTCTTAGCCATATTCTCTATAATCTCCAAAGCATCTGCTTCACTTCTCCCCAAGAAGAAACCATTGCTAGCAGTATCAAGCTGGCTTCTAAACTTAGGCAAAGCACCTCTGTAGAAAGTACTAAGCAAATTCTCCATGTTGAAGCCATGATGAGGACATTGAGAGATGTAGCTGTTGAACCTTTCCCATGCTTCTCCAAAGCCTTCAAGATTCCTTTGATGAAATCCAGAGATTTCATTCCTTAACTTAGCAGTTCTTGAAGTAGAGAAGAACTTGGTGAGA
The DNA here is from genome assembly GCF_020379485.1 of Brassica napus. Lineage (NCBI taxonomy): Eukaryota > Viridiplantae > Streptophyta > Magnoliopsida > Brassicales > Brassicaceae > Brassica > Brassica napus. The sequence continues at coordinate 29,518,950 of NC_063447.1, read as the reverse complement.
AAAGCTTTCTTGCACTCATCCCATGTGGTGATTGAATATCTTGAAAGGCTCTTCTCCTATGTGTGCGCTTTGTCTCCCAAAGAGAATGGAAACATCCTTAGCTTGAATGCATCTTCAGAGACACCACTGATCTTTGTTGTTCCACACAGCTTATCAAAGTTATCCAAGTGGTCTAGTGGATCCTCCAAGGCAAGACCATGGTACTTGTTGCTCTGGATCATGTTTATCAAGCTTGATTTGATCTCAAAGTTGTTGTTTTCCACAACTGGTGCTCTGATGCCAGCTCTATGCCCATGGATATTGGGCTCATCATGTGTGCCAATAGCTCTAGCTTGGCGCTGTGGGTGTTGTGGCCTAAGGTTGGCAGCTCCTTGGCCAATGCCCTCTCCATCTTGAGGCTGATTTTGATGTTGGTCCATCACAAATCCCAATCTGTCTAAGTGAGCTTGTTGCTCTTCTTCTCTTCTTCTCCTTGCAATCTCCCTTTCAAGTGCTCTAATGTCTTCAACTCTTGGAACTAGGTCTGTTGGGCCTCTGCTCCGCAAGTTCATGCACCTGAGATACAAAAGGGCTAGGAGAGAGAATCAATAACTAGATATAAGGAAAATAAGACTTAGTCTCAAGTAAGGACCAAATCTCAATGTCAAAATCAACTTAGAATTGGCAACGGCGCCAAATTTGAAATGGACTTTTCAAGGGTCCTAATTCAAATCATGTAGTATTTAAGATGTCAATCTATTTCTAAGTATTTTGATGCAAAGAGAATGCAGGTTCAAACTTAATCTAAGTGCATTCAGTTCAATGAAGTGGTTTGATTAAACTAACAAGATTCTAACACAACTAACTAGCAACTTTCAATCAAATGGATAAAGGAGGACACATGAGTGTAGGAATTTGATGTCAAATGATTAAGATTCAATCTAAAATGGCAAGATTTCAATCAACACATTTTCCTAAGTCTAGATAACAATTTTAAGCAAGTTCTTTATCAAGACAAATGCTCATTTACTCTCAATGATCAAACATCAAATGTCTTTGGTTTGTGTCAATCAAGCAATTATTAAGAACAGATCATACAACTATCAAAACTCCCCTAACATCAAATATCTTTGATAGGGTAAGTTAAGAGCATGTTGAGTTGGCTCAGACATTTCATCGAACACCTTTCAGGCAATAAAATGTCTAGGTTTCTAATCTGAATTGTCAACTCTAGATTAGCATTAAGATCACTCAATCAAGCAAGGAAACATATTAATCTATTCTAAACATTCTAGATCATCACTTAATCATCCTAATCATCCTAACTCATGAATCCAAAGATGACTACTCACTCATTATCATGATAGACACTAAATCATTAGTTGAGCTGAGCCTAAACATGATTAATGATCAAAGCAATCAAGCAATCACAAAAGATAATGATCTTTCACTCCAAAGTGGTCTTTGATTTTTTAGATAATAAGATCAGTCCCAACTTTGGGATAACAAAGGTATTTATACAATCCCTGGAAAACCTAATGGTTTCCACTAAAAAGTCTAAAAATCCCTTTAAAAACACTAAAATTCGACCAGCTGAAAATGTGACCCGGGTAGAGGTCGGGTCGCCCAACCCGCGCTGGTCTACCCGTCGGCCGCGCGGGTCGTCCAACCCGCGCTGGTCTACCTGCGCTGGGTCATCCTGGGTTGTCCGCGCGGGTAGCGGGTCGTCCAACCCACGCTGGTCTACCCGCGTCAGCTTCTGTCGTCCAGCCTTCTTCGCCCGCGGTGGTCTACCCGGGTTCGACCATGGTTGATATACCTCTAGTAAATCGATCATAACTCCTCCAATACAGCTTCAAATGACTTGAAACCACTTCCATTAGAAAGCTAACTCAATTTACTATGTCTTTCCAAAATATTAGTAACAGAAGATATCTTTAAGACTTCCATCCATGTTCATCTTTCACCCTTTTGCACCAGAAATATCTCTAAACACCTCCAAAAACTCTATAGCACACTCCAGCCCCTAATAAGGACTCATGTATGCAAAATCCAACCTAAATATAACTAAATCTTAGTCTATATGATCAAAATGTATACGGATGAATGGCTAAAATCATGCAAATTCATAAGATATCAGGAAACTAACTCAAAACCTCAATCTCACAATCTCAAACTCATAAGTTATGCAACACCATTGCATCTCCTTATATATAACTCAAACTTCCTAAACTCATTAGGTTTAACATATTAGAATATTTCCTAAACACAACTCACTTTCCTATTCTAGGAAAATATTAACTTGTTCTCTAAGCTATTTCAAATGTAATTCAACAATGGACATGGTATAATGATTTTAAAATTGACAAGGTAATTGACAAAATGGGTGGGCGGGAATAGTACTCATAATCCCACTCAAGCTTTCTATTATTATTTTAATGTGAAATTCATTAAAAAAACATTTTAATGTGTCATTCTTTGGAAATTTTATAAAGGAGATCTAGAGACTTATACTTTGCAATTTATGTTACAAGTGACTAACCATCTTCGTAATGAGCGTCCTCAGATTGTATAAACTTGTACACTTTGGTGATGAGGTTAATTTAGTATTTTCCATTGACAATGCAATCGCAATACATGCAATTATGACAAGTGATTAAATTCGAATTTGCCGAACAAATAAATTTAACCGCGTGATGTGTAGAGTATTGTATATTCCTGATTTCAACTCTATACAAGCTAAATATATAATCACTAATGTTATTGAACTTACCAACTAAATAAAATCCTGCGCCAGGAAATCAGTCATTTTTCTTTCAAGAGTGAAATCTCAAGATTCATCTTGGTTAAACCCGATTATTGTTTTTATCATATTTTTTTTTTAACTAAAATCATGTATCTTTCTCATATTAAGATCACCGGACTCTCTATTTTTCCTATATAATTTACACTAAAATAAAATAATTCTATTATAGAGTAACTTTTACTCCCATATAATTATTCTACGATAGATTTATTCTATTATAAAGTGGAATATAGAAGAATGCCATATTTTTTTCTATTTTAGAATAATAAGGTAATATTCATTTATATTTTACTCTGTAATAGAGTACTATGAATTTTCCTGCGCCATGCGCAGAAATAGTAATTTTTAACATAACATTTTTTATTTCAAAAGAAAATTTTGATTTATATTTCAAAATTATTAATTTCTATTTTAACTTTAATAGTTATAAATAATCATAAACGTATTTTTGTAATCTTATTTTTTTTTTATTTGGTATAATTATTTAAATTTGATTTGATTTAATTTTTAATAAAGATAAAATTAGATTTTATAAAAATAGTTTTAATTATATCATTGTGTTTAATGATTATTTATTTTAAATATATATATATCTTCCCATCTAATTTTAAATATATATATAATTTTTTTTTACATATAAATATAAATTCTAATAAATTTGAGACTTTGTTTGTTTTAGTTAAACTGAAAAATCTTTTTTTTCAATTTAAATGATGAAGATAAACGAATAAATTTAAATAATGTTTAAATATTTAACTATCAAATTTTTTTGGATTAGTGTTACTTTATTTAGCTTATTTTTATTAATGTGAGATACATATATACATATATATTATTATTTTAATTGTGATATATGAATTATTAATATATTTAATAGTTTACCATAAATAAATATTTTTATGGAAAATTGACATTAATGATGATATATGATTTATTTTTATTACCATATTTAAAATCACTGCAAAAAAAAATTAAATTTTTATAAGGAAATTTTACATCTCACAATTAATATGATATCTTGTCACTATTTTCTAAAACCGTGTCATCTAGTTTAAGTGTCATGTCATCTTTTTTTCAGCGAGAATGATTGTAGCAACGACATGTGTATAAATCACTTCGCAAATATTAGAAAAGAAAATATAGAGAAAGAAATAGAGAACCGTCGGAGATGTTCTAAGTTTACGAAATAGATGAAACAAGTCCACGATCGGTTTTATCAAAGACTAGATATTTTTTCCGCGCTTCGCGCAGATTGTGTCTTATAAATTTATTTTATTTATAATATTATTTTTCGGTTTTTTTCTTTTACATTAACTTCTTGTTTTTTCCAATGTTAGTTTTTCTTAATTTAAATTTATATGTTTATAATTTTTCATTTTTCTTGTTGTAGATGGAGAATTATATTTTTTTATTGATGGTTTTTTGTATGTGACATAAACTTTTTGAAATTTTAAAATAATGTTATATATAGTACGATTAACACATTAAAGAAGAGAAACATATTCATGCACATTTTACACAGGTTTTATATGCATAATTTTAAACATTATATATGTATATATTATAAGTTTGAAATATGTAAATGCTTTCTAAAGCTAAATACTTGTTCTGAGTTTACATAACTTATCGAAAGTTTTATCTCTTTTTAAATTCAAATCACAGAAAAAAATATCAAAAAGTCAGTATAGATCGGTTTTTTGAGCTTTTAAATCATCACTGAAAAATTACATGAATCAGATAACAACAGTTTTATAAACAACTGGATAAAATTTGACCGAGCCAAAGATTTTTACACAATATGTTTTTTTTTTCTTCAAATTGCGAAGAGCCTATAGGCACAAAAAAAAAATCATAATTTTTGTTTTCACTTATATAACATTTTTTCTCCTTTACACACGGAGTTTATTACACTGCTATAAGCAATGGAGAACTCTATTCATATAAGATTCACATCTATGCATTTTTACAAAGAAGAATTTTAGCCATCTTTAGTTTCGGAATGGACCAACTTCAGTCATATACACTATATTTTCTCTATGATTCAAATCTTACAATTTTAATATATGTGCAGATTTCCATGTGAAAAAGCATGCATGCCATCTATCATTCAACCTATTACTTTTTCCAAAGTAAACAGTATAATCCTCGTTTGGTTAGCTCCACAAACTAATCTCTTTGGATCAGTTTACTAAAAAAATATGGATACTAATGTCAGAAAAGAATATAAACACTATCAACAATAAATATTGGCACAAGACTATTTGGTTCAAGGAACATATTCCACGTAATGCGTTTATATCATGGCTGGCTTTGGGGAGAAGACTGCCAACCAAGGATCGCTTGAGGCGTTGGGGGTTAAATGTCTTCGGAACGTGCGTCTTTTGTAATCTGGAAATAGAGACTCACCATCATCTCTTCTTTGAGTGCTATTTCTCTCGCTTGATATAGGAGCCTTTTGCTGCTTAAGTTTGGATTTCTCCTCAGACTGATCTACACTCTGTTGCATCCTGGATCAATCAACCTCGCGTCAACGCAGATGTGCATGCTACTCCAGTCATCAAGCTCTACTTTCAGTCAGCCATCTACCTGCTGTGGAAAGAGCGTAATGCTCGTGTGTTCACAGCTGTCTCCTCACCTTCATCAGTCATCCTCTCTCGACCGTATGATGCGTGACCGTCTCCTCTCTTACCCGGCAAGTTCTTCTTTCTCTTCTTCTCTACTTCTTTTTATCTTTCTTGTATAAGACCTCCTTAAGGCTTTTTTTTACTTTGAGTTGTTGTTGGTTGTTTTTGTTTCCTTGATGTAATAAGTTGTTTAAAAACAACAGTGTAACCTTTCAGAAAATGATAATCTTAACATCTTACCAAAAAAAAAACAACAAATATTGACTTATTTATGTGAATATATATTTTATTTTAAATCATTATAATGGACAAATAAAGCACCATAATTTGTACAACAAATTTTCTTAGATTCACCTCATTATACTCACCATTTTACCATTTTAATTACATAATTTTACATGAGCTTCTTCACCCTCCCCGGTTATTTTCTCTTTATTTATAACTACAATATAAAGTTATAAACTATATATATTATAAATTAATAATTTATTTATCCTTGAAATCTAACGATTAAAAATAGAACATAATTCAATATAGATATATGATTCTATTAATAAATTAGCAGTTACAAATTTAAAATTTCTAGAAATATCAAAAGTGGTATATTAGTTAATTATCTTCTAAATGATATTTATTTCTAATTCTTTTTGGATGAGAATATTTTGGCTGAGGTGGATAGTACCAAAAGCCTGTAATTTAGTCCCTTTTATATAGTAGGATGAATCTTAGCTAACTAATTTTTAATATTAAATGGAACGACTTTTAGCCATAATTTGTTTTCTTCAAAAATATTTAAAAGAAGGACCAGAAAAGAACTAGAGGGGGAGGCCAGGAGACATTATTATCGCTAGTCAAAAACAACAAACCCTACTTTTGCTTTCTGATATAAAATTTATATTTTATTTTTGCAGGTTTCTTCTCTTCTTCTTCCTCTTGCCTCCTGTCTTTCATCATCCATAAAGTGAAAGCTAACCCATAGAGCCAATATCATCCTAAAAAGAAATTTATTTCCAAAACATTCTCTCTTTGCTCTTTACCCTTTCTCTCTCTCTCTCTGCCTTTCTCTTTGTCAAAGTTCATGGATGCTACGAAGTGGACGCATGTACGTCAAAAGATCTCTCTTTGCTATATCTGTTTGTTTCTTATTTTCTAACTCTAACAATTTCCCTCTCTCTATACTCACATGGATATTAACATGTACATGTATGTATGTATGTATGTATGTATGTATGTATGGAACAATTTTTTTATTATGCTTCTTGTGATTATATGCATAGTCTTATAGATACAAAAACGTTTTTGTGTATGTTATTTGCATGATGAATTATCCTTTCGAAACTTTCGAAGTTCTCGAATGAGTAAATGAAACCTTTTTCTCTATATTCACCTTTTTATGTGATGAATTGTAGATTTTGATAACTAATGGATAAAAAGGTTTGATTTGTTATTTACCTTTTGGTCTTGGTGCTCAGGTCTTACCAAGTTCTTTTTCTTTCTAAATTGTGGTTTACTTAGCTTCCTATAATTTTCTTTTAAAGCACCGACGATTTATTAAACCACAAAAAACTAGTTTTATTTTCTTCTTTCTGTTGTGCTTAATTATTTCTTAAATTTTAATTCATCTCACCAAACCCTAGTCCTGACGTGATTCAAGACTCGTTTTACACTCGTTATTGTTCTGTTTGACATGATCAGTGACTAAAACATTATCTCAATTCTTGTAGGATTTTCAAGAAATGATAAATGTAAAACCAATGGAGCAGATAATTTCAAACACCAGCAACAACACTTCGCAGCAGCAACAGCAGCAGCAACAACAGCAACAAACATTCATCGCCACCACAGCGAGACCAAACCCCAACGCATCCAACGGCGGATCCGGCGCCGGAAATGACAACAACACTGCTACTACGATGGAAAGTACTAGAAAGGCGAGGCCGCAAGAGAAAGTGAATTGTCCAAGATGTAACGCAACCAACACAAAGTTTTGTTACTACAACAACTACAGTCTCACGCAACCAAGATACTTCTGCAAAGGTTGTCGAAGGTATTGGACCGAAGGTGGCTCTCTTCGTAACGTTCCTGTGGGAGGAAGCTCAAGAAAGAACAAGAGATCCTCAACACCTTTAGCTTCACCTTCTAATCCCAAGCTTCCAGATCTAAACCCACCGTTTTTTTTTGCAACCCAAATCCCTAATAAGTCGTCAAAAGATCTCAACTTGTTGTCTTTCCCAGTCATGCAAGATCATCATCATGGTATGTCTCAGTTTCTTCATATGCCCAAGGTCGAGAACAACAATACTTCATCCTCAATATATGCTTCATCATCTCATGGAGCCTCTTCAAGAGGCATGAACACGTTATTGCCTGGTCAAATGATGGATTCAAACTCAGTCCTTTACTCATCTTTAGGGATTCCAACAATGGCTGATTACAAACAGAGTAACAATAATCTTTCGTTCTCCATTGATCATCATCAAGGGATTGGACATAACACCATCAACAATAACCACAGAGCTGAAGATAACAATCATGCTGATGATATGAATGGAGCAAGTAGGGTGTTGTTCCCTTTTTCTGACACGAAAGAGTTTTCAAGCACAAACCAAGAGAAGAGCCATAATACATATTGGAGTGGGATGTTCAGTAATACAGGAGGATCTTCGTGGTGAAGAATGTATCATGAACTTCATAGCTTTTCTTCTCTTTTTCACTTTATTTACCTCCTTATTCTATCATATTTTTACTTTGATGATCTTTTGTTTCTCTCACATGGGGTACTTTAGTTAAAGTTGTCAGAACTTAGTTTAGAGATTGTCTTTTTATTTCATCTTTTCTGTTTTTTTTTAATATATATTTATTTCATAATTGGGTTTGATGGTATTTTTTTAGTAGCAAAAGGGTCTTTGTATCATAGGAATGGTGAGGGGTATGAGGGTAGAAGAATAAGTGAATGCGAGGGCTTTGTGTATATTCATCATTTCTTCTATCTGTAGAAGTATTTGTGTAATCTATTCATGTTTTCTATAAATCATAATCCAATTTATAATTTATATTGTGTGAACCTAAAGATTGATACAACTTTGATTTTTGTTGTATATTTTCAGCTTTGGTTTATAAGTATAATTGTACTATCCAAATAATGAGAAATAAAACAAACAAATATGATCGGGATCTTTATCCACGAAGAGTCATGATTATCAAATCCCATAGCATCGCATTTTGGGGACATTAATATATACTTATAGAGCTTTGCTCTTCAGCTTTTTGACTTTTGTGCCCGTGCGTGAATTTCGCAATCCTTTATCCTTTTCAACGTAAATTCTAGGTGTTTTTTTTTTCTGTTAAAGTATTTTCTTTATGTTAAAGCATTTCAACTTAAGTTCATTACTATGCACATCCCTTTAATGTGAGTATTATTATGACTACACGAACTAATGATCAAGGGAATTAATACGTTAATTAAATATTTAAATGTGTTCAGGGCTAAGTTAACCTACTCGCACTAAAAGCCGTTTGTAGCATTTACTAATAAATAATTGTATAGTGTGTGTAGATCTGTAAATTTGGTCATATTATTAACTAATCATCGTCTTAAAGCAAACACCCACTAAGATTCGGAGACGACGGCACGGTTTCCTTGAATTCTCGTTATTACCAGATTTACCGCAATGTCACATTCCACTCGACACTTTTTTCTTCTATCTTTAATAAATACTCCTAGTTCTAAACTTCTAATAATGAAACCGTACCTTCACGTTTCATCCACCTAATCCGCTGATTAATCTTCGTTTAGCTGGAAAAACATTCCTCCAAATGTATTCATGGTAAGTGGTAATCACAGTTGACGTATAAATTTTCATATAATAAATTTTATATGTCGTATTACTTACAATATTGTAGCATAATTTCATTTAAGCTCTACCTTTTCAGAGAAATTACAAGTTACTTAGGTAAAAGTTATCATGACCCGCACACCACGAAATTTTCTCACACTTGTTAAAAGGAATAACATCATGGGGATCCAAAATAGAAAAGCTGATAAAATTGTTGAAGCTACACTAGAAGGAATAAATAAGTGTCTATATATAAATAAATCGTACCATAACCTTTAAAAGTTGATATGTATTAGAAATTTATTAATATCAAATAGTGTACTGCTACGTATACTTTTGTCAGGATATATATTTTGTATATAAGGATAATTATGTGTATGTTGATATGTATTAGAAATTTATTAATATCAAATAGTGTACTGCTACGTATACTCTTATCAGGATATATAGTATATAGCATATATAAGGATAATCATGTGTATGAACACATGATGATTAGTAGCTGGCTTGAAATGCGGAAGTAGATGTCCCCTTTATAGTGCCCGCCAACCAAACATGATTTTTCATTGAGTTATTCTTGGGTTCACCCCCTAGGGTGAACCTTTAGATTCACCAACCAATAGAAAATTATCATTTTAAATTTAGTATCTTTTAATTAAGGAAACCAAATAACTTGGCAAATTATATTATTTTTTCAAAATAAAATTTAAAAATAAATAAAAATAATATATAAAAAACGAATTTAAAAAAAAAAAATGTTGTCAACAAAACACTAAACCCTAAACTCTAATACTAAACCCTAAACTCAAATCCTAAACCCTAAATCCTTGGGTAAACCTTAAATCCTTGGGTAAACCCCTAAACCCTTGGAAAAACACTAAACATGTTGTCAACAAAACACTAAACCCTAAACTCTAATCCTAAACCCTAAACCCTTGGGAAAACCTTAAACCCTTGGGTAAACCCTAAACCCTTGGGTAAACCCTAAACCCTTAGGTAAACCCTAAACCCTTGGAAAAACACTAAACATTTGGATAAATTCTAAATTATAAATCTTAAACACTAAACTCTAAATCTTAAAAATAAATATTTTTTTTAAATAATCTTTTTTTAGAACTATTGTTATTTTTATTTATTTAATTTTTTATTTTTTATTTTAAAAGCATAATATAATTTGGCAAGTTATTTTGTTTCCTTAATTAAAAGATACTAGATCTAAAATGACAACTTTCTATTGGTTGGTGAACCTAAAGGTTCACCCTAGGGGGTGAACCCAAGAAAAAGTCTTTTTCATTGGGTTCTTATTGTTTTGATTGTTTAATTACTGACTATATTTGAATAATACATAACTATATTTAAATATATCTAAGATAAAATCAAACGCGATATTCTGGTAGTCTATAACAAATCCAGATTTATCTACGCATGGTCACTTTATTCAAGATTATTAAGAAAACACAACGCGATGGATCCATGAGTCAACTATATATTTCTTTAAAATATAGAAAGTTGTTATCTTCAGGCCAAAGAAACCAAAGGAATAAAAGACCTGTGAGTCGATATCATTCACTAATACTCATGGAAAAGACAAGTGACGTGTGTTCACACGGTTATCCTTTGACGCATACTCAATAGAAACAACCCTGTCCAATATTTTGCTGCAGTCACAAATAGAAGTTAGCAATAATCTTAGATATTTGGAAAAAATAGCAGCAGGCGGCGGTTTTGCTTTTGAGTAGCTTCAAGGGCTTTCCTGGCATCTTTTTGAGTTGCATGCTGAATAAATGAGAAGTTGCGTCTAACACGTACGTTGATGACCTTACCAAAGGGGTCCAAGTGCTTTTCAATGTGGTGCTCGTTTGTTGTAATCACTACAAGAAAACATCAAAGATTCTGAGGGAAAAAATCGTCGGAATTTCGTCGGAATATCGTTATTCCGACGAAATTCCGACGAAACACGTCGTCGGAAATAATTCCTCGGAATTTCTTTTTTCCTCTGAAATCCCTCGGAATTTTCCGACGGAATTCCGAGGAAATAAATTTCCGAGGAAATTCCGAGGATCCCTTGTTTGTCGGAAAAGTCCTCGGAATATACCGAGGTAGAACTTCGTCGGGATAATTCCTCGGAAGTTCATCGATCGATGCGTGTTTGGACATATATACATCGATCGATAGGAGTATACCGACGGACTTTTTCCTCGGTTTATTCCGAGGAACTGTTCCCTCGGTATATTCCGAGGGATCCGTTCCTCGGAATTTTCCGAGGGAGTTGTCCCTCGGAAAATTCCGAGGGAAATGTCCCTCGCTATATTTTTTTAAAAAAACGGATCGATCGATGCGTTTTTGTTCAAAAACGCATCGATCGATCTAGTGAAAAATATAATTAATTTCCTCGGAATGTAAAAAATATTAATTTTTTTGAAAAAATAAAATTTCTGAAATTTAAATTCGAAAATATGAAATTAAAAGTAAAATTGAAATCATACTAATTAATATTCAAAGTTTCACAAATAAAAATAAAACATTCCGAGATTGGGGAAAAAAAAAACTACGGGTCTGGCACGTCCGGGAACACCTCGTTCGGGTACATCCTCTGCATCATCTCCATCATTTGCTGGTTCAGCCTCCTCTGTGCCTCATAGCCCGCCTGTTGAGCCGCCATCTGGGTCTCCAACAAAGATATTCGATCATCTTTGTCCTTCAACTGAGCCGTAAGTACTTCTGGATCAACAAAGGGCGGTGGTGCAGAAGAAGGAGGAACCGACCGGGTGCGACGACCCAAACCGAACAAACGTCCCTTCTTCTTTGGAACCGACTGAATAGAAAAAAGCCAAATTTAGAAATTTAAACCAAGAAATAAATGAATTGAACTTAAAAAAAAAAGAACTTACGGATTCAACGATTTCGTTGATTCGAAACCGGGACAAGTTGGTCGAAGCCGTCGAAGCGTCATCCTCGGTTTGAAGCTGAGACACTTCGTCTACCACCTGAGTTTGGACCAGGTCGACCACGTCCCTCACAAGACCGTCATCAATCTGGCCGGTCTTCTTGTTGGTATACGCCCTCCTCATTAGGGCGAGATCATCGACCGGCTCGCCATCATTTTCTTCCGCCTTGAAAAAAAACATAAAATTAAAGAAACATTAGAAATTAGAAGAAATGCACAATAAATTTAAATTCTGAAACTCAAATAATTGAAGAAAAAGCGGTTGAACTTACCATGCGATCTCCGAGAGTGGCAATAGATTGAGCACCCAAGTTATGCTTGTAGATGCCCTTCCCTTTACGGTCGCTCCTGCGGTTGGTGGAGTTGGTGGAAGAAGTTTCTTTCGTCTCCTCCTTATCCCAATGCGCACACAACTCCTTCCAGACCGTGTCGTTCATCGACTTTGGGACCTTTTAATTAAAAAAAAAAGAAAAAGTTTAATAAATTAAAAAATAGTTTAATAAATTAAAAAATTGTTTAATAAATTAAATCGAACCTTATTGATTTCCCACTTCTTCTTCCACTCGTGGATCTGCTTCCCATAGTTGTCCATTACTTTATGGACGAAGTGGTGATAGATAAAGAGCGTCTCATCGGAATTCCAGTTGAACTCTTGCTGAAAAAAAAACACAATTAGTAGAAAATTTATATTAAAGATTAAAAATATAAGTAAAAAATTAGAATACTTACCGCAAACTGACGAAACCACAGAACCTGCTTGTCGGTTGGGAAGTGAGTGAAAGTCGGATGTCCACTGTCGAGGGCCGAGTACATCATACGGTTGATCCATGCGCTGATCCCGTTCCCGGATCGGTTGAACCTTATTAAAAGAACAAACGGTTAATAATGAATCCAAATTTAAAGAAAAAAAAATGTTTAATTACCATGTTTGACCCCGTCCATGTGGATACGGAGTGAGATACGGAAGATGGTCACGACCGGGCTGTTGAACCAACTCCGCAACCCTCATCACTCCCGGAGGACCCGGAGGAACAGGAGCGGATGCAGCAGCGGGAGCGAGAGGAGCATGAGCGGGTGCAGCAGAGGGAGATGTATGGTTGGAGCTGTGGGGCGAAGGGGAATCCTGAAAATGGCTGGAATCCCGAGACTGGCTCCCCGTACCACCACGACCACGACGCTGTCGAGGCCGGGTCTGATCATCATGAGACCTGTAAATTAAAAAAATATATTTAATAAATACAGAAATATATAAATTAATTTTTTTTATTAAAAAAAAATCCCAAATAATTTAATCACAGAAAAAGATTTATATATATTAAATTTTTTTAATAAATATATAAAAATAGTTCTAATAAACAAAAAATAGTTTTAATAAATAAAAATTGTTTAATAATTAAAATGTTTTGTAAAATCCAAAAAATCGAATTTATATAGAATTTTTTTTTGTAAAATCCAAAAAATCGAATTTATATAGAAAAATCGTTTTGTAAAATACAAAAATCGATTTTATATACAAAAATCGATTTTATAAATACAAAAAAAAAAAAATTATAAAAAAATTCTAAATCAATTCAACAAAACAAATTATTCAACCAAATCACAATTCTAAACCTATTATACAACCAAATCACAATCCTAACCAATCACCCTAACAAAAATCTATCAAAACTACACAAAAACCTAACAAATAGAACCTAAGAGAGTGGGATAGGGTCCTTACATGATTTGTGTAAGAGAAGAGGGAGATCGCCGGAGATATCGTCGGATTTCAGGGGGAAATCGCCGGAGAGAAAGAGAGGAGTCGCGCAGAGGAAGAAGAGAGAAATGGGGAAGAAGAAGGGGCTCGTGGTTATAAAACCTAGGGTCCGACGGACATTATCCGTCGGAATTCCGTCGGAATTCTAATTTCAATTTTCGCGAAATATTTGCCCGGTAAAATGAAAATATTCCGAGGAAATTCCGACAGATAGTAAAATATCCGTCGGAATTTCCTCGGAATATTCCGAGGAAATACCGAGGAACTAGTGTTTGGGGTTTCAAAACATCAATTTTTTTTGCCGTATTTCATTTCTTATACAATTGTAATGCATACCATTGAGGATTCTTTGTATACATGAGCATAAACCATGAAATAACAAATTTCAAAACTAATTGAAAGTATTCCCTTTACCGTTCGTTAAAAGGTATAAGTGTTTCTCTTATGTTGCGAGATTTCGTTCATACAATCGGAAAAGTGTTAATTATACGGTAAGGAACAAATTTTTGACTTCATAATGAACGTAAGACACTTAATAAGGGTTATATAGGTGTTATTCAAACGGCAAAACGTTGTTTTCGGTTTAAAAACCCTATTTCCTCGGAATTTCCTCGGATTATTCCGAGGGAACTCCGACGAAACCCTCTTCTTCCTCGAAATTTCCTCGGAATATTCCGAGGAAATTCCGACGAACTAGTGTTTGGGGTTTCAAAACGTAATTTTTTTTTAAAAAACGCATCGATCGATGCGTTTTTGAACAAAAACAAATCGATCGATTACTAAGATGGCCCGGGCCGTAAGATTGTGATCGATCGATGAGAGTATCCCATCGATCTATCGACAATCTGAATTGTTCCTCGGAATTTCCTCGGAAAATCTTGTATGTTTTTTTAAAAATGCATCGATCGATGCGTTATAGAACAAAAACGCATCGATCGATTACTAGGATGGACCGGGCCGTAAGATTGTGATCGATCGATGAGATTAACCCATCGATCTATCGACAATCTGAATTGTTCCTCGGAATTTCATCGGAAAATCTTGTATGTTTTTTTAAAAATGCATCGATCGATGCGTTATAGAACAAAAACGCATCGATCGATTACTAGGATGGACGGGGCCGTAAGATTGTGATCGATCGATGAGAGTAACCCATCGATCTATCGACAATCTGAATTGTTCCTCGGAATTTCCTCGGAAAATCTTGTATGTTTTTTTAAAAATGCATCGATCGATGCGTTATAGAACAAAAACGCATCGATCGATTACTAGGATGGACCGGGCCGTAAGATTGTGATCGATCGATGAGAGTATCCCATCGATCGATCGACAATCTGAATTGTTCCTCGGAATTTCCTCGGAAAATCTTGTATGTTTTTTTAAAAACGCATCGATCGATGCGTTATAGAACAAAAACGCATCGATCGATTACCAAGATGGCCCGGGCCGTAAGAATGTGATCGATCGATGCGTTATAGAAACAAAACGCATCGATCGATGCGTGTTCGGAAAACAGAATTATAAGGCAAAACCCGACCTTTTTTGGATCTAAACCTTAGAACTCTCATCCCCTCCGATTTCCCCTATAATTCGCCCCCCCCCTTTCTCTCTCTATAATCATCCGATTTGAACAATTTTGGGCTCTATTCCACTTGATTTTTCGAGCTCTACCTGATTCCTACACTCGTCTTCACCCTAAGACAGGTATACTCCGCGAATCTCCACATTCTGAAATCGTGTTCTTGAGCAATTTTTTGGGTTTTGTGAATTTCTTATTTCCGTGTTGATTCCTTGATCAAATATGCATGAAACAGATGTTTAAACATGGAATAGAACACAATTGTCTGTGATCAACGAGTTTGGAACATGATTTGAGATGATTTAGGGATAGAGAATTTTTTTCAATTTCGTTTTTTTTTATCACAACTCGATTTCGCTTTTCATTTTCATGTTCAGCTTTGCCTTCTTAATTGATTATAACCATGTTGAGAGCAATGATTCTATTTTGTAGAGAATGAAGCGCACGAAAACATCAGCAAAGAAAAACACACAAGAAGCGGGTTCGTCACAGCTGGAGAAGCAAAGGCCAAAGAAGTGGGATAAGTCTGATACCACCCACTACAACAACATGAAGAAGGTAGCCGTTCCGGCTACACAACTAGCATGTCCTGAGACGATGACAATATTGGGAATCAAAGCAGACATTGAAGGACTGTTCCAGAACATGGGTCTAGGCCAACTATGCAACCTCAAGGAACCCACTTATCCGGAGTTGGTACGCCAGTTCATAGCATCCGCATACGTCACCCGTCCCGATGATAGCCATCAGGAAGGTTTTCTGGCATTCGTAGTGCAGAAAGTATACTATGAGGTATCTTTCACAGACCTCTGCGGACTATTTGGATTGAGTGCGGGGGAGAGGACATATGGTCTTTATTGGACTTCAGAGCTGTTGAACTTCTGGGAAACGATTGGCACAGGGGTTTATAGATCTTCTCAGGCAAAGGAGTCACTTATCCGGAGCCCAGTACTGAGATATGCGACACGCCTCATTGGCTCATTGCTATACGGGACAACCACAGCCGCATCAGTCACGCAATGGGAGTTGTGCCTCCTGTACCAAGGTGTGAGGCATTTGCTACCGGCATTTGGAAACTCTACATTCCCACCTGCTACTGCCTTCAACATGGGAGCGGTGCTGGCCGCAAACTTAGCAGGATACAAGGGGAAAGTAACCAAATCCAAGAGCAATGCATGTGGATTTGGTGCAGTGATTACTCGGATCCTTAGACATGTGGGTGTAGACTGTGAGAACCACCAGGTAGCACTGGACAGATCGAACAACATTGCTTGGAACTACCTGGATGTCATTTCTCTAGTAAGTAAGGAGTTCATAGCTGGTCCCCACTCGAGGATCGATCGGGATGGTCCTTACGTCTACGTATTCCAGGACCGAGCGAAGAAAACACTCTACTGCCACCTGCCTCAGATCGGCCTGACTGCTCTACTTTCAGAGGCTGCAGTTGAGTTCCTACCCCCTGCTACCGCACTAGTAGACAAGCCATCCTTCTTCACGCCAAAATATCAGACCAAAGGCAAGGGCGTGGTTGATGAAGAAGGACAAGATGAGGCTG
Organism: Brassica napus; assembly: GCF_020379485.1. Classification (NCBI taxonomy): domain Eukaryota; kingdom Viridiplantae; phylum Streptophyta; class Magnoliopsida; order Brassicales; family Brassicaceae; genus Brassica; species Brassica napus. Next base: position 29,501,868 of record NC_063447.1, on the reverse strand, counting down.
CACAAGCCATTCCAGATGATTCACAACCCCATCAGCTACTCCCATCAGACTCCAGCCAGTACAAGCTGCAAGAGCTTCCACCGAACGCCACTTCGCGCCAGCAACAACATTGGAGAGATCAGAGCATAAAGACAAACAACGACATGCTACACAAGATCTGGGCTGCCATTTCACGTATCAGGCCGTGTCGTTGCCAAAAGGATGATGTAGTTCATCGGGACAACTCTCCATCCAGCTCTGGTTCGGGTTCGAGTGGTACACACAGGGTAAGAAAGAGGTCCAAGAGACCCAACGATGCAGGAACATCTGGAGCAGGAGACGAGGAGTAGGAGCTATCACCGGCTATTTTATTTTCTTTTCTATTCTAACGTTTTATGGTCTTATTTTCTGTTAATTTTGAACTGAGTTTTTTTTTAGGTTTCTTAATTATGAGTTCGTATTTCTTTTACATGGTTTCTTTGTTTTATTTGGTTGTGTTTTGTGTAGCTTTTAATTCGTATTCAGCTTTGCCTTGCTAGATAAACCAAATAACTATTATCCGAGGAAAGAGGTTATATCAAGTGTTCCTCGGAATTTCCTCGGTATTTCTTAAAAAAAAAAAAAATAAGTTCAATGGTAGTCTGTTTCCGAGTCATCATCACCAGATGAATCTGAATCTGGATCTTGGTGAAACTCTCCAATTACTGGTTCATCCTCTACGTGAACGACGGCTTCCTCTCCAAAGTCGGTTAAATCGACTACAAGGCCAACTCCAGCTAAATCTTCTGCTGCACTACAGTTGCCGGATGTGCTTGGTTGTAGTGGGTCTTCCAGCTCAGAACTTCCCTGAACTCGGCCTCTCGGGTTGAGTCTTGTAACAGTAACCCATGGATCATCTCTGTTCCTTACCCGGGGGTACTTGATATAACAAACCTGTAACATTTAGAAAAATTATAAATTAATACACATGATGATGAATCATTCTGAATAATTAACATTTAATTACCTGATCGGCCTGGGAAGCAAGAATGAAAGGATCATAATATTGCAGCTTTCGCCTCGAATTTACTGATGTAACACCAAATGCATCTGTTCTCACACCTCGATCTGGGGTGTTGTCGTGCCAATCACAATAGAAAACAGTACAGCGCAATCCAACCATGCCCAAATACTTGATTTCCAAAATCTCATGTATGTGTCCGTAGTATACATCATCTCCTGATGCAGAACAAACGCCAGCATCATAAGTCGTACTCGAACGTCTCCTCTTCTGAGTTGTGAATGCATATCCTCGAGTACAAAATCTCGGATATGACTTCACAACAAAGTTTGGTCCAACGACCATCTCACGTATCCAATCGTCAAATGTTTCACCTCTGGCCAAACCAGCAGACACCTATTAATAGCACATATATATATATTATATCAATAAATGTGAATTAGTATAAATATGTGATAAAATATATTTTAATTTGTTTAAAGCACTCACATAAGTAAACATCCATCCAGTAAATTCTCTCTGCTTCATTTCTTCTAGTTCGTCCTCTGTGGCGTATCTATACTCGAACCGCTTTTCTGCCATGAAAATCCTGTATATGATGACAATAATGTAATTAATTAAGATTTAAATTTCAACTTGTTAAAATAAAAATTTGTAAGCTCATTTATTTACCTCTCATATTGAAGAACGTCTTCGCAGTTGGTGAGCAAATATGTTTGCAAATGACTGCGCTCCTGCTCAGTAAGTCGACGGTCCTTTGGTTTTCCGCTAAGTCGTCCAACGTCTGTGAAAATGTCTGGAACCGTAACATGATATGTTGCCCGTTCGCCTCTATCATCATGCCGAGCAGGTCTTCTGTTTTTGGTCTGAACTTCTGCTGGAAAGTAGTACTCGGCAAAGTTTGAAGTTTCTTCATTGATCATCTGTGCGACTATAGAACCTTCCACCCTACTTAAATTTTTCACCATCTTCTTCAAATGGAACATATACCGCTCATACAGATACATCCATCTATACTGCACAGGACCACCAAGTTCCAATTCTCTTGCCAGGTGAATAACAAGATGCTCCATAACATCAAAAAATGAGGGAGGAAATATCTTCTCAAGGTTGCACTGAATCACGGCTATGTTAGTCTTCAAATTTTCAATACCTTCAAGAGTCACTGATCTCGTGCATAAATCGCGGAAGAAACCACTTATCCCTGCAATTGCTTCATGAACATTTCGTGGTAATATTTCCTTGAAGGCGAACGGAAGGAGGCGCTGCATCATTACATGGCAATCGTGGCTTTTCAAGCCAGTAAACTTTCCTTCCTTTCTGTCGATACAGTTACGCAAATTTGATGCGTAACCGTCTGGAAATTCCACATCGTTTGAAATCCAATCAAAGAACGCATCTTTTCCCGCTGCATCAAGTCGGTATATGGGAAAAGGAGCCCTACCATTCTCATCAACATGAAGTTCTGAACGAGCACATATATCGACTAAATCCAGTCTTGACTTCAAATTATCCTTTGTTTTACCTTGAACATTAAGGATCGTGTTCATGAGATTGTCAAAAAAGTTCTTCTCAATATGCATGACATCTAAATTATGCCTTAGCAGATGATCCTCCCAGTATGGCAGATCCCAGAAAATACTTTTTTTGTGCCAGTTATGTAGTTCTCCAACAGCATCTACCGGAAAACGCTCATGTCCACCGACTTCTGGCGTCCTTTCTGCACCAAAATCTCTTAGTTGTATCTTCAAATCTTTCCCACAAATTTCCGGAGGTGGACTGTCAAACACCCTCTTGTTCTTCGTAAACAAATTCCTACTCCTACGATATGGATGATCAGGTGGTAGGAATCTCCTGTGACAGTCAAACCAACACGTTTTCCTTCCGTGCTTTAGTTGGAAAGCATCAGTGTTATCTTGACAATATGGACATGATAGCCTTCCATGCGTTGTCCATCCAGACAACATACCATATGCTGGAAAATCACTTATTGTCCACATTAGTACTGCCCGCATTTGAAAGTTTTCTTTACACGAAACATCGTATGTTTCAGCACCTTGAGCCCATAGTTGTTGCAACTCATATATTAGTGGCTGAAGAAACACATCAAGTGATCTCTTAGGATGCTCTGGTCCGGGAACGAGAATCGAGAGAAACAAAAACTCTCGTCGCAAGCACAAGTTTGGGGGGAGGTTGTATGGTGTAAGAATGACGGGCCATAGAGAATACTGTCTTCCACTCTTGCCAAACGGACTGAAACCATCAGTACATAATCCAAGGTAGACATTTCTTCTCTCATACGCAAAGTCGGGATACTTTGATTGGAAATGCTTCCACGCTTTTGCATCTGAAGGATGTCTGATCTCACCATCTGTTGAGTGCTCCGCATGCCATCTCATTGGTTGCGCTGTGCGTTCAGACAGATACAACCTCTGCAACCTTTCCGTCAAAGGTAAATACCACATCCTTTTATATGGCACTGGAACTCTTCCAATTGTATCTTTATAACGAGGCTTTCCACAAAATTTGCATGTAACCCGCTGTTCATCCACCCTCCAATAAATCATGCAGTTGTCGCTGCATACATCTATTACCTGATACGATAAACCAAGACCAGCTACGAGTTTCTGAACCTCGTAGTATGAACCAGGAGCTACATTATCCTCGGGTAGAATACCTTTTACAAAATCAGCAATCGCATCCACACAGTCTTCAGCCAAATTATAATCTGTTTTAATGCCCATCAATCTTGTAGCAGATGATAAAGCTGAATGACCATCTCTGCAACCTTCGTACAATGGTTGCTTTCCAGCATCCAACATATCATAAAATCTCCTAGCTTCTGCATTGGGTAAATCTTCCCCTCTAAAATGATCATTTACCATCTGCTCAGTACCTACACCATAATCTACATCCGTTCTAATTGGTTCTTCTAATCTAACCGCTGGCTGAGGTTCACTAGTACTACCATGTTCATAATCAGTTTCCCCATGATGATACCAAATTTTGTAACTTCGTGTAAACCCACTCAAATATAGATGAGTCCAAACATCCCACTCTTTAATAACCTTTCTATTTTTACAATTAGAGCAAGGACATCTTAACATACCTGTTTTTGCTTCCGGTTGTCGGTGAACTAACCCCATGAATTCAGTTATACCTCGTTGGTATTCTTCCGTAAGCAATCTCGTGTTCGGATCCAAATGAGGTCGATCGATCCAAGAACGAAAATAATTTGAAGAAGACATATTTTTTATGAATCAAATTCGTGTGTAAATAGAGTAAGATGGAGGATGAAGATATATAGTGAATGAAGAGGAAGAGGAGTGCTTGTATTTATAGTTTAAATCCTGCCGACATACCGAGGAAATTCCGACGGAATTCCGACGGACAAAACTAGTTCGTCGGAATTTCCTCGGAATTTTGTAAAATCCCCCAACGGCTCTCCAACGGCTATAATATTTCCTCGGAATTCATCGGTGTTTTCCGAGGAACAGAGTTTTCCTCGGAATTTCTTCGGAATATTCCGACGGACTGTAGTTTCCTCGGAATTCCGTCGGTATATTCCGAGGAAATTCCGAGGAAATTCCGAGGAAACCCAATTTTGTGTTTCCTCGGAAATTCCTCGGTATATTCCGAGGATTTCATTTTCCGTCGGAATGTCCGTCAGAATATCGCTGTTTTCTTGTAGTGAATGGGGGTCGAAGTTGATGACAAACAATGACTTTGTAGGCTTCTGATTTGCAGTTGCCTTCCTATCACCACGAGGCCTGCCACGTTCACCCTGAAAACCAAATGAGGATCAAAAACTTTTTTCCTAAAAAGGATCAAACCGAGAGCTTCATGTGAAACAGCTAAATAGAGGTACAAGATCTGCATGTATGTGAAGTCTAGTGTACAAGAGATGTACAGGCGTTCCATGAGGTAGTAGAAATCAAGATTTGACCAAAAAAAGCACCAACAGTAGAAAATGAATTCCAACTAGAATCAATATTAAGGGCCAAATGTAACGGGCCAACATAAAAACGATGGCCTAAAAATGGATTTTAGTATATAATAAAGGCTAGTTAAATGTTCACGGGCTCCGTTTATTCACCAAATATTTTCCCAACGGACATATTCATTAGAGGCCGAGCATCATATTTTTTTTAACAGTCAGTCAGTCACACATAGTCACAAGAGAACATAAAAAATCTCAAAGAAAAAAAACATAAAAAAAATCTTACTTTCACTTTCACATATTAATTTCAAAATCCAAATTTATAGAACAATTAACATATATATTAAATTCGCATCAAAGCCCCAATTTATCACTTAATTAAACTAATGAAGGCTTCACAAATAAATCTATGTAATACACATAATAACCGTTAAAATTCTGCAAAAGGAAGCAATTAGTATCTTCTTTTGGGGTCAACTACGTACTCGGAAATCTATATTATAATAGTTGAGTTTTTGTTCACTCTTCAGTGTGTCACGTCAGTGTTTTGTGGGTTTCACTTTTAAAAAGTGTCAAATCCATGGCTCGAACCTGGATTATTAATATATAAACATCAACATTTATACCACTAAGTTAAATGATACTTTGTACATTGATGGCCGAACCTAATATATATTTATGAAGGTCGGAAGCCCTTGCTTCTTCAGCTTCATTTGAGGGTCGGGCCTACAAGTGTATTATGAGTTTCATTTTTAAATGAGATTCAACATGTTATATAAAAAAGCTCAAGTTTGCAACAATTATAGTTTTCTCATATTGTAAACTGTTGCCGTTTAACATGAGTTTGAATTCTTTTCATCATTGTCTCAAACAAGTCTGAGTTACATAGCTGCGTTGTGTGTCTGTTCGTAATCTATTTTTCAACGGTGAACTCTTCATGTCTCCATCTTAAATCGCTTGATCATAAATGTTCCTGATTTGTATCCCCTCTGTAAACCCTATATATATGATTCTCATCTTTGATGAACCCAATCTGCATCTCCACAAAACTCATTGATTCTTCTTAGCTTTAACCATTTTCTAGAATATGTTTCTATCTGCCTCTCCAGCTCCTCAAACCGGCATCCCGGCGTCTGTCACTCAACCTTCGAGTCTCTCTGTCTTGGTCGTAGTAGTCAGAGCATAGCCTCTGGCTTCCTCCGCTTCTGGAATTCCCTTAACTTCAAGAAAGACATGGAGTTTGAGGGAATCACAGTTATCTTCCTTGATGAAAAGGTAAGCTAATCTTCGATCTATCACACTTATTTAACATAATTGTTTTTATTGATTTCCTGATTCTTTGTTGAATAATATTATTTGCAGATTCCGTGATTCATGGGCTTTTGATGTTAGGAGTTTTCAGGTCTCCTAAGACAAATGTTGTAGTATAATGAATGTCGAACCAGTTCTGAGGGATATCAAAGCACCGAGAATGCAAGTACTCACTTAATCTAAGTGCAATCAATGATTTAGATGGGTTTTAAACTACTACTAATACTAGAAAGAAATTACAGAATGATACTTTCTTGACTAAGGGAAAAGAGAACTCATGGGCATAGGGATTATACCTTGGGTGATCAAGTATCGAACAAAGGATGGCAGATGATCAATCAAACTATCGACCTTAAGCCTAGACACAATTCTAAGCAAGCTCTATGTCTAGATGAATGCTCATTTGCTAACATATCTCAAACATCAAATGTCTTTGGTTGAATAATGTGAAAGCAATCATTACTAACAAGTCTATTAGCTATTTTAGCACCTTTAACAACAAATGTCTTTGGCAAAGTATACTAAAAGCCTAGAAGAGTTGTCTCAGACATTTTATCAAACACCTTTTGGGTGGGAAATGCCTATTGATCAACTTTTGAGTGGCCAACTCAGAAGATGCATTATAAATACTCTACTAGTAAGGAACAAGAATGATCTACACTAAAACATCCTAGAACTAACCTAATCACCCTTAATCTCCCTAACCCATGAATTCAAAAGGTGATTACTCACTAATCTCCATGATTCCTCTTAAACCCATATTGGATTTCAGATTAATCATGTAGAGAAAATAGATAAGAAATCAACAAGAACACAAGATGAGAGCAATCAAATCTGAATCAAAAGAAGTTTCACTAGTTGTTCTTCTGAAAAGAGATTCCCTTCTGGTGGCTACCAAAGGTACTTAAAACATAGGTTTTGAAAATTAAAAACGTGCATAATGAAATGACCAAAAGGCCCTTGAGAAAACATGAATTCGGCCAAACAAATAGACGCGGAGCGACCTCGGCACGTCGCTGCGAGAGGTCGCTCCTGGGTCGTTTCTTCGCGAGCGACCTGGCTGTGTCGCTCCGAAGACGTCGCTCCCGGGTCGTCTCCTCGCGAGCGACCTGGCTGTGTCGCTCTGAAGACGTCGCTCCCGGCTTGCTCAGAAACCATAGACGCGAGCGACCTTAGGGTGTCGCTCTAGGAGGTCGCTCCCGGCTTGTTCGTCGCTCTCAAATCGACACAATCCGAGCGACCTCTGGGTGTCGCTGTGGTGAGGTCGCTCTAGGAGCTGGAGCAACTTCGCCTTGTCGCTCTAGGAGGTCGCTCCGAAGCGTAAATGGCGAGCGAGTTCATGGCGTCACTCCGGTAGGTCGCTCCCATGCTTTGCTCGTCCAATGATCACCTTAATCACCTCTTTTGAGCTCCAAACGCACCCAAATGCCTCCAAGAACTCCATGTGGTACTCTAATACCTGATAAAGACTCATGTATGCAAAATGCAACCTAGACATGGCTAAATCCTAATCTATATTATGAAAATGCACATGAATAAATGGATAAAACAATGTAAATATGCAAGATATCAACTCCCCCAAACTTATTCTTTTACTTGTCCTCAAGTGAACTTTCTAGAACTCATAGGGAGAGAGGTTTGAAGGTGGGAGCTCATAGCCAAAAGAAACACACAAAGCACTCAAATCAACATCTAAATTCAGCATTAGTACACCCTCTCTTATTATACTCTAGCTTCTCTAGGCCTATCTCAACTCTTTTCATCCCTACACTCATCATCATGCATTCACACATGCAAATCAGCCAACTCTCAAGTTCATTAAGCATAGCATCAAGTGAATTTTTGCAAATGGTCAATTGGTCCAAGTCATTTGGTTAAGTAAGGGAAGGCTTTTATTCAAGTGGGCCAAGAGGTTCAGAATCCATGATCTTTTAAAGTGGTTTACTCTCAAAACAAGTAGCCTTGACATTGCACATAATATATCTAAGAAAGGGACCCACTCATGCATACAATGCTCAATCTCCATTGTTCTACCCTTTTCCCAAACATACAAGTTACACAATCACTTCCCAATGTCAAACTCAACTTCCATCTCTCACCAAAAGATCCCAAGAATACTTTGCACATAAAACTCTTTTTCTTTGAAATCTATAAAGGATTTTCTCAACTTCTAAACAAATCTTAGCTCTAAACAACTTTGCTAGCCCCTTTTTCTTTCTTTTTCTCTTCTTTTTTTTTTTATATATATATTTTTTTTTCGGGGGCCAAGACTTTTCATAAACTCGAGCTAGACGTTTATCTATTAATTCCAATACGATTATCCATTTAAACATAAAGAGTCTATTCTTTTCCTTCGAACTTTTCATGCTTCCAAACCATAGTCACCACACTCACCCCCACCTATAGCTAGACAATAGAGTGCCTAATCTAGCAAGAATGCAGACCAAGCATTGTCGTTCCCGATACTCTCAACATTATGCACATGTAAGGCTTTCCGAAAAAGGCCTCACTCATCAAATAATAAAAGCTCAAAAGGAGGGAAGGGTTTTGGGAATGGTGTACCACCAGAGTTTGTCAAAAAAAAGATTGGCATAAAGGATGTGACAACTCAAGTGTGTATATCCATGACTCAGTACACAAGGGACCATAAGCAAGAAGCATTAAGTTCGTTCAGTTCAAACAAGGTTGTAGTTGGCTTCAAAGGTTGAGTTTCAGCAATCAACAAGTTTCAGGAAGAGTTTTCAAGGCTCGAAGCATACAAGTCTTTTTGAGAGGTGCATAAGCTACTCAGGTGCAAAGTAATGTTCTTTACAAGGCATTTCAAATCATTGCTCCCAATGCAAGTAAATGCAACATATATGCTCTAGACTCTCCTAGAAATGCAAATGATGCAAACGAAATGATTTTTTTTTTTATGCAAATATATATGTATAATGCAATGCATGAGACTCAAAATCATCAAAGCAAACGTGATCAAATACTTGGTACCTCCCCCAAACTTAAATGACACAGTCTCTGTGTTGTCAAGGAGAGAGAGATACCCAAAAAGAGAAAACTAATATGCAAAAACGAAATGGTATATACAAGGGAAAGTAGTGGGTTACCTTCTATGGGGAATGAGTAGAGGGAGATGCTCCCTCCTCGTCGTCCTCAGGTGGTAACTCTTCAAGGTGCTCATCAGCAGGAATGCCCATCTCTTCAATGTAGAAGGCTTGCCCGAACACAGTTGGTTTTCTCATTTTCCCCTTGATGTCAAAGTGGAGAACATGCCCTTTACCCAAATGGAGATCAATCGTGCCCTCTTTCACCTTAACAATTTCTCCTGCTGTAGCTAAGAATGGCCTTCCAAGAATCAATGGATCTTGAGCCTCCTCACCCATCTCAAGCACCACAAAATCTGTAGGTATCTCATACCTTCCAATCTTCACAGGGAGGTCCTCTAAGATGCCCATAGGGTACTTCACTGAACGATCAGCTAACACCAGAGAGAGTCTACACTTCTTGTACTGAGTGAATCCAAGCTTCTTTGCAACAGACAAAGGCATCACGCTGACACTAGCTCCCAAATCGCAGAGACATTTCTCAAATACCATAGGTCCAAGTGCACAAGGTAGTGTGAATCATCCTGGATCCTCTAACTTCTCTGGAACATCAAGCCTCTGGATGATGGCACTACACTCATGGGTAAGAATCATCATGCTTTCCATCTTCTTTTTCTTTGCAGCTACAACATCTTTCAGGAACTTGTTGTATGGAAGAATCAACATGAAAGCATCGATGATGGGCATTGCAACCTGAGCTTCACTCATTTGCTTCTCAAACAGAGCCTTGTACTTCTCTAGCAGCTGCCTCTTGAATCTACTAGGGAATGGTAGTTTGGGTTCATAGGGAGGAGGAACAAAAGAATTCTCATTTGCTGGAGCAACAACTTAACCATCTTTCACTGTTTTCTTCTCTTCTCCAACCTTTACTTTACCTTTGGCTTCCACAATCTTCTCCAAGATTTCATCATTGATTTTCTCATCAACAATCACCACTTCATCATCTAAGTTGATGGCCACCTCCTCACCTAGTTTCTCAGCATCCCTGGTGAGGGTTGTAGGAGGTAACTGCTTACCACTCCTAAGGGTGATAGCTTTGGCCTCCTTGGGGTTTTGGTCAGATTTTCCAGGTAGAGATCCTTGCTGGCGATTCTGGTGAGTGTTCATGGAAGCAAACTGATCCTCTAAATTCTTGACTGTAGAAGCAAGATGTGAGAATTTGTTGTTGAGCTCATTGTAGCTCCCATCAATCTTGGAATGAAGGTTCTTCAACTCATAACCAACATGCTTCTCACTTCTAGTCTGAGACTCCAAGATTTGTTTCAGTAAGGTATCAGTGCTGCTCTCTTGAGGAGCAGAGGAACCAGGCGAGGGGTTTTGTTGAGGCTGATAGCTGCCTTGCTGGTTGTTTCTAGGCGGATAACCACTCTGTTGGTTGTTGGGATAAGATTTCTGTTGGTAGTTGTTGTACTGAAAGTTGGGCTCTTTTTTGTACCAGCTACCATTGTTGTTGATGAAACACAGCTCTTCCTGACCTTCCAAACCCTCAACCTCATGGACAACAGGTGGATCTTCTTGCTTGGAGTTACCAACAAACTTCAGCTGCTCTTGGGTGGCTTTTTCAGCAATGAGTAGGTCGATCTTGTCTTCCAAAGCTTTGATCTCTTTCCTCGTCTGCTTATCATCACCTCTACTGCCTCTGTCGTGATCTGCACTGTAGACTGCATCACTCTTCACCATGTTGTCAACCAGCTCTTTTGCATCATCTTCAGTTCTTCCCAAGAAGAACTCATTGCTAGCTGTATCCAATCTGGCTCTGTACTTAGGAAGGACACCTCTGTAGAAGGTACTGAGCAAGCTCTCCTTAGAGAAACCATGATGTGGGCATTTGGTTTGATAGCCTTTGAATCTCTCCCAAGCTTCACTGAATCCTTCCAAGTTCTTCTGTTGGAAACTGGAGATCTCATTTCTCAGCTTAGCAGTTCTTGAGGATGAGAAGAATTTCTCCAAGAATGCTCTCTTGCACTCATCCCAAGTGGTGATTGAGTCGCTTGGTAGAGACTTCTCCCACTATCGTGCCTTATCCCCCAAAGAGAAAGGGAATAGCTTGAGCTTTAAGGCATCTTCGGACACACCATTGGTTTTTGACAACCCACAGTAGCTGTCGAACTTGGCCAAGTGATCGAATGGGTCCTCTAAAGCCAAGCCATGATATTTGTTGTTCTCGATCACGTTGAGGAGTCCTGACTTGACCTCAAAGTTGTTGGCTGCCACGGCTGGTGCTCGGATTCCCAATCTATGACCATGAATGTTGGGGCGGTCATAAGTGCCAATGGGTCGAGCTGCTCGCTGTTGGTTGTGTGGAACGTTGTTGGCATCATTTTGAGGTATGTCTCCCATATCAGTATCCAATCTCTGCAAGTGAGACTGTTGCTCTTCTTCTCTTCTCTTTCTAGCACACTCTCTCTCTAAAGCTCTGATGTCTGCGGCTCTTGGAACTAGGTTTGATGGACCCCTGCTCCTCAAGTTCATACACCTGTAAAGTAAATGGAGGTGAAGAAGGAGAATCAGAATTTGGCAACGGCGCCAATTTGATGTTAGGAGTTTTCAGGTCTCCTAAGACAAATGTTGTAGTATAGTGAATGTCGAACCAGTTCTGAGGGATATCAAAGCACCGAGAATGCAAGTACTCACTTAATCTAAGTGCAATCAATGATTTAGATGAGTTTTAAACTACTACTAATACTAGAAAGTAATTACAGAATGATACTTTCTTGACTAAGGGAAAAGATAACTCATGGGCATAGGGATTAGACCTTGGGTGATCAAGTATCGAACTAAGGATGACAAATGATTAATCAAACTATCGACCTAAAGCCTAGACACAATTCTAAGCAAGCTCTATGTCTAGATGAATGTTCATTTGCTAACATATCTCAAACATCAAATGTCTTTGGTTGAATAATGTGAAAGCAATCATTACTAACAAGTCTATTAGCTATCTTAGCACCTTTAACAACAAATGTCTTTGGAAAAGTATACTAAAAGCCTAGGAGAGTTGTCTCAGGCATTTCATCAAACACCTTTTGGGTGGGAAATGCCTATTGATCAACTTTTGAGTGGCCAACTCAGAAGATGCATTATAAATACTCTACTAGTAAGGAACAAGAATGATCTACACTAAAACATCCTAGAACTAACCTAATCACCCTTAATCTCCCTAACCCATGAATTCAAAAGGTGATTACTCACTAATCTCCATGATTCTTCTTAAACTCATATTGGATTTCAGATTAATCATGTAGAGAAAATAAATAAGAAATCAACAAGAACACAAGATGAGAGCAATCAAATCTGAATCAAAAGAAGTTTTACTAGTTGTTCTTCCGAAAAGAGATTCCCTTCTGGTGGCTACCAAAGGTACTTAAAACATAGGTTTTGAAAAGTAAAAATGTGCATAATGAAATGACCAAAAGGCCTTTGAGAAAACATGAAATCGGCCAAACAAATAGACGCGGAGCGACCTCGGCACATCGCTGCGAGAGGTCGCTCCTGGGTCGTTTCTTCGCGAGCGACCTGGCTGTGTCGCTCCGAAGACGTCGCTCCCGGGTCGTCTCCTCGTGAGCGAACTGGTTGTGTCGCTCTGAAGACATCGCTCCCGGCTTGCTCAGAAACCATAGACGCGAGCGACCTTAGGGTGTCACTCTAGGAGGTCGCTCCCGGCTTGTTCGTCGCTCTCAAATCGACACAACCCGAGCGACCTCTGGGTGTCGCTGTGGTGAGGTCGCTCTAGGAGCTAGAGCGACTTCGCCTTGTCGCTCTAGGAGGTCGTTCCTAAGCGTAAATGGCGAGTGAGTTCATGGCGTCGCTCCAGTAGGTCGCTCCCATGCATTGCTCGTCCAATGATCACCTTAATCACCTCTTTTGAGCTCCAAACGCACCCAAATGTCTCCAAGAACTCCATGTGGTACTCCAATACCTGATAAAGACTCATGTATGCAAAATGCAACCTAGACATGGCTAAATCCTAATCTATATGATGAAAATGCACATGAATAAATGGATAAAACAATGTAAATATGCAAGATATCAGTTTACTCCCGTCGGACGTGCTAATCATTACATGCCATCGTTGAAAGCAGATTCCATTGTGAAAGTCGATCGTTTTGAGGTTGCTAGGTGCTCAAGCATGTACAAGATAACTGATCATCCATTCCTCATTCGTTTCATCTCACTAACCATTATTGATGAATTCATCACAGGTGCTCCTGAGATCAATCTCCAGTCAAGATTAGACTGTTCGACAATCTCAAAGTGATTGCGAACACAAACCTAGAACTCCCATGTATATTATCATATTGCATCTGGGTTTATATTATGTTTCGATATCATAACTGATATTTAAACTCGCAGATGTGGTTGGGCAAATCCGTTCTATCCAGGGCTCTGACCTCACCAAAGAAACAACTTGAGTCGTTATCCGTCTCCTCATTGATCCGTAAGAAACAATCAACACATAATTCCTTTTATATTACTGTCTATATTGTGCTAACATCAATAATCAAAAATATTTTCTACCCAAGATTTGTGGTCATCTATTTATCTCCCTTACTTATCAATCTAATTTTACACAAATCTTTATTTTACAGCTTAAAAGAAACCACAATAACCCAAACAATCAAAACACCAAAAACTAGAATAAAAAAAAAACGACTCATTAATAATCACCTCTCTTTTTGTCTAATCTTACAAATAAACTTCAAAACAAATATACCAAACCAATCAACTCAACTAAAAATTAACGACACATACATTGAGCCAGCTAAACAAATACAAACTACACGGCTAGCTATTTAACAATTTACAAACTTACTTTTGAAGATGCTTACAAAGAATACGAAGACGACAACCAAGATCAGTGAAATTACCTAAACAAAAAAGTAGAGTAAATTACAAACTCTGATAAATACAACAACAATGATTTTTGTTTACATATTTCTCATCAAATAAAAGATAAACAAACACATCCACATCAGGAAATACAAGAGACAATCCCAACAGACACAAAGACGGCAACAACATCTCCACCTGCTCACTCCTCTTGTCTTATGAAAATAGCTTACATGTTCAATGTCAACATGCCAATGTTATTGTCTTCTTATGAGAAATACATATATTCGTTTAAAATCCATTAAAGCCCATATAATAATTGTCACTCATTTTATAGTTATTTCTACAAGTTTTCATGTATTTGTTTTAAAAGTCCGGTAAAAATAACAAGTTTAAAAATTAAAAAAAAACATATAACCAACGTAATAAGATCAAAAAAAACTTATTACTTAATACATAAAAAAATAATTATTACTTAACAAATATTGAGATGAAACAAGAATTTCGTCTACAATTCTGTGTTTGCGTAGAGACAATGCCCCTACGTGATGTAATAGATCAATCTATTTAATCTTGAGAAACATACATGACGACGCATTACGAAGATGCTTCGACAATAAGAAATCCTTAGAGATACTTATATCCTCTTTTAAGATCACTGAAGTGTATATGATGATTAGACCCCCAATTTATTCAGATCTTATCATATTTTGTTCTTTCCCAATGGTTTCGTGCCTGCTACTCATTGGATGAGAAATAGCACCACTCTTTAATAATTCATGTGTCACAATCTTTTTATACTATATATCAATATACTCTACAACTAGTTATAAATTTTTATGTTCCACCACACACTTTAAAGTGGTTTCAGTCAATATTCTTCTCATATTAAACAATCATATTATTTTTGAAAAAATGTTTTTGTTCATTTTTCCAATATAAGTAAGCGACTAGTATATAGGTTTCCTAATGACATATGTCAAAGATCCACTCTCCTATAATAGGTGTTTAGTAGATTTTGGTAAGCTAATTTTAGTTCTCTATATTAAGATGTTAGTTATTGGAATTGCTTTAACTATATCCTATTTGATGTTTAGCTTTTGTTTTTGTATTTGAAAGATTGATGTTTTAAACTCTAGTTAATGCATTTTATTTTAAATAATAACATTAATTTAAAACTAAAATATGAGTGGTATAATTTTATTGAGGTTTACAAAATTTTGAAAATAAAACAAAAATCAAAGTGGGTATTTAATTTTTATTAATATGTGTACAAATTATAAATCATCAATCTTTCAAATACATAAGAGTTTATGAATAACTATATATATATATATATATATATATATTTATAATGTCTACACTTTTAGGTTAAAATATCTGTACAAATGTCTAGTTTTGTTATGAAACGAGATCAACAGAATTATGATTTGTCGTTATACATTAAATAAAGACAAGCGTATGTCAAATCTGCAACTTTCATAAAGACGAATCTTTTATTTATCTTTGTTGAGGCAAAAAAACGTGAAAACAACCCCTTAGCTTTATTCTGATAATTTTTGAAAATTTCACTACAATTGTCGGTCGATCATTTGAAGAGTTAAGCATGTACAGATTTTAAGCATTTTTCAAAATTTATTTAAACTATATGAAAATAATGTCTTACACAAAAATTTATGAAAAAATCAATTGATTTTAAACATCGATCAATGGGAATATTCAATCCAGTTGAAAAGGGCGTGGAGATCATGGACTCTTTAACTAGTAGAGATCTTGACATCTTGCTTCTTCTGTAATTTGCAATTTTGCATCTTTCCTTATAAATAAGCATTAGCTTCTCATTTGCTAAAACGAGCTTCTGCTCTGTTTTCTATATTTCCTAAAAATATGATAACTTAACCATAACTTGTATGTTTGTCCTTTTTAATAGAAAGCCCTTTTGTCAAAAAAAAACCTTGGTTTCACCATTTAACTCAAACTAAATTCAAATTTTTTAAGATAAATGTGTAGAAAACCCATCATTTAAAATGATGTACTGAAAATAATATCATCTTAAAAATTATCAAATATATTAAGTGACATTTAAAAGATATAAACCGATTTATTTATTATTAATTAATATTCTGTCTAAAATCACTTTAAATTATATATATTACAACATGTGTATATCAACTTGTAGCCTAAAATGAATTCACCATCACCATTTCTATATTTTTAATTTTCTGGTCGTAAAAATAATTAAAATAGTTATATTCTTGATGATAAATGTGCTTTTAGTTTCCTAGTAAGTGGATGAAAGAGTGTTATACTATTTTTTCATGTAATTAGGGCTTTGTTGGCGTTCAAGTATCATTTTCCAGAAATCCGGAGTTAATAATCCACAGTATTAAGTTAGTTTTCATAAGATAGATATCCAAACGATAGAAAATTAAGTTTAAATATAAAAATAGAAACTCACGTAAGTAGCTCTAATCTTTTCTGTGACATCCACATAGTATATTAGCTCATGATTTTCATTATATTTACAATGCACCACTCCTCCTCACACCACCACACACGTTGCGTATCAACAAAATGTTAATATAAAAAAGCTTCACATCCTATTCTTATTTTCGTTTTCCTTTCTTTTCTTTTCTGCATCGCACTCGCATACATTTTCTTATTCCTTCAGTGTATAATAATCTTTTCATACGCTTATACTGCGCCTGCAGCACAACTTAACAGCGAGAGGATTAGCCATCTCACACGAGAGCCTCAGTTTCTCGGACAAGTCAACGGTCTTGTCATCTGACGACGGTGCAAGCCATTCAAACTCATGCAAGAGCGTCGCGATCCAAAACGTCACGGTGGTCAAACCCATGTTCTTCCCAGGACAAACCCTACGACCCGACCCAAACGGTGCAAGCCTTAGATCCGACCCAAGAACCGAGAACTCAACGTCACCTTCCTTGGCTACAAACCTTTCGGGTTCAAACTCCAACGGATTTTCCCACACGTGTGGATCATGCGCTATAGCCCACATGTTAACCATTGCAGTGGTCCCTGCCGGCACACGACGGCCGTCAATGATCGTATCTGTGATTGCTAAACGGGCCCACGACAGAAGTGGACCTGGCGGGTGAAGCCTCAAGACTTCTTTGATCACAGCCGTCAGATATGTTAGAGAAGCCACGTCAGATTCTTCCACGGCTTTTGATCTCCCTACGACCTGGTCAAGCTCGTTGTGAACTGTTGTCTGAATATCTTGATGAAGGACCATCCTAGCAAGAATCCACTCGATCAATACAGCCACCGTGTCAGTTCCTCTAAATATCATTTCCTGTAAAACCCATAAATCGCAATTACGTTATTACCATAACTGTTGTCATATTACCTAAAATGGCATTATTTAAAAATGATTTATTATGTTTTTGTTTTGTCTATTTATTAAAAATAAAATAAGGAACGTGTGCATACCCAGAGAACCGCGACCATATCCAGGTCGGATAGTTTATCCGGACCATCAAGAGAGAGTAATACGTCAACGAAGTCACTAGGCGAGTCACGAGTTTGATCACGGTGGTCAGATATAATCCGGTTCACGAACCGGTTTACTTTCGGTACGAGACTAGAGCATCTAGACCGGATTCTCTGAGGATCAAATTCCGACAACCACGGGAGATGATCGGTCCAGTTAAGTGTTCCGAGTAAATCATAACCCTCTTCGACCAAACCACGTAGCTCATTCACTTCATCGTGCTCATGTTCAAGCTCGTATTCTTTCCCGAAAACAGAGCACATTATGTTGTTAAGCGATGCCGTTTTGATCAAGTCACGAGCGTAACAGAGTCCTTCGTTGCTGCTACTCTGTTTTGCCAGACACGTCACCATCTGATTCGCGATAACACGTCTCTGCGTTTCAGAGCGTTTAATCTGTTTAGGGCTGAAAAGATGATAAGAAGCGATTCTCCTCAACGTTCGCCAGTAAACGCCGCAAGGAGCGAAACCGATAGCCCGGTTAAACATAAGGGAATACGCTGATTCCTTAACCGGACGGTCAGCGAAAACCGGACTGTTTAGAATTTCTTTAGCTACATCAGGGTTGCACGTGACGATCACGCGAGTATCTCCCAAGCTAAACGCCATCAAACGTTTGGCTCCGAATTTCTCCGCGGTTGCGGCTATGCAGCGGTGTGCTAAAGCGTTTGACATGAGAGACATGCTTCCGACAAAAGGTAAGCCTCTTGGTCCGGGAATCACGGTGGTTCGGTGGCGGCGATGGAGGAAATATTTTCCCCATGCAGGTCCTCCGGGATGAGACCAGTAGAAGAGAGAGAGAGCGAGAGAAGCGATGGAGGCTACGAGGAGTGACAAAGCCAGGTTGGTTTGGGTAAGGAGGCTACATTTGGACAAGAGAGCGAACAATAAGCTGCTTGTGTCGAGCTTGGTGGCCATGGAAGCAGAGAGAGAGAGATAGAGAGAAAAAGGTGAGTGGCTTTTTTTGCTGTGGGGTTTGAGATGAATTGCTGCCTTCATGTGTTTATATAGGAAAAAATTAGGCCCCTCTTGTGAAAATTTAATGAGATTAATTCAAAGACTATTTTATTTTATATTTTTGTTGTTTTATATTCCAAGGGGAATGTTGTCTTTTATATTTAATATGGATCTATTTTAATAATGATCTTTGGTGTGTACTTCATTCTCTATTTACCACAAGTATTGTACTTTTTACTGGATATATTTGGCCAAGCTTTCTTTTGCTCTCTTTGCTTAAAATATACAAAATTTGAGCTTGTACTTTTTCAATTTAATTTTGTGTTCCTAGCAGCTACAGAAACGCTACAACATTTGTTTTCTTTCGAGCAACCAACATTTGTATTTAAGTGATATAAGAACTACAGTTTCTTTTTTTTTTTGGGTGTAAAAGAATAACTTCAGTTTCATTTATCGTTAGATGTAAAAATGATAAAGCAGGATATATATACACTATATATATAAAAATAACGTATGAAAAGTAGTTTTCTTGAGTTTATCAACATATATTATCTTTTTAAAATTAAAAGGTAAAAATAAATAAATAAAAAATAATAGTAATTACAAAAAAAAATATTTTTAACGTCGTCAGCAAAACATTAAACCCTAAATCCTAATCGCTAAACCCTAAATCCTAAACCCTAAACCCTTGGGTAAACCCTAAACTCTAGGATAAATCTTAAACTCTAGGATAAATCTTAAACTCTAAATCAAAATCACTAAACACTAAAACATTCAAGGGTTTAGGGTTTAGGATTTAGGGTTTAGAGTTTTAGGGTTTAGTGTTTTTATTTAGAGTTTAGGATTTATCCAAGAGTTTAGGGTTTACCCAAGGGTTTAGAGTTTACCCAAGGGTTTAGGGTTTACCCAAGGGTTTAGGTTTACCCAAGGGTTTAGGGTTTAGGGATTAGGATTTAAGGTTTAGTGTTTTTGCTGACGACGTTAAAATTTTTTTTTAATTCTTTTTTCTGTAGCTGCTATTTTTTTTTTACTTTTTTTTTATTTTAAAAACATAACATAACTCGATAATATTTTGTTTCTTTTTTTAAAAGATATCGAACTTGAAATAATGAAATCCTATTGGCTGGTGAACCTAGAATAACTCCTTTTTTAATTGATTAAACATAAGCCAAATCAATATTTTATGCTAACATATTTTTTTTTTAAAAAGCGATATCTTGCAGCCACAAGGAAAAAAGTTGATTTAATACAATGAATTAATTGGTTCTTTATTCACCAATCTATTAGACAAATACACATCAAACTTAAAAGTTCAAACACTAAAAGTGACTACGATTTTAAACCACTTCCAAAAGTTATCATTTTATAAAGCAAAACGTAAGTTCGTTTTTTCTTTCATACAAATGAGTTTGACTGTAAAATGAGTGTTTATTTCAGAAGATTACTGAAAAAACAGTTACAAAATTAAAAACATTACTACGCTTATGTACCATAAGTATCTCTTTTCTAAGTTAATGCTTAGATGAATATAAAGATTGTCTCATCATGCTTTGTAAATTTTAATGGTTGCAAAACTATACCATGAATGTTTTTATGTCTTTAAATTGAATGCCTTTAAAAAAAGAAAGAAGTTAAAAACGTTATATCAAAGAGATGTTAATGTGATGAATGTATAGTAATTAACTTTACTTTTTGTGACCGTTAAATAAAACTGATGGAATTTTGTAGAATCACTCTTGAAGCAATTCATTGTATTTGTAAGCTTTAGATTTAATAAGCTGACTTAGTTTGTACATATATAATATCACTTAGTCATTTTATTCCCTTTCGAGAGATTTATATCAAATCTATAAATTTTGGAAATTATTGTATGATTAATATCATTGAAAACAACGTTTAGTTTTACTTGAGTTGCCCATAAAATTACTTACATCTTGGTGCAGATAAATATATTTATTCGATCACAGCATACGACCTCAAGATTTTGATATTGATACTTAATTATAATTTTGTAGGAAAACAGATTATATAATATGAACACATTGTGTTTGTTGCACCGTTGCAGCACTATATAATACATAATTACTAGATTAAGATCCGCACCTTGCGCGAGATAAAAATTATATATAAAAATTATTTTATGTATTATATGTTCTTACATATTATGAAATAATAAATATATATTGAATAATTAAAAGTCAGTAACTATTACATATATAATTAAATTGGTGCGAACGTATAAATCAATTTTATTAATCCAAACAATTTTTTTTAAAAAATTTGATAGGATATGTAATTAAATTTAAATGATATTAACATACATAGTATATTTTTGATATTAATGTCTATTTTTTTTTAAATGATGTTTTCTACTCATATGTTTTTCTGATCATGTGTATCTTTAATAGCAAAAACTTTAAATTACTGATAACAAAATTTTCATTGTGGGATTAATAATTTTAGTAATTGATAATTTAAAAAAAATTATCAATGTTAGTTCAAAACTTTTATCAAAAAAAATTATTCAAAGTAAATTTTGAAACTAAAATATTTATTTATTCAATATGGTTTATAGTTTAATTTAGAATGATATATATACATATATATTTTAAATCTTAATGATTAATTAAATTAGACTTTTACTTATATGATTTTGTAATTATTTGTATTTTGTCATAACAAAAATTTTAAACCATGGATCGCAAAATTTGAATGTGAGACTTTTAACAGTTTTAGTAATTTATAGTCATTTTTTAAAATTCAAAATATAAAATATACAGAAAAATCTAAATTTTTATAATATGGTTATTGTAGTTTTTAAAAGTTATTTTAATAGTTTTAAATTAAACGAATTTGATAGAAGATACATTTTTTTATCAGATCTTTATTATTCAAAATCATTAATTGTCATATATACTTTATCCACATTAGGCAATTCCATAATCTTTATTTAAGGAAATAATAAATGACATTAATAATGAATTTATGATTAGTTTAATAAAAAGTTTATTATATAATTAGATGGACCAACCTATTTCTCTAGTAATTCTAAGAATCATCCTAGTGATGATATGTGGCTACAAAAAGAAGTTGTAATGTTTCACAAATAATATACAGGGGATTAGCAATAAGCGTGTAAGGCAATTTATAAGTATATCTTTATTATTTATAACGACACAGTCCATGATCGTAACGCCTTAATGCATTATTAAATTTTCACCCGTGGTACGAAAGTGTGTTCATCTTTTATTTTTAACTTTTTATCCATTACTTATCTATCTGAATTAGTTTATTAGCAACACTATATGTCATCTTAAAAAACACTGTCATCTAAAAATTAACAGTGTAAGTGTGATATACATGTGTAATTACAAGACTTATAATAACTATCAGAAAGCTTGAGCTAAGAGTAAACGAGTTTGTTATTAATCTCTGTCAAAATGCTAAAGTAACTTTACAATCTGTACAAAGTAAAGTATATATACATACGGTTTAGTATTGTGAAACTAAACCATTGGTTAGGTGGAAAGAAACCTTAACCAAACTAACCAGAACTTGGTTTATATAATTCTAATATCCTTCCCTCAAGATGGAAGACATAAACTATGTATTCCCATCTTTTCTATCAAATTCTTGAAGAGACCTGGTTGGACTGCCTTGGTAAGAACATCCGCGAGCTGTAGTGCAGACTTAACATGTAGAGTCTTCAAGAAACCACTCTTCAAGCGCTCACGAACCACATGGCAGTCAATCTCAACGTGTTTTGTTCGCTCATAATAGACTGGATTAGAAGCAATATACAGAGCCGATTGGTTGTCGCAAAACAAGGTCGCCGGGGCCAATGGTGGACAGTGCATCTCTGTCAATATAGTCGTCAACCAAATAAGCTCACAAGTGGCATCTGCCATGGCGCGATACTCTGCTTCAGAGCTGCTCCTTGACACCGTCTGTTGTTTCGTCGACCTCCAAGAGATCAGTGAATCTCCCAAGAACACACAGTAACCGGTAATAGACTGACGTGTATCCTGACAAGCAGCCCAATCAGCGTCTGAGTATGCTGTAAGTTTCATCTGAGACGAAGCTGAGTAAAAGAGACCCTGAGCAGGGTCATTCTTCAGATAGCGTAAAACCCGATAAGCCGCTTGTAGATGAGTGTCTGTAGGAGCAGACATGTACTGGCTTAGCTTGTGAACTGCGTATGTTATATCAGGTCTCGTATGAGTAAGATATAACAACCGTCCGACAAGTCTTATGTATACTGCAACATCAATCAAAGCAGTGCCAGTAGTAGTTGAAAGTTTAGCATTTGGTTCCATAGGAACAGAGAGAGGTTTGCAACCAAGTAAGCCTGCTTCTTCAATAAACTCCAATGCATACTTCCGTTGATTAATCGAGATACCTGACTCATTTCTGGCAATCTCAAACCCCAAAAAATACTTTCCTGGACCAAGATCACGGAGCTTGAAAGCTGATTGTAGTGTCGTCTTGAATGTAGTCACAGCAGAGTCATCATTCCCCACAAATGTTCAACGTAGACAAGAACTGCTAGAAATTTCTTATCCACACATTTGATGAAGAGAGAATGATCTGAATGCGTCTGAGTAAAACCATCACCAAGTATCACCTCGGAGAGCTTGTGATTCCATTGTCTAGATGCCTGCTTCAAGCCATATAAGGACTTGTGTAATTTATAAACTGAGTTCGAAGGCACTTTCTTACCCGTCAACTCTTCATAGCCCTAGGGTAGGTGCATATAGATTTCTTCATCTAAGTCTCCATTTAAGAATGCATTACTGACATCTAGCTGAGTGATTGACCATCCCTTTGCAGCGGCTATTGCCATAAGAAGACGGAATGTGCCGATCTTGGCAACAGGAGAAAACGTGTCTAGATAATCCAACCCCTCTAACTGAGAGTAGCCTTTAGCCACGACACGAGATTTGTTGCGTTCTATGGTTCCATCAGGATTGTACTTGATGGTTTGAATCCATTTGCAACCAACAACTTGTTTCCCTGGAGGCAGTTCACACACAGACCATGTACCACTATCTTCCAAAGAACCCATTTCAGATCGCATGGATTTTCTAAATTCTTCTGATAGCATAGCTTCTTTGAACGTGCGAGGAAGTTTATGAGTTATGATAGAAAGAATGAAATTCCTATGGTCATCATCAAACTTATCATATGAAAGAAAAGAAGAAATTGGATATGAAGTCGTGTGTGTTTGATGAACAGGAAGAGTTGGCAATTGATTGAGAAGAAAACAATGATATTGGTCAAGATATGCTGGAGTTTTTGTTTGACATTTTGATCTAGTTCCTCGTAAAGGGTTAGTAGAAGAAGATGTACTTGGTTGACTAGAAGAAGATGTGTAAGGTATATTATCATTTGAATGAGGAACAAAAGGGCCAGGAGAAGGATCAACAAACAAGCTTGAATCCGAAATATCATTCCCCAGATAAAAAAATGCCGGAAAAGGAGAGTCAGGGACATGTAAAGGTAACACATCTTGATCAAAGAACCGTGAGTAATCAGTAGAAGATTGATGGTTTTGAAAGGGAAAAACCGATTCATGGAACACAACATTTCGAGAAACAGAGATGGTGTTAGTATCAAGATGCATAATTTTGCAACCTTTAAAACCATCAGGATAACCAAGAAAAACACAAGGTGATGCACGAGGACTAAATTTATGTCTATCTTTCAGTAATGTTGATGCAAAACACAAACATCCAAAAACTCTTAAGTGTTCATATGTGGGAATGACTTTTGTTAAAAGTTCATAAGGAGACTTGTCCTGAAGCAATGGAGAGGGAGTTCTATTATAAACCGCAGTTTGAACACATTCTCCCCAATATTCTAAAGGAACATGAGATTGAAACATGAGTGCACGAGCAACATTCAAGATATGTTGATGTTTTCTCTCTACCACCGAGTTTTGTTGAGGTGTATAAGGATAGGAAAAGAAATGAACAATGCCATGAGTACGAAGGAGAGAAGTGAATGCCAATTCAGGCGCATTGTCAGAACGAATCGCTTTAATGTTCATATGATATTGAGTTTTGACAAACTGAATGAACTCAGGAAACACTTTAGCAATAGAACTATTGTCTTTTAACAGATACAACCAAGTAACGCGAGTGCAATCATCAACTAGAGTAAAGAAATATTTGTAATCATCATGAGTTGAATGTTGAAAAGGACCCCAAACATCAATGTGTATGAAATCAAAAGGATCTTTAGAAATTTTTGGATTAGAAGGAAATGAAACACGTTTTTGTTTAGCCAAAGGACAAATTTTACACAAGGTAGGATGATCATCTTTAACAACAGGAATCTTTAATTGCTTTGAAAGAGTATGAATTTTGGAAAGAGATGGATGTCCACGCCTTTGATGCCAAATCTCGGAAGAAACAGATGATATGAGATGATCTTGACGATGATGTTGAGAAAGAGCTTGATAAGAATCCAAAGAAGCTAAATGCGACGATGAATGAGAAGACAGAGCAGGAGTATCCAGTACATATAGATTGTTACGGAGGTTATCCTTCCCAATCATGCAACCCGGAATACGCTTCTGAAGCATTATGAATGGATTATCAGGAAAAATGAAGCACCCAGTGGAAGAAAAAAAACTGTTATAGAGCTATTATGTGTAAGAGCACTGATGCTAAGAAGGTTAAATTTGAAATTTGGAATATACAAAACATCAGTCAAAATTAGTCGTGTACTAAGTTTGATTTTGCCAGAGAGAGTAACTGGAATACGAGTTCAATCATGTAACGTGACAATTGTATCACTAATTGAGTTAGTATCTGAAAACATTTTCAAATCAAAACACACATGACAGCTTGCACCAGTATCTATTATCCAGGCAGGGTCTAAAGTAGTAAGGCCATTCTTCATTCCCGCAGAAATAAAATGAGAAGTAGGTGTGTTACCTGAAGGTTGGTGATCAGAAAGAGTGTGTGCGATAAGATGAGGCTGTGGTTTAGAAGTAGAAGCTGTGCCATCAGATAAAGAAATAATACTGCCTGAGATCTGAGAAAGAGTGTCTACACGAGGAGTATGTTGAGTACTCAAGACGTTCAGAAGCTGGTGGACTTGTTCCTGTGTGACTGTCCCCAAGTGAACTCCTTGTTGGTTGTGCATTGATATACCTCCAGTATCCTGTAGAACCATATTAGCCACATTGTCCTTGCGAGGTGGCCATGACTGATTAGATCTTTGAGGAGCTAGAGTTTGAACCGAAATCTGCTGTCGAGGCTTATATCCTTGCGGATAACCATGAAGTTTATAGCACTTGTTAATAGTGTGTCCTGCCAAACCACAGTGAGAACAGATGGGCCGAGACCTATTCTTGTTATAGCCAGCATTGTAAGCCGCCACAAGAGTTGCATCAGGAGTAGTGTGAGAGACATTGAAAGCAACAATGCTTGTACTCTTCATCGACCGTTGTCTTTCCTCCTGGCAAACAAGGTTAAACACCTTGGAGATATTAGGTCGTGGCTCCATCATCAATATTTGTCCTCTAGTCGCCGTGAAAGTGTCATTGAGACCAGTAAGAAACTTCAAAATATGATCTTGCTCATCATGCTCAATGATCCTCTTCAAGCTGTCACAACTCAGACGGGTACAACAGCAGGTGTATGGACTCTCATGGTTCTTCAACTCCTCCCAAAGCTGCTTGAACTGATCATTGATGTCTAACCACATCTGTCTAGCAGTAGTCAAGTATATAATACTCTTTGCAATCGACTTCTCCACAACATTAACAATCCAAGTACATATTATATTGTTGCAACGAGACCAAGACGCATAATCTGGATGATTCTGATCTACCTCTGGATAAGTTCCATCAACAAACACAGCTTTATTTCGAGCTCCCAAAGCCATAAGCATCGATCTACGCCAAGTATTGAAGTTACCCAAACCATCTAATTTCTCAGAGACGAGAGCAATACCAGCGTGGTCGGCGCTATGAACGTAGAGCGGATTGGAATAAGGATCTTGCAGAGACGGAACGCGAGATTCACCATTATCCATCGTAACCGCAAAGAATCAATGCAAAACACTTCGAAGAGAACTCGATCAATCAAGAAGAAATCAAATCACCAAGAAATCGATTGTGTAGATAAGAAACACAAATCGAAGGTCAATGAAAGAGAGAAAACGAAAACAGAACTTGATAGATTCTCGAGAAGAAAACGTAGATAGCGAAAAACTCCTGAAACAAGATCCTGACGAAGACGAGATGTGAAATCGAGAGACTCATGAGCTCGATTGAGAGGTCGTCGTCAAGAGAAGAAGATTTTCCGATCGTTTTCTCGAGAAAAGAAGCGAAAAACGCGAGATTCTCGCTCTGATATCATATTAGAAAGCTTGAGCTAAGAGTAAACGAGTTTGTTATTAATCTGTCAAAATGGACAAGTAACTTTATAATCTGTACAAAGTAAAGTATATATACATACGGTTTAGTATTGTGAAACTAAACCATTGTTTAGGCGAAAGGAAACCTTAACCAATCTAACCAGAACTTGGTTTATATAATTCTAATAATAACCTTGAATTGCATTGTACGCAAATGAGATTTTATCTTAACGGTTTGCGCCGTCATGAACTGAATGACAGGTTTTATACGCGTAATCTGTGTTACTACGCATGACGGCATCATTGATGAGATCTCTCTTTTTGTTATTTTAGCTATTACTATATGCTTTGTGGTATCCATTGATATAAAATCATAGAAGTCAATTAATCAGGGAACTTTGTTATTTTTGCTATTAATATATGCTTTGTGGTATCCATTGATATAAAATCACAGAAGTCAATTAATCAGGGAACTTGTAGAAGATACTAAGCATAATAGATTATAAGTACTTCAAAATTTAGCTATATATACTATTGTTCCAGTTGAATGTGACCAAATCAACTATTAACTACTATCTCTCTCTATATACTTAAATTTGATTAAACTATACTTTGCAAGAATTTTAATTATCTAAAGTTTGATTAGTTCTTTGATTAATGTATTTTACTAGGCTGATCTGCTGACACTTCTACATATTTTTATTCATCGAAGACGTGGGAGGCAATCAAGAACTTGAACAACTAATGGTTTGTCCACGTCCGTCCTTTTATACTCTTGTTATTGTAATCATACGGCCTATAAAACAATAGCACTTTAAAATACTAAACTGTATATCTAAATTTAGCATGAACTCATCAGTAGACAATGGTCCGCTAATTAATGTATACAAAGTACTAGCATCGTCACATTTCCGACGTCCAAGTATATTTGCAGACAACAATAAAACAATACATATAACGTCATGTTTCGTCAAGTTTATCGTAATTTTCTAAACCGACGTCAGACCACATCCGCTAATTATGCTGAAATTCAAATTAATAATAGGGATCTATCGACTGCAATTCAAAAACGAGTCGAAACTAGAAAGCGACATTTAATCAAGTGAAACAAAAAAAAATGGAGTTGAGTATATTCGTATATCCAGAGAGAGATTCTAAATAAAATAGGTTTCTGAACGAAAGTCATTATTGTATAAAACCATATCTTAAACTTGTAAAAATAAAGCAATCAAATATGTTATTTAAATGTAAATATTAATTTAAGCAAATTGTCATTTAAGTTAATGTTATATAGTCGCCAAACAGAAAAACAAATGGTTAGCACATAAATTAACAATTAGATATATATATCTTTCTTTTGAAAAGAACAATTACATATATTTAATTATAGAGAACTATGACCTGACCTTTAGGTAAGGTTTAGGGCACAAATTGACTGTGTGTGCGTGTGAAGACATTCTTTTCAGGCACGAATAGATTATGTGAATCTTATTGTCGGTTGTAATATGATGTAACGTGGTGTAGTGCATACAGCTGCAGCTCCTAATTTATAGCCGTTGGATCTCGTTTTTAATTTCGATAATCACGAACCTTTACTCCTCTTTAAGCCACGCGTAGGTTCATGCAAAACGTCCCCGCAGCTTGATCGTCGATGTTTTGCAGGATGGTGGTTTAATTTAGAAATGCACACTTGCGTTATAGAATCACACAATCAAAGTTGATAAGAAGTCCTTCTCTTATTCAATCAATCAAAGTCACAAATCACAATATCAAAAGTCACACTTATGCATCACAATATGCATCACTATATATAAGACTAGATAACTCCTAATCTTAATAGATTTAACACAATCAATATTTCCTAATCCTAATAGATATCCAAAGTTCGGTAGGATTAGGATTGCTTCACTTTCAAGCTATCTTCAAGCTGGTTCCAACATTCTCCCTCCTAAGCTTGATCTCACTCTCACACACATCATAGACACCAATAAGAATCCTCATCTCCACGAACCTTGTTCTCGCAAGTGATTTAGTGAGGATGTCGGCTCTTTGTTCATCTCCAGGGACATGTTCCACTTCCACTTGATCATTCTCGACGCATTCTCGTATGAAATGAAATCTCCTGTGTATATGTTTACTTCGTCCATGAAACACCGGATTTTTCGTCAAAGCGATCGCAGATTTATTATCAACCCTTATGGTTACTCGTTTGCACTCTTTCCCAATGATCTCGCTAAAAAGATCTTGAAGCCAAATTGCTTGTTTCGCAGCTTCTGTAGCAGCCATAAACTCAGCTTCACATGATGACAAAGCAACTATCTCTTGCTTCTGCGAGCACCAAGTTATAGGACTTTCACCGAGATAGAAAACGTGGCCAGTGGTGCTCTTCCCATCATCAATGTCGACATTATGTGAGCTATCACTATAGCCTACCAAATCTAGGTTCTTGCTGCGTTTAAACCGAAGACCAAGTGAGCAGGTGCCGCGCAGATATCTCAGCACTTGCTTCATCGCAGCAGCATGTGTTTCCTTAGGTTCTTGCATGTACCTGCTAAGAACTCCAACTGAGAATGAAAGGTCAGGGCGTGTATGTAGCAAATATCGTAAGCAGCCAATGTTCCTCCTATACTCCTTTTCATCGACACTCTTTTCCTTCGGTGACTTGGCCAACTTCACATTCAAGTCCATGGGTATGTGTGTTAAGTTACATGAACTCATACTTGTCTCCTCTAGTATTTTTAGGGCGTACTTCTCTTGGCTTAACACAACGAACCCTTCGTGTTGTTGTACTTCTATTCCCAAATAATATGTTAATCTCCCAAGATCACTCATCTCAAAGTTCTTCGACATCTCTTTTTTAAACTCTAGTATCATTGAAAGAGATGATCCCGTGACTAACAAGTCATCAACATACACTACAACTATCAACAAGCCTCGCTTCTCTTCTTTTCGGTATAGAGAGGGTTCTTTTGAGCATTTTGAGAAGCTTAAGCTGCGAAGAATCTGATTCAACTTTGTATTCCATGCTCTGGGTGCTTGCTTTAGACCATAAAGCGCTTTCTTTAGTTTATAAACCATACTTTCTTTTCCTGTAACAACAAATCCCTCCGGTTGTGCAACAAACACATCTTCTTTTAACTCCCCATGAAGGAATGCTGTTTTAACGTCAAGATGATGAACTTCCCAATCTCTTGAAGCCGCAAGCGCAATCACTAGACGTATGGTCTCAATCCTTGCTACTGGAGCGAACACTTCGTCATAGTCTATTCCATGCTTCTGAACATACCCTTTCGCTACTAAACGTGCTTTGTATTTGATGATACTCCCATCAGCATTACGCTTTATCTTGAATACCCATTTAAGGCCAATGGGTTTCACACCAGCGGGTAGTTTGACTAGGTCCCAAGTGTGGTTCTTCTCGATGGAGGCAATCTCATCCTTGCAAGCATCAATCCAAACCTTTAACTCCTTAGCTTCCATGAAGTCCCAAGGCTCATCGTTAATTATTGTCAGCAAACGTTCACACTCGGTCTCAGCAAGCAAGACATAATCTTCGAGGTATGTCGGTTTCGTGGTGGCTCGTGTTGATCGTCTTAGCTGTGGTTGTATGTTATCATGATCAGGATCGTCATCACCGTTAGATTCATCAGAAGCGTCTTCCAGATCGTTGTCATGATCATCACTTGTCGTCTCGTCCGCAGTTATAGAACCACGGTTTGATCCTCGTATCACTATGGAGAATTCCTCTGTTTCATCGTTTGTTTTGTTGTCCCAACTCCATTCTTTCTCTTCCAAAAACAAGACATCACGGCTAACCACTATGCGTTTGTTTGATGGATCAAACAGGCGATATGCTTTTGAACCAGGTTCGGTTCCGAGATGTACCAATGCTCTCGACCTATCATCAAGTTTCTTCCTCCCTACGGTATCTGTTTTCGCATAACATACGCAACCGAACACTCTGAGATGGTTGAGGTTTGGTTTTCTGTCACGAAGAACTTCATATGGTGTTCTTCCATCAAGAGATCTTGTTGCTACCCTATTGATCAGATAGGTAGCATGTCTCACAGCTTCTCCCCATAGATAGTTTGGTAGGTTCATGTGTTTCAATAAACTTCTTGTCATTTCTAGGAGAGTTCGGTTTCGGCGCTCAACTACTCCATTCTGCTGCGGTGAATAGGGTGCTGTTAGGTGCCTGTTGATGCCGTGTTTGTCGCAGTAAGCTTGAAACTCTAGTGAAACGAACTCTCCACCCCTATCAGTACGTAATGTTTTGATCGTTTCCTGAGTTTCCTTTTCAGCAATCATCTTGAAATTTTTAAATTTCTCAAACGATTCACTCTTTTCTTTTAGCAATACAGTCCACATGTAGCGTGAATAGTCGTCAATAAGAACAAACACATAGCGTTTCTTGGCTGGTGTGGGAGGTGTAATAGGTCCACATAGGTCCCCATGGACGAGCTCGAGAGGTTTTGATGATCGGTGTGTTGTTGCTTGTGGAAACGGTAGTCGAGTCTGCTTTCCACGGAGGCACGATGTGCATGTCTCCTTATCAAACGTGAGTTTGGGAATACCCATAACCAGTTCTTTATTCACCATTAACTTCATTGACTCTGTATTAATATGGCCAAGACGAGCATGCCACTTAGTGGCATCGTTAGTTATTACTTGCAGACAACGCACTTGATCGGCTTGTAAGACAACTTTATAGAGACGGTTTCTTGATCTCGTGGTTTTCAACATCACTTCACCGGATCGATCAAGAAGTAGAAGTATATCGTTGCGCATTTGAATTTCACAGCCGGCTTCGGTTGCTTGTCCCAAGCTAACTATGTTACTTCTTAGACCGGGTATGTAATACACATTATTAAGAACTTTTTTCTCTCCTCCTCTGAATGTAAAACGTATCGAACCTTTTCCTACGATATCAATACGAGAGTCGTCTCCAAACCTGACTTGACCCGTAATTGTTTCATCAAGTTCTTGAAAAAAGGATCGATTCCCACTCATATGATTACTCGCGCCATTGTCGAGGTACCATACATTATCCAGATCGTTCTCAAAGTTCTTAGGGTTTACCTTATTCTCATTAAGATAAACTACTTCATTCATCATCAATTCATCAGCTTCTTGTGTTTCTTCCTCTTTCTTCTCAGCTACCTCTTGTAGTTTTAATTCCTTATCTGGACAGTCAGACGCGTAGTGACCAAGCTTGTCGCACTTAAAACACGTAATATGAGAGATGTCTCTGTTTTCTCTGTTTTGGCCTTGTTTATATGCCTCTCTTTGTCGTTCAAAGTTGCTAGAGCGGCCGCGACCTCGTCCTCTCCACGTCGATCGTCCACCACGGCCTCTACCGCGATTGCCGCTGTAGTTATTGCCGTAGCTATCTTCCATGTTAGCATACATTAGCTTTCCTCGATCCTCGGTTGTATCTTCCTCCTCCGCACATACTCTTTCTTCATAAGCTTTTAATCTCCCCACTATATCCTCGAAGCTTGTTGTGTTCAAGTCGAGAACTTGTTCGAGAGAAGCGACAATATGAATATATTTGTTCCTCGGTAAGCTCTTCAGAAATTTCTTCACAAGTTTTGGCTCTTCCAATATCTCACCAAACGATGCAGATTTTGAGGATATCTCAGAAAGTTTTCCCGCAAACATATCAATAGTATCTTCATCTTTCATCTTCAATCTATCGAATTCAGCCATCAAAGTTTGTAGTCTAGCTTCTCTTACCCTCTCAGCTCCAATGTGACGCGCTTTGATTGCATCCCATACAGCCTTTGCTGTATCGAGATCACCGACTTGTAGAGTTAACGCCTCAGGTATGGATTGGAATAGGAGTGCAATGGCTAGATCGTTCTTCTCCTCTACTTTGTTCCCTGGTTCAATAGTTTCCCAAACTTTGTTTACTTTGAGTGCAATCTTCATTCTCATGGCCCAGACTGTATAGTTTGAGGAGGTCAGCATAGGGAATTTGATCGAGGTAGGTCCGGTTTCTTTGATGCCCGCTCCGGGTATGTCTTTTATGTCTCCCATGGTTGTCGCCTTTGTAGGTTGATCGAATGCTTTATTATATGTGTGGCTCTGATACCAACTATAGAATCACACAATCAAAGTTGATAAGAAGTCCTTCTCTTATTCAATCAATCAAAGTCACAAATCACAATATCAAAAGTCACACTTATGCATCACAATATGCATCACTATATATAAGACTAGATAACTCCTAATCTTAATAGATTTAACACAATCAATATTTCCTAATCCTAATAGATATCCAAAGTTCGGTAGGATTAGGATTGCTTCACTTTCAAGCTATCTTCAAGCTGGTTCCAACATGCGTGTCTTCGAGTGTATATTAACCAGACAACTCACATGACTGGTATCCATCTGGTCCCCCCACAAATTGGCTCGCTGTTAACTGTTAAGTACTTGTCAAATGCCTTACATCAACGGTCAGTATTGTCTGATGGAAGTATGCGAGGTACCTAACCGTTGATCTAATAATTAACAGCTACTTAAGTTGTGTTCATCTGCTTTCTTCTTGTTAGTATATATATATATTTTTTGAAACTAATTTTTTTCTTGTTAGTATATTGCACTACCTCGACTGTTATTAATCTAGATAAATAATTTTCAGCTTTTTCTATGCAAAAGCACATCAATTTTTATCATCTTTCAGGTTATCACACTCAATATTGATATGTTTCATTGAGTTAATATTTTTGTAAAAACAATTA
The DNA here is from genome assembly GCF_020379485.1 of Brassica napus. Taxonomy (NCBI): domain Eukaryota; kingdom Viridiplantae; phylum Streptophyta; class Magnoliopsida; order Brassicales; family Brassicaceae; genus Brassica; species Brassica napus. The sequence goes on along the minus strand of NC_063447.1, from coordinate 29,468,121 downwards.
CGACATTTACTCGTATTCGATCGAATTATTCATATTAGAGGAGCAGCTTGCATTATCAATATGGACAAATATAGTATATTTTGACCGACCAATTAAATGTAGTCAAGAAGAAATTAATATGTACTCGTAAGGTGAGGACCAAAGACTAGAAAGTGATGAATTGCGTCAACAAATCAAGATGCAGATTGCAACTTCCCACCCAATAACAGTTCAAGAAGAAAATACTGAGAGGCATGTTATTAGATGATTTCCATATATAGATAATTCCATCAGAAATATATGGACCAAAATTAAATTTTATGTGAACGTTTTGTCATCATCTAAAAACGAAAGAACACTATTGCAATTACGACCATTAATTTGTCTGGAAGATGTCATTTGGTGAGTATGATAAGTCCATTTAGTAGGGTGACACGTACCTATATTTAGAACTTAACGTTACATGATAAATGTGTGTTTGTTGCCCTTTTGGAAGGGGCAAATCAATCTAAAAATCGTTGTTAAATGTTTTTCTGTCTAATTTATTTCACTCACGACCATAATTTAATTATTTCCAAGTGTGGTCGTATATATTCTATTAAAATATAATCACTAAAAAATCTACAATACAAAAGTACAGTTACTTATAGTTATTATTTGATTATTTATATTAATCAATCAAATTTATAATATTTCTAATTTTAGTAATTCATAAGAATATTAATAATTAATTAATTTTAACTATAAATTTTAATTTTATTTTTAATTATAAGAAAATATATTTAAAAAATCTAGCAAAATCTTACTAAAAACTAATTTTTTTTATAAAATAATGCATTGATTAATTTCGTAATTACTAATATAATATTATTGTAATTATTATTAATTAAAATTTATTATAAAAAATAAATAAATATTTGCTCTTTTATAAATTTAATAATTATAGTCTATATTATATGACAACAGAAGTATTATATGAATTAAATATTAAAAAATATATTAAATTATAAATTAAGATATTAAAATATTTTGTTTTAAAAAATAATTTTATTTCAATAAGTAAATAAATAAAATATTACTCACCATTAAAACCGGTTTAAATTCATAAACTATGTAATATTTTTCAAAATTTTTTAACAACAAAATATTCTGCAACTCACAACAAAATATTATCTAAGAAATTATACATAAAATATAATAGTATACAACTAACTTTTAATTTATGTGTTATTTATAAAATATGTTATTAGAAAACTTTAAAATTTTAATAATTCATTAATGACAATTGACAAATCAATTTTAACTATAAACTTAATGTCTATTTTTAATGGTAAAAAAACTGATGAGAAAATATAAAAATCATACCAAAAATTTCAAATATTTTTTTATAAAATAAAGTATTAATTTGTTAACAAAAAGAAATTAATAGTCATATAATCTTATAAAATAAAAAACAGTTGGTAATTTTCAAAGTTTTACTGACCAAATATAATATTTTAAAAATAAATATTCCAAACTCAAAATGATAATATTATAAATTTAATAAATAAATAAATAAATTCATAAATGCTAAACTATAATTGTTTTTGAAATGCAACAAGAAAAACAAATTATGTTATAAAAATAAAAAATTCTCTGCTGAAATCTCATTTCAATAACAAAAATCAGAAAATTTAATACCATAACTTCGAAAAATATCTTACACTAAAATAATATGATTATATGTAAATAATAGAGTTAAATTATTTAAACATAACAATATATTTAGTTATAAAATCTTGCAATATACTAAAATAACAGAAGGTAAAGTATATATTTTAATCACAAAATGAAAATATAAATTATCATAAACAAATATCCTTTATATAGTATAACTAAATAATTTTAATAAAATTACTATACGCAAGTGGTAGAAATTAAAAAAAAACATATTTTGAAAGAAATTCTCTATTTAATTATTTTAGATTATGAATCTAGTGTACCGAACTCAAAAATATATTAGAATGTAATAAAACTTAATAACAAAATAAAATGTATAAAACAAATCATTATATATTAAAAACCTAAATAATAAATTATTGAATCACACAATATATAAAACTAAAATATAAATTATACATTTAAAACGTTCATGATAATATTAAAATCATATATTTATTAAAAAAAAACTGCATGAACGTGTAGATCAAATTCTAGTTATTAGATATGTACTAATCCAAACATGTTAAGTAGATTTTATATGCTATTGATTATTAGTTACTTTGTAATAGCTAACAGTAACTACTAACTGGTAACCAGCCTTTTTTTTTTTTTTTTTTTGACATCGAAAGCTCCATATTTTATTAAGTAACTACCAAGAGGTTAGCCTCAGGAGCCATCCAGCTTGGAAGCCGGGAGTCTACATGGAAAAATGAGAAACCTCGAGAACGAGCTCCTTTTGCAAGGCTATCGGCTCGGAGATTTAGGGAACGAGGAATAAAAGATATGGAGCAAGAAATAAACATAGAACGAATATGATGAAACTCATCAAATTCAGCCAACTAGGATGACTAGTTGTCTTTTTAGTCTTCTTCGATGAGATGGACCAGTTGGAGGCAGTCCGTCTCGAATGTCATCGCTATATGGTCTAGCTGGATAGAGGATTTCATGGCCCACATCAGGGTTTGGAACTCCGCGTGTAGGGGGTTTAAGACTCGGTTACTAGAGAATGAACCATAAGTTGTTACCCCATCCTCTGTCTTCAGGACCATTCCTCCACCGAAGAGGTGATCGTCTTTGTGCCAGGAGGCGTCTATCGAGCACACCGGCCCGTGGGGTGGAGGAACAGCATCAGGGGGAGAAGTCTCAGCGGCGTCATCGTCGTCATGGGGCTTGTCTACTATTTGAGCCAGGCGCCAAGTTTCAGCTTCGGATTGGGCGAGCTGTAGAGTCTCCAGTGGGGATGTGTCCTTGCCGTTGAAGGCTTTGTCGTTTCGAGCTTTCCAAATGTACCATATGATCCATGGAGCTGTGGTAATAATAGTATCCGGAATTTCAAAATATCTCGCTCGCTACAGTATATGATCTAGGTTACTGTAAATCGAGGAGCACGGGAACAGACCCGGAGTGTGAACCATCATTTTTCTTAACGCTTAGTGTCTACGATATAAAGATTTTTTTTTTTTTTTTTTTGGTAAAAATGTTAAATTATTATTACCATTTTTAATTTTTGACAGACGATACATAGATAACAAGTAGCGGAAATCAGAAACAACAACAACTATACACCAACAAAGGAACAAACCGAAAGAGGCACTAACTCAAGCGAGAAAGCAGGTTAACAACGAGACGATGCCAGACCAATCAACCGCAAGTACTAGATGGTGAACCCGATGGTTGCCCCGAGCTACCGAGAGAAGGGCGCCCTCAAACCCTGATTGCAACGGCTCCTACAGCTTCCATCAAGAACCCAGAGCTTACCCGAGGGAAGAATCCGAACCCGAGCCCAGAGCAAGCCAGAAAATAGAGACCATCGGCAGTACGAGGAGAAGCCGTAAACCGACGATGCCGTCGTTCAGTATCTTGCGCCGAAGATTACCGCCTCCATTGCAATCCACTGGGACCGTATACACCCATCTAACCATAAACTCATATAGAGATGACAGATCGGAAGACAGACAACCCTCCGAAGTAAACAAATCCGAAGCCACGCTCAGAACCCGGAGCCTAACTGATACACCACAAACCAAACCTGAGCCGTTAACCGCCCTCAAGTGACGAACCCAAGCTGATGGATTATTTGAGAAGAGCAAGAGGCGGAGCAGGACACAACCGCCGATACTATTCTGATTTGAAGGGTGAGGAGTTCCTGGGCCTAAGGACGTAGCCGAAGCGGACCAGAGATAACTCACCAACGCGCTGCCACAAAGACCCGGCGGGACGAACTGAACCACCACCATCGGAGACCTCCACGCGCTGCCAACAAGGAGAACACAAGGCGACACAACAAACAGACCAGAGAGAAAACGAGATTTACCGGAACTGGCGAACCCGGACCTCCAACTCGACACGCAGAGAAGCTCACCCCCAGACACCGCTGGAGGACGAACATGACCGACGAGGAGCTTATCGATGCCGCACGAGCCTCTACGCTCGAAGCATCTAACAAAGCGCAAAAGAAAATTTCCGGCTTTACTCCGTCAAAGTCTGGGTGACCACAACGCTGGAGGAGACCGTCCTCAAGACGCCTCAGACATCGCGAACCGTAGATCTGAACCAGAGCAAACCATATCTGAAGCGCTAGTCAGCCACTCCCTCAGCCGTAGAAGACGGAGACAACAGGGGGAAACACCGAGATCCCGGCAGCCGCGACGGAGGCGGCGACCGCCGGAAAAAGAAAGCCAAACCCTTGTGCCGCTGGTAGAGAGAGGTTGGAGCGTTCTCGGGGAGAGAGAGGTCTCTACGATATAAAGAAGGTACGAGCAAAGGCTCTATGTTGAACAAAAAGTTAATATGTTATTCTAAATGAAAACCCACAAATATATATGTACAAACGGGTTTCAGAACTCGGCATGGTGCTGTCTAATAACCATTTGTGTTTTTCGTGTTGTCGGCAGCTCACACTTATTTTTTCTAGTTTTATTAATCGAGTTTCTTCGGCAACAATCGAGTTAGAGGATCTCCAATGGCAAACTTCATTTTTTTTTTCAAAATATGAAGATCTTCAAAAAATGAAGAAGCATGTTCTCCAATGATTTGCTTTAATTTTTTTTTTCAAAAAGGAATATTCCAAATATATTATTTTTCTGTTTTATCATTATTTATCAAAAACATCTTCTACTTTTGCTAGTTTACTAATTTTACCCAAATATTTTATTTTAACAATATTTCACCACAATTGCTAATTAATATTAAATAAATATTATCATACAATATAATTATTAACACCTTAGAAGAAGGAAATAAAAAACTATTGGAGAAATTAGAGAAAACAAGCGCACAAAGACAACAACATTTGGAGATTCAAAACAAGAATTACGCTTTGAAGAAGTTTAAAGAAGAGAACAAAATTTTATTTCGTGATTTGAACTCTATACAAGATCCTAGCGTTCGTGCATACATTCAATCTGAGCAAAATCGAATTTTAGTAGAAAAGAGTGAACAACAACAAGCTCAACAGCCTTCTCAGGCAGCCACTTCATTTGGACAATATTTTAACAATCTTAGTGGATCTGGAAATGATTTACCAGATTATTAAGTGTTAGTTTATGATGTGCTAAGTTTTTTTTAATATTTAGATTGGTGTTTATCAAGTCTTTCAGTTTTTATATTATTTATGTAATTGTGTTTCATCTAAATATTAGTTAAAAAACATGTTTCTAGTATATTTAATATTTTAAATTGATTGAATAAAAATAATAATAAAAATAATAATAAAAACTTTAAAAGTAAGTTGGTAATATTAGCTCTTATAGTTTATTTAAGTAAAAACAAGAACAAGTTAAAGTTGATGGACCAATTTGTAATTAAAAAAGTGTATTTTCAAAAAATGAAAAAGTGAAAAAAAAAACACCAATGAAGCGAAAAATGAAGTAAAAAGTGAAAAATGAATCACATTGGAGATGCTCGTATATGTTATCTAACCAAACAAATACATAAGTGTTAACATAAAAAAACGCGTAAAAAGACAAAAAAAACAATAACCCTGCCACGCTAATGCTACTACGAGTACCAGAACGCGGCTCGTGGGTCAAAAGAAGCAAAAAAATATCTTGAGAAAACTTATCAATGCTAATCTGTCGTCTGTAGAGCTCGTTAATGTCGGTTAGCCACTCTTTTGGTTTCTAAAATATTTGAACTATATCCACAAAAAAAAGTACAGTGTGTTGGACTAGACATTTCTTGATAGAAGTCATGGTTGGATCGTTTTTTTAAAAAGGGTTAAACCCAGGACAATTAATAAACTAGACCTAACTTCTGGGTGATCTTGCATCCGGGCACGCATAATTTAGACGGCAAGGTGGCTAACGGGAGTTAAAACCAGGACCGTATTGGATTATTTTATCCTTCAAGTACCCCTAGCCCAGTCCACATTGGTTTTGGAGGGTATAATGTTACAATGGCTTGCTTAGAAGTCCAAAAAGTTTGGCTCTATCTTGCAATTGTAAAATATCGTAGTATGATGCTATAACTGGTTACACAATTTAGGAATACCCTGAACCAAAAGAATTAAATAAAGTGGAACGTCAACAACTGGAATGAAGGAAGTTACTAAATGGAATGAGTAGTCGCTTGAAAACATTTTGCAACATAAATGGTAACCTTTCAAAGGAACATAATGGAATGAAAGTAACTAGAATTTAGATCAAATTATTAAGAGTATTCTTAATATATGAAATAAAACTAGCCTATTAATATATGATATATATATATAAAACAACCTTTTACACTGTTTCATATATTTTTTCAAAAAAAATATATATATATATATATAATATAACAATGATGAACAGAGACATGCCCGTAAGAGAGAAATACTTTTTATTAGTTGGTTTCATAATGAACATACGATATGGTGTTAGAACATACGATATGGTGTTAAATAGGAAATAAGATGTTGCTTTTATTTTGTGCATAAAAATCTATGTTGCTTTTATTTTGTGCATAAAAATCTACAAGAGTTTTGAATTTTAAAATCTTAGTAAATCTACATTTTGCGAACGGATAACATCTTAACTAAATTAAAAGAATTATTGATTTATTTGTATTAATTCCATTCCACATCATTCACGATCATTTTTTATCCCGAATCTTTTACAACTACATTCCACTTGTTTCCATTTATTCCACAAGAATTAATGGAATGAAGTTTATTTTCTATTCCAGGTAAATGGTAGTTTTATTTTGGAATGTTGATGAATAAGGTATTCCAAACAGTTATATTCTAAAAAATGCTAATCCAGTTGCACCCTAAAAAATCTCATATCGCATACTGAATACCATACTAATTAATTAAAGTAACTTAGAGCTATTTATAAATGTAATTAGTATACTTTTTTTTGAAAATTGGCCTCATATAAGTAGTATACTTGATTTACTATATTGTTTTGTCAACAAGCTTTGAAACGATGACTACAAAACTTCCACTATTTTATGTAGAAATAAGATAATCCCTTTACTATTATTTGAGGAGCATTCTAAATAATAAATCTTTGCCTCATGTGTTATTATCAAGATTGTCATTACTTATGTATCATCATGAGAGCTCTTCTCATAACATTTAGTGAATAACTCTTGCTTACCTAGACTAATTACATATAGTGCCATTGGACATTTAAGTTTCATGTTTATGCATAATATAATTGGTTTTGATGGATTATACATATATCTCTTATTTTCATGCGAGTTTTAAAAATGTATTTATTGCTTTCATGCTTATATCTTCTCATTCTTTCTTGGCTGTATTTTTTTTTTGCAACCTAACAATAGTAGTCAACTGTATTGTAATCATTATCGCATTGTAAACAAGTTTTTATTTCATATATTTCTTATTAGATGATTTACATTCTACAAAATATAATACTGGTGTATGAGTTTTATATGGAGTGATAACACATTTCGTAGTTTGAAAAAAATAGGACCATATATTGATCAACGTTGTAGAAAGTTGCTATATTTCTAATAAACTATAGTTTACTACATAAATATAATGCATAATCTAACTTCTTTTTTAATGGTATACATACTATGTAAGCGTATAGTTTAAATATTATATATAATATAATGCATAATCTAATCCTTTTTAATCTTGTATGTACTAGGTGGTGCCCAAACAAATTTAGTGACTATATATATGGCAATTTTTCAATGCAATTTAATAATATTTGCCCAATATTTCAAATCATTGAATGTATAAATTAATTGCCATATATAGTGGGCATTCGAAAAATTATTTCTTGATTCACACTAGAACGCGGAAGATCGACATTGAATGCCATATATATTGGGCAAATATTATTAAATTTATTTACTTTCCATTATATATTCACAAATTAGCATTCAGAAAATTATTATAGGAAAGTTTTGACTCAGACCAGTATTCGTATGGAAATTAGAACAATTTGTGCTACAATTATTTATTAATTTAAAGTCCTATACAAATTCTATTCAATTCCTTAGATTAAGCACCAAGATTCTGAAATTAAGGACTCAACCCATCACAACACGTCAATCTGGTTATATTCGATCAAGTTAATTTACAAAGTTAATTTTGTTTCCTATATGTTGATTTCTTAATTATATTACTTTCCATAATTTTAAAATTGGCAGCTAAAAGTTAGGGACTAATTCGATTTGATTTAGGCGAGATAATATTTTTTTCTCTCTAATCTTTCATAAGCAAAACCCTATAAGTGATCCCTGTATATAACATTAGACTGAAATTCATCCACATCAAAACCTACTATTTTTCTACATACAAAAAAAAATTCATGAATTTCGTCTTTGATTTTTCTTACATTGTTTTTTTATCATGATAAGGTCGGTTAAAGAATGTGATTAACAATGATGGGTTTAAAAAATTATTTTTGAACTTAACGATGTTCCAGAAATCGATGTTTTCAGAAAGAGGTATAACATTTCGTTTACTGAATTTGGTAAATATATGTGTTTAGTTTGGTAAGTTGATACTTTGTTATGGCTTTCTATAGAATTGCAAACCACGAGTTCTGAAGACACTTCTAACAGTAGTTGTGGTTTTATCAATTTTTTATTTGTTTCTTTATAAATTTGTTTCTTTCATATTTTATTATTCTATTGCATATGTTTTATTTTATTTTATATTCATAATTTATATTATGAAAACAATAATGCTCTTGCTTTTTTTTTTGTTTCATCTTAAATTCATAATAAATTTATATAAGTCTTTACTTACTCTTTTAGATGTATTTCTATAAAATATAATTAAAATACCCCAATAAATTAGTCTATATAGTTTTAAAGTTATAATATTTTTTAATCCATCACTCTGCGTAAGGCGCGGATTACCACCTAGTTGATATTAAAACTGACACACGAGATGACATAAAAGAAACGGAAGAAGGAAAATTATGATTCAACTTCGCTTGGTGGTGGGTAAGCTATATATTTAACCAATTTGTATACACGATCCACTTTTACAAAAGGTGAAAAATCAGCGAGCAAATTGCATGGATTCCTTAATCTCTTTGTGATATGATTACAGTCATATGATTAGATAGTGATTAACATATTTAAACCATAAATGCCTTTCAAAGGGTAATTAGCTTTTTTTTTGTTATATATAAATGGTACCTTAGTGGACCGTCGTAGCTAGGTACACAGCATCCTTGTACTTTAGAAAGTTGGCTAATCTTTTACATAGATTAATGCCAATTGATTAGATCATTTTATGTGGGAATATTGAGCTTAGATATATCGAATAAATCTCCTGATTTGTTTTTAAACTTGCCGATCAAAAAAGCTCGTGAACACAACAACCATATCATAAATAGTATCCTAAAATATGTTATCACTAGATTAAGATACGCGTCTTGCGCGGAATAAACAATATATATATAAATTATTTTATGTATTATATGTTCTTACATATTATAAAATAATAAATATATATTGAATAATTAAAAGTGAGTAACTATTAGATATATAATTAAATTGGTGCGAAAGTATAAATCAATTTTATTAATCCAAACAATTTTTAAAAAAATTTGATAGGATATGTAATTAAATTTAAATGATATTAACATACATAGTATATTTTTAATATTAATGTCTATTAAATGATACTTTCTACTCATATGTTTTTTTGATCATGTGTATCTTTAATAGCAAAATTTTTAAATTACTGATAACAAAAAATTTATTGTGGGATTAATAATTTTAGTAATTGATAATTTTAAAAAAAAAATTATCAATGTTAGTTTAAAACTTTTGTCAAAAAAAATTATTCAAAGTAAATTTTGAAACTAAAATATTTATTTATTCAATATGGTTTATAGTTTAATTTAGAATGATATATATACATATATATATTAAATATTAAGGATTAGTTAAATTAGACTTTTACTTATATGATTTTGTAATCATTTGTATTTTGTCATAACAAAAATTTTAAACCATGGATCGCAAAATTTGAATGTGAGACTTTTAACAGTTTTAGTAATTTATAGTCATTTTTTAAAATTCAAAATATAACATATACAGAAAAATCTAAATTTTTATAATATGGTTATTGTGTTTTTTTTTAATTATTTTAATAGTTTAAAATTAAAAAAATTTGATAGAAGATACATTATTTTTTTATCAGATCTTTAATTTTTATCAGATCTTTAATTGTTATGTATAAAAAAAATCATTAATTGTTATGTATACTTTATCCACGTTAGGTAATTCCGTAATCTTTATTTAAGGAAATAATAAATGACATTAATAATGAATTTATGGTTAGTTTAATAAAAAGCTTATTATATAATTAGATGGACCAACCTATTTTTCTAATAATTCTAAAAATCATCCTAGTGATGACACGTGGCTACAAAAAGAAGTTGTAACGTTTCACAAATAATATATAGGGGATTTTAAATGGAAAATATATAACCACTAGGTAATAACCCGCGCGTTGCGCGGAATAAGATTATTAGTTTCGATATTTTTTAATAAGGAGACATTAATCTGTCTAATCTGGATATCGGTTCGGTTTTAGGTTGTTTTTGGGTTTTCAATCTCCTAAAATATAACTATCTTTTTAAATCAATATTTATTTGGTTTGTTCGGTTAAAATGTTTGATGTTTTTGGTTTTTTTTTTCTGTGATAATCAAAAATTACTATTATTTGTTTGTTTTTATGTTATAAATCATAGATAGTCGTGACGTCGAACCAATGGTTTCATATTATAGTTTCTAAACGGATAATAGTTAAAAAAAGAAAAAAAAATTATTAAGACAAATCAGTTTACTACAATTTGGTCGATAGTGAAAGAAACATTAAGAAAAAGAATATTTTAACTTCCAAAAAATTAGATATTTCAGTTGTGGTAAATACTTAGTTATAACGTGCTCACGTCAATGTGCACATGTATGTGTATGTAAAGTATATAAAGTTGGTTGATAAATATATAAAGATACTGGTAATTAATATTAAATGACATTTTTTTCAAAATAATACATGAAAAATAAAATTCTTAAAATGAAATTATTTAAAAACAAAAATATTGTAAAATTTATATAAACTATAATATATAACTTATATATAATTCTTTAAATATATGTATATATATGCATATAACATATCAAATTGAATACTTGTTCCTATAACTATTGATATTTGTGATTTGCTTTTTTTTTACGGATATTGCAATTTATTATTTGATTTGCTTCGTGGAGTAACGAATATCCGGATTTTTTGGTTCGAATCAAAACGGATAACGAATCGAATCAAAATTTATGAATAATTTGTCCAGCTCTATTCGTAAACAGTAAAAATAACGTAAAGAAGAACCATGCACGTGAATTTTATATTAAAAAAACGTTAAATATATAGCGTGAACATATTTATGTAGAGTTTAGCTGAGAAACTCTCTACATATAACATGTGTTCATTTTAGTGTGAACACATTTATTACAATGTTTCTACACGTGATATGTGTCCAGTTTAGTGTAAACACATTTATTACAATGCTTCTCCTTTAACATATTAGGGACTAGACAATCTTTTAGTAGTTAAGCCGTGTAAAATTGTTGTCCATCAATCATTCCGTTTATCACAAGTTTTCAAGTTTTTCTATTCGTTACAGTTAGTTTTTATTCTTTTTAGTGTCTACAGTTCATAATATTTGTGTTACAGAATTTCCAGAGAGTACATGTAAGATATGAAATGAGATCTGTTCAAATTTCAAATATGTGACCAAGTTTAGACACAAAGAAACCAGAACTAGATTCACCGGCCATTATATATGGAAAACATTAGTTAGCTAGCAACCACCAATCTTCGTAGTGTTATTGGTCACACCACTCACCATGTTTATACATATCATAGGTTATATTTTCTAGCATACTATTGATTTAATAAGTGTACATGTATAATGTATTCCCTTAAGAATTGAGATCATACGAATGAACTATAATGCATGCGCACCGTACAAATGCAAAATGGGCTTAAAATGTCTTCCAAAAGTCATAACATTCATGATTTTCAAGTTAACTTCTGATAAACTCTAAAGACGAATGAAAGAAAAAATGCAAATTCGGAGGATCGATATATATGAACGTATTTTATTTTTCAGCAAATTTTAAGTTTATACGTTAATTATTACCTCAATGATCGTATAATATATGTTTGCTCCAAAAGACTATCATATACATATGTATTTATATCTGATGGCCTAACTCACTTTTGCTTAGTTTGAATAATAAATGGATTCGATGCTCTATGCAAATCTTATTCAAAGATGTTTGAATCGTTCCAGTCGCTTTTTTTCTGTGTGTGGTGATTGGTCAAAACTCAAAAGGTTATGCAATATTGCAAAATAATTACATATATTACCATAATATATAGAAGTCTACATTTTAAACAAAAAAATAAAAAATAAAAAATAGAAGTTCACACTTGTTCAGATGTTTATGGATCACATTAAATCTTTTTGTCTCCACTATTCTGATGTAGAGTTTGACTTGATAAAATGAATAATAAATGTGTAGCTATAACTTTTGTTAAAGTGAATAAATCTAGAGCATTTTTCTTTGATTTTTTTTTAAAATATATCTTACCTAAAATGTTAAAACGTATTGCTACAATGCTAATTAGTCCTTTCGAGTAACTCTAGCTTCGTATATATATATATATATCTATATTTTTTTTAGTGCAACATATATATATATATATATATATATCTATTCTATTAAAATTGAAGTACAAAATAATACTTCCTCCATTTCAAAAAGATCTCTATTTTTTTAAAAAAAATTGTTTCAAAAAAATATATGTTTTACATTTTTAATGCATAAATTAATTGTAAATTGTAAACTTCAAAAAATATAATGGTATTTATAAATATTTTATTGGTTAAAGTTGTGAGAAATAGTTGACAAAAGAAAATAATGCATTAATAACAAAATCTGATATGTTTTCTTAATAAGTGTGAAAAACCTATAGTATACATCTTTCTGAAACAAAGAGAGTATTTACTTACCTTTAAGTGAATTTTTACAGATTTTTATTTTATTTTTAATCAAATCTAGCCATTTAATTTATTATCTTTCTAAATAATTTGACATCATTCATTACAAAAATACAAAACACAATTTACCTATTTTAATTTTTTTTATTATATCTTTTACATTTTTCACTTATTTTACTATTTCACTCATTACATTTACTATAATATTTCTATAGCATTTATTTACATATTAATTATAATAATTCGACATGTTTAAATGAAATTGCTTCATTTGTGACAAAAAAATTTGTTGGGGTCGAAAACGGTTACGACGAAGTTAACGTCCAAATCCCCGCAAAATACAAGTATGTCTTTTCGCAACAAATCATGCTCGGTCAAGAGAACGTCGCAACGTATGTTCCCGAGATAAAGCTTCGTTCGAATTCTATTTAGATCGAACATAAGCCATCGGAAACATACCCAGACCGGTTACGGATAGGTCCGAGTATGACGATCGGAACACGGACGAACCAAACTCGGTCATTACGCTACTACCGCACATGCATGCTGTCCGGTCGCTACGTAGCGACCGAGCGTCCATCCCGTTCGGTAGCTACGTAGCGACCGAGCATCCGTTCCGCTCGGTCGCTACGTAACAACCGAGCGTCCGTTCCGCTCGGTCGCTACGTAGCGACCGAGCTCGAGCCGACCCAATCATTCTCGTCTACTCTTCGATGTTATCTCCCAAAGACCGTAGCGAACCCATTTCACGTTCCCCGCTATTCTAAGTCATCGATCAAACTTTACCGTTAAAACCGCGGAAAATTCGTTCTTTATCGAAAGAAGCCGTAATAAAAGCTTCGAGTCATAAGACGGCCCAAAGGGACCTAAGACATGACTCGAGGCCCAACTTACGATTTCTTAACCAACAGCCCGTAAGCCGCATGACGGTTTACGCTTGGTTCGCAAGGAAAAATAAATGTCAAGTTCCCGCGGATAAATACGAAATTTTGAAGATAATTACGAAGATCGGAAAAAATGGAATATCTCCATTTTTACGCTATGACGGCTTAAGGGCAGAAGAGGAAAAGCGCAAACCGACCTAGGAGCCAGTATATAAGGAGTCCTAGGCGAGAAGCATGGAGAAGACTTTTCTGAGAGCAAACTTAGCACTTAGAGCAATTAGGCATATTTCCGTTTTTGTTATTCGAGCTGCGACTCAACTAGGTTATTGCCGTCTTAGGGTTTTAGAAATAGGAATCTCGCCAACAGCTCTCATAGCCCAGGCTCTTACCTTGTTGTAACGCCCAAACGCAAATTCGGAATAAGATCTACTTTGCTCTCTTTTCGATTTCTTATACTTTATCGTTGTTATTCTTGTGTTCTGATTGCTTGGCGTGTGGTATTAGCAGATATCCGGAACCTCTGAGAAATTAGGGTTTTCCTAGTTTCCTTATTTAAACGGAAATCGACAGTGCGAATTTCGGTTCCCACAAATTTAAAGTGGTTAACAAAGAGTATTTTTATTTGTTTATATAATCAGTTAGCATAAACATTTGGGTACACGTTTAGGTACGAGTTGTTTCTTTCGAATATCAAGTTTTTTTTTGTTTTGAAATTAGACTCATTCGAGTATTATAATTTTTTGGGTGAGTTTCGAATCGGTCCTCCCAAATCCGGATGGATTCGATTTTGATGTATAGAAACCTAAAATATCTAAAAACTAATGTGTGTGAAACATGTTTAGATATTTATACAAAAAATAACCATATTAACCGATTCGGTTTGAGTATTTTGAATTCAAACTAAAAAATAATCTGAAAACAATTAAATAACCAAATGTAACCGTATAACCCGAATTGATCCAAATTTGATTATGATGTCTAAGAACTGAAAAATATTCAAATACGTATATAGTTAATTATACGAAGACACATATAAAATATACAACAATAATCATAAAAAACAAAATATCAATTTATAAGAAGATAAAAATCAATATCGGCACGTGCGGATCAATCTACTAGAATTAAATAATAAGAATTATTGTTTTGAAACATATATTCTAAGATATGAATAGTGTATGGTTCACCGGTTTTAATGGGAGTTCTGGTTTTATAATCAACAAAATTACATCGATAATGACATTAATCAATAACAAACATTGCTAATCTATGTGTGAAGCAAACAGTCCAACATTAAAATCATACTAGTTTATGATAGGCCTGAGACTTTTATCCGAGATCCGGATTCGATCCGAGATTCGATCCGGATCCAATCCGAAAATCCGGATATCCGGAGGGGCCGAATCTGGATCCGGATAGTAAAATGTTGGATCCGTCAAAACCGGATCCGGATCCGGATATCTTGATATTTTAGTCCGGATATCCGGATCCGTAAGTTTTATTAATAACTATTTTAGAAATAGTAATATTTATATATAAAAACTAACTTTTTAATATATTTTCATTTTAATAATAGTATACGTAAATTTTTATGTAAATTTTGTAATATTATACATTGAAATCATTAAAAACATTATATATTTTTTATTTTTAAATTATTTTTAATATTTATATATATATTAATATTACTTATTTATTTATTTTAAAGATCTAAATCCGGATCCGGATATCCGCCGGACATTACAATTTTTAGAAGGATATCCGCTACCCGGATATCCGAGAACCCCAGATCCAGATAAGGATAGTAAAATTATGGATCCGCCGGATAAGGATCCGGATCCGGATATCCGATCCGTCCCAGACCTAGTTTATGATGGATCACATTGCTAGATTCTTTTTAGTGGAAAAGAGAAGATCTGATTTTGATTTTTATATTTAAATTAGCAAACTAAAACCTAAAGAACGAATCTGCAGATTTCTTCAACTTCTAGGTCCTAACACAAACTTTCCAACGGCACTCAAAGTTCAACTATCGACCAATAAACCGATATAAATTTGGTAGTTTAGTGGTAAAAAGAAAACTTGAAGCAAGGCATAAATCTTTCGGTTATGAATTCAAGTCTTATCACGAACTAAATTAATACTCCTGTTTAGTCATATGAACTAAAGAAAACATAGATTTTAGGGAAAATCGTTTTTAGGCCAAAAAATGATAACTATGTCGTATTAGACTAATCTTTTTTTGTACCTTTTTTTCTTCTAATACTATTTACTATTTTCTAAAATAAGTCAAATAAATAGTTTTACAAACAAAAAAAAATTCAAAAAATAGTAACTACTGATGAAATACCTATATCAACTTACTCGTATTTTTTCCACTTCTAAAAATGTTTAAATCATAATTTCATATTTTGTTCTACAAAAAGTAGAATTGACATTCTACAGAGTAAAAAATGTAATTTTTTTTTCATTGAATCTAATATGTTTAAAATACGTGATCTACGTAAATAATAGTAATCTAAAAATATTTGGAAAACATATTCTGCGTTTAACCTATCGTTCTAAAATCTGTAGAATCCGGAATCTACACATTACTATAAATCTAAAACCTGTAGAAATCGGAATCTACACATTACTATAAATCTAAAACTAGTAGAAATCAATTTCAAACATGTTTATTGTGTTCTACATATAGTAGAATACAGATTCTACAGATAAGAATAATCATTTCCGAAAATATGGTAAGAGAATATTTGGAAATATTCAGTTTCCTTATATTTATTAAATCTATTTTAAAAAACAATCGTGATTTATAAAATCAATTTTTAAATTAAAAAAATTAGAACATCGATTTGAAAACTTCTTCTCACGCCATCTTCTTCTCCCCTTTGTTCTTCAAAGAGAAGAGAAAAATGAGCTTGATTGATTAGAAATCGAGTTTTAAGAGTTCAACTCGTGTTTATTTGGTTTCAAATCAAGTAGGAATCAAACCGGATTTAACCGACGAAAACCAAAAAATCGATTTGGAAGATTTACCTGGGCATGGGATCGACGATCCCGAAGACGCGACCGATCGAAGTGGGATCGAGCTTCTGCGATCGACTGACCTCTGCTTTCGATTAGTATATGCTCCACATATTTTTTTGTTGTTCTGGATATATTTATCAGACTCGAACGGTCGCTTACGGGATTGTCGATCCCTTTGAGGAAAAGAAAACTTCGAACTTTAAGTTTTTTTTTTTGGGGGGGGGGATTTTTAATATTATTTTTAATTATTTTAGTTAAAATTTATATTTTAATATTTAACAACTGTTTTATTAATTGTAATTTCAAAATTTTAATTGAAATTAAGGGGAATATTGCCTTTTTGAAAATATTTAGGGGGGGAGGGGGGGGGGGTGTTATTGGTTTAAGAATTTTTAAAGAATTATAAAATTTTAAGAATCCATGGTTATTGGTTTATGGATTTTAAAAGTCTTTCCAAAATCCATAGTTATTGGTTTTAAGACTTTTAAATTCTATTCAAATCCTTTGTTATTCAAAAAATTTAGTTTTTATTGATTTTGCTATTCTATTCAAATCTATGGTTATTGGGAACTAAATTCTTTATATTTTAACTCATAAGCTAGACTTTGAAAATAGTACGTCTACTCATAAGATTTCTGAAATCTGTGTACTAATAAAAACATTCTCACACTTTATGATATATTTTTCTTGTTTGACATGTGATTTTCAGAAGATCTCTTTGTCGGTAAGTTTCATACTTGGTGTGTTCTAGCATAATTTTTCGTTTGTATGAGTGGTGTCTCAAAAAAAATGTCAATGAAAACAAGACTGTTAAAAATATGTCATGTAGTATGAAGATAAAAAATGATTATTTTCACAACATAACTAAGAACAAACCATGCATAACACAGATAACCAATACCATAAAATGCATTTGTCTATGTAAACACACCAAACGATAATATAATAGTGTCTCATCGAAATATTGTTGAAAATTTCTACAACTTTTTTTGTACCTTAGAAGCAAAAACTTTTTGAAAAACTATATTGTGCAAATTCATAATAATCAATAATACTCTATAGAAATCAATACAAAATATTTGATAGAAATTTGGAAACATTTGTGAAATCTACTAAACTTTTAAAAATCTGTCAAATTCTAAAATCACTCAACTCTTTTCAAATTCTGGTTCCAATAACCCCCTCTTAGACTAGTAGAACATAAATTATATGAGATTAGCCTAATATTACGTATTTATTATTTTTTGGCTTAAAAAACAATTTTCCATTAAAACTTTAGGACCAGACTATTTTCGTCGCTATTATCTCTTTAGATCATATAAGTTGGACTTTGATAAAGACACATTCCATTAATAAAAAAATATTCTAATTTTTTAATATTTTAAAAATCGAATCACACTGTAAATTATATTATTATTATGAGAGGTTCATGGTTTTTTTAATGTGCAGTGTATATACGGTAATAATGGGAAATCACAAATTTAATCTAGCAATTATTGTGCAAAAAATAATGTGCGTGATTAGTTAGATTGTATGAAGTTGCAATTTAGATTGTAGGATTTTTTATATAATTGTATTTTTTTGGGCAAATTTTTATATAGTTGTATAATTGTACAAAAATAAACGAAAATGAAATAGAAAGTAAAAATATTTCTACAGGCCTATTTTTTTCTAAAGCAGAGATGAGAGAAATGTTTTAATAAATAATTTTTTTAAAGATATTTTTTGGTTAAATATTTTAAAATTAATATAACCTGATTGATAATTTTAAATGATATGAATATAAATCAAACCTAAAACAGTTCCTACATGTTCTTTGTGTAGTAGATATGGATATTTGATTATAAAAAAGTGTTTATAGTTTAGGGTGAATTTGCTGAATATACATAATAGGCAAAAAAATGAAGAATATGTTCATGCTACAGTAATGTGGGATGGATGAGATAATTTGCACACAAACTTGACTGAAATCTCATTCCAGGCGCGTGCGCGTGATGTTGACATTCCAAAGCGAAAGGTGTCATACTATACTACATACCATATAATATAGTCACACAAATGATTGAATCAGTTACGAGGTTGTATTTCATCCATTACTAAACTATACTATATATGGTTACGACATAGTATAGAATACTCCACACAAACACATAATTTTTTTTATTTTTTTGTATGCTGACAATACTTTACCAATTTGGAAAAGGGGTCAAAGTTAATATGAAAGCTTAGAAATGTTAATGTATATAACAACAATATTAGGAATCAAGTTTACTTTTTTCTCAAAGGTGCAGTCACGAAACAAAGTTTACAGGATAGAGAGAAACATTATGTCAGAAAAAATAAAAGAAACATCATTGGTTAATACATAAGACTAACGTAAGTTGAAAGCAAATGGTATAAAATAGTTCATTGCATGAGTAGGTCCGAATTAACGCTGGAAAAAGCTGCAACCGCACATGTCTATGTTGCGACGCCAAGGGAGGCTTCTGTGAGGGTGTCTCATCGATTAAGTTGCACTATCGCATTGACTTCTAGAAGAACAACCATCACAACACACACAAAACCTGAAAAAGCTCACAAGTAACACATGTAAGTGAAAGAGACATACTATACTACATACTTTATAGTATAGTCATACGGAGAAGTTAACTAGATACAAGGTTGGATTTCATCTATTGCGTGACTATGCCACTGTGCGGTTATAACTTACAAAGAATTGTGCTATCTATTACATGCTAAGCATAGAGACAATACTTCAGTAGCATGCAAATATGCACAAACGAATATACCATCGCTATATTTCAATAGAAAAAACTAGTAAATATATTTGGTTCTATACTATATATGTATATCTTATAGTCTAGTCTTATCACGTATAACACAGAGTTGTTCTTCCAACCAGAAACTTCGCTGGCCAAAACCGCGGCAAACACAGATGCAAATATGCGAACTTTGTTTATTCAGAATCCAAATAGAATCCTATAACATTAATTTCGAATAACTAACAACTGTCTGAACGAACCATTTTCGCGACTCGTCGAAGACTGTTCCAACCGGATCTTCAAAAGAAACGTTGTTTTGGATTAATTTCCTAATAATCCATGGCGGCGAAACATAGTCGATGGATTCTTATGCTATACAATCAAACAGAACATACCTTGATTCTTTGCTTGGAGGAGGAGAAAGAGGGGTGGAGATGATGTAACAATACATGTTGTGTTGTACTATTCTATGTTATCAAATGGAATTGTACAACACAATGTGTATTGTTCGTCTTCTCCAACAGTTTTACGCGTCTTCTGCTTTTTAATCCACATATATCGAAAAATAGTAAAATTGTAAACCCAAAAGATATGAAAAAACGTGATCAGAAACATTGTTGGATCAGATGATTATACGATATGCAAAATATCACTTCTAAGAATTTCGTAAAACTTTTAAATAATCATGGAATAAAAAATGATCGCATTATTAATATAAATTTTGGAAAAGAAAAATAGTTTCAGAAGAATGAGATTAACAATGGAAATGAAAGTGAGATGAAACAGTGGAATGAATGACAGTTTTATCTTTATACATATTATACAAAGAATATCATAATCAAAAAGTTGTTATGGTTATAAAATTAATTTTTGGTGTTACATCATCAATAGTTTATTATACATGAATGATATAAACAAATTTTTTTTTTTAAAGGTTTCCACTGATTAAGACACATTTGTTTCCTCACTGATTAAGACACATTTTTTTTTCAGACAATTGGAATCTATATATGACACACACTTCAAATTTCACTAGCTTAGACAAGAATACACGTGATGACATATTAGGTGTCCATATGTTAAATTAAAATTATATACTTTGAGGTTTATCATATTACCGAGTCATATATATATTCGGAGTTTGAAAATCAGTTGAAATAAACAACATGTCGAATCTTGGGGTTGAATCAGAAACTTTCATCACCTTTATCACTAGAAAAAGCAAGAAAATAAAATAGCACTCAAGAATCTTGAACTTTGGAGTTTATCAATGCAGAGAAACAACCAATTAATCTAGATCCAAGTTACAAAAAAAGAAAAAAGAAAAATCTAGATCCGTATTTCCCCAAAAATATATGCTCTCATTTTAGAATAGGTCAATTTATCATTCCCCACCACCGATATTTGTCTTTCTTCTTTCTTAGATTGTGTTATTTCTTTTTTTTTTGTCAACGATATTTGTGATATTTCTATCTGTACAAAAGCATGCACCCACACAGGCATACTTAACAGTAAAGTATAATTAAAAATATTACAATAAATAAAAAATAAAGCCTTTAAAAAGCGAGTCATGCTCGGCAGTGTGAAAAAAATTCATGGAGAAACTCAAATTTAGTCGCAATTTGACAATCAGAGGTCGTCACAAAAGCTCTCGGAGGAACTATGGAATGGTCTGTAGCTCAATTGACCTTGGATACATCAAACAACAACATAAATGTACCATATATACCTCTACTACTATCTATGCCTCAGGGGACGATTCGATGTAACACAGATGCCGCTTGGAATCTGAGCTCCAAGGAAACATGCCTGGGATAGATCTTCTCAGATCAAGGAACTTCAACGCTTCAGGGATCACAATTTCAGACCCATGTTCAATCAGCTATAGTAGCGGAAGCTCTAGCGGTTCAAGCATCACTATTACACACCATTCATCTTGGCGTCACAAAGATCTGGCTTCGTTCAGATTCACTGGGGCTCGTCAGAGCCATCGCTTCGATTAGTAAACCAAAGAATCTTTATGGAGTTCTCTTAGATATTGAAGCTCTATCACGTCTTCCTTCTTTTTCTGTTTTTTCACGTTCACTCGTTCACTCTGAGAGAGTCTAATGGGCTTGGAAAAAACTTCCTTATGTAATATGAACTCCTCCTGGGCCTGGGTCTAGGCTTTTCCCCCAACTTTTATTTATGAAAAAAAAAAATTGGTTGATAAAAAAAAATCTATAAAACGATTGTCCGAAAGAAAGAACAAATGATAGTCAAAAACGATGTTGGTGCACCGATAAAAAAAGATTGGAATGTTGACTTGCAAGAATTTTCGGTGAGAAGCTCCAGAACTGTAAGCACCATAGAGAATACGAAGTTCTAGTTGACTTGATTTGATTTGATGTTTAAAAAAACACGATTAACTCTAAAACTCAAAAATCTCACCAAAGAAGTTAGGTGAATCTCAAACGTACCGGTGATCATAATTCTTATATATTCTTTTTTTTGGCAGCCGATATATTCTCATCCAATAAGTTTCATTTCTATAAAGAGTAAAGGCTGAATCACATCAAAATGTGTAAATTTAAATGTTAACAGTAGTCTTTATAATTTATTCGCTTATTTAACCAAATATAGGTAGACTAGGTAATAACATGCGCCTTGCGCGGAATGTGATTATTAGTTTCGTGATTTTTAATAAAAATACATTAAATCTGTTTAATCTGGATAGCGGTTCAGTTTTAAGTTATTTTTTGGTTTTTAATCTCTTAAAATATAACTATTATTTTAAATTAATATTTATTTTGGTTTATTCGGTTAGAATGTTTGATTATTTAGTTTTTTCTGTAAAAACCAAAAATTACTATTATTTTTTTATTTTCATGTTATGAATTTTAGATAGTCGTCATGTCGAACCAGTGGTTTCATATCATAGTTTGTAAACGGATAATAGTTCAAGAAAAAGAAAAGAAAATTATTAAGACAAATCATTTCACTACAATTTGGTCGGTAGTGAAAGAAGCATTAAGAAAAAAATATTTCAATTTCAAAAAAAAAAAATGGATATTTCAGTTGTGGTAAATACTTAGTTACAAGGTGCTCACATCAATGTGCACATGTATGTGTATGTAAAAGTATATAGAAATAGTTGACAAATATATAAAGATATTGTTAATTAATATTAAATGACATTTTTGTTCTAAATAATACATGAAAGATAAAATTAAAATTAATTAAAAATTAAAAAGGCGTTGACATTAGTGAATTTTTTCATATAAAGAAAAATCAATTGTATCCGTAAATAGAGGTGGACACATATCGAATATCCGAGTATTTTGAGGCATTCATGTCGATTCAATCTTTAGCCACCTGGATAGTCAGTGACTCTAATATCCAAAATGATTTAGAGTTTTAAAGAATATCCGATTTGATCTGTAAATAAAATAAAATTTTAAAAATAATTGAAAAATTTAATAATAACATTTTATTACAAAATAAAATATTATTTAACTTTTTAAATTTTAATACCTAATATAATAAATTTAATTCATAAAAATATTGTAAAACTTATATAAACTATAATATATATAACATGTATATATATACATATATAATTCTGTACATATATATATATATATATATATATATGCATATAACATATCTAATTTGATATTTGTTCCTAAAAGTATTGGTATTTGTGATTTGCTTTTTTTTGTATGTATTTTAGTAATTGATTTGTTTCGTAGAGGTACGGATATCAATATTTTTTGGTTCAAATCAAAACAGATAACGAATCGAATCAAAATATATAAATATTTTGCCCAACTTTATCCGTAAACAATAAAAATTATATATATATAGTTTAGCTTTTGATTCTTTATTTGTTTTGATTCGAACCGAAAAATCCAAAGTTTTATTGGAACCATGCATGTGAGTTTTATATTAAAAAATACAAAGTATATAGTGTGAACACATTTATGAACATAGTGTGAACGCGTTAGCATATTTATTATCAAATCATTGTGAGGCTGCCACGTGTCTACTATAGTCTGAATGTATTTATTACGATACTTCTTCTTTAATATATATGGATATGACAGTGGTCCAAGATTTGGATTGATTCGAAGATAAAAGGGAAAACTGAAGTGATACCATTTTTGTTCTTGGTTGTATCATAGAACTACAGAAGTGATCATTCTCGTTTTGATTGTCTTTTTTTGGGACAATTTATGCATTAGAAGGGAAAATAGTTTTAGTTCACCAACGGGCCCATTAAATTAACATAGGTTCTGAGTGTGGCTTTTACAAGGAAATCAGCCTTTTGATTCTCAACCCTAGCTAGGAGATAGAAGTAAATGAACAGTCAACAAACATAACAAAAAGGTTTTTGATGTCGTGAACCACACCATAGATTTTTTTGTCGACGCCCATTCTTAAGATGTAGAGAAACTTTATCGTTTGGTAGTGATGCTCTAATGAGAATTTGGTTATCGGAGTGAATCTTGATGCCTGAGACATCTAGGAGTAATGCCGACTCGAGAGCCGAGAGAACGGGTTTCGCCATTAATGGTGAATCACATGCATGTGTAGTAGAGAGCCTTGTTTCTCTGTGGATGTAGCAGAATCTGAGAAAATCCAGGGTAGACCCGCCTGTTTTGTATCCCTTTTCCACGCCGCATCCGTATAACATCGTAGGCAGTTCAAAGTCGGG
Source organism: Brassica napus (assembly GCF_020379485.1). NCBI lineage: Eukaryota > Viridiplantae > Streptophyta > Magnoliopsida > Brassicales > Brassicaceae > Brassica > Brassica napus. Next base: position 29,443,583 of record NC_063447.1, on the reverse strand, counting down.
GACCTTGAGAGTTGATGATTTCGTCGATCTCTTTCAGGTAGTTGGTGGTTCTTTTTCTTCACTATTGGTTGTGCTTTTAAACATTCCCTAGCTGATTGAAGTCCTTTTGTTGCCACATCCTTGTCTCCAATTTGACATTTCTAGAAATTTCTTTGCTCCAATGCACGGCGTCGCTCAACGAGTGTTTATTATAAACCGTTTATACATTGGTTTCAAATGCATTCATTCATTGCAGGCTTTTCTTTTATAATGGGCCTATGGAACAAATGCCCGTAATGGTTTTTGGAACCAAAACGAACCATGGAACAAACAACCGTGGGATAGAAAGAAGCAAATTAGTTGTCTGCTTTGCCTTATAAGCCAGCATCCCCTAGTTGGTTCAAGATTTGAGATACGTAGATAATGTCTGTATTTGTTTTTTGATACTTCATATTTCGATTTGTTCGGAATGTAATGCTACCTCTCGCAAGGGTAAAGCACAAGTTCAATTCTGGTGTAAGATAAGGAACTTTGTAAGATAGGATCATATGCATTTAGGATGTGCTTAGTAAAAAAATTGTAATGTTAGAGAAGCTTGTTTTTTCAAGTCATCAACGTGCAGATATAGTTTTCTCTCTCTTGATAAGGTGTTGTCTTCCTAATTGGTCTTCACAGTTTGCTTTGATGAACAATATTGATGAGTCCGTTTTCCATTCAGCAAAGAAGGGTTTGACCCTATCTCAGATTGGTGTCGTGGCTCTCACGGGCTGAAACAAGATTTTGAAAATTTTGGAAGCTCATGATACTTTTCAAATCCTTCTAGAGTTTCCTTTAGTTCGTTTTTTTTTTCTAGACTAAACCATTCAAGGTAGACAACTAACATTTCTTTATAATTTCCCTGAAGGTCTCGCTCCTTAGAGCATCATTAACGCACGGTTCTTAGTACACGGTTCTTAGCAGAATATAAGAACCCGACTCTTAACTTTTAACTGAAAAAGTTAAGAGTCGGTTCTTAAATCTCTTATTTAAGAACCGGTTCTTAACTTTTTCAGTTAAAAGTTAAGAGTCGGGTTCTTATATTCTGTTAAGAACCTTGTACTAAGAACCCTGCGTTAATAATGCTCTTAGATTCCTGAGGATTTGTATCACCTTATCAAGAAAGTAGTTGCTATCCGCAAGCATCTTGAGAGAAAGGAAATACAAGGATTCCAAGTTTTGGTTGCTTCTTGTAGAGAGCCGTATATCCACCGTCTTGCTCGTAAAGATTATATATACAGTATGTATTAAGCTTATCTTCCATCTATCTTTTGTGTTATAGTTTCGAGTTCAAATATGGTAGAATGCTAGATTCTTTTTTTTTTAAATACTAAATTCTTAAAATAAATAAAAAACCATATCGTCCAATCTACATTGATTTTTATTCCGACTTTGTAAAATCAAGTATAACATACCGTATAATATCACAATGCAAAAAGAAAATTTATTATTTATCTAGAAAACTATACACACTCTTTCTCTTCACTATTTTATTTATGACCAAAAATCCCACCAAGGGTAATTGCTACTAGATTGGTCTAAGAAAGATTCAGAATTGAAATTTCCCCAGTTATCGGATGAAGTCAAGCCACTATCATCAGCTTGCTCCACAATGTTAATGAGCTCATGATTGGACTCTTCCTCAAATCCAAAATACTCTGTCTTAATGTCGTCATTACACAAAACAATCCCTTGATTTAGCCTGACTTCTGGCTCATACTTTCCATTATCTGACCATGTGCTGCTGCTTAGAGCAACTCTTTGTTCACCACAACACTCATCATTCCTTTCTTCTTTTGTCTTTCGCATCTCTTCATTTAGTCTCTGCAACTGCAGATTAATAGAAATTCATTAAACTCCAAATATGGTAATATTCTTTCTTTGATTCTATAATATTTTGTGTTTATTTGATGTCTTTTGTCACTCTGATATATTTGATTTTTTCGACCATGTAGTTTTTTTACAAAGGTTAACAATGATGTTATCGAGTTTATTTTCCCAAAACAATGAATATGTATGGATGTGCCAAGATTTATTGGCTTGTTTATACTTTATTTTCTATTAGAATATATTTATATTATTCTGTCTAAGTCGATAAAATACACACATGTATGTATATAAGTACATAATTTTAATTAGATAAATTTGATCAATTTTTGTTTCCATCTCTTTTTGATATATAGATGTTTGACCAAAAAAAAAAAAAAGATGTACATGATGATGAGAAGAAAAGTATGTACCTCAGAGACTAGTGCTTGCTTTTCTTTCTTAATGATTTCAAATTGTGAAGCCAAGTTATTGTAATTGGCTCTAAGAATATCATACTCTTTCTCAAGCTGTTTAGACTTCCAACGAGCCCTCTTGTTCTGAAACCATATAGCCACTTGTCTTGGTTGCAGCCCTAGCTCTCGAGCTAACTGCATCTTCTTCCTCGGCTCGAGCCTCGTCTCGGACTCGAATATAACCTCAAGTGACTTGATCTGTTCCTCATTAAACCTCTTATGATTAGTGCCCTTCCTCATCTTCTTCTTATTCATAGTCATGCCACTATTAATTTCGCTGAAGCAACTGAAAAAGTCGCCTTCTTCCATGGTTTTCACCAGATCCTGGAAGTTTCTTGCTTTCTATAAGGAGAGAAAATTTTGGATTCTTTTGTTTCTTTTGGTTATTGTTTTCCTGGAATCTCTGTATTGGCGAGTGACATTGCCTCATTATATATATGTTCGAGTTACTGTGTGTAAATACACTATTGCTACGTAGTGTAGGGCCTGAGATTTTTTTTGGGTGTGATAAACATTGTGGAACTAACTACAGGCTAAATAAAATATAGGTCCAAAATTTGTGGCTCGACACGAATTGGCGCATGTCTCTTTCAGTTTAAGACGTATTTTATTTCGATGTGAACTAGTCATCTAACTACTAGTAATATTAATTTCCCAACTGAAAATACTTACTCTGGTTCAAAAGAGTCATGGTATTAATTTTCTCGAGTTAGAATAATTTTAATAATGTTTACGAACGGTTATTCCACCACGCTATTTATATAGCTACTATATAGAAAATAGTGTATTTTACTATACTATATACTAGATTAAGATCCGCGCCTTGCGCGGGACAAACATTATATATATAAATTATTTTATGTATTATATGTTCTTACATATAGTGAAATAATAAATATATATTGAATAATTAAAAATCAGTAACTATTACATATATAATTAAATTGGTGCGAACGTATAAATCAATTTTATTAATCCAAACAATTTTTAAAAAAAATTTGATAGGATATGTAATTAAATTTAAATGATATTAACATACATAGTATATTTTTAATATTAATGTCTATTAAATGATGCTTTCTACTCATATTTTTTTTTTTATCATGTGTATCTTTAATAGCAAAAACTTTAAATTACTGATAACAAAATTTTCATTGTGGGATTAATAATTTTAGTAATTTATAATTTTAAAAAATTTATCAATGTTAGTTCAAAACTTTTATCAAAAAAATTTATTCAAAGTAAATTTTGAAATTAAAATATTTATTTATTCAATATGGTTTATAGTTTAATTTAGAATGATATATATACATATATATTTTAAATCTGAATGATTAATTAAATTAGACTTTTATTTATATGATTTTGTAATCATTTGTATTTTGTCATAACAAAAATTTTAAACCATGGATCGCAAAATTTGAATGTGAGACTTTTAACAGTTTTAGTAATTTATAGTCGTTTTTTAAAATTCAAAATATAACATATACAGAAAAATCTAAATTTTTATAATATGGTTATTATGATTTTTTAAAAATTATTTTAATAGATTAAAATTAAACAAATTTGATAGAAGATATATTATTTTTTTATCAGATCTTTATTATTCAAAATCATTAATTGTCATATATACTTTAGCCACATTAGACAATTCCGTAATCTTTATTTAAGAAAATAATAAATGACACTAATAATGAATTTATGGTTAGTTTAATAAAAAACTTATAATATAATTAGAAGGACCAACATATATCTCTAATAATTCTAAGAATAATCCTAGTGATGACACGTGGCTACAAAAAAAAGTTGTAATGTTTCACAAATAATATATCGGTGATAGATTTCTAGCAGCTTAATGATCATTTTACAATGTTTATATATGCAAAAGCACAACGATCACTGAATGCCTTTACAAAAAAAAAAAGCACAACAATTATCATTTAAAATGTGACCGCACGGCTTTACGATATACTTCTTTTGTCAAGAAAATATTGATGGGTAAAACAGATCGTATAAGCAATAATTTTATTTGATCGCGTAGCGAGATTTCACGTTCACATATCAGTATATTCGATGGGTGTTACACAATACATCACAAATCATAAGATTAATTGTCTTCTGAGATTTTGAGAACCCATTTGTCGTCACTCGCACGCAAATCCTCTAGAGATCAATTACGTGAAACACGTTATGATGTGACGTTTTTATTAGATTATCATATACTAAACTCAAATCTTATCTTGATTATATTTTTTCTAAGAATTATCTTGATTATATTTCCAAATTTAAATCTAAATTAACCATGGTTAATTTCTGATTGTACGCCGTAAGTTATTAGCAAATAATTCTTCAAGTCTTCAGTTTAGATGCAGTACAAAATTAGTCTCTGCAAACATTATAATTCTTTAAAAAGAAAGATGTGCCTATATTCACATTCGCATAGGGTATACTAGTTTTATAGTTTACGCGTTTACTTACACTACACGGAAAACAAATAGATGGTCACGAGTTTATTCCGAAAAAGAAAGATGATCACGAGATAAAGGATTTTAGTTTTATTGACTTTCATGCATATATTTAACAAGCAAACTCAATTGTTAGATTTATTGACTTTTTGTAATATCAATCGATGATTAAACTAACTCATTTTTATTAAAATCCTTTTGATTTCTTTTTCCCCCTCTTTTTATTTCTTTGTAACATGGTCTTTTCAGCTTTTATTCTAAAAAGGAAAAAATAAAAATTATTGCATATCCGTATAAAATATACTCCTTTCATTTTGGGACTGAGTAGTAGTAAAACATATTTCCTTATTTTTAAACTCCTTTGTTTGGCCACCATGCATTTCTATAAAGGATTCTTTTCTTGGGTCAAATCTCTCTACTAAAACTAAATTTATCTTTCTTCGTGATAAAAATCAAAGAAATTAGAATATAATTTGGCCATTGAATTAATGTTTATCACAAAAAACAAAGATAAATTAAAGATTCGTCATTAAATCTTTCACAAATGGTTGAACATAATTTGGTGTTTGTTTCACAAAGCAATGGATTCCTTTTTTGGGTCAGCCATCTGTGAAAGATTTATAACGAATGTTTTCGTAGTATTTCATAGAAAAGTTTAGAGTGAAAGTTTCTCAAAAAATTCAGTTACAAAAAAAAAAAAAAAAAAGTTTCTCAAAAATAAAAAATCACAAAAAGTTTTAGAGTACGATTGGATAGCCTTTTTACAGTAAAAAATCAGAGTAAAACTTATTTTCAGCTGAGTTACGATTGAACAAAACCAATCAGGATAAAAAATATTATTTGATGCAGAGTAAATTATTTTGTTTGTTCGTGAGTTTCTGGCGCAAAATTTTCCTTCTCTCTTCTATGGAGTAAAACTTTTACTCCAACTTTATCTTTTTTCTTTCATTTCTTTTTCACTCGTTTCCACCTGTTTTTATTTCTCTTGGTTACTCCAAACTTTTAACAATCACAACACCCTTAGACCATCATTATCCTGAAACCCCATTTTTTTTTTAATTTTTATTTTTTTTTTAATTTAAAAAAAAAAAAAACGAACTAATCGTGAGCCGCCACGTGTTAGTGGGGTCCGCGAACAGTGTAAGAAACCCTTAAGAACTAACTAATATTTAGTAGTTTTTGTAACCAGTTTCTTAAAAAAAAGTGGGTCCTACGCGAGACCCACACGCTAAGAAACCCTCCAGTATCCCCGGATAAAACACTCTATAACTTCAAATATGAAGTTTTTTTGCTCTCCAAAAAGGAACTTCAAAACTTCAAATTTGAATTTTTGAAGAGTGAAACTCTATATTTGAAGTTTCACTTCTCAAAACTTTAAATTTGAAGTTTCATATTTTTATTTATATTTTGGTCCCTACAATTACACTTCACATTTATTTATAATTCATAAATATTTTCTTGTTTATTATTTTAATCCTTATAAAAATTATATCTCATAAATTTTTTAAGTTTTGTTTACAAAATTTAAGTTTACACATAAAATTAAATAAAACTTTAAAAGAAGATTTAAAATATTTAAAACTAGATTTAGATAACAAAAATATAACAAAAAAAACTTTTAAAAAATTACATGAATACATAACTATCACACGAATTTAAATATTACAACAACACTAATAATCATGTAAGTTTGATCTGGAACCTTCAAAATTTTCAAATATTGTCCAATTTTTTTTTTGTGTGTAATTGAAGATGGTTGTTATTGTTGTTGATGATGTCTTTTCGTACAATTCTTTCTTGTTCATATTGAATATATTCACGAGTATTAATATCATCTTAGTCTTTTAGCAATATTTTATGTTTCTCTTTTACTTTTTTTTGTTATGATCTAATGTATTTACAAATATTAATATCTCATAATTTCAACAATTTTTATCTCTAATCTAAAAATTAAAAATGAGGAGATCTATTTTTACTTCGAAATGCACTAGTCATATATGCATTACGAAAATCACTTTATAGAATAATATGGTATTTTGTTTGAATTTTAATATTAATTAATTTATTTTGTTTAAAAAGTTATATTTTAATATAATATTTTATTAATTAATATTGTTGTAATATGTGCTAGTTATTTACAAAAGTTTTATGAATTCAAATTAGTTATAACAAATATAAGGAACATATTATAAAATACAAATAGTTTTGAAGTTAAGTTTGAAATTTTAATTTTGTAGAAAAATATTTTTAAACTTCAAATATAGAGATTTGGAAACTTCAAAATATAGTTGAGATGCTCCTAGAGTGAATGATTTGTTTTAAAGAGTGAACGGTATGGTTTTTCTTTGGTATACAATGTAATAAATTAGATATGAATTTCTTCGACCAAAAAAAAAAAAAAATTAGATACGAATTTCAGACAAGTAGCAATCGCAGTTGTCAAAATCAACCATTGCTGCAGTGCCATTTGGCACCATTCAGAGAGCCAAGTTGACAAAAAGATGACATGGTAATAAATTTGTGGTTGTGACTGAATATTGCGTCCGACAAATATCAGCACGTGTCGACGTTCCCTTAAATACAGCCAATGTTGATAAGAGGCGTAAGAGAAGATGATTCTCTAGTTCTTTTTCTTTCATTTTTGTTAGAGTTAATCGTTAAATTAGAATAGAAAATCTGGACTGTTTTTTCAGTTTCGATTCTAAATTTAATTGGTTATGGTTTGTAGAGACATCAAAGCTACCAAATTATCGTTTCACTCATGTTAAAAGTTGTTTTATTGAAGTAGCTAACATGGTCCTCTGAGTTTAAGTTTTAATCTAATGTATTGACCCACCTAACTAATTAGTTCATATGTTGTATAATCACTTTATTTCTTCTCATCAGGTCGAGTTATAGGAAACTGATCGTATACGGCTTTAATTTCAAATTTTCATCATTTCATAGATTAGATTCAATTCAGTTAATCTGCATGAATCTAACCGATCATAAAACTATTCAAAATCTTTAGTATTTATTTTTAAAGGCCTCTTGTCATGTATTGTTTGTATTTTTCTTGTATATTCTCCTAACTTTTTCGCCTTGACTCGGGTAAAGCTTCTGGAATCATTATTTATATATGTAGTGTTTTTTTGGTAATCACACTATATATGTAGTGTTTAAAGACCAAAGAAAACATTTACTAAAGAGAGTAGGAAAAACGAACAATAACTTTTTTTGGTAATCCGCATGTATAATTGCTTTTCTGTTAATTTATTATAGGCACAGTAACTTTTACCTAAACATAAAACATTGAAACTGAAAACATTGACTGAGCTTCATCAGTTAGAAAAAACATTGAGTGAGCTCATGTCATGAAAGATGAAAAACTGATCGAATTTAAACTTACATGTCCGGTGTACCATACATTATACTTATACACATATAATGATACGTCAAACTGATACTAATATCCACCTTATTCAAGTAGGGTCCATGATGAGATGCCGATCCAATAAGGAAAAGACATTTATCTCACCACCGTCCTAAAAACAATTTATATTCGATGACAATAACGTTTCCAAAAAAAATTTCATAAATAACTTTTGGTAAAGTAATCATTATTTTATAGCACAATCTCGGTAGGGACGGTAATCAAGGACATGGACTGCAGGTCTGATCCGTAAAGACTTGTTGCGGAGTGGGGTTAAGTCACCATTTGGTAAGCCCGTAATATTGCAGACCTCGCGGGACGGTCTCAAAGCGGGACGAGCCGAAAGAGGGATGGACTACATGTTAACCTGCAGGATTTTGAAGACCCGCAACCCTAACTCCCTATTTCTGCTTTCACCTAAAATATTGAGATAGAAACACTACAAGAAAACAACGGTATTCTGACGGACATTCCGACGGAAAATGAAATCTTCGGAATATCCCGAGGATATTCCGAGGAAACACAAAAGTTAGTTTCCTCGGAATTTCCTCGGAATATACCGACGAAATTCCGAGGAAATATCAATCCGTCGGAATATTCTTATGGAATACCGAAGAAAAATGTATTCCTCGGAAAAAACCGATGAATTCTGAGGATATATTATAGCCGTTAGAGAGCCGTTGGGGGATTTTAAAAATTCCAAGAAAATTCCGAGGAAAGAGCCGTTGCAGTCGGTATTCCGTCGGAATTTCCTCGGTTTGTCGGCAGGATTTCAACTATAAATACAAGCACCCCTCTTCCTCTTCATTCACTCCATATCTTCATCCTCCCTCTTACTCTCTTTACACACAAATTTGATTCATAAAAAACATGTCTTCTTCAAATTATTTTCGTTCTTGGATCGATCGACCTCATTTGGATCCGAACACGAGATTGCTTACGGAAGAATACCAACGAGGTATAACCGAATTCATGGGGTTAGTTCACCGACAACCGGAAGCAAAAACAGGTATGTTAAGATGTCCTTGCTCTAACTGTAAAAATAGAAAGGTTATTAAAGAGTGGAATGTTTGGACTCATCTATATTTGAGTGGGTTTACACGAAGTTACAAAATTTGGTATCATCATGGGAAAACTGATTATGAACATGGTAGTACTAGCGAACCTCAGCCAACGGTTAGATTAGAAGAACCAATTAGAACAGATGTAGATTATGGTGTAGGTACTGAGCAGATGGTAAATGATCATTTTAGAGGGGAAGATTTACACAATGCACAAGCTAAGAGATTTTATGATATGTTGGATGCTGGAAAGTAACCATTGTACGAAGGTTGCAGAGATGGTCATTCAGCTTTATCATCTGCTACAAGATTGATGGGCATTAAAACAGATTATAATTTGGCTGAAAACTGTGTGGATGCGATTGCTGATTTTGTAAAAGGTAGTCTACCCGAGGATAATGTAGCTCCTGGTTCATACTACGAGGTTCAGAAACTCGTAGCTGGTCTTGGTTTATCGTATCAGGTAATAGATGTATGCAGCGACAACTGCATGATTTATTGGAGGGCGGATGAACAGCGGGTTACATGCAAATTTTGTGGGAAGCCTCGTTATAATGATACGAGTGGAAGAGTTCCGGTGCCATGTAAAAGGATGTGGTATTTGCCTTTGACGGAAAGGTTGCAGAGGTTGTATCTGTCTGAACGCACAGCGCAACCAATGAGATGGCATGCGGAACACTCAACAAATGGTGAGATCAGACATCCTTCAGATGCAAAAGCGTGGAAGCATTTCCAATCAAAGTATCCCGACTTTGCGTATGAGAGAAGAAATGTCTACCTTGGATTATGTACTGATGGTTTCAGCCCGTTTGGCAAGAGTGGAAGACAGTATTCTCTATGGCCAGTCATTCTTACACCATACAACCTACCCCCAAACTTGTGCTTGCGACGAGAGTTCTCGATTCTCGTTCCCGGACCAGAGCATCCTAAGAGATCACTTGACTTGATGTGTTTCTTCAGCCACTAATATATGAGTCGCAACAACTATGGGCTCAAGGTGCTGAAACATACGATGTTTCGTGTAAAGAAAAGTTTCAAATGCGGGCAGTACTAATGTGGACAATAAGTGATTTTCCAGCATATGGTATGTTATCTGGATGGACAACGCATGGAAGGCTATCATGTCCATATTGTCAAGATAACACTGATGCTTTCCAACTAAAACACGAAAGGAAAACGTGTTGGTTTGACTGTCACATGAGATTCCTACCACCTGATCATCCATATCGTGGTTTCGTCAGTTTGCGGTAAGTATTCTAATTTTTTACTAAAACACTGACTTTCCTACCGACAAGCAGCATCTGTGGTTTCGTCAGTTTGCGGCAAGTATTCTAATTTTTTACTTATATTTTTAATCTTTAATATAAATTTTCTACTAATTGTGTTTTTTTTTCCAGCAAGAATTCAACTGGAATTCCAATGAGACGCTCTTTATCTATCACCACTTCGTCCATAAAGTTATGGACAACTATGGGAAGCAGATCCACGAGTGGAAGAAGAAGTGGGAAATCAACGAGGTTGTTTTTAATTTATTAAATAATTTTTTAATTTATTAAACTATTTTCTTTTTTTTTATTAAAAGGTCCCAAAGTCGATAAACAACACGGTCTGGACGGAGTTGTGTGCGCATTGGGATAAGGAAGAGACGAAAGAAACTTCTTCCACCAACTCCACCAACCGCAGGAGCGACCGTAAAGGGAAGGGCATCTTCAAGCATAACTTGGGTCCTCATTCTATTGCCTCTCTGGGGGATCGCATGGTAAGTTCAGCCGCTTTTTCTTCAATTATTTAAGTTTTGAAATTTTATTTTTTGTGCATTTCTTCTAATTTCTAATGTTTCTTTAATTTATGTTTTTTTCAAGGCGGAAGAAAATGATGGCGAGCCGGTTGATGATCTCACCCTAATGAAGAGGGCGTATACCAACAAGAAGACCGGCCAGATTAATGACGGTCTTGTGAGGGAAGTGGTCACCCTCGTCCAAACTCAGGTGCAAGACGAAGTGTCTCAGCTTCAAACCGAGGATGACGATTCGACGGCTTCGACCAACTTGTCCCGGTTTCGAATCAACGAAATCGTTGAATCCGTAAGTTCTTTTTTTTTTAAAGTTCAATTCATTTATTTCTTGATTTAAATTTTACTATTTTCTATTTCAGTCGGTTCCAAACAAGAAGAGACGTTTGGTCGGTTTGGGTCGTCGCACCTGGTCGGTTCCTCCTTCTTCTGCACCACCGCCCTTTGTTGATCCAGAAGTACTTACGGCTCAGTTGAAGGACAAGGATGATCACATATCTTTGTTGGAGACCCAGATGGCGGCTCAACAGGCGGGCTATGAGGCACAGAAGAGGCTGAACAAGCAAATGATGGAGATGATGCAGAGGATGTACCCGGACGAGGTGTTCCAGAACGTGCAAGACCCGTAGTTTTTTTTTTTTTCAAAAACTCGGAATGTTTTATTTTTATTTGTACAACTTTGAATATTATCGAATATGTTTTCAATTTTAATTTTAATTTTATATTTTTGAATTTAAATTTCAAATTTTTTTTTTTAAATTAATTTTTTTTGAAATTCCGAGGAAATGAACCCTCGGAAATTTCCGAGGAACTTTTCCTCGGAATATACCGAGAGACTTCTTCCTCGGAATATACCGAGGGACTCATTCCTCGGAATTTTCCGAGGGCTCGGTTCCTCGGAAATTCCCGATGAAATTTCCGAGGAACATTTCGTCGGAACTTCCGAGGATTGGACCATCGGAAAGTCCATCGAAATATCCCGAGGAATTTCTCCCTCGGTATATTCCGAGGAGCTTTCCGACGAACTGGTGGTCCTCGGAGTTTCCTCAGAAATTCGTTTCCTCGGAATTCCGTCGGAAATTTCCGAGGGATTTCCGAGGAAAAATGAATTTCCGAGGAGTTATTTCCGAGGACTTGTTTCGTCGGTATGTCGTCGGAATAACGTTATTCCGACGACATACCGACGATTTTTTCCTTCGGTATGTCGCTGTTTTCTTGTAGTGAAAGAGAAGGCGATTCGACGTTATGGAGATCCGATGATGGTGGTTTCAGGGTCGATGATGGTGGTTTCAGGGTCGATGATACTTCCGGTCTCCCAAGCGCTTTCGATCTGAACCGGTGGAGCTTCTTCGGGCCATCATAAGATGTTTGAAAACTTACTTTCCACCAGTGGAGCTTCTTTTGTAGTTTTGCCTATATGTATTTGTTCACATTATCATACATTTTGGAGTTTTAGGTTTCAATATATATTTAACTAACTTCTATTATTCTTATTTGCAGAAGATGAAGTTGATGGTGAAAAAGAGAAATCTCCATCTTTTTGTCGCTTGTTGGTGATAAAGTTGAAGAAAGAAGTGTGATTTGGTGTTTTATTTTTATTTACTTTTGGGATTAGCATCTTTGATTTGGTGTTTGGTTTCTATTTAATTTTGGATTCAGAAAACTAAAGCATTTGTTATGAACTTATAAGTTATAATATTTGGATTCAGCAACTAAAGCATTGTTTATTTTTAATATGTTTGGAGTGTAACAAAAGTAACTAAACTATTGTTTTGATCCAACTAAAATCTTCAACTAACAAGTATATTGCCTTATCTAGTTCAATCTTCGACTAGACTCACTTACTGATGCGTCATGAAGCTGATAAAGCGTCATGAAGCTGATAAAGCGTCATGAATCATGTCTTGCAGCGTCCAAGAGCCATATGTCTGTTTCTAATTCTATGTTCCGTGGGCCGATCCGCAAAGGTCTACATGTTTTGCGGTACGGGTTTGGTCAGCCATTTTAAGGACCGCAGCCCGCGCGGACCTGACCCGCCGTGACCCGTTCGAAGACGAGCCCGCTGCGGTACGGGACGGATCAACCTGTTTGACATTCCTAAATCTCGGGGGCTTATTTAACTGCTTCTTTTTTTTCCCTCTGGAAGATTTATTAATGGAACAAAGCCCAAAGAAGATTAGTCCAACACAGTAAAACACAAAAGATTTAAACAAAAGCAAACAAAACATAAAAAGACCCAATAGAAAGCCCAAGATACAAACAAAAAAAAAACTAAATGGCCCAGAACAAAAGGTCCATTAAACCTAGCAGCTTACGGCAATAAACCCACAAGGTAAGTACCCGTTGGGGAAGAAAGAGACACGCGCCACCACGTGTCCGAATGCCCAACTCTCAAAGAACACGCGTTAAGATGTGGACAATCTTCCTTCCTCAGGTGCTAGGGAAGAAGCGCGATGGAGCTCCGTCATCGACAGAGCCGAACCGGTGAAAAGCCGACTAAACAAAGTGGTCTTCAAGGAAGTTCAAGCCAAAGAAATTTAACTGACTGATCTACTCGTTAGAAAAACATCAATGGTCTTCAATCGATCTGAGATCCGATTTTTCCGACTGAGTGAACTCCATCTTTAATGATTCAGATAAGCTTGAAGATGGCTATGACCCTAACCACAGTGAGGAAAGAGACATCGGAACTGCAGACCAAGAGTCGAATGGACTAGAGAGGATCAGAAGAGTAGATCGAGAACATCCGGATTAACCCGGTGAGAAGCCGGCGAAGAACGATACTATGGGAGTCATTCCTTCCCGGAGACCATAAGCCGGCGAAGACAGTAATAAAGGATCCACCGCTTCGCAGAGAGTCGCAAGACTGACCATCGGGAGTCTGAGTCGGAAAAGAACCGACAATCAAATCTTCGACGCTCTCTCTCTAAAAGATACGAGAGAGATAAGAGAGAGAGCAGAGCTGTTGCTAGTGTTTAACTGCATCTTCTGGTTAAACCAAAAAAGATAAATAAAACTGTTCGACGTTTCTCATCAAGTTAACTAGATAGCCAAACTATATTTTATGAAATGTCAAAAAAAAAATATAGCCAACTGTTGAAAAATTACCTTAGTCCGAACTAATCCTCTAGATTGTCTAGAGTCTTTTAAACTTTCTAAGAGAATGCCTTGATGTAGCCATATATAGCAAAACGGAGTTGGCATGTCGATTAAGAAGGTCGTTGTAAGGGCATTTCCAACTACACTCTATTTTCTACACCAAACTCTATTATAGAGTAAAATCTTCCCCAACTCCACTCTATATCCCACTCTAAAATAGTGTAATTCTATTTTTACTCTATATTTGGAGTAACTCTATTTCTTACTCTATTATAGAGTAAATTTTTTTATTTATACTTTAGTCCTTTTATTTTTTAATCTTTTCATTCTGTAACTATTTATGTAATTTAGTTATGCAAACATCACATAATTTTCTTCAAAACAATATACAAACGTTTGAAACTTATTATTATTAGCCAAAGAAAACAATCCACTATAGGAAACGTAGGTATTAATAGCATCAGATTATAGCGTTTATGACAGTCTGCTATTGTATACCAACACTGACTTTTTTAATAGCGTTTATAAATTTAAAATGCTATGTTTGGTATCGCGGGAAAATAAAATTTTTTAGCCGCGTTAATTTACTGATGTTAAGAATTTTCGAGACTCTTAATCAAATGTTATAGTATAAATGATGTCAAACCAGTTCTAAGTGATTCTAAAGCAAAGAGAATACAAGACCATGCTTAATCTAAATGCTATCAATTGGCAAGATGATTTTGAACTAGAATACTACTAAAATGCAATAAAGAACAAAGCTTTTCTTTCTTACGAGATGGGAGAATTCATGGGCTAAGGGAATTGACCTTGGGTGATCAAGTTTCAATCTAAAGGTAGTATCTTTCAATCAATCTATCAATCTATCAACCTTAGACCTAGACACAATTCTAAACAAACTCTATCTCTAGATGAATGCTCATTCACTAAGATAACTCAAGCATCAAATTTCTTTGGTTGAATATTATCTAAGCAATCATTAATTTCAAGTCCATTAGCCATCTTAACACCTTTAACATCAAATCTCTTTGGTAAAGAATGTTAAAAGCTTAGTAGAGTTGGTTCAGGCATTTCATCAAACACCTTTCGGGTGTGAAATGCCTAAAGCTCAACTTTAGAGAGGCCAACTCTAAAACTGTATTAAAGCACTTTACTAGCAAGGAACAAGATGGATCTGTGCTACAACACCTTAGATCTAGCCTAATCACCCTTAGTCTCCCTAACCCATGAATCCAAATATGACTACTTACTAATCTTCATGATAAACCCAAGAATCAATGATGATTTGGTGTTAATCATGATTAGTGATCAAATTAACTAAGCAATCCCCAAAAGATAATGATCAAGATTAGGTCTTTTACCTAAAGGTTCCTTTTTGATTAGATAGAAAACAAGATGCCCCCAACCTTGGGATTACAAGAGTATTTATATGTCTTTGGAAAACCTAATGGTTTCCATTAAAAAGTCTAAAAAGCCCTTTAAAAACATTAAAATTCGACTAAGGATAAATCTCGACTCGGGTAGAGACGATCGGATCCAACCCGCGTCACTCTCCCCGCGTCGGACGGTCGTTACGCCTGCGGATCATTCGAGCGGGTACAGCATCCCGCTCGTCCCCGTGTGATCCATGGACGGTTTCTCTTCGACAACGCGGGTAAGGGAACCCGCGTCGCGGTGTTGTCTCGCTTCTCCAACTTCGTGCGAGCGGGTACAGCATCCCGCGTCGCTCAAGCCGCGTCGGAGCTCTCCGTTGCTTCATGTCAACGCGGGTTAGTGAACCCGCGTGGTACAACCCACGTTGCAATCATCTATACTCGACCAAACTTCATTCTTTATCTCTTTTCGAACCACAATGCTTCTAAACACCTCCAATCACTCTATGAGATACTCCATTACCTGATTAAGACATATGAATGCACTATGGATCCTAAAGATGCTAAATTCCTAATCTATATGATCAATATGTGCAAATTGGAGATTTAAAACAATGCAAATATGCAAGATATCAACTCCCCCAAACTTGTTCTTTACTTGTCCTCAAGTGAACTTGCAAGAACTCATATAGGAGAGAGGTTTGAAGGTGGGAACTCATAGCCAAAAGTAACACTTCCTAGCACTCAGCTTAACATCCTAAAGAAACATAACAAATAGCATGAGCAACTCTCTTATTATACTCTAGCTTCTCTAGGCCTATCCATACTCTTATGCCTCTACACAAGTTGCAATACTCATCAACCAAAAAGTTCTGTAAACCAGCTCTCACATTGATTCGCACAGATACACACAAGGTGAGTTCTCACAAATGGGCACATGATCTCAATCATTTGGCTAGGTAAGCAATGGTCTAATATGAATAAAGAGAAGGGTTCAAATGTTATCATTTCAAGGTGGTTATCACTCAAAAACAAGGAGCTTGATCATTATGCAAAATTTATCTAAGACTAGAAGCAACTCATGCATACATAGATTCATTCTCATCATTTTATCCCTTTTTTTTTATAAGTGATCACAAGTTCTACCCTTTTATCATCATCTCAAAACCAAAATAACACCCACTCACATCATTCACCCAATGGACAATTCTCTTTTTCTTTTGACTCAACCAACTAGGGATTTTAATTCACTTTTTACAAGCTCTAACTCTTTCTCATTCCCTTCCCCACTTCTCTTTGATTCTTTTCTCTATTTTTTTTTTTTTTAATTTTATAAGGGGGAAGGTTCTTTTGTACATAATCTAGAGCTTCATACTTTCCTTTTGTCCCTAGAGTTTTCTTTTCTATTGACACTCTTTCGTTCATCTTTCTCATATTTCTCACTCCCCAAACTCAAGATATTGAAATTTAGAACACACAAACCCCTCTCACCATTCCCAAATGCTAGCTCATTTTGCTAGCAAGAGATGAGAACCAATCTATGTCGCCTCCAAGATCTCAATATTTTGCACATGACAAGCTATCAAAAGAGGCCTCACTCATACAATTCACTGTTTGGTCTCAAAGAATGGTTAGGGTTGTAGGGTGTGGAGTGCCATTTGGGTTAACAAAGATTGGTATAAAGGAATAAGATAACCCAAATGTGTATGAGATCCATGATCAAGTGTGCAAATGCCCATATGCAAGAGAGATTAAGTTCATTCAAGCCAAGTTCAGATTGGAGCTGATCTTAAGAACAATGCCAATATCAAGCAAGCAAACAAGTTTCAAGAAGAGTTTTCAAGGCTCGAAACGTGCAAGGCTTTCAAGATATGCTTAGGCTACTTGATATGTTTTACTAGGGTGTCACTTTGAGTTCTAGACAAGAGTTACTTTACAAGGCATTTTAAATCATTGTTCCCAATGCAAGTGAATGCAACCTATATGCTCTTGACTCAATCATAAAAGTGCAAGTGATGCAACTACATGTTTCTTTTTGTGTTTTTCAAAATTTTCAATTTTTTTTTGGTTTTTCTATGCATATATGTATGTACAATGAAATGCATGAGACTCAAATCATCAAAGAAATCATGATCAAATACTTGGTACCTCCCCCAAACTTAGTTCACACAGTCTCTGTGTTAGGAAGTTGAAGGAGATACCGAAAAGAGAGATAAATGCAAAGAAAAACTGGTATATACAATGGAAAGGTGGAGGAGTACCTCAATAGGGAGCGTGGGAAGAGGCCGATGCCTCATCCTCGGTGCCAGCTTCCTTATCTGTCGAGGCAAGGGATGGAGATTTGTTTCCTGAATTGGATGGTTGAGCTGGTGGGTTTCTCTTCCGGCGGAGCAGCTGTTTCTTGGTGGCGGAGAAACTGAGTGCCAAAGGATCTATTGGGGGCTGCGGCTGGGGGGTAAGGAAGTCAAAGTCTGATGATGAGCATCCTGCCACAGATCCTCTAGTCAGTATATCAGCCACCTTCTTCATGAACTGAGCTGAAGCTTCTGCTTGCCTCTTCACAGTCTTACTCAACTCCTTACATTTGTCCTTGAGCTTGAAGATAGTTCTGTCCTGAGTTTGTTCCACCTTTGGAGGTTGCCAATATGTTCATGAGCTTGGCGAAGGGGACCATTGGGTAAGGCTCCAGGACGTTGCTCAAAGTGGTAACGAGGAGGACCATAGAGGAGCTCAGAGTTAAAACCGGAAGTGTCCTCTTGGAACACACCACATCAACCTGCAGTCTTCTTCTTCTTGGGAGATCTCATGGGGCCTAGAGGACCATGGGGTTCAATGAGGTGTTCTTCCCCAATATCAAAGCTAACAGCTCCTGGTCGCGTCAAGCTCGTGAGGTCCCAATTTGGGAGAAGCACTTCAACCTCCTTTGTAGACTGTAGGTAAGAGTAGACACAAGTTCCCTCGAACCTTCCACTGAAGTACTGAGCTTTCTTCAAGTAGCTTCCATCCATGAAAGCTGGACCAGTTGGATCATCTTCTAAGGGTATATCCTTGAACTTAATCAATGGAGTTATCAAGCCACCAATTCCAATCTGAGGTTCCGAGTCACTCGCTGTCCAAGCCCACTCTTTGTAGTGGATGAGGCGCCTCACAAAGAATCCCACCATTCCAAAATTCTTGTAGAAATCAGTGCTGAAAAGAGGCAACTGAGATGGGTGAGCATAATGTTGGACGGTTTGGTGAAGAAGTTGTAGTTCCTCATCATTAACAGTGTCTGGTTCTTTCCTTGGAAAAATGGTGTGGACAATCAACCGGTGGAGATAGCGCACGGAAGGATGGCGAATGGAGGCGTTCTTGTCGCGGCTTGCCTTGCGACTCTTCCCCGCCAACACCTTCCCAACCATTTTGGCAATGTTCTCCTCCTTAGTTGCATCATAAGGTATGGGGATGGATGATTCCTCCAAATCCTTAAGACCAAGTGCTTATCCAATCTCCTTGAAGGTCATGTAGTAAACCTTCCCATGGATCTTGAATTTGATCTTTCCCCATCCTTGCCTCACATGTTTGGTGGTGTGAAAGGTGGCCTCTAATGATGCCAAGAACTGACATGACTCATCTTAATAGGTAGGGTATACCATAGTGAAGAAGCTTTGCATGTTCATGTGCTCCAACATTTGCTTAATGTCGTCGCCTATCTCCAACTCTTCCATAATCTTGATATCCGCAAATCGAGTTGGAGGCCACAACACACCATTCTTCAAATGCCCATATAGCTCATCTTCAGTTGGTGTCTTTGTTCTATCCCTCTCAGTATCAACCTTCTTCCCTTTAGACACTTTGGCTTTCTTGAGGGGAGCTTGGTCTTCTTCAGTGATGTCTTCATTTTTCTCCACTTGAGGAAGAGCTACCCTCTTGCCTTTTGGTTCCTTAGATCTTTTGGGAGGGGCTGACATTCTACCGCTAGCATCCACTCCCTCGGCAGTTACAACCTGTTTGCCATCTCTCTTTTTTGCTGCCAAGGCTTGTTGCCTAGAAGTTCCTCCCGTTGTAGATACGGAGGTTAAATGCTTCCCATGTCTAGCAGTCCCTTGCTTGGCAAGCTCTTGTTTCTCGGCCTCTATCTTGTGTTGATCCTTTCTCCCCATTTGTACCTGAAAATTTCAAACCTTGGAAAAGAATAAGCAAATGGAAGTAGGAAACTTGATAATGCAAACGTGAATTCAATTCATGATCACTTAGCTTAAGCAAAACTATCACATTGCACACAAGTTATTGATATAAGGCCACAAGAGATGGATGTAAGCAAAGAATAAGGCTTTTAAGCAAAATTTAAGCATCAAATGAGTTCTTTAATTAGAAAGTTCTCTAATTAAGTTCTCAAACACCCTAACTAACCAAACCAAGCCAAAGTCATATGGAATTATAGTAGTTTCGAAAAATCCCCAAATCTCATGAACCCTAATTTTCAAAGTTCAAATTCAACTCAAATTCACCATAGAATCAACAACCCAACATGATATATAAGCTTTCCCTAGTCTATTTAACAAGAATAAAGCAAGAGAAAGATCAAATTTCAAGTTCAAATTTCTAGGGTTCATGAGGCTTACGAAATTGAACTTTGTGATACAATACCTTGCTATGGATGAATGGAAATGATGAGGTGAATCAAGAAAATAGACTACAGGGGCGAAAGCTTAGATTTAGGAAAAAAAAAAGGATTGGTTTGGTGAAGAATTGAGTGAGATATGGGATGATTTGGTGAGGGAGGTTTAAAAGAGTTTGGTGTTTGTGAAAGAAATGATGGGAAACGAGAGAGAGGGACTCGGGGTAGGTAGTTTTATTGTTAAACCGGGTCGTGTCACCGGTTTTAGGGTTAGAAACCATACCTGAGCGGGTTAGACCCAACAACGCGGGTAGAAGAAACAGCCGAGACCCGCGTGATGCACCCCGCGTGAATATGTCTCCGATTGTGTTCGTCGTGCGAGCGGGTAGAGGAACCCGCGTGGGCTCGACCCGCGTTGAACCATCGACGAAGCGACGCGGGTTGACTAACCCGCGTGGGTCATCCCGCGTGAGAACGTCGTCTCCGACCAAATTCGTATGAGCGGGTAAAGGACCCCGCACCACTTATCCCGCGTTTTTTTAAAAATTTTTTTTAATTTTTTTTTATTTTTTTAGTGAAGTATGTACAAGGATAAACATGAGAATTCCTCCCAAGTGAGCTTGTTTTAAGTCTCTAGCTTGACTTTGCTTTCCTTTGGCTAGGCGGTAACGGGGTCGAAGAGTGAAACCGAGATTCCTTTCTCCTCATTTGTGGTTCCCATGTAGAGCTTAACTTTTTGTCCATTGACTGTGAAGTCTCCACCATTCCTGTCCCATAACACAATTGCCCCATATGGCCTAACTTCCGTGATATTGAAAGGACCGGACCATCTTGACTTGAGCTTCCCGGGAAATAACTTCAGTCTAGAGTTGTAGAGAAGCACTTAATCTCCAGCACTGAATTCTCTCTTCAAAATCTTCTTGTCATGAAAAGCTTTGGTTTTCTCCTTGTAAATCCTTGAGTTCTCAAAAGCATCAAGTCTAATCTCATCAAGCTCGTTGAGTTGGAGAAGTCTCTTCTCTTTGGCACTCTTGATGTAGAAATTTAGCAACTTAACAGCCCACAATGCCTTGTACTCAAGCTCAACTGGTAGATGACAAGCCTTTCCATACACAAGGTTGAAAGGTGTGGTTCCCAAAGGAGTCTTGTAAACAGTCCTATAAGTCCAAAGTGCATCATCTAGCTTGATAGACCAATCTTTCCTTGTAGTTCCCACAGTTTTCTCCAAAATAGACTTGATTTCTCTGTTGGAGATCTCAACTTGACCACTTGTCTGAGGATGGTAGGGAGTTGCGACCTTATGCTTCACACCATTCTTCTTGAGAAGACATTCAAACAGCTTGTTGATGAAATGAGAGCCTCCATCACTGATGACAACTCTTGGAACTCCAAACCTTGGAAAGATGGTACCTTTGAACATCTTGATCACCACTCTAGAATCATTGGTGGGACTTGCTACAGCTTCCACCCACTTGGAGACATAATCAACAACTATAAGGATGTATTTGTTGCCAAAAGATGGTGGGAATGGTCCCATGAAATCAATACCCCACACATCAAACACCTACACTTCTAGAATTGGGTTTTGAGGCATCTCATTCCTTTTGGTGATGTTCCCTCTCCTTTGTCATGAATCGCATCTAGAGACAAAGTCTTGAGTGTCCTTGAACATATGAGGCCACCAAAACCCAGCTTGTAACACGTTCGAAACAGTCTTGAAAGTAGCGAAATGGCCTCCATAGGATGATCCATGATAGTGTGTAAGGATCCCTTCAACTTCTTCTTCAGCTACTACTCTTCTATAGAGTTGATCTCTACAAAGGATGTAGAGGTAAGGCTCATCCCAATAGTATCTCTTCACATCTTTGTAGAACTTCTTTTTGGCATATCCTTCAAGACCCATTGGCTCTCTTCCACAAGCTAAGTAGTTCACCAAATCAGCATAACTAGGACCTTTCTCTTCATTTGCCTTCACCTCTTCAAGCTTCTTTCCAGTGTCACAAACTGCTACCACTGCTCTAATTGCCATGATTTGTTCTTCTAGAAGCCTTTCATCAATGGGGATCCCACACTCAATCTTCAGTCTAGACAAGTGATCAGCTACACCATTCTCAACTCATGGCTTGTCTTTGATCTCAAGGTCAAACTCTTGTAGCAGCAAGATCCACCTCAACAGCCTTGGCTTAGCATCCTTCTTGGCCATGAGGTGTCTCAATGCAGCATGATCAGTGTAGACTATGACTTTTGACCCAACCAAATAGCTTCTGAACTTCTCAAAGGCATAGACAATGGCTAGCAGCTCCTTCTCAGTTGTAGCATACTTCATTTGGGCTTCATCAAGAGTTTTACTCGTATAGTAGATCACATGAGTCTTCTTGTCCTTCTTTTGGCCAAGAACAGCTCCTACAGCATAGTCACTAGCATCACACATGATCTCAAAGGGGAGATCCCAATCTGGTGGCTGCACAATGGGGGCACTAACCAGCTTGTCCTTCAACTTCTTGAATGCTTCTAGACATTCCCAATCAAAGTTGAATACAGCTTCCTTGCATATAAGCTTAGTCATTGGCCTAGCTATCATGGAGAAGTCTTTGATGAATCTTCTATAGAATCCAGCATGACCAAGGAAGCTTCTAATGTCTTTCACTGTCTTTGGTGGAGCTAGCCCAACCATCACTTCAATCTTAGCCTTGTCCACCTCAATCCCTTTCTCTGAAATCTTGTGTCCAAGCACAATCCCTTCTTTAACTATGAAGTAACACTTTTCCCAGTTCAGCACAAGGTTGGTGTCTTCACTTCGCTTTAAGACCCTGCTAAGATTGGACAAACAAGCAGAAAACGAAGATCCGTAGACAGAGAAGTCATTCATGAACACCTCCACAACATCCTCTATAAGACTAGAGAAAATAGACATCATGCACCTTTGGAAGGTGGCTGGAGCATTACATAGCCCAAATGGCATCCTTCGATAAGCAAAGGTACCATAAGGGCATGTGAATGTTGTTTTCTCTTGATCATTTGGATGTATGGGTATTTGGAAGAACCCTGAATACCCATCAAGAAAACAGTAATAGGGATGATTTGCAAGTCTCTCAAGAATTTGATCAATGAAAGGCAATGGAAAATGATCCTTTCTAGATGTTGAGTTTAATCTTCTATAATCTATGCACATCCTATGTCCTGTTATTGTTCTTATTGGAATTAGTTCATTCTTATCATTTTTAACCACAGTTATTCCACCCTTCTTTGGGACAACATGCACATGAGACACCCATTTGCTATCCAAAATATGATAGATTACTCCTGCATCTAGGAGTTTTAGAATCTCCTTCTTAACAACATCTTTCAAGTTGGGGTTCAACCTTATTTGATGTTCTATAGAAGTCATAGATTCATCCTCAAGATGTATCCTATGCATGCATAAAGAAGGTGATAACCCTTTAATATCATCTAGTGAGTAGCCTATTGCCTTTCTATACTTTTTAAGTTCATTCAAAAGTTTAGACAATTCATTTTCATTCAGTTCACTACTCACTATGACAGGGTAAGTCTCATTAGGGCCAAGAAAAGCATACCTTACACCTTGGGGAAGAGGTTTAAGCTCCACTTTAGGTGCATTGAGTTCACTCCAGTCCTCTTGATGACTGTCTTCTTGTTGAGTAGCGGAGGCAGCATGTTGAATCTCATTTGTAAGCTCGTCATTCTGATCCTCACCACCAATCCCTTTGTGAGAATCCAACATCTTCACATAGGCATCACTTTCCTTGTTCTCAATCACTTGGACCTCTCTTTCAATTGTTAAAGCATGCTGTAGAGGGTCTTCAAGTGCCAACTCCTCTAGAAGCTCATCAGGTAGAGCATCCATTTCATCTATGTAGAAATCTTGGTTCTGGATGGTTGGCCTCTTCATCACTTCATTGATGTCAAATTGGAGGATGTTGCCTTTTCCAAGATGAAGAACAATCTTTCCTTTTCTAACATTCACAATAGCTCCAGCTGTGGCTAAGAATGGTCTTCCAAGGATCAAAGGGTCTTTGGCTTCCTCACCCATCTCCAACACAACAAAATCAGTAGGGATCTCAAAGTTACCAACCATCACGGGAAGGTCTTCTAGGATACCAACAGGAATCTTCACTGATCTATCAGCCAACACCAAAGAGAGTCTACATTTCTTGTATTGAGTAAATCCAAGCTTCTTTGCAATAGACAAAGGCATCAAGCTGACACTAGCTCCAAGATCGCATAGACACCGCTCAAACACCATGGGTCCTAGAGCACAAGGTAAGGTGAAACATCCTGGATCCTCTAGCTTTCTTGGAACATCTAACCTCTGGATAATGGCGCTGCACTCGTGTGTTAAGATCATCATACCTTCCATCTCTTTCTTCTTTGCAGCCACAACATCTTTCAAGAATTTGCTGTACTGAGGGACCAACATAAAAGCATCAATGATGCGAATTGTGACCTGAACTTCACTCATTTGTTTCTCAAAGAGTGCCTTGTACTTCTCCAATAGCTGTATTTTGAATCTTCCAGGGAATGACAGCTTTGGCTCATAAGGAGGAGGAACAAAAGAGGATTCCTTTGTTGGAGTAGCAATTTCACCATGTTTCACTGTCCTCTTCTCTTCTCCAACATTTCCTTTACTCTTAGCTTCAACAATCTTTTCCAGAATCTCTTCATCAACCTTCTCATCTACAATCACCACTTCATCATCAATGTTGATGGCCACCTCCCCACCTTGTTTTTCACCATCCTTGGTGAGAACTCTTGGAGGCAACTCTCTACCACTCCGTAGGGTGATTGCCTTCATTGTTTCCTTGGGGTTTTGCTCTGGCTTTCCAGGTAATGACCCTTGTTGGCGACTTGGCTGAGAGTTCATAGAAGCAAACTGGTTCTCCAACTTTCGGATCTTGTTGTTGAGCTCATTGTAGCTTCCATCGATCTTGGAGTGAATTTTCTTGAACTCATAGCCCATTGTTTTCTCATTCTTTGACTGAAAATCCAAGAGTTTCTTGAACATGGCATCCACACTTGTATCTAAAGCTGGAGCTTGTGAAGAACTTCCTTGAGCTTGAGTAGACTGATTGCTGTGATTGCTGAAACCAGGAGGGATGTTTTGCCTAGGCTGATAGCTCCCTTGCTGAGTGTTTTGCTTTGGCTGGTATCCTCCTTGCTGGTTGTTGGAGTAAGACCTTTGCTGGTAGTTGTTGTACTGAAAGTTAGGTTCCATCCTGTACCAAGTGCCATTGTTGTTGATGAAGCATATCTCTTCTTGGCCTTCCAAACCATCAACCTCATTGACCTTAGGAAGAACCTCTTGACTAGGACCACCCACAAAGTTCATCTGCTCCTGTTTAGCTTGGTTGGAAAGAAGCAAATCCATCTTCTCTTGCAAGGACTTGATTTCTTTCTTTGTCTGCTGATCATCACTTCTGTTGACCCTATCATGCTCCTCACTGTAGACTGAGTCACTCTTGGCCATATTCTCTACCAGTTCCTCTGCCTCTTCCTCAGTTCTTACCAAGAAGAAACCATTGCTGGCAGTATCAAGCCTGTTTATGTACTGTGGTAGAGCTCCTCTATAGAAGGTGCTAAGCAAACTCTCCTTGCTGAAACCATGATGAGGGCATTGAGAACAGTAGCCCTTGAACCTCTCCCATGCTTCACTGAAGCTCTCTAGACCTTTCTGTTGAAACCCAGATATTTCATTCCTGATCTTAGCTGTTCTTGAAGTAGAGAAGAATTTGTCTAAGAAAGCTCTCTTACACTCTTCCCAAGTAGTGACAGTGTCACTTGGGAGAGTCTTCTCCCACTGATGTGCCTTGTCTCCCAAAGAGAAAGGGAACAACTTCAACTTGAAAGTATCTTCAGAAACACCATTTATCTTGGACAAGCCACAATATTTATCAAACTTGTACAAGTGATCAAAAGGGTCTTCAGCAGCAAGGCCATGATACTTGTTGTTCTCTATGGTGTTGAGCAGCCCTGACTTGATCTCAAAGTTGTTGTTCTCCACTGGTGGTGCTCTGATTCCCAACCTATGACCTTTAATGTGAGGTTGATCATAGGCTCCAATGGCACGAGCTTGGCGCGGTGGATGTTGTGGCTGGCGCTGTGGTCTATGGTGATCATCTCTTGGATCAATGCCCCCTAGGGCATCACCATCTTGAGGCAGATTCTCCATATCAAACCCCAACCTTTGCAAGTGAGCCTGTTGCTCTACTTCTCTTCTCTGTCTTGCAATCTCCCTCTCAAGTGCTCTAATGTATTCCACTCTTGGAACTAGGTTTGTTGCACCTCTGCTTCTTGTGATCATACACCTGAAATGCAAAGAGAAGAAGAAAGAGAAGCAATAACAAAATTAAACAAAAATTGACTTAGTCTCAAGCAAGTGACTAAATCCCAATGTCACAATCAACTTAAAATTTGGCAACGGCGCCAATTTGATGTTAAGAGTTTTCGAGACTCTTAATCAAATGTTATAGTATAAAGGATGTCAAACCAGTTCTAAGTGATTCTAAAGCAAAGGGAATGCAAGACCATGCTTAATCTAAATGCTATCAATTGGCAAGATGATTTTGAACTAGTATACTACTAAAATGCAATAAAGAACAAAACTTTTCTTTCTTACGAGATGGGATAATTCATGGGCTAAGGGAATTGACCTTGGGTGATCAAGTTTCAATCTAAAGGTAGTATCTTTCAATCAATCTATCAACCTTAGACCTAGACACAATCCTAAACAAACTCTATCTCTAGATGAATGCTCATTCACTAAGATAACTCATGCATCAAATTTCTTTGGTTGAATATTATCTAAGCAATCATTAATTTCAAGTCCATTAGCCATCTTAACACCTTTAACATCAAATCTCTTTGGTAAAGAATGTTAAAAGCTTAGTAGAGTTGGTTCATGCATTTCATCGAACACCTTTCGGGTGTGAAATGCCTAAAGCTCAACTTTAGAGAGGCCAACTCTAAAACTGTATTAAAGCACTTTACTAGCAAGGAACAAGATGAATCTGTGCTACAACACCTTAGATCTAGCATAATCACTTTTAGTCTTCCTAACCCATGAATCCAAATATGACTACTCACTAATCTTCATGATAAACCCAAGAATCAATGATGATTTGGTGTTAATCATATTTGTGATCAAATTAACTAAGCAATCCCCAGAAGATAATGATCAAGATTATGTCTTTTACCTAAAGGTTCTTTTTTGATTAGATAGAAAACAAGATGCCCCCAACCTTGGGATTACAAGAGTATTTATATGTCTTTGGAAAACCTATTGGTTTCCATTAAAAAGTCTAAAAAGCCCTTTAAAAACATTAAAATTCGACTAAGGATAAATCTCGACTCGGGTAGAGACGATCGGATCCAACCCGCGTCACTCTCCCCGCGTTGGACCGTCGTTACGCCTGCGGATCATGCGAGCGGGTACAGCATCCCGCTCGTCCCCGCGTGATCCATGGACGGTTTCTCTTCGACAACGCGGGTAAGGGAACCCGCGTCGCTCCACCCCGTGTCGCGGTGTCGTCTCGCTTCTCCAACTTCGTGCGAGCGGGTACAGCATCCCGCGTCGCTCAATCCGCATCGGAGCTCTCTGTTGCTTCATGTCAACGCGGGTTAGTGAACCCGCGTGGTACAACCCGCATTGCAATCATCTATACTCGACCAAACTTCATTCTTCATCTCTTTTCGAACCACAATGCTTCTAAACACCTCCAGTCACTCTATGAGATACTCCATTACCTGATTAAGACATATGAATGCAATATGGATTCTAAAGATGCTAAATTCCTAATCTATATGATCAATATGTGAAAATTGGAGATTTAAAACAATGCAAATATGCAAGATATCATTTACTAAGTATATGCGCCTTACCATTACAAGTCCAAAATTAAACGCTATGGTAAATGTTAAATATCTCAAATTTTAATCAAAAATACTTTAAGTTAACCTTTAACCAGGCTTGATACAAAAAAAAAAAATCAATTCTCTCCTCTTTCACATTACGAGAAATCGAACGACCAGCTTCTCTGTCTTTTGACGAATTCTCCTCCTCCTTTCGATGTCACGCTCGCCGTCCCACTACCACCACCACCACACCACGTTTCGATCCTCTCTCTCTTTGTTGTTGGGTTTCGAATCTTACCTCATCTCGATCTGTCGAATATCATTCTCAGCCAAAAAGACTTCTCCTTTATATCCACACAGGAGTTACCAGCTTATATAGATATGTTCGTGTTGTTCTTGGAGTTTGGCTATTTTCAGGGAATTGTAGAGGACCCAGAGAGAAAGGTCTCTTGTGTATGGGCTCAAGGTCTCCTTGGAGATCTTGAGATTGTAATTGGTTCCGATAAACAATAATATAGTACTTGGTTGCTTATCAATTGGTGCGGTGAGCCGTTTGATCGCTGAGACGGTGACGGTGAGCTCGATCTGACGCAATGGTGAAGACGGATCGTAACAATGAGTTCTGAGAAGTTTCCGGTCTTCAATGGCGTGGCTGATGAATTGCGGCCATGGATTTCATCAATTGAGGTTGGAACGATAAAACGTGACGGTGAGACGTTTGGAGCTTTGTGAAGAACTTCAATGAAGGTTTCAAGAGACATTTCAACATAATCGATACAGTCCGGAGCATCTACGATGGGATTCATAGAGATTCCTGTGTTTTCTGGTGATGATTTGAGACCATGGATTAATTGGATGGATAATCGATTTGCGGCGGAAGACTTCACGGATGATCAGAAGATGGCATTGGCTTACGCTGTCATCAGAGGAGAAGATGAGTCTTGGTACAACAATCGAGTATCGCGGCGTCCTTTTCAAAATTGGAAAGACCTCAAGGATGCGATGTTGCTGCGGTATGGAAACCATGACGATCCATAGCAAATTGTTTTTTGCTTGGAGTTGGAAAGAAAGTGGAAAGAAACAGAGATGATGAGGCAATCACCATCGTTTGTGGTAATTGATTCGATTCCAGAGGCTGATGCGACTAACATAGAAGAAACAGATTCATGTTTGGTGACTGATTGTGATCATGACGACGATGATAACGATCATGATGATTCTGGTTTCGTGCAAGAAGCTCTACACTATGAAGAAATGATTCTGGCAGAGGAGGAGGAGGAGGTAGAATCGAAGCCAGAGGACAGAGGACAGAGGACACACGCAGAGAGGACAGAGGACAGAACAAGATGAGTTTAGCTCCTAAGTCTTGGATGTTTAAATTCAAAGGGCACCTAGAGATGGGTTTACCTCCTAAGTCTTGGATGTTTAAATTCAGTGCGTGAGTCTGATGTACCGAGATGGTTTGAACCTTTCGAGGGAGACGTTTCTGGTTCTTGAAAACACTGGTCAGATATTTCAACTTGGAGCCACGAAGAGGCAAAATGAACTTCAGGACCTGAGAAAATCGAACCAAGCTCACTTATCAAAGTTCTTATGTAGACAGTGGATGAGATTTCAATACGCATTTTTATGTATTGACTTTGTGTGTTTTAAATTTTTAATAGAAAACTATATCACATCCAGATTATATTTATTAATGATTTTCTTGTGTTTTATTAGAGTGGGTTATATTTATTTTTGATTTTAAAAGCAATAATTAATAAATAAAATTTGAGTAAGCTCAAAATTTTTAATATCTCATCATAAAATCTAAAGATAACATAAAAAATAAAATGATAAAAAGAAAATCCAACACTAATAATATATTAGAAAAACAAAAAGAACATTTCTTACCTAAGTT
This sequence comes from Brassica napus, assembly GCF_020379485.1. Lineage (NCBI taxonomy): Eukaryota > Viridiplantae > Streptophyta > Magnoliopsida > Brassicales > Brassicaceae > Brassica > Brassica napus. Next base: position 29,413,715 of record NC_063447.1, on the reverse strand, counting down.
CTAAACCCTAATCATGCCCTAAACCCTAACTACATATCTCAAACCCTATATCTTAAATTCCATTTTATACATAAATCTTCAACTTTAAACATTTTAATCCAAACACTCAGATTATATATCATACAGAAATATTCAACTTTAAACATTATAATACAAACCCTACATATAACCCTAGCCCTACTTATAACTCCAAACCCTATATCATATTCCAAACTCTATATAAAAAGTATTAAATCATAACGTTTTAAATTTATAACACTTATTTATACTAAATTATAAAATTATACAAACTATAAAATCTAAATAAAATCAGTATATTCATAATATAACTTCAATCCCTAAACTCCAAACTACATACCTCATATTAACCTATATCACATAAGACATTAAATCTCTATTTTTAATCAATCACACAATTTGAAAATTTAAATACAAAATACAGATTAAAAGTTTTAAATTATGATATCAAATTATTTAAAGTTTAAGTAGATTAACAATTATTATAAATAAAAAAGAACATAATTTGTACTGTTTTTTCTGAGCCATTGATTGGTTTTTAAATCAAAGGTCCAAAATCAATCTCCTATCTATCTTCACCTTTGTTTTCTATTGGTTTGGCGTGGATCACCATCTGCACCATTAGATCATACTGAATCAACGCTTGAGATTTGTTTCTTTTTTTTTCCAATTATTTTCTGAGAACAGATCTCGTGTTTGTGTGTGTGTGTGTGTGTGTGTGTGAGAGTGAGAGAGAGAGAGAGAGAGAGAGAGAGAGAGGCGATTGGGTAAAGCTGTGCTCGACGCCCTAGCAAACCTCGGCCTCCTTCTCTTCCTCTTCCTCGTCGGCCTCGAGATTGATCTGAAATCTCTCCGCCGCACCAGCCAAAAAGTGATTTCCATCGCAACCGCCAGAATGCTCCTCTCTTTCGCGATGGGCGTCGTCACCTCTTCGTTTTCCCGGAAGTTTCTTCACCGGAATCTGTACCTTCACCAGCGCATACCATGGTGGACGGGATGTCTCGAAGCCAATCGGAGTGGGCCTTCCAGAGGCTTCTCAAGGAGATGTCCGGTTCCAAGAAGGCCGCTCCTGTTGCTGCCAAGGCTGCAAGCAGTTCAGATTCGTCCGAGGAAGAATCTGATGAGGTTAGTTTCTGTTCTTTAGAGATCATTAAACAGCTTTTGATGACAAGGAAGCATTTGATTCATTTACCACGTGGTTGATTGTTTGATTTGCAGGAAAGTGAAGATGAAAAACCTGCACCAAAGGCAAAACAAGATACCAAGAGTGCTAAAAAGGATAGTAGTAGCGATGAATCCGGTTCTGATGAATCAGAGAGTGAAGATGAGGAAGAAACCCCAAAGAAAAAGGTTTGCAATGCATCCTGCCTATTATTTGATTGCATATTGCTTTTACTTGTTGTTTGCTGATGGAAAGTTACTCCCTTTTATGAAAACAGAGCTCTGATGTCGAAATGGTGGATGTTGAGATGAAACAGGTAAAGAGTATTCCCTTCTCTTAACACTGTAGTTGCTGTAATCTCTTTCTGTATCTTGCTTAGAATTTTAGTTTTTGTTTCATGGTCTTTCAGCCAAAAAAGGTACAACAACGTTTTCGTTGCTCGCCACATCTCAAGCAGTGGAGATGATGGAGATGATGTGCAGCTAACGTGTTGATAGAGTGACAAGCTGCACAAGGTTCTTGAGTTTGTGAGCACAGTTCATGATCTGTGTGAAGATGAGGTTAATTCAGAGGATGAATATGAAGAAAACACTGATCAGTGGACATGAGAGATTTGTGTTGTTGGTGTTATGATCATGGGGAAATTTGTGTTGTTGGTGTTTGTTGAACTTGATACGTTTGGAAGGAAGTAGATTTGTAAGCTTTTCATGTTTAATGTAAAATTTGCAATTTCATTTTTGTTTTTCTAAATTAAATTGTATTTATAAAATTAAATGGAATCAAAAAAGCTACAATTAAAAAATCCAAATCAGTAAAATGGATGACAAAATGCTATTACTAAAAATCAGATTGATGAGTTTTAATAACATTTATATCACATTATTATAACTATTAATAATTGCATAGATAATAACGCTATCGTTGTTTACTTATTAACTATAGCATACAACATATCCACTATCAAAAAGGTCGGACCTACGATAACGGGCGCTGTCAGAGCGTTTTAAAGAACACTATTAAAACGAGCTAATAGCGTTTAACACCAGCTATTAATACCCACATTTCCTGTATTGAGCATTAAAATTTAAAATAATTTTATAAAATTAGCCAAAGAAAACAAATGCTAAAATTAGAAATAAGCAACATAAAAGAAATTAAAATCATAGATAATTGTGGTTTAATATTCTGGTAAATTGCCTCCAGATCCACCAAGATTGTTAAAGTATTGTCCAAATGAATTAGATAAAGGAGTAGATTCTTGTTCATGTTGTTGACCACGTTTTTTTTTGTAAAATTTGTGTTCGCTCCTCTTGAAAATATGCACAAACTTCTGGCTATTGCATTGAATTCAAGTCATAAAATAAATATTTATTTTCTTCCTCCAGCTCATTCAAAGCATAATTCTTCTTTTGAATCTCCAAGTGGTATTCTTGTTGTGCTCTTATCTTTTTTAGTTGTTCCAAAATTATGTATTTCCTTCTTTTAAGGTATTGATAACTGATGTTGTTTGATCACCAAGTTATAGATTATTCAACGATTATTTTTTGGAGACGCCGGTGTACAATGATGTTAGTTTCGTAGGAGATATCGTATGTCGCGTCCTCTTTTCCTTCGTATAATCGAAGCCGTTGAAAGTCATGACAACTACTTCACACAAAAAGGGATGCAGCGGGCATGGTTGGATTATCGTCTTTGCAAAAAATAACGGCCGCATTTCGGATGTTAACATATGGTCTTCCTGTTCGTTTGGTCGATTTACAAAAATCAAAGATAATGAAACGCATGTTGCACTTCGAAATTCGTTAATTGATCATTTTGAAAGATACACTAATGGTGATGTTTAAGTTAAATGTATTATGTTTTAATATAATGTAATGTAATTTTTAAGATAATAAATGTTTGATATAAATATATAATTTATAAGAATTTTGTGAAAAATAAAATACAAGGGATCAATTTGTAAATTTTGTAAGTAAAAAATATTTGTCATAAGATAAATAAATAAATATTTAAGAATATTCATTTTTAGAGTTAAATACATAGTAAACCATTGGAAAAAAACCATAATCTATTTTAGAGTTACTCTATTTTAAATTAAAAACTACTCTAAAATAGAGTAAACCATCGGAGATGGGCTAGTGATAAGAAATGTGGTATGTGTGATTTGTACAGTTGATTTGAGATAACGAGCAAAAAACATAGTATACCATATATTATAATAGTATATAGATTGTCTACTTTATACTAGGACGATCGAAACAATTTTATATTTTATGAAAGTTATGTGGACAACATAAAAAGATTTCTAACACAAGTTTACTTTTGACAATGCATATCAGAGTTTGCTATTTAGACGTTCGGATGCGTTTGTAAGTTCTTAGTAGATTGTCAGCAACATCTTTTGAATGAGTTTGGTTTTTTTTTTTTTTTTTTTGGCAGCAAAAGGCTATTCTTTTACTCAAACATGAGGTGGTCTGAAACCAAACCGGAATAGAACAACCAATAAAACATAAAGGTCGATGTAAAGAACGTGCATTTCTAGCTAACGAATCTGCAATCTCATTTTGCGTCTTTGGAAAGTAGCTGATCTTAAAGTCCGAAAAACACAACCGAAAAACACAACCGAAGAGATCGAATGATTTCCAGGTCAGTTTGGTTATTTCTTGGATTCGGCCCATATTAATATTCATGGCTCAATGGAAAATGTCTATAAATAATTACCCATGTTATCATTGAACCAAATGATACAAGCTACCACTGGTAGCAACGTTGGACTTTATTGGTCACAATCAATCCATTATTGGTAGCCTCATTGGACAAAATCGGTCACAATTGATCCATTTGTAGATGTATGCTTATCCCTGTGTATCCCATCTAATCTATTAAAAAAAATAACAAAATAAAAATATTCTTAGTTTTGCGAATTATTTACACTTTAATGTTACTGATATATTTAATAAACATATCTTTAAGTTTCTTTTGTCTTTTACGTACTAATAAATGTATGTCCTAAATCTATTTAAACATAAAAATATCTAAAGCTTAATATTAACTTCACAAAATATTCTTAATATCAAAAACATTCCAATCAAAGCATTCCTAATGTATTGCTATCAAATTAACTAAAAAGAAATCAGTTTTTTTTTTGTTTTGTATAAAATCTATATTCATGACTAACCATAGAGTAGATAAACAATTAAGTTTTAGAAAACCTAAAATAAAAATGAGGAACGAGATTCTTTTCATATATATACTATCCCATATATAAAATAATGTCAATTTTTAATTAAAATCGTTAATAGAATATTTGAAACCCAAATATTCTTTTTATAAAACTACTTCATAGTAGAAAATTAAATGTTCTATTACAAATCATAATATAAAATCTTAACTAACCAAATATGATATACTCTAAAATATTTTAAATTAATATGGAATATTTCATCGTAAAATATTTTATAATTAAAAAAAAATATTTTATAAATTAAAAATGTTTTTTTTATTAATGTCAATTTTTTTTTTTTAAATAGCATCTAATACCTAAATATTTATTCCTAAGAATTAAAATGTTTAAAATACATGTAAATAATCAATTAACATCACCAACTGTAAAATTATTATGTAAAATAAAAATTGTTTATAAATATGTATTTTTACGCATATTTACATTATTGATTATATTGAAAAGAAAATATAACAAGAAATATATATATATAATTGGAAAATATTATTGCTGTTGAAAAGACAATAAAATTATTGTCGATATCTCTTATCAAATTGTGTGTTTAAAAAGTACATATTAAACAATTATATAATATTGGTAAGTTTTTAATATATATATATATATATATATATATATATATATATTATATTCAATCTTATTAAATAAAATTTGGACAGTATAAAAGTTAAAGAAAATACATGCACGGGCATACGAGTCAAAATCTAGTATATATTAAAAGATGAGCATTACAACTTTTTAGTTTGTCATGTGTCATCACGACAATAATTCTTAGAATATTTAAAGTAATATGTTGGTCCATCTAAATATATAATAAGCTTTTTATTAAACTAAAAATAGATTAATTAATAATATTCTCAATTATTTCCTTGAATAAAACATACAAAATTTCCTAATGTAGTTAAAGTATATATGACAATTAATGATTTTAAATAATAAAAGTTTGATACAATTAGTGTGTCCTCTATCATTTTTGTTTACCTTTAAATTATTAAAATATAAACTAAACAATCACATTAATCATATAATTAAAATTTAGATTTTTTCGTGTATATTATATTTTGAATTTTTAAAAAGTTTCACATTAAAAATTTATGATCCATGGTTTATTTTTTTTATGACAAGAAACAAATGATTACAAAATCATATAAGTAAGAAGTGTCATTTAATAAATATCATGATTAAAAGATAAATAAATAAATAAATAAATATATATATATATATTAAATTAAACTATATACCATAGAAAATACATAAATATTTTAATTTTTCAATTTGATTTGAACAATTATTTTTGATAAAAGTTTTGAACAAATACTGACAACTTAATATTTAAATTTAAAAATTTGTATTGATTTTTGTTAAAAATTATAAATTACTAAAACTTTTAAACATTACACAATGAAAATTGTGTTATCAGTGATTTAAAATTTTTGTTATAAAAAGATACAAATCATCGAAAAACAAATGAGTAAAATGCATCATTTAACATATATCAATATTAAAGATATACTATATAACTATGTATATATTATTGAAATTTAATTATATACAATATAAAATAGAAAAAATAATTGTTTGGATTAATAAAATTTATTTATGTATTTGCACCAATTTAATTATATATGTAATAATTACTAACTTTTATATATCCAATATATATATTTATATTTGTAATATATAAAAGACCATATAATACATAAAAATAATTTAAATATATGATGTTCATTCTGCGCAAGTCGCGGATTTTAACATAGTATTACATTATTATGTATACATATGGATAGAAGGAGACAAGAAAAATATGAAAAAAATTGATTGAATTATTAGAGGACATGGTAAAAAAAGAGAGTTAAAGTTGTGACAAGTGTCTAACCAGTAGACCTTTGAACGTTATAAGAATATATATTTATAATATATAACAGAACATATAATACATAAAAATAATTTAAATATATGATGTTTATTCTGCGCAAATCGCGGATCTTAACCTAGTATTACGTTATTATGTATACATATGGATAAAAAGGAGAATAAAAATATGAAAAGATTGATTGAATTATCAGAGGACATAGTAAAAAAAATAGTTAAAGTTGTGACAAATGTCTAATCAGTAAACCTTTGAAAGTTATAAGATTTGTTTTACGATGAGATTTGTATCATTGGAATTTGAAGAGCAGAAGAAAAAAAATGAGCGAAGGTGGCAGATATTACGAACGAAGAGGTATTAATGTAATTTGTACTCACTCTTTTTCTTTTGCCCTAATTACAACGTTACCCTCCCCTATATAGCTATAGGTTTCGATGTGATTTAGATCGTAAAAATACAGATCAAACGGATAATTAAAATTATATATCAAACGAATCAAATGCAGATCAACCAAATTATATAAAACACATATAAATTTATTTATTAAATAAATTAACTAAATTATCATTTTTGATTGAATATTACAAAAAGTAAAAATAATTAAAATTTAATATGTAAGTAAAAATGCAAGTTCTTAAGTATAAATCATAAATAAAAATGACCAAATAACATATATGAATTCATTAAAAAAAAAATGTTTATGAACATATTAATTATTTATTTTTATAAAATAACAGTTTATTAAAAATTATTAATTATTATATTACTTATTATCAAGAATAAAAATAATACAAAAAAAAGATGATATAAAACAACATGTATTAAGACCCTGAAAGAAACTTATGTCAGCTTCAGGTCACTTTTGCAACGGATTGTTCTCAATTGGTGAAGATGGTTTCCGAACCAAAAGAATGACCAGCTTTTGCAAGTTATTTGGAAGATATTAAGACCCTGAAAGATAGTTTCCTTAGGTCGGAAGTCATTCATGTACCAAGGACGCAAAATACAAAGGCGGATACCATAGCACGTAGTGTTAGGAAACATTCATCTTTCGCCGTTCACATGGATAGGGAAACACGTAGTGTCACGTTGATGACAAACAAACAACATGTATGAGAATTTATGGAAAATAGAATATATAAAATTATGGATATCTTAAATATATATATAATTTTATGTAATTTTAAAAACAAATATATTTATATTTATGTAAAACGAAAATATCAAATCTTATGTTCAAAGATTTTGTTTGTTTGGTTTGAAAACTAATTAAATACAAGATAAATATGTCATTTTATATATTTTATACAAAATTTGTCTCAATGTTATTACAATTAATGAAAAAACAATAAACCTTTTTTGGAAAGAATTTTAAGTTTTGAAAGTAAATAAATGAAAATAATAATATAAGTATAAGCAACTAATTACCAAAAACAAAGAATCAAAACATGCCATTGGCCTCTGCCTTAATCCCACATGTTTTCCTTCAACACATGCAGAACATTATCTACATGAACAAAAGAATCTGCATGTAGATGATATTCTATTTATAGTTTGCAGACCAATGACTTTTTTTATATATTTAACTTACTTAATGTTAAAGGTTTATGATTCAATTAAATAAGATGATTCAATATATTAATTTGATTAGTTAAATATATATTTATTATATATATAATATATTTGATCTGCATTTGTTTTGCATAATTTAGTTGATCTGAATTAGTTCTGCTTGATATGCATTTTCTATTTGATCTGCGTTATTTTGATATGCATATTATTTTTTAGTTATGCATTTATAAACGTGAATAGGCACTAAATGAAGTTTTATCTGCACATTAAATAGTCTACATTTCATCATCATCAACACATTCATTAATTATTAATTAACTTCATTCATTTCTGATAAATCCCAAATATGTAGCTGAATTTAAGTGAAATACTAGTTATTATAATTCTTACATCTATTTAAATTCTCTTCTACAAACTGAAAATATGAATATGTAGAAAATCAAAAATTTAAAGTTTTAAAAACTATTGTTCATGTTCGGGAAATAAAACTATTGGCTTTAGCTAAGTGCTTTTCGAACTATACTTGATTTCCAAATTTATATCTAATTATAATTTTTTTTTGTCACTGATATCTAATGATAAATGTTATAACTTCACATTAAGTACATTGTTGTAGCCTTATAGGTTATACTTGAAATTTCGAAAAAGATGAATAAATCATGCGGAAGTGTTACAACTATCTGATGATGTTAACATACAATGCTCTTTTTATGTTTGGAAAATTGTTTATGTTGTGGATAGATATATCGTATGATGCAAAAGTGAGAATTATGTATAAACAAAAACAAAACAAGTTGTTTATGATACTTTAACAAAAAGAAGGAGTAAAAACAATGATCACCTATTGGTTTGGGTAAACTCTATTAGAAAGAACTCCCAAGCTTGTATGCCTACTAGTAATGATTCAATAAACAATCGGTTTTTAGCAGCGAGTATATTCAAATTTTGCTGAAGCAATCAACTAATCCCCAAAAGATGTATGATATTATTTAGGAAATGCTATATTAATATATCAATTTAAATTTAAATATAAACTTGATTCATTGGTTAATTTTGTTTCCATAAAATTTTAAATGGCACCATTTAACACTAGTAATTTAACGAAAATAAACATTTTATAGAAATTAATAATATTTAAGAAATATTCAAATAAACAAATAAAATGTTGAAAACTCAAAACAACATTTTCCACTTTATAACGTGGGGGTTTTGACATTTTCCTCTTTGTTTCTCTCATATTTTCTCTCTAATCTTTTCTTCTTCAAGCTACAAAACAATTCTCAAAGTCAAACAACTAACGTTGAAATCTGGAGCTAAGACTATGATTAACCTCAATCTCTTAACTGACGTTCTTAGCTTCGGCTAAGAGCCGGTTCTTAACTTTTCTTAGATTTTAACTAAGAAAAGTTATGGACCGTCTCTTAAATAAGAGATATAAGAGCCGTCTCTTAGCCGAAAAGTGTAAAAAAAAAGAAGTCAAATCATGAGTTAAGACTTTGGTTAAGAGACCGGGGTTAATCATGCTCTAACGTCTTCACCATTTGTCATTCTCATGCACAGTACATATTTCCCCACGTTTAAACTAGCATATGCATGCATGTTATGTTTTGTATTGTATTTTTCTTGATAGAGAATATTCTTATCTCGTATCTATATTCATAGCTTGAAGCCTTGAACTGAATGAAAACCAAACCATATAGATATATATATATATATACACCTTATTTTAAGATTATGTTACTTAAATCCTGAATGAAAGCCAAACCATATAGACAGAGGCAGACACACGTTGAGCGAGCAAAAAAAAAAAATAGTGGTTAGCTGACACATGTTAAGTTTTAGGTTTTTGTTATATTGGATCGATGATTTCGTAGGTCATTCAGTTAACAATATCCTTATCTGACTCACCTAACATGGGTTGGATTCCATGTTATGTTTTTTTTTTTTTGACAAATGACTTTCAAATTTAAAAACATAAATGTTTACAAGATAATACACTATTGCCTTATAGATAGAAAAATCTTGCATAAATAAACTTCATGATAGATAACATCTCTAACCTATAGAACTATTATGGTAGAAATGAGTTGAACCAACAAGGGACAAAGAGATAGAACTAGTGAGTAGATCCACAACCATGTCGGCCATGTTTTCCTCTCCCACGTACTATATTCCATTCCAAATCTTGGTACTTGATAGGAGGTTTTGTCTCCTTCCCACCTCTTGTCAAACCGAGAGAACTAGTTGCTTCAATGTCGGTTTCATCCACTTTACCTAGCATAGTGAAACAAGAAGGATTTCCGAATGCACTACCTTGAGGTGTTGTGGTTGAAGGATCAGCAACTGAAGTTTTGTGGACTTCATTGATGATAAAATTTGATGGAAAAGAATCCATAATAGGTGTTGTAGTAGGATTAGATTGAGAATCTACTAGTGGGGATGAAGTCTTGAACAAGTTTGGCGAAGCAGTTTGATTTTCCTCTTGAATCTGTGAAGAAGAGGAGATAGTTGTGTTCTCTGCAACCTGTGTATCTTGGCAGGCCATAGAGGCATCAGAAGTGACATATAAAGTTTATGGTTCAGTTTCCAAATCAGTATGCAAGCGTGTGTTGATCGCTTCCATTTCAGAAGGGTCATGAAGAACATCCAAATCATTGGAGAGGATCTGAACATTTAGAGCTTCAGAAGGTAAAGTAGCAGTCAGAGGACCTACTTGAGCTGAGATGTCCTTTTGTTGGAAAACATTGTCTTGTTGTTGCAGGATGATATCAATATCCACAACAGGTACATCAGCATTAACACCAGCTGAGCTCGCCAACACACCTGAATTCTCTGGAGGTTTAGAAGACAGAAGACATCTCTTTGCTTTATGCCCTAAACTACCACATCTCTCACATGTAGTAGGAATCCAAGTGTAGACAACCTTTACCAGAAAAATATTCCCCTACTTATCATCAAGAGATATTAGTTTAGGAAAGTCTCTATCTAGTTCCATCTCAACTAGTACATTAGCTTCACCCATATTAGTAGGATCCAGGCGAGGTTTGTGAGTTAAAATAGGCTCTCCAAGGCCTGATGCAATATGACTTATTCTTAATCTGGAGTAAAACAATCATGAATATTTTCCAGATTAACCCATAGCGGAAGTGTTTATACTTCTGGAATTTTGAAAGACCCCTCTGGAATCCACGACAGCACAAAGAGCAAGCAATCATCAATGCGCCAAACTCCTCTTTGAATAACCCGATGACGTGTAGACTGATGAGAGATATGAAACATATAAGATGAATCATCAAGCTTCTTGCAAGAGATCTTACAACTCCTACCCCAAATCCTCTTAACTACGGCATGGACAAGTCCACCCAGAGGCAAAGAACACCTTATGGAATTTGCCAATAACATATTCATCCTTGTTCTCAGGTCCAAGTTTAAGAACTTTAGAAGGAATAGATAGCTCTGGTGTACCATCAAGTCTGTAGGTAGGAGTAGCAGCCCGGAAGAGGATACGCGACTGTGGACTCAATCTCGCAGCCCACGGAAATCGGAGTGTACCATCAGCTTTTAGTTCTGGAGGTGGTAATTTCCCAATCGGAAGCTGTAAAGAGCGAGTTGGGTGCTTGCTTTTCGGTTGCTTGTTCAAGATCTCGTCATTAAGAGAAGGCCAAAGAGCGGCAAGCTGGTTTCCCACAATCGCAGGATTGTATTCTCTTGGTGTACTTGGGTCAGGAGGAGTAGCATGAGGCGTGAAAAATAGTGGTTTAGCCCATGAGCCTAAGAATGGCACAAACTGAGAGGAGGATACGTCTTGGGTAGGATCCGAAGGAGCAGTTACTGATGGAAGAACTTGTGTGTTTTTCGCTTCAAGTGTTGGATGATAAAGCACTTGAGTAGACGTAGAAGAAATTTTTTCTATCGCAATAGATTTTTTCAGTTTCGACACAAAGGGACTCTCCATTACAATCAGACGAGAGGAAGCGTCATGTGTAGCAGGAGAAGCTGACAGAGAATCAGTAGCAAGAGATCCAGCATGATTAACAGCACTGACTTCAGCAATGCTTTCCACGGGAACCAGAGATTCAGACTCATTAAGAGATTCAGAGGCTTGAGAACGGTCAAGGTGGAGCATCAGAGATGGAGCATATGGAGTCAAAGCCTCAGGAGTCTTGGCCACTGGAGAAACCATGATTAATCTCGCTGAGTCGGAAGTGAAAGCTGCAGAGTCACGTCTTTCGACGAAGACAACACATCGTCTTCCATCGAAACCATTGCAGAGAAGAGGAGCTAGATCGGAGGAGGGAGGAGAGGAGGAGACCACGATGGTAGCTGGGACTCACCGGATAGAACGATGACGGCAAAATCGGCGAAGAACGCTGGTTCGGATTAGGGTTGTCGCCTTTGTGCTCGCCAAATCAGGGGTGCGTAGAGCGCGTGGTTTTTTAAAAATTACAAAATTCTGTTTGCCGATATTAATTCCATGTTATGTTTCTTTTATACTGATTTTTTCTAAAAATTATTTTAGTTTTGGACCAAAGCCCAATTTATGACATCCCTAAAATCTAAATCTAGTCCGCCACTGCATACATATATCTATATACATTATTTTAAGATTAGCTAGGTTACTTAAATCTTTTTATTGCTAATCAAGGAAAAACTTTCAAATGATTAAGAAAAAAACTTTCACTAAACAGTAGCGTTGCAACCTGAAGAGGGTAATCATGGGAAGTTGTTACACTAATGAGTGAAATGTTGTTCTAACGTTTATGTCACAGTCGAAGTGCTTGCGAGTTGAGTCCTTCCTCGTTTGTTATGGGTTCCAGTCGGCTGTTTATACTATTTGGAGGGAGAGAAATTCAAGAAAAAAATGAGGGGATTCATCAGAATCCTGGAACCCATTTTAGAAAAATTGACCGGTTGGTTAAGAACAAGATTACAACTCTCAAGCATGATACGAAACTAGAGAGAGCATTCCATCCAACACTGGATTGCATCTATGTAGTCTTTATATTCTTTTTTCCACTGTTTTGAAAAAAGTCATAAACAAGGTAGCATATGCTGTAACACCATGTATATTTTCTTTGAATCAAATTTGACATTTCATTCAAAAAAAAACAGTGGCATTGCAACATAAGAAATATTAATTTTCTCTAATATATTATCTTTTTATATCATATATATAGGCTAATTTTAGTGGAGAAGTTTCAACAATGATACATTTTAATTTTTAGACTATATGTAATACCAACCTAAAAAATACAAACTCCCTTGAAAATCTCGTCGGTTTTGCCATTTCACATCAGCGTCGGTCGACGCTATGGCAGCGTCGGTCGACGCTCACATCATATCTTGACCACGCTCATCATATCTCGACTCTCTTTTTTGTACATCTACGGATTCTTTTTTCTTCAAGCTCTATTTTTCTCCACAACCCTCAAAGTGTTCCAAAATGCACCTAGACCTATAAATGACCTAAAACAAGCTCAAATTACATAATAAAGACTCTAAATATGACCTAATATATGACCTAAAAGTAATAAATACTTGGACTATCATCTGCCTTTGTTATATTCAAATACTTTTGTGTTATGTTGTGGCAGCTTGATGGAGTTATGTGAGACATGTCAATTCCATGGGTCTTGCTTGTTGACATTTACTGTTTGTTTTCCTCCTTGATGGAGTTTGTTCCCCTTCCACTTTCATCATCTACTTTAAGTGGTGTTATTTCAGAATTAAAATGATTGAAATTAGAGACACTTCAATTATTGAAGTTCTAACCAAAGGTTTATCAAAATGGTGTTCAATCTCCTATGTTGTGTAACTATTTTAAGGATTGTTAATTGTGCACTTGCTGCTATTTCAATCTCAGGAATTATATCACAGAATGTGGTCTTTAATTTTAAGGTTTCGTTCCACTTTGCAGCTTGGTAGTTGAGACTAGAGGATCTCTTCACACTATTAGTTGTTTAAGTGTTTTTTATGCCTCTATCCATCTTTGTTTTGTTTTTTTTTTGTTTGTAATGTTTGTTTGTTAAGGATGGTTTTGTTATCATGTTCTTTGAACACTTTGAACACTTTCTCCTTTAGTGGAAAGTAACAATCTATAAAATTGAAGTTTGTCTAGACAAAAGACCACATGTAATACAAAAAAAAACATATGGTTATGTGCTAACTTTATGTTTTGCTGCTTTACGTTGGTTTACTCTGTTTATATATATACGCGATGATATTTCATTAGGTTTCTTGGACAAATGGAAACTAACAAATGTTGCTGTGGGTGGCACTCTGGCACCAATCTTGATTTTAATTTAAAATGTATATATACATAGGGTTTTATTGGCAAAATATTAGTATAAAACGTATGATGTTTATTATCCAGTCAACAATCATTAGAAACATATATATATAATAAAGTTCAAAAAAAAAAAAAAAACATCTATATATAATAGCATTTAGAAGATACAAATACTTGTCAAATGTTCTTTGCCTAATACTTTCATATGAAACTGTTAGTACAACATTTATATTTAAAATATTTTTTTTTTTAAAATAAGTTAATATAATTTATTTATTTTTCTTTAATAATATCAAAAATTATATTTGTATCCAAAAAATAAATATATATTTAAAAAATAAAAAAATTAAAGTAAAATCTTTTAAAAGAATAGTATTTCAAATTTTAAATATAATTAAATATGATTTATTATTGTAAATAATTTAAAAATAAATTTATATATATATATATATTACTTAGAAATAAATAAATTGTATATCATATATTAATTTTATATGATAGTTTTATATATGAATCATGCACTGCTTTACTAATCAATTTATTAATTACATTTATGAGAATATATTGTTCATGTTTCTATAGCATACTGCTATTATTTTTTCATCAGCTCTACCGGTCAAAGTCATCCATGATGATGTACGAGGGCAGTCAATATATTAACACTTCTAAATCTAAAATGAAAAAATAATTGCACCATAACAATCCAAATAAATGCTTCCATATATGATATAAGAGTATTTCCAACTCCGCTCCATATTTTATTTTAAAATAGAGTGAAAAATGAAGTAATGAACAAAAAATAAAATATACTCTATTTATAGAATAATAATTTTATATTTTGTTCATTACTCTATTTTCCACTCCGTTTTAGAGTAAAATATAAGTGGGGTTGGAGATGCACTAATCGCTCATGCGATTTAAAATAGAAAGTATCCACATTGTATACATACCAATCTGTATTTTCAAAATTTGAATCTTATACATATTAGGAGTACAAGTTATTGTTAAAGTCTCTAACATTACGGCTAGTTGGATGCTCGTATTTTGGGATTAGTTTTCTTTTTTAAATGAATGTTAAATTTATTCTGACAAAAAGGTTTTTTTTTTTATAAATAGCGCGACTCTGTTTGAATAGTGTTTCGTATAAAAAACTACTTCCTAGTCAACTCTCATCGGTTTGCAAACCAAACCACACCCTTAAAGTTTTGGACTAGTTCTTCTTTATGCAATATATTTAAGCCTGGGCATAATATCCGTAACCCGAAATCCGAACCGAACCCGAACTGAAAAACCCGATCCGTATCCGGTCCGAAATGTAAAAAAATATCCGAATGGGTCTTGTAAGGTGGTACAAAACATATCCGAACCCGAAGTGTTATTAACCGAACTCGAACGGGTAACCCGAAAAACCGAAAAAATCGAAAATCCAAAAAAATATCCGTAGAAATCGATCCGAATGTCCAAAATAATATACAATATAATTATATGAAACATGAATATATACTTCAAATATTCAATTTCATATTTATTTTGATATGTTATCTAACAATAAGTATTTAAAATTTAAATAACTACCTTAAATACTTAATTATATTTAAATAAATATATATTTCTTATGTTTTACTTTTAAATTTTAGATTTTATTTCGGGTACATCCGAACCGATCCGATATAACCTGAATCCGAATGATATATGATTATTTTATTGGTTCTATGATGTGATACAAAACCGACTCGAACCCGATGTGTTATATCCGAACCCGACCCGTACTTGTAAATTTAGTAGAATGAGACCTAGGAGGTGTTATAAAAAAAACGAAATCCGAAAAATCCGATCCGAATGCCAATGGGTACCTGCCCAGGTCTAAATATATTTATGCACAAATACAACCATAGATTGGTTAACAAAAGGAAAGACGTTTTGTTTTTGAGAAAAGGAATTCTTCGGAAAGTACCTTTTTCACGTTTCCCCTTTTAGAATAATTACAGGGAATAGGGAAGATCGTTTTGAAGAAGGTTTGCTGACACTTGTTAATTTATCTCCAAATACATCAAAAATATTAAATGTTGACCAGGTTACCGGTTGGGCTCGTTCATCAATATTAAAAGGATGGGAGTTCCGTTTTTCTTTCGCAATATACTAGTAGCAATGTTTTGAGATCCGATCCGGACACTGAACCAGAGTGTTTTCTGAGTCACCAGGTCACCGGTTGGACCGCGGACGAACCATGGATCAATAAATTCATTAAAATTAATATATAATTAAATATAACTATTAAAAATAAATATTTAAGAGTCTAATATGCATGATACTCTCAAAATTTAATTAAAAAAAAAACTAAAACATCAAAATTGTAATAGATTGTCAATAATAAAAATAAACTAATACCAAATAACATCAACTAATTTAAGTTCTCTTTATCATAGTGCACTTCATTTTTTTCAGGTGGCATAGTAAAATCTTCATCAAATTCTAAAAATCACAAACAAAATAGTTAGTCAATTTATACACCATAAATATAAAAATCAAAAGTTCAATCAAAATTATAAAATACCGTTGAGATTTTCTTGGTTTGTGTCTTCATCATCTTTGGGATATTCTTCAGCAAGAGCATTCTCTAATTCATTATAAATCAAGTTCGTCAGGTTCTTCTTCTTCAACAATCCAGAACTCCGTTTTGTCAATGGATTCATAACCCACAGGATCATATGATCTTTTTCTTTTTGACCTGTATGTTTGAAACAACCCATGAGCTACTTCAATGAAACAAAGACACATGGGTTTTAAGTTGCATATACTGGAAACAAATAAACTTAATCAACCAACAAGTTACAAGATATTAAATATACGAAGAGAAGTCCTTTCAAGAGATTATGCATATAATTTAGTCTTAAACAGCTTACACCAAACAATAATAACATTACTTTTTCCTAATGATCAGGTTTGTATATAAAAATAACTTATTTACCTTTCTTGCAAACTTAAATTGTAGTGGACGTATACGAGATCATTTAGTCGTTGATGCTCAAGTCTATTTCTTTTCTTGGTGTGGATCCTCTCAAATACGGACCAATTACGCAACCAAATGAAGAAACAATTTGACTAAGAATCCGTATTGCTAACTTTTGCAAAGTTGGAGCATCATATCCAAAATACCTCCACCATTCATCTAAACAATCATAATATACATTATAATACTCTAAAATAACAATGCAAGTCTAATTCTTATGTACAAAAGTTACATGGCTGAGAGGTTTTGCTGTAAGCTAGTGCCATCTCTCCAGAGAAGCTTCCCTCACGTTCTCTATACACCCTAAGCTCTTGAACAAGCTTTGTTTTACTACTCTCGTTTTTCTTTTCAAATACGCGCATCAACCCACTCAAAATCTCAGGCTTATCACAAAATGAATCTTGATCATATATGAAACTTGGATTCAAATAGTATGCTGTAGCATGAAGATCGCGGCGCAACTTACGATCCCATCTTTTATCAATGATGTTTGTATAAGGCTCGTAGAGAGGCTTCTTATCGAACATCTTCTTAATACCTAATCTTGCTCGATACATCCCTTCATACACATAGGGCAGCGAGGGCTTTTCATCAGCATCACATATACGTAATAAACGAATGATAGGAGTCATAATCTTGACAATTATCAAACAGTTATTCCACGCTCTCTCATCCAAGACAATCGACTTCACTTCCCTTGTTTTAGAAGATTTTAAAAGCTTCTTAAACTATGAATCTGTACTTGTAACCAAAGCTTGTAGATCCTCTTTGTGCTGATAAAGACTTTGTAGAGCAATGAAACTTGTAGCAAAACGAGTTTCTCCAGGACGGATGATCTCTCTCCAGCCAGATCTTTTCCTTAAGAAACTTAAAGGCCACTGATGGTTGTAAACAAAAATGGTGACCTCAGACATGCGCTTCACCAAATCAAGAACCATTGGTAGTTTTCCCACATCTTCCAAAATCAGATTGATGCAATGAGCCGCACATGGAGACCAAGCAATGGTGGGAAACTTTTCAGAAAGAAGTCTTCCTGCAGCTTTGTAGTTTGGCACACTATCAGTCACTAGATGAACCACATTCTCTGGACCGATTATACCAACAACTTCAGAAAACAAGTTGCATAGATTCTCAGCACTTGCATAGATATCAGAAATATAAACTGACTTGAGGAATGTAATTCCTTTAGGACAATAAACAATAAAATTAACTAGTGGTCTGTGTCTTGTGTCTTTCCATCCATCTCCCATAAGACTACAACCAGTAGTAGCCCAAGTACTTTTTTTTTTTTTTGAAACACATAATTCGATTGATAATGTAGTTAGTTGGGAGTAACGAAGGCATCACCAACACCCAAAGATTCAGGAGCATTCAATATATCCTTTGCCAAACAATCTGCTAACATACTTTTCTCTCTAGGGATCCAAGAGAAATCGAAAAACTCAAACACAGAAGCATAAGAGATTATATCAGACACCACACTATAGAGTTCAGTTGTGGATGTTTCGGACTTCACTGCCTTGATAAGTTGAGCAGAGTCAGACTCGAAGGAGACCTTCTTCAGTCCCAAGCTTGCACAGGTACAGACAGCTTCACGAAGGGCTAGGCCTTCCGCCGATAAAGACGAAGCAACGCATTTGGTAGTCTTCTTGAAAGAGCGATTACCGGTGGTAGAGAGGATGATCCATCCCAAGCCCGCGTCGTTTGAAACAGAGGAACATGCTGCATCTGAACGAATCACCACCGTACCAGAAGGGTTCGGCGCGGGAAGAGGCGGGCGTTTCAGACCAACAGTACTTTCCTTCTTCACTTCAGTACTCCATTCTCGTGCTAGCACAATAGCCATCGTCAAGGTGTCTTCCAGCGAAGCAGAGTGGCCCTCGAAGACAAATTTGTTCCAAGCTTTCCAAAGGGACCATAAGATCCAAGGCACCAGTGTGCTCGACGTGATACCTGCAGGGGGGAGACACTTAAGAGCGCATAGGCCATCCCAGCTGTTCAGTAAATCTATTATTCCACTAACATCCATATCAGTCATGAGAGGAGCTAAACGCCAGACTCGTTGCGCGAAGGGACATTGGAATAGAAGATGAATAATAGATTCCGAGCAGCCGCATCGTTTACAAGAGGGGTCAGCAGGAACGTGTCTATCTACGAGTCTTTCTCCCACCGGGATAGCTCCCTTGAGCAGCTTCCATGAGAAGAGTTTAATCTTTGGGGGCGCAAGTCAGATTCCAGACACTCCTTTTCCACTGAAAACCGAGGTTATTTTGTGCTGCTTCTCCATGTTCCTCTTGATTGACCGCCGTATAGTATCCAGATTTTGTAGAGTAAGTACCTGGCCTTGTTCCTAGCCACACTTGTTTATCTGGAGCCCCAGTCAGGCTTGGGCTGATTCTTAGTATTTTCTCCTCGTAGTCTGGTAGTAAGAGCTTGATTTTAGGTACATCCCAGTCTCCCGTCACAGCGTTTATGAGGTCCGAGACAGTAAGGTCTTTGTGTGCTTCATTTGATGGTCCCATTGGTCTCTGTTGACAAGTTAGGCTTAGCCATGGGTCGTTCCAGATGCTGATGGAGTCTCCATTGCCCACAACCCATCCTAGGTTCTTAAGTAAAAGATCTCTGCCCTTGAGGACTCCACGCCATCCATGTGACATAGTTGAAGCTTCCTCGGCTTGTAGGAGGTTGGAGTCTTGATAGTACTTTCCAAATAGTACTCTTCCAAGGAGACAGTTGGGGTTTTGGAGCATCCTCCACCCAATCTTTGCTAGCAGTGCAATGTTTAAGTTCTGGAACTCTCGCATCCCTAACCCGCCAATAGTTTTCGGTTTGGCTATACTGTCCCAAGCAATCCAAGCCATCTTCCTCTCATTTTCATTTTGATCCCACCAGTAGCGTGTAACTGCAGACTGGAGGCGTTTACACAGCGAGACAGGCATTAAGAAGGATGACATGGGGTATGAGGGGATCACAGACAGTACGCTCTGAAGCATTACAAGTTTCCCCGCAGCGGATAGGAATTTATTTTTCAAGCCTCTCGACTTTTGCTTAATCCGGTCCACCACAGATGAAAAGAGATCCCTTTTCCTGCGTCCGAAGTGCTCGGGTAGTCCTAAATATTTTCCGGCTCCACCTTCTTTTTCCATTTGCAGTTCGCTTCTGATCATTGTCTTTAGCGAGGCAGGGGCCTTTCTAGAAAAGGTGATAGCAGATTTTTCCTTGCTTATCAATTGCCCCGAAGCTTTCTCATACTTGTCTAAAATAGACTTGAGAGACACACAATTCTCCTTGTTAGCTTGGAGGAAGAACATTGTATCGTCCGCAAAGAAGAGGTGAGTTAGTCTAGGACTGCAGCCCAAGTACTTCTAAACTTATCAACGATCAAAGAAACTTGCACTTTCGCATCGCGTAATAATCCAACAAGCAAAGCATGATATGAAGGGCCTACATATCCATGAC
Source organism: Brassica napus (assembly GCF_020379485.1). Taxonomy (NCBI): domain Eukaryota; kingdom Viridiplantae; phylum Streptophyta; class Magnoliopsida; order Brassicales; family Brassicaceae; genus Brassica; species Brassica napus. The sequence continues at coordinate 29,393,094 of NC_063447.1, read as the reverse complement.
CCATAGCTTCTACCTTACTCATCATAGGCTGGAAAAATGGAGAATTCACAACATTCATTGGAATACAAGCGTCATAGAACCACAAAGCAACTGACATGTCCACATCATGAATTCTCTCTCTACTTTGCATGCATGCCTTTATCGTAGGTTTAGAGGGATCTTGCAACACCTCTTTTGAAATATGTGTGTAAGTCAATACCTTGCTTTTTCTTCTGACTTGGACCACTATCAACTATGATATCATCAGCATCCACATCTTGAACTTCAGGACCTTCTAAGTTAGAATCATCTAACTGAATATTTTTTCTCTTCTTGCTCTCAATTTCTTTCAGTGTTTGCATAAACTTAAATCACACATCTCCCGGAACCTTCGTACATGCATCAGTATCCCCTTTCATACCAGCAAGATGATGTTTCATCCTATTAATACCACCTCCTAGTTTTTTTTTGTGACAAAATCCACATTCTAAAACCAGTTTTCCTATTGAATCTTTTGACTGAATCACATAGGACCATGCAATATCTTTTTTTCCTCGGACCGAACGGTTTGCAGCAGCTATTTCTTCGTAGGTTTCCTCAGGGTCAGTCTCCATTGCCTGTAAAAATCATACACAAAGTTTTTTTAAAAATCATGGATAGGACAAAGGAAATATATAGTGTTGTACAAAACAAACAGAACATGACACATCATTGTAATTAAACAAAACAATAGTCACAGCAAAAAAAAATCACGCAGAATATGATTCATGTCATCTGGTATTTGCATAAACAATTAGAATAAGATTACTGACTTTGATTCATACAAAACATATAATGATGAACAAATAAAAACTATAAACCTAGTCGGGGGATACAGAGTATGTGAGACAGCCGCAAGAAAGACAATACTAGGAAATTGATAAGTGAAAAACTGAAAACCTAATCTTTTTATTTGGAATATCCAACCGATTTTAATATCAATTTTTTTTAAAAAAAACTAACATGGTAAATAAAATTTATTCATGGGTTCAACTGGTGCCCGGGTTCCGGGTTTTAACGGTTTTTTTGCGGGTTTTATTAGGTTTTTAAATAGTTGATATTTCTTAAAACCCAAACCGGAATACATGCTGGGTCACCGGGTTTACCGGTCCGACCGCGGGTTCGGGTCGGGCGTCTAGTAGTAATTAGGGCTGGGCATAAAACCCGTAATCCGAAATTCGAACCAAATCTGAACCCAAAAACCCGATCTGTACCCGATTCGAAATGTAAAAAATACCTGAATGGATCTTGTAGGATGTTACAAAACATATTCGAACCCGAAGTGTTACTAACCGAACCTGAACGGATAACTCGGTAACTCGAAAACCCAAAAAAATATCCAAAAAAACCGATCCGAATGTCCAAATTAACAATATAAATATTTGAAACATAAATATGTACTTCAAATATTCAATTTCATATTTATTTGGATATGATATCTAATAATAAGTATTTAAAATTTAAATAAATACCTCAAATACTCCACTATATACAAAGAAGTATATATTTTTATGTTTTACTTTTAAATTTTAAATTTTACTTTGGATATATCCGAACCGATCCGATATAATCAGAATCCGAATGATATATGGTTACTTCGGATATATCGAACTGATCCGAAACCGAAGTGTTATATTCGAATCCGATTCGTACTTGTAAATTTATTAGAGTGTGACCTAGGAGGTACAAATTAGAACCAAAATCCGAAAAACTCGATCCGAACAGTAATGCGCAAGGCCTAGTAGTAATGGACGAATCAAATCAAATCAGTCCTGCCAATATTAAAAGGTATATTATATTATATAAAATGCATTAATAATGAATATGCCGAAAGGACAATATGAGAAGGAGGAGAAAGGTTAAAAATATAGTTTGGTTTGACCAAAGCCAGAAGAAAACCACCATAAAAGTTAGGCATTAGCGTAGTCTTAGAAGCACATCTCTCTGTATGTATTCGTTGAACGATTAGTCAAATATATGGTGTCCAAGTGTACTCAATTTTTTGTCTCTGTAGGTTTTACATTTTTATGTATATCGAGTTCTCTTATTAGTTTTTTTTTGTCGTCTTATTATAAAAGCCACAGTGGCCAACGGATTACAAGTCAGGAATCAGGATCGAAGATCGACTAAGCCCAAATTACAATTTAGCCCAAAGTAAACCTAAAAATTAAGCACATGTCCTCCACTATCCATGGTTCTAGCAGCTCTACGTAGTCAGGTTTGTAGCCATAGCTTGAAAGTGTCCGACTACCGCTCTGCCGCTTGAAGCCTTGAAAAGTTTCTTGACTTATGTCTGAAAGCTTTGGTTCTTGGCTGTTCGCTCCAGACTCCAAAGCTTCATCCTTCGAAACTGACTAAACACTTTTTGCTATCTCCAGATGAAGAATCAACTTGAGCTTAATGATCAGAGTAAGTGAAATCCACAGATACTTGAAGCATACACTCTTCAGAGCACCGTCAGAACACGACCAGCAACCTCAAATCTTCATGTATAACACCCAACTATCTGAATCTCTTGATGAATCTAGCATGTAGATACTTCGTTCTCACTGCTCACATAACACGAACAAAGTTTTACACTTCGATGAAGAAACAATCAAGCAAAACCGATGTAAAGCAAAGAGTCGATCTTGTTTCCGGCATAATCAGACTTTCCTGAGCAGATCGGAAAGCGAATGAAGCACGCAAAAAGTGTGAGAGAAAAGCGGAACCGAAACTTTTCGGAGATTATACCGCACAAAATGGAGATAAATAAAAACATATACATGAAAAAAACGGACGTACCGGAGAGTATTCTGACTATAGGTTTTGAACCGAGAACTGTCGATAAACTAGTGAAAAGAAGAGACGAGAACTCGTCGGTAGGTCGAGACAAAGGCGTTTATTAGATCAGAGAATCGTTCGGTCGATTTACAAATAAGGAAATAAGCCGTAGAAAGCAAACCGGCGAAAACTAGTTCGCCGGAAGGTACAAATCGGCGAAAAAGAGAAATGAAACCCTAGTTCTAATCGAAAGTAAGTGTGTGGTGATTTTGCGGATCCCCTTCTCGTTGCTTCTTACTTTTCTTATATAGGCGGTCGATCGATAACCTAATTCGCTTTCACTTGATGGGCCTTCCGTCGGTTGGGCCGAACTATCGGGCCACTGCTTCGAATCGTCGAGTCGACTGGTTTCAGTCGCTCGTTTGATCGACTAAACGTAGTCTCGAGTCGAGCCGATCGGTTGCTCGCAAGCCGGCGAGCCAAATCTTTTCCACACGGTTATGGGTTAGGACAACTATGATGTGGGCCTTTTGGGAGGGTCAGGTCCATACCCAACAGTAAGTCCCCCCAGTTCACTGGTGAGTAGCGTAGCCGACTCAGTGAATTTGGAAGCAAGGTCTGAAGGATAGATGTTCTGGACCCGTAATCTCGCTCATTTCTTCGGCTAGATGCGTCACGCATTTTCTTGCGATTGATCATTGCATGCTGCGCTTGGGCGTCGAGTCGTTGGGGTTCGTCAGTTTGGATGAACCGACGGTTTTCTTTGGTTTCGGGCATAACCACTGGTTTTGGCCTAAACCGGTTCCGGTTCGCCTCGAGAGGTCGAAGCGTCGCGGGACAGCGTGGACGTCCACACACTTTAATGGGCCCATCTAAGCCCGTTTAGACCAGATGATGACGCCTCGGGGGATGCGGCGCTCCTTGCTTATAAATACTCTCCTCCCCTTTCATTTTTTTCATTCTTCATCCGATTCAAGTACTTTCTCTCTCCTTCTCTCTGATTCTCTCTCTAGATTTTTAGTCGTAGATTTTTAGGAGTCGTGTTTGTCGTTCTTTGTCAATCGTCATGTCGTCGGGCATAAGGTTGTCTAGAGAACAGAAAGGAAAAGCAGTGGCGACGGAATCGAGACATGTGTGAGATGCAGACGTAAATCCTCTTTCCGAATTCGAGGCGATTCATCGCGAAGCCATGATGGACACATCGAACATGGACACACCTCCACTACAAGAAAACTCATGCTTAACGACGAAAATTAACGAGGAAAAACAATCCTCGTAAATTTGCGTCGAGTTTACGACGAATTTACGTGAAAAACTAAAGTCATCGTTATTTCCTCGTAACGTAACGACAAAACTGTTTCGTCGTAAAGTGGATGTAACTTTACGAGTATTTTACGAGGAAAAACTATTTCCTCGTAAATACGACGTAAACTTTGCGTGGTATTTACGAGGGAATAGTTTACGTGTATTTAGCGAGGAAATTTTTGAATCCACCAACTTTATAGGTGTTACACGTTTTTTTTTCCCACCTAATTAATTTTCGTCGTAAATTCATAGCAAAATTACAACTACCAGATTCGAATTTTCCTATAAATATGGATGTTTAAACATCATTTTAAACACACCAACAACAAAAAACGTGAAAGAAAAAAAAATGGCTGGCTCCGGGAATATTTACGAGTTGCGGAAGTGGATGTATATGCATAGAGATGCTAACGGGAGAGTGACGAAAGAATACCTTGCGGGTCTGGAGACATTTATGCATCAAGCAGATTCAACACCGCTCGCCCAAGAAAGTGGTAAGATGTTCTGTCCTTGTCGGAAATGCAACAATTCGAAACTGGCAAACCGTGAAAATGTTTGGAAGCATTTAATAAATAGAGGTTTCACGGCAAATTACTATATCTGGTTTCAACATGGAGAAGGTTTTAATTATGATCAGAATGAAGCTAGTAGTAGTAATAGCAATTTTCAGGAAAAAGAACCGGTTGATCATCATTTGCATAATGAACATAGTTACCAGCAGGAGGAGATGGTAGATTATGATAGGGTTCATGATATGGTAGCTGATGCATTCGTAGCTCATGATGGAGATGAAGAACCTAATATAGATGCAAAAAAGTTTTACGAAATGTTAAACGCGGCGAATCAACCACTTTACAGTGGTTGTAGAGAAGGTCTCTCTAAATTGTCGTTAGCTGCTAGAATGATGAATATTAAAACTGATCACAATCTACCTGAAAGTTGCATGAACGAATGGGCGGACTTGTTTAAAGAGTATTTGCCGGAAGACAATGTGTCTGCTGATTCTTATTATGAGATTCAGAAACTGGTTTATAGTCTTGGGTTGCCTTCGGAGATGATAGATGTTTGCATCGACAACTGCATGATCTATTGGGGAGATGATGAGAAGCTAGAAGAATGTCGATTCTGCAAGAAGCCACGATTCAAGCCGCAAGGACGGGGACGTAATAGGGTACCGTACCAAAGGATGTGGTACCTACCAATTACAGACAGATTGAAAAGATTGTATCAATCAGAGCAGACTGCTGGAAAGATGAGATGGCATGCCGAGCATACTCAGACGGATGGTGAGATGACTCATCCATCAGATGCAAGAGCCTGGAAACATTTCAACAAAGTACATCCAGATTTCGCTAGCAATATCCGGAATGTGTATCTCGGATTATGCACAGATGGATTTAGTCCGTTCGGAATGTCAGGGAGACAATATTCATTGTGGCCAGTCTTTCTTACTCCATACAACCTGCCACCGGAGATGTGCATGCAACGGGAGTTACTATTCTTGACCATATTAATACCTGGTCCGAACCATCCAAAAAGGTCCCTGGATGTTTTCCTACAACCACTGATAAAAGAGTTGAAGGATTTGTGGTCAACAGGGGTGAGGACGTATGACTGTTCAACGAAGACGAATTTTACGATGCGAGCGATGCTTTTGTGGACCATAAGTGATTTCCCTGCCTATGGGATGTTGTCTGGATGGACTACACATGGGAGATTAGCTTGTCCATATTGTAATGGAACGACAGATGCGTTTCAACTGAAGAATGGTAGGAAGACAAGTTGGTTTGATTGTCACCGTCGATTTCTTCCCATTGGCCATCCTTACCGAAGAAACAAGAATTTGTTTAGGCACAAAAGGGTTGTGAGAGACACTCCTCCTCCATATCTAACTGGAGAACAAATTGAAGCGCAAATCGACTACTACGGAGCTAACGAAACAGTTCGTTGGGGTGGTAATTGGCATGTCCCTCGTAATATGCCAGATTCTTACGGTGTTCATCACAACTGGCACAAGAAGAGTATATTTTGGGAGTTGCCATATTGGAAGGATCTTCTTCTGCGCCACAACCTCGATGTGATGCATATAGAGAAGAATTTCTTTGAGAACATCATGAATACAATATTGAATGTCCCAGGGAAGACAAAAGACAACATAAAATCGAGGTTGGACTTGCCGGATATTTGCTCAAGAAGCGAGTTACATATTAAAAGCAATGGACAAGTTCCCGTTCCGATATTCAGATTATCTTCAGAAAAAAAGTCGGTGTTGTTCAACTGGGTGGCATCAGAAGTGAAGTTCCCCGATGGGTATGTTTCGAATCTCTCTAGATGTGTTGAAAAGGGTCAAAAGTTCTCCGGGATGAAGAGTCATGATTGTCATGTATTTATGCAACGACTACTGCCCTTTGCATTTGCGGAGCTACTTCCAACAAACGTACATGAAGCACTTGCAGGTACGTAGTGTATTATATCACAATAATTTACAAAATAATATATGACTAACAATGTGTTTAATTTTTTTTTGAATATAAAAGGCATTGGAGCATTTTTCAGGGATCTGAGCACACGCACTCTTAAAGAAGAAGTTGTGGAACAGCTTCAGGAGAACATTCCCATCTTATTGTGCAACTTGGAGAAGATATTTCCTCCCGGATTTTTTGACGTCATGGAGCATCTAGCTGTCCACCTCCCATATGAGGCATTGCTTCGTGGACCTGTACATTACGGATGGATGTATCAGTATGAGCGAGCCATGAAATATTTGAAGGGAAAAGCAAAGAACCTCGCCAAAGTTGAAGGTTCTATAATTGCTGGAAGTTTGACGGAAGAAGTTTCTCACTTCACATCGTACTACTTTGCGTCAAAAGTACGTACACGGAGAAGAGCTCCAAGAAGATATGATGATGGTGGTGTTGCGCCAACATATGCAGTTGCTGGTGTTCCAGACATCTTTAGCCAGATTGGGCGACTCGGTGGGAAGTGTAAAGAGGTTTGGTGGTCGAGTGAAGAAGACGCTCATAGTGCACACACCTATATTCTACTCAATTGCGAAGATCCATTGATGCGTTATTTTGAAAGGTAACATATATTGACACTTCGAAACACATATAAGTATAATTAATTGTATAATTGCGAGAGATTCATTCCTATAAAATGTGATTTTACAGCCTATTTGTTTCTCAAGTCGAAGAAACATTTCCTGGTATATCCACAAGTGACGTAGACAAAAGGAAAGATCAACACTTCATTAAGTGGTTGCGGAATCAGGTATTAACTAAAACTTTTTTTTCATACATTATCTGTATTTCATTAACATTCTCTTTATTTTTGCAGGTTGATTATGACGACGACGATGCAGATTATCCTAAGTGGTTACACGAAGTAATTCAATCTCCACTTGTAAAGGTCACCACATCACAGATGTATTTCACACGAGGCTATACTTTTCATACATATGACTATGGTAGACAGCGGGCGACCAGTAACTATGGAATATGTGTGAAAGGGGAAACAGATTTCTACGGGATCTTGACGGAGATTATTGAAGTCGAATTTCCAGGGATACTGAAGCTGAAATGCGTCCTCTTCAAATGTGAATGGTTCGACCCCGTCGTCAACAGAGGTGTTCGGTCTAACAAATTCGGTGTAGTTGATGTCAACGGTGGACGAAGGTACAACAAATTCGAGCCTTTCATCTTAGCTTCACAAGCAGACCAAGTTAGCTTCCTTCCATACCCTCGGATGAGAGATTCAGGTATAAATTGGTTAGCAGTGATCAAAGTTACACCTCGAGGACGAATCATCAGTGGAGAAGAACCACCATTGCAAGAAGAACAGATAAATGAAGTCGAGGAACCTGAACAAGAAATTGATGACATCCTTCTCATTGATCCGCATAATCACGAGTACGAAGATCTTACCGATGATGCCACAGACGAAGCTGTTGAAGACGAGTTTAATGAAAATGATGATGTTTCTAGTGATGACGAGAATGTCGATGTATCCGATTGATGTATTTGTTTTATGAATAAGATGAGGGAGTTTGTTTTATGAATAAGATAATGTGGGGTTTGTTTTATGAATAAGGTAATGCCGGGAGTTTGTTTTATGAATAAGCAAATGTGAGAATTGTGGTTTGGAATGGAAATAAAGATGGAGTTTGGAATATATGAAGTAGAAAATAAGGAATATGGGGTTTCGGGTTTTTGGTTTCGGGTTTCGGGTTTTGGGTTTTGGGTTTCGGGTTTTCGGGGTTTGGGGTTCTAGGGATATATGAAGTAGAAAATTAAAGATGGGGGTTTGGAATATATGAAGTAGAAAATTAAAGATGGGGGTTTGGGTTTCGGGTTTCGGGTTTGGGGTTTCGGGTTTGGGGTTTCGGGTTTCGGGTTTGGGGTTTCGGGTTTAGGGTATGGGGTTTGGGGGTTGGGGTTTCGGGTTTCGGGTTTCTGATTCTAGGGATTTAAACATAACACTCGTTAATTCCACGTAAGCACAAATCGTCGTAAAGTCCACGCAGGATGAAATCGTCGTAAAGTCCACGTAGGATGAAATCGTCGTAAAGTCCACGTAGCATAAAATCGTCGTAAAGTCCATGTAGGATTAAATCGTCGTAAAAACCACGTAAGATAACGAGGAAATAACGACGAAACCTAAAATTAAATATGGGGTTTGGAATATATGAAGTAGAAAATTAAAGATGGGGGTTTGGAATATATGAAGTAGAAAATAAGGAATATGGGGTTTGGGGTTTCAGGTTTCGGGTTTCAGGTTTGGGGTTTCGGGTTTCGGGTTTGGGATTTCAAGTTTCGGGTTTGGGGTTCTAGGGATATATGAAGTAGAAAATTAAAGATGGGGGTTTGGAATATATGAAGTAGAAAATTAAAGATGGGGGTTTGGGTTTCGGGTTTCGGGTTTGGGGTTTCGGGTTTGGGGTTTCGGGTTTCGGGTTTGGGGTTTCGGGTTTAGGGTTTTGGGTACTAGGGATTTAAACATAACACTCGTTAAGTCCACGCAGGATGAAATCGTCGTAAAGTCCACGTAGGATGAAATCGTCGTAAAGTCCACGTAGCATGAAATCATCGTAAAGTCCACGTAGGATTAAATCGTCGTAAAAACCACGTAAGACAACGAGGAAATAACGACGAAACCTAAAATAAAATATGAGGTTTGGAATATATGAAGTAGAAAATTAAAGATGGGGGTTTGGAATATATGAAGTAGAAAATAAGGAATATGGGGTTTGGGGTTTCAGGTTTCGGGTTTGGGGTTTCAGGTTTCGGGTTTGGGGTTCTAGGGATATATGAAGAAGAAAATTAAAGATGGGGGTTTGGAATATATGAAGTAGAAAATTAAAGATGGGGGTTTGGGTTTCGGGTTTCGGGTTTGGGGTTTCGGATTTGGGGTTTCGGGTTTCGGGTTTGGGGTTTCGGGTTTAGGGTTTCGGGTATGGGGTTTGGGGGTTGGGATTTCGGGTTTCGGGTTTCTGATTCTAGGGATTTAAACATAACACTCGTTAAGTCCACGCAGGATGAAATCGTCGTAAAGTCCACGTAGGATGAAATCGTCGTAAAGTCCACGTAGCATGAAATCGTCGTAAAGTCCACGTAGGATTAAATCGTCGTAAAAACCACGTAAGACAACGAGGAAATAATGACGAAACCTAAAATAAAATATGAGGTTTGGAATATATGAAGTAGAAAATTAAAGATGGGGGTTTGGAATATATGAAGTAGAAAATAAGGAATATGGGGTTTGGAGTTTCAGGTTTCGGGTTTCGGGTTTGGGGTTTGGAATATATGAAGTAGAAAATTAAAGATGGGGGTTTGGAATATATGAAGTAGAAAATAAGGAATATGGGGTTTGGGGTTTCGGGTTTGGGGTTTCGGGTTTCGGGTTTGGGGTTTCGGGTTTGGGGTTTCGGGTTTCGGGGTTGGGGTTTCGGGTTTCGGGTTTGGGGTTTGGGGTTTGGGGTTTGGGGTTTTGGGTTTGGGGTTTGGGGTTTCGGGTTTGGGGTTTCGGGATTTAAACATAACACTCGTTAATTCCACGTAGGATGAAATCGTCGTAACCACGTAAAAAGATTTAAACATAAATCACGTTAATTCCACGTAAGCAAAATCGTCGTAAAGTCCACGTAAAAAAAAATACGGGCCTTTGTGATTCCTCGCCATTTCCTCGTAAAAAAAAACACGGGCCTTTGTAACTGCTCGCTATTTCGTCGTAAATTTACGACAAATTTGCGACGATATGTAATCTTATATATACACCCGACCGGTCACTCTTTCTTTCCTCTCTACTTCCTCTCCATTTCGTAGCAATGGTAAGCCTCTCTGATTCCTCTCTAATTTGGTTAGTTTAGGATAGATTAGGTGGTTAGTATAGGGAATTTAGATAGGTTTGCGGATTTTATGTTATTTAGTGTTGATTAGGTGGATAATGTTGGAAAATATATTGTTGATGTTAATTTTAAAAATTTCATTTTTTTTTCAGGTTCGAAAAGGAAGACTTACTGCCCATTACAGAGAGATCTTCGGTGAGCCGGGTAGTCGTTTAGACCCGGCCTCTTCTTCCGCTCCCAGTTCTTCGGGCCAGGAGACTGTCCCCGAGACTCAGTACACTCAGAGAGTCTCTGGGTCTACTTCTTCTAGTGCACCATCGGCTCCTCATGTGCCTCCTCCGATGCCTCCTCCTGTGCCTCCTCCGATGGCACCTCCGATGGCCGCTGATATTCATCCTGATCTGATGGTGCCTCCGAGTGCTCCTTACTCGCAGTACACGGTAGAGGACATTCTCAGTCTGCCAGGCAGAGAAGGTTTACCAGTCATCGACCCAGACCGACCGGACGGAACGTTGTGGTATGTTGCATTAATTTTTTTAATTCGTTTAAATATCTTTTATAACATTAAAAATAATTTATATTTTAAATTTGTATTTTCCAGGTGGGGGGTTGACGGATGTCTTGCATCGGACGTAACCGACACGATCAAGGGTTACTTCTCCATGGCACATCCAAACTGGAGTAAGACGCCTCACTACGTCAGAAAGACGTGGTTCAAAATTTACGCTGTAAGTTTCTATTAATTAATTATATATATTTTAATTTTTTCATGATTTATATATATACTTTCTAAAAAACTAATTGTTAATTTATTTTTTCCAACAGCAAAAATATAATTGGGCTTTGGGGATCACTGAGAGGGTGAGGAAGAAGTTTAACGCGAAAGCGAAAGTTCGCTTGTTGGACACGGTCTCCAACTGGAAGGGTGACTGGATCGTGAAGGGGTATGAGCGTGGCAAACCCGCTGAGCTCACCACGGACGTGTGGGATGGCCTCATCCGTTATTGGCGCCTTCCTGATTCGATTAGAATCGCCCAGGCTTGCTCTAACTCCCGTAACACGGTCGATGAGCACGGGAACGGGCCGATGCTTCACACTACGGGCCAAAAACCCCACGCCGGTGTCCGTTTGGAAATGGTAATTAAATATTTTATTAAATAATTTTTTTAATAATTATATTAATTTATTCTAACTTTCTTAACTGTTTTTTAGGCCAAAGAGACGGGACATCTCCCGTCTCTTATGGAACTTTACGAGAGGACCCACAAGAACAAGGCGGGCGTATTTGTAGATGGCAAGTCCGAGCAAATCTACAACGACGTAGTTGCTCGGGTTGAAGACCGCCAGACTCAGCTGACCCAGCAGTCTACCGACGGATTACCCGTCACCTTATCCACACTTGAAGTGGATAAGATTTACGAGGAGGTAAATTTTCAAAAAAATTAATTTTTAATTATTCATTTAATTTAACTTAAAATATTTACTTACAATATTTATTTTTTGTTTTTAAGGTTGTCCCTAAAAAAAAGGGACGGACGTTGGGTATTGGTTCCGTCAACGATGTTCCGAGAGCGACATCGTCTTATGGTCAGCGACGGGATGATGAAGTCACGGAGCTGCGTAGAGAGTCCGCTCAGCTGCGTAACGAGTTGACCGCGACAAAATCTCGTATGGGTGGAGTCGAGGGCTTCTTGGACGTTATTGCGGCCACAAATCCGGAATGGGAGTCCATGTTGAGGAACATGCGACAACAACATCCCATTCATGGCGAGTCATCCGACGACGTACATAACGAGGCGGATGTTACGAGGAGGAGTGATGAATTCTACCGGGCGATGAACGACCCTTAGTTTTTTTTTTGTTGTTGTATTATATAAATTCAAAACTTATTTATATATAAAATATTTTCATATGAATTTATTTTTATTTTGAATATTAATTTATTATTAAATTAAATAATTTTAATTATTTTTTAATTATATTTTAAAATTCCGTAAAATAATAAAAACGAAGTAAATTCGTAGCTAATGTACGACCTCTTTACGTGGAAATCTTACGAGGAAATGACGAGAAACAGTTTACGAGTATTTTACGAGGAATTATTTACGAGGAAATAACGAGGAAATGTTTACGACCATTTTACGAGGAAATCATTTCGTGGTTGTTACGTGTATTTTGCGAGGAAAATCTTTCAAGGTATTTATGTGTAGATTACGAGGAACTGTTTTCGATTTATTTACGAGGAATTGTAGCGACGTCCTTACGAGGAATTGTAGCGACGTCTTTACGACGAATCGTTCTACTTCGTCTTTACGACGAAATATATTCCTCGCTAAGTTACGACGAATTAGCGAGGAAATATGTGTTACGACGGATGTGTAACGAGCAAACGCGTTTCCTCGCTAATTCGTCGTAAAGCCTATTTTACGACGAAATAACGAGGAAAACCGCCCTCGTTAAGATTATGTTTTCTTGTAGTGCTCAGCGGGTTCTAGTTGTCGAGTCGGCGAGACAGCTTCGTGAAGAAAGAGCGAATGCTACCTCTGCTGCTCAGGATTGCGCGAGAGACAGTCAAGGTGGAGCGAGCGATGGTGAAGTTTCCCCTCCCGAATTCGTTCCGACCTGTTACCATCTTGGAGGGATCTTCGAAGAGCTTCCTGCGTTAGCGTCGGAGTTGATGCGTTCTCCGAACGTGGAAGGGCAATCCTAAGAGAACGTTGAAGAGACTCGCTCGACTCCGAGCAGCGTGAAGATTTTGTTAAGGGAGTGTCGAGGAGTCGGAGTAACCTTTCTCATCCCTATGAAGGCCCAAAGACTGTGGTCCCCTCCTGTGGGATTCCAATGTGTATACGAGTCGTATTTTCAGGATGAAACGAGTCTCTGGTTTCCGCTCCCTCGACTCATTGCTTCCTATGCGAGATGTCGCGACGCAGAGATTTCTCAGTTTTTAAACGGTTCGCTCCATCTCGCGGTTCACTGATGGTGATGGCCGCGGAGATCGTGTCGAAGAGCGTCCGAGCTTTTGAAGAGTTGACGTATCTCAAGTCGAAGGGAGATGGATTATTCTCAATCCAGATGAGGCCGAACTATAACATGGTTGTTGGGCATCCCAACAAGACGCAGCTGTGGCAGCGCTTCCATTCGCCTTCGAAGACCCGCCCGGCGATACCTTTCAATTTTTATAGAATCCCGAACTTGGTAGAATGCTGTTGATAACTCGTTATTACCTCCTTCTTTATTCCTAATGACTTCGTCATTTGTTGCAGTTGATCACCCGGACACAGCTGCGTACCCTGAAGAGTTCATAGCGAACCAGCGATGCGAAGCGAACGCTCGCGCCGTCGCATCGCTGGTTCAGGAAAGTTGGGACAACATTACCGTTGAAAGGATTTCGAGAAGTAATTTTCTTTAACCCCTTTGCTCGAACATGTCATTTCATTTTTTTATCTCTCTCTTTTTTTTGTCGTGGCCTTATTCGTCGGTTTCTCGCAAGGGATTGGAGATCTGATCTTCTGCCGTTAGTGGTTGGCAATAAACGACGACTCTCTCTATTCACCAGGGTGGAGCTGAAAGAGATCAACGCAGCCAGAAGAATGAAGGCTCTACCCGACTTGAGTGCGATCATAGGGCGATTCGTCGGGTAACAAGCCGACGGGGACTTCTGGTGGGGCGACTCGTAAAAAGACTTCACCTGCTAGTACTCAGCCAGCATCGGTCCCTGATCCCGTCGACGTCGAGCCTTCGAGTGAAGACTCGGCGCCAGAAACTGACGAACCGGCAAAGGCCAAGAAGAAAGGAAAGAAGAGATCTGCTCCTGGTCCGTCTCTCATGGCAGCTCAAGAGGGCTCATCGGAGGCCGCTACTGAGGTTCGATTGGATGAGCCTCCAAAAAAGAAGAAGAAGAAGGAAAAGAAGTAGAAGAAGTCTGTGGAGGAAGAGCCGAAACTTGGCGACGGCATAGAGGATCGAGAGGTTGTTGCTCACGGTGGTTTGGGTCATGGTATCGCGGCTCAGACCGATGATGGGTTGAGCGGTTCTCCGGTCGTTCCTTTGGAAAAGGATAGGAGGAAAGCATCTATCGAGCAGGACGCACCGGCCTCTAGCGAACAAGGCCACTCTAAGGTGACTGAGGAGAGAGATGGAGCGGGGGTTCCTCGACCGGTCACAGCTGACACTCTTCGCACCGCGCCTCCGGCGACTGGGAGCAGTTCAGCTCGGAAGAGGCCTCACATTGAATTTCCTAACACGTGGAATTCAAGTATGATGGCGATACGCCGCTCTCTTACGCCTCGGAGGAATGTGCTTAGTTAGTCCGTCAGATCCGAGGTGGTGCGAACGATATACCGTCGGTTAAGGATCTGAGTTTTTGGGAGCCTTACATCGATGCAGCGAGGACCAAGGTTTTGGTAAGGGTCACAGCTTCCTTTAATTCCCGTTGTATAGAAAATTTCTACCTGATCCTAACATTGGCTTGTGTTTGCGCAGAGTGACGGAAGCATGAACTACATCATCGAGAAGCATGACTCTGCCTTGAAAGAGACTCTCGCTAAGCTGAAGAAAGCCGAGAAGCTCGCACGAGCGAAGGACGCAGCCTTTACCCGAAAAACGGGTGAGTTTAAGAAGTTCGTCGACGAGGCTGCTGCGGAGAAAGATCAACTGCTGGCAGAGAAGACGACTCAGAAGGTGAAGTTCCTGGAGAAGTTCGGGGATTTGAATGACAAGTTCAAGTCGTCTCGTGAAAAGATTAAGGGACTCGAGCGAGAGAAAGCCGTTCTGGAGAATGAGAAGGCTGCTTTGGAGGAAGAGCAGAAAACCGCGTCTCTCAGACACGTTCGTGAGATCAATCGGCTCAAGGACTTTTGGAATTTTGAAGTTACTCATGAGCGAGTGAGGGTCCAGACTACAATGATTGCAAAATGCAACTGCGGATTAAACCACATCCGCAGTCGGGAAGCTCGTCGCGAGGACTTCGACAATGCTCGCCTTCTCTACAGCCAAGCGTTCGGTACGAGGAAGTGTCTTCAGTCGCTGAAGGCAAATGGTCGTGACATTCCTCAAGAAGTCATCTGACATGTTTTCCGAGCAAAAGAACCACTTCTATCTGGAGGCTAGGCGACTCGACGTTGGCGAGATCCCGGAAACTGACTTGACTCTGTCTCCACTTCTCCTCAAATCACCGTTCCTCAACGAGCATGTTTTGGCGGGGATTGATCCATACAGATCGGACGCGGGTATTGTCGATCCCGGGACTGCGATCGTTTTTCGGACCCCGAGTAGTTCCCTCGGTGAGCGATCGGGCGACCGTTTGAACGAGACTGAGCTCGAGCCCGTGAGACCTACGGGAGAACCTGTGATCTCTAAAGGAACTTCCGAAGTTGCTCCTCAGCTTGGTGACAAGGGTTCTGCACCGTCAGGGGGCAATCAGAACGATAGAAGAATGCTTGAGATTTCTGACTCTTCTTCATAAGACCAAATTGACAGTGGGGAAGTTGGAGCGGCCTCAGCTAGGGGAGACTTGGTCGAAAAGGAAAAGGATCCGGAACTAACAGACGCATATACAGACAGAAGTTCGCTGGGGTTGGAACCGGTTGCGATCGAAGAAGTGCTTCCTGCTGAAGGACCGGTTGAAGAAACGAGCGTCGAACCGTCGGGCGAAGGGCCGCTGGGATCAGAGCCGGTCGAGACCGAAGGGGCGCTTCCCACTGAAGAGCAGACCCAAGAGCCGAATATCATCCTGTCGGCGTCCCACACGGAGGATTGATTTACTTGTTGTTGTTGTTGTTGTTGTTGTTTTTCTTAGACCTTTTCCTTTTAGCCCTCTGAGGCTTTTGTTGTTGTAATTTTGAACCTTGATTTATGTTGAAGTTGTGTTTTGAATTTCGTTAAGTTTCAGTAAGTCGTTGATTGCTCCTAGACTTAGAATCGTACTAAACTCTTCAGTAAGTCGTAGAGTATTATTGTTTGTAGACTTAGGATTTTAACGAATTCCTTAGCTAAGCCATTTCGTTGACCTCAAAGTAAGCCCAAGGGTCGACCAGTCGCTTGGTGACCCTCGTTTTGGACTTATCGAGGTGGAATGCTTCGTGTCGATAGTTCTGAGCTATGACTTGGTTTATTCAAAGTAAATCGTTTCATGGTCGATCCGTCAGTCCTTTGACCTTAGATTTATTGAACATTTTGGAACGACAACGGTTCACAGTCGATCTTAACGTAATTTCAAAGCATTCGGTCGGCCAAACCCAACTTAGAGAATCATAATGTTGGGGTCGAAAACGGTTACGACGAAGTTAACGTCCAAATCCCCGCAAAATACAAGTATGCCTTTTCGCAACAAATCATGTTCGATCAAGAGAACGTCGCAACGTATGTTCCCGAGATAAATTTTCGTTCGAATTCTGTTTAGATCAAACATAAGCCATCGGAAACATACCCAGACCAGTTACGGATAGGTCCGAGTATAACGATCGTAACACGGACGAACCAAGCTCGGTCATTACGCTACTACCGCACATGCACGGTCGCTACGTAGTGACCAAGCGTTCGTTCCGCTCGGTCGCTACGTAGCGACCAAGCTCAAGCCGAAGCTCGGTCGCTACGCAGCAACCAAGCTCGAGCCGAAGCTCGGTCACTCGCTACGTAGCGACCGAGCGTCCGTTCCGCTCGATCGCTACCCAGCGACCGAGCTCTTCTGAAACGTCAATACAACATTAGTCCATGCATTCTCGTCTACCCTTCGATGCTATTTCCCGAAGACCATAGCGAACCCATTTCACGTTTCCCGCCATTCTAAGTCATCGATCAAACTTTACCGTAAAAACCGCGGATAGTTCGTTCTTTATCGAAAGAAGCCGTAATAAACGCTTCGAGTCAGAAGACGGCCCAAAGGGACCTATGACATGACTCGAGGCCCAACTTACGATTTCTTAACCAACAGCCCGTAAGCCGCATGATGGTTTACGCTTGGTTTGCAAGGAAAGATAAATGTCAAGTTTCCGCGGATAAATACGAAATTTTGAAGACAATTACGAAGATCGGAAAAAATGGAATATCTCCATTTTTACGCTATGACGGCTTAAGGACAGAAGAGGAAAAGAGCAAACCGACCTAGGAGCCAGTATATAAGGAGTCCTAGGCGAGAAGCATGGATAGGACTTTTCTCAGAGCAAACTTAGCACTTAAAACAATTAGGCATATTTCCGTTTTTGTTATTCGAGCTGCGACTCAACTAGGTTATTGCCGTCTTAGGGTTTTAGAACTAGGAATCTCGCCGACAGCTCTCGCAGCCCAGGCTCTTACCTTGTTGTAACGCTCAAACCCGAATTCGAAATAAGATCTACTTTGCTCTGTTTTCGATTTTTTATAGTTTATCGTTGTTATTCTTGTGTTCTGATTGCTTGGCGTGTGGTATTAGCATATATCCGGGACCTTCTGAAATTAGGGTTTTCCTAGTTTCCTTATTTAAACGGAAATCGACAGTGTGAATTTTGGTTCCCACACATAAGATGACTGAAAGTTATCGTCTCAGTCGTATCGCTTAAAACCATGACGCGACTGAAAGTCCCCTGAACATGAGTCTGATTAGGATGCATTCAATTGTGGGCGCGAGTGCTAGTACGTTTGTCCAAGAGACCGGGTCGTTCTCGTGCATAAGCATCGCGGAAGCGAGTGAGTGCTTCGTCTCGCTAGGAGAGTTTGTTTTTGTTTTTTGGTTATAGATGGAACGATTAAGGCTGCCTACGTTACTCTGAGAGAGGATCAAGCCATTCGTAGTTCCTTTTCTCCGAGTGAAAGTGGCATGGCAGTGGATGTGCATTCACTCGAGTTTTTTTTTTGTTTGGCGAGTGAAAGTGACGGTACGTCATTCACTCGGTAATGTTTAAACTTGATCAAGTAAAAGTGACTGAGTGTCAGTTACTCGGTGGCTCGATATATTCTCAAGAATAATATTGTCGTAGATGCATGGAGTTCCATGTTCTGGGAACGGCTTCGCCGGTGGACGTCTCGAGTCGGTAGACTCCTGGTTTGACGACTTGAGCGATTTTGTACGGGCCTTCCCAGTTGGTCCCGAGCTTACCGGCGTTCAACTCCATGGTGTTTTTGAACACTTTGTGCAGTACGATATCGCCTAACTTGAGAGGTCGAAATCTGACTTTCTTGTTGTAGTAGCTCTCGATCTGATGCTGATAGTTCTGTATAGATATATATCTAGAAAAGAGTGTGTCAGGAGGTTTGTGCATGATATATGCGTTAGCAAATAATGATATATTTTCATTCTTGTTCTAGTGATCAATGAAATCTGGTTGAGGTCCCAGGGATGTAGGTAACGAACCCCGTTAACAAGTTTGTGTGTCATCTACTTTATGCTCTATATATTTCTCGATTCATCCGCACTTACAATTGGTATCAGATCGGGGTTCGATAGAGTTTACGACTAGTTTCGAGTAGATCATGGTGAGTGACAGAAACTACGTCAGGAAGTACGATAGAGTTTAAGTCAGGATTGATGGAGAGAGTTAAGCTTCCTTCGAGGAAGAGTTTTTCATGGAATGGGCGAGACAATTCTTATATTGGGTTCATGGCTGGTGAATAGATGAAGGAGAATGCAACGAGAGGAAAGTTGCGTCATATTTCAGCATTGGACAAAGTGATCAGTGTGGTCTTGGATTAAAAAGGAAATCTTCTAAAGGTGGATATGTTTTAGTGTCTAGAGGAACATCGAAGAATGTAGCGGCGTGTGCTACAAATCTGATGGTTAAGATTTCGGCATGGACTGCAACAGACGGTAAAGCTACAAGTGCTACATCGTCTGGTGCAAATTCTGCTACTTTGACTACTGTAAGGGCTGCTACTATGACTACAGCAAGGTCATGTGGATTGATGGTTTTGATTTTGGTCAAGGAGCAAATCATGGTGGGATACGGCTCAGGAATATGTGTCCTGGAAGATCTGGTCATTATGGTGATGGTTGAATGAGATTCTATCCTCAGTATGGAGGATGACGATCATCTTCATATTAATTTTGACGATCATCTTCATATTAATTTTTGACCACGATGTGACTCAAAGGGAGAGATTGGAGATGCAGCTTCATGTTTGAGTTGTTGAGTTCACATACATAGTCAAAATGGGGGAGATTGAAGATGTAATTTCCTAAGGTTTTCTGTTGTAGTTCGTGATGTACTACAAGACGTGTGTCAAGACGTTGAGTTGTGAAGATGTTCACAAAGAAGTTTCCTTACATGGATTGCATGTGTAAGTTGAGCTTGGAAAAGAAAAGAGAATATCTTGTTGAAAACAAATGACATTTACGATTTAGCAAAAGGGTTTTGCTTGGAGAGGAAGTGTTACTTGGAGAGAAATAGAAAGTTTCCTTATATGGAAATGAAAGTTCATTAAAGTGCATTTAATGAACTTAGAGAGAAAGATTATGGTTATTATATAAGGAGGGGCGTGCCTTATAAGAAGAGAAGACCTAGAGAATAAAGAGAGAGGTTTCATTGTTTATTGTATTGCTTGGTGTCAAAGTACATTCTGAAGCAGTTCGTGATGGAGTCCGATGTTGACTTAGTTTGGTGGCGTTGGTATTGAGGCTGTGTATGGTGATGTCCGTGTTGACGTTTTGTGTGATGGAGCTGGCCATTACTTGGAGCTAGTGGTGAGCTTCGCGTGTGCTTGGAGGTTCAAGCATTTTGTATCACTAGTGTGCGTTAGGTGCTGACGTACTTGGTGAAGTACATGGTGACATATCTTTGGAGACTTGGAGGTTGAAGCCTATACTCAAGGGGAGTTTAGCACACGCAGTTTCATTGAGAAGGTCTGAGAAGATTGCAGCTGTGTGAAGACAGTGAGCTCTGGTGCGACCGGATGGTGATCAATGCATGCGTGCTTGATTTCTAATCTTCATAGATATCTATATAGAAAAGAGCGTTTCAGGAAGTTTGTGCCTGATGTATGCGTTAGCAAATAATGATGTATTTTCATTCTTGTTCTAGTGATCAATGAAATCTGGACGAGGTTGCGGGAATTTAGGAAACGAACCCCGTTAACAAACTTTGTGTGTCATCTATTTTCTGCTCTATATATTTCTCGACTCATCCACACTTATAACGAGTTTACATTTTTATCACAACCGTTTTCTGTTCTTTTGCCCTATATATATAATACACCCTAGTTATATAACAAAACATTATAAAGCGCAACAAGTCATTCCTAAAAATATAGTGGTCTTAAAATATTCACGAAGATAAGGTCAAGATAGATAGAGTCTGTTTCTCTTTTTTCCAAAGATGCAAAGAGGATCCTCTATTTGCATTTTGTAATTAGAATCTTAAATACAAATATCTAAGAGTTTTTAAAATATTGAATAAACTAATTTCAATATTTAATTGATATCTCAAACTTATTTACAAATTTTTAACTGAATTTTTTTTTAAAATATACACCTAAAATTCAATTATTATTATATTATATACTAAAATTTTGGGATGGAAATAATAACAAATAGTAGAAAATTTGTAAGACCATCTCCAACCCACCCCTATTTCTATCTCTATATTTTCCCATAAAATAGATAAACTCTATTATAGAGGTGAAAATGCTCCAATATATGCCTCTATAATAGAGTTCCTCTATTTATAGGGGAAAATATAGAGATATGATATTTCTACCTCTAAATATAGAGGCAAAAAGTAATTTTCCTCTATATTTTCTTCTAAAATAGAGGAACTCTATTATAGAGGCATACATTGGAGTATTTTCAGCTGTATAATAGAGATCTATATTTAGAGGAAAATATAGAGGTGTACATTGGAGATGCTCTAACATCAACATTGTCAACGAGATGCTCCCATTAGATATCTAATTAATATAATACTGCTAAAATAATACAATCTATTCTATTAAAACATGAACATGACCTATTGATATAAGTGTAGTCTAACTATTTTAATACAATTATTAATATCTTTTATTGATCATTTAAGAAAAATATTATACAAAAAAGAACACAAATATGACTAAAGACACAAACATCTATTCTATTAAAACATGAACATGACCTATTGATATAGGTGTAGTCCAACTATTTTAATACAATTATTAAAAAATTTTATTAATCATTTAAGAAAAATATTATACAAAAAAAAAACACAAATATGACTAAAACTCACAAACATAAAAATTAAATTTCTAAAAAAATGTAAAACAAAAGATATACATGCCATTAAAAAGGAGGTCAAAATCTAGTTATCTTATAAAGTAAAACAAAAAAAGAGTGAAACAATTAAAAATATATAAGTGGCAATAGAGTGTACTTAAATATTTTTAAATTTTCTATATAAAGTTCCAAAAAGAGGTCAAAAATACCCTTTTAAAAAAAATATCCAACGGATGCGAGATGTTGAGCGAGAAAGCGCTCTCTAGGAACTCCTCGTGGGCTTAAGTGTTTTGGAGCTCGTGTTTTTTCTTAAATCTAAGATTGGGCAAAGCATTTTTCACACGTTTTCTAGTTAAAAGTTCAGTACTTTCTCTTTCATTTACTATATTCTGCTTTTAGGCACAATATCTTAAGTGTTTTTCACCTACTTTTTCTTCTTCATTGAAGATAAGGTGGTTCAACATTTATTCTGGATCTGAAATTTGGGTGATTTAAAGCAAAATTTCAAGATGTCTGCTGCTATGGACAGAGCTCTTATGGCTCTTTCATTGGTAGAAGAAGAAGAAGACGTTTCGTTTACGATGCCGGAATTACCTGGGTTTAGCTCGGCTGAAGAAAATGCTTTAAGCATCATTGGAAGAACTCTCAACCCGGAATGTCAAAAAATCGCGGGTCTTATCCTGACCATGCCAAGGAAATGGCAGAAAGAAAGAAGAATAAGGGGAATAGCGCTCTCTGAAGAAAAATTTCAGTTCATCTTCAGAACTGAACATGATTTTCTTGATGTTCTGGAGAAAGGAGTTCAAACCTTTAATGAGTGGCCTATGGTACTAGAGAGATGAATGGAGAACCCATCTGATGACTATCTTCAATATATACCGCTATGGGTTCGGATAAGCAAGATTCCGGTCAACTACTACACCCATTCGGCTTTGATGTCTCTTGGAGGAATGCTAGGAGAAGTGAAGGTGGTGGCCTTTGATCCGTCGAAGCCAATAACTCAACCTTTCATCAGAGTTCAAGTTCGTTTTAATGTCGCCAATCCCTTGAGAATGGCGAAAGTTCTGAATATGGGGGAAGGCAAAACGCACACCATACACTTTGACATTCAAAAGTTGCAGAAAAGGTGCTTCACCTGCAAGAGGCTTAACCATGAGAAGAGTATATGCTCATGGGAGGTGAAGAAAAGACAAGAGATGGCTCAAATGAGAAGAGAAAATATTATCACTGAGAAAAGCAAAGTAGTTTCGGTGCTGAAACAGAGTGACCCTCTGTTTGGAGTACTAAAAGAGGAGCAAGTGGCGATCAATCCGCTGACAGGGAGACCAAAAATTGCTAATGAAGTTCTAGAGGAAATGAAAAGATTCCTTATGGGCGACACAGCTGAAGCATTGGCAATCAAAATTGATAAGGTGAAGAAATCTGTTAAAGAAGCTGAGAGGGACCCGATAGTACAAAGGACGGTCTTAAGGCTGGAAGCAGCGCCGATCACTACAACAGAGCTCAACAAAGTCAAAGGTCCAGTATTCGACTTTGGTGAAAAGGAAATGGAAAGATGCGACTGAGACCTCAATGTTAATCCAAAAAAACTCATGTCGGCCTCCATGAAGGCTAACAGAAACATGTATCTTCTAAACGCTCCTACAAGCAACAGTGCAGACCGATCAGAGGACTCGGAGGGTGACTTTAGGGGAAGAGAACTCTGAATGTCCAACGGTGTTTCGGGCTGGTTTCTCTGAACCGTGCTCTTCCGGGACAGTTAGAAAATGGGCCCCTATCAGGCAAAGACCACCAAGAGCGCAGAGACAAAGAAACTTGCTACCATTGCCGATAGAAGATAAGACGCTGAGTGGTGAGAGAAGGGAAGGAAAACAGGAAGTGGGATCGAGGAAGAGGAAGAAGACAAACCAAGGAGACACAGAGATCTCCACCAACAAGGCGCAATGCCTTGCGGTGATCCCAAATGAGGGATTTCCCTCTTCCCAATGAGCATTATGAGTTGGAATTGTCAAGGCTTGGGGTGGCCTCAAGGATTGACAATTCAGAGACTGTGGGAGATGCGTCAAAACCATTTCCCGGAGATTTTATTTTTGATGGAAACAAAAAATTGTCGGAATGTTTTAGTTGACTTGCAAGTTTGGTTGGGCTATGACGGTGTTTATTGATCAAAGCGCCCCGGCAACGGCGCCAAATTTGATATCACTCAAATTACCCTAAAAGGTGATTTTACTCTCTCAAATAAGAGGTTCAATTGTAGTACTTAGGGATCGAATCCACAAGGAGCTAGGGAACCTAATAAATCTAATCAGACTTGTTAAGCTAGATGGTTTAATTTTTTAAATGTAAAGTTGCAGTTATTTGAGCAAGTAATTGCTCGATTGATTGGTTGAGGTTTTGGTGCTAAAAAGGAAATAGCTAGACTTAGGGTTTTTATTCAGGAATTTTGGAATTATAATCCTATAGATGCCTAACAAGTTGCATGCATGATATTGTAGAGCTCAACACTTATAAACGAACCACTAGGCTCTCGCTTTCTAGGTTCGTCTATTGACCATTGTCGATCAATGATTTTATATGAATATCGATCGATGCACTATTTGAAACGTCGACCGATTATTCTATTTGAATATCGATCGACGCTGTTAGTCAAGCGTTAATGCGCGGGTTTAATGTGCCCACTAAGCTCACTAGATCAGCTCTCGCTTTACTCTTAGCAAGATCTTAGCTCAATTAGAATGGTTTCAGGATGAGATGAAAGCTGTCGCTTATACCTAACAATCCTAGGGCAAGTTCTAGGTAGCTAATCTAGAATCATGCATTAATGACAACTCTGTTGATTAATATCACAACTTAGCAATCTATAGCTGGGGCTAATCCCTCATAACCTATTTAAACCCTAAAATCTAACAAGGGAACTACTTAGACATGACCAAGCAATTCATAACAGCAAATAGGTATGAAAACTGCATTAGAATAATAGATAGATATCAATGGAGTTCCAATCACAAATAACTTTGGATCTTCTCTCCAATCTACTAAAAATCCTAGATCACCTTTTCTGTGAAAATAGTAAAACAAGAAAGCACACTTTTCCTCTAACATGTTGGCAAAGCTTATATAATTAGGTTAAAAACTCGTCAGGGGTAATCTTGTAAATTGGTGAAGACTTGGGCTCTAAGTCGACTGCGACCAAACGGGCTTTCTGCGCGCTTCGCTGTTGATCGATGTCAAGATGTGAGCATCGATCGATTATTCTTCTTCAACATCGACCGATGGTCGAGCTCGATGGTCATCTCGGGTGCTTACTCCAAATATCTCCAAAATGCTCCAAAATCATCACTTTCCTCCAAATCACTCTTGATCCTATAAATACTCTAAATAGACTCTATAATATAATAAGTAGCAATTAAAACACTTATAAACCATGGGTAAAAGTGGGTCAAATCCATGGTCTATCAACTCCCCCAGACTTACCTTTTTGCTTCTCCTCAAGCAAAACAAACAGGCAGTCTCTCTGAAAGAGGTTTGAAAACAGCAGGGACTCACATGATTTTAAACTTAGAATCATCACCTCTACAATATTGCAATCCACATCTAAGAAGTCCTAATCACAAAAGCACATTATACAATATCCTAGCTTAGCAACCAAATTCACCTAACCAACAACTTAGTAAATCCTGTCTGACATTCCCCTCTACCAACCTCATTTCTTAGCATAAATAAAAGTGCAGGCTTTACCTTGGGAGTATCGATCACAGGATGCAAGGAA
Organism: Brassica napus; assembly: GCF_020379485.1. Lineage (NCBI taxonomy): Eukaryota > Viridiplantae > Streptophyta > Magnoliopsida > Brassicales > Brassicaceae > Brassica > Brassica napus. The sequence goes on along the minus strand of NC_063447.1, from coordinate 29,367,741 downwards.
TTTCAAACAAGTATCTGGAACTGCAGGTAAACATTAGTTCCTATCCTCTCTCTCTACTGATTTTCTCTCTCAGTCAAAATCTGCTTATATTGCAAGATCATTGACCAAGATTGGACAGGTTTCCATGAATCAAGACTTAATGTTGGTTGCCACCAAATCCTGTTCACTTCTTTTTGACCTATATCCTAGGATTATTTGTGAAGCAAGCCTTAATGGTTGTAGCCACCAAGTCATGTTCTTATCCTTTACCTATAGAATTCTTATGAAGCAAGCTTGAATGGTTGTAGCCACCAAGTCATGTTCGAATCCATTCCTAGTAAATCTCTAATAATAATAAATATGTAATAATTTTTTTTTAAAACTATATCTATAATTTTAATCTATATTTCGAGAATAGAGAGAGAGAGGGTGATAAATCTATCTACACAAGCCTTTACCTTCTAGACTTGTTTGAAGAATCTGATCCCATGTATACAAGGCCCCAAAACAAGCAGTTGTGTCAAGTTTAGTGTTAGAGGTCAGCTTTGGTTCCTTCAAACAATCTCAGCAAGTGTGAATAGTTGACAGGTTGATCCACTTTAGTATCTTTAGTACTATCTGCAATCAGTAAGTCTAAAATAGTGCTAAAGAGTGGTTAGATAACAAGCAAAAAATCTAATAAGTTCATTATCCCCTTCTTGACTTAATAAGAACTTTTTGAAATCACTTTAATAAGACTCATAAATAAACTAATATCAGTAAACCTCCCCATAGACTTAAACCACACTGTCCCCAGTGTAAATTCAATCGGAGTTATGGTGATAACTAAATCATAAGGTCTCAATGGAACAAGTTAGAACGTTATACCAGACCGGAATGGATGTCGACCAATGTAAAGGTGTTGATATCGGTCGCGGCAAGTTATTTACTGTCGATCGATGTCGGCAGTGTTCTGTCGGTCGATACTCACGGCAATCGTCTACTCGGATCTTTTTTATATTTTTTTTTTATGACCTGCAATAAATAAATAAAAACCAACATAAATACTAGATTGTTAAAACCAATTAAATATTACTTAATAGTGGGTTGCCTCCCACTCAGCGCTTTGTTATAGTCATTTAGCTTGACTTTGGAGGTGATTTGGCTAGTAGTTTTGTAAGCTGGAACTTGTTGGAAAACAAGTGTCCATCTCTTCTCTTTGCTTGTTGAACCATGTACCAGTGAAGTCTTGCATTGCTTCATCTCCTCTGCGCCATTTTTCTTTCATTGTTGCAGTTGAATTTTCCATCTTCTGCAATCTATCTCCAAGACTCTCAAGGTTGAACCGATGTCTTCTGAGTGTGGCGTAAGTGTCAGCTGAGATCTCCTCTCCCTGGTTGTGTGTATCAGACATGTCTGATGTCACCTTTGGTACTAGCCTGCCTCGGTTTGTAGCGTCGTCGACCGATGTTTGTCTATGAATGTCAGTCGATTTGTTGTTGCGTCTGTCGATCGATGCTGATGCTTCTGGTCGACGGGCAATGTAACTCTGAATCTCCACTAATTGCCCTTGTATTGCTTCTATCTTGGAAGTCAAAGCACTAATACTAAGATCCATTGGGAAATAGATGTCATTACATCTCCTATCAAGCATTTCTTCTGTAGTTTCCAGAGTTCTGTAGATCTCTTCTACTAATTGATCAATCTCTGCTCTAGTGTGAAAATCTGGTTGAGACTTCATCGGGTGTGAGTTCTTTGTGTTGTCATTGATCGATGTTGAGTGGCGTCTGTCGATCGATGGTGATCGATGTTTGTCGGCCGCATGCTGAATCTTGGCTATCTCTTGCCTCATCTCCTCCATGCATGTTGTCAACCAGCTGATGCTATCATTCAGTGGATAGTAAACACTATCAAGCTTCATTTGGAAGTCAGTTTCATTCTTTTCTTGGGCTCCACAGACTCCATAGAATATCTCATTGATCTCATCCTTGGTGTAGATCTTTGGTACCAGCTTGGTCTGTGTGAATGAGTTAGCATGTTCTGGAAGACATATGTAGCTGTGCTCATCTCTCGAAGCTCTTTCCATTAGCTTTCTGATATCCCCCTTGGATACATTGATGATGTGTCCATGCACATCTCTTGCACATCCCCGATCATCTCTGTAGACTCCATACTCATCCTTCTCTTCCCAGTAGAATTTTCTGGTTCCAAAAAGGTCAAAGGCTCTTCTGCCGAATTCTAGACGTCTGTCGATAGAACTCTTTTGTAACCCTCTGCTGATGTGCTGGAACGGTGCGTTGTTGCATGAAGAGATTATTTGCTCCATTAGCCATCTGAAGAATGTCCGCAATGTCCTCTTTGGATACTTGTAGTGCATGTCCATATATTGCTCTTGCGTAGCCATCTGGGTCCCTGAAAATGCCAAATTCATCTGGTGTTAGATACCGGTTATCAAAATTAGGGTTTTCGCGACAGTGGGTTTTGGTTTTGGACGGATGTCGATCAATGATGGAGGCCTTTCGTCGATCGATGGGCGGATAGCTCTGTCAATAGAATGACTGAAACGTGTTCTTTCCTGATGTTGATCTGCTTCATCACGTCTTTGTATGTTGATCTGCTTCATCACGTCTGCTTGATGTTGATCTGCTTCATCACGTCTTTGTATGTTGAGAAGTTCCTCATATGTGAAACCTTCATGAAGGTCATCTTCTCTTGGCTCATGAATTTATGTTTCTACTGCATAGCTTTTGTGATGGTAATCATCTGCCCAACTCCCAATCGAGTAGTCTCTTTCTCGCACACGGTCGACTCCAGTGTCGATCGATGGGTAGTTGGCAATGTCGGTCTATGCTCGTTGTCAGTTTGTGTGATGAGGTTGAGTTTCGATCGACGTCGAGACTGTTCTGTCGATCGATGGTGTGTTCCTCTTCCAGGAGGAATGATGTAGAAGTTTGTCTTCTTCATCAAGAATTGCTCTGTACTCTGTAACTCGTTCCTCCTCATAATCTTCATCATACTCCTCCGTATGCATGTTGTGCATGGTGTATGCTGCCACTGTAGGGTTGTAGTAGTCGTTCTCCCAATCTTTTGGGTTACTGTCGACTGATTCTTTCCTTGGTATGTCGGTCGATATTTGGTGGGCACTGTCGATCGATGTTGCAGTGTGAGTTTCGATCGACACCGAGTATTCTGTCTCGTACTCAGCTTCACAGTGACAAGCTGCAATGATTCCTGGATCATTGATTCTTCTAGAGGACGTCTGTGGCTTCTTTACTGGAATAAGGTTGTAGTGGAGATGAGGATCTATGAGCGTCAAGCACAACTGGTTGGTTTGCAGGTTGCATACTGCTCCTACTGTTGACAAGAAAGCTCTCCCAAGCAGTAGAGAAGAGTTCCAGTTTAGCTTGATATCCAAGACATGGAAATCAAGTGGAACTAGGGTATTACCAATCTGCACCTCTAGGTTTCTCACAATCCCTCATGGGCTCCTCTGAGATCAATCCACGAAGGTGAATAATTCCTTGGAAGGCTCCACCTGCAGACCCAGATGGTCTGCCATAACCCTAGGTAGGATTCTGACTGATGCTCCTGTGTCGCACAAAGCATGTGGGAACTCAATACCCTTCACCGTACACGGTATTGCAAATTGCCCAGGATCACTCTTCTTCTTCAGTGTAATCCTCTTCCTCATCTTTTCTCTAGCTTCACAGGACATTCTCCTAATGTCTTCTTCAGTTTCCCTTGTTTCTGTGAAGAACATCCACAATCTGTGGGTAAAATAAGTCTCCTCGAATGACTTTTCTAAAGGAATCCTGAAAACTCTCTTTTGGAAACTTTCCCTTTCTTTTTCATTAGCTCCCCTCTTCAGATGTTTTGCCACTTTTTCCTTTCTTTTCCTCAGGGTTCTTCCCATAGGAACCCTATCTACTTCCATAGGATCTTCTGCATCATCTGAAGGTATCCTGATTGTCTCTGGTGGGTTATCTGAAGGTTTGGGTTTGGGCCTGAGTGCATTTAGACGTGCAACATCTATCTTCGACATCTGCACTCGGTATGAGAGGTGCTCGTCGATCGATGGATGCTGGAGGTTGTCGATCGATGGCAGTATTTTGTTGTCGATCGATGGGTGTGTGTGAATGTCGATCGAATTTGACGTAAATAGGGCTGGGTGGATGTGGGTGTCTTGCTGCGAACTCTTTGTGAGTCAGGATCCTCACGTCATTGCAAGTTGCGGTTGACTCCGTAGGTGTCATCGACCAATGATCTGGAGAGCCTGTCGATCGATTTGGGTTGTGATCCGTTGATCGATGTTCGTAGTCTGGCGTCGATTGACATCAGTGCGATCCACCGAAGATCATCTAACTTTCTACTTCGACATCTCCTTCTTGTAGCTTCTCTTGCTTCACCACTTGCCAGAAATCATCTCCTATGATGGCATTCACGTGGTGTTTCATCACGTCATCTCCTACCCCTCTTTTGCTGAGGCTTCCTACCTCTTAACAGTTTCTCCTGTCTGAACAACCTGCATCTCCAGCTTCTTCACATGAGTACTCAAAGTCTCAAACTTTGTGTTCAGGTTGGTGTAGACAGAATCAATCTTCCCATTGAAGTCCACCGTCATGCGCTGCTGTCCCTCAAGAACTCTGTCAAGCATCTCTTCAATCTTGCTCTCTTGGTGGCTTCTGGTAGTAGGAATTTCCATAACCTCTGTTGTTGCTGTAGGGTTTCTGGTGCTGTGAATTCTGGTTGAAATTACCCCTATTTCCGTAGGAGTTTCTGTTTCCACTCTGGTTTCCAGATCCTTGGAATCCAGTTCCACCAATGAAGTTCACCTCTTCTTCTTCCTCTGCTCTACCCTCTGTGTCTACAGCCTCTGCATCTTCAACCAAGCAGACCTGCTTCCTGAGAAGCTTGTGAACACTGTCCAGCTTTGCCTTCACTTCATCCATCTGATCATTCCCAAGGATGGTGGCAGATCTCTTCCTCTCAAAGTCAGTGTTCTTGGTGCTGCTGCTGGATGCTAAGTTCTCAATGACTTTCACAGCCTCCTCTGGATTCCTGGTGTTGAAGTTCTCATTTCTGGAAGCATCAAGAGCCATCTGGTACTGTACCGCGATGCCTCTGTAGAAAGTACTGAGGAGCTGTACTTCATTGAATCCATGGTGTGGGCAATCTCTCTGATAAGACTTGAATCTGATCCAGGAGCTTCTGAATGACTCTGCAGGCTCCTGAGTGAAAGTAGCAATCTTGCTCCTCAAGTCTTCAGCACGCGCATCTTCAAAGAAGTTGCATAAGAATGCATTCTTGATGTCGCTCCAGGATGTGAGAGATCCTGGTGGTAACTGCTTAAGCCAATGCGAAGCATCTCCAGCTAGTGAGTACATGAAGAGCTTGCACAGGATGTAGTCTTCAGAGACTCCCTCAACTTTAATAGCAGATATGAGATCCTCGAACCTCTCCAGATGGTCCATAGGATGCTCGTGAGATAACCCATAGTAGGGTGTCTGTCCCACGAGTGTGTAGTACTGCGGCTTCAACTCGAAATTCCCCCTCTGAATAGTTGGAGGACGAATGGCTGATCTGTTGGTGTAGAACTGATCTGGACGGTTTTAGTCAGCCAACGTTCTAGGTCGAGCAGCCTCATCTACAGGTAGAGTAGTGTCTGTAGCATCATTATCATACTCAGGGATTGCAGCCCCCTGAGCATCTATCCTCTGACCTGCTGCATTACGCAGATGACCTTCCTGGTCATGCATGTCTCCTCTCTCATCACGTACAAGAATCAATGTCGCAACCATATCTCGCGGCTCAGTATCGATCGATGTCCGGACTGAAGTATTGATCGATGTCGGATGGAAGATGTTGGTCGACGGAAGATGAGTGTCTTCGGTCGATGGTGGTGAGCGAGTGTCGGTCGACGGGACTAGTGCATGGGTCGACAGTGGCTGACGAAATTGGGGCGACGAACTAGTGTTGTTGTCGATCGATGAGGAACATACTTCCTTGTGGATTGAACGCTCCAAGCTTGCAGGATCTGATGAGAATAGCAGTTGAGTTTCCTTGTTGCTTCTGGTACTGCTGGGCATGTACCTGAAAAGCCAAGAAAAAAATTTGTGTCAGAAAGCGGTTTTAAACTTAACAAGAATCAAATCTAATAGGCGATCAAAGCGCCCCGGCAACGGCGCCAAATTTGATACCACTCAAATTACCCTAATGAGTGATTTTATTCTCTCAAATAAGAGGGTCAATTGTAGTACTTATGGATCGAATCCACAAGGAGTTAGGGAACCTAATAAATCTAATCAGACTTGTTAAGCTAGATGGTTTAATTGTTTAAATGTAAAGTTACAGTTGTTTGAGCAAGTAATTGCTCGATTGATTGGTTGAGGTTTTGGTGGTTAAAAGGAAATAGCTAGACTTACGGTTTTTATTCAGGAAATTTGGAATTATAATCCTATAGATGCCTAACAAGTTGCATGCATGATATTGTAGAGCTCAACACTTATAAACGAACCACTAGGCTCTCGCTTTCTAGGTTCGTCTATTGACCATTGTCGATCAATGATTCTATATGAATATCGATCGATGCACTATTCGAAACGTCGACCGATTATTCTATTTGAATATCGATGGACGCTGTTAGTAAAGCGTTAATGCCCGGGTTGAATGTCCTCACTAAGTTCACTAGATCAGCTCTCGGCTTACTCTTAGCAAGATCTTAGCTCAATTAGAATGGTTTCAGGATGAGATGAAAGTTGTCGCTTACACCTAACAATCCTAGGGCAAGTTCTAGGTAGCTAATCTAGAATCATGCATTAATGACAATCCTGTTGATTAATATCACAACTTAGCTGGGTCTAATCCCTCATAACCTATTTAAACCCTAAAATCTAACAAGGGAACTACTCAGACATGACCAAGCAATTCAAAATAGCAAATACGTATGAAAACTGCATTAGAATAATAGATAGATATCAATGGAGTTGATAGACTATGGATTTGACCCATTTTCATCCATAGTTCATAGGTGTTTTTACTAATATTTATATGATTATAGAGTCTATTTATTATATTTATAAGATCAGGAATGTTTTGGAGATAAGTGATGATTTTGGAGCATTTTGGAGATATTTGGAGCAAGCACCCGAGATGACCATCGAGATCGACTATCGGTCGATATTGGAGAGCTAGAATCGATCGATACACAAGACATGGTGTCGATCGACAGCGAAGCGCGCATGAAGCCTGTTTGGTCACAGCCAACTTGAAGCCTAAGATTTCACTATTTTACAAGATTGCCCCTGACGAGTTTTTACCCTAATTATATAAGTTTTGCCGCCATGTTAGAGGCAAAGTGTGCTTTCTTTGTGTTTCATTGTTTTATTGATAGATAGGAGACGATCCAAAGTTATAATTTGTGATTTGAACTCCGTTGATATCTATATTATTATTCTATGAAATTTTTATACTTAACTGCTGCTATGAATTGCTTTGCCATGTCTGAGTAGTTCTCTTATTAGATTTTAGGGTTTAAATAGGTTAGGAGGGATTAGCCCCAACTATAGATTGTTGAGTTGCGATAATTATCTTTAGGATTATTCATTAATGTTTGTTTCTAGATTAGCTACCTAGAACCTGCCCTTGGATTGATTGATAAAAGCAATAGCTTAATTCTCATCCTGAAAATATTCTAATAGAGCTATGTTTCTTGCTATGAGCAAGGCGAGAGTTGATCTACTGAGCTTAGTAAGCATTCATTCAACCTGCGCATAAAGCTTGACTAGAGCGCGTCGATCGATATCACACTTGAATAATCGATCGACGGTGCAAAAGGTGCATCGATCGATACGCCCATTGGAATATCGATCGACACTTTCTATAGATCAATATAACGAGAGTTGAGATCATAGATCTAGTTAATAGACAACAAGTCAATGCCCACAAGAGCCGAAAGACTTGTTGATCAAATAGTTGAGCTTTACATTATCATGCATGCAACTCATTAGGCATCTATAGGATTATAATTCCAACTTTCCTTAATAAAAACCCTAAGTCTAGCTATTTCCATTTTAAGCACCAAAACCTCAAAAACCTGCTATTGAACAAACATTTGTTCAATATAAAACTGCAATTTACTTTTAAAACTCTTAAAACATCTTTGCTTTACACATCTTTGCTTAACAAATCATATTAGAATCCTTAGGTTCCCTAGCTCCCTGTGAATTCGATCCCTAAGTACTACAACTCAACCTCTTATTTGAGAGAGTATAAATCACTCCTTAGGGTAATTTGAGTGGTATCAGGAGTTCCAATCACAAATAACTTTGGATCTTCTCTCCAATCTACTAAAAATCCTAGAAAACTTTTGCTATGAAAATAGTAAAACAAGAAAGCACACTTCGCTGTCGATCGATGTCAAGATGTGAGCATCGATCGATTATTCTTCTTCAACATCGACCGGTGGTCGAGCTCGATGGTCATCTCGGGTGCTTACTCCAAATATCTCCAAAATGCTCCAAAATCATTACTTTCCTCCAAATCACTCATGATCCTATAAATACCCTAAATAGACTCTATAATATAATAATTAGTAATTAAAAAACTTATAAACTATGGGTAAAGGTGGGTCAAATCAATGGTCTTATCATTTATACTGTTAACCCGGAAGGTTTGAGCGGAGGTCTAGCTTTATTTTGGAAAAAAAACATAAAAATCAATGTCAAATTTGCGGATAAGAATATCATCGACTCTATTGTCCAGTATGGTGAATTTACATTTTTCTTATCGTGTATATATGGAGAGCTATCTACTGAAGGTCGGGAAGTAGTATGGGAGAGGTTGAGCAGATGGGGAGCCATCATAAAGGAACCTTGGTGTATCATTGGAGACTTCAACGAAATTTTAAACAATGGAGAAAAGTCTGGAGGGCCAAGAAGATCGGAGATCTCTTTTAAACCCTTCACTGATATGCTACAATGCTGTGAGATGGAAGAGTTCAGTAGCAAGGGTGATAGGTTTACTTGGGGAGGAAGAAGGTGGAAAAAGTGGATTCAATGCTGCTTGGATAGAAGCTTTGGGAATAAAGCATGGCTTCAGTTATTTCCCGAGTCGAACCAGAACTTTTTGGAGAAGAGAGGATCTGACCATCGCCCTGTATGGCTCAGACTCTATGCTGCCCAGGACTCTTTTAAAGGGTTCTTCTGGTTCGATAAAATGCTGATTCGGCACCCGGAAGTCATCAAAGAAGCTGAAAAAGCTTGAGCGGGAAAAAAAAGAAACGGGAGGGATAATCTGTCTGAGAGAATCAGATGCTGCAGAACAGCTTTGAGTCGCTGGAAGAGAAAGAAGAACTTCAATGCAAAAGATAAGATCAGCTTACTACAGAAAAAACTCGATTGGTTCCAATCTCGAGACTTCCCTTGCAGTTTCATGATTGAGATCACAAAGAAGGAGTTGTTGAATTCTTTCAAAGAAGAGGAGATGTTCTGGCGACAAAAAAGACGTGATAAGTGGTTAGTTTTTGGAGATCGCAGCTCCAAGTTCTTTTATGGTTCGGTTAAAACCAACCGCTCGAGAAACCACATCATGAAACTGAAGAACAAGGTTGATCAAGAACAATGGTCAGATGGGGCAAAAGCAGAGGTGGCAATAGAGTACTTCACAGAGCTATTTAAATCGTCCAATCCAAGCTCTTATGATCCAGCGTTTGAAATCTTCAGTCCAAAAGTCTCGGAGGCGATGAACTCAAACTTAGTTGGAAGAGTATCTAAAGATGAGATTAGAGAAGCGGTCTTCTCTATAAATGCAGATAGCGCGCCTAGCCCGGATGGCATGACTGGTGCCTTCTTCCACAAGTATTGGGATATAATTGGCGATCAAGTGACAAAGGAAAAACAAAAGGTCTTTGAGATAGGGGTGACGCCAAAGGAATGGAATCTCACTTACTTGTGCCTGATACCCAAAGTACCAAACCCGGAGCATATGACGGATCTAAGGCCAATAAGCTTAAGTTCGGTTCTTTATAAAACAGTGTCCAAGATCTTGGTTAAAAGGCTGCAACCATTCTTAAGCTCCCTAGTCTCCGTTAATCAATCAGCCTTCGTGAGTGAGAGAAACATCGCTGATAACATTGTTATCGCACATGAATCTGTTCACGCTTTGAAAGCTCACCCGACCATCTCCAAAGAATTCATGGTGGTGAAAACTGATATGTCAAAGGCTTATGATCGGGTTGAGTGGAGTTATCTGAGGAGTCTTATGCTTGCAGTGGGATTTGATCAGAGGTGGGTTGAGTTGATCATGACGTGTGTAACCTCTGTCACCTTTGCAGTGCTCATGAATGATCAACCTTTTGGTTTAATTACGCCTCAAACGGGTCTAAGACAAGGTGATCCGCTATCCCCGTTTCTGTTTGTCATGTGTACTGAAGGGCTCACACATTTACTTAATGTGGTTGAAAGAAATGGTCTCTTCAGTGGCCTGCAGTTCTCGCGCGAAGGGCCTGCAATTCACCACCTATTATTTACGGACGATAGCCTGTTCATGTGCAAAGCTACCAAAGATCAGTCTGTCGCTCTGCATAGAATTCTGCAGTTTTATGGAGCAGCGACTGGACAGAACATAAATCTCCTAAAATCTTCCATCTCTTTTGGGGATAAGGTGTCAGATGAAGTGAGAGCAGAGATTCAGAGTACTTTGGGGACTGTCACACGATGGAGGTGCAAGAAAATACCTACGCCTACCAGAGTGTTTCTCTGGTTCAAAAGTGGATATGCTATCATATATTAAAGACATAACTCAAGGCCGTTTGGATGGATGGTACCTACTGTGAGATTTAGTGATTTATGAGATGATTGTGTGAAGAGATTAAGGAGATTAAGAAGATTAAGTGAGAACCAAAAGAATAAGAAAGAGAGAGAGATGTTGTTGCAAGTTGAGAGAGTAAGAAGGAGGAATCTCTTATTCCCTTACTTGATTTGTTTATGGGAACATCCCATATATAAAGAGAATACAAGTACATGTTGACAGATGAGATATAATAAACTAGTAGGATCCTAGACAAATAATAAACAAGAGAAGAACAAGACAAGGCTGATCTGTGCAGGCTGGTCACGGATAGTGACAAGTCCTCAACGTCTCTCATTGACTTGAAACCTTAACCAACCCATGTGATCTGATCCTCCAACGGTCCCTATTGTTCCAGACAGCACAAGACATCTTCTTCTGATCATCCTTAGTGTGATTCAGCTTCCTTCCTTTGTCTAGCACTTCACTCTACGTCTTAGGTTGTATGGACAGACTTGGAACACAAGGTAACTCAGCTCATGCTTAATTTAAACTCGGTTGGTTCCCTCTTGTTTCTTATTGCTTCATCTTCATATCTTATTGCTTCATCTTCACACTCCTCCTCAAGCTTGACCATAGGGACTGGTCAAGCTTGGAAACCATGAAGCATTCCCTCATTAAAACCTTTAGCTTGGAAAAACCTCATGGGATAAAAACCAAGCCAAGGAAAAGGAGTAAAACACTTCATGGCTAAGATGATCAGTGTGATGAAAGATCTACGAGTCCTAACTTGGAATGTATGAACTCGCAAACCTTGGTGCTTGCAGCCTTGGTGAAGATGTCAGCCAGTTGATCCTCACTTCTTGTGTAGCAAGATAGGATGATACTTTGTTCCACTGTTTGCCTAACTTTATGACAGTCCACCTCAATGTGTTTAGTCCTCTCATGGAACACACTGTTGGAAGCTATGTGTATTGCAGCTTGATTATCACAATGCATGGTGATTGGAGTTGATGTCTCTATACCCAAGTCTTGAAGTAGGTTTCTGATCCAGATCAACTCACTAGTGAGCTCCTCATTGCCCTATATTCTGCTTCAGCACTTGAGCATAACACTATCTCCTGTTTCTTGCTCTTCCAAGTGACCAAATTGCCTCCAATAAATGTACAATAGCCTGTGGTGGATCTCCTATCCACTATGTCATCTCCTACCCACTATGTCTCCTGTCCAATCAGTATCACAATACCCAACTATCTCTGTACTTTTATTGCATCCCATCCATACTCCTTGCTCTGGCGCCTCTCTTAGATATCTTAGGATCCTTTCAACCATGTCCCATTGGTGTATCTTGGGAGCTTGCATATGCTGGCTTACTTGGTTAACTGCAAAGCATACATCCGGCCTGGTGATGGTGAGGTATATCAGCTTCTCCACCATTCTCCTATAGTGTTTAACATCTACATAGGGCTTGTCTTCAATCTCCCCCTCACGCAGCACCTTATACCCATCTTCTAGTGGAGTCTTGGCTGCTCTTCCTCCTAGATCACATGCCTCATTCAGAAGATCAAGTGTGTACTTTCTTTGGGATAAGAATAGCCCATCCTTGGATTGGCACATCTCAATCCCTAGAAAGCACTTTAACTCTCCCAAGTCTTTGATATCAAAAGATGATCTAAGAAAAGCTTTACTTAGGAGTATACCTTCTTTGTCACTCCTTGTGATGATGATATCATCCACATATACTAAGATCACAACAATTCCTTGCTTGCTGGTGAGTGTGAAGAGGGTATGATCTGCCTCAGATTTCAAAAAGCCCCTTCCATTGAGTGTGGTGCTGAGCTTGTGATACCAAACCCTAGGTGATTGCTTTAATCCGTAAATAGTCTTCTTGAGTCTAAGTACATTTCCAGGATTTACTAGGTGTTCTAGGCCAGGAGGTGGCCTCATATAGACTTCATCTTCTAGTTCTCCTTGTAGGAAAGCATTCTTCACATCCATTTGCCATAGATCCCACTCTAGGTTGACAGCCAAAGATGGGATTATCCTTATGGTGTGAAGTTTTGCAACTGGTGCAAAGGTATCTAGGTAATCCTCTCCATATGTTTGAGTGAAGCCCCTTGCTACTAGTCTTGTCTTGCACCTTTCTACTGTCCCATCAGCATTGTACTTGATTTTGAAGATCCAGCGGCTTGTTACAGCTCTCTAGCCATTAGGTAGTTCAGCTTCATACAATGTATCATTGATGATCATGGCATTAGTCTCACTGCCCACTGATTCTTTCCATTCCTCATGTTCCATAGCTTCCTCATAAGACCTTGGAATGTATTCCTAATCCAATTCTCCAATAAACACCATATGTTCTTGGGGATAATGAGCTAGAGAACACACTGCTTGTATAGGATGGGCCACAGCTTGAGAGTTGAAGTAGACCCTGTTGTTCTTCCAGTTTAAATCAACAGGCCTTCTGATCCTCGAACTCCTTCTTAGGGCTGTGGGAACCGAAATTCGCACTGTCGATTTCCGTTTAAATTAGGAAAGTTAGGAAAACCCTAATTTCCCAGAGGTCCCGAATATCTGTTAAACCACACGCCAAGCAATCAGAACACGCAATTAAAGACGAAAAGAAATAAGAAATCGTAAAAGAGAGCAAAAGGAGTTTTATTCCGAATCCGCGTATGAGCGTTACAACAAGGTAGAAGCCTTGGCTACGAGAGCTGTCGGCGAGATTCCTAGTTCTAACAACCTAAGACTGCAAAACCTAGTTGAGTCGCAACTCGCAATAACAAAAACAGAAAGTTGCCTAATTGCTCTAAGTGCTAAGTTTTCTCTCTCAAAAGTCATGCCCCTATTCCTCTCGCCTAGAACTCCTTATATACTGGCTCCTAGGTCGGTTTACGCTTTTCCCCTTCTGTCCTTAAGCCGCCATAGCATAAAAATGGAGATATTCCATTTTTTCCGATCTTCGTAATTATCTTCAAAATTTCGTAATTATCCGCGGAAACTTGACATTTATCTTTCCTTACGAACCAAGCGTAAACCGCCATGCGGCTCACGGGCTGTTAGTTAAGAAATCGTAAGTTGGGCCTCGAGTCATGTCTTAAGTCCCTTTGGGCCATCTTCTGACTCGAAGAGTTTATTACGGCTTCTTTCGATAAAGAACGAACTTTCCGCTGTTTTTACGGTAAAGTTTGATCGATAACTTAGAATCGCGGGGAACATGAAATGGGTTCACTACGGTCTTCGGGAGATAGCATCGAAGGGTAGACAAGAATGCGTGGACTGATGTCGTATCGACGTTTCGGAAGAGCTCGGTCGCTATGTAGCGACCGAGCTTTTGCTCAAGCTCGGTCGCTACGTAGCGACCGAGCAGAACGGACGTTCGGTCGCTACGTAGCGACCGAAATTTAGCTCGAGCTCGGTCGCTAGGTAGCGACCGAGTGGGACACGCGTTCGGTCGCTGCGTAGCGACCCTTTTCGAGCTCTTGTCTGATGACTCGCGTTTCCTCCGCAAAGCTTTTCGTAAGGAAGAATCTGTTTCGAAAAAGTATTTGTCGAAGAAGGTTTTTCGTTTTCTTCTTCGGGGATTTGGACGTTAACTTCGTCGCAACCGTTTTTGACCCCAACAAGGGCCGGCTGTGAGCTACTTTTCTCAGTTGTTGCTTGATCATTATTAGGCTGAGGCTGGCTTGCAATCACTACTGGCTCCTCTTGAGTAGTGTGATGATCCTGCTCCTCTTGTGTATGATACTCAGCTTGATCATGACTTGATGAATCCTCATGATTCTGTTCAGCTTGATTGTCCCCCTCAGGATCAAGGTGAGGAATCTCAATCACATCAGTATCAACTTCAATAGATGGAGTGGACCGGTGGGGAGTCGCCTCAGGTGTAGTGGCCCCTTTCTCTTGGTGTATACTGATTCCAAGTCTTTTCATTACTCTCCTTAGATTGTTGGCTCTATCCGAGGCAGATTGGGACAGATTCTCTAACTCTTCCCAACTCTTTCCATCATAGTAGCCTCTGGATTCCACAAATTTCACATCTCTTGAGAATAAGACCCTCCTGGTCTCTGGTACATAACACTTATAGCCCTTCTGGTGAGGAGAGTACCCAATAAATACTGCCTTTGTGCTCTTGGCTGACAGCTTATCTCTTTGTTCTCCTGGTATCAAAACAAAGCAAAGACACCCAAACACACGCATATGTTCTATAGATGATTTATTTTTGTTAAGTACCTCATAAGGGGATTGATCTTTAAGGACTTTTGTGGGGATCCTATTGATTAGATAGCAAGCTGTTAAGACTGCATCTCCCCAAAATCGCTTGGGCACACTTGTATGAAACATCATGCTCCTTGCCACCTCCATGAGATGTCTATTGTTTCTCTCAGCTACACCATTTTGTTGTGGAGTATATGGGCAGCTAGTTTGGTGGATCATCCCATGTTTGGCTAAGTGTTGTTTGAAAGCATTGCTTGTTGTATTCTCCTCCATTATTTGATCTCAAAATCTTAATCTTGGCATTAAAGTGATTAGATACATAGGTTTGAAAGTTTATGAAAGCTTCTAAGACCCTATCTTTAGATTGTAATAATGTTATCCATGTATACTTTGATTTCTCATCTATAAAGGTCACAAAATACTTATGATGTTCTCTAGATATGCATGGAGCAGTCAACACATCAGAGTGGATTAAGTCAAAGCAATTTTCATAAATAATACTTGATCTAGAGAACACACTCTTGCAATGTTTGCCTAGGATACAAGTCTCACAATCACTTTTAAAGGAAATACTAGGAAGCATGATGTTCAAAACACGAGAATGGGGATGCCCTAATCTAACATGCCATAATACATCATTAGGTAAAGTAGAAATGGAATTTAGAGCATAAGATAAATCTGCTGATAGCTTAGTGTCTTCAATTAAGTACAAGTCGCCCTTGGTTACACCTTTGCCAAGCAACCTACTAGTTTCAATATCCTGAAAGTAGACATCATTAGGAGTGAAAGTAACACTACAATTCAAGTCATTAGTAGCTCTTTTAATTGATAACAGGTTTGAGGTAAAACTAGGCATATAGAAAGCTTTACAATCTTTATCAAATAGCCTAAGATCACCTACACCTTTGATTGGTACTTTTTCTCCATTAGCTATCATAACATTTCCTAGGGCAGGAACAATGTTTTTAATTAAGCTAAGATCACTAATCATGTGGTGACTTGTCCCTGAATCTATAACTAAAGGTTTTGTAATTTTAGGTTCAGTTAAAGCATTCAACAAGATACCACAAGTGGAGGCATGTAAAGAGGTACCAAGTGTGTTACCAGAGTTATCCTTGAGGAGTTTGATGAGAGCCTCAATGTCAGAACGTCTGATGACTTCATCTTGATTGTTCCTCAAGGTAAGGTTGCCACTGGAAGCTAGATCTTTGCTTTCACCACCTTCTGGAGCAGACCGCATGGTTGCTGGAGTAGATGGCTCACCCATGTCACCAGAGAAGTTGGCTCTTGCATCATTGTAGTTGGTTCTGAACTTCTGTGGCTTGAGGTGAGGATGGAGGATCCAGCACTTGTCCTTTCCATGGCCTTTCTTCTTGCAATGGTCTCAGATCCACACCTTCTTGTCTTCAGTCTTGTAGGTGCCTTTATTTGCAACTCCTTCAGCTTGGTTTGCTAGCACCAAGTCTCGCTTGCCTCCAAAGAGCCCCACTGATCCTTGTTCTTTCTGAATCCGAGCACAAACTTCTTCAAGGGATGGGAGTTCCTTGTCTCTTAGGATATGCTTGATTAGGTCATTGTATCCAGGGTTGAGAGTAGAGATTAGTGCAAACACCTTGTCTTGTTCTCTCCTTTCATTCAACACATCTGGATCAATAGTTGCTAGCATTAACATCTCTAGCTCAGCCCACAGAGATCTGAACTTCCCAAAGTTATCAAAGTCATTGTCCTCTTGACTGAGAGTATTGATAGCCCTCTTGACTTCAAACACCCTACTGGTTTTAGACTGGTTTCCATACACCTTCTTGAGTGTATCCCATAGGTCTTTGGAAGTTTCACAGTCGCCATAAGCTTCCTGGAGTGAAGCATCAAGGCTGGACTGAAGAATGGACAGTACCATGAGATCCTCTTGATTCTTCTTCTTGTCGCCAGCCTCACTTACCACAACTTCTCTACCATCCTCTCCTAGGGTTGTTTTCTTTGGGTTCTTGCCTTCTTCAACTATATCCCAGAAGCCTCTGCCTCCAAGAGCTGTTTTAGAAAGCCTTGCCCACAACAGATAGTTAGCTCCCTTAAGAGTAACCGGAATCACAACCACTTTTGAATTTTCTCTAGAATCCATCAAGAACAACTCAAGAACAGTTCAAGAATAGTGAGAGAAAATAGAAAAGATTTGTGAAAAAGAAATAATCAGAGTGAAATATTTGTGGAAGTAATAGGTTTCAAGAGCTTAAGGCTCTGATACCATGTGAGATTTAGTGATTTATGAGATGATTGTGTGAAGAGATTAAGGAGATTAAGAAGATTAAGTGACAACCATAAGAATAAGAAAGAGAGAGAGAGTGTGTTGCAAGTTAAGAGAGTAAGAAGGAGGAATCTCTTATTCCCTTACTTGATTTGTTTATGGGAACATCCCATATATAAATAGAATACAAGTACATATTGACAGATGAGATATAATAAACTTGTAGGATCCTAGACAAATAATAAACAAGAGAAGAACAAGACAAGGTTGATCTGTGCAGGCTGGTCCCGGATAGTGACAAGTCTTCAACGTCTCTCATTGACTTGAAACCTTAACCAACCCATGTGATCTGATCCTCCAATGGTCCCTATTGTTCCAGACAGCACAAGACATCTTCTTCTGATCATCTTTAGTGTGATTCAGCTTCCTTCCTTTGTCTTGCACTTCACTCTAGGTCTTAGGTTGTATGGACAGACTTGGAACACAAGGTAACTCAGCTCATGCTTAATTTAAACTCCCCTGGTTCCCTCTTGTTTCTTACTGCTTCATCTTCATATCTTATTGCTTCATCTTCACACCTACAACATCTATCTCAAGGAGGAAAGAAGGTCTTACTCAAATCGTCGGCCGGAGGAATTCCGGTCTTTGCTATGTCAGCCTTTCGCTTTCCAAAGACACTCATATCAAGTCTCTCTAGTGTGTTGGCAGACTTCTGGTGGGGTACAGATGATCATAAGAAGAAGATACATTGGGTCTCGTGGGAGAAGATGTGTCTGCCTAAGAAGTTTGGTGGTATGGGCTTTAGAGATCTTGAATTCTTCAATCAAGCTTTGTTAGCGAAACAAGCCTGGAAAATCTTAACTCAACCTCAATCCCTGCTGGCAAGATCCCTGAAGAGTAGGTATTTTCCAAATGGTGAATTCCTAACAGCTACAATGGGAGACAGACCTTCCTTTGCGTGGAGAAGTCTGATGTTTGGTAGAGATTTGCTCCAAAAAGGCCTGAGACACAGGGTGGGAGATGGTAAAACTACAAGAGTTTGGCTAGACAAATGGATTGAGGATCCTGAGGAAGGACTCAGAGCTCCATGGATTAAAAACATTACCTCGAGGTTAACTTAATGGCAAGTTCTCTTATTGGCACATAGACGAACACTTGGAATGAGTCAAGCCTCGCAGAGATCTTTGTGAAAGGACATTTTGAGATGATTATACGTGATCAACCGGTCGTGGTCAAACAAGATTACTTCACGTGGAAGTTCACAAAGAGTGGAGAGATGACAGTTAAATCGGCGTACTGGCTTGCTTCTTCCTTGAAAGCTGAAGCAAATGTGCTTGAAGCATTCATGAACCCGTCTGTCAATGTGCTGAAGGAAAAAGTGTGGAAGGTTCTCACAGTTCCAAAGATAAGAGTGTTCATTTGGAAAGCACTGAGTGCTGCTCTTCCGACGGCTGATCTGATCAGACCAAGAGGAATTCAAATTGATGATCGATGTCAAACATGTGGGAGAGAGAATGAATCGATCAAACATACCTTATTTGAATGCTCCTTTGCTAGGCAAGTTTGGCCAGTTTCGACTGTTCCTTATCCTAATGGAGGGTTTGATGATGGTTCTGTCTTTGCGAATATAAACTTCCTTCTAAACTTGACTGAGCTCAAACAGATGACGATGGAAGACAAAAGAGGGTGGCCTTGGATCCTCTGGAATCTTTGGAAAAGGAGGAATGAAATGCTCTTTGAAGGAAGATGATACAATGCTGTGGAATTGGTTCAAAAAGCAGCTCGAGAAGCAGATGAGTGGTACGTAGCACAGACAGTAGAGGCTGAGTGGACAAAAACAGAAAAATCTTCATTTCCTCCCTTGCATCGCAAGTGGAAGCCTCCGGACACTGGCTGGATAATGTGCAATGTTGGAATGGAGTATTCTAATGGGAAAGGGATTGTGGGAGCAGCGTGGGTGTTAAGAAATGATGGAGGGCTGGTCATCTGTCACAGTCGAAGAGCCCTCTCATGAGTAAGGAGTATAGATGAAGCAAAGCTGGTGGTTGTTTTGTGGGCTATAGAAAGCATGAGAAGCCAAAGACAATCAAAAATCATCTTTGCAAGAGAATTTGGAGAACTTTTTGGAGTGGTGCATCGACCGCAAGCATGGCCATCCTTCCTTTACCAAAAGTCTAAGATAGAAAAGGAATTGGATGGAATCATTGATTGGAAACTGGTGGTGGTGGCCAGAGAAGCAAATAGAGGTGCCTTTTTCATTGCTCAAAGTGTTATCAAATATGGATTGGTAAACTCTTATGTTGCAAGAGGACATCCATCTTGGTTGCTTGAGCTCTTTGTTAATGAAAGCCGAGGACTCTAAATGGTGTCTCAAAGGATGGAGGAGAAGAGAGTATGTGTGGAGGTAAAGGAGGAAATACAAAACATCAGTAGTACGCTAGGTTTTGGAGCTCTCTGTTTTTGCTCTTTATATATGCTCTGCTTTTTCAAGTTTTTTGGATGGGGATGAACGAGTAACAATTGGTTTGGATGTTTATGGTGTTAGTGCCATTTTTATATTTAATGAAACTACCTTGCCGGAAAAAAAAAGTTCCATGAAGAGGTCTGAACTCATGACTTATCCATTAAGGTAAATGGGATGTCACCTGACATCCTTTAAATATAATAAAACTGAAAAATGCACGTAACACACTAAATTTTCAGCAACACACTAAACATATGGTATATTGAACCAACAAAAATCAGAGGGTCTGACTGTATGTCACAATTGACGATATATTTTAAACAAAAATCATATTTACTCTGACTTCAGCTGAAACTGAACCAATCAGGTAAAATAATTTTTACCAATATTTTCGCTGGTCACTGTTTGAAATGAGTAAAATGATTTGTTTATGACCTATTGACCTGTGGGGAAACTGTGGAAAATAAAAAAAAATAACCTAGTCACTCTCGAGGTGATGAAGAAGGCAACTCCAACATCCAGTCCGTATTAACGCCAATCTAGCAATTTGTGGGCTCTGCAGCATCGCAAGGGAGACTACCCTACACTCCTTGTGGTTCAGCGCTCTCCCTAGGTCTCGACAAGCTCTTCACGTGCCGTTTCTCCCAAGCTATGGTCGGTTGATGGCTTGATCTGTGTCGAGGAGCCTCTCAGGTTGAAGTTTCCTTCGAAACTTTGATCTCCACTTGATCTACACGTTCATTGACGTGGGGATCACCGTCCGCCTGAATACATCTCAGCTCGTTTCCATTCTTTGATCCGAGTGATACCCTCACGTAACCACGGCTTTGACGCTTCCCGGCGGTTCTTCCTTGTCGTGTTCGATCTTTGTTGACACGATCTGTGTTTTGGTGGCTCTGTGTATCGGCTCGACCACACCACCAGCATCATACCACTCTGGCTCTAATCTTCTCATTGATCAAGCTCTGATATGAATCGATCAAGCTCAGCTCGTATGGCTGACATGAAAGGGAAAGGTATCTGCTATGATGATGATGATTCCCCGATCCAACTAACTGATCAAGACGACTCCCCTACCATCCATGATTATCGTCTCTCTTTGATCGGGAAGATCCTTAACCCAAAGAAACAAACGGTGAAAAAGCTTATACAGACCATGTCGGCTCAATGGGGAATGCGGGATCGTATAACGGCTAATGATCTGGGTAATGGGAAGTTTCTTTTGAACTTCCTTAACGAAGAGGATATCAAAGCAGTCCTCTGTCAAGGACCATTCCACTACAATTTTTGTATGTTTGTTCTTGTTCATTGGGAGCCGGTTGTTCACGATGACTATCCTTGGATAATTCCGTTTTGGGTTGAGATTACCGGCATCCCACTGCACCTGTGGACTATTAAAAACTTAAGGAACATTGGAGGCAGGTTAGGACACATTGACACGTTGAGCTCTCTGATTTTGGAAGTTAATACTAGGAAGCCTCTTACTTTCTCTAGAAAGATCGCTTCGCCTGAAGGGGAGGAAGTAACAATCCAGATTCACTATGAAAAGCTTTTCAAGCATTGCTCCTCCTGTGGCATGGTGACACATGAGATGGCATATTGCCCACAGAAGGTGAGTGATTTTAAGAATCATGGAGTGAAACTGGTGTCTTTGCACGTGTTCAACTCCCAGTGAGCGATGGTTCTCGACAGTTTTCGCTAAGAGATCAAAAACCGTATGATAAATATGCTAACTATGCTGATCTGAGGGTCCGTACGAGCAGGTATGAGGATGGTTTCATGAAGGATGCTAGGAGATCTCAAAACAACAATGATAGGAAGGATGGCTCCAGCGATCAGTTCAGGAGATTTCAACCGGAACATGATCGCAATTATGATAAGGATAAGAGAAAATATGGTGGCAATGCTAGGAAAATTGCCTCGATGTCGTCACGCCATGGCTCACGCTATGCGCCTTATGGAACAAGGCAATCTCAGTCATGGAGGATAAAGGAGAGAAGGAATTCACGGGAGGTTGAGGATGTCATTGAGCCTTACGCTCGTACTCCACAGCCTGCGCTTAGTGAACGCTCATCTACCAGCAAGTCAGATGGGGTTTTGCAACAAGAGGGCCACTGCAGCAGCGGCAAGAGGATTGCAAGCACGATTGTTACACCTGTTTGATATGACCAGGATGCAAACGTCACAAAACGAGACAAAGGGAGCTCTCGTTCCATCACTTTCTCTCCTATGGAGAAAGGGTCACCAGCTGAAGATCAAATCATAGGGTGTTAACTGGCATGGAGATCGGTGGCACAAGTAAAGCCAATGATGAGGTATATGATAAGGAGATGATGATTGAGGACCAGGATGATGATTTGCTGGGGCAGGACTTGATGGAAATGGATGGGGAGGGTAGTAAGAACCTGGAGCTCAACGATCAGATGGCTGATAAGGCCATTGAAAAGTCAAGAGCTTCATCCTCGCATAAGAGTGGAGGGAAGTCTTGAATCCCTGTGGGTATGCTGAGCAGAAAAGTGGGTTTCCTTCGTCGAGGATCTCCAAAACTGAATAGGTTCTCATCTAGAGAGACAACTCACTCAGGACGACATCGTACTGGTGCGGCTAAGAATCTGAGAAGTGGTACACGTATGAGCAATGGTTTGGATGGGTCCACAAACACCTCCGGACATTATCCATGAAGACACTCAGTTGGAACTGTAGAGGGATTGGGAACGACCTCACAGTTCGACGCCTTACGGAGATGTGTCAGAAGCATCGCCCAGGACTTGTGTTTCTTTCTGAGACGAAGAATAGGAGGCTGCTTTTGCAAAACATTCAGGCCGACTTAGGATTTGATCATTTGTTTACTGTTGAACCACTTGGTCTCATCGGAGGTTTAGCTTTATTTTTTATGGATGAATTTCAGGTTAATGTTTTATTTTCGAATAACCGTATGATTGACATTGAGGCAGTCATTGATGGAATAAAATTCTTTATGACGTTTGTTTATGGAGACCCTGTACTAGAAAGGAGAGATCAAGTTTGGGAACGTCGTACGCGTTTCTCAACAACAAGAAATGGACCTTGGTTCATGATAGGAGATTTTAATGAAATTATGGGTCACAATGAGAAAAAAGAAGGGAGACAACGCTCTGATAGCTCTTTCCTGCCCTTCAAGGAGATGCTTAATGATTGTGGGATGCTAGAGTTTCCTTTCAAGGGGGACATGCTCTCATGGGTAGGGAAGCGAGCAGGTGGATCAACTGTTCGATGTCGCCTAGACAGAGCAGTAGGAAATGCGGATTGGCATGAAAAGTTTCCCCACTCGTCTGTGAAGTACATGAGGTTATGGGGATCAGACCATCGTCCGATTCTTTCAGATATACTCATAAAGCCAATGAAGAGGTCAAAAAACTTCAAATTTGACAAAAGATGGTTGGATAATGAGGAGCTACGGCAAGTCATTCTTGAGGGCTGGAAATCTCTTGATCTTCCACCCAATGTGACTATTATGGAACATATCTCTAGCTGTCGAAAGGCCTTGAGTGAATGGAGGAGACAACATAATATTAACTCGGAAAAATTAGTGGAGGAGCTGAAAGAAAAAGTGGAGGGATTGTATGCCAATGATAATGCTACAACTGGGGAAATTGCAGCAGCGTTAAAGGAACTATCCGATGCTCTTAAGGCAGAAGAAATGTTCTGGAAACAGAAGAGTAGAGTGTTTTGGCTGAGAGAAGGAGACAGAAATACGAAATTTTTTCATGCCTTAACAAAGCAACGAAGAGCAAGGAATAAGATCACGCAGCTTATAGATGCAAATGGAAATACAGTTGAGGATGAAGAAGGACTAGTGGCTATTGCTACTAGCTACTTTAGGCAGATTTTTGAATCATCTAACCCTGAGGACATTGAAGAGGCACTAGCTCAAGTTCCTGCGACGATCACTGGGCAATGAATGAAAATCTTACAGCCCCGGTCTCTGAATGGGAAATCAAATTAGCATTGTTTGCTATGCATCCAGAAAAGGCCCCTGGACCAGATGGAATGACTGCGCTTTTCTATCAGAAATTCTGGGATATTTTAAAGGAGGATTTAACTCTTATGGTTAATAAATTCCTTTTTAAGGGGGCGGTGGCGAATGGATTGAATGATACGAACATATGTCTCATCCCAAAAACAACAAAGCCAACCGAAATGACTCAATTTAGGCCCATAAGCTTATGCATTGTCAGCTAGAAGATAATCTCTAAGGTCTTATGCCAGAGATTAAAGAAAGTGCTTCCAGGTTTGATATCAGAAACCCAGTCAGCCTTTGTCGCTGGAAGACAAATCTCAGACAACATTATGATTGCTCAAGAGATGTTCCACGCTTTGAGAACTAAACCAAGTGGACGCAATAAAAGGATGGCCATTAAGGCAGACATGAGCAAAGCATATGACATGATGGAATGGTCGTTTATTGAAGCTGTCATGCGTAAGATGGGATTTTCAGAAACATGGATCACCTGGATAATGCGGTGTATTACGTCGGTGAAATATAAGGTACTCATGAATGGGCAGCCAAGAGGAAACATTGTACCTGGTAGAGGCCTAAGCCAAGGAGATCCTTTGTCTTCTTTCATTTTTATTCTATGCACGGAAGAGCTCGCTAGCCTTCTCAATCATGCAGAGAGCCAAGGGAAGATAACAGGGATGCGTGTTACACGCGCGTGTCTGTCGGTGTCCTACCTTCTTTTTGCTGATTATAGCCTTTTCTTCTGTAAGGCGGAGCCCCGTGAATGTGAAGAAGTAATGAAAGTAGTCAGGAAGTATGGTAAAGCATCAGGCCAATGTATCAACTTTGATAAATCGTCCTTACTCTTTGGTAAGCGAATTAATGAAACAAATAGGCAAGAGATTAAAGATGTTCTGGGAATCCAAAACGAAGGTGGAATGGGTACTTATCTAGGGATCCCGGAAGACATAAGTGGCTCCAAGTGCAAACTTTTTTTCGTTTCTAAAGGATAAGCTGATGCATAGAGTGAATGGATGGACAGGTAGATGGCTCTCAAAAGGAGGAAAGGATGTGTTGATTAAATCCATTCTGCTAGCTCTCTCGACATAGTTATGTCTACTTTCCTACTTCCTTTGGAAATATGTGAAAACCTGGCAAGTGCCATTGCTAAATTCTGGTTGAGTTCAAACCCACCAAAGAGAGGAATACACTGGGCGAAATGGGAGAAAGTCTGTTTACCAAGGGAAGAGGGTGGGATTGGTTTTCGTATGATCCATGAGTTCAATTTGGCTTTATTGGCAAAACAATTATAGAGACTAGTTCAATTTCCCGACTCTTTGGTGGCTCGGGTTTTAAGGGGAAGATACTATAGAATGAGTTCACCACTAAGAGTAAACTCTGCTAACAGCCCATCGTATGTGTGGTCTAGCATTTCTGCTGCGCGAAAGTTGATTTTAACGGGAATCAGACAGAAGATACATTCAGGCTATGAAGTCAAGGTGTGGGAGGATCCATGGATTCCAACGACCCCTGCGAGACCAGCCCTCCCTATAGCGCCGATAATGCATCCTAATATGAGAGTTAGTGACTTCATTAATCCGGTAACGAAAGAGTGGGATGTTGGACTTTTGGAGAATTATGTCAATCCGGAGGACATACCATTTATAAGAAGCTTGGCCACAAGTTCAGCTCATCGTCGAGACACATTCTGTTGGAATTACACAAGGAATGGCCAATACACGGTTAAATCTGGATATTGGGTAGCTCAGAATGTGTTAAAAACAGAGGAGGAGAAGGAAGTCTTAGAATCGAGTATTACAAAGCTTCAAGCCTTCGCTTGGAAGTTAAAGGCACCTTCGAAGATATGTCATCTTATATGGCAGTTGTTAACTGGTCATGTGGCAGTAACGAGGAACTTAGCAAGACGTAATATGAGGTGTGATAACTACTGCCCAAGATGTGGAGAGCTAGAAGAATCTGTAACCCATGCTATATTCGAGTATCCGCCAGCTCTACAAGTCTGGTCCTTATCATCAACTCCGTCAAGCCCATGCTTATTTCCAGTACCAAGCGTTTACGCAAACATGGATTACCTATTCTGGAGGAAGAACAGCATTATCGAGCCGGAACAGGACAGGGATCCTTATCCCTGGATAATTTGGTACATTTGGAAGGCTATGAATGACAAACTTTTTCAGGGGGATAGACAGAGATCCTTTGGAGCTAGTTCGATATGCAGAAAGTGAATGTCAAGCCTGGTTTAATGCGAATGAAGTGGTACAACCTGTGGTACAAGAAATCTTTTCTGAGGAGCCCCAAGTCATAAGCTTGGGTAATATTTGCTTGCTAGATGGATCTTGGACAGCCTCGGCTCCGTTTAGTGGATGTGGATGGGTCTGGTGGGACAGTGGAGGAAACATTCAATTGCTGAGGACAAGAAATTTCAATCGACGGGAATCAGCTTTGCATTCGGAAGTAGAAGCTCTGCGGTGGGCAATGGAAAACATGCTTCAACACTCAACTTGCCAGAGCTTTGGAACAGACTGCAAGGAGCTGATAGCAATGATAAATGAACTTCATGCTTGTCCTAACTTTGCGACGGAATTGGAAAGGATAGAGATGCTGATGATTTGCTTTCCGGATTTCAACATCATTCATGTTCCACGATCGCGCAACCAGTTTTCAGAGTTTTTAGCTAAGACTGCTAGATCTTTTTATAGGAAGTTACATTTTATTGGTTGTTCTATTCCGGTCTGGTTACCCACTCCACCTCAAGTTTGAGTAATAGAATGGTCGTTTGACGTCAAAAAAAAAAAAAAAAAAAAAAAAAAAAAAAACCTGTAGAGAGTAAATATGTATTAACGCTGGTTTTACTGTTTTCTTTTTCTTTATTATATTATTTACTCTAATATTTTTACTCTCATTCTCTCTATAATTATTACTCTCAGTTGCGTTCTTACTTACCAATCACACTCAGAGTTCGACACCATTGTGACACAGATATATAGTTCGACACCATTGTGACACACATATATATCTTTTTTTTTTAACAGGGATTGGGTCTGCCACTGTCCGGACTAATCTCAAAAAGGATGTTGTGGTCTATGGATGCATTTACAGTAAGGATATTCAAATGAGGCGTGAAGCATGGCCAGGAGGTGTTGTCTTTTCAAACAGGTGTACACATTGCTGAGACCTATAAGGTTATAACCCATTCAAACATTGCAGTGTTTAAAATATGGTAATTATATGACAACATCGTTAGCGTATATAATACATGATAGTTGGTGATGGAGAGGGTTAAATTTGTTGACTGAGCATCATTAGTGGATAGTATCTTCCCAACAATCTCTTATTATTATTATAATGGTTATGTAGAATTATTTTATTTTATTTTGTTATTTAAATTTAATTTTAACACAAAATTGAATTAATAATAAAATGATACACGTAAAAATCTCTCTGCCAAAAAACCGTTTCTCATTTTTTCTACTATCTCTCTCCTACTTTTCCTTATTTTTATTATTAGATTTGCTGAGGTACTCTTGGTTTTTCAACCACTGCAGGTGCTCTAATGATTACCGAAAAAGAAATTTTTGACTAGTGATGAAAATAGTGGGGCTTATAAATAAGTTGGAGTATTTCATTCCCTATTAAGAAACCTATTCACACCTCATAACTGATAAAGTTGACTTATTCTTCGGTTCACCCTAGGGCACCAATAGGATTGTGTAATTTCATATTCGATATCTTTTAAAAAAGAAAATAAAATATTGTTAAATTATATTATGTTTTTAAAATTAAAAGATAAAAAAAAAAAAAAAAAACAGTAATAATTACAAAAAAATATTTTTAACGTCGTCAGCAAAACATTAAATCATAATCCCTAAACCCTAAATCCTAAACTCTTGGGTAAACCCTAAATTCTAGGATAAATCCTAAACTCTAAATCAAAATCACTAAACATTAAAACACTCAAGGGTTTAGAGTTTAGGATTTAGGGTTTAGGGTCTTAGTGTTTTTATTTATTTAGAGTTTAGGATTTGTCCAAGGGTTTACCAAGGGTTTAGGGTTTACCCTAGGGTTTAGGGTTTACTCAAGGGTTTAGGGTTTAGGATTTAGGGTTTAGGGATTAGGATTTAGGTTTTAGTGTTTTGCTGACGACGTTAAATATATATTTTTTAAATTATTTTTTCGTAACTACTCTCTTTTTTTTTACTTTTTTATTTTAAAAACATAATATAACTTGACAATATTTTGTTTCATTTTTTAAAAGATATCGAATTTGAAATAATGAAATCCTATTGGTTGGTGAATCTAGAGGTCCACCCTAGGGAGTGAACCCAAGAATAACTCGATAATGTTTACCCCAAAATATCGATTATTTTACATTTTTACTTGTTTAAAAACAATATATTAACTGTTTTACTAAAATGTGAGATATCAACAAATTTCATGATAACTGATAAGTATAAATTTAAGGACAAATCTCTCAAAAACTCTAAAAATATACTTTTACTAAAAGAATATACAAAAAGTTACCAAAAGAAGTTTTATTAAAGATTAGGGTAAGTCCGCGTTTCGCGTGGGATTTTGTTTCATTATAATTTTTCTTAACATTTTTTTTAATGTAATGATTTTGTTTTTTACGTAGATCATTATTTTAATTTTTTTTTAAATTATCATTTTTCCTATTGTTTTTTTTTGTCGTAAAAGATTCATCATCAGTTTCGTTATTTAAAGATTTTCGTTATTTAAAGTTCCGTTATTTTGAATAAGTTTTAATATGACTATTGTGATTATTAATGAAATTGTGTTTTATTTTTATTGTGTTGGCATAGATATTTTAACTTTTTTGTTTATTGTCAGGTTATTTTATATTATACTTTTGTTAGACTGTGAAAAGACATACTTTTATTTTCATATAATATTAAACTATAGTTGGAATTTTTTAGTGCGTTATATTTTTACTTTTTTATCATTTATTTGAATAGAATAACTTTACATTTCTTGTTAAGAATAGTTACAAAACTATTTATTTTTTCTTATTATCTAAATGACAATTTCATAAATATTTAATTTGTTGTCAACTATATAATAATAATTTGCATTATTTTTCTATAACAACTTTCACTATTTGTTTTATTATTGTCATTATAAATTTTATATTTATTTTACTATTAAAACAATTCATGAAAATGTAATTATTTTTTTTATTTTTGATTAATTTTGAAAGCATGGAGATGTATTTTGAAAAAAACTCCAATCGATTGAATTTCACAAACAAATTGATAATTTCTTTCGATATGTTTATTTCTTTTTTTCAGCAACATAAGTAGAGTCACGAAGATTCTGCAAATCACACTGGTAGCTCCGCATCCATATGAACGACCAGCGACGGTTGTTTCCTTGCACTGCGTGCGACGGTTGTTTCCTTTGAGTTCTGCGTCCGTGGTATGTGAATGATCTCTGAGCTGTTAAAACTTCTCTTCAAAATTGTTATGTCTTCCAAATAGCTTACAAAGGCTGGCAACTTCTCTGGTTCCGAAACAATCTTCACCAACTGAGAACAGTCCATTGCAAATGTAACCGAGAACTGTCTAAGATTCCTCATGCATTCCATTGCCCATATGAGAGCCTCTATCTCTGAGTGTAGTGGCGACTGGCTCCCTCTTGTATTCCTTGCTCCCATTAGTCCGTCAAAACCTTCCAGGGTACTATACCATCCTTGTCCTGAATATAAATCCTGACTTTTCCAAGATCCGTCCGTAAAACACCATTTACCTGGTATATTCGATATTAACGATGATACATGTACTCGGATATGATCCATTCCTTGAGTCAGGGGGGTTTTGTGCTTCCGCCCAAAGTAACAATTATGTTTCTGCCAATTAGAGAGTATCTCTTGGGTCCATATCCAAATTATTAAACACTTTATTGTTTCTTCCTTTCCATATATACCAGAGAATCCATGCAAAATGATGATCTTCCATATCCGGGGAGACTCTCCAAAACAAATGATCCATATTGGTAAAGAATGATTGAGTGGAAAATATATTTGGATTCGTTGGAATCCGTGAAAGTGCCTAGACCTGAACCGCCGATATTTTTATTTCTTGAATTCAGTTTTATTTTATACTCTCTCTCTCTGTTTCAAAATAATGCATGTTTTAAGATTTTCACACTAATTAATAAAACATATTAAAAATTATTTATTAACGATATTTTTGTTAGTTATATTTCCTATATTTTAAACCAATAAGATGTCAAGAAATATAATTGATGTTTTTGAAATTTACAATTTTTTATTATTAGTTGACAAAAAGTGCATAAAAAATATAAAAAATACATATTTTTAAAACTAATTTTTCATAGAATATGAATCTTTTTGAAACAGAGAGAGTACATTTCTGCTGAAAAGTGCGGTGCCCTCCAAGAATAAAACATTTCTTATGGCAACTCCTTTCAGGATGTATAGCGGTAATGAAAAATCTAAAATCAAGAGGGATACAAGGGAATATATGTCGTGCCCGATGCGGAGATCCGGAGGAATCAATAAATCATGTGTTTTTTGAATGTTCTCCAGCACGTCAAGTATGGGCTTTATCTAAGATACCATCGCATCCCAATATTTTTCCTATCAGTTCTTTTTTTTGCTAATATGGATCATATTTTTTGGAGAGTTAATCCAAAGATGGATGACCACCAATTTGCATGGATATTATGGTATATATGGAAAGACCGGAATAACAAAGTTTTTAGCAATTTGGATATTGATCCGAGGGAAACACTCAAATTAGCAGAATTGGAGTCATCACTCTGGGCTGAGGCACAGGTAGTAAATGATCCAAGGAGGGGGCATCAGGTACATACCACTTCCACATTAGCACCGTCAGGACGATGGTGCTTCATAGATGGATCATGGAAAGATAAAGACTTATTTTCAGGGCAAGGCTGGTATAGCACTTTACCGGGTTTTGATGGTTTATTAGGGGCAACGAATGTAAGGGCATGTTTCTCACCCCTTCATTCGGAGGTGGAGGCTTTAATTTGGGCAATGGAATGTATGAAGAATTTAAGACAGTTTCAGGTGACGTTTGCAACGGATTGTTCTCAATTGGTAAAGATGGTTTCGGAACCAGAAGAATGGCCAGCATTTGAAAGTTATCTGGAAGACATTAAGCTTTTAAAAAGAAGTTTCATCAACTCAGACATCGTTCATGTACCACGGACGGAGAACCTACGGGCTAATAGCCTAGCACGTAGTGCTAGGAAACAACCGTCTTTCGTCGTTCACATGGATGCGGAGTTACCAAATTAGTTTATAGAGTCAATATGAGTCTGTAAATGTTTACTGTCAAAAAAAAAACGGAATACCTGATTCATTATAACAAAACATATTTTAAATTGGGTTGCAATACCAAAATCTAATGCTAATTATTTCTAATTAGAAAAGATACATGATTGTTTGGATTTTGTATATGTTATTACATTTTTTTTTGTCGACATGTATGTTATTACATTTAATATCCAAATACACTATATTACCCTAATAAATAGCTATGATTTGTGGCACAAAAGATACTGATTTATTTTAGAAAATTATTTTAACATTACCTTCATTAAATGTAATTCATTTACTATATATTACCAATTTATTATATATCATCACTACATCTAAATCATTTATTGCTATTTACTAATATTCTTCTGATTGTGCTTAAAACTAATTATTTATATATAAGGTGATAAGTATTACTCCATCCGTATCACTTCAAGTGGTGTTTAGAGAACAAATTTTTGTTTCAAAATATTTGATGTTCTCGTTATTCTAGGTAGAGTTTACTATCATTTGAACTTTTTGACCAATTACAAAATACTATTTTTTTTTATTGGTTGAATTAATTTTATTTAAAGATATTTTTATTTAACCAAGATAAATTGTATATAATTTTGTATTTTCTTAATCTATGTGTAAAAATCTTAAAAACCAATTAAAATGATACGGATGGAGTATTAAGCTATTACATTAATTTTCGTATAGCAATAATGATTATATGACAACTTAATATCAATCTCGTAATAGCTAACAAAACGGGGTACTTCAAGTAAATGTTAAGACGTAAATGACAAAAGGATAAAAAATGTGAAGACTATATTTTTAAAAAAATGTTCCTTAATATATATATCGGCCATATTCGTTTTTTCATTAAAACACAGGCCCAAAAAGGACAAATTACAAAAATCTGATTAGTCCATTTCTTTCCATATACATCCTTCGTTAACTTAATCCCACAAACCGCACCGGCAATTCTACGAACCATCATAGTTCTGTCGTTGGACATATCATATGTCCGCTTAGCTCCTTCTTTTCTTTTTTTTTTCATGAATGTTAAATTTTATTCACCAAAAAAATCTTTTTATATCAAAGTATAACCATTTCCAAAAGAAACTACTACTTCTCAATACCTATCTCAAGAGAAAACACCAAATGTGAAATAGAAATTCTATACTCTAGTACCAAACCAATATTGGAGTCCCTCAGCCATGTCCGTTCCCTTCTGCATTTCATACTGAGCTTATTTCTTATCCCCTTATCAACAAGCTTCTGCGGGATTATAATGGATGTGGCCTTCTCACCATGCTTAATCATGTTTCTCTCCCTCCAAATCGCATAAACAGCAGCTTGGAAAGAATATCTCACATAAAAAGTACTCATCACCCTTCTAGAGTTGTCTGTTATCAGAGACACAATATCAGCCCATACATTAGAGTGTGCACTTCGAAGAATTCCAAGAGTGAGATGCTCTCATAGCTGTGAAGAGTAGACACATTCAAAGAATAAATGGTTTCTAGTCTCTCCAACATTCTTACAAAGTACACATATTGTATCAACTCCAACACTCCATTTAGCAACTCTATCCATTGTGGTAAGTCTATTTAACAGAGCCAGCCAAGTAATGAACGCGAACTTTGGCGTCGCCTTAGAGAACCAAACGCCTTTTGCCCAATGACATTGACCATAATTTTTTCTCAGCTGCAACCAAGTCTCGTGAGTTGAGAATTTCTCTTTAAACAACTTCCCTTTCCACTTATTAACATCCTCCACATTATGTCTCATCTTCTCCTTTACCAGCCTCAGCTTCTATTTCATTGAGAATCACATTTCTGTGCTTCCTTCTTCTCCTTACACACCGAACAGCTTCCTCTAAAGTGGCTTCTTTCCTCACGCCCATATCAATAACACCACGATCTCCAAACAGATCAAAAAGCATCCCCTTTTCAGACCAGTTATCAAACCAATACGAAGTAGAACACCCATTTCCCACTTCCTTAAGATAGAAATTTTTAGCAACAACTCTCAACTTCAATATCTTCCTCCACATCCAGGAACCAACTTGACTCTTAGACTTAACTTCCCAAAAGCTCCTCTTCTTAAGTAAATAGGACTTAATCCACTTTCCCCAGAGAGAATCACCAGACAACAACCTCCAGATAAGTTTCATCCCATAGACCTTATTTACCTCTTTCAGACTTCTTATGCCCAAACCACCTTCGCTTTTTGGTTTGCAAATTTCCTTCCACGCTACTTTTGCTCTTGTGGTCTTAAGCACAGGCCCCGACCAAAAAAAAGAAGCACAAAGTTGTTCTATCTCCTTCATACACTTGCTAAAAAGCCTGAAAACCGCTGCCCAAAAATTTACTATACTCATAAGCACAGCAGTGATCAACTGGAGCCGACCGGCGTAAGAGAGAAAACGACAAGTCCAGGTACTGATCTTGCTACAAACTCTCTCCACCAAAGGAACATAGTCTTGCTTACACATTGCTTTAGTCATCAACGGAAGCCCCAAGTAACGAACAGGGAGCTTACCTTCAGCAAATGGGAAATTTCTCAAAATTCTGCTTCTTTCTTCTTCCACAACTCCTGCCATGTAAACAGTCGACTTCTCAATGCTAATGTTCAGACCAGACCACTTAGAAAACTCCCCAAACACGGATAGAGCTCCTTCGATAGATATTTTTGTACCTTCTACGAAAACCATTAGGTCATCTGCAAAGCAAAGGTGGGTTAGGGAGAGGGCTTGGCAGCGTGGATGAAACTTGAACCTCTTCTCCCTCACAGCTTTGTCAATCTTGTGAGATAAAACATTCATACACAAGACGAAGAGATAGGGCGAGAGTGAGCAACCCTGCCTCAACCCTCTAACACTTTGGAAATATCCCGCCAACTCCCCATTAACTTGTACAGAAAACGAAGGAGTAGTAATGCATAGTTTGATCCACCTTATAAACTTTCCAGGAACTCCTAATGCCTCAAGAATCCGCAATACAAAATCCCACTGTACTGAGTCGAACGCCTTTGAGATGTCTATCTTCATCACACATCTAGGCGAGACATCATCTTTATGATAATCCTTAACTAGCTCAGACGCCAGTAGCACATTGTCCATAAGGAGCCTTCCTTTTACGAAAGCAGATTGGCTTAGCTCCTTCTTCAGTAATCACCGGTGTAATTCAACGTCATTCACTGCAATCTGATCTATTGTGTTAGTGGAGACTTTGACCAAGCCTGAAATCAATTTGAATACATCTAAGAACCACCACATTTGCTCTGCTGAATAATGGATCGTGGTTGTAGTGGATCGTAACATCAAAGAAGTCGTTAATGGCGTTGAATAAGTGCATATTATAATGGCTTGAATGTGAAGAATCGATAAGGAAACGACATGAACAGACACGAACGCACATATTACTCACGAAACCTCACTTCACACGTTCTTTAAGAACCTCCATTGTTGGTAGACGAAACCAGATATTGGAGGAGCCACAAAAAAGCTTGATAAAATACGATATTATTGGATTGGATGTGACAAAATAAATTGAAACACTTTGAAACACAATCCAAACTCGAATTTTCTCGAAAAACCCTATTTTCGAAAAGTATTCAAATTTTCAATCGAATGTATACGCAGAAACCTCAAGATGATTAGAAAACAAAATCAGAGGTGAACAGATGAAAGCGTCCTTGATCTAAAGTTGAGTGCCATCTGGAAGACCAAAAGATTCCATCAATGGAACAGAAGGGGGCGCTGGAGTTAAAGAAGTACACGGGAAGAGAAAGATGAACCCTAAACTCACCCGACGAAGACGATACGCGTTTGGTCGGTTTCGGGCTCGATCAGCATAAATAATCATAAAGCCCAAACACGAAGCCCACAAATATTAAGCACAACAGTTAATGAAATGCAGCGTAATTTGAGAAAGTACATGTGTTGCTCCCATAATGAACGATTTTATGACGTGGCAACACATGAAAGAAGTAAACACTTTTTTTTATATATAGATGTTAATATCATAACAAACTGTAGTTCAAGTTAACTCCGGTAGTGCACACACAAAAAAAAGTTAACTCCGATAGTGCACACATAAATGAAACGCTAGGTTTGGTCCGCGCTATGCACGGGATACTAATCTTAGTATCATAACAAACTGTAGTTTAAGTTAACTCTGGTAGTGCACACAAAAAAAAAGTTAACTCCTGTTTACTAAAATGTGGAACTCGATTACCAAAACCATGCAACAACAGTTCAATCCCCTAGACTATATTTGCGAAGTGATTTTTTTAAATTTTATTAGGTGTCATCTTCGTAGACACTTTCACCCAAAAAATCATGACATGGCACAATTAGATATATGACATGGCTTATAAAAAAGATGACATGGCTAATTGAAAACTTAAAACCCTAACATTATTTCTAGGAGATATATATATGTCTTACACAAAACGTATTACATCGATTGCGAAAGAACTTCATAACTTTACCTAGCTAAACTTATTATGTCGTCATGTGATAACATGCAGCCGTCCACATATGTCTTCAATTAAAAAAAAATGTATTTCATAATCCTTTTTTCCGTTAGCTTTTTGTATACTAAGTTTGACCATATTTTGTTTTTTTATGCAGGATCTGTACACATGGAAGTATGAGTCATCTTCAAGGCATAAGACTGTCACGTATTTGGTGAATGGTGTAAGTGATTTTTTTTTTTTCGTGTAACTTGATGGTGTAAGTGATTTTTCTTTGTTATTTTACTGTAATTTACTTTTATGTACATCTTTTCTTTTCTTTTTTTGGTCAAACACTTTTTTGTACCTCTAAAATCTAACCTATTTGATAAAATATGTTTCAGGCCTTCAACAAAATTGATGATTTTAGCAAGACTAAAGTCGATGTGCGGTATGAATATAACACCATGATGATGACATTTACAGTCAGAGAAAAACTCAGTCAAATTTCTTCATGAGCAAGTTAAATCCAAGTTTACGGTTTGAATGGAAAATAACAAGTTTAAGTCATAAAAGTGTAAAACTCAAGTCTTCGGATTGGTGTGCCAAGAATATTTTTTTGTTAGATCCGAAAGCTAAAGCGTGGAAACCAGAATTTGAGATATGAAGAATATTATCAATTGTATGCTTTTATTGATTTCTTTATTCAGTTCTATTAGCATTTATTTTAACTATAGAACCTTAAAAAAATGCATCACGTAACAATTCATTGTTTCTACCATTTTCTTTATTGCAAATTGATACCATGTTTACAAATCATGACGTAAGTAATCTATGAATATATTATTTACAAGACAATTTTCCTTTCCTACAAGATATGTCCATATTTTTCTCATTAATGAATGACAATGAATGGAATGAAATCATGATTAAGAATATATTTTGTTTTCACATACCAATTATTAAATAGACAACTTAATCTATGAATATTAATGAGTTTTCATAATATCAAGTAACATATATTTCGGATTGCATAAACTAAAGATAGGTTGCCTTTTCAAAAACATTAGTTATATTGTAGTGATAAAGGAAGAAAATCAATATGAAAAATATATGATTCATGTATTCAATGACGTGAATGAATATCAACTATGTTATATATATACATATATATACATATATATATACATATATATACATATATATATACATATATATACACATATATATATGTATATATCATTCAACAATATGTTAGTTGACAAAATTTTAACTTTGCAATCATTTTTTAACAAAGCTTTACGCCATGTCTGACACACCTAAAAATTTAACCAAAAGAAATTGATAAAAAAATTAATCTAAAATTATGATTTTAAATATATACATATATATATTTTTAAATATTATTTAAAATAAAAAAAAATATTTTTCTCTGAATTTTATGCTTAATTAAAGCAAATTTATATTAACTATTGGTTAAAATAATAAAATATATAATGTTAATAAATTTCATTTTAAAATATAATTTAAATTTTAAAAAATTTATCACTGCATATGGTGCAAGAAAACACCTAGTTACCTTATGTTTTATGTGCATCCTAATTTTTTCCAAGAATATTTTTCTATTCAAACTCTCCCTGCAAATAAGCGATCAATAGAAAATTATCTTTTATATTGACTGAAAATTTAAAAATATTTAATTTACTCTACATTGAAAAAAATATTAACTTCACTGCTAATGTTTTGGTATTCTTATTAGAGAGCATCTGTTTAGACTTTAGTGATATTACTATTAAAAATACTTTCATTTATATGTAGTTTTTTTTTAAATTTGATCCAAATATACATAACATTTTCGAAATAGTATATTTCTTGTCTCCATGAGCTCGTATTGCTTTCTCTCCAGCTCATGAGGACACACTCCTTGTTCCTCCAATGCCCTGAATACATATGTCTGAACCCTGCTGTAACCCGTTTAACAATAACAGTTCCAGTATAGAAGACGATATGTTCAGAGACTATATATGCGGTGACTTTCCACCAAGAAGCTTCAGCCTCTGTCACATGAAGCCTTGTCTTAGCCTCTTCCAATGCAATCTGCATCTCTTTTATCTCCTATTTTTGTCTTGTCACCATGAGCTCGTGTAGCCTTCTCTCTAGCTCATAAGGTCATACTCCTTGTTGTTTCTCAAATGGTCCTGAACACATGTGTCTAAACATAGTTTCTTCTAAATCTTTACTCTTCTCTGAAACTTCCTGTAAACAGTTTCACAATAACAATTCTATTTGAGAAGACAATCTGAAAAATTTTGATGTGGGGGCCAATGTGTGACAAAGAATCAAAATCAATAATTGCTTGAATCTCAAGGACTTTAATGTCTAATACTTTACCATAAGCTTGGAATAGTTGCCCTCTTGTTCTAGACCAATTTGAAGAAGCTCAAACTCGGGTTGAGCTTATGCTTCAAACTGATTCCCCTTTCTGCTCCAGAATTTTCTTCTGTAGATTGGCCAACTCAATGCCGATCATCCTCCAAAAAAATTTTAGAAAAGATTTACCCTACTTTGGGGGGGGGGGGGGGTTGGAGCCTGACTAGTAACTAGTAAGAGCACTTACCACTATTCAGTATATTATTTGTTTTGTTGTACGAATACTAATATATATTATTTTATTTTTTTTTGACAGCAAACAATGCACAGACTCATATTGACTCTGTGAACCAACTTGGAAACTCTGCATCCATGTGTACGACGAAAGACGATTGATGCCGGGCACTACGTGCTAAGCTGTCCGCCTTTTGGTTCGCCGTCCTTGGTACATGAACGATGTCTGAGTTGTGGAAGCTTCTTCTCAAAAGCTTGATGTCTTCTAAATAGGCTCCAAATGCAGGCCATTCCTCAGGTTCCGAAACCATCTTCACCAACTGAGAACAATCTGTTGCAAACGTAACCTGAAATTGTCTTAAATTTCTCATGCATTCCATTGCCCAAATCAATGCCTCCACCTCCGAGTGAAGCGGTGATAGACATGCACAAACATTTCGTGCCCCTAACAAACCATCAAAGCCTGGTAAAGTACTAAACCATCCTTGCCCTGAGAACACATCCTTATCTTTCCAAGAACCATCTATAAAACACCATCGTCCTGTATTTGTTTGGATGGAACTATTCTGTGTAACTGGTGTCACTCTCTGATTCCTTAAAACCTGAGCCTCAGCCCAAAGTTTTGATTCCAGTACAGCCAGGTTAAGTGTATCTCTCGGATCAACATCAATATTACTAAACACCTTCTTATTCCGACTTTTCCAAATATACCATAAGATCCATGCAAACTGATGGTCATCCATCTTTGGATTAACTCTCCAGAAAAGATGATCCATATTCGCAAAGAAAGAAACTAGAGGGAAATTATTCGGATTCGAGGGTATCTTAGATAAGGCCCACACCTGTCGTGCTGGAGGACAATCAAAAAACACATGGTTTATCGATTCCTCCTGATCACCACAACGTGAGCAAAATATATCTCCATGTATTCCTCTTGCGTTTAAGTTCTTCATAACCGCTATACATCCTGAAAGTAGTTGCCATAAGAAATGCCTTATCTTCGGAGGACACTTCAATTTCCAGCAATAGGCTTTAAGAACATCAACTGTGGGTCCATAAAAATCTGGTGGTTTTTCCTTATCTGGATAGACTCTTTCCACTTGATACCCAGATTGGACCGTATATTTTCCATTGTTAGTAAAATGCCATCCAAGCCTATCATCCATCTGATTTGTACTCAAGGGTATACTTGTAATGATCTTAATATCCTCCGGGGAAACCAAAGTGCTTATAGCCTGTAAATTCCATGTACGAGATGCCGAATGTATTAAGGAATCCACGGTGAGATCCGGGTAACAGTGATTAGGGTTTTTATTTGCTGGTCTCGGGCGAGTGAATGGGAGCCAGGGGTCATTCCATACAGATATAGATGACCCTGTCCCCACCCGTTTAATTAGTCCTTTACAAACCAGAGATCTAGCAGAAGTAATACTCCTCCAGCCATATGACGGGGAGTACGAGCGGATCGGTTCCAGGGGTGAAGCATTCCTATAGTACCGTCCTTTAAAAACTCGAGAAAATAGAGTATTCGGTTTCTCGATCAAACGCCCCAATTGCTTACCAAGCATCGCCGTATTAAAATCAGTGAGATCCTTAAAACTAAGGCCACCATTATCTTTAGGAACACATAATTTATCCCATGATTTCCAATGCATACCTTTCGTGCCTCCACCTGGGCTCCACCAGAACTGAGCTACGGCACTTGTGAGCTTCTTCACAGTGGCCTTTGGTAATTTATATACAGACATCACATGATTTGGTAGAGCCGTAACCACTGATTTTATAATCACCTCTTTTCCTCCTTTCGTGAAAAAACGAAAAGTCCATCCATTCACTCTATTGTTCAATCTCTCTTGTACAAACCCAAACACTTGTACCTTAGATCCTCCAAGACTCTCCGGTAACCCTAAATAAGATCCCATTCCACCTATATTCTGAATCCCCAAGATATCTCTCAATTCTTGTCGACAAGATTCTTCAATCTTATGTCCGAATTGAATTGAAGATTTCTGGAAATTGATTTGTTGCCCTGAGACCGTCTCATATTCCTTAAGAATCCTAAGAATAGTCTGACACTCTTCCTTTTTTGCCTTACAAAAGAAAAGACTATCATCTGCAAACAATAAATGAGAAACTGCTGGGCAAGCTCTCGCTACCTTTAGTCCCGTTAACTGTTTCAGACGTTCCGCCTTTTTTATGTTTGCAATTAGTGCCTCCGTGCACATAATAAAAAGGTAAGGAGATAAAGGATCCCCTTGACGTAATCCCCGCTGGGGAATTATCAGTCCTCGTGGCTGTCCATTAATAAGAACCCTGTATTGAACCAAAGATATACATTCTCTCATTAATTTAATCCAATGCGGATCAAAACCCATTTTGTAAAGAAGAGCCTCAATAAAATCCCATTCTATCCGATCATAAGCCTTGCTCATATCCGTTTTTATCGCCATAAACTTGTTCTGACAAGATTTATTTGTCCTTAGTCCATGAAACATTTCCTGGGCGATAAGAATATTATCCGAAATTAATCTTCCTGCCACAAAAGCCGATTGAGTTTCCGATATTAGCCATGGGAGACAAATTTTCAGCCGTTGACACAAAACTTTCGATATGATCTTGTAACCAACATTACATAAACTTATCGGTCTCAATTCCGTCATTCTTGTAGGTCTTTCCGTCTTTGGAATCATACAAATATTGGTGATGTTTAAACGTGAATCCAGCTCGCCCGTAACCAGAAAATTATTAACCAACTCTACAACATCCTTCTTAATAATATGCCAGGAATGCTGGAAAAAAAGAGCAGTCATCCCATCCGGCCCTGGCGCTTTTTCAGGATGCATCATGAATAAAGCCTGTCGAACTTCTTCTTCCGTTGCTGTACGCATTAATATTTGATTCATTTGTGGAGAAATGGAGGGTACAATCTCATCCAAAAAACTATCAAATTCCATTGGATTAGTCGTAGCAAACAAACCCTCAAAATAATCAACCGCTACCTTTTCAACTCCACTTTCACCCGTAATCCAATTACCCAATTCATCATGTAGACCCACGATTTTATTACGGATCCGGCGTTGTTTTGTCAACGCATGATAAAATTTAGTATTAAGATCTCCTGATGAATACCACATATTCCTACTTTTCTGGTGCCAATATTCCTCTTCATCCCTATAAGCCTCTTGTAATTTCCGAGAAACCTCAAGAATCTCCTCTTGTGTTCTATCATTATCTGTCTGTACTTCTTCTAACACCTGCTGAAGATCTTTAATTTTATCCTTTCCATATGGTTGATTGTCCTTACGCCAGGAAGATATTTCATGGCGACAGTTACTAATTTTTGTAACAAAATCCTCAACCCGTCCTTCCTGATTCTCCGACCAACCTGACATTATCGATTCCATCAGACCCTCTTGACCAATCCACCTCTTATCGAACCTAAATTGTCCCCTTTTTCGTCTATTAATTTTATCATCCAAAAAGGCCACCACTGGGCGATGGTTTGACCCCACCAATCTCAAATATTCCGTATGAGACCATGGGAAGAGTGTGTGCCATTCCTCATTCGCTAGGTCCGGACATGCCGCACGCGTTACGCCTAGCGCGATTTTGAACATGGGATAGATGTAAAATATTTTTTATCTTTACTCAACAGATATATAAAATATAAATAAATAATAAAAAAATTCTAAATTTTTTCAATTCGAAACTTCTTTTTATTTATTTTTTAATTTTTTGCAATTTTATTTTGTAATCTGAAAAAAAAATATTTTTTTCAATTTTCAATTTTCTTTAAATGCCTAAATTGTAAGTTTAGATTTGCTCTAGAAATATAAGTGTATTTTAATTTTTCAATGAAAATTATTTTGGTATTTTGACCTTGTGAACTATATTTGTGACAAAAATGTTAGATTTATCCTATTGTATTATTTAATTTAATTAGTTGATATTAAAAATTTAAAATCACTGTTCTTTAGTACTAATAATCTTGTTCGAAACTTATTATGACAAATTTTCCCAGTTTGATTCGGTGATTCTTAGAGAACGTAGACGTGTCAAATAGAATCCTCTTTTAAAAATTTGAAGAAAAAGAGGATTGTGACAGAACATAACAGTTCCAAAACTCGAATACTTTTGAGCCAGCTACATGGTCAAGTACTCAAGTCTTGGAACTATTTGTTTTGTGTGTGTGTGAGAGATTAATATGCAATATTTATAACTTTAGTCTAACTGATGGTAAGGGAAAATAGTTCTCTCAGACACGAGTCCCTAGGCGGTTCCCCAAAAACCAGAAGTTCTCTCTTTTGGCTATTGTTTTCAAATCTTGGTTTCGTCTGACACACTCAACCACCCGGTTTTAACCCTAAAGTAGAAAACTCTCAAAACTACTAGCGGTTTCTCGGTCTCTTTCTGCGATTCTCCGAGCTCTCCTTGACCTCGGAGAGGTCCTCCCTTTCGGTGGTCAGTCTGTGAGTCGACGGGTACTCCTCCAGAGCAGGCCTCGTTCTAGATCATAGGACGGCTCATACCTTCAGTATCATCACACCGCCCTTCTTACGACTCCACTGCAACAAATGGCCTCATCCCGACACTCCTCAGCACTGCAACATGGCAAAGAGCACATCCCCAAACGTGTCCGAGCCCCTAGCTTTGATACCTCCAGCTTAGTGAGAGACAACGCACTAACACTGATTGGAAGAGCTACAAATCCAAAGGAATAGAGCATTGAACAGCTTGTCTGCACTTTACCAAGAAGCTGGATTCTCAAAGGAAGGGTTTCAGGCGCGGATCTCGGTAAAGACTGCTTCCAGTTTCGATTTGACTTAGAAACAGACCTTCCTTAGGTTGTGGCTAACCGACCCTACCACTTTAACCACTGGATGGTTATCTTGCAGAGATGGGAACCAGTGTTGTATCCCACCTTCCCCTCGCAGATCCCCTTCTAGATCCGCCTCCAAGGCCTGCCCCTTCACTTCTGGCATGAGAAGATGATGTACAATCTAGTGGAGGTACTAGGTACTTTGGATGACTATGTCATTACCAAAACATCAGCTAAGATCCGCGTCAGCCTGGATGGTCTGCAGCCTCTGGCAAAAGAGATGGTTGTGGAGTTTGAATCTGGTGAAGAACTTATGGTCTCACTAGACTACGAAAAGCTTCTGAACCATTGGTCCCATTGCAACAGACTCTCACACCTAAAAAGCCACTGTCCTTTTCTGCCTAAGACTGAGATCTTCTCCCGACCTCAGATCCAACCTGACCCTCAGATCCAACCTGACCCTCAGATCCCTGCCTCCAGAGCCACAACCCAACATCCCACAACTCATCTAGGGAAAAAGCTCCACAGGAGTTCAGCCAGAGGGTTGATAGGCATGGAAGACCCTTCGGCGAGAGACTCTCATTCCCCTCAGCTCGTTCTAGGCCCCTCGCAAACCAGATTATACCTTCACAAGAAGCAGGAGGTTCTAGATCTTCTGGTGGGACTCGTGGGATCTCAAATCGCCCCCTAATGCTGCCGCAACACCCAAGGAGGAGAGAGTCACCAGCTCCTAGATCTAACCAGTATCAATGGAGAGAAAAAGAACACATCTCCCCAAGGCTCCCTTATCGCGATAGCCCTGCAGTGCTTACATCACCTCAGAACACTACGGCGGAACAACCCCCCAGCTCTAACCCACCGCTAATAAGGAATCTCGCTGTGCATGACTTTCCTCTGCCAGCTATTCCCACCACGGAGGAGGTAATGAATGAACTACAGGAAGTGACCATTCAGTATGTGAATTGCGCTGATCCCACTATAAGCGAAGCAAGACGCCAACGAGTCCTCCAGGGAGAAGCCAAAGGATTAATGGCTGAAACAGCTGCCTCTATCGTAGTTGCAGCATCAAAACGATACAATATGGTTCTCAATGGGAGCTCATCACGCCTTACTGAACAGGCGCTGGAATCCAATCATGTGATACTCCTCCCTCCTCCTGGCCTACCACCTAGTGGCCCTGTCGCCGGGAAAAATAGAGGTCGACCAGTCAAAGCGAAGAAAGTGCTAGCAACCCCCAACCCTCTCGCAGGAGCTAGCTCCATAAAGCGTAATCTATACCAAGCTGGAGCCTCCCCCGCTGGAAACAAATCACAGAAGTCCTCATCAATATCCTTCCGAGGAGCTGGAGCTACTGCACCTTCACCAAGGAGAACTCTTCAACTAGACCCAATGAATTATACGCCTGCAGCTTCTCATAGTGGCAACTCGGGTTTTCAGGACGATCATCCTCAGCTTCCTTAGCTGTGTTGAGCTGGAACTGTTGTGGTATTGGGAATACCAGAACAGTCCAGAGGCTCAAAACACTAAACAAGAAACATTCCCCAGACATTTTGTATCTAATGGAAACAAAAAAAAAAAACAGATGGAAAAGTCCTGAAAGAGCTAGAGGATCTCCCATATCATAAGCACTTCCTAGTATCTCCCCACAGCCCAGGTGGTGGGGGTCTTGCATTGTTATGGCACTCTGA
The DNA here is from genome assembly GCF_020379485.1 of Brassica napus. Classification (NCBI taxonomy): domain Eukaryota; kingdom Viridiplantae; phylum Streptophyta; class Magnoliopsida; order Brassicales; family Brassicaceae; genus Brassica; species Brassica napus. The sequence goes on along the minus strand of NC_063447.1, from coordinate 29,323,193 downwards.
CCTTGAAGTAGATATCATCACTTCAAATCACAACTTCATTGATACCAAAATCACCTACAAGGAAGCATGCTTCTTTAGTACGTTTGTGTATGGAGCCCCTGATGTTAATAAAAGACAGGAAGTATGGGATGAACTTACGGCATTAGCAGACACTAGAAGTGAACTCTGGTTTCTAACGGGTGACTTCAACGAAATTACCGACAACTCTGAGAAATCTAGAGGTAAGGAGTGGTCTGAAAGCTCCTTTGGCCCCTTCCGATCCTTCCTATCAGCCAGTGACCTCTTCGACATTAAGCACACAGGGAACTTCCTCTCGTAGGGGGCAAGAGACACACACACGCAGTTCATTGCAGGTTGGACACAACTCTAGCCTCATGGTCAGATCTCTTCCCAAATGGAAGATGCAATTATCTCTTGTTCGAAGAATCAGACCACAGACCAATTCTCTATGTCTTCAATACCTGCAAAAAAAAGTCACAGCGTATCTTCCGTTATGACCGTAGACTCAAAGATAATGAGAAGATTAAGATGTTAGTGAAAGAGATATGGACGTCTAATCAGAACCTTCCTGTCACGGTTAGAATCAGCAGAAGCAGGCGAGCAATTGCGAATTGGAGTCGAGAGAACTATGTCAATAGTCAAAATCTGATTGAGAAGCTGAAGATAGAGCTTGATGCAGCTCTCTCTGATTTCCAATCTGATGATATCCTCATCTCCACCATCAACCAGAAGCTCCTACATGCATATAAGGCAGAGGAAGAGTATTGGAAACAGAGAAGCAGATAATTATGGTTGGCACTCAGGGATAGGAATACAAGCTACTTTCATGCCTCCACTAAAAGCAGACGGGCTATAAATCGACTATCAGTCATTGAAGATACCTCTGGTAATGGGGTGGTGGAAGACTCCGAGATTATAGAGGTCATCTCCTCCTATTTCCAAGATATCTTCAAATCTTCTGAACCCAATATGTGCGACGTAATTGAGAGAGCCTTATCCCCCTACATCTCAGAGTCAATTAATGCAAAGTTAATATGCATTCCATCACCAGCTGAAGTCGGAAAGCTATGTTTGCTATTCATCCCGACAAGGCCCCGCGGCCAGACGGTTTCTCTGCGTGTTTCTTTCAATCAAACTGGGACTCTGTTGGAGAAGCTATCACACGGGAGATACATAGTTTCTTCATAGCAGGACAGCTCCCTGCAATGATAAACGCCACGCATATTAGACTCATCCCAAAGATTCTAAGTCCTAAGGTGGTGGCTGACTACATGCCTATTGCCCTCTGCAATGTGTACTATAAAGCTATCTCAAAACTACTTGCATTGCGGCTAAAACCAGTCCTTCAAGATATTATTTCCGAGAATCAATCAGCATTCATAACTGGGAGAGCTATTACGGACAATGTACTGATCACACACAAAGTTCTTCACTATCTCAAAAACTCTGAAGCTGAAGTACACTGCGGAATGACCGTGAAGACTGATATCAGCAAGGCCAACGATAGGCTAGAATGGACCTTCATCAAGAGAGTCTTCGACAGGTTGGGGTTTCACCGTGACTGGACTAAGAGACTGTTGCAATGTATCTCCACGGTGGAGTACTCATTCTTAATCAACAACGAGGTTCAGGGTAGTGTGAAACCTCAACGGGGGATACGACAAGGAGACCCGCTATCCCCTTATATCTTCATCTTTTGTGGAGAAGTCCTCTCAGGCCTCTGCAAAAAAGCACAGCAGAACGGTTCGATGTCAGGCATCAGAGTCTCAAACAACAGCCCTAGAATCAACCACTTGCTATTCGCGGATGATACTATGTTTTTCACACAAACAAATCATCAAATTTGTGCAACACTGATGACGATCCTAAATGACTATGAGCTAGCATCAGAGCAAAACATAAACACGGAGAAATCATCTATATCTTTCTCAGCGAGGACTCCTTGAGCAGTCAAAGATAGAGTCAAGCATCAGCAACAACATATTGAAAATGAAGGGGGAGTAGGCAAGTATCTAGGCCTACCTGGACACTTTGGAAGGAAGAAAAAGGACTTGTTTGCATCCATTGTTGATCGAATGAAACAGAAAGCGGTAAGCTGGTCTTCCAGGATTCTCTCAACAGCGGGCAAGATGACTCTCCTTCAATCAGTACTCTCTCCCATTCCTTCCTTTGCTATGTCGTGCTTTGAACTCCCTAAGGGACTCTGCAAACAGATACAATCTGTGTTAAATAGATTCTGGTGGGATGACAACATGGACGGGAGAAAGAAAATTTGTTGGATTTCATGGGAGAATTTAATGAAACCAAAAAGCCTGGGAGGTTTAGGGTTTAGAGATGTGCAAACCTTTAATCAGACGCTGCTGGGGAAGATTGCGTGGAGGATCATAACAAATCCTGACTGCCTCCTTTCCCGCATCCTGATTGGGAAGTACTGTCACAATGCCTCCTTCCTGACAACAACACTGCCATCTTCCTCCTCCCATGGATGGAAAGGGATCCTCAAGGGGCAAGACTTATTGATAAAACACCTGGGTAAAACCATAGGTAATGGCAACACTACTAACGTTTGGAAGGATTCTTGGATCCAACCTATGAGTGATCTACGCCTTGTTGGGCCACCTGCGGAGGAACAACAGGATTTGTTGGTAGCATATCTCCTATCTCGAGAAACAAAAGAGTGGAATGTGGCAAAGATAAACAACCTATTCCCCGAACTTGTCAACTACATCCTTTGCTTATCACCAAGCTTAACCAATGCTGAGGACTGCATTGTGTGGACAAACAACAAAACAGACCGCTACTCAGTGAAATCTGGTTATAACGCCAAGATCGCATCCAACATGCCAGCATTAGTAGCCCCACAGCCTCGCGACTCCTTCCAGTGGTACAAATATGTTTGGAACGTTCGGACGTCGTCGAAACTCAGACTATTCTTTTGGAAACTGATCCAGGAAGCACTACCTACGGGACATAATCTCTCTACCAGAGGACTACTTTCGGGTATCCAATGTCGGCGCTGTGGAGAGATTGAATCTTCTGATCATATAATGCTTCATTGTCGCTTCGCTCAGGAGATCTGGAATCTAGATGTGTGGGTGAATCCAGTCATGCTGTCGACAACCGCTACCACAAAGAGCATTATCCAGGCCTCGCAGTCTTGGAAGATCTTTCCACCGATTGGAGTCTCTGCAAACCTCATTCCCTGGATCTTCTGGAATCTATGGATTGCTCGAAACCGACTCATCTTCGAAAATAGAGATTCGATACCCGCAGAAATCCTCCGATCAGCCATTCTCTCAGCAAGGGAATGGGAACAGGCCCAACCTCTAGTAGCTCATCACACCACGATTAGAGGTGAGACTCTCTCCCCTCCGGCGCCGGAATCAACGATCCTCTGCTACACAGATAGTGCATGGAGAGGAGATCAGCAACAGGCGGGACTTGGTTGGGTGTTCACCGACGATCCCAACGGGAACGAGATTCCAAACACATGTCTTATCGGCTTCTATGGCGGAAGCTCTCGCTGTTAGAGAGGCTTTAATCCACGCCTCAACCCTCGGCTTCACTAAGATCTGGCTTCGATCAGATGCTCAAGAGATCGTCATAGCTATCAACGCGCAGGGGAAATCGATTGAGCTTCAAGGGGTTCTTTCTGATATCTCTTCGCTTTCTGCTTCTTTTTCTTTTTCACATTTCTCGTACGTTTCTCGTTCCCTAAATGGGCTGGCTGATAGCATCGCCAAAGCTTGCCTTTGTACCCATCAGAACTTCTTGGGCCTTTAGAATCCTCCTTAATCAAAGTATTAGTTGTTCAAAAAAAAAAGTCTAACCCTAAATTGATTAGGGTCCTTGGGCCTCAAGTCACACACTTAGCACACTAGTTTAAATTGGACTAAATGATAATCCACGCGCATGCGCGGAGTGAATTCATTTTATAATGTTTGTTAAGTAAATGATTTTAACATTTTGCAACACTACAGCTTTTATCGATTGTAAAATGACGTATACAAATGTTGGTCTCTTAAATTTATCATCATTGTTGAAAAGTTAATGTATTACAGCTCATTTTAATTATTTTTAAGACTTCATAAGTACAAAAGAAAATTAAGTTTTTCGGCTGACAAAAATCACCAAAACCAAATAGGAAACATCGATTGTATAACGACAAAAGGGGATTATTCTGCTCTTGATTTGTTTACTGTTGACTCTCCATAAGTGATTTCATTTTCTACCTCTATAAAATTGTGTTTTCGTTCTCGTTTATGTTTCATTGGTATGAGTTTAATTTAATTTTTAACTTATTCTATGAATTCAGAGAAATACATAAATGTCAATTAAAAAAGATGGATATTTGTAAAAATTATTTTCACTCCAGATACATATATAAGAATCAAAAATTTCAAGAAAATCATTGACAAACTCTTTTAACAGGTTAGTGTTCAAATCTAATATATCAAATTGTTATAGAATATAAGTGTAGACTCGAAATATAAATTTCTTTCTAGTATATATTCACCAGTTCGGTCCTAAAATCATCTAATTCTACAACAACATAACAAATTACTTATTTTATTAGCCTACGCTTTTAAGGTTTAGTTATTTAAGAGTATATAGATAAAAATACATATAATACTTTATAATTCTAGTATATGTAAACTATGTATAGACTAATAATTGTTTGATTTATTAAACGAAAAACCATAAAACTTATAATAAATAGTACAAATCTCTCATTTTTACAATTATAATAGCTAGGGATGGTATTAGACAGAAACAAATATTAAATGAATGATCAAATCTCTCATTCTTCTAATAAACTCAAAAGACGGTGATTTGAATTTTGTCATGATATTTCATTAAAAGCTTTTTCGGAATGAAAATCAAGACTAAATTATTTAATATGAATGAAATAGTATATATAGTGCTTCCAATATTAAAAATCACTTCGATTTGAAGAAGTGTGTTTCTGGGATTGTCAGAATCAAATAAGATATTAGAAACTACCTATTTAGAAAATAATTTGTATTCATAAAAGTATATACATAAGAGTAAACACATAAATCAAAACCAATACCTTTTGTGTTTTTGATAAATAAATCAAAACAATCATTTTATTTACTTTATATGGTATAAATTAGGCCTGTAACTTTTATCCGAGATCCAGATCCGATCTGAAAATCCGGATATCCGGAGGGACCGAATCCGGATCCGAATAGTAAAATATTGGATCCGTCAAAGCCGGATCTGGATCTGGATATCTTAATTTTTAGTCCGAATATCCGGATCCGTAAGTTTTATTAATAAATATTTCAAAAATAGTAATATCTATATATAAAAATTAATTTTATTTAATATATTTTCATTTTTATAATAGTATATATAAATTTTATGTAAATTTTGTAATATTATACATAGAAATAATTAAAAAAATTATATATATTTTTATTTTTAAATTATTGTTCATATTTTATATATATTAATATTATTTTTTATTTATTTTAAGAATTCAAATTCGGATCCGGATATCCGCCAGATATTACAATTTTAAAAAGGTTATCCGACACCGTGATACCCGAGAACCCTGGATCTGAATAAGGATAGTAAAATTATGGATCCGCCGGATAAGGATCCGGATCCGGATACCTTAAAATTGCCCGGACACCCGATCCGGCTCAGGCCTAGTATAAATTAGACTTTAGTGATATTGACATAGATATATAGTATATTTTAATATAAATATTTATTATTGATACTTCCTACTCATATAATTTTTTAACATTTGTATATTTACTGTAAAAAAAATTTAAATCATTAATTACAAAACATTTAATGTAAGATTTTTCAACACAAATTTCAAAATTAATTTATTAAGATCTCAATATCTTTTTCACTGCAAATTTTGAAATTAACATATTTTTATATTTTTATATAGTATATAATTTATTTCAAATGATATGAATATCTATTAATGAGACTTCATATTCTTACGATTTATTAGGGTTGGTATTTTATTCGATATCCGAACCCGTATCCAAAAATCCGATCCAAAAATCCGAACCGATCTAAACATAAATATAATTAACCCTATATTTCTAGTTTACTTCTCTCATTTTATTTAAAATAATTATATTAATGATGCACATTACTCAAAATTAGATAATATACATATATATATGGACAAAATCATTTGCTACTCACTTAAAATATATATCAACCTCTTGTTTCTTGCATTAACAAAAGTTCATCTAAAATTTCAAAACAACAACTAAATTAGTGTCTTTCTATTTTTAAAGTTTTATCTCCAAACCTATTAATAGTTTAATCTCTTAAAAATTTGAAAGCCATTTAAGTTAAAAGTATATTTTAAATACAAAAAACTTAAAGAACAAATAAGTTATTTATTTTTTCTTCAAAATTTAAATATCTGAATCCGACCCAAAAAATATTTGAACCCGAACATAAAATACCCGAAACCGACCCGTAGTGTAGAAATACCCGAACGGGTTCTATACCTTTATACTGAAATACCCGATACGAATCCGAACGGGTAACGGGTATCCGAACGCCCACCCTACGATATATGATCATTTGTATCTTGCTTGAATAAAAAAAAAGTTAAACCATTGATTACAAAAATTTCAATGTTGAACTTTTACCATTTTTAGTAATTTATAGTCATTTTAAAAATTTCAAAATATAACTTATAAGAAAAAATATAAATTTTTATTATATTCTTAATGTGATTTTTTAATTTCTTATAATAATATAAAATTAAACAAAAAAAGAGAGGATACAAAAATTGTTATCAAATATGTATTATTCATAATCATTAATTGTCATATATATGTTAATCATATTAGGTAATTATGTAGCTTTTATTTAAGGAAAGAAAAATATTCTTTTGTACAATATTAATTAATTTAATAGTTAGTTTAATAAAAATCATAGTATATGTTTATATGGACCAACTTATTTTTCTAAGAATTCTAAGAATCATCCTCGTGATGACACGTGGCTTCAAAACATGTTGTAATGCTCCAGGATTAATATATAGGGGATTTATTAGGCTAAAAGTTGGTTAATAATTATTCATTTCAATAGTAGCTATACATACAAACCCAAAATAGACCCAACAAAATGTCTCTCGTTTTTCTTCAGCTCTTTAGTCTTTTAGACTTGATGATGAGGAATTCAGCTACTATTTCATACATTAACTGTTTCATGTGATATGTCATCCATATCTTTATATATAAAGTACAGCTTCCTTCTCTCTTAGGGGGTCCACGTCGCCATCAACGTCATCAATTCGGTCGACGTCCTGAAGACATGTGCCCAGTTAAACGAACGATCCGTTTCATTTATTCAAGTTTGTTATTCGCATGGGCTTTTGCTTATTCACGGTATTTGTGTTAGGCTTTGCGTACATTGAAGATAGTTATTTTCGTTTGTGCTTTTGTGCATATTTGGTAAGCGTAAGTCAATAAACGCATCGTTTTGTATTTTGAGTTGAACACTTTCTTTCTTCGCCGTTGCAATATCGGGTCACACCCTAGGGTTTCGATTCAGTTGCTTCATCTTCTTCATTCCGATCCACAAATCTACCAGTTAAACGGATTCATCATCTTAAAGTTCTCTTTAAATCCATCATCCACGATTTACATTCAATGTTAGCTTCTCTCTTACAAGGTGGTGGAGTTTCAAGTATAAAAAGGTTAGCATCCTTACTCTCGAAATCATCCTACCAGTCTTTTTTTCTTTAAACGTTTTCAACGTTATAAGATCTTAAATGTTAAAAGTCTATTGTTTTTTCCAGTTCGCCAGTCTTGACATTCATAAATTTATAACTGTTTAGTCTTTGTATTCGCAGATGTTCTGATTTTACATATCATGCTCATTGTTTTGATAACCACACCACCGGAAAACTACTACAAATACAATTTTAATCTTCTGACAGTCGTGATCTCCCTTGATCTACGGGTGTCTATTTACATGCCTCCCTATAATCCCCCGTTACCAAAATTAAATCTCGCATTTGTTTCATTTCGGGAGCATTAGAAGAAGAAGAAATCTCACTAGATGAGAATCTTGAGTTTTGTGTGTTTCCAGGGTTCAAGAGATTTGTGTATTGAGTGAAAAAAAAGTAACGACCTTTGATCTCTAATGAGCATCTTTTGATTTTTTTTGATATGTTTGTGAATTCTAAATCTTTACTTTTTCCCACAGAGACAAGTTTTCTGCTCTGTATTTTTGGAAATTTAGTAAATAACATCATCGCCATCAATGGAGAACGGAGGCTCCACCTCCTCCTCCTCGGGATCATCATCATCCTCCCTTCAAGTCTCTATGCAAGAATTCAAACTCTTTGAGACTCAATCGGTACCATACTACTTCCACCTTTCACCTTTTGAATCGCTTGGTTAATTTGTAGCTAACATGAATACATGATGATATCATATTTTTTTTTCAGAATTTATATATGATTGGTTAGAATGGTAATGGAGTGTATAGAGTACTAAAGATAGACCGTCTTGATGCGTCTGAGCTTAATCTCAGTGAGGATTCCACTGCCTATACCAAAAAAGAATGCTACGAGATTCTTAAACGGATACACGAAGGCAACAAGGCCACAGGCGGCCTCAAACTGGTCACTCTCTGTCATGGCATCATTGGTATTGTGTCGGTTATGTTCACTGAAATGTACATTGTTTTTTACTTTTACAGCGTGTTCTCACAATTTTGATTTTTTTGTGCTCCCCATTTATGTGGTCTCAGGGTTCATTAAGTTTTTGGGACCATACTACATGCTGGTTATTACCGAGAGAAGAGAGATATGCGAAATTTGTGGTGACAGGGTCCATGAAGTTTCCAAGAGTGAGATCATTTCTTTGCGTAATCCTAGCGTGCTTTCCAACATTGCAAATTCAAGAGACGAGAACAAGTGTTTTGATCTACCTTATACTATATTATGCCCTTTTTTTGTTTGTTCCAAGCTTATTGTTGAAGAAAGTTTTCTGTTTTTCCTTTCTGTTTGGTGTAAAGAGAGTGAGTACATGGGTTTATTTATTACACCCTTCGACCTTTCACTACAAGAAAACAAGGGAATTCTGATGGCCGAAATCGTCAGAAATTCGTCGGAATAGACCGATTCCGACGAATTTCTGACGAACCAATTCGTCGGTATCATTTTGTCGGAAAAAAGTATTCGTCGGAATTTCGTCAGACCTTCCGACGACTTTCTGACGAATACCGAGAAACATCATTCTGACGAACTTCCGACGATATTCCGATGCGGACACACGAGACCAGAGTTCATCGGAAAAACTATATACCGACGGAGAACGTTCCTCGGATTATACCGACGAACATAGTCCTCGGAAAATACCGACGGACTATGGGGCGTCGGAAGATACCGACGGACAATGGTTCGTCGGAATATTTCGAGGAACCCTCTCCGGCGGTATTTTCTGACGAACCATAGTCCGTCGGTATAGTCCGACGCCCACAATTCGTCGGAATATATCAATTTTAAAAACGAATTAATTTGCATTTTTATATATTTTTTATATTAAAAAGTAATTAATAAATAAATAAAATCTGAAATTTAAAACTAATAATATTATAGAATTTAAATTCATACAAACCGAAATAGAAAAAAAACATTCAGAAAGTTTAAAATTCATACAAACCGAAATAGAAAAAAAAACATTCAGAAAGTTTTAAAAAGCAGAAAAAAACTAAGAATTCGAAGACATCAAACGATCTAGCTTCTGCATTATCTCAGCGTTGAACTTCTTCTGGGATGCCAGCTCAGCAAGGATAGTGGCATTCTCCGAACGGATCGTGGCTTTCTCAGAAAGGATAGTGGTGTTCTGCTCCTCCAATGCCCCAATCCGTTCATCTTTGTCATGTAGCTCCTCGAGAATCATAAGATCGGCATACGGAGCTTGCGAAGAAGATGCCGGATACGAAGAAGCACGGCGGGCCAACCCAACTAAACGGCCTCCTTTCCTTTTAGGAACCGCCTACAAAAATATTTAAAGTTAGTAAATAGGGACAAGTTAGTAATCGACATTATAAAAAAAATATATTAATAAAAAAAATTACCTTTTCAACCATCTCATTTATTTGCAATAGGGACAAGTTGGTTGAAGCTCCCGTAGAATCGCCGTCATCAGAGAGAGGTTGAGATTGAGATGCTATTTCAGCTTCCACCAAATCAATGACACCTTTGATCACGAGGTCCTGAATTTGACCCGTCTTCTTGTTAGTGTGAGCCACCTTAATGAGTTGGAGACGATCAACGGGATTACCTTCATTTGCTTCGATCTAAAAAACCGCCATTATTCGCCAAGGAATATATAAAATATTTATTTAAAAAATATAAAGATAAATAATAATAAAAAACTTACAAGTTCATCCTCCTTAGTAGACATAGAGCAAGCGCTGAGGTTGTGCACATACATACCTTTCCCGCCACGATCGCACTTCTAGTTCTTGGAGTTCCTAGAAGACGTCTCTGCAGTTTCTTCCTTCTCCCAATGAGCTATCAACTGCTCCCACACCGTCCCGTTGATGAACCGTGGCCTCTTGTTCTTCTGCCAAATTGTCTTCCACGCGTTCATCTGCTTCGTATCAGAGTCCATGGCCTTTTCGTTGAATTTCTTACGGACTGTTTCCGTGAGATCGGAGTGCCAGTTGAACTCTTGCTACAAAACAAACATAATTTAATAAGTAAATATATTAAAAAAAATGTAAATACTTTAAAAAAATGAAGAGTTACTACTGCAAACTGACGAAACCACAACTCTCGTTCGTCGGAAGGGATCACACTCCACTTTGAATATCCAAAACGGAGCATGGAGTACATCATCTGATTGATGCTCCTGCTAATGCCATTTCTCGACTTGGTTAACCTTTAAAAAAAAAACAAGTTAGCAAGTTAATTAATGGAAAAAAACATAATGCTACAAATAAAAAAAATACTAACCAAGTGCATTGTCCTCGTCGTGGGTTGGGTTGGAGAACCGGGAGATGCTTTCGAACTGGTTGTTGAACCAATAGTTCAACTGGCAAGACCCCCGGATCCTGTTGAGCAGCAGCGGGAGGGGAAGCGGGAGCTGGAGCGGGAGCTGGAGCGGGAATATGTGCGGGAACCGAGTTTTGTTCGTGAGACGATCCCGATGCACGGGAACTGCTCACCGAACTACGTCGAAGACGGGCTGCGGGGCGGGGTTCATCCTCGGACCTAAAAAAAAATTAATACATCAAAAATCTTTTCAAATCATTTCTAATTTTAATGTTTTCATTTATATATTTACAAAAGGTTTTATAAACGTTTTAAAAAAAAACTACTAAACCATTTATTATACATAGTTTATTACTGGAAACTTATAAAAAATTTTAAAAATTTTAAAAATGTTTATTATACATGATTTATATATATATATGTATACAAAATTATAAAAAAATATATATATATAGAAAAATGTTGTTAAATATTTTAAAAAAATTTAAAAAACGTTTTATTATACATAGTTTATTACTGGAAACTTGAAAAACGTTTTTAAAAATCAAAAAACGTTTTCAAAATAGTAAAACGTTTTGAATTTTAACAAAAACAAAAAATAATTCCAAAAAAAACTAAAACAACAATCCAAACAACAATCCTAACTTATATATCCTAAACTATCCATTCAATCCTAAAATTTTCAATCAAACAACCTAAAATCCGAGATCTAACTTCCAAAACCCTAAACAATTGAGATAAAACAAGGTTGCGATGATTCTTACATGATTTGGGGTTTGGGGAAGAGATATGAGGGTGAGAAGAGGATTCGCCAGTGATGGGAGGTCGAGAATGGCCGGAATCGCCGTGAGAGAGAGAGAAATCGCGGAGAGGATTGAGAGAGAGGCGGAAATAACGAAGAAGGAAGAAGAAGGGTAATTATATTTAACGTTTCCGACGGACACGGGTTCGTCAGTATTCCGTCGGTATAATTAAATATATACCAATTGGCGATTCGCGAAAATTTTCACGCGGTTTGGTTTTCCCGGGTAAATTGAAATTCCGACGGAATTGGTGTCCGTAAGTATATTCCGACGGAATACTGACGACCTTTTCCGACGGAATTCCGACGACTTAGTGTTTAGGGTGTTGATTACAAGTTTCTAAATGCAAAATCCAAATCTTTGATAATATATATAGTATTTGCATAAAGATTTAACAATAAAAATGTTTTTATAACACGATTTTACACAACGACATTTTTTGTAGTGTAAGATTAGATGAATATGATTGTATAAGTATATGAGTGTTAAGATGAGATGTTATGAAAACAATGATATGCATACATAAATATTTTAATGAGTTGTTATATTTGAACGGTTGCGACCTAATACTATACTAAACACTTATTATGTGTTATTTTCATAGTTTTGGCATCTAAATTTATAGATTTTTATGTTTGACTTTTTTTAGAAACACATGTCCTCGGTAATTCATCGGAGGACATTTCCAAACTTCAATGAAACCCTTGGTCGTCGGTATTTTGCGAGAGATTTCCGACGGACCAATTAAAAAAAAAAAAACTAATCAGAATCTTCATCAAACTCCCTAACCTCAGGTTCTTGCTCCGAATGTACAACAACATCAAGTCCAAACACAGTCAAATTCTCAACGAGTTCAACATTTGCCAAATCTTCAACTGCCTGGGCGTTGCTGGTAGACTCTGGTTGCAATGGTTCATCATCATCAGAAGTTCCATCCACTCGTCCTCTTGGGTTGATTTGCGTTACAGTAACCCATGGATCGTCTCTGTACGTCACCCGAGGGTAACTGATGTAGCACACCTATACATATTAATTATACAGGTATTAGTAAAATATATAACATTAATTAATTATATTGGTAAAAAATTATGAATAGATTGACATAACTGATCAGCTTGCGAACCAAGAATGAAGGGATCATAATATTGAAGTTTCCGCCGCGAATGAACTGATGTAACACCAAACGCATCAATCTTCACTCCTCTATCTGGGGTGGTGTCATACCAATCACAATAGAATACTACACAACGCAATCCAACCATTCTAGGAAATTGGATTTCCAATATTTCTTTTATGTTGCCGTAGTAGACATCGTCACCGGAAGAAGATGAAACACTAGCATCATATGTTGTCTTAGAATGACATTTCCTTGTGAATGCATATCCTCGCGTACAATATTTTGGATATGATTTGACCACATAGTTTGGTTCCTGCACAAATTCGCGTATCCAATCATCGAACACAAAACCTCTGGCCAAACCATCATTCACCTATAAATTAAAAACATATATGATTGAAAAGTTAATTAGTTTATATTAAATTTAAACTACTCATTTGCATAGGGTAATATGATATATGACTCACATAACTACGAAGCCACGCAGCAAATCCGTTATCTCTAAGTTGTTGAAGCTCATCTTCTGTTGCATGCATGTGAGTCATACGCAACTCCGCCATATATACACTATATACAAAAATATTATCAATATGAAATAAATTTATTGAATATTAATCTAACAATAAATGAATAATTATTTTTACCTCTCATATTGTAGAACATCTTCACAGTTGGTGAACAAATATGTTTGCAAATGAGCGTGCTCAGTGTCTGTAAGTCTCCGCTTCGTGAATTTTCCACTAAGTCGTCCTATTTCCTTGAACATGCTTGGGACAGTAACATGATATGTTGCTCTCTCCCCTCTGTCATCATGCCGAGCAAGTCTTCGGTGTTTTGTATGCACTTCTGGTGGAAAATAATTTTCAGCAAAGATTGCAGTTTATTCATTGATCACCTGTGCCACTATAGATCCTTCCACCCTGCTTTGATTTTTGACCAAATGATGCATATAACGCTCAAAAATATACATCCATTTGTACTGCACAGGACCACCAAGTTCCAATTCTCTTGCGAGATGAATAGCAAGATGTTCCATTACATCAAAGAATGATGGAGGAAATATCTTCTCAAGGTTCCACATGCTGACTGGTGCGTTTGTCTTCAAATTATTAATACCCTCTTCAGTCACTACTCTGCTGCATAAGTCGCGGAAGAAAACACTTATCCCTACATAGATAAAAGACATAATTTTCATAAGTATTAAGTTTATATAAGCATAATTGTTAAATATAAAAATAAATTAAATTGTAAAAATATAAGATACTTGCAATTGCTTCATGAACATTACGTGGCAATAATGCTGAAAAAGCAAACGGAAGAGGCGCTGCATAATTACATGACAATCATGACTCTTCAAGCCAGTAAACTTTCCTTCGCTTCTATCAACGCAGTTCCCCAAATTTGATGCATATCCGTCAGGAAATTTCACTTTATCTGTAATCCAATCAAAGAACTCTTCTTTTCTAGCACCATTCAGCCGATAAATGGGAAAAGGGGCCGTACCGTTCTCATCAACGTGAAGTTCAGAACGATCACAAATATCGACTAAATCCAACCTTGACTTCAAATTATCCTTCGTTTTACCTTGGATGTTAAGGACTGTGTTCATCAGATTGTCGAAAAAGTTCTTCTCAATATGCATGACATCTAAATTATGCCGCAATAGATGACTCTCCCAATATGGCAGATCCTAGAAAATACTCTTTTTGTGCCAGTTATGTAGCTCTCCAACCACACTGACTTGAATGTTTTCATGTCCACCTACATCTGGCGTCCTTTCTGCATCAAAATACCTAAACTGCTTCAACAAATCTTTCCCACTAACTTCCTCAGGTGGACCATCAAACACCTGCTTGTTCTTCGTAAACGAAGTCTTACTCCTGCGGTATGGATGATCAGATGGTAGAAATCGTCTGTGATAGTCAAACCAACACGTTTTCCTTCCGTTTTTTAGTTGGAAAGCATCTGTGTCATCTTGACAATATGGACATGATAGCCTCCCATGTGTTGTCCATCCAGATAACATACCATATGCTGGAAAGTCACTTATTGTCCACATAAATACTGCCCGCATTTGAAAGTTTTCTTTGCACGAAACATCGTATGTCTCAAAACCATGCGCCCATAGTTGTTGTAACTCATATATCAGTGGTTGAAGAAACACATCTAGTGATCTTTTAGGATGATCTGGCCTGGGGACGAGAATTGAGAGAAACAAAAACTCTCGTCGCATGCACAAGCTCGGCCGTAAGTTGTACGGTGTCACAATAACTGGCCATAGAGAATACTGTCTTCCATGCTTTCCAAATGGGCTGAAACCATCAGTAGATAATCCAAGATAAACATTTCTTCTCTCTTCCGCAAATTCTGGATATGTTGACTGGAAATGTTTCCAAGCCTTCGCATCTGAAGGATGTCTAATCTCACTATTTGTGGAATGCTCTGCATGCCATCTCATTGCTTTTGTTGTGCGCTCACACTGAAACAACCTCTTCAATCTTTCCATCAAAGGCAAATACCACATTCTTTTGAACGGGATCGGAACTCTTCCCCTCGTCTCCTGATAACGAGGTTTCCCACAAATTTTGCATACATTCCGTGTCTCATCCGCTCTCCAGTAGATCATGCAGTTGTCAATACATACATCTATCACTTCGTACGGTAGTTGAAGACCGGCAACAAGTTTCTGAACCTTGTAGTATGAAACCGGTGCAAGGTTATCCTCAGGTAGAATACCTTTGACAAAATCAGTAATCGCATCCATACATTCTTCAGCCAAATTATAGTATGTCTTAATACCCATTAATCTAGTTGCAGATGATAAGGCTGAATGACCATCTCTACAATTTTGATACAAAGGCTGTTTTCCTGCATCCAACATGTCAAAAAATCTCCTAGATTCGGGATTTGGTTCTTCCCCTCTATAATGATCATGTACCATCTGCTCAGTACCTACACCATAATCTATATCCGTTCTAGATTCTTCTAACCTAATATCAGGCTGAAGTTCACTAACAGGCTGAGGTTCGCTAGTACTACCATATTCATAACCAGTTTCCCCATGAAGGTACCAAACTTTATAATTACGTGAAAACCTTTTCATATACAAATGAGTCCAAACATCAAATTCTTTTATAACCTTATTATTATTGCAAGTAGAGCAGGGACATCTTAACATACCACTTTTTGCATCGGGTTGCTGTTGAACAATCCTCATGAATTCTCCAATCCCTTGAACGTATTCTTTCGTAAGCAAATTGGTGTTGGGATCCAAATGAGGTTTATCCATCCACGAACGATAATAAGCTCCTGAAGACATGATTTTCACGGAATTGTTATGACTAAAGAGAATGAAGAGAGAATGAAGTGTGAATGAGTTGAATGAGGAGGGGTTGCATTTATAGAAAATTGCTTACGGCCATCCGACGACTTTCCGACGAAATTCCGACGGATGTAAAGCAGTCCGTCGGAATACCGTCGGTATTTTCCAATCTCAAACTGTCATATATATTTGTCTGCAACGGTCACATGGTTCGTCGGAAATTCGTCGGAAAATTCTAACGGAATACCGACGACGGTAACGGTTATATCTGTTAATCGGAATGTCGTCGGAAGTTCGTCGGTATATTTCGACGAATTTCCGACGACTACAACGGTTATATGTTTTATCGGAATGTCGTCGAAAAGTCGTCGGAAAATTCCGACGAGCCATGTTTTGTCGGAATTCCGTCTGAAATGGCCGACGAAATTCCGACGACTTTTCTTGTAGTGTTTGTATTAACTGAAGTCATTTAACCCTTACGTGTCTTTATCTGGTGTTTCCCACATGTTGATAAACAGGTACAAGAAGCTCCTGTGTATGGTGGACCTTACAAAGGACTTCTTTTTCAGCTATTATTTCAATATAATGCGTAGTTTCCAGAAGAATATATGCAACCACGAGAGTGGTGCTACTCTCTGTAAGAAAATGTTTGTGTGGAACGAGTTCTTGACATGGGGAATTCGACATCTTCGGAATACCGTCTGGACTGTAGCATTGGTGTATGCTTTCTTTAAGCAGGTACGAATCAGATATATTTTCTGCTCCTCACTGTCAAAGAGAAAAACGTTTTCCCGAATTCCCTTTTTTTTGGTCACAGCAGTAGTTTTATTATTTGTGCACCATTTTCTTTGGGATCATTATATTGCTTCTCTATATCATGTTTTGTCTTGCACCAAAAGGTCTGCAAAAGAAGTACTATTGATTTTTTATAGCTACACTACAAGAAAACAGCGACATACTGAGGGAAAAAATCGTCGGCATGTCGTCGGAGTAACGTTATTCCGACGACATACCGACGAAACAAGTCCTCGGAAATAACTCCTCGGAAATTTCATTTTCCTCGGAAATCCCTCGGAATTTTCCGACGGAATTCCGAGGAAACAAATTTCCGAGGAAATTCCGAGGACCACCAGTTCGTCGGAAAGCTCCTCGGAATATACCGAGAGAGAACGTCCTCGGAATTTACCTCAGAAGTTCCGGCGAAATGTTCCTCGGAAAATTCCGCGGAAATGAACCCTCGGAAAATTCCGAGGAACAAGAGTCCCTCGGTATATTCCGAGGAACATGTCCCTCGGTATATTCCGAGGGTTCATTTCTTCGGAATTTGAACCCTCGGAAAATTCCGAGGAACTAGTCCCTCGGTATATTCCGAGGGTTCATTTCCTCGGAATTTAAAAAAAAATTAATTTTATTTTTAAAAATAAAATTTTTGAAATATAAATTCGAAAATATAAAATTAAAATTAAAATTGAAATCATAGTAGTTAATATTCAAAGTTGTACAAATAAAAATAAAACATTCCGAGTTTTAGAAAAAAAAAACTACGGGTCTGGCACGTCCGGGAACACCTCGTTCGTGTACATCCTCTACATCATCTCCATCATTTGCTGGTTCAACCTCCTCTGTGCCTCATAGCCCGTCTGTTGAGCCGCCATCTGGGTCTCCAACAAAGATATGCGATCATCCTTGTCCTTCAACTAAGCCGTAAGTACTTCTGGATCAACAAAAGGCGGTGGTGCAGAAGAAGGAGGAACCGACCGGGTGCGACGACCCAAACCGACCAAACGTCTCTTCTTCTTCGAAACCGACTGAAATAGAAAAGAACCAAATTTAAATCAAGAAATAAATGAATTAAACTTTAAAAAAAAACTTACGGATTCAACGATTTCGTTGATTCGAAACCGGGACAAGTTGGTCGAAGCCGTCGAAGCGTCATCCTCGGTTTGAAGCTGAGACATTTCGTCCTGCACCTGAGTTTGGACCAGGGTGACCACTTCCCTCACAAGACCGTCATCAATCTGGCCGGTCTTCTTGTTGGAATACGCCCTCTTCATTAGGGCGAGATCATCAATAGGCTCGCCATCATAATTCTTCTGCCTTGAAAAAAACATAAATTAAAGAAAGTACAAAAAAATAAAATTTCAAAACTTAAATAATTGAAGAAAAAGCGACTGAACTTACCATGCGATCTCCCAGAGAGGCAATAGATTGAGCACCCAAGTTATGCTTGAAGACGTCCTTCCCTTTACGGTCGCTCCTGCGGTTGGTGGGGTTGGTGGAAGAAGTTTCTTTCGTCTCTTCCTTATCCCAATGCGCACACAACTCCGTCCAGACCGTGTTGTTTATCGACTTTGGGACCTTTTAATAAAAAAAAAGAAAATAGTTAAATAAATTAAAAAATCGTTTAATAAATTAAAAAAATTGTTTAATAAATTAAAAACAAACCTTGTTGATTTCCCACTTCTTCTTCCACTCGTGGATCTGCTTCCCATAGTTGTCCATAACTTTATGGACGAAGTGGTGATAGATAAAGAGCGTCTCATCGGAATTCCAGTTGAACTCTTGCTGAAAAAAAAAACACAATTAGTAGAAAATTTATATTAAAGATTAAAAATATAAGTAAAAAATTAGAATACTTACCGCAAACTGACGAAACCACAGATGCTGCTTGTCGGTAGGGAAGTGAGTGAAAGTAGGATGTCCCCTGTCGAGGGCCGAGTACATCATACGGTTGATCCATGCGCTGATCCCGTTCCCGGATCGGTTGAACCTAATAAAAAGAACAAACGGTTAATAATGAATCAAATTTTAAAGAAAAAAAAATATGTTTAATTACCATGTTTGACCCCGTCCATGTGGATACGGAGTGAGATAGGGAAGATGGTCACGATCGGGCTGTCGAACCAACTCCGCAACACTCATCACTCCCGGAGGAGCCGAAAGAGCAGGAGCGGGTGCAGCAGCGGGAGCGAGAGGAGCAGGAGCGGGTGCAGCAGCGGGAGCGAGAGGAGCAGGAGCGGGTGCAGCAGAGGGAGATGTATGGTAGGAGCTGTGGGGCGAAGGGGAATCCTGAAAATGGCTGGAATCCCGAGACTGGCTCCCCGTACCACCACGACCACGACGCTGTCGAGGCCGGGTCTGATCATCATAAGACTCTTAAATTAAAAAAAAATATATTTAATAAATATAGAAATATATAACTTAATTTTTTTTTTAATCCCAAATAATAGTTTTTAATCACAAAAAAAGTTTTAAAGATATTAAAAATGTTTAATAAATATATAAAAATCGTTCTAATAAACAAAAAATAGTTTTAATAAATAAAAAATATTTTAATAATTACAAAAAATAGTTTTAATAATATTAAAAATGTTTAATAAATATAGAAATTTATATAATATAAATTTTTTATTTTTTTAAAAAACAAAATCCCAAATAATAGTTTTTAATCACAAAAAAAGATTTATAGATATTAAAAATGTTTAATAAATATATAAAAATAGTTCTAATAAACAAAAAATAGTTTTAATAAATAAAAAATAGTTTAATAATTACAAAAAATAGTTTTAATAATATTAAAAATGTTTAATAAATATAGAAATTTATATTATATATAGTTCTTTTTTTTTAAATCCCAAATAATAGTTTTTAATCACAAAAAAAGTTTTATAGATATTAAAAATGTTTTGTAAAATCCAAAAAATCGAATTTATATACAAAAAACGTTTTGTAAAATCCAAAAAATCGAATTTATATACAAAAATCGTTTTGTAAAATACAAAAATCGAATTTATACAAAAAAAAACGAATTTATATACAAAAATCGATTTTATAAATACAAAAAAATAAAAAAAGTATATAAAAAAATTCTAAATCAATTCAACAAAACAAATTATTCAACCAAATCACAATTCTAAACCTATTATACAACCAAATCGCAATCCTAACCAATCACCCTAACAAAAATCTATCAAATCTACACAAAAACCTAACAAATAGAACCTAAGAGAGTGGGATAGGGTCCTTACATGATTTGTGTAAGAGAAGGGGGAGATCGCCGGAGATATCGTCGAAGAGAAGGTGGGGATCGCCGGAGAGGAGAGAGGAGCCGCGCAGAGGAAGAAGAGAGAAATGGGGAAGAAGAAGCTGCTCGTGGTTATAAAACCTAGGGTCCGACGGATAGTTTCCGTTGGAATTTCCTCGGAATTCCGATTTCAATTTTCGCGAAATATTTTCCCGGTTAAATGAAAATATTCCGAGGAAATTCCAACGGATACATAAATATCCGTCGGAATTCCGTCGGAATATTCCGAGGAATTTCCGAGGAACTAGTGTTTGGGGTTTCAAAACATCGATTTTTTTGTCGTATTTCATTTCTTATACAATTGTAATGCATACCATTGAGGATTCTTTGTATAGATGATCATAAACCATGAAATAACAAAATTTCAAAATGAATTGTAAGTATCCCCTTTACCGTTCATTAAAGTGTATAAATGTTTCTCTTATGTTGTGGGGATTTCGTTCATACAATCGGAAAAGTGTTTATTATAGGGTAAGGAACAAATTTTTGACTTCATAATCAGTCTAAGACACTTAATAAGGGTTATATAAGTGTTATTCAAATCGCAAAACGTTGTTTTCGGTTTAAAAACCCTACTTCCTCGGAATTTCCTCGTAATATTCCGAGGAAATTCCGAGGAAACCCTTATCTTCCTCGGAATTCCGTCGGAATATTCCGAGGAATTTCCGAGGAACTAGTGTTTGGGGTTTCAAAACATCGATTTTTTTTGCCGTATTTTATTTCTTATACAATTGTAATGCATACCATTGAAGATTCTTTGTATAGATTATCATAAACCATGAAATAACAAAATTTCAAAACGAATTGTAAGTATTCCCTTTACCGTTCATTAAAGTGTATAAGTGTTTCTCTTATGTTGTGGGGATTTCGTTCATACAATCGGAAAAGTGTTTATTATAGGGTAAGGAACAAATTTTTGACTTCATAATCAGTCTAAGACACTTAATAAGGGTTATATAATTGTTATTCAAACCGCAAAACGTTTGTTTTCGGTTTAAAAACCCTACTTCCTCGGAATTTCCTCGGAATATTCCGAGGAAATTCTGAGGAAACCCTTATCTTCCTCGGAATTCCGTCGGAATATTCCGAGGAATTTCCGAGGAACTAGTGTTTGGGGTTTCAAAACATCGATTTTTTTTTGCCGTATTTCATTTCTTATACAATTGTAATGCATACCATTGAGGATTCTTTGTATAGATGATCATAAACCATGAAATAACAAAATTCAGTATTATCTTGACAATATGGACATGATAGTCTTCCATGCGTTGTCCATCCAGATAACATACCATATGCTGGAAAATCACTTATTGTCCACATTAGTACTGCCCGCATTTGAAAGTTTTCTTTACACGAAACATCGTATGTTTCAGCACCTTGAGCCCATAGTTGTTGCAACTCATATATTAGTGGCTGAAGAAACACATCAAGTGATCTCTTAGGATGCTCTGGTCCGGGAACGAGAATCGAGAGAAACAAAAACTCTCGTCGCAAGCACAAGTTTGGGGGTAGGTTGTATGGTGTAAGAATGACTGGCAATAGAGTATACTGTCTTCCACTCTTGCCAAACGGGCTGAAACCATCAGTACATAATCCAAGGTAGACATTTCTTCTCTCATACGCAAACTCGGGATACTTTGATTGGAAATGCTTCCACGCTTTTGCATCTGAAGGATGTCTGATCTCACCATCTGTTGAGTGCTCTGCATGCCATCTCATTGGTTGCGCTGTGCATTGAGACAGATACAACCTCTGCAACCTTTCCGTCAAAGGCAAATACCACATCCTTTTATATGGCATTGGAACTCTTCCACTCGTATCTTTATAACGAGGCTTTCCACAAAATTTGCATGTAACCCGCTGTTCATCCGTCCTCCAATAAATCATGCAGTTGTTGCTGCATACATCTATTACCTGATACGATAAACCAAGACCAGCTACGAATTTCTGAACCTCGTAGTATGAACCAGGAGCTACATTATCCTCGGGTAGAATACCTTTTACAAAATCAGCAATCACATCCACACAGTCTTCAGCCAAATTATAATCTGTTTTAATGCCCATCAATCTTGTAGCAGATGATAAAGCTGAATGACCATCTCTGCAACCTTCGTACAATGGTTGCTTTCCAGCATCCAAAATACCATAAAATCTCCTAGCTTGTTCATTGGGTAAATCTTCCCCTCTAAAATGATCATTTACTATCTCCCAGTACCTACACCATAATCTACATCCGTTCTAATTGGTTCTTCTAATGTAACCGCTGGCTGAGGTTCGCTAGTACTACCATGTTCATAATCAGTTTCCCCATGATGATACCAAATTTTGTAACTTCGTGTAAACCCACTCAAATATAGATGAGTCCAAACATCCCACTCTTTAATAACCTTTCTATTTTTACAATTAGAGCAAGGACATCTTAACATACCTGTTTTTGCTTCCGGTTGTCGGTGAACTAACCCCATGAATTGAGTTATACCTCGTTGGTACGTATTCTTCTGTAAGCAATCTCGTGTTCGGATCCAAATGAGGTCGATCGATCCAAGAACGAAAATAATTTGAAGAAGACATGTTTTTTATGAATCAAATTCGTGTGTAAAGAGAGTAAGAGGGAGGATGAAGATATGGAGTGAATGAAGAGGAAGAGGGGTGCTTGTATTTATAGTTGAAATCCTGCCGACAGACCGAGGAAATTCCGACGGAATTCCGACGGAAACGGCTAGTTCGTCGGAATTTCCTCGGAATTTTTAAAATCCCCCAACGGCTCTCTAACGGCTATAATATATCCTCGAAATTCATCGGTTTTTTCCGAAGAATACGTTTTCCTCGGTATTCCATAAGAATATTCCGACGGATTAATAATTCCTCGGAATTCCGTCGGTATATTCCGAGGAAATTCCGAGGAAACCAAATTTTGTGTTCCCTCGGAATATCCTCGGAAATTCCTCGGGATATTCCGAGGATTTCATTTTCCATCGGAATGTCCGTCAGAATACCGTCTTTTTCTTGTAGTGCTATGAATAAATTTTGATGTTCTTGGCTGGCTTTAATAATAGCTCCCTCATTTAAAACAAATCGCAACATCATCAAACGACTGAATACAAAATCACCACACCATTGAAAAATTATTACAAATATAATTATCTTATCTCATAACTCTAATTACTATTTTTGGGTCAAAACACTAAGTTCTAACTTAATATTAGTTTTAAACAAAAAGATAAAAATTATTCGGCATAATAAAATTATTTTTTATTATAACTTGCCCCGGTAGGGCGGGCCAGTATCAAATATTTCTAAGTAGATAAACTTGTAAATGCTTCAACGTGTATATGAAATTTAAATTAAATCAAATCCAAGCAGAAAAAGACGAGGAGGTTTACATAACTGCATGTGATTATTATTTTCAACAAAACGAGAATTAGTAGGTGATCATTAATCAATTAATTACAGAGAGGTGACAAAATCCGGGAGATAAAGGCCACACTTTATGGGTTACGCTATGGGTTACGTTAAGATAGTTGACGCGTGAAACATACCCTGTGTTACGTTATATATGGGTTAATTACTTACCACGTCAGCAGATACGTGAACCAGAACAACACATTTAAGTTGTCTCGAAGGAAAATTTCAATAGCTATCTTTCATTTCATCTAATAACCTCGCATGCCCCATGCATCGTAGTTCACACCCACACTCAACCCCTTCATGTATAATTAATTACGATTTTGGAAGGAAAAGTCCGACGAAAACCGAACATAACTGAATATGGCATAGCGTTTGGTCCGCCCCTGGATTCATTCAGCTATGCCAGACAAAGCAAACCAAACCTAAACCGTATTATTAAAATCGAATAAACTGGCTTCAGAAATAAACTGAAAATATATTTTGCGGACAAACTAGATATTGTTAAGTTTAATTATTTATATTTTTGGTAACTTCCAAAAGCGAGCAGGAGCAAACAAGTTTAAATCCAACTAAGCCCATACTCATTTTCCTTCTATTCAGTTCTAGTTTCGGTCCTACTCAAATAAAACCGAAAAATATGAAACCTGAAAAACGTGAACCGATCTTACCAAACAAAAAAAGCTTGTCCATGCCTATATATAATATTAATCTATAACCATTTCTTACATGTAAACAAGACATACACGTATCAATTACTTCAAGCATCTTGAAGATAAGAAAAGACTAGAAAAATGGGCAATTTTCTTAGGAGAAGCAGCGCAGTGCACCCGGTTCTCGGCGGCGACGGAGTACGAAGAGAAAACGTGGAGACCGGAGAGAAGAATGGTCGTTTAAGGATAAAAGTGAGGATGAGAAGAGATAAACTTGAAGAGCTTTTGTATTTGGCGCGTCGTGGTGATCAGTCTGACGGTGACGGTGGTAATATTGGTATCTTGATTCTTAAAGAATGTATGGAAGGTCGCCTACCGGCGAGGGTTCTTAGCTCCGATGAATATGTTTCGCCTCAACCGTGTGGAACCTACTTGGTATCGAGAAGATTGAGTTCCATCAAAGAGGAATAATTGAATGAGTATGTGCTTGTAGAATATGTACTGTCGTCTTGATTGCCCTTTTTACACAAAAGAAATAATAAGTGTCTTGATTCTTGAATATAAACATAAGCCTAAAGTACTTAGAATTTTAGATAAACGACACTTAATAACGTTTTTGAGATTCTTGTTATATATGTTAGGCTAAAAAGGAATAAGAGAGACCATGTTGTGTCGCATTTAACGATACATATGCAGATTTCTACATTCCTTTCGACAAACTACATATAAGTTTGCAGCTATATGCACACATTAGAATGTTAAGATCTAAAGTAAAAAAAGATGAAAGGATACCCTAATATATAAGTATCTTGAGTCTATATCTAGTACTCTTTTCTTTTTTTGAATTAATATTACTCATTTTTTACATGAAATAATGCCTAGTATAAAAGTTGCAAAGTTCGTAACGGAAACAACACTAATATATATGAGATATATATATATATATATAATATAAGTTATACAAAACAATTGTTGTAATTTTGAGTTAGAAACTCATAATTATGATACTCAGAATTTTTATTTACTCAGGATATGTCTTATTTTTGTATACAAATTTAAAATCCAATCGATAACTTGAAATATTAAACTTGTTATGTTATAATTAAACGAAATATCTTATATATTAAAAAAAAAAGTCACAACATTGATTCATGTGTGATTTTTATAAAATAGACCTAATGGACCTATTCCTAGAAAGTCATGTTACATTTAATATTTAATCTTATCATTTAAATTTAGGGCCTGAAATTTTTATTGGGCTATCAATAATTGGATTTAAACAATAGATGATCCATTGGATTTATAGATAGTATACATTAAATAGATATAATTTAATGTTGTAATAATATACATCTATATGTTAAATATTTAAATATTTGTCGATGTTAACTTTTAAAATTATAAAGATTATTTTTTAAATAACAAAAATCATATTATCTAACAATGATTAATCTTTACTAACTTAAAGTAGTGAAAACAAATTTTAAACTATATAGTTTATTTTAAAAATTAAACAAAAACTAAATGTTTAATTATTTACTCGATAATATAAATCTATGAAGTGAAAAGTTTAATTTTTTCAAAACTTTCTAAATTTGTGAAATGTTAGAATGTCTTTCAATATGACAATAATATAATATTTTACTAATCTTTATATATATAGTTATGATTTTAATAATCAGAAAATATATATAAATATTTGTATATATATATATATATATATATAGAAGAAGATACAAATACATGTGAAAATTTGAAACAATCTTTTCCATGAAAAAAAATAAAAATTGATAGACACATATATATTATAATATACACCAATTTAAAAATGAAAACAAAATATTTATATAAAAATAAATGAAAACAAAAATCCGCGCGAGATTTAGTATATTCTTAAAAAGCTAAGGTAGGTCACGTAAAAGTATATTTAAATACTTTTTGATGCCACGTTCTCCCGGCTGATGGATATTTCTAACTTTTTAGTTTTTACCCTATTTCATCTTTTTTAAAAGAATCGAAACGTTTGCAATTTGTTTCAGAAATTGGTTACGCAGTTCCGGTCAAAGTCAGAGATTGTTGGCGAAGTAATTTAGTATAACCTGTTGGGTTCCTTAGGAAATCCATTTGGTTTTGTTGATGATAACCAAATTTGGAAGTTGGGCCATTGATATTATTAGTCCATGAGATTAGTATTGGGTTTTAGATGTTCTTAGGGTTAGTGAGACACATATATATAGTCTCTTAACCTCATTTTTATGTAGAGACTTGCAAGAATCAAAAAGACAAAAGAGAGAAAAGAGGGAAGGAGGCAGAATTTCGTCTGGGTTTGTCAAGGCAAATTTGAAGGGTCAAATAGATCCTGATCGGACTGATATTTTGTGAGAAGCTTCTTCAGTCAGTGGTTTAAAGGTTCACCGAAGGGATTTAGATTTCAACGGTTGGATCTTCTGTTGTCTGGGTTTTAGTGAAGCTGGTCGTCACAGTTTTTCAGCAGTGTTGTCTTGAGTGTTTGGTAAATCCGATGGTGAGATCTTGTCTGATTGAGCTAAAATTTGGCAGAGGTGTTGTTGACTGGTTTATCTTGGATTTGTACGGTGGGATTAGTCTCTGGTTGCCGGAATCCTTGTGAGCTGAGGTCGTTTGGTTGCTGCTGGTTTTGAAGCTTTGTGTTGCTCTCTTGTTGTTGTTGTTCTTATGTTGGAGGTAGCTCTTTGTAGCTTGAGTCTCTGTTCTGTTTAGGTTGTTGAACAGGGAGGACGTGGTTGTACTCACATACATTTATATAGTGGATTGTTGAGTGAACTACGGTCCCGTAGTTTTTCCTTCTCACATCGAGAAGGTTTTCCACGTAAAAAGTGTTTGTCTCATTTAGTTATTGCTTATACTATATCCTGCTATCGTCGAAGTATTTTCCTCACAGGTTCACACAAGGTCAGGGGAACACGACCGTTACATTCCGCTGCGCCTCGTGCCCGCTTTCCCCAACAGAGTGGTATCAGAGCTTCGGGTTTTAGAGCTTTGGGTTTGATAACTTCGGGTTATTGTTGCTTGTGAGAATGATGGAAAATACGAGCATGATGATAAGCTTGAATGGTGCAAACTATCATCTATGGAAGGGCAAGATGGAGGATCTGCTCTTTGTTAAAGAATTCCATGTTCCAGTCTTCGAGGAGAAGAAACCTGAGAAGAAGACGGATGAAGAGTGGAAGCTGCTGCATCGCAAAGTGTGTGGGTTGATAAGGCAGTGGGTAGATGATAATGTGTTGCATCATATTGAGACTGAGACGGATGCTCACTCTTTGTGGAAGAAGCTGGAGCAGTTGTATGCTAGGAAAACCGGAAACAACAAGATGTACATGATCAAGAAGTTGATTGAGCTGAGGTATCAGGAGGGAACTCCGATGACGGATCACTTGAATGCGTTTCAGGGATTGCTCAACAAGCTGTCTGATATGTGCATCAAGTTTGATGATGAGATTCATGGTCTGTGGCTTCTCGGCACTTTACCGGATTCTTGGGAGGTTTTCAGGATGTCTTTTTGTAACTCCGCGTCGGAAGGTGTCATTTCGATGGATTCAGTGAAGAACACTGTTCTTAATGAGGACGCAAGAAGACAGTCGAATGCTAGCAGTTCGCGTTCACATGTCTTTGTTACTGAGTCAAGGGGGAGGAGTTCGAGTAGAGATCCCAAGAGGGACAAGAACAGGAGCAGGAGCAAATCTAATAAATTTGCTAATATGGAGTGCTATTTCTGTCACAAGAAAAGGCACATGAAGAAGGATTGCTGGAAGTAGAAAAACAAGCAGCAAGGTAATCAAGAAGAAAAGGTGGACCGGGTAACTGTCACCGAAGATCAGTTTCTTATTTTAATTGAGGGTGATGCCATTAATGTCGCATGCCAAGACATCAGTTGGGTGATTGATAGTGGAGCTACTACTCATGCAACATCACAGCGGGATTTGTTTTCTACCTATACTACGGGTAATTATGGTTCCGTGAAGATGGGAAATGATGCGATGGCTCAGGTTATTGGCATTGGCGATATATGCTTGGAGACTAGTCTTGGGACTAGGTTGGTGCTTAAGGATGTTAAGCATGTTCCTGATATTAGGATGAATCTGATATCGACGGGAAGACTTGATGATGAGGGTTATTTCAGTTTACACGGTGGTGGTAAATAGAAGCTCTCTCGCGGTTCTTTGATTGTGGCTCGAGGTGAGAAGTCTTCATCCTTCTATTTGATGCAAGCTAAGGTCTCCAAAGACGGTGTTAATGCGGTGGAGAATGATGGTGTCATGGAGTTATGGCATAAGAGACTCGATCACATGAGTGAGAAGGAAATGTTTGTTTTGTCTAAGAATGAGGTGATTCCAAGAATCTATGGTTTGCACCTGCAGAAGTGTTCGCATTTCTTTGCGGGAAAACAACACAGGGTGTCTTTCAAGTCTTCTGCGCCTTCTAGGAAACCCGAGGTACTGGATTTGGTACATTCAGATGTGTGTGGTCCAATGAGGACAAGATCTCTTGGCGGCGCATCATATTTTGTGACTTTCATTGATGATCATTCAAGGAAGTTGTGGGTATTTCCTATGAGGACAAAGGATCAGGTGTTGGGATATTTCAAGCATTTTGTGGCATTGGTTGAGAGAAAAACGGGGAAGAAGCTGAAGTGTATCCGCAGTGATAATGGTGGAGAGTATTCTGGACCATTTGATGCTTATTGCAAAGAGCATGGAATAAGGCATCAGTTCACGCCACCTAAGACTCCACAGTTGAATGGGTTGGCTGAAAGGATGAACATGACAATTGTCGAGAGGATGAGATGTTTGATCTCACAGTCAGGCTTATCGATGACTTTCTGGGGAGAAGCTTTGAACACGGTGGTTCATGTGCTGAATTTGTCACCGAGTGCTCCATTGGATGGTGATATTCCAGAGAGGGTTTGGACTGGTAAGGATGTTTCTTACAGTCACTTGAGAGTCTTTGGGTGTAAGGCATTTGTTCATATTCCCAAGTATGAGAGATCGAAGCTTGAGATGAAGTCACAGCAGTGTGTGTTCATCGGTTATGGTCAGGATGAGTTCGGGTACAGATTTTATGATCCCGTTGAAAGGAAGCTCGTAAGGAGCAGAGATGTTGTGTTCATGGAAGATCAAACGATTAAGGACATTGACAAGTCCAAAATTCCAGCTCAGGTTTATGAGAGTTTGATTGATTTAGAGGCTACTCCTTCTACATCGGTCCACGGTGAGGTTGAGGTTGAGGTTTAGGATGATACACCCAGTGCAGATGCTCCCGCACATGAAGATGGCAGTGGTGATCATGGTGACGATCATGGTGAGACACCAGCTGCTGAGAACCAACCTACTATTGTTAGAAGATCCAAAAGAGGTCTTAAACCGTCGACAAGGTATGATCCTAGTGAGTATGTTTTACTTACTGATGGGGGAGAGCCGGAAAGCTATGATGAAGCTTTAGAGGATGAACACAAGGATATGTGGTTTGGAGCCATGGATGAGGTGATGGATTCTTTTGAGGAGAACCATACTTTTGAGTTGGTGGAATTGCCTAAGGGCAAGAAGGCTCTGCTTAATAAGTGGGTGTACAAAATTAAGCATGAGGATGACAATTTGCCACCTCGACACAAGGCTAGATTGGTTGTGAAAGGCTACAGCCAAAAGAACAGAATTGATTATGATGAAATCTTTTCTCCTGTTGTGAAGATGTCATCCATTCGGGTTGTACTTGGATTGGCAGCGAGCCTTGATCTAGAGGTTGAGAAAATGGATGTGAAGACTGCTTTCCTTCATGGTGATTTGGAGGAATAGATCTACATGGAACAACCGGAAGGCTATGTGAAAAAGGGCAAATAAAATTTGGTTTGCCGCTTGAAGAAAAGCCTTTATGGATTGAAGCAAGCACCAAGGCAGTGGTACATGAAGTTCAAGTCTGTTATGGGGGAGCATGGTTATACTGAGACTGATTCAGACCATTGTGTATTTGTGAAGGTGTTTGGTGAGGATGATTTTATCATCTTGTTGTTGTATGTCGATGATATGTTGATTGTGGACAGGAACATGGACAGAATTAAGGAGCTGAAAGAGCAGCTCAGTGAGTCATTTGCCATGAAAGATATGGGTCCAGCAAAACAGATTCTCGGTATGAGAATTGTTCGAGACAGAGGTGAGAAGCTGATTCACTTGTCTCAGGAGAAGTACATTGAAAAAGTACTTAAGCGGTTTCACATGGACAAGTCTAAAGTGTTGAGTACTTCTCTTGCTCCACACTTAAGACTGAGCAGTCAACAAAGCCCGAAGACATATGCGGAGAAAGAAGATATGGCGAAGGTTCCATATGCTTCGGCAGTGGGTAGTTTGATGTATGTCATGGTCTGTACAAGACCGGATTTAGCTTACGCCGTTGGAGTTGTCAGCAGGTTTATCTCCAATCAAGAAAGAGAACATTGGAATGCCGTGAAGTGGATTTTGAGATATCTCATAGGGACTTCTGATATGAAGATTACATTTGGGGGTAAGAAGCCTTTACTGGTCAGTTTCACTGATTCTGACATGTCTGGAGATGTTGATTCTAGCAAGTCTACTTCGGGTTACTTGGTCACATTTGCGGGTGGAGCTGTGGCATGGCTGTCAAGGCTGCAAAAGTGTGTTGTACTATCTACCACTGAGGCAGAGTTCATTGCTGCAACTGAAGCTTGTAAAGAGTTGTTGTGGATGAAGAACTTCTGTGAAGAGATCGGTTTCAAGCAAGAAAAGTATGTGTTGCTTTGTGATAGTCAAAGCGCCATCTGTCTCGGGAAGAACTCTACATTTCATTCGAAATCAAAACACATTCAGAGGAGGTATCATTGGATACGAGATGTGGTTGCTTCTAAGGACGTGGAACTTGAGAAAGTTCATACGGATGATAATGGAGCTGATATGATGACAAAGTCTTTGCCGAGGGGGAAGCTTGAAGTATGACGAGGGATAGCTGGAATGGCTGTTTCCTCCACCTAGTCGGATGGGGAGTTTGTTGGGTTCCTTCTAGATGGAGGAAACCCATTGGGTTTGGTTGATGATAACCAACCTTAAAAGTTGGGCCATTGGTATTAGTCCATGAGATTAGTATTGGGCCTTGGAGGTTCTTAGGGTTAGTGAGACACATATATAGTCTCTTGACCTAATTTTTATGTAGAGACTTACAAGAATCAAAAAGACAAAAGAGAGAAAAGAGGGAAGGAGGCAAAATTTCATCTGGGTTTGTCAAGGCAGATTTGGAGGGTCAAACGGATCCTGATCGGGCTGATATTTTGTGGAAAGCTTCTTCAGTCAGTAGATTAAAGGTTCACCAAAGGTATTTAGATTTCAACGGTTGGATCTTCTGTTGTCTGGGTTTTAGTGAAGCTGGTCGTCACAGTTCTTCAGCAGTGTTGTCTTCAACAGGGAGGACGTGGTTGTACTCACATACATTTATATAGTGGATTGTTGAGTGGACTACGGTCCCGTGTTTTTTCCTTCTCACATCGAGGAGGTTTGCCACGTAAAAAGTGCTTGTCTCATTTAGTTATTGCTTATACTATATCCTGCTATCGTCGAAGTATTTTCCTCACAGGTTCACACAAGGTCAGGGAACACGACCGTTACATTCTGTTGCGCCTCGTGCCCGCTTTTCCCAACATAACATTGGTCTAAATTTTATTATATAGCCCATTTTATAACTCTTTTAAAAGGCCTCTTTAATAAATTGGCCCAAATATAACTAAACCAAAACTATA
The DNA here is from genome assembly GCF_020379485.1 of Brassica napus. Taxonomy (NCBI): domain Eukaryota; kingdom Viridiplantae; phylum Streptophyta; class Magnoliopsida; order Brassicales; family Brassicaceae; genus Brassica; species Brassica napus. Next base: position 29,291,009 of record NC_063447.1, on the reverse strand, counting down.
ATAAGTTGACTCCCGATTTTTTTCCCTGTTTCAGATTCTTTCGAATTGGCCTAACTCGGAATCTGATGTCGCTTGGATTTCGTCATTGTTACACTTACATTAGATTGGATATTAACTTAAATATAAATTTTATAATGCTTCTACGCTTGTTATATTATATGATTAAGGCTTTGAGTCTTTGACTCTCTGTTATGGTATCCGTATGTTGTCATTATCATTAACTCTTGGGCTCTAATTAATTACTAAAAATATATAAACTCTCTTTTCTTGAATCCTTGTCTAGTTGTGGAATGCATGTATCAAACTCCTTCATGTCTCAAACTCTAAACATCACACTCTTGAATTGAGTTTCTACAAGGTAACAAAATATATATATGCTCTATTAAATTGTATTCGTATAGTCCATTCGTTCAAGCTCTAGACCTCACATTTTTATTTTTTTTGGCAGATGGATTCAACAAGAAGTATAGACTAGTTTGTGTAGAAACTGCTTGTGGACTTTCAACTTCTTCAAGTGATGATGCTAAGGAACGTTCTGCTTCGATGTGAAAGCTTTGTTTCGTTGTGGTGTTATGTATTTTGTTCATGAGCATTGAAGTTGTTGGTGGCATCAAGGCAAATAGTTTGGCTATACTAACCGATGCAACTCATTTGCTCACTGATGTTGCTGCTTTTTCTATCTCAATGCTCTCCCTGTGGGCTTCTTCCTTGGAAGCCAATCCGAGGCAGAGTTACGGGTTCTTCAGGATTGAGATTTTGGGTGCTCTTGTCTCAATCCAGCTCATTTGGTTACTCACTGGGATCTTGGTCTATGAAGCCATAACTAGACTCATTCAACAGACTAATGATGATGTTGATGGTTTCTTTATGGTTCTTGTTGCTGCTTTTGGTTTAGTTGTTAACATCATAATGATTGTTGTGCTTGGACATGATCATGGTAATGGCCATTGTCATAGTCATAGTCATAATCATGAGCATGGTCATGGCATTCATGATCATGATCATGGTCATGGAGATAATGATGAGCAATTGTTGGAGAAACCGAAGGAAGGGAGGAACATCAATGTGCAAGGAGCTTATCTTCATGTTCTTGGAGATTTAATCCAAAGCATTGGAGTAATGATCGGAGGGGGAATGATTTGGTATAACCCTAAATGGAAAATAATTGACCATATCTGCACGTTAGTATTTTCTATTATTTTTTTAGGGACAACCCTTCATTGGAACTCGTTTTTGACAAAAACGGTTTTGGGCCATTTTCGGTAAGTTTCTGTGCGAAGAAGTTTCTCGGAATAACCGAATGTTTGAAAAACACTATGAAGTAGTGTAACCTCATGTCAAAACCGAAGTTGTTGTGAATGAGAAATAGAAGTCCAAATTTAGTGACTTACAAAGTTTGTAAAGCTTTAAAATTTGGCTAAGTATAAAAATTAGCAAATGTCACACATTGGATATTTTGGCTTGGATTTGAATTTGTTAGATGGATATTGTGTCCACTACTTATTCATATAAATTTTATTGATGACTATTTTATGTTTGTAAAACATAAAATGAAAATCCAAATTAAAAAAAATATTATTTATGTTTGATTTGATCAAATAAATAATATATTTCTTATTGTTAAGTCATTAAAAAATCAAGTCAAAGGGAATCAAATACCATAATGACAACATTGATTTTTGACTTAAAGGACTCCATTGTTCTCAACGTTTGGTTTTAAAAACCATAACGTAATGTCATTTCATTTCCTATAAATAAGGCTTGTTAGCCATAAGGAAAGAGACGAACACATTGATACGAGCAACAACACAATTATCCTATGTTGAATAGTGATATTTTATCTTTATTTATATTTTTTGAATCTGAGAGTGCATCACAGAAATATGGTCGATAGATTCTGTTTTCGGTGATGGTAAACAGAAACAATGCTGCAGTTGTATCCTGAGAATCTGAGCGCTATAAAACCGTCACACTACGGGGCGTTTAAAGATTTAAGGAAAGAGATTAACTATCTCGACTCTGCAATTCTTCTTTATTCTTATATTTCGGTATTGTAATTTTGATTTATGTTCTTATTATTATTTACAATATCAATTCTCCTATGATAGTAAAATAAGGTTCCTACATCCCTAAGATGCTTCGAAGCATACTTGATGTTTTAATGGAGAGTACACCGAGAGAGATCGATGCAAAGCAGCTTGAAAAAGGATTAATGGAGATTGAGGAAGTGGTGTCTGTTCATGAACTTCATATTTGGGCAATTACAGTTGGAAAGGTATTGTTTTCTTGTCATGTCAAGATTAAACAAGAAGCTAATGATGCTATGGTGCTTAACAAAGTGACTGATTATATTTGGAGAGAGTATAGTATCAGTCACGTTACCATACAAATCGAGCGTTAAAATAACAAAGCAAGTTGATATCTCTTATTTTCTGTCATTTTCATCATCCAAATTCAGTCTTTCTTTTCGTTTTTTTGCTTAATCGTGTTCTTTCCTTTACATTGTTGTTTGATATCTCATTGTTTTTATTTATGAAAAAGGTTTTTTTATTCTTGTCTTAAAAATGACAGCTAAAAGGACATGAGGTTAGGTTTTTGTGTTATGTTACTATAGAAGAATCTGAATCATTAAGGCTTATCTTTGATAATAGGCAATACAGAAAAGAGTGGGGGCATGTTTGTCCTGAGAGCAAATAACCATAGCTCGTGTGTGACACTAGCAACCATATGAGTATATTACAGTACACAATTGATAACAACAACAAAAAAAGATTTCAAACTTTCTTTGGAGTTTTAGTCTAGTTGATAAGGTTTCTAAGGTCTTCGTTAACTATACAAAGGTTGACTCTTTGTTTCTTTGTTGAGGATTTTGTGAGACTGAATATGAGTTAACCCACTAGGACTGAGATTGTAGACATGACTGGGACATTTTATAGTACAAACACTGTTTAATGCCGTAGACGCCAAGGCATCAGTAATAGATAAGATTCCCTGTTATACAATACTAAAAGGGGAATACTCTCAAATTCTAAGCTGTCCACGTCCTCTTAAAAAATCATCCAATCAGAAGGCTTCATTTTACACGTCATCGTCGAAACTGGTTTCATTTTGGGTTTTTCTTTTTAACAATTTAAACGGCCCATTAAGCCCAAAATACCTCAAGAGTCTGAAGCGTAAGTTTTTTTGTTCTTCTCAGATTATCTCACATCATCGTCACCGATCAAATTCTACACTCATACGTTACAGTAACCTAAGCATCATCAATCTATTATCCTCTTGAAAGTACCTTAAATGGGGTTGTTCCATCTCCCCTTATATCTCTTTCTATATAAAGTGTTCTGTCTGATCTTCAATCAACCCTAATTGAAAAATCTATTCTGAAGAAGCTACAGCAACTGCCATGAAATCCACCGGTAAATCTCCCTCACCACCAGAATGTCTTCAGTCGCCACCGGTACCGCCGAATCTGGGCTCAGTTTTCGGTTAATCAATTTCTAAGAGGTATCAGCCGAAGCCGGGTTTGGTTTCAGTATCTATCATTAGATTATTAAGAAAAAACTAACTCTTTGTGATTTGTGTAACAGCTTCAGGGTGTGGATGATGCCACTGACAAGAGTAAGAAAGTGTTGACCACTATGTCAAGAAGAATGACAAGGAACAAATGGATCGTTGGTTCAGGGATCTTGGCTCTCATTCTCGCGATCATCTTTGATCATCTCATACAAGGTTTCTCATTACAATACTCAAAACACATAAATTCATCGTGGCTGTGTTTATATATGGTACATGTTCTTTTCATTGACGCGCGACCCGCGGCTGCGACACAAATTCTAAAGGGAAAGAGGCTAGAATAAAAGCAAGTTGAAACCGTATACTAAGTAATAATGTGAATACATGTGAGAATATTACTTAGGAATGCAACATGCTTTGGCATGTGGCTCAACCTCAAGTATTTGTTATGTTTTGGCAGGTGACAGAGATATATAACTTCACACAGGATGACTTGATGACCGAAGATATATTTATAGTAGACTGTCACCCAGAGATCTTTGTATGGGTTGGCCAAGAAGTAGTCCCCAAGAACAAGTTGCTAGCTTTAACTATTGGAGAGGTTAGATTTATTAGACACATTGCAAACAGAACTCTTGAGAGAATTAGTCTCAAAAGATCTTGAAACCTTAGGCAAAAGTTACTCATCTATCTATACTTTGTTTCCTTAGAATTTCATCGAGAAAGATTCTCTCCTGGAAAAGTTATCCCCTGAAGCCCCTATATATGTGATCATGGAAGGTGGTGAGCCAAGTTTCTTCACCCGGTTTTTCACTTCTTGGGATTCCTCAAAATCTTCTGTAAGTACCAAACACCTTCAATTAATACATAGAAGGAGACCTTGACAAAGTATTGAACACTCTCTTTGTTTGCTTACAGATGCATGGAAACTCATTCCAAAGAAAACTCAAAATTGTCAAAAATGGTGGAACTCCAGTTGCAGATGTAAAGACTCTTCATGCTTTTCCTTTTAATAGATGATCTTTGTTTGTTTGTTTGTTTGTTTATCTCTTTTGTTGTTGCTTTGATGAGTAGAAACCAAAACGAAGAACTCCAGCCTCATATGGTGGCCGTGCCAGTGTTCCTGAGAAGTCACAGCAGCGGTCAAGAACCATGTCTTTAAGTCCAGACAGGGTTCGTGTGAGGGGAAGATCTCCAGCGTTCAATGCACTCGCAGCAACATTTGAGAACCAGAACGCAAGAAACCTCTCAACTCCTCCCCCAGTAGTTAGAAAACTCTACCCGAGATCTGTTACTCCTGATTCCGCAAGGCTTGCTCCCAAGTCTGCAGCCATTGCTTCTCGTAGTGCCCTTTTAAAACACCTCCTCAGGAACCTTTAATCCCAAAATCCATCAAAGGTAATACCTGAAAGTGTCAATCTATATCATCTTTGTTCTCATTTTTTTCACTTTTGAGTGTTGACCTTTTGAGCTTTGTTGGACATGAAGCGAGCCCTAAGACACCTGAGTCTCCAGCGCCAGAATCCAGCTCAAAAGGAAAGGAAGAGAAAAAGGAAAATGACAAGGAGGGGGAGAAATCGATGAGCAGCAAGATAGTATCTCTGACGATTCAAGCAGATGCTAAAGAAGGTGTGGTAGACGAAGAAGATTTGCCAGCTTACCCATACGGACGTCTCAAGACAACTTCACCTGATCCTGTGACAGACATTGATGTAACAAGGAGAGAGGTAAGTTCAAACCAACAATCAATTTTTTTTCATTTTGTAAATGGAAAGAGGATGTTTACAGTTGTTGGTCTCTGTTATATATAGGCTTACCTTTCATCAGAGGAGTTCAAAGAGAAGTTTGGTATGACGAAAGAAGCTTTCTACAAGCTGCCTAAATGGAAACAAAACAAATTCAAGATGGCTGTTCAACTCTTCTGAGAATGATCATCCTTCTCAATGAGACAGTGTCAGTGCATTTTAAGCTGCTGCTTCTGCTCCTGAGAAGCTTAAATAACATTTTTTTCATGGCTTGCGGTTGGGGGAAGCGCAACTATAATCGGTTTTTGTTATGAAATCTTCAATTCTAGATTGTGATTACATATCTTGAGATAGGAAACTCAAGTTCTCTTTCTTGCTAATTACAACTATTGTGGTGACCAGTGAATCCACTTACGGCTCTCTTTGTTTTGGATTATTGGTTGTATGGAACTAATCAATCATACACGTATCTATTATCATGATTTTCTTCTTTTTTTAATTTGGTTTTTAAATATTAACCCCTTTTTTTTTGCTAAAAGGTTATTATAGATACGTATCTATTATCATGGATGTTAATTTTTTTGAGTTATTTGTTTCTGTTGAATTGATTTTTATCCTAATGTGTTACTGTTTCGTTGAAGTTTTAACATTATCGGAAGTTTCTAAGTATTAATTTCATATTGTGTTTATGTGTAATGGGCTTAGGGGGCGACTGGTTTTCCCGCTACCACCTGCAAACGCAGCTTTTGCGGTTGGTAGCGGTTGTCGGCTGTTTGCAACAATCACTCAAATCGTTCTAAACCGCTTCAAACCGCTCTGAATCTCATAAATTCAAAAGCTGGCTCCAGCTAGCGTTTGCGGCTGCGGGCTGTTGCGGAAGGGTAAATTTTTTTCGTTTTTTAAAACAATATATATACAAAAGTAAAAATATTTAATAAAAAAATTAAAATTGAAGTTATGAAAATATTAAAATATATCTATTATATTTTAATTAATATTATAAAATTTTATAATAAAAACATTTTCAATAAAATTTTAACAATTAAAATTATAACTTTCTAAATATAACTTTTATATTTATTATAATTTTATGATTTTTGATATTTTTATAAGTATATTAAATGTAAATATTGTTAATTTATTATTTGACAGTTACCGCATTTGGTAGTTAACCAGTCATAAGGCACCCGCAAACGCACCAATTTTTAACCGCAGTACCAGTTGTACAAATCTCTTAAAACTGCTAGAAACCGCAACCACCCGCATCCACAAACTCCCGCAGCCGCAACCGCAACCGCTGCGTTTGAACCAGTCAGACCCTTAATAGTGATGGTGATGTTATTTACATGAAATTCATGGGCGGCTTCAGTGCAAATGCAATGGTTACAAAATAAAATACCTGCTTTATCTCCACTTTTAGAATTAGTTTCATTACAAAGTTCTCTCCGTTTTCTTTGTTTGATGAAAATATAAAAATAAATTGTATGCAGCAAATGTTTATAAGAAGAAAGCTGAAGGTCCTATGAAAACATGAACATGACATGGTATAGTTACTGGTATGAGTTTCAAAAATTCTGTATCGTCCTCTTCGCTTCTTATGTCGCCAGTTTGTATGATATTGCATCAGATAATGTCTTGAATTATTCTCTATGTTTCAAATAATAGCTCTGTTTAGAGAGAGCGGAAGCTGTAAATCTTCAGTAACTGTGGCAGAGGTTAACGATCCTAATCAGGACAGATCACTCTTCATGAAGTTGATATTAAGGCCATCAGTTGAAATGGCAAAGGCAGGAAACGAGGCTGGTGAGGCAAAAATCGGTTTTGTTCAGTGTAAGTAAATAATCAGCGCAAGCATTGCTTACGAAAAAGTAGGAGAGGCTACTGGAACCAGGCCCGGCTCAAGAAATGGGTGTGCCCTGTACCATCTAATATTATTTTGCTATGTTCGTGCTATGTTTGTATATGATTATAAAAAATTAGACCTTTATTTGTGATAATTTTAGAGTTTAGGACCCTAAAACTATACAGAAATTGTAATAAAATATTGAGGACCCTGTGCATTTGCACCAAGGGCACACCCACAAAGCCGTCACTGACTGAAACCAGTATCGTCTATGTAGCTGAGCTATTAACGCTCATGGCTTCATTAGTGGACTACAACAGGCATCTTTAACGGCACTTGATCAAATATGCAGCCCTAATTTCCGGATTTAAGCTAAATTGAAAGATGTATTCCCAGTTGCAGGCCTATGATACAATGGTGGGTGAAAAGGACTTCAGTTATCAAGCAGCAAATAGTATAGTGGTAGCCATAGCAATTTTTAAAGAGCCAATGGTGCGTGTGGTTTAGGGATGAAGCAACAGTTACTGTTGATACTTAGTCAGAGTTTGTGGTTCATGACCCATTGGACCTGATTATGGTTAATTGCAGAGGTTAGAAAGAAAAGCAAGCCACTGATCCCAATATATAAGAGGGTGTCTATGTTTCTTTAGTACAACTTCATTTGACTGCTTCTACGAAAACATGTTAAAGGATTACCTACCAGGTAACAATCATATTTTTGAATAGTAAGGCCACTGTCTAATAGAAATCATATTTTTGAATAGTAAGGCCAGGGTCTAATAGAAGCACTGAAAAGTTTTCTAACACATGCGTTCATGTTAAGATCAACTTTAGGATATAACCCACACTAATTTAAATTTAAATTTAAATTTTCTAACACATGCGTTCAGGTAAATATTACAAATTTTATGTCAAAGTACATTTAAATTTAGTTTAACTTTTCCTCACTAATTTAAATTGTTTATCTATACTAATTTAAAATTTTAAAGCAATAATGAATGTTTAAGTACATGTTCCTACTCCAAGATAAAAACAACATTGAAAGACCATTATATATATGTACATAATACGAAATATGAATATATATATATACATATATATTGAATTTTTTAAAAACATTATAATACAAAAACAGTTCTACACAAAACCAAACTACATTACTCTTTTTAGTATAGAATATGTGCTAGAGAAAAAAGATAGAATTTCATATTTCGAATATACATCAAAGAAAAAAATAAAGTTGTTAGAAATATACAGATCAAGTTAGTACAAAAATATTTACAGATTATGTTAAGGAACTAAATACAAAATTAAAGTAAACAATTAGCATCCGAGCGTAGCATGGGCACACAGACTTGATGAGTTTATAATATATAAAAATATAAATTAAAGATATTCCAAACAAAAAATTATAATCTTTCAAAGCATTCCACTTTAATTTTCAAGTATTATATAAAATATATAAATGATAATATCAACCCAAAATAAAATTAATTTGTTTTAAACCTTGAGGTTTAATTTATACTCTTCAGTTTCAAAAACCTTGAGTTTTAGCACAAAATATCTTAAATTTTGAATATAAATGTATTTTTGTAATTTAATATTTTTCACAACTTTTAACCACTCAAAATTTGATAAACACAATTAGTTTTTTTAAGTTAACAATTTACCATTAATACCTAATAAAAGTGCATTGACAGTAAAAAAAATCATTTGAAACAATTTTTTTTAAAGTATAGAACCTTTTTAAAAACAGATAAACCGCTTAATATTAAAATTATATAAATTTCATAGACAAACAAACCGCGCGTAGCGCAGTAAAACCTCTAGTTAACTTAAATATAAATTTTATAATGCTTCTACGCTTGTTATATTATATGATTAAGGCTTTGAGTCTTTGACTCTCTGTTATGGTATCCGTATGTTGTCATTATCATTAACTCTTGGGCTCTAATTAATTACTAAAAATATATAAACTCTCTTTTCTTGAATCCTTGTCTAGTTGTGGAATGCATGTATCAAACTCCTTCATGTCTCAAACTCTAAACATCACACTCTTGAATTGAGTTTCTACAAGGTAACAAAATATATATATGCTCTATTGTATTCGTATAGTCCATTCGTTCAAGGTCTAGACCTCACATTTTTATTTTTTTTGGCAGATGGATTCAACAAGAAGTATAGACTAGTTTGTGTAGAAACTGCTTGTGGACTTTCAACTTCTTCAAGTGATGATGCTAAGGAACGTTCTGCTTCGATGCGAAAGCTTTGTTTCGTTGTGGTGTTATGTATTTTGTTCATGAGCATTGAAGTTGTTGGTGGCATCAAGGCAAATAGTTTGGCTATACTAACCAATGCAACTCATTTGCTCACTGATGTTGCTGCTTTTTCTATCTCAATGCTCTCCTTGTGGGCTTCTTCTTGGGAAGCCAATCCGAGGCAGAGTTACGGGTTCTTCAGGATTGAGATTTTGGGTGCTCTTGTCTCAATCCAGCTCATTTGGTTACTCACTGGGATCTTGGTCTATGAAGCCATAACTAGACTCATTCAACAGACTAATGATGATGTTGATGGTTTCTTTATGGTTCTTGTTGCTGCTTTTGGTTTAGTTGTTAACATCATAATGATTGTTGTGCTTGGACATGATCATGGTAATGGCCATTGTCATAGTCATAGTCATAATCATGAGCATGGTCATGGCGTGCATGATCATGATCATGGTCATGGAGATAATGATGAGAAATTGTTGGAGAAACCGAAGGAAGGGAGGAACATCAATGTGCAAGGAGCTTATCTTCATGTTCTTGGAGATTTAATCCAAAGCATTGGAGTAATGATCGGAGGGAGAATGATTTGGTATAACCCTAAATGGAAAATAATTGACCATATCTGCACGTTAGTATTTTCTATTATTGTTTTAGGGACAACCCTTCATTGGAACTCGTTTTTGACAAAAACGGTTTTGGGCCATTTTCGGCAAGTTTCTGTGCGAAGAAGTTTGTCGGAATAACCGAATGTTTGAAAAACACTATGAAGTAGTGTAACCTCATGCCAAAACCGAAGTTGTTGTGAATGAGAAATAGAAGTCCAAATTTAGTGACTTACAAAGTTTGTAAAGCTTTAAAATTTGGCTAAGTATAAAAATTAGCAAATGTCACACATTGGATATTTGGGTTTGGATTTGAATTTGTTAGATGGATATTGTGTCCACTACTTACAAATATCAATTCTCCTATGGTAGTAAAATAAGGTTCCTACACCCCTAAGATGCTTCGAAGCATACTTGATGTTTTAATGGAGAGTACACCGAGAGAGATCGATGCAAAGCAGCTTGAAAAAGGATTAATGGAGATTGAGGAAGTGGTGTCTGTTCATGAGCTTCATATTTGGGCAATTACAGTTGGAAAGGTATTGTTTTCTTGTCATGTCAAGATTAAACAAGAAGCTAATGATGCTATGGTGCTTAACAAAGTGACTGATTATATTTGGAGAGAGTATAGTATCAGTCACGTTACCATACAAATCGAGCGTTAAAATAACGAAGCAAGTTGATATCTCTTATTTTCTGTCATTTTCATCATCCAAATTCAATCTTTCTTTTCGTTTTTTTGCTTAATCGTGTTCTTTCCTTTACATTGTTGTTTGATATCTCATTGTTTTTATTTATGAAAAAAGTTTTTTTATTCTTGTCTTAAAAATGACAGCTAAAAGGACATGAGGTTAGGTTTTTGTGTTATGTTACTATAGAAGAATCTGAATCATTAAGACTTATCTTTGATAATAGGCAATACCGAAAAGAGTGGGGGCATGTTTGTCCTGAGAGCAAATAACCATAGCTCGTGTGTGACACTAGCAACCATATGAGTATATTACAGTACACAATTGATAACAACAACAAAAAAAGATTTCAAACTTTCTTTGGAGTTTTAGTCTAGTTGATAAGGTTTCTAAGGTCTTCGTTAACTATACAAAGGTTGACTCTTTGTTTCTTTGTTGAGGATTTTGTGAGACTGGATATGAGTTTACCCACTAGGACTGAGATTGTAGACATGACTGGGACATTTTATAGTACAAACACTGTTTAATGCCGTAGACGCCAAGGCATCAGTAATAGATAAGATTCCCTGTTATTTAATTAATAGAGTCAAATCTTTTTGTTTTAATTGCTAGTCAATATATTAGACAAAACCCATACTTAAGAAATCATTAGAACATGATGGGAGCATCATAGAAATGGAATGGTGTGGTGTATAATGAAATGAATGATGGTATCTCTCATAAAGAATGATTTGAGTCATTGAGATATAATGAGAAAGATGACACAAACCTAATAGAAGCTCTCTTACCCATGACTTGTCTCTTTTTTACCTTCTTCTTCTGTGTAATATAAGAATGTCCCCACAAAGTCTTTTGTCTCTACTTCAAGACAAAACTGCCCCCGCCAATAATATCTCCATCTCTTCTCTGCTCTGCTCAGCCTCACTAACTCTTCTTACAGTAACAAAAAATATACATTTTCTTACCATTCTATTTTATTGCAGCTCCTCTGTTTTCTCCTCTACTAAAGAGTCACTGCTCTATATAGAGCTAACAGTTACAAGTCAAGAAAGACTCAGAATCAGAAGAGAGTACATGAGTTTCCTCTTCTGCTTCTTTGGTGTTTCTTAGCATTTATTGTTACAAACATCATTACATACTAATACATAACAAACAAAGGGCTCTCAAAAGGAGAGGTTTCAAGGACACATCAACCCTTGTGTATGTATTTTTTGCTTAATCTAGGAAGCTATCTCCAATCTTCTCTCTTCTCTTGTATCATTTACTCTCTTCCTAACATGTCCAGATACTTTTCATTCAATGATTTTATTATTAATTTTACAGAAAACAATTAAAAAAATTCTGCAATCATTGACCTCGCCGGTTATAACCTCATTCCTATGTATTTCTTGCAGTTTCTGGATAGAAAAGCAGATGCAAGAAGCCTAGAAGTTCAAGGATTCAAAGAAGTTCAACGCTTTGCCTTCAAAGAAGAAGAGGAAGAGAGCATGCAAGATACAGTGCCATTTCTACAAATGCTGCAAAGTGAAGAACCGAGTTTTCTAAGGCTATTGTCTCTTCAGAACCTCAAAGAGCCTTGGGAAGTCGAAAGCTTTCTTTCACAGGAGGGTCACCCACACTTCTATCAGAACCAAGTTTCAGCATTATACATAGAAGGAGCGAAACAAGCTTTGTCAAGCCAAGAAGCAGACATGATACTCCTCCATTCTTCCTCACCACAACACAAGCGCAAGAACAGCGATTTGCTGGCTCCTGATATGACTAGAGAGAAGAGGAAGAGGAGGAAAACTAAACCAAATAAAAACATTGAAGAGATAGAGAATCAAAGAATCAACCACATTGTTGTTGAACGAAACCGACGACGACGGATGAACGAACATATCAACTCTCTCCGTTCCCTTCTCCCACCTTCTTACATCCAACGAGTAATCTCAATAACAACAAAAAGTACATGAAAGTACCCTCAAAACCCTAAGTCTCTTAACTTGTATAGTGTTGTTGTCCCTGTAGGTAGACCAAGCATCCATTTGTAGGAGGAGCTATACACTACGCGAAGGTCCTTGAGCAAATAATACAATCACTTGAATCACAAAAGAGAACGCAACAGAGTAGTGGAGTCGAAAACAGAGTTCGCGAAGATGAAACTCGCGTCCCAAGTATCGAAACAACCGTGGTACAAAACCACGTTAACCTTAAAGTTGTATGTCGGAAGAGACAAGGAGAGCTTATCAGAGGAATCATCTCACTAGAAAAGCTTCGACTCACTGTTCTTCATCTCAATATCTCAACTTTGTCTCGTTTCTATGTCTCTTGTTGCTTCAACCTCAAGGTAACCTAACTATACCATTCCATGTATGTCTTACATTTCAGTTTACACACACCAACATTGAAAAATGCAAATCTTCAATGACAGAAAAAATCGTTTTTTAAACAGATGGAGGATGGTTGTGAACTTGACTCGGCCGACGAGATAAAGAAGGTGGCACATCAGATTTTCGATATGCCAATGAATTTGAATAACTAACAAATAAAACCTAAAATAAAAAGCTGACACTTTTTTTATTTAAAAAGATTTTGTTTTTCGTTCTTTCATTTTCTGACTGACAGAATTTTAAATTCTGTTTTGTTCGTATTAGTATTGGATTATTATTAGATTGTTATAAATCATATTGTGGATGTTTATAACCGGTCCGGTTCATAACCGTCCCAATGTTAGAGAGAGACGACCGTGAGGAGAGAGAGAGAGAGTCGACCGTGAGGAGAGAGAGAGAGAGAGAGAATCGACATCTTGACTTTTCCTTATTAGATTATGATTTGTACACTTTCCATATTTGTATTTCCTTTCTTTAGTGTTTCCATTATTCTATGACGGTGTAATTCCCTATATATAAAGGGCTCCTTATGTTTAAGAAGAATAAGAATATACAGTTTTTATTCTCTAGTTTCATAACACGTCATCAGCACGATAGAATCTAAATCCCTAAGCTAAAACAAACTGCCTAAAACCCTAACCCTAATCGGCGAACATCCTTACCGGCGAACCATCCTAATCCCGATCGCGAAACCTTACATCCCGATCCTTGTTTGCAATCTGTTCCCGATCAGCTTCAGCTTAAGGCGTTCCTGATCCTAGCTCAGATGATCTCGGCTTGTTCAACCTCAGCTCGCAAACAAGACGATCTCAGACAGCTCGCGGACAGCTCGCGACCCGATCAGCACGTTGGACAGCTCGCGTTCCCGATCTCAGCAATCAGACAGCTCGCGACAACATCAGCTCGCGTTCCAATCAGTTCCAGCTCGCGGTTCATCTCTTTGGTGGTCCATTCAACCCTACTTGAGGTTAAGGTAATTCGAAACCTTAAAGAGAACCCATAATCGAATTTGACTGTTTGATAAGAATCGAAACCATAAAAACTACAAACCCTAATAGTATGATCTAATGTTGAAATCAAAACCATAGGGTAATAGATCAAAACCCCAATGAGTAAATCGAAGCTCATAATCATAAGTTCGATACCCCAAACCCTAATCGAGTTGATTGTTTGATCAATTAAAATCGAAACCTTAATGGTTTTGAATCTCAAAACCCCAATGATCTAAGATCAAAATCGAAACCCTAATATCCACGATCCTAGCCGCATACATGCTTATTGCATGAATGCATGAAATCAATTTTATTTAAAACCCTAATACTTAAACACATTCGATTTTATAAACCATAATTCGAAATCAAATTGATTGATTGAATGAATTAAAATTGAAACCCTAATCTAATGCTTTGAATCGAAATTGATTGTTTGAATGATTGTATGTTTGGATATACTATGCTAGCCTTGATTAATTAAAACCGTATTGAATTTGATCACATAGAAATCGATTGCTAGGATTGATAATCACATTCTTGAATTTGGTTGTTTGAATTGATAAAACCGATTGAATGATTTTCAAATTGAAGTCGTATTGATTGTTTGATCGAAACCCTAATGTCTTGAAATTAAAATCGAATACTATATTGTTTGATTGATTAAAACCGAATGCTTGAATTGAAATAGAAATCACTTGCTAGGTTAAATGATTTATGCATTCTCGTCTTGATAATGATTCGGCTAGTATTGATAGTTTTCATACATCCTCGAATGAACCCTAATTGTTGCATTGCTCGACTGTTTGATTGCAATTACACATTGAACTCTTAGAAAACCGTTTGCTAAGATTGAAAACGAATAACCATTGTATTGATTGCATTGAAACCGTTTGCTAAGATTGTAGCCGTGCGGCTTGTTTGCATCATGCATACATATAAGTACGAACTGATTGCATATAGAATCTGAGTGCTAAGATTGAACATATATGCATCATATACGAATGACCTATTTGCATCATACCTAGAATCCGGATTGCTTGAGCATATTGATTGCATTCGCTTGAACACTTTTAAATCTAAATTATGAAACATATGATTTCAGATGTCGAAAATCAACAACTTGGACTTTGCTGCCCTAAGTCTCTATGGAGATAATTACTTGCAATGGGCACTTGATGCTAAGATCATCTTAAAATCCAACGGACTCAGTGAGTGTATCACCGAGGACAATAATGCAAGTGAGAAAGATAGTTATAGTGCGATATTAATTATACGCCATCATCTTATTGAGAGTCTCAAAGATCAGTATTTGACTATTGAGAATCCTCTAGACCTTTGGACAGAGTTGAAAACGAGATATGATCACCAGAGAACGGTGTTATTACCAAAGGCTATGTATGATTGGAGGAATCTCAGAATGCAGGACTTCAAGTTCGTGGACGAGTATAACTCGGCCCTGTTTAAAATAGTTTCAAAATTGAAACTGTTTGGTGAGGATATAACGGATAAGGATATGCTTGAGAAAACCTTTTCCACTTTCCACACAAGCAATGTGTTGTTACAACAACAGTACCGTGAGAAGGGCTTCACAACTTATGCTAATCTGATCTCTTGTCTTTTGCTCGCTGAGCAGAACAATGAAATGTTGATGAGAAACAGTGAATTGAGACCTCCTGGAACAAACCCATTACCTGAGGCACATGCGACCGTAGAGGCTAAGAAAGAGTCGAACCATGTCCAAAGTGATAGCCAACACAACCGTGGTCGTGGAAAATGGCATGGACGTGGTGGTTGAGACCGAAACTCGTTTGGTCGAGGCCAAGGCAACTCATATGGCCGTGGTTCCTATGGAGGCTGTGGACATGGCCGAGGCCGTGGTACATCTTTCAAGCCAAAAAACTCGACTAAATTCGTGTGCCATAGATGTGGTATGGATAATTAATGGGCTAAGACATGTAGAACTCCAAAACATCTCATTGACCTCTACTACCAAGAGAGTTTGAAAGGGAAGAATCCTGAAGCTCATATGACTTATCAAGATGGTGAAGATGATTTCAATCATGAATGAGACGGTCTTATGGATTATGAAACTTCAGATTGTTTAAAAGAATGAAGTTGAATTCGACATCTATGTTTTCGTGTTCTTTGCTTTATGTTTTCTATGTTTTGATTGCTTTGAACTTATTTTATTAATGAATGAAAGTTTTTATATGAAGTCTCTAAAGTATCATTTCGGGTATAGCCAGTCTCATAGAGGGCTACGGCCAGGCTAACATTCTGTTGCCTAAGGGTACGCATCTAGAGATATATGATGCATTGTATTCACCCAGCTCTAAGAGAAGCCTATTGAGCTTTAAAGACATTCGAATGAATGGCTTTCATATTGAGACTAAGGGCGAAGGAAACAAAGAGTTCCTTCATATCATAGAGATCGCCCAAGGCTATAAGAAAGTCCTAGAGTCTATACATGCGCTCTCTACTGGCCTTTTACTATGCTAAGGTCGGAATGACAGAGACCAATGCTGGTGAGTTCACGTCCTAAGCGTTTAATGATTATTGTATGTCCATGGGGTAAGTGTGGAACACTCCGTGGCACATGTACATACACAGAACGGCTTGGCCGAATCATTCATAAAATGAATTCAGCTAATAGCTAGACCATTGCGTATGAGGTCTAAGCTTCCGGCCACAGCTTGGGGACACGCGGTCTTGCACGTGGCCGAACTGATTCATATCAGGCCATCTAGTGAACATAAATATTCCTCATCACAATTGCTTACAGGTCATGAGCCAGACATATCCCATCTTAAGACATTTGGCTGTGCTGTTTATGTTCCAATTGCTCCACCACAGAGAACAAAGATGGGACCTCAAAGGAGGATGGAGATATATATTGGATATGATTCCCCCACGATTATAAAATACCTTGAGCCAACTACGGGTGATTTATTTAAGGCCAGGTATGCGGATTGTCATTTCGATGAATCCGAACATCCAACATTAGGGGGAGATAATTATAAGCTGGTAAAAGAAATTACATGGAATCAAACATCCTTATCTTGGCAAGATCCTCGGACTCAAGAATGTGATTTAGAAGTCTAAAAGATTATACATTTACAAAAGTTAGCTAATCAATTGCCAGATTCCTTTAATGACCCGAAAAGAGTGACTAAGTCATATATACCAGCTGCTAATGCACCAATCAGAATTGATGTTCAAGAGGGACACAATCAAGTTGCTACAGAGTCTAGAAAACGTTTGAAACGTGGTAGACCAATAGGTTCCAAAGATAAGAACCCTCGGAAAACTAAGAAAGGTGCAGAGAATGAAACTGAGGTTATTGAAACCCTAGACACGACCGCGGCCGTTCCTAAATCCCAGGACTTAACCGCGGCCGATCCCAAAGCCCTAATAGCGATCGCGGCCGATCATGAATGCTTAGATGCGGCCGGTCCTGATGTATCTAATACTGATTTTTGGGACGCCAAGATTCAAGGTACTGAAGGTCCTGATAATAATGAGATCTCAATAAACTATGTCTTGTCTGGGATATAATGGAACAGAAAGAATGTCGACATTGATGATATATTTGCATATAAGGTAGCACTTGAACTTATGGATTTGAATGAGGATCATGAACCCACGTCTATTTATGAGTGCACTCAACGATCAGATTGGATCAAATGGAAAGAAACTATAAACGTGGAGTTAAACTCTTTAAAGAAGAGTGATGTCTTTGGACCAATAGTCCAGACACCATATGATGTTAAACCAGTCGGCTATAAGTGGGTCTTTGTGAGGAAAAGAAATGAACACGGCAAGGTCGTGAGATATAAAGCACGGCTTGTTGCACAAAGATTCTCACAGAGACCAGGAATCGATTATGAGGAGACATACTCCCCTATGGTGGATGCTACTACTTTTAGATTCCTGATACGTCTGGCTATAAGAGAAAACTTAGACTTGCGGTTAATGGATGTAGTAACTGCATACTTATATGGTCCACTGGATAATGATATATATATGAAAGAACCAGAGGGTATTGAATTGAAAAACAAATCGAGTTCTCGAGAACAACATTGTATAAAGTTGAACAAATCACTTTATGGATTGAAACAATCAGGTTGAATGTGCTATAATAGACTAAGTGAGTACCTAGTGAAAGAAGGCTATAAGAATGACCCGATCAGTCCATGTATTTTTATAAAGAAATTCGACAATAAAGGATTTGTGATCATAGCAGTATATGTTGATGATCTGAATATCCTAGGAACCTCTGGAGAAATCTCCCAAACAGTTGAATATCTTAAGAAAGAATTCGAGATGAAAGATCTTGAAAAAAAAATCAAAGTTTTGTTTGGGATTACAGCTTGAGTACATAAGAGAAGGAATCCTTGTGCATCAAATGGCATATACAGAAAAGTACTCAAGAGATTCAACATGGCCGAGTCTCACCCATTATCTAGCCCCATGGTCGTGAGGTCCCTCGGCCTGGACACTGATTCGTTTCGTCCTAAGATGGACGATGAAGATGTCCTTGGTCCCGAAGTGCCATATCTCAGTGCCATAGGAGCTTTGATGTATCTGGCTAGTCACACACGACCAGATATATGTTTTGCCGTGAATCTATTGTCTAAATTTAGCTCTTGTCCAACCCAAAGGCACTGGAACGGGATTAAACATGTTCTTCGTTACATGCAAGGAACGAAAGACTTGGGTTTATTTTATACTAACCAAAACAAAGAAGGATTAGTTGGTTTTGCTGATGCAGGTTATCTTTCGGATCCACACAATGCTCGATCACAGACAGGCTATGTTTTCACATATGGTGGAACGGTCATATCATGGTGTTCCATGAAGCAGACGATCGCGGCCACATCTTCAAACCATTCGGAGATCTAGGCTGTTCATGAGGCCAGCCGCGAGTTGTTCAGAACAGAGGGAGTAATACGTGTTGTACTCTTTTTCCTTCACCATTGTTTTGTCCCACTGGGTTTTCCTGGTAAGGTTTTAATGAGGCAACATCTAAAGCGTATTATAATCTTTGTATGGTTATGGCATCCAAGGGGGAGTGTTATAAATCATATTGTGGATGTCCATAACCGGTCCGGTTCATAACCGGCCCAATGCTAGAGAGAGAGAGAGAGTCGACCGTGAGGAGAGAGAGAGAGAAAATCGGTATCTTGCATTTTCCTTATTAGATTATGATTTGTACTCTTTCCATATTTGTATTTACTTTCTTTAGTCTTTTCATTATTCTATGACGGTGTAATTCCCTATATATAAAGGGCTCCTTATGTTTAAGAAGAATAAGAATATATAGTTTTTATTTTCTAGTTTCTCAACATTGATCATGTTTTTAGGCTTTGGGTGTTTTGTGGGGTTTAGGGTCCCATCTAATTAAAGTTTGACCTTAAGAGTATTTATGATATTTTATCATCGTTTGACTTTGCATCTATTTTAAGAGTTTACTTTCTTGTGCTAATAAGTGGTCTTGTCCTCTCTTTTTTTTTGTAATGGTACGGTCATATGGTGACTGGTGTGACTTGACTTCTATTTTTTGCTTAACTTTAGTGACTTCATAAAAGTAGATTGTTGTAGTGGTCGAATCTTTAAGACTAATAATGATTGATGTTCAAAAAAGAAACCATTGTTACGTAGTTTTTGTTGGATAATTCCAATTAACTCGAAGAGCAAGTTAACTCATTAAAATGAAGTTTGATGGGTTAAGGAAAAAGGAAAACATATCGAGTTTATGAATGTTTTCATATTATTATTAGGAAAAGATGTAGCTTCGTCCTATATAAAGAGTTCTCATGGAGAGATGTTCCATCAAGAAAAACACATTGAAAGGTTTAGTTTTTAGAGAGTTTCTAAATTTAATAAGAATAGAAGTTCTTATAATCTTTGTGTTTGTGCAACTTTAATTGGTGTCAGAGCTCTAGGTTTCAAAGATCGTTTACAAGAGGAGTTGTAACTCGATCAAAACATGGGAGACAATAACAATTCTCAAGGACGTGATAAAGGTCTTGAGATGACGGCTTTGAATGGTGACCAAGGAACGAAAGGGAACACTAAATTCCTTATCATTCTAAAAAAAAATCACCATTCACAAGGAATAGTTTTTCCTTCTTGTTCCTCCCCATTCCTTTTTTTTGTAGAGAAATATAGAACAAAAGCATTCCTTGTTAAATTTGATAAGGAATAAGCATTCATTTTCATTCCTGCAATTTTATTCCTATACGTTCCTTTCCAATTCGTTCCTTGTGTTCCCGAAAAAGCCACCAGTCGGAGCCGAAGAAGGACATACGATGTCCGATGCTAGCATCGACGAACTACACTGTATGGTCGATGCGAATGAAAGTGATGCTTCGTTTATACGATGTTTGGGATATGATTGATCCAGGGAGCGATGATGCAAAGAAGAACAATATGGCGATTGCTCTAATCTTTCAATCAGTCCCGGAAGCGCTAATACTTCAGATAGGAGAACATGATACATCGAAGAAGATTTAGGAAGCTATCAAATCCCGTAACCTAGGTGCTGATCGCGTGAGAGAAGCGAGGTTACAGACTTTGATGTCTGAGTTCGACAAACTGAAGATGGCAGACACAGACACGGTGGATGACTACGCAGGAAAACTTGCAGCCTTAGCATCGAGAGCAGCCGCGTTAGGAGAGATAATGGAAGCATCGAAGATGGTAAAGAAGTTTATGAAGGGACTTCCAAGAATGAAGTTCATTCACATCGTAGCTTCGTTAGAACAAGTGCTGGATCTAAATTCAACGGGGTTCGAAGATATTGTTGGGAGATTGAAGGCTTTCGAAGAACGCATAAAAGAAGAAACCCAAGATGAAGGTCAATCGAAGCTCATGTTTGGAAAGAATGATACGCAAGTTAGTGGAAGCCATAACAACTCGCGAGGAAGAGGCCGAGGTAGAGGTTATGGTGGAAGAGGAAGAGGACGAGGAAGGTCTAATGGTTCTGATGGTCATAACAAAGGAGGAGAAGCTTTGAACAAGACCAAGAAGGACTACTCTAAGGTTAGATGTTGGAGATGCGACAAGATGGGGCACTTCGTATCACATTGTCCTACACGACCAAGAGAAGAAGCTAACCTAACGGAAACAGAAGAAGCAGATGCATTATATATGCATGAAGTAGTATTCCTCAACGAAGAGAGAGTGTTTCCTAAGAGGTTTGATGAATACGATGGAAATATGAGTATATGGTATCTTGACAATGGTGCAAGTAACCATATGACAGGCAAGAGAGAGTTCTTCTCAAACCTAGATGAGAGCATCAAAGGCAAAGTCAAATTCGGTGATGGATCAAACATCGAGATTGTTGGGAAAGGTTCGATCACGTTCATCGGAAAAACAAGAGAGAGAAGAGCACTCAAAGATATCTACTACATCCCAAGTCTTAAACACAATATCATAAGTCTTAGAAAAGCAACCGAGATGGGTTGTGAGGTTAATATGAAAGAAGATTTACTGATGCTGAAAGTCCCCGTGGAAGACTATTAGTACAAGTTGCAAGGCAACCAAACCGATTGTACAAGACGCCAATGGAGGTTGAATATCCAAAGTGTCTTCAAATACAAGAAACTGATGTTACATGGATGTGGCATGCGCGGCTAGGACATGTGAACTTTGGAGTCATGAATAATATGGTAGACAAGGAGATGGTAGTAGGGATGCCTCAGGTGATACACGAGAAAGATGTGTGCAGCGCCTGCTTAGTTGGGAAGCAAACTCGGAAGTCTCTCCCGCCTAAAGCAAAGTATCGAGCATCACACACATTGGAGTTGGTACATGGTGACTTTTACGGTCCGATATCACCATCAACACCTGCAAACAATAGATATGTATTTGTCTTAATTGATGATTACTCAAGATATATGTGGACGATGCTGCTAAGAGAGAAGAGTGAAGCGTTCGATCGGTTCAAAAAGTTCAAGGAGTACGTGGAGAATCACACGAAGCTACAACTCAAAACTTTTCGCACAGATAGAGGAGGAGAGTTCACATCTTCTAAGTTCATTCGTTTTTGTGAAGAAAACAGTGTAACTAGAAATCTCACCGCACCGTATACACCGTTTTGTTGAAAGCTATGAAGATACCTAATCAGCTATGGGTAGAAGCAGTACGTCATTCAACGTATCTCATAAACCGCATTGCTACAAAGGCTTTGGAAAACAAGACTCCATACAAAGGCTTGTATGTTAAGAAACCGAACATTGAGCATCTAAGGGTCTTTGGATGTGTAGCTTTCGCAAAAATCAACGGTCCTCATCTTAAGAAGCTGGATGATTGATCAAGGATGGTGATCAACCTAGGCACAGAGCCCGGCTCAAAAGCTTACAAGCACTATGATCCGGTCGCGAAGAAGATAGTTGTTAGTAGAGATGTAATCTTTGACGAGAAGAAAAGTTGGGATTGGTATACACTATCAACAAACGTGGATGAAGAACCAGGATCATTCAAGCTTCCTCATATCGATGTTACAGAAGAAAGAGATGGTGATGAGCATCAAGATCACCAACACCATGAAGAGCAAAACAATAATGAAGAAGAAGAAGCTGTAGATGCTGGTGAACAAGAGCAAGTAGCAGAGAACAACAATGCAAACCAAGACCAGCATGTAACATCAAGATATGGCCGTAACATCAGAAAACCAAAGCGGTTCGATGATTACATCCTACTCGCTGAAGTTGAAGGTGGCAGACTCTTGCTCACCATCGATGGTGAACCAGAAAGTTACATCGAAGCTGCAGTGATACAAGCTTGGATCGATGCAATGAAAGCAGAGATCGAATCTATCACCAAAAACAAGACCTGGAAGCTCGTCAAAAAGCCGGCAGGTGTGAAACCGATAGGTTTGAAGTGGATTTATAAGATCAAAAGGAATGCAGATGGAACGGTGATCAAATACAAAGCAAGGTTAGTTGCAAAAGGATACGTGCAACAACAAGGCATAGACTTCGACGAAGTATTTTCACCAGTTGCTCGTATAGAAACCATAAGACTACTCTTGGCGTTAGCAGCAACTAATGGATGGGAGATCCATCACTTTGATGTGAAAACTGTGTTCCTGAACGGAGACTTAAATGAGGACGTATACGTGACTCAACCAGAAGGCTTTGTGGAGAAAGGAAAGGAGGATTATGTGTACAAACTTACCAAAGCACTATACGGTTTGCGTCAAGCCACTACAAGAAAACAACGGTATTCTGATGGACATTCTGACGGAAAATGAAATCCTCGGAATATCCCGAGGAATTTTCAAGGATATTTCGAGGAAACACAAAATTTGGTTTCCTCGGAATTTCCTCGGAATATACCGACGGAATTCCGAGGAAGTATCAATCCATCGGAATATTCTTATGGAATACTGAGGAAAAATGTATTCCTTGGAAAAAAAACGATGAATTCCGAAGATATATTATAGCCGTTAGAGAGCCGTTGGGGGATTTTAAAAATTTCGTGGAAATTCCGAGGAAAGAGCCGTTGCTGTCGGTATTCCATCGGAATTTTCTCGGTCTGTCGGCAGGATTTCAACTATAAATACAAGCACCCCTCTTCCTCTTCATTCACTCCATATCGTCATCCTCCCTCTTACTCTCTTTACACACGAATTTGATTCATAAAAAACATGTCTTCTTCAAATTATTTTTGTTCTTGGATCGATCGACCTCATTTGGATCCGAACGCGAGATTGCTTACGGAAGAATACCAACAAGGTATAACCGAATTCATGGTGTTAGTTCACCGACAACCGGAAGCAAAAACAGGTATGTTAAGATGTCATTGCTCTAATTGTAAAAATAGAAAGGTTATTAAAGAGTGGGATGTTTGAACTCATCTATATTTGAGTGGGTTTACACGAAGTTACAAAATTTGGTATCATCATGGGGAAACTGATTATGAACATGGTAGTACTAGCGAACCTCATCCAGCGGTTAGATTAGAAGAACCAATTAGAACGGATGTAGATTATGGTGTAGGTACTGAGCAGATGGTAAATGATCATTTTAGAGGGGAAGATTTACCCAATGCACAAGCTAGGAGATTTTATGATATGTTGGATGCTGGAAAGCAACCATTGTACGAAGGTTGCAGAGATGGTCATTCAGCTTTATCATCTGCTACAAGATTGATGGGCATTAAAACAGATTATAATTTGGCTGAAGACTGTGTGGATGCGATTGCTGATTTTGTAAAAGTTATTCTACCCGAGGATAATGTAGCTCCTGGTTCATACTACGAGGTTCAGAAACTCGTAGCTGGTCTTGGTTTATCGTATCAGGTAATAGATGTATGCAGCGACAACTGCATGATTTATTGGAGGGCGGATGAACAGCGGGTTACATGCAAATTTTGTGGAAAGCCTCGTTATAAAGATACGAGTGGAAGAGTTCCAGTGCCATATAAAAGGATGTGGTATTTGCCTTTGACGGAAAGGTTGCAGAGGTTGTATCTGTCTGAACGCACAGCGCAACCAATGAGATGGCATGCGGAGCACTCAACAGATGGTGAGATCAGACATCCTTCAGATGCAAAAGCGTGGAAGCATTTCCAATCAAAGTATCCCGACTTTGCGTATGAGAGAAGAAATGTCTACCTTGGTGCATGTACTGATGGTTTCAGCCCGTTTGGCAAGAGTGGAAGACAGTATTCTCTATGGCCAGTCATTCTTACACCATACAACCTACCCCCAAACTTGTGCTTGCGACGAGAGTTTTTGTTTCTCTCGATTCTCGTTCCCGACCAGAGCATCCTAAGAGATCACTTGATGTGTTTCTTCAGCCACTAATATATGAGTTGCAACAACTATGGGCTCAAGGTGCTGAAACATACGATGTTTCGTGTAAAGAAAACTTTCAAATGCGGGCAGTACTAATGTGGACAATAAGTGATTTTCCAGCATATGGTATGTTATCTGGATGGACAACGCATGGAAGGCTATCATGTCCATATTGTCAAGATAACACTGATGCTTTCCAACTAAAACACGGAAGGAAAACGTGTTGGTTTGACTGTCACAGGAGATTCCTACCACCTGATCATCCATATCGTAGGAGTAGGAATTTGTTTACGAAGAACAAGAGGGTGTTTGACAGTCCACCTCCGGAAATTTGTGGGAAAGATTTGAAGACACAACTAAGAGATTTTGGTGCAGAAAGGACGCCAGACGTCGGTGGACATGAGCGTTTTCCGGTAGATGCTGTTGGAGACCTACATAACTGGCACAAAAAAAGTATTTTCTGGGATCTGCCATACTGGGAGGATCATCTGCTAAGGCATAATTTAGATGTCATGCATATTGAGAAGAACTTTTTTGACAATCTCATGAACACGATCCTTAATGTTCAAGGTAAAACAAAGGATAATTTGAAGTCAAGACTGGATTTAGTCGATATATGTGCTCGTTCAGAACTTCATGTTGATGAGAATGGTAGGGCTCCTTTTCCCATATACCGACTTGATGCAGAGGGAAAAGATGCGTTCTTTGATTGGATTTCAAACGATGTGGAATTTCCAGACGGTTACGCATCTAATTTGCGTAACTGTATCGACAGAAAGGAAGGAAAGTTTACTGGCTTGAAAAGCCACGATTGCCATGTAATGATGCAGCGCCTCCTTCTGTTTGCCTTCAAGGAACTATTACCACGAAATGTTCATGAAGCAATTGCAGGGATAAGTGGTTTCTTCTGCGATTTATGCACGAGATCGGTGACTCTTGAAGGTATTGAAAATTTGAAGACTAACATAGCCGTGATTCAGTGCAACCTTGAGAAGATATTTTCTCCCTCATTTTTTGATGTTATGGAGCATCTTGTTATTCACCTGGCAAGAGAATTGGAACTTGGTGGTCCTGTGCAGTATAGATGGATGTATCT
Organism: Brassica napus; assembly: GCF_020379485.1. Taxonomy (NCBI): domain Eukaryota; kingdom Viridiplantae; phylum Streptophyta; class Magnoliopsida; order Brassicales; family Brassicaceae; genus Brassica; species Brassica napus. The sequence continues at coordinate 29,265,083 of NC_063447.1, read as the reverse complement.
GTATGAGCGGTATATGTTCCATTTGAAGAAGATGGTGAAAAATTTAAGTAGGGTGGAAGGTTCTATAGACGCACAGAAGATCAATGAAGAAACTTCAAACTTTGCCGAAAACTACTTTCCAGCAGAAGTTCAGACCAAAAACAGAAGACCTGCTCGGCATGATGATAGAGGTGAACGGGCAACATATCATGTTATGGTTCAAGACATTTTCACAGACGTTGGACGACTTAGCGGAAAACCAAAGGACCGTCGACTTACTGAGCAGGAGCGCAATAATTTGCAAACATATTTGCTCACCAACTGCGGAGATGTTCTTCAATATGAGAAGTAAATAAATTAGCTTACAAATTTTTATTTTAACAAGTTGAAATTTAAATCTTAATTAATTACATTATTGTCATCATATGTACAGGATTTTCATGGCAGAAAAGCAGTTCGAATATAGATACGCCACAGAGGACGAACTAGAATAAATGAAGCAGAGAGAATTTTCTGGATGGATGTTTACTTATGTGAGTGCTTTAAACAAATTAAAATATCATTTATCACATATTTATACTAATTCACATTTATTGATATAACATATATATGTGCTATTAATAGGTGTCTGCTGGTTTGGCCAGAGGTGAAATTCGATTTTTGTATATAAATTCGATTTTTTGGATTTTACAAAATATTTTTAATATCTATAAAACTTTTTTTGTGATTAAAAACTATTATTTGGGATTTAAAATATATATATATATATATATATATATATAATATAAATTTATATATTTATTAAACATTTTTAATATTATTAAAACTATTATTTGTAATTATTAAACTATTTTTTATTTATTAAAACTATTTTTTGTTTATTAGAACTATTTTTATATATTTATTAAATATTTTTAATATCTATAAAACTTTTTTTGTGATTAAAAATTATTATTTGAGATTTTTTTTTTTTAAAAAAATTATATATTTCTATATTTATTAAATATATTCTTTTTAATTTACAGGTCTAATGATGATCAGATCCGGCCTCGACAGCGTCGTGGTCGTGGTGGTACGGGGAGCCAGTCTCGGGATTCCAGCCATTTTCAGGATTCCCCTTCGCCCCACAGCTCCTACCATACATCTCCCTCTGCTGCACCCGCTCCTGCTCCTCTCGCTCCCGCTGCTGCACCCGCTCCTGCTCCTCCGGGTCCTCCGGGTCCTCCGGGAGTGATGAGTGTTGCGGAGTTGGTTCGACAGCCCGGTCGTGACCATCTTTCCTATCTCACTCCGTATCCACATGGACGGGGTCAAACATGGTAATTAAACATATTTTTTTTCATTAAAATTTGATTCATTATTAAGCGTTTGTTCTTTTTATTAGGTTCAACCGATCCGGGAACGGGATCAGCGCATGGATCAACCGTATGATGTACTCGGCCCTCGACAAGGGACATCCGACTTTCACTGACTTCCCTACCGACAAGCAGCATCTGTGGTTTCGTCAGTTTGCGGTAAGTATTCTAATTTTTTACTTATATTTTTAATCTTTAATATAAATTTTCTACTAATTGTGTTTTTTTCAGCAAGAATTCAACTGGAATTCCGATGAGACGCTCTTTATCTATCACCACTTCGTCCATAAAGTTATGGACAACTATGGGAAGCAGATCCACGAGTGGAAGAAGAAGTGGGAAATCAACAAGGTTATTTTTAATTTATTAAACAATTTTTTAATTTATTAAACTATTTTCTTTTTTTTATTATTAAAAGGTCCCAAAGTCGATAAACAACACGGTCTGGACGGAGTTGTGTGCGCATTGGGATAAGGAAGAGACGAAAGAAACTTCTTCCACCAACTCCACCAACCACAGGAGCGACCGTAAAGGGAAGGGCGTCTTCAAGCATAACTTGGGTGCTCAATCTATTGTCTCTCTGGGGGATCGCATGGTAAGTTCAGCCGCTTTTTCTTCAATTATTTAAGTTTTCAAATTTTCTTTTTTGTGCATTTCTTCTAATTTCTAATGTTTCTTTAATTTATGTTTTTTCAAGGCGGAAGAAAATGATGGCGAGCCGGTCGATGATCTCGCCCTAATGAAGAGACCGGCCAAATTGATGACGGTCTTGTGAGGGAAGTGGTCACACTGGTCCAAACTCAGGTGCAACACGAAGTGTCTCAGCTTCAAACCGAGGATGACGATTCGACGGCTTCGACCAACTTGTCCCGGTTTCGAATCAACGAAATCGTTGAATCCGTAAGTTCTTTTTTTTAAGTTCAATTCATTTATTTCTTGATTTAAATTTGGCTATTTTCTATTTCAGTCGGTTCCAAAGAAGAAGGGACGTTTGGTCGGTTTGGGTCGTCGCACCCGGTTGGTTCCTCCTTCTTCTGCACCACCGCCCTTTGTTGATCCAGAAGTACTTACTGCTCAGTTGAAGGACAAGGATGATCGCATATCTTTGTTGGAGACCCATATGGCGGCTCAACAGGCGGGCTATGAGGCACAGAGGAGGCTGAACTAGCAAATGATGGAGATGATGCAGAGGATGTACCCGAACGAGGTGTTCCCGAAAGTGCAAGACCCGTAGTTTTTTTTTTTTCAAAAACTCGGAATGTTTTATTTTTATTTGTACAACTTTGAATATTATCTAATATGTTTTCAATTTTAATTTTAATTTTATATTTTCGAATTTAAATTTCAAATATTTTATTTTTTTTTTAAAAATTAATTTTTTTTGAAATTCCGAGGAAATGAACCCTCGGAAATTTCTGAGGAACATTTCCTCGGAATATACCGAGGGACTTCTTCCTCGGAATATACCGAGGGACTCATTCCTCGGAATTTTCCGAGGGCTCCGTTCCTCGGAAATTCCCGATGAAAATTCCGAGGAACATTTCGTCGGAACTTCCGAGGATTGGACCATCGGAAAGTCCATCGAAATATCCCGAGGAAGTTATCCCTCGGTATATTCCGAGGAGCTTTCCGACGAACTGGTGGTCCTCGGAGTTTCCTCGGAAATTCGTTTCCTCGGAATTCCGTCGGAAATTTCCGAGGGATTTCCGAGGAAAAATGAATTTCCGAGGAGTTATTTCCGAGGACTTGTTTCGTCGGTATGTCGTCGGAATAACGTTATTCCGACGACATACCGACGATTTTTTCTCTCGGTATGTCGTTGTTTTCTTGTAGTGAGCTCCGAGAGCTTGAAACATCAAACTCGACCGTGTTCTCAAGGAGATGGAGTTCACGAAGTGCACCAAGGAACCTGCAATATATCAAAAGAAAGAGAAGGGGGAGCTTCTGATCATAGCTATATACGTTGATGACTTGTTTGTAACAGGGACTTCGCTCAACGTTATCAAGCAATTCAAAGATGATATGTCAAGAAGATTTGAGATGTCAGACCTCGGGAAGCTTACATACTATCTTGGTATAGAAGTAACGCAAGGAGCTGATGGCATTCGAATGAAGCAAGGAGGATACGCGCAAGGTATACTTGTCAAGACGAAGATGGAGTCATGTAACTATACTCACATTCCGATGCACACGACTTTGAAAATATCAAAGGCAAAGGAGGAGCCTGAGATTGATGCAACATCGTATCGAAGCACCATAGGATGCTTAAGATATCTTCTTCATACATGACCGGAATTGGCGTTTTCGGTTGGTGTATTAAGCAGATATATGCAGAGTCCAAGAGAGAGTCATGGAGAAGCAGTGAAGCATCTACTACGATACATAAAGGGCACTACAGAGTATGGTCTCTTCTTCAAACGGGATGGAACAACATAAATTACAGGTTACAATGACAGCAGCCATAACATAGACGTTGATGATGGAAGAAGCGCTACAGGGTTTATGTTCTACCA